>NC_041043.1:7973333-10840833 GCF_900634625.1 Parambassis ranga
CCTTCATAACAACATCACAAACAAGAAAGACATGTCAGACAAATGAATTCAGTTTGACCACTTCCCACTAACCAGCTGGGTATTCAGAGACAGGCTAACACCAGACAACAGTGCCTGTGGGCATCTTATACTTCTATTGTGTGGGACAACAGTAGATGGGGCTGCAGGTCTTCATTACTACACATACTAGACTTTCTTTTTCCTTTTATTTTTTTCCACCACCGCCAGTGGATCCAGTATTTATGGATTGGTAAAACCAACATGGAACATGGGGAGCTGACCAACATATCAAGTGTCAAGGTCTTGTCAGAAAGCTCCTAAATTTGCATCATTACAGTTCATCCTCTGGGGAGACGGTGAGGTTAATTCAAACCTTCTCCGCACAGCTGGAGGAGAGAAGTGGGCTTGTTTCTGGGGGAAATAAAATGAAGAGAAACATGTTTTACGTCTTTTCAGCGATTTATTGTTTTCACAGTCATATAGCTTGCCTGTATGGTATTCCCCTAGTCATTTTTAAGTTACACAATGTCCAATTGTCATTTCAAAACATGACATCTTGAGACAAAGCAAAAGACATCTTTGTGTCTAATGAAATCCAGGATTTATCAGACCCTTGCACCTCCCACTGTGACTTTACCATTTAGTGTGTTTGTTATGAGAAGATCTGCCAATCAGCTATACACAAAGGGTCTTTTGTCCATAGCCCTCTGTGGCACAGTTCCAGAGAGGGCGTAAAACTCCTGTCTGCTCTGATAGCAATCTGTAGCTAAAGCCTTTCTCCCAATCCCTACATGCAGCAACAACCCAGTGCTGACTAAGCCTAGGCCACACTAAGAAGCTGATCTAAGGTCAGTTTTGTGCCCCACAAATGGTTTTAAATGAGGATTAGGTGGGGGTAAACTGGTCATAGGTCTGTGCCTAAGGCCAGGTGCTAGGGATCAGGCTTTGTGCTGTGGTAGAGCTTTTTCTTCAAGTGGGCCTAAATCCTTTTAAGAAAGAAAATGTTGATGTTTACATCCTAGCTGTGACCCCGTCTTGGCCTCTTCACTCAAGCATTCCTGCCATAGCTGTGACATCTAGCTAAGCTTTAGGACACCAGGGGGATAGTAAAAACAACGCTTAATCACAGCCACAGGGCACCCCCCATTACAACAATGCAGCCCCTTAACCCCTCTGTGTTTGTGTGTGCTTCTTAACGTATGTATGCATGTGTCGTCGTCACTGTGGTTGTATTACTTGGTCAGAGGGCACTTTGATTTTTAATGCAGGGATTCCAGGACCATTAATTACGAAGTATTTTTGTTCAGCATCAGTGTTGGGCTTGGTCAGGATTCCCATTCAGATAATCACATGTGATTCCACACAGATCAGGCATATTTAGCTGACAGGGGGCCCCCAACATGTTTATTATCCAATATGTTGTGAATTAAACTGTGAAAGCTGTTATACTCTGGGGCCAAAAGCTGCCAATATACAACATCAACACTGCATACATGACAGTTTACAATTATTTGTTTCATTTTTATGTTGTTTTAACAAATAAATATGACAATAAATAAGGGTCAAATATGGCATCTAAATGAGATAGACTACCAGCAATCACACTTCTATTCTTGTTTTTCCTCTATTCAACACCATAGAAAAGAAGTAATTGGACGAGACTTTAATTTTTGCGTGATAAAGCAGTGTAGTAAATCCTGTTTGTAGATAGCTGTTGGTGCAAGGCAGGGCTCTGGCTGGGGACTGCTGAACTTGAGAAGACAGGTCAACACAGGTCAACTGAGTCCAGCTAAACAAACATGCACTATCAAAGAGGAAATTTCCTGTCCAATCTGCAAGTTTTCGCTTCACAGTGTGTACATTCACCAATGAAGCCCAGAGGATGATGTACAAAACGCTTGTGCAAGTTTGTCCGATAAACTTCAAAAATGCAACATTTTAAATCCAGGTTTGAGCTTTTTTCAATCTTTAAAAGCTATTTCAAGTGTGATCTTTACATTTCAATTCAACACAAGGAAGACGCAACAACCGACAGCATGCAGCTGTGTGTCACACAGCAATTAACCACCAGTCAGGTTTGGCTCTTAGCCTTGCAACGTTTCAAATTGCTTCCCAGCCATAATTCCTCCATCCTCTTTGACTCAATTACCTGTCACCTCCCCAGACAAAGGACACACTACAGAGGGCTATTTCTTATGCAGACATACACATACGTATATGGATCACTCACACCTCACATGCATGCATAGACCAGAGGTACACACTTACACACACACACACCAAGAAACGATACAATAGTTCTTATGGTTGCTAGGCGCTGTTGTAATTTATGGCAGGATAGGGTTGCAGGCTTAGCGCCGCATCAGTGTCTTCCTACCAGGTGATGAGCGTTTGCTGACAGGGCTATAGTCCATCCCTTCTAACTAGTGGAGAAATTCAGCTGACAGGCAAGACTTGTTTGTTTGGAATATAAACACAAAAATAAATTTTGTAAGTAAGTTAGTCAGTGGTGTTTTTCTATTGAGGCTAGCACAGAATTCAATCAGATTTTGAATGGAATTTAATATAAATTCTCAGCAAAAGCTGCCGAACAAGTGGTAAAGTGCCTGCCAACAATATCAAATATTTTCTAGGACTGTCAAAACTCTGCTCTCAGTGTGCAGTTCGTTTTTACATTACTAGACTACACTGCTATTTCATGGTGGATAAAAGTCCTATTTTCCAGTATCTTTGTGTTTTATGCTGTGTTGCTATGTTTTGTGGTTGTGTGCACAGCTGTTATTGAAAAAACAAGAGCATGTGCGCATGTCAATGTGTCTTCTCATTGTGTTACTGTGTACATGTATGGCGCATGTGTGTATCGCTGAGTGGACCTCCCTCGCCATATTGCAGAGATTTTTCATCACATGAAAGCCAACAGGGGGTGGTATGCATACAGGGCGAGTCGCTTCCATCTGCCCTGTCCACTTAAATTAGTGGGGCCTCGCATCCAGCAGCATCTGGTTCCAATATGGAGCCAGGCGGAAGGGTGGGCCTCACTGTGCGGCGGAAAATACAGCCTACTGTACCTTTAAATAGCCCTCAGGAGGCTAGGGACGGATGCTGGCGCTATCGCCCTATCCCAAGATTCTTTGTATCTGGCCTAACACTTCTTCCCTTTGAAAGAGGACAAATGTACAATTAGGCAGGAATGCCTGCAATGCTGTTTTCCAAGCGTGTGTTAGCAGAGCTGGCTTGAGCAAATGGTGGATTGAATGGTAAGAGGTTACACGCCGTCAACCTCCTTCACTGTTCCGCGGTGAGATGCACCGTCTGACCTTGCCCAAGATGGGTTTCTCCGGTTCTGCTGGTCCGTGTTTGGGTTAGCCTCTTGTTGTTCTGGTTCTGCTGCAGTTTGCCGAGCCAGGTCTCTGTCAGCACTACTCTGTGGCACAAGTCCGTAAAGATCTTTCCTCCTCCTCCTCCTCCTCCTCCTCTTCTTCTTTCCCTGGACGAGAGGCACTTCAGAGCTTACCCATAATTCAAAGGTTTCCATCTCAACCATAATTCACACTGCGCTCTACCCTAACTAAAGGGCTGTCTGTGACTATGGTGATTGCATGTTTGTCAAACGAATTGTCAGTGCAGCAGACTCAGGAAGAAGAGCAGGGCCAGAAACATGATGACACGCTTATACACAGGAACGTGCACAATAGTCTCATCCTATAGTCCTATGTGATCTGTAGATGAACATAAAACAATGATAAAGACACAACTGTCCAAATAAACATACTCTCAGGGTAAACATCTGAGGTGCAGCTGGGTAAGTGGTAGTTTACTAGTTACAGAGTTTACAGGATGTTGAAGAGGATCAGTTATACTTTACTTCCAGTTACAGGTTATGCTACAGTATTGCCACATGTTACATGCCAAGTTATATCAAAGGATTTCTTTACCAATTTTCAAGCTCATTGCTCTAAGTTTACTGTCATAATTAGCTGTTCTGAACTGAAAGATGTTTCACTATAAATCCAGGGGCCTTGCTTTCGATTCCACTTAAAATTCTATTCTTCTATTGTGAACTACCTTTTAATATGAGTTCAAAGAGTGTTTAGACACAGATAACGTTTACTAACTAATCTCCATCAATGCCTACAGAAACGGAATCATTCTGCTGCCATTAGCAAGACCAAGATAAGTATTTCTTGATGATAATATGAATTATTATTGTATTAAGTATTGGGTTTGACAAAACAAAAGTCTGAGAATTAATGATTTATTATAAATGCTGCGATATAACTTTAAGCAGAACCAAAGGAACGTATAAGGAACATAAAAACTGCTAATATATGGAGCAAATTGTTCAAGAGTCCTCCCTTGAATGTACTAAGCACAACAAGTCTGTGTTTCCATTAGCTGTGAGGGAGGATAACATGGAGCGAGCAACACAGCGTGATCAGATAGACTGATGACAAGGCAGGGGCAATTGATGACAAACTTTTGACAGCTTTGGCCCATGTCTTCAGACCTAGCCAGCCTGCTGAAATATAGATTGCAGTGCCCCTCACACACACACATACAACACGTTATGTCTGCAGGTAGGTGTGTAATGTGTGAGTAAGGCAGGCAATAACAGAAAAGCAATGTAGTGTTCATCTCAGAGAAGAACTGGCCATGTGAAAATGTGGATTTTCATCTTCAGGTGGTGTACCTTAGTTTTCACGCTCACTGCTGTCAATATGAAATCCTTGCCCTTTGACCTTGCAGTGGACACATGCGCAGAACAACAATCAAAGGGCATATCCAAACAGCATGGGGTTAAACTCCATCTTGAAGCTTCCCAATACGAATATTGAGAATACTTAGTGTCAACGACACGCTTTACTTACACAAACAGTCCAGCAGCCAAAGACAACTGCCACTCCGCAACAAGTGCTAACCACCAAGTAATTTTATTAAGTTGTGACTTCCTTTCTTTTCCTTCCTTACATCAGACGTTCAAAGGTCAAGAGGATCTGTCAGCAGTGACAGAGAGGATTATGAGTGTAGGCATTCCATTGGCAGTCATTACTGCCCTCAGTCAGCACCTGGTACTCTTTCTCCCCCTTTTTTCTCTTATCCTCTGTCTTTCTGTCTCTTCTCTCTCTTGTCCTGTGACAGGCTAAGAAGCAATTAGTGTCACATTAGTGATGTCCACAGTATAATTCTTATTCATGCCAAAGCTGCTGCTCCTCAGGATATTTTACGTTGTTTTATTTTCCTGAACATAATCTCGAATTCTTGTTTTAAAATCTTAAAAAACGTCCATAAAATATCAGGGTGAATCAGAACAGATCCCTGTGTATATTTTATGAGTAAAACCTCCCTTTGTCCGCAGAACTGTTACTCTACTATTCCTGCTACGTTACAATCACCTATCCAAATACAATACTAAGAGAGAAGGAAAAATGAGTATGAGCAGCAATGTGAGGTTTGGACCCCTGCACTAGAACCCCAGCCCAGTAGGATTCTTCACATTCCAGGCCGTGCTGGAGCTGGAGCTGGTAATAGATCTGAGCGGGCCTGCTGGGCTCAGCTCATTGTGGCCTGTCCTCCCCTTCCTCAGTTTTCTACTTTGGAACAAGACAGCGTTTTTCCTTGTAGGCCACCTTCCTGAGAACAGCCTCAGGTACTGACTTTCTCCTCCCTTTGCCATAAAAAAAACAGAGCACACATGAACACATTTCTTCCTTTGCTTTCTGCCATCCATACGGCCAGTTTCCCTCATGCAGCTGTAACAGGATAGTGGGAGTTTACATCAGAGCAGAGCGAGGGGTTGGGTCTTTTTGACAGTAATGCAAGGGACACTTGTTTACCTAACCTTATGGGTCACAGTGCAGTTTAGCAGGGAATGAATGACTTCATTTCAGGGTTTAAATTAAAGGGTTCCTCCTCTCTTGAACTTAAAACAGATTTGTGCATGCTTTGGAATGAAGAAAGTACACAGACCTTTCTACTCTGGCTGTAACTGTAAAACAAAAAAGAGGCAAAGAATTACAGTGCTGACAGGAATGAGAGCACATTCTGCTCCAGAGGATGCACATGCTTGCACACAATTACAACTTAAATCTAGCTAGATACAAATTGTGGAAAAAAAAATCTTTCATTCACACTGACACGGTGTCAGTTACTTCAACAGTTATTGGGCTACGCCATATTTGAGGGAAATTGCTACCTTATGTGCCTTTAAAAAAAAAGCCACAGGGTTTTGAATAGGACCTTTTAAAAAGAGGGTAGTGTTTCATTTAGAGTTGGTGGTCATTTTGGCAATGGGATTTTACCACCAGGGAGCCTTGGAAGCATTTACACTCACACATGGCAGCAAGGCCTGCTGTGGTGGTGATCAAGTGCTTTGGAGATGCCTGGACACCATAAGAACACAAATTAGAGCCCATCTCTGCCGTGCTTCCCCCACACCAAAATGTTCAGAGCTATAGGAGCACGCTCACTACAGCCTTTTTATGTAGTTGGCTCGTCAAAGAAGAATTGATTAAAGGGCCTTTTTAAATGACTTCCTTTTCAGAGCTATTATTTCCCAATAACCAAAGGAGAGCAGATTGAGATCAGTAGTCTAATCTGTTGTTTCCCTCTCTTTCTTATTGGTGTTTTTGTTAGAGCCCAGTAAAAGAGCTCACCCCATTTTTCCTGTCAGTCATCGGTTGTAATACTGGGGCTCATGGTGTAACTTTAGACTACTCAAGCACTCACGCACGGCTTTTTTCAGAGAACAGAGTGAAACAAGTCACTCTCCAAACCCTCTGACAAATAACCCATGCCACAAAGAGCCTGTAACTCTGCCGCCTAGGGAAAAATGCTTTGAAGCTGCAACAGAAAGGAGGGCTTCTTCGCTGCAGCCAGTGCAGCGCTGGTGCAGTGGCTGAACTTCGTGAAAGGAGGTAACAGCGGTCTTCATAACAATAGAAACCCTCAAATTCTTCATCACACAAAAAGGAACACAGCCGCTGACCTCTTTCTCAAGAGGCAAACAGCAGCTATTTTGTCATTGGTAGTAGAAAAAGGCAAAGCAAGAGTATGTTTGGAATGGTAATATGTCATGCTTCCCTGGTGCCAAATTGAGTTGAAAGTCAAGCTTACCTATAAAAACACACAGCAGATGGAGGGAAGAAATGAAAAGATAAGAAGGGATGATGACTTTTCATCCTGCATCAGCAAAACACCTACAGTGTCGGCCTTCCTCAGGGCTCTAATCAGAACACACCATCTCCCTTCAACTTCAAACATTCCTGTAAACACCTGCTTGTATCTTGCTTCTGCATCTGTGTGGGTAAATACCACCCATTCTTTTTCAACTGTGCACAGACAAGACCTCCGCTAGCTACCTCTGGACAGTTATTTCTTTTGTAGCCATGCATCACATCTCCTTCTCAAGATGAAGCTGGAAGAGATGAAAAGCAGACTCTCTGACTCTCTGGGGGGGAAACCCATTGTAAAGAAGAGACGTTCAGGTGAGAAAATGTGCGGTTTTGGCAAACAAAAGTTACATTCATCCAGGTGGTCCCAGACGCCCTATCCAAACAGAGGTCTCAGATTGAGCGGCATCAAGATTGTGTTAAAAACAATGGCGCAGTATGCTCATATCTCTGACTTTAATGATTAATCTGATCAAGCCAACTTTTCATCTGTCGACGCCAATGTTCTAGGAAGCTCTTTTGACTTGTCATCCGGACAAGTAACAAGAACGAAGTGTTGTGTCTCACAGCTGAGGCGCCTGTCTAGTTGTGATATACAGAAGGGCTGCTACATGACACTAATGGCTAATCTCCTTTCAGATCATCGGCAAGAAATGCTGTCGGAAGAGGAATTGAAAAGTCAGGTTTACATTTTAATGGGGATTCCTCCATTCAGTGCTTTGACATAATTGTTACTTTAAGGTGCTGTAAGTCAAGACAGGCAATTTCACGCACAGATCCAAGAAGTGCCTCTTCTAATACTCTGCATTTTCAACACATACTCCTTCATTATGGCTTGGATTGGCAGCTTAGCACTCATTTTTCTACTCATTCCTGTGCAGGCTCCGTGGCTGCTCTCTCTCACCTTTCCCTGTTTCACGCAACCGAATTAGACATGCCTGTTTACTCCAACAGGAGTCATCGACTTGACTGAATGTAAATGTAAACCCTTTTAGCTTGTAGTTGTGTCACTAGGGGAGCAAGATGTGACTTTTTTTCCCAAAAAAATGTCTGCATTCAGCTTCGATTTCAAGCGTCAAAGTGCCAGCCAGTTTTTTTAACCGGGAGCCACAGATGACTTTTCTAATGGTGAAACAAAGCTGGCTTTTGTGCTTTGGTTCTGGGAGACCGCTCACTCTTGTCATGTACATGTGAAATTAATTAGGAGGAAATACTAAAACACTTGGGTGGAAATTGCTTTTCACCAGATGTTCTACATATGAGGATCATTTAGTGTTCTTAGCATAGCAAAATGGCTATATAACTTCTTTGCTTGCCTCTTTGATGAAAGCCAATCTGTCACTCAGGCACATAAAAACGAAGCTGGGGTTATATGCTACTGTTTGTTCCACTTTATAGAGTCTTAGGTAATATGATTACTTAACCAGGTTAGGAAAATACAATGTTTCATTCTGGGGTGAAATTTGACATACTGACAAGAGGCCTAGTGTTCTTCGATGATCCATGCATAAACCTAACGAGCACTCTTTTCCTTGTCCCCTGCCCCAAACGGAGAGAGGCCAAATAATCACAGATAAATCACTGCTGGATATGAGATAGCCAACAGAACAGAGGTGTGTAGCTAGGTCTGCAACTAACATCTCATATGTCATGCATATGTTTTAGTGTGTTTTGGAAGAGAACCAGCCTTTATACACACGTCTGTTTGTGGTGCCATGACACAAGTCCCTAATATGGATATAAAAAGCACAGCATGCAATGACAAGGCAAGAGCCAAGATGAATTAGGAGATCAGAAACTCACATTTTTTTTGCCTACACTGTGTGCTCCACTGCACAATATCATAGATGTGTGTGCAACAAGAAAACTACTTTAATTTAGCACACTACACTACTGGCACACAAATTTTAAACAATACAGTTCTGTCTGCTCAAGCCTAATCATCTATTCTTATTTCTATCTAACTGACAAAATGCGCAGTAATCTCCAATCTTTTAATCATTGTCCTCATTTCCTTGTCTCTTTTTATGAGTTTACAGGACGTAACATGCGAGCAACTGAAAGGGAGCTGACCTGGTCGTCTGACTGCGCAGCAAAATCCAGCAGCTCTCCCCATAGCTTCTGTTGCTCTGTGTATATTCAAGAGAATCCAAGCCATCTGGAATCTGTTTATTGTATTACAAATGACACATAATGGTAATCTGGCATGTGATGAGAGAATGTGAATTACAGACAGGGGGCATGAAACAGGTATTAACCTTCATTTGATTTTCTTTAAGGAGGACATTTAATTTAAGGCTTCACGTTATCTACCTGATTATTCATTACAGTAAGCTCACCCATAACCATACGAAACAGGATAAACAGAGGAAACCGCCAATTAAATCACATTCCAGGGAAGATTGGGGGGCTTACTGTATACAGAACAGTTAGTTTAGTGGCATAAATATTACACAAACTGCCACGAATTAAGACAAATGTTACCAGGAAATAGTCTACATTGTGAGAGGCCAGCAGGGGTTTGTCTAAATTTATTGGCTGTGTTGTGTTGAGTCCCAAAATTCTGCACACTGTTTTTCAAACTGACTGAAAAGACAACTGTCGCAGATCTGCGCTGCTCTATGCACAGTAAATCCTCCCACTGAGCTGGTAACATAATGTGCTTTTCTTTCAAATGGTGAAAGCTTAATGTGATATTCATTTTCCATTGACATTTACAGCAGATTCTAACATGGATCATGTATCTGAAGCAGAGAGAGAGAGAGACAGAGAGACAGAGAAAAGAGAGAAGGGAGATGGGCGGAGATATGAATAGTTGCATCAGACTGGTCCTAGTAGAAGTTAAAGATACATACTGCATGCCCAGGGAGTGGATGTCAGTTAAATGTTTATACAGCTGCTCTGAAGATTATTATATCATGAAACCACACCGCTATAATGTCATTCTGTGAATGCCAGAGCACAATCAGGTCCTCCCTATAGCCTACTAGCCTTCTGCCTCCGTCAGACAACCCTGCTGTTCTTCTCCCTCAAGGCTGTACGGCTGGGATCAGACTCAGCACGACACCATGATAATGAAATGCGACAACGAAATGGGTTTGTTCCGCACTAACTTAAACCATGTGAAAGCCAGTGTTTGCATTTTCCTACAGCTGGATCTATTTGTATAATGAACATGCTGACGTGTTTTTTTTTTCAAGAATGAAAAAGAAATAGATTTTATTTTAGAGTAAGTTTACATTTTAATAGAAAACCCTATATTTTAAACTATTTGAAGTTGTTTGGCTGCAAGCAGAGAAGGCTTGTATTATTAACTTTCAGATCAGACCAGTACATATGGCAAAGTTGTTGGTCATCCAAATTTGCTAGGTAATTGTTTGATGTTGGCGAATTCACTTGCTTTGACCTCTGTTTTGAGTTGCACCATCTTGTTTGCACAAATAAGTGCAGTTCACAGCTATCGTTGTCTGATTGCCTTTTAGTGGTGAATAAGTAGAATCAGATTATCAGAGCCTGGGGATCCGCTGTCTGTGTCTGTGGTTCTTCCACAGTAGGCAGAGATTACTTGTGTGTTCAAATGTAAAAGAATGATAAACAGTAATGCCTGTTTGTGTAAAAGTGGTACTTGTTACTATGCTAACTGTGGCTGAAATTAGCAGGGTGCTAAAAATTGTAGGTCTGACTGAATATGTAAGAGAAGTCTGAAAACAGTCTTTATCTTTACACATAATACAATACAGTTGCTTGTTTGTACACTGACCTTGCAGTGTTTGATATGAGATGCTTAGCTGTTTCTAACCTTGACAGTATCTCACATAATATAAAATACTGAGATTCAAGCAATATCCCACGTCATCCACGGGTCTAATCTCATCTGGTGTAGTTTGAAATGGTTTTTGTGAAAGTGCAGAGCATTTGAAGCTACAGTGCATGTTACGGCTGGTGGTTTGACACTAGAGATGAAATATATGAGGAGTGTTTCTCTTTCATCTCCCAGAGTGTGATTGAAAATGCCATCAATTTATCTTTGCATCTGAAGGTCACAGCACAGTTACTATTTGTCTGTTTGGTTTTTTGAACCTTTAAAGGGACACTCCACTTGTACAAAGGCAAGTTTCATTTCATTTTGCACACACATCATTGAGAGCAGTTCCAACTAACTGTTGCATTAACTCAACATAAACTTGTATTAATTGAAAACATCTTTGTTTGATGCTCCTCATCTCCTCTCATCTATGGATACTTGCTAAGTGTTTTGCTTCCTTCCTTAGCCCATAAACAGCTGCATGTGCTTAAGCAGTAAAATGTAAATCTTGACGCTGGCTGTTTACGTAGCCCAGGCTTCTAATCAGGCAGACATATAATTGAGTGACGCGTGGTGTCTTTATGAGTGGAGCTGCATTCAAAGGGCAGATCCCTGTATTTATGTCTCTCTCTCTCACTGCATCTCATCGCAGCTAGTCTGTTAAATGCAGCATGTGTTTATATGACTTCAAATGTAACTTAAATGTAGTTTTAGTCTAGTATATTTATGTTATGGCTGGGATTTTTTACAGAATATGAATAAAACATATTTTGCATTCATGAATAAAAGCCATTGCTTTAAGTTTTTTTTTTAAACGTGAAAGATTTTAATGAAAAACTATCAAAAGTAATTTAACAATATGGTAATATAGGTCTAAAAAAAAGCAGCAGTATCGGCTGTCTGATCAAAGCTTCCTTGTCCCCCATATTTACACAGGAAATTAAAACAAAAACAAATAATCAGTGTGCCAATTTGCCAAATTGTGCACAGCTTCTTGTTAGCGACCAACCTCAGCGTGCGTCTCAATATTTTGAACCTTGCAAGCAGGATTTGGACCCTCTCTTGTGATCTCTGCGAGGCCGTATAATCTGGAGGTGGACTTGTTGCTCAAATTAGTGGGTAGAGAAGTGTGCCACATGTTCAGTATCCATAAATATTGACTCTGGCTTTCTGGCTGGCCGTCTCTGACCTTGGTGGGTTTCCATTTTGGGACAAACCTATATGAAATGTGTCCCACTATGCCGCATGCTCTTTCATGCTCCATGTGCACGTGTTCCGCATGGTCCAGCAGTCGTGCTTCTGCTGTCAAACACATGTGGATTGATGAAGATTTTACTGGTTGCTAAATTAAAAAGACAACGTCTCTCAACCATTGAATTAGAGGTGACTCACAGCAACAATCGTTTCCTGGTTTTGGACCAGCATCTCTGAAGATGATCTCCTTGTAGGCATGTTACAGTGTGTTAAAACTACATCTGGCAGAGGAATGCAGGCCCTATGTCTGGCCAAGCTACTGTTAACAGCAGGTGAAAGGCTAATAGTTGGATCGGGAGTGTCATCTTGGGGCTTTGTCTGCCCACTGACTCGTGGAATGTATGTGATGACAAGAGAGGGCTGCGCCATCCACATCCACCTCAACATGTGTAGATGGACACATACACAGAGCACATACAAAAAAATGAGCACACACAGCACCCTGGTGAGGACAATAAGCCATTTCTTCTTCTCTTTGCCAGGATCTATGCTCTAAAGGAACACAATACATTCTATAACCTCAAACACTGCCTCTTCAATAGATTCATTATACTTTTCTTAATAAGTGTTATGTATTACACATTGTTCTCCCTTAAGGGGGTTTCCATACAAGAAAAAGATACATCTATTAAACAAACCAAAAGGACACGGTGGTGGTTTACAGTATATTATTCTTTTGGTTACTGCAGATTTTCCCCCAAAAAGGTGAAGAACGAATGGAACATACCAATGAAGAAATCTGACTTTCAAATGATCTGAAGAAAATATATCATTTACAGGGTCTGCGTTTTGTAACGCAAACCTTGTCTGGCGTTTGTGCTCCACTAACCTCACTTTTAACCTCATGCTGACTTCTATGTGTCAAAGAAGGGCAGTAAATCACAATGACAATGGACAACGACCCGAAACACAGACAGAGAGATGCAGAGCGATTCGTGACACATTTCAGTTCTTCCTAAAGACAGACTGGGGGCAGGGGTCGAATCAGAGACCAGCCATATTAGCCCTCACTGGTGGGACTAAAGGATTTCCAAGAACACTGGTTTAATCTGATAACAACAGTCTATAGCTAAATGATTGTTATGAGGAGATACAGATGTTCCACAGCATTTTTCTACACCTCCCTGAGGGTTGTGGACTAACACGTCTTCACTGCTAGCAAGAAGCATACTATACTATACATAGTAGAATTCTTGGTTAAAGAAAAATGACCAAAACTCTTCCAGATGGTAAATTTAAACACAGATACAAATCTTGGAAAACCAAAATATTGTGTCAGCTTCTTCCTTTTTGATCAGTTTTTTTAACTTGAAAAATGTTAAACAATTTAAAGCTTAAAAATACCAGGAAACGCAAAGATTATTATAGGGACCACAGATGTATTACCTTTAATGTAGGTGGACTGATCACATCTTGTTGTGCTACATCAGAAAATTCTCCGAATACTTCTTGATTTTATGCACTGAAAAGACATATGTATGTAGAAATATGTTTTGGGAAACCGTGCACAGTGTATGCACACTCGATGTTCCTCTTTCCTATAAGCAGTCGGTTAACAAAGTTGAGCATCAAAACCTGAAAAAGTTTATAAACCACTGTCCTAATGAGTCATGAGCCTCTGTAGTCTCCCTTGACCTTCAGGTTTATGTTGTAACTTTCAGAGACTATTTACTGCTATCACAAACAGCTTCTTGCTGGAAGGAACTAATGATGCTAGTGGTGGTGGTGTGTTGTGCCGGGGCCAACACCGTCTAGCCAGTCCAGTTTTACCTCTCAGACACTCAGCAGGTTGTTCATTTGCGTTTGAGATAGCATATCTTTACTTGCTCTTTCTCTGGCTGCCCTGTGATGTTGTCCTTTCAATCAACACGTAATTGGATCAGCGGCAGCGATTTGATAAGCTTGATGCATCTGGTTCAAAACAATGATATGCACAGTATCAGGGCCGCATGATCTTCTCAAACCACTCTGGGCAGCGCTGATCAAGTCCCATTAACATCCTTGGACAGAAACATTCTTCAGCACTGGCCTGACACCAGCTGTGCCAAATAACACAACAGAAAACACACAGCCTTACATCATATATCGTACATCATCATACATTGAAACTTGCAGAAAGAGAGAGAGAAAGTATTAGATAAAAACTAAAAGAGAAGGTAATCAAATACTCTGAGATTACTGTGTGAGGCCTCATCCTCCAATCTACAGCATCTTTCCAAGCAGCTGTTACCTGGTTTAAAGCACTAGGTTCACCAAGTGGTGTTTTGGCAACAGCAGACACCCCGACTATTGCTGCCCACCGATTAGCATGACAATAGAGGAAAGCTATATAACTGAATGAAGTAGAATAAAGTTGTAACTAAAGATATAACTGGACAGTATGCACAGTATATTATTACAATACAAAGATACATACTGGATGAAACACTGGAAAAAAGTGTTTGGATCCAGCAAGAAAAAGGTCCAAAAAACAATGCACACCACCACTCAGGCAACGGCATGCACCTACGGGCCTCTCTGTATTTTAATTGCTAAGTGGATCTGGGATTATCCCTCATAAAATGTCATTGTCCTCAAAGAGACAAAGATATCTTGTGATCGCTGTGGGATTTAATCTATTGCTATCTTGTGAAGAAAACAAGCTTGGTGCTTTGGTCAAAACACAGCCGCCTGCCCCACCATCATCACCTAATGGAAGTCACTAGAAGGAATCAATGGGGTCTTTTCTTATGGAGATGACCCAAACATTATAGCTGCTGACTACACCTCACAGGCCGAACACAAAGTTTCTCTTACACATCTGTGCCTCTGATGGCATGTACAGTCCACATGCAGTGTTTTTTAAAGAGGCAAATTTAAAACATCAAATTGTTGTTGTTTTTTTTTAAAAAAACTGGACGAGTTAGGGAGCCTGTTCTCGATTCTCTTGCTTTCATAGTATTACAGATATATGACAGTACATTTTGCAGCCAGATATGCTGCTGATATATTGATAAACTGCTGTGAATTGGCACAAAATAAAAAAGGATGGATCCAGCCAAGAGGAAACATGTTTAAGCCAGCACGGCTGTCTGACACACATGCGCCAGTACACACACACACACACACAGCAGAGTGACAGCAGCGTTTTGTAGCATCTAATAATCCTACAAACCACAAAAGATACACAAATTATTATAATTCTATTATCTATTAACTTTAATCCCAAACCAAACATGTTTGATCTCACAGCATTATTGATCAATTGTCTGTTTATGTAGCTGACATGTTTTTGCCTATGTGGGCAACAAAATATTAGAGAAGAGTGTGTAAACTATGATGTTTAAAACATTAAGCAAACATTCGTCCCTATTTGTAGGAGAAAACAACAGTATGGTATTAACTGTTGATTTAATGAGGTTTAGTGAACTTCCAGTAGAGTTACTGCTGCATGACAGAAAGAGTAACAGAACACAAAATCTTCATCTCTTACCAAATCTTATCAAAGAGGAGGAACTGAGGCTCTAACGTGTGTTTATTTGACATCATTAGTCATGAAAAAGTTTGGAGCCTTAGGGGTAGAGGTGCGCAGGAGGCGCTTTATAATGGACAAATGATTGACAGCCCCTTGGTGACATCACTATACGACAAAAAGAGCCGCTGGGGGAAGCAAAGGCACCAATCAATTGAACCACTACGGTGTGGCGCACAGAGAAGAGGGGACGCGCTCTCCAACTCGCAGCAACAACGTCCAGAGGAGCGACACTTGTGTGCGCTTATCTCTCCAGAAAGCAGACGCTCAACTTTTTTTTTTGCCTCAGCGAACTGTTCCTTGTTTTTGGAAGATGTTCCAGCGAGAGTCTTTAGATCGGTTACGTGTGCCAGCTTCGTCTTAGACTTAACACCACTTTTTTTTCTTTCTTTCTTTCCGTACTGACCAAGACCGAACCCGACGTGCAGCTGGCGTGAATATGTGCGAGAGGAGATCAGCGAAGGGTATGGGCTGTCTTTGGTCCCCTAAGGAGAAACAACGTGGATTAAACACGAATTAATGTGGAATTTATCGGAGCCCAAAGGTGGAACGACGACCGGACACAGCGCTTCCTCGTCAGGTATTTTAAACAGATGGATTTTAATAAACCATTGAAGCAGCTAAGCAGACTCTTAATCCTTTTGATTGTTTTAAAATAACTAAATAAGTCTACTGAAGGAAAAAAAACTTGAAACACACGGTTCATTTCTATGTATATGTTTACAGGGAGTGTGCGTAAAAGTTAAAGCGTCCCAATGTTGAACCACGCTGTGAAGACAGGATACTGTAAAAGTTGTATTTTGGTTGTGCTCCACAGATGATAGCCTGTTAATTTTTTTTAAAATGTTTTTGATGTGCTGTCCCGGGCTACATCTGGCCCTGGTACGCACGTCAGATCTAACACCTGCGAGCCTCTTGAAGTAACTCTATCCCTTATGATTATACATGACCGTCAAAGCCTCTGCAAACAGGCGCTTGTTGCACCGTCTGACCGCCTCTGTTGCAGTTATCAAACTCCTTTTCCTAAAAGTTCTTTAATGCTACTTATGATCTTTCGAGCCACACACACACACACACACTTTTTCTTTTCATATCACTTCACCGAACATGATTTCTTATCTCTAATTGGAGACTTTATGTCTGCGCTCTTCTCCTTTGATTTGTCCTTTC
This sequence comes from Parambassis ranga, assembly GCF_900634625.1. NCBI lineage: Eukaryota > Metazoa > Chordata > Actinopteri > Ambassidae > Parambassis > Parambassis ranga. The sequence continues at coordinate 7,990,243 of NC_041043.1, forward strand.
CGTGTCAGTCCCCTTTCTGTTCGCCTCTTTTATAACTTCCTCACCTTGATATTTTCATGTTTCAGTTCATGTTAAGACCAAACTTCTGTTTCACTTAGACGGGCTATATTGCCGGTGGGGCTGTCTCTTTTTTGTTCCACTTCAAAGTGAAGAGGTGTCTTCTCTTCTTTTTTTTTCCTGCACTTCTTCAATCATGCTGACTGTATGGGGGGGATCACAGACAGTTTGGGGAATGCTACAGTGAAGCCCCTGCTGTGTCTGCCTTATGTCAATACCCTAGAGCCAGTGTATTGACAGAAATCAACTTTCTCCACAGGGACTGACTGATCATGGTCGCCGTGGTCCGCTCTCTCATGGTACTGCTGCTCGCTCAGGTGTTGCTGGAAGGTGCTACGGGACTAATCCCCGAGGTCGGCCGGAGGAAATACAACGAATCCGGGAAGCAGACCCCAGAGCAGTCGGAGAGCTTCCTCAACGAGTTTGAGCTTAGGCTTCTCAATATGTTTGGACTGGGGCGCAGGCCAACCCCGAGCAAGCAAGCCGTGTGCCGGCAGTACATGGTGGACCTTTACCGCATGCACTCAGCAAACGGAGATCACAGCACTAAACGACCCAAGAGCATGGGGAAGCACGCAGAGAGAGCCGCCAGCAAGGCCAACACGATTAGAAGCTTTCACCATGAAGGTATGTATTAGTGACATACCTTTACCTGTCAGCCGGAGAACTCCTCTGCTCTCTCAGACAAACCAAACCTATATTTAAACATGACTCAGTGCGCCAAGACTGAACTTCAGAGTCTTCACTGTTTATGGAGGTTTAGTCATTTACAGGTGACACGCGTCAAAGTTATTTGCTACTCTTTAATAAGTTTGGGATTAGCGCAAGACTCAGTGACACGATTAACAAACAAGCATCTCATGCACAATTAAATTACTGTTATATAAGTAGTGATGCAAGCAAACATCCCCCTGGCGCAGCTGTCACAGGCTTCAAAACATCAAGGGGCGGTGGTGGTATCCCTGGGGTAATTTGTTTCTTAATAATTGATGGTGTTTGCGTGGGCTCTGAAAACAGTTTTTCCAGACACGCACCACAGGAGCAGGATAAAGGGCGGTGTGGCCTTTGCGCAGGTGATAGTCATCACCCGGTTACTTCAATAACACACGACATGACATTATACTAACACGCATTATGACAAAGTCATCGGTCAGACTCAATTCTGAGTCATTTTAACAAGACTGAAATTAGTTCTGGGTAACAGTGGGGAGGGGGGAAGAGATGAGGAGGGGGTGGCGCGCAGTATTCTTTCCAAATCACCCCTCTCTCCATGCTGTGCGCCATTACGCACGTTCCAATAACACTATAATTGCTCACTTAGTTTATATGGTGGATACGCGCAGATTGTTGAATTCGGGGTTTTAGTTCAACTCCATTTTGCTTTTAAGACAATATATGTCTCTCAGATGCAAGGGTTATAGAGCCTGAATATATTTGCAATAGTTGAAATGTGGTAACTGTTATATTGGTATCTAAAAAAAATTCTAACAGATTAAATTTAAATACAATGATGGTTTATTAGAATAATGTATGTATCATGAAAATGTGTAATTTTTACTCTAAAGATACAGCAGCTGTGTATCTACTATTCAACTTCCTATGGTCCATGTTCCAGTTTCTAATGCACACAAGTTACTGAGACCATAGGGGCTCTACACAGAGTCCTCATACAGAGTCCTAAGTGTTTGACTGGGGAAGTTTCCATCAGGGGTGAGTCAGAGGGTTGGTTGAGTGGTTGCTTGGGTGCTCTCCAGAGACCTAGTGCAATGACACCAAGTGGCTACACTGACACACTACAAACAACCCTGGCCTGGGCAGCTGGGCTGAGTGACTGCTCCCAGCCTAGTACTGGAAACCTCTGTGCCCGGCCAACACACCTTGACACCGCTGGCCATTACCAGTGTGTTCAGACTGTGTTTACATACATTCCCCTGGCTCTTTCATCCTATGCTAACAGATCTGCAGGGTTGTTAATCTTCCCATGTCAAGAAACATGCAATTGATGGCTACTCCATATAATAAGCATGTATCTACAGATGTAAATGCAGCACATCAAAGCAAACAGCTCTAATCATTCATCCCATCTGCCAGCTGATATTCATTTCACTGGGATAATTAGTTTCACTGCTATCACTTTTCAAAATAACCATTTTTCATGCCAAATAGAACATTTCCACTATTACACAGGAAGTGGCTGCCAGAAACAGGTCCCTGATGAATGACCTAACATTAGCCTTTATCTTTTGTTTTGGCATGCAGCACAAAAAGAAATTAGGAATGTTGATACACTCATATCTGTGGTTCACACGTTTTTTGACAAGCCCTAACTTGTTCACAGAGCTGTTCCTCAATGGAGGGAAACACACAGAGAGGGCGAGAGAGAGAGAGAATACTGTTGCAGAAAGAGTGACAGAGAAGAAGGCAGGAAAAAAAGAGGATTTGGGGCTAAGAGAACAGAGGGAAAAGGAGATTTGGGAGCTAAGGGAAGGAAAGAAAGAAGGGATTGGGGACAGAGGAGAGGGAACGAAAGACAGGGGGCTTTCCCACATCAAATAAGGAGTGATGGTCCTAATTGAGGTCTCTGAAACTCTGGAGGGAGGTTTAGGATGAGATGGTGGAATTTCCTAAGTGCCTCCTTTGAAAAAGCAGAGTTCAAAGTTTGTGTTTACTTTGTAGCACTAAACAGATTAAAAAGTGTGTCTATACATCAGCTGTGATCTTCTTAGCAAGAGTTCAAAGTAGGACTGCCTCAAAGTAAATTGCAGCTTTTACTAAGACTTCTGTCATTTACAGTACAGAGGGGAATACCAATGAACTTAACTATATATGTTAGAACTGCAAATGCCTTAGGACAATTGGATGCATAGATAAGCCAGCATTTTCTGGTAATAATAAAGTGACTAAATTAATTACTTAACTGCCTATAGATATCCAGAACTTAGACATTAATAGTATCTTTTCTTACGGCTTTTATATTTCATCGTAAATTACATTGCAGTGATATTTCAGAGCTGAAATTCTGCAAAGGCTAATGCAATAGTTGGTTTTTATATTGATGTCTGTATCTCCACCACCCATTGTCTTCTTTGATGATACTTCAATGTATAGTACAACTTTTTTTCCCCATGTGAACTGATGGAAATCATGTGCAGCAGCCATAGTGCAAATGAGGCATTTGAAAGCAGGCCGGCTGGCTCGTTTGATCTTATCGATACAGATTGAAGCGTGCTTCTTTCATCTTCTGACATTTAGCCAGGTGAATTATACGAACAAGGCACTAATGACGGCTTTCATCACAAAGAGCATTTGCCTGCTATTACACTAGGCCCTACATGCAAGTGTTGATATGTGGGTTATACCTGTGTGACAACGGTTCACAACCACCCACTACAACCACGTGGCTGCACAAAAAAAAGAAACATGCAGAGCTGTGCAAGCATGTGAGAGTGCCAAAGAAACTGGCTTTCAACACAGATGTTACTTTTAATCTTCTCTATTCATAAATTCTTGCTTCATACTTGCTGTGCATTTCACTCCCCTGTGATCTCACACTTGTGTTTGTCTCTCTGCAGAGTCTATGGAGGCTCTGGCAAGTCTGAAAGGCAAAACAACCCAGCAGTTCTACTTCAACCTTACTTCTATTCCCAAGGAGGAGTTCATAACCTCTGCAGAGCTACGTATTTACAGAGATCAGGTCATGGGAGCTGCAACACCCAACAACAACAGCAGCACTAGTGACAGTGCTCCAGCTCGTGGCTTCCATCGCATCAACATTTATGAGATATTTGGGGCTCCTACCACTTATGGTGCAGAACCCCTAGTACGTCTGTTGGACACTCGGTTGGTTCAGGACACTTTGAGCCGCTGGGAGAGCTTCGATGTCAGTCCCGCTGTATCTCAGTGGGCCTCTGGTAAAGGCCACAATCATGGCTTTGTGGTGGAGTGCTTCATCCGGAAGAGGAGAGATAGGCGGTGAGCATGCTCAGAGACGCAGACGGCATGTCAGGGTGAGCCGGTCTTTACATCAGGACCAGGACTCATGGCCTCAGGCTCGGCCCCTTCTGGTGACATATGGCCACGATGGTCACGGGGACTCAGTGCTCCATACGCGGGAAAAAAGGCAGGCAGCACTCCGCAAGCAACGCAGGAAGCACCAGCAAAAGGCAAGCTGCAAAAGGCATGCTTTGTATGTGGACTTCAGTGATGTGGGTTGGAATGAGTGGATAGTGGCACCCCCTGGCTACCATGCCTTTTATTGCCATGGGGAATGTCCTTTCCCCCTAGCAGACCACCTCAATTCTACCAATCATGCCATCGTGCAGACTCTTGTCAACTCGGTCAACTCAAACATCCCCAGAGCCTGTTGTGTGCCCACTGACCTCAGCCCCATTTCCTTGCTCTACCTGGACGAATATGAGAAAGTCATTCTGAAAAACTACCAGGACATGGTGGTGGAGGGATGTGGCTGCCGGTGAGAACTGCTGGCAGGAACAGAAAGTAATAGTGGGCATGAAAGACTGAAAAAAATTCAGAGGTTATTATGGACACCCGGTTTCCCAATGAAGACATTTTATTTATATAAAATAACACACAACAGAGCTATTGTGGAAGAAGAAGAAACTATATATGAATATATTTATGTCTACATAAAGTTGGGAAAAATAAATATTTTAATCAAAGGAATATTCCTTTACTGGTTTTGAAAATGTATTTCTGATGTACATTTTGAAATGGGTGCAATACCACATGAAGTATAATGCTCAGATTTTTATTTTGTATTTATTTCTATTATAACCACTTTATTTGTAAATAAATAATGTGTATTTATCGTGGAAAAAAAACGTGGTCACTGGGTTTTCCAAGATCAGCTACACTGAACAGTGTTTGGGGGGGGGTAGCTAGTGAGGCTGACATGAACACAAGTTTTAAATTCTGACAGAAATTACCTTTAAGAACATAAAACAGCACATTGATTGCAAACCAAGCACAGGTCTATTTTAGTAAATGTAATTGGAAACCAAAAACAATAGAAGTTAAAGAGCAAACTGACAGGACTGGGTCACTGGTGGAATGAACTGTAGTGTGGTGTAAGGTCAGAGGACAATTTACATGCCCACAGATGTGATACACTCCCACAGGAGGATTAGAAAAACAGCAGAGCATGTTTTAACGCATTACCTGTCACTGCAAGGTCCCTGGGAAGACTCTTCTAAAAGCAAGCTCCTGTGTTTATTCTGCTCCTCGACCAATATTATCAAATGAAAAAAGTGAAACTGCAGCGCTAGTGAAAGGTCTGACAGGGCTCAAGGTTTATTTACTGTGAGATTTGAGACTGAACAATTGCAAACTGTGGCTGAGAGACAAACCAACAACCCTAAAAAAAAAAAAAAGATTCTGTCGGCGCTTTAATTAGTAAAGACAAGCAAACACACACACCTGCACCTGTCTACATAATGCACATGCTCAGACAGATTCTTCCCACTTCAGAGCTTGGCTGTATTTCTTTGTCATATCTGAGTCATAAGGCTCTAATATATTTCAGCAGCAAAGGGGTAAAAAAAAATCACAGGAGTAAGTCTCAAGAGCAGCAGATAATGAACCACAACATGCATAGTGACACCAAAAAACTAAAATCATGTTTTATTCACAAAGACAATGAGGATGGCTTGCTGGCACAGGAAAAAATTCATTCAAAAAACATATGTTGCACCAAGAAAGTTTGCAGCATGAAACTCTGACTCAACATTCTGCAACTTCTTCTGTATAAAGGAAACGAAGGATGAAAGTGAATAAACTTAAACTGCACCAAAGAAGCATAGATGAGAATTTATAGGGCAGCCACAATAGCAGATCAGATAATGAGAGAGAGAGAGAGAGAGGAGAGAGTCAAAGAAGGGGAGTTTTGCGGAATTTGACTGACTGCGTTTTCTGCTGTGTTTGCATTAGAAAGGGTTTGGAGGGATCACAAGGCAGCTCAAAATGCTCTAAATAGAATGTTTTTATGTGAGCGCACATTGGGACCATGGAATGTTGGTTTTCAATCTCAGACACATGCATACACTCGCATGGAAAACCAGCATGGTTGTTTTTTCAATCATCTATTCAAGGGTTTCCTGGTGGGCTTTTTCTCTTCAAAAAAACAAACGTGCATTGAACAAAGATACGCTTGTTACTTATATAGGAAATGTAAATCAAAATATTTAGGAGGAGCCGTGACACTTTATTCAGGGGCTGTAAAAACACTGAAAAGTTGCTATTTTTCACGAGCATCAGATCATTTCTGCTGGCCTATTCTTATCCTGTAAGTGTCCCTATCTACTTTACATGCAACTGTTTGATTATATTATACCCTACTGACTTGCACACATGACTATACACACACCTCCTACTACATTTCAGTTTCAATCTTCAGCATGTGTTATTCTATTCTACCTTACACCCCCCCCCCCCCCCCCCCCCCCCCCCCCCCCGCTCCCATCTGGTGCCCATTTTTCCTCTGAGTATACCACTACACCACAACCACGCACATGAGCTGTACATACCTCTACCTCTGTAGCGGCACCATTTTAATGGACTTTAGGAGGAAGTCCCTTTTGCTGGCACACTTAATGAACACTTGATAAAAATCAACACAAAAAAAGTTTCTGCCACAAGTTCCAGGAGTAATGTCAAGAGTGGAAAGGAGGGAATTTTTGTGTTAAAAAAGTGTTAGATTTAGTGCCTTTATAGTTCAAGTCCATAAACCTTTCATTGGGTTGGGTGGAAATACTGCTCCCAGGGTGGGTGACACATGGGCAGTACTGAAACTTCCCTCCTGCACCACATCCCAGTTAAATTGGGTTCTAGTTATGATATGACTTGGCCACTGTTCCTCCACCTTCTGGAGGGGGCGGGGGTAGCTTCTATGGAGCCATGTTAGTATCAGACAGCTCCTAAGGGACCACTTCTGAACTTCGCACTAAGAGGCAGGGGTCAGAGGTCAAAGTAATAAGGACCTATTATCTCCGCCCTTACTGACTGACTTCCAGTCTCATCACGTCATCGCGGACTAGTGGCTTCCAGTGTGGTCAGCCACTGGTTGGAGCTAAGAGCTTGTTTGTGTTTCAGAGTCCATTCTTTTCATCCAACTTGTGCTCAAACTGGATACTAAACTCATACTTTTTATTGCATAAAAGAGCTGATGATGTGCTAAAAATTGGTTCTGTGTGTGACTGTGAATTTCATGATTAAGTCATAAAAACACAACTGTGAGATATGTGTTCTTGGCAAGTTTCTCTTCACCTGCTACACAGACCTCTGCAAAGTCACTCTCCGAAAACAGATTTTTCCCTTCCTCCTTCACGAACATCTGGTAAATCAGTTAAAGGTGTCCTTCTCTGTCTTTGTTTACGCACAAACACACAACAGAGCAGCCACACAACTGATGAGCATAACACTGGAAGCTGGGACTTAGTAGCGTGGCAGGGCTCATTCATTTTGTTTGGCGCACAGCAAACCACACCAAAACTATCTGCAGCTCCAAACAACCCGAATCGTAAGGGTTATAAAAATCAGATTTCCAGATTTCTGGCTGGACCAGAATTGGAAAGTATGTGGTGTGCCGTGTATCTTTGATGAAACAGAGGACTCATGAGATCTTGGCTGGCTCTGTGCCAAGGTGGGACACAAAAATTTAGAGAAGTGAAGAAAGACAGTGGCCACTTTAGAGTCTTTTTCTAAGTTCGGATCTTTTCTTCTTCTTCGTGTGCTGCACACACTAATTTTAGAGGTGGTGCACATGGTTGTTTTTTCTGTATTCCGAGAACAGCCAGTGAGATGACGTCCAGCATAGCTAAGACTGTGGCATCTGTGCTGCAGCTCTGAACACATCAAACAGACGGGCGTCCACAGATTCAGGAGCACGGCAAATATGAAAATTACTTTTCCAGAATGACTGCACGGATGATGGTACATACATATATACAATCTTAGCCTTTCATTCTCCCACGTGCATACATCTGCAAGTACAAGCACACATGAACTATCTGTGAGCACGTGCAACAGATGCACTACTTCCTAATGTATTATAAGAGGCATGTAAGTCTACAAGATTACTAAAAACTATTGTGAACTTGCTCCTGAACTATGTTCTGCTACTACCATTACTGTAAGAGCTAATCATCCATGCAATTACAGTGGAGTTGGCCTGGAGTGACATGCTGAAATCATTACCTCTGGCTGGGACTCAGCGGAATAGACCATTATATAGCCTTATGCTCACAGCAACATAATCTTGCAGTTAGGCCATAGTAGAGTAAAAAGCCTGTATGCCATTATAATACGCTCGAGAACAAGGCAATGAAATCTCATTGATAGAGAGACTATTTTTTTCAGGAGATGATTTGAAAATGATGGACAACTCTTGTATCTTTATATGTTAACATTGCATTTATTATTATCCATATTCTGTTCTCACTGCTTGTATTATAGTCAATGGTATTTAATACAATGAGAGAAAACAGTGGTGTATCTGAAGTCACTGACAAAATGTTCCTTCCTTTTATTTTCAACTCTATGATCAAACAGGAACAGAGTTCAAGATGTGTACCTTGTGGAGTACCACATTTCCACAGAGGATACAGGAAGGAGTTACATATGGGCCACATATGGGTTAACGGGCCCGAGGATGGATTTGCCTGTAGACACTGATCTAAGGTCAGTGTCGTGTGTGCTCCTCTGATGGTTACAGTTAGGTTTGGGGTGAAGGGTAAACCCGACTGATCCTGGAACGTTGCCGAAGGGCGTCTCCTACACACAGAGCATGAAAGGGCCCGTGTGGTTACGGGAGCAGCCTCCATCTTTGTAACAGGAAGTGAAGAGATCAATCAAAGGGAGCTACATGACATCCCCCAGCATGCCTGTTAAATAAATGTCAATCTAAAGATACTGTAAATCTCTTGCATTACCACGCGTACAGCTTCAAAATGTTGATGTGAATAAAGATAGAATACCAGACCAGAACAGTGAAAAATGACAAACAGCAAACAAAACACAGAGCAGCACATTCTCACACATACACATAATAAATTTTATGAATTTCAATACAGCACCTTGAGGAGCTCCAACCCTGGAACCCAGTCTACCAAGCATCAGTCAATCCACAGCAATGAAAGGAGACCTGTTACGGGGTTCAGGGCCTCACTTGGTGGTCTATGAGAACAAGCTGGTGCTGAACCTTTTGTACTTAGAGCAGATTACCAGGAGGCTGCTTCCAGATGCAGCGCACCAGGGGAAACACACTCTCCTTCCCTGGGTGGTATGTGACAAACCCATTCCCCACACTTTTCTCATTAGAGTAATAAGCTTTGTATAAACCTCTGGGCTGCCATTGTCAAGGACACACATACCATCTCTATCCAGCTCTTCATCAATCTATCCATCCATCTATCCATTGCAGATCTCCTTTCTAAAACAATGCAGGTCCAAAAACATTCTGCTGAAGTATTTGCAAGCACCAAGCATGTGCTTTGCAGGAATGTAATAAAATATGAAATAATAATTTCAATAGCATACAATAATATTCTCTGTGCTAAATCACTACCAGCTGATCAGATGCTGTGTGTACAAATCCCACACTGGTAGGTGTATATAATCCTGCAATTGATTAAATGATGTGGCTGTGTTGGCATAAAGCAGCCATACCTTTAAATGCAAAATGCAAAACTTATTTTAAGCTGGGATGAGGCTATGGGCCTATAAGCAGGCAGCTATCACTTTAATAGTCATTGCAATAATAAATCAGAATTTGTTGCCTCTATATAATGATACATTTTTACTTTTTAACATGGAAGTTCATTGGAATTTACTGAATTTTGGAGCCAGCCTCAAGTGGTCACTCCAGAAAGTGCAGTTTTTGAAAGTTGTCCATTCAAGTCCGTTATTTTGAAAGGAGGCTTCACCAATCCAAATATAGAGGGAGATGAGAGATGCCTGTTTATGTAAAAGGGCAATCGTGGGCCTCAGCCAGTTCAGCTACAATGCGTAACTCACACTCCTTCACCCTGCTCTCCCACAGCCTGTCACTGGCATGGCAAAGTCTGCCTCACCAAGCTTCCTGTGACTCACTTCCTGTCCCGGCCCTGCACCTGCACTCCCCCCCTGGGTGATGTCATGGCAGGTTTTCCTACTTGGAGTCGCACTGCTGAGCACACTCCCCATCTGGCATAATATGCGCATGCATGCGTGTGTTTATGTGTGTACATCCATCAGCGTGGCTGGCTCAGACATCAGTCAGTGGACCTGTGGTGAATGTGGCCCTTCATGGCTTTAGAGATGACCTCTTCTATGCGGCTGTGCAAGGAAAGGTACATCAAACACACAGGGAAGGAACAAGTCAGCCGTAGATGGAACACGGATTCAGTCCCGAAGTTGGATAATTGTATTTTTTTCTCCTTTTCTAAGATATAAATATGTCCTGTCATCTGTTCATTCAATTATCATGTATGAATCCTTACTGAGCTTAACGTAATGAAAAATTGACATTTATGAGAGTGGAGAAGTTCTGTTTTTCAATGAGAACAAACAACCTCTAGATATCTGTAGGAATAATTACAGTAGGCCTTTCAACCATCGGTGACCACAGTGAAAATGATAGATTGAGGGGAACACACTACTTGGACAGGCCTATGAGTAAATGGAAATATTGTAAGAGAATGAGTGAATGCTTTTTTCCCCCTATCCTTGGCTGAAAGAAGTGATGTTTTTTTTTTTACTAAACCAACTTTTTTTTTTTGCTCTCTTCTCCCTCAGATTGAATGTGTATGTACATGAACGGGCAGGAAATGCCTTACAGCTCCCGTAAGCAGAGGAGAAACCCGTTTGAGGTCAAGGGTTGCAAGAGGAAGGCAGCAGGCATATATCAATATTCATTTCCTTCTCTGGTACATTCCCAGACCTCTTGCAAGTTTTGCTTCTTTATAGTGTGTTATGGATCATTACTTCTTGCTAGCTGCCTGTTGACAACATTAGCTATTCTAATGGTCATGTGTGGGAAACCTTCTTCTTGTGTGTTTGTGGGCACCACATCCTCTGGTTGATGCTGATGGATGGTATGGAAAAGAGGTGAGAGAAAAGGAAGACGTCCAAATGGATTCATGAATTGATTTACATAAAATGCAGAAAATGATACAATACTATGAACACTGTAAGTACACTTAGAAATATTTTTCTTATTCGAATGGGCAGCGTTTAGGGGCCGAAGTTTACCAACATTCAGGGGCTGGCAAAAGACTAAATCTCTGTACTGTCACTGTGCAAACAGCGGGCGTTCTGTTGACTGGGACATAAAATAGTGCTGTTGGGTTTTGGGTTTCCAGAGCGGGATCAGGGCTGCAGTATATTGAGTCCATGTGGGGAGTGCGTTTTTAATCTGAGCCTTACCCACAGTCCTTCCTGTTTCTAATTTGGCGCTGCAGCGGTTTTGTCCCGAGGCCAAGAGCCTCTCTTCCACAGAGTGTCTATTTCCTCTGAAGTGAATAGTAGCAGGTGTGCTGGCCCTGGATCCCTTGGAAGTCTGCTTATGAATGGCCCACATCTCACTCGTTCTCGCCTGTCTTTGTTTTCTTTTTTCTTCCTTTCATTCTTATTTTTTCATTCTGCCTCACATTCTTTCTCTCTTTTTCAAATAACTCCTTTCTTTCTTTGCTGTTATGTCTTCACCACTCTGTGGTCATTCTTTTGTCTCCTTCAGCCCCTTCTTTCATTTGCCCTCTTTGCTGTATTTGGTTTCCACAAGATCAAGGTGTATACTTTGATAAGTCATAAAGCACAAGTTTATGCTGATGAAAACAATAAAAGACAACAGCAAGAACAAGGGCAGCACGATCACATATCAACCCTTTCCACACTTCGGATAAGATAAATCACTAAATCTGTCAAAACATCCAAATTAGGTTTAGAACTCGGTTCACTGAAATTGCCTTTGTTGCGGCAGACAAACCACAAATCTTTAAGCAGTCACAGCCATTACTATTCTGAATAAATGTAACTTACAAATCAGACAGATGTGCACACACTGGGCAAATCCCCTAAATAATACAAACTAATATATACACAGGAGGTGGAGGAGGAGGGTAAAATGCATATGTGTGTGAGAGTCTCAATCTCTTGCACACATTGTCATCAAGCCAGCCTGATGGCCAAGAACTCATCCAATCTGTGAGCAGAGGAGACATGTTGTCATGCTGCTTCAAGGAGGCACTGCGATTGGAATTAACCTCTAGTGACCTTTACTTCTCCCTCCTTTCCCAAAACACACTCCCTAATGAGTTGGGCTTGAAGGGGTACAGCCTTTGTGGTAAGGCAAATAAATCCTATCAAGGCCAAGTCATATTCTCACTTATCTCGGAGAAAAACAAGGCAAAAGAAACCATGCTAGCTGTCAATGACTTAACACAACGATGAAATATGGCTGCAAAGCCATTAAGGAAATGAGAGTCTAACCAAAGGGTTGTTTAACGGGAACACATGAACTCTTAATGATGTTTGTGTTTATTCAATTTTGCTTCTACATCATTTGGCCAAGCAGAATTTGGTGTAAAGGTTATGAGGAGATGTTGTAGATTCTGTTCTCAGAGGCAGTAAGACTAATAAGACTCAGACTTTCAAGTGTTATGTAATATAATATTAATAAAAAGGGCTTTACTGTGTGAGGTGTTGCTGTTCTTCAAATTAATAAATTATTAAAAATTATTTTAATCTGTGTTGTTGCCATTAGGAATCTGTACAATTTTGATATACTCACACACACACTGAGAAGGAAGTCTTTGACCCTTTAGTAACAATGAACGCTCTCCAGCCTCTGTTTAGGCCTCATTCCCTTTTCTGCTCTTCTGATTCTCTGCCAAAGTCAACCACGGGCATTTACGTTTCCAGCCATAGTGTTTCCGGCATCTGCACACGCTTATGTTTACACAGGATGTTCAAACTTGATGCAGATTAAACAAATCCAATTTGGAGGCTGGGTTCAATCACCTCCTTTATTTCAACATTAACTAGATGAAGCTGGGGGCCAGATCACCATGACCATTTCCAAGAGGATTGAGTAAGAGTAACGAACTGTGCACCAATAAGTCCAGAAAGTATTTTGAGAGTATTTATATGTGGATAGATGTCATCTGCTAGTTCCCACAGGCCTGCATGTGGTTGAATTTGCTCAGCGCGGTGTGGGTTTTTTTTTTTTTTTTTTTTTTTTTTTTAAATCTTCAACTCTCTCTGGCAGAGTGTTGTGAGTCCGCTGAAGGCCCATGGGTAGTTCAGCATTTGTGTGGTTCCCACACTTATGGTGTAAATGGAGGTCTGGCTTTGTGCTCACAAGCCCAGACCAAACACACGTAGCACAATTCAGTGTTATGAACATTTAACTTTTTTTTTCATCTTGCATCAGATAATCGCTGATTACTTAAACTCAGGAAACACAGTATAGGTCAGACATCATTCATGCCAAGTTTACTTTCTCATATTGGAGAGTAGAGACATTTGGCTAAGGGCAATCTACAGGCATGCTGGCCCATTCCTCTGTTTGGCCCAAGCTCCAGCCTCACAGGTTCAAGACTGCGATGGGAAATGCTGTGGAAGACTGGATGGTCTCTGACCTTTTCACAAGTACAAAGGGACCTTCTTTGTGTCCACAAGGGCACTCATTTGTTCAACAGGGTTTTTAATTGCTGCTCATTTTGAGTAAACTCAGAGTTTGGCTGGTGTTTGTCTCCTCACCTGCGTCCTCTTTCGCATTAGGAGGGGTTTTGACCTTCCAAGGCACCTGTTTGGCTAATGTCCGGCTGCCCATCTGCTACCAGCTAATGCAGCCATTCCACTTCTACGCAGCAACTTCATTCAGGATGGCTCGCTGTCCGCCTAATTGTATCACATTCTACAGACTTTGTCCTGGCATTCTCTCACCAGCTAAAGGTTGCCAAAATCTCATCCGCCACATCAGAGGGGCCCTATTAACCCCTGACCCCTGGTTGGTGTGTGTGGACAAGGTCGCTCCTCACACCCAACGCCGGGCCCATTAACACGTCGCCCCACAGCAGAAAAACTATTTTGACGGGCTGTAATTGGCGCTAAGTGGTGGTGGACAAAGGCCCCCTCTGTGCTGCCTGCTGGACTGAGCAGTACTGACCACTCTTGGAGCTTCACGCTTGACATTTTCTTTCTGAGTCCAATGTGAGAAGAGAGGAACTGGGGAAGCCCCTTCCTGCACCACCACCTCCTCCATTTCTACATCCCTTCAGCCCCTTCCATTTGCCACGGCGCTCCTTTGAAAACGTGAGATAATGAGGTTCTAGTGGGGAGAACAAGCCGGAGCAGAATTGCATAGTCGAGATCTGTGGAGGCTGATTAATCCAATGGTAGGCCATTCCTTTCAGAGCCAGCCTAATTAGTTTATGTTAGCTGGAGAAGGTCAGGGGGCGTGTTCGACTGAGGCCTTTTCTTTAAATGCCACAATGGTGTGATGATCTGTGGATGCAGGTGCAGCATTCGGCTGCTTTTATGTTGCTGAGCAGCTTTGGGTATTGGTTGTACGGTTGAGCTGCAAACTGGCAAAGACAATGAGGTCTTTTACTTGTGAGTATATGACATTTTTGAAAACCAGACTCTAGCCATTCCTTTCCCAGGCTTTCTAAGTTCATTAGTCATAAACTCAAATATTAGAAATGCCCTATATAACCAGGGAAAACCCTCAGTATTGTATAGTGTGTTGAATAGTGGTTAGAAAACTGAAAAGACAGCAAACCAGAACTTCCGAACAACTTAAAACTACAGAGAATAATTTTACTGGTAGTCTTGGCCAGTGTTACTGTATTTCTAACCCAGAGTCCACCCAGTGAATTAAAACCACTTTGAATGAGTCATTATATAAGTGGGAAGTCCCTCCTTGTTGAATCTTATCAACATTTACCTTGACTGAGTTCATATTTATGGCAAATGCAAATCCTTTTAATGATTGATTGTGATCCCAAATTCCCCCTTTCTGTGTACAGCTTGAGTCCTTAGAAATAGTCCAAGGGAACCCAGCCAGGCTTCTCTCACACAAAGCTCTATACTTAAGACAGGTCTGACTCCCTTCCCCATAGGCCATGCCATGCTCTCATCCCCGTATTTAACAATCTGACGTCAGACAGGAGCAGAGGAGGCTGCAGAGGAGACTTTAATACTAAATCTCTCCCCCTGTCATTATCGGCCCGTGTGACCGCCTATCAGAGGCCCTTGAGTGATGTGGGAAAGCCTGGGCCCTGTCCTCCCAACTCCTGTAGGCCAGGCCGCCAGTTCTGTCCAAACCAAACTGAAAACTACAGGACAGGCACAGCTAGGGTTGACATCAATGAGGCGCCGGGCTCTTTATGCCCACTCTGTGGTCAGGAGGAGAGAAGCCTGGATATTAATCTCTTTTTCTCTCGTCTTTACTCGCATGTTTTCTTCCTCTTTCCCCTTCTCACCACGCAAGCTGTAGATCTGGGTTCTCCATCCCATTACAGCCAAATCAAATGAAGGCAGAGAGTGTTTCTGTTGCTGATAGCTGTTGCAATTACAACTGCAGCTGGACGAAGCGTCCTCTCAAACATTAATGCTGTGGTTGGGAAGTAAAAAAGAAATTAACGATCTGGCCTTATCCCAGTTCAGAGTGATGAATAGTGCCAGCCAGTCAAGCTGAGGTCTGGGTTATGTTTTAATGTTAATCTGTCCATTAATAATTGCTTTAGCTGTTTTGCTTTAACCTGAATAAGTCAACCTCACTCTCCTTGACAGTTAAGACCACGGAAGCCAACCACATTTTTATTAAATCCACACACACCACTGACACCATCAAAAAACACTAAACTGGCTTATAAATAACTAACTGCATATTCACAGACAATAATTTACATACAGTGACGATATGAAAATACTGCCAATAATTTAACAAGTCTTCTCTGCTTATAAGGAAACTCATTGTTGTCTTGATTTTTCTAACACCTGTGGAGGGGGAAAAAAACAAACATGCCAGCTCACTCAGTCAGTCCACCAGCCCATGTGATGTGGGCCTTTATGAGAGGACACCTGCAGCACCCGGCAGCCCCAGTCAGCTTTGTGAAAGCCTCGGAACTGGGTGGGGGACAGAGGGGAGAGCATAAGGGCCAGACCCGGGTTTGGCCTGGAAGGCCGTAACTATCACTCCAGTCCACGGGTTGCCTTTGGCCTTGCTAACTGTTCCATGAAATGGGCCCCAGGAACAGTGCAAACCTCCCAGAAACAGGCCGCTCACTGTTAGCCAACAGTGCTCTCTTTGTGTGAAAATTGTCAAAGCTGGCCCTTTCCTGCACTGGTCCTGCCTTTCTTTTGAGCCTCAGCTGTGAGCAAACAAAGCTGGCTCAAAGGTTTGCATGATGGTTAGCAAGGTAGCTGTAGCTGCATTAGTGTTTGTGTCAGTGAGAGCAGTGAAGTATGTGTTTTGTGTCCTGCAGGTGGGGCTTCAAAGACTAATGAAAGACAACTAAAATTGCAATTTATCAAAGATTTATATAGATGTAAATTACATAATCACTGCATACCTGCCTACATACTATTATTAGTAAAATACATCTGTTATTCACATACACAGTGCACAGTATAGAGAGTATTGATTCACATTAATTCAATTGGTCACAAATTTTAGTACCAGTGAGCTCATCTGGATAACAGAAGAGACATAGAAACATAGGCAAAGGGCAGCCATGGTTAGGAAAAATGGCCACAAGTATATTTAACTTCTAGAAACCTGACAACATTCACTGCAATATCTGTAATGCAATGCTGCCAAGAGAACACGCAGCAGCATCAGTGAAACAGTGGCAGCAGGTAAACAAGCTGAATCAGAAATTCCTTATCAATCAAAGTCACTTATTACACGATATGTGAAACTATGATATGTCTAAAAACCTGGTTTGCAGTTTATGTGGGCCTACAAGCACTGTAGTCACAGTTGTGACAACAACAATGCCAGACCACAAAAAAAGACTGAAAAAAACAATACCTGTGAGCACCAGTACTGGTTACCCAACTTTCAACAATTTCACTGTCAATATAAAGCCCTACAGTCACCACAGCCAGCACTGCAAAAATATACTGCATCAATGAGCAATTCTGTTTACCTACTCTAAGGGAAACTACTAAGTGAAAATGCATTGCTGTGCTTTGGTGTTATCAGCTTTCAGGTCTCATACTGCTGTTCTCTGTTTATTGCTCACAGTAATCATCCTGTTTTTTGTAATTATTCATTGCAGAAGCAGGCTTGACTGCTGTTGATTTCAAATGTTGCTGATTGTGTTAGGAAAACAGAAGAAATATTTATTAAATGCTATCAGTTATGGGATTTCATTTGTGGTTTTACTGGACCATCAAGTCACCAAAGCTTTGGGTTCACAGGAATGAACCCACTAGAAAGTGCATGTGGCAACTCTAAAAAAATGAGCTACAGCTACAACATGAAAAAAGGCTTATTTTAAATATTAAATATTTATTAAGGTGGATAAACTCTGCTAAAGCAGCCCTTTTTCTTTTTTCTCTTTTGGACGGAATGGAAAACCAGTAGCACTTGGTTTAACCGCCTTTCACTTTGCATAATTGTTCCCAAGGTTGCTGTTTTTTTATTATTATTATTATTTCTAGGCTTTCAGTGCCAATATAATTCAATTTCTGTGGCCAAGCCAAATATTTGCAGCATGGCTTATGCTTCTAAACTGAGCTGTAGTTTGGGCAAAAGAGATCTGCTTTGCCACTAGCACTGTGCAGACAAGGCAATAAACAGAATCACTGTTCATCAACAATTCAGCTTTTTTAAAAATCACTTTGCCGTTGTTATTTTTACATGTTTTAACAAGCGACAAAAAGAAACACGCAATTGTCCCGACTGTTTTTTTTCCCACTGCAACCCACACCTTGCAACGCACTGAGCTACGTGCTGGATGGTTTGATGGTAAAGCAACTGTTTACAGCTTCTTAGGAACAGATGACACAAACTAGAGGGAGTCAAAGTCATTTACAGTTAGTTATAGTCCCTGCTGAGAGGCCCTGTTAAATGTTTCTTCCACAGACCTTGCTGGGAAATATTTGCAATGGTTTCCATCCAGATCTGGGTCACTCGGTTCCACATTCACTGCACAGGTGAGTTGGAGCAGGTTTGTTTGGCATTGGTCATTGGCTGTCCTTTCCTTTCCACAGGGCTGGGAAAGCAGCACCACAAACAGCTTGCGACAACAAGAGATGCTTTTGTCGAGCGTCCCACAGCGAAATGACACCGCTAAGCTGCCTGCTGCCAATGTTGTCCAGGTCTCCCAGGACAGTCCCGGGGGACTACAAGACCTGCAGCAGGCCAGTCCAATAGAGGCAGAAGGAGAGTGAGAACCCTCAGGAGAATAGGTAACACTGTCAGCCAGTCGTTCTGCTGCAGCGTGCAGATGAAAACAACCTCTTTCACATGAAGTGTATTTTGGCTTACAAGGCTATAATCATGGATGATTAGCCTAAGAACTCAATTCAGAGCGGGGACTATTCCTTATTCCTGTCACACTGTCAGAAATTATATTTACCCACCACTTTTCCTAACTGTCTCAATACATAAAGGGAGACTTGACTGATCAATGTAAATTAGGCAGGTGTGCAACATTTATTAAAAAAAAAAAATTAACAAGTCGACAAAGTTGATCTCATCATAGATTTTTACTATGCATTTCAAAATGCTGTAATGTCCAGCTCAAAAAGGCTATAACAAGGAAGAAAGACCCACACAACTTACAAAGTCAAAAACATGAAACAATCAAGGTTCAAAGCACTGGAAGATGGAACTGTCCACGGACTGATGACACGGTCAATCTAGAAGTGACTAATCAGAATGCAAAGATAAAGAGTGTACTGTAAGATCCATCGATCACATTCCGTGACAAAACACAACCTGAGAGACCAAGAATGGAGCAGAGAATGTAGAGAGAAGAAAACTGTGATACTTTCATCATCCTGACTAAGAAGCAAAACAATGCCAGACCTCATCTACCTCATCTGCGTATGACTGAAAGCGATTTAATTTCAAACAACAGATTGAAAGTCAAAGTCAACTGGGAATGCATTTTTTCAACACGGGAACAAAAACCTTTTTACTAGCTTGCAGTTCAATGCAGGTCAATGACTCAGACAGCATGATGTGCTAAGGGCCAGATCATCACCTCACAACAGGTGCAGCCTTCTCTCTTCCGTCCCCTAATACAGCTTGTTTTCCTTCTACATGTGGACAACATCTGCATAGGTGGTCCCTTTCTTTCTTGCTGCTGGCCCCCTATGTCTCTCTTTCCACTCCTCTTAATTTATCCCAACCACTCTGTTCTGTTTCTCTGTCTCTTTTTAGGCTAGCAAAAGAGAAGTGCTGATTGTAAATATGGAGAGGTGTCAGTGCCAGAAGAAACGAGCCACATATTTCTGGATCCAAGCTGCGAGGTTTACCGTAGCATATTTTTATCATGAAAAGCCAACATGGAATAGGATGGCCATACGCAGCTGCTGGTCTAATTTGCTCTAAGCATGTACAAATAGGACGGCCCACACAGACCATAAAAGTGGAGTGGAGGTTTTGCTCAACGCGGCACTTTTGTCTGACCAGAAGCACAGGGACGCCTTCCAAAGAACAAACAGATCACAAAAGAAAAGAGAAGCGAAAACACACACAGGCACTCTCACATGATGGTTAGAAATACAGTAGAAGAATGGACCACTGCTGCCGTAGTGATATTCCACAAGTAAACAGTGTTTACAAACAACAAATGCTTTTCATATTGAAGGTAATACAACCTCATTTATTTTTTAAGATAAGCGCCTGCTGAAAAATATAACAACATAATCCTAAGTTCTTATGCTTGTGCAATAATTTTTATTTACCGAGTCAAGGTCAGTGGCTATCAGAGCATAAATATATAAAGGCCTTATGTATATATTTTTTCAAAAAATTCTCAGGGTTGTTTCCCACCTTTAGAGCTGCACCAATGTACCTCCTGTTCGTTCTCCATACATTTTATTACGGAAAGTTTTATTTGCTCCTGAGCCACTGGCCCTGGAAACCCCCTTGTAGATCCTATGAGTTTTGTACATTTACTACATGCTTGCGCATGAATACACACATGCACTCACACACACACACACACACACTTGCATATGTATGAATGGGGTTCCCCTTTAGACACCGGATAAATAACTAACTTCAAACAGTAAACTAGGTGCTAATGAACTGGATCCTGACAGGGTTTGCTTTCCACAAGCAAAGACCCACCCCACAATGGATCCATTCACAGGATCTCAGCCATGGAAAGTGTTGGTAAAGTAATCCCGCTA
The DNA here is from genome assembly GCF_900634625.1 of Parambassis ranga. Taxonomy (NCBI): domain Eukaryota; kingdom Metazoa; phylum Chordata; class Actinopteri; family Ambassidae; genus Parambassis; species Parambassis ranga. Next base: position 8,010,673 of record NC_041043.1, read on the forward strand.
GAGTTTATGCGACCTTTTCTAACTCTCAGTACGTCTTTCTCCCCTCGGACCTTTGAGGCCAGGCCAAAAAAAACACTGACTTGCATCAGCTGATACAGGCAGAGGGAACCCATATTTGCATGTTTCAAAATGGCACCCTTTCACAACAAGTTGGCAAATTGATGTGGTGAGGAAAGGAACACAACGTCCCGCTTCCTCTTACGCGTTACCTGTGAGATCAGTCATGGCAACTTCCAAGGCCAGCGTCAACGGTCGCTTCATCTATGCGGCCGTGCAGCACAGGACCTGGCATCTAAAAGCTTCCGTGCACATGTGGTCACCTCACCAGAAATCCTCCACGCACAAGACCTGCAGGAAAAGGTGTTATATTATCTTTAACAAAACATGGGCAGCGTTCCCACTTTGTGTCTTAATGCCCTGACAAACCTAATAAAAGTCACAACGCTGCATATGGCTTTATTCAACATATTTGTTATTCAAAGGAACAGAAATGTCAGCTGCGTCAAACTTTCATACACACCTGCTAAAACTCACAAAGAAGCATGCACAGTAAAGGACAGTGAACTCATCAGGTTTAATATCTGAAAAATGTCATCTATCCGTCTGTCTTTCCATTTTTTAACCAACAGATTGTCTGTCTGAGGCAAATTTATCCACATGCCTTTGTTCATTTATATCTTTTTATGCTTCTGGGCAGCAAACTCATGAAATACTGCCAAGTGACAGGTAAAGCGATACCCTGTGATGGAAGTTGTTTTACAGTAGTCACTTTTCAGAAAGAAGCGCAATATTTAAACATATGATATCCTGTTCCAAACCGCAGTTCAGAGCAGCCTCTCTTCTAGATGTGAGGGTCACACTGCACTGACAACCTGTATTTATGGCTATCTGACCTGACACCACGAAAAGTTTTATTTCTATCAGATGTTTCTGTGCAAGAAGAGGTGAGGAGGGTAAAAAGGAATACAATCTTGGATATGGAAAATTCAAATGAAACTGACAATTTAATGTTTTAACTTTTTTGTATTAAGTACTTTTTAGCATTTGCAATGGTCTAAAAAAGAAACTTTTTAGTTACTGATGTCTGGCTTCACAACTGTCAATTAACAAAGGATCTCACTTTGCTCATATGCTAGTCATACTATATAGCCTCTCTTGACACCTGGGTTTTCGTGTCTGTCATCAAGACTGAATGTCAAATCATGCTGACATTTGCAAAACAAATAACCCACCAGGTGCAGGTTTTTCTTTTTTGAGTGTAATTTGTTCCTTTTATTTGAACAGTAGCTGATGTGGAATTCTGTGATAAAGGTCTGTGGCTTGAGAATAAATGAGCTCACATGAAACTACCGTACCTCAGCCCTGTACCGTTAGGAGTCTCACTCCTAGTACTGCTATTTCTCAGGGCACCTGAGGCCCTCAGGCCAAGGATAAAACCCACTGGCTTTGGAGACAGCAGTGTCTAAAGGGATGAATGGGAAGAGATAAAGAGGATATGGAACGGCAGTCAGTGCCCTTGCAAAAATAACCTCTTTGAACAGTGTTTACCTCTCGATCAATAAAAAGTCATGAATGAGGCCTCCACCAACGCATCTAAGAAACTGGTGAGGTAAGTAAGTTACTTGTCGCATCCATTACTCTCTCTCACCTATACCACCTCTCCACTGCATGCCCCCCACCCACCCACCCAAAGCACAGGGTTTGGCAGCATGAATGGAGCATTGTGATGCGTCTCCGTCACAGCAGTGAATGTTTTCACTTCCATTTGATCCGTCGGCGAGGCTGCTAATTGGGTAAGCGTGTTCCCAGGTCACCGGGAGGTTTCTCTTTCCATAAATACAGAGCACCGACGAAGGCTTCTACAGATGTTGTTTCCCACCCGCTTCCAAGTAGGTTCAGACCAGCTTCAGGCAGTAGATGTAATTTATTGTGTCTAAAACCACAGTCCAAAAGTTTTCCTTCTCTCTCTCTTCATCACTCTAAAGACTGCATTTTATCATTCTCCCAGGCACTGTAGTAAAAAGTTGATGTTTGTCCTTCCCTGTAGTTTGGGCTGTGTGTACCAAGTTGCCATTAGAACCACAGGTGTCATGATGACATAGACATGGTGTCCAAGCCTGACGGGTCCAAATTATGTTATTTTCCATGTGTCCTTACACCAATGACACAGTTTATGAGTCTCAGGGTTTACTTGTTTGTTTTTGTCATGGAATTTACATTTCCTGGCTTATGCAGGGACTCAAGACATCCTCCTGTGCCAGACCTAAACCCTTTAGCTGGAACAAAGCGCTCAGACGGACACACAGGCATGTTTGCTACACTGCAGGGTGCAGTGGAAATGGTCATACGGTCTTTCAGCTGGAGTGCCCAGGTTTAAACCTGTGTCTTGGCAAGCATTCGCTATGAGGAGTCCTTGGACACCTACCAACTCCAGAGATGTTGCTCAGCAGCCTACTGTAACACCAGTCCTCCCTAAACGAGACAAATAAAGAGACAAGTTTATCAGTTAATTAAAAGAGTGATATCATTGTAAAGAAGATACCAACCATATGTCATATTCAGGGTGATTAAAACGTGTTTCTATCTTTCTCCAGGCTAAACATGTGAGGAAAGCATTGATTTAGTTTATATTTTAAATGTTAATGACTATACTTGTGCATTATAATATCACAGTCACATACTTAATACACAATAGAAATTATGAAGAATTACAGAGTAAGCCTTGACAGCACAACTTTTCTGCAAAAACTGATGCACATTTCTCTTAAAACCTGCTCACAGGCCCAGGACCATTTTACCCTCCAACTCTGGTGTAGTGGCGCCCCCATGTGGCAGTAAGAAACGACCAGGAGGTAGGAGGACAGAATTGTGAGCTTAATAACGTCTTGCTGCAGATAACTGCATCCATGCAAAAAGATTGAAGACTGACCAGACTATTTATATGTGAAGACTGTGACAAGCATTACTCATTACTTATCCTTGTGGCTAGATGGTGCAAATATTTCTACAGTCATAGTGCAATATGTGTTTCTTTAGCATTGCCAAAAGCTACTGTCTGATTTTTCCAACAGACACCAGGAGGTGGCAGGCCTCACACACGGCCCTCCTGCCTAAAGACTGCAAAAGAAGAGCAGTCCACCACCTCCACAAATAAACACACCCACACAATTAAAGTTGCGAAATTGGGCATATAACTTGCTGGCTGGCTGTAAGCAGAACACCATCTGTACAAGCCATCAGTGTTTTTGAGTAGTTTCATAAACTGGCACTATGATTGTGTGGAAAAGACTAAATCAAGTGATTCATCTTAATTTACTCACCGAGTTAGATGTGGGCATTAAGGACAGTGGGCGTATTCTTTTGAAGTAAATCATTATTCACAATGTTGTTGCCCTTTAAATGCAAACTCAGTCCCTTCCTGTTTGACAGGCTGGCCCATTTCGGTGCATTTTGACGTAAATAAAAGCTTTGTCATCATATATATATAATATAATTGCTTTATATTTGTTACGTTTTCAATGAGTATTTTATACAAAATTCAGACAACTTTTGCCAAGTTTTATCCTTTTTATCCTTTTATCCTTACCCTAACCCTAACCCTAACCCTTTATGGGTTTATCCCTTTGGTTTGATTTATTTTTAATTGCCCCAAACGTGCCATTTTAGCAGTTTTGCCTTTTTACTACTTTTCCTGCACTTACTCTGCTAACTCTGAATACTTTTAGTGACTTCTTTTTTTTTTTAACTAAGCTTCACATGGGCTTCAGCGTTAAGAAAATAGCAATGCTTTTATTACCAAAATGTAATAACTAAACCAGCATTAACGTAAATATTGATGTTCAAGGTTTAGCTAACTGTCTACGCTACTAACCTGAAATATCGGAGTACGTACGTTCTCAGCTCTCGCGATAATTCGGCGACACGTTATGCGACAATTCGCTGAAGGTTTTTGCTTGCCCGTTATTACAACTTTATTTAAGCAGTTGCAGATAGACAATTCACTGTTAAATTGCAATTCGTCGTTTGGAAACAGTCTGTACATGAGCATGACAAACTAGCCTGCTGTCGTCGTTACGCACCTATGTTCGACCACTTCCGGTTTACGTTCCCCCCTCCTCTACCTGTCTGACGTTGCACGGGGCGTGTTTTTACTCCCAGAGGAGCCTCAGTCCGTCCAAGGTTAGTCCACCTCTCAAGAAATTTCCAGGAATAGCTCACCGGGACAAAACTTTGATTTAAGGTAAGATATATTCCTGACCTCTTGTGTGGTTATAATTGTATGGTTCTGTTACTTTCCAGCAGAGTTTTATTAAACACTCATAGATAGCCTAGATTTTGCAGGACCTTTATAATGTGATTCATTTTTTTATCATACTTTTATTCCTAAGGCTGTCTTGTGTGCACTTTGTGGTACAAAAAATACTTTAGTTTGGATTTTACATGGACTTTAACAATAAGAAATGATGCAAAGGTTTTTGTTTTCTGTTGAATTTATAGCAGCCGCTACAACGCTGTGAGAGCCAATCCATCATTCTCAAAGCACATCTCAACAAGCCTTCCCTCAGGACACATGCAAGCTCAAACTTTTTAACTGTACCCTACAGCTGTGCACAGTGCAGGGAGGGAGCAGCACAAAGAAGGCAAAGTGTGTTTATTAAACCTAAGCTCCTGGCAAAGCACTTTCACACAGCTTACACTTCCAATGGGCTATGAGTGAAAGAGGTATTTCTGATATGTGTTACAGTTTGCATGTGTCTATTTGCCACAAATTCTGTTATTGCAGAATGAAGGGACGTTGTGTCGAGATGTGTTGTTTTGTGTGGTCTCTCCTGCACCAGATTCATGTCCCTGCTCGTCACACATTCCACAGCTGTGCCCTCCCTCCTGCTCTTCCTTCCTCCTCTTCTCCCCCCTTTCTTACCTGCCTGATGTCTTTCATCTATTCTCTCTATCTCATTAAACTTATCCACCGGATAGATGCAGAACTGCTTTGAGTGTGTGTTCTGCAGCCTCTTTTTCCCAGCTGGCAGCAGCAGGAACATCTGCCTGTCTGTGTGCGAGTTGATGTCTTATTTATAAATGTATTAGCGGAGAGGAGCACATCAGGGGCTGCAGGATCATTGCAGAAAGACTGCAGTAGAGTTTAAATCCCTTCAAAACATGGCCACTTAGATCTGTGTTTGTTAACTGCTAGGCAAGTTCATTTGGACATTCCCACAGGATGTTGAGAAACACTTAATCCACTGACTCATGTTTTCATCCCAGATGTTTCCTAATGTTCAAAACAAAAGGGATTAAGCAAAGATTTAAGATATTTTAGTGGAATTCCCCCTTTATGTATCTATTTCAAGCGAGCAGTCGGTTCCTCGTCCCACTACGTTCTGCAGGGCGTGCTTCTCTGAACCCACACTCTCTCACCTTGATCTTTTTAGAACACTGCCATGATCACAGCCACGGAATATGGAGAAAAATCCTGGGAGCTGTCTGTGCAGGTGGATCAAAAAGATGGCGACGAGTCCATGAAATTTAAGCTAAGGGTGAAAGGAGATTTGCACGTCGGAGGACTCATGCTTAAGCTGGTGGAGAAAATCAGTAAGTGTTTCCATGATAAAACAAACAAACAATACAATACAAAAATCTCTTCTTTGTCTAATTTCTCACAATTAAAGTTTAATTTTCTGTAGTAGAAAGTGCTTTAAGTGCTGTGACTCGGCCGCTGTAGGTCTGTTAGTCAAGCCACACCCTTGTTTGCCCTACATTCTTCCACAGCACACTGCCATTGTGATGCCATTGGCTTGTGTAGCCTGAGGGGCCAAGTTCAGGCAGGATTGATCTGATATCACTTTACAATCTTCCATAAACATAGGAGAGAAAATAAAGCTAATATAAATGTAATGTTTTGTGTGGTGGTTTAAAGAACATAATAGATGACTAAACAGTTTGTCATCAACAGGCGGATTTCAGCCCAACATCATAACATGATGTCAGGTTGACTGATTAAAAACACACCACCTACACAACACCGGGAGTATTTGTGTTGCTACAACTTCACCTCAAACCTCTCTTTACACATCTTTTATGTATGCACCATTATCCAAGGCAAATTTCTAGTAATGTGAAACCTCTCCACTTACATGGCAATAAACACAATTCTGATTCTGATTAAACTTGACATGAGTCGTCTACCCTTTGAATGTAACATATAGTGGTAATTATGGTTTTACTCCATCTGTCTGCAGAGGCCTCTCAGGATTGGTCAGACCATGCTCTGTGGTGGGAGCAGAGGAAATGCTGGCTGCTCAAGACGCACTGGACGTTGGACAAATATGGGATTCAGGTAATATGAATGCATATCAAGTTATTCACCTAAAACAATGCAGAATTTCCCAAGATTTACCAAGATTACCCAAGAAAATATATTTCTAGAGAAACTATTTTAATACTCACGAGAAGCGTTCTCCAGTCAAAGCATAATATATCACTTCTATGTGTGGAAGCAGCTCTCTAAGGTGTGGAGAGGCTTTATATATCTACCCCTGGAAAACACTGGTTCATAAAATTCTGTTTTCACAATAACAGACTGATATCTCATTTTTATTAACCATTGCAGCAGAGCCAGAACCATCTGTTGGGTCTTCATATTCATATTCATATAACACATGTTATACAGTCCAGAAAATGTTCACACAAACACATTTTGTTACAGGCTGATGCTGACCTGCGCTACACACTGCAACACAAACCGCTGCTACTGCAGCTTCCCAACATGAAAACCATCAAAATGACTGTCAGCTTCTCCAGCGTGGTCTTCAAAGCGGTGGAAGATATCTGCAGAACACTCAGTGAGTTTCCATGTCATCTTCCCTGTTCTGTTTTTTGATCATTTGGTGGGATTTAAAATGACGACGCACCGTTTAATGTCAGACATCAGAAGATCAGAGGAACTGTCCCTGCTGAAGCCTCCAGACGATCCCTGCAAAAAGAAGAAGAAGAAGGAGAAGAACGCTCCACAGGAAGACCTCTGGGACATTGATTTAGTCAGTGGGGGACCAGGAGGAACAGGTACTGTAAATTTCTCAACAAGGCAAAATGGCCATAAGGAATAGTCAAAACATAGATCTTCACCAAAACTGCTTCTGACGAGAATTCTCAGCTAAGTTTTGTTCAAAAGTAAACTGGATGGGATTAGCTGGAGGAGAAGAGAAATGTACGCATGTAACACACCATAGATCAGAGAGGCATCTGAATAGTGATGTCAACATCATTATGCAACAGATACAGCCTAAAACTACAGAGAAACTGTCACATCTTCTCCAAGAAACAACCTCACTATGCCCACAAACTCTGTACAAGTGTACTGAGGTAAACAAATAGTATTTTTTTTCTTGTTTTATGTCATCAGTTGGTAAAAAAAAGGTATTTATGGCTTTCATTTTTGAAAAATTATGATCCTCACTTCAAACTTTTGCATACTGCAGCGCTGCTGAGACAAGCTTCAGTTTTCATCTGTGTGATCTGAAGGAATTGTTCAGTGCGCTGCCTCGCTCTCCAGGAGCGCCCACTCTCACACGCTTTCTTTAAAGTTGCCAGTTCAGACTCCACACCAACCTAAAAATCTCTCTAATTAAGACCTTTCCATCTCTGCTGCTTTAAAAATGTGTTTCATTAGACTTTTATTTTGGACATTTCTTCAGTGGACAGTGAACGTTTATGTTCCCAAAGTACAAACAGTTCCTGTATATGTGATATAAATATAACGATAAATAGAATCAAAGCATTTTTGGTGACCCCCCAGGTAATAATTGATCTTTTCTTTTTCCCTTAATCCAGGCTCCATGTACAGTAAGACCATGACAGCCACCTATGATCCAGAGAATGGGATGCCGGCGTCTGCCACCAGCCTTTGGTTTGGAGAAAACCCTTTAGCCGACTGTCAGCCAAACTTGCCGCCTGCTGAACTTGCCAAGATGTATCAGCCGCTGACACTTGTGGACAAAGCAATCAACAATGCAGGGTACAATGAAACCTGTCTGTATACGTATGTAAAACTGTTAAAAATGTGAATGATGTTTATATGTACAGTTTATCCTACTGATTGACAGGTGGCTGGACTCGTCTCGTTCTCTCATGGAGCAAGATGTCCAAGATAATGACAAGCTTTTACTTCGCTTTAAGTACAATGTCTTCTTTGACCTCAATCCTAAAGTAAGAAATACAAAACTAATCTCTCATTTAAAATAAATGTCCTGATCTGAAAGCAGGAGATAATCGTGTGTGTGTATTTGTGTTTTAGTACGACGCTGTCCGGATAACCCAGCTCTATGAACAGGCCCGCTGGTCCATCCTGCTGGAGGAGATTGACTGCACTGACGAAGAAATGTTGATGTTTGCCTCACTGCAGGTGAATAATAAACCGGATAAGGATAAGGATTTATTTTTTTGTATTTGAAGGTATTTACATCACTTTCGTTGTGATTAAACAGAGACTAAATTAAAGTAAATTGACAATGCGGGGGGAGGCTTCCTTACCATCATCATCTCAAAAGTTGTTTTGGGATTCATACATCTAATCAGTGCTGTTCAATAAGCAGCAAAAATATTTGCTGCTTTTAAACATAACACTCACAACATTATTTATTTGATCAAATTACACATTCAGGAGGTAAAATCTCACAGAAGGAGTGGTTTTAAGTACAATGTGTCTTAGAGCTCAGAATAGGGTAAAGGTGTGTTTGGTGTCTGTGAGGACATGTTGGGACACGAGGAGAATCCCACAGAAGAGGGATGATAGGAAGGAGAGGCACATAGCTGATCAACAAAGACATTTTGTCCCGAAAAAACAATGATGACCTAAACAAATCTGAGCTGTGACATTCTAAGTGACTAAACCTCAGCCCATGTATAGTGCTTTTATTTGCTGGGACAGTGATTCAGAAATCACAGTGATTCAAAAGGAGTGTTACATTCACCTACACACTGCTGCAAAGGCTGGCCCACAGGACCATGCTCAAACCTCCCTCTGACTCATTGCAGCATTGCATAACCTCTTAAATCACATCATAGAACTTCATAAAAACTTGTAGTTGTTACTTATATTGTTGTGTATTGTTTTCCCCCCCTCCAGTATCACATTTGTAAACTGACGGTGTCAAGTGAACCACTGGACAACTCCAATGAGCCAGAGATTGATGAAGTAGAGGCAGCCCTATCCAGCCTGGAAGTGACCCTCGAAGGCGGACATGCAGACAGAATTCTGGTAAACATATTATCATTAACTACACTATTCTGGAGTTAACATAAACCTGGAGGGCTTCACGTCTGTCACAGCAGAACACCTGTTTTCAGGCAGAAGTTGGTAGGTAGGCCTGCACTGATTGCACGTCTTGTCATGGTGATGTCACATGACTATACAGGATAATTGACTGTTGTTTATCTTGCTTCTAGGAAGACATTACAGACATTCCAGAGCTGGCAAATTCCCTCCGGCTGTTCAGGTAAACTTGCCTTTATAATGTATATCTGATGCAGTCAGTGAAATAGATCTGTATGTATCTTTAAACTGCTGACTGTTCTCTTTATGCTGTTTTACTTCTTGTGTTAAATCAGGCCTAAAAGACTGACACTGCGCCCATACAAAGAGTACTGGTTTGTGTTCAAGGACACCACCATCTCTTACTACAAGAACAAGGAGGCCGCCAGCGGAGAGCCAATAGAGCAGTTGCACCTCAGAGGTCAGTGATGAAGAATGATGTGAAAACACTGCTTTATATTCCTGAGCATTAAAGGTAGGGTAGGAGATTTCATTCTGATGCACTTTTTGTTAAATTAGTGTAACTTCTCTTTATAATCCGATAGCAACCAATTAGTTTGGCACTTTCGCATTAAAACGAAGAATTTTAATCATCTGTGGAAGCTATAAAACGCTAAAAACATCAGCCAATCCTCCGAGACGACCCTGCGCGGGGTATTGGCTGGTTGTCACTCTCTTCCTGCTCTGCGTGCACCAGAGAGGTATGTGCATGATGGCCGAAGTCACAGACCACAGCTCGTCTTCAGGTAATGCACGTCCATGTGATTGGAGGCGTGGCTTCGGGGTGAGCTCCGAGAGAAAGGGGCGTGTTTACTTTCGAAATCTGGCTGACTCACTGAGTTTTCAGAATCTCCTACCCTACCTTTAACTATTTTTAAATGTAATTATTAATCCTCTTGTGGTATTATCTTATTGTGTGTCCTCCTCTTCCCCGTCATGCACAGGCTGTGAGGTGGTTCCTGATGTTAATGTCACAGATAAGAAGTTCGGCATCAAACTCCTGCTCCCAGTTGCTGATGGGATGAATGAGGTGTATATCCGATGTGAAAATGTAAGTCCCGCCTCCTTATCCATGTATTTCCTGTGACATTTACACAAAAATATTTTGTGCACACATAATACATGTGCAGCAGATTTCATTCCTGATAGTTACGCTTCCCTTTGCTCCAGGAAAATCAGTACGCCAAATGGAAGGCTGCATGTCTCCTGGCCTCCAAAGGCAAGACGATGGCCTACAGCTCCTACAAGACAGAAGTGAAGAACATCCAGTCCTTCCTAAAAATGAAGAGCCTGGCGCCCCCTCCTGGTCAGGCAGCTCCTGACCCCGACGCTATGGACATGAATGCTGAATGTTTTGTTTCTCCACGCTACGCCAAGAAGAACAAGACCAAACAGGTTGGTTTGAGGCGCTACGTGATATGAGATACTTGACTTTGCCAACAGCTCTCTGTGTGAAGTCACTGCTGTTATTACATTTATATTAATCTGCCTCTGTTGATTGAACGAAGCTGACAGCACGCATCCTGGAGGCCCATCAGAACATATCACGGCTGTCCCTAATGGATGCCAAAATGCGCTTTATCCAGGCCTGGCAGTCACTTCCAGAGTTTGGTATCAAATACTACATTGTCAGGTATAGTGAACATTTTTTCTGTTTCACACTTGGTTTACCTATAAATGCCATTTATGAGTAATAATCCTTATGTTTGTGTTTCAGGTTCAAAGGCGGCAAGAAGGATGAACTTCTGGGGATTTCATATAACCGCATGATTCGTATTGACATGTCCACTGGCCTGCCTGTCACCACGTGGAGATTCTCCAACATGAAACAGTGGAACGTTAACTGGGAGGTCAGACAGGTAAGGGATTCCTCTTTTCATTCACAGAAGCCTTCACCAGAAACGCAGATCCTCATGTCTTGCGTGTATTTCCAGGTGACCATAGAGTTCGACCAGAACGTGACAATAGCCTTCTGCTGTTTGAGCTGCGACTGCAAGGTGGTCCACGAGTTCATTGGCGGTTACATCTTCCTCTCCACAAGATCTAAAGACCAGAACGAAACACTAGACGAAGAACTCTTCCATAAACTTACCGGAGGCCAAGAATGATCAAACCTGTGAGCCTGTGCTTCTTATGATGCATTTAATGTTTATTTATGTACTAATACAACATGAGAGTACAGCATTTGTCGGCTTTAGCAGTGGAAACCTAAACACTGAGCAATGTAACGAACGTCAGAGAAATGTCACACTTTCACTCACAGAACATTTTGTCCTGCTGTTAACGGTTACAACACTGTGTCCTGCACTTGAAGAATAATGGTGTGGATGTAAATATGTGGTCCAGCAAATTTTTTTAAGGTGAACAGATGTCTTCATTTCAAGCAGTCGATTAAAGGGTTTTTTATGTTTTACAACTTGTTTTGAATCGATCTTTGCTGTTTGCAATTTTCTCAGTACAGGACATGTACTGTACAGCCATGTGCGTCCATTTAACAGCTGCCACACACTCAGAAGAGAGAAGTTTCAGACTCAACAACAGCTTAAGGGAGTCTTGGATTCACGAAAGTCTTCAGAAACTGGACGACCACAGCTTTGAGACATTTTTTGTTTAGTCTACAAGTTTCTTTAAGGTGTACTAAAGATAAAGGTCTTTCCATTTAGATATATTTATTACATTTGACCAATACATGCAGTGTAGAGTGCTGCCTTCACCTGTCCTAACCACATTATCTCTTCTTGCTGCCCTGTGGTACACTTACAGAGGGCTGGTTAATTTGGAACATATTTTTAAGTAGTTCTGAAACACTTCATGACATTGGAAACAGGCAGGTAGATGCCTGCACATATACAGATTCAATCATTAACTAACTTGTGCATATTACATTTAAGTGAACAAGGGAAGGATCTACTTACTCATTTCAGCAGAGAGGATTTATAATACTATGAAATGTTCATCAAGCGATAAAGCAGTAACAGCCTATTAGCAAACCAATCAGTGTGCCAAAGCTAAAACACTAAATCCCTTTCTATTTGAACTCATTGGAAGATTGTAGTTTAATTAAAAAAATGAAAACTACAACGACTCTCAAATAATATAAAAAGGTTTGATCAAAGTAAATAACCATAATTTGTTAGAAGATTCGCAATCGATGACTCTGATATCCACATCGCACTTCGCTCCTATTGGCTAGCAGACTCGGCGACCCAAATCCAGCCAATCACTGGCGCTGACGTTGAAGAGCGGCCGCTTTAGCTGCTATCTGCTATCGTTTAGTCTTCCTGGGATGCTAGGGAAATGAAAGCTAACACGTGGAAATACCAGTCGGCTGTATTTTGCTGCTAATGCAGGGTCGTATAGTGACATTTAGCCCCGTGCCTTGTCAGTGACGACCCTATACGATTAGCAGAAGGCAGCGTTTACCTCTCAGGTGACTCGTGGGCTAGTTTTTCTGCCTTATTATGGCGGCGGACAACGGAGACGATGATTACCAGAACAGAATCAAAGAAGGTGATTACGTTGTGTTGAAACGAGGACAAATCTTTAAAGCTGTCCAAATTCAGCAGAAAAAGTAAGTAATCTCAATTTTCTGTCTGTCCATCTATTAATTTTAGAAGAGGCACGGCCAAGTTAGCTACACACCTTCCTAGATTTGAAATAAAATTCTCACTTTTAGTTTAGCACAGGCACCTACCTAGCCTGTGCTGACAAGACATTATGTGTAATAACAGCGATAATTTCTGACTGTTTCCCTCACAGGAAGGTAATTTTTGAGAAGCAGTGGTTTTACCTGGATAACGCAGTGGGGCAATTGTACAACACCACATTTGAGATCGCGTCTGGAGGGATTCTTCAACCACAGAAAGTCGAGGACGCAGAGAGCTCTTTTGGTGTGTAGCCCGCAGCTTAATGTCGCACAATATTCATATTTAAAATATTATTGGGTTAGTATATTCCAGCAGCTACATTTTCGTTAGTGATGAATGTTTATTTCCAAGCTCAATATGGCTGAATAGTGAAACATAAGTTATGTCACTAATCTGTCTGTGTGTGTGTCTTCCCAGATTCTAAAGAGGCTGGCACAGATAACAGAAACATTGTTGATGATGGCAAATCACAGAAACTGACAAGGGATGACATTGAGACGCTAAAGGAACAAGGTCTGAAGGGTCAGGTACATCCATAACTTTACATTTACGAATATTAAAATGAATGTATCACTGCGTTGTGCCACAGAAAACAGACTAAAAGAAATTCTAGTACCATTCAGTCTGCATCCCTATCATTATGGTTTTATTTTATAGCAAAATAGCTGTTAGCATAGGCAGAAAGGTTGTGATGCTTTTATATGGAATTAAAAAATAATAATCAAAACAAACTCCAGTAGACAAAGCTTTTCTCTGAGCCAGCAGCAGAGGGAGTACCAGTGTTGGATTGACACTTAGCCAGCTCAGCAGATCACTCCATAGAAAACATTTGACAGGAGGCACATCACCAGTCATTCCATCAAAAAAACTTCATAATCTAAGCTAAGTTTTAAAGGTAGGGTAGGAGATTTCATTCTGATGCACTTTTTGTTAAATTAGTGTAACTTCTCTTTAAAATCTGGTAGCAACCAATTAGTTTGTCAGTTTCACTTTAAAACGAAGAATATTAATCATCTGTGGAAGCTATAAAACGCTAAAAACATCAGCCAATCCTGCGAGGCGCCCCTGCGTGTAGAGTTGGCTGGTTGGCTGCTCTCTTCCTGCTCTGCGTGCACCAGAGAGGTACATGCATGATGGCCGAAGTCACAGACTGGTTGGGAGGTGTGGCTTCAGGGTGAGCTCGAGAGAAAGGGGTGTGTGTTTACTTTCAAAATCTGGCTGACTCTCACCGAGTTTCCAAAATCTCCTACCCTACCTTTAAGCTTGTGAATGAGCAGAGACAGAATAAGGTCAGGAAGATGCATAGCGGCTTTGGAGCCCAGTATCTGTGTGAAAGGGTCTCATAATCCCACTAATATCTTCATCACCATTTTGACCATGTGTTCATAATAAACAAACAAGCTGGTGTAATGCTGCCTCTGTTTAGTGTGATGTGTTGTTAATCCAAACGCATGAGGGGAGTTTCTTTTTAATGAAATTCAAGGAATGAGTGCTGAAGACAAGGTTTTGAGAAGCAAGATTAGAGCCTGTTTGTGTATTTGTGACCAACAGGAAATCATTCAGCAACTTATAGAGAACAGCTCCACATTCCGAGATAAGACTGGGTATGCCCAGGATAAGTACATCAAAAGGAAGAAAAAGAAGTAAGTCACTACACACGTAGTCTGTTCTGGACATTTAATGTCGAGTGGTGTAATTAGTGTTATTATTGTTTTCCCGCATTCCCAGGTATGAAAATACTGTCGCCATTTTAAAACCATCCTGTCGCATCATGGCTTTGATGTACCATGGCAGAGAACCAGGGAAGATCTGGTGAGTGAGCTGTCAGAATGGTTGGAGGTTGTCTTTAACAGAATTCAGATAATTGAACGATGATTTCCATGTGATGCAGCCACCTTCGATACGACACACTTGCCCAAATGTTAACTCTGGCTAACATCCATGCTGGCAGCAAGGTTTTGGTGTTTGAGACCTGTGCTGGCCTTGTACTGGGAGCCGTCATGGAACGAATGGGAGGCAAGTTGAAGGCTCTTCTTGTTGTGTTCAGAGTTCCTGCACTTTCTCTGCCCTTTGTATAATTGCTGTCTCCTTCCTCCTCATCCAGGCTATGGCTCGGTGATCCAAATGTACCCAGGAGGTGGGCCTCTTCGGGCGGGTGTGGAGAGCTTTGGCTTTCCTGCACATTTTCACGATATGCTGCATGACTTTCCCATCTGCCATGTCAACGCTCTGCTGGCAGGAACCATGGACACCACTGCCAAAGACCACGCTACTGGTAGGACACGCCTCTTTTTAACAACACATTTACAGCCCGCTATCGAGTGCTTAAATGCCAAAAATCCAACATTATCGCTATTTTTTTATTTGCAATTTAATTAAAACATTTAGAAAACTCTAACAAAGATATGCATTCCATTACAGATGAAAAGCAATATAACATGGCTGCAGAGAAGGGACAGAACCAGCCTGAGGGAGAGCAGCAGGGAAATCCAGAGGAACAGAGCATGGAGACTGGCGACAATCCTCTCCAGGACCAGGAGAAAATTGAGGAGGAGAAGCGTAGGGAAGCTCGAGTATGTACAATATTTACAAAATATTTGACTTTTTGTTATTTGAGCTTGTTAGCACACAATAAGTGGATGCTAAATATATTTTTGTACTGAAGACACTAAAACAAAGATGTCAAAATATGACTAGGAATAAAAATATATATATATTTTTTTGTTAGGCTCAAGATAAAAAGATGAAGCTGGAAGAGAAGCGGAGGAAACTGGCTGCTGCTGCTGCCCTGCTGGAAGGCAGGAATGCCGACGGGTTGGTGTCAGATTCTGTTTCTCTGCATTGCTCTTCCTTTTTTTTCCCTCCACCAGCCTCTTTCAGCTCCACATTGCACCGTATAGTAAATAACCGCAGTTAAAGCCGAGGATGAAAAATTTATGAGTGATTAAAGCGTTGTTAACTGCCCCTATAAAAGTCATTGTACATGATTTGCCTCCCTCTTAGCTCACACACAGTGATTAGTTTACCATGCCCTTACAAGGTGAAAGGACTGATTGCACTGCAGTTTCCTTTCATATAAACTGAAAAACCTTTTATAGGCTTCTTTATGATTGATGGATGGTGACATCTACGTACAAAGGTATTGATCTTGTTAGCCTATTGACTTCCCTCTTCATTAAAGCCGCTGTATCATAAACATCACCACACCTTTATCCTGAATCAGCCTCTCTCATCCACCTATATGAAATATGGCATAAATACCCCCCACAGAAAGGTGGTAAATCAGTTCCAGTATAACGTCACACACAGTGCTGATAAGATAACTCACGATATTGCCTACCTGCACATTTCCAATTACAAAGTGTGCCTTGACAGTATATTTCATGGTAGGACAGGTTTGCTTGATCATCTATTTGTTTCCTCACGTACAGGTTGGTCATAGCGAGTCGGTTTCACCCGTGTCCAGTCCTGCTGGGTCTGCTCAAATTCCTCGCCCCCTCCAGGCCTTTTGTTGTTTACTCCCAGTACAGAGAGGTAAAGTATTTACAAGGAGTCTCCTATGCAAAGAGGACAATGAAGTTAGGATCTCATCAGCTGCCACTGCACTATGGTTTTATTGCTTTTATTGTATTATTCTACTTGCATACATGCTGTGGACATCCCTGTCACAAACATACAGTGTGTAGTTCTATCACACCTCGAACTTATTACGTCTCTTATGCTTGTGAGAGATCAATCTGTGTGTGTTAAACTGTTAACTGTTAAAAGCTGTGCTTTTCTTAATACTTTTTTTTTCTCTTCAACCTCAATTTCTGTAGACTCTTATTGAGTGCTACACAAAACTCAAGGAACAAGGCGGTACTGTTAACATACAACTTACAGACACCTGGCTGAGACATTATCAGGTAACTGTTTGAATTCCTTTTTGATTGATTGATATTTCATAATGGAGATAAAGTTTTTATTAAAAGAACTCATTTTAATATTAATTAATTAATAATTAAAGCATTTCCCCTCGGTGATAAATAAAGTAATTCTGATTCTGATTTGTTTTCTCTTTTTTTTAATGAACTACAAAGCTGACTAGAATGTCTACAGTAATGATGTCATTATACAAATGGTGGCTGCGTTTTGTTTGTCTGATTTTATACATGGGACTTTCAGTGTTGGCATGTAAACATTGTCCAATCACGTGAAACTCATGGATACATGGATCGTGCATTCACACCATTGAGACAATTAGATGAAGTCCCATCTATCTGTTAGCCACCCATAGATGTCTGTTTGGTGGTGAGGTTAGCTAACATGATGCCTGAAGGAGAGGCGAGTAAGAAAAGTTGAGTTTTTGTTTATTCATAAATTTATTGTCATATTGGCACCACCATGTTTAAGAGTGTTCACAGATTTGCATCCTGGATGAAAATACTCAAGCTTTTCCCACCCCCTAGGCCTAAGTCTTATTTCCTGTAAAGTTAATGTCTCCTGACTGGGTTTCTGTTATGTCTCTAGGTGTTGCCCAACAGGACACATCCTCTGCTCCTGATGAGCGGGGGTGGTGGATACGTCCTCTCGGGGACAACAGTTGCCGTGGACCACTCCAAACCCGCAGGCTCCCAGCAAGCCGAGGAACCAGCTCCAAAGAGACAAAAAGTGAAAGACACTGAAGGATAAAATAAAACACAGATGATGGCCTGTAGAGAATTACCTCCAGCACTGATATCTGTTTTTGTTGAACTGATCGGACACTTCTGGAGTAAAGGAGGACGCAGTGTCTGGTTCATGTTCATCAGGGCACCTTCTCCTGCTTCTCCTGTCCTGTGTACTCACATCAGTGGAGACTAAGGTGTAATGCTGAGAAGTAAACTGTTAGACTTGAGGCTATCTGGGCTCATGTTTTATGTAAGGAACTTCTGTGTTGATAGCAAGTGGCAGATTTGTTTATTATGCCTTGAGACCAGGTGTAAACAAACTTTTATTTTAACTTTTAGTATTTTGTTATTCCTGCAGGAAGTGCTATTGGTTCTCAGATGCAGTTGCTAAATGCAGCTTGACATGTTACCATTTCTTTTTTAAAAAAAAAAACATTAGAATAAATGACAAGTTTTTTTTTGGTCCCAGAATAACTTCTTTATTGAGTGCAAACAAATCACACATTTTAATAATTGGTCTCATATTTATATATGTTTTTCACAGTTCTCTTAACTATATAAACATCCAAGCATTTCCCATGCTATTTAGATAACATCAAAATGTCACAAAAACATAAACAGGTACATACAATGTTTTTGGCAAGGCATTGTTTAGTTCTTTATGTATATATATATTTTTGTCACTTTTCACAACATAATGACACTAAGTTGGCATTTGACATACAGTAAGACAACAGCTTTACAATGCCTCTGGGTTATGCAGTGTTGCCATGCAATTTGGATGCAATCTTCTGCAGCTCCATGTCCATTGCTGCCAGGTTTTCCAGCTCTTTCTCCTGAAAAAAAAACAGAAGAAAATGTTTTTTCCCATCCTTAATATGTCACTTGGAACTAATGAAATCTCTATGCCACTGTCCCTAATTTGTTTTCCCTACTTCACAGTATGTGAAAGGTGGGACGGTCTCTGCAGGCTGTACTTCTTCTTTAACAGGCATATTAGGACTTTGATTGCTCTTGGGAGGCTACATGATGATGGTCTTAGTGTGATTACAGTCATAACACACTGGTGGAGGGAGCACATAGATAATAGGCAGAGCTAACAAGCTGCAGACCTGAAGTAAGTCAGAGTTGGAGTATGAGTCGGTGCACATGAATGTACTGTTTGAGTTTCCTTCATGTATTTGGGACATGCTCATGAGGGACAGATCTCGATGTGCATTTGCACAGATGCATATTCACTGATGCTCTGCCGCTCTGAAGGCTAAATCTTCAAGTAGACAGGAGATTTCCATAATGAGCATGGCTGCCAGTGACAGAGTGTGGTGTAGAGACGTGATGAGCTTCATGACTTTACTAGGTCAGCTGAATACAGTGTGAATTGTTTATAGTGACAGCTACACAGACAGTGATATTTTAAGTGTAGAATTTTAAAAACTAAATACAAATATTTAAACTGCCTGTTTTTGTTTCTTCTAGCTCATCAGTTATAATCTTGACTACTTTTTACAAGACATCAGTTCAGCAGGGGTCTAATTTTAACATGTAAACATGAAATCATCAATCGTAAAGGCTGCTAGTAAATAAAATTGCCTTTTTTCTTTTACCTCCTGTGGTGTAAGTGCTCTCTGGTGTGTGTTCCTCGTAGCCTCATCTTGAGTGGAGTGGTTAGCCAGCTGGTTAATCTTATAGCTCAGCAACTTGGCCAGTTCATCCATCTGAACACAGACACAACACATCATACCGCATAAATATCTGTACAATAATGACATGTACAAAACAAACAGATGTAGGTCAAAGGAAATTAAAGAAGGTAAAATAGTTCATAGTTATGTTCAGATTTAACAGTCTAAACCTCATGCCTACCTTGGTTGAGTGTTCATCTGAGTCTCTTTTGTACCAGGCTGGGTGGTAGTAGCCTCTGTAAATCCAGGGATTACGCTTCTCAGCCAGATACCTGACGAAAAAAAACACAAATTCAAAGCTCTACTTTTTGTCTCACTTCTTAGGATGTTGGTTCATTTAAATCTAGTTTGCAGAACTGAACATGATGAAAGTACCTCAGAGCTTCATCTCTGTCTTTTGCCTCCTCTTCGTAGTCTTCTGAATCACCCCTCTGTTCCTCCTCCTCTTCTGAAGATCCTCCGCTACGCTTGTGGTATTTCTTTTTATGGTGGTACCGGTGTGTCGGTTTCCATATGCGCTTTTCCACTTCTCCCTCTTCTCTTCCGTGCCTTTTGTCGAAACCCCAGTCCTCTTGGCTACGATCCCCTTCTGGCTCCTCTCTCTCCTCCTCTGCCAGTTCCTCGTCACGTTTTTGTCTCCTCTGGTGGTACCTGCCGGGTCTCCAGTCTCTCTTGTCCCTTCCAGTATCAAAATCCCAGGACTCCTGGCTGCGATCCTCATCCGGCTCGTCCCTGGCCTCCTCAGAGAGCTCCTCATCACGTTTGTGTCTCCTCTGGTGGTGCCTGCCAGCTCTCCACTCTCTCTTCTCTCTACCTGTATCAACATCCCAGGACTCCTGGCTGCGTTCTTCGCCTGGCTCGTCCCTGGCCTCCTCAGAGAGCTCCTCATCGCGTTTGTGTCTCCTCTGGTGGTGCCTGCCAGCTCTCCACTCTCTCTTCTCTCTACCTGTATCAACATCCCAGGACTCCTGGCTGCGTTCTTCGTCCGGCTCATCCCTTGCCTCCTCAGAAAGCTCTTCATCCCGCTTGTGTCTCCTCTGGTGGTACCTGCCAGCCCTCCAGTCTCTTTTCTCTCTTCCTGTATCAAAATCCCAATACTCCTGGCTGCGCTCTTCTTCTGGCTCTTCCCCGACCTCCTCTGAAAGCTCCTCATCACGTTTGTGTCTCCTCTGGTGGTACCTCCCTGCTCTCCAGTCCCTCTTATCTCTATCATCGTCCAGTCCCCAGGATTCCTGACTGCGTTCTTCATCTTCCTCACCATCTGACAGCTCGTTGCCACGTTTGTGGAGCTTTTTCTTGTGGTGATAGCGATGTGTGGGTTTCCATATGCGCTTGGATCTCTCTTCTTCAACCTCGTTTCCGTTCCTTTTGGCCACATCCCAGCTCTCCTGGCTACGTTCCTCTTCTGGCTCCTCCTTCTCGTCTCCTAAAGGTTCCTCGTCGCGTTTGTGCTTTCTTTGGTAGTGTCTTCCAGGTCTCCAGTTCCTCTTCTCTCTCTCTTCTTCTTCTTCTTCTTCTTCATCATCTGATCTCTTTTTTTCTATTCCCCAACTCTCCTGACTGCGCTCGTTGTCTTCCTCCTCCTCACCTCGCTTGTGTTTGGTTTGGTGGTATCTTCCAGGCCTCCAGCTGCTTCTCTTCTCCCGCTGTTCTTCTTCTTGGTACCTCTTCTCTTTCTCATCACCCAGACTCCAGGATTCTTGGCTGCGTTCATCCTCAGGTGTTTCCCTTTTGGCCTCTACTGATTTCAGGAGCGCCTCGATGTCCTTCACATCTGCTGCTTTTACCTCAGGCTGCTGACCTTTGACCGCCTCTTCATGTGTGACTGCCCCATCACGTTTAACTCCTAAAGCAGAACAAAACGATGACCAACAGAGATCCATCATTTGACTTCGGTTTAGGTTTGATATGCCGAATAAATCTTTGTTCCTATTATGTTAATTTAAAATATTTTTTTGAATCTCTCTCTTTTAATCTGGGGAGATTTGAGATAAAACCTGATCAGGTAAATTGTTTTTTTTATGTCAGCTGCCTTGCTCTGTGTCAGTGACAGTAAAAAGAGTGCTGCATCAGCAGGCTGAAATGTTCATGTATCTCCACACCATTCCGATTTAGGCTGAATAAGCACAACTACTGGAAAACATTTTCCTTGTGTTACTGACCTGCTTGTACAATATCTTTGCATTCCTGATCCAACTGGGCGTCCGGTTTGAGAGCTTTTGACAGGACCTCAACCAAACACCGCTTTATCTGCAAGGAAATAAAAGAAAACACTAAACATGCACCTTCCTGCAGTCACACTGCTGTATTAAACTGCATAAGGAAAGCTTACCAGGGCTGTCTGTCCGTCTTTCTCCACTGGAAGCGCCAGATTCTCTGCATTAAAAGAGAAACAGACACATGAGTCGCTGTCCACGGTCCTGAACTAACTTATTTTTAAAGCCCTCAGTCCGAACAGAAGCTTCCACCTACCTGCCAGCAACGCCGCAACCGCGGCAACAACACAAATAAGTCTCATCTTGACGAGTCGAAGGTATAATCCAGGTAACAGTGCAGGAGAAGATGCGTGAAAAGCAGCTGCCGTCCCTCCGCAGCGTGCAGGGGAGCGCTGCGCTGACTGTGCGCTGCTGCTCTGAGGGCTGGAGCCGAGGAGCGCCTCAAATACTGAGAGGAGTGGGCTGGAGGAGCGT
The DNA here is from genome assembly GCF_900634625.1 of Parambassis ranga. Taxonomy (NCBI): domain Eukaryota; kingdom Metazoa; phylum Chordata; class Actinopteri; family Ambassidae; genus Parambassis; species Parambassis ranga. The sequence continues at coordinate 8,032,651 of NC_041043.1, forward strand.
GGGTGGACGGCTTCAGGCGCTGTTAATGTCATGACTCATTAGACCTGCAGAGAAAGAGAGCGGCCCGAGCGGGATGCACGCACAATGCCGACATTTGTGTGCAAAGTGAATTGTGATCTTGTTAGTGTCACGGTTCGTTCAGGTGACACTTTAAGCGCCTTGAATCACAACTTTATGTTTTGTCGGTGGGCAGACACAACATCATAACATCACAAGTTACGCAATAATAGTTTCATTAATGGTCATTTACTTCAGAAACAGCTCAGCCCAATGTCCTGCTGTGGGGATTGACTAATTTACGTGATAGAATACAATAACATTATTAAAATATATTAAAATATATTAAAATATGTTTCTGCCCCATTCACGCTAAACTTCCTTTGATTAAACTCAACATTTGTTTGTCAAATTTCTATGTAGCATGAAGCTATACAACATATGTACTGTACACTAGCCTTGATTAGCACTTGTAGCTAACAAGCTCTACCTAGGTAGCTTGCTAAGTAGTTATTTTGTGCAGCAAATAACAACTCAATCCTTACTGCGTCAAACAGCATTCAAAATTAGTTGGACTTGTCACATTTAGCAACATGCTAAATCCATAATAGCTAGCTGCTATCTATTGATATTGACCTTTACTATATTATAAGTTTATTGTCTTTAATTGTTTAAATTATCTTTATAATATATATTAAGATAATTAAATTATCTTTATAATTACAACCATAGTAGACTTATTACATGTTTTCACCTCTTTTTTACTGTTGTAAAAAAAAAATATAACTTCCTGATTGATATTGATATCGTACATTACACAATACACACACATTTCCTTATTTACAATTGCAAAGCATTAAAAGTGTTCTAAGTCAGAACTAACTCCAGTCGGCTCCTCAATAATTCATCCAGCCCTGAGCAGGCCCCATCCTGTTTCACATGGGAACCATGAGAGCCTCAACACAAGCAGCAGCAGCTACAGGGTAACTATGGCGAGCAGGATGAATAGTTGTAATACTTTTTTACTGTTTTTGCACTACTTTGTTTATATGTTTTTTTTAATTCACAACTTTAAAGAAAACTACATAAACAGTCTGTTACTGTCTTCATAACAAACTGTGGATTGGTATGAGCTGACATGTGCAGCGACAGAGCTCTCAGCTCAGCATGGCTCAGAACATTCAGACTGACAACTGCTGGCATCTTCTTTTGGCACTTTTTATCTCCTTACTCCCTTGCACAGCAGTATATTCATCTAAAAATCTAAAATATGTTCATTCAGTGGTGAGAATAAACATGATTGTTTGCACACCAGGCTCTGACCTTTGCATGCGATGTGAAGTTCATTCCAATTCAATTATGTCTTGGAAATCATAAGGCCAGAAACTGCAACAGCTGCGAGCCAAATAGGAATACTGCACTCCATAAATCTAGAGCCTGCGTGCCTCTCGTGCCTACATGGCTGCTCCCTGACATCTATCTCTGTGTCTGCAGATAGCCTGCTATGGCAGGACTGAAATAATTACTGGTCAGAGCATAAAACAGATGGTGTGTATTGTACAGCTAAGCAATGCCGATCCACAGCAGTCGATTAACGCAGTATTTGGTGTGAATTATGCTTCGTGTTCAGTGAGCTGCAGCAGGGAGAGAGAGACAGAGAGCTCTGCAGCTTCCTATCTTCTCTCCAGGGAGGAAGTGTTAGGCTCAGTATTCCACAGTGAGCCATCCAGCCACTATCAAAAGCACTGAACCATTAAATTATACAGGTTCCATGCACTGAGCACTGTCCATGAATGTGTGGGCATGTGACACTGTGTGTGTGTGTGTGAGTTTACTGTTTTTACTCCAGACCTGATTAATATTTCAGTTAGCTGTGCAGCTTATACAGGCTACCAGGAGAGGATTTAAGAGACACAGCTCAGTGTATTCAGACTCAGGTCTGCCCCTGTCTGCAGCAACACCACCCCTTTCATCTCCACCACCATTTACATGCATGAACAAAAGGCACAGGGGGGGCTCTCATTGAGCACAAAGCAATAATGCGCCACATGAAAGCTCGGACTGTTTTTTGATCTTCAGCAGGGACAAGCTTTGTGTTTGGCTCAAAACTACCGAGAGACTTTGATGGTAGTCCAGGAACAATAGGGGAGTCTGTGTACAGCCAAACAGACTTATTTTTATAATATCTTGTTATTGTATCATTAATGTCTGACAGAGGAAGAATAAAATGGCCTTTGTTACCTTTTAGTCTGATATAAAGCAAATAATTAGCAAACATCCATCTAGAGTGCTGTATTGCTGTCATCAAAAAGGTGGCAGCTGTACAAAGTTAGCTATTTATTTATTTATTTTTACACACGGTGACAAAGTTGGTGAACATGGTATAGATGGATGATAGCCTCCTATATGTCAACAGTGGCTTGTTTCACTGCTGCTGATCTGCAACAGATGTTGCTCTGTAAGGACAGTTTTTTCTTGCTTGTTTTTAGTCAGAATCTGTTTATTGAACATCTCTCCACAACACTGTGGTCACAGAGGGTTGTGGTTCTCCATTTGTAGCCTGAATTGTATCGGCCAATCACGTTTAAGCAGGTGAACAGAATGTAACTCACTGTGATACCATGTGTGGATCTTCAGAAGGTGGAGGAGTTCGTTTTTCCAATAGTTAGAGATGCCATGAACTTTGGTCCACACAGAGGCCCTGATCAGGCGGAGCTGCTACCACTCAACACTGTACTGTGTGCTAATGAGTGTACAAGTAGGCCTACAGCAAAGAATGGAAATTAAGCTCCGACAGACATGGGTGTCGTTACAAACCTGTTTGATTGACTCATCAGACAGGATGATCTGTATTGCTATTAGCATCACTATAGCATCAGCCTGGTGCTTTGTCAATGCAGCCTTCAAGAGGACCCAGCAGGGCTACACATGGATAGAATGGCCCATAAAGAGGATTCAGCTCTGACTGATTGTGTAATACAGGATATGAATATTATTACTAATTACCAGACATTCAGGTGAAAGCTTATTATAATGTCTAATTAGATATTTTTCTGTTGCAAATCAGAACAAAATTCAGCTGTGTAATCACATTTCCTGGAGAGACTCTGACAGAAGGCACCGGGCACAGAGACGGAAATCCTCTTGAATGTAATAGTTCTCGGGCCATTACCCATGAGTATTCTTTATTTATTATTAATGCAGATTGTTTCATGAGTGAAAGTGTAGTTTCTAATGAGGTCTGTGAGGATGAGAGAGAATGAGTACAAGATAAATATGAATGAATCATGAATGGGGCAGAACCGGTCAGCCATTATGAACATTTAGACTTAAATATCGTGGTTAAAAGGAGGCAAGAAGTCACATGTCAAAGCATCTCTCCTCTTTAAGGTCTTGCAGAAGAAATAAAATGTTTTGCAGTAATATGTTGATTCACACTCACTCTGTGTATAGTTATATCCGGGGTGAAGTCAGTTGACACTGTGACATGATGTCACTGCAGCATGATGTCTAAACACATACATCCAGCAGCACTTCCAGCTTTGCAGGACCAGCTCTTTTTATAATGTGGTTAGATGTTTACTGAAATGTGCTAATAAAAGCCACTGGGTTATGAGTGAGGCAGTGTCAACACTGCATTCAGCAGAGTGTAAGAAATATCTGCAGCGCCCCAGGAACGAGTTCAACACACAGATCAGTGTGCCAGGATGTCACAACAATAATAATAACATACTGTAGATGTGCAGCAGTTAGTTCTATTAGAGAAATGTTATGAAACTATAGTCAACAAAAGGGCGTGTGCTGTTAGTCATATTAAGCACTGACGGGGATAGTTTTGTTTTCAGGTTTCATTGTGGTTGTTGTGTATATAAAAATGTATTATGGGTGTAAATTTGGTTTAAGGTTCTTGGTTGTCTTCCATTAGGGTATGTTTGCTGTCATATCTCTTAATAAAGTGTAGTTTTCTAGTTTATTTTTCTGTATTTCATTTCAATATGTGTCCATTTATTATAGTTTGCTTAGTTATCATATTGCAAAAAGCTAACAAACATATAACTTTATGACAATACAAGCAACAAGTGTAAAATAAATATTACAAATCACCTCAGTCTTTCAGAAAATTCAAATTTCTACACCTTGACGAATAGATCATTGATAATTGTATTATGTATGTTCATTTGTTAATCATCTTCCCACCAAGTTAATATCAGTGTATAGATTTTAATGACATCCTCATGCAGAGGAAACCACCACACTACAAACTGTCAATCAAATTAGGTCTTTCTTCATATACAGTATACAGAGTGCAGCAGTCCTGATCTCACCCTAGCTACAGTATTTTTACTGCTGCCGATCATACATATTTTATTACTCTACACTTAACAAAAGATTAGTTGCTGCACAAATGTATGTAAACAGTAAACAAGTATGTAAACATGTTAATGTTTAATTTATGGGGTCCTTCTGCACACTGTGTGCTCAAGTCAGGTTCATAATGTGAGAGTTTTTCCACAGAGGCCACAGATCCATTCAAACAAGAAGCTGTGTGTGTAAACTTTATCTTTAGCATGCTGGTGTAATAACACTTAGGGATAAATATATAAACAGGGTGAAGGCTGTATTCTCTGTATGATATATAATGTTCCTTTCCTTTCTTCACTATACCTTTTTTGTTAATGGTCGGCTACACTTGCTGCAGTCTGACATTGAGTTAAAGCTGCAAAGACACAGAGCTCACTAGAGTGTAAAACAATATGTTGTACTTTCCTCTGTGGAGTAGTATCTGAACAGAAGGTTATTAAAGAGGAATGAGAGGTGGCTTTTTTACAATACTCAGACTACTGTAGCATGGCAAAGATCTCTCACACTGAGGTGTGTGTATCACAGGGTCCTCTCTCCTGTGACCTTCAGCTCTTTGGTTAAATTGACACTGATGGTAAACCGTCTTCACAGGAGCGACAACATGAAGCAGGTTTGTAGTGTGGACTGATACAGCAGTGGGAGCAGGAAATGTGATTATTTTGTCTGAATCCCCCCCTCAGGTCCAAATGTTTAAAAGCTGTCAATAAGTGGAAAGCAGCTTGGGTAAGTTATACTGACCTCTGACCAAGCCTCAGGGCAGTCTCTGTAAATGTGGCCTTTTGGTTTGAAAGGTGAGGATTGACCCAAGATTTAAATACAACTTTAATTGTATTATGGCAATTGGAGGTCACATTAACATGGTCGACTGGCACGGCGAGTCGTCATTTTACTTCTATCGCCTTGGTCTGTGGAACAGCCTGAGGACCTGAGGTTTAAATACAAACTCAAGACCTACCATGGCTTTTAGTTAAGATACATTCATAGCTTCTAAATTCCTTTAATTATCATTCTTGTATAGTTTAACTCACTAGATTTTATTAATGTAACTGTTTTAGGTTGTATTCCCATTATCTCAGTTTCCTTGGTCCGTTTTATCCTTATTCGTGAGAGGTATATGTGCGTGGGTGTGTGTGTATTTGGTAGGATTGGACAATGTGGTAAAATGGACAAAGTTTTGTATAAAAGGGTGCTATATAAACACAATATGTATTGTATTATGTATTTATTATTGTATTTTCCACCAACTGCACATACAAATAATTTTAGTTTTACATTGATCTCTGAATGTAATGTCTGTCTGTGTTGGTTTTATAGTTGTCTAAAATATTTAAAATAAATGCAGACAGAAGGATTTTTATAAATAAATAGGTCAAATGTATCCATAAACAAAGTTATGTGCTTAATGATATGATGATATTATGATATTATGCATATACAATATGTATATATGAAACTGAGAACTTCAAGCCACCTTGCAGCCCACCTCTTCCTCCTCCTCCTCTCTGGACTGTGTCTGATTTCATCAAGATCATATGTGTGGTCAGTGATGGCTGCTCTGTTCTCTACCTAAAGGCTCTGTGCTGCTGCTCTGTGCATTCATGGAAAGCCTAAGGCAGGGGCCTAAGGCAGGGGCCTTAGGCTTTCCTGAATGCACATTGAACTGCAGAGATGTGTGCTCCCCCATAGACTGTATGTAAAAGATGGATGAAGGTTCATGACATCACCTGAGAAGACTTTAACTGATTGATACACATCATTTTTAAAAAGCAGGTGGGGCTAAGATTAGTTCACAGCATTGTAAGAAATCTGTTGATATTTTAACATGGAGACTGAATTGCTTATGGAGGCTCCCAGGACAAAGTTATACAGCCACTCAAATACAAATTGATTTTTTCTTAGACTGAAGTAGTCCTGACTGAATTACCTAATGCTTGCCCTAACTGAAAAATACTGCTGCATGACTCAGTGGTGAATGATGCAAGTTTCTTTTTCTCTGAACATCATATTGTTTAAATCAATACGAATGAGCGTGACTGCATACAAGGATATTTATACTGGCTTCAAGATCAACAACAGTTTGAAAACAACTTTTCTTCATTTTTTTCCCACCATAACTTCATTTTTTGATAAATTAGTGCTGACATATTTGAGTTAGTCTGGGCTATTTAGGACAAGTATTAGCCATTCCGCCAAATTAATTTGAATTTACTGATGTAAAACTTGCAGATCCTCCTCAGGCAGAGTCGGTTTCTGCCAGTCTGTCTGAGGAAGATCTCACTGCTGCATAAATACAAGAAGAAGTGATGACATAACATTAAAATTACATCAAGCCTATGATGAGACTGTGGCCTCCCCACTAAGATGATGTTTGAAAAACAGTCCTCCATTGTGTTGATGAGTTGTGTGTATGTTGTCCAAGTCTGCCCTCAGCAGATTATGGAAATGAACATGAAATTAACATACACATGTATTTTACAGCCTTGTGTAGCTTCATGTGGGATGTGCAGTCTGTACCTGTTCCCCCCTCAGGCACCATTGGAAGACTACACATTGCCGCATCAACAAACACGTTATGTGCAGCGGGGTCTGCTGACTGATTTCATCTATCTCTGAGTTCCAGAAAGAGACAAAGTTACCGTAGATGTATGCTGCGCAGATATGAATCAAAGCAGTGTTAACTGGAGTGTGAATGTAAAGTGTCTGCATCACTCTGGCTGTCACACTTTAAATAATGAAATGTCAGATGTGTGTGTGTGTGTGTGTGTCTTTGCAGTGCTGCTGCTGAATCCAGAAGGAGGAGGGGACTGTTGGAACACAGTGTATTTTATTTCATGTGCAGTTTGCTTGAGAAAGAATAGCTGCCTAACACATTGTTCTCAATCTAAATTTCAAGAGTACACAAATGATAAATCAGTATTATTTATCAAAACAAAAACAAAAAAACAACATGGCAGGGACTTAATGATTTGCAACATCAGCCTATGACATTAAAGTTTGGCTTCTTGCAAAGACTGTGCTTCAGAACATAAATGAGTCTCTGAGTGCTAAGCCCAGTGGCAGTGCTTGTTAGCAATGTTATGAAGTGTGTTGGTGCTGATAGAGCATCCGTGCCCAGTTTTAATGAGTCCTTCTGTCCTGTGTGGTAGATAAGTGGTGCGTCACATTGGTCTGGTTTCAGCCTGTGATTATGTGTGTCATTAGGATAGTAGTGACATGCAGGTTTGCTATGACCTGACATCAAATACTAATCATGGATAAGCACACAGATAGTGTCGTGTAATTTTTGAGTCTCTATTATAAAACTGAAGACTGGTGTGTGTTTTCATGATCATTTCCCAAGATACACCTGCCTTAGCATATTAAATAAGGAAGTTTGAAGTTGGAAGCATGTCTTAGTCTTCTGTTTAAAGGGCCAGATCTCCTTATCTAACCATCTTTGCAATTTTCATCCTGTCAACTGATTGTTACAGTCTGCAGGGAGTGCTACATACTAACCATGATCAAACAGGCCCTCAAACAGAAACTGTCAGTGTTATCTCGTGGCACTATGTTAAAAGTTTTGAGGAGATTAAATGAGCAGCCTGTTCCTTAATTTAGCTCGTCCTCCCCAAGAAAGTGGCAAAGATCTCTGTAGAAATTAGTTATAAAACCTGCATTTGTGCATCTCCTTTGAGGTTTATATATATGTTTAAATAGCCAGTAAGTTTGTCATTTACACACAATCTCTCTAGAGATTTCATATTTATTCAGCAGTCCTTAAATCTGTTGCTTGAGGTGACTCTTTTTGTGTCCTAGGTGTGTTATTGGAATCCCTCCCTCTCAGGCAACTTAACAGTGATCATAAAATAGATAAGATCAAATAAAACGGCAGGGATAAGCCTGAAATGTAAGTACGTTTTCCATGTGGTTAAAAAGCAATCATTCCCAGCTCTAAGTTATCAGAAAGTCTGAGACGAGTCAAGGGAAGGTTTCGTACTTCTGCACTGGCAGTTAAAAATTAAGTTAAAGTTAAACTAAGTCTTTTATTGTATTGTTGTTGAAGTGTTTTACAGTTCCATGGCTCTGGAGAAAGAAAGTGATGGACATGACAATGTTGCATTTGATGTAAGTATGACATTTAATTCACGTCACCACACATGTGATCTCTGTTGTTCTGTATGGACAGCATAACACTGGTGAGCAGTGATCAATATTTGAACTTGCTGGAATTATCTTAAGAGGAAAAGTATCAAATAATATTTATCATGTTTGGAATAAATCATTTTTAAAAACACGAAGTTTAATGTTTCCAGCAGAAAGCCAGTCATGGTGAGCTAATGAATAAACAAATGAACTATGTGTGAGGTGGACTTTGTACTGAGATTACTGGTGTGAATAATCTTTATACTGTAGCTCAAAATGAATCCCTCACTGCCTGTTGCATGTCTCCATGTTTTTCATATGGTACTGCAGATGGATGAGCCATTCAGTGATCAACAGGCAGGGCAGAGTGGTAAGACTTGTGTGGCTGAAGAGGACAGAAACAAGCCAACATACTGTGTGACTGATGTCCCTCCCTGGTACCTTTGTATTTTTCTGGCCTTTCAGGTGGGCGTAATCATGTTTTGATGATTTTGTTATCGCTTGGCTGGCTCGTACATTTGGAGAATAAAATGGGCAATAAAATACTGTTAAAATACCTTCATCATGTAAATGTGTAAACCAGAACATCACACTCATCTCATCCTGCAGCATTACCTGACAGCGTTCGGTGCCATCGTCTCCATCCCTCTCATTCTCTCAGAGGGGCTGTGCCTGCAGCATGACAGCCTAACCCAGAGTCGACTCATAAACACCATTTTCTTTGTCTCTGGCCTGTGCACTGTTCTGCAGGTCACCTTCGGTGTCAGGTGAGAGTGGGGGTTCATTCCACCAATCAGTATCTGTACAGGTTTATGGAGAAACTGGAGCTGACACAAACTCAAGTTGGGCCCTGGTACAGTCTTTACCACATTGTTGTGAGTCTGGAACACCAGAAATTAATGTATAAAGTATATATATTAACAAATATTGCAAAATCTAAGCCCCATAAAAAGGACAAGATAAACAAAAATATGGATTTTTATGTCTCTTTGTTGGTTTTTGTCTCACTACTGGATCCAGATCCATTATATGTTTTCTACTCTCTGACACTTTGTAGCTCTATGGTTAGTGCACCCTAGTAAACATTAGCATGACAGGGTTAGTGTGTTACCATGCTTAACCTAGTGTTGTGTCATAAACAACAGTTTAGGCCCACATATAAAAAAATAAAGAAACAAAATCACGATTATGTCACACTTCCCAGACTTCCGATCCTACAGGGAGGTACGTTTGCCTTGGTGACCCCCGCCATGGCCATGTTGTCACTGCCGGAGTGGAAGTGCCCAGCTTGGACCCAAAACGCCAGCCTGGTCAACACCTCCTCGCCTCTCTTTATAGAAGTGTGGCAGACCCGCATGAGAACAGTAAGCCAACACAAACATGGTGGACCCACAATTTCCTGATAAAAAACAAGCCGACAAAGACCCAAAGAAGCACTTCTGTGGAACTCATGATTAATTCAGTCGCTCGGCCAAAGAAAGAGTGGTGACATTAATGCTAATGTGCTCCATTACTGTGTTCCTGCCCACAGCTGCAGGGCTCCATCATGGTGGCCTCCCTCCTCCAGGTCGTGGTCGGTTTCTCTGGCCTCATCGGCTACCTTATGCGCTTCATTGGCCCCTTAACCATTGCCCCTACTGTCTCTCTCATAGGCCTCTCACTGTACGACTCAGCTGGAGATAAGGCTGGTAGCCACTGGGCCATCTCCGCTATGTAAGAACAGAAGCATTGCACTGCAGATTTAGCACTGACCTTCCATCTCAGGAGGTCACAGTCTACAATTGCAATAAAAAATAGACTCTGTCCTTTCATACTGTACTCTACAGCTTGTCTTCACCATTGTGATATTCTTGTCTTACACACAGGACCATGGTGCTGATCATCCTGTTCTCACAGTACCTTCGTCTCATTCCAATCCCTGTTCCTACATACAGCAAAACTAGGAAACTGCACACCTCAAAGCTCTACATCTTCCAAATAATGCCTGTATGCTGTAAATTACTCCCCTTAATTAATGCTTGTCTTTCTGGAGCTATAATTCCATTTGTAATGATGATACTGACACTGGTACTAATATTAGATATTTATTAGATTCTGCTGGGCATTGCGATCTCGTGGTTAGTCTGTTACCTCCTCACCATATATGATGTCCTACCATCGGACCCAGCCCGGTATGGCCACCTGGCCCGCACTGATGTGAAAGGAAATGTTGTGAGCGAAGCTTCCTGGATCAGGTTTCCTTACCCTGGTAAGCTCACATGTAAACTGACCAATGCTGTGTTTATGGGCTGTTTGATAGTCACCTCTTTATTCAGGGCAGTGGGGTGTACCAACGGTGAGCCTGGCAGGTGTGTTTGGCATTATGGCTGGAATAATATGCTCCATGGCAGAGTCTGTCGGTGACTACCACGCATGTGCCCGGCTGTCAGGGGCACCCCCTCCACCCAAGCACGCCATCAACCGGGGCATCGGTGTTGAAGGGCTCGGCTGTTTGTTGGCAGGCGCCTTTGGCACAGGCAATGGCACTACTTCCTTTAGTGAGAATGTGGCAGCACTCGGCATTACCAAAGTAGGATATATTTTTAGATTATAAACTAGTTTCTTTCATTGTTTAACAGTATTGTTGTGTGGCAACAGGTGGGTAGTCGCACAGTGATTCTTCTAAGTGGAGTTGTCATGATTTTGATGGGGATGCTGGGCAAAATTGGAGCCATCTTCACAACCATCCCCACCCCTGTGATAGGAGGGATGTTCTTAATCATGTTTGGTGTCATAACCGCAGCTGGAATTTCTAACCTGCAGGTGAATAACCACATTAAATACACATATATTGGTAGCCATGTTGGTAGAGTGCGTTACTGACCTTTTCATTTGTCAGTCCACAGACATGAATTCTTCTCGGAATATCTTTGTGTTCGGTTTCTCCATGTTTTCTGCACTGGTCATTCCAAACTGGATCATGAAGAATCCTGATTCCTTAGAAACAGGTATGACTAACACAAAAAGGACATTTCATAACTGTTCAACAAGGCTATACTACACAGATATCTTCTCTTCTTGTTTTTTTTTTTTATCTCAGGTATCAAAGAAGTAGATCAAGTGCTACACATACTATTGACCACCCATATGTTTGTTGGAGGGTTCCTTGGCTTCTTCCTGGATAACACAATACCTGGTAAGCTAAAGAGGAAAACTCACACTGATCAAAACAGATTTTCACTGATGTGAAACCTGTTGGAGGACCCAAATGCAGACAAGCTCAATTGTTTGCATGTTAATACTCTTCTAATAGTCTTTACAAACACCTTTCAGGGACTAAACGTGAACGAGGCCTAATAACCTTTGACAAAGAACATCTTGAAGAATCAAGTGACACCTTGGAAACTGAAGAGGTGTACGACCTCCCATTTGGCTTAAGTTTTTGCCTCGGACACCAGTCCTGGGTTCGTTACATCCCTTTCTGTCCATGGAAGGGTCACAGATCTCAGTACATCTCTGAAGACAACAACACATCTCAGAGACAGGGGAGTAAACACAGCGCACAGGTCATTGAAGAATGCACTCTGTGAGGTCTTTGAAGGTCTATTTCAGGTCAGACCTTTCTGTCCAGCTTTCAACACGGGATGCCAGCCTGCAGTGGGTTTAAAAATAAATAAATAAAACAATATCTGAACGTGAACGTGCCTAGCAATGAAATTATGAGGAAATGCTGAACAATCAGTAGTAGATATAGCGTCACTACGTTCTATCATTACTCAGAATTTTTTCAATGCCTCACAGCTGGTTATGCAGTCCCAGAAAGTAAACTACGATAATGTGCTCTCCTCTCTCCTCTTTCCAAAGAAATTACACTCAGCCTGTGGATACATTCATTATCACACAGTCCTATCTCTACATTGATGCATGCAGCTGTTTAAAAACCCACAGCAGAAACCCCGGAGCTGTTTCCTTTCACAAAAACAAACACAGATAACACATCTTCTCAGCTTTCGCTTTCCGTGCTGTCATCTCTCTCTCTCTCTGTTCATTTCCTCTGTCTAACCGGCTCTGACGGGCAGGTACTATATGGTGTAATGCTTTGATCTGTGGAGCTTTCCCCCCTTTGGCTCATATTGACCAGTGGTCAATGGTTGGCTGCCCACAGTAATGTTATTTCAGGATGAGCTGCTGAGTGTAATTTGCACTTTGAAAAGCCCACCTCTTCTTTGACTGTCTGGATGGACCTCAATGAGAATACATTACAGACTATTACATTGTGTGAGGTGGTGCTCACTGTAGGGTTTTATGTAACACTGCGGCATTGTACTTTTTTCTTTCTAAGTTTTTTTTTTAATATATAATCTCTTATTGAAATCAGCATTCTGTTATCTATCCACTCAGCTTTGAGCCACTTCATGAGATCAATTGTAAGCTGTTGAAAGATCAAATCTGCCTCACCAAGTTCTTTTTCTGACATGAACTGTAAATGAAGATGAAGATGTGGATTCACCACCAGGAGGCACACTGTCCATCCATTCATTCAAATGCATGAATCATCAAGAAGGTGTAACATACGGTAAATGATTTTTCTGCTGATCTCACTTATTGGGTCCACATTCATTCTGTTGACATATTTTTATTTGAAAACTGTAATACGCATGGATAGGAACATGATTCATATCACTTGCCTGCCTCATGGGCTTGAATTCCATTATGACTGCTGCTTCTTTTTGTTTTGTATGTACCATATAAGAAACATACATTCTGTCCATTTTAACCCAACATTAAGAATACCCTCACACAACAACAGTGGGAAATCATCTAAACAAAGGCAGCCTGTTCATTTCCTGAGCTCTGTGGCCTACATATCTTGTACTTCAGTGTGTGGAGATGCACGATGATATCAGCCAATAATAAAGTCTTTTAAATGACACATCTCTATGAATGTTGACCTGCAGATAAGCTGAAGATGACTAATGCTCACCTCACCTCAGCTTATGAAGTTTTCTGTTTATCAGCACGTACTGTCACTCCATCCATCTTCTAAACCCACTGTGCCCTTTAGTGCAGGGTGACAGGCTCACACCAGGCAATTAAAAAGGTTTGCTGTGCTCCTGTTTGTATTAAGTGCTAATCGAACAGAGCTGAGAGTTTGCCCTGAACAGCTGCTTCTGGAGGCACAAAGGTTTTGAGGGTCACATCATCAGAAAGCCAACAAGTTTTCCTTCTAAATGAGCTAAAATAAACCAGGTGGGTGGTCTACATTATACTGTGATAACATCATTTAATCGCAGACAGTCTGCAGGACGACACAAGCAGGGGGTGCAAATCTCAGCAGGGTTCACTTTGGGCCTGCCGAGATTTGCATCCCCTGCTTAAATGTACGAGATGCCATCAGATAACCTCCACCATCCTCTTCACCACAAAACCCCAAGCTATTCAAAATCAAATCAAATCAAAAATAAAGCAAAAGAATGAAAAATAAATGGAAAAACAAGAGTAATTTAACACACATGTGAATGAATGAGCATAGCAGGCTGGTAAAAAATGATTCGTAATGAGAGCAGTGGCTGCTGAGAAATAGCCTGAAATATTCATCACGCTGCAGTGTCTCTTCTCACTCGTCGTGATTTTCTCTGTTTCCTTTTTCATCAAGTGCTCACGAATCCATCTCCAACCACCTCTTAGCATTGATCCACTGGTACAGACACACACACAGCCTCCAAACAATATATAAACAGAAGAGGGATTTTAACATTTAACTCGTCGAACAGCTATTTCTCTGGCACTGACAGACCAGAAATGACGTCTCATTCCAAAATAAAAACTCTGATTGCACTGATTAGCACTCTGCAGTGTCTGCCTCTGGAAGATATTGGATGATGCAGTGTTTCGTGCATGCTGTGGTGTCTGCAATTGGACACTAGGGGGAGCTACAGGCCAAACTCTGGTTTTGAGCTCCTGTCACATAACATTCATCAGCCAAATATCATCTGTTTCTCCCACTTTTTCCCAGTTAAATATTCACATTCCAGTTATGCAATAGGACGCTTTCGTGGAAAAGGTCTTTCCTGAGACATGACTCTACTTTTCGTGTGTTTTGGAAGTCGCAGCTAACGTGTGTTAACGTGATTATTATTATTAAAGATTTTCGCTAATGGTGTGTGAAGACTTGTCATCATTTTGTCGTTACGCATTGTCATTGTCTTCAACCTAACATTTGTTTCCTGAATCTGCCGGGGATGCCTGCTATTGCAAAACACATGCAGCTGGTGGTGCATTGTAAACACCACGTAAAACTGCTAATTGATCAGTATTACGATTGGTGCATCATCCTTTCGGTATTATTTTGGTAATAATATTTGTGAGTCCGTTTGGTGGTAAATAATAACAAAACTTACGCAACGTGCTTAAATTGATGGGGTCTATCCTAGCTCACGAAATTCACAAATTAGGAATTGGTGAGGCACATGGAAAGGTTGGGAAAAAGGGCTATCATGCATTTCTGTAGTTAGAAAATTTTTCCAAAAGTTTGTTTTTATCGCAGCACAGCAAGATGTTTTACAATTAAGTGTTCTTGTGCTTGTTGGGAGGTCAAACATGCCATCTCATCTTGTAATCTTTGTGTTTTCCAATGTACGTGAACGCACCAACGTTGACAACGGATCCGGAGCAAAGCGGTATGGACCAGCTTCGTCAAGCAGCTACCGGAAGTCGGAGCACAACGCCCAGTAGTCAAATTATGCTTTCAAAACAAAAGGTTACACTTCGGAGGGCGATTAAAAGATATGACACGCTCATGTTACCAGATTAAAAAACGTGCGTATAACGTTCCCGCTAAGGATGAGCCTCTATAAAATCTGGGAGCCTACAAAAAGTCAGACATGATCTATGTCTTAAACTTGCTGTCTCTGTCTTAAATGCATTATTTTTCAAATTAATATATACAGCGCACAGAACGGAATCATGGTCACTATGAACAGCTTTTTTATTCAATTTGCAATCTGACAAAAACGATTACTGTAACTGTTATCAGTGAGGCTTTATTTTGAAAGTGCCTCCCGGAAGTCACGATTCCACGTTGGGAACTTAACGCACCTGCCGTAGGGTTGTTTGTTGAAAACAGCGCTGAATCTTCGTTGAAGTTGTTTCGGTGATTTAACGTTCAGACGGGAGCCGTTTTACCGCATCACATAGGGCCTTGTACTTGTTATTACTTGTAACATATACATTTTTATGTAAGGTGAAGCTTCATATCTACTTTCTGTGTGCCTCGCTGTGCAGAAATGGCTTTTGTTGGACAGGCGGGTCAGAGGTTTTGCTTTTGCTCCGACAGATGCCCGTCAGTGGGATATGTGGAACCGGTTTTCCAGTAAAGTCTCGGCCCTCCAGCTTTCCAAGAGCCGAGGCATAGCTGCCGAAAATAAAGGTAGCTAATGTTTATTGTGTGTTTGTTTAGGTTTAGTATTAGTGCTAAGAAAACTATCCGGTTAGCGGTAGCTAAAATGCAGTTGCTTGACTCAGCTACCGTTAACATTAGCATTTCTTCTCATTTTTCTTCTCAGGTGATGCTATTTTGAAACCAGTTCGAGTCTTCAGCAGCCAGTGAGCAGACTAAGCACGAAGGTATTCTCTCTCTACCAGTATGTACTTCTAGCTTTATCTTTATGTACCTTTTTTTATCACTGGATGTCATATTTATATATACCACGTTGATGTCTTTTAGGTTGTTTACGCCGGTTTTATTTTTGTGTCAATTATGGAGACCACTCAGGTGACACTGTCTGTCAGGGGAGAAACATCTCCAGGTATGTCTGAAATTAACATAAAGGGATAGTTACTGTAACAAAGGAATGTACTTGTAGCTGTAGACATGGTCCTCCCATACACACACACACCTCAAACTGCTATTAAAAACAGGTAGCCAGTGTTATTTTCATTGTAAGCCTCATAATGTAAAACACTGCTTTAACCTTCCATAGGTGAGGAGATTGCTGTTGTTGGGAGCTGTGAAGCCCTGGGAAGCTGGAGCCATCAAAAAGCTGTGAGGTTACACCCTATGGGTGATCAGGGGTAGGTAAAACTTTATAGACAGTGCACCGCCTTAATTTAAGTCTGTGCATCCTGTGTAGCCACTGAAAAGCTGTAGATGGCTGTCCTCTAATTAGTTTATGATATAATCTTTTTACAGACACACCTGGACTGCTACCATCACTGTCCCTAAAGATGTTGTTTCCAAGTATCGTTATTTCAAAGGCTTCTTTCTGGAGTCAAAGGTGAGTCTCTTTACTGCGCTCTTGTGTAGCAAAGTCACCAATAATGTGCTAAATAACTGTCACAAACTCCACCTTTGATACTGGACAAGCCTGTAGTTGTTAAACAGATGAATGTAATCGTTTCATTTTGCTGTGCAGTTCTGATCACTGTTCATTTGCATCTTATTAGCAGAAAGGACAAACATTTTGTAGTCTTTTCCCCACATAGCCCAACGTCACCACAAACTGGAGTTCTAAAGGATTTATATTAGAAATCATTATTGGCCAAAGTTAAGGCTTTATGTAACTCTGCCTTTCATCAGTATTTCACCCTCAGTAACAGCTTTAGGTCACTGGTGTGGAATATCCAGACACCTGCCCAGCTAGCTTGCTCTAATTTAGCACATAAGCCTTTTCTGAACCTCCCCCGTGTTCTATATAGCAGTGTGTCATATAGTACCAGTACATACAAACACATTTTCCTAACGAAACATTTTGTTGTGGTACAGTTTCTGGTGACTTTGTCTAACCACAGGGTGCTGCTCTGTTCTTAGTTCAAGGGGTGGAGCTCACATTGTGTATGGCTGAATTGATTTGTACTGTACTGTGTTGTTCTGTCTTTATTGTGTGATGTTCATAGGCCTGTGCAAACGCATACTTGTCCGACTGATTCAAGACAGAACAAAGTTGGAAAACTGGAAAGTTTTCCAATTTCCATAATGATCTGTGTACGTTTTAATCATAGTTGAAACTTATAAGTTAATCATGTGCCAGTAGCAGCAACATTACTCGACTGGCCAATAGAGTTTGATTAATGCCTGGTACTGCAATATTCAATTGCACTGTTTTGCAATTTAAAAATTAATACATACATATTTGGTAACACTTATATTGTTGCTATAGTTAATGACCTCACTATAGCACTGATGTGAAAAGAGTCAATATATAACTAAAGAAATTTTTTCGTTTAACTAACAAATCCACTTTTCAGATTTCAACCCATGGTGGCTGACTGCCCTACCTGGGGATTGGTGACTATACCAGCTCTAATTCCTTTCTCACGCTCTGGTCCAAAGGTCGTCTTAGGGACCAGGCTGCAAAGCAGTGCAATGTATCTAATTTGAAATCCCTAACATTGTACCCAACATTGGAATTGCAGAGTGCAGGTGGTCCCTGTCAAGTGATAGTCAATATGTGGGAGACCCATCATCAGCCCCGCACGATGAGCCCCACAGGTATAAAACAAAACAAAAAATGGTTTGGTTAGGTTTGTGTGTCACACTCAACCCTCCCCCCCCATAGAGCTCCCATTCCCTGTCCTAGCCCAGTCAACACTAATGTAGAATCAGATCTATCCTGCTTTACTAAAGAGGGTTTGCAACATGAATCTCCATGATTCCTACCCCTGCAGTTTTCCTCCGTAAAGGCTGTAATTTACTGGTAGCTTCTGGAGCTTTTTGCTTATTTTGGCCTACGGGTATGTTTTTGTGTAAGCCCTTGCTGGAATAATCTATAAAGGAAACACTGCAGTTCAGTGGAGTCATGACCTGATACTGTAGATGGTGCTTTGTAGTTCACATGCTATTGTGTTACAAACAACAATGCTCATTCACAATGGGTTAGATTGTTACAGCCATGTGCACACCCTGCTTGATATCCTTTTTTGACCACTCTCTACCTTTGTTTTTTCTACTAAAACATTTTTATCCACTAAAACTTGATTTTTTTTTTACAAATAAAGGGTATATGTTTATGTTAGTTTTAGAAGTACCTTTTTAATTTCTTGGTAGTTTGAAACGAGCACATTCTATTGCGCTTGCTTCAATCAGAGTAAACCAGTGCAGGCTAAAATCTGACATGGAATTTTATGAATACTGGAAATGCTCTGGTTTGATCTGACTTTAATCTTTGTGTTGTTTTGAGCCATTGATCACATTTCTAATAATATTTTCTGTGGCTGCAGCACCACACCAGAACATTGATGATGGACAGTTTGGAATTCACAGTAAGTTGGATTAAATAACCATCTCAATAACTCTTAACCTCATGTAGGTTAACAGTACATGAAGGCTTGAAATGAATTGATTACTGATATAGATTACAGCACAGGTTTTGAGGTTGTTTCTTTAAAACTGAACACAGAGTTGTCTGACACCAGTTCTGCAGTCAGGATTCCTAAGAGTTCCGAAGTGGTCTATTGACATGCTTCCTGTGTGTCCTCTGCTTCTATAGATGGGGTAAATTGTGTTGATGCTGGTTGGCTGACATGCCAGACTGAAATCCGCCTGCGTCTGCACTATTCTAAGACTGCGCCAGTATCCATCACTAAGAAGAAATTCAAGAACTCTCGCTTCAGGTATGAATACGTAAAGACCAAATTTAACACAGCCAGAGAAAGCCCAGCCTGAAAGTGACAAGAGACAGATTATTACAGACAAACACTACTACTGCTACCTCAGTGTAAAAGAACACCTGCATACACAATTAAAATACAACAAAGGTAACATAATTTCATTTAAATAAGACTATGTCCTATATTTATCTATATAGGATCAAGCTGATGTTAGAGGGCATTGAAGAAGAGGAGGAGGAAGATGAGCTCAGTCCTTCATCTTGGCCCAAAATGACCACCACTTTGGAGATCAGTATGATCAGTCCCAATGGCTATAAATCACGCCACTCACAACCTGAGTGCGGATACGCACTGGAGCCTTCGCAGTGGACCGAGTACAGCATTCACACCATGGACCCTGACAACCTGGAGCTCACTTTTGAGTTCTTTGAGGTTGATCTCATTAGAATTCTGCCTTTAATTTTTCTGTTGAGTGACTGACAAATCTGGTTACATTTTGTCGGTGTTGTATCAATCCTCTCCTGTTTGTTTACAGGAGGATCTAGGTGAGCATGTTGTCCAAGGAGACATTCATCCAGGACATGTGGGCACAGCCTGCCTCCTGTCCTCCTCTTTTCTGGAGAGTGGAAAGGACATTGGTGTAGTAACACTTCCCATTATGAGCCGAAATGCTAGACAGACCATCGGCAAAGTAAAAGGTAAAAGTTTGTAGATATTTACTGTTTCAAATTTTGCTGAGTAGTCTGTGCTTAGAGTTACATACCTCTCACCTTGTGGTTCTGCTGTAGTGGATTACCTGGTAATCCGACCCATCCAGGGGCACCGGTGTGACATGAGCTCATCGTACACCAAGTACTGGAGGAAAAGAAGCACTGTAGATGTTGGTCACAGAGGAGCAGGCAGCACGCACGCAGCCAAGTGAGTCATACAAGCAATCTGTACCTGCATATCAGGTTAAACAGAAAGGGTTAATATAGTAGAAGCTGCAAATGAGCTGCTATATTGCTTATGTATACTAAGATAAAAGTTGATAATGAACTGAATTGTTTTTTGGTGCATCGTACATTTTGGACATGAGGGCAGTTGGCAAAACTCTGATGTGACATTATTATTGTTAAAATAAAATCTGACTTGTTTTAAGTGTTGTTTTAAATGATATTTTACAGGCACCACAGGATCAGAGAGAACACGATAGCCTCATTCAAAAGTGCTGCTAAGCATGTAAGTAAATAAGATGTTTATTACACAAGTAAATAGTACTTAGCTGTGGCATTAAAAAAAACCCTGCTTTACAGGGTGCAGCCTTTGTAGAGTTTGATGTTCACCTCTCCAAGGATGCCATTCCTATTGTATACCATGATCTGACTTGCTGCATATCCACCAAGAAGGTAAAGTAAAGGCGTGTTGTACGCAGCTCTTAACTTGGCTACTTTACTTATTACTAAGTTTTTCAGTAGTATAATTGAACAGGCCTGTTACAGTAAATGCACTAAATACACTACTAGGCATTCGTTCTTTGTTGTATTGATTATTCTTTACTAACTTGGCAGAAAAATAATGATAATAATGTGGAGCTCATCGAGGTGCCAGTGAAAGACCTGACATTTAATCAGCTGCAGCTTTTGAAGGTAAGTTTCACAAAGAGCCAAACAAACATACACACATGCGATTTTAGCAACTTGACCTCCTGGATACAGCCAATGTTGCAAAAACCTCCAGAACGGCAGTTTCTCATGTGTTGTCTAGACGTGACAAAACTGTAGTCTCAAAATGTGTGCGTGTGGCCCAGGGAAACTTGCTGATTCTAGTGGGAAACAGTCTGTATGTGTGTCTTAATCAGCTGAGACAGAATGTCTGACGTTTGTCTCTACTTGTTGATGAGGAAGTGGAATGCCAAAACATTTAGTTATGACAGTGCTACTGTAGACAGCTGGAGCTGAAACCAAACCTTTATGTGGATAGTAGTTGAATAAAGAAGCATTGAAAGACTTTATTGACAAGTCAAGTACGGTAACTCAGGTATTTTTTAATGTAATTATTAAGAGACCTAATTTTTGATTTGTTTTGTTGCTCAGCTGGCCCATGCCACAGCCATGAAAGGAACTGATCATAAAGGTACGCTTCCTTTTCTTTATTTATACCACACCCAGGACAGAGATTTAACTGGCTTTGTTGTAACTTCTTTTTTAACGTGATATGTGTCTTCATTTCTTTTTTGACACACATTCAGTTTTGGTACTTGGAGTATAATAGGTCTAGAGGAAATGTGTGTGATGTGCATGAGCAGTAACCCCTTTTTTATTGTTCAGATCTGCTAGAAGATGAAGAGGAAATTGATGAGCATCAGCCATTTCCCTCACTCTCACAGGTAAAGCACTTCTGTGATGATTAACATGAATTAAATATCATCCACTTCTTTTTCTTTTCATGTCACACTAAGACAATTACCTTTACAGATCTTTCATTCTATTCCTGAACATGTTGGCTTCAACATTGAGCTCAAGTGGATCTGCCAGATGAAGGTGAGTCTTCTAAAAGAAATATAAGTTGTGTGAAACTGCATTATCATTATCAGAATAACCATATGATTTTTTTTCTGTTTTGTCTTGACAGGATGGGTCATGGGATGGACACTTATCATCCTACTTTAACATGAACAACTTCATGGACATTGTCCTGTCCTGTATTCTGCAGGAAGGTGGAAAAAGACGCATTGTATTATCCTGTTTTGATCCAGATATCTGCACCATGTAAGTGCAGTTAGATTAAAGATAATTTCCTCACACTTGTTAATCTCCTAGTACAGTTATTCTTTCAACAGTTGCAGCAGATGCTGACTTTCCAGGATTCTGTTTTAAATATATGCTCTCCAGAAGCTCATGAAATCTATTTGTTTGTCCCTCAGGGTGCGTCGTAAGCAGAACAAATACCCCATACTGTTCCTGACTCAGGGCATTTCAGAAAAGTACCCAGAGATGATGGACATCCGGTGCCAGACCACTCAGATTGCCATCAGCTTTGCCCAGAGTGAAAATATTCTGGTCGGTGATATTTGAATAGCATGGTTTACATGTCAATCAGAATTCCTTTATTTATCCCAGAAGGGAAATTCTTTAAATACTGTATGTGATGGTCAATGAGTTGAATCAGTTCTTTGTGTCAGTCTGGTGAATGAATGGAAAGGCTTTAACATGTTTCAGGAGATAAATGAAGGTTGTTTCTTTCACTTGGTCCACTTACTTTCACCAACATAAACGTTCATCTGTTGCTCTTCCAGGGAATCAGTGCCCACAGTGAGGAGCTCTTAAAGCACCTTAACTACATTGGAGATGCCCAAACTAAAGGCCTGGTGGTGTTCAGCTGGGGAGATGACAACAACGACCATGAAACCAGAAGGAAGCTGAGAGAGCAGGGAATCGACGGGCTTATCTATGACAGGTAGGTTCAAATCCAACATGCATAGCTGTGGCTGCCACATCACTTTCTGTGGTGTAAATTGCACAAACACCTCTCTGGTTAATGTTGTGTTTGTGGCCTGTGTATTCACTGTGTCTTATCTTATGTAGTTTATGTTACAGTATTTTGCTTGACTTGTGTTGGGTTTCAATGACTGTCTGTGTGACATAAGCAGACGTGCTTTACTGCACACACATAAATGATTGACACAGATGTCTGGATCTGAACTGTAAAGATACTGTGTGTTTTATTAGTACACACAGTGTGACAGTGTGGTTGTTTGGGTCCCAAAACCTGCACTTATTGAACAGAGATAGTCTGCGCCTGAGATGCCTCTTATGTCACAGACGTTACAGAACTTATCTGGAAAAGTAGCAAAAATATTTGTAAACCTGGGTGTACAGACTTTTGTACTGCTTCCTTGACTTTTGACATACTTGACATGTTATTTGCATTAACATTCACTTTACATTAGGTTTATTTTGATTTATTTATTTTGAAAATAATATACAACAGCTTTAAACGTAGAGCTTTGTTTGTTTACTAATGAACAACTTTTGAGTTTTAAACTACAATTTTTTTAGGGTGACTCCTGATGAGGCCACATTGTTGGCTCTGACTAATTAAACAACCGTGCCTGTTGAATAACAGGCTGTTGCATCTTCTCTACATCATGTTGTGTCTCTGTCCTGGCTAACACCAGAGTTTATTGTAAGCAGGCCTTTTAGTTTCATCAGTGATTATTGGATTTATGGCTCTTTGACAGTGACGATACTTGGCTGCATCAGCATGTCTTTTGTGCATTATATAATTATATTATTCTTTATTATATAATCAGTACTGCAATCAATTGACCTTGTCTGTAGCTTTGATAAAAAGGAACTGATAATTCATTGACCATTTTGTTGGTATGAAATAATTGCACTAGTTGTACCCGTGTACCCGTGGGTGTGTTGCAGGATAACAGTTTTCCCTGGTCTCAGCAAACCTGCTCGATCAGCAGGGCCTGTTTTTTTAAGACATTTCAGTTCTGCGTTTTACTATACAGTGACATTTGCTCTATATTTATGTTTGCACTGTGGTCAAGACGTCTGCAGACCCCTGCAGAAAGCAGAACATAGACTGTGAACACCAGCATTCCCCACAGATTCCAGGTTTAACTTTATTTTACAGAATAAATCAAAAACACGTGACCTCTCAAGGTTGTTGTTATAACTTTGACTCTTTCTTACAGAATTTGTGATTGCTTGGCGCCATATTTTGACTCAAGTTCTCCAGATTCCCGTAATGTCTCTCTGGTTCCTGAGTTTTGTTGATTTACTCACTCAGCACCCCTTGGCTTGTTTTTGGTTGCCCCTCAGACACTACCTGAATTATTTTTTTCTCATTACAGCCTGCAGGAACAAAATAATGTTCCTTTACAATGATGCAAGACGGTTGACTTATCATTTGTTGATGAAGATTCTCAGTCATCCAGGTCATCATATGTAGAGAAGATTGAAGCAAGGCGTCTGGACTTGTAGAGTTTTCTAGAAGACGTTTCGCTGCTCATCCAAGCAGCTTCATCAGCAGCGAAACGTCTTCTAGAAAACTCTACAAGCCTTGACTTATCATTCTTCCCCTTTGATACCACAAGTGCTTTGATTGGTCAACTGCCATGTTCATCATTTTTGTGGCTAGTTTACTTAGCTTATAGCCAGATCACCAACTCTTTAATGCCTGTGTAATGTTTTGTTTGGACAGAATTTTTAAAGCATAATGGGCACCAAGAGTGAATGGCTTATGTAGCGCATGAGTTACAGTACGACACAGTGACTTCCCTATATGACTTCCCCACAGTGACTTACCTAACTGCTAGTATTGCAGATATCAAACTTAATCACAGCATATTTTCTATTATTTGCCCCTTTAAAGCTTGTGAATGATTTGCTTGTGTTACAGTCTGATTTCTTTACAAAAGGGGTGATTGCACTGGATCCCCTTTGGTTCGTGTAGCTTTATTTTGTGAACTGTTCGACAGCCAAACTTTCACACAATGACAATATGTATGAGCCCGACATTGGGTTTTCGATTGTTGGGTTCACAAAGCTGTCACAGGCTTTCAAAGCATGTATTCACTTAATACAATAGCTTGTTTACCCTCACAGACAGATGGTTAGTGCAGCTCATTTTATGATAGGGCCACCCTCAATATAAATAAGCCAGTACGCAGGCAAGGTAAACTCGCCTCTAACCTCTTAACAGTATTTTGTGCCAAGCCCTTGGGTGTTGCTCAATAAAGCGAGGTACATGACAACAAGATAAAAGCAATATGACATCAGAAGAGGACATTCAGTTCGTAGTTGTAATAAAACACTCAGACGTTATTGCAAGATTTGCAACCAGTGCAATCGTTCCCCTCACCAGATGCAATACCATTGATGTGGATGCATGACAAAATGTGTGTGGATTACTGTTTGCAACTGTAACAATATCCAAGATAAAATTGAAGAATATGTATGTTTCTTCAGTAGACTGATAGTGTCAATGTACCATCATATTTTAATGTGTGGTGATGACTGCTTCTAAGGAAGATGTTAACTAATTTAACAGAATGAGTTTCTTCACACTTTGGCGACGTGTAGAGTTTGGTTTGTAATAGAGCTGGCACAAGTACACACTGACTTTCATTGTAACTAATCTAACACTGATTTTCTTTGTAGCATCTGTGAGGACCAAGGAGAACAGCTGAACATCTTCCAGGTAGAGGAGCAACACTCCCTGCAGGAGGTTATTACAGAAGAGACCCTGAATAGCCCTACTTGTTCCTGCTACTCCGTCCCCTGCTCCGTGGCACCCTGTATTGCCTCCAAGGTCCATGCTGGAAACGCTGAGTCTGATTCTGGAGTCAGCTCCTCATAAATATGCCTCTGTGTCTAAACTTCAATACACATGTTTGCACATTGGGAGAACCAAGGTGGGAATGGATGGATTAAACATGTACTATCTAAAGAACATAAATAGAGACAGAAACGTTCCTCTTTCTTACGCACAACAGTATAACAGTAAACTTCTCAGTTCAGGTCTGTTGTCATGTAACCTCACAGTTTTATTGTTTATACTTTAGATGAAAGACTGACATTCAATGTTTCCCTTTCACAGAAGTTTGTTAGTTAATGGATCAGAACAGTCTCTGCACAGGTCTCGGTAATAGTGTAACAGTGTTAAAGCTGCAGTGCAGGATTTTTCTATTGTATAAAAAATGTCTGTGACATTGAAGTCCTCGCCAACCAGGTTCACACAATGCTGGTTAAACATCAACACCAATGCAAGTTTTAAACGTGGTGTTGGTGGCAACATTTTCACTCTGGAGTACTAAGCAGGGACACAAAAAGTTCTGCACTGTGGTTTTACTATGAGAAATTGCACATCACAGAGGATATTTATTAAGCCAAAATCTCATTCATAGTCTTAAGTGCTAAATTTTAATGCATATGATATTTTAAGGGTGTGAAGGTGTGCATGTAGCCATCATTGTACCTTAAATGTCATTTTTATTTTCTCATATAGGAATGTTTCCGTCATTTTCTGCAGTAGATTGACATATAGTGTATACATAGAACCAGTAGGTGTGCAGTTGGATGACATTAATAAAAATGTTCTCTGCAGAAACATACATGAGCTTTTCTGATTAGTGGCTATTATTATGGACAGGAAACAAAACTATTTGTATGTACTCTAGCTTTCATTATTTTTTAAATTACCTGACTCCTGAAAGCAGAAGAATGTTTTTATTTACGAAACATGTAGAAACATGTACCACTGCCTTAAGGGATAAAGTTGGGTCTGCTTTTGTTCATAAGTAATACCTCACCAGTCACCAGTTGAAATGTGTGTACAAAAGGAAGTACTTCTGTCCTTTCAATCTTATTCACACAATGAAAAAAATGGTTCTGGCACCAGACACAAGTATTCTGATTATCTGTCTCCTCACTACAGACTACTGATGGATGCACACATGAGTCTGTATATCTGTATGATTGAAAATGAATGAGCAAAATGTGTGGTAGTGACTGCCATGTAATGTAAATAAAATCAAAACCTGTATTTGCTACTTTGTCTTTGACTTATTACATACTGTTTGGCTGCCAGCCTGGTATTTCTCCATAGATTTGGATTGTGCTTCTATAGTATTTTTAATGATAAAATAAGCACTAAAGTAACTCTCTAGACCTTTTTGTAATGCTGCTGGTGTTACAGCTAGGCCATTATTAGTAAATGATTGGCTAGATAACAGCATAGTTAACAGTAACAAAGACCACATCATATCAAGTTTGTTATCCTACAGTTTTCTTGGGCAGTATCTGCATGAACCTTGGAAGTTTATTTATCACTCATTGATTGTATAATTGCAGCAAACTGCCATGAAATCAAGTGTGCATAACAATGTTGTGACAGCATATGTTACTACTCTATATGTATAACAATAAATTAACCTTAAAATTACATTTAACAGTTAAAAAAAATAATTCCATGTGGCAGGGTGTATTTGTTGGGTTTTAGCGCCCTCTGTTGTTCAAAATAACATTGTGCGCTCTTGAATCAGACAGAATATATTTTGTATTTTAATATTGAGAAATCTAATGATGAGTAATGATCATCATTGAGTAAAAATGATGTAACATTGATTGATAATTACTATGTAAAATTAATGACAAAAATTTCCGCCCGCAGCTCACATGACTTTCTTATGACTAAAAAGCATGACAAAATCAAGTGATGAAAGAGATCCTGGTGGTTAGCAGTGGAAGTATATTCTGATAAAATCGTTAAAGACAAAGTGAGGGTCAGCGAAGCACTTTCACACACACACACAGATTTAAAGCCATACTGCAAGGTAAAAATGTGTTTTTCTTACAGCTGTGACTTAATCAATGTGAATGATATGTAAATGAAGGATAATGGCCTTTAGTTTAGGACAAAGACTTGTTTTCTCTTGTTGATGAAGATTCTCAATCATCCAGGTCACAATAGCCAATGGCCAACATTTCCGGACCTGATGGATAAACAAAAACAAAAAACAAAAACACAAGGAAACAAAAACAAAAACTAACAAAAAGCACAAAAAACAAACAATATATGTTGTATGTATAAGTTTCTGTAGATATGTGTTTATGAAAGTTACTTTATTTTAAAATTACTATAATATTACCACATTCCCATAAGTAGCTGTAAAGCGTTATTGATATAATACAATTATAGTTTTGTCTCCAAGTTGTTATTAGTTAGGCAACACACATATTTATTCCAATCTGTTATTTTATATTATTATTTATATATATTAACACAGTTTTTTAGAAGTCCTTAAGTAAAAGACAAGCTTTTTATCTGATTATCCAAGTGTCTCCCAAATAATTGTGAGATTTTTTTAAGCAAATTTGTAGTTTTCTTTTATCAGATTTGCTACTTTAATCTCAGAATATGCCCCACTTCCGGGTCAGTAGTATTTTTTTTTCAATGGTCCTAATACGCCGTCGTAGTATATTACGTAACACGAGCGTTAAAAATAGCTTCCGTTTCAGTGGGATTTGTAGTTTTTTGTGTCTAAAAGTCAGCGGTATTTGTTTCATGGAGCACTCGATTTCCCACCATGCACTGCTGTTTTACTAAGCCACTGACTGGTGCACACCTACGCTAAATCGACTGTAATCCCGACTGTACACAGCTGAATCCTCTGCGGGTTTTTTTCTGCTTCAGTATAAGTTTGTTCCGAATAATACAGAAAAGAAAATGGACAACTCTGGGAAAGAGAAGGAGGCTATTCAGCTAATGGCCGACGCTGACAAAAAAGTCAAGTCTTCTGGCTCTTTTCTGGGAGGGATGTTTGGAGGGTAAGACAGCATTGCACCAAAGAACAACAGCTAGCAACCGCTAACTGTCAGCAGCAGCAGCAGCAGCAGCAAAGTTAGCACGCAGCCTGTGTCTGTACAGACTCACAGTTACTTATGTTAGTTTTTACGAACAAAAAAACGTTGAAGAAGTTTATCTAAACACTAAACTAGAGTGAGATGACTTGTGACGCACAGTGCTGTGTAGTAAGCATTGTAGCTAAATTAGCTGTTATTAGCTGTCATTATTGTAAACAAGTCAGGAGATCACGACTCTCTCTAGGACATAGCCTTGGCCTTGAAGCTACGCAGTTGAGCGTTTTAGCATAGTTAGGAGGGTGTAATGTCCGCTTTTTAGTTAGTTTGAGTCTTTATCTTTAGTTTCACTTACTTTCCTCATTATACCAACGTACACCTCGTAAGTCATAAATGTTGTTGTTGCTTTGTTGAATGAACAATGTGGTTAAATTCAATGTCAACTCCAACAAAGGGTTTCTTACTTTAAATGTGAAACAATTGTTTTGTGGAAAACACCCTCCTTAGAATAAAAAACACACACACATGATCTAATCCTGTCATAATCCCAGAAGTAGTAACGCTGTATATTTTTTCTTTGCTTTAACCACAGTTTGCTTCAACAGTGATAAATTGTATTATATTGCTGAACCTAGAAAAAATAATTTGTATGTTGCACCTTGTTACTGAGAACAGTTTTATTAGCACAGGCCTAAAATACATGAAAAACTGCAGTGACCTTTATGTCCTCCCAGATGTTATGTTCCTGCAGTTCAGAACACTCTATACTGGTAGTTCTGTCTGGCCAAGCAGTGATGTAATCCTCTGCCTTGATTGAGTGACCATAATATTATTACAATCACTGGGAGCTCCCAGGGGTCTGCTTCTGCTCATGGAAGGATGGATTTTATTAAGCCAGTCCAACAATCCAAGCGTTGTGTCTCTTACAGGACGTGACCTTAACAGGGTCTGTTTTTTCCTCCCTGTACTTTTATAGAGGCCATCACAAAGTGGAAGAAGCATGTGAGATGTACTGCAGAGCAGCCAACATGTTCAAGATGGCCAAAAACTGGAGCGGTGCGTTTATTGTTTTTAACCTTCATATATTCACCTTCATAAATTTAACACACTCGTTGGGCCATAATGTTTTTTGGCACAATGACTGCAAAGTGCCACACTTTGTTTCAATTCTGAACAATACAGTCTGTTTGTTTGAACCTGCCCTTCTTTCTCTTCAGCTGCTGGGAGTGCATTTTGCAAGGCGGCGCGTCTCCACATGCAGCTACAGAACAAACACGACTGTGCCACAAGTTTCATTGATGCAGGAAATGCTTACAAGAAGTCTGACCCTAATGGTAATTATGTTTAAACATGCCAGCTTTTTCAAACTATCATTTAATGTCTTTCTTTCATACTAGTGACATCATACTAGTGACACATTTTAAAGTTTCCTAAATGCTGAAGGCCCACTGGAGTGAAGAGAAGCCTGTACTAATGCAGCATGTCCACTGTCAGACAAAGCGTTATCATAGAGGATACATTTTACCTTTAAATTCTCAAAGTTTAAATCTTGCTACGGCTTGTTAGTATTGATGTTTCAAACAGTTTATATTGATGTTGTGTAAGATCAGTCCTGTGTAGGTGATTTATAGATCTTTCTGTGGCTTGTTGAATATTCTCCTAGGCACAGAATTTGTTTTGTAAGCTGGGTTGCTCTCTGAGCTGTTCCGTTTTGTAGTCACATTTGACAGGATGTAACATTTAAGTAACTTATTGTTTATAAGAAACACGCTATTTAATTCCACTGATTACTCCATGCTTCCTATGTAGAGCGATGCAGAACAAAGCTAACATGATGTCTAACTGTTCCCTCCTCTTCCCTTAATGCTGCTAAAAGAGGCAATCAAGTGTTTAAACGCTGCCATCGATATATACACAGACATGGTAAGATGCACATAATGTGTTCATCTGTGTTCTGATCCACAACAGTAAATCTGGCCATATCATTTTCATATTTGGGGAAATGTAAGTGGTTGTATGTGGTTTTTCTTTAACTTGATTTTAAGATACAATCACCTGCATTGATGTAGCATATTAAATCTCATATCAACACTTTCAGGTAACATTTTGTTTATTCAGTGTTGATATCTGGATCAAATGGCCTGCTTGTTATTTCCTTTAGAGATGTTTTTATAACCTTGTAGATGTGAAGCCACGGGCTACATTTTGACCTCTGCTATCTGGACTGAGATTAGAAACACAACTCTGTTATTGACTTGAGAGGCATCTGTGGATAGCTCCATCTATAGTGATGATTTTTCCTCTCCTCCTCCTGTAGGGAAGGTTCACCATCGCAGCCAAACACCACATCAGTATTGCTGAGATCTATGAGTCTGAACTGGTGGATATTGAAAAGGTAATACTAGCAGATGATCCCACCAACCATTGTTGACACTGGGCTTAAAAAAGCTTGTTTGTTTCTAGAAACATAATATATAGTTTTGTCGTTTTTGTCTGTTTTAAAGGCAATTGCACATTATGAACAAGCAGCAGACTACTACAAAGGAGAAGAGTCAAACAGGTACTGTGCCTGTTGTCTGTCTTGTTTAGCTTTAAAATCTGATACAGCCTGATGAGAAACAACAAGTGCTTTTTTAGTTTCCAAAATTATACATCTACCGTAAACCCCTAGTGTGAAGACTGGGCTAAGACTGCAGGATTGTGGGAGTATTTATTCCTGGCTAAACACAATAGCAGGAATAGGATTAGAGCCTGGGACCTTGGTTGGTTGGTTCAAGCCAGACTACCTGCTAATGGGAAGGGTTTACAAGTCCAGTCTCAGACCCACTGAACTGCTGGGCAGCCGTGATCCAGACACTCATTTTCTGTACATTGTTATCAAATTAGTTGATGGAGCTGGACACTCATTTTGACCCACAAGTCACACGTTTGTCTCCACCTGTTCATAGAGACATGTTTGACTCACAAACAGCAGCTGTCACTAATAATGGATAAGTAGGCCAACATGCACAAACCAGAGCACAGGAGCTGGATTAACTATTCATTATTATAATTAAGTACACCTGGGCTGCGATCGGTGTCATCATAGCAGCAGTGAAAATGGACCTGGATGCATAGAGAGTACATAGGATGATAAACAAGGCTGTGGCTGTTTTTGTGTGTGTTTTAATGCATGTCTTATTCACTGAGGAGAATAGTTTATAGCATTTATTCTGTATACCTTCAACATATTAAATACATCAATCTCTGGTAAAGCTGAATACAAATTTAAGAGTTCAGTTTTGATGCCCCCCTTTCTGAAATGTGTGCTATATTTTGTGAATTTCTCCTCAGTTCTGCCAACAAGTGTCTGCTGAAGGTGGGAGCGTACTGTGCTCAGCTGGAGCAGTACCAGAAGGCTATAGAGATCTACGAGCAGGTGCGTGCTCTACTTCCACAGTATGATGTGCGTCAGGCTTGCACTTTCTTCATCGTGATACATTTTGCATCATCCGATTGCATCTAGGTTGGAGCCAACACAATGGACAACCCATTGCTGAAATACAGCGCCAAAGAGTATTTCTTCAAAGCCTCACTCTGTCACTTCATTGTCGACGAGCTCAATGCTAAGGCAAGTTTCTACCTCTGTGGTTCACTCTCGGGATTTGGAATAGAGAGTTGTGGTGGAATTGTTTTTTAACATGCTTTTGTCTCCCTCCACAGATCGCTGTTGAAAAATATGAAGAGATGTTCCCAGCTTTTTCGGACTCCAGAGAGTGCAAGTTGTTGAAGGTACCTTACTGAAGAATCTGACACCTTTTTTTATCTTTAATCTATTCAGTTTCTGTGAGTAACCCACTTTTTCTTTAAACAGAAACTTCTTGAGGCTCATGAGGAACAGAACAGTGAGGCTTTCACAGAGGCAGTAAGTAAAAAAGTTTTTAAGACTTTAAATGAGGGCAAGAGTTGCCTCATCTCTGTCTTTTAGTTTGTGGTTTTTCTTATAGACCTTGTGGTCAGGAAGGTTCAAAGTTGGATCTCAGCTAACCATTTTGTCTCCCAGGACTGTTAGCTTATGTCAGTCCAGTCCAGAATGGTGCAGTGCATCACCATATCAGCTGAAAGTGAAGTCAAAGTCAGACTAAGGTCTCATGCCGAATGAAAGATGTTGGAATAAAAAAGGTGCTTTTAATGTTTATACAAATGCTTGCACTGTATTAAAGAAAATGGATGAAGAAAATTAGGGTAATGTGCAAGTGCTTTTAAAGCTGTAATTTGTCTAATGGCCATCAGGGGCAACTGCACTTAAAAGAAGACAGACTGTACAGATGTCTGAAAAGAATATTAATCCTCTCTTGATTTATCGCTTTTATTATAAGGACACAGGGAGAATAAGTGATGGGCGACAAGTGCACCACTTACATAAATGTCTATAGATATAGGTTTTATCAGGTGTTACAAAGGCTTTCATAAATTAACTTATAATCAGGCATTAATATAAAAAAGAGCTCATTATGTGTCTGATTGTGTGGCTGCTGCAGGTAAAGGAGTTTGATTCCATCTCTCGTCTGGACCAGTGGCACACAACCCTCCTGCTGCGCATTAAAAAGACCATCCAGGGTGATGAAGGAGATCTGAAATGAAAGAAACCTTGGGGTAAAAAATGCAGCATGGAGGGACTAATTTATTACGCATGCTTTCACAAATACACTCAGACCCAGAACAACACACACACACACTGTCACACTCGCACTCACTGTGTACGGCATCCGGAGAGGAGTGTCTGACGATGATTTAAAAAAATTCCACTGCTCACCTGCTATACTGTATCTTTGCTTTCCTCACAAGCATATCAGAGTCTAGTCAGAATGTAAATCCTCTTGCCCTCACCTCTGTTTGGAGGCTTGCTGCATACCTTTTTCTGCTGAAATCTGTCCTGGGGGGGGTTTCAGAACGGTATATTGTTAGTATTGACCTGAAACACTGCATGTTTTGTACCATTACTATTGTTTCCTAGTCAGGTGCAGCTTGTTTTTTTTAATCTAGTTTAATGTATAGTTTGTTTATGATTATTTAAATGTACAAAATATTTTCATGGTGTGAATGGATTTTAAAGAATGTATCAGTATCCTAATTTGTATTTGTTGGAATAGATAAGAGATAAATTGATTTATTATAGCCACAAATTCATTTTGTTACCGTTTTAACACTACAGGGAGTGACTCTTATTAAAAAAGGACTCTTATGATATGCACTAAGTGTAGACTGTTAAACATTTGTACCTAAACCAATTCATGATTTTATTATTTATTTATTTATTATTACTTTAGGACTAAAGAAGTAATGATGCTTTGAAAATGCTAGAAGCTGTAATTTATCAGTTGCCTGTACCAACGATTGAAAAACACTGATACTGAACCTCTTCCTCCTTATTCCCAGGACAGTCATCCTGGGGGTAATGTGCATCTTCAGTCAGTCATCTTGTATTGTGAAGATGTCATTTAAGGTTTACTGCTGCAGTGCACCTTCCAAAAGGCCAGTTGCTAAAGCATGTCATCGTGTATAGTTCGCTGTTGTGTACATTCACTAGTGTTAGCCAGACCAAAGTTTTTACAGAAGGGTCAGTTGCCCTGTGTGCCCAGCTTCTTCCAGGTGGATGGATGATGGGCTGTTGATATGATCTGTATGCTCGTGTACGTGGAAATTAATAAAGGTATAATATCTCATATGGGCCCTGTCTGTCGGGAGTGTCCATTTGTCCTAAAGGTACTACAGTGCATGGATAGGATAGATTGGTTTAGCAACATGTTTTCATTCAACAAGTTTTTATTTATGATTTATATTCACATATTAGGTATTATGGTATTATTTATTACACCATAGTCAAAGCTCTGTAACTTAAGAAAGGTTCATAGAACACCACCTGGTCAAACATTCAGACACTGGTAAAGCCAAAGAATATATAATATGAGGTATTAAATTACAACCAGATAAAAACACATGTTCACACTCATCTCCTACACGTCATCTTGATCGGAGACTACTATATGTTCAGCTGTCCTGTGCTGTGTGTCAGCCGTTTGTTCTTTTTCACAAACATTCTCAGAAACAACCACAGTCTGGATACTGGTCTGCAAAGTCTCAGATGTGTCCTTAGTGTCTGGAGCCAGAATAGTTTGAGAAGCAGCAGCTTCCAGCACAGACGATGTAGAGATAGTTGGAATCTCTGAGACAGACGCCAACAAGCCATCAGAAACAGGAATAGAAAGAGTGGGTACAGACAGAGAGGTGGAGGGGGCTTCAGAGGACAAGGAAACAGGGTGAGCTATGGACACAGGTACAGAGAAGGGGACAGGGATGGCTGAACCATCCAATGCAATGACACTGGTCCCTGTGCTGTCAGAGGTTACAATGGGCTGGATCTGCGTGCCAGGTGGAACCTCAGTGTGGATGACAGTGATCCCACCCAAAGCGGTGTGGCTGACAAGAGCGATGGCACCATGACTGGTCCACTCAGGAGGGAGAGTAACCGGCTCGGTTGGAACCACAGTGGAGTCTGTGGGGGTTCTACCATCACCGCCACAGCCTTTCTTAGCTGAACTCTTTTTCTCCCCTGCTCTTGCTTTTTCTGCCTTTCCCTTTGTAGAAGATCTGGGTATCTTTTCCTCCACATTTCCCTCTAGCACCACCAGGTAGGTCTTCCAGGGAACATCCGAGTCATGAATCTGAAAGTTAAACAAGCTGATGTTACTGCCATGGCATCACCATTAACATGCACATTGTACAGCAGAAGAGGCCCTGCTCACCGCGGTGTGCCTGCGAAGGGTGGACTTGTCTGTAAAGGTGCGGTGACAGAAGCCGCACATGTAGGGCTTCTCTCCTGTGTGGATGCGTTGGTGCCTCTGAAGCGCATTGATCTGAGTGAACTGTTTGTCACAGTCTTTACAGTGGTACGGACGCTCACCTAACATTCACCAACAGAAAAATACACCATTTATATTTCTGCCATGATTCTTACTGTGAAAACATCAATCAATAACGTGATCCATACAGCTACCTGTGTGTATTTTTAAATGCTGGTTAAGAGAGTTCCTCTGAGCGAAGCCTCTACCACACTGTTCACACTTAAACGGCTTAGAGCCTGTGTGGATGTTGGTGTGGTGCCTCAGGTATTCTTTAGATGCAAAGCTCTTCCCACAGGCGTCACACATGAAAGGCTTCTCTCCTAGCATGAGGAGCAAAAAAAAATCACGTTTTTAAGCTGTATGACAGCTTCAAGAATCAATAAAGAATTTTAACCAAGTTTAAAATAATCATTTTACCTGTGTGGGATCTTTTATGATAGGACAACATGTGCTTCTGAGTAAACCGGGCGTCACACTCATCACATGCAAACGGCTTCTCTCCTGTGTGAGTTCTATACATGTAAACATGACATCACATTACAGTCATTTGTATATACTAAACATAGGGCATGGTACATTTAAAGAGTATGGTTATTTTTGACATTAACCCCCAGTTAGCCACTTCTTTGTTTTGCTTTTTAAATGATGCTGAGGTTGAATTTTTACCAGTCCTGCTCTAAGCTCTGTACCTGCAATGCATCTTGAGGGCAGCATTCTGGGTAAATCTGGCCCCGCATTCAGTGCACTCATACGGCTTTGTGCCTGTGTGTGTCCTTTCATGCAACAGCAAGGCAGTTTTGGAGCTAAGCCCCTTTCCACACTCCGTACAAATGTGTCGCAGATTACCGGTACGCTCGTGAACCTGAGAAGGAACAAAAAATTACAGGACATGAAGTTGCTTTACATGTAAATGTTATACTGCATATATGTGAATTGCGAAATAACTTTATTTTCACCTGTCTTTGATGGCGGACCACATCCTTTTTTCGTTTAAAAGTCTTTGTGCAGGAGTCACAGGTGAAAAGCCTCTCATTATTGTGGACGTGCTTTTCATGGACCTTTAGATTGCTGCGGTTAACAAAGGTCTGCGAGCAGGTCTCGCAGCGATAGACGACATCTGCTTTTACTCCGTGGTACGTGCTGACGTAAGAGACAAGGTGTAGAAAAATGAAACAAATACGCTAAAAAATACATAGGACATACACTCAACAAAAATATAAACGCAACACTTTTGTTTTTGCTCCCATGTTTCATGAGATGGACTTGAAGATCTAAACTTCATTCCAGATACACAATATTACCATTCCTCTCAAACATTGTTCACAAATCTGTCTAAATGTGTGATAGTGAGCACTTCTGCTTTGCTGAGATAATCCATCCCACCTCACAGGTGTGCCACATCAAGATGCTGATCTGACATCATGATTAGTGCACAGGTGTACCTCAAACTGCCCACAATAAAAGGCCACCCTGAAATGTGAATTTTGTTTCTGCTTTATTGGCGGTCTGGGGACTCAGAACCAGTCAGTATCTGGTGTGACCACCATTTGCCTCATGCAGTGCAACACATCTTCTTCGCATAGAGTTTATCAGATTGTCTATTGTGGCCTGTGGAATGTTGGTCCACTCCTCTTCAATGGCTGTGCGAAGTTGCTGGATATTAGTGGGAACTGGTGCACGCTGTCGTATACGCCGGTCAAGCACATCCCAAACATGTTCAATGGGTGACATGTCCGGTGAGTATGCTGGCCATGCAAGAACTGGGACATTTTCAGCTTCCAAGAATTGTGTACAGATCCTTGCAACATGGGGCCGTGCATTATCTTGCTGAAACATGAGGTGATGTTCATGGATGTATGGCACAACAATGGGCCTCAGGATCTCATCACGGTATCTCTGTGCATTCAAAATGCCATCAATAAAATGCACCTGTGTTCTTCGTCCATAACAGATGCCTGCCCATACCATGACCCCACCACCACCATGGGCCACTCGATCCACAACATTGACATCAGCAAAGCGCTCACCCACACGACGCCACACACGCTGTCTGCCATCTGCCCTGAACAATGTAAACCGAGATTCATCCGTGAAGAGAACACCTCTCCAACGTGCTAGACGCCATCGAATGTGAGCATTTGCCCACTCAAGTCTGTTACGGCGACGATCTGGAGTCAGGTTAAGACCCCGATGAGGACGACGAGCATGCAGTTGAGCTTCCCTGAGACGGTTTCTGACAGTTTGTGCAGAAATTCTTTGGTTATGCAAACCAATTGTTTCAGCAGCTGTCTGAGTGGCTGGTCTCAGACGATCTCAGAGGTGAACCTGCTGGATGTGGAGGTCCTGGGCGGGTGTGGTTACTCGTGGTCTGCGGTTGTGAGGCCGGTTGGATGTACTGCCATATTCTCTGAAACGCCTTTGGAGACGGCTTATGGTGGAGAAATGAACATTCAATGCACGAGCAACAGATCTGGTTGACATTCCTGCTGTCAGCATGCCAATTGCACGCTCCCTCAATGCTTGTGGCATCTGTGGCATTTTGCTGTGAGACAAAACTGCACATTTCAGGGTGGCCTTTTATTGTGGGCAGTTTGAGGTACACCTGTGCACTAATCATGATGTCAGATCAGCATCTTGATGTGGCACACCTGTGAGGTGGGATGGATTATCTCAGCAAAGCAGAAGTGCTCACTATCACACATTTAGACAGATTTGTGAACAATGTTTGAGAGGAATGGTAATATTGTGTATCTGGAATGAAGTTTAGATCTTCAAGTCCATCTCATGAAACATGGGAGCAAAAACAAAAGTGTTGCGTTTATATTTTTGTTGAGTGTAGTTCCACTCTGAAGGGTTAATTTGTTGTAGGAGCATCTTATAGTAATTAATTAATTAAAAATACATATGACCAGCTTTTAGGAGATCCTACCTGCAGAGTCTCATCACACTGTAATTACCAGAGTGACATTGGAACAGGGTGCTCCTTAATTTCAAAGAGTGGAACTATATTAAAGTTCCTGATACATTTCAGGGAACTATGGGGTCAATCAGTAAAACCCAGGAGCTGTCAGTTACCTGATGTGCTTCAAGTAGCTTTTCTCATAGTGGAAAGTCCGCTGACACTTGTTACACAGGAACTGAGCCTTGGATGTTCTTTTTAAAGCAAGCTGCTTTTCACCTCCATTTTCCTCCTCCTCCTCCTCCTCTTCCTCTGATACCAACAAGAAGTTGTCAGGATCAGCACTCTGCTCGTCATCATCGGGTTCTTGGTCTCCCCCATCAGAGCCAGTCTTCCCCGGTGAAGACTCATCTCCCTTGTCGTTCTTATTCTCTGGCTGATTCTCTGCTTCAGTTCTGTCCTCATTCTCATTTGTGTCTTCATTGGTAACTTTGTTGTCACTGTTCAACGCATCTGTTTTACAATATAAGTGACTTTGAAGCACTTTATGGCCGATCGGCTTCCGTTTTAGCCTTCTTCCTTGTGTTTTTCTATTTGGCAATGTTTTCTTGGCTTTTAATCTTTTAGCAGGAACTTCTTCATCTGGGCCCTGTGATGAGACTTGCGGCTTCAGAAATAAGGGCGTAGTTTCCTCTTTCCCCGTGGTCTTTGCTTCTGCTTTGTTGGCATGTGATTCCACTGTACCCAGACCCACAGAGGCAGATCTCTTCTTTGTGGATTTCTGTAGAATCCCTGTAGTCAAGGCTTCACCACACACCACAGACAGATCTTCACAGTCTAGAAACTGTGCCACTTCTTGAACATCAACAATCTTGTCTGTGGCGACTTCAACTTTACCAGTGTACACAAATTCTAAAAACTTGGAGAAATCACTGGAGTGCATATTTGAGAGTGATAACTTATCCCGGGTTGCATCCTTAGACAGAAGAATCTTCTTGAAGTAGCCGCTGGCTGCAGCGAGCATCACCTGGTGGGCCTGAAACTCCTGCACATGTCCCTGATAGTCCACCTGGACGGTGACGTCACTCAGCTGTCCCTGGAGCCTCAGTTCATGGAGAGACGACAGGATGTTGTCATGGTGCTTATTGGAGGTGAGATGGACCACTTTGACCCCCATGATTCATTTGTGCTGCTGAGAATAACAAAAGGGTGAACTTTGTAATCCTCTTGTACTTTTACATTGTAGAATATTGTAAGGTAGATCTTATCTCACAGGAAGTGAGTTGTATTTTTTTATTATGCCCTCATAGTTTAATAATAAAGGTTTAGAAACTCTCTCGAGAAAGACATGCTAACAAATACTACCAGGGTAACAGATTAATGTGCATTTTATGTATTGTAAAAACCATTCATCCCTGGAGTCGGTAAAATGCTAACTATTAGCACCGCGGACAACATGGTAAACAAGCTAAGCTAGCTTAAAATGACCCGTCAACTCGTAAGCCACCGTGTGTAAATGCGATAATACAAGTCCAACCTACATCTTCACTACACTACACACAGTACGTGAGTAACGTGAAGCAGGCAGCTAACTACACGGAGCAAGTTTTCTTACCGTAAGCTTGGTAAAATGGCAGCCCTTCACAAATACTCCGTACAGCGGAGGCTACTTCCTGCAGCAGTCCCTCGCTGTGTCTTTGCACGACATCCGGTGCCGATGTAGCGGACTTGGAATCAGTTCTTCATCACATCCGTGTTCAAAATCTAGAGTCGCAGAGTGTAGCTGCTGATCCTAGGTTCGTTTGAGCGTAAGTGCATATGATTTGCGCGTTAAGGCGTTTTACATGAAAGGTATTAATGTTAAGTTAATGTAGCTAGCTAACATTTGTCGATAGGTTGACCGTTCCACTACAGTTAGCCATAGCATGTAGCATGTCTTACATTGCTGTAATTAGTAATTTATTACATTCGTTTTTTTTATATTTCATAGTAAAATAGATGTAAGGTCAATCAAAAAGAGTAAAAGTTAGAGCCTTGTGTCAATACAGCATCGTCTCTGAATTTTAAATAGTTTATGATGATACCGTAAAACAGGGACGTACATGCATGCATTATTCCCTCATACCCACACGGCGGCGCCATTACACCGGTGGACGTTGTATCCGCTTTTCTTTAAACGCAGTTACTTTGCATCTTTACAGTTCACATTTTCAGTATCGGCAACTCCCAATGTGGCTTTAATAATATTCGTAGTAGTAGTAATAATAATAATAACAACAATAATAATAATAATATGAAGCTGCAGACAACTTCAAATTGCAGTGTTGTGTGGAGGACTTTTAATGGAAAATCAGGTCAACCTGCTGAAGTATGAATTCATTTGCATTCGTACCAACATATATTATCTGCATGACTGCAAAATGCAGTATTTCCAGAGGTGGATGGAAAGCTACTTGAGGATTCACTGGGGTGCTGTTCTGCAGCTGCCAGTGCTTTTCTTTTTCTTTTCTTTTTTTTTTCCTTCTAGAGGAAATCCATATACCTTACATTTGTCTTAATGAATTCTGCAAGCTAGCGATCTGCTCTGTTCCGGTGACTCATGCTGCTCTCTGGACTAACACTGCGCAGACTTCAGATCTGACCTGGAACACCGTGTTCACCTGGTTTTCATTACATTCACTCCTCTACCATCCACGTTGCCGTGTTCTATATATTCCACATTATATGTTATAGGACCATGCTGATTCATCATCACATGATACACAACATCTGCAGATGTAGTGATGTGTAACTGTAGAAAGCATGGATATTAATATGGTGCAATAAATAAGGGAACATTTCACAAGTTGGCCTTATTAGTCTACCTGTTGTTATAACTGTGTCACATAAGCTCAGCTGGTGCTATGTGTTACTGTCTATGGTAGCTGAAGCCATCTCAGTGTTTGTGGTTAGTGGTGTTGTTCACAGGATGTTCTGTCAGAGTTAATGTTTCTTTGTCATCGCTGGCTGGCATGTGTAATCATGTTGACAAAAGTAATGCTGCATCACTGAGAGAAAAGGTCAAACAGTCATTTCAGGAACATGCCATTCACACTGCTTTCGGTAGTGATATAGGCTGACTTTTCACATGGCCCTGGGGCATTTTTTATGTTATTAAAAGGTGCACAGGATGCCAGGTGGCAAAACTCTGCAGATGTTACCAGTCCATGGTGTGTTTAATAGCTGGCTACATCACCCGGCCTTCCAGTAACAAATTATATTCCCACAGATACATCATCGCTTTGTCAGTGACGAAGGTGAGGTGTAAATGTGTGCTGAAAGGTGATTTGCTCAGCAAACAAAACAAAGCTGCCGACTTTGGGTCATGTTTGCACTGCTATGGGTAGACTCCTCCACACTACCGAAAATATCTGCGCCGGCATTCCACAGTGCACAAACAACATAACAAAATGTGCACTGTGCGAGAAAGAAGAGTCAAAGCCAAGGCCGACTTTAATTTAAGGCTTCAGAGTGCACGCACACTGCAAAGCACAGAGGGATTCAGTAGTTTAGTGCTGGTGGTTGTCTCCGGGTTCAGTTTTGTGTGTTGGATCGTAACAACACTTTAATTTGGATGCAGTGAGGGTCAGTCGGTGTCCTTGCAGGACCTCTCTACTGCTTCTTAACAGGGCTGACTCAGAGTCCCTGTAGATGAACTGAACCAGTGATGGTAAACACTAGAACTTTACATGAAACTCTGGATAGTGATGGTCCAAGAATAACCGCAGCATTCTCGTCTTGCTTCCCCTTCACCACACAACTGGTGCCAGACCAATCACAAACCAGTGATTGGTCTGCATGCTGTCTTTCCCTACCCGTCCAGTCAGTGAACTCTGTTAACAAAAAACACATTTCACAAATTAGACCTAACAAACATCAGCACTTTTGTTATCGATGGCCTGCTCCTGCTTCGACTGTACTGATTTATGCAAATTTGCAGCACGTTTTAGTTGATTTAATAAATCTTCACCCATATTTGCGTAAAGAGGAAATTGGTCAGGAGTCAAATATTGTTCATGTTTGTGCAGTCCTATCAAGGCCAAGGACCCTTTGCCAGGATACACACAGGGCAGGCCAGGGTTGTCTATGTCAGTCTCGCCTAACACTCCAACCAAGCATCCTACCCCTTCTCCCCTCACGCTTCCTTTTTAGCTGGCTGGGTGCCACACCACATTTAACTAGTCCAGAATCTCACTGGAAGACTCTGAAACCTCAATGTAACATGCAAACCCAATGATTCACAAAAATTGCAAAAGGCTCTCCACACCATAATGTGGGAATGTGCTTTTTCTTGGCTAGGAATGATGAGAGCTTGTGCAAAAGGACACAGCCTCTCACCCATTACTAGAAAAACAACCGCCTGTTAGTGATTAAATTTTGAAAGCAATTGAAGGGACCCGTGTTTATGTAGCAACGCACCCGCCTGTGTGTGAATAGGTGGTTGTAAAATCTAAAAAAACGGTGGAGATGCTTGTTGCAGATGTGAAGAGTTTCTCTGCCAAACCTGACCTTATGTCTGAAAGTGAAAAAACAGTTGTACATGGCACACACACTCTAGTCTCTTGGTTCAAAGTGCTGGGTTCACGTCTGCCATCTGCCTGACCTGTTTTTTTTTGTGGACTTTGTTGTTCGGGGAGTCACTGTCAGTTAGCTTGTTCTGGATGTGTAGCACACAGCTGGTGTGTGTTGCAGCATCACACCAAAGTACATGCTCTGAAGTGCATGAACCTGCATACATCACAGTGGCGATGGACATTCAGTCACTAAGAGTACATTCAGGTGGTGTTGTGAATGCAGCCTTGCATGCAGGGGTTCAGTTACTTCCGCCCATTAATGCATGTTGGCTTTGTCCATAAGAAGAAAACAACACATTTTGTCTTTGGAAATGCAAATTGTGTATTTAATTACATATAAAGAGGTGAAATCAGAAAGCAGCCAATGGAAACACATGTGGAGATGCAGTCTAATGCCAGATGATCACTTGTGTTTGGATCAGCCATCCCATATTAATGCCATGGCCACTGTAAGGTGCGCAGTTGCTGCTGTAGCATTTAGCCCTGGGTACAGCCAAACAGGCACATGTATGGCTGTAGGCTATTACAAACTACGATACTCTCTGCAATGTTCTGTAACTTTTCCTACTTGAAAAAAGTATAGTGTAAAAACATCCTGAATGGTATCTGTACTCTCTCCTTGAATAGGCTCCATTTCACCAAACAGAGATGTTTTTCTTCTTGTGCCTGCCCGGTTCGGAAAATACTTTCCTTTCATTGATGAAAAGATATACGGCATTCAGAGATGAAATTACTTTCCAAATGGCCTCTGACTCACCATCTCTATTCCCAGCGCTCTCTCACTCTCACCCTCCCATCCTCACCCCCCCCCCACCTTCACTTGTCCTTGTGAATGTTCTATCTATTGTAACTGTATACAGCACTTAGCACTTCAGACGGCAGACAAACCAGCTCAATGGTGACTGCCCACTCTTGTGATGCTCATAAATAGACTATTTGTCCAGGCTTACCAATCACCTTACCCACCAAGCCTGTGTGGGTGCTTGTGGACATTGTGTAGCCTGTACAGAAATAGATTCCCACTTCTACTCGTGTGAGGGTGGATCTGGGCCTCTAGCTTTCAGTGAGTGAGAGAGAGAGACCAGTTTGTAACAAAAAAAGATGTTTGTCACTGAAAATTAGCAATAATGATTCATCCGGTCTATCCCTTTTATAC
Source organism: Parambassis ranga (assembly GCF_900634625.1). Taxonomy (NCBI): domain Eukaryota; kingdom Metazoa; phylum Chordata; class Actinopteri; family Ambassidae; genus Parambassis; species Parambassis ranga. The sequence continues at coordinate 8,076,630 of NC_041043.1, forward strand.
TGTGGGATTTTTTTTCATCCATTTGCATTCTGCAGCACTCGAAAACAGGTGGTGTCACCTCCGCAGAGTTTCCCAGAATGCAACACTCTCCCTGGCTGTGTGGGACATGACCGTCAGCACATTCCTGGAGAGCTGGATCCCCAGAAGCAACAATTCCTCCTTCCTCTCTTCCCTCCCTTCCTTCCTGCCGCCCTCGTGTCTTCTCCTTTGCTTCCGTGGATTGCATCACTCGTCTGCCTCCTGGCCTCCTCCTCTGCTCGGACCCTTTAATCACATATGGCACACACACACACACACACACACACACACACACACACACACACACACACACACACACACACACACACACACATTCACATACACATAAGTGTTTGTAAACCACAGACACACATGAATGTGGACACACACACAAACCCACTATGGGCAGAATGCACCCTCGTCAGTCCTCATACTGGTTTCGTGGCTTCAGTTGGAATTTTATGGTTGGTTTGAGCAGAGGATTCTGGAGGTTTTCCAAGCTGCCCTCCAAAGACTCTACTCCCCTTGTTCTCTCTCTCCATCTCTTTGTTCCTGTTCTCTCTCTTTTTCTTTTCCTCCTCTCTTCCCTGTCCCCCCTCCCTGCTTCACCCATTCGCCCTCAAGGTCAGAAATATCCTGTGGTTTAGGTTTGATCCCCTTGGATACATGCCTTTGCTCTCTTACTCTTGCTGCCTCTCCCTTCCTTTTTTGTCTTGCCTGTGCTCACTCAAGCACACACACACTCTTACAGTAAGCATACTACACTACTCCAAGTATTTCCATACAGGAAACACATGGTGGGATCAGCATAGGCGTGCCCTGTAACACACACACACAGTCCCTCACATCAGGGGTCAACAGGCCATCCGGCATGTAACATTCAGGAAGGAACAAATAGTCAGAGTTCTCCAAGCTGAAGTCGTCATCACTGAAGAGCTTATTCATCTCACATCAGTTGGTTCAGTGACAGTAAATAATGAGCGATCCCTAATTTTTTCCCATGAAGCCACTCAGTCAGCTGGACTTCACTGGTCCCAGCCAGGTTAACCCTGTTCCTCTGGGTTCACCTATTCTCTGTGTTGTGCAACATGGCATAGGTCCAGCACTTGTGCAATAACAGGGGCCTTGGCAGGCTGAAAGAACGCCAGTTCACCAGTCATCCTTTCATATCCGCAAGCTAACAGAGGAAAACAAAGTCTTGCCTAATTAAAGCTCAGATCCTGAGTCTCTGGAGTGCGTGTGTGTGTCATTCATAGTCACACAGATGTTCACTTTATTTTTCACTAGAAAATAGTTTGGATCGTGTCCATAAAAGATGTTTGTTTTCCTTTCGACACATTTTTTTAATCCAACTAAGAATTTGAGAATTGTGGGTTTTTTACATTTTGAACAAATTGTACTAAAGTCCTTTTTTAAGCAATTCCACGTCTCTCAACTAATGTTTTTATTCACTAATCCCATGTGTGAAATACTGACATAGAAAGCTAAACACTGAATTTCTCATAAAAGAGTAGCTATTTCTTTAACATTTGTTAAGAAGGCGCAGTGGGCATTTTGGGGCAACTATAGGCACTGAGGTGAGTCAACAGCAGCACTTGTATGGATAGAGCTGTTTGAAGGGGCACACTGCAGATCTGTTTCAGACTGACGCTTTAACAGGGAAGAACAATCCCAGTAAAATAAACCACAAATGCTTCTTGAGAAACACTGCACCCTACTGCTCAGTCTCAGCTTGTTGACACAACTGCTTGAGACAGATTGTTTTTCAAATATGCAACCGGTTTTCAAATATACAGTGTCAAATTAACTTTGGGGTTTCCTCCCAAAGGTCTGAGTTCTCTATATTGCATTTGTCCATTTTCTTTGGGTAGCCTCCCAGAAGTGGAGGAGACGACCACAGACATGAAAATACCTACGTGAAGCGAAGCTCGACCATATGGCCAGCTGGCTCAACATAAAGTCTGCATGTAGACATACACTAATATGGTAAGATGGTTAAAGTGATCACTTTAACAATCTTTAGAACATGACTTTGTGGAATGAAATGTTGGGTGGGTAAATCGGGGTATTTAATGAACAACCAAGACCTTGAATGCTGACCTTTGTGAATTCCTACAAACCTTCAATAATCCCAAGAAACACAGCTTTAAGAGCCACCATTTTCTTTTAGTGGTCTCCCTTAACATCCTTTTGAAAATGTCCAAAAATGGAGAGGAGTGAGGAAAAGGAGCACAAGAGTGGGGGGAAGAGAGGGAGGGAGATCTGACAGGCTGTTCCAGCGATGAAACCCATGACTGACACATTTACTGTGGAACAAGACAAGTACGTGAATGTGTGAGAGAGATAGAAGCAGACACTGGAAGGACAGGATAGGAATAATTCCTCACTCAAACACACACACACATATACAGTATGCACAGAAAGTGAAATGTTAGCAGATAGTATCTCTCTTGTCAGCTGAGTGCGGTCACAGGACCGAAGCTCCCTAATTTCATTCCAAACCAGGCTGGGTAGGAATTTTGCAGGGGCACCGGCATCTCCGCAGTCCCACAGTCCTTTTTATGCCCTGACCGTAAGCCTTCATGCAGACACTGATTTGTCACTTTTTCCGTAATGAGCTCTCATTTGATCTACTGCCATCAAAACGGCCCTCCGTCTCAGACAACTGTCACTGTTTATCCATATTATGAAGATAACAGGGCCATCTTCTGTGGTTTGGCGGTGTCAGATGAGTTGAGCGTGGAGGAGACTGTCAGAGGAGAGGAGAATGATTCATTGTGTTGCTCTATAATTGAATGATCCAGCATTCATCGTGGGCATGATGGTGAGATCATCCCCCACCATTAGACCTGCAGGCTTTTGGAACTGAACTGTAGGACAGCAGCAATGTGCACAGAAAGTGCCACGCAGCCTGTTAAATGGTAAACTTTTCCAATGAACATTTTCTAAGCAAACTCTAAGTGTAATTTAGAGTGTAACCCCGATCTGAATGTCATTAAGCAGCAACATGAAAACTGTTCCTGGAACAAACATTAAACATGTTATTAGACAAATGTTACCCATCCGACTGGTACTAAATGTAGTTTAGCAAACCTGAAAGACACAAAGGTCTCGGGTAGCTGCAGGCAGAGCTAATCTTGTTCCATACAAAAGTTTTTATATACATAGAACAAACAAAGCTCAGGTGTAAATCAGTGCCATGTACAAACTGGAATTTGTTGATTTTGAGTCCAACAGCTTTTCCAAGGCAACCCCGAGGTTACCAGATTATTGTATATATTACAGAAAAGTGTAAAGATAGACTCTTCAAAATAAGTAACGTAACATGTTGTAATGTGTAAACTGATGGTGTCCCCTATAGTTAAATCAATAAAATGAAATATTTAACCTTTAATATATAACATTAATTAAATCATTATCATAAATAAAGCATTAAATAAGCTACATTTACACACAAATTGTGTTTTTGGTAATAATCTAGAGAACCTTTAGCAGCACCTAAAAACATCAATAGAGTCTGATTGATATGTTCCCTAGGGTTAGACTGTTTGTCTAAAATAAATGGTCAGTTATGTTAAGTGAGTAATAGCAGGCTACAATTACATCCATTACCCTTTAGGTCAGTCTGCATTTAGAGATTTGTTATTTGTCAAGTGAGCTGGGAGGTTCTTTGTTAGTGTCAGAAGGTAAGATGGGGAGCTTGACCTCGCTAAAGATGCCATCTGTAAACTGTCTATGTCTGCAGTACAGTTCAGTACAGCCTGTCCCAGATACAGTACTCTCAGAGCTTCATAGATTCTCTGCCATCACTGACATGATAACTGCTGAAATTTTATGAATCATGTGGGATTTGCCTGTACTCTGTCCTGTGCCTCCCTTTTAGATAATGTCTTTAATCATTTCACACAGTTTATCACAATCAAAGTCAGACAGCAGTTTTTGTTTATGCTTTGGTAGTTGTGTGTGTGTGTGTGGTGAAGTAAGTGTGGGGGTCACCTTGACTTTGCTGCTGCAGAGCAAATCAGTAAGTTAGAAGGCAATCTTTTTCACATTTGTCTAGCCAGTCTCACATCAGAGCACAAAGAAGCAATTTACCTTCTCAGCACTACACAAAGTAAATACACAAGCCGCAGTCATAACCTTGCCTCCTCCTCCCTCCGGCCCCCCACAACCACCACCACCACCTCCTCCTTCGCCTTCGTCTGTGTGCACGAGTGATAAAAGGCACGAGGATGAGGTACACAGGTAAATGGACAAAATGATCCAGTTTGTCTCATTAGAGGAAAAAACATTATGTTCTTAGCAATGCTGGCAGAGCCCGGTTGTCATGGAAACCAAGCAGCATTGTCACAGACTGTTTCCGTGGGGCTCTTGTCTGTCTGTCTCTCCACATTTGCTCTTCATCAGGGACACACAGATCACTGATATTCTACACCACGAGGCTATGAGTCATACACATCATCCTTTGCATCTGGAACGAAAAGCTATGGGGGAAAAAACAAGGCGCACACACACACACACACACATATCAACTCGATAAGCCATGAAAACACACACACACACACACACACACCTTTTACTTGTGCATACACTCCAGATCTGCTACGCACAGAAGGTATTTTCAAACCACTCAGACAGCACACGTAACATGCACTTCTAAGGTTTTGCTTGTGTGGCTCTTTCAGAACATGACAGATGTGCAGCGCACTGTGCAGCCCTCATTTCTGAGTGGTTATGTGGTGGTTTGTGATCTGGACCATTTCCCCTCATTATATATCAGTTAGATTATGTGCTTTAATCGCCCTTTAGTCTGACTGATCAGCTGATGTGCTCAGTGTGTTTCCTGCTTATCTAGGCCACCAGATGTCAAAAATCTGGGGCCTCATGGAAAAGCCAGAGCAGCATCCTCAGCAGCAGGCATGCAGGGAGAAAGAGAGAGAGAGAGAGAAGTAGAGAGAGGAGATGACTGATGCGGAGGAGAATGCCAAGCTTTGTAAGGAGAACAGAACCTTTGGTGGGGTTTTGAGAGGGGTGAGATATATGTGTGTGCCACAGATATTCTTTTCAGGTGCAGCAGGTGATTTTCATTCTTTCATTCCTGAGAAAGACACACAATCACACTCAGCACACACACACACACCCTGAGGTGCAAGGTAGAACAAAGTGATGAGTGACCCACTGTCTCATCGTTCTCCTGCTATTGCCCACAGCTGTTTCATCAAAGTCTCTCTTCTGGAAACCCTTCCTGTGCTTGCCTGATACACACATTATATGGACACACACAGCCACACACACACTTGTTTTGTAGTCATTTATCTCTACTCTTAGCTTCATCTGGCTTCTTATCTCTTTGATTAGACACACACACACACACACACACCATCATCACCCCTGGTATCTCCCTCAGTTTTGTTTCTTCTGCCTCTCTCCTTCGTTAAACTGACATTAAGTACATATGGCCGTCTACATTCTACATGTGCATCTATGGACGATGGATGAAATCATGTTCAAAACATCTAATGTGGATTCTGTGTCACAGAAGTCTTTAATCATTACAGTTCTTCCTCTGCATCGTCTTCCCTCAGCCACTCCCACTCTACTCCTTAAATGTCATGTTCTTTCAATGATTCTTAAAGACATAAAGGCAAAAACTATCAATTTTTTCTTCACTTATCCTGTAGTGCTGTGTATCTAGAATATTTAATGTAAGATGCATTTAATTAGATGGCACAATGCTTGTAGTGCCAAAAAATTCTAATTTAAACAGCAATTTTTTTTCTATTAATCAACATCCAGTGACTGTACCACTGTGCAGAAAAAAGCGTGCATCCTCACATGACAGCAGGATTGTGCTTGTGACAGGGTGTAAACAGCGCCAAATGCAAGCTTGGTTGCTGGGTGTAGTTTGGTACTGGTGATATTTTATTTTGTATTTTATGTAAGCCATGTTGTTCCATCATGTTTCTGCTATATATACCTGTGTAATAATGCACATATGTCTGTGTGTATTTATGTACACTCGTGGGTGTTGCTATGTCTCTCTACTGTATTTATTGCATTTATTGCCTTATGTCGTCCTTATCTTATTTTTTCTTTCTTGTACACTGCTGCTATAACAGCCTTATAATGAAATTAATATAATCTTAATCTTAATGTCAGAAAGCAGGATGGAAATGCAACACTCTGTAACTCAGCCCCAAAACATTTATACGGTAATTAAAAAACTGCACAAGAAGTCACTGGAAAAGGGTGAACTGTCCCTTTAATGTTACAAAAACAAATTTGTACTTGGACATATAAATAATGCATTTAAATCAATCAAAGAATTCTTCTTAAGCAGCTTGACCTTGACAAATGTGTGTAGCTTTCTTTATTTTGCACCAGTTATTCAAGTATAAATTTAGATTTTTCACGCAGTGCATCTCACAACACAGAGTTATTTAACAAATGAACAGACTCTGGAACCACAGTTGGCTGTGACCTTCACCTACAACAGACAGAGGCATTGGGACACATACAGAATTTTATTTTCCATCCTGCAACTGCCTCTTTCCAAAACCATCTCTATCCATCTTCCAGTGTATTAAATGAACTAATGAGGTGTGAAACTGGCTGTTATATCCACTGATTGCAAAGTGTGGGGCAGCTTCCATAACAGAACATTATGTTAACATGTAAAGGCTGCAATTTTGCAGCCAACTGCAAATCAAACATCGGTTAACAAGAAAGTTAGAGACTCTTCTATGAATCTCAGTGGAGTCCTGAGCTCAACGGTGCATAGCTGATGAGTTTCCTGCCTATAACTGCTTCCAACCAGTCAGCCAGCCTGCCTGCCTGCCTGCCGCTCCCTGGCAAACCAGCCCGTGTATGACTCATCAGCAGAGAGCATGTGATCATTCTCCTAACGCACACACACATATACAGTCACACTTATCTGCCAGGGGCTTCCCTCCCCAACAACATGCATTAAGACATCCCTGACAGAATACAGAAAAGGAAAGCCCTTTGTGTGTGTATGCGTGGTAGAATGTGTGTGTATGATGAGTGCATGGCTCCTCTTGTGTGTGTTTATGTTTGGAAATATTGTATTAATAGCTGTGTGAATGGGATTGTGTTGATTTTCCTACAGGCCAGATGAGGGATGAGTCATCCTGGATGGAGACCCCATAGAAGACTGGCAGGTTGGTGAATCACCCTGAAAAGAGAAAAGCTCAAACAAAGGATGATCTGTGTGGTGGTGTGTGTGTGTTGTGTCCTTTCATATGCATGCAAATTCAATATACAGTACATGAATGCATGTAATGAGGCCATATGCAAACATATGCTCTCATAATATCTGTGTGTGTGTGTCTCAACATGCATGAGCGTGTTGGTGTATTTATGTGCGTCCTGTGGGTAGACGGCTCGCTTTGAGCTGTTTTTGTTTATCCTCGCAGACTCGGTATATGCATATATCAAAGAAATGCCACAGGGGATTGTTGACTCTATTAATCCAATCTGCAGGAGAGTATTCTTCATTCCACACCCTCAAAACGTACACTCTTTTTCAGCTCGATGAAACAATATGAACGGCATAATGCAACACGCAGGCGAGCATGTGTGGCGATACGCAGATGTGATTTAGATGATCTCATTATTTTCATGTCAGATGTGTTTGCAGCGCAGGAAAGTGTGACTGCAAATGCCAGAGAGCACTTCATCGAGGCTAAATTGATATTCTGGTGACTTCAAATCTGTATCATCTGTATTATTCAGAAGTCTTCTGTGCCTGGTGAGGAAACACCCTAGATTTTCTGTCAGAACTGCATTGTTTAAAGATTCATTTTGATCATTTTCGGATTGCTACTTTCATAAAAACTGCTTTGGAGGAATAAGGGAGTTCCCAGTAGAAAGTGTTTTTGTATTTTTTTTATGATGCCTCACCACAACTTCAACTAGTCTGTGTCAACTGAGGCCGCCTGAAGGTTTCATCCGTGTTATAGTTATACATAGAATTCACAGAAGCCAATGAGTGATTGCAGTCATGAATGCGGCTGCGGTTAGTGCAGTCAAAGTCTATCTCTTTACATTAAGATGATTGATCAGCTAGGCGGGACGCTCGGCTGATGATGAGGTAGTTATCTAGAAGAGACAACAGCAAGATCATTAATCTTCCCTCATGATGACGATGCAATGATGTGTGTGTGTGTGTGGCAAGGTGACTGTGTGTTTTTAAAGGGGTGAAAGCTGCACTTGTTTGTTCACAGCAGCACTGATGAGGATTTATCAAAAAAGGAGCACTCTACTATCTCTCTCTCTCTGACACACACACAAACACACACTGATTTGCTCTCCCAAGGGTCACCTTGAGCTGCACAAATTGGCTTTGGTTGGTTGAGGTCTCAGTGCTGGCAAATTAGTCAGGCACTGCATGGCTTTGAAAGTCTGAACTAGACTCACTCTCACTCTTTTGTTCTCTGTCCTCAGCCCTGCCTCCCATCCACTGTTTCTGATGCACTCTTGCTTGTTTGTTATTATTTTCTCTTTAATTCTCCTTGCTTGTCAAATCAGTATGTCACTCACTCACTCACTCACTCACTCACTCACTCACTCACTCACTCACTCACTCACTCACTCACTCACTCACCTCCTCCTCCTCCTCCTCTGTTGATGAATGGAGTGGAAAGTATCACTAGACGCAGCTGCTGTGGCATTTCTTTACTCATTCATTCAGAGGGCTGTTAAACACAGTTCCACTTTCCAACTGTTACTCTCGCCCTGCTGTTTGTGAGAAAGCATTGCTTCAGCGTTACTTATCATTGACTGCGGTGACTGAGCTTGTTTGGCCCAGCTGACGTGGAAGAACTCGGAAAAGTGCTTTCATTTGTAAGAAGAATGATACAGCTGTGTCACTAAAGTAGCCAAGACTATTAAATCTCCGGCAAGCCACTCTGTCTGTGGAAACAAACACATTTTGTAGGTGACATCTGTGCACCTTTGAAAAATGAATAATATTAGCAGGTGTGTAAATAAAAAGTGCATCAATAAAAATGTTCCTCTTTGCATGACAATGAATATACACTCAACAAAAATATAAACGCAACACTTTTGTTTTTGCTCCCATGTTTCATGAGATGGACTTGAAGATCTAAACTTCATTCCAGATACACAATATTACCATTCCTCTCAAACATTGTTCACAAATCTGTCTAAATGTGTGATAGTGAGCACTTCTGCTTTGCTGAGATAATCCATCCCACCTCACAGGTGTGCCACATCAAGATGCTGATCTGACATCATGATTAGTGCACAGGTGTACCTCAAACTGCCCACAATAAAAGGCCACCCTGAAATGTGCAGTTTTGTCTCACAGCAAAATGCCACAGATGCCACAAGCATTGAGGGAGCGTGCAATTGGCATGCTGACAGCAGGAATGTCAACCAGATCTGTTGCTCGTGCATTGAATGTTCATTTCTCCACCATAAGCCGTCTCCAAAGGCGTTTCAGAGAATATGGCAGTACATCCAACCAGCCTCACAACCGCAGACCACGAGTAACCACACCAGCCCAGGACCTCCACATCCAGCAGGTTCACCTCCGAGATCGTCTGAGACCAGCCACTCAGACAGCTGCTGAAACAATTGGTTTGCATAACCAAACAATTTCTGCACAAACTGTCAGAAACCGTCTCAGGGAAGCTCAACTGCATGCTCGTCGTCCTCATCGGGGTCTTAACCTGACTCCAGATCGTCGCCGTAACAGACTTGAGTGGGCAAATGCTCACATTCGATGGCGTCTAGCACGTTGGAGAGGTGTTCTCTTCACGGATGAATCTCGGTTTACATTGTTCAGGGCAGATGGCAGACAGCGTGTGTGGCGTCGTGTGGGTGAGCGCTTTGCTGATGTCAATGTTGTGGATCGAGTGGCCCATGGTGGTGGTGGGGTCATGGTATGGGCAGGCATCTGTTATGGACGAAGAACACAGGTGCATTTTATTGATGGCATTTTGAATGCACAGAGATACCGTGATGAGATCCTGAGGCCCATTGTTGTGCCATACATCCATGAACATCACCTCATGTTTCAGCAAGATAATGCACGGCCCCATGTTGCAAGGATCTGTACACAATTCTTGGAAGCTGAAAATGTCCCAGTTCTTGCATGGCCAGCATACTCACCGGACATGTCACCCATTGAACATGTTTGGGATGTGCTTGACCGGCGTATACGACAGCGTGCACCAGTTCCCACTAATATCCAGCAACTTCGCACAGCCATTGAAGAGGAGTGGACCAACATTCCACAGGCCACAATAGACAATCTGATAAACTCTATGCGAAGAAGATGTGTTGCACTGCATGAGGCAAATGGTGGTCACACCAGATACTGACTGGTTCTGAGTCCCCAGACCGCCAATAAAGCAGAAACAAAATGCACATTTCAGGGTGGCCTTTTATTGTGGGCAGTTTAAGGTACACCTGTGCACTAATCATGATGTCAGATCAGCATCTTGATGTGGCACACCTGTGAGGTGGGATGGATTATCTCAGCAAAGCAGAAGTGCTCACTATCACACATTTAGACAGATTTGTGAACAATGTTTGAGAGGAATGGTAATATTGTGTATCTGGAATGAAGTTTAGATCTTCAAGTCCATCTCATGAAACATGGGAGCAAAAACAAAAGTGATGCTTTTATATTTTTGTTGCGTGTAAATGACACAATGGGAAACTGTGGGCCTATACTTTTTTCCACCACAACATTATGACGGATGCATGTTAAGACACCTTCCTGTCAGAACCAGCAATAACTTTTTTTTTTTTTTTGAATTTGAGTATGTTGTCTCCCATCATGCATCAGTAAATCTTGTCCTCCCATGCTCTCTGCTCATCGCTCTTCCTTCTGTGGGCCACTGCAGACCCCACAGAAGCAGCAGCTTTGGAGCCTGTCTACCTACTTAAAAGCACACAAAACACTTCACACTACTTCACATTCACCCTTTCACAGAGGCACATCAGCATGCGACCAGGAGGGTGGATCGAACTGCCAACCTCACGGTTAGCAGACAAGCGCAAGCATGCCATACCCAGTGACAGGTGCCATGTTTGTGTATGCTAATTTGGGGATTTTGATTGTGATTTGTTTTTGTTTTGTTGCATTTGCTTTTATTTTGTTGTATATAAAACAATGTTAAATACATATGCATGCATACATACATTTACATACTTAAGCACTTGGTCACAACATATTAGTTTTGCTAATAAAGAAGAACTTTAGCTCAGGTTGCAAGAGCATTATTTTCAGTGTATATTTTGCAATATACCTGTATGTATACAGTCAGCTTCATGACATATACGTCTAGAGAGCACTGAAACAGTGCTCTCTTTGATGGAGACCAAGTGAGTCCTGCATCTTTTGTCTTGCCACTGGCTGCGTTGGCATGGAAACCCCAGCAGAGAGGGGAACACTGTGGTCGATCAGCAAATGGGTCACATGGAGAGGGAAACAGGCACAGGCACACACACACACACACACACACACAGAGTTGTATGGCAGCCCCTGTAGCATCAAGTGCACTGTTACAAAGTAAAGAAACTCTGACCTATTTCACCACCAGGGGAAAGAATGGACCCCTTTCTTTTGCACATGCATATGTTGCAACATACCATACAGTGAAAGTATAAGCCAGGGGCCATGTGTTTATGTAGTTCTTTATATATTTACATGATTTCACATGTTATTTAATTGTAATTGCAAAGGAAATGCTGTGGAGTAACTATTGTCTAATTAGTATTTGCCTCAGTGTCCTGCTGGTGGTGCTGAGACAGTCAGGAGGAGAGTTAGGAAAAGGCACCAGCCTCCCTTCACCTACTGCTAGAGGAGAGCCCTGCACAGTGACTCATTACTGGTTAGCAGAGAATGTTCACTGCAGACAAAACCACAGGAGGAGGGAACAGGAGAGCAGAGGAGAAGAAAGGAGAGGTTACAAATGCGGCAGTTATTCAGATCTCTCACTAGATGCCCTCCTGACCAACACAGTGTGTACTTGGATCAAAAACACTTTGCTGTTATGGTCTCCAAACCAGACAAAGATTTAGTGTTACAGGAGTTCTGTGTGTCTTGGTCTACTGCCACATCTTGGTGACCTTGTAAAAGTTTCTGCGGGGCAACGTGACGCAATAAAAAGATCATGTTTACTGCAGCAAAGTCTGGAGGGGGTGGGGGGGGGTTACTTCTCTGTTTCACAACCTTTAGCAATTAGCAGTAAATAGTGATACAAGTGATGTAAATAGATGAATAGATGCATGCACACACACACACACATTTCAGTATGTCTGTCTGGCTGGCTCTCCTGCGTGGTGCAGGGCTGGCATTCAGTTACATCATTCTTCAGAGAACGGAAGCTCAGATTACAGGAAAGGCAAACACAGGCCTCTGGGGTCTGCATGAGTGTGTGTGTCTGCATGTCTGGGTGTGCATTTGCTCTCCCTGTATGCTCTTCTTATATAACCAATCAGAATGCCCGACACGTTTCTCTAGATGGATGCGATTTCGTTTGGGTTCAGATTTCATCATTCAGTTTGACACACAGTTTGGGGGCTGTTTGTATTGTTGAGATTTGGGTGAGCAATACACACTTTCACCATGCACCTTGTTGAGATATTCCTCATTACATGGTGAATTCATTATGTGCTCGGGAAGTATTCTTACTATTAAATAAAAAAAGTTTAAAATACATTTTGTTAGATGTAAATACCACTAAACATATTGCAGCACCTGTAAAATGGGAATTAAATGAGTGAATAGTGTTTAATAGTTTTTGTCTGAAGAGGTCATTCGAGGTCTGCGCCTTATCTCACACGCCTCCGTTATAATCACTGCGTAAGTCCTCTGCATAATCTTAGCTCAAAGACAACATATTAATCCTTGATTTCTCTCCCTGGTAGGTAGATAATACACAGGCATTAGAGCAGTTAACCACGCAAAAGGCTGCACGATTACCATGGAGACGTACAGTAGCTGAGAGCATCACCGTCAGGCAGGTTTAACAGGAGATAAAGCAGGAGTCAGGACACTGTGCTCTACGGTTCACCAAGCAAGTATTTAACAACAGGCGTCTGAGTTACATTATTACTGTATAATTAACAAGAGCAAATGGGCTCGCAGATGATCAATAACTCCAGCTGAGACTATGGTGACAGTCTGTCTTTCATTTGTCTCATTTCTTTCTCTCCGTCCCTTCATCCCTCCTCTTTGCAGACGGTGGAGCTGAGATGAATTTCGCAGTCTGTTTGAAGCTGAGTTTTTAGCTGTGTGTGTGTGTTAATGGGTACAGTCAGTGTATTTCTGTATGCTACTGCTGATGCTGCCATTTCTCTCTCAGCACCTCCAGAGCTGGCAGGCTGTCATATATGTCTGCTGCTCCCTGCTCCCCTGCCACTCAACAGCTTTCATGGTCGTGATATTTGAGCTGACCCCATTGATTATGTGCGTCACAGCTCTGCTACATATAGGAGGAGGGAGCCCGCTCAGCCCCATCCACTCAACACACTGTAAACAGAGATGCACTGCTGCACCTTTTGGCTCACACTTTGAATGATGGAAATGTAATTTCACACTGTCAACAACAAGGTCTAATGAAATCTGGTGCAGTCAGTCATGTAAGACAAAATGCAAAAATGCATATTTCCTTCTTTGCACCCATCCATATATATATATATATATATATATATATATATATATATATATATATATATATATATATATATATATATATATATATATATATATATATATATATATATAGCTGCTGTCTGCTTTCCACTTTGAATATTTCAGTTTCCACATTTGCCAGGAATTGAATCCTAGCTTTAGTTGTAAACTGTCTACATGGTTTGATACCACACGTAACAAAAATGAGGCAATGTGCTAATAAAAGCCTAAGCCTGCACTCACACGTTGATATGCTGACTTGATTTTGCCCAAATTAGGTCAGCATCGCACATGACTTCAGAGGCTAGAAGAACAAAAACCACACACACACATTGTATTTTTTCTCAGCAAGTGTTCAAACTGTTTTACAATCTTTTACATTTTTGGCTAGAGCAGCAAGTTCTGCTCTTAATTAGCTCAAGAAATAGTGCAATTTTCCCTTAGGCTTTATTAGCAGAGAATCAGATTGAGCTATGATTAATCTGTGTGGTGGTAAAATTGAAGTTAAAGATCACAGCGTACTGCACACGCTGAATTATTGTGCTTTAAGACACGAGCTGAGGCTAATTCACAGGAGGACAGGATGGAAACTCCCTCTGAGTGAACACAGACTGAAGTGGAAAGGAGAGTCTTCAGCAAGGTGACAATAAGCTGAGAAGACGGCAGTGATGAAGAAGTGTGTGCTGATGGTTGATGTCTGGTACTAAGGCATTTATTTCAATACTGTAACCCTTTATATATCACAGATCTTTTTGCCATGGCAGATGTTGTCCCCTGTTGTTGCTTCCTCTACATTATCTGCTTCAAACGTGCCTTAAATCACATTCTCTGTATCTTCTTCTTTAAATATATCGGATGCATCATGATTTTTTTCTTCTTCCTGCTTTGAATTCTTTGAGAGAAGAAGATGATAAGAGAGCAGAGCAGAAAAGGGGAAGTGTGGGTAGACTATGACACTGAGACAGGCAGAGATAAACTTTGGCTTTTAGCTTTGAATGAATTATATGAAATAAAAGGTAGACCGACTAAAAAAATGTGGAAGGAGAAAAAAAAATATGTTGAGTGACCTGAGGCGAGCTGATGGCGATGAACAGCGCTCTTAGCAACAAGAAGATGGTGTGTTCAGCCCGGCAACAGAATACATTCAAGAGCATTCTGTCTGGACACATCTACTGTATGCCATTTAGAGTTATATCAACTTTTTATCATTGTCCAAAACTTTAAGGCCTCAGAAACACGACAGGGCATATAGTGACCTTTATTGTTGACAACTAATGCATTAGCAAGCAAGAAATGAGGCTACATGAGC
Source organism: Parambassis ranga (assembly GCF_900634625.1). Classification (NCBI taxonomy): domain Eukaryota; kingdom Metazoa; phylum Chordata; class Actinopteri; family Ambassidae; genus Parambassis; species Parambassis ranga. The sequence continues at coordinate 8,091,650 of NC_041043.1, forward strand.
ACTCATAGCGTTGATGCTGTGGCCACATGGCATTTTTTTCCTTCATTTACACTTTAATTAAAGGTTCTTAAACTGATTTAATTTAAATGCCTGATTAGAAAACAGTTTCCTGATTTAATTTATCTCCATATAAGATAAGATAAGATAAGATAAGATAAGATAAGATAAGATAAGATAAGATAAGATAAGATAAGATAAGATAAGACTTAATCGTTAGCTAATGAAATTAAGTTGCTGGCATAAAGGTAATATTCATTCCCCTTTCAGCTCTGTTGTTGTCGCCACTTTTTCTTTCTTTCCAGGAGACTATCTTGCTTTTTGGCAGTTGGCTTCTGGAACAAGCTACTTGCTAACATAGCAACAGCAGCTGCTGTGCTAAAGAAATATCAGAAGTTTTTATTATAATAAAAATGAGTTTTAATTGCAGATGAAGTGACTGTATTATTGTTGTATTGTCTGCCTCGCTGTTTGAGTTCATGTTGGTGCTAGGGGATCATTTTTAAATGCCAAATGGAGGAGATGTATGTAAAGTGTACGCAAAGTTCCCTGGTGTAATGCACGCCGGCCGCCATTTGTAATTTGAGAAGCAACGAGACAGAAACAATGTGGCAGGCTGCTGTGATCCAGTGTGAGGATGATGTATTATTTCTTTGGAAGGATGAGCAGTTTGTACAAAACTGTCACATGCTGGCTATTAGCCATCTTTTACTGCATTGCAGTGTATCAGCACTGCAACAGTGTAAAGGAATCAAACATTTAGCAATCTGTGTGATAAATATTAAATGCAGAGAAAGTGAGACTAAATAAATTTTACACTGTGTCGCCCCGGCGCTTCAGACGACATTCATGGGGTGAATTATTCACTGAGGCTTCCTGATTAAAAAGTGATTAATCAGTCCATCCATGCTGGCCCAAATGGAAACACAATCTTCAAACACTGTAGCGAGGTATTAAGGTTGGTTGGAATATATGACGACAATCTCATTATAGAGGCCAGCAGCATGTAATCTGCCTCTTTTTTTCCCCTCCCCTTCTTCTTTTTCTTTGTCTCGTTTCACTTTTTTCTCTTGTTCCTGCAAATATGCAAAGGAGGCATTTCCACCTATGCTGTAATTAGCACGAAACATGCAAAGCAGGTCAAAAGTTGGAATTTAATAAGTTTCATGTTTTCAACAAAATTGGTTTTTATTGAGGTGCCTCCTCCTCCTCCTTCTCCTCTTCTTCCTCCTCCTCCTCCTCCTCCTTCTCCTTCTCTTTGGTTTCTGGATACATGCATGTTTAATTGCTGATCCTCAAAGCCGCTCTTGAAATAATAAATTAATCTAAAAGTCATGTTTTTTTCAACAGTCACACCCTTCCAGTGAAAAAGTCATTGTCTGAACTCATCTAACCTCTGATTTCTGCAGTACAGACGGTCTAATGTTTGCAACACATTCTTTCAGCGTGTCAGTCTCTGAAACCCACATCTATTTATTAAACTAGGTCTGCTGAGTCACACACACACACACACACACACCATGCTTCTGGCTTCACCTAATGTGTGTGTGTGTGTGTGTGTGTGTGTGTGTGTGTGTGTGTGTGTTTCTGAACTGTAGATGTCTGCGAGCCTGCATGCACATGCCTGACTCTTTGTGTGCGTTTCAATGAGTACTCATCATGTCATTATGAAAGCACACACACACACACACACACACACACACACACACACACACACATCATGTACTCCTGGGATAATCTGCTGTTGCCAAGCATTAACCCTCAGGAGTAAGGCATTAGCTTTAACTCATGAACTACATTGCTAATAAGTCGAGGGGCGATGGTAATGCCCCTCTTGAGAGTGGCTGTGATGTCATGCATTCAAATAGCGAGTGCGACCGATTTAAACAGGACGAAAAAACAATAAAGAAGAGAAAGTGCTGCTGTTTCTCTGCCTCATGCCCCCAGAGGATGACCCCAGCAAGACAGCATTAAGAGCTGAAGGCAGAAAGAAGCGCTGTGGTCGTGATGACAACTTGCTTTGTGGAAAAGAAAAAACAAAACACGTGAGGGTGTGCATTGGTAAAAACAAACACAAACAAACACAAAGGCCATCATGTTAATTTTGCAGACACATTCCACGCCCACGTCACTTACAGACAGGTAGACCTGTTTCAGCTTATGCACACATAACTTATTCCAGGCTTCATGTGATTGAATTAACAGAGAAGAATCAGTTTAACCTCTGTGCTCTGAAGCAATGAGCAGCAGTTCATGTCCTCCTTCTGCCTGTCTGAGTGGGACGAATGAATCCAGCATGGCTTCCGAGAAAATAATCAATTACCATCCAGGCGTTAAAGCAGCCCTTCAACTGAAATGGTTGAATTCCAGTGACGCACTGGGATGGATACGTTAAGAAAGCAGGTGATAATTACTGCGTCAGTAAACTTCATCTTATTACTGTAAAGCTCAAAGGATTAGCATGAGGCCCTGTTCATAACATCCACGCTCTGCTTTTGTCTTTGTGGCAGCAATTTGTTGCTAAGGGTTGCACATACAGTACACATCTGTTCTCTCAGAAATCACAGGACATGAGGCGGTCTCATCAGTTTGGAGAAAGGCTCATCATGTGCTTTCTACTGTATCTTTTTCTGAGCGCAGCTTGATGCCTGAGCGAGCCCCGGAGTGAAGTCGGCCCTCATCAGCCGCAATCAAGGTGAGGTGCCCCCTCTCCCCTGGCAAAGCTGAGCCACCAGCCACATGTTTCTCACTCACTGCCCTGCCTTGCATCATGTTCTGACGATAGCCACAACAAGAGACAAGAGACGTAACGCTGGAAAGACAGCGGGGCGGCGGGGATGCAGGGCTGAGGCAAAAACTGCAAAACTTTGCATCAGAACTTTTTAAGACAGGGTGTGGAAGATTCCAGAGACATCAATTAATAAATATGAACCACCTCTATATAATGTCCTCTGTATATATACATTTGTAGTCTGTCCTAATGGCATACAAAAATATTGATTGCCGCTGTCATGCTGGCTTGAGTCAAGCAGCTATGATAGGTGTGTCTTCTTTGAGTTTGTATCCAGCTATGATGAATGGGAGTGCTCCGGTACTCCCCCATCAGGAGACAGGCTTTCCTGTGGTCCTGTCCATTAATGCATTATAAATGAGCCCACTCGCATCCTCCGAGAGGCATGTGAGGCATGCAGGCTGCCGCAGACCAGCGCTTCCTGTCTTCCAGTAAGGAGCGGCCAAAAACACGTGACCCGGCCGGCAGGAAACCACGTGACCCAGCAGTCCAGACCACCAGACCAAAGCCTGACTGCAACTCCACTGTACTGGCATACAACCTAAAGCTATGCTTCTTTATCTCTAGCTTGTTCATCCACCGAGACAGTCAAGAATCTGCATCACATTTTCATATTCGGCATGTATCTGACTTGCAAAAGAGCCACATTGATCGGCAGTCGAGTCTTCTCTGAGTGATGGCTGGCCTCGGTTGGCTCTCAGACCCCATATCAAAGGCTTGATTTTTGGGATGCTTTCTCCAGGTATTAAGCAGAAAGGAAAATCCTGTCCTTTTCATCTATGGCAAAGTTACAGTGATACCACGTTTGATGTCTGAGCCAAGGACTCTCAGCTAAGGCACTGCAGCACTTTGAAGTTGCTTGTTGTGCGGGCACAGTTGAGAATTCATTTAATGTTCTGATAGTTGAAGCGCATCACATGATGGGTCTAAGCATGAAAGCTGGAGATCTGTCAGGGTGGGAATAAAGATTTCTCTTTTAAACCCCCCTGGCTCTGTGCTGTGCAGCCGCCATATGCTTTTCGCAGCTTTTCGGTGATCATTCTAGTGGCTTGCAATCTCTTTACATATATATGGGGCACAAACATTAGGCAGACTGGAAGTATGAAAGTCTTTGCTGTGATGCACTTTCCTTGGTAAAGCCTCAGAGCATGAGCACATGCAATACACACCACAAACATATAAACACACACCTGCGCGCACACACACGCAAAGTTGCAGTGGGAGAGTGGGAGCCACAATGGAAACTCTGAGTCATGAGCAGTCCTCTGCCATTCTGAACCTAAATCATTGTGGCGTTGAGTCACCACAGGGCTTCCTGTGTGTTCATTTGTATGTCTGAGAGTCAGTGTGTGGACGAGCACACGCTCAACCTACAGCCAGACATCTGCGTATTTAAAGATATGAGAGGTTTTATTTTGTATGTGCAGACCTTCCCCGTCATATATGCTCTTGGATTGTATATAGTACACATAAAATCAACCACAAGAGGAAACCCCCTTTTTATGAGAGCAGTGGAAATGTGAGCGTATCCTGTGCTGCTGAAGTACTACAGCATTAAAGAGAAAAAGTAGTGAAGTGAAAAGATGTATGGAGGACAACAGGAGAAAAATGAAGAGCAGCGAAGAGAAAAGTAAAGAAGTGAAAGAGAGAAGAGAAACTAACCTGTGCTCCTTATGTGTAGACTTCAGCCCAAACACGTGTCTGGTGGGCAGCTTGTCTTACAGATCGAGGGTGTAGGCAGTCTAGGATGCTACAAATAGCAACACAGAGGGGGATTTTTATGTCTCTTTTATTACCTGTCTTACACATCCTCTCCTGCGCAAACCTTTCTCGTCTGAGAACACGCTGGCCTGCATCCTACGCTAATTCTCGTCGCTTCAGTCTTCTGAACGGCTCTCAGAGCTCAATGCCGTTCTGATAGTAGGTAATAGAGTCGACATGTCAACAAGACTCTGGTCAGCAATCACACATTTTCCATAGAGATAATGAGGGCTTTTAACATTCCTCTTGCACCAACAAGATTGTGCAAATGTGCACGCAGGCACACACAGTTTAAGGGGATATATAAGGAGGGCATTATGACCTGTAGCTGCGCTGATATGTGTGTTTAGGGTCGCAGTGTGGCTTGATAAGCACGGTGAAATAAAAAATGAATGCATTGTACGTTTGTGTGTGTTTGGCTTCATTTTGATGCTATCACGTAGCTCTTGGCAGCAGGCTAGCAGTCATGGTAACATAGTTTGCCGCAGAATTTAAAGATAGCATTTATAGAGCAGTCACCACCCAGATATATTGCAGATCGCAGAAATGAGAAGGAGAGCTGCAGAAGGAATGGAAAACTTCAGTCCAAAGCAGCGTTTGTGGCCGTTCTCAGTCATTTTTAAGCAATCATAGAATATTGTGCGGACACCAAACATCCATATGAGACCAGAGTAAAGAAATGTTTTCAACTAGTTGTTAAAGTCTAAAGTGGGGCCCGAATTGATTTGAAAAAAAAAAACTCAGTAGGAGTGATGATGAGACAGGAAGGTGGGAGGCTTTGAAACTGAAACCAGCCCAAATGGAATCAGATGCATGTTCAGCCAACCGCCAATCAGCCTACTGCTGGCTGTCTAAAAGCTTCTGACCTTTGACAATTAGAAGGATATGGAAATAGTTGCCTAACAGGTTTTGTATGCACACACCACATGCATGCATAAGAACACACACACACACACACATAGATTCTTGGCTGTGGTGACTAAGCAAACAGAAGTTATCAGAAGCATATCTCAAATGTGCTGTAGTGCTGTGGTACAAAACTGATTCAGCCTCAAGTGTGCCACATTGGTGGAAGATTAGTTTATTATGTGCTTTTCTCACCAGAGAAAGCAGGTAGTGACTGAACATTTTGACTTTCCTCCACAGGCAGGCAGACCAGGAGGAATGAAGCGGCTGGCTGCCTCAGATGACTCATCCCCATTGATGAGCTTAACAGCCATCAATTCCACTCTGGGGAACAGGGCCCAGCACTCTCTCCCCCCCACCACCACCACCCGCCACACTTCTACCCCGGAGTAGGCTTCCTCTTCTCTCCTTCTCTCCTAGCAGAAGGCCTGGAGCTTAAATTAGAGCTCTGGCAGCTGGCCATGTAAGAGAGCAGCAGTGAGCAGGCAGCAGCCATTCATTCCCCTGGAAGTTCGACTCTTTGTAACACAGAGACGGGGCCGGGGGCTGGCTCAGAATGGGCCAGTTTTTCCACAATGGAGCTGAACGGCTTTCCTCCTGCAGAAAGGTTCCATCACAGTTTGAGAAAAAAACTGCTGTCAGAATGCAACTCAGCACAATTTACACACTAGCTGGTGGTTGGTCGTGTGAAATGTGTTGCTGTTTCAGCTCATTTTAGCATTAAAACTGTATCAGAAAACAACGAAGAGCTTCATTTTTCCACATTAAAACAAATATTTACTTCACTTTTTACATTGACCAGAGCTTCAGCCTTAACACACAGTGCTGACCAGGCCAATCAGAGCCAGGTAAATGTCTATGTAGTTTGCAATCCACTTGTGCTAACTGATGACAAAACCCACACTGATGGTGATGCACCTATATTAACTAGGAACTTCCTCTTACCAGAGCTGAAGAGGAGAGCAGGGTGAAGGCGGCCATCTTGATGGTCATTGTGCTACTCGGTCTAAATGAGGCGAAGTGTTCTATACGCTTTATACAGATATTCAGTGATTGAGTTATAACTCTTCCTGCCACAAGGGGGAAACAGCTGTTTTACACTGTGACTTTAAGGGGACCCATATAGTTAATGGTAACGTAATCCCAAAGTAATGACAGTAGGTATTTATTTGTCATTCTAGTTAATTTCTTGTTGGATAGAGTGTGGTAACAGATGCACACCCCCAGATTTGTTTCGTTGCCATTATCATGCTTTAAAAACAACTTCGAGGTAGTGTGGAGGCCTCACTGCAGCATGCGTAGTATCTTATATTTTGATCAGCTGAAATCGATACATGAAACACTATTATTACACCAACATCTGTGATTCACTGTATATATTTGATATTTTCCTTTTCATGCGGTGCCTTTGTTTTCAGAGTGCGATGTTATCACATGTCTGAGGAGATTGCTTTCTGCTTCGCTCAGTCATTTTCTTTGGCAGTTATTACATCTGAAGTCAGAGAAGTCACCCCAACATATTGCACAGGTTGTTGAAAGCCATCTGTTAGGCTTCATACAATGTATCGGCCCGCTGGACCTCACGCCACATTTCATAGCAATAATACACCACATCCAAACTACGTCCCCAAAGTAATTTACAGACCAATATCTCTGACAGGTGGACAATATGTGGCGTATCTGATGCAGAAGACAAGCGGATTTTTAGGTACAAAAGGTACATGTCTCTTTTGAAGCAGCATAATTGGTCTTTTTTGCCATCTATTGCAGCAGCTGTGTAGTCTCTGCTATCATTGTAATCCCTGTTAACATCCTCTGCATTGCTTTGGTTATGTGAAAGCAGAACCTGGACGTTTTTTTCCAAGCAGCGGATCATCGAGGCAAAATGGTGATCTCAGCGGTTCAGGTTAGGATGTGACTGCAACATCTGTTTAGTCTGATGGAGAGCACTGTGAAGGAAATAGCTTCCTCCTCTTTCCTGGACTACTCACACAGTATAACCACATGACAACATCCACCTAAGGATTATTATTGGCTGTATTACGCATTTCCAAATGTCCTGTTATGCTTTATTGTTATAAACAAAGATAAGAAAACATGCATCCTGCATTTTTTTTACTGATTAATTTTAATTATGTTACAACAATGCTCATTTACAGGTCAATTCTCAGCAGGAAATGGATAGAACTTTCCAAGGCTGCAATAATTACATCATGCTTGTGTTATTTGCATCTGTGTGTGTGGAGCAGTGTGTGTAGAAGAAAAAGTAATTAGGTTTGTACGGAAACAGTCAAATAAAAATGGAAAATAATGAGTCTGAATCTGTGGGTAAAAAGATCTTTGCATCGCCTTCTTGTTGTTAACACACTGGTGGGGATGTATGGTCATAATGTTAAAAACAGAAGGGGAAGCAGGTAGGCAAAACATTCTCTTTTGCTTTTATTTGCCTACACACACACACACACACACACCTGTGAGGTCAGCATTAAAGCACTGCAAAAAACCCAATCAGCAGAAAGGGACAACTAAGGAGTCACACTGAGAAACCAGCAGATGAGCTGTTCTCATCCTCTGCCTTATCTCCTCATCTGTGCTCCACTTGCAGAGGTGCTCCACAGAACAGGGCTGCCTGCTCTGACAATGAAAAACCATCAAAGACACAAACACTGAGATGTTATCTCAAGTGTCTGAGTCGCATGATGTCCCACACACGGCTGTCTTGTTTTAGTTGAGCAGCATTAGACTTATTTGTGAGCCATCAGTGGAAGAAATAGAAGATGAAAAACAGCATTTCATGTGGTCATAGGCTGCACTGATGTTTAAATACATTAACTCGGGCCCTGCTCTGACTGCCACGGGCTTTGTTTGTTTGACATTGTCAGCCTTTGTTAGCCAGATATGGTAGAAAAGGATCATTACTGCCACAGCTAATGCTGCTAATTTGCTTACTGTGACAGTAATCGCAAGTCCTTCACTTCACTGCTTCCCATTCTCCTTCCATCTACCCTGTTTGTTTGTCAGTCTTTAGGCAACATGACAGTCAGAATAATTGTTATCTTAGCAGCAGTACATTCCCTTCATCTGAACATACATGTCATATTTAAAGCAAACAGCCTACACAAGACATTTTTGTACTGCGACAGAGGGTATTCCCTTTGCAGTTCTCTTCATTTATTCTCTCATATTTTTTTTAAACTAAACGACGCATGCTGTTATCTGATAAATGTGCTGCCCTAAGTCTAGTTTGGCCTAGATTCTCATTTCACAATGATAACTTCCCCTTTCAGATTTCACAGCACAAAGGGAGGCTTCTTGTCTATTTAGATTTTTCTTAAAGGCACTGTCGAGAGTAAACAAGGAGAGGGCCTTGTTTGTTTGAATTGATTGTCATGCAGCAGTTATCCCTGCTGTCTTTAACAAGGGGATTGTTTGACACCCACAGTATAATGAGTGACTGCACAGAAGTGGGATTTCAAAGCTGCCTTATGTTGTGTGTGTGTGTGTGTGTGTGTGCACCTGGGAGTGTGTGGTGGGTACAAACACTATGGCTTGTCATATGAGACAGAGATACACTACAGGCAGGAAGTTGACTTGAAGTGATGAAGTGGAGTAGCAACTGATGTCCTCTCCAACACTTCATCACTGTCTGCTTCAGCGCTGTGTCCCCACCTTAAAGTCTGCTGCTGCTGCTGCTGTGTGGGACTCCACCTGTCTTGATTGTTCTGCACTATAATAGCATGGAAATAATTGCACAGTGGTTATTATTTCTCTAAAATTGAAAAGAGGCAGAAGCAGCTGCCTTGCCCCAGTGGATTTCATTTGTATGGATTTCATTTTACTGTTGCGTGGTCTAAAAGCTGTTTCAGAGGCTGTTCTGCCCCATCAGGCAAAAAACATGGAAATAACGCTGTTGCATGTACAATGAATGCAACATAATGAAGCGGTAATTCACTTTAGATGCTGGAAATGGCAGTAAGCCCACCATAATCATGCCATGATGGAGTTGTGTGACTGTGAATGATGCATGGTATCGCAAAAAAAAAAAAGAAAGAAAGTGAATCACGAGCACTTGCCATAATTTTCTTTTCTAAGCAGGCATGAAATGTACCTTTTGGCACAAAAATCGCTCTTAAACTGAGCAGAATGTTCTATCCCAGGAGATTATAGAGCATGGCGTCCTGTATTTCACTGTGTGTGTGTTTGGACTGTGTTTGTGTTTATGTTTGCAGCCATGTACAATATTCCCTGGAGGAAGGAGACAGGTTGCCATGGCAGCGGCTTGAACATTGCGTGAATTGTAGAGATAAGTGTGTGTGAGTGTGTGTGTGTTCTCATGCAGGGGCCAGACGAGAACAGTGTGCTCTTGTCATTTTATAGCTTATCATAAAGGCTATGAATTACTCACATAGAAAAGTTCATAGCCAGAGAAGTGACCCTCCATAATATGAATATCATTTCAGTGTTACCACATTACAGTCACATTAGACACAATGCAATAGCTGCCTTAATAGCCACTTGAAATGGTTGTATGGAAAAAAAACAGTGCTGGTGCAATTGATACCACTGATTCAAGCACAAAACTGACATTCAGTCTGTTGTATTCATTCAAAGGTTACTGAGAAAGACTCTGTAGTATTTAAAGAGCCATTTGCATGTGATAGTGTGTCACTTACAGTCCATTTCCCTGGTTTTTGACAGTCCAATAAACACCTTTCTCGATCAATATAGAAGGCATTCCCCAATGCGCACCTTCCATTTAACTATTTAGGTACATGACATGCATTAGTGGTGCATTTGCTCCCACCAAAAAGTCACAGTAATTCAGCTTTTCCACATCTGTAGCCATCTGTAGACTCCGCTGGGGTCAGGCCATAACTGGATCTGGATATTTTTTTTTCTGAGTGTGAACTCCGCGAATCCAGATATATCCAGCTTGATTTCAATCCACCATCTCAGAGGTGGATCTAGCCGGATTGGCTCAAATGTGGCTCAGGTCTGAACGCAAATGCTGCTAGTAAATCCGGCTAGTGACGTGACGCTGTCCTACCGTGGTCTGAACAGACTCTGTATATTACGAGGCGCCACCTAGCGGTTTGGAGGACCACAAACAAGCTGGATTAAGCTAGATTGAGCGTAGATATGCATGTGGGACAGATTTGAAAATAGGTAAAATAGGTAAAATAATGTATCCAGCTTAAAGTATGGATTCAATCCTACTCTAGCTGGATTGACTTCTTGATTGTGAGGCATCTGTGTGACAGTTCCCTTTGTTATGTGAGGCTCTGCGGCGGGATGTGTATTTTGTCATCATGCTTCCATACTGTCCATGGTCTCGTCATGAATGTGGATCCCCTACTGATGGTTGCTGTTACTGCTTGCCAGTTCAATGTGATGAATCTGAGTAAACCTACAACCCCTCTCTGCTGTGAGCTGAAGTGAGCCACCAGGTGTTGATTTCTAGTCCTATAAGGATCATCTAAAGCTACAGCACTAGCATATGTTTTGTAAGGAGGATGCATCTCATACTGCCAATAGCACAATGAGGTATATGATTATAACACTGCATATTCTCCTAGTCTGTACCCATGCTGCCAGTATAGAAAAAGTTCTGACTGTGCCTTGCATCTCCAACATGTCAAGTGTTTGGCAATTTTAATAAATCTGACAGTTTTTTTTTCTAAGGCCTCAGGCAGTTCCATGCAGGTGTAGCAATGCCAGAAAATATTCTCTTCACAGGGAAGACAATATCTGCTGTCAGACAGAGCACAGAGGAAAGACATACCAAGATGATGAAGGTGATGCCGTGTTTACTGGGATTTACTTCCTTTTTTTTCCTGGCAGTTTTGACATGTCATGCAAGATGCCTTAATGTGCCTGTCATATTCAAATATACATGCTGCACGGTATAATAATATGTCTCTCAAACAGCCAGACATTTAGCTTGAAGACACAGTCACACCATTGTCATCTAAACCTATGAACTGTCACATGAATGAGGCATGAAGAAAATGCCTTTTTTCTCTCTCTCTTTCTTTGCAGTGCGCCATTTGGAGGGATTAGACTGCTACAGCTGTGTGATTTCACTTCAGGAGCTCTAATGTATGACTATTAATAACCTCTCCACTTATGAGTGAGTGAGTGAGTCACCCTGTCCAGTGACAGAGCTGCCACAAGTCCTCACTCAGCTGTCTGGCTTCATGAAGGAGAGATCCAAGCCAGTGACGCCAATCCCTGTCTCCCCCTCAAGCCAAGTTCCTTCCTCTCCAAATAGAGGAGGTCTTGCATGCGCGACCTGCCACTCAAAGGCTCTCACACTTCCTGCCGCCTCGGAGAGGAAAGCGGAAAAATGTCTCACAGAAATAAAAAAAAAGCTCTTCAGGCAGTACATCCTGAATTCATCAGGACGTTTTCAGTTTCATTTGTCTTGCAGGACGTAACTGCTAGTCAGGCATCAGCAGGTTGAATTAAGGTCAGTGGAAGTCGCAGTGTTTATATGATCTGCTGAATTGTCCCTGTAGGATTCCTTACTGCTGACTGGGCTATTTTTATATAATGTGTCCATTAATTACTACTTATACATTTCCTGTGCTGCCCTAATTAGGCAAACTGTATAGGTGGGGAGAGTTGTTTGACAGGCACCAGAGGTTTACATGCAGTTGATACATTTTACTGAACTCAGGACTTTATTTTGCAGCAGTACACACATAGGAGAGCAGCCCATGAGGTGGGTGGTCCACAACAGCAATGATATCTACAACACTGTGAATATCAGCCACTAGTCTCCTTCCTAATCTTAAGGGAACTGACATTTTGGCCGTAGAAAAACTGCATAGACACATTCCTGGGTAAATATATGGGTTTTGTAGCAATGTACTATGATGTGAGATGTCAAGAATCTGGTCTCCTGTGCAGTGATGGTGACCAGTCTCACAAGACAGGCCCTTCTTTCCCCTTTGCTGTAAGAAGCTGCATCCCTCCCCCATACTTTAAATTACTTGCTACCTTACATCATGAACATAAGACATGTCTGTGTGTGTGTAGGTGTGATTTTCTGACCCACTTTGATCAGCTTGCATCATATCTCTTTTAAGGTTTTAAGACTATGTGTTGCACTTCACATTCAAATGATTGAGACTGAATTTTGTAGACAAAGAGACCTTCTAGTATATGGTGGATGTAGCCACACAGGCTCAAAGCCACTTATTATTTGTGAAGCTTGTCATTTTTTTGTGCACATATACATATTTTACCATATAAAGTTGCAAAAGTTCACGTTGGAAGGTAGGAGGGGCTGCCAATGGCTCCGCCTTTAAAACAGACCTTCACCCCAGGAGTACCAAGTTCACGTCCTGGTTATGCCACTGTTGCTCTATTTTAGTGAAGTGCTTTATGACTGTCTTGTTTTTAACCCGTGGTTGTGCATTAAAACACAACTAGGATTGCAGACTCAAAATTCAAATGCATTGCTTTAAAATGTGGGCCCGTAATTTAAAATCAAATGCCTATTTTACATTATGGGATGAGACTATAGGTTGGATATAGCACTGCATCCATCATGATGAAAATAAGCACGTTTGAACCACTCAACATATATAGTGTAGAGTATGGTATGCATTCCCACAGAGCTCCCCCGTTGTATAACATGTCATTTTAACTGGTAGATCTGATTACAAATGGATAATTTAAAGCAAGCTTGAGGGTGTAATTGTTCTGTTTTTTTGTCTGATTGCGATTGTGTGAGAAGCTGCTGCATCAAGCAGATTATTTGGCAATAATGGGAAGACTGTGGGCATCAATTATCTAACCCCACTCTGGCTCTTCTTCGTTTTTCCATTCTCAATTCTGCAGCTCTGTGTCCCTCTCTTTCTCAGCTCGGGTTGTCTGATTATAGCTTGATGTCAGGAGCTTGATTGTATTTTTTTCCTCCTGCTTACAATCAGATGTAAAACATGTTCCTCTGTCTGCCTCTTCAGCTGGCATCTTACTGAAAGAGTGTCCCATACTCTGGGATAACACATTGTGCTGTTACCCTTTTCTTTGTCTCTCACTCTCTCCCCCTCTCATCATGCTCTCTCCTGCCGCCTGCGTTTCCAGCCCTCGTCCTCTCTGCATTGCTCTCTCCTCTCACTGAATGATCTCATTTCTCCTGTGCCTCTGCATCTCTCTTTTCTCAGATGATTGAATTTCTCAGTGGAAGTTACCCACAGGGTGTGGATGTGACAGCACTGATTCTTACTGGTGTCAACATGAGTTAGCTATATCTGCCTTGTGAGAGCAGGAAATTAGCAGCATTCTGAATATGAAGTCCATGGAAAAATCACTTAATTGATCAGGTTCCATGACGCATTTCTACTAAATTATACTCCGAAGTGGATGTGGAAAACACTGTGAAAATTAATCCCTGTAACCACAACATTACAGGGAAAAAGTGACCTTAGATCATTTTCTAGAGGGCAGCACGGTTTATTAAGATGTTGGTAAGTAACACAGCTCCAGGGATTGAGAGATGCTCACCCGTCTTCGTTGACCTCTGTCGTCTTCCAGGACACATCTTGTTTCAGTTGTACATACACACATTTTTCATTGGAAGGCACTGCTGGGGCATGCAGGCATGTCTGGAGAGCTGATGAGCCTCAGTGGATTTTCTCGAGTGCTGCTCGAGTGAGTCACACAATGTATCAGGGAATGGGGGCAAAAGGAATCTTCTGGGATTATTATTCTGATTCATGCACAGCTGTGGTTTAGGCTTAACAGAATCCCCATTTGGGGTTAGAGTGATGAGCAAATGCAGCAGCAGCAGCAGCAGCAGCATCAATAAAAATGCATGTGTTGCTGTGTTTATCCAGCTTGTAGTAACCTGTAACATTCGGAGTTCACATTGCTCTGACAACAAAAGTGACAACAAAAGTGAAGCTATTGTATAGAGAAGAATGTTCCAGCAGAAAAACAAAGTGGGTGGCTCGCACACATTACATCGCAGAAAACCCAGAAACATACATACACTCGAGGAGCTTGTGGGTGCAGCCACATTCTGCAACTGTGAACTACCGTTTCTCAGATGAGAGGCCTCTGTGTGTGAAAAATGCATTTCCATGTTGCGGGGGCTTCTTCAAGCAGAAAGGCAGATTTAGAATAGTGTGTGTGTGTGTGTGTGTGTGCTGCTACTGCCTGCATGCAGGAGAACAAAGGTTGGATCCAACACTTCACTGTCAGTGTCTTCTTGTGTGTCCAGCTGCAAACATTCCTGGGAGTACTACGTGGCATTGCACAATCCTGCTGTCGTACCTCCTGGTAATCTAAGAACAATGAATAATGAGCTTCTTCCTTCCTTTTTTTCATATATTACAGGGACACACAATTGTGCAAGAGAGAGGAATATGTTGCAAGAGAGCATGAGCGATGTACCACTTTTTAATAAAATCTGTAGTTACTTGGCAACAAAATCTAGTGTATTTCTCAGATTATAATAAATCTAAAAACATTTTATTCCTTCAAACAATGGCTGTTTGCTTGTGTCATATGTTACTTTGGTTGAATGTTACTTTCATGTGTTCTATTTGATTATAAGCAGGTAAAAGCCTCACTGAGATCAAAGCTCAAAGACAGAGATTTAGGCCAACAAGGAAAGAAAATGCTGACTGTGTGTAAATGCAAATTAGCATCTTCATTTTGCACCTTTTTCTAATTTTTGTTCATAATCAGAAAAAAATAACAGCATATCCATGTTCCATTTAGATGCACAGACTGATCATATATAGCTATATATATATATATATAGCTATATATGATCAGTCTGTATATATATATATATATATATATATATATATATATATATATATATATATATAGACTAATCAATAGCTTGAGCTCCTGTTTGGTTGAATAATTGAATAAAGGCTGCAGTCTCTCACAGTATTCATTCATTCATTCATTCATTCATTCGCGTGTCACCACCATGTTCCAAATATCACTGAATGGTGTGTGCTATTGTGTGAGAGAGAGGGATCCCCCATCTCTCTCTCTCAAAGTCTCTCTCTGTCTTGCCCTTGAATGACATTTCAGGAGGAAACACATTTGTTTTGTTGCACTTACAGTAGCCATACTCTCATGCTGCCCCCCCCTTCAATTTACCAGCATGCGCTGTCTTTGGATTCCTGGGGGTGTATCCTCCTATCCTCCACGCTATATGCTTCTCACATGACTTCACTGCACATTAAAGCTCAGACTGGAAGCCAATGGGGTTTCGGTGTGTGTCTGACGTCAGGGGGGCGGGTCGGTAGGCTCGGCAGTGTGTGTGTGTGTGTGTGCGTGTGTGTGTGTGTGTAGAGCTTCCCCCCCTCTCTCCCTCCCTCCTCTCAGGCAGGCAGCTCTCTCACTCTGTTCAGGCGCAGTGTGTGTGTGCAGTGTGTGCAGCTCGGCTGGCCTCCCCTCTCCGCACTGAATGGACTAGATTCCCAGCCACGTAAGAAGCACAGCGGCACCACGGGAGAGAGGATGTCCTGCTGAATCAAGGGATTGGCCTGGGAAAGTCGGCCGGCCGTCCCTTCCTTCCTTCCTTCCATCAGCAGACATACAAGACAGACGACACTTTTCCTCAAGAACAAGAGAAAGAGAGGACGTCGACTCCCGCACACAAAGCTCTACAGCAGTCCTTTTTTTCGAATGGGGGTTTTCTCCGAATGTGCTTGATGACAATCACCGTGCATGGATGTGATCCTGGGGAACAAGGCCGTGCACTGACCTGGTATACTAGTTAGCTAAGGAAGCTAACTAGTTAGCTCTGCACCTGCTAGCCATCATTTGTCCGACAAATTTCAGCTAAATTTAAGCAGCTTGGGAAAAAACTTGCTTTATTTGTTTAGTGTGTGCATTTTGTTCCGTGCCTGCAAGTTGTTTAATTGTTTCCGTTTTATGAAACGTGCCACATTATATTAACCGGCGAGATAAGCTAGCAAGCGAGCGGGTTAATTTAGCAGCCTTCATTCATTTAAAAAGCTAACTTTTTGGTAGCCTTCGTTGCAGTTTTTTTTTTATCGTGCCTGCTCTCACAGAGCGTTAATGAAATTGCAGCACGTCCGTGCAGAAGGTTTTCAGTCGGCTTGGGTTTAAATCCACCCTGTCCTTGAATGGAAGACAAAGGGAGGCAAGCGAACTGTAAGAAACCAGCAGACCCCGTTTTTGTTGCATGAAAATCATCGAGCCAATTTTGCCTGTTGATAGTCAGATACAGTCTCCACCAAGTTGCAGCTTAAATCCATTCATCTGCTAACAACAAAGTGGTGCCCCTGATCGAGGAGGAGGAGGAGGAGAAGGAACCAGGAGGAGGAAGAAGGGCTCCCCCCCACCGCCCCCCGATCTTGAGGAGTTATCACACTTATTCCTCATGAACATACAGAGGTCAAATCCAATTAACATTTCACGTTATGGGAGATCGCGGCACAAATCGCACGATTTCGAAGAATTATCCTGCTTAAGGACTACAGAGTCTCACCAGAGTTTCAGTCCTAACCTCGGGTCCCCCAGCCCGCCGGAGACCCCGGATTCCTCGCACTGTATCTCCCGCATCGGGGACTACCTTTTGTTGGAGCCACTGGAGGGAGACCACGTTTTCAGAGCCGCCCACCTGCACAGCGGGGACGAGCTCGTATGTAAGGTATGTGGGCAATATTGCTTCCATCATGCACGTCTGTTTGTGGCGAAATGAAAAATGATAAAATGCAACGTCTGTAGAACATTTAACCTGACACTATTATTATTATTATTATTATTATTACTAACACAGTATAATAGTATTAATTCAGTGCACATATTCACATACATCATAGATGTGCAATGCTTGGTTGGTATGGCTTTCCTAATGCAGCCAGTCTACCACCTCAACTTTTAATAAATGCTTGAATCGTAAATAGAGAGCTGGCAGAGCAGCCTAATGGAAAAAGTGAATGGGGTGAGCTGCGTGGTTTGGATTGCATGATGTAACGTTGACAAAGGAGTGAGTAACCACGCACACACTCCTCTCAGTGCTATTCTAGCTTACCCATGGCTTCTCTCTTTCATAGTACAATGCAATAATCCTGTTATTCCACCCTTGCATTTATATTTGGTGCACAAGGATAGTCATATTGCAACCTTTTGCACCGAATACTTTCATATTTTAGGGTAAGAAAACACACACACAGGTGCAAGGGAACTGCACAACTTCAGACAGCTGTTGTGACATTGGCTCTTGCATTGACCTCTGACTATTTATAAGTAAGGCAATGTTTCCTTAAGCCTGAGGGTAACCTCACAGCCTATCCTCACCACATTTATAGCCCATATTGACTTTTGTATATTACTGATTATGAGGTCAGTGGGGTTGTCCCCCGAGGATTGTTCCAGCTTTAAACAGGCTTATATGTGTTGATGAATTGAAACCATAGTTACAAGCACCCTTGGACTCATAATGCATGACATATCCAATAACCTGTACCTTTTGACTTGAGATAATGTTTTGTCATGGCAGTAACAAATTAATGGCCTTTGGCACAGCCTATGAAGTAACTGCTTCTTTTGACCTAGTCTGCTTGTCGTTGGTTTCAATACAGCAACGATCAATCGCACCACTTCCAGCATTGATTATTCCTGTCAAGCTGGAAGCTTAGGTCACAACTTTGGATCCTGAGACCTGTGGGGTGTATTTGTATCGACTGCAGGCGGAGGAGTCCTCTCACCTGAACTGCATCTACTGAAAGTCAATTGGGGGTTACTATGGAAACAAAAAGAGACACTGCAACCCTAGGCTGCAGCACAGTGACATGCACTTATGCGATGCTTTCAGGTTGTTTTAAAACTGACTGCCTCTGCCAAAAGAGCACAGACAGCACTGGTGTCACAAGAACATGGCTTATTGCTCATATTTGGGTAACATTTTCTTTAATTAGAGGACAATTTAGAACTCTTTCATTTGGATATAATTGTCTCCACAGTGGGAAAGGGGTTTGGCAGATGTTTTCACCCCAAGATCTTCAACCACCAAAACAACCTAATGAGCTAGTTGCACTCTAGATAAGAAAAATAATTGCTCGAATACGAGCATAAATGTTTCTTGTTTTCTTTTTTTTAATTACAGGTTTTTGACATCGGCCGATACCAGGAGTCACTGGCGGCCTACTTTGCCCTGGGCCAGCACCAGCACATTAACCAAATCTTGGAGATTTTGCTTGGGGAGACAAGAGCCTACGTGTTCTTCGAAAGAAGCTATGGGGACATGCACTCTTTTGTCCGTACCTGCAAGAAGTTGCGAGAGGACGAAGCTGCAAGGCTTTTCTATCAGATAGCCTCGGCTGTGGCGCATTGCCACGACAACGGACTGGTCCTCCGTGACCTCAAGCTGAGGAAGTTTGTCTTCAAAAATGAGGACAGGTGAGATCTGCAGAAACCATTGTCTATTATGGTGCACTTTAGTCCTCTTTCATCTGCCCATGTTGTTTGTGACATTAAAGCCGTCTCAGTGTTATGTGTCATATCTCAGCTTACATTGGAGGTAGTGTAAGCTGAGATAATACAACAATGACATGCCTCCCTCAGATGTCATGCAGAATGCAGGGAAATATAAGCCCTTTGTGTTGCCCCCCCCCCCCCCCCCTGTTATTTTTGTGCCCATAGATTATTAATGGGACAACATGTTTCCTCTATATTGGAAAGCCTGAGCAGAGAAGTTACTAAGCTTTGCATGAGGATCATTTTAGTACAGCATCTGCACAGAAAGTATACGATCTTGTACACTTGCACAATTGTACTGACCTCTGGTGGCAGCTTTATAGAACGACACCGGTTAAATCTAGGCATCTGTTGCCACAGCAACCTTTGAGAAGCTTTTTTTAATGTGAGGGCATATTTTTAAATATGAGTACATGTTGATTTAGATATTTTTTATTTAGCTACATCATTGCTGCCTGCATGCAGCTTCTAATGGTAACATTACTTAGAGAAGCTTCTCTCCTCTCAGCTCTTATCTAACACTTTGGCAGAGGCACAGGCTGCACTCTGGTGCCCTCTCTCTGACAGTGTGATGTCACTCTTTGGCTCTTGCTGTGGAAAACAGAAGTTGAGCTGCCTCAAGTATTTAGTACGGGTCCAGTAACCCTTTAGTGTCACACCAGACTACCCATGAGCCCCTCCTACTAAATGATTGATATTGGGTGAATTTTAAGAGCGAGATAGTGAAGGGCAGGGTGACATTTACAGCGTGACCTGCCAGGACATTTTTTCAGGCCCGTTGAATCTTGGGACTACAGAGATTAGTGAGCCAGAGCTGCTCTGACCAAAGGGACCAAGGACCAAAGAAAATGAATAAAGAAGAGAAGGAATAAGACCAGACATTATACCTGAGCTGGCCTCTTCAGCACCACTTTGCTTCCTGACCTGGTTTTGTCATCCTGCCTTACACAGCTGCCTGTTTAAAAAATCAGCTTGAGTTGAAATCCAGTACAGCTACTTGAACTGGCCCCGTTTGACTGCTTCCTTCTACACTGATTCTCTGAGACATTTCATGATGAGCACACACTGCAGGCAATTCTGCATAAATAAAGAGTATGTGCAGACAATCACAATAGGCTAAGTCTTTCTTATTTTGCCTTTTGTTTCTAAGCCCTCTTAAGGGTAATTGCAGGTTTGCACATCCTTCAAATGAGCTGTTATCCAGGCTGTAGTATGCTATATTTAAAATTCACATGGCTTTTTATCTCACAGAGGAACAATGGGCATTTGGCTTGAGGAAACAATAGTATGGTCCACATTTGAAAATGCTCTACAGCATAGAAATGATAAACAAACCGCTATTACAGATTATGATGCACTAAAATCTTAAAGTGTATGCCTGTGCAATTATACATCCTTGAATATGTCTGAGCCATTGCTTCCTGGTTTCATATTTCCTAATGACTTTTTGCTTTGTGCATCATGTTTTATGGACCTCACATGCAGAAGGCAGCCTTTACATGACCTTACAAGTGTATATGTATGAAAAAGTGTCTTCCTTTAACCTTTTCCATATTCTTTAGTTACAAGGCTTCCAAATAACTGTCCATTGTTATCAACACTCAGGGGTATTGGGCTGCATTTCAAGGGTTAAAAGTAGAGATACTAGTTGGGGAAGAGCAGGAGGAAGAAAGATCCATGTTGTGGGTGCTGTTCTATTTTATTAGCAAAATACTTTTTATTTCGGGGAAAAAAAGAAACTTAAAGCCCAGAGAATAATTTACTCTGCTTCCATTTGATATCCAGAAGTGATGGATTTAAAGGACTTAAGATGTCCATCAGAGGAAATTACCCCCACTTGATTTATTTTGGCTTAATTTTCTGTCAGTTGGCACAAACAGTGATGGTAACTGTAGCAGACAGTAACTCTGTCAGATGGGTTTGTTTGCAAACAGCTAAATGTGTTTTCCCCTTTTTGTGTCCGCAGAAGCCTTGTGAAGCTGGAGAGCCTTGAGGACACCTATATCCTGGATGGGCATGATGATTCCTTGTCAGACAAACACGGCTGTCCAGCCTATGTCAGTCCCGAGATCCTCAATGCCAACGGCAGCTATTCGGGAAAGGCGGCTGATGTTTGGAGCCTGGGCGTGATGCTTTATACCATCCTTGTGGGACGCTACCCTTTCCACGATGTTGAGCCCGGCTCCCTGTTCAGCAAAATCCGCAGGGGCCACTTCAACATCCCTGAGACGCTGACCCCCAAGGCCAAGTGCCTGATCCGCTCCATCCTCCGCCGGGAGCCAGCAGAGCGCCTCACCTCCCGGGAGATTCTGGAACACCCCTGGTTCATCTCCTCCGGGGCGCTAGGGGGCACTGTGGTACACACTAGAGCAGAAAGGGAGCAAGAGCAGATGGTGCCTGAGGTGAACATGGAGGAGGAACTGGAGCAGTTCTTCAGCTGAGCAAACACCAAGCACAAACAGACGACTCCGCCACGGTCGGCTCGCCACAGTCACAGCAGAGCCAAAAAAAACAGTAGTTTAGAAATAAAATAGGTGAATTTGTCACTCATAATAAAGGCGTTTCCATCCTGTTTCCTTTTTCCACCATTTCATGGAAAACCTCGAGCCTGGCATGACAAATGGCATCTATACATCACCTGGCTGTGCACATCCCGGTTCAGGGATGGTGCCACCAGACATGCAAGTTGCAAACAATGTAGCAAATGTTCTTTATTTTGGATGTGTTTGGTTTAATGTGGTGCTCATAAAAGTAGACACATTCACCATTTTTGACACTATGGAAAGCATGAAGGGACAAACAAACAGGAAACCAAGGAGAACAATTCTAAATGAACTGACAAACTTCAACAATACACCTTTTCGTACCGATTTCTTTTTTGTCATAGCAGACCCAGAGTCAGAAATGACTGACATGATGGTGATCATCTGACCTGGGACCATTGTTAGAGGAATGGAGCAACTTTTTTTTTTGTCTTTGTTGTCATAATCAACGTGGCTGACCTCGGCTTGCGTTATGTCATTTGTTTTTTTTTGTCTCATTTGTCTCACATTAATAGCATTTCTCACTAAACTCCTTGAAGGCCTTGTTTTCAGTTGTTTCTGCCTCCTCACGCCTTTAAGCCTTTGAAACACTTTCATTTTTCATAACTTTTGTAAACCATTTTTTGTTGTTGTTACTGCTGCTTTAAATGTCACTCCCATAACCTCAATCTTAAAACTATTCTCTTGGTAATTCTCCCAACATGGCATCATGCACTTGATTTGTTAGATGAGTTCCACCTCTTTAAAAAAAAAAAAAAAAAAAATTAGCTTCCTTTTATTATTTAAATTCATTCTTCAGTGGTAGGAAGGAGAACATAACATTTATTTAAGTGTAACAGCTATATATATATATATATTAAATAAATAAATATAAATATATATATATTTAAAACTACATTGCAGGGTTTTTCTTTATCCAGAGATTCCTTTTTTTCCATTATGATGTAGGCAATATCTTGACACAGGACAGGCGCTAAGAGGAAGAAAAGAAAAAAAAATGTCTGTCTGAAGTTTGAGAATATACAATATCTCCTGTGCCAGTATTCCTGTGCCCCCAACAACCCACGCCGCCCAGTCTCCCTGATTTCCTTTTTTTAAATAAATAAACTTGATACGAGATATTCAGTGATAGTATTGCTATGACATGCTCATTCCAGAACCATATGTTAGTTTTTCTACTGCCTGCGTAGGTTCTGTGAAACGATCATGCTCGGAATGGGTACCAGTGGACACGTTTTTGTCGTATCTCAATGTTACTTGAATTTGTGTTTTTTTTTTTTTTTTTTTTTTTTTTTAAATCTAGTCATTTGGCATGTGCTCCATGAATGCTATAGCCTGCCTAGCAAAGGACGGGAGGTGTGGGGTGGGGTGGGGTTTAGGGGATCGGGAGGGTGTTTGTTTTTTAAGAAAAGTTTAAAAAACATGAAAATTCTCAATTTGCTACTTTTCTGAGTTGCTTTTCAATAAAAAAAACAACTATTGCTTTCATTGTTTTTGTAGACTCAGCTACCTTTTATTTAAGTTGGTGCTGATTTGGTGCTAATGTTTAGTCCTTTTTTTTTGTTTCATGGAGGGGGGTGGTGCATGGTGGGATATCTGCCTCAGATGTTCTGATTGTATCGTAACAGATTCTGGTGTTTTTGTCCAAATTTATTCAGTAAATAAATTGTGAACTGCTATTTGATTTGATGTTTGTCTTCTCTTCCCCTCGTACACAACAAAACAACATGCTGCAGACAGTGGCGGAGACATTTTACAAACTTAAGTATTCCAGCTCCGACATGAACATTTTTTAGCAGCCCAGCTCAGGTAGTCACACACACCAATGTAATAACTCTCCAAGTACTCTCAATGTGCCCCAATGAAAGCATTTTGTAGGTCTAAATGAGATTGCAGAATTTAAGTGGGTTCCAAATGGACTGTACCTCATCATCTAAATGATCACACACACACAAGGTTGTATGAAAAATGATTGTGCTGCTGCCTCTCTCCCTTCAGAGAGAATCCTGCCTGACCTGTGGCTCGGCTCGGCTGACCTCATCCTGTCTTTGTGTCCGTCGGAGGAAGAAAATTGCTTCAGATTCCATTTGTTCGTTCAGAGCTAGGATGTGTGTTTGTGCATGTATGTGTAGTTGTGTGTGTACTCGGTGCTCTTCCACCTGTCATGTTCATGCAGGGTAATCCTGATTATGGTTACATCTCTCCAACAAAGCAGACAGCTGCTGTAATAACCTAAAGCCACGCTATTTTTCTATTTGAATAAAGGACGCAATGAATATCCTTTAGCTTATGATTTGAAGTCATGGGTTACATCTCAACAACACCTGCCTCTGTACCCTGCCGTTACATCATTTTGAATCTCTTAGTTCTGATGACACATTTTCAAACCCGGCCTGTCTTCCAGCTGATTCCTCTGAGCTGACAGGAGATGAAAGGTTATTGAAAGACTGAATATGATTTCCACAAATAAGGCACTGTGGCAGGCTTCCTGGACCAACCATCACCAGGAAGCTACATAGAAAAAATAGGCTTCCAGATGCTTCGCAATCAAATGTGAAATTGATGGATCTCTGAGTATTTTACATGCAGAGCATGCCTGAAAATGGCACCTTGCTATCATGAAAACATGCACAAAGCTGAGGAGAGTGGACAGATTATTGCCTTCATGAACCTGAGAGAGAGAATGCTAGCCTGACCTCTAGTGGTAACACTGACAGTAGATGTAAAGGACAATTCAGGGTATATAGCTGGAAAGCAATATGAGAAGACTGACTATGCAAAATCTGATCAGATCCCTTATTTAATTAAATACAGCAATGGAAATGTTGGAGTAGAGTTCCGGCTTGGTCTGTCTGAAAGCCATACAGATGCAGATCATGTATCTCAAAGTACAGTATGAGTGTATGTACTTTGTAATAATGCTCCTTCTTCCGTTTGTACTCCTGCCTCTGTCTGTCTCAGGTTCTTGTGAGTGGCTGTGGCTCAGGTGCTCGAGGTTGGTGGTTTGATCCCTGGCCCTGTGTGTCCTTGAGTAACACTAAGTAGCTACCGGTGATTGCATCATTGGTATGTGAATGCTTGTGTGCACAAAAAAATGTGAAGTAGTGCTAAGTGCTTTGAGTGCCTTTGAGTAGAAAAGGGGGCACTGTATATACTATAATACTATCATCAGAAAGCATTTGACCTTTGACCCTTTGGAAAATGGCTGCAGAACATTTGGAGCACAATTATTTGTACCATTTGCATGATGGCAATGATTAAACTGTAGACCCTGGCTGAACTGAACTGAACTGAGAAAAAAAAGTAAAAATGAGTCATATTTTAATGTAAACCTTAAATAAACATTTAAAAAAAACACAATTAAAGAGCTTCTATAATCTGCTGCTGCAACTGTAGCCTTGTATTTACATGCGCAGAGAATATCAGCAGCCCTGATATAAAAAACAGGACACAGTGACACCATATTGCTGTTTCTATTTTGACAGAAGCTGACAAAAGACTGGATGCAAAGACAGGGATTTAAAGCCTCATGGAGACCAGGAGCAGAGCTACATTGTAGACATCCACATTTACCCCCCTCTGCCTGTGACAGGAATGATTCATCTGGTGTTTACACTATTCATTCAGTACTTCACATTTCCACAATCTGCCAAGCTGTTGACATTCATGAACCATTTCAAACCTCAGAAAACACACTAAAAACATCTCTGACTCCAGTTCTGTTTGAGCTGAATAATTGACGTGTGCAGCTTACTGTAATACTGAGACTACGCCTCAGCTGTGTAGTGAAAGTAGGAAAAAGACGTTGATTCTATTTTTTCTTTTTTTTTGGCAGTTTAATGTTCTCGGCTTTATGTCAAGAAGATAAAACAACATAAAATCTGGAGGAGCTCCATTAGCAGTGAATGGAATATTAACTTTTTTTTTTTTTTGGTCTAAGAGCCATATAAGTAATGTCGACGCTGCTGGTTCCAAAACATGCACAATGACCCGCTGGCCTGGAAAATCCTGCTGTCACACTAATCTTCTTTTACAATCCAATCTCTGTGGAGCTTAGAATCAGTGTGAGATAACAGATTTAGGGAGGAAGTACTGTGGTCTATTTTCTCTGATGAATGGGAGATATTAATAATGCAGAATCTCTATAGAGAGATGGAGTCCTGGAGCTCAAAAAGTTAAAATAATAGCTGAAATTCTTTACTTTATTTCATGTCATTACTTTTATGATTCAGTGTGGGTTTCAGTAGACTGTCTGTCTGATTTTCTCCTAAGCCTATAAATGGAGTTTTTGCTTTTGTTCATGGGACATTGTGCCATTTTTTGCAGTGCTTATTCATTAGCCTTGAGGCTAAATGAGGAGGTGAACAAACAGATCATATAAAATGAAGCTATGCTAAGCTTTGTGTTTCCTAGGCTACGCTCAGTCACAACTAATATTACAGTCCTTATGGTTACCAAGAAACAGGGAATCAAAGTGTGTCATGATTCTGTGTTTCAGAGGTGTACAGCACTTTACTCCTCAGTTACTCCTCAGCTCCTCAGCAGGAACATAAGTATTCTGCAATTCAATTAACTCAGCCTGAGATCAGTTTCGATTTTATAGAACTCAGGGGAACAACACTGCTGTCTCAGAGTGCTGAAAGTTTTTCTGTGTTCCACCAAGCTGCTCCAATTAAGGTTAATGGCATGGTTGTGTAACGATCCTGCTACAACAAGGCCCTCTTCTCAAACACCGCTGCTATTGTGTCTGAGCTTTTGGCAGAATACAGGCATCTCCCAGCGGAGCCGCTCGGCTGTAAAGGTGCTTCAGTGAGCCCTGTCCCTCTGGCGCAGCGCGGTGCACGCGGGTACCCTTGGGTATTCTGGCAGCAGAGTTTTGTGGCAGGGCACCAAAGAAAACACACAGACAACAGATGGCCTCTGTTGTCTTCCGCCCAGCCATGAGGCTTCGGCTGGCTCCTGGTCACAAAACTCACTGAGCAACAGGGACAGAGCAGAGCTCACTCAGGTGGATGTGTGTGTCATATTTGAACTGTATGGTTGTGGTTTATTGTCTTATGAGGAATTTATGGGGGGCAGTTAAATGACAGATGTGTCCTTTATTTAATTCAACTTTAAGTTTCATTTTTGTGTTAAACTGCCTTCTTTGCAGATAAACTGCAAAGTCCTCTGCAGAAACATACATTTACAGTTAATTCTTTCAACACTAGATGGTGCTACAGTTTCACACAGTACTGGCCGTTGAGAAGGGTTCATTTTAGGGGAGGCCTACAGACCAACATAGACAGTTGGACTCTTTTTTAAAGGTCCATTAGTCTGTATATGTTCTGCATGCAAAATTGTTACCATTGTGCTGTTATATGTTATGGACAGAGCTGCACTGGAAACTCTGTGTTAGAGATGCATATTTTATCTGGTTGCCTATGCCAATATGATGTTTATGTCATTTAGTATGTGTGTTTTTCTTCTTCTGTCTTTTTAATTTTCATGTGCTGTGATTAGTGATATTTACATAGCTTGTTAAATTTGCATTAGGAAAGCCTGTGGTTGGGCCTGAGACAGTTAGCAAACAATATGAGCATCTTTCAGCTGAAAACACACACAGACTCTCTGTACACTCACCAGCATGATGACACCCTTTTTGATGCTGGTGCTGCCATTAGTCACCGTCTTCCCATTATGCTGTCGAGTGTATTTTGACCTTCGAACTTATGTATACAATTGAGAAAGTGATTGAGAAAAAACACATCAATCATTGACTCACCTCTATCCTTTAAAAATTCTGTGGTAGCATCACCCTGTTAATGAACTCTTAACAAGCCATTTAGTATCTGTTAAGCGACTTTCTAAGCTTTTAAGAATGGCTCTGCTGTGGGAATAACAGTGCATTAAACAATGGTGGGTGGCGGTGGGCGGTGGTAGCGTGGGGTCGAGGGAGCAGGAAGTCGTGAATGTGGCAGGCCTGCACAAGTAGCTGCAGGAAATAGGAAGGAGTCGTTCCAATTAAGTGCGTGGAATATTTTTATACAAGTTGCTCGTTTTTGAAGCTCTCACCCTAAAAATGTTTGTTTTTATCGAGCATTGCCCCAATTATGTGGTCAGTAAACAGCATAATCAGAGCCTCAAGATGACAGAGAAAATTGGAGAGTGGTCTTGCATGCTGTCTTTGCTTTTCACACTCTTTTTGTCAATACCCAATTATCCTCTCTGTTGCTTTTCCTTCTGATAGCGCATGACTTAAAATAGCTTTTTTTTGGGGGGGGGGTTAGGGAAAAGGGGGGCAGTGTTTTCTAATTGCCACAATTCAGAGTGACTTGATGCATTGATCATCCATTAAAAGGCTTTAAACGGAGTATAGATAAAGCTGGGTCGGAGCTGAGCAGTAATGACACGTAGGTTTTTTTTTCATGTAGCTTCAATAAAGCCCCTCTTCTTTTTTATTGGTTCTCACATCTGTGGCTGATATGAACAGCTGTATTGACTCCAGGTATCAGATGAAGCATAGCAGGCGTTTTTACGCGTCTCATACAGTAATTATTGGAAATACATCCTCGGGGGGGATGACAGGCGTGAATGAAATGCGTTTGCAGGGTCTCATGTCTGTGATAATTACTTCCATGTTGGTCAAGGACGCTGTGGTATATCAGTGCTGATCATCTTTATATGACATGTGTGCTCTCATTCACTGGGTTTTGCAGATATGTGCAATGATTATAGAGTAGAAAATATGTGATGTGTTTTCATAGCATGTCAGTTTTGTTACACTTTTTTTAGACATATATTAATATATATACTTTTTACAGTGTGACAAATGAGGAAGACTTGAAACGCTATTTTTGTCTCTGCTAAATATCAACTGAGAATCACAGAGTGGTTTAAGTCCTGGTGGGCTGACTTGTGCACCCCCATAAAAAAAAAATCATCTGGCTCAATGAATCAGAGTCTTGACTGAGCCAAATTGCCTGAGTGTGCCCTGTGGGAGAGATAATTGGGTGAAACAGGTTGTTTTTGTGCCTTGCTGAGGTACAAGAGAAGCAACAAAAAGAAGAAAACATGGACCTCTCATTTTGGAAAAAACCTCTGAAGCGTGCAGTGTCTAGTTTTTTTTGTTCATGCTGACTTGATGCTTTCAGTCAGGACACTGTAAAAAACACACAGTTCTGAGGGTGAATATGGTGTTAATTACATATTAAAGTAATATGTAAGTACAAGCCCAAGAGAATGGACAAAAATCTGGGGACAAGACAATGTATAGTGGAGTGAGAACAACATAAAAGTCATATAATATTCCATAGGAGTGAAGGGATGAGGCATGAAGTCTAGTTTAAACTGCCTGTGAGTTGAGAAGCTACCCATGAAATAATGTTAGATCCAAGAAATCACAAAAATACTCAGCTGCTTATTTATTTATTTGATAAAAGCAGCCTTCAGCTTTTCCCATTTGGCAAGTTTACGCAGCATATATTTATGGAAATATGATGTGGCAGCTTTAATATAAACTAAAATAAAATCGAGAGAGAAGTTGGAAATGCTAAAAAAAATGCAGCTTATTACATTACACACATTACACAAGAAGATGCTCACTGACAACCAAACGGCTCCAAATATATCCGTTAAATATCAAGAGAAGAAGTCATTAAAATAAGTTTTATCCACTGATCATTTACATACACACATGCACACACAGTGTCCCTCCACACAGTCACACAACTCATGCCAAACAACTCTGCAGAGTTGTGATGTAATTAGACTTGTTAATTGGAAAAGAGCCTTTCGCCACCTGCGGCAGTAAGTAAGTGTGAGTTTGTGGTCATCTCTGCAGAAATAGTCCTGTTAATTGTTTTGGTTTCCAGGCAGCCATGGTGGAGGAGGAATGTGACAACACAATGTCTCTGCTGGTATATTGAGAGACACCGCCAGCGACTTCCAGGGTTTATTGTCATAGGAGTGGCAATTTAATTCCCATTCCATCCACATAAAAAAAAAAACACTCAAACGTCCCTGAAAGAATGGCAGGCGTTCAACCATGCGCTAACTACCTGTGTTCACTGACAAGCACGAAGATAAAGAGCAGACAGGAGAACTGTTTTACATCAAAAAAAATCTGTCTTCAACAAAGACAAGGCGAGAAACACTTTGATAGTTTCAGAGCAGCATAAATGTCATTATGATTTAACGCAGGCCAAGTACCTCCACCCAAAGGCCCTCTTTTAACAACATTTGCATTTCTGAAAACTTGGCATCTTCACAGGCTATAATCACGCTGAATACAAATTTTAGTTGACTGGATGTTGTGTATTCCTTTTTAAAGATGCCCCACGAGTGCCCCTGTTGAGGATGCTAACATTCATTCACATTTCCTTTGCTGATCAGAGAGTCATGGCAGCTAATTAATCATTTAGCAAGTTCTTTGGTGGTCAGGCCGTGATTTGAAGAAGAAGAAGCTGCTCAGAGACAGAACTCTCGCAGCTGCGATTCCAGCCAGATATGGATTTCATAATGGATAAACACAGACTTACTGTCTGCTTCATCTCCTTCTAACAAGATAAATGTGTTGACTCTTCCCTTTTTCCCATAATTCTGTCACAATGCCAACACAAGTCTCCCACTCCGGGGTGGAGTCTACTTTATACTCATTCACAGCTACTGCAGAGAGGATGTCGTCTCCGATGTATATGTGATTATCTCTATGTTATTGTTAGAAGCCTTAATGATGTCATGAACGGGTTAATTATACAAACAATTTTCATTTGTGCGTGTTTCTCTGGCCTCATCTCTGCCTGTTCATGGGGGCAGAGACTGATCCTGATGGTAGGAAAATGTGAGGAAAGTGTATCATAAGATGACGAATTGTGTGTTTTAAAATTATCTTTATGCATAAGCCTCTTAACCTGTTCCTGATGCTTAACCTCAGCCACACTCAACCACGATTAAAAACTGAAAGACTATATCTGGGCTGTATTATTGACCAAATGTTGACAATAACTCCCTTTAGAGCCAGCCTAAAGTGGCCATCTTTTGTCATTTCTGTTATTTCTTGATAAAATATTAATTCATAATGCATTTTCATACACACAGATAGTTTAAGAATTTGGTCCAGATTATTAAAGACACAGCATAGCATGTGTTGAATCATCCTTGGGTAAGACATTGAGCCTTCAGTTGCCCCTGATGGCAGGTTGGCTGTCATCGGTGTGTGAGTTTGGGTAAAATGATGTTTCTATAATTATCATTCCTTCCCTTGAATATCATTAAATTAAGAAATATGTAAAACATATCAATCACATAAGGGAAGCCACCATCCATTTTTATAGTGTGTGAATCTTTCCAGTGGTCATACATAAAAAATCAAAATACAGATAGATGTAGATTTAAAAATATACATTTAAAATATTATAACGCCCTGACTTCAATTTTTTCTGCAGTGACCATAACAGGATGGATGCAAGGTACAACCAGGGTGATATATTGTCTGCAGTAAATAATAGATAGATAGATAGAACTTGATTGATTACATCATTCACATAAAAAAGAGGCTCTCAGCTTTAACACAACCCTCGCAGTAGACAGAAAAGACCTGCATTCAATTTACTGTGTTTTTGGCTTCCTTTCATTTCCAAGGATTATACAGACAATAAATCTACACAACGAGATGACAGGATACCTAAACTTGATGAGAATGTTTTTTTTTGCCTGCTGCCCCTTTGAGCCCAATTACTGTTGTTTACAGGTTCCAGATTTTGTCACGTATAGGGTACAGTGAAGGGGATGAGTAACACATGCCCTGCAGACTCATTCTGCATAAGTGAATACAAAATAACAACTCAGCACACCCATACAAACTCAGAAGAAATATGTTTTCATACAAAAAAATGCCACAAATATTTCTCTGTAAACCTTTTTTAGTTTTTAAACCCAACATGCCTGCACTAAGTCGTGCATACAGACACACATACACTTTTGGTAATTATCAGATAACAGCCACCCATTCTTGCTTCCTTTATATCTCACATCGCATGTTTATCAAGGCTTCCATTAGCTGTGGACTTGCACAGCACATCCTCATCCTCAACCCTCCCCCTCCCCTGTCTTCTCCTCTTCCTGTTTTCTGAGTCATATAAGCCTATCACCATCAAATAGTCCCAAAGAGCTTGCTCCACCATTGAACATGATACTCATTTTCCTCTGGGAGGATCATTCCACACAAACCAAGATCTCAGATAGGAAGCTTTATGTTTTTCATACAATGTAAAAAGTTCTTTTTTAATTCAAACTAGCACCTGCAGGCTCGGATTTGGCTCAGTGGGCTCTGCCACAAATTAGCACACATCACCGCACAACTCCGCCGTGGCTGAAAGGCACAGCTGAAAGACTTCTGAAATTACTGCAAAATAGAATTTGACCCCTGATAAGGCCTGCTATCTATTCTGCCAAGTGTGACATTTTGATGCAAGGCTGGATGTGGAGAGAGCTGGAGCATTTTGGAGTGCGTACACTTAAGGTGTATGCCACTGAACGGCGTATTTATACAGTGCTACAGCAGAATGGAGTCTTTAAACACTGTATACATATCATGTTATACTGTGATTTTTCTTGCAAGATAAAAACATGAGACATAATTAAGTACTTCTCCTTCAGATACCAATAAAAAGGCTCTCCACACCCACGGAGGAGTTTCCATTACCCTCACTGATTAGACGTTTGGTAAGGTGTAAATTGGATGAAGCTATGCTGAGAAAAACATGAAGTCCTCAAACTTAATGACCTAATTAGACTAGTGAGTCATGTATAGACTTCAAATATGCTGCATTGTTATTGATTAAACCACAATAAAAGTGCATATATCTGTTCTACCACAACCCTGTAACCGGGTATAGTTGCACACCTTTTCCACATGTTAAATACAAAAGAATGCACATGTGCTATGTTCTGCAATATAAATAAAGTGTGTCTATCCATTTTTTTTATCTAACTTTATAAATAAAATAAAAGAATATGAGTGCATTGGCAGTGTGAAACAGTGAATTCACCTCAGAGGCCTAACCTGATGTTTTTTTGTTGTATGGATTTTCTCTCCGTGCTGATTAGGCCTGTGCTCTAGTTACATTGCATGGATTAAAAACATGACGTCACTCCAACACTACAGATAGATGAGTGATTGCATGGCCCCACCTTAACGAGCAGCCGATAGAGCTGTCAATCAAAAAAAAAAGAGAGAGTGAGAGAGACCATGCACGCCCACACAGTCCTAGAAGGAGAACTAATCAAGCAAAGTGAGTGTGTCACTGCGCTGCCCACAGAGCTTCACAACCAATAGACTCTAATGGCGACATGACAGGGTGATAATCCATCAGGCAATAACAAATGTAAAGCAGCAAATTGAAAGTTTTAGTCTTTCAATCTCCTTTGTGGATTACAGGGTTTCTGTCTGTGTTAATTGCTCCATAAGTTGCTTGTCTCAGAGGCTGATAAGATAAAGTTGAATTATTTCAAATGTAAAAATACACATAAATCCACTAAAAAGATGCAACTTCACTAGGTTTTGAAGAGGCCTATATTATTGTCATTTTGGCTGTTGGCTCCTACTGTTAGGATTCTTTCTTCCCACCATTTTCCTGGCTGCATCACGCCTCTCATTGTGATTATAGGAAAGTGGCTAAAGAAGCAAAGGGGACATTGATTTTAGGTAATTTGTGCCCTGCTGATTGTAATTCCAGCCATCTAATCAGGGGCTGATTTACAACAGGTACGCTGAGTGAATGTAATTACCAGCATTTAACCAGCAGGGAGGACAGAGAAGCAGCAGTTCTTTGAATAAAAAAAACTAGATCACCTCAGGTGAGCCTGTGTAATATTATTCAATGTGTATGGGGAACGCATACGTGAATTTGTTAAACTTCTGATGCTGTGGTGCCAGTATAGGCTTACAGCCCTGCATGCTGACACCTGCAATTGCATACAGTAACGGGTGGGAGGCGCTGTAGGGCTTGTGTGAGCCAAACAAAGTGAAAGGGGAGGAGCAGCATCGGGAGTAAAGTGGCCACACGGTGTGCCAGTCCGTCCAAGCAGCAGTCGCTTACATCTCAGATCCGCCGCCGTGCAGCGAGCGCAGAAAGGCGCGTCTGCCAAGTCCTGTCCACTCCACTTGGTGACGCGCGGAGCCGAGCACAGACAGGCCACTCAACGACCAGCACAAAGCCGCTGCCGCCGCACAGTGTTGCTCCCTCTGCTGTAAAATGCAACAGCGGTCTTTGCGGGATAAAGACAGCATTCATACATAATCAGCCGCCGTAGCGAAACAAGGACAAACGCACAGGAGCAGCGAGCGGCCGGGGAGAGGAGGTAAGTACTCTGACAGCGTAAGGTGCGAACAGTCGCCACGCTGACTCCATGTACGCTTCGTTCTGACATGCTTTGCGTTAGGCAGTAGTTGAGACGGCACACACGGGCACTTGTCCTATCATGAATGAATGAGGAGGATCATCAGTTTCACTGGCAGCCCTTTAGCTGAGGACCATAGCCTACCAAATGGTGTGTACGGCGCTCACGTTGTGCGCAAGCGCTCCCACAAGAAGGAAAACTTCACGTCTCAGCGTGTGAAAACAGAAGAAGTCAGTAATTCAGGACTAACACGTGACTACTGCAGCTGAAGGTTCTATAAAAATATTCTTAAATCAGTCTTAAAAAAACAAAAAATCTGATAAATAAGATTTTATTTAATGGTTAGAGAAAATAAAGTAAAAATAGGAAACAAATCTTTAAATGTGACACACTCTCCCGGATCAGTTAATCCATCTTTTTTTTTTGCATTGTATTTATAAAATCCTATTATTGTATTCTACAGATGTATATAAGTTTTATCCCAGCACTAGGCTCCAGACAGCAAAGCATTACTCATCACAGGTCCCATGTGTTGTTACAGTGAAGAGCTGTAGCCTCAGCTGTGAAGTAGAGCACTGGTTGAGAGGAAAAGTTGTTGATGAACATTGTTTTTTTTTTTTTTTTTTTTAAATCCATGTTTGTGTTTCTTTTTCTGGTGAAGTGAGGTTTAGATGATGGAATTTTGGGGGGTTATTTTGGTATTATCACATTGCGTGTTGTTTTATCATGATGCTCATATCCAACAACACACTTGTCAATCCTCGCTGGTTTCAGTTCTGATGCCTGTTTATGAGCTACTATATATATAAATAGATGAACAGGCATCTGACAGCACTGTGTGTGTGTCGGTTCCTAAATGGATGCACCCCAGAGTTGTTATTGTATTAATGGGCTGAGCATGTGGAGCAGGAGCAGGACACACTTCCCCACTGATGACATTTGAAAACCTAGCAGGCTATCGTGAATCAAGGCAGGGATTAAGGGCTTTAGTCCGAGTCCTCTCTGAACAGACAGGCAGCTCTGCACTCAATAAGGTAAGACAATGCGTTCGCCTCTGAGCTGGGGACCATTTAGCAGAGGTCTCCTCGCCTCATGATGGAGAACTGTCTCTGTATAGGTGGAGGATCACGCAGAGGTATTAGCACACACTACAGGCAGTCTTAACACCCTTGTGTGTGTGTGTGTGTGTACTGTGTATGTAGCTACGTAGCCTCATTGTCAGGCAGGTCTCACCTCTGTGGAAGTATTGTGATTTCTCCAGTTTGTCGCAAGCTTCTTTGCACTAAACTCAATCAGGGATAATCCTTCTATATCAAATGTGATTTAGGTTGGCCTGGGGAACTGCTTTGGCCTGAGAAATTCATTTAGAAATTACCCAGAGGCATTTATCCCATTAGTAAAGGCCAAGCGAAAAACGACTCCTGTTGTTATGGTCAGCAAATTACAATACTGTAGCTCAAGGCCATCTTTTTTATTTCACCCTATTTCCCAGGATGTAGAATGATTCTGCGGGGTAAGGGTTGTATCTTTTTTTTTACTGGCATGTGACATAAACATAACAGTTCCTCGGCTGCTGTAAGGCAGCAGCATGGATGAGATGGAGCAGTGTATGTACGATGTAAAGCTTATGTTTACCTGCATAGCACAATATTAAAATGTAGCCTGCTTATTCTGTTGGAGTAGTGGATATAAGAAGGCCAATCTGAACCAACACGCCTCCAATCAAAATGAAAATGAAGAGCATGAATGAGCTCCATTTTCTCTAAGGTTAAGAGGGGGAGTCGTTTTTTTTAGTAATCACTTAAAGACATGCTCTTGCAATTATTTTATGCAATTTGGAATAATTAAAGCCAGTTGCATGGGCTTCTATACTGTATCTGCATGTTTATTGCTGTATAAAGGCAGCAAACATGCAGCTGATGCAGGAATGCACTTTTTTGTTTGGTGCCCATTCACCTTGCCGAAAGTCGTCACAATCGCACAGACCGTTACCACTTTCACACGCTTGGCAAAAGACAGCAGCTTGGATGTCGCACTCTAAATGAAATCCTGACTGTTTTTTGGGGTAAAATAAGGAAAGGAAAAATAATCCTGTAAACAAACTGTACTGATGAAATTATAATTGTTTTTTAAGTTTCCATATTTCATGTGACTAAATTAAAAAAATGCTTCTTTTCTATTTTCCTGTGAGTTATATCAGACGTTGGATGTCTTTCTGCTGATGATAATAAATCTTCTGCCAGCAGCTGGTTAGCATAGACACAAAAACACAGTGGTTTTCACACAGTTTAAACTGCTGGTGCTGCTGCTGGGGGCTAGCTTCACACTGTAATTACTGTGGTATCCATGTTTTTCTCCTGACATTCAGCAAGGAAGCTTACAACTGTATCTCTCACCATTTGGACCTGTTCCCTCAGCTGCAGCCACGTTTCCTGTTCTACGTATTCACAATGTGCTGTAAACTGCGCAGTGTGTCAGCAGTGTAGTGCTTTGTATACCGTATGCAGGCAGGCCTGTGCGATGCACACCTTTTTTTTAATTTATTTTCCACTTACACTCTCCTCTTATATATGAATAGTGTGTAGCTAGTAGTCAAAATGTGTTTCATTGGATGGCGGAGGCATGACCAACCCTTCGCCGCCTCTGATTGGCTGCCACCTGCCCCCTTTAAAAGTTGGTTGGTTATGC
The DNA here is from genome assembly GCF_900634625.1 of Parambassis ranga. NCBI lineage: Eukaryota > Metazoa > Chordata > Actinopteri > Ambassidae > Parambassis > Parambassis ranga. The sequence continues at coordinate 8,128,199 of NC_041043.1, forward strand.
TTAAACGTGTGTTTTGATGATTGGTTGGAAGTGAGCGCAGTTATGATTGCTGTGGTTGATTCATTGATTCCTTCACTGTCAACTGTAGATGGATTTGGATGTGAGAAATAATACATCACTAATGAGCAACATTAATTAATTACATGTTGTAAAATGTGAACATATCTTTAGACTTCGGGACACAAATAAGCAGACATTCAGAATTATTATTTATTATGGATGTCTTATTGTGAAAATACTTGTTGCTATTTGTTAAATAAATGTTTATTTAAAGCCAAATAAATGAGTGTGATGTTACCATCTCACTTACAAATGTTACAGGGAGAAATAATTGCAACGTGTGATTGGATGGAGGTCTATAAAAAAAAAAGTTAATTTGTTTGGTTGGGTGATTGGCGGATGGTTTGTGTGTGAATATGCAGATTTTCAGTAATCCTGTTCTTAGGAGAATCCAGGATATCAGAATCAACCAATCAGAGGCAGAGTAGGGCGGGGTGAGTCTGCATCGATTCACTTCTCGCCTCAAACCATGAAATATTTAAATAAACAGAATAAATAGGAAGGCTGAGGCAAGATCCTTTTAGGGTACATTGAAGGTGATATTTAGTTAGTTATTTAAACTGATTTTTAATTTTTTAAGTGCACTGGATGTAACAGAAGGCTCAGTAATCTGGACCTGAGCTTCCCTTAATACACTGAAAGGTCTCACGTTTGAAGCATTTTATTTTGAAATTCAGCTGTGTATAGTATAGCTGAGTATATGTGCATCAGACCAGTGGAGGTCAAGGAATGTCTGCAGATGGTTTACTTGACTGTTAATGATCATTTCAGAGGTAGCCCTGTAACAGACCAGCTGTTTAAATAGACACTTTACAACCTCTGGTCAGTTAGACTTTCAAACTGCATAATTACCGTGCTGCTTCACCTGATAGTTGGCCCCTCTTATGTTTTGTGATGATCCTTACCGATGATGTTTTTGGCCATACAGATGTCTCCTTCATCCTCTGTTGTTGTTATTCTCCACACATGTCTGTTTCTGTTGTTTAAATAAGTGGTGTGCAGCAGCATGCTTATCAAAGTCCTACTGTAGATTTTTTATTTTTAAAAAGCTTGTTTAAAGTAGCCCTGCTGAAGTGGGGAGAGATGCAGACTTTATTCAGGACCTGCAGTTGTACAGGGAAGCTCTGTTTACTTGTGATCACAGTGAATTTTAAGAGGTCTTCAAGGCCTTGTTTATTCGTCTGTGTAGAGACCTGTCTTGAGGTGGTCGGCTGTGTGAAGCCTTGATAACAAAAAGATGACGGTGGTTTCACTGAGGCAGACGACGAGATCTAATTTTCTTTAAGACCAAAGCACATCGTGGCTGCCTCTGTTTGGCTCTCGGTGTTCTAACACCTGTAAATAATCGGTAGCTGTAACCTTCTCAGTTTCTATTTTTGCAGACTGTGTGGAAAACCCGGAGCTATCCCTCAACACGGACAGGTGTGACACTGTTTTCTAACCACAATAAAAGATGGACACGGTTCAGACATTTATAGGGTGAATTTTACTTACTTGCCAACAGCTCTGCATCATTCAGGCTGCAGTTCCCACCACAGCCTTTGTGCTTCCCTTATTGGATTTCAGCGGCAGTGATATCTTGCTTGAATATGCTGCTGAATATTTAGCATCAGCAGCTATTACAAAGCATAATATACTTGCTAACACATGAGGGCAAAAGGCCATGAGCAAATGCAGCTAGCTTCCCGAGCTCTTTAGAGATCAGCGAACTATGAAAAGCAGTCTCTTCAGTTACCCTCTTGAACAGAGTCGCTGAAGGGCCAGTGATGCTGGTATCATATTTCTAAAAAGCCTGCAGTTTCCCAGTTCACAGACCCAAATGGTCTCAAAATGCACTAAGCTGTGAACCTCCTGCATCCAGGGTGACTTGAGTGAATGGTTTGCAAATATTTCTGTCTTTTAAAGTACGTTTATTTTTTTACTATTTTGATTTAATAGGTAAGACATGTATTGACATTGACATGTAGATGTGTGTTCTTTATGTTTTTAAGTTGTGTTGCCTAGAAACCAATACAAACCAACCCGGCCTAATGGTGCCTGCTCTCATGGATGCATTCATGTTGACTATAGCACTATGTTGTATGTATGCATGTATGTCGTCTGTTGAGTGCTGTGCATTAAGCCCATAGTGTTGTGGCCTCTATATTTTCTATGTAGTCCATCAGCTCTGCCTTCCAGGAAGCAGAGCCAAGCTTACACTGCTCAACAAAATGCTGGGACTCATTAGGCCCCGAGCAAGCAAGCTGACACCAAGAGCCAGAGCCAAGGGCCATACTTACAGATAAGCACCCAATTCCAAATTTACCCAAAGCTTCAACCAGAATGTTACTTAATGTGGCGCTGGTTTTTTTTCTGTACACAGAAAGAAGCAACAGTCATAATCACAAATATGGAGCTATTACCATGATTCTAATACCCACATGAAGTGTTTAAATTCACTTGACATCTTTGGGGATGGGTGGTGGGGGTGAGGATTTGGTTTGGACTCGGGCCTGCGGGGCAGCGTCTCAGGGCCCCTTCAAGCTGCTGTGTGGTGAGTGTCTCCACAGGGGGCAGGTTAAGCCTGTTAGTCCCATATGATGACACAGCAGGTTTTGTCCACAGATTCTAGGGGTGGAGAGATGAGAAGGAGGTGGACATAGAAAATCTTCTTTTTCTATCTTGTAGCTCATCACCACCAGAGTGGCCACCGCCAATTTTTTTTCTCTCTCTCTCTCTTTCTCCCTCTTGTTTATGCCGGGGCCCCATTACAGTAAGCCTGGCTGCAGGAATATTTCTGCTCTGCGCCTATCTGACAGCCACAGCTCCCCTGGCATCTCCTTTATGAACCTTAGTCATTTTAATAAGGTACACTTTACAACCTTATCTCCACTTTGGAATAAACATCATCTATAATATAATATAAAACATATTTCTAGGTGTGCCTGAGTTGTTAAAAATGCAGAATATAGCAGACATTATTGGAGAGTGCACCGGTCCTTAGAGGGACACGGATGTATTATGCAATAATTTATTTGAAATTGAATAATTGAATCTGCCTTGAGGAGAAGCGGAGCTTAAGAGCGGCCTGCTGGAACAGGTTTCGAGGTGGAATGTCAGACTCAAACCAGCTCTGTCCGCTTGAAGCAAACCAGACTTCAAATTACTTCAAGAGGAAAACAAATTTCACCGGTCACTGAAGTCACTTGAACTCATTCACTTGTCTTTCTTCTCAGAATCACAGGAAATTACAATAAAACAGTTGGAGCTGTGTGCTGCTGTCATTTCAGTCGCCAGTATATAGTTTATGTGCTGCAGTAATTGTACAGTGGAGTGTTTCTGCCTTGACTTTGGCACTTGTCTTGGTGTTCAGAAGAAAGCATAGCACATTAAATATTAGTTAATCTCAAGGAGCCTCTCCAAGTAACCTTCTAAAATAATTTTATTCAGAATTACATCTTGCAGGATTCTGTTTGCCTGCGTTTCACTTTGAGAGACTCTGCTACTGTAAAAGTCTGAATCATTTGTCTCCAGTGTAGAAATAAATATGTAAATAGTTCACAATTAATGGAAGGTTTACATAACAGCGACTTACAGCCATGTCTGATTTGCATACTCCAACAGTGCAAGTTGAAAGGTGGCTTTTCAGTTAAGAGGATACATAAATCATGTGTTTGCGGAAGGTGTGATGTGCATCTGTAATCGCGTCCTATTTACAACCTGTTTGCCTTAGCTCGGATGTACTCTTCCAAGAGGCTACAGCAGCTTATAAAATGTTGGCCCTTTCCCAAGCACCGAACGCTGTGATGCATGCACTCCAGTGCTGATTAATTCATGCTGGCAGTAGATATTCCCCCTGTATAAATACCTGCAGCACAATGACCGGGATCTGTAATTGTGTTTTAGTAATTATTGTATGACATCTGGCAACAGGCTGTTTTTATTTGCACACTGCTAAAATGTTGTCTGGGGCAGAGGCTTGTTCCATGGATACACTCAGTGAATGATAGCACCTACAGACACACTTTCTAAGTTTATATGTATAACTTATATATAAGTTTATATATATTCATATGACATCTCTCATACTCTTTGTCACCTTGACACCTTGACTTGACCAATCAGAGCAGACAAGGCATTTTTGATCATGTAATAATGTGGAAGCACACTGAGAGAAATGTAGTCATCATATTTTCACATTTGGACTACTTGACGTTTATACAGAAATCACAGGAGCATTGGTATATATTTACCTTCCCCTTACATCTATATGTTACACTTGAAAGTCAAACTGCTGCCACTCATATGTGCAGCCATGGGAGCTAACAATCAAAGAGAAGCTCAGAAAGACAGAAAGAGTAATGCTCGTGCTCACTCTCTCTGTGCAGCTCACACGTTTTTATGTGTTTCAGTTTAGCTTGTGTTTTGTATTCAAATGCACGCCGACTCTGCCTGCGATAAAACTGACCATAATGTTAATAAGGCGGCAGCCGAAGGTGCTGTTGTAAAGATATCTCGTGTCATTGCTCAGAGCCTGTGGGCTCTGCCGTAGTTTTTATAGCTTTCCTGAGTAGACATTTCTTTTTTCTCTCAGCCTTTGTGAGATAGACCCATCCATTACTTCTCTCTGGACATGAATGTATTGCTGCTTGGAAAAGAAGCCTTTTGATTTCATGAGAGAAAATATTACACTGTAGTCACACCAGTCAGTGGTAATTTGACAGTCTGGCTGTCACAAAGCTGCTTAAATTTTTTTTTTAGGAGTCCGGACTTTGTTTTCATGGTTATATTGCGTATCTTAAATCTCACAATTCACCCTGAAACAAAATGGCCCACTTGAAAACAGCTCCCAAAAAACCCCTTTGAGAGCGGAGCCAACGTGATGGCAGCCAAGTTTGATTATTAATGGCGGGTCTCTATCTCTCAGGTCCTAATTGGTCTCTGCTGATTGCTGAGCGTTCTGATTAAGAAATGCCATTAAAATTGATGTATTATGCTTCCAAGAGTTTTTCACAGTTAGATAGCTGCTTCAATCAATTGATAATTACATAGATGATTTATAGCCGAGCCTCATTTTGACAAGTTTACAATAATTGGCACCATAGAACTTTTTTTTTCTGTACATCCACTGAATAAATGTATTTTTTTTTTATTTTTTTTTATTTTGTACCCCAGGTTTACGTTATAAATCTCAGATGATTTAACTCATTATTTGGAATGAAGTCCAGTATAGTGACTTTTGGACAGAAAGAGTGTTTTTCATTACAAATATGCAAATATATAATTGAAGGATGAGGAGACGAACTATAAATCTATAGGGAGAAGCCAATGAGGTGGTTAATGATTGCTTTGTGTGGAGTTAATGGAAAACATCGCTAATTTCATGGCAAAGTAAACATTTTTCCTACGGGGTTTCCACACATTTTTACTCATAAGAATAAAGCAACAAAGAAAATCCAGGTTTTGTTTACACGCTTCACGCCGACAGGGTGAAGCGTGTCCATATACACAGTCCAATACACGGTCATAAAGTCTTTATTGTCCTTTGCATTGTTCTGTATTTATGCTTTAAATGATAATCCTCTAAGAACAACGAGAGGATGCGTTCAGCTGCATAACCTTTGTTGCACATGTTGGACATGCTCTAACTTTTAATAAGCTTATTATAGCTGTGTTACATCGACACCCACATGTCAGAAGCTTTATTTAGAGTGGCATTTGTTGCAGTAGCAAATACATTTTAACTATATAAAGTGATGGTGGAAAGAATCGTTTTTTAATACAAGACAAGCGACTGTCTACTTCATCATCCTCTCACGGAATATTTGGCGAGGAAGCCCTTTTCATTCCTGCACAATCATCACAATGGAAATCACTTTTTTCTTTTAAAGTATAAAGAAACAGGCGTTGATTCACCATTTTTCATCCTGAAAGGAAAAATGCAGCCAAAATCATGTTCTACAGACTATTAAGTCAGGCGTGATGTATGCGAGCTGGAAGTAGAGTCTGCAAAACATGATGAATGAGCGTTCAATAACATTTAACTTTTTGAAAAGGTTTCCCTGTCTGCTTTGCCTCAGACATATGGTTCTACTCTGCAGCCCATCCTGAGAGCGCTCTGTATCATCAGGGGTATTATACTTTGAAGCAGAGCAGATACTTCACCTGCTTCACTACCTCTTGTTTTTTTTAATATTTCTGGCAGTGAGTCTTAACAGAGGGACAGCGAGGAGACAGAGAGAGTTGTACCTGCACATCACAACACAAAAGCTTTTGATTATTAGCTGCCCGGCATAATAAGAGCCTGTCAGTGCCTTGCTCAAAGACTGAATGATTGCTGTTTTTTATTAAAGATGGTCTTTCAGCTTGGTGTGGAACTGCATTCTAGATCTGTTGTACTGCATAGCTATTAAACTGTACTTTTATTTGGATGTGAGACTTGAGTTGGCCACCCACCATCAACAAATTAAAAAAAAAATAAAATAAAAAAAAAGTTTGGCTAAAAACGATGAGGATGGCTCACAGATAAGTACAAACCTGTTTCCTTTGTTCCTACCAAAGAAACAGGCTGATTGTTCTTTTTCTACTAAGAAAAGTGGCGGAATGGGAGAATGTTTTCTGCTGCATTTTTTTTATTCTGTTAAAGGAAGCTTGATTTGACCATGTGATCATGAATGTGTAAAAATTAGAATGCATAGGTAAAGAAGAAAGGTGGTAATATTCATAATAGAAGAAGATTTCCAGTAAAAACAAAGCGGTGGTGGATAGTGTTGCCTTCAGGTTTATGATCTATGAAGGGTCTCTGTCTGTAACAAAGCCCTCCTCGTGCTCTTTGATTGAAGTTGGGTGTTTATACAGATTTTTTAGATCATGAAGTTCAGTACAGATGTCTTTTTTTTTTCTCCTTCTGAGATGAAAAAGTGCATCATAAAAACTGATCCATAGATCGGGAGTGTGTTTTTTTTCTGTACAAGTTCACTCCTTTTGTTTGCCACATTGATCTTTATTTCTTTCATTTTCTGTGATCAAGCTGTAATTCAAAGAATAATTGATGTCTTTTTGTGTGTGTGTGCTTGTTTTTCGACAAATGTCCTTGTACACACACACACATGCTGTCTCACAGACAGACAAACAAAGAGTGAGATGTGGTGACTTCCAAAGGCTGCCACCGCAGAGGAGTCAGATGATCGCTTTTTTTTTGTTTTGTTTTGTGTGTTTTTTTTTTTTACCAACACCAGCGCTGTTGTTAACATTACACAATGAAAGGCTTTGAAGTGTCATCTCCCTCTTCTTTGTCGTCATCTTATAAAGAGCAGAGCTTTCAGTTTGGTGTCTGCATGCGGTTTTATTTGCACTCATTTTGCTAGCAGTCCCAGGGAGCTTTCCAAACATATGCCTTCTGTTTAGCCTTTTCCTCTGCCAAATTATCCGCCGCTGACCTCTGATATTCTCTCAGGACAGTTGGGGGAGTTATTGATAGGTTTTGCTCGGTGCGTCTCTGTGCAGTCGTTTATCTGTTCCCCAGAGGTTACACTAATAAATCTCTTCTTGCACACTTGAATGTGTTTTTTTTCATGCTTTTGAGTGAAGGGACGCCTGATTCTTTGGCACTAACAGATGGCCGACACGAGAACATTTTGGCCCACATTTACAGATGGATTCATTTTAATTTGCTGTTTTTTTAAGCCTCACCACACTCACCTACTGTTATGTTGTTGTTGTTTTTTCTCTGCAGGTGTAGACAGCAATACACAAAAGATCTAATTTGTCTGTGATGAGCATCCCCATCCACCAGAGACCAAAGGTACGGTAAGATATGAAAAGCTCATTATCTTATGTCCCAATAAACATCTTATTATGAGAAGCCACACAGTGCGGTACTAAAATATAATAAAAGAATGAGTCAGTCATACTCTGCCTCATCATTTTATTCTGCACTTATGTTTTCCCATAGAAACCACTGTGATCTATTTTCATTTGAGTAATTTTACAAACATTATTATTGTTGTTAAACAGAATTTAGATATGAAATAATTCAATTTCTTGGGCTATATTTTTATATGTGCTATACATAGCTTGTGGTACCGCACGTGGTGTTGGCCTGGTTTGTGGGTGGGGCTGGAATTATTTGACATACAGCGTCATTAATTTTGCTCGACTTCCCTGTTGTGTCTGCAAAATGAGCTACGTCCGTCTTTGTTTCTTCTCTTGCAATTCCATCAGCAAGCAAAACCAAGTTGGTCTCCAAGCAATTACAGGGTTAGAGCCTGATCTCAGGTCATTAAGAGATAGGATTACTCCTGGACGGCGAGACCCCAGGAATGTACGGACCCCTCTGGTGGTCTGCTCACCGCTGATGAAATAGAATTGAATTAATGGGGTTGCCCACTGTGAGGACTGATTAGAACGACATACTGCTTTTGATCCCTTAGCGAGGTGACCAGGCGTGGGCGCCACAGGCATCGTGGACGGGCGGGGGTTGGGCTGTGTGTGTGTTTGTGTGTGATTACGTGTATGTGCCCGTCCTGGGTCAGTGCATCACTGATGAACAGGGCTCATTATGTGCGCTCTTTGTCGAGGTTCAACCCTCACTGGGGGGGCTTCAGGTGCACAATCGTTCTGTGGTTTGTGGAAAGCTCATTCTATGGCCAAATGCACTGTTGTGCTGCATACATTGGAAACGGCTCATCTCACCTGCAGCTTGTTTTGTAGTCTGATCAAGAGCTGGACATTTGCTGGTTGGGGCTGCTATCAATTTAAGGTTAGAAGTTACCGGTACATGCTGACCTGTGCTTGTTTATATTGACACAGTGGAGCAGGCTAGCATCCTCGCTAACACAGGGTTCATTAATTTAGAGAGTATTTCTTTTTTCTATAGTTTTAGATATTGATTTTTTTTAAATATACTGGTTTAGATATAAGGGCACATTGTGATTTTTTTTTAATGCTGTAAAAACTTGACAGTCATGGCTTAGCTGATATCATACATTACACAGAAACACATAAAAAAGCAAATATTTGCTTTTTATTGCTCAAGAGACCTCAAGCTGTGAAAACAGCATAGTTGGAGGAATCTGCTCGACAAACTGTGAGGACACCATTGATCAATTCTCTTATTCTACAACCTGTCTGGTTCAATGCTCACCACACCTGCTTTCATTGTGGTTCTGTTGCCTGTTGTCTTTAGTGCTTTGTGTTGTTGGTTTTAAGTGTTACATAAGTTGATGAGGAACACTTGAGTGTAACATTACGCCTTTGTGGACATGGCTTTCTCTTCTTCTCTCATTAAGGCACCACCACCACCACCAGCAGCAGCAGCAGCAGCAGCACTTGTTGGGATGGTATAAAGTCTTTCTGATGTCTCAATTGCAGGCATCCATTGATTGTTTCAGTCACGCCCACTTCTCCCAGTCTTTCCTTGAACTTCACTCTCCACTCACATCAACAGCCCAGTGCAGCACTACACTTCTTACTAATGCCATTAATGCATTCCTGGCAAGACTTAAATTGTCAGCTTTATTTATTTAAATGTTTCCCCACATTTTCTTTTCGCTTTCAATTAAGGAGCCTCTCCTCCACATTTGAATGTGATCAATCAGAACGACCTCAGTCGCATTTGATGACACTTATGAAAACTTTTTGATTATACCTCGGCCAACAGTTAATCCTGACTTAATAGCAATGCAACACCCTGTCCTCACAATTTATAACTCTGTGGCATGAAATTATAGGCTTTCAGTATAAAATTATGATCAGTAGTTCTCTGGTTTTTGTTACAATCATTCTCTTTTCAGCTGATTGTAACCACAGCATGCAGCAACTTTTGAATAAAGTACTTACTCTTTTGTATTTTAGTGAGTAATAACAAAAGAAAAGAAAGGTGTTACAACTTTGAAGTTCCACTGTGTGATGACACCGCATTCATCTTACCCACTAATTGAAAATGTCTATGGGAATATCTTATAGCCAGTGGTTACCCGCCGGCTATAAGGTGTCACCATCCGTCTCTGCGTGCCTGTAAAGCTGTGAGTGGTTTCAGGGTTTTCCATTAGTTGCTTATGACTGTTCTCACGCCAAACAAACTGCAGCACATTTAGCTCGGAGTAGCACATACTGTAGAGCCCTGGTGGGGTTATTTGTTTCAGAGCCAAGTTCGAGTGCTGTTGTTCTCATTTTAAGCAAAAAGAGTTGCAGAGTTTGTTTAAAAGCACTCCAGACATTCTTGGTGTGAATGTGCCCTAAATCCTCACAGCAGAGTGTGAGAAACATGCAAAAAAAAAAAATACAATAGCTAAATTATCAAAAATATCCTGCTGCTTGCCAATTCTGTTACTATAATTCAAGCTGGAACCAAACACAGTAAGTTGTTGTTGTTGTTTTTTTTTAAAACCACATACCTTGGGAAGTAATGGTCATCATCACCCTTGTTTTGCCCGCCTTGTGCTGTTTATGTTGGGCCCCCAGACGGTAAACTGGAGCTGTCTGCCAGAATCATTCTCAAGGCCTCCTTAAGTAATGATAGATGACAAGCTTCTGCAAGGAGGAAAACAGGTCCCCTGGTAGCGCGCAGAGCATCTCAAACAAAGGTGCCATCAGCTGGCAGTCTACCTGCCGCACTATTGAGGAGGAAGGATGGGATGTGTGGGGTGGACTGAATAAAAGACTGGAGGGGACTGAGCAGCAGCAGCTAATGAGAAAGAAAGTTGCCTCTCTCCTGTTGAAGACTGAGTAAATTACTGCGAGGTGTGTGTGAGAGTCCTTATTGTCAGGTTGTTTAAAGCGACATTTCAGTTCTCTGCTATGGTCCTTTCAGCGTGAGTCACAAAGAACAGAGCACAGGGCGGCATTTTCTGCAATAATGCTCATATGGTGCAAATCTGCTGGATGAGCTGAGAGCCATTACTGTGGGAGAGTTGGTGATTAAACCAAACCACAGTTTTAATGCTTTACCACTGTTAGGCACACAGACACAGATTCTCTGGCATCTGAATTTGTTGTTTCATGGTTAGTGACAGTGGACCTATTCTGCATTCGATTAAATATTTAGTGTGCAATCTATACCTCTTTAGATTTGTAAAGGTATTGATGGCCGCAGGCTGTGGGAATAATGTATTTAATAGTGGAGCAGCCTCTATGAAAGACACTTTACCTTGACTTTATGCACATTCAAATTTTCTGTACTTTGCTATTCATAGATTATGGTCCTGCACATGTTTTGCACATGTTTTGCCACTGTGTTCAGGGTTGGTATGCATTATAAGTGTTTTTTTTGTGTTCTCAGTGATCTCAGTGATCTTATTCATAAGGGAAAGTGATGCGGCACAAAATAAATAGAAAGTTAGAAAGTAGACCTTAGATTATTTGGACCATCCAGGTCAAGAATTGATTTTTTTTAATGCGACTCAGTTTTCAAGACACTCTATTAGAGCAACATGTTTCATTATTGATTCATCTGTAAATTATTTTCTCAATTAATCCATTAACATTTAGTCTAAAAAAAATGTCCGGAAATGCTGGGAAACATGGTCTCTACTACAGTCATTCACATTCTGTGTGTGCGCCACAGTGTGTGTAGTTATGTATCCTTCCTTCTAATGTTAAATGACACTGTTATTTTATGAGTTAAATAAATATTAGCATGTCCTTTAGCATTTAAGTCCATGGTACTTCATTACAGTTTGTGCTATATGTACCTTTACTTAATGGATGGCCCGCTGTGGCGGGATAAAGATGTTAAGTTGAACATTTTTAGTGTCACATGTCTCCTCCTGCAGCCACATAAGCAGAAATAGTAGAAATAGCCTTGATGTAAGGTTAAGTGCTGTTTTTTAAAACCCTGCCTCCGACCGTGCTCATGGATGGACGTCCGCCTCCCACCATTATTGAAACAAGAAGAAGCCTTCACCTGCTGACAAAGAGGGAAAAGAAGCCTTTAGAAAGGCATTTATCTGGATGCTGTGCAGTGGAGTATTTAGCTGTGGAGGCAGATAATGATGGGGTAGTTCTGGGTAAAAGTACCTTCTAAGCAGAAAAGTAATGTCACTAATGACATGACCTCTGACCTGGCCACCATGACATGCATGTCTGATATTGTCTTTGCAGCTAAGAGCAATTAGGTGTGCAGGAACAAGGGAGAGGAGAAAGCAGGGGAGCAAGGTCAGGCTTTTCACAAGCCCCCCCCCCACTCTCTCTCTCATACACACAGACACACACTCTTAGCTCTCATGCTGCCATTCATGAGGGCGTTCTCCAGCCCTTTCGCAAGGCACGGCCGTGGTCTGAATGATTAAAATGGCTTCCGATATGTGTGTGTGTGTGTGGCACACGGGGATCCCACATTCACATGCTGCTACCAGACCATAACAGAGGCGGAACATAAACACACATTCATAAACACCGAGTGCGGCTCTCGCTGTCGTACGTACCCGGTTATATTCTTGTCACATAAACAGTGAGGCATTGTCTCCTGCACGCCCCTGGAGTGATTAAGACGTAAGGCACCGCAGGGGGTCGGCCCGTGGTTAAAGGAGCATAGAATCCGAAGAGGCTGACACACACAAACACACACACATACACACAGCAGGGGTTTTAGCATGGCATCTTATCCAGGCCATTGAGGCTAATATCTGTGAATGGGGCATGCTGGCACTTTCAGCAGTGCTATCAGTGTTGCTTCTTTTCCTTAAAGTGCCCTCAGGGACTGCACAGCACGAAAACACATCATAAGAGAGAGAGGAGAGAAAGTATGTACCTACTTTATCTTCAATCATGGCGTGGAATAAGTACAGTACTCTCAAGTCGTTTAAGTTTAATTGTCAGATCATGTTTGGCTCAGGAGATAAAACTTTTTTACTCTGCTGTTTAAAACTATACACGCCTGCCTGCCTGCTTTGGATGGCCAGCACTCACTCACAGTGATGTTTAAATAGCTAGTTTCATAAGCTCTTTTGTGCAGCTTTTTAAAAAGCACATTGTAAACTGAACAGGCCATGAAAAGCTCATTACATCTTCATTGTCAGCTTCCCATCATAAGAAAGTTTCAGACTGTCACCTGACCTTCCAATAAAAAAAAAAAACAGTAGGTGGGCCTCAGTGACACTGAGCTAAAGATAAATGACAAATCCATGCAGACATATTGTTTTTAGAGCTGCCACCTGCAATTTATTGATAGAACCATGAGCTGAAGAAAACAGGGGGATTTCACAAAAGCATATCTGCAATGGAAAACAATCAATGCCTGCTTTTCAAAGATCCCCCCCGCCCCTTTATTCTTGGCAAATCGTCTATTCAAGGAGGTACAACACGGTGACATAACCCAAACAGAAAGCTGAGGAATGTTGAGCGTCACTCACGGCTGTCTGTCCATCCAGCTATTCATCCACAGGATCCTGTCAGCCATGGTTTGCACAAGCCATTCTGATGCGTAGCCTTCGTGACATGACGTTATCAAGAAGCATTTCAGTCTGTCTTGTCCGCTGTCTTATTTACCTACACCTGAGCATCAATGCAAGTGATGGCGTATTGATTTTTTATTTTTTTTTACACTGGGCATGTGGTATTATGTCGTGACCCGTAAATCAGAGCTTAGTGTGTGTCATTAGTTGCCAAGATGGTTATCACAGCAGATAAGGTATATTGTTTCACTTAATGTCTTGAGCAGCACTCAGCTATAGAGCCTGGATATAAAACAGTGTGTGCTTCAGAAGCAGAGTTATAGGTAATTTCATCTTTGCTGAGCATTATATTATATTACATTTCATTGCTTTATTTCTCCTACTATAACAGAGACAGTCAGCTTTTGTGTTTTCACCATATTCTTTTTACTTCTGGTCAATGTATTGTTTTTATTCCTCTGTTACCTTGGATGCAGTGATGCTGACAGGATGCACATATAAAATAGAGCCTGCACACAATGCATTATGCAACATCTGAGATGGGAGATAAAAACTTATTGCTGTTCCTTTCCTCCTTTGTTCCTCGCCGAACTTGATTGAATGTTTTAAATTTTTTAGCTGACTCAAGCTGTTTGGTCTGCAAAAAAAAAAAAAAACGAAATAAAAATCAAATAAGAAGGTTTTTTCCGTCTCGGACTTCTGCACAGCGCTGTGGCTTCCTTCCTGCTCTGCATCAGTTAAAGAAAACACTGACATTGTGAATAGCGGCGGTGCACCAGATTTACAGTGATACACGTTTGAAAGGAAGCAATTTCCATGCTTGTATGAAAACTCCTTTTTAACCTTTAATTACATCGCAGCTCTGTAAGGACCAAATGTTCTCTGCTGAAATTAATTTCCCAACAGGGGCTCTTATCAAAGAATTCAGATTTACCTTCTTATCATCTGTGGTCAAAGGCACTGTGTGAGAATTTACTCTGAATTAATTGGGAATATCATCTGCCAATTTTTTTTATTTATTCATTTTTTATTTTGGATATCTCCCTAATGTTGACATAAGCTTTAATAGCCATCTGCGGAGTGCAGCTCATTACGGCACATATCTCCATCCCTGCATATGTAGGAGGAGAGGATTACAGATGACTTGTGTCGTTTTCCACAGGCGCGACAAAGGTGCCGAAGTTAGAGCGAGGCTATACTCCATTGCATTTATTACTGAAAATGAACTTGAGAGGCTGCTGTCATTTATCCGGTTATTACTGAAGTCTGTTAGAAGGGTTTAGAGGGCAAATACAGGCATTAAATATTGAAGCATTGCTGAATGCTACTGGTCGTTTGCAGTTTTGCTTTTAACTTGCACTTCAAATAAAGAATTTTCTTCTATTATATAATCAGGAAGCCCTTTTCCACCACCTCATGTGAAGGTTTTTGCGTTCGGTGTGCATGTAAAATCTATTAAAAAAGGGGATCCTCGTGCAGGTTTATGGATGGCACATGTGTAGTGCAGATGTCAAAGTGGTTCTATAGGGGCTGTGAATGTGCATTCCTGCACCATATGTGTTTTTCCTTAACTCTACCCTCCAAAACCTTTACTTTCTGCTGAGGCAAATCAAATCCAGTTTGAGTTTAAACTCCTGCTTGCATCAAAATTCACATCAGCCTCACTATACACACACACACACAGACATACATGCACACACACACACTTGTGCATCTTTCCAGTAAACCCCAAAAAATGAAAGTGCTGCTTGTAAAATTGATTTTCAGATTGAAGCAGAAATTTTTGTTGATAAAAATTCTTGACACTGTAGCAGCAGAGAGAGAATCTGCAGGAAGGCAGTTTGGTGTGCACCGAGTGCCAAGCTAGGCGAGGCGCTGTCTGAAGTGTACTCGAGGTATCAGATGAGCAGGTGTTGTTGGCTTTGGAGAGCAGTTAAAAAAGAAGCCCTCTTCTATACGTACTGACCTTCTGTGGCCAGATGAGCCGATGAAAGCAAAACAAATACGTCAGTGAGCAGCCTATGTAAATACCTCGCCCCTCTCTCTCTCCTCTGTTAACTCACAGGTGTTACTTCAACAAATGCCACTCAACAAATTTACACTTTTGAATTGAACAATCTTCTTTCTTGAGCCTTTTTTTTCTGTCATTTCATCTCATCATGTCACTTATCTTCCCCTCGGCTGTTTTTTATTTGTATTTTTATTGTGTAGTTCGCTTTGCCTGTATGTCAGCCTCTCCTGCTTTTGTCAAGCATACAACCACCCACTGAGATCAGATTTAAGCAGACATGTTGAACACGACACTGCAGAGTCGCATGCCTGGAGCAAAGCATGCTGGGATAAAGCAACACATAGCTATAGTACGCTGCTCTGTGACGGCTGAATGGGCCTGGTGATGTAAGTGTAAGTGGTACTGTCTTCTGTAATTGCTCATATGGATGTATGCTTTGTGGGTCATTTTAACACCACTATGTTGTAATATGAGATTTTTCTATAATCTGGTTTTCCCTGAGAAGGTAGCTGCACATTTGTCGTACTCTATTAGATCCTTGCATTTTGTTAGATGATAAAAAATGGGATTAGAAACCTATAGAGGCTTTTTAATATCAGTTCTAAGCAAAGGTGGGAGCTAATATTTGAAGCACGGTGAAGGATCTTATCAGAGCTGCTGAAATTTTAGACCAACCCTTGTATATTCTCCACCACTACAGACCAATACCACTGGTAATTTAGTGCCACTTAAACCGTGTTGATGCACCTTGTGGTGCATTTGTAGCTGTGTGTGGATATGTGTATTCCAGCAGTGACATCAGCCTCACCTGAAGCACCCTGTGCTTTCATACATGTGTTTTCTAGTGGTGTAATTAGGAGAGGTTTGTTTCTGAACTTGAGCTATCTTAACAGAGGTAAAACACTCAAACTCTCCACACACCAGCTCTCTTAACCCTTTATTTTGCCTGCAACCAGGGGTGTTTTACAGGGAAAACAACTAGCTCTAAAGTATCCTTTGTTAAAGTGCACTGAAAAACAGAAAAGGGAAATGAGCTCATCTGCAAGGCCACTTTCCCACAAAGTGGCAGCTGAAGAATAATGCAGCTTTTCAGTTATAAAGTGAAACCTTATTGATTTACCTGTGCTGGCTGGAGGAAAGAGACTAAAGGAAACACTTTTGTCAACAAATGTACCCGCTAGTTCATTAAACCCATGTGATGTGCATAAAGCATATCATCAGATGATCAAATAAATTAAATATACACATACACTAAAGTTAAATTAACTTCAGCCAGCGCCACCTTCACTCCAGGAAAAAAAGTCAACTTGCCTCATTTTACCTCCAGTTTGATCATATTTCATCCCTGTGGCAAAAACATGGAACAGCTTTTTGAGGTAGAGGATACACTTCCCAATTATATTTGGTGATTTCTGACAGGGTCGCTGATCTGTGAGCCTCCATCCCTGCCGCCTTACATCTCACCCACACCTTCCAAGCTCACTTCGTTCTTCCTAAAACTTTTCTTTTTTGTTTTTGTTTTTAAATCTTTTTACCAAATCGGCCACTTCTGGGCTGAGGCCTTCTTGTTTAGTTGTGGAAAATCAATAGCCATTACAGCAGAGTAAGAGAGAGAGAGAGAAAAAGTGAGAAAGGGAACATGCTCGAGAGGCAGGGATACAGACTGCTATCCCTGTCAGTCTGACCCTGCCTGACGGCTGTCATCTCCCTTAATTGCTTTGCTAATATCATCCCCACTCAGCCTGGATCTAGGTCAGCAGGGCCCCTCTGCTGGAGCTGACTTGAGGCTGTCCTCCTTCATGATCTCTCCTGCTGTATGCCTTTTTTTCTTTTTTTTTTCTTTTTGTTCTCCTTGAGGGCCATCCCAATTAGAATAAAAACACAAGAGTTGGAATATGAGAAAGATACGTTGTTTCTTGTTCTGAGGTGACCCCGGTTTGGATTAATCCAATCACAGAGAATTTTTTTTTCTGGCAGTAGATAATCATTTATGCACCCTGCTCTATTCTGGGATGGGAAATAGGCTTGCTAGAATTAACCTTTTATATTTCCCTCAGGTGGATCTGCTTTTTTTCTTCTTCTGTCTTCCTGCTGTTTGCACCTTTAGGTCAAACTAAAAGCTTTCGTATAGTCTTTGAGAAGCTT
The DNA here is from genome assembly GCF_900634625.1 of Parambassis ranga. Classification (NCBI taxonomy): domain Eukaryota; kingdom Metazoa; phylum Chordata; class Actinopteri; family Ambassidae; genus Parambassis; species Parambassis ranga. The sequence goes on from NC_041043.1 coordinate 8,145,788, forward strand.
AGTATCGATAACTTCAGCAAATAAGCTGTTTGTTTTTTATGTCGGATTTCATAAACGAACAACGGCGTCATTTATTTTTGTTGCAGTTTTCATCAAAATGTGACTCAACATGACCGAGCTATGTGTTTAATGCAGTAGATGCAGTAAAAAGAAGTTATTACTGCTGTAATTTAGCCGGGTAGAATTGTGTTTGGAAAAGTTAAAGCTGCCGTCAGGAACTTTAATGCATAACCATTTATTTAGAAGCAATAAAAAATAAATTGCCCGCTTGGCAGCCAAAGATGGGCAGGATGATATTTCAGCAATGTAAAATCAGCAGCAGCTTATTTCAAAGTGAAATGTTGGGAAAACCATTTTCATCAATGAGGGGTCTGCGTCTGACTTCAATTATCGTCATGTCCAACTATAAGAATCTGTGCTTTGATAAATACAAGATGTATCATTTGTTTCAATGTGTGTTCGTTATAAAGATTGAACTTCTCTCTCCTTATCCCATATGAAGCAGCTTAATGAAGTCTGGAAAGCTGTCTGCATCCCAGTTTATTGTTGCCAGCACACCGTGGTGCTCTGCCTCAAATCATTTGATGCCTCAATTATTTTTACTATCAAGCAGGATTGCATAACAAAACACTTTCTGAGATGAAACTTGTTTTTTTTGCTTCCAGCTTTACTTGGCAAACCGTCCACTGGCTTAAAAAAAATACGAATAATACATAGAAAATAGGCTCGGTGGAGTCTGTGTCTGGGAGAGAGGATAATATTATGTGAATGTTGTGGATAAAGCACGGACCAGCTGTTTTCTGCCTTGAGGAAAAATGGCAATATTCTCTCTGTGAGTTTGTGAGTCAGTTATGAGTCAGTGTGTGTTTTATTGTACCAGGACAGGGGTGTTAGGATTTGAAAGAGATGGAGAGACTAAATCCTAGATATTACTTTCACATTCTTTTTTAAGGGGTCTTATTGTGCAAAATCTACTTCTTCTTATTGTGTTTGAACATAATTATGTGTCTCTAGTGTATTTGGAGACCTATAAAATATAGGCCAGTTTCCATTGGGCCTCTACAGCCTTTCCCATTCTGTCATGAAGTGTAACCGTGTGTGTGTTTGGAGTCATGCTTGCAGCTGTGGAGGGTCTCTTTAGTTAAGAAAAATGGTACAGCCTTCCAGAACCTGTTTTTTTTTTCCCCCAATGGAAACAGAACCTTTCCTATCAGCCTCTGAGCTGATGTGTAGTACAGTCATTCTGGAAAATCTAATGAAAATCAGGTCAGCAAAGTGTAGAGAATAAACAAACATTTTATTTTGAGATACACATTTGATGAGCTGTGTTTTCTATATTTTATTTATTGCCGAGGCCGTCCTTCTAAAATAACAACACAGAATTCATTTGCAGGTGTGCAGTTTTTTTTTCGGATACAAAACAGGTGCAGCACTTGGAGGATTGTGGTTAGTAATCCTGCTTTGATGCATCCTCAGTGTTGAGGGCTTTACAACCCACTCCTGCCTAATTCTACTTGGTTTAGAATGACAGGTAATGTGCTGGACCCTCCACACGTACATGCAAATAAAGTGAGAGTCTAAGGGGCTGACTGGCATTCAGCCATAGAGATCCACTGTGAGAGTTGTGTCATATCAGTGTTGCCTCATTTTTCATGGCTCCTCCCATCACTTTTGATGCTATCTGAGTCTTTTAAGCATGGGTTGGCCCCTGAACGGCTGAACCATGTGTCAGTCAGCTTCTATCAGCTAACAAGGAAACACAAGGTGCAGAGGAAGCTAGCCAGTGTTTTGTTTTTTAGCATTTTTGCCATCTTTATTAAGAAAATATTTGGATAAAAGGCACTTGTATCAATATCAGTGAAAGCTGATTGGCCTGGAGCATCTATTGCAAGATGGCTTGTGAGTTATTATTTGAATTTTGTGAATAAAAGGTGGCAGCAGTGGAACAAGGATAAAACCAGTCCTGAACCTTGGGAACATGTGAGTATTACCCCCCTGTGCACCTGAGCCCCGACCTCATACTGTGACACTTGAATTTAACAAACCAATTTATAATGGACAGGCATGGAAGACAAAAGGGGGGGGAAAAAACACATTTATCGTCAAGTGTTTGTGAACTTGGGTCTCCTGTCTGCTACAGGCAGCCATTTTAAACAAGGCAGCAAAGCACAGACATGGGACAGGGGGCTAGTAATTGTGTCAGCGGCATGGCTCTGAGCCAGTGCTTGTCAAGACTTCATACTTTCCCCTGCTCCTAGGTTTAATGGAGCATGTGAGGGCCAAGGTGTGCTGCCCCGGCCCCAGTCTAGGCTCTGTTCAAATGACCTCTCTGATGGGCACAGTGGAACAATAAGCCTAAGGTTGAGCAGCTGGGGAATGCATTAGTGTAAGACCCTTCCTGCTGCTTGCGATTTCAGCCTCAGTGCCCTCCGTTTGCTTCCACTATCACCCTCCTCTTTTTACGTTTATTAATAACAATAACCCTGTTTTGTGCTTTGGGTTGCATCGGTACAATTTCCTATAAATGCACAACCGATGCCTCGGTGCAGCATACACACATCCAGGTGTAAATGAGCATGTGGAAGCTGTGAATAGCTACTGATCCCCATCCTGTGAGACCAGACAAAGTTTTTTTGTGTGTTTTTATGTTTTTTTTTACATGTTCATCCCCTGGTGGGCTGTTATCTTGTGTAGATTGGCCTTCAGTTTCAGATTCCAAACATAGTCCAAATGAAGCCTCCCGCCACCATAAAGAGTGAAAGTCCAGCTGTCACACAAACTGTTTAGTTTGGAAGATCTAGAGGCAGACCCGCCGGGTAACACAAGGCTTGTTATTTTTGTTATTAAACTGCCATAGATGGGGAAAAATGCCCAGATCTCACAGATCTATGGTATCGCTGTTCAAATCATATCTGGACTTGGTGCTAATGAGAATTTGACTCACTTCTCATTCAGTTTCTTTACATCAGTAATTTGTCAGTAAATCCTTTGTTCTTCTCCAGAGGCACCTTTGTCATTGCTTTATACCCTGAATCATTCATTCATCCTGAATGTTAAAAAATAAAAAGCTGGAACCTTCTGTGCTTTTGAGAGTATGTAAGGTTGTTTTTCTCTTTTTTTTTTTTGTTTGGTGGCAGGCTGTTCTGGAGCAGCACTGAACAGAGCTGCCTTTAAAAACACATCAAGTCTGTGATGTCAAGTCAAGATGCACAGAAACATCTGGTAGCTGGAATTTGTATGGAAATTTAATGAGGCTAATTATTGTTTTAAAAAGCTTAACTGCAGAGAAAAGCTGCCTGAAAATGGTGGTCTGAAAGGTAGAAGTTGCTTCACACCCCCTGCACCTTGGCCTTGTAAAGCCAATCACAGCTATTTGGGGTTGACATGAGAGTAATGCCGTGTAGGGGCAGTCAAATGGCACATGTCACACGTTTGTTGCTCTGATTGGCCTATATCTATCAGGTTGAGGCCCTCTTCTGTAAATGGAGGCTAATTTGCATTTGTTCATTTGTCTGGAAATCATAGCAGTTGTAACTTTGCGACTTTCTTCAGTCCATTTTCAAGTGTGCAGCAGCGATATTGAGCAGAACAATCTTTCGCAGGAGAAATAAAACAGTAATGAAACTTGTCTTGCTGAGACAGTGTTCCGCCTACAAACACTGCAGAGAGCAGAAGTCCAGGAAATTGTGCAGGTGTTTCCAAGCGCATTGTTTTATCACTGTCTGCTCTGCGCCCAGTCTGCACACGGGGCTCCGCTTGACTGTGTTCTCGTGTTGATTAGCCACAGCATGGTCTGGTGGCAACACTTTCGCCACTCACTTTCTCTGCAGAGCACCATCTGCACCTTGCAGTCTTGAAAGTGTTTGCCTCACACTCCCAATCCCATTCAGATTTGAATCCCAGAACAATCAGTTAAGAAGACACTGACATGAGCACACGTAGTTAAATTTGCCCCTTTTTTGCTACCCCAGATCCTGGTAAACGGATTTTGAAGATGAGCTGTGTGGAGTGGCGTCTTCTTCTCTGTGCAAGGCCACGACCACACAGGGGAAAATAAACAGCTGTATCTGAGAGTGAAAATAATCAGACTGCTGTCGTAGGATGATGTGTCCATTCGTTTGCAGTTGTTCCATTTGAGAGAGAGATATTTTCTCACAAAAAACTATCAGCCTAACAGCACCTTTTAAAGATTTTTCTGCTTATTCTGTGTTCCTGGATTATGTCTGCCTAACGGCCATGATGTACTCAAAAGTGCTTAAAGCTCAAGAGGCAAAAATGAAATTGCTTCAATCATTTCTTGATCATTTTTCTACGGAAAGCTGTGGGGAGACAGTAGATAAAATGTAATCGTTCACCTGAAATCAATCCTGACACATGTAGAGACATCAGCATTTACCCTTTCCCTGTTTCTGGCTCTTTATTGTAACAGGAGAATAAATTCAGAGTTGCTGGCAGGGCCACCTGGGCGGCGTAAACCTTCTTGAACTATTGTAATAATCCGCAAAACATCACACAGCTGGGGGGGTGAGATGCCATCTCGTTCATGCTGCAAGATATGGACACAAAAATGGCTTCGCTCAGGACGTCAAACTGTTCAGTCATTCTGAAGGAGAGTCGCTGGAGTGCAGGAAAAAGAAGAATTAAAAATGTTGAGTAGTGCTGTGGTGTTTTTTGTGTTCATGAACCAATTTGTAGTTATTATATCTATATTTGAAGGATGCAATAACACAGTTTGGTGTATGTTTTCCTAAACAGTGCTTCTGAAGCTCGGTGGTGGCTCCAGCCATCATCGTCTTTTTTCCGACTCCACCTAATCTAGAAATGCTCGGGCAGCCAACCTGTGTGTGTCCTGTCTAAATCTGTGTGTGTTGACATAGAGAACTAGGAGCCAGCCTAATGTGGCACTTGATAATAATCATCATATAGATGTACTTACAGTGACAAGTTAATTCTGTGGTGAATCAGCCACTCAGAGCAGCTAGCATGGCCGTAGCACATTTCTAAAATTAAGCTGTGCAGATTAATATGCAGTGATTAACTAAATTAATAAAGTTTTACCCTCACCTTGAATTGCTCAGATTTGATTTACTGTTCCTGTTGAATAATATAACAAGTCTGTTCACGCAGTGGCCCTTCATTTATTTATTTTTTTAATTCCAATGTTACTTATGACCCAGACAGAGGACTTTTGCAGATGTGATATTTAATAAATGAACAACAGGATAGTTCTTCCCCCACCAAAAGTCTTCAGGTCATGTTAGAGAGATGTGCTTCAAATTATATTTTATGATTGGGTTAATTAAAGTAGCCAGTCATTTTTTATGTCTGTGGCAGGAAGCTTTACTACCTTCCTTTAAGGCGGACAGGGAGGAAGTGAGATACTGTGGAAGGACTGGGAGCTGCCTTCATTACTCAAGTCCTCTCCGTAATCTCATTTTCTATACATGACCCATCAGGCAACCTTTAGAGTTAGTTCAGAGGCTCAGTGGCAGATTTCAATATAAAAAAAATGTGGAAAAATGAGGATGTTAGGTTTTTGTGTCTGATTAACCTGGAGGTTGAGCCATGTCATTTATTGTTCAAGAGCTCAGGTCTGTATTGTTTCACAGCTCTTTAGAGGGTTGTAATGCAAAACAAGCACACATTACGAGAAAACACACAAACTTTTACTCTTTCTAATGGCTAATTAATTTTGCTAATATGTTCATTGTGTAATTACCACCAACAAATCTCTTCCTGACAAGAACAGTGCGTTGACTTGTCCGTTCTTGCTCTGAGCAGCCGCGCTGCTTCGCTTTCCCCAAGGCTGTGATTTGATATGAGATTCACTAGACAATTTCCAGTTTATTACTGCTGTGTCCAGGTAGTCCCTGATAAGATTAACCAATGTCTGTGAATCATTGCTGGAGAGTTTGAGGCTCTGGTCAGCGGCTGTAGTGTACATCCGGCACTGTGCCCTTGTGATATGAGAGCTACACTGTACAGAAACTGCCCCTGACTGCTGATCCAGGACCACTGTGATAGCGCAGTGTGTCTGTTCTGGTGTTGGCTGAGGTTTTGGACTAAGCACATGTGTGTTTGTGATGATCCTCAACTCTGTGGTGGAGGCCTTGATGTGCCTGTGGGGAAAACACAGTCCGGCCCCAAACCCAATTTTCACTGAAAAGATTGAGGAGGCTAACGTGCTCCGGGCAAGGTGGTGAACTCTTTCTGGTCTTGTCTTTTAATCACATCAGGCTTTTAATTCTTTCATGAACTAGTCTCAGACCTTTTTTAACCTTTTATGAAGAGCAGGCAGATAAGAGAGCTGTGATTGCTGCCTCGGCCTCTGGGATCTTCAGCAGCTTTGCTCCATCTTAGGAGGAGACTGTTATTTTACCATAAAACCTTTTGATAATTGTGATCTGCTGACTTTGATTGATGGTTTACCCCTACAACCAATGCACACATGCACATGTGTATTCACACACACATAGGACTGATGAATTATGTATTGCTGCACTGGAAACAAGCCAATCAATATAATAGCTTCTGGTATTGATCAGAAATAAGGTAGACGTCGGCCATGAGGAAGAAATCTTTTAACCCTGGTGTAAGAACACTGAGGTAAAACTTGCAGTTTGACGAACACCTGCAACGATGAGGGATGTTGTTAGGCGTAGCGCATGCAAACATTTCTGCAGACGGCAGAGAGGCCCACAGGGAGCACACACATTCACACACACATACACACACACTTGTTCATCGTGTTGCTTTTCATCCACTTATGCGCGCGGATTGATGGACAGATCTGTGCGTCCATGTTTACACCGTGCTCTCCTCGTCTCCGTCGGCACGGCTCTACACACCTAATCCTGACAGGTGAAAATGTTGTTCATGTAGTCTGTGTGGGCTGTTGCCTGTGATACAGATAAACTGTCTGAAATCAATAAACCTCTGCGTCACTCCCGCCCGTTTGTACCTTCCTAACCTTTTACCTTCAAAAGGTCACAGGCTGCCAGGCCTCTTTTCCTCATTGCTTTTAGAGCCCATCACGTCCGGCTCTGGGTAGGATCACCTCACCATTCCCGTCATTACACGCCGTCTTTCTTCTGTTTGATTAGCTTTAAGATTTCGTGGAAGATGGATGGCTCTTACGTCCTTGACTGTTTTGCAGTGAGCATTGCCGTACCCTCCCTCTAGCCTGCATTTTCGAATCACTGTCCTGTGTTTGATGGCAGGCAATTACTGGAGATTGTTTCTCCTTTGTTGTACACGCTGGTTGGCACAGTGCCCCCTTTTTTCTTCTTGGAAACTGGTGTCCTGTTTCTTCTACTTGACAGATGCATAAAGCTTGAAGACGAGCACGATTTGACTTAGCATGTGCAGAGATTGATAGGTGGTTTACGAGTAACAGTGAGAGCTGCTGGCAGGTGCATGAAACGAGTTGTCTTCAATGTGTATAATCTTCAGACATGAAGATTCTGAAAGAATAATTATTGTTTATATCAATGGACGGGTGTCTTGTGTTCAATACAGCTCTCCATCAAACGGTTCTTTTTATTTAGTTGTTGACATGAGGAATATTTTCTTTTTCCAGCACCTGAAAAAACAAAAACAGGTAAAGGATCTTGTTTCTAGCAGCTCTTTATTTGCTGTGAGAAGGTATAATTGTGCAACCCACCCAGAATAGTTCCACCAATTATGCAGGTGATTTAGAATTGATAAGAACATTTTAATTAAAAGGAACTTTAATCTTTATGGAGGGCGAAAAAAAATAATTGAATCAATGTTGAAGCCAAACAGAAATTGAGGTGAACGTGAATCTTGCTCTCGCTCTCTTTCAGGTTTCAGATATTTCTATTGTTATTAAATCTAGTGATAAAAATAGCAGACAATGTGTGAGATGTATAGCCGTAATGGGTGACGGCTGAGCGGAGAGGTATGGATTGCCGAAGGAGAATGACCTTGGCGTTGGTATTGGAAGATGTGGGGAAATAATCAGCAGCAAGCGTGTCCCTGATGACTGTGCTGCAAACAATGAGCTCCACTGATGCAGGGAGTGTGTTGGAGAGAGAATGTGCTTCACTTTCTGCTTTTTGTTCAGCTATTTGTGAACCTGCTGAAGGGGGTCACTTATTAAAAATGGCCGCCTCAGCACAACAGAATAACATCCCAGACAAAAAGCTGTTGTTATTATGTTTGTTTACAGCTATATAGTATGAGAGTTTTTCAGTAATAATGTTCAGGTTTGGATGAAAAATAAAAATCAATATCAAAGTTGGAAAAAAAAGAGTGGAGGCCCCAAAAGTTTTCCACACCATCCAAATTGCTTTTAGTCTTTCTGACTTATTGATATTTATTTGACTCCTAGCGAGTCTGAATTTATTTGATATTCAAAAAGCAGGGATGCAGGATGTTAACAGCGGCAATATAGTTGTCACGGAGCTCTGCAGTGTTTGCAGTCACCCCAACGGTCTCGGTGACATTCAGCAGTTGGAAATGGCATTTGTGACATTCACTGAGTGAGAGTAATATATTCACCTCGGTTGGCTCATCTAGCCCTCACCAGAGCAGACAGCTGCTATAAAGGCTGCATGTGCACCAAGTATTCTCACACTGTCAACAGCTTTCTGTAGCAGGGCTGCATGATTTTATCACCCCAGAATGGAGTGAAAAGCCACTGATACAGGGCTCATGCTTTATTTAGAGCTGCTGCTATATGATGTCTTTTTTATATATCTCTTATATACTATATAATGTACACAAAGACTTTTCATACCATCACATTTATTGGATTTGTGTGTGTGTGTGTGTTTTTTATCGCACTGCACCATGCCAGACCTAAATGTGGGGAAGATGTGACAGCAGGCTATTACTTCCTGACATATTGCAATGCATGTGTCATTTAACATTTCATCCAGATGATGAACGGGGGACTCGTTTCCGTATTCAGCTTGTCACAAAGAGCATTCCTTTAAAACTTCCTGTTCCTCACGCTGTATCAAATGACAAAATGGCAACTGCTGCCATTCTGATGTGGAAGCCTGATGCTGGAGTTTTTATTTACTGACATCATGAAGTGTGAGGAGTGCCACAAACTACCGCCTACACCTGTGGGAAAGGAAAAACAGCCAGTTGCCCCAGAGGAATAGTGGATTCCCTCTGCACATGCATGTGACCTAAAGGAGCGCACAGACCTAATGACTGTAAGCTGTAGTCTGAATGTTTTCCACAGTATTTACATTGATCTATTTGCTCCAACTCCAGCTTGCAGGTTTTGCAGGTTCAGATGCAGGTGATTCCTCACACTGAATATTTCATTGCCTTTGTTTTTTTTTCATAGTTACAGCTTCACTCTTTTCTGGCCTTCTCCTTCATTTATTATCCCTCTTAGCTGTGCCCCAGGACTTTTATCCATTCATAGATGTCCCTGCTTCACTGTATTATCCTCAAAAAAAAAAAGAGAGAGCTTGCTTTATTCAGTCGTGTAAGCCCGCATGCTGCTGCTCTACTTTTTTCATGCTATTTTGACTGCTTTTTGCTTGATAAAAGAGCACAGCTAATGCTACCAGCAACAGCTCATATGTAGACATATGTGTGTCCTCTAGGGTTGGGTGCCATTCATTTATATTTGATACTGGTGCTCAGTCTTTTTTCGCTATTATACGATGTTCACAGTTGTTGGTGCTGGCCAATAAGACACCAATTATCTGAAAGAACAACCAAGTAGTCAGAGTTTTCAACATGGTCCTTGTTGTCACAACATTATCACACTATTTTTTTAAAGCTTTGGATATTTGCTGAGCCATCTCAATCAGAGAGATACATCAGATAGCAAATATCAAATCATATTTTAAGTGCGTCTGAGGTTGTCGTATTATTATCGATACACTAAAAAAAGGAGAGATGAGTGAATGAGGAATAATACAGCCTTCTCTCCGCTGCTGCTGCTGCTGCTGCAGATTCCCCGCTGTGCCTGAAGGACGTCAGCGCACCCTGCGATGTCCACCCTCTCCTCACCCATCCTCCTACCTCAACACCTTATAATTAGTGACACATTTAATCAACGCAGTGATAGCTGCTGACACCTGGAAGAATAAATAGACTAGTGAGAAGGTAAAGATTAGATTTTATTTTCTCTTCTCCTCTGGCTCACATCATGCTACTTTAGCAGGGCTGTGATTGACTTGGCAAATTCTAAACCAGGGCTTGCCAGGCTATATTGGAGTAGTTTGACAAAAGAGGGAGTAAGAGGGAAAGAAACCAATCTAGCTAGATTGCACTTGCAGCTCAGGAGAGAGCAGGCTATTGTATTTACAAGCTAACCGTGTGTCTGCGTGCGCTCCTCACCCTCTCCACCCTGCTCCTTTACTAGAGGATTGAGAAGGCGTGTAGCGCAGTGTCCGCAGAGGCTTCCCAACAGCGCCGTGCATTTTACCGCTTGTAAAGCAATCATTTCCATCCCCACTTCCCTCTCACTCTCTTCCCCCCCTCTTCGGCTTCTGGGACTGCTGAGTCAGCTCACCTTCATATGGAGAGTGGCTCCCTCAACCGAGACGTTATTGATTTGCCCCTGTTTGTAAGGGGGAAATGTTCCCAAACCTCTCTGGCCAATTTTGCTGCGCTGCATAGCCAGAAGCAGCAGCGGCGGCTGGATAGAGAAAGGAAGGAAGAAAAAACAGCATTACTAGCATAGAAATCAGGCTGTAACATGCATTTAGAAAAACACATACAGCTTTTAGCCTCCAGGGGTACATGCATTGAGTTGTTCTGAACATACAGAAAATGCAGAGGCACACATTTACAGATGCATACACATTAGTGGGGGATTCATTTTTGGCCATTGTGAATGCAAGAATTGGTGTTTTTCTCCTACAGTGAAAGTCGGAATGAATACATAAACCTGACCGTGGTACTGTACTATTTACAGGTGACCAGATTAGAAGTCAGTGAACAGGAAAACAGGTCAAATACATTACAGAATACATCATTAAGATGCTACACTGAAGGACATATGATTCACATATGCAGGGAAAACATGCTTCGCTTTGTTGTGACTGCTGATGATCAATATATCTTGTTTTCCTTTCATGTGTGCCATGCTGGTGTGAGTGGGCACTTACATGTGTTCTGTTCCCACACACACAGCCTGACTCACTGAGAGCGCATTTTTTACTAGCACACACTTATACTTGAGTGTGGGCCCGGGCCAGTGAGCTACATCATTGCTTCATTTGGATCAAACTCCAGAGCTCAGGAGTCATTTATCTACATAGTGTGTGTGTGTCTAACCTTCAGGCATCCCACTCTTTACCACTAGGAGAAATCAATGCTTGGAGTAGAACAAAGAGGAAAAAAACCCTCTCTCTCTCTTCACCAAGGTTAAGATTTGAATAATTTATTTGTTATTCCTCTGCTGTAGACACATCATCAATGTACAGACATTATATGGAATGGCTGTTTTCTGTAGAATCTGCTTCTTCTCATCCGAGCGATAAGACCTAGAATGCTTGAAAAACCTTGGAAATGTTTCTGTATACCGAAGCTCTGAAAATCTATAATTGCAGTGAGAAAATCTGTTTCTTGGAAAGAGATGTGAACGTCGGTGCTCTCACATCGCCTTAACAGTGGACTTATTCATTATTAAATGTTGCCTGAGCTGATATTAAACCTGATCATTCACACGTTTTATCCAATCTCCATTACCAACACCTAAATTTACTTTATTGTGGCCACTTCACACTACACTTTATCTGTCTTTAGAGACACACAGCGGTGCCTTGTATAAAAATGTCAAGGAGATTTAGACAGCTGCAAAATTCATGAGGTGGCACTTTGCTATTATCAGCATGTCTGTGTGTGTGTGTCTAAGCATGGAGTTTCCCAAAACCTTCTCCAGTACCAAGAATTTGTTTTTCATGTGTCCTCTGCATGTGTGTGTGTGTGTGTGTGTGTCCCAGGAGTGACTGATATCTCACTAGACTAGCGACTGTCTGTACTTGCAGGTTCTGCATTTCATTTTGTGTAGAGTGTATTACACACACACACACACACACACAGGTATAAGAACATACACACCCCCCTGGTGTCTCGCTATCCTGTTTTCCCATCTCCTGTGACTCTGTCTAGCTGGTACTGCTTGAGTGACAGCTCTTGGTTTGTCTGGGTATCCGTGGTTACAGCCCAGAGGCCTGCACCGAGGGACCGAGACCTGTCAGCACTCTCTGAATCCTGAAACCAGAGATGGATGGCCGAAAGCCACCTCTGCCCTGAGCCTCTGCTTGTCTCTTCTGCACGTCTTTGCTTTTTTTTTCCCAGAGCTTCTTCCTAAACAGACCCATTAGTGGCAGCCTAATAGAGTAGAAAATGGAGCCAAATATCTCTGTTATCCTTTTCACTTGACGATAACTGAAGCATATTTAATTAAAGTGCAAAAGATTTGATGTGCAACTGCACGTTGTTTTGATTAGTTTGAGACTTGTTGAATTATTCCAGTTATCTCCTTGCAGGGATAGTTGATCCAGCACATGTCAGGGATAGAGCAAAAGTCAAGTCGAAGCATTTTGTAACGACAGCTGGTTCTGTTAATCTTGAATCTCGTGCTAACAACCCGGATCAGCCACCCCAAAGGGGAGCACCAGTTACAGCGGATCAGGTGTCTGTCCCATCTCCAGTACCCTGCTGCGTCTGCTTTGACAGAGACATGTAATAACAGTGCTGATGCCAATATCGCCTGTCTTTTCAAAGCCTGAAGGCCCCCCACAGAAAAAGAAGAAGGGCGATGAAGGCAGGAGGAGAAGAAAGCATGAGCAGGGTGGGAGTTTGGGTTGAGATTGTTTTGGACCGCCTCAGGCTCAGACCGTTAAAGGACTGTAGCAGTGGTGCTGGAGAGTATGTGTGTGAGCTCTCAACCAGCTAATGAGAATATTTAACATTTGCTGAGTCCACAGTGTGTTGGAAGTCATTCATCACTTCACTGATTCGGCCCGTACTGCTTATATGTTGAGTGCGCAACTTGCTTGCCTTAGGGGCCGAGGACGATCGCAGGAAGGTGCGTTTAGTACAAAGAAACACGCCGGGGTAATAGAAGGAACTTAATTGATCTATCCAGGATGTGAGATTTAAAAGATCTTTTACATTTAATTACCTCTAGTAATTTATAATTAAACTGTCAGTTATAAAACAATAAACGTTATGTGGTCCAGCTTTTCAAATTAAAGGTCTTCTTAATGTCTTTGTTCTGTGTCATAATAATAACTACATACTCTTATTGGCTTTTTGATTGTTTGAGAAGTGTTTAACAACTTTATTAAAATATTCTATATATCAATACATTCCCTGAATAGTGGTTTTGAAGCTCGTGAAGAAGCTTTTGCAGTTTTTGACTCGATTCAAGCTTATTTGGTGAAGTAGAGCTGACGTGGACAGGAGATGTCGAAGTCAAAATATCAAACAGCCTACGATGACCTGGAGTGTGCATGATTTTAATCCATATTTAAGCCCTGTACAGTTGTAATAAAGGGGGTCTTGACTAGAGCTCTGTAGATTGGGACAGGAACTATGTAGTATGCATGCTACCATTAGCTAACTTGCACTGAACACAAAGTGCAGCTGGGGCTGATGATCTATGCAGTTGTGATATTTTACTCTCTAATAAAGTGGTGGACCAAGAGCGGGGAAAGTTATTAAAAGAGTAGTTCAACAAGTATGTTTTAGATGAACTGGATGTGTTGCCAATTTCTTGTTGGATTGTAGCTATTTTGCTGTTTGACAGAAAGAACTGAACTCTTACCGCCCCCACACTGCAGAGTTGTTATCAAAATGTGTGCTTTCCATTGTAAGCTCTTCAGGAAAAAAAAAGTGTGAGATGGAACCAAACATCAAGAAGAGATTTTTTTTTTTATTTAAGCCATGCCACTTCACAAACATGTGTCATTGCTTTCCATAGAGGAACACAGCACAGCACACGGCTGCTCCCATTGTCACAAAACATAAATACAGTGCACTGTCATCCCCAGAGGCTGCTTCCCTTTTTCATATGCTTTGCTTGGTGACCTTCACACACCCAGCCTACATACGGCAAGTCAAAACGGGGGATGTACCAGCACACACAAAAAAGGAAAAGACAGGTTGGTCCCCCCTCACTCACACAAACATGAGAGGACCCATCCTGAGTCTCTGTGACATGTCAAACTGCTCAGTGACCGTGATGTGACCTTAAACCCAACACAGACGAGCCAGCGGGGTTAAAGTGAGGTGAACGTTTTCAGTGTGCCGTGTTGCCGAGACTCGTGTGTTGTGATGGTGAACTGGTCCTTTAACCGAATAGCAGCCTTGTACTTTACCTGAACCCTGCACCGATGAGCATCACATGAACAGTGAGGCTGCAGCAGCGTGAAACCAGCCTAGCCAGCCTTGGCACAAGTCAGCACAGGGACCCATGACTATTTAATGACCGATTCCAGGGCACGGGCCTGGAAACATGCCTCCAACCAACTGTGTGTTTTATTCAGCCAGAGGACCGTACCCCTGTGAATTAACATGGATGAAGGCTGTCTGAGGCAGCATGAATAAGTCAGCACTTTACTGCGGGAGAATGATATGCCATTGTTTTCTTCTGAACATTCAAACACTGATTCGTGCTATAGCTGTATGTATATTTGGTGTGTTTTCACTTTCTGCCTGATGTTGAATGGCGCCAACTCCTGGTGACCCCCTGGCTGATTCATTTTTAATGGGATGTAACAGCCAAAAGATCCATTTTTAAAAGGACGCGTGCATCGCTAACAGCGATTCTATTTATGAAGAAGAAGCGTTCACCAGGGCAAACTGTCGATGCTTAATAATTATTTCTTTCAGCTTAGCGGAGATGGCCATCATGGAGGTATAATATTATTAGGATGAAGTTCAGTCTGCTCTTCATTCTTTCTTCAATGTTTGAATAATTGAACAGATACATTTTCTCTGTAATCTGAAAAAGCCCTACACCACTTTAGTCGAAATTATTTTCCCAAACCATTTTATAAAGCTTTATTTAAACAAACAATGCATACATTATTAGTATGCACAGTATAGCTTGTGGCTGCTTTTGACTGTGCCTGTGCAGAGAGTCGGGTTGACACAGCCGTGGGATATCAGAGTTTTGTGATTTAGGCCAACTCATCATTGACAGATAGTGCACAACATTTTCATGTGGTGCCTTTATTCTCTGTCTTCGAGTGTCTCACCATGTGGGCGTCCACACACTTTCAATTATCTTCGCCTGCAGCAACCTTTTTTTGTTTTTTAGGTGACTGGGGACACCACAGGGATGAGAGGGGAGAGGAAATGAATAGGTAAATAAAAATGAATGAAAGAACGATGGAGCTAGAGGACGAGGAAGTGATAAAAAAGATGGGGTTTGGCAGTGATTGGCATCATAACTAAATGTTGTGGTTAATAATAATAAATAAAACGCAGAGATTGAGCTATTTCTAGGCTTTTAATAGCAAATATACTACTGACAGGAGCGTGTTTTGAATTCAGATATATTTTTGAAATAGAATTCTCAAACTTAATCCCTTTCATGCAATTTAAGATAACATCTGCCAAAAGGAAAAAAGATACCACTTTTGCCATTTCTTTAGGCAAATTAACTCCCATTCTCTTCAGTGTTGAAACATCAAAAGATTCATTAAACTTTCACAGCCCATCAATGTGAAAGAAGTCATGTCTTTACAGACCTATAAGCACACATGAGCAATCAAAACACAGACAAAAGGGCTTATAAGTACACAATAGTGTATCAGTGTCTGCACATCCTTTAGAGAAACAACTGAAATGAGGTTACAGTGAGGAAATGACATCATTAAATCAAAGCTACATACTGTATGAACATTTTTGTGTCAGTTATGACTGAACATTCTGAATATCTGGACGGGTGTAGCCGCTCTGACAGTCTTCTTCCCTCTTCTGCCCAGCTAACTCAACATTCAGCAGTGTTGATGTGTTCAGATTTTCAGGATGCGGGCCTTCTGTGTGGCTTTTTTTCAGGGTCCCCCCTTGTGCCTGTCCCTTGGCGGAGCCAATTGGTGCAAAACTGACAAGTCATTGTCTTTTCCTAAGCCACTGTAATTCATCAGCACTTGAAGCGGCTTTGGCTGATTGCATTTTCGACAGAGCAATCTCCACCATGTCATAGAAAATTTGGCTTTTATGGCTGGGCGGAACTTTGATGCCAAATACAAGGGACAGTGGAGGCGAACATGGAGAGTTTGCCACACCGGGTCTGATTGCAAATTGAAAATCCTGTGTGTATCTGCACCTGTGCATGACTTGTGTGTGTACTTCAGCGTGTGTGAGTGTGTGAGAGCGGGAGAGAGTCAGTGTTTGTGCCTCTCGAGATGTGATTGAGTTTTTTTTTTCCTTCTGCTGCACCCTCAAGCTTTATTTCTTTCATCTCTTCGGATATTCATAAAGCATAACAAAAATAATGGACACCCTGAACCACCTTCAGACTGTCATTTTGTGTGTGCGTGTGTGCACATGCTTCATTTGCAGTATCTGTGGTCGGGATGCAGCCACAAGTCCGGCCTCAGATGAGCCACCATAACAGTTCTAATTAACACGGGAATCCCTCTGTAGTTCAGCAGACATGGAAGAAAAATGGTTGCATCTTCTTATATTTTGGAAAGAGTTTTTTTTTTTTTGCTTATGTGCGATTGTAAATTGTGGAGGAAAATAATGAGCCGGCAGACGTGCAGCTTTTAAATGTCAGTATGTTGCATGGCTTCAACTCAAGCCAGGGAAAAACCAGGACTACACTGGAGAGCCAGGCTGATAGGGTTCAGTATGTAGAATTAACGTCAATCTCTGGGCCCCTGGGTCATCTAGATCAGCGGTCCCCAACCTTTTTTGCACCACGGACCGGTATCATGTAAAACAATATTTTTACGGACCGGCACAGAAAAAAATATATAAAATAAAAACAAAGTGCATACAATGACAACTTACTCTTATGCTTAATTAGTGGGAGCCTTTGAGCTTTCTCAGCAATGAGGCGGTCCCATCTGGGGAGAATGGGAGACAATGACACCCGAAGCGTGTTTCTTATGTCCAGTCCACTCCGTCATTTTGTTTTGGCCGTCATTTATTGCTTCTGTCCTTCTTGTTCACATTTTCTTCTTTCAAAAAACTCCATGGCTTGTCTTTTAATGCAGGGTGCTTGGTCTTAAGTGCCAAAGCAGTTTTGAAGGCTTCGCCACATGTCACTCAGAGCGGACTTGTGTGAGAATCACCTGTTGCAATAAATCTGTATAGGACTCCTGATATAGTCTTTTAAGTGCAGGTTTCTTTTTCTTTGAAGGGGTAGGCTCCTCTTCTTCTGTCCCCTCGTTAGGTCTTTCCCCTTTCTGAAGAAGCTCTCCAAAGACGTTTGTTTTTTATTCATGTCTGCTAGCTTTTAGGCTTAATTTTGGGGTGCCGTATCCCGTGACCGAGACCAGCGTCTGCAGGTGCTTAAAGGCACAAGCGGATGAATCTGATCGATTTATAAATGAAACAGCTTTCAGACTCAGATAATGAATAATATATTTTTTGCTCAGTCGTTCTGTGCGGCCCGGTACCAAATGACCCACGGACCGGTACCGGTCCCCGGCCCGGTGGTTGGGGACCACTGATCTAGATGAATAGCCACGAGAAGCCATTTTACTGTGCATTACACTACTTCAGAAGTAACATGAGAACATTAAGGTTTCCTCTTCAGTCGGTTAAATTAAAGCACAGGCACACAGGAGCTTAAACTTGTATGTCTTTCTCACGTTAAAATCATATTCAAATACACAATTGTTTCACTCAGACCTCAGCTTGAATGGTTGATTAAATCCAATATGCTCCACTAAGTGCTCATACTGCAGTCATTTGGAAAGGTAGAGGCTTTTTTTATAGGAAGATTTCCAGGCTAAAAGCCCCACGGAACGCAAGTATATTAGCAGGTATTACTCTGCCCATTGTAAATCTCTCCCACTTATTGCCTCCATGTGACAAGTAATAATGTAAAACACCGTGTGTGGTTTCATCCTGGCGGCAGTGATTCTAAGATTTTAAAGAGAACCCTTCTAATTTCCACGCCGTCGCTCCAGCGGTACAGTTTGTTGCTCAAAGCCCACTTTTCAGCTCTCTGAACAATAAGAGACACTGGGTCATTTAAGTGGGCCTCCACAGAGCTGCCTGTCATGTAGCGCAGCGATCAATACTTTCTAAATTCATATTTACTCTCGTGCAGCGTCTTTTGAAGGCTTTTTTTTTTAAATTTACTGTTTTAAAAATGGTGCCACTAAAAAGGCTGCTTTACCATATCAGATGAGACACAGTCATGTAGTCCAGACACTGCCAGTGTTATTGAATTTCCTCATTATTGAAGATGGCTTTTGGCAACGTGATGTGCTGTGTCTGAATGTGCACCCACCCCCTACAACTTTGTCCTCACGGCTCCACCCCTCACTGTGTTTCTACCTGCCTCAGCAGTTCGGCTTTAATTGGTTAAATAAACGGATGTGGTTTTAGTAGCTGATGGTGCTTGCTTTGCATTGTCTGTGTTGTGAAGCAAAGCATCAAACGGATCAATCACGCGTCGGATTGATTTGTCTGTTGATAGGCTCCAAAACAACTGACTTTCAATCTGTCTGAATAGTCGTCAGCACATTATTCCTCTCAGTTATGTCGCAGGTGCTCGGGAGAGATTGGCAGTGCAATATAGCTCATAATAAATGATGCCAAGGTATCCATTACAATTTAGTGACAAGTTAGCAAAGCTATTATGAGGATGTTCATTATTTTGACTGACATCTTCAGTACAGAGCTGACTCAGACAGAGTGCTATTTTAAATAGTGTCACATGTCCTCCCTAAACTTAGAGGGTAAGTTACAGATTGGTTTTTAAAACTCTTATACAAGCGAATCAGAGCAAATCACATTCGAGTATACAGCGCTGCACAACATGTTTCACTATGTGTGTGTGTGTGTGTGTAGGTATTTATCCACTGCAATCAATGAGCTGTTCGGTCTTAAGTGATTAAAACACAAAAGAGTTCAGAAATCGATGATACGCCCCCTGCAGGTCTCTGATCTCAGTCGGTCTGGGATTACATACAAAGAGCGACAACGCTGATAGAACTGTACAAGGTTCTTTAAAGTCACTTTAAACCAGAAAGTCCTTGGGACTGAGGGTAATGACCCCCTGGGAAGCTCCACCGAGCACTTCATACCTTCAAGGGCTACAGCTGAATTGGACTTCGCTGTTGTTCCATTCCTCCACCTCCCGTTTTTTTAAAGCCAGTATTAATGCTTGCCATGTGTTTTTGGTGGTGGTTAGCGGTGTTCTGTGTGTGTGTGAGTGATCATTTTTGTCACTCGATGATCCTCTGGGGTCGGTGAAGTAGCAACGCTGAGGTTTGAACTGCCCTTAACACTCCCAGAACCCTTAAAGACCTGTAAAGCTTTTAAAGACCTTTGAAGTGGTTTTCTATGGACAGTTTCTGCACTGCAGGCAGACAGAGGAAAAACTCCTCCTAAAGTTTTCAACCTGATGTGCCAGGTGGTTTGTTACACAGAACCATCTGGAAAGTCCTCATTGAAAAGTGTAAGGAACGTGCAGACACTTAGAAAAAATACTTGGCAGGTGTTTAGATTCAGGAACTTATATTCTGATTAGATTCAGGAACTTCTCTTCTTTAAAGTGCAGTAGAATACTTGGGAACTACCAAATATCTTGAAGCGCTCAAAGCACAAGCGCACCAAGGAGAAGTGTATTAATATAAAATACATGAGGGGAGATGGGTTTTTTAGATTTTAGTGGAAGTTTTTCATCATTAAAACTTGATAGAGAAGAAACAAGACAACAACATTTCGCTATAGTTTATGCATACACAATGGATTCATAAAATGAACCCACCATAGCAGATTGGAATGAGACACATCTGCATTGTAAAGAAGCGATGGTAATTCTCTCATGATCTCAACTGAACTTGCATGGGAGACCCGCACATGCATTTGCTAAGAGTGATCTTTGCCCGAAGCAGCTTCTGGGGGGGGGGGGGGGGGGGGTGGCAGGGGGAGAACAGAGCTAGATGCAAATGAAGACAGGGTGAGCCATTTAATACATGGTAATTAGACTCCTCTGTGGCACTGAGGGTGACCTTTTCAACTGCGTCCATGACTTGTATCTCAGCAGAGTGGAGCCCTTTCAGGAAAACGAGAAAGGTATTAAGTGAAGTCCAGTAAAGTTGATGCCACAACCCAGAGAGAGGAGGGGTGGGAATTATTCATCTTGTCAAACATACACTCTGTCCTTACCTCCTTATTTATTTATTTAGTCATTCACAGCTTTGATAATTGCATTTTGCTCTCAGGGAAAATGTTGCCAATTCAATCTCTCCCCCCCTCTTTGTTTTTTTTTTTGATGGCAGCGAGTTTGTTTAGTGAATACATTAATAAATTTAACATGCACTGCTGATTGTACAGACCCTCTCATCCAAATGCACATTAGTCATTTTGGAGATAAAACCAATTTTAAAGCTGCTGATGCTGATGGATTTGTCTAACAGATAACTTTGTTTGTATCATTTCCTTCCTCAGTTCAAAGTGCTGAATCTGTTATCGTTATTATGTTCCCGAGTGATAGCTGCAGGTACTCTGCGAGCAGTTTATTCCCATTAAAATGACTCATCCAGGTTTTGTGAAGTGTGATGGCCACTCTGACTAACTGATAACCTCATGTGCATTGGAATAAATACTAGTCTTCCCACTTGAGATTCTTAGGTGCTGCACACTCCCACAGAACTATATGACATTAGATCACGGGCATCGTATTTACCGGACCTGAGGATCATTTCTGTTTTTGTTAGCTTAGCTTGAGCCCTTTAGATCTAATTAAGGAGCTGATCTCCTGCTTTTGAGCCTGATAGATTTCTGTACAGTAGCCCAGAAAGGACAAACAAAACACTGGCTGTTCTCAGGTACGCTTACAAGTGGTGGCGGCGGAGGAGTGTTCATTTGTAGTTTTGTAGTTTGCAGCACCACCACTAGGTGTCACCTAATTTCCTTAAAGAAACCCTTTAAAGGTTTTGGTTCCAGGTTATGGTAAAAATTCAAAGACTGATTTTTCACTAAGCATTTGCTTTTATATATATATATATATACGTATGTTGTCACAGGTTTCTTGCCTGCTGGATTATGATATGTGAGCCCAGCAAGCCTGTTCTACTCTGCAGCTAGCAGCTTGCACTTGATGTAGTTCACACTACATATTGCATGAAGCAGACATCAGGATCCTGTTTTTTACCTAAAGCCTGGTCTGCTTTTTTTTAAGGCTTCGGCCACGTTCAGAGTTCAAAAACTTATTTCAAGTCTAGCCCATCCAACATCAGGGAATCATTTGTCTGTAAAACACTTACAGAACGTTTTGAAATGAAAACATGTGCGGCTGTGACTTTGATACTGGCAGAAGAAGAAATAAAATGAGAATGTACTCCTGCAGCAGATTTTTTTTTATGTTCTGTATATACAGTACATCCTACCCTGAACTCCAGAGTGCAGGTTCAAAATAACTGCAGAGGCACACATTCACATTATGTGTATATATGATCAATAGAGAGGAATAAACAGGAGTGAAAATGAGGCATTAATGAGCACAAAAATTGACAATATGGATCATATAAGACACTGAATGTGTGTTTCACTGAGTGGTTTCTTCACATGGTTGAGGGTGATAAGACCTAACACCGGGCCACACCAAGTCATACCTTCACAAAAATGCACACAAACACACACAGGTGAGGGGTCCACAGCTGTGGCCATTTATTATGGTTTGCTGAACACCAATGCTAACTGTGAATCCAAACAGATCAAACCCTCTCAGATACAGTAGCTGCAGTGGCTTAGATGTAGCCATACATGCACACATCTGTGCGTTTATCCTTGTGTGCACACGATGCGTTGCTTGTCGCGTGTTGTCGTATATAGGCGCTCCTCTCTGAAACAATTGTATCCTGTATGGAAGACCGTGGCCATACACGGGCTTCTATTACCACGTCCTTGTGTGTGCATTGGAGTGTGTACGCGTGTGCTTTCATGCGTACATGTGTGTATCCACGCTTTTCTGTGTGCGAGCGTGAGGTGTGGTGTGAGGTCAGTCAGAGTGCAGTGAGGAAAGTGTGTCATCAGGGAGGAGGTACTGTGGTCCCTCCTGACTGGTCCTTTCAACCAAGTGAAACAACAGCACTACTGACAAATAACTGATGCAGAAGCTCTCTCTCATTGACAAACTTCTCCCTGCACACACACAGAGTCACTTTGTCACACCCAGTCACACTGTTTCTCACAGTGTTTTGCACATACTGTAGAGCACACACGCTAGCAGACACATACACACACACACACACACACACACAGAATTGCAGCCACGGCTGTGTGTGCTGGTTTTGCAGACACACATAGTCGAGCGCAGAATTGCTTTGTCACATTAAGTCGCACCGTCTCAGACTGTCTCTCACTCCCTCTCCTGTAGGCAGACAGAAAAGCACACATGCAGATGAAATTCAACAATATTATGCACACACTTCAGACCAAGGATGCACACATGTCCAGAAGGGACGCAAGCGAATGCAAATACACGAACAGCTTAAACGCAAACACACGGCTGGATGTTATTAAGCAGCAATTGTCTGTAACAGTAAGTATGTGCGTTATGAATATATACAAAATGAAACATATTGAAGATGTATTGATTAAAAATGTAATTACAAAATTCATGCTGCTAGAGATATTCATAATGTGATGTGTTTTTAGTTTTAGCTGCTTTTGTCTGTGTTTTGTGTGAAACACTGAAAAGGGTTAGAATTACAACTAAGAACTTATTTATTTTAACGTGTTTAAGAAGTGTTGGGACTAAAAAAATTTCGAAGAATTTATATGTCATCATCTGAAGAATTTCACTGTCTATAGTACATTAGCTGTGTATAGTACATTAATGTTGTCAAAAGCTTAGGAGAATCCAGAAGAATTCTGTGCTCAAAAGTCTCGGTTGAAATCTTCAAATACTGTGACCTTCATGCCTGCAGGCAGCACAGCCTTAAAAACACACAGCGTTCTGCAGCGGAGATACTTTGAGAACAGTTAAAACAAGTTAAAACGATCATACAGAGGAAACAAAATCCAGAATATCTTTTGCCTTCTCTGTTGATGTAGAAAAATCTCTGCTTATTATCAGTCTTATCTTGTCAGTCATGGATGCTGCATCTGCACCTCTGTGACCCTTCAGCTTTCCTATCGCAGGTCTGAAGCAGACATATGTAATAGTATAGGCCGGATGCAGTCTTTTTCTAGGAAGGCTGTTCTTAATCATGCAAGAGAATGGCAAAGCACGTTCTGCAGGCATTACAGCAGCGCGGTCTTGTGCTTGTAGAAGAAGAAGTTTCAAACATTTATACTGTTGGTAAAAGTTGGTTGCAACCCTCCTAAGTATGGCTGGACTGACAGATAAACTTCAGTAGATAGGTTGACTGCTAATGCATACTGTATAAGGCTGCCATGCATCTTACATGACCCGCCTTTGTTCTCTGTAAAATGACTCCTATTTCATGAACACATTTGCTCCCCCCCCCCAGCACACAGGAGGACGCACAACCAACCGATACCCCAAACAGAGCTGCGGACGGAATTTACACAGCACTCGCATACTAGTAGCTGCATGACTGCTGTTGGTTTTGTTTGGTCGTGGTGAATGAGGCAGGCAGTGCACCGTAGTGGTACAAATACAGTAAACACATTTCCAGCCAGGCAGGGAAGTTGTTTGAGTTGGAGAGGCCGTCCCCAGTTGAACTGTCTGACTGAGAGTTTTGGGCCATGGTTCTGACAGACACAGACCCTGGGAGAGGAAGACATGGCGGAGATGTGCATTTTAAAGAGGATGTTGCAGTATTTATTTGTGTCTGTGCACAAGCAAAGACGAGAGAGAAAACATGATATTATATTTGTGAGCTTTTGTTTGTGTGTGTATGTGCATGCAAAGGGGATGCATGTAACTTTCCTGTATAGGTGCATGCT
Source organism: Parambassis ranga (assembly GCF_900634625.1). NCBI lineage: Eukaryota > Metazoa > Chordata > Actinopteri > Ambassidae > Parambassis > Parambassis ranga. Next base: position 8,169,851 of record NC_041043.1, read on the forward strand.
TTCCTGCAGAAGTCTGTAATGGTGTGTGGTTGTTAGGGGTTTCCTTAGGAGTGATAAATAATATACTGTAATGGTATGTCTTGAACAAGCGATTTTACTCTCCTTGGCGCCTTTTAATGGGTTGCCTAAAAAGAAATTGAATTGATTTCCTGGTATAGGCCTCAGAGAGAGGCTACTGTAGCATTATAACATGTTTTTCAGCTCCTGTGTGTGTGTGTGTGTGTGTGGAGAACAAGCAGCGGTAGATTGGGGTAAAAAGTAAGAGTGAGACTTTGCAAAAAAGGTGGAGTTTAGTTTCTCCCCAGCTCTTTAGAGTTTCCCTGGTGAGTTTGCTGGCAGCTTGTTTGCTGGTGTAGAAGAAGAAGGAGGAGCAGCAGCAGCAGTCGGAGGTAGAGATATAGCGATAAGCCCCTTCAGAAGCACACAATAGACGGTATAATGCTGTTGGAATTAACGACTGGCATCCCATCGTTTCTCATCTGATTAAGACCCAGTGACAATCTTCTTGCTACAGTCTCTAGTTGTCACCAGCTATGACTAATGAACTGTGATATCCTGCTCCTCTCTTTCTCCCTCTCCGTATCTCACTCTCTTCTTCACTTCACGCTCTATCGATTATTGAAATACTCTCCGACCCCTCCCATTCTTAACACGCCCTAGCATCTCCCCCCTCACATCCCCCCATCTCTCCCTGCTCTTTTCATTTGCCCGTCTGCCGTGCGCACTCTCCTCCCCGTGCTGTCCTTTATCTTGTACCATTCATTTAGCTAATTTGATATTTGGAGATGATAGGACTCTGAATAGAGGCCCGTGTTTTCACATACATTTGTCTCCATCTCCCGATCTCTCATTTCTCTCTCTCCCTCTCTCTCTCTCTGCACTTTCTCTTCCTCTCTTTTTCAGAGTAGCGATAATGAAATCAGGTTGCAGCCCTTCATCTGTATTAGCGGCATTTGCGGGTCTAAGAGAGCCTAACAGCCTGCTAATTCTCTGCCTCTGATTCGTTAAACTGACAGACATTTGCATAATTTAGCTGCCCGCTTTCTCCTCCTCAAAGGTTGCCTGCAGACGCTTCTGACACTGAATGGAATTGAAAGCTGTCAACATAATAGCTTGTTTGATCAGATTTGAATATTTGTTTAGAGATCAGGATGAGAATTACAGAAATATGCCACTAAAGTGCCATTGATTTCAAAGAAAGTTAAATCTGTCCTTTGACAAGTTAACCTGATTCTTTTCTCGGTTTCTCTCTCGCCTCACCTTCGACGTGTACAGTATTCACACACACGCTTAAAAAAAGGTTCTCAGTGTTGGAGGGAGCAGTTTCTTCTTTCCCTCTGATGCTGACAGATATGAGTGGTGGCATCTCTTTTACCAGTTCTTTTGAGCTGCAGCATCTCAAAGCTCTCAGCGCTTCCAGTGAATAGTGTACACATGTACAGTCACATGCAGCAGCCACATGAGTCTGCAAAAAATAAAATAAAAACACACGCACACACAACCTTCCACTATTCACCGCTCCTGCCTCTCACTGTCTTTGTTTCTCACACAGTGTGCATACAGGTGTTTCATTAACCTTGCTGACAGTGTCTCTTGGTAGCTTCATTATGTTGCATGATTAGCTTTAAACTAGACTGTTGCTTTGAGGGCTCACATACACACCACAGTGCATCTCCTATCCCCCCTCTCCCTGGCCCCCATTGTCAGAGGGCACCTGCAATGTAGTCATGCTTTTCACCATAGATAAGTGGCTGTGTGAGGGAATGAGAAGTTGTGTGTGTGTGTGTGTGTGTGTGAGACCCTACACCCCCTCTGACTCCATGCATTAATAAAGAGATGTGGTGCCAGGTGCCCTCTGTGAGGAGGAAAAAAGACAGTGAGGGGAACCCAGGAGCAGTAGAAGACTAGTAGGAGGGGTCAGTAATGTGGTGTGGCATTTTAGCGGCCTCCTTTTTCCTAATGGTGCTTCGGTCTCGCTGGGATTATCCAGCCGGCACGCTGTGTCACGGTCGGTAAACTGCACCGTGCCGGAGGGAAAGGGCGTGCTGAGGGGGGAGGGGTGGGGGTGTGCAAGGTGGAAGTGTCAGGAGAGAGCGGGAAATGCTCTCAAAAATGCCCGGAGGTATGCAACCTTTATCAAAGTGAAGGGGCCTGAGGGAGAGCATGAAATAGCAGCCCTCTAACCCCGTCGCTCTGTGCTCGGGCTACTGAGAGAGCGATGCATAGAGGGGTGCGAGCTCGGAACCAACGTTGGCTGCATCAATGGAAGCGATTCCAAATGCGTGTACGTCTGATACATCATTATTATAGATGTAATGTCGAATCCTACATAATAATACATTTTCACTGAATGCCTTTACAATTCAAACATTTCCATCCTTTGTCATGTTTTTTAAATTCACTTTTATAGGACAATCAAAAAATGGCGCCAAAGAAAGCACTTTGCCCTACTTGAATGTTCTGGAGGGACTTCTTGAGAAAGTGTTCCACTCTCCTCTGATGAAAAATGTCTGAAGAAATGTATAAAACTGCACTCCCTCCGGAGAGCGGTTTGGCATTTTTGTTTTACTGACGTCCCCGCCAGCCCTGCTTTTACAATACCTGTAAATTATTGCTCTGCTCTGGAGCCTCCCATCGCCACTTCCCCCCCCCCCCCCGCTCTGTCTCATCCCTCTTTGTTTCCTTAACTTTCTTCGTTTATACCCAGCACACAAATCACATCTCTTGTCTTCCAGCAGCCTTAACATTTAGCTCTACAGTACACAACCATACAGCGCAGTGGGTGTATTTTTCGTGCATTAATATTTTTCTACGCCGCCGCTGTCATTGCTCAGGTCTCAGTCCATCCATAGTCGATGAATTCATAGTGCTGCCTGATGTTTTTTCTTTTCTTTTTTTTTTTTATTCGCCTGCCTGCTGTACACAAACACACTCTATCCCCTCCATTTCTGGCTCATCTGCTTTTCCACCGCTCTCAGAGAACCCAGGGCTGACCCTTACAGCATATCAAATTCTACATTTCACAGCTTTTTTTTTTTTTTTTACTCTGGCTGCTGAGTACGGGCAATATTATCCACATATTTATTCCTCTGTGGTTGCAAGCCTCTCTCTGAATTTGCTCTTAACATGCACAGCCGTGTTTGTTGCCACCTGAGGTCAAAAGGCCATAAAACGGTCCCTGTTTGTTTTGCATGTGTTCCATTAATGTCTATACGCCCCCCTTCACTATTTTACGTGAAACGTGCAGTTAATACCATGTGAGTAGCTCGGCTTGTTTTATTTATGAACATGTGCCGAGGGAGACATCCATTATCTTCAGTGGTTACATTGTCCCAGTGTAGGAACTGAGAGGCAAGCGTTATACGGTTTCTACCAGCAGCCCACCTGATTTCAGCTTGTCTATGTAAAAGCGACCCAGAGGCATTGAGGATTACACCATAACCATCGCATTGCTTATATTTCATTTCCATGAAGTATGGAAAAAGCATGATTGAACTGCCTCATATCTTGCACTGGAAATGAAATGGTTGACACAGGCATCATTGACGGGTCCTGTGCTGTCCATGGCACTTCCTCTGATGCCAATCAGAAGATAAACTCTCCCTCATTTGAGGCTGATAAAACGGGAACAAAGTGGTTAACCTGGCCGTGTGTCAAGGGTTTGTCACAGGCTACGACTTAACACCCAGACACAGATCATTAGGTGCTCGTCATTAAAATGTGTGGTGTGAAATCTGCAGCAGTGTAAAAATGTCTCTTAAGGAAAAGAAGCAGAGCGAGGGAGCGAGCGAGACACCTCGTCCGCTTCAGTGGTAATGTGTAGCTCTTTGTGGTCAACTAATTAAGATTAAATTGAGTGAACTGATGGTAGCAGGATTTATGCTACATGTGGTTTGGCCTGTCAACACCACTGTCAGCTGAGCAATGTGAATGTAAGAACACAACAGAGATCAGCTTTAGTCTCACAGGATGGCTCATCAGCTGCTTTAACTGTTGTCAGACACAGATTTCAGCTTCTACATTAAATACAGGCAGCAATACAGGGCAGGACTCGAATGCAGTCATCTCCAGCCTAACCAGTGTCTGGTCTGACTGCAGAGATCCTGCTATGAGATTGCAGGTTAACTGTCATGGTTTACTGGGACGGCTATTGGAACTGAGTTACAATTAGTATTATTAATTCCACCTTTACGATGCCTGCTGTGACAAAATTAAATTGTCAGTAATGCCGTGTTATTGATGTACAAGAGACGACCCAAAGAAGAGCACAGTTCAGATCAAGTGTATCAAGTGTAGAACAGAAGCACGTGTCTCATTATGGTTACAAATAAATTGGGTTTAGCACTAAATACACAACAAAATCATAAACCTCCATCAGCGATATATTCCTTTTGCTTCCCTCCAATAAAAGAAGTTTAGTATTTAGTAACTTTTCATGATGCTGGAAGTGCCTTATAAGGTAACCCTCCCTGCAAACACACAAAATCTGTAATTGCTCCGTTCCCTGCAGGCGTGTGCTTTAGAGTGTAGCCGCTGTAAAACATTCAGAAAATAACTTTTATTTCTCTGATTCACTGCTTTATTAGCTCTAACACCACCGACGTTCTGCATATATACTCACGGTCTGATGTTCTCTGGGATAACCTTATTACATGTGTCCTTTTGACACCTGTGTGAGGGCCATGTTTATTACCATATGTAGAGAATGTTTGATATTTTCTCACTTGAATGATAAGTGTAATAGTTAGGCATTAGGACAAAAATGGCTGTCCAGTGGTAATCACAGCTGCTGTTGTGCTGGTATTTTAAGCTGGTAGCTAAGTTGATGGTAACCAGCCCTTCTCATTACTTTGTACAGACTGAGGAACTGTAGCCACAGCTTAGGGGTTGAATTTCAGACCTTTCACCTTACAGTTAGCAGGCTTAACATTTTATGTGTAAAACCTCTGTGTTTTTTTACAAACTGCTTTCAGGCTTTTGTTGATACATGAGCAGTTCTGAAGTGTTTAATATGATTATTAGGAAAAGAATGCTCAACCTTACCCAGACCCTGCTGTGAGTCTGTGTACACTTTGACAGTTGTACAGTTGTGCATCCATGCCATATGTCACTGGGTCTCATCACGGCCCAGTTGGGCACTTTCATTTAGCTCATACATTTATCTCCATTTGCCCATCCATTAATCTCCCTTTACTGTAACCCATCCAGCTACTGGCTAGCCAAAGCAGATGAGACGCCCCATTACTTATTTAGCACCACTTTAAAGGCGACCCAAGTCAATCGAGAAGCCGCTCTCGTTTACGGTAACAACATTTGCTGAGCGTTCTCAAACACAGCGGGCAAAGACATGAGATTGAGCATGATTGAATCAAGTCAATAAAAAAAACCATAGTGGATGATGTGCCCTGCGGTCAGATAGTTAAGTGAAGGTCAACCTGCCAGGGCATTTTGTAATCTGGTGACTCTCTGGACAGTGACAGGCAGATGGATTCGTAAGGCTAGGGTGGAAAAGTTGCCGGCCCTCAATATCCTCCTAAATCGATGCGACCAGAAGAGGAGAGTGATAGTTTTGCCCCCTGTAATGAAATTTTTTTTTTGACCCTCTCATATTATAGTAAATCCTTGTTCTGCGGATAGCACGTTTTGATGCATTGAGAGCTCATGTGAAAGGACATGCGATAGAGGGGAGAGGGGGGTGGGGTTGGGTTGGAGGTGGAGGTGGGGGGAAATAGGCGACAGATTCTCCAACCAGCTAAAGCTGTTCTCTTTATGTGTGTGTGTGTGCTTGTGGGGGATCAGCCTGCGTGGAGACTTTACCCAACCTAATCATGATTCCCCTCCTTTATCTGAGTGCAGACCGACTGTCCAGGCCTATACATCACAGCCCCTCCAATACACACACACAAGCATCCGTGGCCTCCCCCACCGTCTGCCTCCTCTCTCCTCTTCTTCCATGCTATATATTGCTGTGTATCACCCACTGACACTCTGGCAACATATTAAAAAGAGGGATAGTGGCTGCTCTCTGTTATTGCCAGGAAAGTGATTTACCATGGGGCCACATTCCCACCATATTGATTAAAGAACATGTGTGTGTTCAAAGAATATGTGTGTGTGTTGTTGCACCTTTTCTCCATCTCTCCGTGTTTTCTCATTTTCCCTCTCTGTCATTGCCTGTTCTCCTCCTTTGCTTCTCCTTCTCTCCTCCTGTTATCTCTCACTTCACTTCCGCTATCTCTGATGTTGCCCAACAAACCTCCACCACTCCACCACTCCCCCGTGTCTCTCCACCTCGCTCTCTTTCGTCTCTCTCTCTCTCTCTCTCTCTCTCTCTCTCTTATCCATGTTGGCCAGGACTCATGTGGCTGATTGTGTGTGAGAGTACAGCTGAGACATGGGGAAGGATGGGAGTGAGGGAACAGTGGAGTGAAAAAAAGTGAAAGGGACAAAGAGAGGGCAAAAAAAGGGGGAAACACTAAACCCTTTTCCCCACTCAAATGTTGCTGCTACATTTTTCATTCATTCATTCACTCAACAGCATGAGTAAAATTCTTTAGTGGTTTCACCACACATTGTTTTTCAAGATGCTGCAGGAGAACTTGGAAATATGGCTACAAACGCGCCCTCCGGTATCCGAGTATGATGAGTTTTACAGATTTCTGAGCTCACATTTAGAGCTGTATCCTGGCAGCTCCCTGTTAAAAAGTGTGTGTGTGTGATGTCCGACGGATCAGAGCAGGAAATTGGCTCACAGCGTGTCATTTGGTGAAGATTATTTGCCGTCTTTCTTGGCTGTATATCGCTGTCAACTGTTTCGTTGACATTATTGCACATGAAAAGTAAAGCTCTGTGGATCACAGTATAGTAACAGGTGGAATAATCTAAAGTTCTCCGAGTTATACACGTTTGACACTTCAATATGTTGTGCCAACATTATAGCTGGTGATAATTGGCAAATATTATTGTACTAATGTGCTTAACTCATTTCATGAACAATGACTTTATCTGCACATTGGTATCCAGGTTTTATTCTTTTTTGATCATTTCCAGCATGATGTTGTTTACATTAAACCTGAAAAATATATGATCCAAATATATAATAATATGCCACTATGTTCTTTATCATAATTTTTACATTTAGTGTATACGGTCTTATTTGGGTTTCTGCAGCCAACCAAAGCTGTTTACATGCACTGGGGTTCTGTAAAAGCCTGATTAGCCTCAGGTAACTCATGCCTAAACACACCCACAGTGAGCATTATACCTGCCCACAATCCGCATAACTGTCAGCATGTTAGTGTTTAACTCAAAGCACCACTGTGCATAAGAAGAACCTCACTGTGCTGCTATCGTGCTTGCAGACTTTAAGATTGTCATCTGTACTTCCTAATGTGGCGATCGGACATTCACACTTGCTTAAGGCCACAATTGTCCAACTGTGCAGAAGTGAAAGAGGAGCCAGGAACAATCTCTCTCTGTTCGTCTTCCTTTTGTTGCATTTGCTACTTTTACCATTTGTGGCACTCTTTATGTGTAGAACTCTTCGCAACACCATCGATGTCTCACTGGAGAAGTGTCTGAAAATGTGTGCTGCTATCCTCAAGTTTTTCCTCTCCCTCCGTTCACATCTCCACCACGGCCAACTATTCAGACAGAATCACTATAAGCTTGTTTTATTTCCAACTTTGTTGGACAGAACTTCCTAAAACCCTGCTTTTAGCCCTGGTGCTGTTAATAAATGATGTTAATGATCAGCTGCAATGTCTTCATCAATTTATTTACTGCCCATTGACTACTCAGTAAACTGTTGGATGTCCTTTTACATAACTTATTGTGAATTCTGCCTCATGTTTTTCTCTGTCTGTCTCCTTTTGTCACATTTGTGGTCCAGTCAAATAGTTCATAAATGTCATTTCATCCACAGTGGATTGCATGAAGTTTCCATTCTGTTCACTAGATCTGCGTCTGACCTCCGTCCAACCCAGGTGGGAGGAGGGTCGTGGCTTCATGTCAGATGACGCACACGGACCTGTTTAGATTATATTTGCTGTCAGTGTGACGGGGTTGTAAAAACTGTACCGAGACGGAACACATTCCGAAAGTCTCCCACAGTTTAGTGTTCACCTTGCTCTCTTCATCTTTATCTCCTTTTTCCCCCCTTTCTGGACATTTCAGTGGCCCTTCTATTTGTTCATTCCACTTGCCTAGGCTGTCTCCTAGGCCATTAATCTATACTGCTCCGACCGCTCCTCTGGGCCAGACCAGGCTGTGGCGCCACTCACTGTGCGCTCTGAAAGGCCACTGTGTTCATACAGATATGAAGTGACGGACAGAGACAGAGAATGGCTTTTAAAGAAAGCACCTAGAGACATGAGATAAGTGGGGAGAAAGAGAAACATACGAGGAGAAACCAAAATACTCGTGCCCCTTCTTCACTTTTCATGTCATCTTAGACAGAAGTGGAAAAACCATGTATTTGAGAGGGTGAGATAATGTTGCCCCTGAACAACTTGTGCTGAGGTTGCAGTGGCGTCTGCCCTTTTAAGAAAAGGTTGAGATTTGAGGAGATTAATATGCCATTGGAACACGCTGTGGGATTTCTGGTTCTCTTGGACAGGCAGCAGCCGTCAGCGGTGATCTGGGACTGAAGCAGATGGCCTGGCTTAATCAGGGAGGGACAGAGGGAGAGAGAGAGTGCTGTCCTGGGTGTGCATTTGTATGTACCTGATCTAATGTTCATGTGACCTAGAAAAAAGAGAATGTTTACGATGTACGTGTATGTGTTTAAGACATACCGCCAACTTGGCGGTAAAGCCTGCCTGGCTCTAAGCTCTGTCATTAACCATCATAAATAGTATTAGAGCTGACTGTGTTGGGAATTGGGAGCTCGGCACATCTGAACTGTGTTTTTTTTTCCTTTAATGTAATTGACTCACTAAGAAGGAAACATAAGCATTTGATTTATTAGATATATCCTTGTACTGTTCCATTTTGACTTAAATATATAAAAGTCCCTGTTTATCTGGCGAGGTAAGCAACTCTCTAATCTAAAAGGACCTGTGAACAGTATTCGCTGCATGTAGTCACATTTTTAGTGAAGTGAGCACATCCTTTTAAATGCCAGCACTCAGAGGAAAAAAAAACTTAACAGACAATAACTTTGAGATCTAATTTATGCTTAATTTTATGCATGATATCTTTCGTTAATTTCCATTTTGAAGGTTGATGTTTACGCAGCTAACGCTGCGGAGTTCAACATGTTCTCACCAGGGAGATGAACGGTGCAGCCAGGTTGTTATTGTTGTCTGAGGGGAAACCAGGCAGCTTAGGCTTGAATTTCCTAAAAGAAATGGTGTTAAACATGGTCAAGCAAGAGAGGATGTCATGGTGGAGACTGTTGGTTGGGAAGTTAGAGAACAGTATATCTTGCTCAGTGGCTCGTTGACAGTACTTGTTGAAGGCAGTGCGGCTTAGTTGTTCATTTTCTGTTTCTACAGACAGTCTGCAGATTCAAACCAGTGAGCTTTCCAGTCATAAGCGAGCTTTCTTTACCACTGTCCCTGCATGTCACAGAGTTTTAACAAGGGAAATGTCAGCTGCAGTTTTGTCAGTTTCTTCTCGCCTCCTTCTGAATGCGGACTTAACAAGAACATTTTAATGAAGGAAATTTAATTTCTACTCCAGCCAGAACAGACAGCTGATGTCATGTTTATATTGCCTTAACATGCATGCTCAAACAATCTTTTATTTTGAAATGCTGTTTAGGCTCTGGATGGAAATTCTCTCCTCACTGTTGTTGGTCTGGTGGGTCAACCACCAGGAGTGGAGCCTCTGTAGCAGGTAGGGGTTAAACATCTTGCTCAAGAGAACGCTGGGTGTACATGAGGAGGATCAGACCTGAAGCTGTCTGCTCTAAAGATGACCCCTGTAACCGCTTAGCCGTACTAAAGTCAATAATGTGCGCTTGTGTAAGCAAGAAATATGTAGAGCCTTTGTTGCTTCGTGGGGTGCAGGGGTGGGGGTGCAGGGTGGTGGTGGTGGCGTGTTTGGGGGTGGGGGGGTGGATGGACAGCGCGATGGCGGGGTAGAGGGAGAGGTCAAGATACACTTCAGCCCTGGAGCATCTCTATGGTAATGACGGAAAGAACAAAATCGAAAAACGCAGGGCATCTCCATGGCGACAGAAGTGATGTCATGATCTTTGCTGCCAGCAAACTCTCAGTAGCTGAGGATGAAACCGCTCATCCACACAGGCAGTCGGCTAGCAAACTTCTCTGTTGTAAATCACTGTCAGTGTAGCCACTCCTCCACATTGTCTCCTATCTCTTGCTCTCGTTTAATTCTCTTGGTCTCTTTTTTTCACTCTCTCATTGCTGCTCTGCCTCTCTTATTGATGTCTATATCTCTTGATCTCTCCTCCTTGGCCGTGCACTCTAAGCTGGTGGTGTTGAAAGAGATGGATGCTCACTGCCCTCAGTAATCTCCGCAGCAACCATTTAGATAATTAAGTCACTATTCTTTCACTTGCCTCCCATCCTGCTACACAGCTGACACAGTCATTCCAATAATGCAGCAGCCTATAGGATATGTCAGTTTTTTTTTATTCCAACTACTCTCTCTCTCTCTCTCTCTCTCTGTGTGTGTGTGGCCATGTGTGGCATCAGCAGTGAGAGCTGTTTGTTTTGATGCCGTTGTTGGTTTTTGTTTAGAGAACAGAGAAACACGCAAAAGGATGCAGCAGGGAGAGAGAAAAGGCGACATCTGCCATGGGCCACAGAGAATACACACACACACACACACACACATAAATACAAGCACAAAGACGCAAAGACACTGCGTGATTGGCGTCTGGAAATCCACTGCTCCCGCACCCCTGTGGAAAAAAAGCATGTAGAAAGGGGCTGGATGGGAAAGTGCGTATACTCGCCTCAGGGTTTTTTCTCCAGCTTCGTGTCTTGCCGTTGTGATAATGTGGTGTTTTGTTGAAAGTCGGTGTTTTAATTAACTTCAGCAGCAGCGTGCAGTGGTGGAGGTAGCGGTTTTTTCTCTCTGTTCCCAAGGCTAATCACATGCCTGGGATACTGACAGCCAAACACTGGCAGGGTGTTACTAACTCGGTCATTGCAATATTTCATAACGCCGTGGTCATTCCTGTCTGGCATGGGTGCCAGTGTGAGCTGACATTTTCTGGACAGAAAAATGACTGTTGGCCCATGCTGTTTTCATCATGCAAAAGTAAAAACCAGACCCAGTGTGTTCAAACCCAAGTAAACAAGCAGCTTGGAAACCCTTGCATCATGTCATATTCCCCCCTACATACACAAACACACACAAACACACACACACACACACACATACACACACATGTAGTACAAACACAGCTGCCTTTTTTTCTAGATTGGAAGAAAGTTTTACTTTTTAATTGTCAGTTGTACTGATGTACACTGAAGGGGGGAATTTGCAGTGGCGCACATATGTATGTAACTTAATCCTCTTTGAATGATTTGGCCTTTTGGTTTATCAATGAATATATGATAAGGAAGTGGCGGTGAGGCGGTGTGTGTGTGTGTCAGCCACCAGTGTTTCATCCATCGGGGTGTCAGATTAATGTCTAAAATGCCATCTTTCACCATCATCTCTGGAAATCCTAACAGGCAGGTGAGATAAGGTATTGTATTTACAGATGAGCCTGAGGTATGTTGAAATGCTTCCCAGCTCTTTACGTCTTCTGTGTATTCTCTGATCTGCAGAAAGCTGAAGCCAATTTCACTCTACTTTTAGGAGGTGCTACATTTTTTATGATCCACTGTTGACTTGTGTGGTGTATGAATAATAGTGAAGTACTAATTTCAACTCAAACCTCTGGGATTAATTCAACCTGCTTCTTCCAGGAATCAGACCCAACAATAGGTTTATTGGTTTCCATGCCAGCAGGTAGCTGCAGTCATCTTTGCTGTTTCTTGTGCCTGTAGATGGCCCCTTTCCCCCTTCCTCTCTGCAACAACTGGCTACTTGCTTTCACACATTGTTTTTGAGCTCATAAGATTTAAGACACAGAATTTCATTTTTCCTTTCCTGTGTTTGTCTTTTCCTCTTGCTTCTGCTCTGTTGGTGTTTTTCTTTTTTTATTTGTTCTTCTTCTGGAACATCAATTAGGATTCTCCTCTATCACATCCTGAAGAGCGAAAGCTAAAAATACCCAGGAAGTCTTATTTCTTGTCTGACAGTTCACTTTGCTTGAATCAGTACTTTCAGGGGAAAAGAAAGCTGAAAACAAAAATCTCCAAGTTAATGAGTATAAGTATTTACTCTGTGCCATACAGTTGAGAAGGTTGCAGGGACATATGCATGCACCATTTAAATTGAGACAGCGTCTTCATCATCTGGTGTGTTTTACGGACTCTTGCTGAGACAGAGAATTTTAAAGGCCTGAGACTGTGGCTGGCTTTGCTCCGGGCTATTCCTGTACCAAACAGTCTCTCCCATTATTTAAATATCACGGTGAATACCTCTGTTGTCCTGGAGGAACTGTCAGCACATTTACCGGTGAGCTCCTGTCAGCGTATACTGGTGTGTGACAGTTATTGTGTGTGTGTGTGTGGGTGTGGTTGTCTCCCAGCGGGTCGCTCATTTACAACAATATCTTGTCCTCATAAAGTTACAGCATACTTCCATTCCCCGACTCTCATTTGTACCATCCAGACTCACTGATGGATGAATTGATCATTAGCACAGTGTAGCAGGTGGCTGTTTGTGTGTGTGTGTGTGTGTGTGTGTGTGAGCATGGTGAAAGCTGGGCTGTCACTGGGTCAATAGAAGTAAACACTACTACAGATTGGAAATAGAGCCCCTCCTCTTGGGGAGTATCTATAGCAGGAGGAATGGCTGGGGGTATTAAACGCAGGGCTGAATGTGCCAGCAAAGCAAACATCACACCCCAGAACAGAAGTATGACACACAACCTGCCGCCCTCCACCCTGATCCCATCCCTTAACACCCTCCTCTCTATTTCAGGCTGCTTACACACATTTACCTCTTGTTGTATGGGATTTGCTCACACTGTCTAGCTGTCTCTCCATCGCTGCCACTTTCTGTCCATCTGTTACGCCCCTTCTTTCCTCGCGTCTATCTGGAGCTCCCTGCGTATTCCCACATGGCTTTGTTAACGCAACTCTTGTCACACACCCAACATGCTGCATGCCGCCATAGAGCGACAGATGCTGTTCTAAAGGGGTGTGTGTGTGTGTGTCTCACATTCCGCGACAACTTTTTACTTTGGGTAATCACTCCTGATTTTCACATAGACGTGCAGAGTATCTCCATGGTGATCGCACCGAGGTCACAGTGATGACGGCAACAGTTGGCCTTGCACACACGCAGATACTTGTACTTGTTTGGCCCTACACAGTAAATAAATCAATGCAGCCTTCTAGTCTTTTTTTGTCTTAAACACGAAATATCTTTCATGCTGTTGCGTTCTGTGGTGCAATGTGACGCATCCGCTGGGTTAGTGTTTGAAACAAAAACCCAGCCACCAACAACAGCCTCCACTACAGCTCACTGCTTTCAACTCATGATGTGACTGACAACACAATGGAGATGCCAGTCACTCAGCTCATTAGGTTTGATTGCTGACATAGTATTTCTCGACTCGTGTGCTTATGTTGGAAACCAGAGCCTTTTGTTACTGTTTGGGCTTCTAGAGGATTAGCAATCATAATCATTTGTTTAGATTTTCATCTCTTGCGGAAGCATTCTCAGTCATCAGCTGTTATTTTAAGACCAAGCCTGAGTCGGAAAATAGCATTTGGCGTGGGAAACTCGTGATACCTTCAGGTGAGATTATTAACATGCTGACAGGATCGCGGGAGCTGAAGAGCCTCATTAATTGCTGCAGGGTATGACTGAAATGCTGTCATTATTCCCCACAAAATTGAAAAAAGCCTTTCAGATTGACTGAACATGTGAGCCTCGCAGCAAAGGTTATCATCTCCCCTCTGAAAGACCATTGTCTTGTCCTGGCCTGTCATTGGATGTGAAAGGAAATTGGCAAATCTTCATTGGCACCGTCTCCCTAGAGCAGTGCAGCGCAGAGCAAAGTGTCATTGGAGATGTGATGTATTTAAGTGTTTATCTGGTGTGGCAGAGTCCACAGGTGTGTCTGGTGTTGCTTTCCATGGGCACCTCTGAGAGCGAGATTTCTTTTATCACCTTCTCATACTAACCCCCTACCAACACACACAGAGCACACACTCTCAGCCTCAAGGTGATGCGAGCTGGCACACATGCGCACACACACACAAGACTTTAGAGGAGTTGCAGAAACGTAGCTGTGGAGGGAATTTAAGTCTCTGTAATTAGTAGCTGAAATCCTTCTGTTCACCAAGGACCATAAATGTAGAGGGATTTGTCTCGGTGACACTCCTTCTGTAGGGATCAGTTGCCAGCCTCCAGTTACACAGTACATACTGACACGCATAGTGCAAGGATGACAGGAATTCACTAGAAGGATTGTGCACATATTGAAATGTAGAGCCAAGATTCTGAAAATGCCACATAAGTGAGTGATAGAATTTAAAGTATGGTAATGTGAGAACGCTCCCTCTACACAAAAACAACCACATTTGTCATTTGTATAAGGTACTTAAAGCAGCCTGGGGTCTATAGTCAGAGAGAAAGAAGAGGGAAAATGGTGTTATTTGGTCAGAAGATACAGGACCATTCTAAAACCTATATTTTCAATAATTACTGTAAATTGAACAAAAGGTGATGAGAGGTTTTATGATAATTATGTCTTATCGAAACACTCAAAAGTTTGCTGCAACCATTTATTAGCAACCATTTCCAAACTTTTTAACACATCCATGTTAAAAGTGCATCATGGCATCACAATAACAGGCGGAATAAAAGCAAAACCCCAATGCATTTTAATGCATTTTGATTGCTTAATCATATATTGAAATAAGTATTTTCTGTCACAAAATGACTGTTTTGCATGTTGATGCATCGGATTATTAAATTAATGCGTAACTTCTGTTAGCATGGTTAGCACCATTGGTGTGTACCATTGGATACACTGTGATACACTAAAGCTGCTTTTTACATAGAAAGGTGAATGAAAGATGTTTTACACAAAGACAGTGACTGATAGTGACTCAACCTGCACCCTAATACAAACGCTAATTTCCATCCAGTGACCCTGACCCTGAATAAATGTAATTTAGAAGTGACCAATCAGAGCAGACTGGGCTTTACGGAAATAAAAGTGCATTTCATTAGTCACTCAGTGAGTAATCCTGTCCCTGCTCACTGTTTTTTTAAACAAGACAGAAAAGGAAAGGAGGAGCTTTCTAGTGCAAATGTACTTTTTTCCACCTCCTCCCTGCGCTGTGTGTGTGCAGTACTGCCTTGCTGAAGGTTATCCCACAAAGCTGTCTTGCATGAGCACATGCAAACTTACTTCAGTCCCTTTTCTGCATAATGAAATGGATGGATTTGTTCTCTAGTGCACCTGTGTGCTTAGAGGTTTACTTAAAGACAAAACAGCAGCCATTTTTTTCAGTAACTCTTTGTCTAGACTAGAAATAAAGCACCAATGGCAAGTCTCCACTTCACATCTGACAAGGGTTGATAAAATAAATTGTACAGAATTGTGAAAGCAAATGCACTCTGGCCTCAATTCTGACTTCTGTGAAGATAATGTCCCATTTCTTATTTTTTCTTTCCCTCGTTTAATAGGGGTGTTTTTTTTCCTTTCTTACTGCTGCCCTCTTATTCTAGATGAGGTGTGGAGCTCTGGTGATAAGAGCATATTACCTGGCTCTAACTCTGCCATTGTTCCACTGGCCTGGCGCCTTGTTACTGTCTCTGTACATATTTTTTAGAGATAATGTAAGCTTATTCTATTGGAAAATTTGAGGTTATTAAAAGAGGAGAAAGGTTATTGCTGAGCGAGTGGGAAGAGCGTGAGAGAGTTTTGCCTCAGCTTTTTAGTTGCTCAGGCTTGCTGTGTTTGCACATGACCCACAGAGGAAGACATGAATCGAAGCTTGAGAGAGTGAATAAAATACATGATGAAAAAGAGTGTGAGCTAGCACAAAAGAGGCGGACACCAAAGATAAAAAAAGAAGAGTAAATAAATGGACAGACACAGCAGTTACAGTAGGACCAGTGCTCCCACCACAGGCTGTGTGCTGTATCGCCTTCATCAAAGCTTTCATTTACAACACTCTAACTTGTTTGTTCTCATTAGAGTCTGAAGAAGTAAAAAAAAGCCTTGCATGTAGTCATTCAGTAGATTTTACACACAGAGCTACACCATTTCAAGGAGTTTCTTCCTCTGTGAGGCAAAGAAGCAGCGTGACAGACCCCAGTGTGCAGAATAAAGAGTTATCATCTGCTGTCATTCTATCCTCACAGACCAGGGGATTTTGCATGGGGCTCGCTGAACCTGGTTTTGAGGTTGTTATTTATTTATTTAATCTGTTATCAAGGGCTTGGAAAGCATAACGTGCCTTTGGTGAGGAGGAGGAGTACAATACCTTACAAACCCCACGGTGATGGATTTCACTACTCAGATCCTGTACCACTTTGATTTATGATATAATATAAGAGTGATACGCTTGCTCGTGCTGCACAATAGCGCCATGCTCCGTTCTGATGTAATTCCAGCTCACTGTCACCTCTCAGACTATCACAGCCTGCTGTGCTTGAAAAGGGGAGAACCCTCAAATGCACTTCAAGGGCAATCTGATTGAATTAACCAGCCATTAGCTGTATGAGATGAGCTGTAATTGCAGGGGTATTTATCTATTCAGATGAATGAGTTTTGACCGCAAGGTCATGTTACTGCTGCGCTGCCCTCAGGACAAGTTGACTGAGTGTCTACCTGTTTGCGTCTGGCTCGGCCATATTGTTTTAGCCCTTTTGTCGTTGAACCTAGATGCTTCACATAACACATTTTACTCCTTATGGTGTTTGGCACTGATGGTGTTTTTTTTATAGACCTCCTCAGCAGTGCTCATTTCTCTCCCTCTTGTCGCAGCCCTCGTTAATGACTGGGAGAATAGGAATTAGAGGCAACAAATGAGCCGCAGTGTGTTCACGTCAGTCAGGTGCTGTGGGAGCAGATGCTGTGAGCGTTGACACCATCATGTCAGCTTGTTCTCTCCTTAATTCAATTCCAATGTCTCACCTTTTTATTTCTAAGAAACATTATTTCTCGCTTACATCACCAGAATGTTTTAACCTGCAACTTTTTCCTTTCCCTTTTCTTTTTAGGCCAACCCCTGTTGTTCCCTCTGAGAGGAAGTGATGTCACGCCACCACCACCGCTTTGAGAGGGACTACCGGGGACCCTGGGAGCGGAGAGACATCCGTCCTTCTGGCCTCCATAATGGAGGAGCCAATCATAGCTGTGCCTCTGCCGTTGTCAATGGCAACAACCGTCCGGGGCTTCTTCCCCTACCAGTCATCCCCTCCCTCCTCCCCACCCCAGTTACAGTTGCCGTGACAACATCAAGCGGCGACATAGCGGTCAAGCGAGGCATCACGGCAGCAGGATCGGTGGCTCCGGCATCAGCCAAGGTAAGAGCCTTGTCCAAATGGATGCTGAGACACCTGCTTCCCTCTGTTAAGTTGCTCTCTGGCCTTTTTCTCTCACTGTGTCTACTTTTTTTTTTTTGATGACTCCCCAACAGGATATAATATCTAACTTTCTCCACGCTTTTGAGCAGCTTTCTTCCGTGTCTGTGTGTCTTCCACTTCTCCCCTCCCACTTTCTCCAAAAGATTTCTGCTCTGGCATGCCTGACTTCATGCCTCAGCTGCCTCACTTTTCTCTCTTCCTGTCTCTCTGTGCTGCCTCCTCCTCCACTCTCTCCACCTTTATCCCTCACTCCAGTTTTGCTGCTCTCTCTGCACTTTGTGTCCAATGTCACATTCTTGCCAAACCATTTTCCTTCCATCTTCATTTTCTTTGTGTGCCAAATGGCAGGCTCGTCCTACCTTTTGCCTCCTCGGTAATTTTCTCCTTTCATTATGTAAATGACCTCTGATAGTGGTTCAGATGGGTGCTGCTGTCAGAAGTGATGGTTAGAGATAGTAATTTTCTAAACAAGCCAAGAAAAGAGACAATATTAGAGATGAAAATAAGTCTCCCTTACCTACACTGCCAGTGACCATGGTATTTAATCTGAAATGGGTTATAAGGCTATTTTAATAAGGCCTCAAGTGAGGTGTATACTTTCCTTATTTGATTTTGTGTTTCATTTGTGCTTGGACTGAACTGCAGCTTGGCAGTGTCTGAGTGTTATAGCTGAGAGCCGCACAGTTTGTGTTCCCTACCCCCTCGTCCTGGGATTTGTGAGCTGGCTGTCAGCAGCATGTGAAGAGAAGGGGGCCTTTACCAAAAAAAGAAGTTAGACATTTCAGCCTCTCCCCTGCCTCTGCTTCCATGGATACCATTCATCTTCTTTCTCATCACTATCAGATCATTTGCTTTAATCTGAGCAGCAGCAGGAAGATTCTCTGGCACTTTCTCACTCTCTTCCTCATGGTGGGGTGTACTGTGCACTGTAGAAGAGCAGAGGTAAACAATGCTCTGGTAATTTAGCCCATAAGCGCACATCATTAGATTCCCTGCTAAATGCACTGACCACAGACACAGTAAATCTGCTCTGGCACCGAGGCGGCTCCCCCTTCCTTTTGTGCGGCTGAATAATTACATACATTCAGACAAAGTCCCGCCAACTCCTACCATGGCCGCCGTCATCATTCAATGGCTGCCAGAGCAATTAGGTGCTTTGCTTGTATGGAAGTATATGTGTGTGCAGCGAATATATGGAGATCATTCCCAAGATGCCACTCTCTTACCTTTTATTCAGGGAATTACCTACTTTATCTCGCCTCTGACAGTCCTTTTGTTGCAAAGTAAAGAAAGACCTGGACTGTTCAAAAAAAGGGAAATGCAAAGTCTGAGCTGTGCTTTAACACACACAGGCGTTGTGTACTGGCCAACTCCATAGGAGCCTGTTTCTCTATCTTCTTTCTGGCTGTGTGCTGTCCTCACACGCTCTCTGTCTCTCTCTTTCTGTCATCTTCGATCAAAGCTGTTGGTGGTCACAAAGAGTCTGATGGACGGATGCAGCTCTCTCTCTCTCCCCCTCTCCCTCTCCATGGTCCCTGTGTCTCAGCTCTGTCCATGGCTACACTAAAAAGCTGACAGACCGTATTGATTTCCACTGTTTGGAGACTCTCTTTTCATAAACAAGGCAGCCCAACTGGAGACAGAGTCCAATACAGAAGTGTGTGTGTGTGTGCGTGGGTGTGAAAGTAATACTTCTCCACATAGCTCCATAGATGGAGTAATCATCCAGGTCAGAACAGCTATTATTGTTTTTGTCATATGTTCTAAATTACTTTCTTCATATAGTTGTTTCGGTTTTAACGATCAACGGTTTTAACATGTCAGGTTGACGGTACCATGTATGTCCGTTTTGCATGTGTGGATGTGTGTAGGATAGGAGTAAAAAACTGGCGGTATCATCCATCTTGATGCAAAGTTAACCACAAAAAACTGTGAACTATAGTTACTTTAGAGCGACTCTCAATTATGCATTTTTAATGCTCTAAGTGTATCTTGAGACTGTTGCCACTGGTGCATAGACACTTCATGTAAGGGCTATACTTATGCCTATTAATTATGCATTGCAGAAAGTACAGCATGTGTCTACCTTATGTATTAAAATTCACCAATTTTTATATATCGCAACAAAACAAGCTGTATTTTCTTTCAGTTGGTAATATTAAGCAGCAATAGCATGTTACAAGGATTAGCCTTAATAGCTGGGCAGACACTGTGCAGTCTTTGTTAATCTTATAGAGCGTGCTCACTCAGACTTTACATGCAACTTCCTACTAGCCACGTTCCATCCATTGAAGAGTATAAACGATGGCCTTGTCCTTATAGTGTTGAAAAAACACACACTGAAACACTTTTTAATAACAATGCATTTTCCCATGATGCATTTCAAGGTAATAATTACAATGCATTTTTAATTAAAATATAAATGTTTACAC
Source organism: Parambassis ranga (assembly GCF_900634625.1). Lineage (NCBI taxonomy): Eukaryota > Metazoa > Chordata > Actinopteri > Ambassidae > Parambassis > Parambassis ranga. The sequence goes on from NC_041043.1 coordinate 8,189,929, forward strand.
CACAGTGACAGTTCCAAACAGTGATCCACAAAAAAAAATATTCACGTCAAGCAGAAGAGATTTAGTAAAAAAAAAAAAACAAACTCTGCTGTGTTAGTGAGGATTTTGTAGGGTTTATTCAGTACATGGTATAAAGCTGGATTTTTATTTTAATCTACTAACACATTACCCAGAAAGTGTCTTCCCACCGATAGCCCATTGAAACATGTGGATTTTCCTAGCATGGACTAATCCCTTAATATGAAAGTTTTAATCCACCCTCCCTTGATATTTAGTGGTAGTGGACTTTCTTTACCACTTCTTATAACACAAATGCCGCAGTCACAGCAGATATTAAAAAAAAACTGATATATTGATCTAAAGAGTGCCATGAACTAACTCCACGGTCTGCTTGGAGGGTTTTGTTGATTCTCCACATTACTGAGTGCCATTTTGAGTTATTCTGTTTACATCTCATTGGGGTTTTTTGTTGTTGTTGAAATGTCTGTGAGTAGAATTCAGTTTGTTGTCTTTAGAGCATTCTCAAACCCTGATTGCTATTTGTCTAGCCTGTAGCAATCTCATTAGTTTAATGGTTTTGGAAATAAACTTCAAGTATGTTTGTTTTGGTATTCCTATTTTCTGGCTTTTGTTATTCTGGTCCGATCGGTGCAGTACTCAAAGTACAGTCTGAAGTTCCCTTTGTATTTTGAACTGTTATTCTTGTACAAGAACTGATATTTTTTTTAATAATGGTTCTAGAGAGTAAACTATGTTGTTTTTTTAAAGGGGTCACAGACAGCCTTACAGCAGGTGAGTTGTAGCTATAAAATAAACACTTTGTCCTCCATTTCTGGACGTCTGGTGGCTTTTAGAAGGGCATGTGATAAGTTTGTCATTCCAGCCATTCAGGTAATAATATGTTCTCTCCATGCCTATAAGGAACTATAATCAAGACCAAATACTGCGTCAGAACCGGGGATAAAATGTGGTACTTGCAAACTAAATTAAATGTTATTACACAATCATAAAATGTTTTGTTCACTGGATGTTTTCATTCAGTCATTGTAGAATGACCCACAGGCACATAAACCTAGTGAACAATGAGGATATATACTTGAAATAAAGCACCATTCCTCAACAAGCAGTGTGTTTAGCTTCAGCTCAGATACCTGTTTGACCTTCCATTGAAAAAAGTTTCAGTATCATACCTTCTGGTGGCAGTCCATTAGTTTTCACCATCAAGGCCAAAGAAAATGTTCTGCAGAGCAGGAATCAACACAAACGCCTATATATCCTTTCCTTTTGTTGTAGCTCTGCCTTTATGAAAGGATCATCCCACACAGATCTCACTACCTGGCAGGGATTCTTTTGTAAGCAGCTTTTATTAGCATGCCTGTTTAATGCATTGTGTAATTTACTTATAATAGTTGGTTAAAAAAATACCTGTTGTAATCGAAGACATTTACCGAACGTTTTTCAGCTGGTGAGTGTCACGAAAAAAGGAAAAAAAAAAAAATCAATCTTTCTCAGATTGACAGCAACAATCAATGGAGCTTGTCTTAAAACCAAACTACACATTGTGTCTTGTTGGTCATTGATTTCAGCCAGGTCAGCTAGCCGGTGGATTGAAGCAGGGCCCCATACTGTGGCTGACACAACACTGAACAGCAGGTGTCATGGCCCCACTTTGACACAATAACAAAAAAAACAAAAACTCACCAGAAACACACAGAAAGCATCTGTTTCTTCTTCAGCTACTATGAGCACTTGTCATTCCTGTTGTGTAAGGTGCACCAATTATAATATATACATTGGCCAGTCTTGAACTAATTGAGGCACCTCTAATAACTGCATTGGCAGTGGCAGTATATGAGAGTACACCACCTCTGCAAGGCATTTTTCTCTTTCTGATTTTCTGCGCCTTTATATCTGCATCTCCATGTGAATGTCAGTCTTGTTTCAGGGAACCTTGTAATGAACAGACTAGAAGACTCAGAAATTATTGAATCTCTGCTGAGGTTGAGGCTAAAAGGGGAAAAAGTCTTTTGAAAAACGGGATAACCTTGTGACGAGTTGCCGTGAAATGTATTGAATATGAAATGATTAAAGTTTAAGAAGGCGCACGCTGGGGAAGCAGGATGAGGGAGACAGAGCGGAGACAGGAGGAAGGAAAGAAGGGGAGGGAGGCAGGTGAGGGTTGAATTGGCTTCAGATAGAAAAGGAAACTACTATTGTTCTATCAAATAGTGTAGTGGAACTCTATCATCCAGATAAGATGAAAGTTTACATTTCCAGGGCAGACAGACTCACCATGGGGTCTTAGAGAAAACTCGGCTCCCTTAAGAGGGAAGCCAAGAACACTAAACATCGCAGCAAAAGAAATGATTGCTGCACAGCTTGAAGTAATGTCATCCAGTCTGCCTTTATAGTGAGTGACGTTTTGATGGTGCATATAATTCACAATAGAAATAGTTTATCAGACATGGTCAAGATGAAACGGTGTGTTGTTCTGAGTCCAGACATACATTTGAAAAGCACATATTTTCCCTCAATATGAGGTGTGCTTGATAAGTTTATGGCCAAAGGAACAGCAGAAGGACATCACACAGCTCTCATTAGGTTCAGCTCTTTGAATTGTGGTGCAGTCAGTATCTTTTGTTGTATACAATAGACAGCGCTAACCTGCAGACAGTCAATTTAAGAATTTATATGAGGCACAGCAAGGTTAAAAATGTTTACGTTTTCCTCGTTATGCTTGTGCTGTATTAGCCCTGTGTGACCATTGATCATGTAAAACCTGAAGGTTTCTTCGTAGGTGAGTCAGGAGTCCCTTTATCTGACTTTCATACTTTGAACAGTCATGCAGTTTTAAACATGCAGAGCCAGAGGTCGGTTGCACATTCTTTTCTTCGTAAGTGTTTAAGTGTTGCATGTGTCTGAGCGTATTTTAGCGTTAAAAGTCAGCTTGTCTGACAACTAGCTGAGACGAACCTGTCAGCTCTTTCTGTCTCGTCCGTCCGGTCGAAGTGTCAGTTTGGATAAAGACAGCCATCAGAGGATGTGTAGAAAGCCGCCCTCAAGTATTAGACATGGAGCTATTTTAAAAATGCCACATCCTTTTTGCTTCCTCTGATTGGATTTTTCCTCATGGGCGAAACAAGTTTGAATTCCTGGCACATACAGTATGTCTTCTGTTTCCAGGGTAAACATTCATAGCTCGCCTGGTGAGATGTGTTCACCTGATTTTAATTGGAGTGACATTTTATGAACTAAGGGTCGTAATTTTCCTCCTCTTTTATTTTCCATTATTCATGCATTAATTCTTTTCTTTCCCCTTGAACACAAACATCATCAAGGTTTTTTTTTGTGGACAAACAAATCTGCTGTCAGGCATCCACACCAGAGTCATTAAGGAACGGTGGACCTCCAGGGAGTAAAACGAGGATTGAGCTGTATTTTTCCTTCAGAAGATATATGGAAACTTTCTGAAGAAGCCGTGATTGTGTGTTTACCAGGAGCGGCTGCACCGGGGTCCCGATGTCTGGGCACCATGTGGAGAGAATTAAAGCTTTCCACTTTGAATCAGACCAGGCTACGCTGCAGTGATTGCTAATCAAGTACAGAGATACAGAGCCAGGCTGACAGACAGACAGACAGAAAGCCAAACAGACAGACAGACAGACACCTCAGTCATGAGAACTGCATACTGTCAAACTGTCAGAGGCATTGTGAAAAAAAAAGAAAAAAAAGGAACTGTCAAACTTCATTTTTGGTTATCAGCATTTGAAATCTGATGGATGAAAAATAGGAGTCATAAATCTGATGACAGATTTATCAGAAATCTCACACCCTCATCACATCGTCATCTTTTACTGTCAAAAGAAAAATATTGATAGCAGTCTCCTCCATTTAAGAAGAAAACCCATAAAATAGAACTGGCTGGCAGATGTGGGAGGATAACGAAGCAACAGGTCAAAGAAAAGGTGAAGGCAAGTGTTATCTTTGTCTGTGTTGTCAGTCAGTTTCGCAGTGACAGCATGTTCCGCGTGTTTCATCCAATCCCCATCCTCTCATGGGCCCTCCTGCGTCTGTCTTCCTGTCTATAGAGGGGGGATCCCAGCTGACCTTTTGTACCAACAATGGAGCGCCGCATTTCCAACCACTTGTCTTTCCTATCACAATTCTGCAAACCTGGCCAAGGCTTTCCATCTCTCTGCTTTTCAGCGCATCTGCTGGATTTTCATCCTTTTGGGGAAAAATAAAAAAACAGACTCAGATGGGTTGTTGTTCTAAAAAACCCTGGATATCCCAAAATAGGAGACCTACAGTGGGCTTAACCAAAGCCTACATGCATGGCTCTGGCAGGAGAAGATTGTCCAGTAGGGGCTTGATCTTCTCTTTTTTCCTCGTATGTTTGTGTGTGTGGGTGGGAGTGGAAGGCAGCCTTCTCCAACACACCGGCTGTTTTATGAGTCTGGCTCCAAACTGGCGGCATGATGGCTCAATCTAATAAGCAGTCATTGGATATCTGATTCAAATCTCCCTCTGCTTGGTGAAAGATGAGATGCAGGTCCCTTCTCTGTTTATGTCACAATGACTATGCAATATGAGGGTGATATTGTAAAGGCTGAGGAGTGTGTTGTCATCTAATACTGTACAGTACATCTGCTCTCCCACCCGTACACAGAGATCATTGTCCCTCCAGTCTTTTGACGGAGCAGAAACTGGCACTGTCAACATCACTGCACAAACAAAGGTGTGTTTACAAAGAGCAGATCGGTCCAACAGGCTTATGTTGCTTTTCGGTGAGTCGCTGCTTTGTCTCCTCTTCCCGGAGATGTGATGGGAAATTAGTAGCTCATTATTCTCTCTGCAGCAGCCCAATTTGGTGAAACTAACAAAAGCCTTTTGCCGTTGCCATTGCTCTGACACCATCTGAGTGTGTTGAAGACATAAGGATGGGCTTGCAGCATTAACAGTATAACTCATATTTGAAGTCGGTCCACCATCCTGCTGCCTGAGGCGTCCACTTCTGTTTGCTCTTTAGTTAGGTGAATGGGGAAAAACTACTTGGTTAGGTTTCAGAAGAAAATACATAATCCGGATCTTGTTAGCAAATCATGCACCATGGTTTGTTGCCTGATAAGGATCAACAGTACTGGTGTAGATTGGTAGATGTTTAATGGCATCTATTGCAGATTAGGCATGCACTGACTGATTTGACTTTTTCAGCCTTGATGATGATACCTGAACTTTTTTTCAGCCAGTACCGCTCTGACACCACTTTCTTTGCAGATTGCTGTCAGACTTTATTCAAACCACTTTGGCTCTGTCGGCATGCTGCATGTGCTGCTGACATGTTGGAAACAAGGAATTGAAGTGAATAGATTTCCATATTGATCAGAAGCATTATCCGAACATAGTCTATAGATACCCTGACTTTCCCCATTGTTTGAGGAACACCTGTATGGAGCCATAATGGAGCTTTAAAATGAAAGTGTCCAATGTTTGAATGACAGAATGCCTTTTTCTGAAGCAACGTTAGCTATCTTATATCTGTGGAAGCTAAAGTCATACCAACCTTCTCCCATTTTATCTCCCATTGCTTTTTATCCCCCTCTATCGCACCTCCATTACTGTTTCTCTTTAATTCTTTGGCCCCTCGCTTTCCTCCTCCTCCATCCACCACCCCTCAAGCCACTTCAAACAACTTCTTGTCTTTGTTGAGGCAAAGATCCTCATCCCTGCATCAGCGTCGCCTCCCTCTGAGCGTGCTTGTGTGAAATTGGATTGCTGATCCGTTGGTGCTGAGTGGCAGAGATGTAATATGGGATAGCGGCAACCGCATGCTCTGATGCTGGAGACAGCTGTTACAGGACACCAAGGGATCACAGATGACGCTTGACTCCCACTCCTCATCTCTACAAGACTGGAAATGCTCTCAGCAAATCTCATGACAACATAAAGGGAAACACCGCTGAACAACAAACAGAAACACACAAGGCTTCGGTCAGGCACGTTGTCCTCCCCAGCATGTGGAAGGCTGTCAGATTTACTCGATTCGCTTAAGTGTCAGAGGTCATTGTTGATCCCTGGGCAATTTGAAGTGGCTGTCGTCTTAGATTTGCCATTATCATTTGTCATCGCTGCCACCGCTGCATGTCATTCCTCTTCTTTCTCATCAAAGGGTGAGAGGTCTGTGTCAAAGGGGAAAGCTAAACTTCACACATATTTATCTTTTGATTATCACACACTCATGCTGTGTTGGCCTAAAAGGTTGGGGAATGGTTTGTACTTTATATCAGCCTGAATTTGTGTCACTGTTGGAGGCAAGTTTCCAAAGCAACCTCCTCACATTTGTATGCCTCTGCCCCACAGTCAAGTTGCAGTTAATGTGCACAGGCTACTACATGCTTTGTAGACTTCACCTAAAATATAGTGAAAATATGTGGTTTGTAATTTCACTGTTTTTTCCACACACTTTTTGATGCCATGTTGATACAGTAATTTTGACAGACACAGTTTATTCTATACATCAACTGGTTGATCGTGAAGGGGGTGCAGGTCGATCGTCCGCCATTCAGAAAGTGTTTTAATGTTCCTATATTCTCATGGCACTCCAAAGATTGTTTCTATTACAGATGTCCCAGTTGTCGCTTGCATCATTGCATGTTTGTGTGTATGTAGTCGTGTGAACGATCAAAGGAGTGAGAGCGCTTACTGTTGATACAAGATCTTTAAACAACGCACAAGTTTTGGGCCACGTCAAAAAAACAGACAGACAGCTGAATGCTGCAGGCCGGCAGAGAGGACTATACTGCTGGACTGATGAAAGTTCAGACTCTCAAGATGTGGATGAAGTGCAGAGGTGTCACGATGCACGCTGTGTTTTTATAGTGTCCCTCAATCATGATGCCGGTGTTAGCTAACTAGTTAGCTACTGTCTGAAAACACAACATAGTAAAAATGGGGAATGACTATTTTTTATAGAATTTTATTATCATCCAATGCTCATTACATGCTCTGAAGCTCTTTAGTTTATGTTTTAATTTGAACAGGACTAGTTTCAGGTAATATTCTGCCTTGAAATTCTAACTTGATCTGAAAGGTTTCTACTACATGCTTATTAATGCATTAACACCTTTTAAATTAGCAGCCTCCAATTTGCATCAGTCTACAAGAAATTCAGAGGTTAACACATAAAGTGTTTATAGAGAAGTCTGATGTGGTTGATAATGCAAAGTGTCACTGATTGGCAAAAAAAAAAAAAAGTTAAATTGTGCCACATTGAAGCCATTTTATACAAAGCAGCAGTCACTTCACGGCTGCCATTCTTCCATGTATGTAATGTCAAATGAGTGGATCAGCTTCCTAGACCTTCAAAGACCCACACTTAGTACCAATATTCCCCTTCAAGTGTTAAATGAACACCCCGCTGGGCTTAACTGATACTATATCATTTGGGTTTTGTATGTTGGGTGTGGTAAAAAAAAAAAAACCTGTCAGTCTGTTTTCCCTTTTTCATCTGCGGCCTCCCCCTTTTCCCTTTGTCTGTCCTGTTCCACAGTGGAAGAATAAAGAGAGGTGGCATTTGAAAAGGTCCACATGTGGAGGGGGTGACATTCAAAGTGCTGCCACCTTAAGGTTAACTCCATGCGAAAGGTGATGGTGAAGGCAGTCTTTTAAAGCATCAGTCATGTCATGTGGAATATCAGATATCAATGAGGAGGCAGACAGAGTAGCGTTTTAACATGCAAAGGTAAACAATACATCTCTCTCCAGCATGTCTGGCACTTCGCTCAGCCTTGTCTCACACCTGTGGTATTAAGGTCTGCCGGTGCTCTCAGCTTCAATTACATACAGCAAAAGAGCTTTTTCATTTTTGTTTTTTTTTGTTGCTGAGGCGCTATTTGTGTAAAACGAACCTGGCTACAAAGGAGTATTTATGGACGATTGCCCTCAGATGCTGCCCGAAGCTGAAACTTTACTCCTGGTAAAACATTTACCTTTTTCCATTCTTTTCTGTTTTTTTTTGATAAAGGTGGGCTAGAAGTGCTTGCACTTCCATTGACTGTAAATAGACATTGTCAGGCTTTACTTTGAAAATTCTTTGCTTGACTTGGTAAGGTTTTCAGTCGGGTGCACAAAAGAGAGAATAAGCAAGGCTTAAGAGAGGCTTGTAGAAAGTGCTTTGAAACAAAATCACTAACCAATTGACTCTGTGCTCTTCTCACCTCCTGAGCTGATATCTGGTTTAGGATCTGAGCCACGTTTTGTTTAGCTTCAGTGTGTCCATTGAAGAACACACAATGAAAAGAACGGCAGAATTAATTTTGCTTTTTACTCTGTATGGTTCTGAGGAGGATGAGGAGGAAGGTCTGTCTGCCTGTTAAGTTCACTCTGGAACGTTTCCACGACTACCGAGCGGACTGCCAGGAAATCTTGTACACATTTATGGTTCCAACGATGGTTTTACACGTGCAGCCCTGCATTTATATAGATACTGCCTCACTCGGAGGGTTTGGATGAGAAAATGCAAATGTCCAAATCAGTTGGGCTCAATGTTAATATTCAGCTGCCAGCTCCCCAGTCCAATGTCTTTTGTAATGTCCAACTGAGCCTGTTGATGATTTATTTAAAAATAAATATCATCAGTCATTTATTACCAAATTCCAAACGTACTATATACATATTGTATCACATCTTTTTTTTTTTTTTTTTTTTTTGTGCCGGGCTGTAAACATTTATTTTTGCTGTGGCCATTTTATATGGACATCTTAGAAGATTCACTTAGATTCACTTCACTTTCGCCAGGCCCCAGAGGCTGCAGGGGGAATTGCAGTTTTTGACACATGGGCTTCATCTCTTAGTCCTGGAGGTTGCCACTTGCTGTCAAGCAACACAAATACATCCCATACACTGTAATAATGACATGTCCTCTCTGTGCCTGCGTGGGTTTTCCCAAGACGTGCTTGTTAGGTCAATTGGTGAGTCTCGTTTGTATGTTGCCCTGCGATGGACTGGTGACCTGTCCATGTTGTACCCCGCCTCTCAACCATAGATAGCTGGGATAGGCTGCAGGCCCCTGTGATCCTGCACTGCAGGACGAAGCAGGTTCAGATAATGGATGGATGGATGGATGGATGGTTATAATAATGACAGATGAACCATGTCAGATGCCACCCTTGAGGTTAGTGAGGAGCTCTGTCTGATGGCTGTCAGTTACACCTTAACCTTAACTTTAATAGATGGATTATGTTAAAATACATTTATTTTAACAAATGGATGACATGATATAGACCTAGCCTTAAGCCATTTGAGCAACTGCAGTTTTAGGGAAGGTAGATTGGCCCTTATTCACAGCCACTGAGGTTGTGGGTCAAATTATAAACAGCATTAACTGATTATTTGAATAGATATGTGACAGCACACATAATAAACACATGTTGTTTTTTAGAGTAACATACAGTGCTTTATGATCAGAATGTGCCCTTATAGGTACTCTCTCCATTTAACTGTATCCATATGCTAGATCTGTGCTTGCTGTTTTTAGACAGGCATCTTTCTAGCCTTCGTGTTGTCTCGCTGAAAAGCCTTGCACGTGTTTTATCTTTTAATTTACCGTTTCATTAAGATGTACAGTTGATCTGTGCCAATCTCTTGTACTTTTAATGAACAAGTCTCCGCTCTTTGCATTTGGCTTTGTCAATAACAGCCAAGTGTGACTGCACTACAGCTGATTGATTCTGCTCGGGGCAATAAAATAATTGGCCTTTTTGCTTCAGATTTGCTGGTGCTGACTGGCTAAATTTATGTGGCTATATGCATATCTTTATAGTCAGCAATCGGCCATACTGCTGCGGCATATTTTCGTTGTGAAGCTTGTGTGTTGCAATTCACAATCATAAAACTACACTTTTAGGGTGATCATTTCCCCATCATCATTCCCAGAGAAAGCACAATATGAAGACAGCAAAAGGAAATAAGCAGACACATTTTCCAAATTTTGTTATCGGCTTGGTAGCCAATATCTTGTGACTATCATACTAGGAATACAATCCCGACCTTTCCGAGTTTACCATCCATTATCCCTAACAAATAAATCTTGTTTACTCGAACACAAATGCATCTCTAAAGGTTACCCCGTGCTTGAAGTCATCATGTTTTTAATCTAACAGTGTCCTCATTATGAGAGATGCCTTTTTTGGACTCCAGACAACTTTTTTTATCTGTCTCTCATCATTCTTCTCTTCTCTCTCTGACCATTATTTGATTTTCAGTCCTCAGTATTGTGCTGTGGGCCTTCCCTGTGCAACCATGCTCAGGGGATCTAAAAGCCAGACATTTTAATAATACACACATAAATAATAGATATATTTTAAATGCAAATTCTAATAGGGACTTTGGGGGTGACTCAATCATGCAGCATTTGCGGTTTGACCTTAACTCGGGTGAACAAATTACTGGGAGCTCAGTGTTTCTCATTAGGTGCTCCACGCATCATCACACTGCCAAGTCGCCCTCCGCTTAAACCACAACCACTGTAATACACCATGTAAATGTTTTCCTTTCATCTTTACAGAGTTCAGTTGTGCCTTTGCATGTACTTTTTCAGCACCACACAGTTTTCTGAACAGGCACTACAGCTCATAAGTGGTCAATGTCAACAAAATGTATTAACAAGCACAGTTTAATATGGCTAATAATAAGCGTTGTTGCTATTGTTGTTGTCTGAAAATGACATTTTTGTACTATATCGCAGATAACTTAAGCAATAAAAGGGAAGTATTATCTCCATAATGTACTTAAATTCCCCAAATGACAGCATTTAGGCCGTCCTATGGCTGAAGATAATTCTCTGTGATCCTGGTTTGTACATTGCCGCAGAACAAATTCAGGGGCCGATGGATAAAAATCTAAAACTGTCTAAAACGTTTGCACAGCGCTGCACTTGTTTTCTTTTTCGCTGGTGAAATTCTGAGGGGAGCCAGACAGTGTTCCACTTATTTATTGCTTTTCCTGCAGATAATATTCACAGCCTGCGTGCTGCTCGATAGCCAGGCGACAACCACATTTTTAAGGAGAACAAAACAGCTTTTCATTGTCATTGCAGGCATCCATGTTTTTGTCCTGTAACAAAAAAAATTGAAGCCTATTCAGCTACAGTAAGTGAGGCGGCGGAGTGTGCAGTGGACAGGTCACTAGTGGATGTTTGGACTAACAAACAAGGACATCTAATTTTTCATGTGGAAAAACATTCAAACCCTGGAGCCTTGTGCTGTGAAGCAGCTGCCACTGTGCTGTCATTCTTAACAATAAATTAGCATTTATTGTGTATAGCTCGTTTCAAAATAGAGTTACAACAAAGTGCTTTACATGATTGACTCCAAGCTGACTCTCTAATTAAAGGACTTAGAGTGCTGTCCTAGTCTTTTTTTTTTCATTTACTTTTAGGCAAATGCAATCTGGCAATTAAAAATAAAGCCCACAACAGTAAAGATAATTACTAATAACACAGATAAGACGTGATTGGCAGTAACACTGTATGCTAGTATTAATAAAAAAAATGCATTTTCAAAAGGTCTGGAGAAAATGATTTAAAGTCTTGAGCCAGGACTATGAAACCAAGCTGTGGCTGTGGACTGAATGTCCATGGCATCTTCTGAGGAGATTCAGCTTGACGCCATGTTGGCAGTATGAAATCCTGCCTTAAAGTGGCAGCACACCTGTCAATCAAAGTGCTAAATTTAAACATTTTGTAATTTTAGCATACAGTTGTATACATACAAACAGAAAAAAAGTATATATAGTGACCAAAACTTTTTTTTTTTCCAGCTGCAAAGTTGGCCATTTAAACATGAAGGTCTCTGGGGAGTGAGTCACTGTTGAAGCCTCCAATAGTGAGATTATTATGATATAACAGTTGTATAATAGAAGGAATTACATAATAACATTCCACCAGTCTATGAAATACGACTGTATTATTTTGTAATGAATAGCTGTGCTGTTGGTTGAATGAATTTAAGAATAAAGAAGACAACTGTTGACTGCTTCAGCACTGATTCCTCTGTCCTACTTTGCAATAATTGCTCTCGTCTTCACCTTCTTCGCTGCTGCTAATATCAGCCATCAGAGTTAGCGACAACTTCAGCTCTGTCCTATCCCCTGTTATATACTTTGTCTTCACAAAAAACACAATGAAACCGCAAAGACCACACACTTTGCATTCCTTTGCTAGTTTGCTCTAATAACAGCACTGCCATTTTTTTTTTTATTGCAACCGTAATCAGATTAGATACTTCTGGGAAATAACAGTTGATAACGTTTGAAGAGGAGGATAATATCCCCGTTCAAATTAGTGTGCAAATTGGAATGGAATAAATTGTCTGTTCAACATAATATTTTACAGAGTCTGGAGACAAAGCATTCCAAAAGTAATTGAAAGCAATTAGATTATGATTACTGTATTTGATTAATCTGATGGATTACACTGCTAGTTGTCAATTCCAAATTGGTAATCTGTTACAAATCACTCACTCACTTTTAAGTTTTGGTGCATTGCTAACAGAATAGTGGATGGTCAGTGGATGGACAGTATAATTTGACATTCTGTTGTCTGGACTAACAGCAACACTTATTAGCATTATTTTAATTTCACTCTTTGGCCTCACTCTTGCTCTTATAGTGACATCAGCTATAAAGCTTTTTCCAGAAAACTAGAGTGGTAAACTAATTTCACTGTAATCAATCATTGTCAGTGTAACACCCTTATTAAATCAAGTAATTACTTTTTAATTGCTTGGTGCTGGAGAGCAGCACTTCTTTATATACTTGCTGTACAGGTGCGTGAGTGAACACAGCATCACCTGACTCTTATCATCACAGCATCATCAGGACACTAATTCTGGTCTGTTTGTGTGTTTGTGAGAGAGAGTTGCTTCAGATGTAGTGATCTCTGTCAGTGTTGTCTTCGTGCCAGTGGGCTTGGCGGCCTTGTTCAGTGATGTTCTCTGCCAGCCATGCCAGGAGGTACTCTGTGTTATTGCCTGTCATTTAGAGGCAGGGAGAGAGTGTGTGTGTATGTGTGTGTGTGAGAGAGAGACACTAGTGAAATGTAAGGTATGAATGTGGCATCCCTGTTATGACATCTCCTGTTTATTTGATCCATTACTGGTGCTGTAACGGTGAGGCTGTAGCCTAAATGTCAACCCAGTTTGAGTCGTATCTCTATTGTTCAAGCGTTCAGAAATTCTTTGTCCCACCACGCAGCCCTCCTTTTGTGTTTTTGTTGTTGCTGGATATTCTCCAGCTGTCATCTCAATTAAGAAGCTGATTTTCGAGGGACTGTTTGCGCAGTCCCACCACATCCCGAGTGTCTCCTGATGACGCGCTGTATGTCAGAACAGCAAATGCAGAGAACACTCTCAAGGTCAGATTGAAATTGGAAGCATTTCATCATGAGTCATTATTGGAAGTGCTGTGTGCATCTGAGGGAGCAATAAATATTGTCAAACACAAGCCAAGCACAGTGAGTACGGTATATGGTTTACAGTACACAGTGTGTTATTTTTAGGTCGGCGATTTATTGTGAGCGTTGTGTGTTTACTGTTGCGGATGTATGATCAACCTTGACGTGATGAGTGTATTGTCTTCTGTGCTCTAATCTTTATACACACATCTGCAAACAAAATGCTAAACCAAATCGGTGTGGGATTTTAATTCACTAAATGAAATATAGTATCTTGTTCAAACAATACGAACACTGTTGCACATTAATAACAGAATAACTTCACTGATCCCAAAGCACCAAGTTCATTAATTTTTATTAGGTGTGTTTATATTAAAATAAAACTACTCGGGGAGGTGTAGTTACAGTTACAGTTACCATGGAATCAAATATCACCCTTACTTGGATTTTACATGCACTACTGAGGGGCTCTAGCTATGCTAGGACCTGCTGTTCCAGTCACCTTAAAACCTCCTGAGGCAGCTGTGGACAGATATTCTTAAACAGTTCATATCTGCCTGGAGTTTTACCTCGTGCAGTAGACTGATGTCTACAGGATCTGTGCTGACACACACGCTCTTCTTTTCTGCATAATAGTTTTAGGGCTGCAACAACTAGTTGACTAGAAAATTCATCGACAACTAATTTAGTAGTCGATGGGTTGTTAGTGACGGCATCGCATGGCATGCAAGTGCAACGCATTTGTAGCAGGGAATGATTCTCTGGCTTGTGGTGTAACAAGAACTGTGTAAAATCAGTGGTAAAGTACTTTGAGCAGATGTGGGGATGAGTGGACGGGGACGCACACACTTTTTTATGTAAAAAAAAAAAAACAGCTTTATACATTGATGTGGAAGACCAAAGTAGTCGACTATTAGTTGACTAGTCATTAAGGTAGTCGATGACTAGCCGACTATTGAAATAGTCATTAGTTGCAGCCCTAGTTTGTTTGAAGACATTCTGTAGATACAGGCTGCAGCCGACCTCTTTGTGCATCGTCTCTCTTGGTGTTTGTGGTGGAGGCAGACCCTAGGTGTTGAATGGCTGCTATGTTGGAAGGTCTATTCAGTTCTTATCATAAAAATTATTTTGCCTGCTCAGAAAATTTTCTAATAAATGCCTCTATGATTTGACACGATTGGAATATGTCTGCTAAAGGACTTCATTCATTATATTTCAACACATAGGCCATTTCAGACTTGAAAAGAGACTGCCTCTTACGACGGGTAAAATAGAACTATGTGTTTATTGTGTCTGTTGACCTGCGGTCGGTCTTTGCAGTATTTCCTGATTCTTTCTCAAAGAGCAGTGAGGATGCATTGGATTAAATCAGAGAAAGCCCGGGAACAATCCAAATGAAAATCAACTAAATTATTGCCTTGTTTTTTTTTGTGAACCCACAATGGAGATTACTGAAAATGAGTGATTGTCTTGTTGCTCTAAAATTGTGTCTGCCAACTTGGAAATGAAAAATTTTATTCAGAGCATTGTGAATTTCTCGCGACGTGTTTTTCTCCCAAGAGAATAAAAGCAGAGTGATGAGCATGTGGGTGTGTCTGTGTTCCTCAGGAGAATGATTACCTTGACGAGGTTAAAAATGAATATGCAGCTTGAATAAGCCGTCTGCGATTCAGTTAATGACAGCTGCTGATGCCTACACAATATAAGCCCGACGCGAACAGAAAAGCAGAACATCCAGGATCAACAGGGTCGCTGTTGTTTTCTGATTTTCCTTCCCTGCAAGACTGCAAGATTCTTATACCAGATTGTTTCATTAAAGTTTAGTGTGGAAGTAAATTGTGATTCCCAACAAACACACACACACACACACACACAATAGAAAATAGAAATGCTGCAAGCTGAAAAGCCGAATGTCTTGAACCATGTCAGATTTGTAATACAGCAGCATTTTTCCCTGCCGGTGAACTCCTGTAAATTTTTGTAAAACAGGCTTCAAGGGCAACTGTTGAGACTATGTACTGATTCAGTTTGATTCAGTAATGCAAGTGGATATAAAGACCAGAGTTATTATTCTGTGGATTCACTGGAACAGTGGTAATTTTATACTTAGCTAAAGGCTCTTCTAAACTGGTTGGGTAATTTTTTAAAAGTATTTTTGTCTCGATAGCTGAACAAAACAAACACAACAGTGTCAAAAGAATGACAGACCACTGGCTTCGGTGCTTCCAATGAGTGACATATGGCTAGAAAAAGAGGGGGCACACCAATTTATCTTGTTGTCATCATCGGGTATTAAATATAGTATATTATTAATTCCTATTAGTCAAAGTAATGATGAATATATCAACCTTTGCAAATTAGTTAGGCACCAAAAGTAAATGTGATCTGAAGGTGTAATGAAGCTAATCAAGTGTAATCAACAATCACAACTGTAAGTCAGCTAATGTAAGAGGTGTTAATATTGAATGTGTGAGATCTGCTTTTCACACACATGTGCAGGCAGGATTAAAGGAGTTGAGTACAAGTACTGATGTTTTGCAAATTATTTCAGCTGTTCTGACTATTGATTCCAAATAGCCTCTTTGTTCTTGAGGTGCCACATCCATAAGCCGCCATCTTGCTCCTGTAAATCTGTTTCTGCGTTTCAGAGACAGATGTAAATACCTTTTACCTTTCAGATGATGCGGACCCCTTCTCTTAGTACTTGGTACTTCTTGATTTATATATTAAGGTGCCCCCTCAAAGATCTGGGTTGAGCTATCATTACAAAGTAAAAAAAGAAAAGAAAAGAACCTATTTTTCCTCCTTCTCCTGAAGGCACCTACTTAAAATTTATTGTGGTCAAGGAAAAAGAAAACATTAATATTTATCAGCTAGAAAGACAGGGTGAAGAAGAAATGTAATAGTTGTTCTAATTCAAATCCTTTAAATTTGTATTGAGTGTGGTGAGGTAAGGATGTGACCAGAGATCTCTTGGTGTGTGACCTGCATATTTTCCCGGTAAATGAGACATGTTAAATGATGTGCCAGAGGGAAAATGGGTCTTTTCAAGCAGCACACACTGTTCCGATCATCACAGATAACCAAGCTGGAAGGCCAGGGACCTAATTTAGGGGCTATTTACCATACGCCAGGTTTTCAATAGAGCTGTGCTTGGCTGCAGAAGCTGCAAAAGAAGAAAAAGAAGAAAACCTGAAAGAGATGCCCACAAACACTTAAATGTATAAAGGTGCAAAGATAGTTAATTATTAATTCACCTCATCTTGAAATCTTTTTCCCTGAATGATATTTGAGCTCCTCCTCGGTCTTGAAAATGAAGCGATACAAGAACAGAGGGCCCACTTTTATGAAAAACAGTGTGATGGGATATGATTAATTCTAGGGCACATCGTCTGGCTGTATCACCCTTGACTGATTCATCAGTCTCGAGCAACAAAAGGAACACAGTTTTTAATCAGAGCTGTAATCCTAGATCCGCACTTAAGCAGGATTTGTCTCTAAGTGAGTGATTGTTGTCACTCCTCACCGTGTTTAGGCTGCTCTCAATGAATACTGAGCTGCCTCTCTGTCTTCACCATCTTAAATCTTTGCATGGGATGTGTGTTTTCTCTGCTTTTGTAGCTCATTTTTTTTACACTTATCACATTTATAATCCTCACATGTAAGTGACAAATCCCCCCTGTGAAACAAGGGAGGAAAGAGTCAGGAGTGGGAGGAGGTTGGGGCGGTTGGAGGGGTACACAGAACAGCAGTTTATGACAGGAAAGACCAGAGTTTGCTTCCCTGGTAACTTTAGCGGTAAACATGTGTCAAAGTTGCTACAATAACAAAAAAACAATACAAAGAAGAGACATAATGGAAAGATAAAAAGACAAGGTTAAATGGAAAAGACCGGCGAAGCTTAGCAGAAGAGGAAATAATAACAGAGATTATGAAAATGCTAAGCTTAAGAGGTCTATCCAAAGATTTCTGCTAAAGCTGATGTGGCAGGCTATTTCAGAGGCGGGGACCATTACATTATATTCACCCAGGGGACGACTAAGAGGCCAGTGTCAGAGCACCTGAGTGATCTACAGGGAGCATACATTAAAAGCATAGTATGCAGGCGCCGGTCCATCGAGTAATAACACAAATAAACGTCTGCTTTACTGCTGACAGACTTTTGGTGACAAGTCCTTTCTTATAAACAACAGGAGGTCATTAAAAGTGTTTGCTTGACAAAGTAGTATGAAGATTGACAACAAAGGGAGGGTGGGAATGGTTGTCCAGACACCCAGGAGACTATAGTCCATGTCCCATGTTGTATCATTACTTTTTGGTTGCTGATTATGCATCAAGATGCTTCGTGATGAGTTCCTACTCAACGGGTTAAAGCGAGGCATCTGGACTTGAGTTTTCTTCTTGGCTGCTCCTCCAAGCAGCTTCATCAGTTTTAACAGTTTGGTGGGGAAACATGGTTTATATGTGGTGGAGGACCTCAGTGGGTCGGTCTGTGAGGAACTCACAAATAATAGCACTAAATGTCTCCATACTTACCTGTGTACAAATGACCTGGATGACTGAGAATCTTCCTCCTCAACTCAACCACAGGAGGGGGTGCATTTTTTCTGTAGATCGACTTAAGGTCAAGTGTGATCTTCTCATCCCTACTGGTCTTTTTTATTATCATTTTATATCCATCCATTCTCCAGCTCTTTCTGCCTTTTAAAGTGTCACAGGGGGATTTAGCACTAGCACTCCAAGTGAGAGGCAGAGTTCTGGACACGTCTTCAGTCTGTCACAAACGTAACCCTGGTTGTCTTTGTGATAGATCCAACTAAATCCAGAACAGAAAGCTGCACTTTGACACTATTGTTTGCTGCCAGGTTTTATCCGTTTCTCGGTGCTCTCCTGCTGTTAGGGGGATCGGATCGGGTCTGTTACAAATCATTGTTGAGAGCTAATGATGGGGATGGTGCTGTAGCCAAGGTGTTGTTACCAAAACAACATTATGGATCGGCTTAAATGTCTTCTTCGATATTGTTGGGTTGACTGTCATTATAATGATCACAATAACAATTGAGATGAGGGAGAGATTGTGGTCGCACGTTAAGAAAACATACATCGGCAAACGTTCTAATTAAAGCATCGTAATAGCTGTATTATCACATTCAGCACACAGCGCTAACGTCATGTTGAAGTTGTTGCCGTTGTTAGAGGTTATTCAGCATTGATTTGTCTGTGTGCAGGGGACATTTTGGCCCTCAAAATACCTCACATTTGACTTTGACGAGATTGTGCGCCTGTGAGAAAATGGGAGAATCTTTCTTTTGTTTCCGCACCCAAATATATGGCCTCATTTCATCGGCTTAACAACCTCATTTAAATGAGCCTAATGACTCTCACTAATGTCCGGGCATGGCCGAGAGATTGTGACTGTTCTCACAAGCAATGTCCTCTGCATGCACATTGTATATCTCCATTATGAGGTCTGGTCTCTGTGGAAGACACAACCCATTTATTGTCATCTGCTGTTGTTTAAGATTAATTTCAATATAATGTTGTGGCCTTTCTGTTATTGTTATGCAGGATACAATTCTGGGGCCATTCATAATATATTTTTTCTTCTGAGGATTTTTAACCCACCATCCTTAGTGGTACTGTATATGTTTTTTTGTTTGTTTGTTTTGCACCTTGCTATTTATGACAAAAAAAAAAGTTGTGATAAGTAAATGCCAAAATAAGTTTAATAGCTCCCTTTCATGTGTTGTTTTAAGTTGCTCTTTTTGCTTCATTGCTTCCCAGCAGTGTAGTTTTTGACAGCTGAATTGAGTGTTGCAAAGGTCACGGAAATGCTAATGCAAAAATATAACTTCTAGTCAGCTCTTCAGAAATCACCACAAAAGGGAAATGTTAAATCTTCACAGTCAGATATATTAGCACAATCAGCTGTCTCCGTGTCACCACCCATGTCAGCTCGCGTTGCTTCGCGTGTGACATACTCTATATGCAGTGTGATACTTTTCATTAAACACTTGGCTACCCTTTAATGGATCAATTTAAATAAAGGACTATGTTTGGTGTCAACACAGATCGATATGTGGACCGGCTTCCTTATGTGGTCATGACCACTCAAGCAGGCCTATTATGCGAAGCGCTTGTCGAAGATGTGTGTAAAAGCACATACAGTTGAATATGTGACAGGAAATCAATGCTCTCTGATAGGGACTGAAACCTGACAGCTCAATAAGCTTTGAAGGAAAGATGTTCTCTCCTATTCCTCTTCGTCCCCCCACCCCACCTCTTACAACCATAACTGTATCCCATTCCTACAAGGGACTTAGCAGCTCAACCCTGCAGACTATTTCAGATTACAAGCTCCTGTCAACAAGTGCACAGGGAACCAGTGTTCAAGGTTGTGTAAGGGAATCTGTATACACCACAAGATGCTGCAGCTGACAACTGCGGTGCCTTTAAAGCCTGCCTCCAGTGGCATCGTTACCTCATTCAGACACTAAAAGGGGCACAGGCATATAGTCTTGGTCAGGAAGAATAAGAAGAAGAAGGAGAGAAAATCCCCCTGAAAACCTTCATTAATAATTGCATGTTTTGAACACAACTGTAGCCTAGAGCATCCGAACATTTAAACCACTAATGGTCTCTGTTTTTGCATTTTATTGATCAGGGGGTGTGTGTGATGTCTTCCTGTGTAAGTAAGACGACAGAAGACTGCACTTCTGTAGCGTATGCTGGTTTTAAATTTGGCTACAGGAACAGTTTTTAATAGCATGACTCATCCATGTTAGCGATTAATCATCCAGCTCATGAATATTAATGCTGTCTGTCTGTGTCCATGGAGCTAAAAGGCTCTTTTTTTGTTCATCTCTCACATTTTTCACACAACAAATAAGTAAATAAAATTAAAAATAAATAAATGAATACTTTTAGAAATGCCAAATAGAATAAATATTAGCCCTGAAATGCCATTTTAGGAGGGGTTTTTTTAATATAAAAGGGGGTTTTGAAGTGTTTTCTTTCACAAATCCAATGTGTGTGTGTACTTGTTAAAGCAATCCACAGCAAGTCTTTGTAACTCTGCCCATTTCATTGGCACTGGCACTGATAATACAGGCACTAAACTGCGATTCTTCTGATTTTTAAAGGTAAAATGTTTAAGAAAAGACAACGCCAACTAGCTGGAGGTATTTCTTCTTGACACATTCACTGTTGGATTCTCGACAAGTATGTTGTTAGTCTGCAGTTTAAATGAGTGCGCTGAAAAGAGCTGGACGCCTTCAAAACAGAAAACAAAGGGAAAAAGAATGCATGTGAAGCTCCAACAATGACAGGCACACTGCATCGATTTTACTTCTTCAAATATGTACTTGCAGACCTGACAAAGCTTTACAGTATTTATATAAAAAAAGGGAAAGGTATTGATGTATTATGCTTACAACAGTCATAATAGCGGAGGATAAAAGATTTTTTGGAAGACAAGAAATAGTTTATATAGAGTCTATACTGTGTGCTGTTGTAAAACAAAACGAGTGTAGAGGCATCAACCAATTTTCAAAAACATCCTAATTCAACTTGTCAATTGTAACTTTCGACACAGGAACACTGGAGATGGACCTTGAAATTACTTTTGCCATCTGTATAGAACTGCATTAGCATTTGAAAAACCAACAACATTAGGCCAAATCAAGAGAAGCTCATTCACAGCCAGTTGAAAGGCATGGCTCCAAACAGAGGCAATAAAAAAAGAAAAAAATTCAAGCGAGGGTCTGTTTATCCACCTGCTGCAGTGCAGTTCATGGCTATTTCTCAGTTTCTTTAGGAGACTTGGGTCTCTAATGATCCCAGCGTGTCTCTCCAGTGTATATCTTACCCCAAGCGGTGCGCTGTGTGGACTCCCTCCTGTGCTTGCAGGAACACAGAGCTGCACTGACCACTTCATCTTGTGGGATAAAACCAGTCTTTCAGTCTCCTCTCAAGCCTTGGGGGAGCGTTGCTGGAGTTCCAAGACTGAAACCTCAAAAGGTTGGAACACCACCACGGGTTACACATGAGGCTGCCGGAGCACTGCGTTTTGGTTGATAAAGTCCACATCCCATTTGAACTCATGTCACTTCCTGCATTTAAAATATATATGCACATTTTATTGTCACGCTTAGCTGTAGATGACTGAGGTGTATTGATTCCAAATGACATTTAGTGTATGAAAAGGCTGCTATCAGTGTGTGCTCAGTGGTAATTGTATACCTTAGTGGAGTCATGTGGGCTTTTGATTTCAACAGTGCTGTAATGCAGATTCTGCTGCACCTCACTTAATACTGTTATATTTAGAAACCTCAGTGAAAGGTGATAGGTACGTTTTAGCCAACTGGTATATTCATTTCAAGGGTCCAGAGTTCATCTGAGTGGAGCTGATAAATTTGGCCATTGTGCTCTCATAATGTTGAAGCACTAAATCATTAATTAAGTGCATTCACAGTAAACTCTGGCCATTGGCTGTGCCTGCATTTGCAGTTTAATTACTCTCACTTGTATTCTGATTAAAAATTGTTTTGCCTTCTGGGCATTGAGGTGATGTAACACTGTATCATACTTCAGCACATGTCCGTTTGAACAGGTGTGCTTTGTATGGATTTGGATAGAAAGTGAAATCATTGTTATGTTCTTGTTCTGGTTGATCATATAGGTTGTTTCTTTAAGAGGTTGCAGAGAGGTTCCACTGTGGGGACGCATCCATTTGCACCTCTGCTGTGCAGGAAATGCACAAAATCCTACAAAACAGAATCTAGTAGACAACAGGAATTGTATAGAACACATAGAAAAAAATTCTAAATAAAGTTAATAATTAGGCTTTTACTTACGATATGCCATTGTATATATAATTCATATGGTGCATACAGTAGTAGGAATTTGACTATTAGCTTTTATTGTAAGTCTAATTGCCAGCTACAGTTAATTGTTTTTTTAAGAGTCAGATGTAAACAGAAGTGACTACAGTGACCTCTTGCAGTTGTATAAATGAGAGTTTGCCAAGACTCCTCATCAGTAACCCAACCCCAGCCAGCATTTTGCATGGGAGTGTTAACACAACTGATAACACCCATTTAATGGTATGATTACCATCCAGTTCTGATGTAATCCTGGGTTGCAGAGGGAATATGATTCCTTGTTTATGCTTTAGACCTGCACAAGTCCATGTCTTGACCTGAGATGCTATTACCTGATGCTTTCTCCATCTTGTTATTCTCCCTTTAATAACAAGTTAAACAGAAATTTAATAACCGTAATCCTTAAAGAAGATGTTCTGCAGTGTTGTTAGCAGACATGTGGGTTGGAGAACTGTGCTCTTCTTCAATTAAAACTCTTCACGCTGTGTGAAGTGAGTGTCTCTCAGGAGCATCATGTTCTGCCTTCCCCTACATACTCTGGCAGATACTGTTGTAGAGAAATAAGTCTAAAGGAGGGTTGTGAGGTTATGGTCAAGTGAACAGAATATAGGGAGAGGGAAGTGATTAACACTGAAGCTTTACAGTGGTGTACAGGTGTATAGCGTCTTCTCCTAAATGGATCATTTATTGATTTATCAGACATTGCACATGTCCTTCACAGAAAGGAGGGAGAGAGTAGTATATATTTCTTTTGAAAGAACAACTTTAGGTGTTTTCACTCACGTACATTCTATAAGTAAAGTGTCTAACAGGTTCATTCTATAACTAAACTGAGCAAAGTGTCTAACAAGTTTCAATATCAGCAAGAAATGAAAGCATTGTTCCGTCAAGGCAATACTGAAGCACTGAAACTACAGTATGTGTGCACATGGTGATAATGGAATTCTTTGTTCAGGCAATATGCAGTTTTGGTCCTTGAAATATGAAATACGTGTTTCCACTGAGTTTTTTTTTCTGCCCTTGATTTTCACCCCCCTTCAAATGGTCATCTGCTATCTGGCCTATCTGCCAGAGCATTCCAGTATTTGGCGTGCAGGCTGCATGCATTGCACTGTTGGCAAAATAGATATTGTTTCCCCTCATATTGCAATATTAATATATATTCACTTCATTCTTTAGCACTAAATGGCTGTTTGCCCAGTAACGACTCATTTGTCACAGCTTCAGCTGCAGGCACACAGAGGACACATCATAGTGGTCATGTTGCCTTGATTTCACCCACTGAGGAGAGCACCACAGTCATGTCTTAGTCTCTGATGTTGCTGCTGTGACAGGCAGTGGATATTTTGCTCCCCAAACACTCACCACACATCAGGCAGGGTCATGGCCTGCTGGAGACCTATGTCTCTAACTGTCCCATCCAGTTCCAAAGGAGAGCAACATGGCCCCTGACACCTTCCTCTGGGAGGTGTTACTATGACATGAAGAAGTCTCCACAGCTCACGTGTCCAAGCACTGGTCACGCTCTCTATGAAGCATCACCACTCAGCTTAGTCCCATAGATGAGACATGTTCACAACATCCTATAGCCTCTTATTCTGTCTGCAAGATGGAGAGGAGGAGGGGTTGAGGTAGGGTTTGGAGGGCAAACGCTGCAACCTCTGAGCACTCATGGGATATTAGGCGCGGTTTCCAGCTCTGCATTTCCACTGAAGCTTGTCGGCCTCGCCCCTGCGATCACGCTTCCCCTTTCCGGAACGTGTGCGTCAAGCCAGGAGCTGTCGGGGTGTCTTAGCTGGAATTTCAGAGGAAGCGAAGTCCGTTCCCCTTCAGTCGTTTGGCCCCGGGCTTGAAATTATAGAGTCTGTATCCGTAGCCCTTTCTGCGGTACATCAATAGCCATATACACCCGCCAGGCACTTGTGTTGTGTGTTTTCATTATGTTTTTCTGTTGAGCTGCCGGGGGTCAGTATAAAATGTTGGCACTCTGAAAGATCTGCTTTGTTTAGATTTTCAAATTTCCTTGCACAAACATGCCAGACATGAAGCCCCAGTAATAACTGACATTTGTCTGGTGAAAGAGGATATCACCTCAATCCAAATCACAACCATGAATGTGACATTTTCGTTAAGTGCAATATGTCTTTAAGAGGTGTCAAGTGCTGTAGAATCAAAAAGAATAAGTGGAATCAACGGAAACATTGTTTATACATTAAGCAACCTTTCCAACAAGTGTTTAAACAGCCAGTGTTATGCCTGCTCAATATTACTTTCTTTCACCTGACACTTCATTACAGCAGAGAAATACAAGCGTACAGGCTGATTGCATTGCCAAAAGTGGTTCTAGATGTCTATTTTTTACGTTTAGATCTATCGTGTACAATTATTTCTCAGTACATGATATAATCGCGGCGTATTTTAAGGGTTTTTTGAAGTAAAAAGTATTACCTCGATTCCTCTCTGTGTCCTCAGTGTGCAGCCATCATAGTGAATACGCACCTTCGCCGTCTATGGCAACACGCTGTTCGGCATGTTGGTGCGCTGCTCGGTTTTTTAAGATGGCTGCCAAAAACTGGCGCAGTAGTCTCTTTGTTTACTCGTGAGATGCTCTGCTATGTTCCAGTCTAATAGATTGGACACAGCCACCCCATGCTTTGGCTCCAGCATTCAGCACCATTATGACGGAAGTCCAGAACAAATCCACTTCACATTTAGGTGTCAGCGCGTTGTCATGGAAAGGAGATACCTCTATACAGTAAGTGAATAATGTCCGAAAAGCAAATGAGTTGTGCGCTTTTGTATGCTCCATTTAATGCTCCTGGTCAGTTTCGGACCACACTTGGTCACAGCCTTTTGGATATGAGGATAAGGAAGGAAAAAGGAGATTTTTTTTCTCTCCCTCTTCATTTTAGAAAAGCTGAAAATGATCTGTCAAAGGCAATGATACAAGGCTTCATGATGGATGGGTTTGTCTTACTCTGCCTCTCAATCTTTCACTCCTGCCTTCACTGCCATTCTTTCATTCTGTTTCTTTTCTCCGAGGAAAGCCATTATTTCCATCACCCTCCACATTTCTGCCAAATTCACTGTATCAGTCCATGCCTGGCCAAAGGGAAGAAAAAGCCATTCGGTTTGAGTTAAATTTCATTTCCTTGCCTGCACATACAGTTTTTTTTTATGATTTGTTCATGGTGTGGAATTACAATGTGATATTATTTTACATGTGCACCCAATATAGCGAGGCATGGCAGTGACTGGTGTTATTGAATTTTGATTATGATTAAATTTGTGTTGATGTATCTCCCCAGATAGAGAAACAGAGCCGGCTGATTGTGGAGGTGTCTTGTTCTGGATGCATTTAAATTAAACCATATGGCATCTCCATATTGGAAGTCTTACAACGGGTCCTGGTCAATCTGTTTGGGAGAAAATGTAATGGAAAAACCTATCAGGAAAGCAAGTGCACATTAACAGGCCGGCTTGCAGTGATATCACACAATAGTGGACTTCCACGTGTGTTTACCACCAAAGAAACATTATTTGGTGAGCTTTGCCACCAAACAAAAAAACACTGAACCTTAAAAGGTAGAACATAATCAACCAGTGCAGCACTGGCCTGCACACTACACATTGCTATCTCATTGTGTCTGGCGGTTGTGCTAATGACATTTCACAAGATTAGCTTTTCAATGCGGTATTGTTACTGTGTGTTTGTGCGCGCGCGCCTTTTTCCATTTACCGCCCTCCTCCCGTGTTTTCCCCTTCTTTCTCAAAACCTGCTTTGCTCTCTCTACAGCTCCTTTTTTTCATCCAGACCTGTTATTAAATCTCATAGCAGTTAGTTGATTTGATCAGTGTGTGCTGTAATGTTGTTTACCCCAATGGGAGCTGGGTGTTACAAACATACTCATCTCTCTCTCTATCTCCTGCTCCCTCTCTTGCCATTTCTCCCCAAGTTGAGCAATAAAGTAATTTCTCCGGGGAAACTAAAGCCATTTCTTAACTGGACGGCAGCACTATATGTTCAGGCTTAGATGTACTGGTCCGTATCACAAGCACAACACATACAAAGAGCTGAACCTAATGCAGAAATGTCCACACAGCGGTAGATTTCTGTGGCATCATACCCTGTGTTTTCATAGGATTGATCCGGTGCAATAACTCACACAGACGAAGGGCTGGCACTAACACAAATGCAAAGACAAACACAAAGCCATGAGCAAACTCTTTCTGTTTATTTGGTTGCGGATGTTGTGGATAGCTCAAAGCAATCAAAGCCCAGAGCCCTGGATCACCACAAGCCCCCCTTCTATATGTACCCACAGCAGATGGTGGCCAGTGGCAAGAGGTTCTTGTATAGGCACAATAATGCTGCCTACCAATGCAGGATGGTAGAGCACACACAGTGACAGATGTCAGAGAAAATAGCTGATACACTACCCAGAATAAGACTGCTGTCTCTGCTGCCCAGTCAGAGGAGGGCAAGTATATATTTAGGCCTGATTCGTCTTGATTTTATCATCCTCTCTTCAATGCACTGGATCTGACATGTGCAACATTCAGACGTTTGAGACAAGGGAGGAAGGTACTTTGCTGTGTGCACTTCTATGAATCTGTATGTGGGACTTTGAAGCAGGAACAGATGAAAAGGAGCTTCAAATTCTGAGGGTTACAGTACAACATTTAAAGTCCCATACTGTACATATGATCCAAAACAGCTTTAACAACGGACATAAAAAAGATCATTGTATAAAGGAAATCTTTGGCTTTGAAAGCTCATAGAAACTATATATTTATTAAAATTTGTGACAAAAGATCGGTGAAGAACATTGTTATCTGCGTGTGTGTAAAGTCATATGTAGGTGTGTGTAGGTGTGACCATGTGTTTAAAAGTAATTGCATCTTTGTGTGTGTTTGTACTGAAGTGCCACATTCCACACTTTCAGTATGCGGTCCATATGTGCGGATGTTGCACACGATACAAAAACAAGCCCTCCCCAGCCAGCCTGACAACAAACGCAGAATGGCTTGGCACGACTCAAAAATTATTTATCTGGCTCCCCTCCTCTTCTCCGGCATGGTTTTTTGTCGAGTCAGAGGAAACCATCTGCTGCCCGGTGATAATGGGTGGCCAGGGAGGAGGGGACTGGAAATGGGGAGAGCAAATAAAATTGAGAGAAAATGGCAGGCGTTGTCCCAGAACCTACAGTACCTTCCTGCCTGCCTGCCTGCCTGCCTGCAGCTAGTCTGCCATCTTAATAAACATCCCGTCTGGTATCTGCTGGCTTCTGCGTGTTCGTGCGTGTGCATGTGTGTTCTCCCGCTGTGTGTGTGCACACGCTTGCGTTTGTATTGGGTGTGTGTGTGTTTGTGTCTCTGTGTATTTCCTATCTAACCTTGATCATTTTCAAGGCAGGATTGTTCCCTAACCTAGCTGATATGCTGTCAGTGTGATGGCACTAAGAACCTTTTTTTTTCCTCTCTTTTTACCTGGTGCACTAAAACTGTGACAGATGGATTGCCTTTCAGCAGAGGAGATCTGCCCTGTTTTTTCAGTGTTGGTTAAATGGGTGGCAGTATTAATGAGTGAGTGTTATGAGGCAGGTGCAGGGCTTAAGGAAAGTAAGAGAGTCAATGCTGTGAGTTAATGAGGAGTTCCTCGTATAGAGGATGAAGTAAAGCATGGCTGGAGAGGAGTACAGTAAAGACACACGCAGCGGAGGAGGCTAAAACGCTCATTAAAACAAATAGTGGGCAGTAGAAAACAATACCTTACCTTGAAAATGCTCCGAATTTTCTCTCCTAGGGCTCTCAGATGGAATTGAGCGCTGAGGGCATTCTCTGAGTAAACCATTTCACTTTTCTGTTGTCTGAAGTCGACAGGTTGAGCTGGACAAAAAGACCTGACAGCCTGTCTGCCCGTAAACCCAGCTTCATTCTCTCATCCCATCACTCTGCCTTCTGCTTCTCCTTAAGATGTTTCCTTTTGCTTCTTTTTGCCCCCAGCACTTACAAAACTGTCAGATAACTTTCAGTATAGATTTATCATTCAGGTGACACTCATTGAGCTCGTCTGCTATTGTGAAAGTTATTTATTAGAGAGCAGATGTTGCTTTGCATCCATACTATGTAAAAGGCAGGCAGAGAAATTCTCCAAAAATGGGATCGATCCACTATTTAAATTAATTCACAGTGAACTGATTTCATTTTTTTGTTGTCGTGCGGTCAGTTCACACTCTGCGGGTCTTTGTCGACGCAGCTGTTCGAATGCATGATGGCTTGCTTGATGAAGTGGACGCCAGGTCAGGTGTGTGAGCGTGTGTGTGTGTGTGTGTGTGTGTGTGTGGGGTTAATGGAATTGAGGGATGGAGCGTCGGAGGGAGGGATCAGCCAGGAGGACACAGGAGGGGCCTGGTGACCAGGTCTTTTCTATTAACTCAGGAGGCTGGCTGGGGTGAGCAGGGGAATAAGGCTTGGCTCTGCCCTCTCCCTGCCTGGTTGTTAGACCAAGCGTCCAAACTGCAGATAGGGAGAGGCGAATATTGCTCAGGGGTCCAGTGGTGATTGACCCTGTGTTTTCATCAGCCTGTGCTTGGCTGATAACATTTCTTACTCCCCTACCAGAGCAAAATATTAGAGATGTGGGTGCAAAGAAAGGCTTAGGGAACTCTTAGTTTGGTTTGGAGAAGTTGTGGCATTGGATTCACCCATCCAACACACACAGCACTTAGATTTTCATTTTCTTTTTGAAATTACTTTTTTTTCTTTTCTATCATCTCTGCAAAAAAGATTTCTTTTTATTTACTCTATTTGTCACTATTGCTGTCAGAATTCTATTATCCCACTTGACTGAACAAAATTAAGACATGCAAAACTCTCTAGGGAATCATGCAAATTTAAAAGTGGCCCACACTAAAAAGTTAATTGTTATTAGTACACAAAAAAAGGAAATATTGCTCTTTCTGCAGAGACTCCTGAGGCCTTGGACAGGAACAGGATTTTTTCCCCTTGTTCCCATTATATATAGGCTGTAATCATCATTCTCTCACTGCTAATTATACGGCACACTCCATTATCACGGCTCACTTCAAAAATCTCAAAGACCATTTCAGATGGCTGTGTCTTGCTGTATTTTTCATTCAAATGTTATAGTGAAATATTGTATTAGGGTCATTTTAGAACCAAGCTACGGTGTAAATAATGTTGGCTTCTAATCTGCTGCGTTGTGTGTTGCTAGGTCTCTGGACTATCTCCTGGAGACAGCCAGACCCCAGGACTGCTGCTAGCTCCAGGGGTGAGGTGGGGACAGACTCCCATCAACCAGCTCACACCGTGGGATACAGATGAACCTCCTGCCAAGCAACATCGAGACGGAGAGCCCACCGGTAATGAATCACCACACAAAGCCACATCATTTACGTAATGATGGACACATTGGTACATTCACTGGTTCCATCATCATCATACTGCAAATGTATGCATGCACATGGACCTCAGACTCATGCGCTATACAGCCCAGAAGGCTTTTCTGACCAGCCACACTAGCATCTAATGCTAATGAGGCATCTTGGCTCACCTTGCCCTACATAAAATACATGCTTGCCTCCACAACATGCCTACTCCACACATACAATCATGCATAATGCACATCTGCAAACATCAACTTTACATAAACACGCCTAATTATGCATATAATTACTGAAATGTCAGTGTGATATCAGGAAAAAACACAAAAAAAGCCCTTCACATGCCTTTTAGACCGCCATCACCTTCTCTGTGCTTTTCCTTTTATTGTCCTTGTTAATGTTATTGTGCCACTTACTGAAGCTGATTTAGTCTCAATTAAACCTACACAGCGAAACTGTGAAAGTCCTCCAAATGATCTCCACCAGGTCTAATTTAGATGTCGACCTTATTCTATTCATGCCACTTTAGAACGTGCACAGAACAGTTGTGGCACTGCTGCTCGACATTAACGAGTTAATGTTAAAGTTTTTTTTTTCTGATCTTATTGTAATGAACTCACCCAGAATGGCTCTGCCCTAGAGCTGTTAATTTCCTTTCCATAGCTCTGCTGGCCTCTGCCTCCTGTTCATCACAAATGTGTCTCATTTAAGAATAATACTGGCACAGAGTTTGCTCCAGTGAAAATTCTGGCTTAACAAATCCAGATTTCAGACAGCTGCTGTTACTCTGTGCCACACTCTGGTAAACAAATATCATTTTCAAAACACCCAGCTGCAGCTTCCTCAACATGCCTTCTAAGGATAATATGCATATCTCATGTGTAGATGGCTGATGGATGGATTAATTATTTAGCAGTTTGTTCACTTACTCTAGAAGTGAGTTTTTCAATAGAAAGCAGTTCTTCTGATGGAGGGTTACAGTTGTTAAGTACGGACCTCTGTGGTGCACCACGAGGTTTCGCCCCTCAGCCTTCCCTCCACAGCAGCAGCCCCCCACACCCACACTACAGCTTGGAGTGAAGCTTGAGGAGAGTGAGATGTCACCATCCCAGCACGCTGTCGCATATGACACTCAAATCCAAGCATAGTGTTGCATATTGATTTGTGTGTGCGCGCTATTCCAAACTGTGACTGGCGTTTGCAACGCAAGCCAGTTCCTCTCCACACTTCACTGAACTGTGTTGCCAGAAAGTTCTCTGCCAACTGTGCCAGAATTAATCAACAGTTCCCTTTCAAGAGAAACTTCACTGTTGTGTCTGTTAGAGAAAGTTTGTCTTTGAAAAAACTTCAGTTTCTGTGTGCAAATGTAGTTATTTTTTTTTCTTAGGCTTAAGCAAATTGAAATATAGGTGTTAAAGAGTTCATTGATTTATCCAGCAATCCAGCATTACCCTGCAATACTGTACATTTAATATTAATGAAGTTGTGGCTGAGTTCTCTGAATGGAGGTCATATCGGGGTCATTATATTAAAATTATTTCAAATAAATCTTTATTTTTCTGGTGAAAGAACTCATACATTGCATATAGATCAAAATCAAATCAATACCATGGTAGACTGAAACACATTTGGAAGATGTCAACCTATTACAGTAACCAATTTTATTAGAACGCTTTATCAAGATGAGGTACAAACTGACTGAGCAGCTCAATGACATGGATTATGAAATGAACTGGCCTCTGCTTTTGGGTCTCCTATTCCCAGCCTCTTCTCTTTTATTTCTTTCTTCTCACCGCCTGTCTTTATCTCTCTCTCTCTCTCTCTCTCTCCCTCTCCTTCCATCTCTGCCCAGACTCTTTTATCAGCATGGCTAGTGCAATGAATAATGTGGGCTTTTTGCATGCTGTGATTTAGCCTTTGGCCCCTTAGCAGAGTGCTAGGATATTTTTGGAGCTTAGACCATGGCAGGAGGAGTCAGAGATGAAGGAGTAGGAGTGAGTGAGGGAGGTAGAGAGAGGCAGTATCCAGTCCAATATGGATACATCTACCCAGCACACCCTCAGCATCTAACGCCTCGGGGTAGATAAAAGATTGGCTCAGAGTGTCTGGGTAAACACAGACTCCTGCGCAGATAGGGGTGCCAGATACTGCATACATTGAGCATGTATGCCTTCATATTCAGGAGAACAAAAACATTTGTTCACGTTGTAGCAAAATAAATCTTTTAATCTTATTATGATGTTGACTTTGGGTGCAGATCTGTACATCGCTTCAAATATTTGGTGTTTTATATTAAGTCTCAAGCCAAAAACAAACTTGGACTGAAGTGGAGCAGCATGCTGACAGTGGTGGTGGTGCGGCGAGGAACAGACTCAAGCTGGAGTCTGTCTTCTCATGCTGTTTTCTGTCTCTATTTGATCATTCAACATCAGACTGAAAATCAGCACTCTGGCCTTGTTTCGATTTTGTCTGCAGCTCATAAATGAGACTACAGTACAGAAAGAAATGTTGGGGGGAAAAAAAATCTATATTTTCTTTCTTGTCTTGTCCATTTGTCGTTCAGGGCCGACCTGGGCTGCGCCGGTTGCAGCGGTGAGCCAGGCTAGTCTCCTGCCCCACACCTACGCCCTCCCCCAACCGCCTTCTTTCAACCACAGCGTCACAGCGCAGTCACCTATCATAGGAGTAACCCCATCCATCCAGACGCCGGTGCCCCCGCAACACCCGCTCATGACAGCCCACTTCCAGCTGACGCCGCAGTCGACCCAGCAGCCGCCCTCCATGGTGCTCAGCATGCCCAGCCAGCCTCCGTACCCTTCAGCTCAGCCAACGGTTACGCCGTCCGCCCTCACTGCCCAAGCCAACCAGGTGGTTCATCCAAATCCTCACAGCATGATGGGCAACGGCCACTTAACCTCTCACCCTAGCCTCATCCAACCCCCCACGCTGCCTCTCACCAACGGACAGGCGGCTGCAGCAGCACATGTCCAGTCCACGGCTGCAGAAAATCAGGACTGTTCTAATGGGCTGCAGATGCTGCGGACAGTCGGGAGTGGGAAGTACGAGTTCAGTGACCCAGGACATCCAAAAGGTAAGCACAGACAACCTCGACTGGTACACAGTGAGCAGGTAGATATGTTAGGTTTTTTTTACTTTCAGAGGCTAAGTCAAAGCAAATGTGTTCACTTGACACCCTAAGCTCAGAAGAGAATCCAAGCAGGGGAGGTGCTTAGTATTAAATCAGCATTCTTATAGCTCTCTGTTCCTTGTGACCTCCCCGTTTGTGGGACTGTGTTGGAATGAGGCGCGCAGGCCTCTGCCCTCTGTCTGTATACCAGAGCAGTTTTGGATGCCAGCAGTCATAAACAAGGCTGCAAACACTCAAGCAAGGGGTTGTTAAAATACATCTTGCAACCAGAGCCAATTCACTTCAAAGCTGCTCCAAG
The DNA here is from genome assembly GCF_900634625.1 of Parambassis ranga. Taxonomy (NCBI): domain Eukaryota; kingdom Metazoa; phylum Chordata; class Actinopteri; family Ambassidae; genus Parambassis; species Parambassis ranga. Next base: position 8,223,113 of record NC_041043.1, read on the forward strand.
GTCACAGAGAATGGAGGTGCACCCAAAGCAGCAGAAAGACACCTGCAACACACTCCCTATAGTGTGTTCTGTGGAACATTCTGTACTCATCTCAAACTACTGTACAACTGCAACATCTGTAGCTCTGTAATTGGTTATAAGTGTGTCAGGTTAATCTTTTCACTTCTCTCAGTGGCAATGCACACACGTCCTGCTAAACATGAGGCAGGAAGAGCTTTCAGTCCCTGCCCTCACATCTCTCTTGAAATCTTTTGAAGCCTTGTTGACTTGTGCTGTCTTTGTGAAGGTGCTTCACTGCTCCATGGAGCTCATGCCTGCAGTCTACAAGCCATAAATTGGTGTTTGCTTTAACCTTGGAGTTTATGATGCAGGGCGCCAGAAACAGATGTTCACAATTCCCCAACCAATTTTCACATTTAATGAAGCTTTTAATTTAGGTTTAGATTGTTTTCTTTTTCCTTACTCATTTTGATCAATAAAATGTGTGCAAATGAACTTGTAGATTGCGAAAAAAGCAATTATTTTGGGGGGTTGCCTGTGATACATCGAAATGAGGCTGCAGGTAGAATTGGAAATGGATAATTAGATGAGCTCGTCGGCTTGGTCCGGTCTCTATCGAATAAGAGCTGTTTAGCTTCTGCCATGTTGAATAGACTGTCGCGATCCATTAACCATTTACATGTCAGAATTTATTCTTTTACCAGGCTAAAGAAGAGTTTAATTGGAATTATTTATGATTAGTTTTACAGGGAGGGACTGGCTGTGGGATTGTTAAGATTCAGCTGTGAAAACCCTGTTGCTGTGATTCATGCTATGATAAAATTAATGTATTCAGGTTGTATGGTTACAGCTTGTCAGCTGCTACAGAAGGGAAACATCCTAGTGTCAATTTCCAGACATCATACACTTAAAATCCTGTGCAGGCCTGACTGAAGGTCAAACTGCAAATAGAAACACTTAAATCTCAAATCTCCTCGAGCATTTCGTCTGTTTTTTTCGTTGGTGTTTTTTCCATCCATGCTTGGCACTGAATAGACATTAGCAAACATGTCATTGTGGTAATGTCACAAGGACGGTGGAAATAGGTAAAATGTTAAGCATCAGCAAATTAGCAGCTGTGACGTCTCCCCGGCAGACCTCTCCCCTGACAAGAACACTTAACTCTGCAGCTGTAATCACAACAATGCCGCCACGACCGCTGTGCCCCCTCAGAGTCTGCCCACTGCGGCTGCTCTGTCTGTACTTTCCTGTCTCTCTGATTATCTCAAGCTGTCACTTCCTGTTTTTTTTCTCTTCTTTTAGCTTACTCCAAGAAGTCACAAATCCTCACCACCCACTGGGTCTGTCACATAATCATGATCATATAATCACCATGTTTGGCAGAGATACAAATAGAGAGGGAACATCTTGACACTTCAGGTGTTCAGGTGAACTACTAAGAAATTTATGACTGGCAGGTCTTGCTGTGTCTTTAGCCTGATGTTAGCTCTTCCTGCTTAGGCCACAAATGAAATAGAAAAGTCATTGGTATAAAGAAAGGAGGCAGTGAGGAGTTATAGATCAATGCCCTCTGGAGTTTTAGGCCTTTTATTGTTAGCCTTAAATAAGGTTCCAGAAATTGCCCAACTGTTAAATATAGTTTAATATAAAGGTCAGAGTAATAATGTCATCCATTCAAGAACATGTACATTATAATATTGATATGAAGTGACTAACCAGTAGCTTGCAATGGAATTTAAGCCACTGCTTAAACGACTGAAAAAAAGTTTGAGTCTCCAGACACAATGCTAGTAAGCACTGATGTGCAAAGAAGGTTTTGTGGCTTTTTGATGGCAAAGGTCTGGATCTTGGAGGAGCTGACAGAGCCTTTGCTCGTTAATCCAGCTCCACAACAGGCTGTGTGTGTGCATGTATAAATGTGTGTGTGTGTGGTAGGGGTTTACAGTGTGCACAGTTCCTTGGGTGTGACTACATGGATGTTTTGTCAGATGTCAGCCTCGCAGCCTTAAAGCCAAACACCACAGTGACAGAAATCACACTCCGCGTTTGATTTGGCTTCGCCTTCAAAGGGAGCAATTTGTCTTCACTCTGCATCAGTGGGCACATCAACAACTGCACGCTCCTCTGTCTGTGGGTGTATGTGTGTCTGTCTACGTGTTTGTCTGTATGTGTGTGTTTTACAGTATATGGTATATGTGTGTTTGTGGACATAAACGGCGTGCGTCTGTGTGCCTGAGTGTGAAGATTCACACAGAGCAGCTTGAAGGCAGCTTTAACTTCATCACCTACTGAGATATGCCAGTCACCCGGCTGTGATCTGCCTACCTGGTTTCTCCTTCCGCAGCGGGGCCTTTCATAATACCTGCCTGTCATACAGTAGTGTGCGACTCAAACTCCACACCTTCTTGTCGATTGTTAATTTCCTTCACACGTCCCACTCGTTCTTATTTTTCATTGTATCGTCTTTGTTGCCCTCAAGTGTGGATTTTACTGGAATGAAAACAAGCTTCTCCACTTAAATAATCCATCCGCATCTGTGGTTCAAGCCTCTGCAGATGCAGCGTGTTCTGAAATGTGGGATTCCACAGTGACTAACGTTTGAATAAAAAAAAAAAAGGCCAGTACACAGGGAGGAGGTGAGAGTAAAAGAGAAAGAGAGAGGGAGATGCTGAGAGCGGAGTCAGTGCGTGTCTATTGACCAAGTCATTAAAATCGATGGCTGTCCTGATGAATATCAGCCAGGGGAAGCTAGTGCCGAGCTCAGCAGGGATGAACTCGCTGTCTGCAAACGTGATTGAGCACAATTTAAAGCCAGCTCACAGCCGAAAAACGCATTAATATCAAAAGAAAGTTATTCTTCCTACATATCTAAGCCTGTTTTAGAATGTAGCACTGCTGACCATGCTGCAAATTGAGCTTCTTTTTCACGGTGTTGTGGACATGCAGCACACTCACAGTGGCAGAGGCAGTGCCATATTTGTTGATAAAAGCCTCAAAATAAGAAGCCGATGAAGCACACTTGCCATATGTGTTGGAGGCTTTAGCTGAGATTGAAGTTTGAGGTCACACACAGATCTGTCAGGCCACCTGCTGCCGCACGGAGCATGTGCTGCAGCTCCTCGCCTCTTTTGTCATGTCAAACGTAATTTTAACGCTTCCTTCCACATCGCCGGCCTTTACCGGCCCTGCTCTCCCATTTCTCTCTTACACACACACACACGCCGTAACACATAGAAATGCACGTATGCACACCGGCAATTGTAAACGTACACAAGAATTCAACACACGCACAACAAATGAGTCGACACACATAGGCAGATTACTCCCTAAACACACACACACACAGCAGCGCCCAGCCTCCTCTCCACCCAGGAAGTTCATCTTCCAGTCAGCTCACATCAGCCATCATCTGGGGACCAAGCCGCTCTGGAACTGCTAGTGAATGCAATTAAGATGTCTTGCTGAGTTAAGATCAGAGTTTTACTTTGCTGCAGCGCAGTCGGCCAGACCCGCCTTACCTCTGCTTGACCATTATCTGCCTTATTCATACCTCAGGCCTCAGTTAGATTTTAATTACATGTTCACTTTTGTTTACTGAGCATATGTGTGCTGGCTCATGTTGGAAGGGATTTTACCACTAAGAGAGGATTTTTACAGATTGCCAAATGATTAAGATAGTGACCGTTGACAAGGCTGGCCTTTGTGTGCTGGCGCTGTTTATCTAAGGGAGATGGTTTGTTTTCTCTGGAGCAGACATGCTTTTTTATTGGCTGATTTGACCTTGTTTAATGCTTTATAATGTCTCCTGTCTGACACAATTGCTTGTCATTTATCTATAGCAGCAATGAAGTAGACATCAAGCTTTACAGTACTGTTAGCAATGCATAAATATTTATTTTGATCCAGGAATACACAGCCAGCCATGACAGGCCCTTTCAAACCAATATTAAAATCACAGCCAGTTTGTGATAGCCTCACTGAGACCATTAATCATAGCAAGCACATTAATTAAACCTTCCTCCCCTTTTCTTTTCTCTGTCTCTACCTCTCTTCACTGCATCCTAACTGCAAATTACACAAAAGTGTGACTTTTACGGAGACAAACATGACTCCGGTATAAGTGTTGTAATTTTTAATTTCCAAAATGCTGACTCAGATCAGCTTCTGCGGAATAAGCCGTGGCAAATTAATTAAAATCACTGCCTGTGTTGTGCAGGGCGATTATCTTAAAGCTATCCACATCAGGATTAGCTAAAGCAGAACTAGGTTTATTATGATTCCAAAACAGGCTTAACTTGGAATATAAAATGAATGGATTTTAAAGTGTGCTTTCTCTCACTCCCTCTCTCTCTCTCTCTCTCTCTCTCTCTCTCTCTCTTTCTCATCACATCCCTTCATTTGAGCTATAACTCTTGTGGAAACTGAGATATGATTCACAAGAACTGGGAATGATGCAAATTATTAATGAGATTGAAATTTATTCCAATCAGAGTGGACTTGAGTATGTGCAGGTAATTCTGTTAAATGGATGCATGCAGTGCCATGGTGATATGCTTATGAGTAATCTTGGTACAGAAGCCCATATGGGGCCCACACATATTAATGATATTGACTCAAACATCATATTTTAGCAGTGATCTGGAGACCAGTGGTAGCAGCTACTTGACACTGTCTCTTTAAGTTTACTAAGGATGGCATCCATTGAGATGTCTAACTGTTTCTAGTACAACTCCCGCTCTCTAGAGAGCACGAGGAGGAAGAGGACGAAGGGAGGGGAGAGGGAACATGAGGTGAGCAGCGGCGCTGTGTCATAAGCAGAGGAAGGAAAGCTGCTCGCCCTCGTTCTTTCTCTACCTCGTTATCGTATTTTAAAGGAGAGGAGCCCCGCCAGGAGCCCCATACATTACATCCCCCCACAGTTAATATAGGGACAGCAGATAGCTCATTAAGATTGATCATTCCTCGTCCACCTACTCCATGCAGAACGCGGCACCAGCTTCATTAATCACCGGGATTTCAAGATAAAGCTCAGTGGCGGCACAAGGCGCAAGACCTGAAGCCTGACAGCCCGGCTGCTACATGCATAATCACAGACGCAGTGCAGCCAAGAAGCAGCCGCCCGGCTTCCTGCCACGCTAGAGGGGGCACCATCTCCACACCTGCCTCCTTCCTCAAACCTCTCCTCAGCCCACCTCCACATCCACCTCCTCTTCATTGCAATTGTCTTTTTCGTTTACACAATTCTAATCGTGCTCCTGAAAGCCTCCACTCCCATATTGTTGTGTCCCAGCATCCTCTCTAGCCCTCCCACCATCAAAATACACCTGCTTCCCACACCACTTATAGCCTAAATGCTTTTTTTTCTCCACTCTTTTCTTTTCAGCCACTCGCTCTCATCTTCTGTATTTTCCTTCTGCACGGTACCTGCCACCTGTTCATGCTTTTTAACTTCTTTCTACTCCAATGATGCCGGAGTTGTTAGCCATTTCTCTAATAGCTTTGTGTGTTTTTTTTAGTCCAGCAATGCCTCAGTTAGCAAAGTGGCAGTGGAAAATTTAAGAGGAGAAGGGATTAAAGAGGGTGGAAACAAGCCCAGTCAGCCCAGATTGCTTATTTGCCTCTGACAGCTGGACTGAGTGTCAGATGGCTGTTTTCATCTGAAACGCCCAATCAGACTGTCTCATTTGCCTTATTACCTTCACAAAAAGTTTTGCTTGCTTTTAGAGCCTCAGCTAGCTGAGAGCAATTATTATTTAATTAGAATTTCTTATAAAACCTACGAACAATCCTATGCTAGTATGTTAGGTTAACACACGCAGAGCGTCCCATATAGGAATGACAGAAAACGAACTCTGTGTTTTGGTTTAGTGAGCAATGAGGATCTCAGGTTGCTTGCTTGGGTCGCCGAGTGTGCGCTCAATTTTTTTTAGGTGTATTGTAGTGGCAGCCGGGCGTTGAAGTCTTTCTCCATTAACTCAACTGGAATATATTTCCAATATATATTCAATTATCTGTATGCCTATTCTTGTTTGCTTGTGCAGTATTGCTCAAATGGAGGGATTGGCGGTATCTGGCACAAATAATGCATAAATGATTGGATTCTGAGTAAACGGTCTGTTCTTTGCTAACTGTCATATATAAATAGTTAAAAATGTGAAGTCATAGATTATTGGTTGGAAAGCACTGCTAAAGGCAACGGCTGAATCCTTGAAATGGGTTGCTATAGAAAATGTCCAGCTTCTGTATCCCTTAAAAAGTCTGTACAACACAGTACATACATTTGCTGTTCACTGGTGCAGGGAAATGTTGTACAATTCTATGATTCATAATGTCTATTAACACTGAGTTTAAAGTCCATCTAAATAGACTCAATTTGTTGAATTAAACTACAGATCATAACTCTGCCTTTGTTTAGTCAGTGTAGACACCAGTCCTAGATCCTTTCCCACGATCACAAAATGTGTGCTTCGCAAGAAGCCGCCTGAGCCTGCCCCTGTGAGTCTTGAGTCCTCTGGTGAATGGTGCAGCTGAGGTGGTGATGGGTGCCTAGGAGATCTGCAATAGAAACAATGACGAGTGCAGAAGTTTCAGTGGGAGGTTACGCAACCACAAGGCAGATCCCATGCAGTGATTGGATGAATGAGTGACAGAGAGTGAAAGACAGAAGAGAGGCGGGACTACACTACACTTCCCAGAACTTTCTCTGCTTTTCTAGACTACTGTGGTGTCGGTCTTATTGTGCAGAGAGGTTTTAACATGCACCTATTCACCCAGCTGCAGAAGGGCACATAAAACCAGTGGTTTCAGTTGAAATTTGACCCCTGCTGTCATTTTATTCCACGTTGCGGGCAGGCTGGGCTGGAGGATTTAAAGGGGTGGGACTGATCCCAGCTGGGCAAGAAGAACAGAGTGCACCCAGGAGACTTAGAGGCAGACCACCATTTACACCAACAGGCAATTTAGAGTCACCTAAAACATATATTCTGATTGTGATGGAGCCTTAACACATGTTGGGAGAGAGTACAAACTTTATACAGAAAGTACTTCAAAGCTGTACAGTACTTATTATGTTCAGCTACCTGGCTACTCGACATTCAAAGCACACTAGCTATATGTTTGTGATGTGACACTCCTCCTCTCCACCGCAGCATCATTGCACTCAGTATTCAGGAGAGGTCTCAAACTTGAACGTTGCCATTTGCCACCATGAAACCTCCTCTGCTCTCAGTTATGTAGGAGCAGATTAATTTGTGTATAAAGTACTGCCAAAGTGAATGGAGGTTACACCCTCAAAGGGAATCATAAACACTTTGTGTCGGAGACTATTTGATATGACAGGATTAATTGCCAGAAGTCAAATGTTGATGCGTTATTCCGCCACATCAGCCCTGAAATAGGCAGTAATGCATTATCAATGAGGCCAAGTGTAAACACAGCAGATGTTACCAGGAAGCCAGTCAATAACGGATGTTTCTCTCTAATGAGAAGACGTAATTGCAACAGGGAGAAAACTCAGTATCCAAAACAGAAGCAGATGTGCTGCGACATCGTAGCAAAAAAAAAGAAAAGAAAAAGAAAGAAAAAAAAAGTTGAGCTCCATCAGCCTGTTAACGTTCACGGTGTGCTCACTTATCTGAGTGCACAGACAAACTCTTTCCTAACCCAGAAACTTTTAAATGGGTTTGATAATGCATGCAGGGCATCTAATAAATACTAATGACAGGACCAGACATTAGCAAGAATGGCTTGCCTCTCCAACTCATTATTCCACAGAGTTAGCAACAGGCTTAGCATGTGAAGATTTATAATTCTTCTGTGACTTAGACAAATGATAATGGCCTGCTTTGCAATCAAGAGATCTTGGAAGGCTAGTGGTGCCCTCGGTAAGCTTGATGGTCTTCCAGCAATATGCCACTGCCCTATTAAGTTTACAGAAGGGGTTTTTTGCTAGAGGCTCTAGCTTTGAATTATAGTGTTTATTATTATCATTCATCTGCTACAGTGTAGTCATTGTACCCCCTCTCCAGACTCCAATACAAGCGTTGTTTTCTTCTGTATAAAAAGTGTTGTATTAGAGATTTAAACTTAAGATTACAACTTTTACAAGGACACCTCAGCCACACAGAGGCGCTGGAGCATGTTGGACACAATCAGAATTTGTTGGACATTTCAGTCACCCACCAGATTATTTTTCCATCCCCGGAGAGAGAGAAGGTGAGAGGAGGGAGGTAGAAAGCGAACGTGAAGAAAGACTGAAAGAAAGCAGGGGGAAAAAAATCAGATGAAATGAAAAGATTACTCGCCTGACTCCACTGTAGGCTGCGGAAGCTCATCCCGGGCGTGCAGTCTGCCGAGAAGGCTCCCACATACAACCTAACCCCACCACTAACCTTTCTGCTTGGGCTGCGATGACTTTCACAAAGTTACCCAGTAAACACACATCTTCTGTCTTCAGGGGGAGATGTGACATTTATCTTAAGCTGCACTGCTGACATGGGAGTTTTTTTTTTATTTTTATTTTTGTTTTTGTCTGTGTGCGTGTGTGCGTCTATGCTGCCCTGCTCTTTAGAACCTACTGGGAAGAAATGCACCCCAAAGAGGCAAGTAGCACCCATGTGCAGAGCTTACTCAGGAATGCACACAAACCAAACTCATAAACACAGGCAAGGTGTAAGACAAGCTGGGCAGCACATGCACATTCTCTCTCTCTCTCTCTCTCTCTCTCACACACACACACACACACACTCTGGCATCTGTGCTCAGCCAACAGTACATGAACAAATGTGAAGGGTAGGAGAGGGCCTGGCACAGCTGAGGCTGCTGGGTCCATGCTGCAGGATGAGAAAGTAACTTTAAACCTTTAATTACAGTAGCACTAAAGTGGAGTTTGCACTTTTTATTGCACTGTTTTTTTTGAGGTATACTTGCATCCACACATATATATCGAAGGTAAAACAGCTTCACAGCTATTCCTAAAGTCCCATGTAACATGCCTTACACTTCAAGCATTGATTGGGCCTTTTAGCTGTAGCGTGGCCTCCATAGTCTTCTGTTTTTGCAGAAATGTGTAAATAGAGAAGTCAACAATAATAATAATTAAAAAGGGTATAATGCGTTGAGAAGTGTACAGTTTATAGATTAGTTAGGATGGACAGTAAAGCAGCTAGTGTACAACTGTACTGTATTAATGGAAGTATCTGAAATGAGACACAATTAAGGACTTTTGGACCCAAGTTGTGCGTCTATGGCTTCAGACACCTGCATTGTCTCTTTAATAGCAGTAACAAACTCTGCTGTTTCACAGTACACCTCCTAACGCCGGGGCATGTTGGTAATGCCTCTCTAATTACCGTCTCTGCTCCCTGCAGTCATTATGTGTCCTGTGGACGTGCACTCACTCACTCAGCTACATTGTAAAGGCGTGCTTAAATATGTTTGTTATTCACAGCTACAGTAAATGCACAGAGTGAGCTGGCTCTCACTGCCGGAGGACATAAAAGTTCCTGTCAGGTGAAAACTCAAACTTTGGATGATGAAACAGTAGAGTTGGGCAGACAATCCGACCTACAGGCCTGGAGACAAATTCAGTATTTGTAGTAGTCATGATGTTGTGGTTTAAGGTCAAATCTTGTCCTCCTCAGTGAGTGCTCAGAACTGAAGTGATCCAGTGAAAGTGACTAACAGAAACCTGCATGTGTTTACACTGGGCAGCTCCTAGTTCTCCATTTGACTAAGCGTGACACATGCATAACTGGATGTTCCAAAAAAGAACTTGGATGCTCAGTCAACCTTCTCAAGGTGAAGCACAAATGAAACACAGTGTGCACAGATGCCCCCTGAAAGAGTCCATTCATACTGATGCACACAGATGCGTCCAGATGATTCATTTCACTCAATTAGCCTCTTTTTTTTCCACCAGACTTCATGATGTGGGTTAGACAGAACCGTGGCCCTCGAAGCAATTTATATAATAGTGACTTAGCAATTTAATTAAAAGGAAAGATGGAGAAGTGTCGCACACCCACTAAGTTCTAATCAAATCCCCTCCAAGCATACAGTATGTTATCTACACCAGCCAGCAACTCCTTATAAGAACAATATTGTTATTATGATTATTCTCTTATGACATTGTCTTGCCTGAAGTCGTTGTGTGTGTGTGTGTGTGTCTGTGTGTGTGTGCACATATTTTTGCATGGCTGTGTGCATATGCATGGCTGCATGTGTGTCTCTCTTTGCATCAGCGCCTGCGTGTTTTGCACAATGACAATGTCATCTGTTGTGCTGTTGGATGAATTATACTCCACCCTGAGCTGTGTTTGACAATGACATCCTCCATAATGCTTATGCAGAAGCTTTGCCAATCTGTGTACACTTTAGTTATTTCACGTGGCAGACTGCTAGAGAGAGAGAGAGAGAGAGAGAGAGAGAGAGAGAACTATAACTAAAATCCCTATTGCCTGTTTGGCATTGTAACAAATAAGCCACAAATTGCTTAAGCTTGGCCTCAGTATGAAAAGGTGCGAGTGTTTCATCACGTCTTCCAGCTTTAACTCTTTAGTTTATCATAGCGTTTTATGACAAGGATTGTTGGGATGGTGACAATAGGGAGCTGGAATTGTGTGATTAATTGTGACTTTTTTTTATAAACAATTCATCAGTGGTGGTTATCTAGCTGTACATCAGAATGTATTGTTGTAGTCTTGGAGGATTTCCCTGTCATCTGTGCAGTTATTTGTCATCGCTTTAATACACACTTTGTAGATGGAGGAAGGAAATAAATTGTCCGTCAGGAGTCTCTATAAATGTAAATAACCATAAAAATATTCAGCAGCAATTTTGTTTTGACAGAAAGAATGGACAGTCAACAACATCCAACCCAGTCCATACGGTGATGGCCCTCTGTCATTTGTTGATGTAAATCTATCTGTTGTGTGATTGGCTGTCATCGCTCCACACTGTAATTGGTTGTCAGTCGACCAATCAGGAGCCTTCATCCCCTCTGCATGCCTCTGTCTGCTCCCAGTGGATCAGCAGAAAGGCGAGTGAGCCTCCCACTTACTCTCCAAACAGTTAATTTAGCTAATTATTTTATAATTATTAGTTAATTCAGTCTTCATCACAACTCATTAGTTCATCTTTCAGCCACTCACTCTGTGATGTGAGGTCATATACAGTTATAAATGATGTTTGGAATACATTTGGTGACCACGGCGACCTGAGGTGTTCTCAGGATGTGTGGTACAGATGGCAAAAACAAACATTATTAATCTAACAACACATTTTTAAGGAGGAAAGACGTGGATGTTTAAGCGTCTCCTTTCCTTACACCTTCCTTACATAAAGCTGTCATCATCTCAGCTCATATATGGAGACTGTAGATGCTGGTCAGCTGTAGGGATGAAACAGGTGGCAAGCATTAGGTTAGCACCAAGCTATTTTTCCACTTGTAAAAGGGTTCAACTTGAAAAAGGGCGATTCCCATTTCTGTTTCCTTAAATACTTAAGTGGGTGTTTGATTTCACATGTCATGTTTTTTTTAATGGAAAATGCACAAAGTAGGCACGTATACAATGATACAGCTGGTCAGGATCGTCACATTAATAAGTTGGCACCATATTTATTTTCGAGCCGGTTCAAGGTGCACTGTAATGATGTGTCAGAAAGCTATAAAGGGAGCACGCACACATGCATATAAAGCACACAACGACAATTCACTTCCAGGAATACACAAATCTATATTTGATAATGTGACAATTTGCTTGCACTGGCATTGATGTCATTGAATGACACCTGTGGAAGCAGCTCTCCTGTCATGTGACGTGACTTTAAATCCTGTCTGTTAAGAGTTTGGGATCAGTTCAACTGAAACACACTGTGACTTGTGTTTGATGTAAATCATGCACAGCTGAAACTCTACATGCTGCCTTATATTTTTGAACATTAGTCTCTGTTGTGGAGGAGTCTGATGCGTGCTTAAAATTGGACTAGATGTAGAATGTTTCTTTACCTGATAATGCTTATCCCAAAAGGCACTTTTTTATGATACAGTTGACTTCATAGGCAATTTCTGACAGTATATATAGTGAGGACAGCTTCGTGCTGAGGTGACAAAAACTCTCTGAAATGGTGTTTGTTTTACAGGCAGTGAAATCTTTTACAGCAGCTCTCACTGTAGCTTTGTGTGAACTGCAGTCATTCTGACTTGAAACCTGCGGTATATGCATGCAGTATTTCTACTTCAGAGGACACTTATGGCTAACTTTTTCCTTTCCTAACTGATCCACTAACATATATAGACTAGTTGTTTTTTTCTCCTCTTCCATTCAAACTTTGACCAAGGGTTCAGTGCCTGAAGGAAGGCAGGGATGATGTAGCTGTGCTCCTGTTTGCTATCCACAGGAGTATCCTCTTGTTAAAACCTGAGTATGACCGCTTGTCATCCACTGTCCCCCCTGCCCGGATAATGAGGGAGCCTCTGTACCAGCCGGGACCAGAGACTTCTTGTCCTCTCACAAACACAGAGAATAGAGAACACTGCCTGACATCCTGCCACACTTTTGCAGCAGGCCACACAGATGCTCCCAGGCTCCTTTGTTTGTGTTTTTTTTCCTTCTTCTAAGCTTGTATTCCTATTTGCCTGGACTGGAGTTTCACTATCTCCTGTTTGCTTGAGCATGTTCACCCAGATGACCCCTGGACTAGAAGGTGTATGCAGAGGTTTGACTGTGCAGGACAGAGACACTGCTTTTTTTTTTGCTGCTCCAGGTCTTTTTTGCATGTCCATTGTGGAAGGAAACAAAGGTCCAGGCGGTGTCTTTGAGGGGCACAGGTTCCTTTCTCTCAGTGTCTCAGTCCAGGCTCCTTGACAGCAGTGCTGAGGCTCAAGCTGTTCAGTTCAGCAGATTTGAGCAAAGGAAAAAATAAAGCGTCATCATGGACTATTCTCTAAGGCTATATGGTGCCACTGCTCTCTTACAGACTGAAATCAGGACAGCTAGAAACTCAAGGGGTCTTGAGGATTTTCTGACGCCTTGCCTGAGCTGTTTTGCTGGGAGCATAGACGTCTCCAGACATGAATGTGACGGTGATTGTTAGAGGTATGTTTTAGAGACTGTTTAGAGTAATTGCACTTTGAAAGAGATCTGGCTAGATTGGGTTACACATGTGATCAGATGGCTTTTATTCACGTTAAAGCACCGCTTGTTCAGCAGATGGCATCTAGATGAGTGTCCTGATAGTGTTGATGACATTTTGCACCTGTTAAAGCCTGACATTTAGCCACGGAGGCTTTTCAGATGGTTTGTAATGGTGGCGTTAAAAATGATTGCTTATGCTTCGAACAGTGGTTATGTCTTTTCTTACCGAACAAACACCACAAATTCATAACAGCAGGGTTTTACAGTCCTATTTTAGCTAGCACTATGACATGCAGTTCTACAAGAAAGACTTTTTTAGGTAAGAAGAAACCACATTTATTTGCCCAGTTTGGTCTCAACTCAACCCAGCTGCTATTCTGAAGACAAACTCAAAATTCACTTGAAAAAAGTCTAATTTAAAACACATTCAGCATTACTACCTGGATAAATGTTTATTTTCTTACAATAAGCAACTTTGGCTAGTAGTTGGGCTTAAAGTGTTTAATTTTAGCCATTATGTAAAAAAAAATATTTTTTAAAAACAGGTAAATACACATTTCATATTCATATTTCATTTCATATTTATAAATACATATTTTATATTTTTTGTATTTATTTTAAATAAATATTTTATATTTTTTAATATACATTTGCAGTAATTTTCCATTAAATTGTAACATGACTGTGATGTTAAACAATACATACAGAATATGGAAAATATCAGCAAAATTTTTAATAATTAGCAGTTTTGTTTGTAAATATATAGTGACTTATTTATATACCACAAAAATTTGTTTTCAGCAACCTGGCTAAATGTTTTAAAATCCAAAATATGAAGTCATAAATAACGTCATATAAGTTAAAATACTAATCAGGCTTCATCTCCCTCAGAATTTAGTACAAATGGCCTCTTGGCGTCAGAGCAGATCTGGAGTCATTTTGGCTGCAGAATAGAAACATTATTCAACAGCTTATGCTGACAGTAAACCTCTTGACATCACTGTCATCCAATATCTTTTTTTTAAATGTTGTCAAATAATTCATACATAATTAGTAAAAGTTCCAAATTCATACTAATTTTTTTTATTTTATTTTATTTTTTTTTTGTTTTTGGTCATGGGAATAGCCCTATAAGCTCTCCTGTCATCATCATATAGTGTTTTTCTTTTTAATTGTTTTGGAAGGTTTCAAGATTTCAGGGGGACAATCAGAGCTTGGAAAGAGTTTCTTTTCTCAAGGCCTTTTCTTTTCTTATTCTGGTGTACAGTGTGTCCCCCTGAAAAGAAATTTCTCAAACATTCCCTTCTTATCAAAAGGCTTCTGAAGGAGGCAGACCACTTTGATCAGATTTGCTCATTCCAATCCATGATGTCCTGCTTCCACTGCTTTAATCTAATTTAATTAAAATTGATTTTCTGGTAATTATCATGCAAGATTTTTATTTTTTTGTTGTAAACAAACATCAGTTAAATCCATTGCTTGATTTTTCTGTATAAAATATCTTTGATTTTTTTTATGTAATCTGAGTCAATAATTATCTTTTCAACGCTTTCAATCATGGCTGCAATACTCACTACAAAAAACAAACACGTGTAATAATATCAGTTGAATGCTAAATATGTTTACCCCATAATTCTTTTTTTTTCATTCAGTGTGTATTTATCATAAAATATAAAATGTTTGAATTTTCTTCAGAGTGACCATGTAAAATCTCAAATGTGTATGTATATATTTCAGATGTACAATCTAGCATTACTAAAATAACAGCTTTGTATCTTCAAGTCTCTTTGAAGATAAGAAGTGATTTCATTTGTGGAGTGGTCAAAAGATCATGCTCTGCCTCGGTTGAAAAACAAAAATCCTGCTGTGCCGTTGACTCCTCCAAGCTAAGGACAGCCATTACAGCAGAGTTGTACATTGAATTATTGATCAGCTAGCATGGTTTGTTCTGGGTAATTAAGCTGAGAGCGGTGGTAGGAATTGATTGTTGAAGTTAAAAAGAGAACAAAAAGATCAGAATGAACTCATCAGTGTCCTTTATACTGTGCATTATAGTGTGTGTTGTTGTTGTTTTGCATGAGCTGTAGAAAGACAGTGATTGCTCAAGAAGACAAAACAAGGGTTGGTAAGAGATAATTGTTTGAGGGATTACAAAAGTCAGTTTTAGTTACATTCATTTGACTCAGTATTATGTTACAACTATTTGTTTCCAAAAATGTTGAGAGAACATGTTTTTATTTCCTTACATTGAGCGTTTATTTTATTTAGACGTCTTCTAATAAAATGCAGTAAAATTATATATAACATTGAAAAAAACACATATATTTAATAAATAAAATAAAATAAAATAACATTTTCCATAAAGTACTTTGAGTAAATAACATTTCAAATTTCTTATTGACTCTTTAGATTCCTATATGCAGCAGGTCAAGTGAGTAAAATAAATAAATAAATAAATAAATAAAATAAAATAAAATAAAATAAAATAAAATAAAATTAAAATTAAAATTAAATTAAAATAAATAAATGAAACAAAACCAAAACACACGAAAATGATTCTAACTTCAAGGAGCTCCATCTCCAATAGTAGTATGGTGGTATAACGTAAAATGGTGGGCCTACTGACACATGTAAATCACATGTACAGCGGAGCCCTAAAATGGCTCCAAGTTCTGCAACCAATAGTGTGTCAAGTCGCCCTCTTACGGCAGCCAATCACAGCAGCTCGGTGTAGGGCTTACTATGCCTTTTAATAAGGAGGCATTGTGCACGCTGATAGGTTACTGGAATTCACATCCAAGGACCTCATTGGCTGCAGCAGTCAGAGATACTTGACAGTAGAGTTACTAGGCTGAACAGCAGAGCTGGCACAGTCTTCGTGCCCCCTGTGCAGTGCGTCAACCAATCACGAAAAGCCAGCACAGGGTGTTGTTATTATTGTGAATTACTCAGGGACGGGACGCGATGCTAGCATATGTCATCCCTGTTTGCGACCTATGATATATATATATATATATATGTGTGTGTTTTATCTCAGTCTGGTGAAACTTGGAGCTCGACCCCCTGAGAGATTTTTCTTTTAGGAGTATTGAGACATTTGGTGTTTCAAAGCCCTCCATGGTTCCACTGAGCATGGCTGTGCCTCACCACACTCCACGCCAGAGCTGAGAATGGGGACGCCATGTGCAGTTTCATGGTTCCCGTTGGTGATGAGTTGTTCTAGGGCGCCCCCCCCCCCCCAAAAGAAGCCATAATTAGCTTTTCCATCAAGCATTCAGGTGTGTCCGCATGGCTCAGAGGAAGGCGGCCATTGTTTGCTGACAAGTGGAGTTCCCTGTCTCCCCCCTTCTCTCACTTTCTCTGTTCTCAGGCTAAATGGATGGTATGCAGTGTGGCTGATTGAAGGTGAGAGCCATATCGGTCGCTGAAAATTCACTAATGCAGACCCAAAACTATTGTGTATTCACTATTCACAGTCCATGCCCACACAGTAATCAGATAGCCGGCCAACTGACAAGCAGCAGTGAAGTGGAATGTGGAGAGTGGAGAGAGGGAGATGGATGGAAGACAAGGCAAATAGCAGGCTTTGTGTTTGTGTATGGCTTACTCTGACCATGCAGCTGTGCATGTAGTCAAAGTACAGCAGACATATTGTCAGAAAGTGCATCTGTATCATTATTTCTCTTTCCCTCCCATTTAGTATTCAGCATGTTTAATAACCAGGTCATTTTCTTCCTGGCCATTAATTCTGTGATGTGATAACTCTGAAGGATGCAGCGCTCAGAGAAAAGGCTTTTACCAAAGCACGCTCCTGAATTGCACCTTATTTGTCATGTGTCTTTATACTGTATAATTTCAGCTACTGAATTAATTCAGAGCTGAGCTCCCAGTGTCAGGCAGGAGAATGGAAGGAGCTAAATGAGTAGATATTCCAGCCAAATAGAGGGGCGAGTGTCATCCCAGGTTAATTAAATCCCAGCTTTGAGTCTGGCATGAACACAGACCTCTTTGGGGGATGACAAAAAAAAAACTCAGCTCAGGTGTCACCAGTACAATCATGACTCTGATCTGTCTCCAATATTCCAAAGCTAGACAGCTGTGTGAAGCACATATTTGTTCCATGCACTTATGTTTGTTCCACAGCAAAGTTGACTCACTGCTGCTGCTGCTCAGATCACCATGTTTAAGCCAGGAGTGTGCGGAAATTAGCTTTAAGAAAAGCAAGCCTTAGTGCTGATTATAGCAGGATTTCTGACGTGAATCATGTATCTCACACTGTGGCTCTCCTCCACAGCATTAAATATGTGCCTTTATACTGCACAGACAGCTCTTTGTGCCAAAACAAGTGTTTACCGTGCCTGCAGTGTCCATGAAATCTCCTATTAATGCTAAGACGGCAGTATAGATGGCGGCTCCCTCTTATAACCATGCTGTTCCACATTATGGTGCCTGTAGCTTACTGTACTATTTGAATCCCTTGGTGATTTCTCATCTCTCCTCGTTGGAGATTAACAAAGCTGCGGCGCTGGTTATCCCTCACCAAGAATAAGTTGCTAACCTCCTGCTGGTTTTCGCTCTCAGCATCCCCTCATGATGCCTAATTAAGATGCAAGGAAACAAGCGCCTCCGACCCAACTTCAGAGTGAGGCCAGGCTTTAACATGACGCTACTACACCACAACTCACTGTGTACCGTGGCCTTCAACAAGCACATTGGTTTGCTCCAAGCGTGTGTCGTCCATGTTTTTTTTTTCTTTCCAGAGAGAAAGACAAAGAAGGGTGTGTGTGCATGTGTGTGTATATATGTGCATTAGAAGGGGGTCTGTATATATATATATATATATATATATATATATTTTTGTTCTTAGAAAGTGTGTGAGCTGAGGGTGTTGGGATTTGGGGATAAGCAGTTGTTTTCTCGTCGAGCAACGTTTGAAGGTCAACTCTACGCTGAGTAGGGCATTAGTAAGAAGCCAAAGAATTTTATTTCAGTATGAATAATGCATTGACAGTATCTCTGTTTTCAGCACACATCTCTTTTAGATGCCTTTTAATCTCATTCAGCTTCCCCTCATTCAATTTCTAGTGCTGCAAGTCAAATACAGTCAAACAAGTGTCTTTTCTCATCATAATCCTAGTTTTTAATCCTCACTGTGTCATCCACTGAGCATGCACATTGCACATTTCTCAGTATAGTAAGAGCTGCTTTACTCCATATGTTTCCTTTACATGCAGCCCTTTCTTTGCACAACCTTAATTTCGCCTCTCCTCTGCCATTTAATGAACACTGTTTCTTGGACCACAGTATCGTGTCCTACAAATCTGCACTTACCCGACTGTTTGCTTTGCTTTCATGTTGTCATGCTACATGTATGAAAAAGTGCTAATTCTAAACCCAAATGTGGCATTGTCTGTTTCTTTTTCTTGTTCTACAGAGATGTTGAAGGAGCTGAACCAACAGCGCAGAGCGAAAGAGTTTACAGACCTGAAAATTATTGTTGAAGGCAAAGAGTTTGAAGTCCACCAAAATGTTCTAGCTTCCTGCAGCTTGTATTTCAAGGACCTGGTGAAAAGGTTTGCCTTCGCTCCCCCTCCTCTCTCCGTCCCACCTTCCCCTTCCCTCCCTCTCTTCCTCCCTCCGTCCCTCCCTCCCACCAGCTGTTGATCCAATCTGTTCTTTTCATAGGGCGCATTTGTGTCGCTTTTTTTCCCTTCCCCTCTCTCTCTTGCAGGTGTGTGAAGACTTTGGTTCCTAGCACAGGGCCAGCAGCCATTCCTTCCTCTTCCCCACTCAAATGAATGTATTTGAAACTGGAGAGACAGAAAAAAAGAAAAGGTCAACCCTCGTCATTTCCTTTCCTCCCCATGTAGGACAGTTTAACCACATTTCCATTTTAATGAGCAGTGAAAATGTTCCATGACTGGGGATGTTTTTTTAACAACTTACCAAAGGGCCAATACAAAAGAATCATACATTTTTATATTTTGGGTGGTAATTTGCCAAAGCCACGCTGTCTTCTGTGGACAGAAGGATTTTGTCTCCCATGCTACTATATTTTTCTGATGCTAATTCTTGAGTTTCTGCTGCAAACAGCCTTTTCATATGCTAATGCATCCTGTGATTAAAAAAAAGACATTTCAGAGTCATAAACAAAGGACTGAGGCACATCTAAGACAGCTTACCTAACCACCACTTTCACAGGTTATCACACTACCTTTCACTAATGTATTCATTTGATTTAGATCCAAGTATTCCCCTAACATCCTGCCCTTCATACTGCATATTTTGTGGGTGCCTGTCTGCATTTCCAGTATGTGTGTGTGTGCGTGTGTGAGTCAACTACAGAACTCTTTAGTGTCTCTATATGTGTGTGCACATGCATGATTGTGTAAAGTCTGATAGCACAAGTATGTCTTTTTTTTATCTGCCTTGTTTTTCCGTGGAGGGAACGCCATAAATCCCTAATGTCCTCATGCTTACTTCAAATCCTTGCAGGTGCTTTCGGCTTGATTGAGAGTCCCCTGGACCCCAAGTTGTTTTGCTACCTTGATGTTGTTTGTATATGTGTGTGTGTGTGTGTGTGTGTGAGAGAGAGAGAGACTGTGTGCTTGTGTTTATGCTTGCATGGCGAGGGATGAAGCAAAGACAAAGACAAACGGAAAGACATACACGGTCGCTAGCGATAGCTGGAATGCCTTGGGGGGAAAGTTGGCCACTTTGCCCTGCAGCCACACAGCCTTCACAGCGAGCTCATCAGAGAGCAGAGAGCTGCTTATCAGTCGCCGCGGCCTCCTTGCTTGCCACTGATACACTTGTTTCGTCCTGAATAGGGATAAAGTGAGGGGAAAAAACAGAGTGAGAGCAGGCATAGAAAATGCAGCAGAGCCACATCTGTTCTAGGACCACTCATCTCCATGACAGCTACACACCCCATGAATAAAACAGAGACACTGAGTCTTCCTTTGACCTTGACAATAGCAGAGAAGCTTCCTAAGAGACCGAAGTGACTTTGGATAGAACTGAAGGCCTCATGCTGGTCAACCTGTCTATCAGGTTGTCTCGTCTACGCCTCTTATCTGGGACATAGCCAGATCATTTATGCGTAAAGACAGGGCCCCTGAAAGACACCCAGGGCTCCCAGAGGAGCGGGCTGCATTTCATCAAACTCGTCTTCATGCCTGCTGCTGCCTACGTTGCCTTATTTTTACAATATAATTTTGACAGAAAAAAAACGTAATTAACTGTAATTAATTGTAAAACTACTCCGATTTACTGTCATAACAATGTCATATTTCACAAGATTGTGTCTAAAATAGAAATTCTCCCATTTGAGTTCACACTGAACGTGATGAATTTGTTACACTAATTGTTAATTTTGGACGACATCCTCGGTTTGATTTAATGAAGTCACGATCATTAGCATTATGCTAACAAGCCACCATCAGCGGTTGATTTTATAAGACGTGTGGCACCTTGACTTCATGCAAATGAGAGCAGGACAGCAGTGAGGAGTTGACAACAGAAGAGAGGGAAGAGAACAAAGGAATAAATGTGACAAAGAAGCAAGGGGAGTGAGGAGAAAGGGAACATTTTGGTCATAGCTGTGAGGTATTTTCAGTCGGACAGAGAACTGCTGGCTTGGTTGGAGAGGAGCAAAGTGAGCCAAAGGCCTGTCTGTCACTGAGTTACGGCCTCCCATGTGCAGCTCAGGTCACTTTTTCAGTGCAGCTGGAATTATGCTGATGCTACACGTGGCTCGCTACTGTCCAAATCTTTATGAGGTCAAATAAGAGAGACAGAAGGAGAGAGAGAGAGAGTTCATCTAGCTCCCCACCTTTCCTCATCAAACTTCAGGAGGTATTCACTGCCTTTGTCAGCTCATAAACCACTATAGTATATGGGTGTGTACAGTATGTGCTAGAAATCTGGAGTATGTGCTCAATGTACTTTACAAGGAGAGTGTGCATGCATGCTTGTGTGCTCCTGTGTGTGTGTGTGTAGGGCATAATTCTGAGGCTGCATTCAGTCCGAGTAGTACCGATGTACAGTAATACCAGAAGAAGCACACATAACACACACACACACACACACACACACACACACACATCAACCTTATGACTTATTTAAGAAATTAAAGCTTCACTTGGCAAAGAGTCAACAAAACATAGTTTGAAGGCTGCACTGAAATTTTAAATGATGCAGGAAATCTCTCCGATTTAGTCTTCATTTCAAATCCTCATTTTTTCCCCAACGAAATCCCAAACTGTCTTTGCTATACTTCCTCCAAATTTAAGCATCCTTTTTCACCAAATCTTTGCATGCAGCTTGTCATCCTTCCCGTAACACCTGAAGGATGTAATGCTGTTCCGAAATGTACGAACACTTTTGCCCCTCAACACCCCCCAAGTGAAAAAAAAATAAAATAAAAAAAACCTATTACCTTATCCTTTAAAGGGCCAATGCACAGAGCACAGAGACAGATCATCTCTGGTAATTCCATTTTACCCCCTGGGATTTTCCAATAAGTGTGCTCGGAGCCATTTAATTTATGGCCACTGCATCTCCGCGCCACTGTGATGTTAAAAATAAATAAATAAATAAAGCTCCGTCCCGACACGTGTTTTTATGCCACTTGTTTCTCCCCTTTCCTTCTTCTCTCTGCACCAAAGCCACGGGTTCTCATGCTCATGAGTCAGAGACGGGAGATGGGCAGAGAGCCGTTTAAAGCCCATTACAGCGCGGGCCCCCATGTGCACCCCTCTGCAGCACCATTCAGCCTGAGGGAAGACAGGTCACTGTAATACCTCAAACCCGATACTCTAAATCCTAAAGAGCATTTTTTGTTAAAATTTGACATTTTTTATTTAAGTCTATACAATATTCAGTTGGATTTAATCAATGCACTGTCTCTATTGAATATCTGTCCAAGGCTCACACAATGCCTCTGCTTCAGTTGAAGAGAAAATATTATAAAATTAAATAGTAAATTGTAAATTATTATACTGTATGTATAACATCTGAATGAATCTGTCTGTACAGCTGTTCTTGATTGAGGTCCAGTGTGTCTGAATAATTCAGGGAGCACGCTTGCGACCATCCTTGTATTTAAATGGCGAGTTAGCTACATCTAAAACTCTTCTTTGTGCCTCACTAAACTAAACTAAAAATATACTTTATGCCACTGAATAGAAAAATGACCCTCCCAATAACTTCAGAGATTGTAAATTTAATGTCCACCTTTTCCTGTGCTTCTTCAAAATACATTCCCATTTTGAAGTTGGATGTCAAGAGATCTGTCAGTCCAGCATCTGCATTTATTTTGTTCTCGTGCTGACGGCCCTGTTCACAGTTGGACGGACATTTGAGATCTTGAACTTTTCAAATGTTACCTTCTCCTTTTTGTCCTTCTTTACTGGATTTGCTCCCCCCTCCCAGGAAGCCTTAAAGTCTTACCGATGTAGTACTGTGGCCTCAATACTGGAAAGACACAAACAAAACACACTGATAACACATTATATATTTTTTTAGATATAATTTATTCCTGATTTATGTTGTGACAGAATGTAAATGGAAGCCATTTTTAGCCCAGACTGTCGAGGCTTTGCATCTTAAGATGTCTTGGTAGTGTATACTTCCACAGAATAAATGGTCTTGTAAGAACAAGCTAAATGTATTCCCTGTAAATGGGCTTTTTTTTAGGTTGAAGGATGTATTAGGATGTGTGTGTGTGTGTGTGTGTGTGCGCGCGTGCGCATGTGTGTGTGTGTGTGTGTGTGTGTGTGTGTGAGATTTGCTGCTCCCCTTCTTCCTCTCTCCGCCTCTGCTCACCACCATTTTGACAGTCTGTGCCGATTTTAAGACTTCCTCTTGAATAAGTGGTGCATTTTTCACAAACAAATTTCTTTGCCTGAGTGTGCCCATCTTCCCCCCCTCCTCGCCCTATCTCTCCTCTCCTCTCCTCTGTCTCTCCTGTCCTCCCTGCTTCCCTCTTTCACTATTTAAATTCAAGTCTGCAATCAAACGCAGCATAAATATCCACCTCTTTTAGAAGCTCCGGAAAAGTCATTTCCATAAGTGCTCAGACAAAACAAACTGCCACTCGAGCTGGTTCCTATTGCACTAATTGACCAGGTTGATGAGCATGCTCTTCTTTTATTTTTAGCCCCCCCCCCTCCCCCTTCCTTGTTTCCTCCCACCTCCCTCCATCACTTTAACCCTGAACAACACTCCCCTTACCTTCTTTTCTGTCTTACTACCTGCCCCCACTGCAGGGCTTTGTGCGGAAAAAGGGGGCAATAACACTCTGTGGCTTTTTGCTTTGCAGGAGGAAAAAGAGTAACTACCTTGGTTTTTCCAGCCCATGTCCATCCAGAGACAAATGCCATTGTCTTTCATTTTATTTGGATGTCCTTCTCCCCCCCTCCCCCCTTTTTTTACCTCCTGAGTGCGCTTCAAATGACACTAATGTCTCAGTTCATACACCACAGGCGGCTACTGATGATTATTGCAGCGGGGACAGAGGCTCTGTTTAGGTGTGATGGTGTATTTTTTTCGGGGGTGGGCGGGGACATCTCTTATTTAAAAGACCAAGGCACGGTCATGGAACAAACCAAACCCTCTCTCAGAAGGATGGCTGCTGGCTCCCTGTGGAAGGACCTCGTCTGCACCCTGCCTCCCTTCCTTTTTGCTTCCTCCTCATCAAGCTCCCCCACCCCCCACCCACCCACCCTCACCCCTCTGAGCCTCTCATCTCTCGTTCGGCCATTCTGTCTATCTGTCTCATCTTATTTGTTTTGCCGTCTGTGTCTCACTAAATGCTGACTGTTTGTCATGATTTCTAATCCAACAAACTGACTTGCACAAAAAAAAGGAAAAGCACATGAACACACAGACACACACAGAGTGTTATCACTGCACTGCCATGACTGGCAGAAGCAAACAGCCTCCATCCATCTTAATGTAGGCTACTTTTCATATTGGTGATGTCTGCATCCACAGGGAGCAGAGACATAGTAGTGGGGGCATTGGTTCTGCGGGGCTTTGATTCCATTTATTTTGCCCTTGAGTGGATTATTGTTTCACATGGGACATTAAACATGGGTGGTGAAGTGTTATTTAACACTCTCATACCTCCCCCGAAGGGGTCCTGCATGTGAACTAATCTCGGCCATTTGATCCCGGTGAAGTCACAACGTGGCCCAGTTCTGAAAGCAGCTCCCCCCCCCCCCCCCCCCCCCCCCCCCCGCACATCTCGAGCTCTGCATTACGAAGGGATATCATATTCTATTTAATTTGCTCATCCAAGCACCCCCTGGCATTTCTAACGTCATACCAGTGAGGAGCGGAGTTTGATATCCAACACGGCAGCACACAAAACAGCAAGCACTGTCCAACACAACATGCTTTAACCAGCATTCTTCACATTTGGTTATGTCTCAGTGTACAAACTGTGCCATTACTTACCTTCTCTCTGTTTTTGTTTTAGTCTTATAGCTCATACGTACCCTGCCATGTATGCATGCACCCCTCCAAGACTATGCATACATGATACCACACATGTGAACGCATGCCTGTTGAAACAAAGCAATAACTTTTGTTTGCCTAATCTTTGTCAGAGAGGACATTTTGTTTCAGATGCAGCACTATAAATACAAATCTGCTAAAAACAAACAAGTAGAAACCATCTAAAGTTGTGTTTTTGTCCCTTTTTTCACTTTACGTTGATATCTTATTGTGTAATGATTCTCTTATTTTCTTCCCACTCTTGTACTGGCCCAGGTGTTGTGTGTAGCATACATGTATTTGTATCCCTCTCCCCTACCTTTGTTGTTTCCCCCCCCCCCTCCCCCCAGCTTGCATTTATTTCCTGTCAGAGTGTCATTAACTTGCCTCTCTCTGCCCCATGATTGGTTGATCAGGTCATCGGGAGAGACTAGAAGCGGCGAGCTGCTGGAGCTGAACATGAGCAACATCAGCGCGGACGTGCTGGAGCTACTGCTCGAGTTTGTCTACACGGGATCGCTGGTCATCGACTCGGCCAACGCCAAGACGCTGCTGGAAGCCGCCAACAAGTTCCAGTTCAACACTTTCTGTAAAGTCTGTGTCTCCTTCCTAGGTAGGACTGGAGGGTTATGTATGTGTCTGCACGAGTGCTTGTATCAGCAAAGTGTATCACATTAGATATGCCTGTGCAAACTACATGCAACACTGTATCTGGAGCCTTGTGTATTTTCATATGCAGTCATGCTTCATCACTATGCATAACCTTACAGGATGCAGTTCCCCTCTGACTCTGGCACTCCTTTTTGTCATGTTTCCAAACCTAGCAGGCGTGTTTGAATTCAGCCTGCTAACGCTCTCAGTTGGGCACAGTGCCTCTGATCTGGTCCCACTAGGCAAGACCAAGCATGGGGGCAGATTTATAAAAAGGTCAGGGAACAATTGTCACTTAAATGTCAAATCCTCTGGCCTGAACCGTGATGGAATCGGAAAAATAGCGAAACAGATTGATGGTTAGACAAGGTATGGAAAGTGGAGCATAGGAGGGAGTTTTTTTTTTGGTTTGCTTTGTTTTGTATTTTTCTTTCTGGGAAACCCAAGGGGTCACATGAAAAGCAAATGGCATGTTCCAAATTTTAGTGGGTCAGGCAACCAAAAAAAAAAGCTGCAAATGTCATGTTTTGCATTGCATTTAATATAATTGTTTTGGGTATCGGTAACACAAGGGAAGTGCATGTTAGCAAAAAGGTCAGCTGCAGGAAAAGGAATGAAAAGAAAGTGAAAGAGAACTAGCAGCTCACACTATTGATTTGTTTTCTCGATTTAGAAAAAAAAACACAGTGGAAAACAGAGGAGCCATTTGTAGACTTCATCACCAGTGAGACGTCAATCCATTCTTCCTCGACAAGATTCATGACATTTCAGTGCATTGGAAGCATGGAGAAATACAGGCGCAAGCGTGTGTCCTTGAGCAAAGAGAAATTGATACTGTGTCAGAAATTATTGAAGTTTGTAACGAATGCACTGAGGAGAACATATCCTCGACCTACTTATTCCACTTTTGACTTTTATTCACACACTTCAGATATGGATTCAAGCAAATACAAACTTATTGCATGCCTGCTGCTTTATGAGGAGTCATGACTTTTTTTATTATTATATTTATTATTGTCGGAAGATCAAAATTGTCCTGGCAACGAGCTCCTTATTTGAGCTGGTGTGAGGATATTTTTACACTGTTATTTAGCAAATGAAACTGCAGAGCTGCCTGTTTTGCATGAAAGATAACAATGTCTTCTCACTTGGAGGCATTTTGCAGCATCAACTCTACTTTTATTTGCTTGTTGGTTTGGCTTTGGTTCATGTGTGGTTTGCCAGATGTTGGGTGACCTTCTATAGGCTGATGTTTGTTTAGGAAGGACTCTCAGGCTCTGTCTGTACTGATTAGCCGCCTGCCATTGCTTCCCCTTTGATGACTGTTGTTTAATCAGGCATCATTCATGGGCACTGACCCATGTGGTCTATACCTTTTTTCTGCTTCTGTGTCTGCACACACTCAATGACCCTCTCTTGTAATAAATGACGGTGTGCAATAAAAACTACATTTGCCACCTTAAACTCTGCGCCTTTTACAAAAGATCATAGTCGGCAGCATAATACGTGTCCCTGCTGGCATGGCCATCAGGGTGGTTTCATAAATTCTCGGCTCAGTGTGTGTGTATCAGTGTGTAGTAGATCCTGAGATCTGACAGGGATTCTTTAAAGTGGTCCAGCTAATCCCAAATCCCGTTCCCCACCATCCAACACCTCATGCTCAGGCTGTGAGTGATCGATTCCCCTCGTTGTTTGTCCCCGAAGCTGTTTTGAGTTATTATACTTGTTCTCCCTTAGTCTCAGGCAGATACACAGCCCAGTACAGCCAGGTCTGTGCTACCTGCAGCTGCTTTGTCTGTCTTTGCAGCTTAGTGTGTGTGTTATCTTTCTATGGATGTCTGAATAGTGTTTTTTTTTTTTTTAGCCCTGTCTTAATCAATCTGCCTCTGTCTTTTGTTTCTTTCTTGTTTTGGTTTCTCTGTCCTCTCTGTCTTTGTCTCCCTCTTTCTCTGACCTTCTTTATCGACTCCAGAGAAACAGTTGACTGCAGCTAACTGTCTGGGAGTGCTGGCTATGGCTGAAGCAATGAGTTGTACCGAGCTCCACAACATGGCCAAGGCGTTTGCTCTGCAGAATTTCCCTGAGGTAGGTGGAGATTCATCTATCATTTTGATATCTTTGATTCTCTCGCCACAGAGGTTTTGCAAATGAGAGCAAATAAAAGAACCTAATTATCATCATAATAACTAAATCAGGGATCATTAAGTGAATAAATGACTTGTTTTGCTTCAGCACCTTTTTGTCAGACTCCGTGCTTAGCAAATCAGTTGGAGATATTGTGTTTTGTAAACACAAAATGATGTGTGTATTCACTAGATTCAGATTAAAGTGAGTTCTTTAGCAGACGGCGTGTGTCCCTGTTAGCTGAGGTTATGGTTTCCATTTACTGTAGGAGCACAACATTCTGCAGTATGTGGGATGCACAGTACACTAACAGAGCAGCTTTTAGATAACTGTAAAAAAAGAAAGAATAAAGGCAGCGTTTTTGAAATACAAAATGGAGAACCTCAAGAAGACCTCAGCGTTCTTGTAGCATGAAAGCGGTTGAATCACAAAAACATTTAGGATAGAAAAACAGAAAATGTACTGCACGGTTTGAAAGTCTGTTGCTTTTCTGAAAAATTCTTTTGTAACCCTCCTCTGTAAAGCTATTCATCAAGAATCATGTACAAAGGCCTGCCCCTGTAGTGTGAAGGTGACAATACTATAAAAACTGGAAGCCTGTAGGGTTAGTTGGCTCAATCTGCTGCCGTGCTGGCGCGTATAGTGACATCGGTTATTATGTATTTATTATGTATATTTCACATGGCTTCATTTAGATCTACCCATCAAAACCAGAGAAAGTAGAATTTCTGAATCTGATTCCACATCCAGCCATCTGTACGGCCCGTCCCTCCTCATACTCCCTCTGTTTCTGAACACAGGAAGCTCCTATTTTTGCAGGTCCTCAGAAGTCCAGTTGTAATCTTGTGTAAATAGTTGTGACTTTTAAAGATGAACACATCAAGCTGTCCCTCAGACTGATGTGAAGGAGTGTCTGTTTGAATGTTAAATCAGATGATGATGTGAACTAGCTTGGGATTTTTCTGCCTTTGTCGTAGGTTCTTGTTCCTCAAGTCTACCTCCACTCAAAGAAATGCTTTATTTATGTATTTATTTATTTTAAGTTTGGGCTTCACTGCATGTTCAGAGTCTGACAGTGGGTTTAACTACTGAAAGTGGAAAGTTTCTTTGAGATTTTGTATTATTTTTTAAATCATAATCTGATGTTTTTCAGGTGGCAGGCCAGGAAGAGATTTTAAGTGTGTCCAAGGAGGACCTGGTGGCCTATCTGTCCAATGACAGTCTGAACACAAAGGCCGAGGAGCTGGTTTATGAGACGGTCATCAAGTGGATCAAGCAAGACCCCAACTCCAGAGTGCAGGTAATGAAAAAGAAATGAGTTTGCTTTTGCCTCCAGTGACTCCTCAGCTCCGGCGCTGCAGTGTGTTTTTCCACACATATTGCATGTGTATCATGGGACAAAAACGGTGAGATAAAGCTCTCGTTATACTACTGACAGCAGATTCTGTACATCTGCAGAGCCGCATTAGAGTGGTTGTTCGATCGACCCTCCCTGTCTTTTTTCCGAGAGGAACACAGCATGAAAAACCAGACAAGTGACTCCTTGTTCTCTCTTGGTAGTGTTCATCAACTTTGTGCTTCAGATACAGCCTAACACAGCAGTTGTTCATAACTCCCAGGAGTGCTTTGCCCTCAGAATGTGCTCTATTCTTAGTTACACTTCATTTGTTTGTGCGACATTGTACCGCATGAAAAACCAACAAAAACACAAGACAGCCGCAGTCCTTTTTCTGCACACCACACAGCTGTTTGATGTCGAGCCTGTTAATCATAATCAAAGGTTTTATCGCCTAGATAGGTATTGACAAGTG
This sequence comes from Parambassis ranga, assembly GCF_900634625.1. Taxonomy (NCBI): domain Eukaryota; kingdom Metazoa; phylum Chordata; class Actinopteri; family Ambassidae; genus Parambassis; species Parambassis ranga. The sequence continues at coordinate 8,252,337 of NC_041043.1, forward strand.
AGGTACAGTGGGTCACATTTTAACAGGCGTGGAATCGATAAGGCTCAAGGTCAGGGCGCCATCTCCAACCTATATTCATGAAAAGGTAAATGGACTGAGCTGTAGATGGATATCCATCCAGCACCTCAGGTTGGGAGATATTTATGGGTTCAGTCACAAAACAGTGAATTTAAAGCTGATGATTTTAAAGTATTTTATAGCTGTTTTAAAATAGAGGTTGAGATTAATATCAGATAAATTACGCCAGTCCATCACTGCAAGAATCGTTCCCTCAGAGTAATGTCTTCTCATCAAGCGGCAAGTACAGGAACTGTCTTATATCAGCCGGATCGCATTCAGTGCAGACCCATAAGCAATCAATGTTACTTTATTGGCACCAACTTTTATGAGACGCATATGTCAATATTTGAATTTTTCACCTTCTGGATTAAACATTTAGCAGTTATGCTTTGATGTGTAGCACACTGTGCTGATTATGATGTAATCCATCAGGAATAGTGAGCATTTTGTAGTGCGGAGTCTTAAAGTATTCAGTGCTAGGGATGTCCCGATCAGGTTTTTTTGCCCTCGAGTCTGAGTCATTAGCGTTGACTTTGACAGCCCTAAAAAATATATCCGAGTCCTGATCGGGAGGTAATGTCCGATTCCGATCGAGTCTGAAATCACGTAATCGGGCCCGATTTCTGATCGCGTGATCGGATCGGGACATCCCTATTCAGTGCAATACAAAACACAAGGACACACTATTTAAGAGCAGATGGTAATGCCTGCCAGTAAAAGAAGAAGGTAGAGGATGTAGAAGCTATGATTTTTTTTTGTGGGTTTACAGATAGAAACTACACAAATAGCCATAACAAGGCTGATGCATGAGAACTTACAATCCTTGTAGTCTGCACTGGCAATACCTTCGGCCAGCTCCATCCTTCAATCTCACAGTCTATTGGAGAGGTGCAGAGGTGAGTTAGTCAGATGAAGTAGAAGAAAATTTTCCCGGTTGTCTGAACAACCCTCCGTGCTGCTTCCTGAGCTGAGACACCCTGGGTCACTCCTCGTCTTGTGGGAGAAAGGAAGGAGATGGTAGGAGGAAGAATCAGAGCGAGGCAGAGAGGAACGGGTGAGAGGGGTGAGAGAGACGGTGAGAAATGAAGAAAGTGGAATGGAAAAAGAGCCCCTGTGTTCTAATCTGATATCCGACAGTTTGTGGTTCTGCACGCAGCCATGACATCCAGGCAGCAGAAATGTGATTGAGCTCATGGTCAAGCTCAAATCTCCTGCCCATGTCTGACTGGAGTAAAAAAAAAACAACTAGTAAGCCTTGTGCCTGCAGAGAGAAGAGACGAGAGAGGATAAGGCTGCTTCCATAATGCCACAGGAGAAGGTTACGTGACCCTAAAGGCTGAGTTTATACGCATGGTCCAGCTCCAACTCTTCATTCCAACCCTCCCTCGCCTCCGTCCTTTCTGCCCGTTTCGGAGGCAGAGAGCAGTGGAAATCACTCCCCCAGAACCTGTGACAGTTTTTAATGACATGTCAGGGCAGAATGTCACAGCACTGCTGAAAAACTCAGGCGAGGGGGAGGAAAAGGTTTTTAAGCCTTGAGCTAAGTTTGTGTGCGCTCGCATTCATCTGAGCGTACGTCCTGTGTGTGTCTTTGTAGGTTTGTGTGTCTGTGCATGTGCTGTGGGTTGTAAGCTGCAGGCTATAGAGTGGAAAAGTGGCATATTGAAGGCGCTGGGTAAATAATATGCAATTTTCTGTCTCCACTATGCTGTCACTAACAACCGACGGCACCAGGAAACAGAGCCTGGACATCGCCTAGAGACACAGGGAGAGCATCTCAGCGTTGATGGTTTTGCTATGAGACGCAAAGCTCAATGAAAGAAGAGCTGTTTCAGTTTGTTTTGATTCAGTATCAACTGAAGGTGTACCACACTGCAAGCATTTGTATATGTATGCTCTAATGAAAAAAGAGACTTAGAGAGATAGATGCTTCAAAGGCAAAAGAAATAATCTCCCAAAAGAGGAGTGTTTGGAAGGATTTAATTTTGTCATGACTGGGCAAAAAAAATAATCAGCAGCAAACTTTAAAGGAAAGTTTACCTGGTGTGTTAGATGGAATTCTAATATGGGCGTCTCTAGGGATTGACTCACCTCCGTAGCAAGTCTCAAGTAGCCATTCAAAGAACTGCAGTTTTTTTTAGCACTTCTTGTTTCCTGAGTGGCAGCTTTAAAGCTCAGTGTGGTGACTCTAGCTGTTGCCATCTTGGAAGATTCTTGGTCTACTTAACTGCAAGCTAGGCCAAAAATGAAGAGTGGAGCCACAACCTTAATAGTTCCTAAATATGTTATATAGGAAGGAGACTTTTTATTTAAAAAAAAATTCTTAAGTATCCTTCTGAAGAATTGCATCTGGTTTAGCATGATTTTCCTTCAGACTTAGTAAGTGTCCCTCTCAGTGAGAACTTATCTTAATTTAAAATGACTATATTTTTTAGGCTGAGCAGCACCTGGTTCCAGTCCGAGGAAACTATTTCTGCATTATATGCATTGTTTTTTTTTTTTTCTTTTTGCTATATCTACAGCAGAACATCTGAGAACTACTCTATCTGATGCAGTCGACAAAACAGTGATTACATTAAGACAAGAGGCTGGAAACATGGTGTTCTGCTTCATGTTTTCAGTTTGAAGGTGCTGACAGAGACCTGTCCTTCCTTTCACCCTGCAGTCTTTTGTGGGTCGACTATAGACACATGGCTCCAATTATAACAGGCCACTCTCTGCCAAATCCGTGAATAGGACCTCCATTACACCTCACTTCAACATATTTCATAAAGGATCCTATCTTGCCAGGTGACTCAACCTGACAAAAGAGGCTGATTAATTGGTTCTTTGGAAAGTGGCCAACTAATGTAACAGCTAAAAAGGACACTTAATGGTGTATTTTTGTGATAAAAAAGACCGGCTTCGCCATTAGAGGGGACCTGCTGTCCACTCATCAGAAATAACAATGGCCTGCCCTGACATTTGCAGTTCCCAAGCCAAATTAATATAGTTAAAGGCATTACTTACTGTGCTTATACGTTCCAGCTTATTTTTTTGTGTGAGGGATTTTATACAATTGACTCAAGTAATGTGGTGATTTTTTTTCCTAAAGCACTCATTAAGAAGAAAAAAAATCGTTTTCCCAGAGCAAATGATGCTATCATTATGTAGTTAGAGTATAAAATTATCAAAGACGGAAATGCTTTGAGGCTGAGAAGTGATATAAACTGACTTTCCTCTCACTGTTATACGATTCATTTACCTTCAAAACTGCAAATGACCCCATCACCACAAGCATCACTTTTAATTTAGTAGATCTTATTTTAGGCTCCAAGTTCAAAACAGAAACTTTTCATCATCTTGAACCCCCGAAGGAACGGTTAATTTTTTGATAAGAGGAGCTTTGTGTCACAGTAATCATCCCTGAAGAGAAAGACGCAGGCCACGGCCGGCATGATGTATAACAAACGCACACTTTAAAAGAGACAAAGCCAGGCAAGGAGATTGATGCAGCGGTGTTTGTTTTCTTTTTCTTTTTTTTTCATCTGCCTCCTCTCCCTTTTTTGTTTCTTTCTTTCCTGCTTACACACATACAGAGACACATGCACAGGATGTCATTGTTCATCCCCCAGTTCTGTACTCAAATGTTCACACAAGACTGGGAATCACTTGTATATCGACCCAAGTGCGACTCGCGTATTAGAGAGAGTGGACGGGATCTGATGCAAACCAGTGAACTCCGGACCTCCATTCTCATCTGTGTCCTTTGTCGTCCCAGAGCGCGCTCAGTCCTGATGTGTGCAGCCAGTTGAACCGCAGCCACTCAACCGCAGCGGCTGCATATCCAGAGCAAGTTAAAGGCGTCTCATCTCCGCTGGGTTCCCTTATGAACACACGAGAGCTACAGGAGTGATGTGACTGATAACAAGAAACAAGAAAAAATACTGAGCCTGGAAGATACCATATGATATGTTGAAAGAAGCCTTTCCTACAGAGATATTTTTGAATTAAATCTTTTTTTTCTTTGAGTGAAGTCATGCTGAAATAGGCCTCAGAGGCCCGCACATTGCACCTGTCAGTAGTTGCTCAGGGCAGCATTCAGCGTCTGTCGTCCACTATGTCTCTCTTCATCCTTCTGCTGCAACACGCACACAGACATGCAGTCATAAGAGCGCACAAACAGTAAGCATCACTTGAATCCAAATGAAGTTCCATTTGCATGAGCATATTTTATTTGTCCATAATGAGAAAGAAAAAGCACAGGCATGTGTTTTCTCCCAGAAACCTGCACACACACACACACCAAAGGCCACAGATCTGTGGTCATTTCAGCCGAGTGGGTTTATTAGAACTGTGAGGGTAAACATGGGCATGCGCTCTATTGAATGCACACTTGTAAGTCAGTCGCTCTGTGTGTGTGTATGTGTGTATTCAATTTCCATACAGCGAATTGTGTTTTAAACACACTAGAGCAGACGCACACCTTTTGCCTGCTCAGGGCAAATAGATATGACCGCTCATGTGTCATTTATTTGATGCTGCAATTGCTCTGACTCATTTTACACACTCACGTATACACACACACACACACACACGGTAAGAGGCGTTAGTCCTCAGTGACAGTAGTGGAATGGGAAATGCTCAGTGGACATTTGTCATCTGTGTTAGCGGATGGCGGCCTCCCGGCTGCTTCTCTGCTGCCTCTGACAGATCTGAGAGGCTCCCTGTTAGACACATTATCCCTGCCTTTCACCAGGCTCAACCTATTCACATCCCCTGTCCACCTGCCAGAGACTGTGTGTGTGTGTGTCTGTGTGTGTGTAAGAAAAAAAAGTCAGTATTTTGCAGCTTTTCCTTGTTACGTTTGGTAGGAGATGCATTTGGATGGGGGCTGCGGGGCATGTCCGTCCACTGGCACTGAGAATGTTGACCTGGGGTGTTTGTGTACACTGTGGAGACCATTAGGGAGGTGAAGTCACAAGGTGTTATCTGGGATACATTTCTGAGTATAAGTAGATACACATTTGAGCTCCTTATAGATGCAGTGTGTCCAGGTAGGATAGAGCAGGGGGGAAAATATGTGTGTGTGTGTGTGGGCTGATGAGCTGAAGGAAGTATCTCCATATGTCCTCTGTCTCCTCTGTGGATACTTTCCATATGTTCCATGTGTTAAAAAAGAAAAAAACAACTGAACTCATTATTAGAAATGTGAAAAGATCATGTACAGAAGGGCTTGGTATCTTGCAGTTGGCACGGTAGCTGTTATAATTTGCCTCCATTAGATGCCATCTCTGTTTAAAAGCGTACAAGGATTGCTTGGCTGAGTAGGCGACAAGATGAAAATGACAGGTCACACCATTCGTCTGGAGGGACGGCGCACGCATTCGCTCTGCGTGCCTGTGCATGAGAGAGTGATTGCTCGAGAGCTTGTTGGGGATGGAGAGAAATGCAGTTGGATGGATGCCGCCTCCTCTCATCTGTTAGGAGTACGTCAATCCTTGGTCTGAGTGTCACGAGGGCGCTCATTTACAGAGTGCATGTCACACGCGTGCATGCGTATAGACAAACAGAAATCTAACCCTTTTAGCACTGAATACATAAGGCATGCATCCTGTATATAAATGTACTCTGCACTCTCCAGGCTTCCAGAATCGTCGGTAATAGCCTTAGCTGTCATCAATATTTACAGAGTTAACACCCAAGAAAGGTTTTAGCACGTTTAAATCTTCCACTTACCTTTTTGATGTATTTCTAACATTCTGGAAATAAAAATCTACCTTTAACAAGTTTAAGCAACTTCCCTGAAAAGTTAAGCTTCTGTTCACCAGGAAGATGCTTATTGACTGCACACTATAATATGAATATTTTACAACCAAAACAAGAGAGAAAAGAGACCGGGAGAAACCACTCAACCAAAAATAACATAATAAATAGATTAGGATCTTCAAGTTGCTGAAACTACAAGAATTGGCTTAACAGCTGAAGCATCATCACCTGTGGTGTAGATGAGATCCATCATCTTCATGTTGTATGTATGAGTCCTTTAAAGACAAAGGACCTGGTGTACAGAGGTATTTGTTTCACCAAACATCACCCAGCTCCTGTAACCTAGCAACAGTGACAGTGGTAGTTGATACTTTAGGTTTAAAATGTGCATACAAAGATTAAACCGAACTAAATGCCTATAGCTAGCTAAAAGCATTGACTTTCAGCAATTATTCTCCCTGCTGACGAGTGCAGGGCACAATTACACTGTGCCTCTGTAATGTTTATTAAACACACACAAAGTGCAGCTAAGTCTGACAGGACTTATTTTGTCTGCCCTGCAACACAAGCCTAAGTATTAAAATGAAGTTTGGATATGATGATAGTGCAGATAAAAGGTCACAGGGTGACTCGGAGTGTTTACAGTTCCTCCCAGGGTAACATGAATGTCTGCGCCTGATTTCACAGAGATCCATGTAACAGTTAGGAGACATTTTTCTCAAAAACCACAGTTGTGAACCTGATTTATTTTAACAGATAAACAACAGCCTGGAGTAAACAGTATCTGCATTCATTTTTGCTTGAGTAGTTTCAATGGCTGGCGTGGAACAGAACTTCTTTTCTTTTTTTTCTCATGGGGTCTGACACTTTGGATTTGAATATTAGCACCAAGTGTGCAACTCTCCCTCATTTCCATGCCGATGTATGCATGTGTGGGAGGAAGAGCGAGGAGCAGGAATGGAGGTGGAGAGAGAGGCAGAAAGTGAAAAAGAAGTGGGAGAGATAGTGAGTTAGTTAGAATTAGAGATGGAGAGTAATTCTTTTTATTTTTTTTTTAGAAACAGATCAACAGAGGGGGAGATAAAGAGAGAGGGAGCTGAATTAAAGACACACACAGTGGATATTCCTCTCTGTTTACAGTACACTCCATGTAATCAGAGGTCAGGTTTTACAGACTACATACACATTGTCTTCATTTCTGTGCAGGATTTACAGTCAAATCAACTTTAGGACCCGGCATGCCGTCCATATTAACACGCCACAGACATGGTTACAAAGCTAAAACAGTCATAGTCATCACCCCGGTGCCTCTTTCTGCTTTCACTCTCTTTCTGTATGCATGAGTGGGTTGTGTTTTTGTGGTGGATAATGTGGAAGCAGTATCCCTACTTACCTTTTTTGCAGAGACCAGATGCTCCCTTTGAGGTAGTTTTACTGCCAGTTATAAGATTTTTTGGCCAAGGAAGAAAGACTACAACAGATGTGTGGGTTTGTATATAGCCTGGATTTGAAAGTGGTACCATAGGACACTTTTGTTTTTATCATTTTTATTCAGAGTTAAGAAAAGGTTTTGGACATCTGAGGACAGATGTGCGTGTGTGCGGGCCAAGACAATACAGATGCTCTGACACAGATGTCCATCGTTCCATGAATCAGTCAGCCCCTTAAAGGTCCTGCAGTTTATGTCTGAATGAACACTTTAGGTCATCTTAAAGTCCAGGCATTATATTAAATTCAGTTAAGTAGAAAAAATATCTTTATTTATAGGCATCTGCAATTAGCGAGAATGAGTTTAGCAGAACATCTGTAGCCTACTTTAACAGCTTAGTATAGCCAGGACAGGGGCCTCTGAAAACAGCTTGTTTCTACAAGAGCACCCCAATGACCATTTTCTGTGCTCACTTATTCTAATTTGCCGTTTGATATCTAATACAGCAGAGGAAGGAAAAACACCTGGAACACACTGCTACAGGCAAGTTTGAATTTTTAGCCCAACTGAGTCCCATGGTTTTAGACTGCGAGACGAGGCCAGGACATTCGGGGTGAAATGCAAAGTCCACACCTGAAAGGGCCCAAGACAAAATTTTTTAGGTAGTCCACCTGCCGTTCCAAATAAGAGCAAGACTTCCAGATGCACCCACAGGCGGTCAAGCACATTTATTTCTGCCATGCCACTGAGGGCACCACCTGGCTGAAACTGCCCCATATACAGCTTTAATTTAGCTCTGGGGGTCAGGACGGTCAGCGGTGGAGCTATTTCTGATGACCTGCACATGCACAATTTATGATGCACAAATCTTGCCAAAGAGTTCCTACTGTCTCAGATTGTTCTAATTTTTTGTTAGTTTCACTGTAAAATATATGTTTTTTAAAATATTTGACCACTTCCAAATTACTGGCATTAATAACATGACACGATGTCCCAGGACTAATGTAGGTGAAGTTGTGGCAGGAAAAGTACCTTGTAATAGAAGTCCAGAGCAGTAAGCCTGAAGCTTAAGTCCTCCATTTGGGTGTGACATGACTCAGTAACTACTGGGTCAAATCTCCAACTATGGGGCACTTTAATTGGAAGTGGCAGCTTCTCTTGAGCTAAGAAGTCTTCCCATAAGAATATCTCAGTATTCTGAGGAGCTTGCTTTGACTTTAACTTCTTGCTGCGTTAGAGTAGAGGGGCTTTAAGTGTCTGCGAGTGTTTATGTGGGTATTGAGCTGTTTGTTTGATCAACTGCAGACAAGTCCCGATCGCAGGACAGATCTGAACAGGCTCACGGAGAGGAAATGTCATCAGCTGATTACTGCAAGCGTCACATCCCCTATCCCATCTTTTCACGTTCTCTTCAGATCACTTTATACGGTTATCCCGTCTTTTATCTTCTGCTGCTGCTCCTCCTCTTTTCCCTCTGCTGTATCCTCCTCTTTGCATCTCCCTCTCTGCTGTATTATTTCCTCCTTTATGGTCAGATGAACCGGGGACATTGGTCGACAACAAATGGAACACATGCTCGAGTAAAAAGCCCTCAGGTGGAGAGAGGAGAGGTGCTTAGGCAGAGTGTCAGCTTATTATTTGTTCTCCCCTGAATGATGTTTCTCTGTGTCTGTTGTTTTGTCGCTCTCTCCCTCCGCACGGCTCGGCCGCATCGCTCTGAGCCGAGGGGTCAGCGGGGGTCAGTCCCCACCCAGCTCTCCATCGCTCTGTCCACGCTTGTTTACAGCTTTTAGTGTCGACATCGATGAGAGCCACACATGGGGCAACACATGCACATACACACATAATGTGTAAAAAAAAAATTCACTCAGCAGCCACAGCTGTAGACACGGTTGCCATGGCAACAGCCGGTCCTGACTCTGTGTCTAAACAACCTATACAGTATAACCACACATGAATATATATACACACGCTCAAGAGACCGAACAAAAATATTTGTATTCAAGGATTTTTCAGCATTTAAGTTGAAAGTCTCGACATGAATTGCTTCCACACCCTGTGAAATAAAGGATGCCAATTTCAAGCCAAAAATGTTTCAAATTAATCTTTATTTTTCCTTTTTTATTATTTAAAAAAAACTCTTGCAGTCGGCATTGCAACATCTTGGCTTGAATGGGCTGTGATTAGTCAGAACTGGGTTCTTAATTTAGCTGCAGAAGAACATTAACTGTCTGCTGAAAGACGAAAAAAAAAATTGTGAAGCAGAAGGTGGAAGTAAGAAACCCCCTGCTGCCTCGTTTTAGCTCTCATGGTGTGACCAAATGCACATATGAAAGTGAGATGGTGCACGGATCTCACTGAAAACTTTACACAATGTTATTTGTAGCTTCTGGTTCAGCAATGAATAACTTTTAATAAGCATCATTTGGAATTTTTTACATCCCCGTCAGGGCATTCTGTATATAAAACAGGAAATTGACACATTTAGGGTGACAAACTGAAGCGCTGAGGGCCTGACACTAACTGTCATCACCTCAAAAGACATTAATAATGAAGTTAGGAGTTTCACTTAGTTGAATACAAACATGATATTAATAGCCTTTGCCTTTCTTCACTTCTAAAGCTACATCTAATCAATTATTTTTTTAACTTCTCAGCATTTGTCGGAGCTCTTGGCGGTGGTACGTCTTCCCTTCATCCATCCGTCCTACCTGCTGAATGTAGTGGACAACGAGGAGCTCATCAAATCATCGGAGGCCTGTCGGGATCTGGTCAACGAAGCCAAGCGTTACCACATGTTGCCTCATGCGCGGCAGGAGATGCAGACACCCAGGACTCGGCCAAGACTTTCTGCAGGTACAGACACACACACACACACATATATAACCACACATATAACCGCTGTACATCTTCTGTGGCCTGGCCTTGGTGGCAGTCATGTGATTCTGCCTCCCACATAAACTGACCCAGAACACATTGTCTGCATCTGTGCAACCCACACACACACACATGCACACATGTCCACTATTCATATTTTACAGCAGCAAGGTGACAGAGAGGTCAGGTCTCCACAAGGAGACCCTGACCTGCCACTGCATCATATTGATTTTAGCCCACAACTGGAAAGCAGTGATTCAGAGCTACATAATGTTTTTTGCCCACAACTAAACTGTGAATACTCGACATGTGCACATGCGGCTGACCGGTCATGTTTCCAGACATCAGGAAAGGTTTTTTGTTTTTCCCACAATCAAACAAATGACTACTGGAGCAAACCATAAAAAGACAAACAGCTTCTACCGGGGGTTTGGATGCTACAGAGCTCATGCTCGTTTACAGCAAACTCAGCACATAAATATCTCCTAACAACTTTTTAATGCCAGCAAGGCACAGTAAGGTGTTTTTTTTTTTTTTTGCCAATCATTTGCTTTCTGAGTGCCACTGTTGTCCAAGCCGTTAGTTTACATCGTTAAAATCAAAGAATAATTCAGGAAAATTGGAAGGCGCCAGCAAATTGCTTTTGGCCGTTAGATTTTTCCCCCAGGTCAGCCAGGACCCCACACTTTCTCCTGTAAAGCGCTGCCTAATTATAGTGTCTGCATGGTATTATGAGTTTCGCACCAGCACACCTTGCTATTCAGCACAAGTTATTTTCTGCTTGGTAGAATAAAGATAATTGCCTAACAAATGGCACTTTATGGAGAGGTCAGTTTTACCAGCCAGCACTGTTGTCCAGCCAGCGTGTTTATTTGCCAGTAAACAAACATTAGGAAAAACTGTGACAGGTCAGTATTTTTTGAAACTTTAATTGCCTGTAACGTCATGACATGAAGCTCTATAAAGGATCATTTTTGGCTTTACATGCGCTCGGCGTCGTCACATTACTCATCCTCGATCCAGTAGCTCCTCTTTGTTCTCAGCAGTTTCTTTAAGCATTTTCTGTCAAGGCCCATTTCATAGTATTTGGTATGTGCATATCTTATGCACATCCACATTATGCAGGCTGAAGTGTGTATTGATTCACACTAGCTTATGGCTCTGTACAACAGAATTATATAAATGCATAAATGCTGCTGGGATGAATACATTCATGATGCATTATACCCCAATGGCTCAATGAATGAGAAATATATGTAAGTTTTCCCGATCAAGTTTTGAAGCTAAAGTCCTTATTATGACTGACTATCGGCAACAAACATTTTATCAGTGTGTGTGTGTTGAAAAAGTTCTAATGCCCTCTAGTTATAAATATTCTATACCTTGGCATTTTGTGCAGCTGTGTGTTTATTATGCCTGAGTGTGTGTGCACATCCGACAGTGGTGATTGTTTTCCGGCGCGCATGCACCGCTCAACCATCTGCTGCATTGGACAGGATGGGCTCCACACAGCGGGGTGCATGGTCAGTGGGATTGTAAAATACATGTAGGGACAGCAAGAAAGACGAAATAATGACTAGAAGGAGAGTTTGAGGTTGTCGGGCAGTGATGTCGAAACACAGGATAAGAAAGTGAAAGTGACGAAGAAGAAGAAGAAGAAGAACAGGAGGAGAGGTCAGTGTGTGGTCGAAGGGGAAGCAGAGAAGGAGCCGGCAGGGGGATCAGAAATGAAATTTGAAGGGCAGACGTTTGATTGAGTTTATTCCTTGAGCATGTGTCTTCCTGTGTAAGCAGTAAATGTGTGCGTGTGTGTGAAGTGTGTGTATTTTAAATGTGTGCAAGCAGATGGGGCACCACCTGAGCTCGGTTGATAAGTCTGTCAAGCGGAAAAAGAAAGGAAAACTGCCATCCGTGAAGCACTTCTTGCTGAGCGCAGTCAATCTGTGAACTTGTGAGTCGCGTGCATATGTTACTGTAGTATAGAGTGTGTGTGTGTGTGTGTGTGCGCGCGCGTGCACGCTCCACATGTCTGAGCTCTTCACACATTCAGGCTTTTTGCTTGTGATAAATGTGAGTTAAATTACACTTTTTTTTCCAACACAGAACTTTAAGTTAATCTAGTGAAACTGATTTTTAATTAACATTCTTTCATGCCGAGACTAAAATGATTAAAATCTCACAGTGCAAGTGTACCTTTCTATATTAAAAAACCAATGTGAGACCACAAAAAAAAGACAAATTAATAATATACTTCCTATTCTCACTTAGGACTAATAAATTATGTGGCTTTTTAGGCTACATTTTATTTTCCTATATTGTTTAATAGAGAAAGTAGGTTTGCATTTCAGCTTATGTGAAAATAAGACATATTGTGTTTATATTGTTTCTACACTGTATTTATTTAGCATGCAGCAAAATATATTTTTAATGTAAATATAATACACATTCAGTTTTAAGGGTTTTGATTACCATATATTTAAATTGTAATGCAACTTAATGCAGCCACATTCTGTGGTTTAAATGTATAACTTTGAAAAAAAAAACCTTCAATATACTTTAATATACTGTAAATACATAGATTAGAGTAGCTTTAGTTGTTAAAGAAAATGGTAAAAACTTGCATTGTATCTTAGCAGTTCCATGTTTTGGCCAAATGAAGCTCATAACTCATGTCAAGGATAAGATAAGGATTAATATGAATATTAATGACCTATGAAGAAACACTCTTTATAAGATGGAATAGCTTGAACTTTTTAGCTTAACAGAAAGAGAGACATTTTAATGAGTACTTGCTCCATTAGCTGTAAGCTCAAAAAAAAAAGTTATTTCTATTGTAGCTGAAGCAGCCAGATGGTTTTCACACACACCCCTTAATTGTCTTGTTTTCACAGGTTTTCCTTTATATAGAATCTTGCTGTGTGTCACTGGTGAAATTCCTTTGTTTTCTTTAATTACCAGTTTTTTTATTAATTGCTATTTTTTTGTCAATGTACTTTCATTGTTTGACTCATATATGGTTAAAGATGCTGGTTTAAAGCGAATATCTGTTTGGAACCAAACAGGACAACGACAGGATGAAGCTCTTTTTAAATCATGGTAAATATCTGAATGAACTCCATAACATATAGTGCTCGTCTTTCTCAATTTATACTTAGTGTATATTCCACAGCGCTTTGCATGGATGCTCTGCTCATTAATTTGATTAAGGAGCCAAAAAGATATTTGGCACAAAAATTGTCTCTCTGTGATCTTCAAACATAAATGCAGTTTTCATTTTAAATAGTGGTACCTGGGCTTTTGTATGAATGTGTGTGAACATGGCATCATCTCTGAATACACCAAAGTTCCCTTCTGCTACTTTGGACAAGGTGTTTTAGCTGTGTATGTAGAAAAGAGTCTTGGGTAAAGTAAAAAAAAAAAATAAAAAGCCGAGGAGTCTGGTAATGAATCCGTGGCATTTTGCACGGTGTATGTGTATCCATTAGATGCTAATTGGTTAATTAGACTGTGGATGTGCATCTGATTAGCTGTCATTAGACTTTCCAGGGGATCAGGGGGATTAAACAGGCTCCGGTGCTGTGAGTTTACACACAAACATTTTTTTGTCTTAAGTCATGAGATGCACTCTGGTTAAAAGCTGCCATCAAACGGACTGCAGAGTGTCATGTTGATGCATATTTACACATTTCCTGTAAAAACAGGGAGGCAGGGAGGTGATAAAAACTACGGGAGACTGCTTCTTAATAAGATGGCGATTAAAAAAAAAGTGCTGCTTAATTTAGGAAATTTAGAAAAAGGCCTAAATGCTACAGTATATGAGTGCCCCTGCAGTTAGCCACAACAATTCTCCAAATAATCAAGGTGTCCTGAAATTCCTCCATCATTAGAGGTACCATAGCACAATGTGTAGAAAGGCAATGTGCCCCTTTTGAATTTAGATGTTGAGGGATTTCTACAGCATTTATAAACCAGTGATGAGTCTTTCGTCTGCTATTTCCAAACCAGAGATGAAAGAACAATGGAAATACTTGAAAAGGTCTACAGGCCAAGGGCTGGCCTCCACTTTTCTCTGAGAGGGCTGCTGGTAGATTAGCTTCAAATAATTCACACAATTACCGATGTCTCAACTCACCAACAACTCCACAGCAAAGACTACTATCCAGTCCAAGGATGTGGACTATACGATTACTGTAGCTTTGCCCCAGTAGAGGGTCTGCATCCTTCCAAGGACATGACAAGTCTGTCATGTTTTGACAGGGTTCTTCAAGCACGTTGTCCTTATTAGTAAATTAGGATGCATTAGGAGGATCCTTTACAACCCAGCACATCCCAGCAATGACTGGATTACAGCAGCCTCCGCAAACTGAACTCAAAGAACTGCTGCTGAGACAAAGCCGCGTCCTTCGGAGGATGCATCTCCTCTGTGGGAACAGAGTCGGCATTTTCAACATTGATGATGATGATGATGTCATTGCTGCTGTAAGAAGCACATGTTGGACCAAGCATGTAAACGTTGGGAAAAAAGCATGCTATCCATACACAAAGCTTTTATTTACCCCATGCAACATCTATGTATGTACATGTGTGCTATTAAGGAACTTAAGAAAAGTTTTCTTACGTGCTGTGTGTGCCTGTTCTCAGGCAAAGTCATACATTATGTTCCCATTTCCCTCTCTCCACATGTGTCGCTGTGTTCGGCTCAGAGGAGGGTGGAGAGCGCCAGGGCAAACTGTTAACTCAACCCAGCCAAGTGGAATAGCACTCAGACAAATGAGCTGTAATGACTAGGAGACGCAGGGGTCCAGCTCAGCTCACACTGTTTCTCTGTCTTGTTCACACACACACACACACATTCACATTCACATTGTTAAACCTTTAAATGCATACACTGTGGGAGGGAAGCCTTAAACAGTAGCTCCGCTCTCACTCAACTCGTCCTCTTCTCTGTCCACTTCATCATCTGTAATCAAGCGTTCATGTACATAAAGAGAGAAGTTAAACTACAGCAGCACGCGGCTGCTGCAGCAGGACCAGCAGAGATAAGAATTTGCAGGTTTCATCTATGTAATCGCTTCTTATACATGAATTGGTGTGTGCAGTTATAGATTACTGACTTTAAAGCTTCCTAGAACAAGATTTTTTTTTCAAAAAGGAGATCAGAGCAGTGTTAGAACAGGATTTAAGCTGCTGCCCGAATTACTCCAGAAATGTTGATATCAAACCTTATTGACCGTTTTACATTCCTGCAGCATACGGCAGGCCTAATGAAACACTGTGTGCGGTGGTCGGAAAGGGGCGGATTTCATTAGTTCAGCCTGCATAGTGGCGTGGCTTGGATCCACGGCTTTGGAGACAATAAAAACAGTCTGTTCTGTGAGGTCCGAAAGAAGCCCGTAGGCGTGACATTCATCTACTCATTCACACCTCTGCCAGCCAGCAGCTCCTTGGAGAGTAGTCATAGCATGCCACTGCCGCAAAGAAAGGAGAACAAGATTCACACCTTGTAAGGAGAGCATAAAAGATCATCAGATGACTTTCCTCTCAAGTCTGCCACCTACCACTTTTGGCTCGGGCCCAGATTCTCCCTCGACATTTTCTCAACTGCTCCTCATCAACGCTGACAGTGGCTCTTTTCTGTGGAATAATTGAATTTATTTCTCATCTTTCTGTCTGGCTGCACAACCTCAACATTAACCACTAAGCAAGACAATGCTGCTGGTGGTGGTGGTGGTGGTGGTGGAGGTAGTGGTAGGGGAAGCTGTCAGTAGTTTGGAAAGACAATTATAAGCTTTATTTATTTATTTTACATCAGGACTTTGTTGATTATTGTCTTGCTCTGTGTAATTATTCAGGCTGGTTTGTCTTTTAGAGCCAATGCAGCGTGAGATTACTCTGTTTCACCTCTCAAACTGGAAAAGCAGGATGCAGGAGAATGTGCCAGAAATGTCCTAATCGTTCTATGTGAAGAGTGCCCTTCAGCAGATCCTCTTCCGATTTTATTTCTGGAATCAGAGATGGTATTTTAGAGAGGGAGAGAGAGAGAATAAAAAAAACAGAGCAAGTGAGCACATACATTTGGATGCATCTATTCACTGGAGACTAGGAGTATGAGGTTTTGATATTCCTTGGGCTTATCAATGAAATCGCATGTACCTTGGCTCACGACTGTAGCACGGAGGCTTTAAATCCAGATTAGATAACCTCTGGTCTGAATGTCTGCAGGGGCGGCAGCCAAAATTAAGGTTCAGTCCACTTGACCTTCTTGCCAGTGACTACTGTCAGCCTGAGCTAAGGAGAAAGGGGGAAGGAGAGAGAGATGGGTGAGGAATTGCCTCTCTATTGCCAGAAAACTTGACTGGTTCTGTTCCTGAGCTGCAGTTCGTGCTCGGACCCAGAGTGAACAGCATTTACAGGAACAGGGATCAGCCTCAGCATCGTTCATGCCACATCTGGCACTTTGACCCGGTGTACCTGCTGCAAGGCTGGAAGTCTGCTTCAGCCTCATCCAATATTCAACAGGCGGAGTGAACCTGCTCCGAGCTCTATCATTGCTTGTGCTGATGATGCAGATTTGGTTGTTTGGATTGTGGGTGTATGTGTGTCTGCATTAAATCATAATGTATGGGATTTATAGACTACAAGGTTTAAAGGGGTAGTACATGTAAATGTTGCCTTTGCCTAGGTTTTTAGCTGTCTTTTGTAATCGAACAGGAACGTCTCTGTTTGCACAGAGGAGTGTGCATTATCAAGGGTATTGGAGGACACCAATCATATAATTTTACAATACTACAATAACCTCAGTGCAGGTGATCTATATTCCCAGGCTGGAGATGTAAAAACCAAATGAAACCAAATCTATCTGCATGGCCAGATATCTACAAAGTCCAGTAAGTAAGTGATCCTTTCATGTGGCTTAGGGACACTTGAGCCTTGAAAAGATTTGTCCAATAAACAGTCAGCCACTGGGAGATCCGATGCTGCACACAGGCATGGACAAACACACAAAAAACACGTGAAATTGTTTGTATGCATACCTAATGCACCATACAGGACTCTGATGTTATGTGGGACCTTTTGACCTCCTCATCCTCACCATAGCAAATTAACACTCCGGGAGAGAAATCATGGGATTAAGGAGAGAGAGAGAGAGAGAGAGAGGGGAGAGAAAAAAACAAGCTAACAAAGAGAGAATAGGAGTTCTGCTCCGACTAGAGTAAATGGTTATGGTGCAGCAGTGAGATATACAGTAAGTGGCTCTGAGCCCTGGGAGACAGACTGCTGGTGTCACTGTGGTTTTGAGTAAAAGTCAGCAAGTATATGCATATATTTAAACACACAAACACTATATTTATGACACCTTTGTTAGCACGCCGACAGACTAGACTAGATGGTTGTTTGTCATTGTCATCTGTGAGGTCCTGTGATTTATGTGTTTAATGTCTGGCTGCAAACCAGCTAGATTTGATTGAGGATAATAATAAAGTTAAAGACTAATGAAAAAAACATCCTAAGCTTTCTGTATGAACAATTATTGGAACAGTGTTCTCTTTCATAAAGTATGCCTCAGAGTTAAATCCCTTGCATATTTTTCAGTTTAAAGCTGAATTAAAAATTAAGGAAGAAATGTTCAGAAAGTAAGAAGAAGAACAAGAAGAAGTTCTGTTATGGTGCACTGTCAGTGTATTTTACTGTAAAGGTGCATTGATGAACTTACTCTGAAGCTGAACTGGTAACTTGAATGACCAGGGTCACTGACCGAATCAGTAGCTTTTGGCAATAGCTCCCCTCACTGGTGACTAAAAGTCTACTCAACTACAACATGTGATCTCAAACTGAACATGATCAAAGAAGTCAACAACTAATATGATGATTTATTTAAAGAGAAGACATCAAACATTTTGTTACAAGGGAATTTAAGTAAACAGTTTGCAGATTAAATCAATGTTTTCTGCTTTTTAGTGAGCATGAGGAGAATTTGTACTCTTTGTGTTTTTTTATATATATATAAAATTTGTGACAGCATCTGAACATGTCGGCTTGTGATCTGCTAATGCACCTGCATTAACAGATTACACAGACTTGTGCAGGATTTTGGCCGCAGGGAGGCTTTTTTCTGTCACTGTCGGGTGTATGTCTGACGGAGGCAGTGCATTAATGCAAAAGTGACCTATGTCTGAGTGACAGCGTGGTCACTTTAATGGACTGGATGAAGCCAGGAACAGGTTACACTGCAGAAGGGGGCTTATGTTGCTCTGAGCAGCTGCTTTTAAACAAAACAATCTCTCTTCAAAGTGGAGTTTTCAGTCATATTACATCATCTGCAGTTTGACCAGTGTTTTGAAAATTGTAGATTTGTAAATTATGTATGCAATTTATGGGCTGTTTTGAGATCTTCAGCATTCAAACAGACCATGCAATATAATCAAAAGCTCCAGAGAAGCCACTCAGTGGACCATTAGAGCTGATAGTTATGTCAGCTGGTGTAATTTGTTAGGTTCCGTATATTATCGCAGAAACCAGGCGCATAGGAGCACAGATATTGGCTTGGATGTGTGTTTGTCTCATTTTCACCAACTGGACTCTGTCTCTGTGATGCTGCAGAGCAGGGCTGGATCAAGTGAGGTCACAAAAGGCTGCAGAAGGTGAAAGGTGTGTAAGTGATCAAATGTAGATTGGAAGAAGAACACTGACTCCTGGGGTTTGAGTGTGAAATAAGAGAGAGAGAGGCAAAGTCGCCCATTGGTTTGGAAAGAGAGAGAGAGGTGTTGGCTGCAGGGAGCAAAAAAAAGGAATAGGGAAAGCTGGGTCACAGCATGAGGCAGAGAGCACGAAGGCCCATAAAAAGGTGAGATAAGACCCGCTGTGGCAGCAGGGGAGAGGAAACGACAGAATCTTTCCGTTCTGTCTTCATCTTTCCATCAGCCTCACTTCTCCAAGAGTGACTGTACGTCTGTGTGTGTGTACGTGTGTGTGTGTGTGTGTGTGTGTGTATTTGTGTCCAAAGTGAGAACACAGCTTGTTCCTGCATGGGGTAAAGCATAGGCGGCATGCTCCTGTCACAGATAGGTTTCATTTGGTTGAAGGCGAATTGGGTGGAAGCAATACGCAGAATCTGTCATGAAGTGATTTTTTGTGTCTGTGTGTGTTTGTGTATTTATATGTGTGTGTATTCGCATCACGCTCTGTGGGTGGGCATCAACTTCAATTTGAGATTCAGCTCTTACACAAGCCTGTCCATCCCTCAGAATACATCCTCTGCCACGCAATACAAAGCCTACAATGACCGAAAGCTCTCTCTGATGGATTTAATAGTACATCTGTTCAGATGTTTTCCATCAGAGCCCATATGTACTCTCAAAGCTTGCTGCCATGCTGCTCCACTGACCCAGTTTGATGCTGCTCAAATTGGCTATTAATGTATATAATGAGTATTTATCTTCAATCATTTGCAGCCGGCTGGTGAATATAGCGGTCGGCGCTGAATTTTATAGTTAGGATTGTCATATAAGATGAGAATGAGTCCTTTAAACTGTCCTTTCTAAAACAAAGTTTCATGATTGACTTGACTTGTGTCATTGCTGCTAAGGACCTGGAGGTAATAATGTGCCAAAATGTAGCCCAGAGAGGCCGTGGGGTCACAAGCACCTGAGGGTCGAGAAATGCACAAGAAATAAAGGGCAACCCACGGGAATTGACTTTATTTATTTATTTATTTTTTTTAGGTCAACTGGGTGTGTGCATTGTTTACCTTAGGAGAAGATGGCAGCAGAATGCTGATGCAGTATAATGCTCTAATGTTAGAACATATGGGGCTTATGAAGAGAAACGTAAACATTTTTGGAGGATTTGTAGCATATTGTGGCTGATCAGCATGATAAGCATAATGCACAACTAAAGGCAATGTATTTTCAAGAATATGGGCTTGTTCAAAATAGGCCGACAAAATAATAAAAGGTCAGTAACAATCAAGATGAGACATTTTCTCCTAGAACTGCTAAAAAAAAAAGAGCTGTCAAGACTTGGTTATCCCTTCATCCCCAACCGCTCGTCTCCATCCTTCGATTCTCCATCCCTTCATCCCTCCACCTAACTCCCATCAAACCTCACGCTGACTGACAGCCGTCCCTGCGAGGCTCCATTGTCTGAGAAAAACTCACACATATGCACACATACACACACCCACGCAACCATCTGATGCGATGCCGTGACTTCCCGTCAGCGGTGCCGCTCTCGTGTTTTGTTGCGTTCTTCTGACAGGCCGGTGTTGGGTTGTGTTAGCTTGTGAATGTGTTCAGGGCTTCGGGGGTCAGAGCCGCACGGCAGCTTCAGCGCCCAGATGTGGACTCTCCCTGACGTGTCTGGCCAAGCAGAAAGCACCGAGAACAATCCTGCACATGTGCACTAGGTGATAATAAAGACTTGCGTGTGCATAGACACGTAGCGCTCGGCACAATGATGCACCATGTGGAATTACTTAAGTTGGCCTAATTAGACACTAAGGGGTTTCATGTTTGGTGGTGGAGGATGATGGTATGTAGGAAAAACAAAAAGAAATGGCTGCTTCTCTCATACGCTTTACTGTTTTTGGTGAGTAAACTTAAATAAAAACAAACCTCAGAATCTTCCACAAACTTTTAAGATGCATCTGAATGAATTATTTGATCTTGAACAATTTAAACCTATACAGATAATAAGAGAAGAGTTAAAGAGGAGAACATTGATTGACACACAGAACAAAGCAAATCCCCTACTGGCTCAGATTGGACACAGAAACTTTGCCAAGTTAATTGAGGCAGTCAGTATCAACAAACTGAAACAGCTTTTAAGATGAAAGAAAAGGAGATGGAAAGAAATCAGCCGTACGAAAGCAAAGAAAACCCCAGTCACACTTTTAAAATCCAATAAAGTTGAAAAATAGTGTACAATAAAGAGAAATGGAGTACAAACATGTACAGCAGTAGCAGCAGACTAATCACGAGGAAGAACAACAGCAGAACAAAGTCAATATAATTAATGTGTTTGTAGGTATGGCTTGGTGGCTCATGAGAGGAAGACAAAGAGCCTGTTTTCACTCAACAGAACGGGCGCTGTAGCTGCGACTGTCCTACAAAACTACACCCATTTATTAACTGAATAACCAAGGTCTGTTGGAGGTCCTGAGAGCCGTTTGAGGCTTGGAGTTCGTGATGCCACGGAGCAGTAAAAAACAGGCCTGTGTTCAACCAAAAATCTTTTTTTTTTCTTTTTTTTTTAGCAGCACGCCAAGTTCGCACATCTTTCACATGCTGCCAAAATGGGCGGTGACTCCTACGCCTTCCGCATTTTGTCATGATTGTCCTTTTTTTTTTTTAAAAGCCTGTGTGTGTGTAGCAGACCTTCATCTCTGCAGTTAACACTGTCACAATTTCTCCTTGAGCCATCACTTTTTATTTTGCGTCCTACGCTGGGGAACACATTCTTAAAATCTCACAGAGGAAAAGAGCCAGCCAGCTTTAAGCTGTCCACTAAGTCTAAGCTGTGTGTCCACGATATGTCTGAGGTGGTGCTTACTCCTCTGTCTGTTTGCTCAGCTCCAACAAAGCCCATTGTAATTTTTGTATCTTTCCCCTCTTTTCCCCTTGTTCCGTCTTCCTGGAGAAAAGCTTTCTTTCACCGGGGAAAAAAAAGGGGGAAGCTTAAAAAAAGAACAAGGGGATAGTTTTAACAGAAAGAAGCAAAAGGACAGAACAGCCGCCTGTGGATGTGGCCTGTCAGCAGAGCGTTTGTGTGAAAGGGTATCGATCCGAGCAGGTGAACCAGTGGTTAGCTCGGGTTTGGAGTGTATGAAGATTAGCTCTGCCTCTCTCTCTTTCTGTCTTTTCTCTCATTCCCTTCTCATTTCTCTGTCCCTCCTTATCGTCCTCCTCCTCCCCCTCCCTGGCTCGCCTCCCTCTGCCCGCCTGCCTGCTGCTTACAAACACACAGCTCATTTCTGTCTGTCGGCTCGTCATCTTGCCTGCTCACTGGAGCCTGCTGCTGCTGCTGAAGACTGAGAGGACCTGAGACACGCATGTGGCAGCCTGCCAACCTGTTTGTGTGTTTTGGATCACTGGTGTCTTTATCCAGCAGCTCTGTCTATGTGTGTGTGTGTGTGTGTGTGTGTGTCTGAGAGCAGAGATCTGGTGGGCTGGTATATATGGATGAGCACTAAACATGTTTCCAAGTATCTCCTTAATCACACAAGTTCCACCTTCACACTAATTGATCTGCCCATTGATTTTACAATCCTCTCACGCCATGCCCAAACAGCGTACGTTCCACTGAGTGTGTGGAAAAGTGAACTTGTAGGAAGGAAGAATTTGAGAGCTGGGCAGCAACCAGACGAGTGGCAGCCCCATCAGTCTTGGTAATTGAGTTATACTTTCCCATTTAACTCAGTAGTTTCCTTTGACCAAGAGGAAACTTTTCTATTTTGCATTTTGTTTTGCATTTTCCAGCAGTGCTTATTGACTCAGGAGCAGCCAAGGCCTGCTGAACGGCAAACATTTTATCTATGGCTGCTTGTGCGGTAGTATATTCACATGCAGGCATTCAAGGTCCTAACTAAAAAGTTCTCATCATTATTTAAAGCTTTCATAAGTAGGAATTAAAAAAAATATTTCTATGTTTATTAATTGGATTGGATTGTAAGGTAACTTAATTCTCTCTCATTTTTTGTCACTCTGTTGAAATCAATAAGTGCTTTTTCATGCTATCCTTACCTTGCTATCTTCCTAATGTAGCAAAAATTCTATTTGTGAGCGGATACCATCTAATTCATTCACACTCTTGGGCCTAATCTGCCATTTGTAAATTACTTTTTCCAGCTAACGTTATGCAGATGCACACAGGGCAGCTGGCTAAGCTTGATATGCCCACTAATGCTATTATAGCAAAACACTGCTGGCGAGGTGGCTTCATGTGCTGATCCATGGTACAAACACATGTGTTGTGTCCCTTATTGTAACATTCAGTTCAGCTTCATTCACAAATCATACAGAGTAGGTTCTCTATTGATGGAAAGCAGTATACACACACACAACCACACATTAATGTACATAATTGTGCCAGCGAGCACAGGCATCCAGATGCTGACTGCAGTTCACTTCACTACTGTCCACATGTGTCACTGCTAACTGCTTTCTCCCATCTCCTTCCTTCCTTTGTCCACCCCCTACCCCCCATCATCCTCCCCCCTCCTCCTCCTCCTTTGTGCATCTAGGTGTAGCAGAGGTGATAGTTCTGGTGGGAGGGCGTCAGGCTATCGGGATGAACCAGCGTTCCTTGACAGCAGTCACCTGTTTTAACCCCCAGAACAGTAAGTGGTACCCTCTGGCCAGCCTGCCCTTCTACGATCGTGAGTTCTTCAGTGTCATCTCGGCGGGAGACAACATCTACCTTTCAGGTGAGCTAAATTGCTCGCTCCAGCAGTTCAATTGTTGCTTTCCTGTGGCAGACGTTTAGCAGCGCAGAGCTTGCACAACTCTCTTTTGTCACTTTACAGATTGCAGGTCTGAAAGGTTATCCTGCTAATTAACTCATAGAAAGGATAAACCAGGATTCCATTGCCTTAAATATGAAAATATAATTATCTTTGCTTACTGTCAGTACGTTCTGATTACTTTTGCAAGACATTAACTTCTAGAATACTTACTTTTAAATATGAGTCCTTTTACTGTTCAGTGTTCAGTACAACAAACATATAAAAAAAATCCCTCCTTGAACTGAGTTCATTTTATTTATCTCTGTAAAAGCAGCTTTTTTGACAAACTCAGGGCAAGGAATCCAACATTTTAGTCAACACAGACAGAAATGCACTTTTTAAACACAGATGATAAGTGCTGAGATCAAGATCCAGGAGAGCTCATTAATAGACATTACAGTGTGATTATACTCTCAGATGTTTTGTTTTGTTGAAGTCAATAATGTATTGTGACAAAGGTCTCCACGCACGATCACTTTATTGAGAATGTTTTCCCCCTGTGGTCACTGTGATTCAGCAAAGCAAAGCAGTCTTTCTCACTTCGTGTGACCTTTTTTGAAACGGTTAGAGTTTTAAAAGCAGGGCATCCTCAAAGCTTACTTATATGTTGCATTGAAAGCTTTGCTCAGAAGAGTCTGTTTTTGTGTAGAATTTCTCTTCTGTTTACTTTCTGTGGAAAGCTTTTTTTGAACTTCTTTTTTTTTATTATTTTTGGGCTTCACAGTTGCTGCAGTATTCTGCACTTTATTTTGTTCCATCGTGGCACACTGTGCTCTCTGTGACTCCCTCTATGAGACACCTTTAAGTTGCTCCTCCAGTGGTAGCCTTAGAATTTCTCCCTCCACGGTCCATTTGTGCGAGAATCTTGCACGGTACTCAGACCTTCACATTGCACCGTGGAAATGCAACAGGATTTGTCCTGCGTGTACCTTTCCTCTCCCTCTTTTCATATAAATGTAAATTTGTGTTTGGGCATTGGAACAGGTCTGTATGTGTCTGCTGGGAGTCAGACAGCCAGCGGGGAAATCAGGGTTGTTCTTGCTAGCCAATCAACAGGCTTTGGTCTGTAACCTTCCTCACACTCTGAACAGGGTCACTGAGTCATGGCTGGTGTTACATGTCAAACCACGCGACTAACAGCGCGGCTTTGAAGAGAACAGTGCAAGTTTCTTGGTTGGATGGTTGAGTCATCAAAACAGCAGCAAACATCTTTGTCTTTTCAAGTTGTTTGTCACTGTATTAGAGGGAGAAAAAAAATGATATTTGAATCATATTGTAGGAACTGCATGGAGAATGTGCACTCCTCTTCTATAAATCTTGCTGCAGATCAGAGAGTGTAATAAAAGACAGGCTGTCTGCATCCAGGAACGGAGGGCGTATGAGGACAGGGAGCGTAAGAGAGGCACAAACAGACCCTTTAAGTGTGGAAGGAGATGCAGGAAGCTCTGAATTCAATCTGCCTGATATTACAAGGCGTGAGGCTACCACAGTCATGGATGTAGACGTGAGAAACATTAACACTAAAATATCCTACATATATCTGAATGACATATGTAACATTCACATATCTGCACAAACAAAACAAAAAAGACGGAATATCATTGTCCGCCTTGTGAAGATTAATTTCCCACCAGAAATAATTGAAACTACACTGAGTGCAAAGAAATATACAATAATCATAAGCTTTGGTTGAAACCTGATGCGATGATCATCATAATTGTCCTTTATGCCCACTGTAATACCTTTTATGTCATACATTTCAGGTGGCACCGAGTCGGGTGTGATGGTGGCTGATGTGTGGTGCTACATGTCCCTGTTGGACAACTGGAACCTGGTGTCCCGCATGACTGTGGCTCGGTGCAGACACAACAGCCTGGTATACGACGGCAAGCTGTACACCATAGGAGGACTGGGCGTATCGGGGAACCTGGACCATGTAGAGAGGTAAGAGCCGTGCAAACTAAACGGCAGCTTGCATCCCAAACACAACAAAACACCTCCAGCAGCTCCCAGCTGGGTGGCTGCACGGTCCCTCATGGACAAGCCTCAAAAGTATTAGGTGGATCCTGAACAGTACAGTTTGAGCAAATAAATATTCACGCTGCGCGGTGAAACAGTGGCAGATGGTGTGGCGTGCAGTAGTGCGGTGCAGCATATTGCAAAAGTGGTTGGACAGGTTTGTTAGCATTTTCTGTGAGAGCAGAAAAAGGTGCAGAGGAATGAATTTGAGCTGGAGCATATTAAATGGTCACAGACGTGAGACGTGGTGCTGTGGAGTGACAGAGCGCCTCTCACTTGTTTGTGAGTGGAGCATGAGTGAGAGGATTTGCTTTCACAGATCAGAGCTGTACAGTGTGTCTGATTCCATCGACTCCAGTAACAGCACATCACCAGCGCTTCATTTGAAGGTCGCACATTGTGCTCTGTCTTCTATTTTTTTTTCAGTATCTGCTTTCAAAGTGTTCTCATGGTGCATAATAAATTTCTAGGAGGATAAAATGTGAACAGGGATAGCCCAGACCTAATAGTTGGATTCATTTTTTTTTTTTTGCTTCCCATCCCTTTATTTTTCACTCCAACCTGGGCCGATGGGTTCGCTCCAGCAGACAGAGAGGGGGCTACCTCCTCTCCACAGTAGAGCAAGATTAACCAAAGCAATCAAAAGAACATTACTGAGTATATTAGAGCAGGCCGCTGCCGCTCATTACCTAGCAGCTCAATTGATCTCTAAAGCTGTTCGCAATGCACAACAGTCCTCCAAATGAAACAGCCTAATTTGATATTTCCCCATAATGCTGCCATACAGTGTCGTTATGACAGGCAGTAGATGGAGTATTTGCCCCGTAATGGAAATGCATTTGATTCCTCTGTCTCTGAGCTGCTTAATTTGAGAGCTGCCGATGCATCTAGGGCATTCAGGGCTCCGAAGAAATCAGTGTTTCACAGTGTTATGTGTTTGTGTGTGTGTGTGTGTTTCTTACTCTTTCTCCGTGCCCTTGTGTGTATTTTGGTGCAATCATGAAGCTTCTCCAAGGCCCTCAGCAACTGGACTCAATTATCAGCACCGTAAAACTTTAACCTACTTTGCCGCTCTCCAAGAACTACCAGAGGCCTCTTCTGCACGGTATTACCGCCATAGTAGCACAGAAGGCTGCGCACGCTCGGGAGAATTAACCCACACACCGAGCAAAGCAGCTGAGCTCGGATTGATTAGGCGGGAGACGCATGGAGCTCAGACTGAAGCAAACCATTTTTAAACACAGGGTCAGGTTTGTTATCAATAACCTCATCATGTAAAAGCCAACAGGTTCCTAAAGCTGTTCGAGCAGATTGTCAGAGCATTCAACGTGCTTGTTTCTAAGCAACCCAGGCTTTTATTTTTTTTTTTTTTTGTGGACCGAGTGTCAAAATTGAGTGGGAAGGGCTAAAGACTTTCTATTCTAGAAAATGTATGGATGTGTGTGTTTTAAAGGCGGCACACACACACAGGGAGGTCATCCGAGATGTTCTGTTTATTATTATTATTACGTTTGACTGTTTGATTATTATTTGTATGTGAATCAAATGGTGTGTTGATGCGTTATCAGTCAGAGGACGGGCTTTGTGCAATAACTGCTTCTCATTGTTTAAGTAATGACTCGAGGTAGCCCTGCTTTGTCATAGATTATGTCTTTTGTTGAGAGAAAATTGTTTCTTTCTTTGTCCTGTCAATGTTCACACAACACAGCTCAGGTGGCCAGCTGGAAGCAGACAAGTTACTGTGAGGCAAAGACTGCAAGAGAAATAGTTTTAAAATGTTTCTGTTAAGTCAACACCCCTTAGATCTGCACAAATATTTACTTGTGTCATACGTCAAATTTCAATCACAGTTAATACTTTAATGATTAATGATGCACTTCACACTGCGATCATTAATTCTTTTATGCTTTTGCTCTGCTGCTTTGAATGGCTGGGGAGGGTACACAATCACAATGACAGCGTTTTCACGCGTCATGCATGAAAAGACCCAAAATAAACACTGTAAGCAGACTGCACGATTACTATCAGTGGAATATTTAAGAACAATTATAGAACGGAGCATTGCTTAGAATTCACTGCAGTGCTTTTTTTTTTTTGATCCGTTTAAGCAGCTGATTACCGTAACTGCTCTCACTGTATATCTGTCCATGTTTATGTTCTCTCATTTTCTTTTGTGATAATCATTACAAATGCATTATTCATGCTACAGGTTTTCATTTGTGTCATTCCTGTAATCTACTATTGTTGTAAGCGTCCTTTTCCAATACGCTTTGTTGATGAAACGCCCAAACATTGGCAGCTGCATATGTTTTTTTATGAAGACCAGAACATTATCCATATTCTGTGTGAAGACTGTATCAGCTGGAGAATAATTGAGGTATTATAAAGGTTGGAAATATTCTACTTCCTGCTGATAAAACCTGATTATCTAGAAGAAATTGCATCCGGTGAATGTGAAATGTTACATTTCCAATAGGGAGCATATTACTGTATGCACTTGTAGCCACCTTCAATATTCTTTTTGTGTTCTGTGATTGAATAACATTATATGGACACATAATGTTCAAGTCACAAAAGAAGATTCAATAGATGTATCTGTCGCCTTAATGCTAATTAATCAGAGCGGTCGTTGTGTTGGACCACCGTTACACTGCTCTGGACACTAACAGGCTGAGTGTAGCATTAATACTATTAAAAGGCAACGTGTCAAAGCCATAATGGTAACAACTAAAGCACAGCTTCAGTAACAGTGGCAGCTGTGCAGATCCAGTCTGGCTTAGAAGCTGCCAGTAAGAGAGCTGGTGACCTCCTCTTGCTTTTTTTTTCTCAGCCTGAGAGCCATAGCTGAGGGGGAACTGGCTCACATTCTTCTATAATACATGATGCTGTAGCATAATATAATACAACTCAGCCCTTCTCCATGGGTCTGGAGGGAAAACAACGCTTTCTTGCTGTGACCTTTTGACACATATGTACCTTGGATATTTCCTATCATCTTAATGGAAAGTAATGAAAGACAGATGCTGCTGTAATTGTGGATGTTTACACATCCTCCTTTTCATGCACATGACGCAGCACAAGTTGGTTAATATAAAATACATAAACAATGTGAAGGAAACAGTATGGGGGGGGGGGGGGGGGGGGGGGGGCACAATTTGTGTCTTACTATTGTGTGCATGTTTGTTTTGCTGAGAAGGATTGAACAATTTCAAAGATTAAGGAGGATTTGTGAACAACAGGCAGCTGGTCTGTCAAATCGACTCAGAAGACAGGTGCTATAAATCATACACGATCTCAACAGCCTGGTGAAGAGCTTGACAGATTAACAACAGCAATTTGATAAGGCTCATAAACCGGAGTTTAATGCCTCAGATTAGCTCACTGTAATAAGGCACTGGACAAAAGAACCATTAGAAAGATTATTCATCAACACAACCTCACTGTTTTTACCATGGAAGCTGAACTGTTTTTTTTTCCTTTTTTGTCGTCCCATTTGTCGTCCCACACACTAGACCCTAAACTTTTATATATTTACTCATTGCTTAAGCCTCCTAGCCATAAAATAAAAAAAAATGAAGGATTGCTGCGATCACTTTCAGGCCATTTCTGTAGGCATTTGTACGTATCTGCTTTGATAAATGAGCCCCATTAACTGCTGATCCTTTATTTTGTGGCTAACCACCAGATTTGGCAGGTGTGGTGCTGCTGCGAGACACAGTTGGCTCCACTGCAGCTCAGTACTGTGGGGCCAGAACTCTAAAGATAGTAGAGGCTTCAACAGGAAGGCAGACAGTCCGCAGCAGGACTAAATCCTGGCCAGTGGAGATAAGGGAACCTAAGGTTTGTGTGTGTGTGTGTGTCGCCTCTGCACAAGAAGAAAGAACCGGACGTATCTGAAGTGCAGTTGTAATATGGAGAGTTAATATTGTTCCGAAATCATTAGGCGATGTATGTGAGCGGCTGTCTCGTTTGATATGCAGGTGGCTGCTGGGGATTGTGTCTGAAGGCTGGGAAATGGCATGAAACAGCAAGAGTTGATTTGCTCCACTCATAGATTGATTGATGCAGAGATTGTTTACACACACACAGTCTGGTTATGTATGCATTTCTGAGCATTGTTCTGTAGTTCCTTGCGTATACATACTTAACACATATGTTTATTTGTGTGTCTTGTCTGCATATATCAGCTTGCAGAAGCCAAGGTCTCTCACCTTCTGGCTCTGACTCTGAGCACCCTGGCACCTAATTTGCAGTCCTTCCTGCTTCCCTCGCTTCCCCATCTCTCCATCCATCTCACTGAGGGTTTCACGCTCCTAACCGTGAAATTCACTCACATTCACAATTATGTCTTCAATCAGAGCCATCTCAAAGCTACTAGGATGCAGCCTTTCTTTGGGAACGGCAGGAGGTCCAAATCAACACTCAAAGGACCGAACAGCCGTATTCCTGTCTCTGCTCTCCACACTAATGACTGACAGATTTTTTAGAGATGGGAGCAGTCGAGTTCGGGAGGCTTTTAACTTGCAATCAGGTACCCTGGGTCTGCATGCTCCTCAGCATGTTGATCTTTTGGCAAACCAATATGATTGCAGATATTGAATAATTCATGGGTGTCTAATGATGTGTCAATCACAGATGGTTTTGTTTTATTTATTGCACACTATGCACAGGTTTGTGTGTCCTCCCAAGCTCCATTGCAAGTTAATATTGCATGAAGACTGTTAGCAACATGACACTGAGTACAGCAACTAGCTTTCCTCATCAAGCATGTTGTGCCGTTTGGCTAACAAGTTTGAAGGAGAGAGGAGGAATAGTTTATAGAGTTTCAAACTGAAACGACCTTTTACATTGCGTGCGTGCCTGTAAAATGGGGCGGTGAAAGTACTGTATGTGTTGTTTTTCAGGTTCATTTGTTGTTGTTGTTGTATCAGCATCATTGCACTGTACCACTGTGTATAATTATCTGGGCATCTGTCATTGAGTGCTGAGGGTCAGGAGTGTGTGTGTGTGTGTGTGTGTGTGTTTGTGTTTTCCCATGAAGGTTGTCAAGCTGTAGAGTGGTCAGCCTTTATATACTCCGTCCTCCATGTAAGTTTTTCAGTTTATCTGTGAGTGCCGTTGTACTTTTGACCAACGTAATGGGCCGTTTCAGTGATGTTTGCTTAGCCTAATGCAGGAGGCATATGTAAAGCCTTGATGACCTTGCAGAGGAGCACTGAATGGCTCCCGGGAAATTTCCTTCTGCTCAAGCATGACCAAGAACATACAGCAAGATGGAGACTCCAGCGGGAGATTTCATCATACCTCATGCTAACCACAGTTAAAGTCTTCTGTGGGCCGCTCTCTGAACTGCCAAGTCCTTAAGTATACTCGCTTGCCCGCAGGTGGTGCACTCACTGGGTTCCCAGTCATCCAGATGAGCTTCCCCCTTCGTGGTAGAACACCAGGGGTTGGACCAAACATTGCATCACATGCGTTAAAGGAAGAGGTCTCAGTTGAGTTTGTCCATGTGAGTGCACTGCTTCTGTTGTTTTTCCAGACAGAAACAAGATGAAAAGCTGTTTGCTCCTTTTGAAATTCACTCAGCACACAAATACAGTCCTGCACCCTTTAGAGTCAGACAGAGAATGACTTGCAGATGGAGGTCCTTTGTTCATTTTAGCTTCCTGCCCAACAGCACTCTCTTTTGGAGATGCTGAGGAAATAACCAGGAGGGCAATGATGCTAATAACAACAGAGCGTCCCACCGCTCTGCAGCCCCGGGTGTCCTGGACCCTGCAGGGAAACCGTCAAACAAAGCGGGAAGGAGAGAGAAGAGGAGCAAGCCAAGAAGATTTTAGCAGAGCAGAGCCAAGGGGAGAGGATGAGAGGGGAGTGTAGATGCAGCCGCCCCAGGTGGGCCTGTGAGCTCTGCACATTCACAGTCACAGTGGAACCAATGGACTCGTGTGAAGACGCCCCTCCAACCCTCTCCACGGCAGTAATGAACTGATGAGATGTTGTGCATGTCTTTTATATGTCCGTGTGTGTTAGTGTGTGGATCTGTTTCCACGTACTAGGTCAGACAGCGCCTGGAGCTAGTTGTTAAGGAGGGAAGGGGGTTATCGGTAGTGGGGGGCTGGGCAGCCGGCCTTGGTAGGCGCACAGCGTGGCACTGTGGTCGGGGACAACAGGCTCCCAGAGCCCCCTTGCTGAGGCAGTTCCCCCCTGTGGAGCTAATCCCCGCTCCTCAGGATTAACCAACTTCACAGCGATGGCCCCTACTGCGCTGTCAAGGCATCGGTTCACCCTCCATCGCTGCCCCCACCACAACCCTCCCTCACATTCACACACACGTTTACCCCTCCATGGCACCCCACATGTCACTGTTGATTTCCACTTTCTCTCCACACGTCTCTCCCTTCTCCGCTCGGCCTCTATTTTTGCATGTTATAGTTCATTTACCCCGAATCCTGTTTACGTGACATCACTGCAAAATATTTTTCAAACGTGGTGCTGCAGAGATATGCAGGTGTATTTTTTTATTTTATTTCATTTCAGCACAATAGAAAAAACCTACTAAGAAACTCTTGCAAACTTTCTAGAGTTGTGTAATCACAATCACAATGACACCAGGACTGCAATATTCTGTGTTAAAATTACATTGTTATTAGGAGATATTGCAGCACTGACTACATAGCAAACAACTGGTAAATTAATTGAAACTTGAAACTTGTTTAATATCTATTATATGAGTATTATTTCACAGCTCCATGGAGCAGCACCTGCTCATTTTTAAGGCTTTAGGGTAAAAGCCAGTGGGCCAAAATCAGGCAGATCACTGTGTCACATCCCTCTCATATTTCTCCCTCATCTCCCTCTATCCTCCCCCACACTTGGTTTCCTCTTTTAACCGCAATCTCCAACCTCTCCTGCACTCTCTGTCCCATTGCTCCCTCTGTCTCTTCACAGTGCTGATTAGGTGGGCAGGAAGATGATGGGTGTATTTGGGGCCTACGAGGCCGGTGATGTCGTATCTGTCTGACATGCTCGAGCAAAGACAGTGTCTCCTCTTCATTGTCTTCTAATGGGGCACTGGGGTCTTGGAGACATAGAGGTAGATGGTGCATGGAGTACGTGTGTGTGTCAGTGTGTGTGGGTGACAGTTACAGAGAAACATTGGCGAGTTGGAGGCAGGTGTGCCCGAGGATGGTATTAAGGAAAGGCAGAGGGAGACTGCAGGTAATGAGTAGTACGAGCTGTATGTGCTTCTGCCTCGTTGATAAACGAGGGGCTGGTACTTCGGACAATTTTCAGCCTTTACCAACAGGCAAGCCATTTTTCCTCTCACCTTCTTTCTACTTCTGTGCTTTTTTTCTCCCTTTCACCTTCCATTTCTCACTCTCACAGACACACTCAGACGCACTTATATTCCTCTTGAAGACTTACATTCTCTCTTGTCCCTGCCACCACTCAGTCAGCCAACCAGACGCTCAGGTTGCAGCAGAATGTTGCTGGCTAATTATCACTGGTTAGGATGTGACAGATGCTGCCAAGATGGTTGGCAGTCAGTTCGGTGTCCCCACTCAGGAGGAAGCAACAACTGACCTTTAGAAAGTATAGCCCTGGCAAACCTTTGCAATATCCAGACACCGCACCTCCCCTGCACCCAGGGATGGATCAACACCAGAGGTGGGAGGGTTTGTTGTTAAATATAGATTCGTCCTGTGTGTGCATTTGACCAAGGTGAAGGTGCAGAATGAGCACAAACACAATGCTATTTTCAGGTATTGTGCAGCTACTAAATACATAATAGAGCTTGTTTGTTGAGGCTGCATATATAGAAGAATTTAAAAACCTGCGATATTGACAGAAAAATTTATGTTGTAGGTATTATTATGTATTATGTTGTGTATTTGTAGTTTAAGTATTTTAGTAATGAGTTGATGACTCATCCTGCACTCCTTCACTTGAAGCATCATCATCGCCTTCCACCTTCAGTTCTGTCCATTATTAAATTGCCAATAGAATCTGCAGGTATGCTGTGGTGTCTGCAACATATAGCCTCTTTTTTTTCTGTGTTGAGTTAGCAGCAAGCTCCACACTGTCTGTGCTGATGCATAATGGTAGCGGGTGCTCATCAGTGCCAAATTATTGTACCAGAGACTTAAAATTATCATCTTTCAGGAAAATCTATTGTCTTGTAATTGTCATTATTGCATGCAGATTGTGAGTTTATACTAAAACATTTGGAGGAAAGTCCCACCCACGGACAGACACCACTTACTGTGTGGAGTGCAGGATGAGTTTCTCCACAGCTTCGCCTGTCACATATACATAAATTATACAGAGATATGATATCATATGGCTGAAAAGACGTCACATTAAAAAGCATAACACACGTCAGCAATTTAATTAGATAAATTAGCCATAAAACTATACTTTAAGGGCAGCCAGCAAGTCCTTGGACCCTCTTTCTAATATTAATTCAGCCAATATATTGATCTAATGATTAACTAGCTCACATATTCCCCTTTGTTTATGTCATTCTATATTCTGCCTTTTTCATCTTTTTTCTTCTAACAATTTAGGTGTCAATTTTAATTTTAACATCCCGCCCTTTCCACCACCCCCAGACCCCTGCAGTGCTGCCCTACTTGGCTGCGATCTACACAGGGGGCTTACTTTGGTAATGAAGTGGGGTCTCCGTCTTCCATCTCCCATCTAGTTTTGAAGAGCGCAGTAATTGGTGTACGACCTACACCACCAGCAGCACTCATGTCCCCTGTCCTATGTGACATTCCCATCCAATTAAATCTGCGTCTACACACACACACACACACACACAAAATAGGCAGCACCCACACAGACACTAAAAAAGCACACACACTCGCTATTATCATGACTCCCTAACTTCTCTTCCTCATAGATTTTCAAGGTGCCTTTTCAAGTTTGTTCTACGCCGTATCTGCAATTTGTTCACATACAGCATGTGTATGTGTGTATACATACATTGCCAGATTGTACTGACTGCTCAGGAAACAGACTAGTACTCAGAATGAGTTCATTTTCAGGGATTATGGGTAAATCTGTGTGGCCAGTGGATGGATTGCTCTCTGTCTCACACGGATTAGCTGAAGGTGACACTGAGGTGGCAGGTCTGTGTCCATCTGTGTTTGTATGTGCTGCCATGGGTGTGTGTGTGTGTCTGTGTGTATTTATGCATAGTGTGTACAAGTATGTCTGTGTTATTAGCCTGAACTGTGCTGCGATCCATCAGAGTTAATGAGTTGTGTGTATGTGTGTGTGTGTGTGTGAGAGAGAGAGCTCTCCAACAGTGATGGCAGCAGAGTGTGTTGTGTGTGTGTGTGTCTTTGGATTGACCTTGACTTCAGTCTGTCAGATGAACACACTCCCAGGCCCATCATACAGAGAGCAAGACTCCATCAGATCCCCAGATGTCATTATACACAATCTGTCAGATGTGTGTACTGTGAGCAAATAACAAGCATAACAGTGCCGCCCTTGAGGGGATTGAGGGAGATTTGAGAGTTCATGAATGAGGAAGTGTGTCAAAGGTTAAATCAAGTGTTTTTTAACCTGAGGGTCAGCACCTGAGTGTGTGTGTAAATCTGACAGGTCACAAGACACTAAGGAGATCATTGAAGATCTCATTTTTGTCTGTCTTTTGACTAATTTTGAGTGTTGTTGGATACATTTGTGACACAAACTTAATGGCAGCTACAGCAAAACAACATTTAACAACACTTTGTGAGTGTTCTGGGGCCAGTGGGGTAACTTTAAAAGTTAAATGCTGTCAGCACTTTGATGCTTCCTTCGTTATATTATGTGAGTTGTTTGCATGGATGACAGGTTTAGTTTGTTTTTGTGGAGCCATACTGATGTGATTTGCGCAGAACACAGCAGGAGCTTCCTAAAAAAAGGACATGGATGGCAGCATATATGTACCATTCTGGGCCTTCACATATGAATATTGATCAGTCTGACCACAGGACAGTTTTCTACTGCACCTCAGTTCTTCTTAAACACAGTTCTTCACACACAAATATACATATGTATTAGTACCATCTAATAGTCATATAATAAAACTACCGCAAAAACATTTCCCTGCTTTATTTTGGAAGTTTCGAGAAAGAGAAATTCACAGCACCACACTCATGTGTTCAAATGAGGACCGACCGCTGTTACGTCTCCTTGTGCATGTCAGCAAAATGATATGCTTCCTGTAGGATGCAAATACCCAAACATTTACATTTCTGCGCTGTGCTGAGCACAGGTAGGACTCAGTAGATTCCACCATCAGACATTGATTAGCAACCTGGGGAGAGGGAACACAGGTAGAAGCAGCTGTCACATGCAGAGAAAATCAACACGGGGAACAGAGGCGCATACAAACGAGTTCAAATTAGTTGTCACAAAGCTGCCGTTTTTGTTTTCATCTCTGACAATTTGCGTGGGGTTGTCTTTTTGTGAAATGGAGCGAACGTGTGGAGGACATCGGTATATCCAAAAACACAAGGATAAACTGACAATTTACATGTTAAATTAAATGTTACGATGTCAGGCGCAACAATTTAGTACATCTCTGTGATTACCTTTACTGCACTGTAAGGCTATAAATGCACAAATCCCTTAGCAACCGCATATACTGGCAACATGATTCTTTTGTTACTATTAGAAAACCATTGGACTTTTGAATGACAAACATAAGCCTCAGCTGCTCCAAGTCTAAATAACATTTAACCAATGGGTGCGTGGCTGACGCTCAGTATATATGTGTATGTGTCTGAGCGCTGGTGGCCAAAAGACAGCAGGGTGATATTGGAGGTGTGGGCACAGGCCTCACAGTTTCTGTGATGTGCTCTGGCACACAGATGGCAGCTGACACAACACAGATAGACTCTGTCCTCTCACACCCACTCTCATTCCTCCTCCCTCCTTTCACTCTTTCATGCCTCTATTGTCTAACTTCATAGGCAAATTTACAGATTAGTAAAATATGTATATTATCACTGCTTCTCTTTCTTTACCTATTTCCTTCCCTGTCATCTTGCCCAGGTGTAAGTAACGCATTTTGGATGAGATACTAGCAAAATATGCAAAGAAGCAGGAAGTCACAGATGACTGGTTTCCAATGAACATCCACAGTCAATATCAGCAGCTTTCCTTTTGTCAAAACAGCCCACATGCAAAACCTTCTGTAAAATGGAGGTCCGGCTGACATTTATATCCTATAGGATCCTTTATGTCATGCTGCTGGGAGCTAGCTGCTAATGAATGTTTCTTGGCAAAGAAAAAAAAATATTAATGCAAGCAAATGATGCCTATATCTGTGTGCAAATTGTTTTGAATGCCCTCCAGGCTGGAGGCTGATTCATGTAGTCGCCCTGTTTTCCTCAAGCCAAATCACAACCTCTCAGTTCGTTACTTCTGACAGGAAACAGAAGGCTGTGAAGCACACACACACATATTCCTCTCTTCTTGTGCCTGAACCAAACAGAACTACAGCTGAACATGGCGCTGCATGTGGATGGCTGACACCTGCTCCGTTTTAATGTCAAACTATAAGTCTCAGATTGAAGGCTGTTAACAAGATAGTTTGGTTTCTTTGAATTTTTTTTTACCCAGAACAGATTGTGGTCAGCATGCCACCAGTTTGGAAAAACAGGTAGAAACTCCAAAAACAGCAGTTTTATCTCACACTAGTTGCTGGCCTGATACAGTTATCTTGTCTGTGTCATTGTTTAACATTGTGTCATGTAGCTGTAGATCAGCATCTTACTGTTTTTGTCAATGAGGTCTGGTGGATTTAGAGAGATGGTGTTCATGCGAGTGAGATGATAGCTGGAGTGTTGCAGGGATTAATGTGAATTTGTAACTTGAGGGCATAAGTTGCAGCTTGATAGAATCTAGAGCATCAGCTCCTCTCTGCAGGCGATGAATGTGTTGTGTGTGTGTGTTTTTTTTGTTAGTTTTTTTTTTTTTTTTTTTTTTAGACAAACTTCCATAGCATTTCAGTCCATGCACGCTCTCCGTGTTTAAAGGTTGCAGGTGTAGGCGAAGCTGCAACTTGAATGGATGCAGGCTGTGCTGTGTGTTCCTGCTGCTGCACCATCTTCTACTACAAGCTGTTTGAATCTCAGGGCTTTTAATAGCAAGCATGGAGTATACTGTAGCTATTGTTAAGCAGTTAGTATTTAGATGGCATCCGTATGTGGTTGTAACTGCAGGCTGCTCCACGCTCATGCGTCTTAATGGATCTTTTTGTCAGTGTTGAGGTGTATAGAGTGGGTTTTTTTACACAGCATGTTTATTCTTCTTTCTTGCATATAACTCTTGACTCTCGTTTCTCAAATGATGCATCTCAGTGACTGGCAACTTATCCATTATGGTTTTATCGCATGCGTGGGAGGGGGGGGGGGCAAGAATGGAGAAAAATTAAGCACATCGACCCTGCTACTCCTCAGTTAACCATATTAGAGAATGTTTTGGGACTAGACTGCATCATTGGTGTGTTTTGGAGACAGTCAGTCTATGTGGTCAAATGGAGGGTGTGTGGTCAGCAGCAAGAGGCAGGATTTCATCAACAACTTCTCAATTAGCAGCCATTGATAGCATTATATGATACACAGCGATGCTTTATGTATATATTTGTTACAGTATTGTAGATTTGTCACATTGTCACAGAGCAAATCTGTTCATCATGTTTTAGTGCATCCATTAATACTAATGATCTGTGAGTCAGATGTATGTTAATGTGATTTCATGTTTGGCCTGAGGGTTGGTGTCACCACATTTTCTCAGCTTGCATGATGCCTTAGACATGTGAATTAAAATTGCTTTAATCCTCTAGATTTCTCCAGATTTTTGATATAAAAACAGAGGAAAAAAATCAAACACAAGATTTAAAAAGCTATTTAATAAGATTTAAGATTAAGAAAACCTTTATTTGTCCCAAATTCAATTACCATAATCATTTTTTGTCAACAAAAACCTTGAACCAACATCAGTTATTCCTTTGTGCCACATATGTTCTCCAAGCACCATTAAGAGAACCTCAGAGAGCCGCGCTTTGGGACGGGGTTGACATGTCCCTTCATTAGGCGTGCACACGGGCACTACGGATTATTTTTAGTAAATCACACAAACACCATCCTCCCGCCGTAAACAATGACAAGGACACCTAATGTGTATTAATGTGCCGCCAAAAATAGTTCCAAATAAATGCTCTATTTACTCGTGATTGAGTATAAACTGCACAGCTCCACTGCTTTAGAGGCATTAGAGGAAAAGAAACTATGATATGATTTTTGCCCAATAAGGGTTTTTTTATCTTCCTACATTTACACACTGAATGGTTTGCAGCATGCTGGTCTTGGACCTCCAGGAAGTGGTCCAAAGTGGTGATGACATCATCAAAAGTCGACCACTGTGCGATCTGGGCGATCACTGTGGGCAGCAGTGGCTTTGGGCAGCAGTGGCTCAGTGGTATAGCAGGGTTGTCCAATAACTGGAAGGTTGGTGGTTCGATCCCAACTCCTCCCTCGTCACTGTTGTGTGTCCACTTTACCTGCATAGCCTCCAGTGTACTCACTGGTGTATGGAGCTCTTTGCTGGGCTGCCTTAAGCAATTTCCCCATTGTGGGACTAATAAAGGTTTCTTAATTTATCCTCAGATAGTCTGAGGATGAGAAATTAAGTGTTGAGTCAGTATCTAGTTGGAGGCAATTCAGCATCCATGGTCATCTCAGAAATGACATTATTGTCTGTCTGACATTATTGTCCCTCCACAAGTTTCTCCATCCAGTGAGGGGACACCTCTGTCTTTTGGAGCTTGTTGTGAATAACTGCATCCGTTGTGTCCTTCACTGAGCTGTAAAAACCATGTCATGGATCACGTCAAGGGTCACCTTCCTGGCTCTCTCTTTTGAATTCAGCAGCACACCTCTTCACCATGCACCCTCTGCTTAGTGCTGTCCTTACAGGCCTCCTTGAGGGATAGGTCACATGATTGCACAAAGGCTGATGTGCAACTTACCCCCAAAAAAAGGCTACTTATCGCACGTATGTGGTGCTGCTCCGCACTCCCGACAAATACACCCCGCACACATGCTTTGTGTTTGTATTTAACACCTGTAGTTCAGTGTGTGGCCTCCTCCTTAGTGACTGGATGTAATTCTTTGTGTGCACTGTGCAGAGCAGGAAGGCAGGCGGAGAAATCTGTCAGCATAAACAAACACGGCAGGTGTGACTGCATGTTTTCCACAGCAACCGTCCAATTTTCACCTGTTGTTATCAAACATTATGGTTCTCATCCAGTCCGGTCATGAGAAAAACAAAGGCCAGGGAGTCATTAGTCTGTACTCTTGTAGCGACACAGTCACAGTGCGTGGGTTGCCACCTCTGCCTGGCTGACACTGATTTCAAAATCTGACTTGTTGACATTCTGCAAGCATTAACATGTTTAGATGACATATTCAAATTCCTTTCATTCACACTCTTCCTGTCAGTCTTTCCCTCCGTCTCTCACACGACATTAAAAAGAACACAATCATGCATTGTTTGTTGTGTTGTAACCCTGCAGCTGCATTTTTTGAGATGATTGTCCCTGTGTGATGAAACAAGCCCTGTCAGGAGCTACAGACGATTACATGGCTTCATGCCGTGATCAGTCTTTGTGTATAAACACTTTAAAAAAAAGAACAGAAGAAGAAGAAATAAACGCAACGCAACATGTTAATGGATCAACTCCTACAGTGACTTAGTGACAGGGAAAATTCTCTGTCGGCTTTTTTTCAGTCTGACAAAGAGCTTCAGAGGAGAAAAAGAAACGTACAGTCTTTGTTTTTATATTCAGTGCTCCTTTTATTTCTTCCTCCTGTCTCTCGCTCCTTCTCTCCCCTCTGCCTTGAGATATAATCAAACCATACATACACTCACTGTGAGTCTTTTCAGTCTCAGCTCTAATGTCACGGTTCATATTAAATCCTAGATGGTGAATCACACTTAATGAATTCAATCAGATGTGTGACCTCTGCGACGTTTCTTTTGACCTGAACGTGTTCGTCTTTATCAGAACTTCTGGCCCTTTTGACTGCCTGATAGCTGTGCTGTGTGTTTTTTTCTATTAATTTCACCTTCTTCAGCCCAGATCTACAGATACTGGATCTGACATGAGGAAAAAAAAGAA
This sequence comes from Parambassis ranga, assembly GCF_900634625.1. NCBI lineage: Eukaryota > Metazoa > Chordata > Actinopteri > Ambassidae > Parambassis > Parambassis ranga. Next base: position 8,293,161 of record NC_041043.1, read on the forward strand.
ATGGTTATTTAACATAAGATGTGTCTTTGTCACCAGAGTTTAGAGGTAGGGGGGGGGGGATAAGAGGAGTGACTGATATGTTGTGAGGTACTGGTAAATATTAAAACTCTTTGAATGCATAAAGTTCAGAGCATATAACCACTGTGGTATTTTAGTTTTGGTTAATTGAGAATTTGCAAGTCAGCACCGTTCTGCAGACTCTGCAGCGGCGATGGCTGCTTTCCAGAAATGTGGATTTGGAAGAGGGCACCCTTTAGAGTACTACCTCTTCCCCAAGATGAGGAAGAAGCTCAGTGGTCCAAAACATTAATTTCCACACAGAATGGATGTGTAATATGCTGCTGACTGCTGGACTTAGTGTAAAAGGAAACCATGCTGAAAAATTAATCTTAATTAAAACAGACTCCCTCTTTTCTAAAGCCACACACTTATCAATCATCCCTTGTAATCTCTGCCTCCAAATTTTGCTGCCTGAAAGAGAACCTCTTGTGTTATATAATAAGGCCAGCTGCTGAAATAACTGTCTGTGCCTGTTAATCACTAAATTTTCACTGCACTCGCTGAGTCCTGCAAGAAAATGGGCTCAGATTCAGATAGTTAAACATATTAAAAAGTGTATTTTTTACTACACTTTTTACTACACTGTTAAGCTGTGATAGTGTTTTACTCTAGAGCTCTGATGCTGCCTCCAAAGCCGAGTCAGTCACCATGAGCTGAATTAAACATGCTTACAGTCTAGCACCAAAAAAAAAAAAAAAACTGTTTTGGTCCCTACAGATAATTTTCCAATTCATGACAATGTTCTGGGGATGAATATTAACAGAGCTCACCCATTTAAATTCTACAAAGACTTACATGTATGCAGAATTATGGATGTGAGTGACAGCTGGGTGGCACCAACGATGGCCTCTGCTTTGCCGCTTTTCAGATCAGTCGGCCATCTTCATGTGCAGTGTTTGGTGAGCTGTTTTTGTTTGTTTGTTGTTTATCTTCTCTCATCATGACCAGCTGTTTGCAGCAGCTCTGTTAAACTGTCCCATAATCAGCATCTCTCAGCAGCGTCTGACCCTTAAATTTATGAACCTCCCTCGATGTCGTCCGAGGGGTAATTAGAGAATGAGACACGTGCTTGTGCTTTATCACAGCAAGACTCAGTTACTCAACCTGATGCTGCTGTGTGTGCGTGTGTGTTCATGTTTAACCACTGCTAATTGGCACTCTTAAGTGTCTCCAGTCCACCTCTTCCTGAGTGGCCTCTGTGTCACCGTGTTCTCAGACTGACAGTCGATTTAAAGCCGTCACCTCAGCAGTTGTTGCCAAGGACATTATCAGACCCCCTAAGAGAATATTCCCAAAGGCTAATTCACCCATCTCCTCCCGCACTCTATCTAATAGCCTTCTCACAGGAAGGTGGATGCAGTGAACACTTCCAGGTGTCATTTAAATTCAGGCCTGACTTCAAATGCCACAGGAGCTGCAGCAGTAAAGCATCCATACATTTAAAAAAACATCTTTGCATACCTGTAAAAAGACACCTGTGTGCTAAAAAGCCACTTTTAAGGGGGAGTTTTTAAAGCGTCTTTCTAGTGTTTTTTTTTGTGTGAAGCTGGCTGCAGCCTTTTAAAAAGGTGTTTTGCTTTCACAACAAAGACACAGCCTTGATTAAGAGGGTTTGCTTTTGTCTTGAAAGGATGTGTGTTTTAATCACAGATCCTGGATCCGTTCGCGGCTCTTTAATGAGGCCTACTCCAGCTGGAAGGTTGTCGGCGCCGTTGCTTTGATCAGTGGCCCATGGACACAGGATTACACTGCTAACACACTGCGCTAATGGAGCCCTGGGTCATAGAAACAAATCACACACACACACATAGAGACACACTTACACAAACACACCAAATGCAAATTGAAGAAATATACATACAAACACACATACTCAACCTCTGACAAGGGCACAATCCCATAAGCTACTGTCTGGTTCTCATGCAGCCCATTGTGTCAGGGCCTTTCATCTGGCTGTGTGTGTGTCTGTGTTTGTGTCAGTTTGGGTCGGCTGAGTTTTAGGCTCGACGTTGAAGTCTTTGCCAAAGAGGGCTCAGCGAGAAAGGTCCAAAGCTGAGCGCTGACACACAGCCCAACTCCAGAGACTAATGGCTTGTAGCTCCCAACATATGTTGTTTTGTGTAATTGCTTTAATTGCTGTCATTGTACGTAATGGTTGGTCTTTTTCATCTTCCCTGGTGGTGTAGGCATTCTGCTAATTATAGCTGTCAGCCCTGCAGCCAAAATGTGCGTTTCACAGCAAATTCAGAGCAGTGGGAACCTAAAAAAAATCATTTTTTTCTGTAAACTATTGGTGTGTGTGCTGGGGTGTAAATGATTGACTTTTTCAAATGAAACTGTGGTCTTGACTTCACTCATCAGTCAAGTCTGAATCTTACCCTGCTTACCCCGGTAGTAAATCCAGTCAATAAAATAATCTTTTTCTCTGTGCAGGTACGACACCATCACCAACCAGTGGGAGACGGTTTCTCCTCTTCCTAAGCCGGTCCATTCTTCGGCAGCCACGGTGTGTGGGGGGAAGATCTACGTGTTTGGAGGTGTGAATGAGGCCGGGCGCTCGGCGGGCGTCCTTCAGTCCTACGTACCGCAGAGCAACACCTGGAGCTTCATTGAGTCGCCCATGATAGGTAAGACAGGTGACAACACACGCACATCTGTGTTTTTGTCACAGATTCACATGTGCTTCAACACAAAGACACATTTTTATGTCCTCGGGGGACGTGTTGCCATTGTCAACATCACCTTTGGTCTTATAGCAGAGCTGTTTCCTTTTTGAAACCACAGTGTACAGAATTATAGCGTGATATGTCCTCCAAAGCCTTCAGATTTCTGCATTTGATACGCTTTCATAAGTCTCCTCCTTCATAAAATCCTCATAAAAACCATTAAAATGAAGAGTTTTATTAGCAATGTAAAACCAAACATGCAAGTGGTGGAGCATTAGAGAAACCATTTATATGCATGCCTTCCTTTATACATTGATATCTTACTATCACACTAGAGAGCAACAAGGAGTCTTTGGGTCTCAATTATGGTTGCCTAGCAACAATGTTCTCACGACTCTACCCACTTTAACACCTTGCCTTCCTGTGCTTGACTTCTCAAGTCAAAACTGCTGATTTACATGTGGAGGCAGCTTTGGGAATGCCCACACGCAAGTGTCATCATCCCGTGTTAACAAGTGGTTCAATTTTTATTTAAATTTTTTAAGAATGTATATTCATGTCTTAAGTGAAGAAGAAGACAGTTCACTGATTAGGACGCCCCATAGTTCTTCTTCCATTAAGCACACGTAGACATTCTCCATAATTTACTGCCTTTTTCAAGCTGCCATCTCTCATTTGTCTTTTTAGCTTTGTAACACTTGAAATTTAATGAGATCCCGATTTTAATGTGGTTCAGAATGTGATCCTGTTGTATTATACAGATTCCTACAGATGTGTGTCTCACCCTGCACATTCTGAATGTGATTTTATGTGCATTATTACCTATGCAACACAAAAAAATCACAGAGATGCAAATGCTAAGGAGATGACAACAATCTACAAAGATATAAAAATACATATATATTGCTGTGCTAGTAGCTTGGGATGAGTTTTCTGTACAGACCAAGCTGGAGGGAATATAAGGCAGCATGCAAAGCTGTGATGTTACTGAGGCTGACATCATTATCATAAACAGTAGATAAAGAAGATGTCATGCAAAGGTTTCTTGAAGAGTGGTTTTGAAGCTTAGTGTGGTTGCGTCAGTCGTCACCTTACCCTTACAACAACGACAACAAAACATTGGTTGGAGGGTGAATGGAGCTGAGGTGTGAGTAGGCCGCTCCCTGAATTATGCCTTATTACAATAAAAACACGATTATATGTGGGGTAAAAAAATCACCACTGATAGTTGTAGAGAACTGGAAAATATGTTTTTGTATCAGGCCGTAAGCAGTAAGGCTCGGATTTTCAGGCTAGTACCTCTAGTGGCACTTTGAGGAACTGCAGATTCACCTGTGCAGGTGTGTCTCACCCCAGAAGTTGCTATTTGGTCGATATCAAAACAACCCATTTAGATAAGGTGAAGTCTGGATGCACAAATGCAGTCTGAGGACAGTCTGCTCTAAAGATCAGTCTTGGGAAACGAAACTCATCTGCATGTAGTCTGAACAAAGCCTCAGTATAAGAGGTTATTTCAGTGAAAATGTTGACCCATGCCCACGGCGAAAGAAAATTCAGCAATCAGGGTATGACCTTTTCCATTCTAGCCGTTTTCTTCTTATCATTATTATTATCCTGCTCAGTATTTTCCATTATTCCCCCCCCTCTTTCCAAGTTATTACTCTGTCATCGTAATGAGAAGACCATCGCTAAAAATGATAGGTGGGTCGGACCCCAGCTTCTGACGTGTTATTGAACGAACTGTGTAGTTATTCACTGTAGAAAACGACCACCACATTCCAGACTGAGCCATCGGGGAACCATGAAGGACGAAGAAGTAGCAAAAAATACTTTAACCAAGCTGACACAACTTCAAGGTAGCAGGAAAAACACGAGTACAACACTGTGTGTGATTCTGTACATCGGCAGTTGTATTCTCAACTGCAAAGATCTTATCCACAGGCAGTTTTTTTTCCTTCAAATAAATATCCTTGAAAAGTGCAGTGCACGGATGATTGCTATTGATTTGAAGAGATTTTGTGAGTCTCTTCACATTCGAGCCTGGACAAGACTATTACACACAAATGTGAAATTTAACTACAAGCTACAGAATTTGACATTTTGGGAAAAAAAGAGGGTCAAAAAGAAGAAGATTGATGTGAAGTTTATGGGGGATTATGAACCTGACCATTTATTGGCTGGGAGAAGCTCCTAGCCAGCTAACAGAGGTTCCAGGAAGCTACTGACCCAGGCTAAGAATAAGACCTGGACACAATCTCTAACGTGATTTTGCACAGAAAAAATAATATGATGCCTGGTCCTGATTATGTTGCTCTGGTAATACATGTATTTTATCTAATATAAAAAAAAAATAGTCAGATTTCATAGTATTTCTTGTCCCTTGTTTCCCATCTAAAAAATCCTGTTGTAGCAGGCTGAAAGTCGGGGTCAAACACATATTTAAATTCAAATATTTCCTGACAAGAAGTCGTTTCTCTGTCATTAAAGCGGCAGCATGGAGGCGCCTCTTTCAGCTCTGTTGCCCAGAAACTTGCTCTGTGTTAGAAGTGCCTTTTCAGAGCGGCACTACTGCGAGGGAAGTGATGATTATGTAACACGGGTGTTTGGGGTGAGAGCTGAATGGTATTAAAGGGCTGGCAGAGCAGCTGGCAGACGAGAAAATGAGAGAAATGTCTCGCACATAGATGCAGACACACACCGCGTCTGCTTAGCTCATATCAACCATACATCCCCAGGGGGTCACAGGTACACAGCACATGAATTATGTAAAGAGCCAGGAGGATACTCTGCTGCATGTGCGTGTGCATGCATTGTGTTTGACTTCTTATGTGTGTATGTGTCAGATTGAGACAGACAGACCATCATCTGTCAGGGCCAAGATGAGCCCCCGCGTCTGACAGCCAACGAGCCAGGAGATAATGGACGGGTTTAGTGCTTTCTGTGAAATTAGGCCGACTTTAGTCAGCCGGTGGGGAGCGCTCCGTGAACAACCCTCCGCCTCTCCCTCCATTGCTCTCCATCTCTAATCTCTCCGTTCATCTCTCTCTCTCTCTTTCTCTATCACCCCCCTCTGTCTCACTCTCTGTTTGCCCCCCCCCCCCCCCACCCCCCACCCCCCACCCCCCAAACTATCCCCCCTTCGTCTCTCAGCACTGTCTTATCGACTGACACAAATACAGCTGTGTGCGTTTTCTTTGACTGTGTGTGTGTGTGTATGTGTCTTCCTTCTGCATGGACCATCTCCCGCATGGCCTGCAAATGGGTTTCACAAACACTTATCAGGGCTGACTTCCTATCTCTTGCAGAGTGAAAAATAATATTACTCATGCCAAAAATAGTCCCTTCAACAAGTCTATCGAGACACATCGGCTTCATTTATCTACGTCACTCCTTTGTCTTCAATATATTTACCCCAACAAGGAGCATAGCTGAGCACCATCACATGCAGGAAGCTATTTATGAAGTCTCATTGCTTCATTCTTAAAAGGTCAGCTCACTCAAATTACTGAAATGCCAAGGTTTTGAGATATGTGTCTGTACGATTTCTGCCTCCGCCTACATGCATCGGAGGTGAAGGGGAATTTGTTTGCAGTGCTCACAGCACAGGAAGATGACATTTAAAAAAAAAAAAAAAAAAATCAGCATGCAACATGTTTTTTTAAAATGTCATTGTTACTCCAATAATCCATAATTTATCTGTTGTGTTGGCACTGTTGAGGTTTGATGGCTCTTCAGAGAGATAAAAACATTTCAAAACATTTCCTCCAATTGTTGTCGGACCAAGCTGTCAATCCAACACTTCCAAACATATCTTTACAGCCGGATCTGGCTCTTGGTTGGCAGTCACCTAGGGTGCCACCTGCTGGAGGGGGCGCCGCTGCAGGATTATGTTTGTCTCAAGCGAGAGCAATTGGTCAGGGGAAAAAAATAAACTTTGCTGTACATGCACGAAACAGCTTTTCCTGACATTTGTCATCTGATGCTCTGCTTGTTATTAAAAGGCTGTGTCTACGCTGCTTGATTTAATAAGCTCTTCAGATTATTGGTATCTTATCTGGTGAACTGAAATCTGACTTGCATGAGAGGTGTTCCTAATAGAAGGCTGATTGTGTTGAAATCAAAGATACTGGAATTGTTTGGGCACAATAGGAGCAGACATGCTTACTGACTGTGAAGTATAGTAGTGGTTGCTTTGCTGCCTCGGGGACTGAGCAGCTTGCTGTTATCGATTCTGTTATGAATTCTGCATCGAATCACAAAGTGATGCTTAAAGGTAATGTGAGGCCACTTTTCTGAAAGTTGAAAGTGAAGTGGACTTTTCAACAGGAAGTCTCAACTTCGTCAGGGTAAAGGTGAAACATTTCCAACAGTTCAGTATCAGTCGACAAAATTTCATTGGACTTTTTTTCATCTGCAGCATCAAATATGGGTGAGCTGACCCTTTAAAAAGTCACTTTCCGTCTATTCCCTTCACACACACACATCATGGCAGCCCCCCCGCCCCGCCATCCCCCCACATCCCATGCTGACAGACAGGTCTCAATCGAATGGTCAGCTCCAGGGAACCGAGAGCAGAAGTGTCACGCCGAGGCTGCTGTATCGGGGAAATTGACCGCAGGACAATTACTCCTGCAAATGACGTAGCAGCTGAACGGGTACAGGCTATTGAGAGAGCCATTATGGTTTAGAGGGGGGGTTCGGTGTGGGTTGGGTGGGAGAGCGGATGGAGTAAGAGGAAGGGAAAGTTACAGAGCAAGAGGAGAAGGTGGAGTGTTTCCATAGCTACCTAATTGCACATGTTCCTTCTACCTTTTCTCCATCATATTAAATTAAAGTACATCATCCTACTTCTCCCCATCATTTCAAAGGCGGCTTTTATTCTCCTCACACCACATAAAAGAACATTGTGGGGGGGGGGGTGTTTTTGCTGCTCCAATTACGTTGTTGTAATCTTATCTAAGCTTCTGGCAGCAAGAGAACTGAAGCTCCTTTGTCCTCTGCTCCCTCTTGCTCTGCGCTCTGATGTACAGCGGGCAGGGAGTGGGCGCACCATCACCTCATCCTCCATCTTTCTGGAGAAGAATGTCTTGTTTATTTCCACTGACCGCGCATTTCCATGCCTGTTTGTTACTCTGTGATGACTGGTTGCCGTTTGGGTGTCTTTATCAGAGAGTGACGTCTACATGTGAACAGATGAGTTTTGATATATTTGTGTGTTATTGCTCTGCCAGTGTTCCGGTTGTATAGAATCAAGATATGTGCTGCTGTGTTGATGCAGGAGTGAGATAGCAGAGGGGGCGGGGGACAACAAGGTGTTTGTTTAGGCGGCAGCCACGAAATTCATCATAGCTGTGTGTGTGTTCTTTTATTTATTTGAAGTCCTTGACCCCAGCTCTAAGGGTCCCAGACTTGGTGACTAAGCTGTTTTATCAGGGCGTGTGTGTGAGAGAGAGAGAGAGGCCATGTTGCCCCGCAGGCACAGCTGTACTTCTATCAGCTCTGCGGTTTGAAAAACCTTGTTTTTCTGTCTTTCTCTTTATTCATTTTTTATGTAGAATGCAGCCAGTTGTGGATTTCTTGCAAAGTTTTTCCAAACCTTAGAGCTGCGAGAAGAAAAAAAAACAGACAAAATCCATCGCAGGACTTCAAAAAATGGCAAGGTTCATCTCAGCTTTCAGCTGACAGAGACAATATATGCACTCTTTGCTGTATCTCAAGCTCTTCAGCAGGAAACGGCTCACTCTCTTTCCAAATCGAGGGCCAGGGGATAAGAACAAAAGCAAAGCAGCGGAGAGATGTTGAACCCCAACAGCAGTCCTCTGAGGCTTGCCAATCGTGAATGAGATTTACCTGCTCGCTACTCCTCCAAGCACTGACTGCTTACTAAGTTAGTCCATGAGAAAAAGAGAGAGAGAGAGGTAGAGGCACAAAACGATAGTGAGGGTTTCTATGGGGTGGGGGGTGCGGGGAGTCAGTTTTTCCTTTGAGAGCATCCTGTTATTATTCCGCCTCGGGCGCCGAGCAGAGAGAAATGAGTGTTCTGTGTTTATGGGACCTAACACAAAACATCATGTACACACGTTTATACTGGCACACACACACTCAGAAAGACTGGCAGTGGCATATCAATGAGATGAAGACACGTAGAAGAAAAAAAATAAACACGTCTGGCAGAATGTGAGGAGGACCAATCGGTGGCAACTTCTTTCTCGAGGGCAGAAATTGAAGCTGACGCCTCACACGGTTTGCAGTGGAGGCTCAGATTACATTTCACTCACTGTGTGAATGACTGCAGTATTGTCATGATGTGAATAATATAAAGTGTTTTTAGCCACGACAGTAGCGTGTTTCCATCAGTCCACCTCCACTCTGCTCTTACAAATCTCAACAACTATATTGAAAAAATTGCCCCTGAAAAGTCGTATATTGGACCCCGCAGGCGACTCCCCTGATGAATTCATTGGTCAGGTGACCTCTTAAAGTTGTGTCATGAGTCAAGAAGGGACTGCCATGAAAGTTATTGCCCTCCTCAGGTAACCATCACTGAGACCAAACACATCCTGTGCTTTTATGTGCAACATGGGTGAAGTTCATCTGCAGTAGATTCTAGAATTTACTGAAGCTCTGATGACCCTCATGGCAGCAGCTGACCATTGACAGGTCACCATGTCAGATCAGCTGTTATGGTCATGGTTGTTAACTAACCCTTGTCATGCTAAGTAAACAAAGGTTTTATGTACTGCACAGTGCTCAGTATTGCTAGCATGGTTCCTAGCAGACGTGCAGGGATTCAGTGTGAACAGCAGCAGAAGCACCTCTGGCCTCCAAAGTTGACCTGTTAATTAAACATGTCAGACTGCTGTGAGCAGCAAAGAGAGAGAGACAGAGAGAGGAGGCGGGTTAGCTGCCACAGGAGAGCCTGCGTCTGCTGCCCTCATCATGACATCAGAATTAACTCCTCCTTTTCCAAAGGAGGATGCTGGTCCATTATGGCAGTAAGGACACCGGCTCACGGCCGCGGCGCCTGTGCATTATTCATGCTGCTTGTAAATTGGCCAGCTGCGGTCTGCTTGAGAGAAATTGCTGTGAGTTGGAAACGTGCTTTCCTCTTCCCACTCAGTTGGGCTGCTGCCTGTGAAACTCCAGGTTTCCAATGGCATCGTTACGTGCGAACCCCTGTTTCATTTTGTTTCCCATCATCTATAATTCTACCAGGGCGCTGCTCCGGTGCTCCTGTTTTTTTCCTCATGTGCGATATACTATATCAGACTGAATTATACAATATGCACAGTATGCAGTATCCCACCTGTTCACTCATGTATTGCCAAGACATGTGCACTGTTTGTGTGTGTGTGTTTTCCTCCTGAATCTATGGAGGTGCCACAGGACCTAATGCAATTGTGAATTATTGGAACTTAGGTAACTCTTTTATATAGCTTCCAAGCCCAAACATATTTTGGAGTAGAACCCAATAAAGCCACAGTGATTTATGAACTCAGCTGTTTCATTGGTTTTGGTATCCATTCTTTTTTTTTCTCCACCCTCCAAAGCAATCTTGAGAGAGGCATATCTGTAAAGTGATAAGGAGAATGTTGATGATGATCGTTTTTTGCATGCGGCACACAGACCAGAGGGGGGAGAAGAAAGAACAAATTGATGCCATTATACTGAATGGAAATTTCTGCTGTGTGTGAGAATGACATCCAAACAATAGCTCTGTGTTTTCCTGAGGAAAAAAAAATCTGTCTTTGTCTCCCTTTGACTTTTTTTTTCCTTTTTCCTCTCATATCTTTAGATAACAAATACGCCCCTGCAGTGAGTCTAAATGGGTTTATATTCATCCTGGGAGGAGCCTACGCTCGAGCTACCACTATCTATGACCCAGACAAAGGCAACATCAAGGCCGGTCCCAACATGAATCACTCTCGGCAGTTCTGCAGGTAAGAGATAATTAACCTAGCAGTGCCTTGGATAAAGTTAAATCCACTTTTCTTTTTTTCTCAAATGCTCAATTGCATTTCTGTCTTCACAAAAAACACACATTATTACAAGGCCTTAAAGTGAAAACTCAAGCTTATTAGTAATCTGTCAGTCTTTGTGTCACAACACAGGTAAGTGGTTGCACAGGGCACAATGCAGTTCACTCTCTTGTGGATAAATGACTTTCCTGGATGGATCATATGAGGAAGTAGGAAAAAAATGTCTTATTTTATGTTATCAATACTCAATTAATTATGGAAGTGTCCCCCGATCAGTACTACTGCTGTCTTTGAAGTCCACCTCTATGACTGTTAATCCATTTGTAAACACATAATGGCTGATGAGGACAGATAAATTAGCATTAGCAACAGTGGGATCACACCCTATAATACCCCAGTCAACCAGAGCCGGTGAGGTGTGCAGCTTGCAGAATGCAGGATAATGAACTCACAGTTTCCTTAGCCTCCTCTTTTTTTTTTTTTTTTTAGCAGGATCATGCATGAAATACATTTGGGAGGCAATTACAGACAGTGATCTTATGTGCAGAACTTGCAACATAAATCATGTTGTCAGAGTTATTGATAAGCTGCAGCGGCACACGCCAGGCAGCTGTTCTGCTACATTTAACTAAGTCTGACATGAGAGAGGAAGAGACGCGAGCGAGGAGGGGAGAACAAGAACAACAACAAACACACAAATGCACTCAAATATCTGCAGAGCACGCTTCTTCACAGGAGATGAAGTCTAGCAGGTCATCGTGCAGGAGAGCAGATATTCTCCCCTCAGTGCGTCCGGGCCCCTCCGCAGGCTTGCACTTCCCCTCTGTTTATCAGGAAGAGCAGCTCCAGGCTTTGCCCTGTGCTCTCTACATTTTGGATCAGCTGTGCTTTCTCTCTGAGTAGATTTAGGCTTTATGTAATAATCTTTTTCAGTCCCAACAGTGTTGTGAATTTTGTGCAGTAGGACTTGCATGTTGCTCGCTGTGTGTGTGTATGTGTGTCCTTCAGTGTGCACCTTATGTAAATGTAGATCGTTCCAAACCCCAATAGGAGTACAAAGCCCTAATCAGCTTACAGCCCAAGTTTTAATCCTCTACGCACACAGACTCCTGTTTCTGTTTCTCATATCAAATGAGCACATTTGTACAGATATTTGCTTTTTCATTAGTTTTCTCTCTTGCCTCGAGAGAGTTGTTTTTTCTCCCTCCTCCTACCTTACAAAGTAGCCTCGCTTGGTATGTGGAGATCGCGCAGGAGTGATGGCAAATAATCTCAGGCATCGCCCCCCCCAGCCCAACAACAATCAGCATGTTTGTGATGATGCTTTCTTTGTGTGGCTTTGTTGTCTGATCGTGATTAACAGCACAGACTCATAGCTAATATCTAAGCCACAGTAGCTTAAATTCGGCTACTTATCTTTCTGACACTGATTACCGCTCATTACTGTTTTGTCTTTACAGTCAGTGCGAATAGTGTGTTGCTTTCAAACTGTATTTTAAATTAATATTTGACTTTGGACACTGGAATCCTTAAGATTTCAATCACGCTTGTTAATTGTAGGAGGAGTGTAACTCTGGCACAGCTGAGTGCATCAGCATTGCATTCTGGGATATTGTGTTATCAGTACTGCATGCCTTCTGTATTAATCACCCTAAAAAAGAAACATGAAAATAAAGTACCGTATACAAAATAAGTGTCATGTTCTGGAAGACATCATCACAGGAAATACAAAACCTATGTGATGATTTCACAATAAAAGCTTTGCACATCATATCAATCTGTACTATTCATGCAGGAATATACTAATGCTGCTGCTTCACCTTAAAGGAGTCAAACAAAATCATTGTTGACTTTCTGCTACAACATTTGTAATGAAAGCTGATGATTTAAAAATGTGACTAAATTTTGTGTGTTCACACAGCGCCGTCATCCTAGATGGGAAGATCTACGCCACAGGAGGCATCGTGAGCAGTGAGGGTCCAGCCCTCGGCAACATGGAGACCTTTGACCCTTGCACCAACACCTGGACACTTTTGCAGTCACTGCCCTGCCCGCTGTTCAGACACGGCTGCGTGGTCATCAAAAAGTACATTCAGAGTGGCTGAGGAGAGGAGGCTCAGGACTGCGTTGTACTGGGTCAATGCCAAACACCAGCTGAGCTCCAGTTGTGGGAGGATGCGTGACGGCAGCTTAGAGCCGGGCCGATCGGTCGGTCGACCTCTGGACTTGACGCCAGCATCCATCCACAGCGTTAACCCCTGCCCCGTCCCTCAGATAAAACCCTGTGCAGAATGTACTCATGTTTAACTACTCAACCATGTCAGGTGACGATGACTAACCTCCAGTACTGTATGTGTCATGGTAGTAGTTCATCCTCTCATCCAACAGGCACAGGGACACTCTTAGTAATTTTCAAGTCTTTTTTTCGGTTCTGTCTGTAAAACTCACCGTTTCTTTGATGTCCGCTGCCTCAGTGCAGTGAAAGCCATGGCAGGTCCCTTTGAGTACATTACTTTTGGCAGGTGTAGGTTTCATAGCCATTCATTAGTGAAAGTTTCTTTGTGGTGTATGAGTGTCTTTCAGTAGTGACACCTACAGGAAAGGAGGAACAGTGAGGGAACAGAATCTGTTTTTCCTCTTTATCAGCGGATTAGAAGGAGTCTCTTCTCTTTCTCTGCTGTTTCAACCGGTAATGTTCCTACTGTGTGGATTTATGAGGTAATTTCAAAACCAGATTTTAAACTCTGTGTAACCCAGTTCTATTAATGACTTGCTAAACACAGGAAAAACTATTAAATCTGGGTCAGGTGGGGTTTAAAGAGAGAAAATGATAGAGATATCATCTGGAGGTAGTAGCTTGGATTGTTTGTACTACCTGGGACAAAGACAGAACTGCACGTAAAGAGAGAGACAGAATTCCTTCTTCCGCTCAAGTCTGATAGGACGTTCAAGTTGGGACAGTTCCTCCGGAAAAAAAGCACAATATTCACCTGTGACTGTTATCATAGATCAGTTAACCATGTATGCTTTTTTCTGTCTTTTCATCAGTCCCCCTCCCTTTTCTGTTTTATACTATGTTTATCATTACAACCCACAAATTCTGTTGGGTTGGCATTCTGTAAATACAGGAAGAAAATATGTATATTTTAAAACCTGAAGGCAATTCTGTATAAATGTTTTTAGAAAAAAAAAGCTGATAGGCTGGAGTCAGAATATGTCTGTAAATCTGTACCCAAAAGGAGAAATTAACAATTGTTATTATTGAAACCTAATACATATACCAGAACATGAACACAGTGTCGAGTCTATTTTGTACACAGTCACTTCTAACTCTGTGCGGTGGTTGAGGGTGGACAGGCTGGTGGTAACTCTACCCCACAAGTGCAGCTAGAGCATCTGTAATCTACTCTAATGTGATTTTTGTTTTGTTCTGCAGAAGCAGTCACACACAGACAGGACTTAGCTAAGGGTAAACTTTCTATGAGTCTGTCTCAGTGACGCACAACCCATCAACAGAGGACAACTCAGTTTGTTCAACAGAACCATCCGAGAGGTCTGCACAGGAACTCACGAATGCTGTCAAAGTCTCAGTGGCTCAGTGGTAGAGCAGGGTTGTCCAATAACCATAAGGTTGGCGGTTCGACCCCAGCTCTTCCCCAGTCATTGTTGTGTGTTGTGTCCTTGGGCAAGTGGTGTATGAATGTGTATGAATGAATCATGGTTGGAGAGGCTGTAGGTGCACCTTAGCAGCAACATCTGTCAAGTTTGAAGTATTATTATTATTAAATGAGCGATCTGCCAGTAGACAGTTTTTGTCTGGAAAACATTTGCACAAAAGAGCAACAATTGCTTCTTGTCATAGTGATCTCTGCTGTGTAAGTTACAGCAATTGCAAGGACACCTACTGCAATAGATGTTGCACTGAGGAAAGTGTATGTCAGTATGTTTGTTAATGCAAAGCTCAGATTTTCCTTTGTTCCAAACCAACTGTGAGAAAAACCAACCAAACCTTCAAGCTTCAGTTTGCACCTTTTATTCAAGTATATCACAGCAGTTTATTTAGGAAATACAGTAAATGTTTCATTTCAAATATAACTTACACTAAAGTAACAATTGCGAACAGGTGTGTTAAATACACAAACAAACAGAACGGACAAAGCTACGAAAAGTCATGACTAAATTAAGTGTGAAAAAATAATGCGGAAGAACAAACAGGATGGAACAAACCTTTTCTTTCTGCATACTGGACTAAGTAGATTCAACTACCAGACAAAAACTGGTTGTTAGTCCAAACTGGCTACTATTCATAATAAGAAAGGAAGATCACAATGTATGACATTAAACTACTAAATATTTTATGTCCAAATGTGTTTATAAATCCATAAAAATAAATTGTTTTTGGCAGAACAAGAGAGCAAATCTGGTCCTGTTCTAGTACTAGTACCTAGTACTCTGTACTAGGCAGACGCTAGGTTTTTTTATATCCTAATATTAGTCTCTTCCAGTATGCCACAGTCTGTAACCACTTTTTAAACAAAGGAAAACATCAGAACAGTGAAATAAATAGACAAAGCTGAAAGGGCATGTTGACACATGTTGAACCTGAGAGACCTGTAAACCCTTTTATTCCCCCGCACACGCCAAATAAACCTGCTACACAAACGCTACGCAATTCAGCAAAGCCGTTAGAACGGACGTGTCCCAATTTCGTTAATGTTTTTCAAAATGTACAAAAAAAAGACAATTCCAATGAATATTAGGTGTAAAATATGTTTAATAATAAATACGAAAAAATCATGAGATGAAAATCTGAAAAAAAAAAGGCGATGGTGTGTAAAGAGGCAGGAATTGCTCTTTTCTAAGAAGATGTGATCGTATGCAAGAGGAGCAGATCTCCTCAGTGTCAAAGTACAGTAGAAAAAAAAAAGAGAGAACCTGAAACTAAAGCATAACATATTAAGTCTGTAAAATCTCCTTAAAACTTATGCAATCATCATCTGGCTCAAATGCAAACATACATAACAATCAGAGAGATATAAACGACTCTTGGATTACTGCAGCAGCCGTGGTTTTGCGCTGATCTGGTACCTAAGGCGGTACACTGCCGATGTTGCCGTATTTTATTTAGCGAGAGGTGGGGCAGAAAAAAATACTGTTTTTGTACCCAGTAAACAGTTCTTCGCATTAAAATAAATTAAGCTGAGGTAGCATTGTTTTTATCTATCTCTCTCTCTCTCTCTCTGCAGTAGTCCAAGTGCTAACATGTCGTCGCCAATTTGCATACGGTCTTTCGCTTTTGCCATCAAGAATCTGAGAAGAAGGCAGAGGTGAGCTGGGGTTAAGAGTTGCACCAAGAGGATCGGACAAGGAGAGCGCCTGGAGAGCAAGAAGGGGGTCCTTCTCCAAAAATATGGCATCTTCAAACGCATAAAAAAAAAACATGCCATAAAAATGTTTACAAAGCTTCAGTAATTTCCCTAACTTACTGCAGTAAGGAAAGTGTACAGTATACTGTGTTGGCCACAGAGGAGAATCCAGCTTCTCTTGTCTGGTATTAAGAAAACAGAAATCCATAAAGTCAACACACGTTTAAAAAAAAAAAAAAAAAAAAAAAAAAAAAAAAAAGGAGGGAACAGAACGATACACTTTAGTGATGGGCACTGCCTAGAATGGCCTTGTTCATTACAGATTCACAACCAATGCAAACAACAACAATTCATAAAAAAGTACAAAATAATTATCAAACACACAACTTAATAAATCATAATTACAGGTTGTTATGAGCATCTGATTTTCAGACTGCCAGTGAACAGACACCATTGTGTCAGCACCTTTTGAGGATCTGGGGTAACACTTGGCACAAGAAATCCTTATTTTGTGTTTTGTTTTTTTTTTTTTGCATATAAAGGAAGGCTGGTGTTTTGCACCTCTCCTTATATCCGCTGTCTGCTCAGTTGGAGAATGACCTCCCACAGCTGATTTTGGGGCTCATAACTGGACATAAATAAGTAAGTTAAATGTAACAAGTGCTTTAGACTTTGACACGGCCACAGAAAGTGATTAATCTACTTTTTTTTTGTTTTATTTTTTGGCCCGAGTGTTAAAAGGAACAAAAAGATATGCTTTATTTAATTTATTTAATGGCTTTACAATTAATTTTTTTAACTTTTTTGCTTGAAGGTCAACTTACCCCAACGTAAAGCCTGTTCATTGTCACATTAAACATCCCACTATATATATATATATATAACAGTTTCACATGAGGTTTTAAATAAGGCACACGCTAGGCAGTGCAAACTACATACGCCTTTCAATTTCTACTGCTTCCAGTTCCTCATCCAAGGGGTGGGTGTCAGCAGGAGGTGGAGAGAGGGGGACAAAAAAAAAAAAAAACATTGGGACTGAACACCAGAGGAGTTTTGAGCTTGAAGGTTTGACAGAGGATGACAATTGTTCACTGGTGACAAACACTGAAGGGAAGGCTTTCCATACGTAAGAATCCTAATGATCGAAGAGGACACAATTGGTTCTAGTCCTGCTGTGCTAACCATGTTGGGTTTGTGTCCGAGCTAAAACTTCTTTGTAAACCATTGTTCTGGATGAGTATACCTTGTTGGTGGCTCAGATATTGGACTGATCAAGTAGCCGAAATGGCAGAAAAAAACAAAAAAAAAAACAAATGAGGTGCTATAATAGCGTGGTGATAACTGGCCAATAATGAAGCGCTCCACTCAGGGGCGAGAGGGGCTCAGCGATGTGGTTCGGCGATTCATCTGTCCTCATCTCCAAGCAGCACTCTGCATCCACACTCCTGCTGGTTAGGGTCTGAGAGAGTGTGTGTTTGTAGAAATACATGCATACCCAAGTCATGTCTGTATGTGTGTGTGTGTGTATATATATAAGTGTGTATGCACTGCCTGCTCTGGAGAGAAGGTTGTGATATGACATCACCCCAATCTGTTGGTTTTTCTAGTCATCCACGTTAAGAAGTGTTCCAGAGAGCAGCATGGATAGTTAGGATAGCACCGGAGTAGCACCAGAGTTGCCCGTCACCGTAGCTGCGTGTGCATGAGTGTGTGTGTGTGTGTGACTGACACACCTCCAGGGGTTTGGTTGTGTAGAATGGGTCTGGATCTGGCCAGGTTCCTGAGACGATAGCACCATTGAATGTCTCTGTCCTCATGTCCCTCCTCGTGAAGGAGAAGGGTGCTGGATTTTCTACGAGTTGTTGTGTCGAGGTCTGGACTCAGAAGCTCCTTTGCTCACTCAGTCTGCGTATGTTTGTGTGTGTTTGTGTGTCTTTGTGGTCCCGGGATCTACCTGATTGGTATCCTCAGTGTCACAGGAATGTATCAAAATGCTGGATTCTCTCCTCCATTTCCTGCATCACAAACACAGAGACACACGAAATGCTTAGTTGCAACCAACACGGCAAACACTGAAGTGTGTATGCAGCATCTGTGTGCACGGCGGTTTCAATATTACTTGGAAATTTCCCACAGCAAACAACAGCTTTCACCGTGATAAATGGTGTAAAATGAAGCAAAGCTGTGCTAGAATGAGACAGGCGATTTTTCTCAGCATGAAAACAGCAGAGTTTGACACTGACTAAATCTGAACAGAGCCAGAGGAAGAGAGATGGATGTTAGCCTGCAATAGACCATGATTAATGCCTTGAAGATGTTCCACTGTGTGTGTCCTCTCATCTGAATGGCTGAGTCAGTGCGACAGACGCCGCTACAAGATACCAATTTCAACAAAAGTTAAAAACTGTCAACTTTACAGCAGAAAGCAATTTTACACTTCTAAACAGAGGTAAAATGTTTCGAGAATGGAAAGCCCTTCACGACATTGTGCACACCTGCCTGTCAAAACAGGAAACTGGCTTTATGCCACAAAAGTGAACATAAGGGTCTAAAATAATTTGTAATGACAGACAGATGTTTGAGATAATTAGTTAAAGTGACAGTTCAATCCAGAATAACATATTCAGCAGTCTGCAATGTATTCATCTAGTCTTGTCTTCAAAAATGGTGAGTTTGTGTCTGTGTTTAAAGGTGCTTTCACACCCGAGCTTTGTTTCTGAATCACACGGTGAGCGTTTTCTCTTTTCTTCTCCTCCCTCCACAGCCAATTCATAGCTTTTGGTTCAGAATGGTCTCTAACCACAGGGATTGCTCCAGAGTTCACCAGAAGATTCGGGTCAAGACCACCTTTTTTTTTTTAAGGGGGGAGTCTCTGCCCAGTTATCTTGGTCCACAGCCGAGTGCAATTACTTTGTTCACACCAGATGAAATGAACCACACCAAGAGGGAAAACAAATCAAAGCTCAAACAGACTAAAGCCTGAAGGTGCGAAGACATCCTGTTATGCTACAGTCTTCTCTTAAATGAGACTACATCCTGGAAAATGCAGAACATGAACAAAAGGACTCCACTTTCTTTTGATCACTCTTGTGGTAATAATTAGGCTGCTAAATGGTATTAAAAGCATCCTGGCATCTGTAGTCACCAAGGTTTTTTGCAGATAGAATTAAGAGCCAATGGAGTTATTTGTACCCATGTGAAAGGTTCATTTTATTTTAAATCCCTAAACCACAACCTCCAAAAGCTCTGCTGCGTAATGGGGCAGGGGTCACTATCCTGCTCTGATGGATACATACAAAAAATAGAAAATCTCACATGCAATTTGTTTTAAATACATTATGACTAATTCTAAACTACAGGTGATTACAATGTCTAATATTAGGTATTAGCACTTCATCACACCCTCATAGCCATCAACACTATGTTACACAAGCTGCAAAACCCTGTGAAAATATAAAAAGGGAAGCTGAGTGCAACTGAATAAAAGCAACAATTTTAGAAAAATTCCTAAAAGCTCCAGCTCATCAGGAAAAGCCCATGTTTTAGACACAGATATGCTCCTAACAACTGTCTGCTTTCCGTGTTTCACTGTGCACCCACACACCAACAAGCAAATACGCTCTTTGCCACCTCAACGTTTTGTACTGTGTGACTCCCAAGTTTATCTGCCTGAAGGCCTAACACCTTGTCGTACTGAAAACACTGCAGACAATCTAGAGCGGCCTCTGCAGCACCTAGCCTTTGTTTCATAGGTATAACATGCCCTCTATCTCTTCGTAGCATGGGCACATGGTGACCTACATGAGAAGAATTCCTGCTCAGCTCAACAGGTAGCAGAATTACAGTTCTGTTTCCTATTAAAGATGATCAATAACAAGCATTAAAACATAAAAAAGTGTTAACATGTCATCAATTTGTGATGTTCAGGCTGTTTGTGTGCCCATCTTCTTTGAACCCATCTTATGTTTCCACCTCAGTTCCCGATTTCCTCCATTTTCCAGATCTAATTTTCAACAACTCCTGGGGTTCCTCTGCGGTGTGTGTGTGTGTGAGTGTGTGTGTGTGTGTGTGTGTGTGTGTTAGCAGACTGAAAACAACAACAGCATTAGTGTTTTTTTCCTAGAAAGTAAAGGAGGAACAATCTTGTGTATAGTTTCTGGAAGAGGGTGTTGTTTCACACACCACCAACAACAGAATCACAGATTCACTGATGAAGGCCTCTGTTCTGCAGAAGCTACTGTCTATGGAGAAACTGATTTCTCTGCCTGTTTTATGAAGGTTTTCTCCTTTTGTAGCTGTTAAACAATAGTACAAAGCATCCTGAACAGTCTCACAAAAGATGCCCTCACTCTTTATAGTCTTACAGACTTCAAAGATAAATCTTAATCATTTAATGAGCACAGATACTTCAAACACCTTTGAATGTCATAAAGCCAAATCATGTACATTCCCCTGCCTTATTACAAGAATAGAGATGAGACACAAATAATTAAATAGATCAAAAACAATCCAAGGTGTTTAAGCAACAATTTAATGTGCTCAGCCCCTGAGGTAATTTTTGGATAACAACTGAAAAAAGGGTTTATTAAATGAGCTGATCACAAGATTCACCAGCAGACACAGTAGCATGGTTGACCCAGGTCAAAGTTAAGGGTCCAAGACAAAGTCTTTGATTCAGACTCAGACATGTGCCAAATATACCAGGCCTAGGGCGATACAAAGGCCAATTTATAGATAGGAACAGAGTTGGCATGTTGCTGTGTACAGAGTGGATATGGTCCCTCTAGCTTTAATTGAAAGCAGGGTGCAGTCCACTCCATCTGCCAAAAAGGTCAGCTTTTCTGGAAGTCTGAGAAAAGCCATACCCAAAGGAGGATGGACGAGGGGAGGAGAGAGAGTAAAGGAGACAAATGTATGGACATGCTCCATTTCACTCGTCTACAACTGAGACACACAAATACCACAGCTGCAACCTCCATGATATAAGCCATACAGCATCTATACATCGTGTCAGTGCATTTTTTTTTTGCATTTTTTTGGGGTGGCTTACAAGCAGATGACCTGCTGTGGCATTGAAACGCATGTTGGAAACACAGGAAAACAAAACACGTGCCAGATGAG
Organism: Parambassis ranga; assembly: GCF_900634625.1. Lineage (NCBI taxonomy): Eukaryota > Metazoa > Chordata > Actinopteri > Ambassidae > Parambassis > Parambassis ranga. The sequence continues at coordinate 8,314,353 of NC_041043.1, forward strand.
CTGACATTTCTGCTCTCAAAACACCAATTTAAGCTGGCAGTATGAAATGAACCCAGACACACACCTTCCCTTTCTCCAACAGCCAGCCTGTCGACAGGCGGCACCACCTGGCTGACTGCTCTGCCTCCCCTTCTCTCCCACCCTTTCTTTGCTGCTTCCACCCTCTCTTGACATCCTGACAGCCAGCTCTGGCTACCGGAGCCAGGACACTGCCATTCCTGGCCCCTGTCTGCATTGACATCATACAGCAGCAGCAGATGACCAGATGGGATTCTGTGAGAATATACAGCAGCTTTTTCTGTAGAAAATGCTGTCAAAGGAGATTAACAAAAAACAACAAGTGACCTTAACACCTCCCTATGGCACACAAACATATATTACCTCCTTGTGTCACACAGACTTGATTATTCTGATATAATACTTATGCAGATGGTAATTAGGTTGACTGAAAGAATACCACTTGTGTGAAATATATTGATTTAGTCTCTTGTAAATATCTGCACCCCAGTTCCTTAAATGTTTGTATGTCTCACAAGCACTCAACACATTCTTTTACAAGTCCTCTCACTTAACACTCATTAGCTTATAATGTGTTGTGCCAATATCCACCTCCATGGTGGATAACTGCTCTACATCTTTTGCATAGCAATACACCTTTTGTCAGTCTGTCTGAGTGTGCACTGTGCGTGACTGTCTATGTCTAGTCTCACAAAAGAAATACACTTATTCCAATATATTTTTTTCTTGTCAACTTTTTTTTTTCCAAACACCGGAAGGTTAAATAAATGTCACCAGTTTTTTTTTTTTTTTTTTTTACAGCCAAAGCACTTGACACCATGAAACAAGTTACTTGGACAGAATTATTCTGCTGCAACAAGGTCAAACCTGCAAAATGAAAAAAATAAGGCTCCAAAGCACATTATGTATCCAACAGGCTAGCTTGTTCCAATAAATCCTTGCAGAACATCTTGTCCTCGTAAGAGACATAAAGATACCTGTTGGTTAGCCAATAACATGGTGTGGTGCAAAGATGAAAAGAAGGATTTAACTAATTATTCTGCTGCAAACAGTTCTGTTAATATTGCATGTATGAAAAGCTATGTATGATTTTCCAGACACATCTTTGTATATATTGACACTGCTTGACTTTTTCCAATAAATATGTTAAGAACCAAGTTTTTCTTTCTTTTCAATAAATAAAACTCCAGTACGCTATCAGGCAAATGGGGCGGGCACCCCAGAGTTTTTTTTTGTTTGTTTGAAACTTTAGATTCACTCATCTTCTCCAACACACCTGGCTCATGACATAAATGTAAGAAGTGTTCATATTCTATCACTAAGGGAGGGGATGGGCAATATTGGATTTTTGCTTTTGTCTGACCTCCAGTAGCTGGGTCTTGTCATACTCTCTGCGGTGCTGGTAGATACACTGGCTGAGGAGGGAGTAGAGTCTCTCCAGCTGCTCCACATTGTAGCCCTCACTCTTGTTCACCACCGTATCCAGTAGAGTCTGTGGGAAATAAAAGATTAGTTTTTATTGAGACTTCTAAAAAATGTACACACATATAAAGAAATAATCCTAATCTAAATGCAGACAGTGCTCAACAACTGGTCTCACACACAAAGCGCTGGTGGTGCTGTGCATGGAGATGCAGCATTTGGAGGTCAGCTCTATTCAAAAGCAATTAAGATCAGAGTGACAGCTAATTAAAGCTAATCATAATTAGAACCAAGTTTACATTTCACTGCTACTTTAATTAAAACATTCTGGACAGTCAAACGCTCGTTTAATTGACCTGTTCCTCACACTGTACCCAGGCCAAGGTCTGTGTGTATATGTGTATCCATTTAAACACAGGGCTCATCAGAATGCATGGATTGAGACAGCAAAGGCACAATAATTAAAGTTATCATCACTGACACAAAGCACACAGAGAAACCTCAACAGAAATCAAATGGGCCGTATGTGGGAGAAAGACCAACAGTGGCCATGTGTTAAACATATAAATTCAAGATGATATCAGATTAATAAGACATGGATGTTTGTCAGTCTCTCATCAGTGAATGCCTGAGAGATAATTACAGTGAGCAAAGGAAGAACTGCAGAGCCAAAAAGGTTAGCATTGTAATAATTAATGGTCTCTGTTCAACAGTGATTTCTGTTTAAATGACAGCTGACTTGATTAAAGTTAAAAAAAAAACATCCTGAGCACCTTTAAAAGAAACTTAATCCCAGGACAGACTACAATAAGCTACAGTGTGAAACCTTTGTCTCCCCCATTTGACAGAAAAATAATAAACATATGTGCAAAGGATGACTCAGCTAATGGCTCACACCAGACTCATCTGTGACTCAATACCAGTGCACCTAGTGAGTAGTGCTATTGCATACTAACACATGCTGCAACCAGAATGTTCTTATGGTTACAAGCTCTCTGCACCTCACAATACTCCTTTCCAAACAAAAAGGCAAAACACAAAATTATCAGTTAAATTAATTTTTGCTTTGTTTCAATTTAACATAGATAGTTTTGCTACAGTGAATCCTTGTGGACACCACATCTTGGTGGTGGTTCTGTTATTACACCTCCTAAGGTGATTTAGCTAACACACTTCAAACAGTTCACATTCAAAATAACACATTATGTTGAGTTTCTTGCTTAATATCATTGGAAAAATTCCTGCTTTACTTTCAAATACTTTCTGCTATATCCAGCTCAACAGCCAAAGAAACATAGCATTGAATAGATATTACCTTTTAAATATTGACTTGTAACCTCAGTTAACCTTGTGATAGTATAGAAGAATTCACTCATAATAGGATTTCTACAACAAAAAAACTCACCTGGTGAATCTAATAACTCTGTGTCCCCTGGCAAATAAAAGCTACACAGAAGCTAGGAACACTAAAAAGTAATATCCAGAATTCATGCTGTGTAATAATCATCTGCTGCATTTTGAACATATCCCTTTCTCCAATACAACACCGGGGGAGTTCTTTGGTTCCATAGTTTGGTCCTGATAAAAGAGGACCAACTGGAGCACATCACAGTAAGATGCCAATTCCAATAAAACATCTATAAAACCTGTAATTAGCATCATCAAACAGATCTTGTATGTATAATAATGTAAGGCACTTCTACAGCAAGCCTTCCTTTTATCCAGCCCACCACTTAAGTGTTTTCTTTCATTGTGTTTTTAAGCTTTAAGTGCAATTTGTAGTGCAGCTTCTGTCCTATAGCGCTCTTCCTCACCCCCATGCCATGTTTTACACAGCCTCTCATCTCAGGACAACACTTCCATACAACAACCTTTGCTTCCGACAAATCAGTCTTTTCATTCTCTGCTCCCTTTATTCTCTGTTAGCAAGGTGATTGCAGCAGTGTACTTCCCAGCTTTTGTCAGTTTGATCAGAGTGTTGGTAACAATGGTGAAAGTGTGTCTTACATGGGGCTCAGTGACACGGAGAGCTCACGGGACACAAAAGGGCAGTAATCCTATGCATTAAAGACTACTACTGACATAGGCCATTTAACCTCACCCCAATCTGAACTCTCAGCTTCATCTTCTCCGCCACATCTTTACATGCATTTGTCCACATACTTTTTAAGATCTCAAATCGAACGTAAAAGGTGTGGGATGCTTGTGTTTATAGTGTGCAAAGCAGACAAATAGTGTATAAAGTCATAATGTTAGTGCCATGACTCTAAAATAATAATAGATTTTACATTGCACTGTTGAAATCAGCAGTGAAATTACAGTAATTCTTCTGTGTTACATACATAACAAAAAGAGCTTCAATCATGCATGCAGGCTGGAGATGATGAACATAGGAGAGGGTCTGCTTTGATCATTGAATGTTTGTAGCTACATGTGTATAAGTGCATGCGTGTGAGAGAGAGCGAAGAGAGATAGAGAGACCACGAGAAAAGAAAGGGTTTGCAGGCAGTAGGGGGAAAAAAACAAGAATTTGAAACCCAACAGTCTCTGTCACCAGGGACACCTATAAGTCTTCAATATCTGCCTCTAAGAACAATTCACAGCCTTCTTCCTGTTTTAACTTGGTGTTCTGTGTCTCCAACACTAGAAAATTAATGAATTATAAATGATCCTGGTTTGTCGGTTACCATGAAAGCCATGATTGCCTACAGTTGGGGAAGAGCCTGGATATGGGATAGTGTGTATATTGATAATAAATCCAGTCATATAGGCAAATAATGTCACATACAGGCCTCTTGGTCACACAGGTAATGCAATATTGATGGTGCTGCAAGGGTCAGGGACAATCATGATAAATCAAATTACCATGGTCCCAGCACATTAAAATGAAATGGTGTTCCCTTTCAGATGGCCATGTATAATCCCCTGCTGAGGTCTGACAACTCATCTTAAATATGCAATGCTTGGCTTCACATCAGCTACTTTACGGAAGAAGGCCAAGCAGCTTGACAGCTGTGAAATCTCTTTATTCTACCAACCAAACTTCCAAAAAAATTATTTAATTTATATTAACACAAAATCAACATGTAAGATGTTGAAACCACGAAACCCTAATGTGGCCTTGAACCAATCCCTATAAGCAGTGTTAACAGTGGGACAAGACAACGTCCGATCACATTCTATACATTATAACTATATAAGGAAATTATTATTGTATGTAATATGCCTATATACATACTGTTTCTGCACACATTTTTAAACTAGGTAGAGCCTGACTTTTGACGAGCCCTGTCTATAAATAGTAACACAGTTTAAACACATTTAAATATTGTAAAAAATAAGTAAATTTAATAATATCAGCATCTGTCAGACTGACTGAAATGCTTTGTGGAAGAGTAGTTATTGGAATATAAGGGATGTAAAAATAACTAAGTCTTCTGTATTCATCTGACAGACCTTATGGAAAATAAATATTAGAAAATATACAAATGGGGGGGAAATGTAAGTATATGAACAATAAACAGAACACACAAAAGAAATTCAATATATTACAGATTCAAGGAAATAGATATCCAATATCTCCAGGTAATAATGGAAGAGAAGCCAAATAGAGACAACCCCAAACAAACCCTGCACCCTGCCTGAAAAATGCCTCATGTAGAATAGCAGATGTGTTTACAAAACAAACACACAGGTCAAGGTTATAGATAGGATTAACTATTGACCAGCTATGATTAAAGTTAGGGTACACCTCAAGGGAAATAAAGGTTAATCAATACAATGTCCTTTACATGTGTAATGCTGCTGTGGTAAAACAAGAAAATTAACAGTAAAAAAAAATTCTGACCAAGCACTGAGATGAGAATTACAAACTGTTATGCAAGAGAGTATGTTTTATGGAACACATAAACAGCCTGAAAATGATAGGATACAGTTAAAATTCACAAAAGTATTTAGGAAATATCTTTAAACGTAATGGAATCAATGTTGGACTGGTTATATGGAGGTTAGTAATCAATGTGATATGACAAACCTAATCTGTGGCCATACATAAACAATTCATGCACTCATATGACACCACACAAATGTTTAAATATGAGAAAATGCCGAAGAAGAAGAAATCAATGTCAACGCAAAAACATTTTCTTCACTACATATATCGCATCAGTCTGAACGAAGGCAGACAGTAATTCCAGTTTTCAAACTTTCCCATTATCGATCAAATGTAACAGTTTCTTAACAGTTGTGTATTTCCTCTAGCTTTGTCTAAAAGCTTTTATCGCTTTAAAAGCCGGTGTTTTTGTTTGCATCGTTATACACTGAACAGCTCCAAAAGGCTGTGAACAAGGTTGGTAAAACTGGAACCAGGCCTTCAAAATACCAAGGCAATCATAAACACAAATCCCACTGAATCTTTTCTTTAAATAAGTCAAAGGTTGAGTGAGAAGTACAACGTCCCAGCCCCACATAATGGCAAGATAAACCACCCAGACGGTTTAGACTGCAAGCTACCACAAAATATGAAGGAAATAAAGACGATGTCTGGGCCTCACATGCATGGCCAAGAGGCACAGCTAAACAAGCGCAATTACAGGCAAATAGCAGCACTGTCAAGGCCATCAGTGTGAATGAATGAAAATAAAAGAAGCACTTCAAACACCATCTATTTTTATTGACAATCAAACGATGGTCCAGTGCTGCTATTAAGCTGTTCTTTTTTGAACAGAAATGTGGCATGGCTACTTTGCCAGAAAGCTCCCTGCTGTTATTAGTACTTAAAATGAAGGAAGATGACAAACTGAAATAGGGCCATTTCTGTTCTGACAGGCTTCCCTGAAACAGGAAATCCTGACATGCAGTAGAAGCTATGCACCAAGCAAGACTCCATACTGTGCCAGCAACTAGAAACACTGTTTTTATAAAGGCAGCTGCCACAGAAAACAGCAGAGCAGATGATAGTCTCTGTGTTCTTTAGTAGGATGGGAGGAAAAAAATTGCTGGGCCAGATTGGATTTCTTGTTACTGAATTCTCATCTGCAATCCTCAGCGCCACTTCTCCCGAGCCCATCTGTGGACAAGTGTCTGATTATTGATGAAAGAAAACAGCTGAGAATAAGAGACATTTTGGAGTAGTGAGAAAAACAAGCCTCAGGACCTATTTATTCATGCTGAGGAATTCATTTTGATCCAGACAGCATCAAGCATCATTTCAGTGAAGCTGGCAATAACAGAACTTGATTTTACTAAGTGAATCAGAGCAAATAACTGTGCCATGGTTCTGAAAGGCGGGATGTGAATACTGAAATAATACCCTCTCTGTCCTACAGGCTTTGAGTGTAGGGTCTGTGAACAAACTCATAACACTCTGATGGTATTTAATTCCAGGGAGATTTCAGAGCCTCTTCCATCAAGTTAAAAGTCAGGAATAATGAGCCCTCTACAATCAATGAATACAACTGTAGAGAGAAGGAAGAGTACGCCACTCACTGAGGGTCCTAACACACATCAGGCAGCATGCCAGTCCCAGCCGTGCCAGCAAATATCTGCTTAAATGGTGACTCTCATCCTGCACACCGGAAATTCAATTTGTTCCGTAAGCCTGGGATGAAAAAGCAATTATTCACAGTCCCCTCTTTTCATAATCTGTTTCTTTAAGATATCTCGCTTCTTTTCCCTACCAACAAATAAACCTTCAGATTAGTGCAGTGTGTGGCCGTTCATGGGGGCAACCATTTGAAGCACTGAAATCAGGCCAACTAAAAAGCCTGTCAATCAGACTGAAAGATCGAGTCAGTGGGATAAGATGGGTACACCCGTCGCCCCCATCATTCCTGTGGGAGACGGGTAAAAGCCACTAGATAATGGCTTGATAGTTGGATGTCACTTCAGAACATGGAGAAAGAAGTAAGCACATGTCAGAGAAACACTTCTTTTACACCAATTACACTACACAGAGTGACCTAAAACCAAACCCCCCCGCCCACATCCGATCAGTGGAAAGTGCTGTCAAGGGAGCCCACTGAGCCGAGGCTCCAATTTACACTTGGGGTATTAGGTGGGACCCTAGCGTGACAGTGCAAAGTACCATGGAGCTGCTTCACATGCTCCCCTGTTACTTGAACACATCGTGGGACGAAAGTTGGCAGATCTAGTGGAGCAGAGAGAAGCTCATGTTTGAGTCATAACCTTGTTTCCTTCATATCTTACAAGAACAACACCTGTTGATAGAGAGATATGAAAATGGCCTGCTCCTGTAATTGGCTCCCTCCTGTGTTGAGAAAGCAGCAGGGATACAAAATAGTGGATAGTGCAAAGTTAAAAAGAGGGGTGAATAACAGGATGAATGGAAAGGAGGGATAAGCTTAAGAAAGTCAAGTTATCCATCTGAGAAGGGCAGTGTGACAGCATCAGCTCCAAAAAAGACCTATGGATCTACAGAAAGCTTAAGGCTGGTCACTCATGATTGCCCTTCCGCATCTTCCATACATTAAATCTCATTCCACCAAAAAGGCAATTCTGCCATCCAGACCCTGTTGATAATAATGGTAGATTTCTCATTTTACAAAAAACACCTCTGTGTAACCTTTTTTTATACGTGAAACTTATACAAAGAATGGAAGACAAAATGATGACTTAAGATTAAGTGCTGAAGACATTTGCTTAAGTGCTTAAGTTTGTCTGTCTGCATGCAACTGACATGGTACCCCAAAATGGAAGAACATATCTACTTCTACTGGCCCACTAATAATAACAAATGATTAGCCTTCAGAGGAAGCATGCCTATATAAAACATGATCATCAGTGTCAATCATTTTTGCCTCTTTCCATATCAATATTTGTACACAAACTGTGATTTAACAGCAATAAGTGACCAGTCAAGATTAGAAAAATGAGACAAAACTGCAACAACAAACACCCACATTAACTTAAATATGATAAAAACAAAAGCATATTGGCAACACTCTTAGATTGTAGTGACTCTTTTTGTGTAATCTTCTTTTTCAGCCTTGTGTAGCTTGTTTATTTCTTTTATAAAAGAATCTGTTTTCTCTTTCTAACCCGTTATCTCTCCAAGTATGTCTTTTAAATAGTTAATTATTCTGAATTATCTAAGCTAATTATTTTAGTGATCTTTGACTGCAGTAACAAATCAACAGTGATTTCTTATATTGATCATCCAAGAAAGAAAAAGTGACCATGGGCCCTCGGTGTGGCTATGAATCATTACTTTGACACAGATCACACTAACTGTTAAATCTCCAATCCACAGCAGTGCACTGTGCCAAATCACCCCAGTTGTTACATCCTTCATGGATGGAATTAGAATGATAGCTGTGTAAAATTAAGCAAGATGGTGACAGGGCATGGACTGGGGTTTTAAAAATCTGACAAATCCTTAGCTTGAAATGCTTCTGAAAATAGCATTAGAGTGCCTATAGGGCTTTACCACAGACTGTAAATAAAGATGGATGAACCCTCTGTGATGTCACTTGCAGATTTATGATTAGCTGTAACTGCCAACATATCGAGAGTGGCCGAGTCCATCTAACTCCTAGTTAGCTTGAATATAGGAAAACTGGAGGAGTACAATTGGAGCTGAGTAGGCAGAAAATAAATTCACCCTTTGTACCGTTGTTATGTGACCAATCCTGTTTTTGTACCGGACTGAAAACTTGTTAATTTCTGCTGAAAAGATAAACATTATAACTTGGCTGACTGCATTCAGAACCAGCCTCAACAGGGCATTTGAAGAACTGCTCTTTGCTTCATTTCCTGGACATAAAAGTTGCCACTTAGGCTTTGATTTATAATTATTTGAGCTTTAGTAAATTATACTATATATATACTAGGGATGTCCCGATCAGGTTTTTTTTCCGATCACGTGATCGGATCGGGACATCCCTAATATATACTATAACATACATACATTTGAAAGTAAATTTGTCTGAAAGCTATCATACTGTGTGGTTTAAAATATGATGCCAGGAATGTACTTTTCAGTACCTAACATGTATTTCATACTGCTGTGTCTTGCCCCCCAAAAATGAAGGGTACTGAATAAATGATAACAATTTTAAACGGTGTGCTTATACACATTCCACTACGCTAGATGCTAGGCATTGATTTACAGGCACCCCCACATTAAAATTGCATCAAATAGCTGCTACAGTGTCTAAAAAAAACACACACACAGGCTGGGACTGTTGTGGATTTTATCAGCTCTCTGGTAAACGTGTTTACTCTATGAGAACTTAAAGCTTTTCATGCAATGCAGGGAATATTTTTTTCCGGATTATCATCTAAATAATTATTAGTTCTTGCATTCACTTATCACAGTAGGACAAGTTCATGTGTTACTAATGACATTAATGATGGCTGCCATGTTCAAGTGTTCCAGTAAACCATGACAGTGAGCCTGCAGCATGAACACCACCAGGAGCTTCACAATGATGCCGCTAAATGGAACACAGGCATCATTACCTTAATTATTTACACCTGTGCTTTTCCTGCAGGGATACGTCACAATGTCCTCTGTAACAATAACAGGAGGTACGGTCCACAGTTTTAACACTGCACCTATACCAGTCAAACTAAGATACACCACTTGAAAAAAATGTATTTACCAAAAGTCGCTGGTGGTCAACCACTACTGGAGGCTGATGGGGGACTGATTGTGGCTCTTCTTCTGTTCTTTCTACAGCTCCCGTCATCTGTTCTGATGGGCTCCACTTGCATTTCTGTACATTGGAGCCATCTAGGACAAGATAAAAATGTATGATTGATGGAAGGTACATTGCTAAAGACAGATGTGAAACATTTAAACAAGTGTGAATGCAACCAAAAATAACCAAAACCAGGCCAGCTAAATTTGAGGCCCAATTTTACTTTTCTTGTGAAAGACTGAAAAAGCACAAACTGACAATTCCAGCTGCCACGGAAACAAGATTAATGCAATACTAGAGTACAAGAAGGAAATCTATTTGGAGCTACCAGCACTTACTGAGTGCACAATATTCCACATTTGGCCTCTTTCCTGTCCATTTATAACAGTGTTCATGGAAGGCTTTAAAGAAAACAAAGGTCCCCGCTTAGCTTGTAATGAGAGTGGAGGTGGAGAAGCGGAGGTGTCTGTTGGTTAAGAAGCCACTGTTTGTTTGTGTACTGTTGTCTGATCATGCCATCTTCTTAACGTTTTTTCCATATTTTTTTTTTATCCATGCCATTACCCAAGGCTTCCAGCTGGTCTCTGCTCATCATAAGCCAAAACACAGGTCCATAATCAAACACATAAAATCATTGCTCATCTCCGAGTCCAACTGCACATACGAGTAAAAAGGGCAAAATGGTTGTGGCAAAGAAACTAAACTGCAAAATATTTTGAAAAACAAAAATCAGAAGGTGCTGAGTTTATAGATAAACACATAACTTTCAAGCCCCTTGAGTTTCACTATAAATCGTATCATATGCTCAGCCTGTGATAGTATTTGTGTATGTGACTTATGCATTATTCATGTCTTCTATCCTATTTTAAAAGCTCTAAAGCAAGTATAATTCAGAAGAGCTGGATGATAATCAAAAAAGTAATTTATCATCATAATTAAGTGGGGGTAATGCATTGGCTGGATGTGCACTAATGAGCTTTAGTTAAGTTTGCATTTAAAAGTACAGTTAGGATTGAATAATTTGCAAGTAACATTAAGACTAGATTTAATTTTGCCCATTGTAAATACTTTTTTGTTTTTGTTTTAAGCACTGGATAAAAGCATTTAAAAATATGCTCCAGTTAACCAACTGTTAATTGTCCAACAAATCTAAAATTAACTTCATACCTTCCATGTCTTGATCTTCCTCAACAGTTTCTGTTACTTCCCTCCCATCTTGGGGATGGTGCTCCTGAGTTGGTAGGCTCTCATTTTTGTCTTTGTGCTCTTCCTGTTCTGGCTTATTACAGCCCTCAGCCGTGCTCTGAGGAGTCCTTGTCTCTGCCTCACTGTTTCTCTTAAGGCTCTGCAAGTCCAAGCTGTCCATTGACTCGTTTCCATTCACACAGTCTACTTGTGAAACCAAGAGACCCTCTGTGTGCTTAGGCAGGGCCTCTGCCTCTGAAAACTCGGACATTTCCCTCAAAGGCTGGAAGACGGTCCGTTCAGCCTGGCTGTCCCCATCTGCAGCAGTTTGAGAATGGTAACCAAGGCAGTGTCTTTCAGCATGTTCCTCTCTGTTCTCAGACTCTTTGGCTGTGGGCTCCCCCTCCTTAGGTGTTGGCGTCTTTCTGGCTTCAGGGGCATCTAGAGGTTCAGCAGGAGCTGCCACAGGTGGCTCATTGGAGCTCTCCTCCTCAGTGGAAAGAGCATGGGGATGATGGCCATTGGTCTGAGGACCTGTGGTATCACACGATGACTCCTCGTCCTGAGTCAAACATGAGTCACTTGGCCCTGCAGCTTCTGCTTCAGGTTCCTCCTCTTCTTCTTCTGTTCCTTTCTTGTAGTTTTTCTTTTTACGTATGATGCCCCGCCCCCAAGATGGCCGCCGGCGAATTTTACGCTTTATGTAATCTATGATGAAGAGAGAGGGGGAAAAAACATCATTACTACACAATGTTACAAATTGTATCCACCTTAACTCCAGTCTTCACAGCTGCAACACAACAGGAATACACACCAATCCTCATTTACACTCATTTTAAAATATATTCCCTCGTCTATAGAGACCACAGAGTGGACAAGGCTGCAGGAAAGAGGCAGACAGAGACAGCAGTTGCACTACATCATGGATGCTAGGCACTAATGACAACAGATGGTGCTTGGGCTTTTAAGAGGAAAGAGCAAATCTAAAGAAGTTTGTACTTAAAAAAGGGAAAGTGTCACAGCAAGCCAGCAAGAATGCTAAATCCAGTCAAACATCAAGGCATTTGCCTTCATTTTACCACATTCCCAGAGTTGACACTAAGATACAAGTCAGAGCAGCAAAATCACAGCCATGATGTCTCACATCCATCTAGGTCCATGAGTGCTTATTTAAAAAAAAAAAAAAGCTTTTTGTGCATCTAACATGTACATATTGAGATTTTTTTTGTAATTCAATGTGGCAACAGTAGTAGCCACGCTGTTACAGAGAGTTGTGATACCTTTTTCTACTAATACCTACACAAACTGTTATGCAAGACACCTATAAGATAGGAAAGAAGTTTTCTTTGCTGAAGAGGTAATAGAAAGTATATGTTCAAAGAGACAATGAGCTAAACCCCAACCACCACTGCCATCATGCCAACTGTTTGTCACTGAACCTCTCTTAAGTGGGTACATGGGCTGCAGGCAGAGCTAGTATTTTAGTGCTGCTTTCATTTTTTTGTTCCTTCTTCTTCTCCTATCTGATCTTGAAGCTGAAGACAGCTGGAAGGTATGCTGTGGAGAAGGCAGCCAGTTCTATTCTTCAGGTATGACTGGCACATGGGAGAGCTACTGAGCCTTAAGTGGAAGACCAGAGATGGAGAAAGAGAGCAATAACAAAGGAGAAAGGCAGCTATGAAATTTCCAGCATCACATCCATAATGTTTCTTTGTGAACATGTCTTCCTCATCTTACTTTTGACCATGTTTTTCTTTATTTAACCTTCAGAATTTAAGTTTAATTTACAACTGTCACCCTACAATGTCCAGCAATTAGTCACAGTCTGGCCCTGTTCGATTTTAGTGGAGAAAACATTGCTTCTATTGCTCAAGTTTTACATATCCTTTTTAAAAATGTATTCTGTATGTATTTTATTGTGAACGTTACCACTACTATTATAAAAAGAATATAAAAATACACAAAAAGGCTAATTTTCTCCTGACCTCTCTTCTCTCCTTTTAACCTTGTTAGAAACATACTTCCTGCCTTACACAAACCCAAACAAACAATAATTCAGTGAAAGAGGTCTTACTGGGGTCAGCTATCACCATCAAAGCTATGAAGCATGCTCCTGAGGGAGGAAAAGGTGAGACAGAATGGCAGCAAATGGCTCGTCATAGTCTGCTCTTAAATAATGCATGAAAACTGTTAGAGCATGAAGAGCCAACCACCAAGGGGAGATACACTGATGGGGCAGGAAGAAGGCAAGAAGGAAGGGGAAAGGAGGACCAGAGCCCTTTGTAATAATTAAAAGTCCCTAGCTCATATAAGATTTATGTAGCGGCAGAAATTTCCAAGTTCCCATCACACGTACTTCATGCTGACTTTTGTGTGCACAGGCAACTTGAGTGCCTGCGAGCAAAACGCCAGGAGATCACTATCCAAACTGCCATACAAGCAAGTATTAAATAAATAAATCAGTGCAGTGACACCGATGAGCACTTCAGCAGTGTGCTCCGGTGATGGCTCTGGGTAGAATTGTGAATCTGTGTTCGCTGATTAATCGTTCCTAGTACAGAGTAATCGGATAAGTACTCACTAAGTCACATCCAGTGTAGAACATAGGACAAAGAAAGAAAGGAATTATTTTGCTTTGAATGAAAAAAAAACTGACATCTTTTATATGGTGTTACTTGCACTGGTATAAACATCCATAAAGATTCACTGTCTTTAGCAATATCAAAAGCCCCAAAGCCTTGTCAGCATTATCCAGATTCACGTCTAAGTACAGAAGATGCCTCAGAGTCAATAAAAGAAATCTGTGTACCCATTTGAACTATACAAACAAGTGATTACTATATATATTTTAATTGGGAAATGTACCCACTGACTGTGTTTTATGGCACTTACAGTAACCATAAAGTCCTATGTTCAAATTAGGAACCCATGTTAAACACTGCATCATTTATTGTCTGGAAGCTCAGTTAATCCAGTATAAGAAAAGCAGTGGAGAAGGAGTGGGACTTAGATGGCTATGTAGCCATGTCAGTGAAAGTGGTCTCTTCCTATACTTATGAGTAAATTAAATCATATAATATATATAAATCATATAATTGTGTTATATGATAAATCTCTGTACAGTTAAACAGAAGAATTACGTATTGAAGAAAACATGTTTGTACCAGGCTGTAAACACCATTATTTCAGTTGTAAAGTTGAACAATTCAACATGGTGGTCTGTGTATTCGGTTTTGAAGCCATGCTCAAGTAGGCACTTGAGGAAATGCAGTTTTGGAACGTCCACACTGGCTCAATTCCTTTGCCCTAGAGTTGCTGCTTGGACCAGCAGCTTTGCTTCAGTCTGGCTGCCAGGATGCTTGGTTACAAGCATTTTACCGATGCTGTCAAACTTTGCCTTCAAGCTATAGGTCCAGAGCATACAATAAATATATCATCCATTAAACTTCCCTCAAATCCCCACCAAACCACAAAAAAGACTCTTAACAGAAATGTAATCATCTTACTGTGACCCCACCTCATATCAGCTGGCAACACATTGCACATTTCTAAATGTTGAATCGGATTTCTGTACTAACAATTTTCTCAGTGGGGATCTGCAATTTAAAATGGACATTACAGTACTGCACTGTGGAATTTAGGCCCTAAACCAACAAATTATAAAAAAAATGATTTACAACCAGCTGGGTTTGAAATTTCACAGCAGATCGTAACAGATTTTTGCATATATGGATTTTCTCTCTCCTTGATACGTGGGACAATTAATGCAGGTGCTAAAATTACTCAGAGCTGAAGCTAAAACCATGACATACAGTAATTAGATACCATCAATGGGTGAGCACTTGGACAGATAATCTCATCTGAATGCACTAAGTGTTAAATTAAAGTGTGGAACTATGGCCATCAGATAATCACACCATTCTTTAACGATTCTCTAAATCTACGCTGCCAATTTAGGCAATGTTATCAGACAATTTTCAAATGGTTTCCTTTCCTTTTAGGAAAAAGCATAGGGGATGTAGATTATACAGGACAATGAGCAGCACTAAAAACAAGACAGGAGGTCACTACTGTTTGTCCTTTGGCTTAATTAGAGCAACAAATAATTTGCAGGTCCAACCAAATTAGTCCACAGACACAACCTGGACGAATGCCCTGTTGTTTACTAACCCACTTACCTCCTTACTGCTGTAAGCGTGTGTACCATTTAAGTGTGTGAGTAAAGGGAAAGAGTGTGTGTTTCTATGGCAATGAACAACAATTTCTAGCCTCCAGAGAAATGCTTGCTCTTCTATGAATTCACATTCAGGACACCAAAACAACACTAGAGTGGAGAAATATATTGTAAAATGTTGGGAATAAAGGAAACAAAGTACCCGAGAACTGTAAATATACCCTTAGTATTATAAGTGTATTTACATCTATTATTAAATAACTGCATGGGATTTGTTTGCATATCCGTCACCGCAGTATCCAACTGAGTGAAATTACAGAATGTAAGAGGACTATAGATCTCAGCTTAGACTTGAAGCAAAAATGACAAGAGAGACAAGACACCAAATTGAAAAATATTAGACTGGCAATTGAGGGAGATTACAAAAAATGATGAGACTTTGGATTGCATTTGGGATATAAGAGTCCCATTCTGAGAAAATACGAAAGTATTACGAATGAGCCATAAAGTTAGAAAAAAGTGAATTACCACCAGTAAATTGTAAAGCATTACCGTGATGCAGAAATTTTTTTTAAGCAAAAATGTGCTCATTTGTAGACCTGCCCTGTTCCTGTGAGCACATTTCAAGGCTTTGCATATGCTATGCATACACACGGTGTGCAGGCAGGCATGCTGTTATTCTAAGCATGGTCACAGACATGACACAGCCTCTGTGTCAGAGTTTTGTCACCCCTGTTCACAGGAATCGACTGGACTTGGGGCCTTAATCTTCTGCCATTAATGAAGTATTGATCAACTCTGCTCTCACCCCATTCGACTGACAGAGAATTGTGAACAAATAAGAAATCTGGAAATTTAGAGAATATTACAGAAACACTGTAACTTCAATAATCAATGTGGTCTTAATGTATAATGTTGTTTCATTTAAAAAATTTAAAATTACCAACGTCTCACAATAATTTAAATACGTATGTGTCTGCCTGCCTCCAAGCATAATCAGACAAAAACTAATCAGTGGGAATTACAATAAAATACACTTTAAAACAAGAGAAAAACCAACGACTTGCATCTGTTTTATGTAATTCCTTTTAGTGTGCTCACTGTCAGGTATCTAAACTGTTACACTAATATGGTTCCGCTGTTGAAAGCATAAGCAAAAAGAACTTCTTCTTGAAAATTGCATTTTCCCATTTGTATCCCTCTCCTGGGCATTGCAGCCATTTCTAAACCATTCAACTGAGCTGTAATTAACGCAATACAAAGGCTGTATATCCCCTGCCATGACTGCTGAACAAATTCCAATTCAATGCTTCTTGATAACTTAAACTAAATGATTTAAATTTTGCCTGGAGAAACAGAATGGAAAAATCACATTAGGAAATGTTAAAAACACAGGTCAAAAGAAGAAGGTTAAAACATAAATGATGAGCATGTATAAATAATGATTTTCCTAATAAAATGCTCATTGCTCCATTCAAACTAAGGGGAATGAACAGTGTATCTGACTGGCGTCAAGCCCATTTCCACTTCAAATGGTTTCTGGTTGTTTGACAACAGATTTAGTGCAAGTAACTTCTGAAGCCATTTCTAACAACACCCATGCATACACCATGCCATATTTATTATCTGTCTATGTACATGAGTGTCCAGACTGTATGTAAGCTACCACAATTGTCCGTTATGTGCACACCCAATAGAAAGCTTGTGCTGTCACACTACTGGAACAGTAATAATTTAATCTGACACCGCAAAAAATCCACAAGACAAGACTATACTGACTGGATACCATCACTACAACAAACAAGGAATACAAGCACAAGCCACTATCCTTCTCCTCTCTGCTGCTCAGGAAATGGCCAGTGGGATAACGGTGTCTGTGGTGCCCTCTCCACAGAAGACCGACATGCCCTACTGCACCAGCGACTCCAAGACCTGTTGAAGATGTCAGCCTATGCACACACGTGCATACAAAGCAGGAACATGAAAGCCTGCTGGGAAAAAGATTTGTCGCCCCCCAGCAAGAACATGCATACAGACGTTTTATGGCAAAAGTGAAACGGCACGGAGATGGGCATGGGTTAACCTCATTGTGACTGAGTTATCCGCCTTAAAAAGTGAAAAAAATTGGCATGCATTTGACAAGACATTGAAACCAGTGTTGGTGCAACAGGTGGATACATGGATCCTCACCACAACCTTAAACAGTACAATACTTCTGGATATAATGGTACTCTGTGTGTTTGCTAACACTGCACTGATCCTCACATAAACACCAAGATCAGAAAGCAGATCACATTCGCTGTGAAGGATAGCCATCATACCTTGTCGGCACTCTTACACGTGCTAAATTGATTAGATTAGATTCCAATTAGATACCCTTTGAGCCTGTTAAGGGATTCAGCTCATCACAGTTGTGTGACAATACGACTCGACAGAGTCATATTAAACTGGACAATGTTTACTCATGGGTTCTATGCCGATAGGTCTGCAGCTTAGTGATTTTCTTTAATAAAGATTTATTATCTTTAAACTTCCCGGTAAATGTTTCTATACACTAGTTCATATACTATAAACATTCTATACATTCTCCTGCTTTCTATAGGCCTGCATTAGTATTTGCTTCTGCTGTATTTCTGCAAGAAATTCAATACACTCTGTGCATGTGAGTTTTGCAGATCAGCTATCATCATGATACAAAATAATACAACATTTCAATCCAGTTTAGACTGTCTGTCTCACTTACAGATGGCTACAAATGTGGTGTAAATATATGACTTGGCTTACTAAAGCTGAAATATGCAAGAAACCTGCAGCCTCTCTGTTTATATTTTATTTATCTGGCTCAATCTTGCATTGCCATACTGGCCCCCACGTCCTTCAGAAAACTGTCTTTCACCCAAACAGGAGAAAAAAAGAGCTGAAGGTGGCAATTTGCAGCCCTTTGTCTGAAGAAAGCCATGATGTTTCCACAACAAAAAGAACAATTATAAGCCCATAAAAGCTCTTACTAAAATTAGTCCAGTACAGTGCATGTGCACATGACCATTAGCAACCAGCATGCCACAGATAAGAGAGTTTGATAAATAATAATTAACAGGTCTGACTTGTGCAGTGGAAAGCTGATGAGTTACACAACTGCCCTTGACTCTTATGACATGTCTTAATGAGTGGTTAGCTGAAAATGGGCAGCTAGGCTGAGAGAAAATGCATCTCATCCCTGGCTTTAATGGAGATGTGGTGATTAGCTTGTGTAAGTGCGATTCTAGGAGTAATTTGATGTAATTAAAAACCCTGTCAGTGCACATTCCTGTTCTTATGGTGCTCTAATGTGACTCATCTCTTAAGGGTCCCCTGAGATGTTAGCATAAAGAGGCGAGTTTGTGTTTAGGAAAGTTAATCTCCATCACTGATATTAGGTTATCTATTACTCTGGAAAAGGAGATGCGTCAGCACCCTGAAAACCGACGGACCAAAACTACTTGTGTACAACAAAAAAATACCATATAGGGTTGACAACTAGTACAGTACCTAAATGTTCAAAACATCACCACTTTCAGATACAAATCATACTGCACAAGGTGACCACATTATATAGAGGAGAATCTTAACAGGAAATCAGATACCGCTTCACCCTCAATCAAGCTAAGTTTGAGTAGAACATAAGGTCCAAAAGTCTATTTGGGTCTCACCAACAAATCTATAAGTCATTGCCACTAATTAAGCACTAATGCATCATGTTTGTGCAATTGTTCCAGTCAATTACAACTTATCAGAACCAAGACAGAGAGAGGGAATGCACCCCATTAGGCTTCTTGGTGTTTACCAGCGTCTGATGTTTACTGAAATTGACTAATTGACTGCACAATGGTAAAAACAATGAGAGTAAAGCCCAGGAGACTTAGTGTAATATTCCGTCTGTAGTACAGGCTAAATGTTAGGATGTTGGGCTGCTCTTAAATGTTGGAGAATGACAAGGGTGACTTAAAGGAAGACCACCATCTGTTTCACAGTTCAAAATCCATTTCAACTGAAGGTAGGACAATTACAAAAATCTAAACGGGTCTTTTGCCCATTGAACCCTCTGAATGACAACAAAATACCCAAAGAGTATGTAATCTGCAGTCTAGTCATTTCATTAAGTAGTCTATCAGCAGAATTAATAGTTATTTATTATAATAAACACACATATGTGTATATAAATAGACACTCACACAGCAGCAGTATATTTTATGCTCACCCTTGCTCTGATCTGTCTAAGCCCACACAAAGCCCTGCTTCTAAAAAGGCAATAACCATACATCATCATTGGGCATTGTCAGCATATAACTTTCTGTATAGCATTCAAAAGCCCCCCACCCTCACTCATTCACTCTCTCTCTCTCACTCTTCCCATCACCTTTCTAACATCCTGAGGCAGCACAGCTTGTAGTCATTGGGCATGCACAGAAGCAGTGAGCAGCAGCACTCAATCATTCCAGTGCAACTCTCCAGGCTCATTTCTTTCAGGCAGGAATGTAAGCTGTTTACAATAATATATATGGTTATCTGCAATGCATAGTAATAAAAAACAGACATTAAAATCCTGTGAAGAGGATCATCACCCAACCTTGTAAATTGTCCACACTTAGCACACAGAAACAAACTATGCCTATGGTGAGATGCTGGGAGTGAAAAGATCCACATACACAGAATGAATCTTCAGAGACACTAACACTGATGTCAGCTCATCTGCACCCCAAAACAATAAATGGAGGCAAGAGGCATCACGGATGATTTTACATTCATTTCACGCTTGATGCCACAATGATCCAAGAGGCATCTGTGCCCACAAAATGGCAGCTTATGCTTAGGGCTTTGCATGCTTCGCATGGATTTTTATTAGTGAGTGCCATAGGGTGTCAGAGTGTGCAGCTCAAGAGTGCGTGTGCCTAGTATGCAAGAAGCAGCATGAGAACAATTAGTGTCCAGTTCTAATAACTAATAACATAACAACTTCACCTTCAGGCAAGATGTTCTGTCCTCTACTGCTATCCACAGGTATGTTCCAATTTTGGCCCTTAAAAGGCTGCCAAAACAATACATTTCAAAAGCAAGATGACTTAATACCTCTGGTTTAAAGAAGGGTTTGCAGTACCAAAAACCAAAATATGTTGTTCATGATAGCTAATATTAACCTACTGAAAATAAAACATCTAATTTGAATAACTGAATATTTGTATCTATCAAATACAAAAAACATGCTTTGAGGCCATTTACAAGCTATTTTTGCACAATAACACCCCTTTTCATTCATCATAACCCATAACAGCCAGAGCCGTACAGAGCCTTGCCAAAATGACAACATGGTCTCTGCATACCCCTGATTTCAAGACCAGGATGGGATTAAAGAAACGAAAGAAGCAAGAAGAGACTGCCTCAATCTACAAAAGAGTTGTTTTCCTAAAAATGTAAATGATAAATGAGAAGTACTTGCGGCATTATTTTTATTAAAGCATCTTAACTTGAGTTTTAGAGACCAAACTTTTTCAAATGATATTTAAAAAGGTGGTTTCATGTTTTTGCATTTTTTAATTAATCTGCCAACCAAGGACAGCTCTGATACAGAACGGATTGTGATTATTACATTCATTTCCTAAGTTTTTTTTTTTAAATGTGGAACATAAGAAGATGTGGAAATATTTTAACAGAGGGTTGACATTTAAAAATGAGAAACCCAAAAAAGAGCAGTAGATCTTTTGGGTTGTAAGAGCAAAGTACAGTGTGATGAAAACCAGCCAACTTTGTCACCTGTAGCACCTATAGTACACCATCATACAAGTAAAAATGACAGCAAGTGTATAAAGGGGTAAAATGTGTTCCTTTTGTAGATGTGGGTTCATAAGGCATAAATAGAAAATTAGTCAGCCAGGTTAATAGAATCGTACTCTTTGTGCTTCTTGAAAAAAAGGCCTTGCTTATTAACCTATTTTCTTGTGCACTGTGAACATCACAGCACCTCACAAGCTGTGTGCCTGCTGTCCTTTTGTCCTGAGCAAAAAATTCAGGTCATCCTTTTGTGCTGTAATTACTTCAGCCTGTGGTGAAAAGGGTGTTTATTATGACTTTAAATATCCTATCAAGGTCTTATGATGGATTGACTGGCAACAGGGAGAGGAGCTGTCTCTTTACTGTGATGTGAGATGCAAGGTAGGAGAAGAGTTGAGAAACAGCGGTGTTCCATCTACATGAACGCAGCCTGACGGCAGTTGCCTTGGGCATGCTATTGACTGACATGGAGGACACATTATGCAGGAGCTGCACCATTTTTCTTTTATTTAACAAAGGACAATCTGGAGAACAGGCCCAAAAACAAGGGTGCTGAAGTGTAAAAGTAGCCCACTGTGTAAGACAGACCATGAGACCTGCCTAAAGGCAAGATGACAATCAAAACTTAATATTTCGGTTAATAAATATTTGCCTTCTGACTGTTACAGAAAAAAAACTGCTGACTCAGACTGCAAAACAGCCATCAATGAATCAGAAAAACTTAAGGATTTAATTATGAATGAAAGGAAGACACTCCACATGAACCAGATCCTTGTAGTGATGCACTATGAATGAACCCAGGCTTATGGCCCAGGCAATGGGCCTTGGGTATTCAGTTCCTGTACGATAGAGAGTGGCAGGAGGGGGGGAAATGATAGGCAGGGAAAAAGCAAAGAAACCTTGAGCTATCTATGCACACTAATGGAAACCGCATCACCCTTCCTGGTTTCTCTAGCCTTAAGAGCAGCAAGGACTTCCATCTTTCCTAACCCTGTGTGACCCGGTAGTACCAGTAGCTGCCCCAGGCATGTATGTATGAACAACCAGGCTTAAAAATACCCTATGCCATCTAAAAGCCTTCCACGTAACTTTTAACCATGGTTTCAAATAGTGCATCCCATTCTTGTCACCATTCTGTTATATCTGAATGTCACAGGCAATTCTCAGCTCCAGGCAAACGAAAACGAGGGATGGAAGGAGAGGTGGAGAGGTGGCCCAGATAAAAGCTCTATAGAGCTGCAGATACCCAAACAGCTCCGGATAGGCTGGCCCAGCTGCAGGTAATGCTCTAGGATAACTTTAACCTTCACATGTCCTGACCTTCCAGAGAAGTAAAGGGAAAAGCCACTAACCCCAAAATTGACCTTGCTGCAGTGGGTGCAAAATCACAAATAGTTTACAGTACTGCCATCACCTCCAACCAGATGCGCTGCGCTTCTGCTATGAGGTTGTGTCATATCTCAAGATATAGCTGACTCTGTGATCAATTAGCCTAATAGCTGCCTTGCTGCGGTGCTCTAGGTGAGAACTGGCTGCCGATGTCACAAATTAATCACCTGAGCTAGCCTAATTAATTAAGCCTCTGTTGAAGGCTGATAACGGCTCTCCCAAGAGCTTCGAAAACTGGTGGTCCACATCTGTGACACTTGGCTTTGTAGATAAAGAGTGCAGTTAAAGGTCTTTTGTTGGCTGTCACTCTTAAAAAAAGAGGACAATTGGTCTGTGAGGTTTAATTAATCTCACCCTGTCACAGATATTTCAATGAAAAGTTATGATTATTTAGCACTTACAGTTATGATGAGAAATAATTTGATAAAGGTTCAAAGTAACTGATAACTAATATACGCATCTATAAACCAGGGGTCTTTAAGTGCATCTGTATAAAAAAAAAATACAATAAAAGACAATATATGAATTGTCAAAATACCAATTTAGGCTTTCGTTAAGTCAAACTCTGAATGTGTAATGTTTTATACACCTCCCAGAAGAGAAATTTTGGACATAACACTGCTTCAAGTGGAACAGCTTCCATTAATTCTCTGTTAGTATACCTAGACTAAAATATTTTGCAGGAGAATCAATTCTGTGTATGTAGTTCCTCCACTGTATAGATTTTCTAGGCTTAGCAGGGCAAGATTAATTGCAGCAAGTTTGAACCTTACAGTATTTATGATGGCCAACAGAGGCCCTCCTCTTTCAAGAGGGTACCATTTCCCTTGGAGAAGAAATGGTTTACCCACACAGCAGGGGATCTATTAGGGCTGCTCTCATGAGAGACAAGCACCACCTAGTGTCTGACCGCGATATTACACAGACACAATTTAACCTTCTATTCAGTTACAAGACTGATTTAATTATTGTTACATCTTACTTTACTGGGGTGATAAATTTACTCATGTCAAATCTTTGCCATTGCCCAAGATAAGGCAGTAGAAGTTCAAAGCTGTGATTTACAGACACATGATACTCAATCAGATATGTCACTAAACAGACCACATAATATGCATCCACATCCTTGTGTGTCATTTTTCTTGAATGTAGAAGGCGCCTGTGCGAGCCCACCTCACTCTCCTTACTTTGTCTAGTTGAAAACGCTAGAGGCTATTTTTTGCCATATTACATGCAAATCCTGCTTACCTCTGATTTGTTCAGGTAACAGCCTCATTAGTCTGCCCCCTGCCCATTCCAGGCCCTCCCTTCACCCTTAGGCACCTGCCGTTTGCCACAGGTGGGCATGTAATTGCTCTGTGGCATGGTCATGTTCTGAGTGGTTAGAAGAGAACAGCCTTGCTAATGAGGCTGCTCACTGTGTTGCTTCTCTACTGCTGAGAAATGTATGTGTGTGAATTTGAGTGTGAGCAGGCAGGTGTGTTGTATCACATACATCTGGTAAGCTGTTGTAATACAACACAGCTGCTTGCTGCTTGCATCACAGAGAGAACACAAGAGTAAAAGACAGTCAAAGTCAAAGTTTTGACTGAATCAGGTAGAACAATAAGAGGTGGACTTTGTTACCATAGACACCATCATATAATGTCTGTCAATGTAAAACATTTGCAAGTAAATTCAAGTCAACAACCAAATACCATTTAGTTGTACATAAAACCATAATCCAGAATTCCAGAATAAGGTGAGATTCAATGGAATTGTGTTTTATACATTACTCAACCTTTGGGTGTGCGGTCTTTCTGCTTATTTATGGACTTGCAACCAATACATCAATTAGCGAAACATATGCATAACCCATGACACAATTTAAATGAAATCATAAAATAATTCATCATCATTTGACCAAACGACAACTTTTTTTTCTTAGCCTCTCAAATGAGTAATGAGGCTTTTCGCCTGTACTCCCCGAGTATAGAGAATGTATGAGAGATGAGAGTGGTAAGCATAATCTTGCTGTAGATTTCAGCCAGCAGTTCAGGGTGTGTAACAGACAATATAAATACTCACTGGTGGTGCACTGTTTCTCGGTGGCCTCGCCCTGAGTGCTGCTCCTGGCCTGCTCCTCTCCTGTGCTGTGGTGCTTCCTGGTTGCCACAGCACCAGGACCTGCTGTTGGTTGAGCTGGTGTCTGGAGGTCTGCAGTGCCCACAGAGGATCAAGTTAATGACAACTGACAGTACTCTTTGTTCTCTTGTGCACATGTGTGTAAAAACACTGCTGAAACTGAAATATTGCTGGCCAGGTTAAATATTACTTAGGAAACTACAATAGCAGACACTGGTAAAAAAAAATTAGGCGCTGACAGACTTGGATGACAAAAGGGCTGTGATGTAATGAACAAAGTAAAAATGCATGTCAGTCAGCCCAGATATTAATATAAAAACTACCAAGGTATAATTTGCAATGGTTATATGTTGCACTCAGAGCCTGTGTGTGCCAGGAATGAAAATGAGAACTGGAGCATTAAGACATCTAAAGTCATAAAAATGAGACATATCAACTCTGACATCGAGTCATATTTAAGTTTTCAGCCAAATTTATCATAGCTCCTTTCATCTTGTCACAGAAGAGAAAATCCCCACAGCAGCTCTGTGAGCATCATGCACTGCTGCAACTGGACATCATGCAGTGCTGTGCTAATTGATAGCTTTATAGCAAAACCTTGCCTGGAAGATGAAATATTTACACTGCTGTATTCCTCCTCTCAGGCAGTTGACTTCTGCTCCTGCAATATTCATTTAGCCTCCTGTGCTTTTAGTTGCTAAAAGAGGAAATCAAAAGCAACAGGGTGACTTCTGAAAATTGCTTTCTCTTTGATAAGTTTCCTGCTTGACATGGAAAAGTCAGGCCTGTGTGGCTTGAGCCAGATGTCAACAGGCACCTCAGTGCACACCTTAGATTTTGCCTTAAAAAGAGAACAAAGGCTGTGCAGCTCGCTCAACATATTTAAGCTTTAATACATTGCTAAAAATTTAACAAGTGGGTGACACTTTGAATGATGCAGTACAGGTACTGAATATTGCTTGGGGACTGCACAAAGACACCAAGATGTACTTCTATATAGAAAGAACTAGCCTGTCAATTAAAAAGTGTAGGTAGAGACATTTGTATTTTACATTGATACATAATGCATGATTCCCTGCAGACCTATTTATTAAAACATTTTACATCTACTCTTTTGTACATAAACATGTCTTTTTGACAGCTGGACCCAACTTCATGTCATTCAGAGACTCTATATACATAGGTACGTGAGTGCTGCACTCAATGTGAGGAAATGTGTTAATTACCCTATCCCCATGTGGCCATGTAAAGCAACAGGAATATTTGCATATGATTATATGGCTTTGTTCTATGTGTTTGACAACTTACATAAATGTCAATAGTTAGCTTAAGTGTATCATTTAACTACAGTCTGCTTTTGTGTGCTCAAGCCTAATTTAGGTTTACCCTATGTCCACTCAGCACCGCTCAGGGCTGTGCAGGCAGCTAGCAGAGAAGATGCTATCTGAAACAGTAGAGCCTGAGGCATCACTCCTTTCTGTGCCACATTTTCTTGACTAAAAACTGACTGCTCCATCAAGTTGTACCAAGCTACCCTATAGATATTTTTTGCTTGAAAGTTTCTATTCTCTGAAATAAATCTATCATAGACTCTCTATTAAAAAAAAGAAAGAGTGAAAGAGAGTGAGCAGGCCAGGAACAACACGGCCAACGTTGATTGATAGACAGATTGGGTCTATTATTTAAGCTCCCATAATGTTTATATATTTACCAAAACAAATGATAGTTTTAAGTGTTATTTGTCTGCTGAAGCATGAATTAAAACTAGCAGCGCAGATAAAAAATTACAGGTAAGAGTTATTAAAGTTTATCATCCTGCAAAACCCATTTTTTTTTAATAGGAGGTACATTTAGGATTTCTGACCCTGCAGGTTTCCTTTTTGCTCTACTCCAGTAAAACTGAGTTTCTCACCTCTCTTTCTGTGCGCCTCCTTGATCTCTTCACACATGCGGTCGAACTCTGGGTCCAGCTCTGAGGCAAATATAGCATGGGCTGTGTCCTTTAAACTGCACGCCCGGTGCCTGATGACCTTGTCTGAGAGTGGAGGAGAAAAAGAAAAATAAATGTCAAACTAATGTACCACAACGTAACACTCTGCTAATACACTTTACACTCATTTCTTTTCCGACCATCCCTACACCAGATCAGTCATGTAAGGCAAAGAATCAGTAGAAAGCCTACACTACTGAACTATATGTATGTATGTATATGAGTATGTGAGATAGAAGGTTGTAGTATTCTCTCACAGAAATACATAAAAGGATCATAAAAGGGCAGCTCTGGCTTTAGTGACAAACACATAATGCACTCACAGGCAGAATTCAGATATGTATAAAAGTGCAGCTATGGCCATTTCACATATTTTTGACAAAGGTGGTTGAATATATGTGCACACAAGCGCATGTATGTAGTCACAGCACACTCGTTATTTCTCAGTCTCTTTACACCTTTATAAGTCCTCATTCCTCTTTCCGCTTAGATGTAACACAACATCATTAAATTCTCTTTTTCCACAGGGAAAACACAGACTGTGCTGCAGAGGGAGGCTAAAAGTATAGCCACTGTAAACAGGCTGTCTCTCATTACGGCAGGCAGTGGGGGAACAGTTCAGGAACAGAGTGGCAGAGGGGTCACAATCTGCCAGCTTCCATTGTCTAATTGGACGATGGCTGCTTAATTGCAATGGAGGCAATTTGGGTGTGTGCGTGCGCTTTTCTACTGACAGAGCATGTCTGAGTCTGCGTATATACAAGTGCATTATAAGGGCAAAAATGCTCGTCTGTGGAAGAGGAGTCAAAGGCCAGGTGGCATGCAGAGAGCTCATCAACACCCTTATGGGCTCTGCCTAACCTTCCCATCCACAACAGACAGGGTGCTGACATGAAAGACTGCTACTTAGCCTTCCCTCATAGTTCAAGGTTGCGATTGCCATTTCCAACAAACAAGTAAGAAATATGTGTGACACTGAACCAAACTGTGAAGCGCAAAGAATATTAAACTTATAATAATTATGTAGCAATGTGGGGAGGTAAAAGACAAGGAAACCAACATCACCATACACAAGGGACTATCAGATAAAGTTAGTGTGAAGGACAAGGAGAAACAGGCTACCGAGGGATAATGAGGTTTTTTCCCAGCACTCTGAGAGTTGCTGTAGAACTTCCTCAGTAGTATAATTGTGCAGGGTCCGGGCCATATTTCCTGGGCCAAGCACTTGGTGGACAGACAGGAGGCTTCGTCAGTCTTCTTTATTAAACAGCCTAATTGCACTCTTCCCCCTTTAGTATATCATTTGTAGACCCTGCATTCTAGCAAATGACCCAGACCCTTGCCTACAAAGACAGAGTTATGATTTATTCATCTGGGAAGAGAATTGCTAGCCATTAGTAATGGGCAGCTACATACTTGCAAAAGAATTGAAGCAGCTAAACACACAAGGCAAGAAAATGGTCATATTAATTGAATAGTCTAAAGCAGGCTTACTTTACACAGCCTTCAACAGGGTATTACATCACATTCAAGTACCATTTTCTTCTGTGCACAACCTCTTCTGGGCTTTTTCCCAATTTGTCATGTTAACTGTTAAAATGTACACACAATCTACAAGTAGAAGTACTCTTGCTAATAACAGGCCTGTGTGTTTGCAGGCACATGCTTGTTCTAGACCTCATTAAGAACCAATATATTTAGGCCTAGGAAAAGGTGCAGGGATGGGAACAAGGATGGGGTAAAAATCGGTTCAAATTGCAAGAGACGCAATTAAATTTTCATGCACATGCAGGCTTCCACAGCTACGGAGCATGAATTACACTGTGGAAATGCTATTTTAAGTGGGGAGCTGTATGCTTTGCACTTCATTTGAATTTCCAAGTTGAAGAAAACCTTCTTTAAGTTTTGTGATTTTAATGCATGGAAGCTCTCTTCATAAGTCATTAAGGGGTTTTTACTTGCACAGTGGTGGTCTAATGGAACATAACAATTACTGCAGAAGCACACAATCATGTTTATTTGAATAGCTCAATGGTGACTTGTGATGAAAGGCCATGAGATACCGATTGCATTCTGTAGATGTTTATTTTAAGATAATTGGCTTTAGTGTGGATTAAACAAATTTTACAACTTTTCAGAAAATGTATTCATTTGCCTCCAAAGAGTTGCACACGTCATCCCATATTAACGCAAATACTGTGTAAAATACACACTAATGTCAGTGTGAAAACAACAACAATAACCTTCAAATTCTGCCATTTTACCCATATGAGACGTGCCTTATAAAAATCAGTAAGATTTTAGACAATAATAATCTTGGGCTTTGGTCCATCAAAAGATCCTTGGCTAGCAGCTTCTTTGCATACTCATTAATCCCTCAAAAATCTGAACATTATATGGTATAAATGCATAGGAATGGGATAAAAATGTCAAATGAACCATTTAAGATCCAAGTTAAATTAGGGAGGACCTTCACTTTTTACTAAACCATGGCTTCTGTGGTGCAAAAAAATCAAAATCATTCGAAATCATTGAGCAACTGTATTGCTGGCACAATTGTACATGTAGACACATTATTTGGGAGTAGGGCCTTTGACAGTACTTACCTCCTGGGTCCTTGTCAGGATTGTATTCTAAAGCATTACTGCAGATGAGGTCAACGTCCACTAGGAAATCCTTGGCTGTCAAATACTTGTGAGTGTCAATTTTTGTCATGACAGTAGATAGGTCCATAGGCTGCCTGATCACCTCCAGGTAGTCTGACACCTAAGACATAAGTATGAAGTTTGTTTTAATGAAAGGCCTGAAACTGGTGTTGCAAAACAGTGAATAAGATAACACTGTACCTCCTCAATATCAACTGGCTTGCTGAAGATGCTGAAGCGTTTGTCAGTGGCCAGGCGCTTGGTCACGTCCCTGAGAAAGAGCCTGAGCTCCCGTAATGTGTTTTCCTCTTGTTCAGCCAGGCGGCGCTGTTCCTCTGCTGATAATACTCGAGGTCCTGGAGCTTCTGCCACTGGCAGCACCTCTTCACACTTCTCTGTTGGGACAGAAGCAAGAAAAGTTAGACTAGGATAACACATGATAAATATATGAAATATTTATACAGCTTCCACATGTGGTCAGGAAATAAAAAAACTCTACGAGGTGATGGTTTCAAAAAGAAAATCTTTGTGTTCTTGCCCACAGCCAAACAAAAACAAAACCAGGAAAAAAATGAATACAGCTAGTATATTAGTTAAAAAAAACAGGTAGTCCAATCTTAAACCTGATTCTTGACCATTAACATGACTGACGACTAAAACGGCTTACTCCAAGAAAGAAAAACAGGGTTTAAGGTTATTTCTGGTGAAGAAAAAGCTGCAGCTACACTCCTTCACACACACAGGTTTTGAAATACACCAAGGAATAGCCTCTGGCCTGTGGCAGCCATGATGAAGCAAGGCAAGCAAATATCCTCTCCTCATCTCCCAAGGTACCAGTGCTTGCCCAAGGCATCTGCCGACATCGTTAGGAAGACTCCACAGCACCTACCCGATTCACTCTCTAGCAGCAATCCAAATCTTGATTCTAATTATCATTAATCGCAGCCGGGCCCTCTCATCGCAATTCCCTTCCATGCTTTTCTACTGGCCTCTCTGCAGGAAGTCAGACTGCTGTGTTAGTAAGGCAGAAGGCCCTGAAGACCATAGACCGAGTAAAGCAGGGGACCCCTGCCTTGCATCAATGAGGAATTGGCAGATGAACGTGGGGCACCATTTCCATCTGAGAGCCTGTATGAACGCTTCTCTCATATTGAACTACAACAGAGGAATGTGGGAGCACTGAGCCCTGGAAGATAGGCAGGGATACACGGAAGGTAGATGAGGATGTGATTTAAGGGTGGCAGACTGGCTGGTTTTGATGTGGGCAAGGGATAGAGATATCCAGGATTCACACTGGGCAAATTTTACACTTATGTGTGCACCAGTTTTACTTTCTAATCTCAGTCTGAGGCAGAAACGACATTAGCTCTTAACATGTCAAACATTAATCTGATCTACAAATATGAATTAGCACACATGCACACACAGGAGGATCTCTCACACATGCCTATCAAATAACATCTGCTCAGACACCTCACAATGAAACAGAGCTACAAAGGAAAAAGTACATGCAGCCAACACTGCCCTCTAGGACTGGCAGAAGAGATGAGGCAAAATTGTCTGTATAAATACGTAAACAAATGCAGTACCTGTACTCCTGAGGCGGGGTGGAGGTCGGGCCGCTTGAACTAGCAGCAGGTCAGAGAAGAAGCTCCTCCTCTCCTCTTCTCCTGGAGGGCACAGCATTACTACCTCACCATAGGTCCTCTGAAAAATACTTCTCACCTGTATAAAACAAGGTTATTGATTAGAGATTATTGCCAACACAACACTTGCCATGTCTTACAAACAGAGCCCTTCTACAATTAAAAGTCATGACACACAGCTACATTTACTTACTATGGCTACTTATTAATTTACTGTTTATTTTATTTATTTGTGTCTATTTTTTATTTTTAAATTTATTCATTATAGTTGGCTGTAAAAATTACTTTAATTCTGCCCCAAAATTCATTTCAATTTGTATAACCGCTATGAAACTGATTACATATATATATGTGCTCAGAAAGTACAGTAATAAATAATTGTTACATAGGCAATGCAAGCACTATTTTCCTCACCCACCACACAGACTAAATGCATTATATGCTTTGAAATCACTACCAGAGGTAATGAGAAAATAGGTCATTTCTACAATTATCTTCAGACATGTCCTATAACAGATGGTAAAGCCCCTAAACAAAGTTTGCCATCTTGAAGGCAACTGATGCTTACACTAAACTGATAACAATAATAATAACTGTACTAAGCCTTGTGAATGCACACATTATACAAAACACACATCCTAGTTATCACACCTTTATCGGTCACTAGCAACTGTTCTTACAACACCAGACATCTCATTGATTTTCTCTGGATTGCTCACACACCTCTACTTGATGCTTTGTGAGACTACTGGCAGCGAAATAATAAGAAACTGGTTTCACTGACTGGTGTCTATTGAGAGAGTATTGAACACCTTTTGGTTGTAATCTAACCTGAAGTCCAAAAACTTGGACTGTTTAGATCTAATAGCATTTACATCAGGCTTAAATCCGAGGCCGGTTCTAGGCAGGGGCAAGAGGGGGCAGTGCCCCCGCAAATAAATGTCTTGCCCCCTCAAATCAAAATTTTAGACGTTGAGAAAGCACATGTTAATATACTACTAAATATATATTGACAAAATTATCATCGGTAGCGGAAAAATCCGACAAGAAGGGGCACTTTTTATTAGCGTGTCTGTCCGTCCACTGTGTGTATTCACAGGCTGCAGCGCACACACACACACACACACACACACACCCTGAGTAAACATCCAATCAGCGTCCGTATGCAAATGAGTCAGCACGTAGTCTAACGGGGTAGTGACAGGTTTCAGTGTGGTTACGGAGAGGAAAGACATTGAAGAAGCTGCACAAACGCATCTCGGGGAGTGTGAATACTTCGCGCCGAAATGAACTTTGTTCTTGTTCTTGTCACCTCTGGAGCGAGGAGAAAGCTCTTTGTTCTCGTGGAGCATGCTCCCAGCTCTACAACAAGCACAGAGACGTGTCCATGTCCGCTGAATGTGACAGACTGAAGACAAATGGCCACTGTCTGACAGAGCCCTCCTAAAGCCCTGCCTCAGACTGTAGTTCTACACTGTTCTGTTTCAGATCACCGCTGCAGTTTCTACAAAGCAGCTTACTTAATTTCCACTCCAGCTCTAGCAGGACACAGACACTGCAATGTTTCCATTTTATATGAAAGTTTTTGCAAAGGGAAATAGGAGACTGTGGTTGTAAAGTGGACAGGAGTAGAGTGCTTTAAAAACTACAAATAAAACAAACAAATAATAATCTGCTGTGCATTATTTATTTTAGTGTTACTTTTATTCATAAGACCTTTTAGGTTTGTAAACTTAAACTTACTTTAGATTACATGTTTTTGAGAATGAGACCATCCAGATAAATGTTATGTTGTTGATTAATAAAATCTGGATTAAGGATATTTTATTTATTCAATGTTTATGTTTCAGTTTTCCCCTGAGGGATCGCCACCTTATAGTGGTCAGGGGGATTGCGTGCCTCAGTGCTATACCAGCAGAAGCTTAGTCTTCAGGTGGGACTCACAAGTTGGACAGGTCTGAAGATAAAGGCCTGACAAAGTGCAATCCACTTCTCCAGGCTGGCTTTTGACACAGCTAACAACCCAATTCAGCAAGGAACATATCGTCACTATAAGACCAGAGGAAAAAAGTGCTTTAACATGACGTGTACACATAATGCCCCCTTCACATTTCTGACTGCCCCCTCATACATGCCTGTCTAGAACCGGCCCTGCTTAAATCCATCTAGTTACTTTATGCATAGCTAGAAGAGAACAGTGCTCTCTTTTTACACAAGCATCTATACTGAGGGTTATGGGGGTTTTCCAGATCCCAGTTCAGTTCTGTGATGGAGCTCAAGGCTGTTCCCAACAGGACAAGTACAACAGCCCTGTTGCTGACTTAGCACCAACTTCCTACTTTGTATCTCCCCATCCATCTGTCATTCACATCGATCTTCTCCCTCCCATGGCATGTTTGTTCTCTCTGCATTGCCTTCTGTTCCCTTTCTGAACCTCTCTCTAGATTGTTCTTTCTACTCTCAGTAGAAGAGTTTAAAGGGTGAAGAAGGATGGAGTAAAATCCAAGGAAGGCAGTAGGGGAGCCAGAGACAGTCTAACTTTATGTAGCGCACAGCAGGTAATGATTCTTAGTGTTTTCATAATGATAAAGGCAGCGGGGGTGCTGACACAGAGATGGATACCAGAAATGTGTGGATGAATGAATGGTTAAAAAAAGGGATGTTATATAGAGGACAGTCAAATGTATGTCACCATAAATCTTTATGTGTTTGTGCATGTTTTCAATGGGACATGCACTTCCAAAGAAAATTATTAAAAAAAATGTGTCAGGCTAAAGCAACCGTTTTTATTGCATAATGTACTCTAACCTGCAAAACCCACGCCTGTCACAGACAGACACTGCCCTATTACTATAATTACCATCAATTTTAAATGGAAAAAAAAAATCTCAAGGCAAGTGTAAAATTAGTTGACTTGGCTCTTCAAGTAAACCACATAAAAAGCAGCCAAAGCTGAAAAACCTCTCTCTCTCTGATTGCTCTTGTTCTCTCCTCTCAGATATTAGAAGAGATCACACATCCTGAAATAACCAAATCATTACTGTTCTAAAACTGAGCAAGTCTAGATTTCAACCACCAGCTGTTGTCCCAAGCATTGAGTAATGGTTGAAAGAAATACAGGAAGGCTTGCAGAAAGAGGAGCTCAGAAATTGTAAAAGAAATTTGTAGGAGAACTACAGCTGCTTTGTTTTGCAAGTAGTCACCTGAGGTAGTTCAGCCCTCCAAGTTACATCCCTGTGGAGGTGTTTTTGTCACAAACAACTAGGTGGAGATTCATAACACGCTGGAGGGATTACACATCCCATGTGGCCCATAAATGCCTTGGGATCCCACCACCCACCCCCCCAGCCAAAGAGAACTGGAGAAGATTTGGGAGAGGCCTTGTTTTGCCTACTGCCACCACTCCCAGAAAGCAAAGAGCAAAACAGAGACAGTATCCATTTTTATGCTCCTGCTAAATCAAAACAAAGGAGGAATGATCAGCGATGCTTTGCTTTCATGGGGGCATATGGGGCATGACAGAAAACAGGGGGTCAGTATCAAAGAGTATTGAAAAGAACTTTCACACAGTGATGCATCATTGGTGCAAGAAGAAGAAGAAGCAGCAGGCAGGATTTTTTTCTTCTCCCCAGATCTTTTTCTAAAGAAAATTACTCTTCTGTGTGTACACAAGTATAAGATTCCAAAACATACTGTCCCAATATAAAAGGGTCATCGCACCTGTTTCTAAGGCTTTTCCACCCACTTTCAAGTCCTTCCATTCAGAACAGTACTGGTTAGAGGACACCTCACTCACCTACCTCACAAGGGAAGACTGAAGGGTTTTTAATGCTGCTGTGCCACCAGATTTTTGAAGCATTTATATAGTGTATGTATAAAATTGGCAGTGGAGACATTCCCATTATACAGTATGCAATTATGAGCCCCTGAAATCTCCTTCTCAGGGGGTGGTATACCTTTTAACATAATGGGTCACCGTTGTTGTCTCTAACTGCAAGTACATTGCTCCTACAATCACATCTATGAGTAATCTCCATCGGTCTTCCACTGAAAAGGAAGTCAATCTAAATGGACTGAACGGCTGTTTAGGGAGGGAGGGAAGCAATGTAGTTGGACCCAAGCCTGCAGTGTCAGTTTTGGCTGGGGAGGGATGCTGCATGTTCCCTGCTGAGGTTTGGAGCAGAGACAGCAGCTGTCACTGTGTTCTCTGTGCCAGAGTGAAACAAGACTCGTAGAGATAGCCAAATCACTTAAAGCACCATAGACTGCAGCATGTCCATGCTAAACATGTTTGATAATTCTAACAATACTTGCAAACAGATCTAATTATGAGATGAAAAAGCTGCTAAACTGCACACAGCTTGAGCAATTTTACGTTATTTCAGCCAATAAGTGAAAAAAAAAAAAAAACAGCAGGACCAACTATTCTATATGTTATACATATATGCAGCAGTAGCAGTATAGTTGCTAGTCTTGCTCTAGTCATTTTTAGTTGGACATTTTAAAGAACTTAACCCTAACTTGTTTAGAGAGCATCCAATCCATTACATTTAGTACTGTTAGGTATGAGAGACAATTTCATTTCCAACTGTGAAAATGTCAGCATTTTCTTAGCATAAATAAGGCAGTAATGATATTTACCTTTCTGTCAATCATTAATCATCACACAATTGCCAAAGACTAACTACTAATGCAGGAACAGTGCAGACAGAAGAACAGCATGGGGTGCAAGCATAATTTGCTTTTTACCATAGATTAAAATGAGTAAAATGACCTCTGCGAGGTCTCTACAATTTTATTGCAAAGAACTGATTAACAAGTGTAATGATGCAATTTCAT
Organism: Parambassis ranga; assembly: GCF_900634625.1. Classification (NCBI taxonomy): domain Eukaryota; kingdom Metazoa; phylum Chordata; class Actinopteri; family Ambassidae; genus Parambassis; species Parambassis ranga. The sequence goes on from NC_041043.1 coordinate 8,350,253, forward strand.
TAATGGGTACCATCCCAGGTTTCTACAACTGAAAAAAACACACAGGGAGAGAAGGCAGCATAGCCTCATGATAGTCTTGTTATTATCATGGTGGCTTGATGGTGACTTGAGTAAACTACCGGTATATGCTAGTTTACTCAAGTCCAATTTTCCAGACTAAAAACCTATGTGTTGACCAAAGAAAATAAGATGTGCACAAAAGGCAGCCTTAACTGTACTCTGTCTTTTCATGAGTTGCTCTGAGTGCTCCTTGAACTTTTCAGAAAAGGTGCACATGATGTCATTGTATTATCTTTTTGGTGTAATATTGTTGATTTGTCACGGAAACAACACCCACATTGTAAGGCAGTTTGTCTTCATTCAAGCAGCACTCAAACATCACTTCATCTGCTTTGATTTTTACAATTCGGAAGTAAACTATGAAACATAATGCTAAATCTGGTTAAAAAAAATGAGATTCTTAGCAACTGGGATTTAGAAAAAAATAAAGGACCTTACTGCAACACTTGTACATACTGGCAGGAAAACAAGGAATAGCAAGACACAAAGCTTTAAATAAGCCATTTTTCTGACAAGCATAAGCATAACTTCAAAATAAAAAAAAACAATCTAGAGGTTAATAAAGGGCTTGGGCCATTCTGGGTGAAACAGCCCAGGTGCTTCAGTCCTAATGAGTCAACTACAAAGAAAAGCTCATCCCAAGATGCTCCCTTGCCTTGGAGCATGGCCATGGTAAAGGCTTTGCCAAAACAGCAGCCACACACATGCACAGAGTCAGAAACAGATAAAAAAAACTCCAGTCTGCACAGGCATACTGATACGGAGTGTGTGGCTTGGGGAGAAGACATGGGGCTGCCAACCCCCAGACCTAATTAAAGCCCTTCTGTTGCCTGACAAGAGGACCCTCCTCTCTTATTTCTCTGTGTGCCTTTTTGTCTTTCCGATCTTCTGCATTTCCTCTTTCACTAACTGGAATCCCTTTGCTTAGAGCCTAACCCACACCGGGTGGTCTGACTCTGTTTTGGCTTTTAGAAAGAGAATGATAAATCCAAGAGGAAGGATAAAGAAGCAGGGGCAGGCAAACCCACAAAGAGACTTGGCAGTGAAATAAATGACAAAGAAAGCAGAAAAACTAGGGGATTAGATGACCTTGAGTGTGACACCCAACCACAAAAAGGGGCAAAAATAATCTCATCCACCATCCATCAACTTATATGTGACAATAGGTTAACACCCTTCTCTGTCACATAATGGTAAAACGGGCAATGTGCAATCACTAAAAACAAAAGGCAGTCCTCTGGGTACATCTGGAAATGTCAGCTCAGGTGTGTGTGTGTGTGTGTCTGTGTATAAACACTATGCTCCTACCTCATCTGACAGCTTTGAGTAGTGAGTCTCTGCAGTGGCAAGGATAAGGACAGGACTGAAAGAGGGCACATCCTGCAGCAGGGTGAGGAAGGTGCTCTTCACAGTGTCACTCACTGTGTCCCACCATTCTGAGATATGTGGCATGTACACAACGCTGGGCACACTCCTGCGGGCCTCGCGGAAAACCTACAATAGTACGAATCGAGCACACATTGTGTAAATATCAATGAATTAAAAAAGAAAGCTGTGAATGCTAATAAGCAACTTTTTGTCTTCAAATTTCTGCTCTGCTGGCCTAAATGCCTGTACTTCTTTTATTCAATTGTTTGTGTATGCGTTACCTGAGCACAGGACTCCTCCGGCGTCTTGGCGCTGACGGAGTAGAGAGTGGGCAAGTCCAGGCGGTGCACTGGAAGCTTGTCCAGGTGGTGCAGCAAGGCAGGGGCCAAGTGGGAGCTCTGTCCGGAACCTAGCGTCCCTGCAAGCAGCAGACGAGGCCTGTATGCTGTGGGCTGTTTAAGGGCAGAACTAGAAAAAGATGAGAGTTTATAGTTAGTATACAATACATCACCAAAGTGCTGCAGTCATTCAAACAACTCTGTCACAGCAGCTACTGTTTCCTTTTAGTATTTGTCTCTTGCTGCAAAGCTACAGTTGCCATTAACTCAACTGTGAGTGTTTTACTCTAAATGCATGCTTAATGTAAACGTAATGACAGGCCTTACTGTGAAAACACCTCAGAATACTGTGTTGTACAACAATGCCAGCAAAAAAGGAACATTGTTGAGTATTATTCTTTCAGTGTGAAACATTTAAAGAACTGAGAGTAATCGCAACAAAATAAAGGTTGGGTCCCTCTGAATTGAAGTAATTTCTCAAGTACTGCAGTAGAGCAACACAGGAAAACGAATGAGCTACACAAATAACAAACCTCCCACTTCAACCATACAATGTAAAAAAGTGAGGCCGTCCCTTGGTATCTGTTTAATGAATACATAGGGAAGGCAGCCTGCTTTCAGTCACTCAGTGTTGCTTTGAAGGTTTTCATACTACGGTACTCATTTTACAGGATGGGACAGCAAGACATCACTCATCACAACTAATTACTACATTGCCTCTCCCATATGTTATCTGTATCCACATAGTGTGCCAGATGGGTTTTTTCACTCACAGAAAAGGACCTTGAAAACTTTCTGGAAAAAGCAGGTACTTTTCAACAGTATTTTTATTGGATGAACCAGGGTAACATCAACCATTTGGATCAACAAACTATGTGTTTCACAGAAGACACACGTCCTAAAGTCTGTGCAGATACAAGAGCTAAAAAGCAGCCAGTTCTTCCTTGATCTCAGGGGTAAAGTAACACTTCTCACTGAGCCCAAAAACCATTAACACAACTTAATGGCACTGACCGCTATTTAAAAGCTGTCGATCCATACTCCAATAAGCTCTTTAATAATCTTGCTTTCTTTTGTGTCAAACAACCACAAGCACATTTTACACTAGAGGCTTGACAAGTGCTTAATAGTTTAATCAACAAATGATTTCAGTAAATAAAAAGCAATAGGTCAGTCCTTGAGAAATTTAGTTCTCTCCACTTTTGGATGAAATCAGAATTATCTTAACGCCTTTTAGTTTGCTTTTATCCTCTTCTCTGATGCAGCCCTTTTGACACAAAGCTGAGGACTCAACAAATACTCTCTGTGCACAATTTGTTGCTTTTTTTACTTCATTGTACATTTTAAATTTTTGTTTACTTGTTAACTAGATGTTGCCTTCTGCAAAGAAAATAACTTGCATTTCCATTACAACTAGTGTGTTATCTTTAATAAAATAACTACAATAAATACCAAGGAGTTGGCACATTGCTGATACATTTATTCTGTGTCAGATCAGCTTCTGAAAATGTAGTTATAGAGTATGTTGTCCACAATTTGTTTGCCAAACACATCTTGGCATCTTTATAAACATACTTTGTGATAAACATAGCTGTCCTTATTTTCCCTTCTAAGATTTCAAAACTTCATGTTTTGAAGTACTTACAAAGAAAATTGAAGAAAGGGTCTGTGCATTGCAGAAGAGGAGAGCGGACTCTTTGGGGATGCAGCAGGCTGGACTTCATAGATGGAAGCAGAGCCGTCCTCATTGTCATCGTCGCTGTACAAGTCCTCTTCAAGCAGATGATTGTCACCGCCTAGCATACACAGGAATACTGCTTATAAACAAGTACACGTGAGGTAGCCATGACATCATCTCTACAAAGATGAGTCAGTGCAATCCTGTCATTGAAATTATTAAGGGCAATTCACAAAAAAAACAGATGGTATCCTTATTAGGTGAGTAACAGCAGCCACTTCAAATAATGCAGTGCCTCGGGAATTTCATCATGTCCTTACAGGGTGCAAGAACTTTAACTTCTACAAGACATGTCCCTTGGTCAAGTGCTGCAATTATTTGCTGCTCTTCTGTCAACTAGAGTGAGAACTGAATTATTAAAATGCTCACAGGATGACTAGTTATCCAATCTCTGTGCTATCACCTCGACATACACAGAAGCCACGTTTCATCACAGATTCTACATTTATTGTGTGAGGGCAATACAAAGCACTTGGTAATAAGGTAGGGGGAAAATAAAAAGAGATAATCAAATACTACAAGGTGCAAACAGCAAAAACAAACTAACAAGTGAGACAGGTGTCATGAGAAAAGAGCAGCATCCAGCAGCAGGAAAGAGAGAATAAATCATAAAGCAGCCGCTTTTGTTGCACATTCCTACCATGTGTGTTGTCCCTGTCAGTACACTGAGCATGGGGGAAGACTCGGAGCAGAGCTTTCAGCACCAAAGAGAAAGAGCTGGCCAACAGAGGCCTAAGGGTGGGGGACAGGGCCCGGCCCGGGGAAGCTAGAGCCCTCTGGGAGGCTGGGACAATTGCCCTCATTGCCTTGCTGAAGTCGCCAGGCCCCAGGACGATGGAGGTGACATCCAGCTTCAGTTTGACGCTGCTGCCATAGATCTGGGGGTAGCGGCGACGTAACGCCACCAAGGCTGCCTCTGTGCAAAGTGCTTTGATGTCAGCACCACAGTAGCCTGGGATTAAGGCAGATGAATAAGGGTTGATCAGTCATTTCCCCAGCAATTGTTGGTTTTATTATTTGGAAAAAACAACATGAGTTACTCATGTTGTATTTAGCTACGGTACTTATACATATACCTTATTCCATTTTACTCTTACCGACACATTTTTCTGCAAGTTCATCAACAAATGGCTCAGCCAATTTGGGATTCCAGTCCCGTGTGTGAATCTCCAAAATGTGCTTTCTGGCCTGAAACAAGATAAAGACACAATTGGAAAAAAAGAGCAAATACAGTTGGAAAATGCAAACAAAGAAAACAAAACCTAACTTAACAAAAAAAATTAAATTTAGAAAAAAAAGGAAGCGTACTGAGTGCGTAAATTCAGCTGAAGGGTTTGCCAACATGATGCCCTTCAACTCATTGCACAGGACTTTGTCATATATCAAAAGAAAGAGGTTTTGTCACAGTCTCACACAGTTGTCTAACACTGGCAATACCAGAATCTAGCTGAACTTAAAAGTGCATATTTACAAAAGAGCATGGTTTTTAAAATCCTACTGTGTGGACAAATGATGCAAGGTGACCCATTATACAGGCTCAATGGGGAGGAGTCAGTGACAATAAGCTGTTTTTCACATATACTCATTTGTAACATTGTTTTATTCCCAGCATTAAAAATAAACAGCTTTGCCTCCCCCCAAGTGCACGATTAAAGCAATCAGATTTGGAAAACAATTAATCTTCAGAAAATTGAATTCTATTTTTTCAGAAACCTAATGAGCACCTGCTTTGCCACTTGCTTCTTGACTCAAACATCCAACAGCAGGAAAAAAGCTCAGTCTTAATAGCCAGAGTGCTGCATGTACCAATCACAATTTCCACAAGTGAAAGGAGGTATTATTTTGAATTTCCGGCTGGGTGTGCATTTGCAGCACTGTAAAGTATGCACAGCAAACAACACTTAAATAGATTATTGAAAGGTAAACCTGTAATTGTGAAAATCCCATACACTCAATGTAATTGTTTTATACAATCAAATGTTGTTGCATTGATTTAAAAGTACTTGTAGCACAGCGAAAACACTACTTGTGGAAAGGTCCATTGTTTCCATGCACACAATGCACACAATATTGACGTTTGTCACCTTTTTGTCTGGCAGGCTGAACAGAAACTCCCGGTCAAAGCGTCCAGGCCTCCTGAGTGCCGGGTCGATAGAGTCAAGTCTGTTTGTAGCACCAATGACCACTATCTCCCCACGACTGTCCAAGCCGTCCATCAAGGCCAGCATAGTGGACACAATAGAACTGGGCAACACAATGCAATACGTTACTTGATTATGTTTAGTAATAAAAAATAATGCTAAAAGTAATTGAAGAAAACAAGAACAAAGTCTAATATGTGAATAAACGGATGCCATGTATATAAAGGGCAGGCATATTTCAATGATAGAAACAATTTTGACAAAACCTCAAATACTGGCCAAGCAAACAAGTCTATTTCTGCAAAGAGTGCACAGATTTGGCCTAAGAACTGAATAACTGAACAAAACAGTGAAGAGCTAAAATATTAACCGTTATTCTCCCAGAACAACAGAGCTCAAATACAGTGTTTACCTAGCCTGTGAAAAAAGCACTGCCTCCATAATACATATAAACGTTTCATTTTTTTAAATAATCTTTGTTCCAAAATTACAATGCCACATTTTACAGTTACAAATGTTCAATTTCGTAGATGGCAATTGTTTTTAGCAAGGATCAACATGCTGTGTTTGCATAATAGGATGGTATTTATTTAGTTGCACTATGTACAGTTTATAAACCACTTCTACCTCCACTCACCTGTGCAATAACTGTTAATATGTAAACTGTTTATAATGTATATATCTTTTTATTGGTAGTCTATTTTATAATGTATACATCTTTTTCTTAACTTATCCTTTGCTGTCTGTATGCAAAAATGCAATTTCCCCATTGTGGGACTAATAAAGGTTTCTTAATCTTAATCTTAATTCCTCAACCGCAGTTCACATGAAACACTCAAAATCAGAAGTGAAACTCTTGTCACTGGCAGATGAGCACACAAATAAGGACTCAAGTACTCTAGACATGAAGCACCCAAATACAGATCCTGCCAGTTTCACTTGTAATCAACAACAATGCCAGCACTTCTGGACTTGTAGATCTAGCAAACCTACACCACCTATTGGCAAGTAAAATAACAGCAGCAGCAATAAATATGTGGATCTGCCAAATACACAATATAGCATGTATATGACTGACGGTCCATTCCGTGTGATTTCCTCTTTGATAATTACACACTCAACTGCTTGTGAAGCAAAACTCATTTTGACATCGCAGTGTGCTGAGATACTGGTAGGTTTGTAAAATAACAGTACGTATAAAACAGATGTACCTTCTTTAAATGAGGGTTACAACCACATCAGTCTTACCTGTGTATCTGGTCCTGTCTGCTGGAGCGAACAGGAGCCAATCCATCAATTTCATCAAAGAAAATAATGGATGGCCTCATCAGGTAAGCCTGTTCAAAAGTACATGCAAAGCCATTGTCAAACTTCTACAAGAGAATTATGTTCAGTAAATAAATAATAATAATAGATATTTCATACATCCAACACACAAATAGAGATCTGAAAAAGACAAATATCCACTTTTCTGTTTACACCATTGATTTAGGTTTCATGGCTTGTCGCCAATGGTGACTGCACGGGGGGGGGGCAGCGTAACTCACCTGGTCAAAGAGCAGGCGTAGCTGCCGTTCTGATTCCCCGACCCACTTGCTGAGGCAATCGGCTCCTTTCCTCATGAAGAAGGAAACCTTCCTTTCTCCCTTACTGCACTCGTTGGCAAGTGCCCGTGCAACCAGGGTCTTTCCTGTCCCTGGTGGACCATAGAACAAACACCCTCTAAAAAGCAAAGAGAGAGGAGAGGGCATCTATGCTTGTTGAATCATTGCAAACTGAGCCACTATAAAACTGAATTGAAAAATAAAATGAGTCTGTGATAGAATTCCAGATAAAGGAAAATATGTATGTAGCAATAATATTTCTCATTCATCTGTTTCTTGTTTCAATTCCATATTGTTAGTCTAACCTTAACAAACTCAAAAACAGGCATTCTTGCAATTAACTGTGATTGCTTCTCACCTGGGAGGCTGAATCTTGAACTTTTCAAAGATTTCAGGATAAAGTAAAGGGAACACCACCATCTCCTTTAGTGACTGAATGTGATTACTGAGGCCACCCACGCTGTCAAATCTCACCTTGGGAGAGCATACAGGCACACATGAAAGTCATCTGAGGATGTCTTTATATATGGCAACAAGATAAACTGCAAGTATTTCAGACAAAAAATAGCTTCTTCTTAACTGTGGCACAAAAGGCATTTCATTTGTATTTTCACTCACTGAGCTATCGAGGTTCATAGGGTCCACATCCGCCAAGCTTGCACCCACTTTTACCCGATCGCGCAGCACCCCACTAGCAAGATCTTCTGCAGTCAAGTTCATAGGCAAACATCTGTTGAAATCAAAGCAACTGGGATAAATAACAATGACTAACAAGTGGCTCTTGAGGGGTCAGTATAGAACATGTAGAGCTTATCAGATGGCTGGAGAACAAAATAAAGCAGCTGTTTGACACAAACAGTAACAACAACCATAGCTACAACTTCAACTTCTCAAATATTTAGCCATAAACATGAAAGTACAGAGAGGTGAGAAGCAATGGGGCAAGAAAGAAAGAGGCAACAGGCACAGGCTGGATTCACACCTGGCACTAAGGGCTGTACTAAAAGAAAGAAACACAAAAGTAAGATGAAAAGTAGAAGGTAGTAGCAGCCCACACCTGTTCCTTGCCCGGGTCATGCTCTTGCTTTTTCGTCGTTCAAACCGCTCTTCATCCGACGACGAGGTGGTGTCGCTGCTGTGAATGGCATGTTTCTTCACTCTGGAGAAGTGTGACAACAATTTCAATACAGTGCGACATCCCTCTCCACTGTCACGTCCCTTAATCTGCAGCAGACATCTTTTTAAATCTACCACTGTGAGTTCAGTAATCATACCAGTGAAAAATCTACTTCAGACCGACACATTGTAACACACACACTGTCACATTTGGTGATTTCTCACAATAATTTGCACACCTTATATGGCTTCTTCTTGCTGGGGATCTGTGGGTGTCAAAAAGTGAGGGGTTGCTCTGTTTTCTGTTCACAGGCTCTGTGAGATGAAACACAAAGTCACCAGTAGTGAGACAACTAGTAAATAGATGTGATTAAAACTCTTTAAAAACAAATAACTTATCCAATAGTGGGAGGAAGACGATGTATGTGCACAACTGGATTGGGTCCGATAATAAAATCATTACCAATAGGTGGTGCCTCATATCTCTGCACAGTTTTGCGCTGCCTCAAGTTGTACGGTCTGTCATTTTCCTCTCCTGCCTCTTCTGCTTCATCCCCTTCATCATCTTCATCATCATCCTCTGCATCTTCCTCCTCTTCCTCACCATGAGATTCTGAAAGTCAAAAGGAAAATACTAAAATGTCAGAATTATTCTGACATCATTAATTATTTTGTTATTTCTTGTACTTCATAAAGCTTTCATAAAACCCATCCTGCTTCACTGAGAACATTAGTAGGACACAGACCTTCTGTCCCTTCCTCCTCATCCTCCTCCTGCTCTGTTTTGCTCAAGACTTTGTGGTGCGCCGGCATGTTGAACGTGCTTCTACGCATGGACTTTCTGCGTTTCACCCGTGAATACATGTCCATGTTTTCCTAGGAAAAAAAAGAAAAATAGCCTCATTGGTACTTGCTTTGTTCTTGTTGACTTGCAATTAGGCAGTACTTTACCAGCTGTGTGTTACAGCAGTTCTGCACTCACTTCTTCAGTTTCTCCAGTCCACATGCGTAGTCGCTCCACCTCGCGGTTCTGTCTGATGTTGCTGATGTTGTCCATCTCCTGGAGAACAGCCTCGGCAGTGCTGTAAATAAAACAGAGCAAAGCAGAAAGTGACTGTGTGTACAGTGATTTTACCCACAATTCCCTGACGAGCAAACGCTGCACCAGTCTGCACTAGTTGGGGACCGTCATGTGTAGTCGGCACCAAAATCTGTTAGTGTGTGAGGGGGGTGAAGACGCAAATCTGCAAGTGTGTGAGGGAAACAGACTCAACCCAACCTCTGTCGCAGTCATTCAAATATGTTGCCATTTATTTGGCTCGAGTCTGGACATAGTTGGGTAGTGTGAACTGATCACATACCCAACTGCAATCATGTAGCTAACAGCCAATGAAAAAAAGAGGGTGGGACACAGGAGACAGCAGGAAGTAGCGGGAATATCAAAACAACTATCGTCTCCTTCTCCACTTGATCCAAACCCGTTTTTTTTCTGAGCAGATAGCTGCGCAGACAACAGCAGTGAGCTGACTGTCATCTGTGTTTGTTTACATCTTCTTCTTTCTCTTCCTTCTTCTACAAGTTTGTTGCCAGCTAGCAAACAACAAATTGCCGCATTAACGCCACCAGCTGGTATGTTTGTTTGTAAACTGCCGTCATCGCGAGATTTTGCTGCGTTCATTTGGTTTAATTTGGTTTAACAAATCCTGTAGTCTGTGATCCCTCATGAGGCACAGTTGCTGTGACCCCCATCATCCTAAAAAACCTGCTGAATTAGTGTGTACTCCTAGTGTTTTCAAAATCTGTTAAGACTGGAAAAGTTGTGTAGTGTGTCCCCAGCCTAAGACATCAATAATAAAAATCTCTGTTATTGTGTAAATAACTTAAACTGTATACACTGCTCAGTACCTATAAATCTTTTAAGATATAGGTAGAGCTAAAGTCATTTTTATAACATAAAGATGTACTTTTTGGGAATTCTCCTGCTTTTGGGGAGTCCTCTACAAAAATAAATAAAGCGTGCACCGACTAATTTTTCTGTCCTGCTTTTTCTCTGTTAGAGCAGCGATGCAAAGGAAGGTGTCAGTAGTATCAGTGCAAGCTACCTGTTGACCAGCTGGTCAAACAGCAGGCTCTGATTCAGGTGTTCAAATTGGCTCTTCTTCACCCGGCAGCTTCTCTTCAGTTCCATGTGGCCATTCATACGAGAGTGATCTCCCCCTCCACTCTCCTCATTCCGGTGATTCATATGGGCTGCAGCATCACAAAAGACAACATACAAGTCTTTAATATTATGTTTTCATCATGTGTACACTTGTAAAAAAATGATTGATTGAAAAAAAATACATTACCATGCCCATTTTGCATTATGCGAGAGGATAACCTAGAAAACAAAACAACAAAGTGAAACTATACAAGATGTTCTATACAAGATGACTACAGTTTCAGTATCCCAGTGACTACATGATATTCTGACACAAACAAACAGCTGACCTGGTGCGGTAGGTGGGAATGCCCCAGCTGACCCTCTGGCCTTTAGTCTGAGGGGATGGGGAGGTGTCACTGGAGCTCTGCTCACAGGCAATCTGCCGTCGCGTACGTTTGGAAGGTGGTTCCAACCGTGGACTGCTGGGAGGGCTCGCATCACTGCTGGGTTCCTTCTGTTGAACAGAGAGAGACAGAAAGTCCGAGTGTAAGAATGAAAAATAATCTGAACTTGCAAGCAACAGAAAAACAAGAAGGCAAACACTGTAGAATGGCATCACACTGTGTAGAATGAAACAACATAAAAACTTCAAGGACAGAAGACAGCAAGAACTCCAAATGACAAAACCAGATTACAGTATTATGATGAGACAAGACACCCTATGTCTCACTCCTCAATGTATTCTGTGAATCACAGCACAGCACCAGACATATGCCCTTGATGCTAACGCCCTTCACAGCTTAACTTCCCTGCTGATATGAGAGCATATCTCACTGTTGTCATAGGCAACTGTCTGCAATGCCAACAGAGGGGGTTTTCTGACTGGCTGGATAGAAAGATGCAGACAGACTAAAAAGTGCAGGATGTACTAACAGCACCTAGATGCACAGGTGGCCAAACAAGCACAACTTGAAATCATTTCCTCTTTTAAATCATTTTGCAAATCGTGCTACAAAACAATGGCCAGTATTAGGAAAAGGGCAGCATGGAGCACACTGAGCCAAGCAGAAATGTAGTGTCCAAAATCATCTGAATTCTGGAAGTTTGGGAACTTAAAATAAAGTTTGTCACACTAAATTATTTCAATCACATATTTTAAAATCATGTGTCATCAATTATCCTGGCTTGCAACCCACAGGATTGAACACAGGCGAGTAATTACTCAAATTACAACCGCAATGTTGCAAAAAATTAGACACTCCAAACACGGTTTAAAACCCAAGAATCTGCTAATGACCACCAATAAATTAACTGATGAGTGTTTTATATGCCTTCGTCTGCCATTAGTGGTGTAATAATCGTAAACAATGCGGAAATACAGATCTGCTTTGCTTGCATAATCTCAATGTTTACATTTTGAGACAAAGGCTGTCAGACTGCTTGTAGGTCAACCGTTCGAAGTAAAAACTAAAGCTCCTTATCACGGGTTTCGAGGAAGTATAGATACACTGTTTGACATAACGCTAACTATACGTTTACGTTAAAAACACTAACTGTGAAAATGCTACAAACAGGGGGGCTTTAGGGCATTTACTACTGAAAGTTCACCAAGTTCAGACTTGCTAAATACGGGACATGAGCCAGCCAACTGTTGTGAACCTGGGACTCCCTTCCCCCACTGTAAGCTAGCTGTCGGGCTAGCTGTAACCTACAAATGCTAGCTTAACTAACGCTTTCTCTTTATGTTAAGGAAAATAATTACGCTGATAGCTCCATGGTGCAGACGGGAAGAAGTACTAGTGGTCTTGTGTCAAAATCCCAGTTGTCTTTGCTGGGAAGGCTGACTGTGGTGAAACAAGTCAGCCGGGTAAAATTGCCAAACACAAAGGGAACTCAACTTGGGGCTAGCCAGGAGTTCATGTCGCTAGCTTGTAATTTGACAGCTGTACAATGTGTCCAGTACGAATGACACGCGTATGAAACACTTCATTCAAGTCCTGTATTGTGTATCTGCGTGACTGAGAGGGTGTCAGTCTCAATGCTGCTCGTATTTTGACGTGAATAATACATAATGTGGAACACCTTGAGGCCACAGATACAGCTACCTAGCCAACTAGCAGAGCCAGCTAGCTCGCCGGCAAAGAAAAGAAACCGGCTTACATGTTCCTCAGAGTTTCGCTCGTTTCTCGACGATGACCTAGTCCTCGAAGAGATGAATGGCTCGCTCCTCATCCGTGAGCTTTTCCTTGTGTTCACCATGTTTTTTTTCTTTTTGTCTGCCCCTACTGAATCTCTGTAACCGGCTCCAAACACTGCCTCAGTGAGCGCAGCATCGAGGCGCCATTTCTCTCTCTCTCTCTCCCTGTCTATCTCTCTCTCCCCTCCTCTCTCTGCCTTTCTTCCCCCCTGTCTTTCTCCCAAGTGGTCGTGGGTCTGTTTGGCAGGTGCATTCATTTTTTGCTGACCCTATAACTACCACAAAGACCCACTACCCCAGTTAATACTTTAAACACTTACAAGTTACACTTTACAACTTTGAGAGCCTGGTGTGTGGAAACGATTCGGAATTAGAAAATTTTGAAGTTGACCCGGAATGTCCTCTGTGAGATGAACATTTTCGGTCAATGTATGCTGAAGATACACTGCTCCAAAGAACATACGGAAAAATAAAGAAGAAGAAAGAGGGTGAAGAACAATAGTTTGATTGCCTAGCAATGGCAATCAAACTATAAACACAAATATGATGTTTAAGAGCAATCAGATCAAGAGCCTTTCCATTGATCATTAAATCTTTTGTAACTTTGACATTTAAAGTAAACAGGTAAACATCCCTTTATTCATTAGAAAAAGTAGTCTAAGTGTTCCATGCTTAATGGTTTTAACTATGTTCATGTCATTTCCTGTCCCCTCAGGCAAACCTTTATGTGCTCCCCATTCTATTCCTGGCTTTGGCCAATGATGCAACTGAGCTAACCATCTGCTTCAAAATTCTGGTTCAAGCCTCCAAAAAATATCAACAGTGTCACTCTTGTGCACCTTGTGCCTTAATTTTAAGATGCACATTTAATATTTTGTATATTTGCACTATGACTTATTCATGACATAATTATTCATTTGTGCAAATAGCAGTTATTGTTATGACGGTCATATGCACCCAGTGGTCAATAGCAGGTAGCAGGATCTAGAAACACGACTGACTTCACAGTAAGATACACTGTTTACTGTGCAGTTGGTGGCACAGTGATATTCATATAAGACTAGAGATACATTGTGTAGTCATAAACAATGTGTATTATCTTGTTTAAAATAAATTTTACTCTCTTTACTTTACTGAAATAAAAACAGCAATATAAAAATAAATGAAATCAATATTGATGATGATAATAAAACACAACACACAAAACACAACAATTGAGATATGTATAATCTCCTTCCCCTGCCTTTTAATACTCCATTCATATACTCCATCATCCATTTCAATTGGAGGTGCTGAGTTCAGCAGTACAGAGGCTTTACGACAGCAGGAGTGGACTCACGGCACTGTTACGTCACATGTATTGCTCAGCAGAAGACGAGCTGCTGCTGCTGCTGGAAACTTACGGCTGCAGATGTGTAGCCCGGGATTAACCGACCAAACACGGACTGGTAAAGCAGTATCTGACCTTAATGTTAATACGCGCATGTTAATGAGCTCCCGCTTTGGGTATAATATGTTTTTTACATAATCTATGTTTGTGTGACCTGCTCTCGTGTCGTTTGCTTTCTTACTGACGCCCACTTGCATAATTCACGATGACGCTACAGGCTGCTAGGATATGTTGTTATTTAGCGTTAGCTAAAAAGCATCAGCTGTAGGTCAGGTTTAGCACACAGCCAGTGTATACATTATTGACAGAGAAGAATAATATATAATAATCTGTTTTAATAAAAGAAGTCCCCCCCCCCCAAAAAAAAAAATACAGTATATCGAGGCCCTGTACAAATAGCGTGTGTTTTCATTGGCTTAGATGGAAAACACAACACATGATGAAAGAGATTGACACTGTGGGGGGTGACAAAGATGAGGAATGGTAAGTCAGAAGGCATTATTTTTAATTAATAGCTCTTATATAAGCATGTTGTATATAGTATCAAGCATGAGACGTTGAGCTGTCATTACTGTTTTGTATGTTACATATTACATGTGAACTAATTTTTGCATGGTTCTGTGCTATTTACACTGTAACCATAGGCAAAAATCAATAAGCCATAATAAGTAAATAACTGACTGCTGCATTTCTTAAAAGGGTTGTCAGTGAGATTAATGAAGAGGAGGTTCCAATGAGGCGTAGCTTCTCGGTAGAAGACCTCCTTGATGAGGTGGAGAAGATCTGTTATGATGCCTCAGGGACTTCGAAGGTTAGCCCACTAAATCTGAAGTTACACCTGTCAGAAAAACAGTGCAATAATAATGTGTAATATAAATGTATAATTAAGTATGTGTAATTTGTTTTGCAATAAATGAAACACCGTGTGTCAGCTCAGGGTTCACTCATCGTAAATGCCTTTACTTCAGGTGGAGATGGTGGTGAGGCTGTGGAAGGATGGCTTCACTGTGAATGATGAAGAGTTTCGCAGTTACTCAATACCAGAGAATCAAGATTTCCTTGATGCCATTAAAAGGGGGTGAGTTTAATTGGCTGAGCTGGAATATCCTCAAGGTGTTAAAGGTGCCTTAAGTCAGATTTTGGTGCCTTAAATAACAAACGGAGTGTTACGTTTGTTCTGACTTTTGATTAATGTCAATGTGTTAAGTGTGTTAAGTGCCTGGGAAGTTAATATGAACTACACATTTGTTGAGTTTCTTGTAAAAAACATGTAATTATAGTATGGCATGGAAACATGTTCAAACCCATTTAAATGAAACTGCAGTTACAAGACAGTGTCCATACTGTAGTTTCTGAAATCTACAAAATAAAAGTAAAAATTACATGAAAAAAATGACAGATGGTCTTGAGTCTCCACTTCTCTCTACAGTATACTGTCCACTTTTTTCTTAGACTAGCCTTGTTAGTTTAAGTAAAGTAAGATGGGTATGGGTCATGGTATTAGTGTAACTAAAGGAAATATTACTTAATCACTTGGCCATTCACAAGCTAAACAGTTTGCTGCCAGTTCTGCAGTTTCCCTGCACACTTTTTTAACCTTATTTATTTAAACCTTCAATTTTTTTTTCATATTAACCAACAACATGTCAATCTAAATGTCAGCTTAGCCACTTAATATTAAAGCTGTAGAATAAAAACAAAAGGGTATATGTAACCTTTACAAACTCCTAATCCCTTGTTGATTCATTGGTTTGATAAGTCAATCCCCTTTAGCCAAAAGAGGAAATTTACTGTAATCATGGCCCCCCACAGACAGCAAGCTTCAGATAGATCAAGCATAACGTTTGTTAATGCGGCTCATTTGTCATATTGATTAATCTGACTAGACTCCAAAAATGATCTTTTATCTATCCCAGGGAGCTTCCACCAGAGTGGGAGAGCAGAGCAGAAGAGGAAGAGCTGGAGATTAGTGTGGAGGATTTGACAGAAGAAAACTACGTTCCCAAGAAGAAGGCCTTTCATCCATTCAGCGGCAGAGGATACCGTCTTGGCAGGTAAGTCACTGCTGCAGTGACTATTGTATATTTATTATGTGAATTTATTTTTCATGTAAATATTTAATTATTGTCAGAAAAGAATGTGTGCTTTTCAAGCAGTAGTCAAATTTCTACTACTGCAAATCAGCACTAGGTGTCACTCTAAATCCAGGTATTAAAATGCACACAAGCAAATCTGACCCAGCAGCCTGATAAACTAAGAACTCAACATTTTTACTACATCACTGTATGAATACCAATTTCTCCTGACAGTCTGAAGTATATTCAGAGATTGTTGTTCAGCCCACATTAGCAATGTTCACACTGTGCATGCATTTAATCTGTTTTTTATTCCTGTCCATTCTCAGTGTTGCGCCCCGAGTAGTGGCCAGGTCACCATCTGTGCACGAGGATGGAGAATCTCCTCCTATTCCCATGGTAACACTAGACCACGCCCTTCCTGTTACCTCCCTGCAGATCTGGTTGGCTGACGGCAGGAGACTGGTGCAGAGGTTTAACCTATCTCATCGGTGGGTATCACAATGTCAAGGCTAAAATATACCACTTCACGTCTTGGTCTGTCATCAAACAAAATCTACATACAGAGTGACTGTTCTGTGCAGGAAGCATCTCTCTGTCTTCATGCTGTGACATCTCTGCTGCAAATCCCATAATCTCAGGCATCGCAGACAAGAAGTAGTTCAAGAGATGACAAAAGATTTTTGTTTGTTGCAGCTAGGGAGGTGGTTTGTTTTAGGATTACGTAATGCTTTGTTCTCATCTGCTGGAGTTTGAAGGCTGAAGGCACGGTGCATGTTATATCCCCCTTCCACAGTGCATGCTGCTGCAGGAAAACATAATCTGAGATGTAGCAACGGCGTGGATCTATAAAATCCCCAGAGAGGGATTGCATAACTGATGCAGCATTTATATAACAGGGTTTGTAGCTAAAGGATAGAGAGGGCTGAACCCCTCCAACCCTAAGCTAGCATCAGTGTGTAGGGAGTAGGGCTGCCATAGGATTGCTTGTATATGCTGCTCTGTTATTAATAATAGATTATGTTACTAGTATAGTGCTTTAGAGAGGAGTCACGTGTCACAATGGGGAGTAGAGTATTTGGCTGGGAATGCTTTGCCCCTAAATAGGAGCAGACATATTCAGTACTTCTGTATTTGTTACATTTTTTTATTTCATTGTTGTTGATGTTTTATTTTTATTTCTTTTCCAGGATCAGTGATGTTCAAGACTTTGTGGCGCGCTGCCAGAGGAACTGCCCACCTTTTGTTCTAACGACATCACTTCCTTTCCGAGAGCTCAACGACAAAGAATTAAGTCTTGAAGAAGCAGATTTGGCCAATGCTGTCATTGTCCAGAGACCCCTGAACACACAGGCTCCCTTTGGACACTCCTGACCATCAGGGCCCCCATAACTCACACTGCACGCAACCTTTCACACTGCACTGACATATCGCCATCCTCCTAATAAGCGTTCAAAGCAAGGACATTCTACAACATGTGTTGTTACTTTCTTTGTTATGCAGTTTGTGCTGGATTTGTTGAGATTTTCATGTGAGATTAGCTTGACAATGATATTGTTACATAGTCACAAAAGTGCTGCTGAGCTAAGGTGCCATTATCAATATCAATTTTAGGCCTTTTCTCACTGTTAGAACTTAAGCTAGGGGCAGCATATGATTTACGCAACCTGCTTTCTAATACTCCCTTTCAGCCTTGATGTTTGTTATCTACCAGACTCATATGATGATAATATTGTAGGATTTTTTCCATGACTCCCCCTAGCAGGTTCCGCGGATTTTTTCATTGCAGGAATCTGAGGCAGTTATGAGAGGATGCAAATTTTGCCACTTAATTTAGCTCTTTTAGCTTTGTGTGTCCATTGTGATGTTTGATTCACTGGATGCAAAAATCTCATCCTGGCTTCCATCCTGCTTCTGCTAGGTTGCGAGGTTCCACTGGCTGGAACATTCACAGCCACAAATGGCCCCTGAGTTCCTGCAGTTAAAGGAAATTTGTGATAGCCTTCACTGTAATTCTGAGTGTGCCAGAAGAATGTCAACAAAGGAGGCTAGGCTGGTGTTGAATTGAAGTATTGTCCCACTAAAATGGGAGAGAAATGTGGTTCTTGTAGTGAGAAGCTGCATTAATGCGTGCATAAACTGCCCTAAAACAACTAGTGAGTGGCTGCAGTGGAAAAAAGTTCTTTTGTCTTCTTCCTCTGGAGGATTATGAGGAGGAGGATTTACCTGCCAAAAGAAACTCCCCTCAAAAAACAAGTACAGAATACCAGTGCTGCCATTCATGCAGATGGTCAACCATGTGTGCCCATCTGTTAGTCTGCCACCTGTCATCCTCCTTTCTTCACACACACACACACACACACACAATACCACCATAACCGCCAGCCAAGTCTCTAAAGTCTTCCCAGAGTGTGATCACGACTTTTTCTGCACTACTTACAGTATAAATAAGGGGATGAAACTTTAAGTTTACATATATATATATTTAATAGAAATATGATGTTTTGCAAATAGTTATTTATGTTGGCCTAGCTGTTCAGGGCTATTAGTATTTTGGTGAAACGTTGCCTTTGCTTATTGGTCAAGAATGTCAGACATATTGTTTCATTTGACTGAATCACTGAAAGACATATCACTGAGGTAGAATAAAATTCCTCCTTGAAACCTGCATTTATTTTTCATTTCATTTTGACAAAACCACATGCAGCACTTTATGATGCCTAATAGCTATGATTTAATGTTCATATTGATACTCCTCAGGTGTCATGTGAACACCACTGACAGAAATATTTGATGATAAAGCCAAATAACTCATTTTAAAACATCATGGTTGTAACACACACAACATCTGTGCTGTCATTACTGATTTAGGGATTAGATTAAGGAGCAAATGGTGAGGGGAAGGGTGACCTATAAGGGTGAAGGACTAGTGTATGTGCTTCTACATGCTTGTCTCCGAGTGTTCTGCCTGTCCTCATGAAGAAGGCGAATGCCATTATCTATCTTCAATATTTAAAGTGAGGCGAGGATGAGGGAGGGAGGTGGTATATGTATGCATATTGCTGAGGAAGAAGAGCTGACAACCTTTCGGACAGTCAAGGTCAGAGGAAGGGAAACAACGCAGCACAAATGTCTGATCCTTTTCTGAAAATTCTTTCTATGAGTCTGTGTTTAATGCCAGAACGTGCAGGCTGTGTGTATTACTCAGTTGGCAGCCAGAGGGGGTCTGAGTAAAGAGTAAAAGAGAACACATTTCCTTTGTGCTACATATTTAATAAGGCTAAGCATGCAGGGAATTACTTTCCCTTTAACTCCCACATTTCCTTTCCAGAATGACCCTTTTAGTCGTGCAGCAGCCAACCTTTCATTTTGCACATTCCTCTTCACGCATTATCGGAAACATACCCATCTTAATGCAGGTCATATGCCTGACTTTTCTGCGGTGGTGCCTTTGTCGTTGTGAATAATGTGGTTTGGGTAGTGGGGTTTGCATACTTGGAATTTATGGAGAGGTCTAGGTTCAGCAGCTAAGGTCTTTATGACATGTTTGTTGTCATGCTCTGAGGAGAGGCTTACTGTGGAGAAAAAGCATCCTGATCCAAAAAAGCAGCTTATGAAAAGAAAAGGGGCCTTTAAAAATAATATTAGTGGACTTTTTATCCATTCCATGACAGACAAAAACACTTTACACAGTCAAGCTTAGGAACTGTTTTACTTACAAACATTTATTTCTATAATTATATGTATCTAATTGATTAATCCTGCAGTAAAAGTCAAAGTGAATAATAAAGTATCACATTAACTGATATTCAATCTGCTCTTCAGGTCATCATCATCTTCATTTGGCACAACTTGTTAAGGCTGCATGTGTTTCTCAAATTTCAACAACATGTAAAATGCCACATTTTTCTTTTGAACCCCAAAAGTTCAATTAAATTTAAAGTTAAATAATTGATATAGCCAACTTTTGCGTTTTGGAGATGATGTGGTGCTGTATTGCTAACGGTGGAAGCCAAATCACCGCATTCCCAACCTGTCCAGGGTGTACCCCGCCTCTCACCCGTGGTTCCAGGCTCCAGCCCCCCATGACCCTGCACTGCAGGACAAAGCAGATCAATAGATGATGGATGGATGGAGTTTGTCCCTAGAATGTGAGAGTGTAAACAGATTCCCCAACTGGAACACATGCACACATTGCTTTAACTGGAAGGCTACAGGCAGCATATGTTGCAATGCAAATACACAGTGTACAATATGATGCTGATGGCTGATGAGCCTAGTTGTCAAGAAAAGGAAGAGGAAGAAAATGCTGTTTCATGCACATACACACACACACACTCGCTCTCTCTCAGGTAAAATGAAACCAGACTGCAATGTGCACATTCCACACTTATATCATAGTAAAACTGTACTAATGAAGGTTTTCTCCAAACAAGGCTAGAAGGACGGGTGTAAATGTTGTGTCTTATACAAAATTTTATAGTAGGGTTTGTTTTTGAGATGAGATTTAATCCCAGTATGATTAAGCCTTCATACAAAAACAACATTGCTGGAGTCAAAACATGCCGTGCCATAATCTCCTTTTAGACGTACACACACACACACGCACGCATACATAAACTACACGTTCAGAGCGTTTTGGTCATTCACCACTACGGCCGCTGCGGGGCGCAGAGCTCTCCCACCGTCACCGTGCTGAAAGCAGGAGCGGAGAGACGCGCGCAGACCGTCTCCATCCTCCGCAGTCTCCTTCTCATCGTGCCAGTCTGACTTGACGGACTGACTGACTCGCAGATCAGCACGCTGAACCAAAGTAAAGCTGTTTAACAGTCAGCGCCGGCTGATCTTTCATCAATACGGGGTAAGACGATATTCATGTTTTCTCATTTGTTTATGCACGCTTCAGTGTTTTTATCAGGTGTACAGAGGGAAGGACTCACAGTGATAGTAAGAGGATGGAGTCTTGCACGGGACATCTTCGCGTTTGCGCCCCATGTTTGCTCCAATATCCAGCAGAGGATTGCACCCAGAAACAGTGTACTTTAATTGATCATCATTTTATTATTAAACCCATGCCTAATATATACAGAAAGCTTAAAGGAGTATTGTGTGATATTTACCTACAAATGTATTCAGCTGTATTGTTGTTTTTATGCATGCACCCAAAGAACTATAGCTTTTATGCTCACACATGTTTGTGTGTGTGTGTGTGTGCCTGCATTCTTGTGCTTGTGTGTTTCAGTGAGTACAGGTGAGTCTTTGTATGTGCGTCTGACTTTGCCCTTCCCTTCCTGGCCTCATTCCAGAGCGCAGCAGCAGCATGTGAATGGCGACAGAGAGGAGCAGAGTTGTCACAGAGGAGCAGGAGGAGCTCCCTGCCTCTGGTGGAGCTGTCACTCAGGCTCACCGCACGCACACCCGGAGTCAGAGTCACATCCAGTTTCAGCCTCTGACACACACCGCCCAGTGGCAGCAGGCTCCTCGAGCTCTCGCTCACACCAGGAGTCACAGTCACACTCACTTCAACGCTCCCTCGCACACACAGACTCAGAAGTACGGCTGTCGCCTCACACACAGTCTCTCAGCCATGGCCAGAGGGGAGAAGGGAGCGCAGGGCTCTGCGGGGAGGCTCATCAAGCCCAGTGAACCTTTGTTTCCTAAAACTGCTCAGCAGGTAAGATCTTCTGATTGTAGAGTCCTCTCAGAGCTTCTTTGGGGCGGTGGATGTGTGAAATGTCATCGAAACTCTCTGATAATCCCATCTGGTGCTTTTTGCAGCTCAGTTTGACTGTGAGTGACTTGATTGGATGGAAAAAAAGATGGAAAGCCTTATCTCTGTAGTTGCTTATCTGTTTGTGACTAATCACAACTATTGTGTCTCTGTGGACTGTAATCCCCCCCCGATAGTGGATTCAGTGTCAGGAAGTTGATTGTTTTCATTTAAGATAGGCTGTTTCCATTTATGGGTAAATCAGCTTGATGACTGCTTTCTATGGACTTTGCTGATGGAGACACGTTAAAGTACACTCACAAAGAAAAAGAGAAGACGACACTGAGGACAGGGATAACTTACACAGATGAGGAGATTGGATGTCATTTTTTTGTCCTGAAGCTGTCATGTGATCAGAATGTTAAACCTCTTCTGTGTGAGTATGTGTTTATATTTGTGAGCTGCATGCTCAGATTGTTCCTCCTCACGAGCGAATGGCCCACAGGCTGTTGAGTCAAGGAAATGAAAGGTAGACAGCTAACTCTTCTTACGGTGTATTGTCCCTTTATAAAGGTTCAACTTTAGCAGACATCCATTTTAAATGCTGTCATAATGTCATAGGGAGACAGTCACCTGCTGCATTAGCTCAGAGTATCTGTGAAACAGCATTACATCACACGATCTAACCAGTTCTGCAGGCGTTTCACATCTATCAAATATGCAGCACGTCTTGGTTCACTTAGGGCACCTGAAATCTTCACTGAATAAATCAGGGTGGACCGCCTAAAGATGCCTGAACTTTACTGATGCACACACTGTAACCAATAATTTATCTTAAGTAAGCTGAAATAGATAAATGTCTAAATTCTCATAGAGATAAGTGTAGCAAAACATAGTCCTATCACTCAGCACTGTATCAGCTGATCAGACAGAGAAGATCACAACTCAGACATTAATGTAACATCTCACATCTCAGGGCTGACAAATTACTCCCTCTGGGATGGAATAATCTGTAAGATGGTAAAGGTGAAGTTAGGTGAACAGGTTAGTGATACTTCCCCCTTTTGTTGATCAGCCTCTCCTATAGACTGAGGTGTCTGTTATATTATATAGGTGCATTACTGCTGCTTATTATGACAAAGGGATGCTTACTGATCACACTATATAAGTATTTATATGATACTCATATTTTATGTTTATAGGCAAACTGGTAACCTAGTTTCTTTAATCAATTTTTTTTATTTAAGCAATATTTTAATGAGTGACTGTTGCCAGAAGGTGATCCATCCACTGAAGAGATGAAAACTGATTTATAAGCTGCCTCTGATTTATAAACAAAATAAGTGCCATGTTTTTATTGCTGGAACTCTATCAATGTTAGGCTGCCTGTAGTCAGAATGCATACATTTATATTAAATCTTAAGTCAGTGAAGACTTGCATTGCATTTCTTTCAAGGATTTTTTTAATGCCTGAGACATGGCTTAGTATGATTGAATGGGACATAATGGATGAAAGCGAGTGTTTGTATCTATTATCTATGTTGACAGGACAAATTCATAAATCCATAGTCAGTATTAGTAGGTAAGCTGTCACAGTAAATTCCACATAGAGTGGTGACATCCATACACATGCAGAATGTTTTTTTTAAAAAAGAGAAGGAACAGTGATTTCTCTGCAGCAGTCTCACTACGCTACTGTTGGCATTTTACATTTTGCTGACATAATCAACTTTTCATTTCACACTCATAATCCATAATCTGAACTGAGGGCGCAGAGCTTCTGTTGTTGACCCAGAAAGCCCTTCACAGGATCCACATTTAAACTGCTCTATAGATCCATTTTACCGGCTTAACATTCGCATGCAAACATTGACTATATGCATTTTTATTTATAGCTTAGTTGGCTTTTTTTTCTTCTTCTTTAATTATCCTCAGCCCCGATTTAAATTGTTTTGCCTTTAATGGTTAAGGATTCATTAACTTTAGAGATTAGTCCTATCTGTCCTTGTCCCTCGCCCGTTGACGGTCTGAACTCTGCAGATGCTCTGGTTTATTCAGAGCCAGTGTGTGTATATACTGTGTGAGTTG
Organism: Parambassis ranga; assembly: GCF_900634625.1. NCBI lineage: Eukaryota > Metazoa > Chordata > Actinopteri > Ambassidae > Parambassis > Parambassis ranga. The sequence continues at coordinate 8,374,221 of NC_041043.1, forward strand.
GAGTGTGTGGTTTTGTTTGTGTGTTCAGACAACAGCAGAAAGGATATCCTGTTTATCCTCTTTGATGATAAAAACTCAGTAATGAAAGATTGTCTGATTTTGGAGGGAAAGAAAAAGTGTTTAGATGGAGTGAGAGAGTATTTTTTTGCACATCATCAGTTAAGCAGCATTCTCCAGACACCAAAGACTTTGATTTTTTTTCTCTTCAATTAGGGGTAATTGCAGTGAGAGTGGAAGAAGAGAGAGTTTTGAAGCCGGGGCCGCTCTGCAGCCTTTACTTATACCTCTGACCCGCTTGTCTTGCGATTGAATAATTACACACCTCCCTCCTGGTAATTGTCGTTCTCCATACCATCCATGTTTTGATGGGGCGAAAAAAAGGAGGAAGAGAAAACGTGAGCCGGATAATAACAGTGCGGTGGTCGTGGCTGTGGTTACTTTGGTGATTTCCTTCTTTCATAAGCTCTGAGGTGGGAGTAGCTGCCGGGGCCTCTCCTGGCCTCTGGATTGGATGGAGCGATGCTGTTTTGTATGTGTGCGTCTGTGTCTGACACCAAAGGTTACTGCGAAGGAGGAAAAGGCAAAGGGTGATATGTGTCTGCACACAGCCTCTGAGACAGCTGTAAATATTGGGCTCCCTAGACTGTGGTGTCTTATTCATGTATGAAGATGAAAGCTCTCACACACACACTCACACACACACACTTGCAGGGTCTCGTGCCTGATGGTTTTAGCAGGGAAGAAAACTGCCGATGATGACTCGGTGGGTTTCTCAGGCTCCTCTGTGGGCCTCACTGTCTGCACAGATAGACCACAATGCTAACAGCTGGCAGGGGGTCTGATCCTCTTTTTTAAATACACACAGACACACACTTATGAATGAACGATAGATCTGATGATTTATGGTTGTAGCTAGGGAGTGCAATCATGAAAAAACAGATGTGCGCATACATCAACGCGAAGACAACTTGAGGTATTTTGTCTTTACACTGATTCATTGTGACATGGAGATATTTTTGGAACACCTGAAAGAGACTTTTAAGGGGATTTAGATATGAATGAGTAAAGGATTCACTATTTGTGAGTCACGCATCTGTTTTAATGGGACACACCTTGATTCGTGTAGGTGTGTCTGGGAAGACCTGAAGTGGTATCTCTTAGTAACAGTGAATCTTCCAAGCTGATTGGCTAACAAAATGACACTTTTTTTGACTCCTTTTCTTTCTTTGTCGTCACAGACCGACTTGAGCCAGAAGCTGTCGTTATGCAGTAAACTGTGTTTCGCCATTGGCGGCGCGCCCAAGGAAGTGGCTGCCAGCGCCACAGCCTTCTTCCTGCAGATCTACCTGCTTGACATTGCTCAGGTAAATGTGTTGTTTGGCACAAAGAGAAAGAATGTAGGAGCCCTGTGCCTGTGAGTCACTTTGAGTTCCAATCTATCTCCTGTTCCCCTCTGCAGATCAATGCCTTCCAGGCCTCCATGGTGCTGTTCATTGGTAAAGCCTGGGGCGCCGTGACCGACCCCATCGTTGGTTTTTTCATTACAAAGAGCAGATGGACCAAGATTGGCAGACTCATGCCTTGGTGAGCCCCCCTACTCACACACTATAAAGAAAAATCCAATGTTTCTTTTCATGTTTTTGCACACTGGGATTAACAGAACCACTTTATCAATCATAATCTGATGGGATTTCTGTAATGACTGTACATTTTTTAGAGTTTACATGAAATGAGGGCTATAGCAGGAAGCAATGATGGCCACTCCCTAAAAATTCCAGTATGTTGTCATGTCCTGATATGGCGTGAGCAGGCTCCGCCCACAATCCAGCATCAGCTATGTTGGTAAAATGCTGTCAGGGACACACAGTTTAGGAAAGGAGTTCATTAATAATCAATATACACACCACAGTGTGGGATGAGTCATCAACATTTTTTAAAGCATTTTATCAACTGTAAAATACCATGAAAAAATACTTACATAATGGTGTTTATAGGGCCAGATGTTGTGGTGCAGGTGACAAAGTGCATGTATTCTCATTTTAAAGAACTGAGTAATAGGAACTGAGCACAAAAGTTCAAAAAACATCACAAAAACACAATAATTGCACAGGTAGAGGCATTCACCAAGCAGTCTTTAAATATTTTTAAATTTAAATTTTATTATTAAAAATATTTTAAGTTTGCTTATTTCTACTCAAAAGTCGCAATGAAAACAAAATATATTTTCATTCTTGTCTGCGTACACATGTGAAAGCGCTGCTGTGGCGTGAATCTAAGCTTACGTAAAACACTGTAATTTGTTGATGGATTATGAAACATGTTTTGGTTTGCTCCCACGCTCTCAGACATAATTATGGTCGCCACAAAATGCTAATGTTTGTGTGGAAATGTCAACAAAAACAATCTATTTGCTCCAGTTTTGGGTGTCTATGATATGATTCTGAGGGCTTGGTTTCTCACCTGAGGATTGGGCTACATAAACAGCCATCAGGCTTTAATTTGTTGTTCCCGACACTCTCTCTGATTAGCTATGCATACAGTATACTTCAAGGGCTCGAGCTGTCTTTTGATGCCAGACAACAAAAGACAAAAAAGTTCATCTGCATTCCTTCATAAATAATCTGCTTCCATGCCACTCAGTTACAATTTATTATGTTTATGTAACACCCAACATCTTACCTCTGCTGGCTTTTGTTGACTTTGCTCCTCTCTAAATTTGGATTATTCCAATGCTTTTGCCACAGTTTCATTTAATCACTATTTTATGAGAAGCAAAGTGTGTGTGTGTGTATGTTTTTTGAACACGCTAGCGTGACACTTACTGTAATTACACAGGCAGTATCTAATGCCTACTCCATTATAAACCATAGATTACACACAAGCTGACAGAGCTGGAGGGGGACCAAGTCCAGTGTGGCCAGCCAGCCGCGCTCAGAGGCAGACAGATGCTGGTGTTAAATCAGCTTTGATTACTCCCGGGAAGCTGTAGGTGTTTGTGTGTTCTTTTGTGTGTGTATGTGACCATGTGAATGTGTAGTATTCTCAAAGTTTTTACTCCACTTGGAAACTCCCCTCATCAGGAAGTGCTTTTCTCCCTCTGGCTGACACATCCACAGCCAGACATTAGGTGATGTGTATCTTTGGCCTCAGGGTCTTCAGGATGGAGTCTTTGGCCCAAAATGCTCCCTTGGGTGCTGCCATGTTTGTTATTTGTGATTGTACCAAATGGATGCAGCAAGAACCTCACTGCCCAAATGCTACAAACCACTAGTTTAATCGCCAAGCACCACAGTTAGATTTATTACATCTGATTACATATAACAGCTATCAGACTGTTGAATGGAAGGTCTGAGAGGAAACATCATATTTAGAAGGTCTCTCTCAGACTGACCTGCCCACAGTTAAGCCATAAAAGCATTGTGCTTAATGTAGGTTAATTTGCCTGTGAGGTTGGCTTTTTTAACATGAGGATAACCTCGGGGATTGACTCGCTTTTTGAGCCAGCACCTAGAGGCTGCAGGGTAAACTGCAATTTTTACCACTTCCACATGGGCTTCATGTCATGCCGCTTGTTCTGGGGATTTCAAAGTGTCTGAGTCCACTTAAACTCATGGTTAATCCAAAAACAGGCAAAGATGTAGAGTGCTAGAGGGAGGAACAGCAGGTTGTGACACCTCCTCATGGGCTTCTGTTGCTGCTCAACCACAACTACTGTGCTCCTGAAGCAAAAGCTGCATGTGCATGAATAGAGAAGGGAAGCTAACATAGCATAGCATAGAGATTGTTTTTTGGTACTAGTTTAACCACAGTTAGTTTGCATGACGAAGCTTAAAAATCAACCTAGAAAACACTTTCTCACCTACAGAGCCTATTCTAAATCCATTCTGCTCTGTTGCACATCCTCTAATTAACATCCTGACAAGTCAGTGAGAGGCAGATTGTAAGTGCCTACTTCTTATCAGCTTTAATTAAGACTCTGCAAATTATTGGGACAGGTGTAGCATGCGTAATGTGTGAGGAAGTGTGTGTGTTTTTGCATGGTGCCTTTGTTGCCTATTTCTGAACACAGTCATCTTGCAGGAACATTCTAACTGTCCCATTCAGTGGCCTTTCAATACTCCCATGAGCAAGCGGTCAATACTGCAGCACCAGCGTTGTCAAGCTGCCTTTGTTTAAGCAAACAATCAAGAGGAGAGAGAGGTGGCTGGGCTGGATGATGCCAGAAATGACTGTAACAGGCCTCTCTCTACCTTTTTCTGCCTCTTTCTCTATCATGGTGTTGGGCAGGTCAAAGGTCAGGGCCCCCTAAATTCCATCAGTCCCTTCTTTTTTTTTAAATTTAACCCATAGATGTTATTGCATTCTCTAAAAAAACATGAGAATGTGGCTTTTTGTTTAGGCGGAGGTTGAATGATATGTTGTCCCATAATCTTTCTCTTCTTTTTTAAAACACACAGCTGGGTGACCATAATGATACACACCAGTTGTTTACTTATGAATTATGCATGGGCCACAAACTGTATCACTCTCAAGTTCAGAGAAAAGCACACACAGCGGAATTGCTTCATGTTGTGTTTGCTTGAGTGTGCGATACATATTCATATGAGTGTATCTGTCAGTGTGTGGCTTTGCAGTATTGTGACTGACCATCCCCTCCAGATTCCTGTCATACTCACAGCAACACAATCATTTAGCAGTCAGCTTAACCTCATTGTAATCTGCCAGGAATATGGCCAGATTTTCAGTCCAGTTATGGAAATTACATAACGCACATAGCTGTTCTTACTGGGATTGGTTCAAAAGCCACATTTCTAAACTTTTTGATTATTTTTGATATTCGCATTCATTTACTGCACGTTTTATCTGATGTATCTTTATTTCCAGGATGGTTGGTTGCACTCCCTTCCTGGTGGTGTCGTATTTCTACCTCTGGTTCGTTCCTCCTTTCAGCAGCGGCCGGTTCATTTGGTACCTGGGCTTCTACTGCCTCTACCAAACACTCATCACTGTAAGTACACATGCTTGTTCAAAATGCGTCAAAAATTTGTGAGAAACGTTTGTGATGCCTTCAGACAACTCAGCAGGACTTCACATTGCAGTACAGGTAGATAAAAGGTTTGACTGATGCAGCTCGCAGTCTACACATGACATATGATAAAAGTCAGCAAACATTACGAATAACAAAGCAGAGATGATTGCAGTCATCTCACGCCAGGCTCTGACAGCTTCTGGTAGGATTTACGCTTTGATTTGTAGGATGAGCGGCAGATTAGAGCCTGGAGCGTCTCGATACCTCACCGGGGGAAGTGTAGTTATTTAGGTTGCCTTTTGTTGTTACTGTCTCAGCTCTGGGGGAACCCATATAACATGTGCTACAGAGCATGTAGACCGCTGCAGCCACACTGTGGCGAGCTGTAACTGCATGTCATTCTAACTACTTGATAAGTATACAGTCAGTCCTGCCAGAAACCTCTTGCTGGGTAAATGCTGGTTGCCACTTTTAGCCGCCCTTCATTGTCTCCGGCTTGTGTGTTTGTGTGAAGTTTGCTGGGAAATGAGCTGCTTTATCATTCAGAGAGTCACAGCCTGTAAACAGAGGTTAGAATAGCAAAACATCATCTGTTTAGGCAATCAACTAATAATGGGTTTCCATCAAATTAATCTGTTCTAGCTTCCATATGGATTGAACAGCAGGTCTGATTCTATAAATGTTTGCATCCAGTAAAAGCCCCATAAATGACATGCTGCTGTATAGGAGCAAATCCCGGCCGCATTTATTTTCGTTGTGGCTGTGCATGCTCATTTGGCCACAGTGCTGACTGAGCCCTTGTGTAAATTACAAAGTGAAGCAGGACTTGGTTTGCTCGCCTATTCTCTGGGAGAGGTGGTGAGGAAGGAGAAAACAGATCTGAGGCTGGCCAACATGGAAACTGCAGAGATTGCTTTTGATATATATACTGTGTGTATTTTGCATCCGCATTTACTCTGGAACAGATAAAAGGCATCAGGGGTGGTCCTGTTTGATTCCAGTTCACAGCAATGCCAGTATGAGGGCGGACTTCAAGGAGAGCTGATATGCATTTCCTTTTTATATATATTTTATTGTAGGCATGTTATATCTAACTTCAAATAATGAGGCAATAAACTGCCAAACTAGTGAATGATTTCTTCGTATGGTCATCACACCCACAAAGTCAAATTATGATAAATGTTAAAAACATATTCTTGCAAAGCATTCAGCTGTGCAGTGTTATTTAATGTATTAAAGCATACAAATAACCACCATTGTGTTCCATATAAACTGGAAACGAACATAACATTTTTGGCGGTTTTTGGCCTCCATACAAAAGAGGTACCATGAGCTGGAACATCAGGTTGACAATGCTAACAAGTTCATACCTGTTAAGATTAAGATTTACTTTATTGATCCCCATAGGGAAATTAGGTTGTAGTAGCAGCATATATCCGTGTGTGACAATGACAATAAATACAATATATTAGAAAAAACTCTCGTGTACTTATGTACACACACGCATAGCAACACACATTTAGAACCAAGGAGTTATTTACTTTATTATAATATCATTACATTCATCTTTTGATTACTATGTAGGCATAAAAGCAAATCTCAAAAAAGAACCCAACTCCATTATCATTGCCATCCCTAAAAGAAGCCACTAGCTTCAATAAAAATAACAGTTCCTTCCTTATGACCACAGATTCCAACATTTGACTGCTACACACATATTCATGTCTTGTCTTTTTTTTTGCTCCCCTGCAGTGTTTCCACGTGCCTTATTCTGCCCTTACTATGTTCCTGAGCACAGACCAGAAGGAAAGAGACTCAGCCACTGCCTACCGTAAGTTTTATACATATGATAAAACTTATTTCATTTTGCGATGCTGAATTAATGTTTGCCACAAGATTGTATTTGGTTCAGATTAAGAGTGAAGCATTGGGACTGAGAGCTGGATGTTTGCCTATATGATGACAGGAATGACAATGGAGATCCTGGGGACACTCGTGGGCGCCGCCATCCAGGGCCAGATTGTGGCCAGCGCTCACACTCTGAAGCACTGCCCTACTCACAACATGTCTGCCGGTTACCTTGGCAACAGCAGTGGGGCAGAAATTGTGAAGAGCCTGGTACGCTCCCAGGACTACCTGTCACATGCTGTAAGTGTCAACCGTGCCAAGCCAGGAGCCCAGGTGTGCTAAAAGTAGGCCAAAGAGTTTGTTTGAAAAATAACTTGGAAGTGTCATCAGTGTTCTCGCTCAACTCGGAGCTGAGGTGTGTTTACTCAAGGTGGTTTACTTTCACAAAATATCACAGGCTGTAAAAAAAAAATGAAAAGGAGGATTGTTGGAAATTGGCTCGGTATTTTCCTGCTGTTCTGACACTCAAAATGGTTTCATGTTTTTAACCCACGTAACCCATGGGATTGAAAGGAGACATCGCTGTTTGATATCTGAACCCAGCATCCTGAGCGAGCTCCCCACACATAACCACAAAGGGGGCGGGGGGGATGTCCCTCCCTTGGATCAGTCTCCAAATGTGGCCCCTTATTGCATTGAGGGGTCTCCACAGTCTGCAAGTCATTAGGCCTATTTATATCTCAGAACATTTGAAGGCACCCCTGATTCAACGTGCTGGAAATATTAGTGTAGGCGGCTGCAGCTTAGTTTAAAGTTGGAGCATGATAGGATACATTCATGTCCACATTTCAGTTTGCAAAGCTGTGAATAAACTGGCCTGCTACTGCTGTCAAGATGAAACAAGCCCAAAGTCCAAACTTTCCTGCATTGGATTTTGGTTGCACCGCAGCTATTTGGGCTTCAAATGGTTCTTTTCCAATGGATTTTGGGTGAACCCTATCAGGGCAACCCACTCACCAAGCCAAACCCTCTGCAGCCACCCGCTAAATTCCTCTGCGGTTGCTGGTGACAGTGGCACACCGTCTGGGCAAATTCAGTCTGCCCTCGGAAACAGGGAGTGTTTGATGTGCATAAATAATAATGAACCGCTGGGCTGAGCCACATGGAAAAATAGCAAACAAACACAAGTTGTTTAAGGCTGAGCAGTTCCTGTCGAGGTAGGATGTTAAATGGTTAAGGCTGTATTTTTGGATACAGACACACACACTTGAGGTTTCTTCCTGTTTATGCGTGTATTTGTACAGTTAAACGGGCTCAGCAGGTTCAGCAGCTCTAACTAAAACGGAAATTCACAGGCAATAAATCATTCTCTGATGTGTGGTAGAAAAAAGAGCATCTGAGGAGATAAACGGACACCTACTGTGGCAATTTGTTTCCAAAACGGATGTATAGCATGCTGAAATGAAGCTCTTAAATTTTTATGGCATTTGAGAACATTATGAATTAAAGATTGCAGAAAGCCTCAGAATAGAGCAGATTGTGCTGCCTCTGTGAGAAGGGATGGATACATGTAGACTGTGTTCTCTGTCTCTGCAGAAGGAGGTGTACATGATCGCTGCTGGTGTTATAGGAGGAGTATTTATCATCTGCACCGTCGTGATGTTCCTTGGAGTCAAAGAGAGAGACGGTGAGACTTCTTCTGTATGACTCGATCATCTTAAATGATGCTAAAAGTTGTTTTTGTTTTTTTAAGGCGTCCAGGACTTAAAAAAAATAAGTTCCTGCAGTTCCTTAGGTGGCCACTGTGAGGCTCCATACAGCCCTGTATGGAGAAGCTCTAAAACATAATGAAGCTTACCAACAAAGCAAATAGGCTATGTAATGGGGATATATAGCCAAATATATAAATGTCATACATTAAATTGTGGGAATCTTCCTGTTATTCTCTGAAACTGGGGCAAAGAGTATCTACTGCAATGCAGGGGTTGTTCCAGTAGTGTCAGTGAGCAAATCTATGGCCTTTTCCCTTACCGCATGTTATTTGATATGCTGCATATTCTTATTCCTGTTGCAGATCCATATGCCCCAAAAACAGAGAAACAGGTCCCCTTCCTTCAGGCCTTCGTCCTGGTGATGAGACACGGTCCATACCTCACTCTAACCGCTGCATTCCTCTTCATCACTGTTGCCATTCAGGTAAATGTTATTTATAAAGCACTTTTCAGACATGACACCCGCTGTTACAGTAAATGAAGCATGGATCCTGACAGTGCTGGTGCTCAATGTTGATTTGATCAGTGTAGAAGAGTACCAGCTGAAAGCTTGTGTGTTCTTAGGTAAGACTCCAGAGCAGCACAGCGTGTTGTACTTGCTGTCACTGATGCTACAGTTTTGACACCACCATTTTTTTTTTGGCTGTTTAAATCATTGCAGACTTTTCCCAAGTCTGGGATCAGATCTGTTTCTGTATATTGTCACACTCTCATCTCAGTGGAGGTGTCAGTTGTCATCCATTTGAGCCCTGAAGTGGGAATAAATCACAGGAAAACACCATCAGCAGCTTCTCCAGTCACTTCATTTGGCACTCAGCGCTGCGAGCTTGAGTGCCCAGCAACAGTGCTGAGGAGACAAGAGAGTATCTGAATGTTTGATCTCTGATTTCTGCAGCTGGTACAGAGCAACTTTGTCCTCTTCTGCACTTATGCCGCCGACCTGAGGGATCATTTCCAGAACATCGTGCTGACCATTCTGGTGAGTACTGCTTATACCACATAGGTAATGCTAAACAGCTTTGTTTACATTACATGTGTTTACACATTATCCATTTCTCCAGGTTTCTGCAGTGATAAGCATTCCACTCTGGCAATGGTTTCTGGAAAGATTTGGGAAGAAGACAGCAGCTTTTTGCGGCATCACAGTGAGTGTGCTGTTGGTATTTTAGTAGCTTTTAATGCTGACTATTAAACTTTGATGTTTGTGCCACCTTGTGGGAGACTGAGGAAGTGTGAACTCCTTCTCACATTAGACTTTTTACCTCTGTGTTTGTCTCCTCCAGTGGATCATGCCCTTCACCCTGATGCTGGTGTTCATACCGAACGTGGTGGTGGCTTATGTGGTCGCTGTGTCCTCTGGATTAAGCGTGGCTGCGTCACTCTTGATGCCATGGTAAGATTTCTGAATACAATTTAAACATTTAGGTTGACACATGAGCATAGAGGCAGGTCATTCTAACTATAAACCTTGGAGCTACCTTCAGGAAAGGTCTCTTACATTGTTTACCTACATGCAGCCTTGCTAAATATCTATTTTGATTCCCTTTGATTTGATGCAAAATCCCAAGGGGTGACCGAGAGGGCTCTGTCCATTCACCCTGCTCATAAAAATGATGTCATATTTAAGATTCAGAGGTGGTCTCTACTATAAGTCTGCTATACCATCACAGAGCTCCGGCAACAGCAGAGGTATCTCTGCATCTGTTTTCCAGTCGTTTCTATGGCCATCACCGCTCCTCACTCATCTCTCATCCCCTCCCTTTAACCCCAAATTACAGCCTCTCGAGGGGTCCTGTTTATTTTGGGGCTGATTGTTTATCCTGTCTTCAGGCCAAAGCCGGTGGTGCCGCCCGCTGCTCATCATCTAATCGTGTTATTAGCCCTGTAATTTTCGCCCACCAGTCTATCTCTAAAAGTAGACCTCACATCATTAGGTTTGAGCATCTTGACTAGTTGTGTAAGATGATGTTGAACATGGAAGACAAAGAACATGTGCTCACAAGATCAAATCGCACAGACTCACGGCAGCTTTGCACATGTGTGTGTGTGTGTTTGCAATCCAGGTCTATGTTGCCAGATGTGGTGGACGACTTCAGACTGGCCAATCCCTACTGTAAAGGCCATGAAGCCATCTTCTACTCGTTCTACGTCTTCTTCACCAAATTCGCTGCCGGCATTTCCCTGGGAGTGTCCACCCTCTGCTTAGAGTAAGCCTGCATTACCATCACACATGCACAATCAATTCAGTCTGCACCGTCATGACGATATAACATAACCGGAGGCTCTGTTTAAAGATAGTCTTTGTATGTGTCTAGATTTGCGGGATATGACACCGGAGCCTGCAAGCAGCCTGCTCCTGTGGTGTACACCCTGAAGCTGCTGATTGGTGCCGCCCCAGTGGCCTTCATTGTCACAGGGTTAATGATCCTGCTCCTCTATCCCATCAGTGAAGATGTACGGCTTAGGAATAAAGTCTGCCTGGAGGAGCTACGGTGTGTAGAAAACGTCTGACTTTACACATTAAGCTCAGTTTGCCATAGCAGAAAATGAAACGGTTCAGTAAAGTATCGATGTCTCTCGCAGGAAACAAAGCATTGGCTCCAGGACCATGGAAGATTTGAGTAACGTGTGACCTGGATCTCAAATTCAGCGAATTCACAAAGCCACGGATTCCAGTATTGCAGCTGGAAGGTTTTTCATTAGTGTATATTACACTGATAAATTGTTTTAATGTAAACATTTTTTGTTTCATTTTTCACATGTACTGTATAGTCATCTTGAATATATAAATATATATATATATTACCTAATTTATATAAATGAATGTAAATCATTATTTGCTGTGTCTAGCTCTACAACACTGTTATTTATTTATGATATAAGACTATAAAAATGAATGATATGAAATGAATAAATGTTGTAGAGGTTGGTTGGTAGGCAGAATAAACCTGTGGGTGTTTCTTTGCTGAATGTAAACCACAGAAAGCAGCACTAGTTAGGCAACTTTAATGTAAAGAAAGATGCATGGTAACAACAGAGTTTGACCAAGAGAGAGTAAGGATTCCCTTGAGTGTTGCCCCCTCTTGTGGTTAGTTGTGTTATTGACATTGCAGGTGTGGAAGAGGAAAGTGTATTTCAGGAGTAAAATATGAATTTCAGAACAAACACAAATTAAAATATTAACACCGCACATAAGCCTCTATTTGTTCTTATACCAGGACATCAGAACATGTTTTAAACATCACTAAAAACACTGTTGCTGTTGTGCTACCAGGCAAAAAGTACAACAACTTGATTACATTTTGTTAAAACATATACATGAGAAGATTATTACTCCAATTTCATTTAGGTAAAGCTTTCATTTCATAGCAGCAATGTATAAATAGGACGGGAAGCCCTTTTTAAAATCACAGTTTTTCCAAAACAAATATAAACTGCCTTCCTTCTGCATAGCATATTCAAATCCAAAATGGATTTCCAGATGGGATACAACTTTATGAGTCCATACATCCAGGAGTGTATGTGTGTGTTGTTATGGTTGTTTGGATTTCCGTTATGTGTAGGCCTCTGGGGTTGTGTTTGGATTTTGGTTGGGAGCCGGACTGGATGGACAAGAAGTGTCTGGACTCCCAGGAGTCCGCAGGGTGCTTTTTCGCTTCCCGTTCCGCACTGTAAGCTCCTCTTTGGGCTTAAAAGTCAGAGGCACAAAGCCATCCGCATCAGCCACGAGAACAATCCACAGGGGTCCTGTAGAAAACAGACAGGAGACCAGTGGCTGAGAAGGGTTTACTATAGAGCAAACTATACCACACCGAGGATTGTTAAAGCTTATATACTGCTGATGTGTGTCAGTTTAGGGCAGCCAGTCATCGCTACAACAGCAACAAAACCTTATGGACATTAAATGGTAGTAAGCTGCTTTTGTTTAAAACCTTGTAATCTGATCTAGGCTTTTAATCACTTCCAATTATAGCTTAGGCATGCTAACAAAAGAACAATACAAGAACATACGAGGTTAAGAACGTACAATGGATATCGTCAAATGTCAAAGTGCAGTTGAAAAGATGGTTAAAAAAAACAGCCAAGTAAGAGAAAATACAATGAGTCTAAATAAATCGCTGATGACTTCCAGCTGACCTCAGCGGGGAAGCCCTATCACACAAGCTTGTTGAAAATATGTGCAGGGGGAAGACCTTGCTTAGCGGACTACAAGCAGTTTCCTCAAAGAGGTTTAATTAATTAACCCTGTACACCCTCTGTCACAACACATTTAATCTTCCAGGTAATGTGGCGCAGAAGGCTTTTACAAAGGCAGCTCAGCAAGGACATAAAAAGTAATTCAATGTAGAACATGACATGTTTATAAATGCACTATTGTCTATAGAGTTTTTTCCACATACCATACATCATCTCCACAATTGTCAGGTTAAAGAGGTCTTGCAGGGCACGCAGACACAGCTTCCCGTCACACAGGAGCACTGGCCTCCGCTCATCAATGAACACATTTTCTGACAACTGCTTCTGCATGTGTACAAAAAATGACAAGAAATCATCTTAGTTTAAGTGCAGCAGGACAAGGAGAACAGAATCACCACCTCAGTTGCTAGGGTTATGCCAAGTCTGCTACAGACTGTATTGTCAAGTGCATTGAGAAAAATATTACCTGGCATGTGACATTGACATAGGGGGGTTCACAAGCGTTGGGGTAGACTGTCAGGGCCTTCCTGCCGTTCTGGGTACAATCTCTGATTTCTGTCAGGCACTGCTGCACATCTGCAAATCGTGTAAAAAGCCTTTCCATATTATGAACAAGCTGCTCCAGCGCACGCTCCTTGGCTTGGCTGGACGTCTTTTCAGGCATAGGCAGAGTCGGCTCTGTGTGGAGCTTGTCTGATGGCTCAAAGCGAGGAGAGCTGGCCCGGCTGGATTCTCTGCTGGCCTGGCCGGCCACTGCCAGGTTTGCCATGCGGTTGACATGGTCCATGTCAAAATTCTCCACTGTGATGGAAGAGGTACTAGATGTGGCTCGGTCTGATCCTCGGTCAGAGAAGTCCACAGAGCTGGTGACCGGGCTGGGCTCGTTGCTCCTCAACTCTTCCACCAGCCTGCGCCTGTTCCCTGGTGAGGAAACTGCTCCCCTTCCTGGCAACACCAAGTCTTTTATCCCTGGGCGCTCCCTGTCATCCTTTGACAGGTGCTCTGAGTGCCTCCTAATCCCTGCGCAGAAATTAGGTGTGGACTCGTGGCTGTGAGCAGAGGGGGATGGTGTAGTAGGAGACTCTCCATCATAGATCAACTCTTTGGCTATGAGACGAAGAATATATTTATCAGTGTTAGCAGCTGGGAGGAAAGCAGGGTCGTTGGACTTCTGCCTGCCCACCATCAACAGCAGCATCTTGTCATTGAGGAAGCAGACTCCTTTGGGCCTCTCGTTCTGCTGCAGAGAGATCTGCTGGATGTTTGGCATTGCAGAGGCCGTGATGCAGTACACAAGAACCATGTTACAGGTGTTAGAAGCTACTGCAACTGTGGAGCCACGAGGATCAAAAGCAACAATGTCTGGGACCAAAATCCCTGGAATACTGACTTTGCGAGTTGTGGTGACCTTTCGCTCATAGGTAACCAGAATGAGGTGTGAGGAGTCCTGGCCAGAGCCTGTCATGGTGTCTCTGCGACGCAAGTGAATAAGGGGGCTGGGGTCCGAGCGACGATGCCTCGCTAACAGGTGGGTTAGATCCAGAGGGCCTGAGCTGGGGATGTAAGATCTCTCGGATTCAAATGATCTTCTCCTAGACTCCAGAAGGCTGTCGTCATCAGACATGACCACATGTGATCCATGACCTTGTGAGGACTCTGTCTCTGTTGGCACGTCAAACGCTATGCCAGCATTTAACCCACATATTTTATCCAGTGGAAGCTCTGTAGCAACCGCTACCTGCGCCTCCCCCGTTGCCTCAATGGCACAGATGTAGCCTCCCACATCAAAGATGGGGCAGAATGAACAGGCAACCAGGCTCTTCTGAATGTCACTCCAGATGTAAGAATGAAGAGCACTGCCTATAGCCACTACTAGGCGCGTGCCATCCTTAGTCCAACAAGCACAGTGGATGAGTCCGCTACCCTTAATGTCTGCTTTGATCCTCCTGTTGTCCACTCTGACAGAAAACAGCACTGATGTGTCTCTCTTTGTCAACACAGCTAAAATGTCCAGTTTAGGATGCCAGACGCAGCCTTGGGAGAGCAAGGGGAAAGGCTCACTCATCTCACAGGTCTGTGTGCACAGCAGCTTGTTCTGCTCCAGAGCACTGAGCTGCAGTTGCCACACCGTTATGTGTTTCTTATGCTGAACGGCCAGCAAGGCAGGAGAGTCAGAGCAGCACAGCGGGCCCCAGAACAGACCGAAAACATGCTCAAACTGTCCAATAACGTTGGTGTCCCCAAACTTCACCTCGCCATTGATGAAGTAGAGAGACGTCAGACAGACCTGCTTGCCGTCTGTCCATGCAATCCCATGCACAGGGTGGATGGCTTGGTGTAGAGTGTTGAGTCCTGTCCTAAGCAGCTTTGCCTTACCAAGATCCATCCTGGCTGGTTTGAAGAAGCGTGTACAAAGAGGAAAAAAATAAAAATATACGTGTGTATTACTCAAAATGTCAACATTGATTTCAGAGTCCTGTGTCCACTCTGAATGGAGCTTGAACAAGAGTATCTATTGCTACCTATGCAGATTAAGAATAGCAAAAGCCTCTCTCGTGTCTCCTTCCAAGTACATGCTTTAATCCCTCCCTGCCTGAGCTGAGGGAGTGGTGACGAACACCTATAGCTGCTTACGCCTGATGACCTTAAGTCCTGTTAGGACCTCGGGGTATTAATAAAACTGTAAAATGTGTTGAAGAGAAGTGTCTCATCACGTGAAATAATCGGTGAAACTATTGCTGACACCTGCTGGCTACCTTTTAAAATACTTGGTTTCCTCAATAAATGTGATGTCGAAAACAATATAAAACCGGATATAGATTTAAAAATACATGTGCAAAATAACATGGGAAATGTATGCAGCGTTCATAGTAAAACATCCCATTGTTTGAGGAGTTTGGTGTTAACGTAGCTTAAATGAGAACTCATAATAAACTGTGAAACATAACTTTTACCATTCTCACTCAGCTGAAATCAGCGGCTACCTGAATCCTTTTAGTTATAGAAAGCTAACGAAAAAAAGATGCAGATATTAAATGTTAATCTTTGCGTACCTTATGTTATGAAACTGATCTTATGGCGAATCCGTTTAAAAGACTAGAAGTGAGCTAACGTGTTAGAAATTCACGTTTTGCCGGTAAAAGTGAGTCTCCAGCGTTCATTTCTGAATAACCCGGAAGCAAAACTGACACCAGCATCCAGTTGCATTATGGGATATGTTGTTCAAGTATAATCGAATCGAGAATTCTGCGTTTTATGCTTGCTTCATTTAGGCTAGAGGTAAACGAACTAATTATTTACCGTGATAAATATTATTATTAACCTGTAAAGTAATCATTGGAAAAAAGTATCGATGAATTCAATTGAAATTTAACACAACCACTATGAGGCGCAAGGGAGACACGGCTGAAGACGACGTACGTACCGCAGTTGCCGCTCTCGACGCCGTCTCCTTACAGCGTAGTAAACATCTTTGCAGTCTCACGGCTGGTTGTAGCTACGGGTTGGTAGTGATCGGCGAATGCATGGTTTCCACCGATAAAGCCCGACTTGTAGCGGCAAAAGGTTAACAGTAGCAGTAGAACGGGCTTTTTAGGCTGTATGTTACATTGCTAATCTTTGACAGAGCACAAACATGGGCGTAGAAGTCGAGACAATATCTCCTGGCGATGGTAAGTTGATTTATTCGCTTGTGTGAGCTTCTTATGCGGGGTGCTGTTGGGGCTGTGTAGTCCCCCCCCCCCCAAGAATGTCGTTCAAATATGGGTAAATTTCGGCATAAATGTTTACAGAAAGCAAATTTGAAAGCTGCATGTGATAGTAAAAACTGCTTGTTTGATATCAAGCAACGCATAATTGTATTCCTCGTATAATTAGGGTTCTGTAAATCCCATTTTTTTAAATGTTAGTCATCATCACTGGCTGCGCTGCATCTTTCTAGAACTCTCCATACTAGCTGCTGAATGAGTGAACTCTGCCAAACTAAATCTAAAAGTCTGTTAAAATTAAGACTTTAGACTTTGAATGAATTTTTTAAATCGTCAGACACAATATTAAGGTGTCTATTTAAAATTCTGCTCCTCAGAAGAGTGCTTCCAGGCTAAAATTGAGGATTTGGGAATGAGGATGAGAGGGATAGGTGCATATATCTGACTCTTAATACTGTATGCCTGCAGGCAGAAGGAGGTTACTGGCATTCCTGCCAGGACCGCCTCACCAGATTTAACCTAGTGATTGATAATAGGGCTGCCAGACTGATCACTCAGATTAGCCGTGCCAGATTTGTAAGCCTACAAACACACATTAACACTTTGTTTGTCTCTCTCTTGTTTTAACAGGAAGAACATTTCCAAAGAAAGGCCAAACATGTGTTGTGCATTACATAGGTAACTACTTTGTTATCTTTCCTTTTTGAGAACGGAAATTTACCAGTATGTCTGTGTTTTTGTTTTGTTTTGTTGTTAATGTGTGACACCCAGTCTCCACAGTGCGGTGAAACATGTATGCACCTGTGTGTGTATACTGTGTAGGTGCCACCACCACCACACCCAAAAGAAAAGTTAATTTACTTTTGTTTTAAGGTTAATATTTCTTATTTATTTATGTTTTTTTTTGCCATTTCATTGTGTTACATACTTGCACACACACACACACACACAGATGCTGTTTTGTTTGTCTCTTGTCAGACTGCCCAGTTTTGAGGTGGGGCAGTAAGACGCTGAGACGTTTGGGAAATAAATTTGGGCTGCTCTGTGCCCCGGGTTGGCAGTCCAGACAACTGGGTCAGACAGAAAGTAAACAAAACCTAGTTCGCATGTCATCTCTCTGAGTATCACATGGTTATTATGCGGTTATCAAAGTTAGTGCGTGCACTCTTGGTATTGTCTCTTTAGTAAACAGGTTTATGTGTGTTTTTCTATTGAACGTTTGTGCATTACCGTCAAAGCCCAGGGGCTTTTGAAATGAGTTCATATTGTGCTTATCTCAGCCTTTTACTATATTGACTGCAGGTCTTGACCGACTTTCCTACAGTATTTGGTTTCCCACAAGAATTGCGTCTTTGTTTAACCAGCGTGTGTGTTTCATTTCAGTCTGAGGGCAGCACTGGATAAGAAATGTTGTGTTGTGTTTTTTTGGAGACAGTAATCACATTTCCCTTTGGCCTTGATTCCTGCTGGGATCAGCCCCTGCAGTGATGAATTATGCTACAACTGGAAAAGATACGTCTCAGGATGTGAAGCTGCAGGATGAGATATAGTACATTCCACATAGGAGTCCTGGACAGGGAGATTTTGATTGTCACTTGCTGTTTCCCTTGTGTTTCAGTTCAACGCCACCTACCATTGTTGAGCTGATGATTCATTTTTATACTCCCATCAACGCTTCAGTCTCACTGTGTTGTACATTTGTCCTTGTTTTTTTTTTCATCTTTTCTCTTCTCTTGTCACAATCACATTAAGTGCTGTGCTTTGTATTTAACATATTCTCCCCTGAGTGAAACAAAATTGGCGACAATGTCCTGTCTTGAAATTTGTTAACAATAAAATCTATTAACAACACGGCAGCAGCAGAGCCTGGGAACTGCCTGTGCGGCTGTTCAAAATGAACTCAGTACCTTTAACCCTATGAATTCCAACGCTGTATTTTAAAGCTTTGGAATGTGATCTTTCTATTAATGATTACACATGTCTCTGTGTGAAATGATATGTCATTAGCACTGCCTTCTATTCATTGGCTGTAAGAAACATGCATATCGTTAAATATCTATTGCATGTGGAGTTCCCAATTCCACTTCATCTCTTTTTGTATAATCAATAATAAAAAAGGAATCAATTTCAGGTATTATTTATGACTTTATTACTATGTAATAAGACAGAAAAAACATGTTTGAGTCCTAGACTCTACAGTATATTGCAGTGAAAAAGTGAGCTCACGGTTGCCTAAAAAAAGCACTCAGAGGGCTCAGAGGCTTGAAGCAGACAGAACATATTGTCAGATCCTTTTTGTTTCATTCAGGTCCTCCCTGTATGTTGTTTGCCTTTATTTTTTTGACTCACAAGGGGTTTACCCGTAAGCTGCTGTCATGAGTTAAGCCAAAGCAATGCTTAACCCGTGGAAACACAAAAAAACCCACTATAAATATGATATTGTGTTGCAAGGGAAGCATATTTGCAACAAGGAAAAAAGATGAGTGTTACATCAGGTGAAAACAATACCTCAGTGTTGAAGATAAGCCATGGGTTTAGCTGAAGAATGTGGTTTTCTTTAAAGACGTGAGCATTAAAGGTAGGAGATTTCATTCTGATGCACTTGTTAAATTAGTGAAACTTCTCTTCACAATCAGATAGCAACCAATTAGTTCGGCAGTTTCGCATTAAAACAAAGAATATGAATCATCTGTGGAAGCTATAAAACGCCAAAAACATCAGCCAATCCTCCGGGTGGACCCTGCGCGGAGTATTGGCTGGTTGTGACTCTCTTCGTGCTCTGCGCGCACCAGAGAGGTACGTGCATGATGGCCGAAGTCACAGACCGCAGCTCGTCTTCAGGTAATGCGCGTCCATGTGATTGGGAGGCGTGGCTTCGGGGTGAGCTCCGAGAGAATGGGGCGTGTGTTTACTTTCGATATCTGGCTGATCTCCTACCCTACCTTTAATATTAAGTAAAACATTTCTATTCATGATGCCGTTTTAATTTCTAAAGTTTCATTGTGTGGAATTGTGCTTTGTAGTAAAGACAGAGAAGAACCAACATTTGTTTTATTTTAAAAGCTCAGAAACAAGATTAGTTCAAGATCTGATAAAGAGTGGTGATAGAGGTTAGTTGTTGATTTGGGACATGAGCCTGTCCGACTCATCCAGCTGGCTGTTGTGCACAACCACAGAACTGTACTCTCAACTCTGCCCTGCACTGGTGTTCGTTTTCCAGATAGCAAAGACAAACAGAAAGAGCAGCAAAGAGAGTAAGTTTCAGAATGTATTATGGGATTTGAAACAACTTTAGCCTTTAGCTTTAGAGAGCCTCACACTCTCACTAACTTTCTCACACTCTCTTACTGCTGTGCCTTTTTGGTCCTCACTTTCACCTCTGGGATTTTAAACATGCAGACACACACATGCCAGAGCACACAGACACACAGATATGTGTGCGACCCTCCTCTGACTCTGGTGAGAGTCGCAGTTGCCCAAATTAGCAGGGCGGTCATCGCCAAAAGGAAGGTAACAGCTCTGGACTCAGAGCAAAAAAACAGGACAAAATAATACACTCTTACACACTCTCTTTCCTTCCTGACGACAAGTTTTGCTCACATGGTGGCAGCTGAAGAATCAAACTCATTGTTCTGTGTATCAGAATTTCACTAGAAAATGCAAGCAGATCTGATATCGAGGAAACAAAAGAAGCCTGTGAGTTTATCCTGATTGATGCTGCCTGACACTTAGTTGTGATGACAAACAGGATTGTTGCTGTCCATTGACAAGAAGAATGACCTGTGGGAAGCTAACGGGATATGATGTCATGCCTAAATGTGGACGTCATTCCTTACCATGTTTGAACCGAAGACTTCACCATGAAACGTGCTGCAGTTTAGACCCAACGGCTCTAGATGTGTGACCCAGAAATAGCTAGACTGACACGTCAGGCTGTATGTCAGGAGATACCAAACCCGTCTTCTTGGACTGTGTGGGAAATGTTCCAGTGTACCAGTTTAACCGCAAACACGAAAATAAAAGCTAATATTAAAATCCTACATTGAACATCACCTGAGCTATTGATTGATGATTGAGTTGTCAGTGTACTTGACAGGCTTTTTTTGGCTGCATGTATTTTGAGAGTACACAGAATATCTCCATGCAAAGGATGCAAGGGGGAATATGATAGTGGTGTGACAGCACAATAATAATGATATAAGGCGGATCCAAGTATAATGACAGTGCTGGTGTAATGTTAAGGATCATATTTGGACTAACCATGATCCTTTTCACAGTTACTCTTATTATCTACAAGAGGAATGATCAATATTTTATCCAGTCTGTGAAGACGTGTGTGCCTGCAGCTGTGAAACATAGCAACACATATAAGTCTTGTAGACAGATAGCTTTACGCACATCTCATTTCATCCCCACTTGAGCCGAGGGGGTTGTTGTGTTGGCAGCCGTCCTAGACGGGGGCCAAGCAGGATACTGTAAACTAAAAGTAAAAATAACCCCACCCTTGTGTGGTACAGCTTTTTTTTTTTTTTTGCAGATACGGTTAGAGCAAGTAAACGCTTCTCATGAGGAGAGAGAGAGTGAGAGTGAGTGAGTGCATGAGAATCTGGGAGCCAACCTCAGGAAGGGACAGGCCGAGCTTTATTTTCACAGAGACCCCACCCGAACGTAGCTGTACAAAGAGTGATAATGGAGGGAGCAGCAATTTGTGTGGTGTTTAGGGGTAGTTGTGGTTTTTCCTCTTTGTATATGATAAGAAATTATAATTTGTATCATAATGCTGCTGTGTATTTTTGTCAATGGAACCAGGGAGGAGGTGGTGCCCCCCCCCCCTCTGTTGTTATGATTTTTCTTATTGGCCAGTTGCCAATGTGTACCTCTTATTAACCCTTTCACCGCATTCTTGAATAATTACTGATTTGATGGCTGTGGCTTCTAGTGTAACAGAGGGGAGCTTTAACTCGATGTGTATAATATCATCCTTAACATCAGCAGCTGCTTAACCTTCACCCAATCATCATCCACAGGAGCCAAATCCCAGGATATGATCCCTTCCTGGCTTCCCGATCAGTATTTCCCTTCAGGTTCCAGAAACCGATCCCACTTTTCTGCAGTTGGTGCAACAAGTTTTTTGTCTTCTTGCTTCTCGAGTGCCCTGCTGTATGTAGCAGGTGGTATTTGCCTTGCCGTGTGTGAACTTGATGACTCTATAGTTGGACCTGGCTCAAACCGCTGATATCTGGGCTACTGGGATTCTTGGAAAAGATGGGCTGACTAAGTTTAGGGAAGGGTTGAAAGAGGAGAGGCAGTACAGTACCAACATTCATATGACTAGATGAGCAAGACGTCGTAACTAAACTTCAGTTGACACCAACTTTAAATGCCAAGTATTTACACTTGTTGAACTATGACAGAGGAAGATAAATCAAAGTGGATGCTGTGGTGTATTTGTACAACAAATTGTAACCATTCATTCTACATGTGGGTGACGTGGAAAGTTAAAATCATGTTTTTATTACATTATAGTAGATCCTTTCAGGGGTACTGCTAAAAAACAACAACATGTTTCACTATTGGGTCTGTTCCATCACAGAGCGCACACAATGAGACAGACATGTTGGCACCTAGGGCCAATTTAGAATCACCAAAGTTAGCCTAACATGCATGTGAAATGTCAAAAGCCACCTGCACCACCACATGAGATGTGGTCTCTAAAATAAAAAGCAAGCAGCCAAAAGTCTCTGAACAATGTTTGTTTACAGTTACATATTTCTGGTTCCACGGAGATCAGTTGTCTAGAGAAAATATCAAACTTTATGTAAGACTTCATTGTTGCTGCTTTGCTTTCTTGGCTGTCAAAGGGTGCAGAAAGTTCACATTAATTTATCAGTAGTAGCAGATTACTGCTTCAGCTGGCAGCATGGATTCCCTTAAGTTGTTAAAACAAATAATGAAGTGGGCCAGTGTTTTTATTCCTTCAGCAGTGTTTAATGGCCTCAGTGTTATCATGCCTGAACGGTCGGTCAGTGTTGTGAAGGAGCGGAGTCCTGCACCGCTCCTCCTTTGTTACCCCCTTTCTCCCTGTGGTCTAGATACAGGCAAGCAATGGCCTAGTTAACTTTAAAAATAATCCACTAAACCAGGCCAGTGCTTCCTGATTTACATTCCCTTTGTTCATTTGAGTAATTGAAACAGACCCAAGATAAAAAAAAAATCCCCACCAGAATGATTCCTTGTCATAAGAGCAGTAAACTATACACATCTAAAGTCTTAAAGTGTTCATTGATACATTGATGTGCAGTTAATTCATGTTTAAATGCTTTTTTTGGCAGGTATGCTGCAGAATGGGAAAAAGTTTGACTCCTCTCGAGACAGGAACAAGCCCTTTAAGTTCAAGATTGGACGTATGGAGGTCATTAAGGGCTGGGAGGAGGGAGTAGCACAGGTAAGAGTCAAGGATGTGATTCTGTGACAGTAGCTTTCAGATCATCCATCACAGCTATTTAGTCATTATACTCAGAGCCCTTTCAGACAGCGAGCATTTCCTGACACTGCGGCGCATTATTTTCAAGGCTGAAGAGGTCAGTCTGGGAATTCTTCTGATTTTTACACAGTTGGCTGCGTCATCACTGCAACCACAGAAACTTTACATGAGGTGATTTTAATAGGTGGAGGATATCTGGGTGACATTTCCCTCCCTCGACAGGAGACAGATCATTAAAAAGGTTTGATTATGTGCTCTGGGATGATTCATAACTGTAAAAGAGAGCTGTAAGATTTCCATCATTGTTGGTAACTGCTTGCTGTCTGAAAGCCCCTTCAGTCTGGAATTCTTACGTAATAATTCAGTAAGACAAATTAAGTTTTGAGTAATGTTCTGGGTACTGTCAGTGCTGAAGGGAAGCGGTGACATTCAAATCCCTAGAGTTGGAAACTGTACTTATTACATGATACACACATTAACCTGTGTTAATCTTACCTGATCTGAAAAGAAGCTGTTAATCAGCTGTTTTTCTTTTTCCCCTGTGCTTCAGATGAGCCTGGGTCAGAGGGCTAAAATCACCTGCACACCAGACATGGCATACGGAGCGACAGGCCACCCCGGGGTCATCCCTCCAAACGCCACGCTCATTTTCGATGTGGAACTGCTTAAGCTGGAGTGACACCTGCCTGCCATAAAGATACAAAGGTTGACAGTTAAAGAGGCTGCTTTCACCACAACCTGTTTCCACAGGGAGACCATACCCAGCTGCTGCTGCTGCTGCTGCTGCTGCCGCCTCCCACCATCCACCTACTGTTCTTCTGTTTTGATTCGTAACGCCTTCTTTAGTTCAGTATTTAAATGTATCCTCTGCTGCTTCGTTGCCACTGTGTCATGATAATGCAAGAAAAAATTTTCACATGATGGGACTTTTACACACAAGCGACATTTTGGTTTCCGCTTGTCAGAGATTTTTTTTGTTGAATTTCATTTCATGTTGTACATTTTGTTGAACTAAAAGGAAATCAGTCATCTGACAAAAAAAAGCACTACACACTGCAATCAAACCTTATGTATACTGCCTCAAGGTTTAACCAACAGAGGAAGGGTACATGCATTGAAAGTACAATATCTCTGCTCTGTATATTGACTGGGCATTATATACCACTGTCTGCATTGCCACTTTGATAAAGGCCTGTCCTGCTGAATGCTCTGAATGATGTTGCTATGTTAGTATGTTTTATAACGCTCACAAACATATATACTGCAAGTGTACCCTGTCAAATCTAAGCCAATACAATACTGTACAGAACTCTTTAAAAGCCATTGCTACTATAACAGTTTATTGACCAACTCTTGAATAAAAATGGCATGTACTGTGTTCAGATGTCTGAGTCTTATGGTTAATTTGTGGGGGGAAAGCTCAAATGAGGGAGCAACAGCGCCCTCTACTGGCGTCATTAATAAGAAACCACAGATCCTAAGATCAGAATTTTCTACACCAATAACGGGAGTTGTATTAAAATAAGAGACATATACATAACTACGTGTATGTTTTAATATGATTTAATATTAATAAATACATATCAATGGGGTTGGGAGTGCACTAATTACAATAGTTGGAGTTGACTATCTCTACGGAGTGCAGCAATCTTGGATGTAACTTTTGCTTCCGGTGTTGTAGGTCAAAGGGCAAAGTTGTTCACTCTCGCAGGTGATTGGCTAACTGTCAATGTTATGAAACTTCATTGGATAGACGGAGCACACGCCTGTCATCCACCTGAACAAGCACAACAAACGACAAGGTCAGAAATTTGTCTCAATATATATAAAAATACATTAGTGAGGCATACGCGGTTGTAAAATTGGTCTTGTAGCGAACACCGTTTTAGCTTTGTCTGTTAATGCGAAGGTTAGCTTAAGCTAGTTTAGCTTGCTCGGTTAGCTAACAACTGTTTAGCAACTCCTAGCCCGACACAGCATAGTTGGTATTTTTTATTATTTAAAATAAAAGTAATCCACGTACAGTCACCTGCAGTGATTAGATGAGTTAATATCTGTGTGATTTGTTAAACAGTTTGGTGTATTTATTGGGATGTTTATACAGTGGAACTAATATGTAACACGTTTACAAACATAACAATAACTCAGGGTGTTTACATAAACTCTCACCGTATTTATGTAGTTTATGGCAAAAACCCCTTTTGGCTCATACATTAGCTTTGTTGCTTACTTGTTTATATGTGTGTGAAGTCATTTACATAACAATA
This sequence comes from Parambassis ranga, assembly GCF_900634625.1. Classification (NCBI taxonomy): domain Eukaryota; kingdom Metazoa; phylum Chordata; class Actinopteri; family Ambassidae; genus Parambassis; species Parambassis ranga. Next base: position 8,399,525 of record NC_041043.1, read on the forward strand.
ATATTTAACAATTTGCTTTACGGTAATAATCCACCTGAATAAACTAGAGAAAGAGAGAGAGAGCAGGTGCCAAATACTAAAGTTCGTTTTTTAAAGTTAATGGTTTTAGTTTAAGCAGTTTCATATTTTAAAACATGTTGTCATGCCTACATGCAATAGGACTAGAATATTTCTTAAATACGAGGACATGACCACCTTTTTCCACTGCCTTGTTATCTGTACTTCCAGGTTATCCATGTGTGTCTGACTGTGCCCACAGTAAGCATGCTGACTGCACAGAGGGCATGTGCAGCAATGGCTGCTTGCCGCCTGCTGAGAGCTACTGTCTCCTCATCTCACATTCAGAGCTCTCTCATCCACACTTCAGTAAAGCGTCAGGACAAGGTAGAGCTGCATTCTGAATGGGCAGCCCTGGCTAAGAAGCAGCTTAAAGGGAAGAACCCTGAGGATCTGATTTGGCGCACACCTGAGGGAATCAACATCAAGCCTGTGTACACCCAAGCAGACTCAGAGGGTCGTGCTGATGAACTGCCAGGAGTGTTTCCCTACACTAGAGGGCCCTATCCCACCATGTACACATACAGACCATGGACTATCAGACAGTACGCCGGCTTCAGCACTGTGGAGGAGAGCAACAAGTTTTATAAAGATAATATTAAAGGTAGGAAGTTTAGTCACTTATGATCACCTACATAAAGAATATTACACATGGCAATTTAGACTGACTAACTTTTCTATGCTTTAAATAGAATAAATAGGATATTGTTGATATAATTACGGCAAAATACTGCTTTTTATTGTGGACATGTAGAAAAGATTTCTTTTTAGATTTTTGGATACAACAATTGACAATATACTGTAGAAGAATTTAAAAAGACTAACAAGTTGACGAAGCTCTAACCCACTTTCTCTCTTTGGCTGTCTCATTTCAGCCGGTCAGCAGGGTCTCTCTGTCGCCTTTGACCTCCCGACACACCGTGGATATGACTCAGACAATCCCAGAGTTCATGGAGATGTCGGCATGGCTGGTGTGGCTATAGACACGGTTGAGGACATGAAGATGCTCTTTGATGGAATCCCTTTAGAGAAGATGTCCGTTTCCATGACAATGAATGGAGCAGTCATCCCTGTGTTGGCTATGTTTATTGTTACTGGAGAGGAGCAGGGTGTGTCCAAATCCAAACTAACTGGCACGATTCAAAATGACATTTTGAAAGAGTTTATGGTGCGCAACACCTATATTTTCCCACCTGAACCTTCCATGCAGGCAATTGCAGACATCTTTGCATATACATCAGAGGTATGTATCACTAATTAATAATCAGTTAGCTGGAACCACATATTTACTGATAACCCTAACCCTATGTTCACAGCACATGCCAAAATTCAACTCCATATCCATCAGTGGATACCACCTTCAGGAGGCAGGAGCTGATGCCATCCTGGAAGTAGCCTACACCATTGCTAATGGTCTCGAGTACTGCCGCACTGGCCTGAAAGCAGGTTTAACCATCGACGAGTTTGCTCCCAGGTACACAATATTCACATTTGTTCAAAATGCATTTAACATTCAGGACAAGGGGGACATCTGTCTGTCTGTCCGTCCGTCCGTCCATTTATTTATTCATCCTAAAATAATAGTAGGTAAACAATGCTGTGTGCTAGGCTAAAAGCAAAACAGAGATGCCAGATGTCAACCATGATGTCTGTATTGGTCCCAGCAGCATGATGCCATTTGGTTTGGTCTGACAGGGATGCCATTTATGTACATGGGAATAAGGTAACACCTGTGTTGTCAGAGACCCACATATTATAGTGCAAGTTTTAATTAATATTCATCTGGCTCTCTTTGTATAATTAATGCCTAATGTTCACTGTGTAGTGTGCCACATTTACCTGACAAACAAATGTCTTCCTCTTTATTTGTCAAACCAGCAGATGGCTGAGACTGGTTAGAGCCTGATGGAAGAAAATGACTATATAATAGTCATTTAAATAAACATTTATTGAGTAGAATCCTATAGATCCCAGGCAAGTACAGCCTGCTTTGGTGGAAGCTGTCCTGTTCATGCCTCTGATTCAAAAATGTAAATATCAGTTGCTGCCCCAAAACAACAATTTGTAGTTTCCTTGTGAATATAAAAGCAATGATGTGGTTTGTTACATAAAGGTGGGTCAACAAAATACATCCTATGGAATGTGTCCATTTACATTTGAGAGACGTTTTCTTTTTTGTATAGCTACATGTTCAGTCCACATTGTTTTGCTCCAGGTGTTTCATTTCTGGAGCGTGGCAGATGGATTTGTTTAAATCAATACAAGCGATCAGCCTTAATCGGTTCTAGACAAGCCTGGCTTTTTGCTTTTCAATGGGCACAAGACTCCCATAATAGCAGTTCATCAGCCCCTGTTTTAGTAAAGCAAATAGTCAGTTTAGCTGATGGAGAAAGATGGGTAGACTGACTCTGCAATCAATAATTCATCTGCACCACTGCTCCTACTCCACCCACTGTCCAGACACCTTTATTTTCTGCTCCTCATGTGTCCCCTAAGCTGCCTTTTTTGCTGCCTTTTCAATTACTCAGGTAATAGCGGTGTTACATGAACGTTCATTCCTCAGGAACATTCTCAGTTCCATTTCATCTTTCTATAGACAGATCTTACATCTTTTACAGCTGGTTCTTCTTTTCATGACTTTTCCTGAATCCAGTGCTTACCTCAGCATTCTAAACACTAACCAATGTTTATCCTTTGTGACTTCTCATTGTGTTGTTGGAAGGCTTTCAACAAAAACTACAGATAAACAGATAACATGGACATTTTCCACTCCACATGGTTTTTCAGCAGCAGTGTATTCACAGCTTGACACACTGCATCTCAAGAGAAAACACACACAGACAACACAAGCAATTACTCACAACAAACAAGCAAAGTGCTGCATGTTTTCCAGGGACCCTAAACAGTGGGGCTGTTGAATGGTCTGTTACTTTTTGAGCTATTGCTTCCTTTGCTACTTGACAGCGGGGTTAGAAATGAGGTGAAATATTTGTATGGGTTTTATTTTACATTATAAGACCCTGGTCATATTATCCTGGCCTGCAAAAGGAGACAATCTGGGTGAAGCACACTTCTCAGGCTCAGGGCATACTTCATTATTTGCTTTTGTTGTGAGTGTTTGGAGTGTGTGTCTGTGATTTGTATATGTTTTGAAACTAATGTCAGAATTAGTTTTTTTTTTCTAGCACCAATTTATTACTGCAGCTGGTGCCTTTTTAGTAATGCATACTGGTTGTTTGTTTTTGTAAATTAAGCTGTGGGGAATAGACCAAAATATCTGTTTAGACAAAATGCATTTTATGTTTGAGGATTGATAGATTAGTTTTTTATGTGTGTGTGTTTGTGCCATCAGGTTGTCATTCTTCTGGGGTATTGGGATGAATTTCTATATGGAAATTGCCAAGCTGAGGGCGGCTCGGAGATTATGGGCCACTCTCATTAAAGAGAACTTCCAGCCCAAGAACGCCAAGTCTCTTCTCCTGCGCACACACTGCCAGACCTCAGGCTGGTCTCTTACTGAACAAGTAAATATGTCTTAAAGTTGCCTGTCCTAATCAATCAAATTAATCATACATCGAAAGTAGTATTTACACATTTTCTTGTGGCCTCTGCTAGGATCCGTACAACAACGTCATCCGCACAGTGATTGAAGGCATGGCCGCTGTGTTCGGGGGGACCCAGTCACTGCACACCAACTCTTTCGATGAAGCGCTGGGTTTACCCACCGTAAAGAGCGCTCGCATTGCCAGAAACACCCAGATCATCATCCAGGAGGAGTCTGGCATCCCCAAGGTCGCAGATCCCTGGGGGGGCTCGCACATGATGGAGGCTCTCACAGATGATGTCTATAGCACAGCTTTGAAGGTTTGTTACATCATTATGTGTTAATTTTATAACACAGGAGGTGAAATGGCAACAACAATCGATGTTCTTCTTTTTGCAGTTCATTAAAGAGATTGAGGAGATGGGAGGTATGGCCAGGGCAGTGGCAGAGGGCATTCCAAAACTACGTATTGAGGAATGTGCTGCACGTAGGCAGGCCCGCATTGATTCCGGTACTGTGTATATATCATCATCTTATTGTCTTAAAGCCTCTCCTTTTTATCTTCTCCCATTGCTCTACCACTAACCTCACCTCATGTTTGTAGAACTGTGATGCTTCCATCTGAAAAGGTCACACTTCTCACCTGTAATGAGAATCTTTTATCTTTTTGTTCTAAAGTCCCACTTATGCATTTAGTATTTTTGGGGTCAAAAATGGCCTTTAACATTCAGCAGGTATGAAGACATACCCGAAGAATAATAGGGATAATTAAATGTAAACAACAAACATACAACAAATACAACTCTGATAACTCTATTCAGTTTCTTGATGTCTACACTCTTCACCTCCCCTAATGTGCTAAAACATATAATAATTACAATATCTGACACAATAACACTCATTAAGATCTAAAAACTCTTATCTTACTCAAGAGATCGTTATATTCCACACTCATCCAGCAACAAGCTAAGCCAAATCAATAGAATTGATCTGTTTTTAGGCCACATTAAAATGCAGACTGAGTCACCGGAAAAATATTTTTTTAGTTTACTGATGTGCTTTTTTCAGTCTTTTAGATGTAATCTTTAGATGTCAGACAGCATTTGTCGGCTGGCTTGGTGAGGATGCTATGAAAGAGAAAGGGAGTGCAGGTTACGCACGAGCGTACACGTGTCTGATGCGTAAGAAGAGGTGTGTTAGACTCCCTGGCAGGTGTGTCATAGAGTGTAGTGGAGCAGAGTGGAATCTCACAGACTATCCATAATCCCCCTGATTCCTGCTCTCATTGATATTCATTGATTTTCTGTATCATCATGAGAGCACATCCATGCTGACTGCATTTCGTTTAACCTCTACAGATGGACCTTGAAATTTAAATGACCCTGATGATGTTTGGTTTCCTACTGTGAGGTCAAATAGTTAAAAAAAAAAACATTTTAGGATCATGGAGAACCTTTGGTCTCATGGGTACTTTTGAGTGTTAAAGGATAGTTGAGGGTGACACAAACATCACAGAATAGATAGAGACACAAAGAGGGAGATCAAGCTCACAAGTTGATCATTTTAAATGTTTTCAAATTTGCAGCTTGAGATGATACTCGACTGAATTGATACTTATGATCTGCATATTTTATGTGTGAAGTGGAGTGCTTCACTCTAGCCATTGTGGCGAGACTAGGGTACTAAAAGGTAGAAGGTAGGTTGCTTTGAATAGCCTAACATACAGGAAAATATTTAATGTGTTACTTATTTGGCCAACAGGGCAAAATGCAGGTTACTGTGTATGATCCAGTTGCATTTTTAACCCTGATTTAAAAAAAAAAAATTGTTTTGATTATTTATAAGATTTTATGTTATATATTAACATATAGATATTTTTATATCTAGATAATAGATAGATATATATAGGCTACTTTATTAATCCCAGAGGGAAATTGTTAATATTTATAAGAGTTACGTTACGAGAGTTATGAAGAAGACAATAGAATACAAAGCTTTTACTAATAAATTAATAAAATGTCATAGCCTCTCCTCCCTCTCCTGGCCTGATGTGCCAGTTTTACCAGCGTAGACCGGAACTTTGTTACAGCTTTTGCAACAAATGTAATCCAGCCCTCTGCCTCTGCTGTGTCAGTAGATTGTGTAGACAGTAGACAGTTGTGGGCTCCTCACCACTCTCCATGCTCTGCTCTGCTGTTCTGACTTGAGCTTAATCGCAGGACCTGGTATTTGTTTGTCCTTAAACCACCTGCTCCTGCTCGAGACAAAATCCATCCTGGCGGTTCCTGGGGGGATTTGCGTCAGGACCCGCAAATCTTACAGGCTCTCTATATGCAGCAGCGCCCCCTCCATGCCAAGAGCCGGCTCTGGCTTTGCTTTTTGATGTGGTTATTCTGGCATTTTTTACAGATTTAGTGTGAGAAACATCAACATTTTGTAATTCCAAAGTCCTCCAATCCTTGTGAGTGTTTTTTTCTGGTGCAGTATAAGCAGGAAATGTTGTGGAAGAACAGAAAAACTGAGATAAAGAGAGAGGGGTTGTTTGTTTTTTTCATTAAATTGCAGGTTGCTGTTATCACCTTTATTTGTTCTTGAAGATATTTTTTATACTTTCTGCTTTGTTGTACTTTTAAATTATGCTGATGGTGGTAACTGCTTACCTAGGCTAATTGCCTTTCTGCTGTTTATTTTTAATCTAAATATTCCTTTTTTCCTGTGAAGCTCTGTAAAAGTTTAAAAATGCATTACTTCCTGACAAGGCCTTCATCACAAAGAGCTTTTCTTCTTGTCCTTCAACACCTTTTTGTTTCTTTTTTATGTTTCCAGGATCAGAGGTCATCGTTGGGGTGAATAAGTACCGTCTGGACAAAGAGGAAACTGTGGAGGTGTTGGCCATAGATAACACTGTGGTACGGCAGAAACAGATTGAAAAACTGAGAAAGGTCAGTGTTTCAATTGACTTCTAGATAAATCAGTGGAATCTAAGAGATAACACTGTTCAAAGAAATGTCCTGGAAGACAACTGATACAATTGAAGATCCGAGAACAAAAGGGCAACAAAAAAGTGAGATTTTAATTGGTGTCTTGAGGTTTGTTCTATTGAATATTAAATGAAGTCTTACACTTAAGCAAGATAAACAATGTTTGTATTATTTTACAAACATGATGTATTTGCCACATTATTGATGTCAGGCCAGTTCATTTTAAGAAGTAGTAAATGAATTAAGTGAAGGAAATCTGATTCGTTTTCATTAAAATTAGCAAACCTTTTTTTTTTTAAAAAAAAAGCTTTTTTTTTATTTTAGTTATTTAAAAGAGTCAGCTTGCTACAGTTGGCGATCATGTGAAGTTCATTCATAATTCATGCAAACACATTCACCTGCTGTCACCAGCTGTTTGAGTATGTCAGCCCCATCATTAGAAGGTGGAATGGATTGGAAAATTAAATGTCACAGCAGGTGCTGTACATATGTGCACTCAGAACCAGACTCATCAGACTGCATACAGACAGGTGCCCATATGTGGAGCTACAACAATGATTCAAGAAGTAATTTGACAGGAAAACTTCCACTCTGAAGGCTTTTTTTCTCTACGGAAGAATGTTTGGCCCCAAAGCAGTTTAGTAGGAAATTACCACCAGAATAACAACTGCAAATTTAAACAGAAATTTAGATTATCTCAGACTTTGTATGTTGTAATATAAGTATTTGTTTTGGAGTTTCTACATTTTTTTATGTTAACTGTTAGGCTCTGAACTGATATTTCGTCAGATAATTTGAATAAAAATTTTAAGCAATTAATCTTTGATCAAACAAAAGGCACAAAAAGCTTGTATGGTTCAAAAACTCTGCCTCATCTTCAATGGGTACAAATACACTGCAGTGTCTTTAGGTCTACAGACTGGAAGTTCAGAAGCTTTTCTCAGTTATCTTTTCTCCTCAAAGAACAATAAGGACAACTAAGCCTAAGCTTTGTTAGGCCCCCGTTCACACTGGAGAAAGTCATTCCAGCTAGAGTAGGATTGAGCCCAGACAGCCTATAAAGCTGGATGCGTTCAGACCTATTAAATAAATCTGGCTAGCACACAGTTGTGTCCGCACTCAATCCAGCTTCATCCAGCGTGTTTGCTGTTCTCCAAACCACTAGGTGGCGCCTCGTAATATGGCTAATAATGTGGCTAGCCGGATTCGCTAGTTCAGTTCACACCTGAGCCACATTTGAGCCAATCCTGCTAGATCCACTTCTCGAGGGTGGATCTAGCCGGCTTGAAATCAAACTGGATTCAGCCGGATTGGAGGTGTTCACACTCGGGGAAAAAAACACATCTGGATTGATCTGGATGCGGCCAAATCCTGCTTAAGCCACATTTTTTTCCCCAGTGTGAACGGGGCCTTAGACTCAGTTACAGCTAATGACCCTAATTGATTAATTATGGCTGTGTTCATTCACTGCTAGAGCCGTGTTGTACATGCCCAATTATCTGCTCAGGAAACATTACTCATCATTGTCTCTAATCTTACCATCTTGTCTCTAATCTTTTAAATGTTGCCTCCTTTTCTTTGTAGGTGAGGGAGAGTCGTGACCCTGAAGCAGCGAAGAAGTGCCTTGCAGCCATTGAGGAGTGTGCACGAACAGGAGAGGGCAACCTTTTAGCTCTGGCTGTGGAGGCGGCACGAGCCAGGTGGGCACTCTTCACTGACAGCTGGCCATCAAACTAAATACTGCAGAAAGACACAGAGTTTTAAACCACTTAGATTTGCATTTATCAGTAACTTAACATATTGAGGGTTGTGCTTGTTGTAGATGCTCTGTTGGTGAAATAACTGACGCTATGAAGAAAGTGTTTGGTGAACATAAGGCCAGCACCAGGATGGTGAGCGGGGCTTACCGCAGCGAGTTTGGAGAGCATGAAGAGATCGCTTTGGCCAACAATAGGTACAAAATAATTACAGTCAGTCACATACATTTCCATAATTAACAGACTGATTGAGTCATATTTGTTTTATTTTGCACAAAAACTGCAGAGTTTCCGATTTTAAGAAGCATGAGGGCAGGAACCCTCGTCTGCTGGTGGCAAAGATGGGGCAGGACGGCCATGACAGAGGGGCCAAAGTCATTGCCACTGGGTTTGCCGACCTGGGTTTTGATGTCGACATTGGACCTCTGTTTCAGGTCGGTGTACTGCACAACTCAGCCGCTTACAAAGGCAACACAGAATCTGTGTACTGAAAACTGCAAATGAAAAGTACTTAACAACATGCATTTAAGCTGGTGTCATCAATGAAGGAGAGGGCTATGCTATGTTAATAAACCATTTGACCTGTTCTGCAAAGCTCTCTGCAGGTGCATTGGGTCGTTTTATAGTCTTTAAATAGCTAACTGAATTCCTGACAATGTTTTACACAATACAAGCAGGGTCATAAGAATCATCTCGGCTTATGTATCCCCTAATATATTCTGTTACAGTCCTGCGTCAAATGGAACTGAGTGATGATAGCAATAGCTGCAATAAAAGCAGCAGTAGACCTGTAGCCTTCCTGTGTGTGTGACAGACAGGAAGGGGACAGCTGACCTGTGATTGGTCCATTATGCACCATAGGTTATAACTTAATCACGTTTCCACTGTCCCTTCTGTTTCCACTGGAAACAGAACTCTTGGTGCTTTATTGCGACAAGCTTCCCTGGAAAGTTACATTAACTGATACATGTTCCAATTATCTGAGCTGATCTGATTGACTTTTTTCAGCATTGTCGTACATTTTTCACTGTGGGCTCATTTTTTTTGTTCGAGTACCGAACAATTGTGGCAAAAACTAGAGACATGTTTTTTTTTTTTTTGTACGTTGTTAAGTTGTTAGTACATGAAGTTTGAGTGAACATTTTTATTACAAAATCCAATTTGTCATGATGATATTAATATGCAACTTTAAAAATTAGAAATTCAAATCATAACAGCAAGGACAGGACAAAAAATGACATTTTGACAAATTAAGGTAGAATTAATTACCTTAATTTAGAATTCTATTCAGGACTGTGAGTTCTGGCTTACTTCACCCGACACAGAGAAACATGAATAATAAATTAAATTCTATTAGTGACACGTGTCTCTTGCTCGTGCTTTTTTATAAAAGAGGCTTAAATGAACTAAATTAACAGTCCAGAGGTGGATTTGGACTAAAAGAGGTTTTTAAAGATGGCAGCATACTGGAGAGATCTTGTGATTTTATTTATTGGTGAAGAAACTCATAAAGTCTTCACTACTCAGAGCTGCAGGAAGACAAGGCTGAGAGCTGTGACTCCTTGTCAGCCTGGCTACCAGTGTGAAAGAGAAAACGCAGGCTATTTTTTTGTTTTATTTTATTAGTGATGGGTTATCAGCTGTTCTGGCTTTATGGAGGGCCTTCTTATGCATCAGTATGCTGTCTCCTCAGGCCCTCTGATTCGACTGGTTTAAAGGAGTACCATTTTCTCTCCATCTGTCTTGATGCCTGCTTCAGTGTTCGGAACTGTGTGCGATGTTGGCTGCAGAATATTTGCTAGTGTGTATTTTTTTAAGGTTATTTTGATTAACACTTCTTAACTTTTGTGCTACTTGGACAAGTGGCAGGACGTGGGACTGACCCTCTCTCTATGGGATTATTAAGCTTAGTGTTACTGTGTGCCTTTTTATTCTTATTTATCATGCTTTTAACGGAGGGCGGCAGTCCTCCAGACGCAGCAGAGAAGACAGCGACTCTGCCTCCTTGCCTCGACCCTGGGTTGTCAGGTGGTTGGTTGCAGTGTTAATTTTGGCAGCAATTTCAGATTTAGTTTTTATTTTAGTCTTGTGACTAAAATGTCATTTGATTTTAGTCACGTTTTAGTCATCAACATTTTTTTAACTTTTAGTCTAGTTTTAGTCGACTAAATATCAAATAATTTTAGTCGACTAAATCTGCCGTGGATTTAGTCGACTAAAATTCTATGATATATATTTTTTCATGAAATAATTAAGGTTTGAAGTGCAATAAAACAGGCACAGCTTTAACTTGTGTTATTTGAAACAAACACCTCTTTATTTAATTGCTATGACCTTTTCACAAAAGAACCAGTGAACAGTGCGCTGCTCTCCCTGAATACACTGTCAGTCATGACCTTCTTCATGAATACTCCATAACTACAGCAAAATAATTTAGTGACAACTTATAAACAGTGCGCATGCTGTAAAACCATCAGCAGCGGTGTCTTCATTTATAGATTTTGTCACGTGTATCTTTGAACGGAAGTTAAGACGACTCGTCTGCAAATGTCGCTTCAGGTTTATTGTGTTTTTACCGCTGATAGTCGCTCCACACGGTTTGAACCGTCCTGTTTGTCTTGACATCAAACGTGTCCGTGTGTCTGTTCTTCTCCTGTTTTGTGTGACCATGCATGAGGACGCCTTCTTCCAGCATCGCGGGGCAACGTCCTTACCCAGAGAAATCACTTCTGATTGGCTCTCTGCTGCCGTCTCCTGATTCGTCCCTCCCTTCCAGACAAACACAATTTGATCTGATTGGATCTCGTCTCCATCAATAATTTCGTCTCGTTTTTATTCGTTGACGAAAGTGTCAATACATTTCGTCTTCGTTTTTGGCACCGTGCATTAGTTTTTATTTAGTTATCGTCTCATTTTTATCAGCAAAAAAAGGTCGTTAACGAAAATGATTCGTCAACAAAATTAACACTGGTTGGTTGTCTAATAAACTTGGTTATATTGGTAGAAATAAAAGCTGCACCACCCCGGGTGGGATGAATGCCGTTTCTCCTAATAAGACCAGGTTTTTCCCAGAAAGTTTCCCAATTACCTATAAAGGCCACATTGTTTTCTGGACACCTCCATGACATGTGGCTTAACATGTCATCACTGGTCAATAATAACCAATAATTCTTGGTTGCATATAGAAGGTGGGGCAGGTTGAACAGTAAGTTAAAACCTCGGACAGGCTTATATTCATCATAGAGAAATGAGCCCTACAGCATCATCTGTCACACTGTTTTTTCAACCACCGATCATGTGGGCTGGTGTTGAGCGCAACTCAACACCAGCCCACATGATGAATAAAATAACAACTGTTCTAAAGTGCTGTTATTTCTGTGGGAAGAGTGTTTTTATTCAAGACTTTTTATCAACCTTTATTTGGACCTGTCGAAGCGAAGGACAGAGAAAATGGCAAATGCATGTAGCTTTTGTGGGCACATAGTGCAAGTGATTATGGTGACATATTGATAGCTAAATAATATGCTGGGTTAAAATGCAGCTAGGCTGAATCCAGAAGCTAGAATGTCTTTTGTGGTAGTATTGTGTGTCATTTTTTTTTTAAATTGTGTCCACTTACCTCTTGTTTGTGTTTCTTTTGGACACACATAAGACACCTCCTGAGGTCGCCCAGCAGGCAGTGGATGCAGATGTCCACTGCGTCGGGGTCAGCACGCTTGCCGCAGGACACAAAACCCTGGTTCCGGAGCTCATCAAGGAACTACGGAAGCTTAACAGGCCAGACATCCTTGTCATTTGCGGAGGCGTCATCCCACCACAGGTAAATCTCTGCAAATACACCCACACACACACAATCCAGCGTACCTGTGCAGCAGTTTCTTTCAAGCAAGGAAACAGAACTGTAGGATTTTTTTACACTAATGAGATGCTGGTGTGTTCGACCAGCATGCCATGCCTGCACACTGTATAGATTCTGAGGGCATTTCGACAGCTGGAGATGCTAGCAGATTGCTGAAGTGTAAAAGGCAATTTATCAGTGTGACATTTTTCTCAGTCTATAGCAGGCACTGTTAGTTGTTCTGACAGTAGAGGAAGTGTAGACAGAAATCAGTCCCCTTACATCTCCTGCAGAGCCTCCAGGCATTCCTGAAGCTACTAAAAAGATGTTTTCTGTGACAAGAACATACAGAAGCCAATCATAATCCATAAAATCATGCGCAGTAATTATAACCCTACAGGATTGTATTGATTGCATGCAGTGCAGTGATAATTTTCTGCCGTGCTGTCAATATTAATGTTTGCCTATGTTCTTCAACGATACAAATCCTCTTATTGTGTTGCCAATGGTATAATCCCATATGGTGATGATTTGCAACTGGCAGTTCATGGTCCAAATGTGGCCACAATGCAATCTTAAAAACAACTGAGATAGAAATAATAACATTAGGACCACACATTTAATTCATTCCATGTTCTGACCCTCATCAGTTAAAATCCAGGGCTCTAAACTGTGTGTGTGTCTATGTGTGTGTGCAGGACTATGAATTCTTGTACCAGAGTGGTGTATGTGCCATCTTCGGCCCAGGAACCCGGATTCCACAGGCTGCAGTGGAGGTTATTGACAACATTGAGAAGAGCCTAGAAAAGCAAAGGCAAGCCATGTAAAAAAAAACAAACAACACAAACTCTTTATTCCTGATACAAATGAGAGCCCACACTTTCCCTCCCCTGAGTTCACTGCTGCGCTCACTGGGATTTGTTTGTTTATCGCTAAAAACCCCTCAAGTCCTCTTCAGTTGTAAAAATGGGGATTTCGTTCAATATTCTACTGTTTGCAGCATGCCTGTGTGTGAATCACATTGATTGCATAGCTGGTGTGTTTTGATTATATCCTGCATTTACTGTAGAAATTCCTGAGTTTGATATAAAACACTTCAAGCAAACACTAAATCATAGTCTGTATATATTCACATTAGCAGTGTGTGACACCTGGCTTAAGATGAGCAGCTTCTACTGAATGTGATTCCCTTAGTTTAAAAAAATGTATATTTTGGAATTAGTGCCAGTGTAGTGTAGAAGTACAGACAACAAAACAATACTGTGCTAATTGTCTCTTATGGATATTATCATCCTTTAAGTGGCCTTCTGTTAATTAAAAACATAAAACACAATTTCTGAAGTAAAAAAAGAATAGTATTTTTGTAGTTCCCTACCAGGTTAGGCACTAAATAAAATAAAGATTGAATAAAGACTCTAAATAAAGATTGAACTGTGGAAATGTGTGGGAATATGTGAGCAGTTACACTTATTGTGAAATATTTGGATGAATGACAAAAATCAAACTACAAAACAACACTATCGGAGAACCCGTCCTCCTGATTTTCAGTGCATGGTGTGGACTGTGTGTCAGTCAGCTGAGAAGAGGCGACCGCTTAGCTTAGCGTCCAAATGCTAATGTTTTCATGTGACTGTTATGTATTTAATTTCATCCTTAAGAAAATGTTCCACTTCGTTGAGCTGTATCTTAAAGACACTAGCAGTATGGACATTTTGGAATGAATGCACTGACCGACTTTGATTCCTGAACTCTGGCTGTCTTTGAGTTTGAGATTTTAAAAAAAGAGCTTTAAATGTCAGACTCCTCCACTTCACCACTGAAGGCAGGTTTTACACTCCCAGCTGCTGCTTCTTTAATATTCATCATTAAGATCAGAAGTATGTTCTTCATGCTGTATTCATTCTCTGTGCCTTTACAGTATTCATACAGTGTTTATTCTCAGACACAACCAACAAATTATGTGCATACATATGCTCAGGGTGCAGAGCTTTACATTCTGACATTTAAAAACATAATAATCATAATTCAGCATTATCAACAGCAGCTACAGGAAATGCAGAAAAATACAATTCACATATAAAACACAGGTGTCGGTTTGATGCAGTTGCTACATAATGGTAAATCATGGTTGTACTTTTCAGCTTTGTGATATCAACAAAAGATTCAAGTATGTTTGAAGAAGGCGGATCAACACAGTAAAGGCCTTTCAAAGCACGCACGTTTTTCCAAAATGGCTTCTATAATAACACTTGTATTGATGTTTAGAAATCAGTTCAAAGAAACCGTTATGTCTATGTTTTCATCGTGGGAGTATCTTTGCAAAATCATTCAATTCGGATAAATCAATGCATTTATCCGAAGCAACTCCTTTCAAAGCTTTCCTCACACTTCAATAGTAGATACGTTTTTTTAGTGTTTTATTCAACAAAATAATAATGAAAGCTTTAAGGCCACTAAAAGCTCCACTACCAGTCAAAGGTTTGAACATACTTTTTCAGTCATTATCATTTTTTTTTTTCCTACATTGTAGATTATTACTGAAGACTTCTTCACATGTTCGATACCCTCGGTTGTGACGTTTGCTGAAAAGCCCTGTTCAAATACATATAACCACTCTAAGTAAAGACAAATGACAGCCTATAGAAATGTGTCACATCCCAACATCCAAAGAGGAAATGCATAAATCAGGCCTTTAAATTTGAATTGCTTTAAAGAAGCCACTATAGAAGAGGATGAATCACTTTGGCCAAGAAGCACAAGGAACATTAGACCAGTGAAAATCTGGGGCTGTATTCACAAAGATTCTTAGCGCTAAGAATCCCTTAGTGGTCAAATTCTAAGAAAATTCTCAGAATTATGATGTTTTCTTAGAATTTGCCCTTATATTTAAGACTAAATCCTAGTGATTCACAAACATCTTAACCCTTAAAAGAGGTCTTAAAGTGAAAGACTTTTAAGAGGCTTAAGAGTTTCTTAAACAGAGAGGACATGACAGTGAACTATTAAAACGCTGCAGATTAGATGGAGCGGGCATTATCTTTGTTGTTGACCTCACCTTAGACTGCAAGACATACCATTGCTTTTCTCACTCCTCACTTGTGGGCAAAACCAGGAGGGAAAGAAAGTGTTGATCTGCTGTGCTCTCTCCTCTCTTGTCTTTCTCTTCGATCGTACCTTAGTAACTGGGCTGAATTTTGTTCGTAGAACGTTTCTCTCTCGTCAGGTAACTGCTCAGAGTGAGCATTGCTCCTCAACCACAAACTTGAGGTTTTTGTGTCCACCCAGCATGTCTTTGCAGAAGCAGATTTCTACATTGTGTGGTTCCCACTGTGAAACGTGGGGAAGGAGGTGTGATGGTATCAGGGGTCCTTTGCTGGTGATTTATTCAACATTCAATGCACACCATCCAATCTGATTTCTTTTAGTGGGACAATCATTTGTTTTTCAATGGGACATTGACCCCAAACACACCTCCAGGCCATGAAAGGTCTGTTAGACAAAGGAGGGGGGAGTGCTGTGTTCGATTACCTGATCACACCACCCAAACCTAATTAAGATGTTTGGGATGAGTAGGACTGCAGATTGAAGCCAAAGCAGCCAACAAGTGCTCAACAAACACTAATTTGAATATCTGGATTGTTAAACACTTTTTTGTTGACTACATATTTTCATATGTGTTCCTTTAGTTTTAATGTCTTCAGTATTTTAATCTACAAGGCATCATTAAATGAGAAGGTGCGTCCAAACTTTACACCGGTGGTGTAATGTTGCCGAAAGCTTAATTTCTCACAAGCAACCTAAAAATAATGAGATGCCAATATGAGCTTTAATCAACACAATATCATAACACTATATCCCCATGCAGCAGAGCTAGCATTCAAGTTATTTAGCAAATTAATTTCAAACATTGACCTTCAGAATACAACGACAAGCTTTTCAAGCTTGGACAACCAGTTCTCCAGCATCTTCATGCTAACCCAACAAAACGGAAAACGCAACATTTTTTAAATAAATATTTTAGAGGTAGGCTTAATGACAAAATTTGTTTTGGAAAATATTGATTTGGTGTCACAAGATAAAAATAAATACTGATCAAACCTAAAACAGTACCTTTGGTTTGAATTATGCATGTCATTTTTTTGTTTGTTTTGTTCAACCGTCAGCACAAACTTCTGGTTTTTTTTTGTTTTTCTTTTGAATCTTAAGCATTTGCTGGTTGAAGCCTCACAGCTTTAAACATATTGTGCAATCACACCCTCAAAAAGGCCAGAAATACCCTGTTATAACACTGCACATCATGTTCAGAAGATGATACATTATGACGCTTCTGACAGTTTCCTGAAACATGCTCCTTCATCCCATGGTCACTGCTGTGATCTCCTGCACATCGCTTCTATCTGCCACCTTAGGCTTGACGTTAGCACTAACCATGTATATGCTGTTGTCGTTGACGCCGTTAGAGACGTTGCACAGATTGGAGCTCAGGCAAAGCCATGACAGCTGCTTCACCTCTCGTTTGAAACTCTGACTGAAGAAGTAGTAGATCAGGGGGTTGTAGACGGTGGAGCTCTTTGCAAACATGCAGGGCAGCAGGCTGACCACGGGTGGGATGGTGCTGCTGTCATGGAAAACAGACCACAGGCTTACCAATCCGTAAGGTGTCCAGAAGCAGATGAAGCCAACGCTGATCAAAACGGCAATCTGAAATAGAACAGAAGGACAGATTTAGGCACACAGACAGCTTTTGTCATGCCATCCTAATTTCTGTATAATTTACTTACAGTTTTTAATCATAACTCATTCAAATCTCTAGCAGACCATGGTCTCCTGGAGGACACTTGATAAAAAAAATCTTGCAATAAACTACCATATTTTTTTTTCACAACTTTCTTGTTTTTTGGCACTTAAAATAGCAATTGCTACAGTTTTGGGGGGAAAGAAGCTTGACAAGATCAAAAGCCCATAAAATGTAATCCTGATTTTTTCATGTGCAAATACAAATAACAACCCTAATTTCTCCATGTGATAAGTTTGGACGGGGCAGTGGTGATGTAACACAGAGTGTTGTTAGCCCCCTTGTGGTTTTGGAATTGATTTGTGAGTTTTCAAAGACATAGCATCAAACACTGATCAAATCCATCTGGACAAAAGTATGTGGATAACCAACCACCACAGGTGTTTGAACAAAGTTTTCATCTCATTGCTCATCATATTCTCTTTTTTGTGACTGCTGTAACAAAACAAGTCATTATTGGTGCATTACAATTAAAAAAAAATGGTTTGGTCCTGCAAGAAGCAAACAACTCACACTAGATAACACACACAAACACACACATGACCAGTTCAATCTGAGTGCCACAGCCCATCCGGACGAACTGAGGTGTCTTTATCCAGCCTCTATACAGACCTGTAATAACAGAAATGGTGACTTACTACTAACAGCCTCCGATGCAGCTTGACAATGTTGGGGATCCTGTGGCTGTTCATTGAGTTTTTGTAGGTGATATAGAGCTTAATGGCGATTCCAAAGTAGCAGCAGATGATGATGACGGTCGGTATCACCAGGTTGAAGGAGAACATAGAGATGACGAAAGAGACGCCCTCGTGTTTCAGCTGCCCCCAGGCCAGAGAGCAGGACAGGCCGAAGGGCTCCGGCCCATACCGACCCCAGCCCAGTATGGGGAACAGAGCCCAGATCAGAGCGTACAGCCAGGTCCAAATGCACAGCATCTTCACCTTCTTCCAAGTGATTTTCTCTTCTGCACAGACCAAAAGGTTCTGTTTTTAGAATGGTGTACATCATAGATAATAGCATAGCTACGTATTGACAGATAGACTACAGAGCACAACATTAGCTTTTAACCCCCATGTCTGTGTATATTTTTTATTATTAATTCAGAATAACTGCAAGTCACAGTTTAACAGAAACTGTAAAAAAAGGCATCATTATCATCATGAAATGATGTGGTGCTTAAACGCACCGTGTGTGTGTGTGTACACTTGCATTGGAAAATACAAGCAAATGTCTCAATTAAAATGTTGGAAAAGAAACCAGCTGCACTTAAATGAGACATCCTGAACTCTTCAGCAGATCTGTAAAGCAATGACTGACACAAGTCATTGCTTTCAAAAATCATCATCATCTCCCATGAATATACCACTGTATTAATCTGAGGACACATAATTTATTTTACTTGAAAACCGACATGTTTGTTTTACAAATATCTGAATGCCCACATGACCATCAATAACAGTAAAGTACCTTTGTTTCTACCCTTAAACCACATATAAGATGTAAATGGGCATGTGATACCCAGACCATCAGCCTCAGGAGTTGCTTCTTGGTAATTGTAGAGTGTTCTCTACACTTACTGTGTTAAGATAAGGTTATTAGTCCCCCACAGGAGAACTCCAGTGTTACAGCAGGTAAGATAGAACCTTTATAGATATATAGATATATATATATGTGTGTGTGTGTGTGTATCTCATTTGTGTAAAAACTGATTAATTAGTCTGGAGGAGTTGGTGACTGTTTCCCATTTCCAGCTCCCATAGTAGCTAAACCAAATTATAATAATTTGTTATTGATGATTTACAGCATAATCACCTTCAAAATCTGAAGTTTGCTTATAATGATAAAAAATATTATTAAAAATCAATCACACACTCCTGTCGCCACAAAAGACACAGATTTAAATATTCATGTTGGAAGCAGCAGTAGATGTGTACTTACTCATTTTTGAAGTGCAGTTTTGTGAGGTGGAATTTAAGTTTTAGCACAAAAGAGTTAAAATCAACACTCAGCAGTGCTGAGAGTCATTGTGTGAAAAATGATGGCTTTGTTCAAGAGGTTTTACATTTCTGCTTCTGTGAATACTCTCAGGATAAAGCCTAAAATACCAGGCAGCTTTTTTTTATTTTTTTATTTCTCTGAATTACCTACTTGGGGACTGCAGATCGAGGGACACGATGAAGCGCACGATGGCCATGACGGTCAGGTTCACGATGCTGGCGACACCGAAGAAAAATCCCACCAGTGCGTAATAAGTACAGGCGACTTCCCCTCCGAGCCAGTGGTGGCTCCAGGCAGAGGCCACGGCCAGGGGGTACATGGTGACAGCTGCTCCCAGGTCTGTCAACGCCAGATTTACACTGAGCAGTTCCGGTGGCTTCATCTTCGAGGACCTTTTGAAAGCCATGACGAGGACCAGGAGGTTTCCCACAATAGAGAGGACAGCTGAGACGGACAGAAAGTGGAACCGAGAGGTGGAAGAAAAGGAGCGTTTTTAATGTGAATCGAAACAGCTGCTGGTAACTGCAACAAATCATCTGCATTAAAACAATCTGGATTGCAGAAGTAATGCTTCCTGTTCATCATGTGAACTATCTACAGCCCATGGTTCAATCAGCACAGTTCACCTCGAAATGATCAGGATGTGCCTGAGGAGAACTTTGGTCAATCATGCAGGAAATTTCTGCTGAAAAGTGTAAAACAAACATGGAATGGAATCTGAGGTTGTTGCCATGGAGCAGAGCGACTACTGAGCCATACCTCCTTCAATCCTGACAGTCTGCAGAGGAGCAAAGCTAAGCCCTCAGTAACACACTGCCACTGACAACCACAACGGACTAAAGTCCAGTCCATTCACCTTTCTGCTTTACCTTCATTTTTAAGTAACCTAAACTAACTGGGTTAGGTTTGATAAGATCAGAGGTTGAAACCTAATCCTAATCCTTTCCCAGCATATATTACAAAACAGACTTCTCCCATCTGCAGCAAGCTTATCTGTTGTTTCTAGGCAACAACCTGACCCATAATTTACACAACCGCGGGAGGCTGCCCACCAGTTGTTTTATTACAATTATTGATAATATGTTGTTTAATGCTGTTGTTATCTGGATGAAGTCAAACTATAAACACTGAACATACTCAGGACCTGTTACTATTCCCCCTAAAGGAGCCAGGCAGTGGTGAAGCCTAAGTGATACTAGATTTTAATCAGACTTATGTTTCACGCCTGCTTGGTTTTCTCTAAAGTAGTGATGTAGATTAATGGTTCAAGTAAAAGGCGTGGACCTCCTGGGAGCTGGCTTCCCCTAGATCAGTCCTAACCTCAACCATCCAGCTATTCAAGCCTATCCTAGCTGTCAATGGGCAGAGAGAGAGAGAGAGAGAGCTAACATAGAGACAGACAACCATTTACACTCACACCTAAGATCAATTTAGAGTCTGCAGTTAACCTAACATGCACATCTTTGGTATGTGTGAGGAAGCCAGAGCTCCTTGGAGAAAATCAACACAGGCAGGGGGAGAATGCACAAACTTCACACATAAGACCCCCGTAGGATTCCCACCAGGAACCCAAGACTTCTGTGGGTTTGTTCCATCCACATCATGACTAGTGTGTTGAATTACATGACTATTTGGGACGAGAGGTGTGTTCACAGAACCTGTGCGAAACCTTTCACCAGGTCTTCTGTCTGAACACACTTTAGAGGTGCTTGTTGGAGTCAGCGTGGCAGGTTAAATAATAGAAAGCTCTTTGAAAAACCAGAAAAAGGTCCATTAGTGTGCACTTAAAGCTGCAAATCATTTCTCTAACAGAAAGAAGACATTGGTTAAGTAACGATAAAATGGAACATTCTGTTTTTATTGATGACCATTAAAAACACTTGCACCTACTACTACTGTAGCAGCAAAGATAAGTGCTTGATGTTACCGTTAGCTCCCCTGAACGTTTGTAACAACATATCCTTAATATGTCTTAGAATGTGAATGTACAACACCTCCACAGGTCAAAACTTAGCTGTTCACCTTCACCTCGAAGAGAAAGGACACTCCTTTGAGGACAATGTTCACATCTTAGCAAGAGAGGACAGATGGTTTGAAAGAGGAGTCAAGGAAGCATCTATGTTAAGCTGGAAAAACCTTCCCTTAACAGATGTGGTGGTCTCAGACATCATCTTTCTACCACATACAATGCAGCTTCCATCCATTCCCAGGAAGTTTCACTTCAAGTCACATGTTCCCAGCAAGAACTATGGGCTGTCACCCAGTCCCCCTCCAGACACAGTCAGTCAGACCAGCACAGGTAAGTATGGAGACATTTAGAGCTATTTGCTGTTTCTCACAGACCCACCCACTGAGGTCCTCCAGCACATATAAACCATGTTTCCCCACCAAACAGAACTGATAAGCTGTTTGGAGGAGAAAAGAAAACTCTACAAGTCCAAATGCACCCTTCAACCTTCTGAATGAAAATCACCTGGATGACTGAGAGTCTTCATCAACATGTTGGCAGCGATTAATCCCATATAGTATGCAGGAAGACACTCCAGTGTCTGATTCAAAGAAAGAAGATGGTACAGAATAAGTTGAATAGTCCTGTTAAATCTTTAAAATTCTATAGAGGTTTTCACCTTAGCCCACCTGGCCATTAGTGGTGTATGGAGCATGGCTCTGGGGACTGCTCACATAGACTCAGTACAGGATATGTGCTGTGTTTACCTCCTGTTATTTTGATAGTTTTCATGATCTTTGTTTCTTTGTCTCCATGTGTTCCTTGTACCTAGTCCTCCCTCGACCTCCATATTATCACCTCTAACTGGCAGAAGGATCATTTCCCCCTCTTCCTTTGGGTCAAATAACAATGTTAAGCTTTGCTACATGTGCAGAGCCATGTCAGCTAAAGCACTCACAACTCAACCTACCTTGTACGTGATTACATCTAATTTGCAGATAAACAGCTTTAATATGTTTTTCTGTCCTCTCTTACACTGAGACAGACTCCAGCGCGCCTCAGACTCCTTCTCAAAATTGATCAGCAGTGAGACAGTTCAAGCCCAAAGCACAGTGAAACAATCAGATTCCAGTTCACTGAATGTTTTCCAACCACAAAAAGGAATCAATGAGAACACCTCACCGTTTAAGCCTACAAAGTAATGGCACCTTATACGGCTGTGCAGCCACCGTCACAAAAGCCCAAAGCTTGTAATGGCTTTGAGAAATACTTTAAAGCATCATTTTACCTGCTTCCTTTCAATCCAATAAAAAAAATTCCCATAAATATCTACATAAAGAGGAAATCGTCTTTATAGATGGGAGCAAACACTGACGACACAAACACGTCTGACTACAAACGTTCGAAGTGTGTGTGCAATGTGCGAGTCATGGAAGGAGTAATTGGCTGATAAAAAAAACAGTCCTCACTGCTCCGTTTAGAGGTGAGGATTCTTCCTTCATCCTAATCCAGAGAGGGATCAGTAATGGTCTAGTATTGATGGAAAGGGGATTATGTGAGAGAAGGGAAGAGTGGAGGAAGTGTTGCTCCCATTTGGACTGGTGTTTGTCAGAGGTAAATAAAGCAAGCGGCTGTAGTTGAAAGCACTATCTTAGTATGCTGCACGTGTCTGTATGTCACTATCATAGTGATCATCATCATCATCATCATCAACAACGTACACTCACAACAACTGATCCTTAAGCTGAGTGAACATTGTGTGAGAATATAAACATTTTAGAAGCACAGAGATGGAGACGTGCTCTTCAGGGAAACCTGTTTGATCTCCAACATTTTCTCTTTCCTAACAGGCCACGGAAAAGAACTGCAGCAGTGCATCCATGTGCGTCTTCTTAGCATTCCTGTTCATGTGACCCTGTGACAAAGGATGTGCGATGTTCCAGTGAAAAACCCTATAGATCACAATGGAAGCTTGTGATCATTCAGTATTTTCTACTTTATAGCACAAGATGTACCCACTGACTCCAGTCTGATTCAAACATTGGGAAGATGAGATTTGTGTGACCTGATTACAATCGCAAGAACCTCAAGTAAGTTGGGGGGTGTAACTCTCTGAGAATCTGCAGCTGATACAATATACAGCAGCTATGAGTACTGCCCTGAATGAGAAAGAGGTCATATTCCTCCTGTTTTTAGCTTCTCTTCATGGGCTCCAACACTTATGAATTCTTCTCCTTTCATACAAGGCCCTTAGTGGCCAAGCTTTGTCATACGTGCAGGACATACTAATGCAGGATGCTCCACACTCAGAAAACATTTTTACTCACAGTTACAAGAACCTCTCCAGAGGAACCAGCTTTCAATTTGGGTTTGGGAGGCGGACACACCTCCACCTTCATCAGTCATTTTGTAGGTATGGCTAAAGCTAAAGCTAAAGTAGGCTTCACTAACATTTAGCCATCATCTGAGCTATGCTGAACTATCCTCTCCTCTCCTCTCCTCATCTCTCCTATAGATATTACTTTGCTGCATGGACCCAACCATCTGACATAATGTGTCCGCTTGTTTACGCACACTGTTTGCCCAAAAGCATCTATCTCTCACCGTTTTCTGTCATTCTATTTCTCTCCTGTCGTTCAGGTTAAGGCTGGATGAAACTGTGGAAGGATGGCTGCAGTCTGTCTAATTAGTACTCCTGGAGCTCAGTGGCTTTGTGAGATGGAAAAACTCACGTGAAGAAGATGTAAGCAGTGTCAATCATGTCGCATGTGTAGCTATGAGTGACAAACATTGGCTTTATTTTTGCACTGTGTGCGCTGTGTACAACATCAGTATTAGTCTTATGACTCCATCAGCATGGATTTAAGTATCCTGCTGCGAATGAGCGCTGACAGTATTATTCCTCAACCTTTTGTTTTTATATTTATGTGGTCTTTACACATCACATAAATATAAATTATATCATACATACAATAGGGATTCATATGAAATTGAGTGATACACACAAAGCCAATAGCTGTTTATCCTCAAAGGACACACTCCCCCCTACCCTCTCCCTCTCACCTCTCTGTATGCTTTACCAAAACTTCACAATTGTGTTAAGTTAGCCAGATGCCAGCCCCTCAGCATGAGGGGCTCAAGAGGGTGCATGGTTGAAGATGAATTAAAATTGTAGCTATGCTCTCAGAAGCACTTGTGTGAGGCAGATATCTCTTAGTTCCCCCCATGCGTCTTGTGCGTAAATTTGAATTTTAACTCTGCTGGAGCAGCAAACTGATATGCAAAAATAGATTTAAAGGAAAGAAAAAAAAGTCAGTTTTGAAGTGTCAACCCATGTCAGAAAAACCAGTCTAGCTTCATTTCCCCGCACAAACAGAGAGCACTGTCATATAATACACCCCCTTTACGCACGGCTTTCAACTTACTTAAAAGCAGCAGGTAACAGCCTGCGCCGATGTCCAGCGCTGGAGACAGGGTCGAGGCGTAGATATCCATTGTAGGAGGGATAAGAGAGGAAAGGCGGAAAAAAAAGGAAACTCAAAATGTGCCGTTGCTAAATGTGTTTCAGTGTGAGATCCATCCGTCCACAGGAAGAGAGCAGACGGTGAAGCTGTGTGACTACAGCGTGCGGTGTGTTGTCAGAAGGATCATGCGTAAAGGGCAGTGCTTCTCTCCGGCGCGTCCGGTGTTCTCCGTGTGGCTGAACATCCATCACAGCGCGTATCTGAAGTGGGCAACGATGAAAGTTTAGGGTCACATGCAGGTTAGGGTGAGGAGCATCCGGAGAAACAGACTGATCTTCAGTGTGAATTAAGAAAAAGCACCAGCAGAGTGGAATCAGCTGATCTGTTAACAGATGCATCCAGAAAACTGGAGAAAATCATTCATTCCAAATAAAATATAAATCATTCATTCACATCCTTTCTTTTTTTTATTCTTTTTTTTTATCGCATTTGCTTTCAGGTGTAGGTAAGGTTATTTATTTTATTATTTTTATTCTATTTTATTTTTGGAGATGGGTTAGAATGTTTTGCTTACAGCCAAAAAGAAGCTTTCCACAGTCTCTGCTTAGATCCAGACACTTCAGAGCTGTCATTGAACAATGAAATCTGCAATAATTATATCTAGAGGGAATTCATATCATCATATTTATGACATTAATTATTTTTTTTATCAATTTTTACAGGCACAATAAGTCTATATGAAAGAAGATAATAGGATTTTGACAAATGTCAAAAACCCCTAAAGGCTTTATCTGAGATTGTAATGCTGCTAAATGGTTCTCTTTGAGCTGTCTTTTTTAAAAAAAAAAAAAAAAAATCTTTTTCCGTCCCTACATCTTTGTCACCACCTGCAGTAGATAAGTGCTCAGAAATCCATTGTGGAGACTCGCTGACCTGTAATGTCCAAATTGTCTCCTACAAATGATGTCCATGATTAACAGTCAGCTGCAGAGCCGGGAGCTAGAGCTGCTTGTCAGTGTGAAAAGGGACTTGATGATGGTTGTCAAATATGTAAAGGCTTTTCTCCGGCAAGAAAATGAAACAATTAGAGGAAGCTGATAAGTGTTTTTTTCCCCCTGTGATTTGGAGATGACAGGTGTCGATCAGAATAACAAAAGATAAGAAAATGAAAGATAAGAAAAGAAGAAAAAGAAAAGAAAAACGTTGGTGTTACCGGGGGAAACGTGTTGAAAACCTTCAGCTACAGGTGTTGATTTACTTTTGGCAGATGTAGACTAAACTGAAATAGCAGTGTCGGCACATTTAGACAAGTTTTGCAGCATGTCAGCTTACAAATGTAGTCATAAAAGCCTACTTTGTGTGCAGCATTTGTTTTATATGAGCAACGGCATTAGGGCTAAGGAGGCAATCATAAGGAGCTTGAGCAGAAGCCTGCTGCATTAATGTTACTCTGTGGAGTTTTCACTGTCAACAAATGCAGGTTTGTTTACATTTGACAATTCTGACAGACCCCCACAGTGTGCTTATCCTCTAAGACGCATGTATAATAATACAGTATGCAACAATAAGACCCTGACAACCCCATCCTGATGTATTTTAATGTATGTTGTTTGCATGAACTTTGGATGAATGAATGAACTTTTAAGTGAGTATAATCCAGTTACTGTGGTACCCAACTAGATGGCGGAGAAGCTTATAGTAGAAGGGAGAATTTTGTCTTGTGTCTCCAGGCATTTTACGAAAAAAATCATAGCCTGAGTGTGAACACCTTTTGTCAGTGGACACACATTATACTAAGAGCAGGTTCTTCATGTCTTTTTCAGGTTCTTACATTCATGAAATAATTAGATTCTGTGTATAAGCGTGGCTGTTGGTGACCCCGTAGAAAATCACCGTTCCACTTCAAGTCTCTTCAGCCTTGTGCCTTTAGTGTGTGCTAGTTTATTTGAATACCAACTGATCAAATAAGAATCTGCGGGGCTGGAAGCAGCTGATTTCCTTCAGGAGACCAAGAAATGAAAGGAGGAAATCTACATATTCAGGAGGTAGACAGGATGTTGGATGAAGGCTAATGATGCTCCATCACTCCTGATTATGTGAACGGACCACTGCTTGTCATTCACTTTAATGCAGCAGCTAATAAGACACTTACTACTCCACAGTCAATGAGGAGGAAGGGCTGGTCGCTCCTAATGACACATTTTGTTGTATATGTCAACCAATACATGCACAGCCTTAGAGCTCTCGGCAGACCACAAACATGGTCATAATAACAACATTTATAAAGCCTTAACATGTAACACCGATGCTGCATTATTGTATTTAAACAGTGAAACAAGTTTTTTATGTAGGCATGTTCTCATTCTTCTGTTATTTTCTGTTATTTTTTCCTTTTCTTATAGAAGTCAGTGGTTTTCTTTCTTACACACTAATAATGTGACAAAATGGCTGACCACTGAGACTAAAGGTCACATACTGACATACAAAAGCCCTAATATAGGACCCCCCCCCCCCCCCCCCTCTGTTATGACCACAAAAGACGATTCTCCATGTAGACATTAATTAAGATCTTAGCCCTATTCGAAGAAAAGACAAAAACATGTGTGGTGTTGTTGGAGATACCTTTATATGTCTGCAACAACCTTTAATTTCGTCACAGTTTCACACCAACCAAATCCGTTACAGAGGTCAACAGGGACCAAGCAGCCAGCTGTGACAACGAACGTATCTATTAGAGAGCGGCCCTCATCTGGTTTCACTTTTTTATCCAACCTCCATCGCTAACTGCAGCACATCTCACTGAAGAACTTAGAAATCACATATCTGGTAGGACTGGTTGGGTATTGTGGGGTCTTGTGAGACTAAAATTGAATGCATAATTAGTTATGGTGTTGACAGCCTGACAGCGGTGCTGATGTGACTGTGCGAAGAGCTGCTAATGACCAAGTTGTAGAAGAATGTGTCAATGATTGCAATCCTTTGTTGTGTTGTGTGGGAGAGAGAGAAAAACAAACAATAGAAAACAATATTGATTGCTTACTTTTCACACACATTTGAAGTTTTATTTCTCAGTGAAATGAAAAAATAAAAAGACTGAAACAGAATTGCTTTTTGTTCTTTTAACAAAATCTCTTTTTGTCTATGGTCGGTTTTTGCTTCGGGCTCTCTGTGTTTGCACATTACTGTCAGTATTTTAGCACTGATAGACCTTACTCAGGAAAAAATGAGGATTATCATGGAGATATGGAGAATATTATACAGTACAACTAGAGTCATCATAAACACAGAAAAAAAAGACCACAGAGGCATGAGGGCAGCTGATGTAATATTGATGGTATGTTAATTCTTCTTCTTCTTCTTCCATTTATTAATGTGCAATCCCTCTTAAAAGTTATACTAATGCAGCAGATAAAAAACCTTTAATTCAAGTACTGAGGTGGAGATCACCCTGCTGCTGTAAGCGCTGGCCCTAAGAGAGGAGATTGGGCATCATTAAAAAAGGATCATTGTGGTTTCTGCTTTAGCAGAACCTGTGACGTTCGTGTTCCCGTCTACTGACTATGAATCGTGACGACTAAAATAGGTGGTCAGCTACAGACGCCTGCCTTGTATGGTCAGGTTAAGCTGAAACTTTAAACAAATTGTGTTAAAAAGTGTTAAAAAAACAGCCACCTTCACGATCCAGACTCATTATTCTTGCTTCATTGTACATCCATCATGTTAGTCATGTAAACAAATGTCTTGTAATATTTCTGTAATTTATTACAAACAGAACATTAAATAATGATACATTTGCTTGTAATATACATTCCCAACCAATACTGTGATAATATGTATCTACCAACCATCTGTGTAACATGTTGCTATGGTGATAAGCTAATATGTCTGCCTCGGATCCACGTAGAGAGAGATGACAGACACCTACAGGTGAGGGCTGAGATAAATGCCAGATCTCCAGTGTTTGATTAGGTCATTACAGCATTCTACCAGGCGGACAGAACAGGAATGTTACTTTTAATGTGTGTTCTCAAGGTGTAAAGTGCAAAGGTGGACTGGTCAGGCTGTGATGTTTTGTGTGTTTGTCATCTGTCACTTTTTATAACACAGAAAAGCTTTCATGGTGGACATGTTGATGCAGCTTGGTAACAGGTTGTCACCTCCTTCCTCAGCTGTTAGAGGTGAGATATCCATTTGTACAGATTCACAGTGCAGGGATCAGGTTGACAGAAATCCCCTTGTATTTATTGCATGTATTTATTTATTCTTTTATTCTCCTCTTAAAAAAGAGCTTTAAAGTGCAGCATCAAGTTAAGGGTTCTTTAAATACTAAATGTTGCATATGCTAGAGGCTGCCGTTTTCCCATGTAAAATCAATGGTGGAAATAAAGACCAAGTAGTGAAGCAATTCCTTTTCTGAAATAACTCCTACACATCAATTTGCTTGACTGACGAACATGGTCCTCACCCCATCCCAATCACAGTTCTGATAATAGAACATGGTCTTATTCTATGTTCAATTTGCCCAAGCACTGACAGGTATCATTATCATGAGTCTACTCTAAAGGCCCATTGATAGCAACATTTCTACACTGATGTAATTACTTTAACAAAGCAATTTAGGGCTCAGGCCCACTTCACTGGATGAGTCTACGAGCACAAAGCCACAGGCCCACACAGACCAGGTCATCAGCTGTCACTGAGGCTCAGGCCTTCAGCGGCCATCTGCCATCAGCAGGCAGCCACAGTACCAGGCCATGAACAGCAGGCAGCTACAAGACCAGACCCTCATACAGAACCAGTTTTTACATTGAATACTTAGGTTTATAAACATAACATCACAGACTGAGGGCAATGAAACTTTTCACTTTGGAATCTGTTCACAGAATGTTGAAATTCTGTGTGCAGTGTTTTGAATCAAAGTTTTAAAGCAAAGTAAAAAAAAAACACCTCAAACCTCTGTACCTCTTGTTTCAGGTGTCTTGTCTTCCCCTCCTCTTCCAGCTGTTTACCTGCCCGTCCTAATGTGTTTCACCTGTGTCTCATCATCTCTCCCTCCCTAGTGTTCTTAATGTGTGTGTTTCCCTTCACCCCTGGACAGTCGTCTTGTGTGTTCTACCGAATGTTCCAGCGAATTCAGAGTTCCGGGTTTCCTATAGTTTTTTTTTACTTCTTAGTGTATGACCCCGCCTGTTTTTTTGGATTATTACTCTAACTCTTTGCTATCGCCGCCGTTTATCCAATAGCCAGACCCCTGTCTTTGTACTGTTGCCTGGTTGGGCTGCCCTTTAGTGTATCAAACTCTTTCTTGTATTAAACTGATTTTTTGCTCACAAATTGTTTCCTGTGCTTCATCTGTGTCCACAATCACTAATCAAGTGAAAAAATAATGAAAAGCATTGATATATTGGTTAATGCAGGAAACGAGCATCCCAGTATCCTTGACGACGGTCCTTTATTGACTCCTTCACGCATGACCTTTTCAGTGTGGACTTCATTGCTCTCCAAACGACCTAACCTGACATTTCTGATAGCCCTGAAGGCTGAACGTCTCTCACTGCTGCATATCTGACATACAGCCATGCATATGTGGATTTTTTTTTTTTAATAATGTTATTTATTTTGAGCTGGAGGGCAGGAAGCTCTGGGTGCAAATGGCCCAATGGCTGCACTCATCCAAAGATACTGTTGAAATAAATAAACAACAACTGGGCTGTAAAATAAACAAGCAGAATAAAACCAAGAAAAATCCAATAATGTCCGGTCCATTTTGCATCAGAAAAACAAACAACAACAACAAAAAAAGCCCCAGTGAATATATCGTCTTTATTGTAAAACACACAGTAGTGGACAAAATACATATTTATTTTCACAGTGGCACACTCAGATACAGTTTCCAATAAATCTTCAACCCTACAATCTTTGATAAGTTGGTAAGCACTTTACTTTGGGGCACGAAGGGTTATTATGAACAATAACTGTTTATCTGACTTTACAAATGCCCTTTTATTCTCCATGTCAAACAGACAACCTGTGCTGCCCACACTGATGGATCTGTTCCTCTGGTTTGTACTTTTTTATAATCATAATCATAATTCTCCAGCCTGATCCTTTGTGTATGATTCTTGCATATGGAAAGGTCTTGTTGTTTGTGATCCACTGCTGCGTTGTTTATGTGCACCATACTGCGACATAGAAATATGTTGAAGTGCTGTCTGCCTTAAAAGCAGAGCGTTGCAACACTTTTCACTGAGGACGCCATGGGAGTCAGGAAACTCAGAGTAGAACACATACTTGTTAAGTGGAGGCCCACAGTAAGGTCACACTTGCACACCCCCATGTTTTATGTGTTTTTTTTTTCATTTTATTTTTTTAGTTTTAGTTTCATTTAGATCAATTCAAGAAATTTGACCTGTCTTTCTGAGAGTTAGATTACAAAATGGACCCATCTTCCATTTGAACATTGGGCAGAACTAGCACCTATTTAGCTTAGCTTAAGACTAAGACATGCTTTGACCAAGGTCTCAGGTTTTGTAAAGAATAAAAGCCATTTATATATCCCATGCAGTATTTCA
Organism: Parambassis ranga; assembly: GCF_900634625.1. NCBI lineage: Eukaryota > Metazoa > Chordata > Actinopteri > Ambassidae > Parambassis > Parambassis ranga. Next base: position 8,430,479 of record NC_041043.1, read on the forward strand.
GTATTAAAACTGTCAGCTTAAAGTCGTCATCTCACTCTCAGACTTGCCTGGATCTCTCATTAAACCCACACAGGTTTCATCTGTGCCATCTCCACAAATATGGCCGTCAGGGTTTTTCACCATGTTGCCATCAAGCTTTGATTCTTCAGCATGTAAAGAGGAACCTAAGGTTTGTTTCTTGAGGCGGAAGAGCTTGTGCCCAGAGGTGCGCTGGAAGATGAAATATATAAATGGATTGTACACGGTGGAGCTCTTTGCAAAGAGGCAGGGTAACAGGGAGACAAATGGTGCCATGCGACCCTGCTCCCGTGTGTGAAACATGCTCCAGAAGCTAACCACCACGTAGGGGGTCCAGGCTATGAGAAAGCCTGAACTGATCATCACAGCCATCTGAAAACAAGAAGAGCAGACGATCAGGAGAGAGCAATCATGGTGAACTACAGGTTATTTGATTGTACTAACTGCCACATTTGATTGAGTAGTGGGGAAATATACACTTTTTAGACATGCATGACATCAGAATGTTGTCTTGATTAACGGCTGCAAGGTGCCTATTTGTTTGAATACTGTTCTGTATATCTGTGGATGCTCTCATTCATCCAGGTCATAGACATTTCCAAGAGTTTAAATCGAGGCAACTGGACTCAAGGATTGTTTTTTGAAGACGTTTTGCCACTCCCCCAAGTGGCTTCTTCAGTTCTGCTACTTTTCTGGTTGGGAATCTGAGTTTTATGTGTTCAGGACCTCTGTGGGTGGATCTTGCAGGAGCTCACATGACTAAGATCCCTATAGTTGGTTGGCATAAACAAAAGTGCCTTTTTACGATTGGACAATAAAACAGGGTAAGGGGAAAACATTTCTAACAATAAACATATTTTTCAAGGAAAACCAGTCACCATTTACAGCTATTATCTGAACGAGTCCCCATGCCCACAAACACGTAGAGATGCAGCTGGAGGAATATACACAGACGTTCTGTTTTCAAGGACTGAAATATTGATTTCATGCTACAATTGACTGGTGAGGACAGGCTGAGACATAATTCATGCCTACCTCAATCAGTGCATAAACACAGAGCATGGATGCATGAAGCACAGGTCACACACTCCATCACACACTTGATAACCACACACTAAATAGTGCTAGCTCTTTTTGACATGATAATTGTTCTGTTCTCATGAGAGGTATCACTCGTTATCTGGTGTCCTTCTATCTTATCTACAATGGAGTGTTCTTCAGTAGCACAGTGGAATTCTTCAAACCACTCTGTGTTGGTATGGAGTATAGAAGAATGATGCAAAAAGGAGGCCAATGTAAATGTGAGAAGCTTTTCTGTCATGCGCTCAGTGGAGCAGCGCAGTGAATCAGCATTCATGTGAAAGATTATCCAGGATTTTCCATAAATATTTGCAGGTTTATTCTTACACTACATGATCTGTAGTGGTGTTAAACCTTTATCTGGATTTTTTTATGCTGTTATTTTTTAATTATTTCTTCTACTCCTAACTTGTCTTTCTTTTAAACATTGTACACAGGCCACTGTGTGTGTCTTGAATTCATTTTGCTACCGAAGCCAGTCAGGTTCTAACAACACTGTCTGTACTGTGTGCCAAAAGTGACAGGTTTATTTCATGTTCCGATTATGTTCTAATTTCTTTCAGTATATGTATCAGTCTCCGTTCTGGATTAAAGAGAGTAAATACAACTCTGATCATCTCATACTTACAAGAGTTATTTTCTTTTCGATATTTCCGTAATGAAAATCGCTGCTCTGGATGGACCGGTAGGCCCTGTGCAGCTTCCAGGCAATACCAAAGTAGGTGAAGAGGATGACCAGACAGGGAAGGAATGTGCAGAGGACAGACATGATCATGATGAAGGTGGCGTGGTTTACAGACTCCCCATAACCGGTCCAGTCTATGGAGCAGGCGAGTCCGAACGGCTCCGGCCCGTAGCTGCCCCAGCCAAGCAGAGGAAACAAGGCCCACAGGCCGGCATACAGCCAGATCCCACCGATCACAATATTGATGGTTCGTCTCTCGAACTGGATGCCTGTGCACAAACAGGTTTTAAACTTTAAAGTGGCTCAGTTGTCATTTATATAGGCACTCTATTGCTATGTGGTTATTGCACTGTAAAGTGAGGAGAACCACATAAGAAATGAACCCTTCCATGAAGGCCTAGTTCCTTCTTGCAGCATGTGGTTGTGCTTGAATAATTTCATATTATGAAAAATTATTCAGCAGTGGTGCCTGACTGCATTATATGGAGAATACTATAGATCAGCATGAATATAACTGTAATTTCATAGTCAGCTTGGAATCAAAAGGGCTGACAATATGCAGCTCCATCATTTCAAGGATGCAAGGCTGCTGCTTAGTTGGTCTTATATAGGTCTCTTGGGCACTGAGCACAAAAAAAGACGCTAGCATGAAATCACCTTAAGTCATGATGCAGAGTTTTGCTCATTTTCTTGTCACAGTATTACAGAGTTTATGATATAATTGGCAATGCATAATAATTGGCAATTACATCATACATAATTGCGCTCTACTAAATGCTAATGATCAGAAATTAATCCTATTTCACAATGCAGACCTGAACTCATCAGAAAAGGAAAAACCTAAATTTAACATAATAAAAAATAGCAGAGCATCATTTTGGTCATTACAAATATTAAACAAAAAATCATTCTTAATATCTAAACATTTCATCTCTATATATCTGAATTAAATGGAGCCCTCCTACTTTGGCAATTCTTTAATGCATAAGAATAAATGAAAATCTGCATAAATATCAGTTATAGAACAATTCACATCCATTATTCAGCAGACCATACATCCTGTGTGTATGCCTTGATTAGGACCCTATTAAAACCTACCTCCAGACAAAAATGAGGGCCTCTGTGGACGAGAGATGAAAGAAGACAGCACCCCAAAAAGTGAGTCATGCTCTGTTATTTTCACTCATACCAATCAATTATTTATGGCCATAAAGATCACTCGAAAAGACTTCTACTTATGACTCATATGGTTGATGATTTTAATTTGATTAAATTGATTACTTATTTAAAATAATGATCCCTTTATGCCAACAGCATTCATTAACTACATTGATCTCAGTTGAGATTACAGTACCTCTCTTGGGTGGACTTCCTGTGACCAAGTACCTGACCAACCCCATCACAGCCAGAGTCACGATGCTTGTTATGCTGAAAATCATGCCCATCAGTCCGTAGTAGAGGCACGAGGTGTCGCCTCCGAGCCAGGCATGGTTGAAAGCTGAACTGATGGACAGCGGGTACATGCTGATGGCCATGCCGATGTCTGTGATAGCTAAGTTTACTGTCAGGAGCTCGGGGGCTTTGAGCAGGGCCAGACGACGGGCTGCACTGACCAGGACGGCTGCATTCCCAATGATAGATAGGATAGCTGCGGGAAATGACAAGAAAGGGATGGAGATGACATAAAAGTAAACAGATAAGAGATTCTCTCTGAGGAAGACAGAATTATCGGTATTATAGTATTATCAGGCAACCGTGGTCACAAGTAGCTCTGTAGGTTTCAAGTTGGTGTGAAAACCCTCTGATTGCTGGCGACCACTGAGGAGAGAATCCTCACAAATTAATAATTATTTTAACCATTTGTATCCTGAAATTCTCCACTTTAATCTGTGTCCAAGTCAAGAACACATAAAACACAATCATGAGTCCACTTCTGGTTTTTGTTTGTCACAGACATTGAGGATAAGTGGATGTGGTCTGATCTAGTACCTTCAGACCAGATTTATTGCATGTGAAGGCATATAAGGCAGGGATGTAGACCGTTTCTGCTCCTCTAACTCTCTTTATGTGAGTCTTCACAGTCCTTTTGCTCTGAGCCACTTTTCCAATACATGATCCCTCCTGGTAAAATGAATCATTCTTGCTTGACCTCAGATGCTGTGGGATTTGTGCCTCCCTTAGGCCTACTGACTGGATGTTTTTACACCATGCTTGGTTAACTTAAGGCTCAAAAATAATGCGTAGAGAGGCTGCCTGCTGGAGAGATACTGAGAGAGTGTGGCTAATCTTAGAAAAAAAGTTGACACTTCACGCAGCTATATCTGTATGCTAACATTTTTTCCAATTCCAATTCTGCAATCAGCACCTCCAATCTCCAGCTCTACTCCTCTTTACCTCGACAAGTGTTCACTGCAGGCAGCTCTTCCTTGATGTCATGTTGGTTGATTTAAGCTGCGAGCACTGGAGAAACCAAATCAATTCATTACTGTTCTGTATATATAAAGTTATACCAGTGAATTATGAGTTAGCACATCACTGCAAATTGTCTTTTACCACAGTGCAACAAAACACTGGTCACAGAGTGAGCCTCATAAAGCATTAGACCAAAATTACTGCTCATGTCTTTCCCATTGCAGTCATTAAGTGTTGTGTTCAAGGTTCAATGTTCTTCACGTGATATCTCTCCGCTGCATATGGAAATTTGATCAACTGAAAAACACCATATTATGCTGGCATGCATTTTATTTTCAAAAGTCCTTTTATGCTGTGAAAAAGCTTTTAAGTGTTTGTCCCTCAATTGAATCTGACCTACAGGAATAACCTTCATCCGAGCAATCTGCATCCATACCAGCATTCTGTTCATGTAAAGCTTCAAAACTGTAATGGACTGCAATACTCATCTCTGTTGTAAACATCCATTGAGAATTTTGAATAGAGTTCTCGTTGTTGCAGTAAACTCCACCTCACTGAGGTTTAGAATGTTATGTCAGTTACTTTTTGTTGTTTATGATGCTGCTTTTTGAAGCAATTCCAGAAAACGTAAGCATCTGCTGGTTTATAAGGCTGTAATTTTGCCATTTATTGTTTTTTTTCAAACTAAAAAACAAATGTATATTATATGTCAGGCAAAAACACTGACATTTGGTTGCTAAAGCGTTGCTCTGGCATAGTGATGAGATGTCTTAAGGTTTCTTTGTCTGTTGCTTTTAAATCCCTTTTAAAGACATTCTTTTATATGTGTGCTTTTAGTAGTTTTTAGGTTTGAACTATGCCCGATTTTTATTGATCCATTGTTTAGTGTTTTATCTTGTTTTCATTGTTTTATTTTTCTGTGTATTTTATGAAATGTGAAGCGCTTTGTTTGTAAAAGTGCTATACAAATAAAGTTTATTATTATTGTTATTATTATTATTGGCACAGGTATGAATCAGAATCAGACGTCTTCATTGCCATTCATATAATGAAATTAATAGCAGCACAAGGTGTGTTGTTTCTCCAGCACAACAACTGTCTCTGAGTCTGCATTAAGAGTAAAAAGGTATCCAGGGAGTGTAGGGTCCCTAATGATGTTTTTAGCTTTGAAAGGGTTAACATCACCTTGCAAGGTCTTCCAGTGTGAAGCAGACAGCCATAAATATTTCTTTCAGCCGTCTTTATTGGTCTCTGCAGTGCTATTTTGTCTGCAGCAGAGCAAACCTTCACACCACTGTGATGCAGTATCTGAGTAGATGTGCTCAATGTTCACCAGGCAAAAAGCCACCAGCAGCTTCCCTGAGAAAGTGAAGTCATTGTTGTGCTCTCTTGATGATGCCTTTGGTGTTAGATGACCAGGAGAGGTCATCAGAAATGTTGATGCCCAGGAATTGATTTGTTTCCACCCATTTACTATCATACAAGTACAGCCCTAATATCTGACAGCATCCCTCTTAAGGATGACACACTTTTAATGGAACCACAATGCTTCTGTTAGCTATCTACCAATCTACCAATTAACATTTTTGGTTTCATGCAATTCTCTAAGCAATTTTCAATGTGGAAGCTCAGAAAAATAATGACTCTCTCTATGGAAAAATCCGATTGCAAAAACTGGTTGGACTGTTTTAGTGAGGAATAATGAGAGACATGTCATGTAGGTGCCTTCACACCAGGAGAGTCAGGATCGATCCTATCTCAAGGAATCAATCATAAAGTGTGTCAGGTGTTAAATCCAGGGGCTGACTGACACTGACTTAAGGTGTAAAACGTATTTAATTATTGGGAAGACAAACGGTACTAAATTACATATGGACACACACAACTTACACAGGAGGCAGATGTATACTCCATTTGACAGTATGAATATGTATTATAGTTTATGTTTATGTTGTAGGTACTTGAAAATCAATTCCAGCAGAAGTGGAGCTGCATTTGTTTTGGTGTAGCAAAAGCTGGCGGTCACATTTGTGCCATGATATGAAATATATAATCCTTTATTTAAATGTAACTGGCATGAATTTACATCTCTGTGCAAAGACAGGCGTTAGTGACGAAAAAAGTCATTTTAGTTTAATGAAATGACTCCTTACATATAGACTGTGAGAAGAGGCTGTTGACACTTCACCCAGCTATATCTGTATGCTAACATTTTTTCCAATTCCAATTCTGCAATCAGCACCTCCAATCTCCAGCTCTACTCCTCTTTCCCTCGACAAGTGTTCACTGCAGGCAGCTCTCCCTTGATGTCATGTTGGTTGATTTAAGCTGCCAGCACTGGAGAAATCAAATGTTATCATTACTGTTCTGTAGATATAAAGGTATACCAGTGAACCAGTTTACAGTTAGCACATCACTGCAAATTGTCTTTTACCACAGTGCAACAAAACACTGGTCACAGAGTGAGCCTCATAAAGCATTAGACCAAAATTACTGCTCATGTCTTTCCCATTGCAGTCATTAAGTGTTGTGTTCAAGGTTCAATGTGCTTCAAAACTGTAATGGACTGCAATACTCATCTCTGTTGTAAACATCCATTGAGAATTTTGAAAAGAATTCTCGTTGTTGCCGTAAACTCCACCTCACTGAGGTTTAGAATGTTATGTCAGTTACTTTTTGTTGTTTATGACAAAAAGCTTTTTGAAGCAATTCCAGAAAACGTAAGAATCTGCTGGTTTATAAGGCTGTAATTTTGCCATTTATTGTTTTTTTTTTCAAACTAAAAAACAAATGTATATTATATGTCAGGCAAAAACACTGACATTTGCTTGCTAAAGCGTTGCTCTGGCATAGTGATGAGATGTCTTAAGGTTTCTTTGTCCGTTGCTTTTAAATCCCTTTTAAAGACATTCTTTTATATGTGTGCTTTTAGTAGTTTTTAGGTTTGAACTGTGCCAGATTTTTATTGATCGATTGTTTAGTGTTTTATCTTGTTTTTATTGTTTTATTTTTCTGTGTATTTTATGAAATGTGAAGCGCTTTGTTTGTAAAAGTGCTATACAAATAAAGTTTATTATTATTGTTATTATTATTATTGGCACAGGTATGAATCAGAATCAGACGTCTTCATTGCCATTCATATAATGAAATTAATAGCAGCACAAGGTGTGTTGTTTCTCCAGCACAACAACTGTCTCTGAGTCTGCATTAAGAGTAAAAAGGTATCCAGGGAGTGTAGGGTCCCTAATGATGTTTTTAGCTTTGAAAGGGTTAACATCACCTTGCAAGGTCTTCCAGTGTGAAGCAGACAGCCATAAATATTTCTTTCAGCCGTCTTTATTGGTCTCTGCAGTGCTATTTTGTCTGCAGCAGAGCAAACCTTCACACCACTGTGATGCAGTATCTGAGTAGATGTGCTCAATGTTCACCAGGCAAAAAGCCACCAGCAGCTTCCCTGAGAAAGTGAAGTCATTGTTGTGCTCTCTTGATGATGCCTTTGGTGTTAGATGACCAGGAGAGGTCATCAGAAATGTTGATGCCCAGGAATTGATTTGTTTCCACCCATTTACTATCATACAAGTACAGTCCTAATATCTGACAGCATCCCTCTTAAGGATGACACACTTATAATGGAACCACAATGCTTCTGTTAGCTATCTACCAATCTACCAATTAACATTTTTGGTTTCATGCAATTCTCTAAGCAATTTTCAATGTGGAAGCTCAGAAAAATAATGACTCTCTCTATGGAAAAATCCGATTGCAAAAACTGGTTGGACTGTTTTAGTGAGGAATAATGAGAGACATGTCATGTAGGTGCCTTCACACCAGGAGAGTCAGGATCGATCCTATCTCAAGGAATCAATCATAAAGTGTGTCAGGTGTTAAATCCAGGGGCTGACTGACACTGACTTAAGGTGTAAAACGTATTTAATTACTGGGAAGACAAACGGTACTAAATTACATATGGACACACACAACTTACACAGGAGGCAGATGTATACTCCATTTGACAGTATGAATATGTATTATAGTTTATGTTTATGTTGTAGGTACTTGAAAATCAATTCCAGCATAAGTGGAGCTGCATTTGTTTTAGTGTAGCAAAAGCTGGCGGTCACATTTGTGCCATGATATGAAATACATAATCCTTTATTTAAATGTAACTGGCATGAATTTACATCTCTGTGCAAAGACAGGCGTTAGTGACGAAAAAAGTCATTTTAGTTTAATGAAATGACTCCTTACATATAGACTGTGAGAAGAGACTGTGAATCACACAGCAAAAAAATAATAAACATTTGCACTGATGAAATGTTGTTTTAATACCTTTGCATGTGTAATGATTATTTAAGTAACTAAAGGGGCTGTTTCAATAATTATTTTTATTGCAAAGCAATCAAACACGCACCAACCTCCTGTTGCTATGGAAACACACATTTTATGCTGTTTTTAGTATTTGACTTTAACTCGCATTATAATGACAGATTTGATGGAGCTTTGTTCTTTAAAATATATGATAATAAATAAATAAATAAATAAATAAATAAATAAATAAATAAATAAATAAATACAGTAGCGTTCATGGTACCCCAGTGTTTTTGTTGTACCCGATGTGTCCAGTAGGGGGCGGTCATTGTATTTACCTGCACAGAGACGCGCAGCTTCTTCTCTTTAGCCAATTAGCTAACAGAACTTCGAAAAACGAGAGCTAGTGCAAGAAGACACGACCTGAGCAAGTAGGTAAGTGTGCGAACCTCACTTATACGTTTACTATGTTTAATTGATAAGTATACAATTTGACAAATGTTTGTTTTTAGAACCTAAACTTGTGTAGTTTTTTAGCCTGTATAGTGTCGAGCACCTGCTAGCTAAATGCAGTTGATATCGTCTCTGCACAAGACGGATGAACTATATGGGCCAGTTAGCTGCATATCTGTTAGCTGTTAGTTTAGTGCTTATTATTATCTTCATTTGTATTGGTGATACGGAAAGCAAGAGACGTTTTTACGTTTTTATTTTGCTTTGTAAAGTATATTGGACATATTAGCACAAAAACTGTATACAGTTAAGTTTATACCTTTCTGTCTGTGCTTCAGTTGAAATGGAATAGACACACATATCTACATTAGTATACTTGTGCAAGTGGTCTACAGCCAATTTAAAGGATGTAATGAACGGACCTAAGGGCTGGGTGCAGCTGGTAAATATGCCGAGGATGTAATACCTTTGGCTGGTTTGCAACAGAGACAGTTAATTGTCATTGTAAATGTGAAGTGGGACCATGAAGGTTGGGGCCAACCAGTGGTGAAGGAAGTACTGAAGCTTGGTACCTAAGTAAAAGTAGAAGTGCTACATCAACAATCCTACTTTAATGAAAGTCTTAAAGTATTAGGAAAAGTACTCACATAGTGAATTGTCTCAGTATCTAGGTGGTGCCATTTTGATAAAGAATGCAGATATAGCTCCTGGTAATACTTCTACCTCTACAGATGTCACTACTAGTAAGTCCCAGCCCGTGTCTAGTCTGCTGCTGAACACGAGCTCTGCTATCACTGGAGCTAATAGAAGAGACACAATCCATATTTTTGTGCAGATTTGAGGCAACGTTTTGGCAAAACTGTATTCACAAGCTGCCACCTGTTGTGAGTGTGATTTGGTCTGTGGTTGGCTCTTTAACGGTCATCTGATCTCTATAAGTTATTTCACGTAAATCAATGACATTAGAAACTTCATTTAAATGTAATCAAAGATATTGATATATACTACTTGTTTAGTCTCATCAATGTTGTTTATTAAATTGATATTTTTCTGTTGATTCATGTAAGTATTGACATGGTGCAGATTTTTTTTTAAAGTAATGACCAAGTGATCGGTTGAATAGTGGACACAGTTTCATTGTTTCCTTGTTTTACCTTTTAGTTTTTAGTTGGGTCTGTGTTCCTTCCACTAACACAGGGAGGTGGGGTTTATAATGTATATTCAGAAGGTTTTATTCAATGAATTAAATGAATGAAAATGACCTGGATGACTGAGAATCTTCATCAACATTTATAAGTTATACTGCAGCCAGCCACCAGGGGGCAGTCAAGATGTTGTGGCCTCGCTTTTGTGGAGCTGCCTTTTAATGTCAGAAACCTGAGTGACTTCTATATGTTAATCCTGGTTTTTATTGAAGTGTACCATCAGCTCAAGCATATTCATGTTTCTCAGGAATGGTTAGAGGGCTTATTGTTTCTGAAATGATATTTTAATACTACAAAACAGAAGATTTCTAGATATCATCACTACTTGAAAATGTACTTGGTGGATACTTAATTATTCTTTTACACACAGCCACTGCATTGTTTTTTTTAGCATGATGTAGATAAATGTAAACAAAAGCCAGACTTTGCTCAAGTAGGCATATATATCTAAGGGAATAAGGTGCAAACGTCTGTTTTTAAGTGGTGAATAGCCTGTTGTTGTACAGTGAAGTACTTACAAATCAAAAGTCAATAAGACAGTGTAGCTAAAAATGTCCTGTTAGACTTGACTCATCACTTTAAATTTACTTTAATACTGTATTCCTGTAGTGCTCATAAGAATGACTATTGGCAGACTTTGTCAGTAAATCTGAATTTTGATTGTGTCTCTTGACCTTTAGCAAAGAATCCCTTAGAGGCTTTATAAAGTATTTCTTATGAATTATGCATTTTTTAATATCAATATGCAATCTTATAATATTAACATTAGGTAAAATATTTCGATTTTATCTTCAATAAATGAGAAAAAAGTACTTACCGATTATCACCAGGTAGATCCCTGCCCAAAAATCCACAGTAGGTGACAGTTTTGATGTGTATTTATCATCCATGTTTGTCCTGCCAGTCTAAAGCACATAGATGACTTCCTAATATGTTCTCAGGTGTGTTTCCAGATGTACCAGACGACAGAGCATATTGTTTTCAGTTGTTTCTGTCAGCCTGCTCAATCCAGCTGTGCAGCGCAGCATCTGACACTTAATGCACAGGCATGAAATCTGCCTCTTGGACAATTTACCGTACACTACACAATGGCACAAATAATCGACAGACCCTCCCTCCACCCTGCCTTACACACAAGCCACTCAAATACAGACACTGTACTCTACCACACACACACACACACACACACACACACACACACGCATGCACACACACACACACACTTTGCATGGTCTATCTTTGTGAGGACATTCATTATTATAATGCATTCCCTTGCCCTAACCTTGTCCATTACTTCAACTACAAACCTGTCCCTGAACCTACCAAAATGGATTCTAATGAGAACTGAGTATTAAACTCCTATTATACCTTATTATATTTACTCACACACCTGTATATGTATAAAGCCAGAGATATGAGGTGTCAAAATTTGTTACTATATATAAAAGCAACAGATTGACAAAAATAGCTTGACAGCAGCTTTATTGTAGATTATCCTTTCCCCCAAAGATTGTATGGAAGGTAAAATAGAATGAGATTATATCTTTGTCAGGGGGATTTATAGTGCAAGGCCACTGCCTGACTATAATTTGTGTATTGATTATCAAGTGTTTAAAACATAGGTTACATAACATAGGATTTTCATAGATTTAAATTCCGAGTTTACAAAGTTTGAATTCATAGATACTTAGTTTAGCAACCTAAATGTTGCTGTCTGTATACATTTATTAGGTTAATATTAACTTTAAATTTAATTTTTTAAGTAATCACTACCTAGGCAAACTGCAAAATAGTTGGTTAACATGTCATATTGTGTATTACTTGTCATCATAATATAATATACATGCTCTGCTTGGTTTCAGGCAGACAGTGCTGTCACTCAACAGAGGCTTATGCTTCACTTAGATAATGTCGATGTGCTGTGCTATGCAGTCCAAGAAGCAGGGGGAACAACAGTATCATGTCTATGGTGGACATGATGGTAATTCCTATCGTGTTTGGGAAGAAATGATTTTGCACTGCCTCCAGGGCTAACTGAACCATTGACCTTTTATTATTGCCTGGAGGATGGCTTTACCTTACACTCTCTAAGTGATCTTTGCACCCCTGTATATGTGTGAAAAGCGTAACATAGTCAGTGTCTTTGTGCTCTCAATGGTTAAAGCTGTAACTGAAATAATCTTCTTGTGATTTGCCATTAACAAGCATACACTAACATCTTAAAACCATTTCTAAAGCGCACAGGTGACCTGTGAGGTGCAGTAAGGATTGATGTAATGTGGTCACGTTAAAAGCAGTCTCTTGTAGTAACTGCAATCTTCTCTGATACCAGAGTAGAGTATATTGCCATGAATGACCTTTTTTTGACCTGTAGAGGCGAATGATCTGATCTTGCTTAGCAAGTGCTCAGTTGATCAGTATTTACTTACTGTTCAGGACATGATTGAGAGAGATGCCACTGTGAGGACATGTTTCTACTGGATTATAAACACGTGACAGCACCAGTCTTACTGATTACACTGAACATTTAAAAGTGTAACGTTAAGTATTTTACATTTTCTCGGCATTATGGTCAAACTGTTGTTTCAGGGCTCATTTTGTGGTATACTTTTTGGTGTAGGTCTGTGTCTACTTGTTGCTTCAAAATGCTGCCAATATCATGTGCTTTGGTGTTTTCCCTTTGGTTGTTGTGTGCAACAGCACAGGTTCAATTCCACCTCTGTTTTGTTGTGTGTTATCCTCTGTCACTCCTGTTTCTGTTCACTGTCTGCTATATCAAAGCCTGAATCGGGATACAGAACTAGAATATTGTTGAAAAGTGATGAAGTGAATGAAGAAACATTGTTATATAAAATGCTATAATTTGGGGTAAAGACTGAATACTGCATCAAAGTTGTGCTGTTTTTCAAAGCAGGGAAGGTACTCGAGTAAATTTTGGAAGCCACTTTGGCTGATACAGGAAATTATCATGTGGAGAGTTTCTTTGATGTTTTGTTGTGGCTTACACATGAGCTGCTTCTGTCTTTTGTTGTCAGTGTCAGAGTGTAGCATATTTACCCTACTATCTGCTGAAGTGGGTGATTGCAGTGGAGAGTAGATTGTGGCTGATTAAAGTAATTAAGCATCCTAGGGTTTTTCACCATAGCTCTGAAGTGTAACTGAGCAGTGCAGCAACAAAGTGCTTTCTGTTCATTTAAGGTTGGATGAATTAAATTGGAAAAAGACACCATTTTCTCTGTTGCAGCATGATGCTGTGCTGCTGAAGAGATGAATAGCACCTGTTCCTTGTGCATTATAAACAGAAAACTACTCAATTCCTGACAGTTTCTTCTTGTAGAATAATGGAGGATGATCACAAGGCAAAATAAACGGCTGCGAGATAATACATTTTTTATAGACTGCCACACATAGTATGTTACCTCCACAGAATGTTGGTGTTCATTTGTTGCAGTAAGGCATGGAGTAGATTTAGACATTTAAAGGGATGCACAGTAAAAGTTCAGTTCACCTGCTACTGAAACAGACACAAAACCACGCTTACATAATTAACTGCTGTTGCACAAATTGCATAAAAGCACAGTTGGGTATTTTGATTAACCTTCTTGGACAAATGTCAGACCTACTTAAGTTTCGTACTTTTTTCCTTTTCATTGTTTATAAACCTTGCAGTTGAATTGAACGGCCTCTGCAGCGCTGTCGGGGTGAAGATGAGATCATTGTCTGTCCAGTTTTTTTATCCAAACCACAACAAAAGCTCTCTCTAATGTAATCAGAATTATAATCCTTTGAGAAGAATTGCAGGCATCAGCTTAAATGACCTAAGCCCTTTAGTTACTGCAGTTGGCATGGCAACCAAAGCTGCAAACCTGGGGGATCTGGAAGAGGCAATTTGCTTTGATGAATGTGCTTTCACCCAAATACACAGCATTAGCGTACACTTGACTTACTTGTACTGTTAACAAAAAAAGTCACAGTTTAACACAAATATGTTGCTGTGCTTACTTTGTTTACTGTGTCTTTTATAGCATATAAAATGTTTACAAAAGGTGAAAAATTAATCAAATTCAATGGAGAGGAAGTGATGTAGGCTGTCAGCAAAAGTCAGGTCTATAGGCAGTTTATACTATACAGCAGCACTATGAGTTGTGCCTTTTACATGTGCTGTCAGAAAAAGGATCAGTACTACTAAAATAAAAAGTTTTATTAAAAGGTTTTTACTTTTCACACATTATGTGTGAAAAGCACACATAATGACACGGGGAGCACATTAGCACATTCGTTCTTTATGTCTGTCTGTGTAATTGCTAAAGGTGTTACTGGAGAGCCAATATCTCTAATATCTTTTTAGGGCAGCGGTGGCTCAGTGGTCCATGTTGTGTGTCCTTGGGCAAGACAGTTTACCTGCACTGCCTCCAGTGGCGTGCCTTGCTGGTCATTGTATGACACTGCTTGGCAGCAGCCATAAAACAATTTCCCTCTGGGATTAAATAACACTAGAGGACGTACTTATCTCAATATTAGGCAATGATGTCAGGAAAAATCTGCACCAGTGAATGTTTTTTTATTTAATTAAGAAAATAATATGCAGGTACTGCTATACTTTTAATCAATTTGTTTTCAGTTTCAAGGCTGTTGATGGAATAACAATACAGATACATTTGCCAGTTGTCTGTATTGTTATTCCATCAATAATTAAATTCATGGGCATTCAAGTTAAGGAGTGTTAAAATAACCAGAATAAAAAATGTACTTACAAACCTAAGCAATTTATATTTTTTGATTTGTAAAGTAGATTTTAACATGTATACAACACAGGTTTGACACCCTTTAACACCCCTGGTATCAAAAATGTATTGCTCTTTATAACCATATTGTAATTTTTCCTGTCAGTGGGTACTTTGCCTTGAAACATGAACATTATTAGAAATAGGCACATTAGAATTATAAAAAAATATACTAAATAAAATAAATAACCAACAAGTGGCTCTAAATGGAAATACTAGTCTTGTGTCATAATGCATAACTTATTAAAGTAGGGTGGCAAAAACCTTTAGTTATTAAAATGTTGCAGTTTGAAATGTCACCACTAGAGTGCAGGGTTGTTCTGAACAATTCCCATTACTCTCAGCACATGAGAGCAATTTTTTGCTAAATTTTTCTATATTTCTTGTCTCTCATTTAGACATCCGTCTATAGAGTCTATAGAGATTATTATTAGTAATTAGTGTTTTTAATAGAGAACAGTAATTGTAGGCCATTTTCTATCAGTAATGTTAGGCTGGTGTCATTTTTAAAATCCCACAACGTACTAAGTAAACCACAACAATCTTATTTCCACTCCTCTTGTATAAATGTAAATAATCTCCTGCTAAAATGTATTGATGTCAGCATTCTGTGACCACTAATGCAGATCAGGTTTCAAGGTTTATTTTTCACATAAATAATCATGCTTATTCTCAGTAAAAAAATGAATGTTCACAAGAGGCATGATAGATGTATTTTCCATATGAGTGCGTTAAAACAACTTTGATGGGAACCGTGTTTTAACAGGGAAAGTGAATTTTGGCACCACTGAAGGCACTTTCCTGTATTTTTTACATGCAACTCAGCTTAATCAAGGCTGCTGTGCACAAAGGGGGCATTTGTTGAATCAGTCTGGCCCTGACAGAGGTATGCACTGACGACCTGAAATTCATAGCAATGTGCTTGTATGTGGTGTTTCTATGCATGTGTTGAATGATACAGTCCTGTTTGTGTGAGGTGTGTCATGTCTGAAACACATTCTACAACCTCTGGGCTAACTTGCCATGCTGATATGCTCACAGTGGCACTGCACACTAACTGCATGTTAGATGATATCTTCCCTTTAAGAGGGAATCCCATTAGTGTGTTGTTCTCTGACCTATAGCCTTGGTTGGTGCGTTAGCACCCATTAGTTTTAAATGGAAGCACCATACATAGCTGTAAGCCTTCCTTTTTGTTGCACATTTGGATAATGTCTATACCAAAACACCAACTACTCTGATAATGCTTCGCTTCGAGGTTAGAAGAGTGCTCTACAAGCCATAATTATAACACTGATAACACCTGATAATGACATTGAGTAGGTCAGCAGCTTCTGAATAACCTGTGGCTTTTAAGCCTTCAGCAATTTTACCATTACCCCCTCAAAATACAGCTGTGCTTTTTAGAAATGCCATTAGTGTTGAAGGTAACTTGACATAATAATTTGTCAGTTGAGTCAACAAAATGATCAAGGTGGTTGACTAAAAGATGGAGCAACAGGAGGCTAGAAGGAGAAATGACTGATTCATATGGGTCCTAAAACAAAGTAGCAGTTGTACTGCAGTTGCCTAAGAAGTCCTTTAAGCTACTCATCCCAGATCTTATTTCACTTGACAGGGCGGCTGTTTGATCAAGTGATGGGGCAGGCAGCACTTTCAATGTACTGTACCTGCCCTGCAGCTATACATTTTAAAGCCGTTAAGCTATTAGCTGCACAGCTCCACAGTTTGACTCTGGCCTGTCAGAGACAACTTGAAAAGCAAATGATCTTTAGCTTAAAATATCTACTGACTACCTGAGGCCAGCACGGTGTCAGCACTGTGTCCTTTGTGCTGTACTTTCAACAACAACAACAAAAAAAGCTGGGAACCTGATCCCTGTTGACACAGGGTTTAAATGACAGTATTCCATAAACATGACAGTATCCCCTGGGGATTTGTACGAGCCTGCAGCTCCTGTGTACAGTTTAAATAGCTTGTAGATGATTAGAAGGATCAAATGGCCAAGGGATGAAACCACAAAGAGGTGCCCTGCGTGTGAAAACATAAAGGTACTCATTATGATTACTTATGACCTGTTGACTCACTAAAATTGCTGTGAAATTGGCCATTCTGTCGAGGAATGCTGCACTGAGACAGACAGTAATTGCATTTCCTGTTAGTCTCGGTGACTTCTCTCATTCTTGCGCTGTGTATGTGTGTGTGACTGAACTCCTCTTTTAGCTGGGCTTCATCAACTGAGCCATCTGTAGCAGAGACAGTCAAACATGATTAAGCATATTACACTTAAATGAAAATGTTCAGTGTGTTTTTCATTAAGTTTTTATTGTCATCATGAAACAGCTTTTCTCAGACCTCACAAAGTGACCAGAGGTTTAACTCTCCTTTGCAGGATTTTCTGATGCAATTGATTAGGAGAGCATTTACCTCAAAGGCCTCATTTGAGTTTGTTAGTGTGTGTGCCCGTATGGCACATATAAAAAGCTCCTGCTGATGGGAAACGCAACTCTAGAAAATGGTTGACTGCACCCAGGCCTCCTAATGGAGCTGAGCTGAGAGAACACGCTCACTTCTCCATGTCCCCGTGTGATAAAAACAGGGGTTTGGACGTATGCCATCACTAGGGGCTTGGCAGGATGCAGTGACTCGCTGAGGTTTGAAACCCCATTAAAAATTGTCACTTTATTTTAAGCAGCTGCCACACTTGAGAGTCCCACATCCTTCTGGAAAACGAATCAGAACCCCAGAGCTGGCCGGTGATTGGCCAAATGACATTCATACTGCGATCGTCTGAGCTGTTAAAGTTTGTTTCCCCTAGATGACTTTAGAGTAATGAAGGCTTTTAATTTTCTTGTCAGCTGAGTTTAAGGCGTCTGTCCAGCACGCTGTCTTGAGACAGTGGGAAGATTATTTACAGTATGAAACTTTTACTGCATATCCAACTAAACCATGATGGTTGTGTGTGGGCCAACCCATAATCCCAGCTAGATTTAGTGAATTTGCTGCCACTAGACACTTTATAGCTCAAACTGCCAAATCTCAAGGTTAGCTTGCTATAACTCTCCATTGTCAGCTCATTGCTGGGCTTCCGGTGCCCAATGAAAGAATCAACAGTGTTACCATGTAACGTGGCTGGCCATTGTGGAATTTTCAAGGCCATATCTGCCTTATTTATAATACAGAGAGGATACTGACGAGAAGATGAAGCAAGACAAAGGAAGTGACCAATATTCCAACCTTTACATCCCAACACTTTATATAAAATAGTTCAGTAACATAAAACTGTATTAAAGGACTATGTAAGGGTTAACAGGAGTCCTACCAAAGATATTATTTAAACTTAAACCTCAATTGCCTGCCCTTCTGCAGCTTCTGCAAGCTGCTTTGCATGGGGTTAATATTGTTTTTTCGATGTAACCCCAGGTTCTTGGACAGTGATCAAATGAACCACCGTGAATATTCTTTTTATTTTATCTAACATTTCTATTTTTTTTTCCAATTAGCACATAGCACAGCTAGAAGTTGTGAATACAAAAACAAATGCTACATGCTTCTCCTAACACTGATAATTGTGATTCAAAACAGACATATTTCCAACATTATCATCCATAAAATCACAGCTATGAGGTGAAATGGTTCAGAAGATTTGAGAGGAACTGCAAAGACTGTTATCTTTGGCGTCCTCACTATGAGCGTCCCTTTTCCTTCATGTATAGTAATTTAAATTCATTTGTACTCCTAAAAAATGTTGGTGAAGCCTCATTTAACTTAAGCAAACTAGTAATTTATGGTTACTACTGTATGGTCCCTGTTACTCTGTACTGTCTGTTCTCTATCTTTGTTTTTCTATCTCTGTCTGGTTCACGTTTACACCCGTACACAAAGTCACACAAACACACACCATCTCCATGTATGTAGAACGGTTTTTGTCTCGCTTGCTGGACATCAAGCTGCCAATTTAGCCCTTATAGCATGCAGATGGTTGGTGTTACTCCAAGGTAAACCTCTGCTTTGCCAGATAGAGTGCACAGTATCGTCCAGCAGCCTCTGCTCTATCACGGTCTAGTAGCTTCCACCAACCTTGTGCCTCACAGTGGGCGTTTTCCTAGCAAATCCATATACACAGTCTAGTTCCTGTTGTGCTTCTGTCCTCAAATGGCTAGAGATGAGTATAAACAAGCCCCAAAACCCAGCTGTTTATTGTTACAGGTATATGCAGTCAAGGCCTAGTGATGGGGGCGAAAACACGACTGTTTATTTTATATCCATTTCTGAAGTGTGCCTGGAGACACACAGAACAGGATGAATAACACATTTAGGAGGAAAGAAAAGACAAAAAGCAAAATAATCAACACTGGGGCAGAAAGACGGAGCAAGTGTATGGATGATTTTTGCAACGGCAGCACAAAATTGCCAGTCAGTAGAAACCGGTCCCCTTGATGCATTATAAAAAAAAAAAAAATGTAAAAGGTGAAGAAATGGAGGAAAGAAAGGCAAAACGGTTTTGTTTTTGTCTGTGAAAGTTAAAATGTTTAGCTAGGCTGAGTGCCAGCATGGAGGACAGCCGGCTGTAGTTCCCCTGTTCTGGTGGGCTGTGAAGCAGAGGTCAGCTAAGTCTGCTGAAATCAAATCCAGTGTCTCCCACCCGCAATAACAATGTGGCAGAATGGCCCAAGGGTAATGACATGATTATGTTGTTGTGTTCTGTGCTAAATCTAACAAGAAATTTCAGTCCAGCCTTTGCTGTCTCTTTGGATTACATAGACATGCAAAGCCTGTCTAAGCAAAAGCCAGGTGCCTTAGCCTATCGCCTTGTGTGGCACAGAAACAGCAGAATTAGCAGAACCTTGGCTAACGTTAGTTTGGTGCACTAAATGAGACCTCTTATTCTCTTTCATGCTTAAAACCTGTTCGACATCGCTGTCAAACAGTCTGACAGTGTCCAGACATGATGACAAAAACAGACACACTGTGATAGGAATACATCTTTTTAAATGATATTGTTCCAGCATAATGGTGATGCCAATTCCTGACACACATTCAGGGTCAGATAAAATAAAACAAAAAACTTCCAGACGGCTTGGTTGCAAATAGGAGCTATACAGTAACGGAACCCAGGCTGTTTGAAATGTTACACTGTTACAAGATCCTGCTTAATCAGAATGAGCCATGGTTTTCAGATGGTATTTAGATATCTAATGCTAACAAATGAGGCTTTGCTATTATAGTAACAGGCTCTTACTGTTATTTCAGCAGCCAAGTCTGTCTCTTTCTAGTGGTTAGAGAAGCTTAGACAGTTTCCTGAGGCATGGACTAAGCATGTTTTGGTATGCACATTCTCTTCTTGGCGTGTAATTGGTCTATTATTGGCATGAAATATTCGTATGCAAAGTCCACGAATTCATGATTTGACATGGCAGCAGTTTGCATCTTTAGTATGTTGTAGGACCTGTATTGCATTTGAATTTAAAGTGCCTAAGTGTCCGAGGTAATTGGCAGCGACTGCTATCACTGATCAGGTTTTTTTTCACAAACCACTTAAGTTGTAAACACAGCCGCCTCACCATTTTCATAGATTAAATCTACACTCAGTGGTTTGGTTGCTATTTGTTCTTTTTTCCTTTTTTTTCCTCACCCCACACACCTCTCAGCTCTACATCAAGGAATGCATTTTTTCAGTCACGCCCCTGTGCTCCTGACAGGTAGCGACTGCATGAGAGGACAGTTTGTCCTTCAGAGCTGCAGGGGCCCATGTTTGGCTTGGATGCCAATGAATAACATTGTATGGAGAGAGGAAATTAAAAATGCAGGGTTGTAATTTACTGCAGAGTGGAACTAATTTAAAAGTTTTTTTTTCTTCTCACTGCTTTGCTTGAAGTTTTCCAAATATGCCACAGCTGAGTGTGAACTGAGCTTCGTTGTGCTGGCAATAACAAGCCAGGCAAAGCTGCCAGTTCACTCTACCTTACCCCCTCTTCCTATTACATCTTGGCAAAGGCAGGACCATGCTAAGGTAAGCCTTCATGAAATCCAAATGCTAGACATGCCTAACTGATTTCACATCTCAAGTAAAATGCAGCTTTTTGCTATCATGAGAAGTATTTCCTCCTGCAGTCAAACTATGTGTGTACTATTAGCTTGCCAGAGCTATGATTGATATCAGGACCAGTCTCCAATTATTGGTCTCACAGTAAGCATGTGTTGCCTGCTTGTGGTCAGTGTGGGTGGCTCCCTGCTGTGACGCAGGTAACAACGGATTAATAGCGTAATGAATCCAACTTTACAACGCAATCAAGCTCCTGTGAAATTGGAACACCTGCCCTTTAAGTACACCATTGAATCAAAACGCTCAAGCTGTTTTTTTACATTCTTATCTGCAATATCTGTGCGCTAAGAAAACCTCTGACACTGACCCATGAGTTACACACTGTAGAACAGAATATCTAACCCTGGCTAGCTGCTGAGTTAAAGGAAACTGCACTTGGATTTTTTTTACAGCTTTCTCCCTTTATAAACCTCAAATTTGCTGCTTGGTAACTCAACCACTTCCTCTCTTCCTGTGAGATCAGGCAGTTAAGCAGAGTGAAGCCAAGCAGTGGAGGGGCTGCTGTGGCTTGCAAACAGCTGGCACAGTATTCAGTATACCTTTGGCACCTGTGGGTGGGCGTCAACACTGTTGGCTAAACAAACAAGGCCATTATCCAGCTCGTACCATGTTCATGAACACGAAAAAGAGTCAGGCTGCCACCTGCAGCAAAGGGGGCCAAATAGCAACCTATGCATTTTGACTCACCTTTAAGGTGTGCTGTTGAACAAAGCCTTGTTGTTGTCTAGCAAATGATCTTATTCCTCATTTTGTATTTATTACTTGTAGTAGCACTGAGATATGGCTAATATTTGTGTTGGGTTTAATCCAGCTGCCCTCCTGTAGATGGCGTTGTTGTCTTGATTTGAGATTATATTCAGGCAAAGTTCAAGCCACTATATGTGAGGCCTTTTTCCTAATAGGTGACTTTTAGAAAGCATAATGTCAATGGCTTTCCTTGTCCCCATCTTAAATTTTTTGGGCATCAGGCCGGATATTGTTGAAGACTTTGTTACATAAGTTAAGAAATAAATGGCAGCTTGGGTGACAGTTGGCACAGTGGGGTAGAAAGATGTGTCTTTTATATAAGTTATATATTTATATATGACTAGCTTATATAGACTTATATAGCTCATAATCCCACGATTGTCTGGTAGAACATCAACTTCCACAGCAGAGAAATAAACTAGATGGATGAAGTAGCAACTGGTCTGTTTGCCTAAAACAAACATAAACTGGAAATGTGCCTCTGTGATGGTCACATAGAAGACTTTAAGGCTGCAAGGGCGCACACCATTACCACCAGCGGAATTTTCCTAAAACAAGACAAGAAAGTCAAGGGCCAGCTAGCCAGAAATAAAATGAGCGAGGAGAGAAGGGGACCCTCCAGAGAGGAGTGAAACTTTCCACAGGTTCACTGTGTTTATGTGGGGCTGGCAGTACCCTTTACAGTGGGGAGGATGCTGGGGCAGTCTGACATATTACTTTGCTATATTTTCTTTTTCTGATCTCCTCACTGATTGGTATTATTGCTCTTCATTTCTCCCTTTCTCCTCTGTTTTCACACTCTAGTTAGTGATGATGTATGTCCCAGAAAAGATGTCCGAAAGGGCATACAAGATTTCCCTCTTTACTACCCTTCTCTACCATCTCCTTCATGATGACACAACTTTTTCTTTTCCTTAATGGGAGCACAGAACAAAAGTGGATAGAGCTGGTTTCCAGACATTTCTGGTAGAGTAGTAGTTTTCAGATGGAGTTTAAAAACAAGCACATTTAACTATAGTCATGTATTTTGTAACAAAGATTTGTTCATCACAAAAACATGTCTGCATTAGATTTTTTTACAAAATTGAAAAATAAGCAAACTTGTCCAAAGCTCTCATACAATGGTCATAGTGTAGCCTATGTCACCATCGCCTCATCTCCATCAGCGCACAGATGTTTACTTTTCAGGCCTGCCTCAGTCTCCAGGATCACAGGCACACTTGGGACTTTTGTATATGATAAACTATGTGATAGGTAACCCCCACTGACCTCCCTTCCACCTTTTCCTCTTTCCTTAGCTTCACATCCACCTTTTTCATTCCACCTTAATAAATCCTCCTCTCAGATTTCTCCCTCTTCCCCTCACACCCCCCCATCCTGAGCCTCAGCTGCTGGCTCCCTGCCCACAGCCATAGATGCCCAACGACGCTGTGGGATCCCCAGGGATGAGAAACCAATGGTGGGGTATGGTGGGGTGGAGGGAGTAGAGAGGGAGGCGATCACAGCCTGAATGAGCTGAGCGGCCGCAGGAGAAACCACAGAACCCACAGCGTGTGTTTGTGTGGCGTGTGCGTTGGTGTGAACCCCTGATCCCATGGGTCAATGTGCTATGTCCTGCAGAACTAATAATGGCAGGGCATACCCTTATACAGGGTCACACACGCGCATGCACACTCACATTGTGGGTTCATGTCTGTTCAACAGCTCACTGGGCAGTGATGGTTCACACTGCTGTTGAACGCATTATGTGTCCAGCCAGTCTGAAGTTCAAGCCATTAGTTTGAAGTAGCTGTCATAAAGAGATTCCTTTGTCTAATAATGAGGTTTGTTAAAAAGGGGCAAACAGTGTCACTGATTTCACATTGTGGTTAAGACTGACCACTAAGCTGAACATTGGCGTGGAGAATCGTAATCAAAGTTCAAAGTTGAACTGTCTTTATTTTTAGTGCTTTGGCAGACTCATCAGTTAAAGCTAATAGACCTTTGAAATTGGCAGAATATTTGGATAAATCAAGGTACATTAAAATACGCAATCAAAGCTTAATTCAGAATATTAAAATTGGCCTGCACAAAAATTTCTATCCTGGCCAGCCACCCCTAATTCTTTTTCTATTCTGTACAAAGGAATAGTCTTGTTTCTTTAGGGTCGAGTTGGATTTTAACGGGGCAGAGTGATAACCAGAGTAGTATGACAAAAAAAAGAATAGTGTTCAGATGGTGTGGTATGACTGTTGTCTGTTTTGCTATAAAAAAGCAATTCTGCAAATATTTTGAACGAGGCAAACAGCAAGTCATCACATAAAATTCATTTGATTTCATATAAATAATTGGTGTGTTTTTTATCGGGTGAAACCTGAGGAGGCGGTGGACAGTTGCTGCAGTACCTGCTGTTGTGTTAGTAATGACAGGTCTTAATGGAATTAGAATCCCAGACTCTGCTAACAGAACAACAGAAATGAAGTGAAAGAAATTGGGATACATAGACATTGTGGTTGTCAAAATGTGTGTGTGTGAAGAAGATTGGGCTATAGTCTAACACATGCAGGCCTGTATATACATTGCTCCAAAATGTGGTGAACATCACCTCCCAGCCCTCTTCCCAGTTACATGCTGTTTGTTTTTACAGTTGCATTGTGGGACACCATTGCTGAACTGCCTCTGCTCTCAGCTGTCAAACAAGATTATTGGGGTTATCCCCTTCTCTCCTTAGTATTAAAGACTTCTAAACGACTAAGCTTATAGCTTTGTCAGAGGTACACAAATGTACAAAGAAACAGACTTGCACGCAGTCAGGGGCTAACCATGAACATTTTTACCCACCTCCATGGTTTTGCACAACATTAGAATTGGAGACACGAAGCCATAACAAATGAAAGTCTCTTAAAACAAAGGGTCTACTATTTTGAGTATAAACATATCCAAGAACGACTGTTTCCTTTCTTCAATGACTGAAACAAAGTCTCTTTAAAAATGGCTCTTTATGGTTTTGAGTTGCACAGAGCAATTGGCTTAGGGTTCAAAGTCAGCTCACTGAAGGTCTTCCCAGTACAACAAGACGCATGAAGCTTGAGAAACAGTATATAGCCTGAGGTAAGAAAACATACTAGGTAACTAAAGTAGAAACCTGTGAAAGACGAAGAAATATAGTAATAATGGAGAGGAATAAGGGCTGCACATTTAATCAAAGTTTAATCACAATTTTGGCTTCCAACTATTAAACAAACATGCTTACCTGATACTAAAAATGCATGCTTCCCTAAGAGAACGCAAAGCAAAAACAAGCCAAGTGCTCCCTAAACCATGTGTCTATGATGCTTTAAATTTCCTGGATGCAGCCTGGACTAGATTACATCCAGGGAATGTGCAGTTGAGCTGATGAGTGAACACAGCAGGTAGTAGTCCAACACGTTCAGTGAGCAGGTGCAAGAGTCAACTGTGTGGATGGCTAAACATGCAGTTTAACTGCGTTATACTTTTTTTTCCCCTGCTGTCTTATATATTATATTGTTTTCCACTCTTTTGTTAATACAACAGATACGTTCAAATATTTCACTATTAATGCAAAAAACACAAGTGCTTCTCCGACCCTGCACTCAGTCTGCACTCCCTGCTGAGGCCTTTCAGCTGTAGTTCGTCTTCTGCGATGCTCTATGTGTAATAAGGAGGAAATAATTTATTTTATTGCAAAGTTTTATCCATTAGCAGGAATGTAGCATAATGTGATCTAGGTTATGGTGCAATAAAATTGTTGTTTGTTGTGATAACTAATTGTCAATATTTATGTTAATAATTGTGATGATCATTTTGGCCATAATCATGCAGTGGTATAATCTCAGCTAGTTCTTAAAAGTTGCATCTTCATGTCATTTACATTTTTCTCAAGTGTGGGACTTGGCTTGTGTAATTTGTTTCTGCTGATCTGGAAAGGACATTGGGTACATGCAACTTGTAGGTCATCAATAAGCCATATGTCATAATTTTAGAGGGAAGATGGCCAAATTTATTTATTCACCTCCCCAGCTTAAACCAGAGTATAACAGATCAAAATCATTAATTTATGATAGATGCAGATGAGTGATCGCTGCTTGGCTCCTCCAAAGTCACTAGGCAATAATAGTACTTACAGTATAGAGTGCACACTCTCTGACTTGCTCCCCAGTGTCAAGGCTCTTAAAGTTTGTTGCATTACAGGTTTGAAATATTTCACTAAAAAAACATCCAACCATTGAGAGTTGAAATGTCACAAAACCCCAGTCAGCTATAAATGATGTCACATCGTATTAGCTGTCCATGAAAGTGCAGTAGATCCTTTTTCTGTATGTATGTGTGTTGCTTGGCTAGCTGCGGTGCTAAGTCAGAGTGCAGACACCTGGAGAGAGCAAAAAAGTGTTAGGGGAATGCTAGAAAGAGCCGGGCAATAAAAGAGAATAAGGGATGAGAAGTTTGCAAGAAGCTGTAGCCGTAAATCAGGTTGTCTCCAGTCTGAGAATTGTAGAGGATCCATGCATGTGATTTATGAAGTCTTTATAACCAAGGGAGGTGGCATTACACACAGCAGAGTTACAAATGAAGAGGCATTAACCCATGCCTGCTGTTGTCAGACTGATACAGTTGCTCTATTGCTTGGAGGAAAACTACTAACTGAGCTGTGGGAGTTATGACCCTCCATTAAAGTTATATATTCTGTATAGTCAGTTGTGGAAAAGGCCTTACATGTACCACTCTGTCATCACTTGGTTGGGAGAAAGTGAACCTTTTATTCCTCCTCTTTGAAAAAGGCAGGTTACTTACCTCTTTAAAGTCAGCTCCCTGAGTGTGCTACAGGAGGAATCCTCATGAAAATGAAAAATCTGCTGCAGAAACCAGCCTGTGTGTTCTAAATGATGAAATGAGGCGATGGAGTAACACCAACAAAAGTGAAAGTGATAAATTCAACAGCCACGCTGTGAAAACACATCAAACTGAAAATCCCTTTTCCAAACATTCCAAGCTCGTTTGAGCACCTTTGCATTTATTTGTTTTTTAATTCGCTCTCATGCATTTTAATAGATCCATTACCTATAAATATCCGAACATACACAGGGACATATCCTCAACGGGGACCAAGAAAAACAAGCCCAGGAAGGCTCAGATAGAGGAGGCTGTGTGTTCATTATGATATGCAGCGTTCAATTGCCACATTAATTAAGCAGCTCGAGGCAGCAGTGGCAGGATGACGGACAGGCCTAGTCACTGGAGGCACGTCTGATACCCTGCCAAGTCCAAGCCCCTCTGTCCGCCTGCTGATTTATGGACAGACCCAGAAGTCGGAAAAGTATCCAGAAGTCATATTTTTAGTGGGCGGTAGTGCTGTGCACATGTGCAGGGACTTAAGGCTTTCCCCGTGGGACGCTATTCATCTCTCATCACTGCCATGTTGATAACATCCTCCTCTATATGATACACACATCCCATTCAGTGTGTGCAGTGCACTCACACAGACTCACACTCAGAGGAACCAGGTGGTGGTCAGTTTCCTACAAGTTAGGTTACATAAATACACAGCTAGCATTTGGATGACACTAGGTCTCTAGTATACTGTTTTTGTTATCCTTTTGTGAGTTTGTGATTTGCAGATGTTAAACAGGAAGTTATTGAGGAGTGTATAAAGCCCGGTTTCCTTCCTGCTCAGACAGCGGTGTAATTTGGCTATGTTTTAACAGCTCTCACTCCTTGGCCTCCCGTTTTTTTTCTGATACTTCTTCCTCGTGCCTCAATTGGATCCATTTTAAACTTAATCTTTTAAAGTACAGAAAAATGAAAGACAGTTTTCATGCCAGCTGTCCCTTGATGTATTCTGGTCATCGACTGCACATGTGCGTATAATGCTTTTGTGCACTGATTTGAATATTAGGATGGCTGATTAGGAGTGTGGCATGCATGAGCACAACCCTTCAGGAGCAGAGAGTGAAAAAGAAAGGACAGAAAGATGAAAGGAAGGTCGAAGTAATAGCTAAGGGTCTAGCCTTGCATATCACAGGCCATATACACATGGACTTGAAAGCATTCAGCAACAGTAAACTTAAACAATTACCGTTCTGAATAATTCATTTAAGCCAGGAGAAAACTGTTAACTTCACAAATGCTGTTTATCATTTGATTCCTGTGTAGTAGTAAACTGCATGGATACAGTACATCTCACTAAATTGTGAAGTAATGTGAAGAAATGTGTTTGATGGTCAATACATTATAGGTGCCTTGAAAGGGTGTAAACAGGTGCTATGACCTGCTGTCAAAGTGTCTCAGGAATAATTTTGTCCAACTTAACGGACTAAAAAAGATGCATGAAATGTAGCTTTTGTAATCCTGTGAATGGTGCTAATCTATGACTGCCTGGCAGACCATGAGGCAGTGATTGATTGGCATTCATGACCTCCCTCCCTCTCTCTCTGCACGCTCGATGATTGCTTTGTACCAGCCTGGCCTAAATGCATTGTAGTGCTAACAGTAAACCTGCTTAGCCTTTTTTTAGCTTGTCCTTAGGTCTGTGTTTCCAGTACACCTGAGTAATGCAAACATGCTACCTTGAAAGTTGTGTGTACTGACTGTCATCATATTTGTTTTTAAACATTATTATGAGAACATTGACTGTTTTCTTACTGCTGAATGAGGCATGAGGAAACTTACAATCCTATAACTGAAGTAATTTCTTATCATTTTGTTGTGGTGGGGGGTGTGGCTTTGGAAGGAGCCCAGAAGGGTTTGCACACTGCTTATACACCACTTATAAATCTTGCTAGCTTTCCAGAATTATCAACCTTGGTTTTAAATGAAGAATTTAAGATATGGATGTACTTGTGTTTTTGCTCCCTAGCAATTGCTGTAATTTTTACCGTAAGGATTATTTGTTATTTGTGATCCTTTTGAGTGGTGGTGTATTGTGCTTTGTCTCAGCAGAGATAGAAACAACAAAATGTGTTACTATCAAGACTCCGTGAAGGTGAATGTTGCTCTGGTATCCCATATCTGGCATTTTTTCAAGGCCCACAGCATAAGGATTTGTATGTCTTCTCATCAATTACAAAATGTCTTCAAAAAGCTTTTGAGTATGACATTTCAAACAACTTTAAAATGAAGTTTCATAATCTTAAATTGGCTGAATGTTGTGAATTCAAATGTTTTGACCTGTGTCATGCACCTATAAGGAGTAACAAGGGAAAAAGATTCTACACAGAAAATGAGCCTGAACTGCGCGTTACACACCACTACATTTATCATACTAGATCAACACTTGCAAAGTCATCTGATCTCAACATATAGAGAAAACAGAATGTTAATGTTGTGGTGATCGGGGCTCGCTGCATTTTACATCAGTGTCAGACACTGGTAAGTGACAGGAGGCTGGAAACTGGCAGGAGCACTTGGCTCCATAACTGCACAGTAATGACCAAATGAAATGTATTCATGTATGCTGATCTGCTGCTGGTTGTGCTCACATTGTGTTGCTATGCCAGATGCTGTTTGCTTGGGTTCAGCCTCTGTCTTCTATCACTTATGATTGTATGACTTATAACTGATGTTTTAGTGCTGTCCTGAGAAGTTCTTATGATACCAAAAACTGCAGTATACTAACAAACATATACAGCAATAACTTTAGTGAAGCCTGCTGTACCAGACTAGCACAATTTCATCCTTAGATTTTTTAAATTGATAAATGCGCTGATTTCTGTGGCCCACAAACACAGAGCAAAGTAATAATAAAACAATTATTGCCCAACACAATTTAAATAAATCTCGCTGATGTGATATCAGAATATAGCCAACGATATAATTGAACACAGCCTTCATACAGACAAATGGAAAAAAAAGGAAACTGACTTTATTTCATTTGCCACTGGGATGGTGCCTCTTTAAGAATGAAAACCGCAAATTGCTCTCAACAATTCCTATACCTCTGGAGTTGACCACTTTAAAATTGGCCCGTTCAGAGATTATAAATATGGCTATTTGATGGCTCTGTTATTACGCTTGAGAAGGGGGGGAGGAGAGGGAGGGCTTGTGGCTGTAAAGCCGGATGGTTTCTCTTGATGTGGGCGAAAGCTTTGAGCTTCCACACCACACGCTTCTGTGCTCTGCAACAGGAAAAACACAGGAGATCACTTCCAAATGAAAATGCGCGTGCACGTGCACACACACACATACTCCATATGCAGGCAATAGAGTAAAGTGATAAATAAAATAAACAGCTCCTTCTACCGCACCAACATCCTAAGTGTTAGGTTGATGACAATGCTGGGTCCTGTTGGTTTAAACAGTAGCTCCATAAATTACATTTGCTTATTTTTAATCGGTATGCCTCTTTCCATATGCACAGACCTAATCTCATTCCCCTGAAATTTTAATGTGGATTTTCACTAAGCACCTGATTTTAGGCAAAAACTAAACTAAGGGTGTGCATTTTATTTGTTGGATTACCTTAAAAATTAGTCTTTATATCTAGATAAAAAGGACATATGTATGTTGTTTATTGTCCTGTTTTCATTGCTATTTGTGTGAACAGTATACTGTACATGTGTGGGAGTTACATTTGGCCACAACAGCAAAGGTCGGCAGGAGCCTTGTATGCATCATAAGTCTTTATTGTCCCTGGTGAGCAGCATTTCCCGTAAACAGAGCTCTTATGGAGGCCAAGTTCCCCATTTGTGTATGTGTGCTACAAGGTCAAGAGTAGAACCATGGAGTCAAATGGTGAATGGTAAAAAAGTAAATCCCACAGCAGGAATCCTTAACAATCTAGTTTTAACAAGAACCTTGAGTTGTTTTCTCTCTCCCCCTTTTTCCTCTCTGCTCCCTTTGCATTTGGCCCTCTTTCATGCACACACACATTTTTGCCTCTTCCCCTTGCTGTGGGTAGTTGCTAGCTAGGCTGACTCAGCCCTCCACACTATTCTTGGGTCCTGACGAACAGTGTTGATATAGCCTGTCTGATGGCCACACGCCATAAACCAGTCTTTGTTCGCCCTGCCACTTCTGCTGAGCTGCCCGCCTTCGCCTCTCTTCCCACAACTGCTGCTTGACCGGTCGACCAATTGATGAAGCAGAAGCAAACCGCATTAGATCAACAAAAAGAGTTTATCTTTCAGTAAGTGAGTGGGCCACTGTAGTGAAATGTGATACTCAAACTACTGCAGATGCATAACATAAAAATAAAACTGACCACAAGTGTTGCAGTGTATTCCTGCGGCCTTTGGAGTCAAGCCAGTGTGTGAAGGTGTTGTTTAAAAGATGCCTGGAGTGAAGAACATCATTAATCATCTTATTAGCTTGGATGTTTAAGGGAAAAATGTCCTTTAATCTAATAGCTAGAAGCAAGACGACACCTCAGCACCTGAGAGAGATAGAGAGAGGGGCCTGACTTGAACAGGATAAAATAGGACAGAAGAAAAGGGCTGGATTAGAGCACTACGTAATGACATTTATTATTAGACAAGCATTTGACAGCTCTTGTGACCGCAGTCTTAACAGTCTTAATACGCGGCCTTTTTATTATGGAGTTCTTACCCTTCTCACTTTATCTGTCTCTTTCTTGCAGGAGCCAGTTCCTTCATTCCTTGAATCCAGTCAAATAAATATGGTAATAAACACAGGGCAAGAGGAATGGCTCGGCAGTTTGCAAACTGCCTGTCTGTGCTGTCGTCCATTAAGATGTGAGATAAATTAAAAGCATGTCTGATATTAGAGAGTGGCAGCACGGCTCAAACTCAAACCAGCTGTCTGTGTGTAATCATGCAATGCACGAGAGGGAAGGGTGAAAGGTATAACAGTCACTGTGGAAGGCACTCGCTGCTTATTAGAGGTTATGAAAGACACAAAAAAAAGACTGCAGTGTCCCTGAAAATAACGTAAGCGTCATCAGATTATCGCGTCTGAGTGAAAATTTATATTGCCCCAGCTCTCAAAGAGACAAAGAGACCTTTAAACATTTGTGGTTCATGCAGGCCTGAAAGGGAATGATTGATGGG
Source organism: Parambassis ranga (assembly GCF_900634625.1). NCBI lineage: Eukaryota > Metazoa > Chordata > Actinopteri > Ambassidae > Parambassis > Parambassis ranga. The sequence goes on from NC_041043.1 coordinate 8,462,278, forward strand.
ATGCCTGAGGACAGGATACATTGTGTGAGGGAGGCTCAGATAGAGATACGCTGACAGAAAGTGTTGATCTGACAGCAGAGAGATCAGGAGGTGTGTATCTGGTCTTTCTCTATGACCCACATGTGTGGATGCTTGGAGAGAATGCACACACACAAATCTGGCTACCACTGCTCATCAGTCAATTCTGTGAGCAGACTTTGCTTTTTGATAGTTGACATGGCTGCCATCAGCTGGATATGGAAAAAGCTAAATTGACTGAAATCTTACGCTCCATCGAAGGTATAACCAGCTTCAGCAGATTGTGTGGAATGTTTGAAATGGAATGTAATCCTTAAAATAAGAGCCACAGACTACTTTTATCAGTTATATAAGGCTTAACAGATACCAGCTACTAATCTAATGATGAATATCAAGTGCAGACTTTGTCAAAAGCTTTTATATTGAAGGTGTTGTGATTTTAGCAAATCTCAAGATCATTTTACCGCCTGAAATTGAAGGAGCTTGGGTAGCCGGTCATAATAAATTATGTCACATAAATCAATCCGCTGAACAGGGGGAAAAAAAAGACCAGTGGAAGAAAATCTCCATTCATGATGGGAAGAATGAATGCATTGTCTGAGCAGCACTGTACAGCGTTCCGCGTTAAAGAGACAAATCACCCCAGGCCTTCATGAGTGAAGCATAGTGGGAGGCCAAGATGAATACAGTACATTTCCCCTCTCTGTTTCCCTCTCAGCTAAAACATAGCAATTAAAAAGTCCCCATAGAAGCAAATCTTGAAGGAGCCAGCAGCTCAGTGAGAGACACAGACCACAGCCTCTGCTGTAATTGAAACAGGGCCTAAAGTCTAACAGCAATAGCCACATTTATTTATTTTCAGCCATTTAACATGTCTGAGATCTTTGTCTCAGAGAGCTAATTGCTCCTTCCGACAGGAAGACAGTGAGTCAATGGGTAGTTTATGTACAAAGAGATTTTAATCTGATCCCCCTTCTTGTTTTCAGCCTCATGGAATCAGTAGAAAATATGGAAAGTATGAGAGCCCTCTCAGTGTTACAACAATACAGGATAATCCTCAACTGTTTTACTAAGATTGGTAAATATTTAAAATGTTTGCCGAGGTTTAAACGTTTGGTTATTGCTCTAGCAGCAGAGCGGAGTTTGTTATGTTGTTGCCTGCATCTCTCCAGTTCATTACATCATGAGATCATTTGTTTGAAAGTTTGATTAGGGGTCTCAGAAAATCCGCAAAAATGCACAAAATTGTCCATCCTTTTGGCCTGGCAAATACTCAGTAAAGGCAGGAAAAAAAGTAAAGCTCTGGGTGAAAGGAATGCAATCATGGCCCATTCATGGATGTCAGCGTACTGAAAGATCCTTTTAAAATCCCATCCGATGAGTCTCCCAGACCTCTCCAGTAAAGTAGAAAATGGGAAATGTTATACTTTCTCTCTCATCGACCACACACTCACTCCACTAGCGAAGTAACAGGGAAGTAGACGCCACCTTTGGAGACCTCTTTTGTGAATTTTAAGTTGCGCACAATTTTTAACATGCATGCTTCTTCCTCTCTTTTTTTTCTCTCTTTGTTTGCTGAATTAGCTGAACATCAGGTGAGTGGAGAGGAAGTAACCAAAGACATGGTCACTGGCTCTCGTCTGAGCACATCTGTCTGCCAGCTGTGCATGTGTTTACACCTGACCCCAGCCAAGTCACCGTCTGGGTCGCTCTCTCACCCTCCCCTCCACATTACCTCCATTCACCCCCTCCTCCCTCTTCCCCCTATCCCCAAGGTTTTCCTTCCTACTGTCGAGGAAACTCCTCAGCTCAGGCTCAAATGAGCTACTGCAGCACCTCTGTGTCTCACCTCCACTACAGAGGGTTCAGACTTAGCTGCCACAAAGTCTAAAAATTGGTTAGATTCAGTGGCGCTTAAAGTAATCTTAGCAAACAGAGGTTGTTGAAAAAAAGAGAGCATATAGAAAATGTGGCTAAGAGCTAAGCTAGTGAGATGTAGAAAAAAAAACTGATGGGATGGATTTCAGAGAGAGAAAAGGCCAATTCATGGTGGTCATGGTGTCATGGCTTACATATGACTAATATTACATTTACTGCTTTTTCCTCTGTAAACACTGGCATCACATGTTTCTGCTGCAGCAAACAATACAAAAAAATTATATACCATGACATTCAGAGGAATTTATGTCCTTTCTTAACTAAATGAAGCTCTTTTGAGAAGACAAGTGTTTACACTCGCACGAACAAGGGGAAGTTTTAGTTTGACTGATTACTAAACAATGCTAATCGCCATGATAAAAATGGAGCATTAAAATCAGCATTTGATAAACATGAGCCAGGGAGACACAAGAAGATAGACTTTGATACAAAGAGGGGTTTTTCCTGGTCTTTGTGTTTTTTTTTCTGTTCTGTAGGTGGCCAACTACTAGGCTGAGTTTGGAGTGTAGTGAGACTTTGGTTTAGAGAAGGACTTGAGGTTTTAGCTGTCATTTTGTGGAAACAAACAAATCTTCGTAATCAAAGTGACTGTTTGGAGGAAGTCAAAGTCCCATTCCATCTTCTCTACCAACCGTGGGTTGTTTCATTAAAGGAATTTGTATTGTATTCAAAAGCTCTTTAGGTTCCTGTGTTTATAGATCTTTGTTACTTTTACATCTATTGTCTGCACAACACAACAATTTTTCCAGACACTTTAAAATAGCAGCTTACATTACTTGACAGAAATACACAGAAACCGTGTAAACAAGACTTTCATTTGAACCCTCTAAATCCTTAAAGGGCTATGGATTCAGAAGCATACATGAAATTAAGTATTCACAATTATCTCTTCATTTGTACTGGAGTGCTGGACTGATACAAAGATAAACATGCTCCTCTTGCTCTCGCTGCCTCTTTCTTCTCTTTCCTCTCCTTCCCACCTAATAATTATACTGTGTTCTGTGTTGTTGATTGTTTTTCCATTTTATTTTTGTTTCTGAATTGACAGCTTTTGAACATTTGTATTTTACTAGCAGTGTTTTTACACATTAGGGATAGTTAGGTGGGTTCCACAAGTATATTAATAGATGCCGAAGTATTTTGTGATCCACCATAGCTTTTTAATGTATTTATTTACTTTAACCGTGTAAGAGAACAAATCCGTCTGTAAACAATTCATTATCTCCCTCTCTGTTGTGTATTTACAGGGTCCCACTCAAAACTCATGATAAAGTGCCGTGTGTTAAAAGCCCTTCCTTTATGTGCTCATAATCTTGTTAATTCCTAATTAGCAGAATCCAAAGTTTACAGGTTATTAGCCATTGGTCATATAAGAATACACCTGGTTTGCTGGAATTTTTAAGCTGCAGCCCTGATGAATACTGACAAATATGCCACTCTGTACACCTCTATGCAGAGTTACATTAAATACACTGATCTGGCGAATCATGTGGCTTTTATTATGAAGCAGGAATTGATTCATTGATTACTGGGTTGTTGTTAACCACTATAATCCATCAAATGTGTGTCTAAGAATCTAATTTGAGCGTGTGCTGTTGTTTTTTTATGTTTTGATCATGTCCAGCATGATATTAGATCCTGGTTGTGGTTATCACTGACAAATTATGTTTTATTAAAACAACCTGAGATGCCTTTATTGTAAACAGATTCACCATGTGCCCTAATGGTGTATATCTGGAGTATATCCACTGTAGGATATAATGTCACTCTATTGCTAAGATAACATGAATAAATACTTATTTATATTATAGTAATATAATATTGTCTTAGAATCACCCCCATGTAAAGGCCTAACTGCCCTTGTCGTGAGGGGTCTTCAAGGGCTGATGGGGGCCACATGGATGAGCATGGCCCGGTGAGCCAGACAGTTACGGATGGCTGGCTTTTAATTAGTGGCTTCACATGCGGTGCATGTGGAGCTGCAAGCCCACCGCAAACGCATGGAAGATGTGACAGTTGAGAGACACGGCCCGGGGAAAGGCTCCGACATTACTGCAGCGTCTCAACTCAACACAATGCCCAATGTGCACGCCAGACCCACGGCAATTAGCTTCTAAGGTTCTCCCCCGTTCTTTGCCTTCTCTCTTTCTTTTTAATGTCGGAGCTTGGAAAGGCTCAATATAATCAAGTCAAGAAAAGTTTATTCTGTTTAGAATTCCATCTGGTTCCAGGGGGGCTAATTTTAGCGGCGCGCAGGAGTGGTATGCAGTGAGGCTGCATGTACCATCTTACTTAGAGCAGTGGGGGGGAGAGCTCAGTGCAGACACCCAGGCTCCTAGGCAATAGACTGGCCGACTGGTGTTTCTAAACACTGCTGTAGCCGTTCTCCCATCACTCAGCACACCCTGTATTCCAACAAACGTGTCCCTCTGGCACTTACCACAGGATCCAAGACTCTTTCACCCCCTCTACCCTCAATTCCCCCTGCCCCCCTTCTCTTTCTTCACCCCTTCTTTTGCTGTGTACTGGAACTTCTACTGTGTTTCAGCCATCGAGCATCACCTCAGCTAGGGGTATAGAGAACGAGTGCGCTCCAAGCTGTGATGCTTTGTGGTGATAACGCTGATTGGATGTGGCACTTAAAATTACCTCTGCCTGACTACACAGTCATTATATACGCCTTGCATTTGAAAGCAAAATGGAGCAGCAAAATTCATTTTGCAGGAAGAGTATCGTCTTTGTTTCTTGACATGATATTCGCAGGATTGTGACAAAACATAAACCTCTAATTTCAGGTTAAAAATGTTATGTCTCTGATCTCTCCAATTCAAGATGCATACATGGACTTTCCATTTTCCAGAAATATCTTAAGATGTAAATGTATTTTTATTTATTTAGAAACAACTCCTTCAGCGAAGCGTGGTAACTTAATGCCACCTGTAGATGTATAGTCACGTATGGAATTACACCTGACTGAAAAAATTTCACAATGTACATGTAAAGATCTTTCAGCCTGTGGTTAAAATTATGGCCTGTATGACTCTGGATGTGGCTGCCTCATCCTTTCGGGTTGTGCTTGACAGAGAATAGAGGCAGACTTGTCCTCTGTCAGGCTTGCATTACGCCAGAATGGAAGCTTTTTCACGCCTAGCTGAAGAAACTTGAGAGAGCTTATATACGAGCTCTGTGGGACCTGCAGAGTCCAGTAGTGATTCAAACCCGTTAAGAATAACACACCCTCACCTACTAAGTACTGTTTAGGCTAATATTTTTTCTATGGAAAAAAAACTCTGGTCTGAGCACTGATTTGTTCCTGTCTCTGGACTGCCATTTGTCATTTCACATTGTACGTCAGAATTTTACCCTTGGAGAAAACCACGTGAATCCCCTCTGACCATAAGTAGATTGTTTATAGTTTCACTAATTTGATTTTAGGGTATTTGATGGATCATGGATAAGAGCAGCAGCTATATAATCACTGCATTGAGACATTTATATTCCTTATAATTAACAGTCTTACAGTGAAATGTCTTGTTTTTTTAACCACAAGATTATTTGTGTACCACTAATCAGAGAAATGTTTATTGCTCTCATCATACAGCTAAGGGGATAAAAATATATTACGTGTTTGTGTCTTGTTTTTGTAGTAAAGGGGTTGAAGTTTCCTGTAATTAATAAAGTTTAATTTGTGCAAACAGTGTAAAAGGCTATTTAAATAATGAATGATTAGAAATAATGCCAAATGACTGATTAAAATACTGCTACTAATAATAGTTGGGGAGCAAATCCCTTAAGTGTGCAGATAAACAAACCATTTATCTTTAATGTCCATTTTTCCTTCCATTTTTCTTTAATTAACCCAAAGAAAGTATGGATTGGTCATCAAAAAATGCTGTTATTAATCTCTGTCTGTAATATTAACAAATGAAGGCTACAATCATATGGAAACAATCTGGCCCTTGCCCTCGAAGAGACAGAAAACAGAGCCAAATGAAGAACATCCTTTCTCTTAAGACCTGTAATTTGTTTTTATTACCTATTAGGTGAAACACCTCATTTATCAATGTCAAACCCTTCACAAAATGATAGCTGTCCACATGTAAATCAGCTAATGCGATGTATGGTTCAGAATTAAGTGGGCTCTTTCTTATGAAATGCTCTACTCTGTAGGCTCAGTGACCCAGCTAAGCCACCCACGACCAGACGTTTTTCTTTCACGGGGCTGTGCTGGAAAACCGAGCAGAGAACACTTAAAAACAGAACTGATTAAGCACAGACCAAACTGTGTTTCTTTACCCCACACAGTAGAAGCCAGGGACATGAGTGTGTGTGTGTGCTACAAAGCCCAAAATTAACAATGAATAATATTAAAAGTAGAAGGTTAAAGAACAGTGACCAACTCAAATTCAGTTCTTAGTGTTTTTTTTCTGATTGTTTGCAAATAGAAAATATTACTTAAAAAGGAATACAGATACATGTGCTTCATCCAGGCTGTCTTTATGCAGGCTGAAAGTTCAGTCCATACACCTTTCTTCTGAAATAAGTCCATAACCACACAAAGATGTTCATTGTGACGCTTTTTACCCTGCTGCTATAATGCAGACAATCAATAAAACATTGAATTCAGAATGCAAGTCAGTCGGTCTACTGTAAATAACATCTTTATTTCTCACTGATAAATATTTTCTTCATAGTGAAATCCACAGTATAGCATTTCTCATTAGTTTACACATGCCAGTCAAATTAGAGGATTTTGTCAGTTTATATGCGATTTCTCAGAAGCAAAGGTGAAATCTGTGTCTGCCATGATCCACAAGCACCTTTACTATTATTTATTCAGTGCGTCGCACCCTATGCCATCATAAGCAGCTCGGACCACTACGTTCGGCTAAGCAAAAGCATGATGAATGACAGGTCTTGTCAGGGCCATGCCAAGTAACACAACTCAAAATACATGATACGGAACCATCCAATACTACTGTAGAGCGTATCTGTCAGTCTGGCAGACCTCTCCAAAATAGGGACCACACACTCTTTATTAGAGCCAGTAAAATGTCCCAGAGACATGGCTGGACTGTACTTTCTGCCTAGCTACCATGAACAATAGTAGGATTGTGCTGCTCTTCTCTTTTTCTTTTTGTAGGCCTATTATTTTTTCTAGCATTTGTTATTCTCACTTAAACTACAGGCTGGCTCCATGAGTGGGCCACAGCGTCTCAGAACCGGGCCTGCTCAGGCCAGGAAAAACCCAACGGAGCCAGACGAATAAAAAGCCAAAGCGCCGACGCCGCGCGGCTTTCAATCTGGTTCCTGTCAGGGGGACATCAAGGGAACACCCGCAACGCAATCTCCCAACGTCTCCCCTTGCTTTTTCCCCTCCCTGCTTCTCTCTCTCCACCCTTCAAGCGATACGTCTTACAGATGACTGAACCATCGCCAAATGCTCCCAGAATGCTTCTTCTTTTTTTTACTCCATCTCTCTTTTTCCCCCTCTCGTGTCTCTATGTTTGGAGCCAGCCCACATGGATTGGGATCAATTTAGGGTGAAATGATAATTACCCTGTCAGCTTCAATTCCGACGTGATGAAGTGAGAAACAGGAAATGTAATAAACATAAATGGAATCTCACACGCTTTTGATTGGGAGCGGAATCGAATCAGACTCCACAAACTTGGTCGAATTGTCAATTCCGTGCCGTCCCTGCTGCGAGACAGTTATGCATTTATGCCGCGTCTCACACCAAAATGCTGGATGAAGTGTATTGCTGCAGATAATTACCAAATTCCACATTTAATACCAAGACTATATATGCCTGTTACTGTTTAGTTTGGAACCTTCATACATAAGAAATGAATCGTGTCAGATCTTTCCAGAGGAGAACCCAGAAGCCTTTTCCCTCCCAGTATAAGCTACATATCTCAGTGTATTTGATGGCCACACTCAGCACCTGAACTAAAGTGAGGTTGTCATTTTTGAGCATATTTGGTGTTGTGAGATCAGTGATTGTGCGCGGCTAACGGTAGCCAGCTCTAACCCTGTCATGTTGGCTGTTCCACAGCTGATGTATGGAGCTGATTCCTGGCGGGCCGCTCTGCACTGCCTGGATTTGTTTAACCCAGCAGATCAACCTTCAGACAGGAGCATGTGTGCAGGTAATGGCTGCCAGATGAGGTGAGGCCACTTCTTAGAGATCCAGTGGATCTCACGGAGGAGGAACATGTAATACACACGCATTCATATACAAACAAGCACATAACCCTTGGAACTGTTATGAGAGACAACAACAAATGTAGAAATAAAAAAGTCAATATTTAAAAGCATCACAACCCCTCCCTATTTAGGTGGTTCATTGAGAGTTTAAGTTTTGGAATTTTCTAAATGTTGATACAAACCTGAATTAATTCTAGGCTCCATTTGCCGTGATGCCAGCGTGGTTTTGAGTTAATCTTTGGCGAGCCAAACAGCATCCAGCTACTTGCTGGCAGTGAGAAGTAAATGGACGAAAGGCAAAGTTGCCAGGCGGTGTCTGGACATTGGTTTAGAGGAACGGCTGCCTGACCGACCACAGTCTAGCAGGATGAACGGCCCCCTGTAATGAGGATACACTAGAATTAATAGGTCTTTCCAGCTTGCATATTCATTCACAAAGCAAACAAATAAATGTCAAAGATTAAACACGGCGGGGGCATCGTTGGCATTTCATTCGACCACCCAGAAGGCCACAAGGGCTCAGTATGACGAACTTTGCTGTCAACCACTCAAACAAAAATAAACAAAAACACCCTCTTACTGATGATGCAAATAATTAATTGTGTATATGTTTTAAAGCTAATATTGTCAAATGGGACAGTATAAAAAAGAGCTGCCGATATTAGAATTTGCAATTTTAGTATCTCATTTCATTTCTTTCACCCCGTTTTACAGTGCGGCTTTTAAGGGCAAGCTAAAAGTAATACTTTCCACTCAACATCATCATGTTCTAAACTGGTCAACGCAGCTGTAAATTAATTTGTTCCCTTTGCTGTACAGACAGTGAAATTGAGTAGTAAATTTCCAAGAGTAAGCTCGGAAAGGATGAATGAGATCTATCTAAGCCATCATTAGTTAGTGGGTCAAATAAATTAAAGCAGCTGTTATGCAGACCATCTTTTTCCTTCGATGTAAGGATTAAATATCCCTGAGCAGTACAACTCAGGAAAGACAGCGTACAGTGAGGGAGGCAAGGTGTTAAAAAAAAGTGTACCACCCTCGCTCCTGAGGCCGCTTTTACGAGCTACCTTCTTATAATTAAAAAAAAACGAACAGTGCAGCTAATATTTCACTTGATCGCCTGTGTGAGCGTTTGTCAAGAAAGCATCCACAAGGGAGCTCCCCACACATCTCCTGCAGCCTAATTTATAACGGCAACCCACCTAGCAGCACAACAGGAGAACAAACTAGACCCAGGGGTTTGATAAAGAAGCTTGGCGATGAAAAGGCCTCCGCTACCAGCAGCCACCCTCTCGCCTGCACAATCCAGAGAGCAGTTGAAAGTCAAGCCAAAGTCTGCACCTGGCGGCCTCTGCAGAGCTCGCCAAGTCTCTTTCCTGTTCCTGTTTCCTGTTATGACGTGTATTTTGAATTACTTTTTTCCCCCAGTTTTTTTTCTTGTTTTTTTTCTTTTTTTTTGACCATGTAGTTTGAAGCAGGTAAAAGGGGCATTCAAGCATTGAAGCCACCTGGGACAGCAGGTTGAGCAAATCACTAGGGAGTTCTGCTCTGGAACATGTCTGCAGGCAAATTACACTGCCTTTACTGATTAGTCCGGCATGCCTCTCACCTGGCAAACACAATATCACCATGTGACAGTGTACAACAGTGGTAACACTGTCAGCTTAAATAAGAGAAACATTGTTGTTGTTATTTGACAATTTATTAGATTATGATAATAATTCGCTTGCACGTGCAGAAGTATTTGGCTCAAAGAAAGGTGTGTGGGGTGTAGAATAGACGTAAAAATAGAAAAAAGTACTCTAACAACATTCTTCTCCACACATCTCCATGCACATTATTATTATAGAAATACATTTCTATTATTAAATAAATTTTTTACTACATTCGGTGCATATCTCAGCAGATTTTAATTGAAGAAACGTTTTGTCTTTTGTTTTCATAAGTTATTAATGGAAACAAAATTTATTTTTATAAACATTTAAGACTGGAAAACAGAATAACTTAGTTATATTTATTGTTAGTTTTAATGTGGGTAAAACTATAAATTAAGATAAGTGTATACACAATATTAGAGTCCTTATGTCTTATCAGTTTTCCCACCCTCTCTCTCATTGATGACTTATTTTCACATTATATGAGAAATTTGTGCTGTTGCAAATATTATATATTTGCCAATTTTATATTTGCATTTTACTTTTTCACTTTACTACTTTTCACTTTACTACATTCAATTCTTATACATGCATAGCTTTAATAAACATACATACATAATGGGGAACTACAATTCACAGTTCATGCAAATGAGCTAAATACAGTACATGTTCCTAAACGGATTAACACTATAATTAACATTAATACTAGTTGACTTGTTTATTCTCTCCTTTTGGCTGTGACTGTCACCTGTGGTTGAACACTGGGTGGCACTGTGCAGGCTGGTGCTGAAATCTTGACAGCAGCACACCAACAAAGAGGGAGAGAAAGTGTAGCAGTCTAGTCTAGCTGGTGGTCCTCTCTCTCTTCCTCTCCATCCTCCTGCATCAGCACAACACTGTCGGAGAGCTGTGCAATATTTAGCCATAAGAAAAATATGAAACCCTGTTTCTATGACGGTAGGCTGAAGCACACAAAAATCTGAAATGAAAACATTTTAGAAGAAACAACCCCCCCAGAAAAATGACTCACATTTCAGCAGCCACGTACATAATAATTAGTCTGACCACTCTTTTCCTTCTCTCTCTTCTTCTTCTCATCCTCCTCATTTCCTGCCTCCTCTGTAACACAGAAATAGATGTGCAGATTCCCATGCAGGGTGGCTCTGGTTTGTTGTTTTTACTTGCAAAATACATTCACTATCACTAACTTTTTGCGAGTACTATACCTTTTTAATGGTAATAGAAAATATACACAGAACTCTACAATAAATGATGAGGTGGCTAGGAGTACTTCTAAACATCATCCTGTGTGTCTAATAGTATTGGGTATTAGAGAGGCTGCTTATTATTGAATGGCCTCTCTGTGAGGTTTCTGAGGCAGGAGGACATCTATTAGGAGGTTAGCAAAACACTATCAGCTAATACGACCTGTAATTACACCAGGAGTGAGGATATGCAGCAAGCTAACACCAGTATGGAAACAATCTGACAATGCAAACACTGCAACTAAGCCACCACGTGTGTATGTACATTTGTAAGCGGGTGGATGGGTGAGAGAGTGTCTGTGTGTGTGTGTGTGTGTGAACAGAGGCCTTCTTCCACAGATTGTGGGTGTGCGAACTGTCAAATTGGGGTGGGTGGGTGGGAGTGGAGGGTGCACATCTGGAGGGAATTTATTGTATAATTCAGTCTATTATTGCTGCGGTCGGTGCTTAAGGAGCACGCACACAATTACCGTCCACTCTGCAAGGCTACAAGTGGCCTCTGGCCTAAACTAATAAACTGTGGAGGAGGGTGGAGAGAGGAGAATTCATTTGAGGTTATCATCATCACACTCCTCTCTGCTACCTCTCACACTGACACTTACCAGAGTATATAATAAATCAGTGAGGAACACCTACTGATCAGGCTGAGATCAGGGTTAAATTTGAAATGAAACTGGATTTAAATGATTGAATTAGACACATATTGAAAGAACAAATGCACTAGAGGGGGTGATAAAAGTTCAAGTACTGAAAACATTTATTTAAATATTAGCTGGAAATGTTTATTTTTGTATTGTTTCTGCTTTCTGCTCTATCTCGTTTTAGATCAATTATTAAAGATCATAGAAACAATATTTTTAGAAGTATGAAATGGATATTCCTGCAAAAACATTAATGACGTATTAATTTACAGTACTCATTTGTACATTCTGTTGAATACAAGTTTCTGGGAGATGACTTTTAATACTACTAAAACATTTAGTTTAGTTTAGTAGTTTAAACAAAGAAAAGCAGAAAAACTCCACAATTGGGAAGCTCCATCCATTCATCCATAAAGTATTAATTTATAAGTAGCTGCATGCTAATGATTTGTTGATCAGCTAATCCATTATTTGAATAATAGGCCCAGCTCTAGTAGTGTAATCAAACAGTATTATTCCTTATTCACAGATCATTGCCAGTATCTAAATGGATTTTGCAGCTCTCATGTTTCACGTGCGGTGCATTTAGTAGGTGCATGAGCAAGAGAACTCTATTGGTTTATGAGGTGATGTCTTTTCATATACATTAGTTCGCATCATAAAATGGTCTGAAATAAAACCCACCTCGTCTTTTCCATTTCAGCAGCCTCTAGGAATAGACTGGTGAGGCGTCTAGGATAAAGACTTTACCAGGGGAAAAATCTGCTCAGGCCAGGCAGTATCTGGCTCATGCAGCCCCAAATGACCCGCAATGTGTGTGTGTTTGTGTGCGTGTGCATGTGCATGTGTGATTTAGGAGCTCCTAACAGTGCTGGCGAGAAGCTCGTAACCTAGAACAATAAAGTACTTCCCCTCAAGGCCTCCCGGCTTGACCTCCGCTAGAAGTGAAAGGTTCAACTTGCTACACGTGTCAGAGTTGTGACCCTTCACCCCAGAGTCCGTCTGTCTCATTCTGTTTTTCCTGTCTTTTCACTCTCTGTCTATTACTTCCTCTCTCTCTCTCTTTTTCTCTCTCTCTCTCTCACACACACACACACACACACTCCACTTGATGATACTTTGTCTTATCCACAAAGGTTTGGAGCCCATTGTTACTGATTCATTAGCTTTCCATTTCAAATGTCTATTTTTTTTCTATGTAATCAAAATGTATTGAGCTTCTGCAATATTCTGGCCAGGCAGCCTTCCAAGGCTGCATTCTACACCCTGACAAAATTGCTGCTTGCCTTGCCTGAGAAGAATTGCAAAGACACAACACTTGGACACACTCTCATCTGTCATATTGCAGTTTTTTACTACAGTTATCATGGCCAGAATAATCCACTGTAACATTTTTTTGCAATTGATCAAATGTATTTTTAAATAATGATTGTGTTACTAACTTTCCAACACTTTAATAATTGATAACATTTCTGATTTCAGGGCAAACAACTGCATCCTATTCTCACTCTGCTGTGGTGGAATCTGAAGGATGACGGAGGTGAAGGTGAGTCTTGCTCCCTTTTGCAGTGTTACTGTTGATTGACATTTCCTGGTGACTAGAAGTGTCTACTACTAATATGCAGTTATCATATTTAGTCAAAAGAGTCTAAAAAAAATTGGCGAACTACCTTTTTTTGGGTTGTTTGTATCCACACACTCCAAGATATGACAAGATATAAGATAAGATAAAATGAGGATTCAAGGATTTTGTGAGCCTGTCTGACAACAAAGATGGTTTGGTGTTGCAGATGTTGCCTTTTCCCATATATATAGATGTATACTCTATAAATTCAGCTGGAGTCACCTGAGCTTTTTATTATCAGCTTCTGTTTGATGATAAAACCACACTGTTTTGTCTTGGTTGTGAAATGTTATGTCTTCTGGGTGCTGTCCCCAGCCTGTGGATACAGTATTTACCAATATTGAAATAGCTTGGGATGAAGTGAGTATTGAGTCAGGAATGCGCTTGTGGCAGATCTCCACCCCTGATAATATAGGGTGTTTTTTTCCCCAAGTGGTTTTGCCCACTTGTTTTTCTGACTGTTTTTTTTTTCTTCTCCCATTGCAATGCTCTGTCACTCTTCCAGTAAGTGTGTGTGTGTGTGTGTGTGTGTGTGTGTGTGCACTTTAAGGAGGCTTGTTTTTATTCCGGTTGCTGTCTGTGTTTGTCATTATACTATCTTTACAAGCTTTGGGTAGTGAATTGGAATGCAAAGTCACACATGTCCAAAGAACACAATAAGGTCGGCTGGTTACACTTCCTATGCGCAACCTCTGGGCTATGCAGTATTCACATGGTTACTGTAAAAAATGGTTAGCTTCTGTATCCTGTTGCGGTAAATGGTTTTATACCAGTTTTATACGTTAACAATATTTGTTTTGGGTTCTGTTTAATACAGTATTAGTATTGTTGGTCTTTAACTGCTCTGGGATGAAATATGTTGTAGGTTTTATAAAAGGACAGAAGAGAAAAACAATTTTTGGAGGCTCTGTGATGACGTAAAAAAGATGCACTGTTGAATATCAAAGGACTGGAGGCACCTCGGAGGGAACACACTGAACAGGCAGCATGTGCGGCTGTCCTACTACAGCTAAATATACTTCATTCACTGAAGGCACTTCATTCATTTAATACTGTGCCACAGAAGAGTAGTCAAAATGATACCCTACGCTTTTGTCTATCCCAATGTGCAATTTACACAGCTTGGTGATTTGGTCAGAAAGAGACCACATGATGAAGGGCGATAGACCACAGACCAAGTGGCAAAAGGACAGGAAATATGCGATGAAATGTGCAATGAAGTGAATGAGGTCACCCACACGCGGCAACCGAAAATCAAGAGACTCACAGCCTCAGAATTAAAGATAATAATTTCTGTGATGTCCAACATTTATGCCACCACCACTAAAAAAACTCCTACAAGCCATTTTTTTCCTTTTCTAAGCCAGCCTGCATGTACATTCATTTAAGCTGAATGTAGCGAGACCACATTAGACAAGGACACAAACAGAAGCCAATTAAAAAACGATGGGAAAAAAACGACAACAAAATAAATGTCACGAAACAGCTGCGGTCACTACTTGTGCGACAGTTAACAGGCTTTCATAAAAGAGAGAAGCGAAGAACTCTTACATATCTTGACAAGTACAAGTAGATGTGGGGCAGGAACCACCACGCATTCCTTTTTTAGTGGGCTTTTTGTTTTTATTTTCGGCTTTCAGTGACTTAAAAGGATCGGGGTGTCTTTGTTCTCAGAATAGCGTGGAAAACTGTAGTTGGGTGTAATTTAGTTTTTAGTTTTTTTTGCCTTTGTAGGCTGAGGTTTAGATGATTCAGGGGGTTGATACAAAGGACCAAATAGCACCTGTGCCTACTGAAGTCCACTGGGCAGAATATCGTAAAACACTTCGCCAGATTTGTACCCCACACGAGAGTGTCTGTTTGTGTTTTTATAGCAGCATGGCTCTATAGATGGCAGGGTTGGTATGTCAGTCAGTCTGCCAAAGAAGAGAAATTCTTCTAACTACCCTGATTCTAGTTTTGAACCATTCACTGTGAAATGACCATGTACACAAGATGCAACGCGCACATAGAACAGTAGGGGTAGTACAAGGAGAAGACTGTTTTGACAATGTGCCATTGCTACTCATCTGTGACAAATATGCTTGTCACATAGCTTTTATTTTAGAAGTTGACATGGAAACCTACAAAAAATGGACCAAGGGAATAAACTGTTAAGTTCACAATTTGTCCACGTCAAAAAATAGTTCAAAAGCAGCCGTGTCTTGGACCTTTGGGTCAATGTTGGATCAATGTTTTTTGGTGTGCCCCATTTTGTTATTGTCAAACTCAAAACAAGTGTGCATGCTCAGCGTCATCCTTGTAACTTAAATTTCTATCTTAACAACCATCAACCAAAGGGTCAGCAGAAAGATGCTTAATCTGTGCAAAAACCCAGCTCCTGTCATGTTTCAAAGGCTAAATACACTCCAAGTTCAATCACTCAGAATCTTACTCTGTCAGAACCCATAAACAGTGGCTCCACAATTACCAACAATTACAGAGTAAACTTCCATCTAGTGTTACCAAATGATTTTTGTGTGTGTGTTAAGGGTGCTTATAAATGAATCTGTGTAAAGAGTTGTTTGTTTTTTCACTGGGTCTACAATCTTCTAATCCTGGAGAACTTCAAAGTACTTACAGGAACATGCCATAACAGGATCAGCCTCTGAACAAGGCAGGAGATCAAAGTGAGGGGCTGCTGCCGACATAAATATGGAAATAATATGACTCAATGGGAACATAGGGTGTAACAGAGGAGAGATTGGAAGACACACAAGACAGGAGTATGAACGTGACACGGAGTTTGTTCATTTGTTTTGTGTAACTCGCCATATTCTCTGTGGAATAATTTGTCCCACAGCTTGCTGATTTTTAACCTACACCTAATGTTTGTCAGGGATTAAACCCAGCAGGCTTTCTCTGTTGAGTGAGTTATTGCTTTTCATATAAAAACAAAAAAAGCCATGTGGCAGGAACCTGGTTGATTTATTTGTATGCAGGTAGTCAGAAACTTGTTAACAAACCATGACGCATTGGGAAACCTTACGGTATCTCTCCATCTCAAGGAAAACAGTAGCTTGCTGCCCGCAGCATTCTGCTGACGAAATACTGCACCTGACCCATGTTAGTTTTTATAACCTTTGAAAAGTGCAAAGGAAAGGCTGACTTCTAAAGTCAACTGAAGTTCTAAGGAGTAGCTGACACAAAACAAAACACCGCCTTTAAAGAAATGTTTGGGTAGTCAAAATGCCTACATTTTGTACATTTACACTTTGACATTAGAGGTCCCACCTTGTCTGGCATGAGGGTGTTTAGTGTGCACTTGAGGTTTTTTTTTTCTTGCTGTTTATGTGCTTGTCAGTGAGCTGTTTTTCCCTACTGATCTATATATTTTGCATTTAAAGTATAATCAGATTTTTTTTTTTTTTTTTGCTCTTTATTAACTATACCTTGCATTTTTGGTGTCCTTTTAAAGGCTCTGTACAATACAAGCCAGGTAATCACATCCCAATAGTCCAACAGTTCATTTTTAGCTTAGCTTTAGAGAACATAATAACTCAAAGCAAGGCATTTATTTGACACTCTGTCTGACTATATATCGCCTAGCTGCCTATCTCCTGTTTCACAGCTTGCTGTACACTGTTCCTGTAGTGCGCTCAGATATAGTAGCTAAATGCCAACCTGAATCTTGTATCCATGCACTGATGTCATCTGCTGTGTATCAACACTACATAACATGAAATGAGAGTTTCTGTTCCAAGCCGTGAGGTTTTGCAGATTTAATATGCATAAGCTAATAATTATCTGCTGGAGAGCTGACTCCACAGCTAGGTAGGGATTCAACAGAAACTTGGACTCTCTGTGTTCTGCAAAACACAAGTCAGCATTTTAGTACTTTAAACACACAGTTGAACTTAAACTGGAAAGTTGGAAAATGAAGTTGGTGTCAAAGTGTCAGCCATCAGCTCAATATTTGTCTTTTTAGTCTAAAGCTGCACTGAATGTGAAATGACACAGCAGATAGATATCGGTCATAGCCTGTCATCATTTAAGATCTTGATTTTTATTTAACAGAACAGTTTCAAGCAGGGATGGTTCAGAAACAAGGCCAAACACTTGACTCATTTTCTGTCTGTCACATGGGCTTTTCAACATCAATAACATTGCGGTTACATAACTTTGTACTTGACTGAAAAGTAGACTGCACCTACTGCACTTAGATGTCTTTGTAATGTAGCTTTAAATCAGCAGGTGTAACACACCCAGTTAAAATAGTCTCTGTTGTTGGCTTGTGAACTAGCCTGAATTGTCTCCATAGTGTCAGTAGCCAGCTGTTCCTGAGTTTACATTAGTAGAACTTGCTATAACTTACAGACATTTTGCATTCATCATATTCAGTTTCCAACTTTACAGCTTGCAATGTTAAATGTGTTAAATGTTAAATAAGCAGGATTCTTCAAAACTCGACTCAACTGTGAATATGCACTCAGGTAGATGTGTGTGCATGCTGTTTGTGCATGTGCGTGTGGCTGAGTGTGTGTGTGTGTGGGCACAGGGCAAGAATTAAAGAGGCCCTGGGATGAATATGTAGAGCAGATGTAGCAGCTGAGCTCAAAGGCTTAAGCCTGGAGCCTATTTGACACTGTAGGAAATGTCGTCTCTGACAGAAGGAAAAGCGGCTGTGGGGTCACCAGGTTGAACTAATAACTGGATTCTTCAAAATGATATAAACATATACAGAAGTAGAATGTTTGACCCTTCTAGAGGAGCGTTTCTGTTTAATAGTACAATAGAGGCTGTTGCCATAAGTCTGGGAGTGCAGTTTTACGACTTCCCCATTTAATTTCTGTTCCTAACATAAAGGCATTTGTAATATAATAAATGCCAGCAACTTCTAGGGGGAAAATCTATAATTCACTCCAGTTGGGTAATTTATTCCATTTGTTTAGTCACAAAGGCCTTTGGTCCGGATCAGAGACAACTGTCTTTCGAAAGCGAGCAGACTGGCCGGTGATCAGTCAGTTCCTCCGGAGCAAAAACGAGGAAAACGTTTCTCTGTAGTCTCAACAACGCCTTCAAACTCACAGGCCATTTCTGCATCATAAGGAAACTCCATGTCAGCGATTCATCTCAGGACTCCCACTCTCCCTCTCACAGCTCTCCATCTCTCAGTTGGTACCTCCTTCTTGGATTCTTCTTTCTTAACTTGCTAAAAACACACACACATGCCCATAAACAAGCACAGAAAAAGCATCCACTAAAAGTCTGTGAAAATAAGCCTCAACGCCACCACACAATGCTAAGCAGCTGGGGAAGAAGTGTTTGATTTAGCAGCTGTCCTGCATGCAGACAGTTTAGCAGGAAACTGGCCATTTAAACTGTTAGCTGCAGCCTAAAGGTTAGAGAAGCTGATTTGTGACCCAGGAGTTGCTGAAAGGCCGGAATGGCAGTTAGACTGCTTGCACCGGGTATTTAACCCTCCTAATGTCCAGCAGTTGATGACTTCGAATATTTTTGCAGCTACCAGGTGTGAATGTGTATAACTGTATAAATGTTGTTGCTGAAAAGCGCATGTGAGCTGTGTTGAAAAAAAGGCTTAAGATTAGTGTTTCGAGCTGTAACAAAAACAAGCATTATAAACCTGGATAGCTAATAAAAGATGGCCAAAGGTAAACAGGCCTATATGTAAATGAAAAGTGTTACACTCCATTCATCTGTTTTATAACATGACAACGAATGTCGTGCAGACTCAGAAACAACAGTTTGTCTACTTGAACTTTACGCGTAATGTTTAGTGTTAATGTCATCTGACGTGGTAGACCCTGCAGATGAATGAACAGATTTAGTTCTGCAGCATATAACAGCATCTGTAACCATAGCAAATGTAAGGTGAATATAAAAATGCATCACACTTTTTGCTGATAAAAAGCTTCAGGATGTTTGTTATTCCCTTGAAACAGCTCTCATTAGCAGTAAAACTCTCAAGATCTTTCTCTGAAATGTTTTTGCACACTGGATTGGCACACTGGTATTATTTCAGGTTCGTCTCCCTTTCCAATTGTGTTTGTTTTTGTGGCACTGCGTTAGTGCAAGACACTGAACAAAAACTGAGCAGTAGATTTAGTGTGGGATGTGGTATATTTGGACATCCTTACTGATGTACAGACAAGGCCCTGAAGTGCAGTATACATTTCTTTGTACCTGTCTGGGACATAGACTGAAATAAGATTTACAATTTGTTGTGAAAATCTTACTGTACTTTAGAATTCTGTAATGCAAAAGTAGGTCTGAGCATAGACTCATATGGCAACCCTCTGTGTCTGCCTTATATCATGCACTTATCACCAACCAATATACAGCCCGTTCTACATCTTCCTGCAATTCCTAGCATGGAAGCTCAGCTATCTATTGAAAACATATGTCTCATATTAAACGTTTCCTTTCCTTTTCAAATAAATCAGCCATAGTTGATGTTCTAACTTTATTGCAGCTGTATAAGGCTTAGTCATCCCTTTCAGTCTGCAGATATTATTTTTTCTGTTGTAGCTCCTGTTGCTGGTTCAGTTGTGCTAAAGATGCATCTGCTAGTTTCAGCTAATGTCACTTAATTTTACATCACATTCGAGATTTGCTCTGCTTAACTTTATTTGAAGAAAAAAGTAGCATCCTTTCATGGATGAACACTCAAACAATGAAGGATTTATTTTAGGCATTGCTGTTTAGAAAGAGGTCACCACAACCCAAAGTCACCCCACTGCGCTTGTGTCACATCTCACCCTACAGTACCCTTAACCCTCCCTCTCATGCCTGCAATTTTCTGATGCTTCTCTGTGATAAAATAATCTCAGAGGTGAGGGTCGGGCTTACAGAAGTGGATGACACGCCTCTGACTCTCCTCATCCATCCAAGCCTTTCATTACTAATCCCCATGCAGCTCCATCTTCCGTGAAACCCCAGTCGTATAGCCTGAGCCTTGGTCTTAACCTCAGCCCAGGGCCCTGAGACAGCCAGGCAGCCAGACCCCATAGAGAGGCACGGTGCCTTTGTGTGCTGCACTCCTCAGCTCGTCTGCCTCCCATTATTCCCCCATTCAAGCTGCAAATCAAAGCCAGCTCACATATGAAATGCTTTTGAGGTCTAAAGCTTAACTATACCACTAGCACAACTACTGCAGCTACTATTACTGGCACTGTATGATCGATAAATATTCTTATTTTCAAGAGCCACTGGAATAATCGTACCGCAATTAATAACTAACATTAACAATATGTTTGTGTTTCCAAACTAATTTAGCCCCAATGATCTAAGATAAAATATGGGCTTTATATATTTTAATTAATAACTGCTCTAGTCTTGTGGTAAGTCGTGATTGCAGTCTACCTTACTTCATTCTCAGTTTGACAAGTGGTCATTCAAAGGGAGTGCCAGAGGGCTCGAGACTGCAGAGTACAGAGGGATTTTTTTTGCGGCACGCTCTTTATTTAATCTAGTGCGAGTGGAAATCAAATGACAGCTGTACCACTCTCACATGCTCCCTTTAACAGTGATGATGGATGCTTTTTGATTCTTCCTTTTCTGATGTTCACTTCACTGTGGTGCCCTTTCAATAAATATTTTTAATTCTGTCAGTTAATTCTGAAATTCCATCGATGAGCTCTGTCCAGAAAAATAAACAGGGCAACCACAGCAGTTGGCCTGGATGGGGAGTTGTTATTTTGTTCAGGCAATTGGCAGGGACTCTCCAAAGAAATATTGCTTATTTTGCTTTGTTTCACATTTAAGCTTCTGACAGTTTATGTGAAAAACTGCAAACTGTATTGCCATTTAAACACAACTGCTCTGCTCTGTAATTACAAGCCCCATTCACACAGATGATTGGGACAGACAACCACAGAATGAGGTGTACATCTTGAGATGTACAGGGCACGCACTTAAGATCTATAACAAACTGTGGTCAAATTGCAATCAGAAGGGAAAAATAATTTTCCTCATCACATTTGTCATCATAAATGTATCAGTCTCTGTTGCTATTTAAGGATTGAACTAGAAACCCTGGAAATCCCAACAGGGCAATTTGTTGGACAGAATTTGGGAAAACACTGTGGTGAAATTCAATGTCCGCTCTGTCAGTCATACTTCTTTATAAAGGATGTTTCACTGTAGAAATGTTGACACAATCGCCTCAAAAATGTCCTGCGTCAAACTTTGCAGCTTCGTCAGTTGGTTTAGACTTTGTTGTAAAAGTCGCGAGTGGGCCCGTGGCTGTAGTGGCCCGGAACCCACTGAGTGGGCTCGCTCAGAAATAGAATAGTACATTCCAAACCAATATAACAGCGGCAGTGCACCATCACAAGACCGCAGTAAATGGCAAAATTATTGTGCATACTTTCTGAGACACGCCTAAAAAACCCCACTGTGTCCACATGCACTCCCGCTAACATCAGGTAGCACTTAAGTGTCCTTCGCCCTAATGTATGACTAAACATGCTGCCCCTTCACCGAGCTTCCCTGATATGCAGAGAGAGGGACACTGGTGTTGCTGCCTCACCAGGCAATAAAGACACCCGGGCCTTCAAAAACAGGATATGGTCTGCATTTCTCATTTAAAAATGTGCACAAACAGCTCTTTAAATAAAACACTGCTTCTGTTTGATTAAAAAAAAATGACACAGTTACAAAGCAGCCGCCCATTTCCTGGGAAACTTTGCTGCATTGCGTTTTAAAATCTTTTCCTCTCTAACTGTGCAGTCTGCTGTTTTCCCACTCTTTGTGTTGTAAAAAACAGGAATGTCCCAGCTATAATGAAGCAGCTCTCTAAAAAGACAGGATGGGAGAAAATTAAATTAATGTTAATATGGCCATTACCACCCTAGCAGGAGAAATATGGCAAACCTCAGCCATTCATGCTGTACTGCTGTTAATTACTTTGTTACCCTCCAAACTTTCATCTGCAAAGTTTTGGCCTGGAAGAAAAGGGGGGAGCAGGCAAACCCAGAGCTAAACCAGAGATCTGTCTGCAGCGTAGTCTGTCTTCCAACCACGCACTGAAAGCTCCTGGTGAACACACAAACTCTGCTGTGAGGTATCCTTGAGGAAAGTATCCACTTTCTTCACAACAACACACAAAGGTGTGCCTCAAACTAAGGCTGGAATAAAAAAAAAAAAAAAAAGCTGACACACGCCGGCACTCTAGCTGTGTCAAATATCCCTCCTGTTTCTGGTTCTCGGTGGTGACTGTACCTGCCAGTACCTTGTTGGCCTTTGGGGAGGCCATCTGTTGAAAAGGAATAGAGACTTAAACCAAAGCTGTCATTTTTTTTTAATTTAATATTGATGGAAAACTTCACCTCATGCAGCAAATAAGTAATACAGAGTTTTTACATCTGGTGGTGTTTTATTTGTTGGAGAATTTATGGTCTAAATATTGACTTGAAATTGGCCCTTTAATTAGCTGTGCCAGTTTGTAATAAACAGTTACAGAAGCAATGAAATCAAGCTTTTGGAGCCCTTTAGTAAATAGAAAAAAAATCTCATTCACGAATCTGCATCATCCTGTAGCCTGTTGGAGTATTTGTATATATATATCATGTGATTCATCTGTTGTATATCAAATATATCCATGGTTTCATTTGACAATGGGAGTCGCATCAACATCAATGTGTTCCAGATCTGGCAACCTGATAGCCTTCCTTTCTTCTCCCTGTAAACAGATCATCCATTCAAAGCTCCTACATTTTACTTAAGACCAGCCCAGGCTCAGTGTCCGCTGACTGGTTCCACGTGTGTGCGGGCGGGACTGACTCGTGTGTATGCCGGCTCGCACCACAGAGGGGGTCATGAGTCACTGGAACACGGACGTGACTGATGCCCTCTCTAAGTCTTACTCTAATTACTGCTGAGGTGTTGCTGATTGTCCTGGTGACAATCCTGAGCTGAGCTGGTGTGCTGTTACAGCCCTGCCAAGATGACACTGTCACAAAACCCAAGTCCGTAAGCTGTAATTGTGCATTTTCAAAAGCACTGCACTGCTCAATCACTGCACACCTTGACGTTTGGATGTGCGTAGGTTGTGGCAAGCAGCAACCCTGTCAACTGCTCTAGTAATTGCTGCTGAGTAATGTTCTTGCTTTGGCTAGGATAGCAAAAAAGCTCACCAATAAATCTGGAGGCCATTTTAGGACGTCGCCCAACAGGCTATGAGTTCGCATGGGAAAAAACCTCGACTATTATAAGCCAAAGAAATGGCAAAGTTGAAACCATACAACCTTAACAACATCAAATTAAAGCTCTCATCAAAAGTTGGCTGCTGTGGAAAGAGGGTGAGAAGGCACAAAGTTGGCCAACAAAGCGGCACAGTTAAGAGGAAATACCCACACCACTCACTGCACAGAAGCACAGCCTCCAGTCATTTCCAATGCTTGCAAAGACAATAGGGATACGCTGAGGCTTAAGTAATAAGCCCAAAATGACTTCCAGAGCGGCAGGGCCTCCTCATTTCAGCATGGCAGCGATGCAGGGAAATCAGAGCCACGCGAGTTGAGGGTTTCATGGAGGATCAAAGATCGTGATTAGCCTACACTGTCCGTCCACTATTATGGAGAGATCTGCTGCCGATGGCAACCATATGCTGCCTGGATTAACCTCTCCATCACAATCACTACCCAAAGGAAGAGGAGACGAAGACAAGAGAAACAGAGGGAAAAGTGGATAAGAAGGGAAAACAGAACACAGAGGTGAGAGGAACCCGAACAGATGGAGTAATGATGAGAGGACTGGAAGTGAAGAGGTAGAAACCATCACATGTCAGTCATTGATGTGTGGCATAACACATGTGCCCAATATGCAGGAAGGTTTTTGGCAGGTTTCCCTGACCTATATAGTCCGGAAGTTAGAGGAACTGCAGCCTGAAACAAGTCTTTCAACTTTTAAATGAGCCACAGTGGATGCTCTGTACTGCACATTTGGAATTTTAATAAAGCTGATACAAGTGAACACAGACGTACTATAATTTCTCAAGCTGTTTTGAAGGATTGGGCCATAAAACATTTATCATTTTATCAGAAACTGAGATTTTACTTTTTGTAATCTTTATAAGGATACTGTTTTTTTATTCCTTTATTTCAGGCAACAGTAGATAGAACACAGTATGTGAAAAGAGCAAATGACTGCAATGCACATGAAATGAAGGTCCAAGCAGGATGCAGTCAGTTTTTGACATGCTAACCTCTGGAACCTCGAGGAGAATTTACCAACCTGTCCTGCAACAATTTTTCATATCCCTCCTTTTGTTAGAAGAGCACAATTATCAATCACATCAATTATGGAAATATATATGGAAAAAGTGTTTAAACTCACAAGCTTGGACATTTCTCATGGCAGGTGAAGAATGACATCTGAAAAGTGGTGTTGCAAGGATGCATACTGTCAACATCTGTAACACAACAGACTGGAGAACAGTATAGTGCTGAATAGTCTGCAAACACTGATAAAAAGCATCCCCTGTTGTGAGTTTAACCACTGACTACTGTGCCACTGGGAGGATGTATTTTTGTGGGCTAACTTGTAAGATAGAATCACACTGGTTCCCTTAAGAAAATCCAATAAGATTTTTTTATTGGATGTGGATTATTGCACAAAATAATCTGTGTGACCATAGACTGTGAATTAACATGGATGAACCTTCCAGCATACACCCTTAACATGGAAGTCTATGAGGATTCACTTGCTTTTGGGGCCAGCCTCAAGTGGCCATTTGTGGAACTGCTGGTTTTGGCAACGTAGAAGTTGCAGCTTGTCTGTGAACGGAACAATCTTGTTGTCACAGACAATGAACACTGCTTGTATAATTACAAATACAATCAGAAAAACTGAAAAAAATAAACTTATTCTGCTTGCTTGAAGAAAGTTCTCAGTAAATATAGTGTCTTAAATGAATGTGGATGTAGTTGTCAGAAACTATGTTCAATGAGAAAGCAGCACATACAGCTGACCAATCTTCAGTCAGACGTGAATTAGCTAAGAATAAAGGACCAGTGACTAAGACCCAATTACTAATGTTAAGCCAGACCATTTCTCTCTTAATTTTGTCTTGCATTTATCAGAGTGAGTTTAGTGATCCTGATTGGTTCATAAAACTCTCCATATCTTAACAAAACACTGTAGATCAACACAATTATATGAATACTGATTTATTAACAACAACAAATTTGAGTTGTGCTTGAAAAAAAAATGTATCTGTCAGATGTTTGTCTCTATCGTGTCTCTCCCAACTGTGTGCCTGTTCCAGATTACTCAGATGAGCCGATGAGTCCTAAGGTTTAATGGGCCTCTGTTCTCTTTCATCAGCAGAGAGCCCAGTCA
Source organism: Parambassis ranga (assembly GCF_900634625.1). Taxonomy (NCBI): domain Eukaryota; kingdom Metazoa; phylum Chordata; class Actinopteri; family Ambassidae; genus Parambassis; species Parambassis ranga. Next base: position 8,487,971 of record NC_041043.1, read on the forward strand.
TCACTACAGATTGGAAAGCCTATGTGAGCTTGACTGCTCAGGGAAAAGAAGAAGGATTAAGTGATATCATATTGTTTAGCAGGGGATCTCCCTCCCTTGGCAGCAGCCTTGAGATTCAGTCATGCCTTCAATAGGTGGGTAGTCATCCTGTTTTCTGATTTGGCTCTGTATGCAGCAGTATCATCACTAGTGATATTTTATCTTGCAGCTGTCATGGCAGTAAATTGAAATTAAAATGAAGGCATTTGTTAGAAAGGGATGAGTCACTTGTATATCATACAGGCACACTCATGCAGTTATAATACACAGAGGGAGCATCTGCTATGGTCTGTCTTTCTGTTCTCCAGCTGAGAAAGCGAGTGGGTGGGACCTCATCCTCATGAGGCCTGGTTTTGCATGGAGAGTGAGCTATCTGATGAAACAGTTTGGCTGTAGTTATAGTTAATATGTTTCTGTGTTTGAAGTAATTACACCAGTGGCACAAGGGCACATGGCCCTGTGAAGTTTCACTTTGCCCTGAGATCATGTTTGCACATTAGCTTACAGTGAAACCTAGATTATCTTACCATACAGCAAAGAGATGCTTCGGGGAAACCTGGCCTTGGTTATAAGAGAAGGTCAGGGTAGATAACTGCTGCTGCTTAGAGACTTTGTAATTGCAGTTCTAACTGGGCCTCAGATGGCTCCCCTGTGGCACTTTAGCTCCCACAACAAAAGATAATGCCAGTTTTTTTAGAGCCCTGATACTCAGAACCCCAAACTCTCTAAGGTTTGCAGAATGGTGCTGTATTAGACCATCCAAGAGAAATCCATGTCTTGCCTAATTAGACGACTACAACATTTATATCCATGTTCATTTTGAGGTTTGTTTTTGAAATTAATGAAATGAGGAGGTACTGTACCTGAAACAACACAAAAGGTTTGCGGTTGTATTAGTGGGAAGGATATTTGCGAATCGGGTGGTTTGTGCCTGTGAATAAGCAGACCCTTACATCCACCATTCCACTCTAATTAGGTGCAACAGATTCAACATAAACGTCACGGCCTTTCACATAATCCTGCCCATTAAAATAAGAACCACCATTAGGGAACACTGATGTAATGACTGTTTTGAATGCAAGCAGTTCTAAATGTCAAATGTCATTTATCAAGGCCACCCAAGTTTCTCTATGTTATGAAACCTTTAAGACGGTTCACTGAGAATTATCAAATCCTACATGACTTCTTTACACCACCCAACAACGGCTAGAAATAGTAAAAGTGACAGTACTAAAGGGAATAAAATAATACAGCAACACTGCAGGTTTGACCTACATAAGCAGATATGTCTGACAGAAGTGTTGTAAGAAAATTTACATACAGTGAATAAAATATGACTAAGATTTGAGCACCTAGAAGTCACAAAATGTCCACCAGAAAATCACAGCTCAAGTCTTTCCACATAATTTTTACATTACATTACGTTACAAGTTCATTGATAAACTGAACTTAAAATCAGATAATTGTTCTCTACTCTCCTACTACAAGGTTTTAATGGCCGCTTGAGTCAGCAAACACCAATATATATGCAGAAAGCAGCTTCATATCTCAAAACTATTTTCTACCTGGCCTTCCAATACTGTGAAATGTTAGCTGACATATTGCTTATTTTTTAAGATCTTAGCAGTGGGTCATGGTTAACATAAATGAAGAATCTTGTTTTTGGTTCAAATGGGCCAACGGACTTCTTTGTGTGGAGGTTTATTGGAGATTTCAAACTGACTACGAGTTTGATCATCGTCTTTCTCCTTTAGCCCATTACTGGCCCCTTCAGCTATCTTGCAGACAATCCTGGCATAAACATTGCACAACCATACACAGCTATTTTTTTTACATGTAACTCTAAAAATACCCATAGTTAACGCACTCACTTTACATATGTTTTTAAGTTGGTAGTTTCTGAGACATGCAAACATAAGGGATGATTTTTAAGATTGCAAACATTTATTTAACCTTGAATTCGTCTGCTTTACGAATAAGAAAGTGCTATTCATTTAAATGCGTTTAACCCAAGTCATGTACAGTGGTTAAGTTATCCTACATTTTGAAATGAAAAAGCAGAACTCAAGTGAATTGATTCATTCCCCTCATGCTGTAACTTCAGTAGTACCTTCTGGAAATACCTGTTCCTGTGGTTGGTTCTCCTAAAGACAACACAAAAAGACACTTTAGAACATTTCATCAAATTTCATGACAGGGAGAAAAATACAACAAGACAAATATTATTTTTAAGTTTATGACAGTTGACAGTAACTGTGATATATGAAGTGCAATGTTTAATTCAGAAACATATTCAGTTCTCAAATACAGCTAGGAATCTTCCAGAGGAAACAGCTTTAAGGATGAAGTGTTCCTTCAATCTATTTTGAGTGAAAGTTGGTTCATTTAATATACTGGAAAATCACATTTTCTATGCTGGTCTGCAGCATAAACGTCAAAGGGGCGGAAGATTTAGAATTCCAAATAAAGACCGAGACAGATTTTGTCTTTAATGTTTCATTCCTGTTATTTCAGTGGGATTAAATGGTTTCACTTTGCTTGAGCAGCAGTCGGTAAACAGAACAGCAAATATGTTCGTTGGACAGGCAGGAATGTCTTAGAATTTCTAATGTAACCTTTGATTAACTTCATAAGCTTAAATAATCCCTTGTGAGGAGGAGTTTACAGTTAATTGTGCAGCGATGATGTCTGTGCAGATGTAGAAATGTTGCTACCCCACCCCGACTCTTTAGGGAAGACACCAAGGGAAAAAACTGTAAATCTTTCATATGCAAGACTTTTCAACAGTTTAGTCACCCTTTGAAATTTGCCTTGATGAGCAGTAATTGCCATGCAGGCTCTTCCATCTTCTGCACACTTTCATGTCCCCTCAGTGGGTCTTGAATCATGGCATCTCGTGGTCTCCTAAACGACCCTTTGGGTGTCTGATCTCTGGGAGAAGACCACCAAACTTGCAAAACTTTGGCACCTAAGAAGGTCCTCTGGTGTGCCCATTAAATCATCTTACCTTATTCCCATCTCAATATAGCTACGTATTTTTGAACAAGATAAATATTTGACTAATACATACTGGTGGTGCAGCACTGGGCTGAGGCCAAAAACATCACCATCAAAACATGAGTGAAAGCAGAGCATTCAGCCGCCACTGATTATTGCAGATGCAGTGTCTGCACATCTCTGATAAGGCAGGATCATGATTATGTTACAGTGACTCAACTCAAATTACACCTTTGGACTAAAACTTTCAACATCATCCTAAAGCCGCAAAGTCAGACTTTGTATTTTGATTGCTTATTGATACAAATTAGGTTCTTATAAATAACATCTACAAACTATGCCTAGTGCTTGCCCCCTCGAAATGTGCTCGGCAAAGAACTATTTGATAATGGAATAGAAAAATAATTGCAGACTAAATGTCCTTGCTTTCAAAAGAAATTCAGTCTACATTCAGAGCTTTCCCTTCAATTACAAACTGTTTCAAAAATATCAGATATAATGTGGAAAAAATAAACACTGATAATTTGTTGAGAGACAATTTTGAAATGTTTACGGTATCTCAGTTACATAATGCGTTTTGGGTTGTAGTCCAATTGGAGAGACACTGCTGGCTTTCATTAGCAGCAGGCATTTTTCTCCATCATATTGAGCATTGCTGCCAGAAGTCTGTGCTTCTGAAAACATTGCAAGGTCCTGCCAACAAGTCCTCCCCCTCCTCACCTCCATCGCTCCCGGCGCAGCCAGAGCGGGGCCAAATTGCTGAAAGGCAGCACAGGCAGTGTGGCCGTCCTCCAACCCTGGCCACTTTGGAAATCGCCACACGCAAATGCTGGCCTCCCTGTCGGTGGCATGATGGGGTCACCTCTGGGGCCTGGGGTGGGTAAACACACATGACCCAAGACAAACTTTCACAATTCCGCCAGGTGTGCAAACAGGAGGCCGCAAAAATACCCGGAAAAGTCTGACCATGCAAAAACAATATAACTGCCTCTGATGAACTCCTACAAATGCAGGAGGAGGAGGTAGAAAGGTGTAGCGGTGAGTGGAGAGAGAGCATGTTAGCATTGTGCATAGAAATTCGTCACGTATTAGAGACTAAATGAGTGTGATTAGTTTGGATGAAAGTCTCACCTGTACTGACTGGTCACCGATGTGGAACTCATTCAGCCCACCCAGTCAGAATACCCAGAATTTTGCAGGGAAATCAAATGAGAAACAGGAAAGAAATACTTTTTTTAACAGTGTAGATTAAATCAGAGCAGCCCTACATTTTTGCCTTGCCTCTATAATTCTGGTTCAATAAAGCTCCCCACGTGGCCAACAGTCTATTTAACATCTCAAGCTTTTTTAGTGTTTGTTTCATGGCTTGTACCAGCGATCCAATCCACCCCTGTCCTGATCCATTGTCTCCTGGGCCGGTGAGTCCTGGAGTTGACCTCTGTGGGGAGTCTTCCAGGCACCACATGTTGGTTTTGTGTTCGTATGAACTCTTACTTGCTTGAGCAGTTGGGCCTATGGCACCAAGTCTGAAGGACACAGCAAAACAAGAATATAACTATAACCAGATGCAGCACTGTCCTCCCAGATCATCTGTTATGCTTTGTGTCAGATCTTCCTCAGATAGCCATACTGGCAGTGGATGGGGATGCCTGTTTGGTTGTTGGGGGTGGACAATCTACGTGCAGCTTTGTATTCGCAAATATGTTTTAATTCTTTCGCAATGGCACAGACTGAACATGTGGCTTTGCATTTCTGAATATTGTTTTTACAAGACTTAAACATTAACGCTAATTATACCTACAACTGACATTCTTTTTAACCTGGAGTAAATCTTTGTCATGACAACATGCAATCTGAGCCAAGCGTTTTCTACTTTATAATGATATCATTGTTACAGCTTACCTCCACTCACCCCTGCTGCTAGACACTGAGTGAGCACGTAGCAGCCTGCTGGTTATACTATTAGTAATACAGATGAGAGATGTCTGCATGTCTGTAAAGTCAACCTGTAATTATCATGGCTGTGTATCCCCCAGGCAAGAGACTAAGTCAGATTTATAGATTTATTCTGTCTTCAAATTAGCATCATGCCTCGGATTCCAGCATTTCATCTTGCAGGCTGCAGGAATGTCTTGAGAGTAAAAAAACAGAGTCATTGTAATTCACAAGTACATATCCCAAAACCACCATCTGTAAAATAGCGTTGGAGAGGCAACAATGTGTGAGTGTACTGTTCAAAGCGCACACATATTAGAAACCTCATTTAACTGCAGCTGGGATTTTTTCATATTTTTTGGAACAGTTTAGGACTGTTGGGATAAAAAAGGGTATAAAATGTAACTTTGTACATTGTTTGGAAATAAGACATGCAATTATAGGTCCCCGGCAACTGGATCTGCATTAGGACTTTTATTTTTTTTCCCCAATTTAGAGCTCGTGAATGATTTTCCTGCTGCACTTAGATGCCACAAGACACAGTTAGTTACAATATATCCACAATATATCTGTGGATGCTCATTCATCTAGGTCATAATCATTTCCAAGAGTTTAAATCAAGGCAACTGGACTGAAGGAAGAAGACACTCAGGGGAGTGGCGAAATGTCTACAAAAAAACCAACAATCCTTGAGTCCAGTTGCCTTGATTTAAACTCTTGGAAATATATTCACAATGACAGCACCCCTAGCAGAATGATATGTACTAAATATTATTCTGTTATTATCCTATGTTGTTTTAAGTTGCTCATTTTTAGTTTTAGAATTGAACATCAGTTACTTAATTTGAATATCCTCTGTTCATTAGTCATGCATACACCAGGACTCAATAGATTATATTAAAATATGTCTCATTGTGTTACTAATGATCCAAACACAATTGGTGTTTTTATTTTAATATTATATATCATTTATGCCTAAGGAGTAAAGGCACTTCAATTGCAAACTAATATTTGAGAAACAAGGTGTTATTAAATGTACTACAGTGTGACAGGTTTAGAAATGAGCTTAACAAATAAAGATTATTATAATATAATAATAAGAGAAATGCATAAAAATACTCAAAGCAGAGCAACGTTAATGTTATATTTATGTATTACTAATGGGTTTTATCTTTCTTGTGCTTGTATTTATTGTTTTAAAATGTTTCAAACCTGTTTCACAGAATGCAATACAGCAAATATTAGAACACGTTTACTGCTGTCCTACACACCTGGTATCTATTGCAATATATGCATTTTCAATGTACCAATATGCGGTTGGATTATTTAAATTCCAGCATACGTTATAATAAGATCGGTGCTCTCCTTTTTGAAGTTAAATGTTTTTAGTCTGAGGAGTAAATACATTCCTCAGCTGGCTTGTCCTGGTTTGATCTCAGCTGACTCAGTAGAAAGATTGCATGCCTACATAGCATCTAATAGACAATGCCCTGGGGTTACCTCTGCACACGTACAGTACAGACGTCTTTGTGTTGGAGAACAATGTTTACAGTTCAGCCCAGTCCTTGGTGTAGCAGCACAGACAATCATTTGTACTGTGTGTCTGCAGAGTTGAGTATACTTCTGTCAGCAATAATGGAACATTCATCTTACAAGAGGTGCAGGTGATGAATACCTTATAAATCCCCATAAAACAGCTTCATTGTTCCACTGTTATTGCGTTGATAAAATAGTCACTAGTACTTGTACATTGCTCAACACTGTGACTATTTTTTATATTTAGTATAAATCTGTTGTTACTCTGAGTATCCCCATCTGATCTGAATTTGATATTCAGACAGCAACAAGCTATAAAGTCATAAACTACGGGACAGTTGTGTGAGTGCTGTGTTTTTCAAATGATTATACTAAAACAATGCAGCCAGTGAACTCTGGGAGCTGGCCTGTCTGCCTGTGCTCCAGGCTGTATTTTGACTGGTTCAAGTCAGCGTCCTTGCTCATACATCTTTCTAAAATTATACACCACAATGAAGAGAAGCGGCCACTTCTAAACAACGTCAAAAAATTCAGATTTAGATCCCCCTCCTCCTCCTTTTTTATTTTTTATCTTGTTATTGTGTTACACAGGGACTGAAAGACGAGTCACAGCATTATGAAATCATGTGAGGAGGGCAATTATCCATCACAAAAGCCCCACAGAAAAAAAAATAACCCACCGGCTGGAGAAGACAACAGAGTCTTTTGTTTGCCCCATTGTTAGTGACACAGTGCCGAACTCCTCCTCATAATAGCTTGTTTCTCCAGTAAGCTGTCTGTCTTTATCAGGCATACTTTGTTCTCCTCAACAAGTAAACTAAATTTCTGAGACACATAATGGACGTCTTATCTGTAAGCTCATTCAGGTTGTGATTGGCTGTTGTGACCTCCAAAATCTGAGTCATGGCCAGTGCAGAGTTAATTTATTCTTCCTCTCAGTCACTACACATGACACAAAGTCACTTCTGTCAGTGACATTTGCCTAGAGTGACGGCATCATGTGACTGCGTTTGTCATGTGACCCTTGTATAGTGGTGTTGTATCGTCAGCACCATGTAATTATAATGCTGACTTAGCAGTTCAGACTTGAACTTGGTTGACCTTGGCCTAGCAGCAATTGTATAAATCTCTCAGCTGTTGACAACTGACCACACAATGACAGGGTTCTCAGTGGCCACAACTATACTGTACCAGCCTCACTGGACATGGACTGCAGAGTAGAAGCAGGAACATCACCAAGGTCCTCAGTCATGGTCAGCAAGTGTTTGGTATGAAGAATCACTGTAAGTTTCAGTCCAGGCCTCACTGGGTGAATCTGTCCTCACCTTTAACACAGCATGGCGTATGTAAACCAGACAGCAGGACTTGTTGGGGCACCAGTGTGCTTTTCATATATGAAGTTTCACTGAGGTGGAGAAATAGCAGGAGAGCGGTGTGTATGCCAAAGTAAGGAAGATATATATAAGTCCAATGCCATCTACTTAGCACACAAATTAAACCAACTTGTCAGTGAACATTTAGAAATCATCACTTGTGTCTCAGCGGGCCAGGCTGTTTGAACTGCAGTGTAGGTAGGCACTGTTTATCCTGGACTGGGCCCTTGATTAAAATGAGGAATGGAGGGGGGAAAAAAAAGAAATGGCTCAGTCTCGTGGTGGTCAGCCACAGCCTCCTCATCGCAGCCTCCACCAATGATCTGACTTTCCCTATTTTTTTTCCCAATTTTATGTAATCACAACTCCAGGAGCTATTTTTAATGTGTGTTTAGGTTGTGCGAGCGCCATTCGATATTAAACATTTCCCCTTATTACTTAAAGGCTGACTTTATTTTCCCTCAAAGCTGTGACTCCAAAAACAGCTGTCCAGACACCACAAGAAAGAACCTTAAGTCACTAGAAGATGTAGATACCACCGCTGGACTCCACAAGAAAAATATCTACTTTTCATTAAGATTATACCATAACGTACTTCACCAAACAATTCACATAGAACATCAACATCCTCTTGGCGTCATGGACTCGTAGATTAAGTTTCTGCTCTTCCATGAGTTTTGGACTGCATTGAAGTGAACTCCTTTTGCTTCATCCTATGGCTGCAGGTCACCGCTCTGCCTCAGCAGTGCTGTAAGGAGATATTTACGTTCACACCAGTGGCAGGGCGGCCAACAGAAGCTGATTGCAAGTGGTGTTTGTTTCCAATGAAAGCACGTTAATTCGGGCTCAGCCGCAGTGTAAACTACCTTGGCGTTTTACAGATGTCGCCTGTTAAAGTGAATCACTGTACCTGCCTGTTTGCCCTACCGGGCCGTTCTGATGCCTCGCCAGAGAGAGTACACAACACGGACCAAAAGGGCTATTAATAAGCCCTTCCTTTTTTAATACTGTAATCCCTCCACGTGTGTAATGTCTGCACTGGGCTAATTATGTCACGTCATTTTTAGCTTTCACAGAGAGATGAATACAGACACCCTCACAGCCTCAGTCTGGGTTAATTTTAAACCATCTTAGGTGTCATTATCCTCTAATATTTTTCCAGAAATACTATGTTGCGAGAAATAATTTTCTGTGAAAACAGTCGTCCGTGCAGTCCGTCCACTCCTGACAAAGTGTGGAAGCAGCTTTAACCTACCAGGCGGCACTGGATGCTGCATTAATAGTAAGTGTAATTTTAAGCATGTACGTCCCAACACATGATACCTCTATTATGTTTCTGTGAGAGCTTGTGATAACAAAGTGAGTCCATTTGAAGGTGTGTGGTCCTCCTGAGTGGTAGGCGAGAGAAAGTGTCTGGCAGGGTGGGCCATCAACCACAGTCCTCAGGGCAGACCTTGGCCAGAGCTCAGAGCATGGCCAAGCTCTTCAGCGCCACGCAGACACTCAAGTATAGCAAATGTAGTATACGGCCACCAGTGAAGATCTAGCTATGAATGAAATATTATATTCCACATCATAGTCCGGTATTTAACATTATTGCCTTCACATAAAGCATTTTTTGACAGAATGGAGTATGTATATTATAAAATTGTCTCTACAGCAAAGTGAAGCTTCCAAACGGGTGTTTTTTCCTCCCATGATGCTATAGCGATGATGCCCTTTTCGCATTATATGCACATGACACACGATTGGATATTTTATAAGCATTAAAAGTTCTGTGTTTTCATGAACTACTAGTAGCATCACAGATCGATTTGTCCTTCCTAGGTTTCTTTCTTTTGGTGTCTTTCAAACATTCTACACCACAGGCCCCTATTAAATCCCTTTAAAGTGATGGTACACTCTTACAGGAACAAAATCCGAGGAATCGCTGAGTTGAATCTTCAGACTTGCTTATAGATAAACACTTTCAGTCAAGATTTTAGCAATGGAAAAGTTTGTTGTGGTTTTCTCGGTGAATGAACCGCTGACCTGACCGAGAGTTGGGCAAGAAAAACAACATTTGGCTGACTTTAACTAAACGTTGTTACTGCGTCAGGGGAAAACATCCTCCATCCTTTGTCTCGTTACAATCTTTGCTGTTCTTAAAGAATTTATGCATGCCGATATCTGAGACTATAACATCATCACAGTTGAGATTTTTGCCATCAAGGTTGTTTATCACATGCTGTGCCACCCAAGAAGTTGTGTTTCCTGCCATATGAGCGGGGTTTGACATTTATGCTTTATTTTTCATCCGATGTTTTAGATTCAATCACGTTGTGCAAATTATATCCCCATCAAACTGTGTGTAATTTACTGTGGCTCTGCGGAACTCACAGCAGTGCTGGAATCTGTCCTAAAGTTTAATGCTTCTGACAGAAAAGCATCCATTTGCAGTAACCCTAAAAATGTTTATACATGACCTTAAATATTATTCTTGAAATTCTCCGGTATCAAGTACCAGACTAATCCTCGTGTACGGCCTTCCCTTGTTGTTGTACTTGCAATCCAGCATCATTAAGGATGCTGTTAAATAGTTTATATATTTAGAGTGGATGCAAACTTCATGGATGACATGATCGATTACATCTCTAAATTAAAATAGGTACTGTTTGAGTAGCCCTTCCCTAAGGATACTGTAACATGTGCTGAAACTCAAGAGGCATGTTCTTGTTTTAGACAGCAAATATTTACAAAGCGCAGGGCCAAGGAAAATGTTTCACTGCACAAAAATAAGGTAGGTGGTAAAGACTTGTGGAAATGCTGTTGTGCTGTGGAATTTGAGGGGAGGAGCTGGTTGTTTATATTTTATGTTTGACATTTTTATCCATTTCTTTTTTTTCTGAACCTATACTAAGGTCAGTAGTATTAGAATGAATCAAGGGTTTAGATTATATTATTGATAACATGCTGAGTTCTACCAGAGAGATAGTAGTGTTATTTCTACGGGTGCACGATATTTATTTTCTAATGATTTTTGGCTGATATCACACATATATCCAATTTAATCTAAAAACATGAAGTCTTTATTGTAGTAAAATTAACATATTAGTATAGATGCTGTTATAATGATGATCAACATGAGGTGGTGCTTTTTAAATTCAATTTTGTTTATTTGTATAGCAACTTTTACAATAAGAATTATGTCTAGGTGCTTACAGAGACCCATATTTGGTATCTCTGTGTACATTTACCAGGTAATAATATATCCAAGAGCAAAAAAATAGAAGAAGAAAAGGTAACTGGACTTTTTGAGTTTGAGTTCCTTGACATTCAGGGAACAATATAACGGTCAGTTAAACATATTACAAATTAAAAAAAGAACATTTTCTCAGTCACTGTATTTTGAGTTTTCTACTCCCACCCAAAAAATAGAGGTAAAAGTAAATTTGCGTGTGTTGCTGCTAAATTTTCATTTTAAAAACTCAACAGCTGCATGAATAATCCACAGAACACACTGTGAAGAGTTCAGATTGGAACTACTCTGCCAGTGCTGTAAGGGAGCATGAAAATGAATTTCTGTTTGTATGTTAATTTGTATATATCATATCAAGAAAGGATATCTCAAAACCCATGATAAATGAAAGCAAGACTAATTAATATTATACTGTTGGCTTTTCTTTCCTTTAAATCCCACCCTATAACAGATTAACTCATTAAAAAGCAGAAAGGTTCCAGAAAGTTGGCTGAGGCTTCTACTTTGTACCGCTCAGTCACATTTGCCCACTGGCTAGTGACAAGATGATACTTTAACACTTTCATACCTGAGTGAACTCCCAGTTTCATTCCACACATTCCTCTGCTTCTGTACTTACACCCTGTCTGTGTTTTTGATCTGTTGTAACAAACACCTGTGATCACTGATCAAAGATGCTCATGCTGGGTTGTGTACAGCATGTGTGTTAGGAATCTGTGTGTGTGTGTGTGTGAGATGATTCACTGTTAATTGTCATGACTTGCCTGCTCTGTATTACATGTTGGCAGGCCATTTTTGCAGCATTAGTGTTGGTGTTTGCATGTGTGTATCTCCCTCAGAGTGTTATAGAGAGACTGTGAGAAGACAGGTGGCCATGATCTATGGCCTCTTACAGGAATCGCCCCCGTCTGTCGCTGCTGTGAGAGCCAATAAAAGCTCAGCGCGGGCAAGGATACGCACATGCACATGCACATGCACAAACACAGCTATTACAGTAATAACACAATAACATGACAACTGTCTGTGACACAGCAACGTGTGAGACAGGAGAAAGGGAACAAATTCAGGCTACACTGAAGCAGCTCTTCAGACACAGTCCTCTGTAAATAAGCAGTGTCACACCACCTCCGCTCTCCCTTCACACATCATCTAGTTTTCTCTCTGTTGCCCCATTCTTTCTGCTGCACATGCATAAACAAACACACACACGCTTAGACACACACACCCAGTCTCTCACCGTCAGCCAGCCAGCCATTCACTCTTCACTCACACCCTCAAATCTTACCAAGCTCAGCTCTCCCTGCTCAGAGGCAGACAGGAGCAGCACGGCAGCCTGTTAAAGGAGTTGAGGGAAGGAGCAGCAGAGTCAGAGAGAAAGAGAGAGACAGAGTAAAAGGAGGGGGATGAAAGAGTGAAGGGAGAGCACAGCAGAGAGAGCACTGTTCTCCATATGCTGAGGGGGCATAGGCGGTTGAACAAGCTGCCCCCAGTGAAGCCTCCTGACTCATGGGAGCGTCAGACCCCAGTCCCCAGAGAGCCTGGAAACGCTGCCGAACCACGCGCAAGAGAGAAGGAGGGGAGCCACAGAGTAGAGAAAAAAGTCCGGGGAGAGGAGAGAAGAGCTGAGGAGAGGGAAGAAAGCCACAACGGTAGGCTGTCCCACTCAACTGCTGTGCCGTGATGACGTCAGAGAGCATGTGACCCAGGCTCTCCAGTGACGGCACATGGAGGGCAGGAAAGAGACGAGTTTTAAAGCTGGTGCCTTTTGGGTTGTGTGAGGGCTCTGCTCGCCTCCCAAACAACCACAGAACCACAGACGTGCGGCTCGGGGTTGGTGTTTGAGGGCGACCTGGAGTGTAAATGGTTAATCGTCGCGGGCCAGCACCAGTCACAAGGACGGCGCTAAGCGAGTAAGTACGTTCCAACCACACTCGCCAAGCAAGCAAGTCCGACACCATCTGATCTATCCGCAAAGGCGATATTTGCCTCTGCAATTTTTTTTTCTCTATAAAACCAGACCTGGTTGTTACTTGTGGTCATCTAAATAGTTGATACGTAAAAGCATGTCTTGTGGATGGCTTTTCCATTTTTTTCTTCCATGACATGCTGCGTGCTCTTGGTTTAGGACGTGTCAAGGGTCACGGAAGCCACAGAGGAACAAAAGTGAGGCTTGCTGCAACCAGAGGCAGCTATGGCATCTAACAGCCTTTTCAGCACAGTGACACCATGTCAACAAAACTTCTTCTGGGGTAAGTACAACTTTGCTGGTCGCTGTTGTGTCTGGAGTTGGGTTGGGGTGTTCGGGTCACAGGGAGGACTCGGGGTCAGGTGTTGAGGTTTGGATAATGGGATAAAGGGGTTCGAGTACAACGGGTAAAGATCTTGGATGTGATTTTTTTGAGGTTTCGGGTCCAGATGAGTGGAGGGGATCAGCTGAGGTCATTGAGGACCCTGCTATCAAGATCCAAGCTTTTGTGGTGGAAGAGAGACCCAACTATCATCAAGGCTTTTTGTGGTTCACAAATACAAAAAAATACAAAAAAAAGTCTGCATTTAGAGATTCCACTATTTACTCTATGTGATGTTTATAAATATTTTTGCAAGCAGGAGATGACATGTTTGTGCAACATACCCTTAGATTTACAAAGCGATGCCATTGCGGAACCAAAAAACAAAAGCATGGGTGATATTTTTGACAGACGTAAACAGACGCTGCACAAGACAGTTTACAGTGGAGCATTGAAACAAGATGTGGGGATTACTGGGCTGTGTGTGCTGGGTGTCTCTGTTGTTGCATAGGGAAGAAGTATTGATTAGTTTGCCAAGAAAGATCTGTAATCGCTTCCTGACATTGTTCAGTCGCCCTGCTGTCGTTAATTAATCAGCGTTGATTTCTGCAGACTCCAGGGAGCGCTTAATCGACAGACATAAATCCAGAGTGAACCAGAAGTTGATCCATGTCAACTTTAATTCTATGAATTGATAATGGAAGGCTCTAATAATTAGTTTAAACTTCTAACATTAACTTTATAGTCATTTGTCGCTTCTCCATAAATAAGCGATGCGATCAAATGTACATTTGCTTTGTACATTGCTTAATATAATAAATGCACTTTCTTCCCATAAAAATATTTAAATCTTCAATATTTCTATAGTCTGTATTGAAAATCCTGCTTCTTTCTTTAAAAGCAAAGCTTTTATTGACTCTTCTGAGAGTAAGACCAAAGCAAATCTGTGACCTGTGAACAGTAGCTTTGACAACTTAATGACATTAAACTACCTGTGAAGGCCAGCATGCATGCTGCAGCTTGTGGCCTCTGTTTTGGATTTGCTGTATTCTACTGTGACAGCTTCTTTACACAGTCTAATTTAATCAGCAAAATAAATGATTGTTTTAGGTTTACCAGATGAATTTTCAAAATTTAAACAAACATTTTCATTCCCGTGCGACACAAGAAATAGACAGGCTTAGTTTAATAGATGCCCTCACTCTCCAACCTCCACCACCCCCGCCTCCCCCCCTGCCTGCCTCCCCTTTCTCCGGTCCATAGCCTGCGCTCCTCTTGTCCAAATCAAATGTTTAAAAGATGTTTTTAAAAAAGTCGCTCCGTGGTCAGACACAGCTGTTCTAGGCTCCTGCCTCCATACAGATGCAGGGTGGTTCATAATGCACTCTGAAAGCTTGAAGAGAGTGAGCGTCTTCTACCAATCACCACCACCTATTACCATGTTAACCCCCTGACCTCTCGGTGTGTCTCAGGGGTCGGAGCGCGGGAGAACGAGCAGAGAGGAGCAGCACCACAGGAAATTGAAAGCATGCCGCTGCAGTGGTCATAGTAGTAGAAGCAGACAGGCAGAGAGAGGAGCAGATGTGCGCAGATGTTCAGGTAGAGAGACTCAGAGGGGAGATAATCACTGATCGATTCTCATAAGTATTGTTGATTGATACAGTGCTGCGCCTCATTGACATTGCCCCTGTTTATGAACATCTGGGCAGTAAATCTGTCAGTATAACCACAAAAAGTCCCCCCTGACAGCGCAGTGTGATTTTGCAAGACCACCAGCTCTTTCTGCTGTATTTAAAATTTCAGATGAATAAATTTAGTGTGCTGTACAGTGGCAGAACTGACAAAAAATGGAAATGGTATTTGGAGATGAGTTTTTTCAGTCAGGTAGAAATTTGAATATAAAATTTTATAGATAGTTTCATAATTATGTTTTCCCTTTTTAGTTCCGCTCAACTTAAATTCCATTCAATAAAAACTAAACAGGATAAAACCAAGCTTTGCCTTTTGTTGATTTTACATATTTTTGTGAAGTTCTCCTCCTCATGTTTCTCCTGGATCATTTTGTCTGACGTCTGCCAATTTGCTGAGAGCACAACTTAAAATATATAGTTTTGCTAGTTAGAAAAGCCACATCGCTGCTTTCCCGTCATATATTTGTGTTTATTAAGGACATTTTTAATTTAGCACTGCGGATACATTCCCAGCGATAAATTGAGGTGACTTGTGGGAGCAGGCAAATATTCTAAATTGAGAAAAGGGGCTCATTAAAATTTGTCTTGGCATTTACATCAAGCAATTTTCATTAAATTGCTTCAGATACATTTTTTATAACTCCTCAGACTGGCAGATCACATGGAGAGGGCAGCATAATCTTCAACATGTGTGGCACCCACTCAACCACCGTGCCTCTCTGGGGAACATTTAAGTGCCTATTTTCTCTATTACAAACTTAATTACATATAGACAATTAAGTCATGGGAGCAATTATCGTTCAGTAAAGCTGTGCAGTCACAAGTACAGAAAAAAAAGTGCTTACACAGACAGACCCAAATCAACACGATCAAAAGAAAAGCAGGGCAATGTGGGTAAATATCTGAAGACTCCAGGCGGAAAACTTTCCCCAAAGAAAATCTCAGATAATTTTCAGGGAAACCGTATATGTATTTGAGAAAGGCAGCTTCTGTTGCATAAGTGTTGCCTTTAGATCTAACCACAGGCCTGCTTCTTGGAGACATCTTAAAAGTGAGCCAGACAACCCCCACCCCACCTCCCACCCCCTTCTCAGCTAGTGAGAGACATGAAGCCCACTCATCAATAGGTAATTTGAAAATGCCAGGGGGAAAAATCTGAGAGCTTCACTGGCTGCTACTGTGCAGCAAAGACTCTTCCCTTAACTCGGGGCTCAAAGGAACTCTATTTAGCATTGCTTAATTGTACCTCTGAGGCAAACATGTTATTTAATCCCAGCAGGGTCATATTGATGGAGTAAAATGATGCCGTTTGTGTTTTCGAGCTGCGCCAGCTATTAGGACTTATTAGTGCTGGTGGCTCACATTAGTCAACATGATTCCAGAGGGTAATCAGGGGATGCAGAGTGTTAATGTGATCAGGAGTCTAATCAAAGTTAGATTAATTGGTCTGTATTTTCACTCCGCAGCATTGAATGGTGGAATGAATGTGGCCAAAAAAAAAGACTGTAGGCAGTTATTAAGGTCGAAATGAGAGTGTCATGGGAACGCTAGAACCTGTGATTTGAAAGGCATGAAGTACAACTCACCCACTGTTGATGTGAAAGTTGTGGAGAGTTGTGTGATTTTTAAAAAGCTCTGAGGGTAAAGAATGTTAAGAATGTCTTTATTTTTTTCTGTTGAGAAAAATAGTTTTTCAGAAAACAGCTTAAACATGTAATTTCTAAAATTACCATAAACCGACGCATGTTGTTGTCTCATTTGTCGATATTCATGTACAAAACCAGCGTCTCCTCTGTCTAAATAAAGCAGTGAAAAGCTGTCGAAACAAGCCTGTAATACAGAGACTGCAACAACAAATGGAGCACTCAGTGTAAATATTCACTGTATATTATCCCATGTTTTTTCCCTTATTCAGTAGCTGTGGGGCTAATTACACTATTATGATAACGTAACCTGCCAGTTGACTGTGCTTACTGTAGCGCTCTGCCCGTTTAAAGTGTTGATAATAGACTCTAAAACAACCTTCTCAAAGTGACGACGGAGCCTATTTGTTAAACACTGTCAACATCTTTGCTTTTTAATCGGGCTCAGTTTTCTCATAAATCAATGCACATGTTTACTGTCTTTGCTGTGTTTACTCAAGGTAAACGCTAGATTGGTGTGTATTTTTGGACAGCTTTGCAAACTCATGCTACGCATAGCTATGATTTCTGAATACACCATAATTACCAGGTAGCTTAATGCCGTTGCGTTAACCAGTGAAGCTTTTAATGCAGTGCTGTGCTATTTTCACACTTAACAAGATCCTGCAGGCCATCATCCATTTCAATAGCATCATGCTGGGTGAATTACCGTTATCCGATATAAGCCCTCAGAGAGGAAGTAACTACCTAACACTTTGGAAATTGGTCTATCTTGGAACTGGTTCACCCTAATGAAACAGAACACCAGTATTATAACACAGTTCGCTCTGCTTTTTCTGTTTGATGTCCTCGCTTTTGTATTTAGTGTATTTTATTACGGTAAGGTCAGAAGCTGGTAAAGAATGCCACAGGAAAGCTGTGCAGCATTGTTTCCCATCCGAACCGGCTGGGCTGAGGCAGCGTTGGTTCTCCTATGTTTCTATAAGGGAGGAAATATGGAGTGCTGAGCCTTTCTGGATGTTTGGGTTCAGCCTGTAACGATGTGAGTGAGAGCGTGGCCACGGCACCTACACAAGGCCTTACCTGTTCTGCCCCACGCTGGAGAAAAGGGCAGGTTTTTCGCCTTGTTAGCTTAATCTTAAAGGAATGTGGTGTCCCCTCTGACTCAGCCCAGACTCCTAAATATATATATATATATGTATATATCTACCCCTACATTCCAACAGATCGTGAAAAAAGCAGTGGTGGTCAGGCATTTTTTTTCAGCAGTTTGGATTATTTACATGATGTAACGCATAAACTGCTGAAGTGTAAACATAAATGGGTGAGACTGGGCTCAAGGTGAAACAAGATGAGTAAAAAGGGCATCAAAGAGTTAAATGAAGCCGAGTGTGATCAATAGCTTGGCAACACATCAGTAGAGCAGTCTGAAGGGATAAGTGCACTATGTTACAACGTGTCTTCAGATGTCGGTGTCACCGCTCACTTTCTCTCTTAAGCCATTTTCAGCTATCACTCTGTGATTTTTTAAAAAGTTGGTTTGGTATGTAGTTGTGTCTCATAACTATGACAGAGAGGTTTTGCAAGTTTAATACTGTAAAGGGTGTAAAGGTGTAATGCACCGTGTGTGCATTAAAGGTGTCTCTGACAGGAAGAACTGTCTGCTTGATTAATGCTCTCACTCAAACTGGCACCTGGAACCAATCCCCCCCTCTTGACGCCCCCATGTGCACCGTATGTTTATGCGTGTGTGTGTGTACATTGTGCACACACATTATGCCTTTAGAAGGACTGAGGGTGGGTGTTGAGCAGGAGGCGCAGATGGGACCGGGGGGACTCAGAGCGGAAGAAAAGAAAGGTGTGTGCAGAGGAGGGAACAATAGGTGGACGTGCAGTGGAGGGTATGGGGTGTCATTAATAGCGCACAGGCCCCATCTCCTAATTTGCTCAAATTACCTGCCCACACAGTGGGCCCCCTGCCAGCACTGAGGTGTGAACACAACAGATCAAATACACCTGAAAATCAGAGAGCCCACCCACTCAGCAACGCCCACACAAGCCTTTTATGGTGGTCTGACATCTCTGAATGCCTGTGTGTGGAGGAGAGGGGCTGCATGTTGATTCTTTCATCATGTTAACAAAATGTGAAAAAATTAGAGTGAGAAAGAAACATTAAAAGAAAAGAAAAATAGTGAGATAGAGATATGATACAAAAGGCGGGATTGGTTTGTGCTCATAATGCATCCAGCAAGCAAGAGCAATACAAAACTGACTCTTTCAAACCACCTCCCATATGGCACTGCGGGGGTGGCCATTTACCATCATGTACCCTCCTCACCTCCCTTCTTGCCTTTCCTTCCTTCTTATCCTTCCCCCGTAAGTCCTCTTTACATCCTTCCCCTCCCACCCACGCTTTCAGGAAAAGACTGATGACAAATGTGATGGGGCGGCGTTGCTTTGGTCACCACAATAATCAGAGTCACCAGCACAGCACCACCTGTGGCACCACACAAGCATTCATAGAGTTTCATTCAAATGTGTGCGGAGACACTGAAATTAAATATGCCCTAGAGACACAAAAGAGGCCAGGAGAGTGTGTGTGGGTGTGTGTAGTGGGATGCTAGTCTTTGAACTTTGAATAGTATGTGTAGCTGATATTGACAAGTCTCCAGGGAGAGGAGGGAAGCTAGAAAAAGGTAGCACTCATTTGTAAAGTGGCCTCCAGAGAGGGAGGCAAGGGAGAGAGAGAGAGAGAAAGATGTGTAAGTAGTATATGTGAGTGTCGTAGCCCACTGTCTCCAGAGAAAATAGAAATTACATTGTTTACATAGCTATAATCCTTCCTGCAGTTCATTAGGTGCATGTAAATCGTCTTGTTGGAGTGTGATTTGTCACCATGGCAGCCAAGAAAATAGCAAAAAAGCTTGTTGTTGATGGGAGAGGTTTGCCTTTTAACCCTGAAAGGGCGTGTTTTAACCAAAACCATGATCCTTTACCAAACAGCCAAGTGGCTTTGATGCCAAGTAATGGTCAGACATTATTGGACTAATCCACCCAATCCACCAAGTCAGTCTTTTTGTATGGGGATAGAAGTATAACAGGGTTAACATACCTCACTACATGAGTTATAGTTGTTGATATATACATAAAAAAAATGCACAACTCTACTATAGCTTTTAAGTGTGTTATAAAACATTCATTGCTGCTTATATATGCTGAATATCGGTTGATATAAAGTTGTACTTTTTGCAACTTCTCTACAAATGTTCTAGTCTATGACTATTGTATGAAAAAAGAGAAAAGTTTTAAACAATTTCTGCTTGAGCAGCAGTGTTACAAAACTGCAGAATCCTCTACGTTACATTTCAGCATGTTTCAAAGTACCTCTGCTGTGACTGGGGCTGACATCTTCTGAGAACTTGTTTTTATGTTGATCCACTTTACAAACGCAGTCATTCCAATCATACTGCTCCAACAAGCAGCTCCGTCTGATCAAGGTCTGTATACATATATATTGTCTGATCGTGATGGAAGCAGGCTTTCAGTCTGGAGTTGAATCCTGTCACTCACCCAGACAGCTGCTCTCTTACAGTCGTCTGTAGTTCATTTTGTTGTCGCAGTTAAAAGTTTTCCTTCAGCTGTTGCTCTGTTCATTCTATTCTGTGTGTTTCCCCAAAGGAAATAGGTCTCTCTCTCTCTTTCTTTTCTCTCTTCCTCCTTTTTGGACAGAGACCAATAACAGTCCTTTTCCACTTCACTTCTCCTGATGCTGAATGAGCGCAAAGGAGGATCCCAGAGGAGCAGGAATATTTTATTAGAGTGATATTTTGAAAGTTCCTCTCCTCCTCTGTCTTTCTTCCTCTCTCGTGATGGAATTTTAGGATGCTGCAACAATTCTGTCTGTGTGTGTGAAAGAAAACAGCTCACACAGAGCAAAGACAATTCAAAGTTACAGCTAAATGACAGGCTGGGAGCTCCGCTCTTTTGAATTGCATTGTTTTCTTTTCATTCCTGCTTGGGAGGAGGATTGGTGAAAAGAAAAGAATAATAAAAAAAAAAGCCCAAACGGGACAGAATGCGAGCAGTTTTAGTCTCAGGAGAATTATTCTCAGCACAAACAAAAATAGCAGCCATTTTTTGCTGACAAACACTTTTTTTTTATCCAAGGGTGTTTTCTATGAAGTTGTGCTGTTTTCTTATTTATCAGAACGCTACCATTTCAGGATAGAAAAGGGTGGCATATGTATGGTGTTGCCTTGAACACTGTAGCTTAAAGATGTATGAGGAGGCATGTCAGAGTGTTCAGCTACAATACAAAATATGTTAATTTATAGATCTGTCTAATGCTCCCAGACACGTTTATCTTCACCTAGTCTACGTGAAGATAAACCTTCACATGAATTCTTCATTACACCCAGGATCACACACACTCTCTCTCAGACAGATCCACACACCCTTTTCCTGCAGGACCCTGCAGATGCAGCAGAAACAGTAGAGTCGGTCTCTCTGGTAAACAAACAGTGCGAGGCTGCTGGGAGTCTTCACTGGGCCTCCAAATTATAGTCTGGTTAACCAAAGTCTCAGAGCCAGCCCCTTTACTGCTACACACACACACATGCACATGCACACTCACACACACATTTATATACTGTGCGTACACACCCACATGCATATGTGCACATTAAAGGCACTATAGAGGCACACTTTAAAAAGCACATATACAATCAGGTTCTAATGGGAGCTTGTCTGTGCTACAGTTGAGCTGAGGGTAAAGAGGTTTTATAGACATAAGAGAGACTGAGAGGAAAGCACGCCCTTAGGGCCCATAATAAATATTACCCAATCATCAGGCTCACAGTGTGAGGCTATTACTGATGAAAAAGAAGCCCTTGCAATGTAAACACAGGTTTAATGTTTACAACTTTTAACCCTGTATACCCGTTTTATGATTCTATGGTTTTCTTTACTGGCATAGGTTGGTTTGAGTCTATATGATAAGGGTCTGCGGTTTGTAAAATGTTAAATATTTGCCACTATTGTAGGAACAGTGCCCTTATGTTTTTGTAATAGTTCAGTGAGAGGTTGGTTGGATTGTATAGAGCTTCTTTAATTGTCTCTAAATGAGCTCTGCAACTACTGGGGACAGTTTTCAGTCTCTCAGAGTGATCTATGATGCCATAAACTGCAGTTAAAATATTTAAGATGATCAGTTCTCTCAAAATTATTTGACATAAATCTCATGCTCCCAGAGTGACAGCGTATTCAGAGCGGACAATTTAATTGTCAGCTCAGAGACCACATCCCAACAACCCCATTGCCAGAGAGGGGATTTTTTTCTAATGCGTGTGACGTTCAAATTCTCAGCTTTGCCATAATGCAACACCACAGAATAGAGTGTGTTTGAAGGACAGCATTTCACAACATAATTGATGTTCCCTGTGGGACCGAGCAGTTGATGAGTCTCTGTTCAGGACTCGATTTAGGCTCTATAAAGCTGGCGTCATCTGAGTCTCAGCTAGGGGCTGAGCAGACACGACATGAAAAGGCCTTGTCCTGGAATAACCACTGAGTTCTGAGTGTATGTGGAAAATACAGGGCCATAGGTCACATAATCAGACAATAGCCATTTATCTTCTGTGAAATCCTGTTTTCCCCTCAACTTTGCTGATATTTTCTTTCAATGTACCCTCTTTTCCAAAGATGACTGCAATTGATTTTGTCTGAGGACATCTCAGGCTGAGAGCTATGAAAACAAACTCCATCTAACCGCCTCTTCTCTCTCTCCACACCCCCACCTTGTTGTGAGTCATTTCTGACCAGTAGCCTAATAGTCACAGCGTAATTACAGACTTCAGGTTTTCAGGCAAAGGCTGATCTGAGTGAGCTGCATCGACTGTGACTCCAAACTTTAATTCTTTAACTCGTGCTGCACACAGAGCATCAGATGCTGCATGTAAGGCTTCTCACGCCAAGACTTCCTGGGGCCGCTTTGACGTCTGAATGGCTAAGAATTCAAAACTAGTACGTATGGCTCGAGGTTGCAGAGTTCAGGCTTAGTGTTTTGGCACTGCTCCGAGCTGGACTGTGATCAGGAGAAAGAGAGCAACATCCAAACTGTTGCTTGATGCACACCCTTTGCAGTGGCTGCTCTTACTGCCTGCTGATTTTTTCATCTTCTGTTTATCTGATTGGCTGTTGTCTCACCTGACTGACAGTTATAATGTTGATTACCCCCCAGATATAAGGCAGCAGAGCAAAGCCAGGGTTTCATCTTACAGTAAAAGCCCATTCATAATACCCATTCTCCAAAGGTAGCCAACCAAAACAAATGGTATGTTTAATACAAATTTTAAACGTTCCAAAACAAAAAATGTATATGAGACATTTCCAGGCGTGGGTTAACTCCATCGATGGTTAAATGTTTATGTCTGTGTGCAATTGAGCATCCATGACGGACTTTTTCCCCCTTTTCTTTGGCACTCCTCTACACCTCCTTACATCGGTGTGGACTTGGACATTCCTGCGCTGCCTCTGTGTATATACATACATACAGCCATGCCTCCTGTCCAGCCACTGCCCATCCTTCCAGTCTCCAAACTGTAGCAGTGGAAACGGGTGAGTGATAGTCGATAGCCCCCCTGTGAGCGCAAGTCTGGGCTGCTGCCTTTTTTGCCGCTGGCCGCATAGTCACTCTATCTATCGCGCCTGTGCGTCCTCACCTCACATAAATCATCCTCTATCGTACTGCATGGGACAGGGAGAACAGAGAGAAATATCCTCCTGTAAATCTGGTATTAGTTTTACCTCGCATAATGAACACACAGCTTAACGGTCCTGGATACATGAGAACAGCATGTCTTGCAGATGTACTATAAATATTTTGATACTAGCCGGCTAGTTTGCAGAGGGGAAGTAGACCAGTGAAATACACAGAGGAAGGGAAAAGTGTAAAGTGGAATGTTGGCCTAGCCCGAGTGTCTGTATTGTCTTTAGCACCTACAGAGGGTCTGGGTCCAAGAAAAACCCTCTTTACAGGGTTTCTGTTCCCAGCCGTGGTCCGGTACCACTCCTGGATACGCTGCGTTTCCCTCAAGCCAATCCTTCAAACTGGCCTCTAAGGAGGGGGGGGGGCTCATTGTTTGATTAATAGCAGGATCAGGCCTGATTGAGTGATAGATGGTTTGAAGGGAAAACCAGCGCGCCTTTAGGGACATTCTGGGACCGAGTCTGGGAAAGGTGGCTCCAGAGAGGGTTTGATCGGTGAAACGGCTGAATTGAAGTGAAGGACTAATAATAGCATACCTAATTTCACAAAAGCTCTACAGAGAGCGGTACCCAGTGTACACTTGGCTTTCAAAATATTCTCTTGCAGCCATGTAAAGACAAACTGTGAAATACATACATACACTTGCATACAAAAGTGGAAAAACTGAACCCCCCTTTTGTTGGCATTTTTCTGGCCTTAGCCCCGGGCACTGTCACTCTACCTCATCAAAGAGCCACACACACACACACAAAGCCTACAAATGCACTCTTGCTCTGTTTTACAGCAGTGACAGCAGGTGGTGTGTGACACGTCAACATCTGAAGGTTCCCTGGCAGACACAGAAAGAGTTCTCAGCTCCGTGCCCCCATTACTCAGATCTATCATTGGGACTCTTTAATGGCAGCCTTCATCACATATTACTGCTTTATTTTCTCCTCTCCATCTCCCAGCCCACAGAAGTTCCTTTTTTGTTCCTATTTTTAAGTACAAGTGATCTCAATTAGGGACCTCCATGAAGGCGGTAGGCGGCAGACAGTCAGAGCAATAAGAGCAGAGAGGAAATTGTCTCTATACCCCTCCTCCCTCCCTCTCTACCCTCCTGCCACAAGCAGTGAAGCAGCCGCCCCCTCCATGTCTCCATCTTTTTCCACGCTGCTCTCTGCCATTTCAAAAACAGAGTGAAATATCAGACCAGCTCCATTTGAACGTATACACTGTAATGTATATTAAACTCTTTAGGCGTGGTACCTCAGAGTCTAATAACCTGTTGTTGCATAGAGATATGCGCTCACACACACACACCGCAGAACGTGCCGTCCTCGTCCTTACAGTTCACAGTGATGTCACAGGCTCATTCACAAACAGTCATTAAGGGCTTAGCTGTGATCTAGGATCAGTGCGTGGATGTGAGTCGGTGAGGTCGCGTCGATGAGGTCAGGACATGTAACGTTCCTTCCCTGTCGTCATCCTCCTCCTGCTGGCTAGCTGGTTCACTAATTGGTCCACTAATTCTCAATCTAGTTTTTGCGGCCGCGTGCCTGTTCTTTTAGTTTATTGGCTAGTAGACTGAAACTTTGGCTGGTTTGCTGCCTAGCCTGGTGGGCTCGCTGATTGGTTATGCTGGCAAGCTGCTTGGCTGGTGGCATGCCAAACATGGAAACATCCCGTTAGAGCTGTAGAGTCCTGGGCCTCGTCACTGCCCTCCTCTAGAAAGCTATAATTAAGTGTCTTGAAAAATGCACCACTGTGAAATGGAGCCTTAATCCTGAGTCCTAAGTGGCTGTACTTTTCCTCTTGAATGATGAGAGCACAGTGTACACTTCTGAAAAGGAGAAAGAGTGAGGAAGAGTACTAAGAGACAGTAATGCTGCTCACAAGGATTTTTGATTATTTTCCTAAAAAATAGAATGCTTGAGTCCATGTGGTTGGTTGTGTCCGTTCTAAACCATTGGCAGGGGTGTGTGTCCTGCCCTCTTTTCTAATTAGGTGTTGCTCATTGCAGTTGTGTGTGTCTGTGCATGTCAAACACACTGACACACTGAGGAAGATTTTGCATGGTTAGTGTGCTGACAACATCATATCTGGCGGGTGTGCATACATGTCAGCGGTCACACTGTCTTTGTCAATCCAAGTGGGACAGAGAACAGAAACTTTTATTACACGCTTGATATCTCGACAAAAAAATTAGTCAGAGAATGTCAGCTGAGTTTGATTTTTATTGAAAACAAATAATTGAAACTGAGCAGCAGAAATACAATATTACCATAAATCACAAACGCACATCCTGCTCAGTGTGGTATACTGTGGTTCTTCACTGTTAGTGACTTCTCCTACTGTGCAATGACTCCAAGCCAGTGTAACACAGTAGATGAATAATACCAGAACTGAGAGAGACGATCCAGCTGTGCACCAGGCGAGCAGCAGACCCAGTGAATAGCTAAACAGCTTTATGCTAGATTCATTACTACATCATATTAAATCTGTTAATACTGAGCAGGATCGGTCACATATCCTAAAAGTCCCAACACTGCCTCAAACGTTCCAGCATTCACTTTTATTTAAAAGGCTTTTTTTTTTATTCCATGACATTGAAGTAGGGAAGTGGTATTTTTGATTGAACAGCGTTTTCTGGCACATTAACGCTTCCTCTGCTGTCTCCCCTCTAATCTCCAGGACATCAAACTGTGGATTTTTTTTTTTTTTAAACTTGCACTGAGTTCGCCCTGTACCTCTGAATGACAGAGAGCCAAGACAGCAAGGCTGTACAGTATGAATGTGGACCGTATCCTTTAGGGAGCTGGAAGACAGATGCTGGATGTGCAGCGGAGAGGCAAAACGGAGTCAGATGGGACAAACACTCTTTGATGAGCCGGGCTTGTCAGGGTTTAAGTCACGACTAGGTTGAAGGGGGGGGCGTTTGGGGCCTGGGGTTGGGCTGGGAAAATATGCTGCCTGTGATGGGACAATAACAGAGTGCAGCAAATCCAAATTTAGAACTGATTAGTTTGCCTTGATTGAGAATGTGAATTTATATAATGTCTTTTACTTAGGAAACCATACAAAAGACAGTTCTGAAATTAAATTCCATTTCAAATTCGAGTCAAAATAACATTAAATACATTTACATTAAAGGCTAATTAGGCCCATGGCATGAAATTGACTCCAGGGTTGTTATTATTTCATCCTTAACATTTCCTAAATTAAATTCCACTAGAACATTTAGGATGTTTTCCACATTACTCTAAAAGTATTCAATGGTGAAAAAACAATATTATCGGAGCTGAAACCTAACTCCACTGGAATAACTGGCTCCATGGTTCCTGCAAGGCCATGTTTATCACTATTACAGATTTAATTACTACTATTCACATTTATCCATCCATGAATTGTTAGTTGATCTTTGAGAATGTTGGACAATGTGAACCATATTTCTGGTGTTTGGGGCACAAGGAAGGGAAGTGTAACTCAATCACTCTTCCCCCCCACCCCACCCCATCCACATGACGAGGTGCCAGATGCGTGTCAGTGCTTTCAGACTTTATATATATCCCTCCCACATCCTCACGGTCGCACACATGCTAACAGACGTGTATGCATGTGCACGCACACGTTATGAAACATAAGAAGTCGAGTTATTTCAAGTGCTCAGGCTGCAGGACTGCGAATAAACCTTTATTTTGTCCAGGCAGAAATCTTTTTTTTTTGTAAAATATATCCAACTTAACAACATAAAAACAAGCTACAAAAGCCCCTGACAGGAACCAAAAAAGCTAACAGCTGTGCCTTCCAGTACTCCCATTTATTTTGAAATGGGCCCAGAGTATCAAAGACCTTTGTCTTTAAGACTCCCTCCCAATAAAATCCTGTTTGGGAGCAGCGGAAAAAAAGGAACACAGGACTGGCAATACACATACTCCTGTGTGATGTGGCACTCAGAAAGTCTCCCTGGGAGACTGACGGGTAATCAGGGCAGAGGGTGGGGTAGGTCAGGAACGCCAGCTGAGATATGGAGTCTCACAGAGGGTAGATGATGCCCTCTACAGTAGACACAGGAGGGGCTTTCTCAGAGATGGCGTTTAGCTCCTACACTAAACAGCTCAGCAGTTATTACACAGATGTTTTTTTAAGTATGATGATGATGCACAGGGGTGAAAATGTTATTAATGCTATTTAAAATCAGATTTTTTTAATTGATTTAAAAAAAGTCTTTGTAAGGATACATGTCAGTGTTGACTTTGGAGATGCTTTATATAAGTAGCCATTGCAAAATAATAGGCTAATGTTAAAAAAACGAAGTAAAACTACAGGAGGTATTGTTAAGAAAATATCTAATAATTGTCCAAAGTAAGCACACGTTTAAAAAAGAAGATATTTAAGTATGAATGGTGTAGTTAGCTGATAGAGAGCTAATTTTAACTGTTATCTGCTATTTAGTAGATTGATCTGTAAAAATTCATGAAGGTGTATTTTTGTTTTGCAAGAGTTAAGTCAAGAGATCAAATAAATATAATGGTGTAGTAAAATATTTCCTTTCTAAGGTGTAGAAAAGAGTAAAATTTGTGGAAATATTAATGTCTCCAATTTAGACTTTATAGGCCTATATAACTGTCATTTGAAAGTGTGCGTAATTACGCACATCGGGGCTCATCTTTTGGTGCTGCTTACATAAACTTTAATACGTTAAAGAAGCGGGATGAGGCACACCAACTGATAAGTTTGACTTAATATAAATGGCTTTAATAAAAGAAAAGCATAGCCAGCCCAGAAAACAGCAACGTGGGTGGATGGACATAAATGAAAGCCCGTGTGAAGTAGAATACCTGTACACCTGCACAACAGCTCTCCCCTGCGACCGAGTGAAACTCTACTCCTGCGCCTCTACCTGACTCACCGCTCTCCGGTGACTCACTCACTCCTACCTTATGTGGTGCAACTCACTTCTCACCCAGGCTGTGCTGTGTGAACGCGTCTGGTGAGCCGCATATTGTCAGGACACAGTGGTAACACAACACGGTCTGATGGACCGGCGCGTGTTTGCTGACTGGAAATGACCACCTCCAGAGTTAGGAGCGCGCGGATGGTCCCGGGGAGCGGTGTCATGTCGGTACGTAGGCTACAGTCTCTCAGATGTGTGTACATTCTGTGAAAAACGACGGCGTGAGACGTGTCCCCCATGTGTGTTTCATGAAGGTATAGACATTACACGGCGAGCTGTCCGGCAGTCTATATAGGCGTGATAGATTATGGCGGAGGGAATGGATCTGACTCCAGACACCACGTGTTGGAGTCGCATCAGCGCAATAATTGCTGGGCGCTCGAGCTATATAAACCACAAAAAGCCTGAGCACGGGAAACCCCGTCCTCCAAACACTAACCGCATTTACGGCTACAAAAAACGGGATTCGTTTTTCCGCCTCCTTCATCTCACCGGCGATTATTTTTTTTTCTTCTCGACTTCATCAACATTTTTAACCCTATACACAAAACCTGCGGCTCTCCCGGAAGACTTAACAGAAAAATATGTACCATTTGCAGGCCTCGCGGGATTATAAATAGCCCTGTAAAGTATTGTTAGACCTTATTCCTTTGACTTTGAAAACTTTTGTGTGTGTACATAGCCTGCGGGTTTCCAGAGTGCCTTTCAGTTTGGCACAAAGACTTCAATGACGCACCTGGAGCTGCGCTTTGACTTTTCACTAAAGGAAGACAGACAAAAACTTTTTTGAGCATCTGGGTCGGCTGTTCCATTTTAGTCTGCGCTTTTTGTAATTGTATAGCCTATTACGCGCTCGGACATTTATTTGAAGTTATTTTTATCCGCACATGAGCAACTACGCCTGCGTTATGGCACATGGACTCTTCTCCTGAGTACTTGTCATTTAAAACATCAGCAAGTTTTCGAGGGTTGTTTTTCTTGACGGAGAAGTACATTTCATGCTGTTTGAAGGCGCCCACTAAAAGTTTGTAGTGGATCTGGGTTTGAAACGCGCTGTGCGCTTATCCAGTCCCATTTTCCATTGGCAGGCGCGCTGAGGTTCAGCGAGCAGCGGCGCACACTCCCGAGTTCTCCCTGAGTGTGCGAGAGTGGGAAAGAAAGAAAGAAAGTGGAGCTGGAGAGCCTTTGCTGCCTTTTCTGATAATCCACCGCTGTTGTGATGCGAATTCCCGTAGATCCCAGCGCCAGTCGGAGGTTCAGTCCGCCGTCCAGCAGCCTCCAGCCGGTCCCAGGGAAGATGAACGATGTGAGCTCTCCTGCCGGGCAGCCGGACGCAGCGGCACCGGTGCCAAGACTGCGTCCCCACGAAAACCGCAGCATGGCCGAGATCATCGCTGACCACCCGGCCGAGCTGGTCCGGACCGACAGCCCAAACTTTCTGTGCTCGGTCCTGCCCTCCCACTGGCGCTGCAACAAGACGCTGCCTGTCGCCTTCAAGGTGAGTCCCCGGCGCAGCATGTGCGGCTGAGTTCAGCGGTGGATCAGCCTCAGTGTGCTGCTGGTGATAAACAAAAGGAAAACAAGCAGTAAATAAGACCTCAGAAACTTTAAATGCCTGATTACTCTTCAACTTACATTCTGTCTTTATGCAAAATAAATGTTACAAATGTCAAATGTGAATGTGATGCTCGATCAGGAAGTTATTCCTGTGTCATTACAAATTATAGTAAAGAAAAAATCCAAATTGATAGGGAATAATAATTAGGAAAAAAAAATATCATTGTGATGTTTCAAATGGCTTTATTTTAAAAGCCAGAGTGTAAGGTATAATGTGTCAACAGTAAAATAAGAAAGCAATTGTTTTTTCCTCTTTTATGTTAATAAATATAGAATTGAGAGTTTTTTTAAAACGTCTCCTATTCAGTAAATTATACAACAACTCACATTGAAGCTGCTAAAATCACATTTTCTCATAATTTATTATGTGACAGGAGTTTTAATAAATATTACAACATGTGATATATATTTTACCACCACATTTTGTCAGGTGTAATCACCATTGTAATATTTTTTTTAAACACATTTGGGTTTTCTCTTTACATGTTGCATTTGATTGAGCATGCTTTTTAAATGCACTAAAAATGAGGCTTTATATATTTTAGGCCTCTGTAGACACTTTTGAAGCTTTGACATTTATTTTTGCACTTGCTTTCACAGGAATTAATTACTTAGATACATCATTTAAAGGATAGATCAAAGACACTGTAAAGAGGAAATTTGTAGCTGTAGCTCTGGCTCTAAATCAAATGTGACACTTTTTAAAATATAAGTGTTATTTAACAATTCTTACTGCCACAGCTCTGTAATCATGGTAGATCTGTAGGGCCTGCTCGTCTTCTTTTATCTGCCTCCAAAAATCTAAACGATAACACCAGGCGCTCTTGTTTGAATGATGACTCTCATAATGACGTTTATCTTAATATCAAACTGCTTCACTAGAATAAAATTAAAGACATTTATCAGCTTAATTTAGGGGAGGGTGGCATGATGATAAATGATGAGTCTACAACTGAGAATAATATAAATGCCTTTGAAGTGAAATTAAGTTTTTTTGTTAATGCAGGGAAGAGAATATGTTTTTCTATGCATACTGACAATCCATCATGCTCCATTCCCTTTACAGTTTATCCTAAAGTTATTGAGTTTCTGCCCTTTGACCTCTCTGTTCCTGGCAGGTTGTTGCCCTCGGAGACATACCGGACGGGACCGTTGTCACCGTGATGGCAGGCAACGATGAGAACTACTCCGCAGAGCTGCGTAACGCCTCTGGTGTGATGAAGAACCAAGTGGCACGTTTCAACGACCTTCGCTTTGTGGGCCGCAGTGGCAGAGGTGAGGCCTGAAACGCGCTGCACACACAGCTACTGCTCAGCAGGATCTATTAGGTTCAGTGGTGTGGATTAGTGGCCACATTCCCTTCGTGGCAACCACATAATGATCTAACTCCAGACCCAAATCCCACCACCCATGTGCTGCAGTCTGAGAGGTGAATCATCTTTAAATGAGACTCTTTAAGATATAATGTTTAACACATTTTCTTTTAAGCAACAAAGATGATTGCAACTGTCCAGCAGCAGCTACCTTAGTAAGTGTTGATCTGTAGAAGATGTCTTTTTTTACAGTAAATATTCACCTGACATGACCCAGCTCAGTTGAGGCTCATAAACATGTTGGGTGTTGCTGTGCTGATCACTCTCCACTCATATCTTCAGGCTGTTAGGCAGAAGTCAAATGGCATTCCATGAATGTTTGGCATCACTAGAGCGACTCAAAGTTACTCGTTACTTAATTGTGTTATTTACAATTTAAGATTTGGCACAGCATGATCTCGCCCTCTCTCACTCCTTCCAAACTTTCTGGAACTATTTTCTGTTATTTTGTACAAATCTCGCACAACAAGGCCTCCTACGATAAGTTGATGATGATAAGTGCTGTCAGCAGCTCCACAAGTGACTTTTCTTCTCAGTTTCCTTCTCTGTTGTAGCTGTCAAAAAGGGGGAGGAACAAGGGGAAGTCAGGAGGGATGGAGGGGTGATAAAGCACAGAGAGGAGTGGAAAGGAGGCATGGTGGCTGGACCTGTTGCCATTGGAGATCTTGTGTGCGTCCCTTTACTGTGACACAGAATCTAGTAACAGGAAGTGACATAGGAGCCAGGGTAGATCAGACTACGAGGTGTCTGAAATGAATACCCTGTAATGACGAAGATAAGTACAAGCAGAGCGAACTGATAGGATGTTAGATTGCTAAATGTCATGCACAGAGAGGCGGAGAGAGCCAACAGAGATGGACGCGGATCGATAGTTACTGAGCTAAATTGGTGCCACTGTACTAGTGATAGCATGGATGCAGAGAGAGGAATCAGATACAGATGTGTAGTAGTGTACAGGGATACGTTAACAGTAAGCACAAATTAGATCACAGGTAATGGATGACAGCAGCAATGACTGCAGGGAGGCAGGGAAGTGACGTCTACGATGTTCCACTTTATCAGAGATCACTAGCTCTGCTTAACCCACATGCACCTCAAATCAGGCATGTGGGGCACCTGTTGCATCAGTGATCTGTATCTTATCACCTGTTTGAGAAACATGTTTACACAGAGCTGAGATGCAGAGCAGATAAGGGATGAGGAAGTGCACAAGTAGATGGCTGAGACTGAATGGACAGCTGCTTAGATGAGTCGCTGCAGTAACCTGCCCCCCACTTCCTGTTTCCTGCACACAGCCATAGTTACATGACGCGTCTGCATACCTCAGACGTTAGTGTTGTTGCTGACTTGGCTGTTGCTCTCTGATTCACAGCATTCCTTTTGCGAGCACATAGGAGCATACACACTTGCTCAGACAAACGCTCGAACCCCAAGGCAACAACTGCTGGGGGATTATCGAGAAAGGAAGTGACTATTAAAATGCCTCTCGCCCACTCACACTGTATTAAACATTCTGGATAACAAGATACGGGCTCCTGCAGTCAATCCTCCATTTAGGCTCTGCCAAAGAACCTAAATAGACCCTCTCAAACAGCCAATGTTGTCTGTCATTATTCTTCTCAAAGACGATTTTTCCCAGTTTGTATTGGCTATTATGCGACTGCAACCACACTTGTGACTCGGGATGGTTTCGACATGAATACTGGTCATTGTCTCCAGTGGATGGTATGTCATTTGATGTTGTTTGATGTCACCACAGGCAAGAGCTTCACATTGACAATCACAGTATTCACCAACCCACCACAAGTGGCCACTTACCATCGAGCCATAAAGGTCACCGTTGATGGACCACGTGAGCCCAGGAGTGAGTACCAATGCATACACACATGCTTACACACACTACATAATCCACAGTTCTTCCTTTAATTTGGAAAACTAATGTTGTCACAAAATATCTGTAAGCATTTCCCATAATGCCTACTCAATAATTTAACCCTGCATCTCTAGTCTGTGATGCATACTTTCTGATGACATCATCAGGCATCATTAGACTGTGGAAAATACACCACAGAGATACAGTGACTCAACAGTTTTAAAGCTGTATTCAACATGGTGTGCAAAATCTGTAGAATGTCCCTTTAAGTGAGCTGTGGGAGTGTCTCCCTGGCAGGAAGTACCTAGATTAAATGATGATTGTAAAATGTAATTCACTTAATTAGAAATTAAGAGGTTTATTGATTAAGATAACCCCTCAAAGCACCTCAGTTTGATGTGATAGTCACAGAAAGAGGAGAAATAAAAATATTCTTGAGAGGGTACACTGGGTAGCAGAGTGCTAGCATCAGCTCATTTTAATGGGCCATATAAAAACAACTGAGGAGGAAAAAAAAACTTTACTATAGCCATCAGTGCCAACTGGTCTGGCATGCAGCTGTTTCCACAACCCTCCTCCCTGTTCATAAAAAAAAAAACATATTCTCATCTTGTGGCGTCTCACTGAACAATATCACATCACAAACAACCCACCCACCCGCCTGCCCTGTCACATATGGCACCAGGAAACACAGAGACACAGCGGAGCCGGGAGACAGTAGGATTAGTACCACCATCAGTCTCTGTTGTAGGAAAACCTGCCTGTGGTGCCAGAAAATGCCTCACACACTCGACATTCAGCGCTCATCAACATGCGCCCTGAAACAAAGGCATATGCTTGTCCTCAAACGCACATGTACACTCACAATCACACCCTCTTCGCCCCCTACTCCCCCTCGCCATCCGTTCTCACTCTTGTTTGATCAAAAGCATTTCCTGTGCATCTGCTGTCCCCCATCAGAGGACTTTCAAACAAGTCCTGTTATTTGGTGGCGAGCAGATGAGAGTCGGAACTAAATTTGTTTATAAAAGCTCAGTTTGGTTTCAACAAAAGTTGTCTTCTTAGATTTGTGTCCAGGAAGTCTTACATGAAAGGCTGAAAATGTGAGTCACTAAACTAAAGACAACCTAATGTCAGGTGAGAGGAGCCTGGCAAAGTGAAAAAGACTTAACACATTCATCCATTGTTTTTCCTCCTATTTTCTCAATTTGTGGTCTTACAAAAAGCTTTAAAGTTAAGCCCAACTTTAGTCTCTGGGCAGTAATTTAGGCAATAAAGACTATGTCATCATATATAACCTCTGAACTCCTTTCCTTTGCTGTTAAGTGGTCAGAATTACAGTGATGGTGTAATTTACCTAGAAACTACAGCCAGAACACGTCTCCCTCTCAGGGGTCATTAAGCCGAGGTCGAAGGGTGGCAAAACACACATGTGCCCTCTCCACCGTGGCCTCCCCTCCTCCATGTTTCCAGCACGGACTCTGTTAGCTATATGAGCAATGGCTGCCTCCAGAGCTGTGATTCTATCTGTGAACGCTTCATTGAGACATGGGGGGCTTTGTCGTCCATTACAGCTCTATTTTGTGTTAAACGAGTGGGTAATTAGGAGGCCTGTGGTACACCAGGCCTTCACAGGGAGGGGTCTGCACAGAGAAGGAACAGTAGGCTGTCTTAAAGTTGACACACACTGGCACTCTGTGGCCCTTCTCTGTAAAAACACTGTGTTGATTCTGGGAAAAAAAAGTTGACAATAACACTAGATTGGATTATTTTCATCACTTTTCAATGTTTTATTGCTGCTTTATCTCCTCGTTAATGACTTGCCTGGTTGTGGGTGTCTCACTCTGGACGGACATTTTGTGTCAGTGTGTCTGATGAGCCTTATGGTAGCCATATGAGGCTTCCTGAGGGATGTCAGCAGTTCTAATATCAGTGGAGGAATAAAGTAGGACCACCCGCAAATGAACAGGGGCTCATATCTCTGAACTGTGGAGCCAAGCTTTAGTTAATTAATTGCGTGGTCAGAGCGGTGAATATCAGTGGGGCCCAGTTTGAAGATCTGTGGTGTGATTTTTTTCCTCAGAGGTTTACAGTTTGTATGTGTGTGTGCGGGTATGGTAAGTGGTTAGTCAGGTCCCTCTGGCCACTGTGTTATTAGCGGGAGGCTAACTCGGTTTCTGTGGCTCACATTGTGCTTAATCGCTTGATAGTTCTTGGTTACCCTGTGGTTTGCCACTGCACCAACAACTTGACGAGTGTGTGTGTACACACACGTGCATGGCCGTGTGCATTTGCGCATGCCAGCATAGGCATGTAGATATAATATGCAAAAGCATGTAGTGTTATTAGTGTCTGCTGGTGTGCACCCACATGACATGATTTGCAGAGAGAGCGAGAGTGTGTGTTATTGGTGTCATTAGTCTAGTGTAGCCACAGTGCTGATTTGGAGCAGAGCTAATAGGCCTCATTAAATGTCATTTTGAGCTAATAGACAGGGAGTGGCTGTTTAAACCAGTGTGCTTTTATAGGTGGTTCTGTCTCCCTTCAGCTGCTCCTGATGGTGGCTATGGCCAGCTGAGACAAACTTCCTGAGTGATAATAGCCGAGTCGTAATAACACAATATACAAGGCTTTCTGTCCAAACCCACTGTTCTCATTATAGTTAATTGATGACAGACAAACATGGAAGGTGGCAAAAACCATTGTGGCATCACACATACCGTGTCTTGCTGTGGCATATTCCAGTGGTTATTCTGCATAACTGAGTGATTGTAACGTGTGTCAGTGGTGGAGGTTAGTGGTCAGGCCTGTCTCTGCTCTCTGGGATTTGAAGCTGGTGAGTCTTGGGGGTTCTGGGCTTGGGGACGGGGTCGTGTTTTGGTTCGGTTTTGGTCAGGGTGTTAACAAGTCTGGTGAAGAGGCCCTGGGTACTTACAAGCCTGCAGACAATATTAGTGGTTCAGGAGACCTATCTGCCAAGCCAAACTCTTCCGCTCTCACACATTGATGTATGTATACAGTTGTGACTATATTTTCCATAGTTGCAACTTTAAATAGATTAAAAAAACATAAAAATAGGCTGTGCCTCTGATCATACTGCGCTGTGTGATTGACACAAAGTCTGGCTGGAAAAAATACTGTATTATGTGCATGCCTGTTAAGCATAATGTATATTTCTATCTCTTTACTGTTATAAATGTATAGTGCCTGTGGTAATGCCTCATATGCATTTAGTCGGATAGCATACACATATTTTGTCATCCTTCAGTATCACACTGTTGTAGTCAAGTGTAATCCAGTAATGTAACAGAATAAAAATATGGCTGATCATACACTATACCCCTTCCTAATCTGGGATGGCCTCTCATTGAAAGTTTGGTCAGGTTACTTACCAGGGCCTAGGTTGGCACATGGTAAATCAGAGTAAAAGCAGCCATTTGTTTTTGTCATGTCGATAATAGTTTTGAATTGAGAATGGTCCCTTAGCTAAGCCCCACCCCTTTGTTTTAGTGCACTCCCTTTATATGATCCAGTGTTTTTATAAAAATCAGGAAAAGCGAGCATCCCATCCCATCATGACAGAAAAAAAGCTGAAAAGATGGTAATGTATTCAGGGTTAGAATTGGAAATGCATCAGAACCAGTACTGGCCAGTACTGCAGCCAGGCAGCAGGGGGCAATTGAGATGTTTTGGCCAGACTTTTGGAAAGCTGTCAGGTCATCCAGTGTTCATATGCAGTCTATGTTTCAATCAGATGCCAAAATGGCAATCAAACTGAACTGTGAGGTTGCCAGAGGATTCCTATGAACAACTGAATTGAAGAGTTGGATAGGTTACAGCACTGCAGCACTGGCAGGAATCATTATAAGTAAATGAGATACCTTCATTAGCATTAGTCATGATGACACCAAAAAGCCTCAGAGCAGCGTCATCACACACACCCACACACAAGTCACTACATGTGCAGGAAGGGTACTATTACCTGCTGTAAGGTCTGGGCTTTGTTTCCCTACAACAGCCATTTATACTCACAGCTAAATTCTAAAACAAATTACATTTTACCACAATATTTAGATGACATCAGCCAGCTGTCATTTAATTTCTTTACATTATGTAGAGAGATGAAGGCCTTTATGTGCTTGGATTATTGAAGCCTGCCTAAAGCAACCTCTCTAGAAACAGAGCCTGTGTTTGTTCAGCATACAGGTAATTAAAGAGAGCTTCAGAAGATCCACCTATCTGCCGCTGCCTCGCTTGAAGCAGCTTTTAACAAAGGGAGCCGGACAAATAAAACTCACCCAAACATCAAGAAGAAAAGAAATGAAAAGAGGGAGAAGAGGGGGGGGGTTGAGGAAAAAAATACTACAGGCTTTTCCAGAGGCAGCCAGTCACTTGAATGTCTTATGAAGTTCCTTGAAGAGGTGCCAGGGCCTCTACAATGCAAAACACAAAATTATTCAGTGGGAGGGAGAGACAAAGGGGAAGACAGAAGAATAAAGAGTGAGAAGGGGGAGGCAAAAAGTGAATCATGAAAAGAGATAAAGAGGCAAAGTCTGGATTTGGTTGCAACACAAAAAAACATCTCAGAGGGGTTTGTTCTCCCCTGTTCTGAATCAAAACACTTTAATGTGAGCAGAGAGGTGCAGAGGGAGCCTGTCTGAAACCACACACAAGCCAAACTGTGTGTGTGTGAGAGAGAGAGAGAATGTGTGTGTGTGTGTGAGTGTGCACCCTTTAAACTTTGTACAGTATTGTACAAATGTGTATAAAGTGTGTTTGCATTCAATAAATGTATCTCCTTTGGGAAGTCTTGTGTATGTATGATGTGTGTGTGTGTGTGTGTGTGTGTGTGTGTGTGCCCTTCCCTTGCCTGGCTAGCTTCCTCCAGGCTGGAACGCATGGACCACACAGACGGCTGGCAGCGCTCCACGACAGCCTGGCTCCCTTTTTCTCCTTCTCTCCTTCGCTTGCTGCCTTGTCTCCAACACCTCCTCTTTCGTCTCTCTCTCTCTCTCTCTCTCTTTTTTTCACTTCCTCCTCCTTTCCTCCCCTTCTCTTCTCTTTCTTTTCTCATTCTCTCTACGAGACCCCCATGGTAGACGGGTGTTTGGCTGTCACCCCTTGAGCCACGCTCTGCCAACTTCAGATTGCCACCTGAAATAATTCATTGTTTCTGACCGGTCACAAAAATAACATGGCCACTGCGAGAGCTTCAAATAAAAAAGTGAAATATGGACCCAGCATATTCATTCATCGACTTTACTGTTCCACTGTGAGATGACTGACACAGACACACACGCAAACACAGCACAGACTGGCTGATTCAACCCTGGCTCCATGAACATGGGGGGTTTTCTGAATCAGCCCCAAAGATACATTCATCCACCCAGTGATCATAAACCAGACTGAAGGGCTTCGAGGGCATGACGTGACACCAAATAGTATAAATTATCCCATTTATTCAGGATTTTCTGGCACTGTGCATTTTCCTCACATGTTACTTAGTCAGGCAGCAAGCAGGAGAGTTTCTGTCTGTGGAGTTGTCTGTGGTGATAGCTGAAACTTTGAAAATAAGGAGGGGCTTATATCATTTTTTTGCAGTAGATGATATGTGGAAACATCAGCTTAGCCTTGCATAAGAAAACACCTAACCTAACTGTGTCTAATTTATCTTAATTTAATTTTTAGACAAAACTAATTTCTTATCTTTGCTAAGCTTTGCTCTGTTGCTCCTGGCTGTAGCTCACATGTTTTTGCCAAATAGACACAAGAGTTGTATAAATCTTTTGGTTCTAGGAAAGACTTTATTCACTATTCATAATATTTCTTCAAGCTACGTATGATTTTAAAAAGTACATTGATACGCATGTCATATGAAATCCTCATTTCCTAGCTAAAGAAACAATATCTATATATATGTTCAGCCGGGCCATATGAAGGAACGGCTAACTGTTAGCTAAATCCCTGTGCTCAGGCTCAGATTCAACCTAATGCTGCCATTAATTACAGAAGACTTGTGTTCTGTTTGCTTACTTGTCCTCACTGATTT
Organism: Parambassis ranga; assembly: GCF_900634625.1. Taxonomy (NCBI): domain Eukaryota; kingdom Metazoa; phylum Chordata; class Actinopteri; family Ambassidae; genus Parambassis; species Parambassis ranga. The sequence goes on from NC_041043.1 coordinate 8,527,325, forward strand.
TATCAGATCAGCAGAGGTGAGCTGAATCCAGACACATGTCTCTGAGATGGCTGAAATAATACTTTTCTAGGATCAGTATGCAACTGTGTGATTAGAGATACTATCCATTGAGGTGTTATCTCATCATTATTAATCTTTTTTTTGTGCGTGTGTGCACATCTGCAAGTGTGTAATGATGCTTGTGTGCATGATTGCATGTGCAGAAGTGCGCTTCCCTTTTGTGCGTGTGTGTGTCTGTATTTCTGCATGTGTGCGCGAGTCGCTCACATCTGGTCTGAATCTGTCCATGTTTCCGGCCGCTGGCTGGGCAGGGAAGTGGCAGGCGCTATCGAAAATCTCCGCTGTTTTCACAGGGATGATGGGAATCTCAGGGACTTTCCCTACGGCAGTGAAATCATCCGCCTTTCCCGCTCCTTTAAATACCCTCGGCTCATTCCTCCGCCCAGCTAGGGTTCCGATAAAACAGCTGAGACGTCTTGTGTTTGGCAACAGTTGTCGTCTAAAAGGTGTAATTAACTCATGAAAAACTGTATTTACTGTCAAGCCTTGCTAAACTAATGGACTTGAGGTCTGGCTGTTCGGAGTGTAAATTGGACCTTAATGTGGTGCTTGAAATCCTGCATTCTTATAGGAGATAAAACTCAAAGCGTCCCTTAAAACAAGTTTTATCCATACATTCCTTGACTGTTAATTTTCTTCAAATTTAAATCTGGATCCTCCCCAACGTTGTTGAAATCCTATACTCTCTCTAACTATTTTACCATTCGTTGTACTCAGCACTCTCCTCTGTGCCTGAGTCGCCTGACTGGTTCAGACACATCCAGAACTCTTAATTTACTGGTCATCGGGGTCTCTTCCTCTCCATGTGCCTCCTCCCCACTTGTGTCTGTCCCCTTCTGTCTATCCTTCATCTCCTCTGGTCTCTCATTGCTATTTATTCCCATCTCTAGGAGACAGGCTGTGCACAAAGACTGCACTGTGTCCCGAGGCTTTTTTAGAATAGAAATTCGGTCTGTTGAAAATGGAAACGCTATGATTGACTGGGCACAGCTTGCACAGCGAGATGCAGGAATGCCAACTAGAAGCACAAATTATCCACAGAAACGATGGGGAAATATTATTAATGAAATATGGACATGAATTATGTTATAAAGTCTTCAATAAGATGAGGTTTTTAAGTAGCCCACATACACTCTCCACTCCAAAGCAGCTAGAAGAAGCAGATGATGAGATTGTCTGTTTATTTTCAGCTGGATGATGCCAGTCCAGTAACGTCATTGTAATAAAAATCATGGTCTGTCTGACTGTCACTGGCTGCTTTTTCACTGCCGCCATTCTCAAGTCTCATTTCATTGCAGTAGTATTCAGTATTAAAATTCCAAATTGATGTTCCAGAACAAATTAATGTGATGCGACGAGTCAGATGGTTTGTAAAGGCATATCCGGGCCTGAAGTCATGTTTTGTTGCTAAGCTGTGATGGGTGGTTTTCAAATAATTTATCCTTTGTCATTTTGCATTTATTTTACAATGAAAGTGAAAAGGCTGAGTCTAGCATGCAACAAAGCTCCTCGGTTGGGGTGTTGTTAATATCCAGTATGAGCTGTACAGCTCTTGTTTTACATGGACAGGCAGTTTATGCAGAAAGGTTAAAGTCTGTTTTTGAGTCACTTTTACTGGCGGTCGTTGTGCAGTCCCCCTTGCTACCTCTCTCTCACGGTATTATCACCCAAGAAGGACTGGTGGAATGCTGTTTCTTACACTATAGTAGAAAGCGAGCAACATGGCTATGAGAACCTGTAGGATGACCCTGTCCTGTAAGGTCAGTCACCATCACCATCACCATCACCACACATTTGGCCGTACATGTCAAAGGTCAACCTGCAATCTTGAGTTCTGTGTTTCCAAGAAAGCCAAATCAATGAGGTCTACCGATGAGGGAGGTGATGGGCTCTGTGCTGCTAGACTACCAGGGAAGGGGGTCACACTAAAACAGTGGCCTACTATACTGATCTCTGAGACAGCATCAAAAATGATTCAGCAAAGGAAGCACACCAGGACCCTCCTTCAATCTACAAGTCCATATTGGTGATGGCTGCCATCCAGAAATGTCCGTTTAAATATGTCCAACATCTACCCTCTTCATTTGATAGGTAAACACTCAGACTCAGTCCAAGGGATTCATATTATCCTCAGCTACTAGACTTAATGTGCTAGCTTCTGCCTCCACCTTAAGCGGCAGACTTATCAATCAAACCTTCTAAGATGTGTTTTTTTGTGTGTTATCTTTGATCTTAGTAATGACCCTGTAGTAACACAAATGATGATTCTCTTATTTCCCCTCTCGTCAACACCAAGTGTTGTAGGTATAGTGCCAGGCCTTTGTTCTGAGCCCATGCAGCAGCCAGGTTGAGCAGGATTCTGAAGTAGCTTGCTGTTTCTGCCTGAGCCAGCTGGAGCTCTGCCAAGCACAGCAGGAGTTTTCTACTCTCCTCTGTTTGATATTTACTTTACCGCCTTTACAGGGGAACTAGTGCAAGACCAGACAGACGCACACAAGACACAGGACTGTGTCAGAGTTAAAAAAGAACTGTGTGTGTGTATATGTGTGCACAGGCTTTTTTTTCTGCTCCACCTTTGCTAAACTATAGTCCACACCTGGGGCCCAGGGCAGGCTTTGATTTGGTTCCCACCATAGGGCTGACAAAGCAGACACAGCGAGTGACACATTGTGTTGTTTTTGTGTGCCAGCATTAAGTGTTCACTATGGGCATGTACTGCATTTGCATATTGGAGGAGTGTAGAGTTACAAGCCTGAAACAGTGATGAGAATTTAATAAGGAATATAAAGGGTGTGAAATTATCGGCAAAGGAATGCAGGAAACAAACAGGCATAATACATTTGGCATAGGTAATGACTCCTGTGGGGATAATAAGGCAATGGCGTGAGAGCTTGTGTTTACCTGAGGAAGATGCCTCAGGATAGAGCAACTCACAGTTTGCTTTCTTTTTTCTCACATGGTTGGTGATATGAGATATTTGCCTCAGTTTCTCTTAATTAGCAGGATGTAGGATCCCATTTCTAAAAGCCCCCGTACTTCCTTTTTGGCATGACACAGAAGAACAAACAGGCCGTATGCTGGGAACAGTAGCTGGATGTTCACAGCCATACATTTACATGTACAAAACATCACAGCAGTAATAATCAATGATTCATTATAAATGCATCCCTCAGTATAACCGGAGTATTTTTTGTTTTTCCCGCCTCTGTAGGGCATCGTCAAAAGCTCGAGGACCCTCCCAAAACTGGCCTGTTCTCAGACCGACTCACCGAGCTGGAGAGGATGAGAGTGAGGGTCACGGTCCCCACTCAAGCTCCACGGCCAACTCTCAACACAGCGGCCAACTCCTTCAACCCACAAGGACAGACACAGATAACAGGTGAGTGGCCATGATGAGGATGATGATGATGCAGCGTTCAGCCAACAAAACCACAAACATCCCAAAACTCCTTATACTGAACAATGAAACTTTTTTAATCATCAAACTTTGATGTGATGTTACAAATCAAGTTGACAAAAAGAAATCATACCACAGTATAATTAAAAATTAGTCATGTCTGATGCAACATACCACAAAAGAATTCTTTGATCAGGTGTTGCTGCAATGTCAGAAACATATTCTTCACAAATTGAATTACAGACAGACTTCATTGTTGTATTGTAAAGAGAATCTCAAATATTCTTAAACACTCAAGCTTCAAAGAAAATAGATTTTAACATCCGCAATAAAGCACCGCACTCAATAACCGAGCAGGCTGAAATATCAAACCCCCAGCTGGAGCCCACATCCTAATAGGAACAGCGGTTGTGTCACAAAACGTCCAGTGCAGTGTGTTACATCGCCTCTGAGATCGTCTGTCTTTCTCTACTCCACCACCCTATCAATCTACATCTTAGAAGGTAACACCATCTCTCACGGTTTGGGATAGCTGCTACTCGATCGCCCGCACCTCTGGAGGCTCATCACATGTCGTCAGTTAGCTCTTAGTTACTCTCTGGCCTGGCTTTGTGTGGCTACTTAGTGGATCATTTGAGGCATGGTTGAACAGCGTAGCAGTGTGGCAGTGGAGTATTATACACCGGGTTAAACATTCATTGTGAGTGAAATCCCTGCCAGGTACTTTATTGATTAGACATTTTTTGTGCTTGTGATTCAATATAAGCAATATTACACCTTCTAATTAAAGGACCATAATTGTTACTTCAACTGTCAACTGTATTCTTACTATTCTCTATTCATATAGTTATATAGTCCAGTCCATAGATTGTATATACCATTGGATGAGCTGTATGTCACCCATAGGGTTCAGAAGCATCATTGCAGGAGCATGAATGAAGCTGAGGTGAGAGGACAGGACTACATTACATTTAGCCTAGATAAGATAAGAGAACCCAGCAGCAGTCCTTTGTGAAACTGTCGTTGTACAGTCTGACCACTGTCGGGACAAAGGCCCTACCTTAGCGTTCCTTTTTGTACTAAGGCTAAACAAGCCACTCAAGGTCCCCACTGTCTCATACAGAGGATGAGAGGGGTTGTTCCGGATGCTTGACAACTTGGCCAACATCCTCATCTCACCTACAGAGTCCACTGAGTCCAGGGGACAGCCCAGGACTTGTCCATCTGTCGGTTAAAATAGTTGCAGTATTTAACACACTTTAACAGCAATCTGTAACTACATATGAAATGGACAGTAAATAATGTGTATAGATGTGTATAAATATAGCACATATAATCGTAAATTCTTGTCTCAATTAGCCTCTGCACTCTCTGTTGTGCTGCTGTGCAGACACAATGATAAAGTGTGGTTGTCTGCTGGTGTGTTTACACCCTGGTTGAGTGCCAGCAAGGCTCTCTGTGCCTCATCTGCTAGCAGAGCGTTTTATAAGGAAAACAGGAAGGTCTCCTCTTCGAAGGTAAACATTAGATGTGTCATTATGGAGGATGTTGCATAACTTGCCCCAACTGATACTTGCCCGTAAACACAAGCGCAGAGAAGCTCGGTCACTAAGATTGTCTACAGTTGTTGTGAATGTTACTGTCAAACTTTAGCAGAACAATTAGGATATTTGAAGAAGCATGTGGGCCACTGGTAATTATTCTTTCTTTCTTTTCTTTTCCTGCCTTTTTTTTCCTTCTTTCCCTTGCTCCATTTCTCCCCATCAGACCCTCGTCAGTCCCAGTCCTCTCCTCCCTGGTCATATGAACAGACGTATCCGTCCTACCTGAGTCCCATGGCATCCCCCTCAGTCCACTCCACCACCCCCCTCTCCTCCAGCCGAGGCACGGGCCTGCCAGCCATCAGTGATGTGCCTAGACGATTGCCAGGTAGAACCACTACTCTGCCACAACAGTGTCCCATCAGATAACGGATAACTAATGTTTTGCTATTCGCTAGAAGGGGAAAAAAAGACAGATACACACAATCTCATGCTAAGAAAAAAAGCAGAGACACATACAAACAAGAAACATTATGAGCTTCTATTTACCAGAAAATAATGCAGCACAGCATGCAGAACTGCTGTTCTCAGATGAACATAAGGAATGAGGCATGTTGTCCCACTGTCTCTCCAGAGAGCAGTTTGGATGAAGTTTTTCAAACAGTGGAGGAAAAAAAACGATTGTTTCCTTTTTTCCCACTGTAAGCCTTTGATCCCAGAGGAGTATGGGTAATAACAGGCCCAGGGATAATAACAGGCTCGTGACTGACAAATAAAGTGTCTTTACAGCGATACGCCACTCTCTCAAGGCATTCTGGGTAATTGCATTAGCCAGTCTGTTTGCAGTAACGGCAGCATCTGTGTTCCAATTTGTCTCTGTTTTTCCCCCAATGTGAAAGCTCCTTTTAAACCCCTACACACTGCCAGACCAGTTTCTCCCCTGTACACCTGTTTGACTCGCTGCCATGTGAATGTTTTTTTTCTACACCACTTTTTCTTTCTATTTCCTTGTGCTCACATACTACAACCACCTCTGTGTGTGTGTGTGTGTGCCTCGAGCTAGGGTGAGTGATTAAGCAATGCAGCCGTGTGACTCTGCATTAGAAAGGGTTTAAAATCCAGCCAGCTGCCTTGTCAGCTTTGATTAGTTTGGTCTTTCCCCTTCAGCTTTCATCTCCTGAGCGTCAGGCTTTGTTCTCCAAGTGACACATGCGCATGTGCGAGGATGCACACAAGCAGGGAAAGAAAAAAAACAAAACAAAAAAACAAAACAAAACACCCTTGCCGCCTCCCGCCTCCAGTGACTTGCACACCTCCAGTGCTTAATGCCTTCTAAGTGATGTGACTCAGATCTCTGGAGATCATGTTGACACCTCACCAGGCTGCTCTGTAACAGTATCCCACCACAGAACATACCGACAAGTACAAGCAGAAGCTGATATGGATGCTCAAACTCTGCACAATCCCACCCCCTCTCCACCTCCTCCTCCTCCTCCTCTTCTGCTCCTTTTTCTCTGCACACCTTCAAACACCGCATCTCACGTGTTGAGTTGGGATGTCGAACACCTTATTCTGAAGTGATGCATTAAAGGTTGTAGAATCCCTCCAAATATTTAGACATCCACTCTGGTTTCATTTAAATTAATAAAGGTCGACCTGGCTCATCATCACAGAAAACTATAATACTTAAAAGCAGTAGTGTATTGGTCATTTTCTGAGATCACACCACTTCTCCACAGTGGAGACAATCACTTACTATTCCTATTAGAATCAAATGGATCTCGTGGAAAGGAGGAAGTTTAAAGGCCTTAATTGGCAGCATATGCTATCTGACGCTAGCGACAATCCCAGCTTCGCAATTTCTTCCCTGCACATAAACACTGTGTCCCCCCCCTTCCTCACCACCCCCTGTCCTCTCGCAAGCAGACATGGTGACACGGAAGACGCCTGGTGATTTATGATAAGAGTGCAATGGCTGGACTAAACCGCTGAGAGGAGACTGGAGGGAGAGAGAGAGAGGGGGAGAGGGGGGAGGACCTCCTATTCTCCTTAAACTCTTCGCCCAGCGCGAAGCTCGCCACAGCCAGTTAGTGGTTTTTGGGTATTTTTTAAGGGATGAAGCGAAAAGAGGAACGAAGGGTGAGATGGAGCAGCTCCCTCTCCTCGCTCTCTCACACACACACACACACACATACATACTCACGAACACACACATACACACACACGCTGGAGCCGATGGGAGGCGAGGAGAGGAGCCACATCAGAGCTCAGCCCTGCCTCATTATGGATCTCATGGAAACTGTTTCTGCTCAAAGTGTTTCCACATGTGCAGCTTCTGATTCATCCCAACTGCTTTTTTATGTGCATACAGTATTCACACACACACACACACACACCACAGATACACACACACACATTTGCATGCATAAACAGTTATACAGATATACATAAACATGCACCGACACACTCACGCAGAAACATAAATATGCAGAGGTGTAAACATATTAAGTCACATGCCTGCTGTTTGTTAACTTTATCATAACTCTGGACTTGAAGTGAAAAACAACAATATTTATAGAAAAATGTAGTTCCATAATCTGGTTTAATACACATTTCAGGATTGAAATAACAATTGTTTCCTACTGTTTGATTTCTCAAGGGACGTATTTGTTAAATTCAATTACAGCACAAAGTGTCCAAGCCACAACACACAAGATGTTCCTAATAATATCTGATGCTGCTGATGTCAGAATACCCTATAAAGAAGAGTGTGTGTCTGTGTGTTTTTAGGTTCCTCCGACCTGAGCCCGTTCCCCGGACAGTTTGAACGTCAGTTCCCGGGCCTGTCCTCCCTCACAGAGAGCCGATTCTCCAGCCCTCGGATGCACTACCCAGCCACCTTCACCTACACCCCTCCCGTGACCTCAGCCATGTCACTGGGTAGCACCCACTACCACACCTACCTTCCTCCTCCTTACCCGGGCTCCACCCAGAGCCAGAGTGGACCCTTCCAGACCAGCAGCACACCGTACCTCTACTACGGCGCCTCATCTAATTCCTACCCCTTCTCCATGGTTCCTGGCGGAGACCGCTCGCCGTCCCGCATGATCCCGCCTTGCACTAGCGCCTCCACGGGCACTTCCCTGGTAAACCCTAACCTTCCCACCCAGACAGAGGGAGGGGTGGACGGCGACGGGAGCCACAGTAATTCCCCTACGGTTCTCAACCCCGGAGGCCGAATGGATGAAGCAGTCTGGAGGCCATATTGAAGAAGACCAGACAGATAAGAAGTCAACTGATGTCATGGTTTGAAAGCACAAAACCATTTTTTTATAATGAAAGGGGGATTTTGGAGCTCTCATCAGCTATCTCAGCCTTTTGCCTCAAAAATAAGGTCGAGATTAAAAGAAAAAGAAAAAAAAAACTTGTACGGACTTGTCTTCCTGGAATGTGTTTTGACCAAGGCACTACAAAGGGAGTCATCTCAGCAGTAATGAGAGAGACAGTTTTGGTTTACTAGGCCTATGTGGATGAGACATTATTTCAGTTTTATTGTAGTCCACAAAGCTAAGGGATGCTACGACAACATTTGTAAAAGACTGCCCCTTTTGTATAGTGTTTGTATTTCATTACGGCTTTTTTGCAGAGCATGTTTTTGTACTATGACAATATAAAAATGCAAGTTAAGCACTGAGTAGCAGGTCATGAGAGTAACACATATGTTACCTTGAAGCGGCGTGGACAGTAAATTTGCTTTAAACCAATTTAATTTAACTTGTATATTGTGGGTGAGACGTTGATGTAGATTGAGGCGTTTTTTTGTTTTTTCTTAGTTTTAACTTATAAAGCCATAAATTATGTATTGTATTTGAAACTTGAGTCAAAGAAGTGTAATCTGAATATTTTTGATGCATCTATATGACTAAGTTAAAATGATTTTTTTTTGATAGGTAATTTAAGAGAGTTCTTTTTTTTTGTAGCACCCAAAGTTTTAAATGGTTTCGAATATGAAATGTAATTTCCAAAGAGTATTGCAACACGTTCCTCCTGGTGTAACTTTCAGTTTAACTGCTCTACACATTAAGAGCCCGACATACTCGCGAGGCGTTGACACACATTTGGCTTCAAATTTAACCTTCGGTATTTATTGAGCAATAACTCGTATTGTGCCTCTTGGCAACACACAGTGAAAGAGAGCTTCAAATGGAGGAAAATAATTATCCATTTCTGCTTGATTTCTCTTCTCTGTCTAGTCTGACATGCACACTGATTCTTCAAAAAAAAAAAAAAAAACATGGTACATTTTCATTAGGATGCTTACAGTGATGCAGCAGGTCAAACTTTAAAGGTTCGGTTATTTTTTTGTGATACTCCTCAGGACTGGAATAATCCCTGGATGATCCCACAGATCTGCTCTATGTGTGTTTCTTTTTCATTTTTTTGTTTTCATGTTCAGCCTGGCTTAAAAACTCTTTCAAGATTATAGACTAAACATGCCAAGTCCATTATAGCTTTCATATCATGTGCAAAAAAAAAGATTGCTTTGAAAACATTTGTTACACAGGTTTTTCTTTTAGAAAAGAGACTGTGACATTCCTGCAGACACTTTTATTTATTTTATTTTATTTCGCTTTTTTGTCGGCTGATGATTTATAACATTGCTGCTCCTGCTCAACAGCTAATGTCACAAACCTGAAACCATTCTGCGGCCCCAGTGAGACGGGAGGTCTGAATTTAAAATGATTATATGAGTGCAAAAAAAGAGGTGATTGGATTCAGCTGCTGGCAGCAAACTGGTAACCAAAAAATATGGGAGAGTTGTGTACGTTTATTTCATAAAGCACTTATTTCTTGTTTTATTTCTAGCTGCACTTGCGGCTGGCTGCCAGCAGGGCTCGTGGTTTTTGGTCCTCAGTGCAGATATAACACTACTGGAGTCACACACACACACAGAATGGATAACACTTGGCCAAACAAGCCATTTACATTGGAGTTGAATTTGATCTCACAAGGCAGTTGGTATTTATTTGAAAAAAAAAATCAGACAGTATGATATTCAGTAGGTAATATAATAACCCAATTTGAAAAAGCTGAGAAAAACACAGGCCTGTCCAAGGATCAGGCTTCAAGCTTTTCATTGAAGGTTTGCACGCAGTCTCTGCAGAGGATGTTCTGATCTCGGTTAATGGAATTGAACATGTCACAGTACATTTCCCTGACCACTGTAGCCTAAATGAAAAGTCTTTTTGCTGTTACAGTGTAACATAAGAAACCAAATAACAGCCTTTTAGATTCAGATTTTATAGCATTTTCCCACTTTACAATTATATCCAGTGTCTCTATAGTTACTATGCACATCTGTTGGATTTCATCTGCTTTCTTTTTATACTCTGAAAAGGAAATGGTCTTTTTTTTAAAAAAAAAAAAACTGTTTACACCTCATTGCAGCACTGACATCCCGCTCTGTCCTCATCTGCTTTTGTTTGTCTTGTGTTTTATTTCCTTCCTCAGAAAACAAGAGGTTCTTTCTTTCTCTTTCTTTTTTTTATCTGTTGCATACAAACTGTCAAACTTTGTATTATTTAATGATCAACGTGTATGATATCCAGGAATTGTACTTTACCTTGCTCTCATGTAAAGTTTACTTGTTATTTCTATTGCTATGCTTCTTCTCATGAGCACTTGTCAGGAATTTGAATCTAATGGAGACTCCTGTTAGATTTTGCTGGTACGTTTCATAAAAATCATACGTTTGTTTGTTTTGTTTTTTTTTTAAAAAGGGACAAAAAAAACCTGACAACAGTGAGTGAAATTGGCATTGTGATTGTACATTTTGTCTATTTTAAGAATAAAATAGGAAATTTGTAACTTAGTTTTTGTTTTTGGATTGAAAAAGATGGCTGTCCTTTAAACTCACCATGACATCAAATCTGATGTTAGTGTGTTTTAATCTGGCCCATCTGTTCTGTAGGTGTTTGTCATGTTGAGTCATCCTGCACAGTTTAATTTTTTTGTTGTTGTTGAATGTTGTCCAGGACAACAGAAAGCTAACTTTTCTCATGGATGTTCTCCCTGTTGAGCTAGCAGCTAGCTTTACTTGTTACAGTGGGGATCATTGACAGTAAAAACTGTGGACAGAGCTTCCGTGACATCACTCGTGTGTTTCTAAAGAGCCGCTTTGAGGCTCGGTGGGAGGCTCCGGGACGCTCCGACTGCCGCCATGTTGACAGCGTCATAGTCCCCCAAAACTCCAAATACGGACAAAGAGGGGGGAGCACAAGTGGAGTTGAGGAGGTCAGGCGATCGTGGAAGAAGGAAACTTTTGCTGGGTTACAGCAATCGCCTGTCACAAAGCGGCAACACCCATAATTATGCGTAATTTTAGGTACAACTGACACTAGAAGAGAACTTTGAGACCAGAATGTTTTTTTGTACCAGGCTGTAAACATGTTCATTTCTGCTGTGAAGTCGGCCATTTTAACATGAGAGTCTATGGGAAATGACTTGCTTTTGGAGCCAGCCCCCAGTGGTTGTGGCGTGAACTACAAGTTTTGACACTTCCGCATGGGCTTCAAGTTTGAGCCCCGAAGGTTGCCACTTGCGCAGAACAGACAATTATTTGATATCAGGTTGGGCCATAAAAAGCTACTGGCACACCAGGTTGGGAATGTTATTATATACACCAGATTTGATACTAATGGTACCTGTGAGAACTTGAATGTAAAATGAATATGCAGAAGTCCACAAGCTTAATCTTTAATCTCTTCCGAAATAGTCACCAAGCAGTTGTAGGAGCAGTGTTGAGCGTATAAAGCACATTTAGTGGTGTCATCACTGGTCTGCCGCTCAGTCTGCACCAACATTGTCTTTGGACGAGGACTAAGGCAGGCTGGGGCCCCCTGCGCGCTCAGCCAGACTTACTACTGCCACTGCCACTGCCATGGCTGCATTTCAAAGGTACGCTGAGAAACCAGAGAGATGGAGACAGGAACAGAGACAGAGGCAGAACCAGGGAAGCTGTTTTACATTATTCCAAGACATAATAGAGCCAATCTAAGTGTGCACACACACACAAGCTGAAGCAGAGAGCGAGAGGGAGATCTGCACCATCCCCATGTATTTTTTTAAGCTTCAGATTGGGAACATTCTCGGGATTTCCCTGAATATAGATTGCGTGGAAAAAGCTCCCGTTGGTTTCAGGTTCACATTCTCTGCGTTCTCAGCCATGTCTAGCAATTATAATAATGAACTCCGGAGGAGCAGCGGGACCCAGACACCCAGGGAAATTAGCATAATGTCCTGCATGCACGGGAGAGACAGCAGCACCGAGGCAGACTCATTTAAGAGGGGTTGGTATCGAGTTTTTGTCCCTGTTAAACTTGGTGGTTGAACATGATGCCAGCGATGATGTACGCTTGATTTTTATACCAGGCTGTAAGTAGTTCTGCAGCAGCAGTAGACTCAACTTTTCTTCCTTATATTATGCAATCAAAACAGAGGAATACAAACAAGAGTTTATGAGGAGGCAAAACCACACACTCACACACACACACACAGCTGACAGCCCAATACAAACTGTTTACTTGACCTCTACAAACGTTTCAGAGAAGCAGCTCAGGCGGGAAGTGATCCTCAAGGGCCTCATACCACTCACAGAGCTGTATATCTCTTCCTATGTTTCCGTCTCCACTAACAGGGCTCTGTGCATGTGTGTGTGTGTGTGTGTTCCGTGCATCTTGATTTCTCATTTACTCCCAGGATAAACTCAACAGGCTCTCCAGTGTGGGCCCGGACTGTTGAATCAGCATGAAGCCTTGACCTTCCTGAACCTGCGCATTATCTGATGTCATCTGAGCCTAAACGATGGCGGCGACGGTTCACCTCCATGTCTCAGAGGAAGAGCTCCATCCATGCCCACCATGAAATACACCAAACTGAATATAATTTGCTCTGATTCTAATTGACCTCTCCCCACTCCCCCCCAACCAGAGATTTTCAAACTGTGACAACAACAACTGTGTACTTTGGCGCACTCTAGTGGCTTTTTTTTTTTTTTTTTAATTCAGCCTTAGGGACCTGGGGCCCACCTACAGCACACACTGTTCCAAAGTCAGGCTCCATGTGGCCAAACTAGCGCTTATTATGTTAGTGGGACTATTACACCCCACATTTTGCCTCAGCACATGAGCTATTTGTCCAAAAAAGGACTGGCAGAAAAATGAAAAGCCGTTCACCCTCACAGAGAGCAGGGTTGTAAAAGACAACTTGTCTCTTGACCTGTAATAAAAGAAATGATCAACTGGCAGTCGAGCCGCATCCAGGCCAGCAGCCCAGAACCCCTGTTACGTGCCGGTATTTGTTGTGTGTATGTCTGTCTCTGTTTTCTGTGCAGGTTTCCAAGTGCTTCCAGTGAACCAAGTGGATCATCCACACCTGAGGCCACTTGGCCCTCGTCAGCAGAAGTATATCAACTGGAGGTGTGCACATGGCCAGGGCCAGTGTGGGCCAACTTGTGGACGCACCCACCATGCGTCTTTGCTCCATCCAGAGGCACTAGAGCATGATAATCAGCGCTGATCTTTTTAGTTTTGCTTTTGTGTTTAATTTATTATTTTGTTATTCATTTAAGTTAATAAATTTAATTAATAGTCACTGTTTCCGACTGCCGTCTCTTTCTCAGGCCTGGGTAACATTATTGTTGCTTCCCCTCATCCCCTGGACTAACTGGGGAACGTAACAAATGGGGGCTCGTCCGGGATTTCCTACTGAGGGAGAGTTCCAGCAAGGTCTCGGTGACTATGTAGCTTTGTTGTAGCCATGTAGCCTGCTGGAAGCCTTGTGGTAAGTGTGAGCTTTAACCCCATTGACTGTCTTCCCAGTTTAGAATAGGTGAGTGCCCAGCTGGTCTGCTAGCAGTCCTTCCATCGGACACTCTTTTGTTATTTTGCCTTTCTTATTTTCGGAGCTAATCCTGGGTGGGGATCCAGTTCCCTGGCGGGGGTAGGCTTTCCAGGGCCTCGGCCACTGGAGTTCAGCCTTTAAAGACGCCTCGAGCCCGGCACGCTCCAGAAGACGGTTAGGTGAGTTTGTTTGGGCAGGAACTGGGACAGTCTGTGTAGGAACTCTGTATGGTTTAGCTTGTGTATTAGCATGCGCTTCGTTCTTGTGTTCTCTGCTGCAAGCAGAGGTGTGTTAGCGTACGCTTCGTCCTTTGTGTTTTCTCCGCTGTAGGCAGAGGTGTGCGAGTGTGCACTTTAGTTCGTGTGTTTCTCTGCTGGAGGCAGAGGTGTGTGTGCACACTCGGTTTTCATGTGTGTTAGCGTACGTTTCGTTGTGTTCTCTGCTGCGAGCAGGGGTGTGTGTTCGCGTGTGCTAAGACTTTGTGAGTTTCTCGCTGTGGGCAGAGGTGTTGCCGGGCGTGATTTGTGGTGCTGCCGGCCATAGTAGTGGCTGTGGCGGTAGCGTGTGTGGCCATGTGGCCTGTGATTCCTTAATTCAAAGGCAGAACTGGTTCTCTGGGCAGGACTTTCTGTGTTTCGTGTAGTGGGATCACTTCGTATGTGTTAACCCTCTAGTTTGCAAACCAGGGGTTTGCTTTTATGGGAGGGGGTGTTACGTGCCGGTACTTGTTGTGTGTATGTCTGTCTCTGCTTTCTGTGCAGGTTTCCAAGTGCTTCCAGTGAACCAAGTGGATCATCCACACCTGAGTCCACTTGGCCCTCGTCAGCAGAAGTATATCAACTGGAGGTGTGCACATGGCCGGGGCCAGTGTGGGCCAACTTGTGGACGCACACACCATGCGTCTTTGCTCCGTCCAGAGGGACTAGAGCATGATAATCAGCGCTGATCTTTTTAGTTTTGGCTTATGTGTTTGATTTACTATTTTGTTATTTGTTTAAGTTAATAAATTTAATTAATAGTCACTGTTTCCGACTGCTGTCTCTTTCTCAGGCCTGGGTAACATTATTGTTGCTTCCCCTCATCCCCTGGACTAACTGGGGAACGTAACAACCCCGCAGACATGCTTGGTTGTAAGGCGGCCTGACATCCTGCACCAGAATCCATTCATCACTAGATTAAAGCATGCCTGTGTCTTTAGCTCGCTTTGGAAACATTTGATTCCCTGAAACCATTTGCAGCTAAGTGAAACACGACTCAAAAGAAAAGTGCACTTATTGAAACCTAAAATGCCCTCATTTAATGAGTACTGCCAGTTCAAGTTATGCAATGCGATACTGGCCACGCTGCCTTAAAAAAAAAAAAATAGAGAAATGACTGTGAAAATGTGTATGTCAGGACCATGGAGAGCGACCAAACACACAAACAAAAGGCCTCTTTGTCCAAGACCTTCGCTTCATGTCAGTGTTTCAAATTATACGCCATCTCAGCTGTCAAAAAATGGCAAACTGTTGCAGCACGACTGAGTGTACAGAACATAAGACAGGATAAACCTACACTCCGGTGCCAAATATTCATGCAAAACAGGCCTTTTCCATAGGTTTTTAGCCAGGCAATAAAATTTCAAAAATTTGGGCAGAGGGCCCCATCTTTGCCTGAAACCGAGCATGAAGGAGCTCTGTGTGCTCCTTCTGTCAGATGAAGGGCTGTTAAAACTTTATCAGGCGAGTGTTAATTGAGAGCTAATGGACTGGTAATTCAGAGTAGCCACAGTGATCCACAGTTCACAACTGAATGACATACAACCATGGTGACATTTAGATCATGTTAGGAAAATCCACGGCCATGCTGGGGATGCCAGGCAAAAAAAAAAAAGCAGGGGAGTGGGGGGGGATGAAGGATGCCCGCCATCGTGTCTGGTTCTGCTTTAGACATTCATCCTCCATGTCTCCAAGGATCATAACTCGTGTTAGAGGCAGGTTTTATGGTTTATGACTGGAAAATAAAATGCTGTGTGTTTCCTGCAGGCGAAGCGATGATTTACAACTATGAATGATAAAGTGAGCGACCGCCTGACGGTGCGGATGTGTGAGGGCTGCTGAGGATCCAGACATGTCCGACATGTGGATGTGAGTGTGGTCGTATAGCGAGTGTGGTCACCACAGAGCGGTTATATACATTGGAACACAGCAGAGAGAGGGGAAAGTTCTGGCCCAAGAAAGAGTAGGTATCAATACCTGACATCATCATCTCACATAATTAGCACAGTGTCCACATCCTTCTCCAGTGACCGAGGATTATTTCATGTGGTTCACAACTGGAACCGAAACTCTAACCAGTAAATCTAACCGAGAGCAGAAATACCCCTGAGCCACGCTGTCTGCAGACATGCTTACTTATTTCATCGACTCCTCTCCAAAAAGCCAATCAGATATGTTTATTGTTATCTTCTGCCTAAATTTGGGCCTGATTATTTAAATACACAGAAAAACGTCTTGATCACCTGGCTCAGAGCTCAAACAGTCCTCACTGCGAGCCATGACAGGCCTGTCCCGGCCACTGTGCAGCTGATCTGAAGACAGGGGCTGCCGTGTGCCAAGATTTCTCTCTGGTGAGGTTGTCAGCCTTATGCCGAAACCACAGGCGCGCGCCAGGCAGATCAATAATCCCCATCAAACCTCACCACAAGTCACTCAAACCTCTGAGGGCAGTCGAGCAGAGGAGGGCTGGGGGACCTGCAGAGAATTTGATACTCTCTGAGATGCTCTCTGTCTCTGTGAGTGGAAGAGATGAGGACTCGTCTTCGTCAGCCCCGTCTCTCTTGTAAACATGATCTCCTGTTACGACATGGCTGCTGCGCTCTGATTAGACACTTCCTCCTTCAGCCTGAAGGACCTCAGCTCTCACCTTCTAAACGACTTGATGTGGACGTCACACGTCAGTTAATAAACAGACTGAGACTGGAAGCACAAAGTTGAATCTGTATGTCTGACCCAACTCTCTCTTGTATTATCATTAGGCTACATTCAAATTACTTTCACAGAGCAATATATGTTTGTTTTTTATGCCTGTATAACAGTAATCATCCAACAACCCACCTGTGTGATGATCTGTAGGTTGGTCATGTGTCAGTCCTGTCCAGTGGCTCCAGTGTCAGCCTTTTGCAGTGTTTCCACTTTGCATGAAAAAAAACCATGTTGTGATATAAACAAACTACAGCAAGGCCACCAGCAAATTATTGCTACTCACCTCTTGATGTTTGTTTAGACACTTGTCACCAACAGATGCAGAAACAAAAGAAATGCTAGCATATGTTGTGTTTAGAGAATAAAACGTGAACATTTATTAATATCAAACCCCAGATGAACGCTAACATGCTTTTCCTGCTTTGAGGACACATTCGTGCGGAACTCTAAAAAAACATTTCTTTCTAGAAAGCTCTTTCTGAGTTTGTGTGTTTATATACAAGCTGTTTCTTCCAATGATCCAATTCGGCTTTTTCTTGTTTTGTCACAGTAGAAGAAGAAGAACGAGAGGGGCAGGGAGAAGAAGAAGAAGAAGCCGTCGTCTAATTAGCCAACAAGCTAATCAGCCAATAAGCTATTAAGCTAACAGTATGTTGCTATCACTGCCGAAACAACATCCAGTTGGACGCTCCACACACTTGTTTACCGACCTTCGCTTCCAATATCCTGCAGATTTCACCACAGCAGCGAGTAAGTTTTCGCTTGTTTGTTACGTTTAGGTGTTGTGTTGCAAAAATTAAAGTTTTCTTTTTATTTGTAAAGCTCCGAAAACATAGTGACAGTCTTCAGGTCAAACATATTTATTGTTTAAAGAGTAAAGAGTTGCATCCAAGCTTAAAGAAAAGGAATCATTGTCTCTCTGTAAATGTAAAATAAAATAAAAAAGGGCACAAACCCGGACCATGTGTGGTTGTACTGCAAAAGTCAAAACAGCGTGAGATAACTAAACAAATGAAGCCCTTACTTCAGTTTAATCACACACATAATTTCTACTAAAAATGAAGGACAGCAGAAGGGAAAAGCAAACTTCACCTTAGGCTGAAACATATACAGGACGTCTCTCTCCTGGGTGCAATATCTACAGTGAGCAGCAGCTAAATCTGAGTTGTTCTGTGGAGGGGCACTGAGGCCTCCATGGCAGTATTTCTTAAACTATGGGGTCTGGTTCTTAATTGGATCACAAGTCTGTTTCTGGTAGGTCCTCACACGTCAAAAGGCACCAGTTTGTTTTAATCAGCTCAGGTCTCAAAGAAAGACTCAATTTACACAATTTATGCCTGAGCTGAGAAGGTTTACTAAACCTGGCTATAAAAGTGCACCGTGTGTGTGTGTGTGTATATATGTGTGTGTGTGTGTCCCTGTCAGCCTATACGGACTCAATGTGCTATGGTGGCCAAGGCCAGTGACTGGTAGATCCACTGGGAATGTAATAACAGATTAATGTGGCGTGCCAGGCCCCATGACCAGACGTGTTTGACGCTAATGCTCCACTGTATATTATCCAGCTTGCAGAAATGTTGGATGTGAGCGATGGGATCCAAGGACAGGGATGTTTAGGTACTAATTACCAAACAGCAAGGCACAAGTCTCGCTCCATATTTCCTTACTCCTGTGGAAACACTAGGCAGGCTCCATTTATTTTCTTTGACTGTTGTTTCTGGCAAGGCCGCGTCTCAGTAAACACCACTCGCCCACCATTGTAAATCCGACAGGCGCAGATCTTTCAAGTTAGACTCCTTTGAGGAAAAATGGAGACAGATCGGATGGCGGCGCTCGGGTTTTCCGTCTTAATGAGAGAGTGGAGAAGAGGGATGGCGTTTGATCCCTGGCATGGAAGCCTCTATTTAAGCCTGTCAACGGTCATCACTCTCTCTCTCTCCCCTTCTCTCTCTCTCTCTCTTTCTGTGTTATGGATAGAGAAACAGACCTGCACCACTGGATATGATCAGCTCAGTCAGACACACTTAACCCTTTTCACAACTAGAACACAGGCTCCTCTAGCACCTCTGCGATCCCTGACAACCTGCAAGTATCAGTGTTGATTGATCACCTTGCTGGAAAAGAAAAGAAAAGGCAGAAGCAGATCTGTGAAAATATTATTTTATTTGTAGAGCTTTGCAGTGAGCAAGCCTCTCAGTCATCATGCTCCAATTTCATATCATATGTTTGTCCAAACCACACAAGAGCCTTATGGTTCTGCAAGGAAGTCGTGCTATAGTTGTAGCCTGATGGCAAGCCAAAGACGATAAGCCCCAAGACAAATTTCCATCCTCCTCTACGTGGACAATGAAACTTTTGAACTTTAACTTTTTAGGCTGCGGATGTTGATAGACTCCTTGGAGCGGAGGAAATGTCTTTCTGATGAAGGGACTGGAGGGGCAGGAGCTCCTGACCACCGTGGACCTGGCCTGGAAGACGCTTTTCAACGCAGCACTAATGGCTCCACCTAATCAGGCCTGATTGGGGCTGCTAAATAAATACTCTCTCCATTTATAATATCATGTGTAACTTAAGACAAAATCAATACCTCGACCGAACACTAATAGCTAGAGGCAAAACAAACGTCTCAGCTCTGGCTGCAATACATTTTTCAGAATGAGTCCATCAGTGACATTGGCATGGATTTCTGAAAATTTCCAAAATTAAAGGCACATAGATGAGGATTTTTTTTTCATTTTGAAAAGGATCAATATCATGTTTAAAACAGATCATGCTTCAATCAGTTCAGAAACAAGCTTTGCTGTCATTTTTAATGCCCTCATTAGCTACATGTTCTTCTATTTTTCTACAAATCAAACTTCCAGAAGCAGAAGTGAATCTCAAGTTTCGTGTAAGGAAAAAAAAAGAAAAGAAGTAATGAATGACAATCGAAATGGAAAAGCAGATTGGAATGGTCATATTCAGCAAAACAATTAGCATCAATCATCAATCACAGATGAATCAAGGTGTCTCCCTGGGAGCCAGAGCTTGATAATAAACACTGGAGTCAGACTAGACTTCTGCGGGCTTGGGAATAAATAAAGTGAACGACCTCGACATCAGCAGCTAGTAAAATGTTTGGCTGTGTGTGCTGGAGAATGTATGAAAGAGAGCTTTGTGTTAGTTATGAGAAATAAATACAGACAGACACAATCATGTAAGAGTTATGTCAGAAGTTTCACAGCAGCAAAACCTGCGTTTGTGAATCAAGTTAAATGTGTTTGATTTATCTTCTGCTTCTCCTCTGTTCAGCCACATCTGCTTATGTGATTGAAACACCATATACACTGACTTTCTGAAATCCGTCACATCTGGAGCTGTTGAGCAGCATAAGCCGCCCTACAACGCAGACATCTGACAGGGTTTCTAAAGGACATTTTCAGAGGTGATGCTTTTATGTGTTGCTGCTTTGTTTTTTTTTTTTTGATTGAGCTCAGGTCAGTTGGTGGGTTACTTGGCCAGTCTCCTCGCCACGTCTTTGTAGGCGGCCTCGATCTCAGAGTCAGCTGCGCAGGTGTTGGTGAACTCGTCTCGTGCGTAGGCGCTCTTCAGATAGCGCCACACTCCAGTCATGTCTGAGGGGATGTCGTAGTTGCGGTACTTCTTAGCAACAACCTAGAAGAAAATGAAAGCTGCGATCAGTCTCATTTACTGCATCCCAGGAGGTGTTTTCTAGATGAGCTACTGTGAATTTATATCAACTTAATTCTAGTACTACTACAATAACAGCAGTACTAGAAGTGCATTCACTCAAGTTGCTTGTAGTTGATTTTTTTTCCATTTATCATCATCACTGTATCTCAGAGCGAAGTGTTGTTGTTTTAAAACAGTAGTTCCTGGAGGCAAAACAGCCCAACTTGCTGTGCGGCCTATTGTTTTAGTGCAACGACTTAAGAAGGAATGACTTTGGGTAGCATGCTGTTAAATTTGTGTCCTTTTTTTTCTTATAACACAAGTATCTGCACTCGGTCAATCACAAGACAGAGACAGCAAGATGTTTCTAATAGGCTATGAACCTATTAGCACTGGCTTGCTCCCTTGAACCAAAGTCAGATTGGTTGTTTACCTCTCATATCTGCCCCCTTAGTAGTTTAAGGCCTGCCAAAATCAAAGTATACCTAATAAGGATGTAATTAGTTTAGGTGGCAGTAGAGCAGTCATCTAAAACTGAGGGGCAGAGGGTGGGAAAATGATTAAAAAGAGTTGGCTAAAGTCATTGTGCTGACTAACATTCAACTAGGATAATTTTCTTATCTTTTTTGTTCAGCGTATGAATGAAACATGGTCAACAATTCTGACATAATATCCAGATATAACAAATCAAACAATGAAGTATTGAGCATCATTTCCTTCTGTCTTTACCTTGACTATGTGCAGTTTAGGCAGCAGGTTGCAGTCTGCTAGAGTGAACTCGTTCCCATCCAGGAAGCATCGGTTGGAGCCCTTCTCCTCCTCCATACTGTCAGCATCGATCTCATCTGGCAGGGGGGTGTTCAGGTAGTCATCCAGCTTCTTTAGGGCCCTGCTTAAGGCTTTCTCCAAGACTAAGTCACACACAAACACATAGTGTTGTCACTAGGTGGCAGCACAGTAAATTATATTACTTAGTCCATTCCTCAAAAACTGGACTCTGCTTCTACCTAGTGGAGGAATACAGTAACTGCATCATGTATTTTTTCATCATGTTCTGTTGTACATGAGAGTATAAATGGTACAAAGTGAGCGGCCCACCAGCGTTGGCCTCTAGTTTGGTGTTCTTGATGTAGGCTGAGAACTTGGCGAAGATGTCATTTCCAGCTGTGTTGGACTCTCTCTGCTTGGCAGCGAGTTTAGGATACCTGAGCAGACGGGGTGACAGACGCAGGAGACGCAGTCAGGAGACGCATTCAAACCAAACCATCTGGATAGCATTAACACCTGGACTGGAGCTCAGCTCAGACTTAAAACATGTTATACTCTCACACCGCGTTGGCCGCTCGCCCTTTAAGCTCTCTCACACTAAGGTCCATTTATAATGTAAAAAACTTTACAGGCAATAAAAGAAAGATTTAGTTAATCTGACATTTTTTTTCTCTGCAAACGTTCAAACACACACACAGCAGCTCTGATGTTTTTTTGGAAATAAGAAAAGCCTAAATTTGCTAAATTTACACTGTTGACAGTGTAGCTTTGGATGTAGACATTTAAATGTACCTGATTCACATACAGAAGATTTACAACAGCCATAAACAACAACAGTTCTATCAGTCAGCCTTCATCAAATACAGCACTCTTTTACTAGATGGGGGAGTTTCCTGTTCTTTCAACAGTGCTGCTGAGGTAAAATAAATCGAGCCAAAGGCAGGATGTGCTCAGTCAGGGGTATAATCTGATATGCAGTGTTATAAAGATGAATTACTTTGGAGGACTGAGCATTTCCTCGAGAAACTCTTCGATCTTGTTGATATCCGTCTTGACCTCTCCATTGAAGGTCAGGAATGGAGGGTGTGTCCCCGGCGCCAGGTTGTGCAGATCTGCAGGTTTTCTGCTCAGAGAGAAAGCAAAGAGTCAGGAGAAGCAAAGATACAGCAGATGTACTTTTGTTGCTGTTGTTGTTGTTCTTCTGAGTTCTGTATTCTGACCTTTTGAGGTCAACGGTTGTGACGTTGAACACGACTCCTTTGAGCCAGAGAATCATGAAGAGACGCTGAGAGAAGGGACAGTTGCCGATGCTTTCTCCATCACTGCCGGCCTGCACACAAACGCAAGATGACAAAAACGCAGTGTCTATTATATTAAGTTACAGGGTCAGAGGTCACTTCACGGCTGGCTGCTAAACCATTTCCACTGGGTATTAGCACTAGGATGCATGTGTTATAAACTTGATCCCATTTTTAATAGGGGCTGAGCATGGCACAGTAAAATACCTGTGGAAAATGGTAGCTCCAGCTGAGGGACAGAATGCGCTTTTCTGTCTAATTCTGGTCTAGCTCAAGTTAGAAAAAAGAAAGTATGTTTTTTTTTAAATATAAAACTGGCCTGAGGATGGGTGCAAAATGTTTAAATGAAACCTGAAATACTCATATAGCGTATCTTAGAGCCCAATTGTTAGTCTTCAAAAATCTAATCCTGCAGTGACAAGACAAGAGGTTAAAGTTGTATGTTTTCCTGTTAGCTGTGCTACATAGAATCACTTCCCCTCAGACACTCGTACTCTTGCAGTGATATCATGTGTCTGCGTGTATGGAGAGCACCAACAGTGATACCTGATCTACTGGCCCAGCTGAATAATACATAGGGATTCTATCAGCTGGTTCACTGGCCATCAGGGCACAGAGTGCAGGATCTGACCTGCAGCCACACACACACAGACCCACAACACACACAGCATAATAAGTGCACTGACCTCACGGCCACCAGGATGAGATTTGGAGTCACATCAGTAAATTATTTCACAGTTAGACTCTCTTCAGAATCTTGAGAGACCGTGATACTATTTTAATCTTTGACATCTTCAGATGCTGATATTATAAATAGATTACCAGCTTGGTGTAGTACCAGAAATCATTGAAAAAGACAGAAATGGAAACATAATATTTGGCCATTCACTAAATACATCCATCACTACACAGCTCCTAGCAAATACCAGAAAACAGAGCTGTCAGTCTGAAAGTAGCTGAGCCAACTGTATATATGCCAGCCATTCATACTCTCAGTGCTCTCATGCAGCCTCTGTGCATGTGATGCTTCTGTCTGTGCATTGTTATGGCTAGGCTCAGTCACACAGCGGTAACACAATACACAAACTGCGGATAATAGCCAATCAACATCTAGAACATGGAGGACAAAAGCTGTCACACGCAGACAGACCTGCTATACAGAGAATGCAAGTGTATGGAGTCACTGAGTGATCCGATGAAGGGAGGGGGGGCACATATGATCATCACATACTGTACTATATACGCTGTAGATAGTGTATATCATGTCTGGGATGAATTATTCATGCAATATTTTATCCTTAACTCTTTGAACTTGACTAAAAAATGCATTTTGTTCCTAGTATTAATTGTCTTACACATTGAAGGCCCAGGTTCCTTGAAGATGTTTCATCACATATAATCTTTCCTGCCTGATATATCTGACCTGGATGATAGAAAATCTTTACACATATGGTAAAAAGCATCAAATGTAGCCATGTTAAGAGCTCCAGCTGGAAGTAGAGAGTTGTTTTGACCATACAGTGTGTTCTGATCAATCTTACATTTGGATGGCAATTCATAGGAATGATGCTGATGCTGCTGTCATGGGACTGCATATTTTCCATTATGTGTGTGGATTCTACTGTTAAATTTTACCTTGTAGTCCACCAAATAATACCTGGATATTCACACTAGTCACGCAATTAAAGCCTAATTGATGTTCTGGTGTATGTGGGACTCCTACTCAGCGCTGCAGGTTACTGTCCATCTAGGTCACATCTCAGAGGGCAGCAATAGGAAAAAACTAATATTAGGACTCTGGCTACTATGGAAACCTCTCTCAGGCTCTCTCCCTCTCTCTCTCCATGGTTGTGCTCTTCACACAGAGCTAGAACTGGGTTTCATTAAGGACCAGTTATTGCTCAGAATTTGTGAGACAAATTATCTACCTTTAGTAAAAAAAAAACTGTTCCACGTCAGTGTCGGTGAACTTTAAGTTATCGAGCGGTTTCCTAGGAGGTGGATTGGCTCAACCAGCTAATTGGGTCAGCGCATCCACATCGGCTTCTGCCTTGCCTGCCTCAGGTATATTCATCCGCCTCTAAGGTTTCTCAGGGGACCTGAAGTGCACCTTGTTATCACAAGAAAAACACTACTGCTGTATCCTGTCAGGGTGGCACAGGTGAATCATCAGAATGTGTGCAGTGTATCCAATAACATAACACAATCCTTCCTCTAAAGAAGTTAGATTTGGTACCTTTGTGAGCTAACCACCATCAACAAGTAGCTTCAGTATCACTGTCACAGCAATCCTGGGTCAACACAGCACAGTGTGCCGGTGCTGCTGTAACTCTACCTCTACTATTGGGTTACACAAGCTTTCCATAACACACACTGATGCTCAGCTGGAATATTCTGATGATGTGTATTCACTCTACTGTAGTAAAACTTAAAAAAAAAAAAAGACTGGATGTAGTTCAAGCTGTCTTACCTTTACAAAAAGTTCAATATCAGGGTCTCTGTCTTGACCATTTGTGGACATGACGCCCAGTTCTAGCTCTCACCTTCAGTCTTGTTTATTGTTTTTGAACTAAAGTCCTGTCTTATCCTTGGAGGTCTGCATCCTCCAGGAAAAAAAAAGGAAAGCAAAACTCTTCTTCTGTGAAATGCTCCTTGCACCAGATGTGATCTCTCACAACAGTAGATGCTCTGTTTTCTTCTCTGGTTCAAGAATATTTTTTTAAAGGTTCCTCTCGTGTTTGCTTGTTCCAGGTGAGGCTGAGCGTCAGTCCAGGTGATAGTTAGAGCCCTGTGCTCTGATTTAGAGACAGATGCAGAGCAGAGCAAGCACTCACTGACACAAAGTGGAAAACAGGTGTCGGTCTATAGCAGGGGGTGGAGCCCCATCTCTCTCTTCCCACCACTGTGACCAAACCTCCACTAAAGCTCATCACTGCCATCACCAACTCTTATCTGACCCATCTTTCTAAAACCTTTCATTTTTCGTTATTAACCACCACAGTGTGTGGTCTGATCAAACTGAAGAGGAGTTTCCAGAACATGTAAGCTAATAAATATATAGTACCAGTGCCAAAAATGGGATATTTGTGTCAGTTTGAGTTTCTGCGGATGTCACTCCGTCTGTTTCTGAGTATCAGAGCAGCGGCAGGCATATTTAATTCATGCTCACATGTGTTTGAGTGTGGCAGGTTATATTTGATCAGCATGAGGCAGACCTGGAGAAGATTCCTCCGTGAATTATTGATGCTTTGCCTTTGGTTTTCAGGTGGAAATTAGCATTGACTTGTAAACAGAGGCTAACTAGGACAATGGCAATTGTCCTAGCACACAGTAAAGAAATGCTGATAGCTCGTGGTTTTGAGAAATATAAGCAGAACTGGCTGTCAGAACAAAACAATCTTTGATCTATTTCTATTAATGGGGTCGCTCCTTCTCCTGGCAGAGTTGCCAACAGAAAACAATGGGAATGTTGAGCAGTTTTTAAACATGTTATT
Organism: Parambassis ranga; assembly: GCF_900634625.1. Taxonomy (NCBI): domain Eukaryota; kingdom Metazoa; phylum Chordata; class Actinopteri; family Ambassidae; genus Parambassis; species Parambassis ranga. The sequence goes on from NC_041043.1 coordinate 8,553,419, forward strand.
TTAGGTTTTTAATGAGTTCTTTTCCGAAGTTTCAGACAATAATGACAACAAAACATGTTAATGAGCTGAGCACTGAGTCTGATGATTGATTTTATGAATGTTTGCTTTTTTTTAAAGAGCTTAAAGAGATGATACAGCTCTCATATCTATTTGTGGACTATATGGTTACAGAAGCTGCTGAAAATAAACCCTATCTCTGTCTGAGGGCAAATTAACAGTCTAAGTCTGTTTATGATTGACTTATTTGGGTTACTACTTCCACTACTAATTGGTGAATGACTTCAAAAGATATGTTCATAATGAACTTGATGTGATGTAGACTGACAAAAGCCTTGTTTGGATGAAAGATTGACGCCCAGACTTTCATCCGACTGGGGGTTGTGCACTTATTCACACAACCACAAGAGGGCGCTAGATAAGCAACCACTGTGTCTTAGGTCCCACTTTCAGCAGAGGACAGGCTGTAATTTTAGCAACTTTTGCAAGCTTTTTCCCATTTAAAGTTCTTTAGTTTTTCTATATTGATACATAGCAAAGTCGTGATGACAATAAAACCACGAAGGCTTTCTTTGGCCCTGGTTATTGTGTCCTTTTGAGACAAAGAGAAGATCAAATCACTGACTTGGTGAGCTAATCATTCACCATCAGTAACAGACATTTGTATCTTTCCAGTGCCAAGGTGAAGAGGAGTGTTTGAACTCTCCTTGTGTGCGAACACACACACACAATGTGTTAACCAAACAGCTTTGTCAACATAAGCAGAATTATCTTAAGTCAGTGAATTTAGACCCTCTGAATGGGAGTAATAAAAGCCATCCAGAGTTTCACAGTGAGAGTTGTTGTTCCTTTAAACAGCATAAAAACACTGTCCGCTGTGGAAATACTTGTTAGTGATAGTAATATGGTCTCCTAGCCCTTCTCCCCACTTTTATAGTGCAGCTCTGTCTAGTTTATGGTGTTTATCGTTGAAGATTAAACCATTGGGAAATCCACCGACATGGGTTCACTCTGATAGGATAGTGAGGACGGGGTGTGTGTGGTGGTTGTATGTGAAGAGGAGGCCAAGGATCTACATTTACACTATGTTACATGTTTATCATAACTGTGGCATAAACAACACAAGGATAGTCTATGCTTTATCTAAAATGACTGCATAGTGCATTCATACCCATTATACTTAACAGTGGGCTTTGCTTATCCTATGACCACTGTAACAGCCTTTTCTGACCTCATACAAGGCTTCTTAAGTGCACTGTAACCTCTAGAGCCCCAATCAGCAAAGTGACCCCTGCCTAAGCTGATAGCACCGCACTTAGTTATCACCAAAAGCAGCAAAAAAACACACAGAGGGAGAGAGAGAGAGAGTGATTTACTCAGGCATGGAGTTCAGACCTGGTTTCTATGGCCATACTGTAAAGCTGTTAATTATTACATGCAGGCTGCCACCAGATTAAAGTGACAGGAAAACCTAATGATAAAATGAAGAAATCAGATGAAGATAGATGAAAGAAATCACTGCCTCATTATAAACTACTTTAGATACTTCTACAATATACGCTTTAACAGTAAATTGTGTCTCTACTGTAGCTATGAATGACATTTACATTTACACCCCCTAGTACTTTTATACTTTTACAATACATTTTGAATCGTCAGGAGAATTGTTTTTACTCCTTTACTTTAAACCAGGATTATTTTTTAATCCATAAATGGCCCTGTGCAGTTATTTGGTGCTGCTTTTTAGACCATTTAAAGTTTAACTTATGAACGTGTTTAGATTCTAAACCAAGTCACGCTGAGCAGCCTGATGCTTGACCCTGCTGAGACTGTCTCACAGTCCAGTCTCTGGTCTTCTCCTGGCCTGTAGGCCCTGATGTGACCGTCTTACCTTGACGAACAGTGAGACGTCAGGCTGGCTGGGATCCGCGGGCGCAGCGCTGCTCTCGTCCAGAGTAACATTCTCCAGAGTTTCGAGGCCGTAGTCGACAGACTCCTGGGGCTTCGGCTCAGTGTCGGGGTGGGTGTACGCCATCAGCATCACATCCTCTGCGTTATCCTCTTCCTGGGTCCTCGGCTGGATCGGCGGGTCGTCGCAGGGGTCTCCTGGAGTGGCGGATGAGTCTGAGGAGGTCGATGAGCGCCTGGAACGATCGTGCGCTTCCTCCACTGTTACCGCCACCGTAGGTTGCGTCTCCATCGTCACCTCTACCACTTCCCGGCCTTCAGCCTCATCATCATCATCGTCACTGGAAGGGGAAGAACAGCTGTGTTTGTCCTCGTCCCTGATGGCCATGTAGTCCTGCGAGCCGCGCTCTCCGTCCGCTGAGGCGTGGACCTGCACCTGGCTGTACAGCTGCTCCCTCGCGTCACCTGTGTTCTCATATTTGGGCTGTCGGTCGGGACTGTCCGCTCCATTTTGGCGCACTTCGTGCACATCTTCATGCACATCTTCATGATCTATCGTTTCATAGATGTTGCTCATGTTTGCTTGTTTATGAGGACAGGTGCAGTGAAGGAGTGCTGGAAGAGGTGGCCCACTGTCCCCTGCCTCAGACTGACTGACTGACTGGCTGGCTGTGCAAATTCCAGCGATAACTCATAAAAGACCTTTGATCCTGAAAGTCAGTGAACAATGCACAGCAGAGGCCTTTGCCTTCAAGGACGTTTGAAGTGTGACGCTGTAGTTGGTTAATTAGTTTAGATTGCTAGGCAATCAAACTAATCTTCTTCTTCTTCTTTATTCTTCCGTACATTTTTTGGCGCAGCGTGTCTTCAGCATACATTGAACGATTTCAGCCATTCAACTATCGCACGCCAGGCTCTCAAAGTTGGAGTGGTTTTTGAGGTCTCCTCTGCTGTTACCATGGTGACAGGCTGACACACAGAGGCATACAAAGCTCTGAATTGCTCTGATTCTCCAGCAATTCAGAGCAATCCTTCACATCCGCATTCAAAGCAATGCTTCAGCTGCAGCAATCAAACTTGCATTTTCTTCAGGAATTGCCCTTTTCTAGTTAAAACTGTTTTTGAACTTGTTTGAACCCTATGAACAGACAACTTGAACTTTTAGACAAAGCCCTTAAAAGGGCAGTGTCCCCAAAATCAAAAAATCAGCTTTATCCTTTGTATTATGTAGTTACCTGAACTATTTTGATGCAAATTACAGTGTTTTGGAGATTTTAGCTTTCTTGCAAGTAAATAAATACAATTTAATAACTGTATGACATGTCTGACATCTCCAAAATTCAGCATGTCACAGCCAAATAATCTAAATGGATGCATTTTGTGTATGCCACAAGAAGAATCTAAATATTAGATTTTGGGGTGAACTGTCCCTTTAGGTCACCTAAGAAGTAAATGAATATCATAAATTTCTGAATTCACAAACAAATAAATGCACTTTTTTACATTAGTCCCTTTATTTTCAGAAGACTCTATAATTCCATCATCATGGCAAAGATAGTTCATTATTAAATCATTAAATATTTCAAATTCAAGTTAATAATACTAAACAGACAAACTTCAGGTAATATTTACTCTTTTTTAACAATTTCAAATAATTCATTTTTAAATATAGTATGGGTATATTTCATTTCTCTGTCAACAAGCCAGGGGGAAAAAATTATCAGACAGCACTTTTCTTTCATAAAATAATACAATTCTCAGAAAATTTCCATATAAATGCTTTCAATTTATGAATTTAAATTTTGTAAAAACTATATATCACAGTGATGTCTGTCATCGTTGGGCACAAGTATTATTCATTGCATCACAAAGCAAATAGGAGAAAATTTGAACCTAATTTTTCTCTTTAAAAGGTGAAAAAATATTTCTTTAAATAGCAGATTTAGATTCTATGTCTTCTATTTCTATGATTTTCCTCGTTTGTTATTTCAAAGCAACTGCAAACTAGTGCAAATTATACATGACCTAAAAAGGATCAAACTCCTGCCCCTGTCGTTCTGTTTCATTTCGCTCCTTTAGTGCAAATTAGGGGAACAGTTCTTGCATGTCATGCCAAAGTAGTCTTCTCAACCAAGCAACAAAACCCTTTAAAATCCCTAGACAAAATACTGACCAATAGCAATTGCACTTTACACATCACCAACACATGGCCATGGTTATGACAGTCAACACATGAAGGAGAGGGCAGTACACAGTTGTATATACAGAAAAAAACAGACTTGACACGCTAACAACATCACACATTAAAGAGATGCTCTCTGTGTAAAAGGCAAATGGTAACAGACTACTAAAGAGCATGGTTGTGATGTGATCAGCTCACGAAAATGACCTCTACACATATGAGCAGTAGCCTGGCACATTGAGTGGAACATCTGCTTCCATGTAACATTCAAAAGTAACCACAGCTACAACTCCTGAAACTAATTTGGATTAATCACAGCATTAGTAGCTTATCATCTTATTCAGTGCTTAATAAAACAAAAATACAAGTAAAACAAGTGGTGGAAGAAATCTAACACTTCTTTACTTACAACATACAAATCGTTTTTGTAAATCATGTCAAATAGTGCAAACTGACTGATGTCTAATGGCTGATTCAGGCTTTCTGTGTCGATGCGTCTGCAAGCAATTTTTTCTTGGCCACTCCTCTATACTGCTACAATATGTCATCGTAAAGTTTAAAATGCACATGGTCACATTAATAGACACACACACACAAATACAACCAAGAAAGAAGACCGGGTTGTTTGTCTCTCTGCTTTGCACATGCTGTGGAAGACACTGAAGTGTGGTGTTTGAGGTGTCTGTAATACACAGCTGTTGTCTGTGTTTCTCTGTTGTTTTGTGCTTGCCATTCAAGTTCAAGGCAGGAGAAGGTTGACCTCTGTTCCTTCACACTGAGAGCTGAGGTGTTCTGAGCACCATGTACCTCCTATTATAGGTTAAACAGGCATGCTTAGCTGGGCTAAAGGCTAAGGGCCTATCCTGAGGCAGGGCTACCCCTGTTGCTTCCATGACACTGATGGGTTTTGGAGAATATATAGACGTTAAGTCAAAATGACCAGAAACAGTGCAACAAGCTACACAGCTGACTGATGTGTCTCGTGTTGTAGTACCAATGTAACCACAGCATCAGCATTCACATCTGTATTAGAACGTCGATGCAGAAAGCTTGAATTAGGCCACCACAGTGATTCAGGATGCTACAAAGGAAGTACCGATTAACAGCTGTTCTTTCAATCGCACATATTTGTGAAAAAGCATGGTATAAACCTCATACTTCTTTATGTCTGTTTTCCCATGTTCAAATGAGTGCAACACTAAGAACGCCATCAAGGCGAGATTGTCTGTTATCCACATTTCAACAATTATTGCTTCCTTCTCGTCTCTACGATAACCAGCTTTTTACCAACTTTAAGTGAGACTGTGAGAACAACTACAAACACTTTTGGTTAGCTCCGAGCATACAGATACATTGAATCATATTTTAGGCCACCATAAGTTCACACAACTCTTGAATCTTTTCTTATCAAGTGACAATGAAAATGCTGAGATGAGAGTGGGCAAAATTCACAATTAAAGCAAAGCCACTAAAAACCCATTAAACCTGCACCAGAAGCAAGCCCTGTACATTTCCCTTACATTGGAGCATGATGCACCGCTACATGATTAGGAGGGTTAGATTTTCTCAATCTCTAACCAATCAAAAGAGCAGCATAATTGGATTTAGTGGTGCAAGAGAAGTGTTCAGGGGATGCTTCTGCACAGAGCAAAGTACCTTGGGGATCAATACCTCCCTCTTTTTTTGATATCTGCCATCCATTCCGCTTCTTCGGCTACAGGTGTAAATCTTCTTGCAGTAAGGGCTGTGACATCTCCCAGCTTCTGTGTTTTAGCACGGGGCGCTGTTTGAGAGTCACAAGTATGACGTAGACGACCAGGAAGCCCAGCACCATCACCACACCGAGGAACGAACCTACAACAGGCGCGTAGGAGTATCCGTTTGCCTTGGGAGTAATGGGTGGGTGGGGTGTGATGGGTGCGGGCGTAGTTGGTTCAAGAATCAGGAGGTCCTGAACATTTAGGAGGGAGCCGTTGTTCGGTAGAGGGCGGATGGACAGGATGTGGCACATGAGTGGGTAAAGGTCGACAGAGCGCATGGAGGTTTTGACATAATTCTGGCGGAAGGCTGGACCCCGGGCTACAAACACTGGCTGCATGCTGCGTAAGGTGTTGTCATATCCATGGTTTCCCACTGAAAACACAATACATACATTTTAATAAGGAGGTGCATTAGTTTGATGGTAATTATTCATGCATTCACATATAGATCCGCAAATTTATAAACTCATGAATCTCAGACAGCTCTTTTTGTTTGCAGATTTATGCAGTGTGGCACTGCTGCTCCACCTCCAATGATTTACTCACATCACTACCCGCTTCAGCTGACTGGATAAGGCTAAATCAATCACAGCAAAGCACCAACAACAAATTGGAAAATTAAATCAAAAGACGCAAGCAAAAAGACCTTAGATGAAAGCTTGAAAGTGCTGCTCCCAAAATGTATCAGCGCTAATACATTTCTAAAGAACTGATGTGATTCTCTCAGTGTGCTGTGAGTAAAATCAATACAGTTTATCTGTGCTGCCTGTGACAGCTGCATCAGTAGCTTTAACAAGCAACCAATCAGGTTCAGGATCTTAAATGAATCTTTTGCCTTAAAGATACCCTTAAGGGAACTTTGACCAACACTTAATGCATGGGTATACACACACAGCACGGTGGAGAGGCTGACAAAAGAAATGCAGCAGTCCTCCATCACAGTCAGCAGAAGAGCAATTCTGCCTCGTAAAAGTGGATATAAGACATGTTTCTAAGACATTATGTTGCACATAATGCAACACATATATCTCAAGTGTGTACGGCAGTAATTGTTTTTTAAGAATTCATATTTATATAGCACAATAACTCAAAATTAGCTGATGTACAGTTGATTTCACATTGTTACCCTTTGTCTACCCTGAGCTGTAATACTATGCTTCCACTTATATTCAATAACTACGTATGAGTCTTGGAATTCCTCTCTGCAAAGGTAAAACTATGTCAGTCCCCTATTTATATTGTCATCCGAGGCAAGCGTAGCACTCTTACACAGAAATGGGTCTTAGTGTCTACATTTCATCTACATTTTATAAATTAGGCTACCAGTGTAATTGCTTATGGCCTAAATTGTAGCTGTTAAAAGATATAAAAACACAATCTCAATTTGAAAGCTCACTGTAACTCACATCTGTGACCATCTGCATGTCAGTGTAGTCAAAGCATTGAGATCTAGAAGGTACCGCCATGACATTATGACTCTTCTGTCTTTTCTATCTTGTGACCGTTACACTAGGGATATCATGAGGAATTTATAGGCAAGGGGGAAGAGTGTAAGTGATCAGCTGTGTTTGGATAGGCCTGAATGTCTACAGCTGTTAGTGTGTCTTAGTGTGGTGTTATCTGACATTCAAAAAAATCCAAACCTATCCAAGCAATTTTTAAAATAACTGTACTGCAGACCACAGGGAAACTATAAAATTTGATTTTGATGTCACCTGTTCTTTTCCACAGCTGCCTCATGTAGTCCTGAAGAGAAGGTGCTTGATTATACAAAAAAGACTGCACACATAAACATATTTGCTCTTCTTAAGGGAAAGAGAATCTGTCTTTCTTTGTTAATTACTGCTGATATTACATGAGCTACTTCTGGTTCAGTGACTGAAATAAATCTCCTGTGGAGCTAATAATAGAACAAACAATAGCTGCTGTTTAAACCAGCTGACAAAACCTGTCTGATGCGCACAGCCACAAATTTAGACTGTCAGCATCCGTTCTGTTATGCGGTTTGAAAACGTACACATGAAGGGTCCAGTCCTGTTCTGCATGATGGTCCAGCCCTCCTTGGACTCTAGAAGGATGGGCATGATCCTGACGTTGTGCTGGTAATGGAGGTGCTCAGGAATGTCCTCCTTCTTGTACGCAACCATGTTCGGGTTTGCATCTGCCAGCAAGCTGTACACCTCATCAAGCTTTCCTGCAAGACAGACAAGAAGAATAAGAAGTATAAAATATCTGTATAGATGTCTGCATTGAACGGCAGCATTTCCCACAGTATTGTTGCTGTACCTTCTTTGGGTAGAATTCCCACCACTGGACTCTTATCCACCCAGGTGTACAGATCTCTGCTCACATACTCATCTAGTTCTATGATTTTGTCAGTGGAAAGCTGAGCCATACCGTGGTCACTAGTCACTATGAGGTTCACCTTCTCATACAGCCCGGCCTTCTTCAGCTCATTCAGGAGGAAGCCGAGCTTCTCATCAATCCCTGCGATAACCACATCCATGAGAGAACTCTGAGGTCCCAGGTTGTGCCCACTCTCATCCGGCTCCTCCCAGTACAGAACTCCAAAATCCACCGCTTCCTCCTTAGGTGCAGACAACCACTCTATAATCCGTCCCACTCTGGATTCAAAGGAGACTGAGGCGTTGTATTGGAGGTACTGATTGGGGAACATACCGTGGATCTTTACGTCAGACCCCGGCCACATTGCAGCTCCGCTCCGCCCTCCGGATTTCTGGACAGTCACCCAAAGAGGCACAGCCTCTTCCCACCACTGCGAATCATAAATGCTGTCTGTCTCCATGGAGAAGGACTGGTTCAGAACGGGGTCGTACATCTCATTGGCTACAATGCCATGTGTCTCGGCGTAGAGCCCCGTCACTAAGCTGTAGTGGTTAGGGAAGGTTTTGGTGATGTAAGCATTCTCCACATACTCCACCTTCACCCCTTCGTCCATGATGGTGCGGAAGTTCGGCATTGGAACACGGTCAATGTAGTCCCAGCGAAAGCCATCAAAGGACACAAGCAGCAGCTTGGGCCGGTCCCTCACGCTGTGGTCACTGCGGCCGTGGTGGCTCAAACGATGGAGGGAGACCTGAGGCAGAAGCAGGGCCCACAGGCAGACTAGAAGACTCAAGCCTCCTCGCAGTATGTAGCTCAGCATAGTGTGGTGAGTAACAACACAACCTAGAACACACACACAAAAATGACTAAGACTGAGCTACTGACCCCACTTATGCTGTACGTCATCTATCCATAGCAACAACTGACAATCGTCTTCCATTAACTATGATAAATGGTGGCCCTCAGTCGCTGCAGACTGCATTACAGACTCTAATCTGCCTGTTTCCTTTTTCTAATAAATACATAAAAAAGTTACTGTATTTGTATAGCATATAGTTTGTTTACATAAAATTAATTTCAAATTGATTAAAATGATCTGGTAATTCATTAAAACAAAGAAAACATGGATTTGTTTTTGTGCATCAGTAATTTTGCGCACATTTGCTGCTTTTGTGTTATAAACTAAAATAATATGTTGGTCAAAGTCTTAATTATTCATCAGAAAACTAATAAAACAGTAAATTAATAACCATAATTACAAAGCTTAAAAGTTATAGGGAAAAATCCTTTGAAAACAATGATCAGCCTTATTTGATATTAGTTTGACAGATGTCAGGAGACGATCCAGCAGTTTGGCACAAAGACGCATCATCTCTGAAGACATCAGGAAAGCAGTGATGTCATTGGAAATTTTGGCAGATTGAGGATACAATGACTGCGGTGCATCTGCGAGGGGGACTTTAAACTGCAAAGACATGGAAGTGAGACTTCCCACAGACACGCAGACAGTCACATTACAGAGGAAACATACTCTGTGTTTCTATATTTGTGCTAACAGCGCATAAAAAAACAGCTAACAGGGCTAAAACGCGCAGTTCTTCCTGCATGCAACAATAACCGTGAAACAGCGGCGACACCAAATGTGCAAAACTACACAACAGCATAAGCGGCAGCATTGCACAAAAACGCGCATTCAATTTCATAACGCTGTCAACAAGCTTACCTCCTTATCAGATCCTGCACTGGCTCGGTGCTTCTGCGCTGCTGCGCCTCCAGATAAACAGCCGGGCACTTTGTACAGTTATGCTCGAAGGAAGTCCCGCCTATCAGCCCCTTGTGCTTCTGCTGGTTTTATTTACAGACATCAAAACCGAAGCAGATCATAAGCAAGACAAAAGGGCGTCCGGTGTTTGCTGCAGGTGCATGCTTCTCCTCATGAGCATCCACAGCCCTCGTACTTACCTGCCACAGACAAAGTGCACGAGTCCCAATGACGTAATGTGGGACGGGAAGGAGGCGTGAGTGGGAGATCCTTATTAAAAAATAAATAAATACAATAAAATAAAATAAATACACCACAACAAACTTGGTGTCATCAGTGTGCACAACACACATCATTCATATTTAAGAATAAGAGAAATGTTCAAATATATACATAAGACAGTACGTGTAAATTTATGAATTTATAAATGTGCTGAGAATGCTGAAAATTCGTGTACATTGTAGCCGTAAAATCCTAAAATTAATATGCACTGCTGCTCTATATCCTTCACACATGTTCCCACCTAATGACAATGTTTAAACAATGCAATGGACCTACAACAATCATGACAAAAACCGTCCACAAGGTGTCAGCAGAGTCCTGTCTACCAGCCTATGTAAGCCTCACTTTGACTATGTTCTATAGGATTTAAAGAACATCTCAATAAGGACAGTGCATGGTGATAGTGAGACCCACTAACAGGCCACTTCACCTCGATAGAGACGGCTAGATCCATTTACAGCTCAAACATGCCCATGAATCTGCTCGTCACTGATTGAACATCTGCCTTTTTGTGATAAACAACAACAAAATACACATAAAACACAGTCAAAATAAGAGTAATAATAATAAGTGCTTGGTGCAAGACTATCATAAAAATACATTTCATAGCCATGTGTTCAAATCAAACACGATTGAAGTGTTCATTGTAATTATTCCTACACTAACAATGTGACACTGTTAAGTGCAACACTTTGATCCAGCCTACAATGTTTTGGGTGAATTGTTTATATTGGAAGTTCCAGCAGTTATGTGTAGATTGTCGTCTTTTTCTCTTGTCATAATCAGATCTTAATTGTAACCAGATCAGTTTGGTTTATGACCAAATAACCAAATAAAATCTGATGAAAGCCAGTTAGCAGCAGTTGCACTTAGTGTGGTATGTGTTGACCTATCCCTGGTGTGCACACACACACACACACACACGTTTTCTTATGGGCGGTTTAGCTGTAAATGTTCAGTGATAATACACTGCACGTACACTGCCACATGCTAAAATAAAGAGGTCAAATATAATATGCATGTAATATCAATCATCATGTGGGCATCACTTGAGGCTTTTAGCAGGCTGAAATTAGGATTTAGCTTAGTTTATAAAAACATTGCCTTTGAGTGGCAAACAAATTCGACAGAAGCATGCATCTCCAGCTGTTGACATGTGAGGACACAAAAGTATAAAGAAAAACAGTTCCAGATGTTTGATACACAATGATGGTTAAACTCTTATATATTGTGTGAACCAAAGTTACAGATGTTTACTGATCTGTGCCTATGTCAACAAGAACAAAACACAGTGGATGGATGTATACAATAAATATTAAAAATGAGGACAATAGAATACAAAAGAAAAGTTAGACTTATGTATTTTTTTTCCACTTTAATTATTCAACCAAAAAAAAAACACACACATTATTTCTTATGTGTATTTACGTGTCGCCTTTCATGTATGTAGGCCTTTGTCATTCTCATTGTGTTTAGCTGACAGTGTGAATCTACGTGGGAACAGTAGAGCATCCATCAAGCTACCTGCTCCTGTGTGTTCTGGGTTAAATGTTGTTGTTCTGGTGAAATGGTAGAAATGAAGGGGTTTGTTTGTTTGAGCAGAAACGCTGTGTCCATTGTGAGCGTGTTATCTCTATGTTTCTCTGTGTATTGTAATGCTGGCTTTTGTTCATTTCTGTACCATATGTGTTTTTTATAGTCATTTTAGTTTTAAAATTGATATATGTTTTTATATATAGCAGAACATGTTGAAAGCTTTGGAGAAAGAGTTCTGGATGTTCATTGTTTAAAAAATTATCAAACTGTGTGTGGGCATTATTAAAAATTAATGATATTATAATATTTTTGCAGATATTGGAGGTTTATTTAGTCAGTGTAAAATGGATTTGGCATGCAGAAAGAAAATGCTAAATATTAATTAGAGTGGGAAACAATTATTTGATCAAATAATGATTGTCTTTTTTTAACATTGTAGCATTCTTGTTATGATTGGATGTTTGGAGTGTGTGTGTGTTGTGCATGCAAATATATTTCCCCTGGTTTTAGAAACCTAAATCAGACCTTACCTTTCTTAAATCAACTTTATTCGTCACATACACAGTGGTACATAGTACAATGCATAGTGAAATGTTACCTAAAGACCTTTTTTCAAGTGTTTGAATATTTAGCTTCTGGTGAAGTCATGGCTGTGTTTACAGATGTGTTCTCATGTGTTTATGTACACAGCTCATCTGGAATATGATCAACACTCATACACCTGTCACTCACCAGCTGCCATCCATCCTGATTTTAACTATTTACTTTCAGAAAGCAGCATTTTAATTGGTGCCACCTTGTCATACGGTGTGATTGAAGGAGTGTAATTGATCATCAGTGGTGCCCACAAATGCTTTCATATTGAGTTTTTTAGGGTTAATTCTGCCCTGTAGGTCATAACACTGAGTGTGTGTGTGTGTAGGCTTATCAGAAGGGTGAGTTGTGACCATCTGAATCACACTTGTTGGCATCACTGGCACAGAAGTGCACTTAGGATTACTTGAGGGACTTGAGGTTGTTTTGAGTAAAAGAAAAAAAGAAATTGGGGGTCAGAAGCTTTCTAAAAGGACGGAAACGTCTCGTTCAGACTCACACATCCTGCTCAAAATATGCCAATATCAAATCTGAAGACCAAATTTAAGACAAGTGATAATTTCTTGTGTGCTTTTCAGTGTGAACCTCATCGGGGTTGCATCGTTTGTCCATAAAAGAAGACAGAGTCTCAGGCGTTTCACAGTGAGCTTGTATCAGTATTTATTCCACCTTTTTCATAAAAAGAGCACACACCTGGATCATTTTAAATTTTTAAATGTCCAAAGATAAATCACCTACGTAGATTTAAATACACTAATTGCTCTATGCTGTGACCTTGTGTGTGATGTTCCTGCTGGGACTGCTACCTGCTTTGTGGTGTGTGATTGCTCTAGTTCTTTATAGCAGGGGGAAACCCTACAAGACACAATGCCCGCCAGCTTTTCTGGAGCTTGTCTATGGCCGACATTGTGCCATTGTGCCCGTTTTTTTTCCTGGTCCTTTTGTATTTTATTTACAACAATCTCTTTCTCTCGTCCTACATTACCCAGATCCACCGAGAGCATACTCCGCTTTTATTGGCCCGTCTCCACTTTTCCTCTCAGCTATCGCCGTCTGGTGGGATCTGCGCACAAAGAGCGCGGAGCCAATCGCGTTTAGACTGTCATCAATTTCGGCCAATCTGCGAGATCCTCCTATTTACATATTGACATAAGGAGCCAATCGCCATTCAGCACAGGAGAGGATGCTAACCTCTCTGCCCAATGGCGGTGGGAGGTATAGAGTTTTGGGGGAGTGCATAAAATCAACATATTATCGAAGGTGCTTAGATATTGATCCTGTATTTCGAGGTAGTTCAAAATCACCTCCCTTGGTCCGCCGGGTTTGACCTCATATTTCTGAGCTTGGTGGAGAATAATTCACGCGTAAAATGCCGAAGAGAAAGGTGAGTGTCGTTGCTGCCATCCAGCGCACTTCACTGTAGTATTTCCAGCTCATGCATTTGTGGGGAAAATAGCGGTGGGTGATTATCTGCGGCGACGTCGAGGCAGGTGAGGTGATGCCAAAGTTTGAGAAAGCGTCTTTTGTCGCCCTCAGCCTCTCAGGTGTGTTTAACGCGCTGTTGTGAACGTGCAGGTGTATTTTATGATCCTGCCCTTTTGTGTTTTCACACTGTAATTTGGCACTGTATCCACGTCAATGGCCGTTCTTATGGCCGTTTCATTTGCCACTTCCCTGTCCTCAGTGCGCATTGGTGAATGTCAGACGGATCCGCCGTGTTAGATGTGCCTGATGATAATTCTTCAGGGCGCTTTTCACGCATATATAAAGCCTGATCGATTCTGAATGCGTAATGTAGCATTGGTAAAAAAAAAAAAAAAAAAAAAAACACCACCTCCCTGTGTTAATTTCTCCGGGGGGGGGGGGGGGGGGGGTGTGAATGGCAGGCGCCGAGCCGAAAGAACAAACCCCAAATCCAGATGGAGAGAAAAGGAATAAACAAAGAGGTTTAGAAACAATCGCTGCCGTGTTAAAAGAGCCCGTGTCACTATCTAAACAGCGTCGCACGACGTGCTCCAGTGCATTGTATTAGTGCATACATGGAAAACTGCCATTGTCTGCGCACATTCGCCTTTGAGGACAGAGAATGGGGGGCCTCTAGGGGCGGAGGTCGCCCACATGCAAATGATGCGTTTGCCAACCTGCAGCTTTTTTTTTTTTATTATCATGGTGGGGGTGGACTCTCCTGGACACCGTCCTTGCCTACCTACCTGCAGCCGGAATATTCCGTGTTCATTACGTGGACAACATCTAGGCTACATGACGCCGGCGTTATTAGATCATACATCATTCCATGTTTACAGTGTGTTATTGTTTGGGGAGTTCTGTGTTTGGATGTGAACAAGATGCCTCCATAAAATGGAAATCACCATCATCATCATGCATCTTTACGTTTGGTCTTAATAAACTGAAGAAAAACTGTAGGGAATCATTATTATTACTGTTATTATTATGACTATTATTGTTGTTGTTATAATCGTTGTTGTTTTTTCTGTTTGCATGCTTTTCTTATAGGCACAAGACTTTGCACACAACATTTAGACAATGTATCCAACTAAATATTAATTATTTATCATTTCTCAGTTAAGCTATCATTGTAATAACTACCTGTACAGAGCCCATATGTTCAGTTCACTGCCATCAGACACTAAATCCCAAGAGAGGAAGCGGTGCCAGTTATTATTTTGATCAATTCAATCAGAATAATGATCAATTAATCAGAAAACATTGAACTGTATCATCATTAGTTTATGTAGGTACCGTACATAGTGACTTGTCTTCATCATTCTGCCTGACCTTCTATGTAACCCATCACAGAAAGGATGAGCTGTTTGTCAAGTGTTGTAAACAATAGTTTAATCCTGTTTTGACGCTGTAAGGTGTAAATGGTAGCGATGATTAACATTTTGTTTTGTTTCCCTGTAGTCCCCAGAGGGTCCTGAGGGAAAGGAGGCCCCCAAAGTCACAAAACAAGAGGTAAGTGTTTCATGTGTGGTTGAGTGCTGTGTGTGCATTTGTGTGTTGTGTGTGTGTGTGTTTACTGTGCAGAGTAAGTGTGTGTGAGTGAGGCACATGACAGGTTTATCATTAGGACATTTGTTGCAGTCACCAAGTTGATCAGCTGAAGATCAGCCTACAAAGGTACAACTGATCTCTCTCTCTCTCTCTCTATCACTGTCTCTCTCTCTCTCTCTTCATCATTCCTTGCCTCCGGTAGCCCACCAGAAGGTCACAGAGATTGTCATCGGTAAGTTTCGCTCTTCCCTGGCTGTCTTCACCTCTGTCACTGTCCTCTCCTTTCCCTTCCTCCCGCCTCTGTCTTGTGGGATTATGAGTGTCATATTACCAAGTCTCAGGGTAAAGTCCTCACCCAGTTTATGGATTTGATCAACACAATCAGGATTTACAAATTCCATAAACATGTTCACAGAGGATTGGGTCTTACTCCGTTCAGCTGTCATTTCTCTGTTGTGTTTGTCCATTTTCAGTGTGGTCTGTTGCAACACCTTGTTGATAAGCAGAGCTGCATCATTAAAATGAGCAGTAGTGGATGCGTAAGTTATTTAACTAAACTATGGAGCTTCCATCACTGTAAATGACATTGGATGGTAACCATGGCATTATCATGTGTCATTAACATGCTAATAATAGAGAATATTGGAATACAGAGGAGATCTTAAGTGCAACTTTATATGACAATCTCTGTGTAAAAGTGGCTGATGTGATTATGCAGCTCTGCTATACAGGCCATGTGTTTGTGTGTGTGTGTGCTGTACTTTGCATGTTGAACCCATCTGTACTGCGTCTTTGCATGTGTTGGATCATTTGCATGTGTGAAGGAATAGTTTGACATTTTGAGAAAACCGAATGACCCCTTTCTTGCACAGAGTTTGACGCAAAGATCACTTTTATCTCTAGATATGAAATTACCAACTATCTTAGCTTTGCTAGGTTAGCCAGACTCTATCCAAATGTGTAAGAATGCCTAGTAGACATTTATAACTATTTTGTTTAATTTGCTTAAACCTGCAAGTTGTCAAGACTTCAGTTGCTCTTGCACACCATCATAGTGTGGTTGCCTTTCAAATGGCAGCTTCATCTGTTTCTCCTCTGTTTCCAGTACTTGTGCTAAACTAAGCTAGAAGCTTTTGCATGTTTCCAAATTTGATATTTTCCTTGTCTTTAATTGCTTTTTATTGATCTAGTTAATGCAAATAGACTCCTTTTTTAACACTTAATACCATGCAGTGCATAAACCACTATATGGACTTTGTCTTATGTTTACCCTTCTCTAATAAAATATAAATAATGTATATAATTTTCTATATTTGTAAATAAGCCTGGCTACTAGTAGTATATAGATACATTATCACTAGTTTTAGGTTTCATGTGCACTCTCAGAGATTTCTGAAGACAAAAGATATTTTGAGAGCGAATCACATGATTTAATTTTATCACAGCAGTGTGGCCGCAGGGTAACATAGTCTACCACACAAGTAACTAGATTCAACTATTCAGCAAAAAAGCCTGCTTGCATCTGATATAGTTACTGTACAGTAGACCGAAGTTAGATCAGTTTTAGGAGACATTTAAAACTAGTTTGTTAGTTTGGAGAGCCCAAA
The DNA here is from genome assembly GCF_900634625.1 of Parambassis ranga. NCBI lineage: Eukaryota > Metazoa > Chordata > Actinopteri > Ambassidae > Parambassis > Parambassis ranga. The sequence goes on from NC_041043.1 coordinate 8,570,408, forward strand.
TACAGTATAATTACATCCACACTATTCATATTTACAGTGAAGAGAGTCCAGTCCATCTTAAAGAATTTGCTAAACAGCTCTAATGGCAAAAGCAATATTTTTTAAGCAGCACTGAAATGTTAAGACATGAAAGAGAAACTGAAGAGAGACACTGTTTCTCAGAAAAAGGGCTAAAAAATAACAGAACACTCAGTTCTGACAGGTTTTTCTGTAATTTGCAGAGGCCTGCTCCATCCAAGCCTGAGGCCAAACCCAAGAAGGCCATCGTCAAGGTAATGTATACACACACACACACACACACAGAGAGAGAGAGAGAGAGAGAGAGAGAGAGAGAGAGAGACAGAGAAACACCTCCACCATTTATTTATATCCACATGAATTTGCAATAGTTTGAGGCATTTGGTTTATGCACATGGTCAAAGTCCACCACTCACCAAGTCCATGAAAATGACTAAATTGATCAAAGATAAACTGCTCTTTGTCACCTACAATGATATCCACCATCTTAGTGTTTACATGCCATGTATTTGTTTATTGCAGAAGGTCGCTGATGATAAGGGGGCCAAGGCAAAGAAAGGCGGTGCCAAGGGCAAGAAGGAGGATGGACCCGCCCAGAACGGAGAGACTAAGACCAATGAGGTACAAGGAGAGCAAACGGAGGAATCTACATCCAGTTTGTAACATGACAGAAAATAATGATCTTTTTTCCTTTATTGTGTCAATGTGTGCATAAACATAAACACGGCCATGCACGTATCACACTCATATTATACTCCATAACCCACCACATTTAATTCACACACACACACACAGATCTACGTGTCTCGTCCATCTGTCAGTGTGTCTTCCATCAGAAGCATGGCTCCTTCCTTGATGTCAGTGAGAGGGCAGAGTGAGACAGTCAGAGTTAAGGGTATGGTATTCTTTGGTGTGTGTGTGTGTTTGGACACTAACAAATAATTAACCCTCAATTGTATAGATTAATAGAGTATATATTTACTTATGCATTGGAGTGCTCTAGTTAACAGTCACTCGTGAGTGAAGATGTCTTGCTTGCTTTGTGCCGTGAAGTGAGCCATGAACAACATTTAAGCCTAGCAAGAAGGTTTGATGCTGCTCAGACGGTCCACGGCTTAGACTGTCCATAGACAGGTCCATCAGTCCATCACTGCTCAGACAGACGAAGCACAAACCAGGAGATGTGCATCTCAGTGAGATCACAACAGCCAGAATTGGTTTTCTAACTTCAGACATAAAGATATTCAGAGGAGAAAGGAAAATTTAGCCAACTGTGTGAACAGAGTTCTGGTGACAAGACTTGAGTCACCAAAATATGAAGTGATAATCATTACAACTTGAAGCTAAGCAGCTATGATTCGTCACAATTCACCTCTTGAAAGTCATGAACAGCCGACTCAGCAGTGTTTTCTACAGCTTAGATCAAATTGTCAGTTCAATCAAATCACTGCAGAGAGAGTTTAGATTAGAAACAGCTAGAACTCCACATAAAAATCAACCTGCAGCTATAGGTTGTTGGGGGGACCTACATTGAACCAGTAGCATGGAGGCTACAGACAATCAATAGCACTCTCATGTTTATACATATGAAGCTAGAGCTGGGCTAACCTTACAGTCTCGCAGCTGTAGCATTGTAATTCACTGATCACCTTCTTATTGTTAAACCCAACAGATATAAGTGTTATCAGCCTCCTAGGTAGCATTGGTTTAGATGGATTATTGTGCACGTATCACATGGTTGTTGGCTCAGTCCATTGTTCTGCCTCTCCAAATGTCATAGTGTCTTTGGACAGGACACTGTATCTAATGGCTGATGTGATCCTCTAATAATAATACTTGTCCACAGGATTTCATACATCATTTCCACACCTCTCATTCATTGTCTAGGTAAGCAGCCATGCAGTGCTTTCTAGTAGTGTTTTAAAATGTGAGGCCTCATGTCATCTGCTCCTTACGTGCAAAAAAAACCCCCAAAAACTGAGGTCTAAGCCACTTTATGCAAATCATGGTTGTCGAGTGTGACTGTGGAAAATTCTGACCATAATTTTGTAAATTACTGCTGCTCATCTAAAGTGAGACAGTCTGAGCCACTGTAGGGTTATTTTTCACCTCAAAAAGTTAGTGAGTGCTAATCATATGCAGCTAGAATATGTTTATTCTGCTATAAGAGGATGCAGCTTGCGTTTGTTTGCTACTGCTTCTAGAATAAAGCTAAACCAAACAGGTAAGTTGGCTTGATGCAAAGAGAGTCTGGTCCATGCCTGCAGAGGTTTATGGGAGAAAAATCACTAGAGAGATCCTTTTTTTTTTAACCAAAGCAGAAAAATACCCTTATCCTTACATCAGCTTTGTCACTTTTTTGTAGTATTTCTCCTGTCTTCTTAAAAAAAAAAGCCTTCCTGCTAGATGGATTGCTCTCAGCCTGGAGGCAAGCCTCTCCCCCTCAGACCCCTGCTGAGGCTTTGTGGACTAATCAAAGTCAAGGGAATGTTGCTGTTTGGAATTTCTAAGCCGGTTCATTCTAGTCACTGCTGGAATTTACCTTAAACGATGCTGCCACCTGATTCTGTCTCTCTAAGTGTGCCTCCTTTTCTTTCCTGTAGGTAACTGAAGCAGCAGAGGAGGCGAACGAGGAGAAGGCGTAAAGACACAGGCGCATCCACCGGGCTCGCCCCCTCTCTTGACACCATGGCAGCAAAGCATCTTTTTTTACTGACGATTTTTGTACCATGCTGACTTTTTTTTAGACTTGTGATAGTAGAGATGGACAACCAGCAGCCCCACCTCATATCCTCGCCTCTTTTTATTTTTTTTTTTGCTCAGTTCTCCTCCATTCTGTACGGCTAGACGGTTTGCCTCTTAGAGGCAGAAAGGCTTGATGAATTGTTGTTTTATCAGACAGCTGCAGATGTTCTTTGTTTTGCCTGAAGGGGGCCATACAAGTGACTGTTATGATCTTTAAAACCAGCTCTTCCTTTGTTTGTAGTTATTCTTCTCTTAAAATCTTATCATCATTATTGGTTCTCAGCCTGTAATGAGGAGATGCTCTAGTTTCCCGTCCCCCTGATGGTGAAGGTAAGGATAGGTGCAGAGCTACAAGAAACCAGTTCCACAGTCGCCATGGGGAACATCTGCAGCTCTTTAAAAAAAAACGTGTAGTTTGTAGAATCACCACCACTGTGTCCCACATAGCTCTTTTTGTATGTGTGTGTGCTGGAGTGGATGTTTGTGGGTCTCTGTGTTTGACTTTGTTCACTTTGTTTCCCAACCCCTCCACCCCTCCTGAACGCCTTGTCCTGCAGCAGAGTGACATAGCAATAATGAGTGGTGCTTCTGTTCTAGACGGCTCTATTGGCTTTGGACCCTCTGGGCTTCTCTGAGTTTCATCCTGTTGGGAGACTATTTTGAAATAAAAGGAAAAGTTGATGTCATGTGGGAGTTTTTTTCTGTTTTTTTTGTTTGCTGTCTCTTACTAGTGAATAAAGATACTACTGTCTCTATGTATATCTCCTCTTATCAGGCAGCCAGTGCAATACACTGTAAGTGTAGATCCTCACATACGCAGGTGTTGTAGTGCAGAAAATGTATGTGTACTGTGCCTGAGTAGCTTTTCACCATGTTCAGGTTTCTGACCAGCACAAAGCCAACACTGCGTTCATCTTTGTGTGTGTGTGTGTGTGTGTGAGAGAGGGAGAGGTCGCCAGGGGCACGTGGCTGTGTTAAATACAATTGCTGTGTCAGGAAGTGAAAGGTCAGCATTTGCCAAAGTGGTGGGACCCATGTTACCGTACAGTCTTTTCATTGCTTGATGAGCTGCCACTCATATTAAGAGACCAATGGCAAGCTCCACTTTTAAGCATGTAGAAATGTGTAGTGATGATGCCTGAATACCTCAGATACTGATGAGTGTAGGACCAGGAGCCTCAAATCATTACATGATATAGCAATAGTAGGACTAACTTTAGCCAAGCAGGTAATTCCCTCCTAGGATCGCTTGACCATTACTGTACTACAGTATTGATAAAAATCACTGTGCATGTCCATGTAATCCTCAATGATGTACTGACATCAGGATAATAAGAACTGTGGGTTATCTGGATGCTTTACACAGAGGAAGGGACTGTTAGTGCAGTACAATAAGCCAAAACTACAGGATGTAGTTTGGTGGGAGTGTTTGATCAAGGATCATGAAGAGATTCCACATACTAAAACTTCAGCTGATAGTAAAGTTATAAGATGCTATGAACAAAAAACAAGTTTGGGATCTCATTGTGGACCAGAGGTGCCCAGATGCCCAAACCTATAGTGCAGTGACTGCCCCATAAACTGGGGCTGTAGTCCTTAATTGCTGTGGCACTAATTTGATTCTAGCCTGTGGCTGTTTGCTACATGTCTCCTCCGTCTCTCTACTGTCAACTCCATTAAGTCAGAAATCTCCCAAAAAAAGGTGAAGCACCATTTCCACCTTAAAGCACGTGTAACATTTGACTCCTCTGTGGTGTTCAGCTGAGTGGCACATGGTGAGATTGCCTCCTTGTGGTCGTGTCAGCCAGCACAATCACATTTTCAGTTGTTCAGGAAGACAGGTAATGTGGTATCATCTAACTAAAGTGTTAAGTTTCTTTACTGTGGAAGTATAGACAGGTATTTTGAGCAAGCACACACAAAGAGGAAGAAAAGCTGAGGTTTAACAGCACTTGTAATAAAACAGTTTTATAGTTATTTTATTTTTTTTGGGCACTGTAGATTTCCCTGTATTTGTCCTCCTGCAATGGGAAAACACTGCACTCTACCACATATGTCTAAGTATGAAAGCCTTATGATGTGCACACATGACACACCAGTAAACACAAGTGGATGTGGAAAAGGTAAATATGTCTTGTGGTTTCCTCCTAGGGTAATGAGTATACTTTTGACACAGGTGATGTGTAGCCACTGGTGATGGCGACACCCTCTGTTGACTTTCTAATCATCTGGTAACTGAGTTAGTTGTTTTGACAGGTGCCAAAATTTGTAAGGAATAAATGTCCCTTTTGCAGAAGTAAACACATGTTTATATATGTTATGGCAACATTATGCATGACATCTGATAGGTCCTGGATTATAAGAAATTACAACTAAGCTGATTTATTGTATTTAAATGAGCAAAATAGTGAGTAAACATTGACTGATGTCTCAAGTGTGATTGCATTTTTTTCAGGGAGGCCTTGCCTTGTCAGGAAAAAAACCTGATACAGCTTTATTAAAACCACCTATTCTATCTTAATTTTTACAAATTAACTAATCTTCACAGATTCCAAACTAGTCTCTGAGAACTGCAGGTGGTTTCTGTACATGTTTATGATTTCAGAGATCAATTAGGCTACATTATATGTAATGCCCCTATAATTATACAATGTGTGCAGCTGCTTGCCGAGGTTAAAAGCAAAACAGAAAATGTGATAAAGCAGCGTTTGACTGACACTTTTCGGTTCTCTGTAGGTGTAAATGCAACAGAAACATTTCAGAGGCTGGTTGGTAATAATTACACATTTTAAAACATAATGCACAAACATGTAATGTTCATGTTGCTAAGTGGTATTCCTTTATTATAAAGTTAAAAATGAATTAGGGCTTATTTTAGAAGGTTAATTGCAGCTCAAACGGATAAACTGTCATATTTCACACCTGTGTGTTCATTTTTAATTCCCCTTCTGCCTGCTGATCACAGAGGAAGTGTGCTGCCATGCATTTTTCTTGATAACCTTCCTCCATGGTTTGATCTTGCATCGGTGCCATTAAAATTGCTGTAACTCACGGGGTTCCATTCATTAAGCTGCATTCCCCTTCTCTTCTCCAACCCTTCCCCCATTTTACTGCCTGGCAGGATTTGGAAGAGAAATGGACGACTTCTCCACCAAACGGCTCCCAGAGAGAGAGAGAGAGTGGGTGTGTTAGTTAGACATCTTGTTACACAATATCGGCAGAGTAACAACAAGCGAGGCCAACAAGAACACGCAGTCTTAACACTGCTAGCAAGCTGTTATTTAATAAAAACCTAGCTTAGATCGGTCTGTGAATCCCTCTCAAACACGGGAGCCATGTTCTACATTCGCAGTTGAAAATAAAAAAATAAAATAAAATAAAAAATTATACAATAATTAACCTGTGTTAATCCGCCAATAACTTTAAAATGTAAAGATGTAAATAGTACTAAATAAAATGTGAAAAGGTAAACTACGAAGTTAACAGCCTTTCTGTAGCAATGTGTCCTCTCCTTTAGCAGGCTGCCATTTCTACCTCCCCTCGACAGTGGCGTGCGTGAGACACGCTACGTGTATTCCTCCGCAGAGGGCTTGCGCCTTTTCCTTTGAGGGGGAGGGGGGATTTCAAAAAACACACCTCCACGACAATACAACTGCGACTAAAATGCAAAGAGCCGTATGATCGATATAGCGCCATGTTTGCGGTTCGTTCTTTGTGAAAAGGAACACGGTGTTTTGCGAAGTAAAAAGCCTTCGGCGTGCACTATTTGCCGTTCCTCGGACGGATACTCTACGCAGCCGGGACTTCGTGTGAGCGGAGCTGAATGGAGGCAGCCTCTTCCTGGTGGATAAACAGTGACAGCTACAGGGCAGCCACCTAGACCCAGCACACAGGCTCTGGCGCTGCCCTGGCAAACAACACCAAAATGGCTTCAGACAGTACACACATCGCGCAGTTGACTTCTGGTGAGTAAAAGGAGATCGGAAAATATGTCATGGTTGTTTTAATATCCCCACAATTTCCTCGGTGCCCTCTTCTAACGCAGCTCCCGTCCTCTTCTCCCCCTCCAACCATACCAGAACTGTACTTCCTAATAGCCCGATTTCTAGAAGCTGGACCGTGTCAGAAAGCAGCCGAGGTTGGTGTTTTTGAATTTTAGGATAATTTATAATATGTCCGAAATTGTCACGAGGTGTAATTTTGTATTTTTATCCTATTTTCAGACCCTGATAAGGGAGGTGGAGGAAAAGGAGGTAAGCAGTCAGCAGTACGAGAGAGATGCTTCTCTCTGCACTGTACTTTGTGATGTTGTCTTCACTCTGATTTATCATTTACTGTTTAAAAACATCACTCGACACATTTATGAACTGCTTGATCACAGTCGACACTATTTTTCCATCTCAGCTGCTACCCAAAAGGCTGGACTGGACAGGGCAGGAACACCCCGGGACCTACCAAAATTTGGTAAGGGAGCTCTATAACTGAGGAAAAAGTTTTTAGAGAGCAAAATAAAAATTGAATTTCCCGCAATTTTTAAATCAGGTGGTAAAGAAAAAAGCGAAAAGCACTTTGCAGGGGAAGTTGGCTGCAGGTTGGGGCTGTTTTTGGAGCACTAAGAGGTCGGGTCCCAACCTCATGTGCACCATGGTGTGTGTGAGACTTTGGAGCCATGCATGCCCAAAAGGTTTTAATAGTTGTTGGAAAAATGTGTGTGAAATGTTGATACGTCATGAGTGTTGTGGTGTAGGAGCGCCAGGATCCGGAGGAGGGACTCCCTGCGCCACAAGTCAGAGAGAGAGAGAGATGGAGGCGCTCTTGTCCTGCAAGAACCATAATGTGTGTGCATGGATTGAAAACACACAGGGGGCAAGAGTTAGAAAACAGGACTTTCTTTTTTTTTCCCATGGAGCAGAATATAAACAGTATATTCAGTTAAAGCTGGAGTTACAGCTCCCTGTTTGAGGCGAGGCGCGCTGCTGGCTGCTTGTTGTTGAAGTCATTTTCTGGAGTGGAGTTTGTGTTGGTTCAAGCTCGGGTGGAAGAGAAGAGGGAGATCAGTTCATGTGAAGATGCGAGGTAACGTGGAGCTGATAATGTTTTAATCGTATTAATTGAAGCGCTAATTGTCATGTAAACAAACAAGGCTCGCCTGAAAGAGCCTTTTTACGCATGGGGGGCGTGGAGAGAATCCATCATCGCTCACATATTTATTTCTAAGACAGCCTAGTGAACGCGTGCATCCACATTTTCGGCTATTTTAGAAGTTTTATTCTAACATTAATATTAAAAAAAAATGACCCATGCCCTATTTAACATAGAAAGACCTCCATGTTTGTGAAATCCCCCTCTTTTGGAAAAACCACAGTCGGGTAAACATCCAGAGCAACATGAAGTGCAGCATGTAAATCTATACGTTTAAGAAATTATTGATAGCGTCTCTCTGCCCGCCTGTTGTGTTTTTTTTTGTTTTTTCCTCTTCCTGCTCGCCTCGCTCGGCTCTCCGTTCCTCCTCCTCCTCCTCCTCCTCCTCCCTTCCTCAGCCGTTCAGCCTGCCTCCTGTCTATTGTGCATAATTTCCCGTATTAAAAAAAAAATACTGCGGTGGGGTTTTAATTATTAGACCAAACGGAGAGAGGGAGTTTAGAGGGTGACGCGCACGACCCCGGTTGGATCAGTTTTTTTGTCAGATGTCTACGCTGCTAAAGAAAAGGGGGTTGGGCAGCAATGTGGAAGCAACGCTGTGACTTCAGTGTTATTGTAATCATTAACAATATTAATTGTGGCTAATTAATTAAGGCGGATTAATTAGATGCATGATTATTTAGTTTTTTTTTGCATATAAAAAAACGATCAGGGGCAACATACACAGATAAATACGAAGGTGTCTGAATGAAAATAGAACCTTATTATGATGATGTTGATTATTATGATTATTATTATAAGAAATGTGTGTATTCATTTCAGATTGTTGCATTTAAAATGAAGCAATTCTTAACATGGTGATGCATTTAGATGAATATAAATCTGTTAGATTTTAGGTGGACGATATTTCTAGAGGTTCTAAACAGGGATAATGACACACTACTTGCAGAGGTGTGTGTGTGTGTGAGTGACCGACCATGTGCTTTCTTTTGGTGCAGCTGTGGCTTGTGGGAGTGTTATCCATTCACCCTTTAGAGGACAGAAAAATGGAACAAATTGATAATGCACATCACTCAGATAGAGTAAAGGAAGTGTGTGTGTGTGTGTGTGTGTGTGTGTGTGCGTTGATATGTGCTTTGAAACACTGATCACGTTCACACACCAGCAAGGATGTTGAAAGCAATTAAGGGATCATTAATGTGTGTGTGTTACACAGACAGAGAATAAGTGTTACCGCCAGTGTGCAGATAAAGGAAAGGAGAAAGTGTGTGTGTGTGTGTAATAATTGTTTAATTTCAGGCTTATTCGACCCTGTTCAGATATTTAAATCAGATGTGTCTGAAACAAAGCTGATTACTGTATGTGTGATTAATAAATGCATTTAAAGCAGCACTACGTCTTGATGTAAACACATGACCGCATGCTGCATTTTCCCACCCCTCTGTTTGTCTCCCTTTAATCCTGTGCTGTATGGCATGCTGTTCCAGTCAGTCGGCCGTGTGTGTGTTTCTTCAGAAGTAGGCCATGCAGGACTGTCCCCATGTGTCAGTGGAATGAGACACAGAACAGTGTGGGTTTCATTCTGCTTCATGTTGCACGCCACGCCCCCCTGTTTTCTGCTGTTGTATTATATGCTTGCAGTAAATTGTGTTTACATTTTTAAGGCAAGTGAATTTTTAATTTTTTATTGTGCAATATAAATACTTATATATAAGTACTTATTATGAGTCACTTTATGAGATACTGTCATACTTGATCATAATACAGTTTGCATATTTTCTACTAACCTTTCTAACAAAAATCTTTTTTTTTTTTTAAATTCAGTTTTGTCTTTTACAGTCGAGCATTTGTGCTTATAGTTTTGTTTTCAGCTCATCTCTGTCTGTTTTTTATTTCCTGTGTTTGTTAAAGAGTTGGAAGCCACCAGCACTATTGTCAACACTCCATAGATGCTCCAATTGCTTCTTTTATTTTTTACTTGATTAATGTTGAGATCGTTAAATTTGGTGTGCAGATCTGGTTCATCTTTGTAGGAAGATTTTCTTCTTTCTTCGCTGTTTTAGGGTCTTTGCAGGCTGGGCAGCAAAAAAGTAGACCTCAGAGCGGTTTGATGTCTTGGCACAAAGCTCACATTTCTTCTCTGTTTATATTACCACCCTGCTTTCCATAGTTGTTCTTCCTGAACTTACCTCAGTGTGTGCTTCCATATGTTCAGGTGAAGCTCTACAGACACATCACTCCAGACCACCTACTGCAGGTCTGCTCCAGAGTTTGTCCACTGCTGGAGAGGGAGGTCCCTGCCAGCGTGCCTGGACTCACCAGCCTACTCGGGGCTGGCAGACAGAATCTCCTCCGCACCAGCAAGAGTGAGTGGATGTATTTGTATATGTAGGTTACCAGGTGTATAAGTACATCTGTGTGTTTATTGTATTAAACCTGTGTTGTGTTTGTCCCCTTTCAGGTTGCAAGCATGTTGTGTGGAAGGGCTCGGCGTTGGCTGCGCTGCACTGTGGACGACCTCCAGAGCCGCCTATTATCTATGGGAGCCCCCCCAATATTGGTAAAGAAAACTTTTGAAATATAAATAATAATAATAATAATAAAATAACAATCTATGTAATTTGATAATGTCTCAGAATAAGGGATGGGAATTGAATATATACTATTGATATCGATTGATAGACTATAAGATGATAGTCTAGGAAATACAGCGCATGTTGCTTAGAAAGATGTTTTGACATATGACTCTTGTTCTCACTGTTAAACTAAACTAAAAATGAAATTCCTAATTTGAAGAGAGACCTAAAACTGTGAAACCATCTTTCTTGCTGTAAGTTGGTGCCATCAGTTAAAGGAATTGATGAGCTTGGAGGCAGAGCATTCTGATGGATCAGACACTATTCTCAGCTTGAACTAGTTCTTGATTCCCATCTCTGCACACGATCATTGTGTATTTTGAGCTCAGTGTCCCTTTCTAGTTATCAGAATTTTAATTGTTTTGTTTCTGTCTGAAGTCCTTGCTTACTATTCTGTGTGTGTTTTCTTGACATTCAGTGGAGACAAGTTTCGGCCGTCGACTGAACGGCTCCTATCGTCTTCGGCAGCTGGTGCCCACAGCTGTGTACCAGCACATGAAGATGCACAAGAGGATCCTGGGACACCTCTCGTCCGTGTACTGTGTGACCTTTGACCGGACGGGGCGGCGCATCTTCACTGTAAGTGTTTCTTACTTTTTGCGTGTTTTGATGCCTGCTTTGCTTCCTTGGGTGTACTGCTCTTTAAACTAGCCCTTTCCACTGATGCTGTTGTGTCGGTATGGTGGGTCTATGTTGTCACTTCTTGTATATTTTGTGTGTGTGTGCTTGATTGTTACAAGGTGTCTTTTGCTCACCAGGCAAATGCACTTTATGCTGTAACAGTTCTTGTAGGAGGTAATTACTGTTTACCTTGCTGTGGTGGGATGCTTGTTGTCAGTGACTCACAGCCATGACCTGCAGGGGAGGAAAAACAACTTCATGGTAGCAGTCATATTTTAAAAAAGGGGATTCCCTTTGGTCTTAGAAGAAGGAAGTAGACCTTTGCCCTGTGGTACCCTGCGTATGCATATGTTTGCTCCCTGTTCCACGTGGCTGTGATAGAGATACAGCATTTGGTAATGTGTTAAATATTGAAGGAACATTGTGACAGTGTTGATTTAATGTTGCCGTCCTTCTGTTTGGATCCCTGAGTCAAACACTGCCTGCTGCTATACACCATTTTCAGCTTTCACTTCTTAAATCTCTAAAAATGGCTGGCTGCTGAGAGGGAGGGGGGGGGGCTAGATTGACTCTCTGTCTCTCTTTTCTGTTATCTCTCTTTTTTTTCTCTCTCGCTCTTTCTCATCCTGCGCTGCCCCTCCTTTGTTTCTCTCTCTCTCTCCTCTCTTCTCTCCCCACACCTTCTTCTTTTTGCTATTTCTCATCATAACTGGAGAAAATGTTTCCTCTGAGGCGCTGGCTAAGTGCCAGAATTAAAATTCATTCTTGGTCTCCCTCACTTTCTCCTTCCCCCCCTTTTTTTCCCTCCGTGCTCATTTTCTCTCTCTCTCTCTCTCGCTGTCTCCTTTCATCACAAGATCATTTTTATTTATATATTTTCTTATTTTTGGATCTCTTCAGCCTCTTTACTTGGGCTTTGCTGCAGTTGCAGCCCGATTGATTGATTATTATGTGCAGCTTTAACATCTGCGGTGATCCAAGTGTATGTTGGTTTGGTTGAGTAATTGATTGGCAGACAACAGTATAGATTTATTTGATATAGCTTTATTCTAATTAGTAATGGATAGTGGCTCATTTTCATGGGCATTGGAAAGGACAAATGAGGACTATATATAGTATAGATTATTTGCTCTTGTGCCAGAAGTTAATAGCTCATTGTAAATAGGAGGCTTTGTGTTAGATCTTTTTCAGTCCCTGGATGTTTCAGAGATGGCCCTCATGTGGGCAGATCATTTTTTGTTCATATGTTTACAGTTATAATCTGTCCTTGAGTTTTGCACTCATGGAATCTTTTCTTAGGCAGGCGACTGAATGTCCTCTAAAATGCTTTGCATGCATTAAAATTATATAATTCACCCAATCATATAGCGTCACCAGTACTCTGAGCCTCAGTTTGTCAGAAAACAAAAAAATGAGTGCTGATCATTTTATAACATGTGATCACATCATGATACCTCTAGTCAAAATGAGGATATTGTAGCCCTCCCTGGTTTTGCATCTTAATCATGGTTACCTGTTGTTCTTAAAAATTGTTTGCTGTGCTTAATCACGGCACAGATGGATCAGGCACCATGATGAATCACAAACATTTTAACCCCCAACCAGCTGGATCACAGCCAGGGAATGTTAGTTGACTCCCTGAAGGCGGTTTCCATTTCTTGTTTGAGGTCTTCATTGTGTATTTGCCATGCACGCAACAATAATGTTTAAGGACTCTGCTTGTAGGCTTTTTTTATAGGTTTATTTGTTAGATTATCATTGCAAGGCCTTTGTGTTATTTTTATGTTTATTGGTATGTGCTTCTAAAAAGGCTTCCTCTCCAAAATCACCTGTTGTTATAAACCTCACAGCAGCTGTTGTCAAAGTGAGACATCTTCTTAATGTTCAGAGAAGTTTCAGCCAATACATCTGTGTCTCTCCACAGTCTGATATTGCTTGTTTTCTCCACTTTATTTCAGCTGGATTGGAGAGTGTATAGAGTGCAGGCCAGCTGATTCCATTCGATTTATACCACATTTACCCAGTAGATAACATTGCAAAATAAAAGAACAACAGTACTGAGTGTACCTGTTTATCTGTTGTACCCTGAGAGCTGCAGATTTCTGTATGGGTGTAAATACTAATCGAACACAATCTATCACCACAGAAGCAGTCTTCCTGTGGCACTCTCACTTTGTCTTTTCAAGACAGACTTTTATATGTGTTTGTATCCCACTTTCAGTGTCTTGCCTTTTCTGAATAATAATCTACTTAGTAGTGTGCAAATGTGAAATGTTCATTGTCACTTGTTGTCACAATGAAAATTAATCATGAATCTATTTTTGCATCTTAACGCTTTGTCTTCCAAGTTTGCCCATCTGCTGACAGTCTAGATCTGTAATGCATCCAGATATATTTTAAGTCTTTTTGAACTCGACATGTTGAATTTGTTTTTAGCTAGAAATGTTTGCCCAGAAGCAAACACGCCATTTCTAAAGTACTGGTCTTCACTCATGTCTTCCTTTCTTGTATTTTTCCCAGGGCTCAGATGACTGTCTTGTAAAGATCTGGGGAACGGATGACGGGCGTCTGCTTGCAACCCTGCGCGGCCACGCTGCTGAGATTTCTGACATGGCCGTCAGCTACGAGAACACCATGATTGCTGCTGGGTCCTGTGACAAGACCATCAGAGTATGGTGCTTACAGACCTGCGCCCCTTTGGCTGTTTTGGAGGGACATGCAGCCTCCATCACCTCACTACAGGTATGGTGGGTCATTTGTTAACAATAAGGCTGGCTTCTGCCTGACAGCGTTTTGTAGTCTTTTGTTTATGTGTACACTTGTGGATGCCATGCTTATATTTATGCATGTATTTTATGGGTTAATTGCCCTTTATATTTTTTTTGCTGTACTGTTATTATATATTTAGCTGTATCCTCTAATTGGTTGTGTTTGCAGTTTTCTCCTCTCTGTTGTGGCTCCAAGCGCTACCTGTCCTCCACCGGAGCTGATGGCACCATCTGCTTCTGGCAGTGGGATGCACGCACTCTCAAGTTTGGGTGAGAAACACAGACGCAGTATGCACCCGGTCTCACCTGCACATGTGCCTTTCACACTTTTTGCATCAAAGATTTTGCCTCATGTTTATTTGTTAGTTAATTAGTGAGAATTGTGTGCTACAGATTTTTAGTGTGCAGGAATTGCAGTCACTTGGGTTATGACTTTAAATGTGCCATTTTATATATTGTCCTCTGTTTTTTTATATACTGAGTAGGTTATTTAAAAAAAAATAGGTAACACAATGTGGGAGCTAAATTCAGCTAACACCTGTAAAACCTGTTCTATTTAAGCCATACAAATGATAAATGTCTTCTTGCATCTGTGTCCAGTCAGAGGCCCAGTAAATTCACAGAGCGCTCCAGACCTGGTGTCCAGATGATCTGCTCTTCCTTCAGTGCAGGTGAACACATCTTGCTTTGATTTTCATGCATACTTTGAAACCACAGGATGTGAAAGAGAAGCAGATTTGGAAAAAAAAATTGCACAATTAGCCCAGATTAATTGAAGAGTTAGCGCAGCAGACAGCCGCACTCAAGTGTGCCCGCTGCTTTTTCAGTAAATGTGGAATACTGTAAGTGTTCTTCAGCTATTTCTGATTTAATGATATTTGCCTTGAACATTTGAAAATGGTTTAAACTTTGAAGAATTGTCAAGAAGAGAAGCAAATGCACAAAAGGATTAAGCAAAAGATTTTTACAGGAATTGATTTTAATCTTTTTTTCCTGTGTGTCCAGGTGGTATGTTTCTCGCCACAGGAAGCACAGATCACATCATCCGGGTGTACTACTTTGGGTCAGGCCAACCAGAGAAGATCTCTGAACTTGAGTCTCATACAGTAAGTAATAGAAAATGCTGAAAATGTAAAAAAAAAAAAGTTCCCGTGAGATGCACAGAAGTGAATCAGTCGAACACTTCGAAAAATGTTTGTTTGCTTGATTTTAATACCAATAAAATAGAGTTTTCAGATTGACTGAGGAAACAGGCTTGTGTTGATTTTTCTTTCTATATTTTCTCACCCAGGACAAAGTTGACAGCATCCAGTTTTCCCATTGCAGTGACAGGTGAGTTTGCACTGGTTGCATTATGTACATGTTATTAGTGTAAGCTACATAGCTGGTGTAGTTTATTTCTGTACTGCACCTCTGTTTGTTTTTATGAAACCTCAGGGTGCTGTAACACGACTTGATGGTGTCAGCAGAAACACCACCTTTACTTAATGTCTAATACATGCTCTAATACACACTCACTTTCTCTCTCTCTCACACACAGACATTTGTGCTTGCACATATCATGCGCTCTGAGTGTTAAACTGCGTGCGCCTAGATGGGGTTAGCAGAAAACCAAGCTCAGCTATAATCCCCCTGGGTGGTTGTAATCTAAGCAGTGAGGAACGTAGGCTGTCTATGCAAAGAGCTGAGGTGGAGACGGAGGGCTACTTATTATTAGGGCTTGTTGATGTGTGGGGATGGAGGGAATCATAGTGCTGCAGAAAGCTGAGCTAGAACTACGTGTTGTGTTTTCACTTGCATAAATCTGTGCTCACCAATCTGTGTGTGTGTGTGTTATAGGTTTGTGAGCGGCAGCAGGGATGGTACAGCTCGAATCTGGCAGCTGCAGCCTCAGGGCTGGAGGAGCATTTTGCTGGACATGCAGACCAAATTACCCGGGTATGTGTGTGTGTGTGTGTGGATATCAATGGCTGGCCTTTCATTCAGTGCTGTTGTGCTTAGTGCTCAGATTCATGTGCTTGGAGTTTACGATGGTATAAATTAATAAAAAAGAAATCAATCATGTGAACAGTTCTGGACCAGTAGAATGTGATAGGAGGAGACTGGCTGGATTACTTTCTACTTCTTTACATCTCTTTTCATTTATATAGTATACAGTAGCCTATAGCATGATGTACAGCACATCATTAATTTAAGGAGAAAGAAGACTTTCACACCTGTGGCACAAAGTGTGACGTAGTAATTGATTACCTAACTGCTCCTAGATTAAATATAGATTTACTTTATTTGACCACTTTACAGACAGTTAATGAATGGAGATGAAACTGACCAGATTTTCATGTTATTATTCTTTGACTGAATAAAACAATAGCTGTGCAGCCATGAGAATAACTGAAATAATAATCAGATATAAATACGTACCACAAGAATATAGGTACACTGATACACACGCATGTCTGTACTGCTGCTACTTCACCTGTCTGGAAAGTACAAAAAGGCTTGGTCAGGCAGAAAAGAAAGTGTTGAAATGTTTTTTCGGATGTGCTGTTTTTCACAGTTTTCTCATGTAAACAGTAACAGCTGGGGTTGTGAATAATTATCCAAGCTGTAGAAAGCTAAGGTCTCACTGTCAGACTGGTTTAACTCCTCATTAATGGTGTAAAAGAAGAATGTCTAGCTCTTGTGTTTTATTTTTGAAGTGTAAACTAAAGGGCTGTTAGGTGGTCTAATAGATGTCAGCATCTGCCCCACAGGAAGTACAACCCTCCTCCTCTGGAAGACAAAGTGACCAAGCTGAAGGTTACCATGGTTGCGTGGGATCGGCACGACAGCACAGTGATCACAGCAGCCAACAATCTCACACTGAAGGTCTGGAACTCCAACACTGGAAATCTGGTCCATGTCCTGATGGTATGTACGTCACAGACAAAGAGATACATGTATACATTTATGAAAGCACACATTACATAAATATCATACAAATGTTTGTACTTCATTTACTCAGGTGTAACCTTCTCACATCAGCTCATTGTTGATTGGTGTTATATCCTCAAAGCATAAACAACTGTTAAAATATATCTTGTTGCTAGTGTTAGCATGTTAGCATCATGGAATAAATTACTACATGAAAACTTCACACAGAGCAAATAGGAACCTTTAAATTAACATCTTTCATACTACAATAATCTGTCCTCTTATTTCCTCTGATTGTCTGAACCTTGATGTTTGAGTTGTTTGTTGACAGGGTCATGAAGATGAGGTGTTTGTTCTGGAGCCGCACCCCTTTGATCCAAGAATCCTTTTCTCAGCGGGGCATGACGGGAATTGCATCGTGTGGGACCTGGCCAGAGGAGTCAAAATCCGCTCCTATTTCAACATGGTGAGTCTTGTTGTCTCTTGAAAATACATTTTTTTTTGTAGTACCAGTATGTGTTTTTTATTTCTTTTCTTAAGTCAGTCCTAAACATTCTTTCCCTTTTACCCACTAATCCTCTCCCCCTCCCCTTTTGCTTTTGCTTTCTTACTCATCTCATTCCCCGTATTTATATCTGTAATTTCCTGCATTTAGTCTGACTTGCATGTGAGGCCAGCATAGTGTTACATCATCAGATTGAAGCGCGTATGTCACTGCACCTATTCATTTACTGTGTTAATCGTTGTTGTGTTTCCTGCCTTTGTCTCTATGGTAACCAAGGACAGCATTTATCACGGTCTCACAGAACATGTGCGTCACTGTGCGAGCTGGTCATTTGGCCAGATTTTGGAGATCATAGACAGTGAATAATGTTGTTATTTGACATAATGTGTGTGTGTTCAAAGTTTAGTTTAAAACTTTGAGTTTTGAGGTTTTAAGAACCTAAGTGACACTTGCAGGACAACACACGGTAAAATGTAAGAGTAAGATCAGCACAAAGCCAGACTGTCTTCTAAACCATGTGACTACAAACCACGTTTGGTTGGCTAACATTAGTCAGGCTAGTTGACATACCAGACAGAAAATAGCAGATTAAGAGGACAAGAGGATGATTGTTTTTGCTGTTTTGAAGCTTTAAAGCTAGTTCAAGCAGTTATGCTACTGTGACCACATAGTACTATTTGTGACTATATAATACAATTTACAGTGAAACAAAAGTGAAACCAAAATATGCTGAAATGGGTGCTGCCACCTCTTCTTCATCCCTATGCAGCCGCCAATGCCATTATCTATTTTTCATTGATTCTCTTATTGATTCATTATCAGTTTTCTTCATGGAAACAAATCCTACACAGATTTCAGCAGTTTCAAAAACCCTCACTTGCACATTACATCTTGTCTATGTGAGATGATTTTGAGCCATTTTGCTCCACCATGACTCCTTGTTGTTGTTATTGTTGGCTGCAGTACACACATATGAACTTGGAATTGTTTTGAAGTGCTGTCTGAAATGCTCAAAACCATTTTTTTTCTGGGACCAGTTCAAATGGGAAATGTGCTTAAGATTATTTTCCTTTAGGACGGAGACTGTTTCTTCACACATCAGGCAGCTTTGTTTCCACTGAACTTCCTAAAATATACTGCTGTGTCCATCTTTAAAACATCTTTCTTGTTCACAAGAAGTACAACAATTAAAGCCCTGAGCTGCGCTCTCTCACCAACAACGGCCTGAGCAGGAGCGCCTACCTTTGATCTTTGCTGTTATTTTTGCTGGTCAAAATAAATCATTTATGTTAGTCTGACTGTGGTTTTGATTCAGTGGAATGTTGTGGGTAGTTTAAACTTAAAATATGAAAAATGAAAAAGATTTACAAAAACAGATTTAGGCCATCCCCGGTGTCAGGACAGAATCAGGCAAAATATCCTTAAAAAGCTTTGCCAGTAACACACTGGAGGATGTGAATTTGTTAAGTTGGTGGAATTTGACACAATTAAAAAGTAAGGAGAAAATTCTGTTTTTTTTTTTTTTGCATTTTTATTGCAAATGCAAGGTCACTCTTGAAGAAGACATTTTAATCTCAGTGAGACTTTTGCCGTTTTAAATATAGAATACAATAACAATAAAGAACAAAATAGTTTCTGGGCAAAACACATTCACCTTGATCTTCAGGTACATCAGAACACAGCGGCAAAAGAAGATTGAATGGAGCTAATGTGAGAGTGAACAAATACCCACAGATCAAACCAAAAGCAGCAGCTGGCTGTCAGAACTGTTAAGGTTTTGTTTGACTTTTTTTTGATGAAGTCTCCATTTTTACAGATGATGTGCTGTGGTTGGTGGACTTGACATTTAGAGTTGATTGTGTCATGTAATAGCTGGTAGACTTTCTAGGACTTTCCACTGGTAGTGTAATAATATGATTTACAGTGTGCACATATTTCCCTTCCTCTCTCTGTCTGGATAGATTGAGGGCCAAGGCCATGGAGCTTTGTTTGACTGCAAATGTAGTCCAGATGGACAACACTTTGCTGCCACAGATTCCCATGGACACCTGCTCATTTTTGGCTTTGGTTCCAGCAGCAAGTATGACAAGGTAAACCCTCTTTAATATTTATACACGTACCTAACATTTCACATTAACTCACACGTCTCTTAACCTTAATCCTGCTTCAGATAGCAGACCAGATGTTCTTCCATACCGACTACCGGCCGCTGATCCGGGATGCCAACAATTATGTGCTGGATGAGCAGACTCAGCAGGCGCCGCATCTTATGCCTCCTCCCTTCCTGGTGGATGTCGACGGAAACCCACACCCTCCAAGATACCAGCGGCTGGTGCCGGGCAGGCAGGGCTGCCGGGATGAACAGTTGATTCCTCAGATGGGGGTCACTTCCTCAGGTACAGAAGTGAAAATCAGACCCTTAATAATAGGTCTTCTTTATGGCCTGAGGGCAGAAACTTAGTTTGTAGTTCGTCTCTGCTCTTGTCTGCTTGTAGTCTTCACATCAGATCGTTGCCTGGAGGTGATGCTGTCATCCTCTGTCTCATCAGAGCCCATCTGTCAGCTAATCAAAGACACTTTTGCCAAGCTTATCATACTGCTCTCATAGCCTGCCGCTAATGTTGTCTGTCCTCAAATGTACCCAGTGGAGGCTTTTATTGAAACTAAACAAGCGTTTGCAATACTAATCTAAATAAAATAGGCTGTTTTTAGGTTTTGTAATGAAAATATCCAGTAGTTAATTAGTAGTAGTAGAAGGAGGCAAGAGGAGAGTCATTTTGTGAGACAGTATGACTCTAACATTGGTTGGATTTGAGCTGTTTTAATTTCATTACAGAGTGTGAGTACAGTTGGCTTATGTTTCTCTTTTATTATTGAATCGTTCATTGCTGTACTCCTGTCTGTGTCAGGCCTAAACCAAGTGGTGAGTGAGCAGGCAGTGGATGGTCCTAGTCCTCTAGATACCATGATCCAGAGGTTACAGCAGGAACAGGACCAAAGACTGGGGACAAATGACGCCTCTGCCACAACTGCAGCAAGCATCAGAGCCACTAGAGGTATGACCAAGACAGACAAGACAGTGGGGAGTCGTACTGTACTAGCATAGACAAGTTTTTTTTTTATTGTGGGCCCTATGTCGTGCAATTTATTATTCCTTATTGCCACTTAAAAGCTTAAAATTACCACTACAGTATACATTACAATACATATTTATTAATACAGGTTTTATTTATTTATTATTTTTTGCTTAGAAAGTAATCATCGGGGGAGATTATTTTTACATGTATGGAACATTTTTAAAGTACCATTATGCAAAACAAGTGAGTGAAATTTACACAGAAAATGTAAACAAGCTCAGTATAACCACCTTAAATCAGAGCATCTGTGAACACACTGAACCACTTTTTCACAGATCAGTGTAAGTGTAGATAATAAGTGCATAGTTTTTGTCAGTTAATCCATTAAGCGATGAGTACAGAAGAATAAAATTAGCATAGAGAATATGAGGTAACGGCACACAATGCCACGAGCTACAGAAGTGTTTTATCAGATGCCTTATAGACGATATCAGGTTTTACTATAAAATCTAACTCACCCTCTCTATTTGACACCATTCATTTAAAATAATCTCCACAGATTAGCTAATAATAGAAAGAATTGTGAGTTAAAGGCTTGCTTAGGTAGGTAGGATGTTTTTCTACCATTACACTGAAGATTTACGACTGTTTCTACTGTGACTGCAGCTGATGCTGTTAGCATTCTCATCAGATGCACTCACTTTCTGCCTGTTTTACACTTCTTTGCCTCAGGATCAGTGGGTTCGCCAACAGAGGTACACTCCCCGCCCAACGTTGGTCTCCGACGCAGTGGGCAGATTGAGGGTGTCCGCCAGATGCACAGCAATGCCCCCCGCAGCCAGATTGCCACAGAGGGGGACCTGGTGGCCTGGAGCCGCAGGGTGCTGGTTCCTGAGCTGGAGGACGCCTCTGTTAGGTAACTCCCATACACAGATCATAGGATGATCTTACAGTTTAAGAAGCAACCCTTGTAATGAAGTGTGATCTTTGTGTTCATTGTATAGGAGACAGGTGAACTGGCGTGAGGCCAAAGGCGAAGAAGAGATCAATATTTATCAGTCAGAAAGGAGGAGGCGTACGATCCACTCTCTCCCCAAGGAGAGCAGGGTAAGTGACTCACCATTGCTGTTGTTCAAAAATTTCCATCTGTTAAACACAGGAATCACTCACCATTGTTTGGTTTTTACAGGTTCATCCAACATCAGAGTGTGTAGTAGATGAGGCGAGGAGAAGCCAGGGTAACCACGGCTATCAAACCCGCGCTGCCATGGAGGAGACAAGCCGCCAAAGTGCTGAGGCTGCTGATGAGGATGATAGCACCTCAGAGGTAGAGTTATTTTAGCCTTTCTTAAATGATTTTCATTACTGTAAATAGGTTGTTATTATTATTTGTGTGTCAACTTTAAAAAAAATCGTTGTGTGTCTCCAGGGAGAGGTGGAGGTACGGCAACTCAATGGACACTCATCAGAGGAGGAAAAGGAAGAAGAAGAAAAGGAGCCCTGGCCTGATGACCACAGTAGTTCAAGGTAAGATGCATATCGCACATATTTATCACATAATTTTTCTGCCACAGATCTATGCGATATATTCAAATCAGAGCACAACACTGAAGACACTGTGCATCTCTGTGTTAAAATTTTGGTTCTGTGATGTATTTGCAGTGATTACTCCAGCGATTATTCTGACTGGACGGCAGATGCAGGCATCAACCTTGAACCGCCCAAGAAGAGCGTCAAAGTGAAAAAGAAAAGCAGCGGCTCAGAGGAGGATGGAGAGAAGAAAAGGGAGGGGAAAAAGGAACGAAAGAAAGACAAACCAGACAAAGATGGTGCATTACCAAAGAAGAAGAAGCCAAAGGAGAAGAGGAAGGTCAGTTATCAGCAATACCTCAAATGTGACAGTTACAAGAGAGCTTACTGTATGATGAGCTGTTGCTATCAGAGATAAGTGATTAACCAAAGAGACAGACAGGACACTCCCGGACAAGCTGTTTGGCAGTGACAGGGCTTATTCTACATATTTCACCATAAGAATTCATACATAAAGATACTTTATTTTAAAGATCCACATTACTGTAGCATCATGTTATTTTGCAAAAAAATGTTATTTACATACATCATATGATATTACATTAACTTTACTGTTCTGTGGAGATATTATAATTTTTTATAAAACAACCTTATGTGTAGTGTTCATTTGGTTGTGTGTCATGCAGAGGACGGAGTTTCAGGAGGAAGGGCTAACTCTGGAGGAATGGCTTCCCTCTGCCTGGATCACAGACATAGTCCCCCGGAGATGTCCTTACATACCCCAGATGGGAGATGAGGTACACGCCCTCTGTTTCTCTCACAGCCTCTTCACCACGTGTACACCACATGTTCACTCATACCAAAACATGGGATCACGTCTTTCATAGCAACAAGGCAAAGTTAGCAACCCCATGAGGATGTAATGGTCATTACACTTAAGAAAACAAGCGACACAGCCACTGACATTGCCATCCATGTGTCAAAGTATGCTTATGAGAGTTAAACCCATGGTCTGTTGTGTGTGTGCAGTTGTACTACTTCAGGCAGGGCCATGAAGCTTATGTGGAGATGGCCAAACAGAAGAAGATTTTCAGCATCAATCCTAAGAAGCAGCCCTGGCACAAAATGGAGCTTCGGGTAAGGAAACCGTTTGACAGAGATGGATTTTATACTCTCTGAAGAGAAGCATCACTCCTTAGATCCCTGCTATCGGAAGATTTATATTGTCTTTTTATTTGTGTATCCACAATCACTTAGGGTGGCCCTATAAAAATCATAGCAGAGCCATGCAGGGACTACATTTAGAGAATTATTCATTAAGCACTTAAAAAGAAGTCACAGTAAATTAAACTTGAACCCAAAGCAATGTCTGTCTTTTTAAATATGCAGTAAACATTGGCACCATTTACTATACCCTATTTTGAGATCTAACATCCCTACTGACATTTAGTGGTGTAATATTTCATGGGAAGGCTGTCTCTCCAGGAAAGGGTAAAAAAAAAAAGGCCAGCCTACCAAGAGCTTAGAAAACTCCCCAATAACACACAGCACTTCCTTGGCATTTATGCATAGCTGCAGCCCATGGTTGTGTGATCTTTCACCGTTGTTTTATCATTATCAACACAACACAACTTTTTCTTGCTAACCAGTCTATGGACTCATATCTGGTTTCACTTTCATGTAGAATAAAATACTTTCTTTCTTCCATGTGAGGAGACAGAAATAGCAGTTTTAGTGCAAACAATGGACCATAATTCATTGCAGGCACTGTGTACTTCTTTGTGAATGCTATGCTTGTAGTGTGTTCAACGCAGCTTCCTCTTCTGTATCTCATTATTCAAAGTTGAGCTGCCAGGCCACACTGAAGCATTATAAATTGTGTTAATCAGCTGTGTTCAACCGCATTATTTTTTGTCTGTGATGTTTAGGAGCAGGAGTTAGTGAAGATAGTTGGTATCAAGTATGAGGTTGGTTTGCCCGCGCTGTGCTGCTTAAAGCTTTCGTTTTTGGACCCTGACACCGGCAAACTGACTGGAGGCTCCTTCTCCATGAAGTAAGCATATATGTATATATAACAGTATATTTTAAATGTTTCTAAAATGATAAACACTTGTTTACACCTGTTTACATTGAGTGCATTAATTCTGTCTCAGATTATAAAATATCAACTGCTACAGAAACGATAATCTGTTTGTTTTGCAGTGTTACATGACTGTCCCACCTATTTAATTGCTTTGTTGAAGTCTGAGTGTGTACACTTTGGTCTTCTTGCAGGTATCATGACATGCCTGATGTAATCGACTTCCTGGTGTTGCGGCAGCAGTTTGACAATGCCAGAAAGAGGCAATGGGCCATAGGTCAGATGCTTTTTATCTTGCAAGATAGAAGCATGCACAGCATTGATATTGAAAATGACGTATCACATGCATCTATACATAAAAGGCCATGTGGTGTGTGTATAGGTGACAGGTTTCGGTCAGTGATTGACGATGCCTGGTGGTTTGGGACCATTGAGAGCCAGGAGCCCTACCAGTCCCAGTATCCTGACAGCTTGTTCCTCTGCTACAATGTTTGGTAAGACTATACAATACAATCTATTAATTGTGTTCACAATGACGGACCAAGTGTTACTATAAAAAAATAGTGTTACACCACATGAAAACTGGACAGGGAGAGATAAAAAAAGATGCGTGAAACAGAAACTAAGACAATGCTTCAGGGGAAGGTCACTAACAAGACTAAAATGAGTCTGATTCAAAGGAGCTCTTTGGTAGTGGTAAGAAAAAGGAATCACATTATTAGATTCAAAAGGTGATGATGGCAGTCTTTGCATACTTTCAGTGTTATGCTGTAGTTGCAGCTCTGAATGGTAGAAACCCTCTGAAACAAAACAGCAGGAAGTAACATGATGAAACTACAACACGACCATACAACGGTGAAGGAGGAGGAGGAGGGGGAGGTGGATGTGTGAAGCAGTTGTTGGCTCATAAGTGTTAAAGCTTTACATCCGTTTGCATGATTACACAGACTTAAAAATCAGTAGTATATATGTAGGAGGAAGAATCCTGGGTGACATCAGCTAATGCTGTACTTTGTATTGATAGACGTTTATTGTCAGTGATGCTTCATTTTGAAGCGTTAATAAGCAGTGTGTTGTTGGAAATTCTCTCTCAGCTCAGAGGGCTTTACAGCCACACTTCATTTGAAAAACCTTGTTAGAGAATAACATGCACATTAGGCTGTCAGAGACGAACATCAGAGTTGGCAGTCCTGCACATCTTCTATGTAAAATAAAAAAGGAAATAACAAAGACTATAATGTTGTGATGCTGATGATTCATGTTTCATATCCAGCTGGGATAATGGAGACACCGAAAAGATGAGTCCCTGGGACATGGAGCCCATACCTGATGATGGTAGGTGTCTAAATACACTCACATACACTTTAAAAATCAGATATGATCAATTTACAGGTTAACAATTTGCGGTTTTGTCATTGCATTATATTGCAGCCACATTCCCTGATGAGTTGGGCTTGAGTGTCCCGTTAACAGAAGAAGAGCAGAAGGACCTGCTGTATGTCCCCCTGGATGGAGAATGGGGCTGCCGCATGCGCTCAGAAGAGTGTGAACGTATCATCAAAGCCATCGACCAGCTCTGCACGCTTGGTATGTCGTCATCAAGTCCCTGTGAAAATAACAGTTCATTTCTGTAATATAAGGAGGGATGTGAGGTTAAGCCATGAGGGTACATTTCTCGTAAAAGAGCAGCAGCAGCAGCGTGACTCTTAACAACATGAGTCACCTTTCTGAGCTCATCAGCGTCAGCTGGCCAGGGCTACAGATCATATGTTAAAAGGAATAAGCTGCTCACATATTGAGC
Organism: Parambassis ranga; assembly: GCF_900634625.1. Lineage (NCBI taxonomy): Eukaryota > Metazoa > Chordata > Actinopteri > Ambassidae > Parambassis > Parambassis ranga. The sequence continues at coordinate 8,596,244 of NC_041043.1, forward strand.
TAAATATTGAGGTGCCTGCTTGAATTCCGTTTAAGTGATGTAATGTCATATTAAGCTTTGCATTACTGCAATCCCCTCAGTGGGAGAAAGCTGGTCTGGGGGCTCCCTCTAGTGACAGTTTGAAGATTAAACACACACACAAGCACCCACAGCCAGCACACTTAATCCTTCTAGATCTCTCACTGTTACTCCTACGCTTCATGCTGCAGTTGGCACACAGGACAAGATTTTTGTTAACTCTTTTTGGTGTATTTTGAACACCAGTATGAATCCTCTGTTTTTCGCCCACCTAACAACCTCTGCTGTCCTAGATGTGGCTGCACCATTTGCCTTTCCAGTGGACCTTCAAGCTTACCCAACATACTGCACAGTGGTGGCTTATGTCACTGACCTCAGCACTATACGCCAAAGGCTGGTGAACCGCTTCTACAGGTAAAACGTCTCAGGCTTTGTTGTGTGTGTGTTTGTGCACACATAAAGAAAATGTTTTTAACTCAGTTGTGTTTTTCTTCTCAGACGACTTTCCTCTCTGATGTGGGAGGTTCGATATATAGAACACAATGCCCAAACGTTCAACGAGCCTGGATCATTCATTGTCACCACCGCCAAATTCGTCTCTGACCTCATGCTGCAGTTTATTAAGTGAGTGTATATATATATAAGTATATAGTAACATGTACAGCAAATGTTGTGTATGCTATATTTAAGGGCAAGCTATTTTTAAGCTTTAGTTACTCAGCATATCCTACTATAATAATCTTTAATAGATGGTTACCAGCTTTTGCATTTAAGATTTTGTTGTTGAAAGATAATAATGCATGCACATTTCTTAAGAAGCTTCTGTCCATGTTTTATTTTCACTGTAACATTTTTGTTGTCCTGACTCAGATCATGGAGTAATTTCGGCTAATATCTGTCTCCCATATTTCTTCCTCAGGGACCAAAGTCTAACAGACCTCATGCCCCTGTACAAAACAATGAAAAAGGCAACCTTCTCTGACTCTGAGGATGAGGTAAGGTTTCAGTATGTTGAGTACAATATGGTGTATTGTTTGATTACCCCTTTAACTTATTGTTGCAGTTGTTTGTAATGGCTAAATGATGACTTTGACATATATATATATATATATATTTTTTTTGTGTAGGATGATGAGGATGAAGATGAAGACACTAATACTCCTGGAACATCCACACGAAACCACAAGGTGGACATGACTATATTTCTATTGATCCTAGACTGCAGCCCACACACAGATAATTGAACCATAAGAAATGCAGCTTAATGATGTTTTCTGTCAGGTTTGTACTGGCTGTTTACTTATGAATCTTTTTTTTTTTTTTTTTTTTTTTTTTTGCCTAGGGTCGTCAACCCATGCAGCGCCAGCTGCGAACACGACCTCATTCGTACAACCCTCAAGCATGGAGGGGGCGCTGTAAGGAGCTGTTAGATCTCATCTTTCAGTGTGAAGACTCTGAGCCATTCAGAGAACCTGTGGACCTACAAGAGTACCCGGTATGTATGCAGCAAGACTCTCACCTTTTATATTTACTGTGGTTCATACATGTTAAAAACTTGAGTCTTTAAATACAGTTTGTACAGTGCGCTGCAAAGAACAGGCCTGTCTATAGTTTCAGCGGCCTTGAGTTGGTTCAAGTTTGATTTATCAGTCCATTCAAAGTGAAAAACCATTTCTCTCTCACTTCTTTACCGTCTTTTATTCCACTCCTCAAAGGACTACCTGCAAATAGTTGACACACCAATGGACTTTGGCACTGTTCTCAGCACGCTGACGGAGGGAAAGTACCAGTCTCCCATTGAGTTCTGCAAAGATGTCAGGCTCATTTTCAGCAATTCCAAAGCTTACACGCCCAGTAAGAAGTCTCGGGTAAGAGACTGTTGTATATGCATTTTGTGGTCCATAATTAAATTAAAACATCAGATTTGCCTTTGCCTTCTAACATCTGACTCAGTCTATTCTTTATTGTGTTTCCAGATATACAGTATGAGTCTGAGGCTTTCTGCTCTGTTTGAGGAGCATGTCAGCTCCATCCTGGCTGACTATAAAGCAATTCACGGCCTGACAGATAAACTGACGAGGAAGGGCACAGACAGACAGACACGACACACTACAGATAGACAGACACGGCATGCAATGAAGAGGCGAAGGAGGACAAGTGAGTCTCCTGCAAGCAGCACTGCATCAAGGTAGGAGAATTGATGGGTTGTTATGTCACAAACATTTGAATCATTTCTATAGAAATGTCAATGTCATGTAATCCTCCTGCCTTCAGCCCAGAGAGGAAGAGACGTGTGTCATCCAGGGTGACTGGAAGAAGGGAGGTGTCACCACCTCCGTCACGGCCCTCCTTTCTGAGACAGAGCATCCCGGTGAAGCAGCCACCCCAGCTAGTCAATGGCAAGGTGGACACACCGGCTCCAGGACGCACACGTAGTGCTGCACGGCATTCTACTCACTCTCCACCTTCCTCCTCCTCCCCACATAACATTACCAACAATACACCGAGCACAGCAGGTGAGATCGCTTTTACAGTAACACATTAAAATTCTAATTAGGAGTAGGGAGACTGCAGGTGGTACTTGATGGCCTTTTCATAGCAGTGTGTTGATATAACTAATGATAGGTGTCTCTTTGTCATCATCAGAGTCTACTCGCTCATTGCGAGCTCATAACTCTGTGTCAGCTTCAGCGCCACCAGCACCTGAAAAGGTGACACCCTCCCAACCAACGGAAGGTAGCAGTGGAAGCACTCGCCGAAAACTCAGGACGCCTGTCCGACACACACCTGGTAAGGGATGATGCCATAGATGCTATGTTTATAAAATAAACATCCTGTCACATGATCATCCTTTATTTTTTGTCCTTCTCCTTTCCTGTCAATCCATTTAGGCTCTCCTGCTAGTCCCTCACCACAGAGCACAGTCCATCTGAATGGCCACAGTAGTCATGTGACGCTGGGTGTGGGAAGAAGGGGGCGGAAGTCACGAATTGAGCCACCAGTGAGTCCTCCAGAAGACATAACTCCAGCCAGCCCTTCCAGGCCCAGAGGTCGCCCACCCGGCAAGAAGAGAGGCAGGAAGAGCAAGCAGGAGCTGGAGGAGATGAGGAGGAGCAGCAACCGCAGGAGCTCAACCCCTGATGAGGAGCTCGATCAATCCACAGGTGATGATGGCGGTACTTCTTCTGCGCAGGAAACCTCTGCACTGTCTGACTCTGGCATGGGGTTGACACCTCGGCGGCGTGGCCGGCCTCGGGTGGTAAGAACTGAGGAACCTGCTCCTCCTCCTGAGTCACCTGAACCCTCCCCGCTGAGGAGGAGCAGCAGGAGAACCAATGAGGAAGTCACTCCTTCTCTCAATACTGCTTCTCAGCGATCAAGTCGGAAGGAGTCACCAAAGGAGGATACAGGGGAGGAGGCAGGGGGGTCCATGCGCACACGTAACCAAGGGCGACGGTCAGCTTGGTACATGGAGGAGGACTCTGAGGAGGAGCAGAGGCAGCTGCTTTTTGAGGACTCATCAATAACCTTTGGCACCTCCTCAAAGGGACGTGTCCGCAAACTGACAGAAAAGGCCAAAGCCAACCTTATAGGCTGGTAACAGAACAGACCGACTGCTATGAGAGAGGCTGAGATTTCTGAGCTTATGTCCCTGGAGGAGTTGAGGAAGTCGTGCTTGGCATTGTATGCATTTGTGCGTGCCTGTGTTTGTGTGCACGTCTGGGAAGCCGTTGGTCCAGCTGCTGCTATTTGAAGCGGTGGCTTTCCACCCCTCGTCACTGACCCCCGTCCCTCTCTGCCCAGTGAGCACATCAGTGCGGCCATGTTCATTCGTTCCAACTCCTCCTGCATTTATTGATCCATGTTGGATCCCACAGGAGCGTCTTATGTTGGTGGTGTTGTGACTCACTTTTGTCCGGTGAACCACTCCTCTGGCCTCCGTCTGACCATATAAATGGTTTAGTGTCAGATTGGGCGAAACAGTAGACTTTTAGTACTTAAAAAAAGTCATGAGGATATCGGATGTATCTGACTATTTTTGAGGACTTTCAAGTGGCTCTGCTGGGGTGGTTAAAGATGCCCCCCTCCCCCCCCCTACCCCTTCTTCATTGTTGCTCTTTTTTTATACAATCCCCCCTCTCGCTTTTTCTAAGATTTGTACGTGATGAACGGCTCTCTGTTTTGGAAGTCTTACACATTGGCTGACCTGAGTGTGTCTGTCTGCGCTAAAATACCAAATGGCGTACCTTTGTAGGTACTGTAGATCAGTAGGTTTTGTTTACTATTGATGTGTGTGGATATTGTTTTTCTGCATGTAAAATAGAAAGCGTCTTTTTTTCACCCCCCAAAAAAAGCTGTTTTTACTGTGAGGAGGAAGAGGAGGAGAAAAAGGATGCATGGGTGAAAGGGGTCATTTATGTCAATATAGATCATGTTTCAATGCGTCCTCAACATTAGCAATACCTTGTGCCTTTATGTCTTCAGTGTGTGTGTGTGTGTGTGTGTGTGTGTGCTTGGCCTCTGCCCTGTGCCTGTTTGTGTACGAACTTACGATGTGACTATGCGAGTGTGGTATCATTGAAAGAGTGTGTGTAAGTGTGCATGAGTGTGTTTTTATAACACAACTGAGTGTGTCATTCACTTTCAGCGTACAAACAGTGGCATACAGTTTGATCGTTGTGAAACCTCTCAAAGAAATGTATTTATAGAAAAGAATTTACTGTTGTTGTAAACGCACCATTATTCATGTCGATATATTATCCTATAACCAACCTGTCGTCAAGTTTATACCTAAGGTACAGAGAGGACGGAGCTCTGGACGACTAGCTTTGAGATGCACTTGCCACAGACCGGTTATCAATGCAGTCTTAGGGAGTAACCATGTGTATTTTAAAAAATTGTTAACATATAAAAATGAAGTTTTAAAACGTCATTATGTTTCTATGGTGACTATATGCGCATTACACACATACACACACACACACAATTCTGTCTCGCATGTTCTAGCACTTTCTCTTGTCTAAAGCAAACAGGATGGAGTCAAATCAAACCAGATCGGACTGAATTTAGACGGAAAGCAAGTCTTACATTCATCTTTCAGATTGTGTGCCTTTGCTACTCTGTCATATTGAATCCTCGGTTTCTCCTTTTGGGGCCTTTTTTCTCATTTTTTTTAACTTCCTGATTCTGCTTGTTGCTGGGTTGACAAAACAAAAAATAACTGGACTTCAAGGAATGACTTGGGGGAGCGGGCAGCTCGTGGAAAAAGACAAAAAGACTGATCACACAGGGGACACACATGGTATGTCACTTTTTGTATACACAAGATAACAGCCTCCATTTTTGATCCTTTTTCATTTTTTTTTCCCCCCAACACAGCAAGTGAATGCCAAAATTTTCACTTGTGTTTTGGGATTGACGAGAGAGAGAGAGAGAACTGGACCATTTATATAAACCTGGTTCATATTACTAAACATTTATCTCATCTGTTTATTGTACTTTGTCTTGTTTTATGTTTATGGATTTGTCAATGCCAAATTCTGTCTTGGGGCACTGAAGTTTTAGAACATGGCTTTTGAATGTGTTTATTTTCTGAAGAGGTTTTATTGTTATCCACAGTGAGTGTGTTGAGCTCGTCTACATATAATGTGTCAACTGTTTTCTGTCCCTGCCATACATTACAGGATGATATGACTGTGGAGATGGAAGGGGTGCCACACTGATTTCAGCTATATGTTGTGCATGTGGGGAGTTTTATTCCAGATGGTGGTGGCCCTAAAGCAGATGATGTTGGCCCTTTTAAAAAAAATATTTGAATATAAAATTTGTTTTGTTTTCACAGTCACAATATAAAGATAATTTGCACATATTATCATGAGTGTGGAAACTAAATTGCTGATCCAGGACTCTTAAACATGAGGATTGTTTACATGAGCCAATAGAATCACAAGTGTTTGCAGGATATTGGCGTCTTGATTTAGAAACAGCTGGTGGCTAACAGCCCCTTTGGCTCATTACATAGATAAAGAGGGACATATCACAGACAACAAATGTGTCAGATTCAGAGGTCAAAGGTCACACAGTGTACGTGTGTGTGAAATGGCTGCATGTGAGCCACCAGGAAGCATTTTGGGATGTTTTAAGTGGACGTGGGATGGTTAAAAAGAGGGGGAGGGGGGTTAAGTTTCATGTGAACAGATTGATGAGCTTGTCTTTGTTAGTTTGGATACTTTTTATATATAAAGGAATTAATGCAAAAAAGAAGCATAAAGCTAGAATGTATGTGTAGGGGAGTACTGCTGTCCTGTTAGCTCATACCAATATTTTAAGTAAATAAACAGTTGTGTTTCCATAACTACTTGTTTATTATTTACTTTGTTTTTGTGACGTTAAAAATCACATAATCAATGGTTGCTCTGCTGATAAGAAGCTGTTCTTCCTGAAAGAAGACATAGATGTACAATCCTGCCACCTCGCGTTAGTAAAGTGTAACTGCGTCAGAAACCACTTCCCTATACCCGGATCCAAACCCTCGGCTCCTCCTGACGTGGCGAGACGCTAAAGGTGCGATGCGTCTTCCGTGGGCTGCAGCGATTGGACAGAGTACCTGTTTGGCAGTTTTTCAGAAAAAATGTAAATACACAGGTGGCGGTGGCGGCACGAGTTGGCTTATGTAAATAAAACAGAAGTGAAAGCGTGTCACTCTGTTCTGGTTTCGAGGCGCAGCAGCTTCTATCAGACGCAATGTATGTCTGGTAGCACAACTGGAGGGAAGAGTGGGTTTTAATAAGGTAAGAGTTATTTCATGACATTTCACAGAGGCTCCTGCGATATGTTTATTAAAGCTTTTATTAAAAGCGTTCACAACTTCATGTTGAGCAAAACTATGCCAAATAAAAACAAATGGCGGGCGATCCACCTGCAGTTTGCAGAGTCCATGCTGTGGTTTGTTTATCGGCCTCTACGCAATTAGATTGTTGCGATTGAAGTGCGTCAGGACGTCCACCTGACGCACTGTCCGTTTCCGCAGGTGGCAGCTGTGCAGTCATGCCTGAGGTCAGGGCAGCCACGGTGATGCAGATCGCGCTGCTTCTCTCCGCTGTGCCCGCGCAGTACTTCATCTCCCGCTGGAGCGGCTCCACGGCAGTGCAGCGGTACCATGCGACCACACGGTAGGATCTGTGCGTAAAAACAGGTCCTGTGGAGGGAGGAAGGTTTCTGAAGTTGAAAAATATGTAAAACTGGCGCCACAGGACTACAATTCTGTGTAATGCGGAAACAGTTTGTTGAATAACTTTAATGTTCTAGATTGATACGAATTTGGAAGGAGTGGAGATCATCCTACCTCAACAGCACGGCGTGGATGGACTGGACAAGCCAGCAGGTGTCCAAAGTCATGTGAGTAAAGGACAGACAGGGACAGAATATATGCATGCAACACTGACTGGATCTATTTGAATAATGATTTCTGCTTTGTTTTTACTCCCACAGGTCCCTGGTTGGCTTTGGAGTGGAGGACCAGGAGGCACAGCAGCCTCCTCCCATAGAGACCATGCTTTTTGACAATGATCAGGGATTCTTTGGAGGTTTGTGTCTCATTGTAGACAACACACACACGCACAACTCTTAGATCACACTCAAACTTTATTTTGATTTGATTGCATGTCTAATCATTTGATTAGAAGTTATCCCTTGAGAGTTGAAACCTGGTTTGTCTTCATCCCTCCAGCCTCCAAGACGGCACGCACCCCTCGTCCCCCCTATGTTTTTCTGCGAGTCGGAGAGGTGGTGATGGAGAGGAAGGGCCACATGGTTGGTGTGGTGGTGAGCTGGGACCCTGAACTGCGAGCTCCTCAAGCATGGGTGGACAGAGTCTATTCCAGCTTTGAGGTTAGCAGACACAGATTTTGGCCCCTTGTCTCGCCAATAAAATATTAACACAACTATTTGTGTGCATATAGACTGCCAAAGCAGAGAAAACACCTCATTACAAGGTGCTGTTCAGCGGGCCCGGGCCGTCCTCTCTGTTAGTGGCATACCTGCCACAGACACAGCTGGAACGCATCACTGGGATGAGGGTGAGTACTGAAAATCACAGCATAAACACACACACACACACAGGATATCTCCACCTAACTGCTGGCTGTTTCTAGCCGGACATTCCCACCCTGGAGAATTACTTCACTCATTTTGATGGGCAGCGCTTCGTCATGCAGCCTTGGCTCAGAGAGCTCTTCCCAGAGGATGAGAGTGAAGACACCTGACTGCTGAGGTTTTCTTCAGCCTTCTGGACTCTAACAATACTAAAGTGCCAAGATTGGTTTATTTACGGGATTATCACCAACCCTGTTCTTTGTGGAACCCAGTGTGAGGGGAATGAAGTCAAGAAACGTCACTTTATTTGAGTTGTATAAAAAATACAGTATTTTAATTTAATGTGTCTACAAAAATACAAAAGACATTTAAATTGAATCAGTTTTTTAAGGACAAACATGAATGCCTGGAATGTTTAGTTACAGAAAAGTAAATGCTTGAAATGACTTAAAGCCTATATGAGCCTATTCATACACAAGGCTGAGGGACAAATAAGGTAAAAATTGCACTTTTATTCAGATGTTGTGACTATGCACAATAAAGTGTTTTCGACAATTCCAAACTGCTCTGAACTGTGTTAGATTTGTTTCTATCCTTGGTGTCTTAGGCTGAAGAGGACAGACACCTGTGAGGAGGCTGTGATTGTAGGTATGTAAGGAAAGAATCCAGGACAGCCAAGCCAGCCTCCATCCTGCCCCTCGTTCTCCCACTCCGTTGTTCGCTCCTCTATGACCTGCAGTCGCGGTGATCCCAGACTTTGTCCCAGCAGCTGGGTGACTTTGCTGGCCTTCTGTTGTGCATTTTCAACTGCTGACACACACGCTCTCTGCCTACAATAGAGGAATACACTCACTGTTTATTTGTGGAACTGAATTAAAACAGACATATTTTTTTAAACTGGTTACCTCAGTTGACTCAGGCATTCAGGGCTGTGGTAGAACTGTGGCGCCCACACACAAACGATATTGTCCAGCTTTCCCAGCACAGTGCAGCATAACTGCTTCATTTGCTAAAAGTCTGAGAATGTAACCACAACCTATGGAAAAAATTTCTGTTACATGCAGCTCTACACATACATAATTTACACATTGGTGCTTTTTTAAAACACACTCTGAAACTGGTCATTCTCTTGGTGAAGAAATCTCCTCACTGAGGCGTCCTCTTGTCTGAGCAGACTAAAAGTGCACTTTAAGAAGTTTAGCTGATGCTAAAGGTATCATTTAAAAACAGAAAATGGTTGCTGCTCACAAACACTTGCTGTTTTTTAGCTTTTGCCATCAGTGCTTCTGTAAGATTAGACTAAGTTAGTTTGCACACACACATCTGTACCCCCTGTAAACAGGGCTAGCAGCTAACTACCAGTCCTCTGTGTGTTTCTCAGCAGAGCAGCTAGCTTACCTTACTGTTTTTTTATGTTCAGCTGCCACTCACCTGAGGAGCTGTATGATGCACTCCACTCGTCGTGAAACGCTGTTGGTCACTGAAGCTCTCCGGGACGATTAAAAGAAGGGTTTTTCATTACTGATGAATTGCCCACAGACAGGCCGTACCGTCGAGGTGAGGACTGGGTTTTGGTTCTCCATGATACCCATTTTTACAGTTTATTTAGATTTGGAAAATAAAAAATTCCCGCTATGATAGCAATAGCCGAAATGTTACTCGGGAAATGTAGGCGCCTTCCGCCGCATCAAGGAGGCTGAGCGGAAGAGAGCGTGAAAAATCGGAAGTGACGTAGATCTGTAGCAGAAATAGAATAGATTATTATATTCATTTGTCTTATATTTAATATATTATACAATACATACAGAGTGATCGGAAAAAATGTTTGTACTCTTCAGCTAGCTGAACTCGAAGAATAAGAAGAAACCGGAAGTGATGATAATGCAAGGATGATTTATTTTGCTTCCTCTGCCAATATTCAAATACATAACATACATCGAAAGTAGTCTGTTTCAGAGAAAGAAAATATATTTGTACATAACAAAAACCTTTAAATATAAATACTGTACACAAAGAGAATCAGATACATAAAATTAACTGTCCACATAAACAGGTAAAACAGCGACCTCTGCTGTCTGTAACTAAAAGCTTACAGCACCTGGTATTCCCAGGCGGTCTCCCATCCAAGTACTGACCAGGCCCGACTCTGCTTAGCTTCCGAGATCAGACGAGATCGGGCGTGTTTTTTTTTTTTTTTTTTTTTTTTATTATAAAATTAGTCATAGAAGATATTTACAATAAAGCAGAACAAAATACATGCATGCAACCGTTTCCATCAATGTCTCACGCTTCAAAAAGTAAAATACACCCTTCCATTCTCAACGTGAAACACGTTGTGTCCCTGCATCACCCTCATCCCCCTACGTGCTCCCCATTCCACCCGTGCTCTGATGAACTGCTTCAGGGTCAGCGTAAAAAAGTCCCACGTGTTCAAAGTCCGACCCTCTTTCAGCTTGGTGTTCCTTGCAATGTATATGGCATGCTTTGCAAACTGTCCAACCAGGTTCACTATGGTCGAATTGCTGTACGTCGCAGTGTCACCAAACAAGAGAAACAACCGCCACTCCCTCTCTTCTCCCCACAGCATGCCTGCTCCATCCCGCAGGAAGTCCCTCAGCCGGCGTAGAAAGGGCGTAAGCCTCGGGCAGTCCAGGAACATATGTTCCAACGTCTCTGCTTCTGCTCCGCACACAGAGCAGCCCCTGGCAAACACCTCCTTATTTATTTGGTGCAGCACCACCCCCGGATGCGTCTTTCTGTGCCTCAAACGGAAATCCGTGTTGTGCACCGCACCCGGGGCGATGCTCTTCTTAAGGGTGGCCCAGATGCGGTCCCCCCGCAGACCCGGGAAGACCCTCTCCCACGCCCGGTCAGCCGCCGGAGCCCTCCGTCTGCCGTTCACGAACATCTGGTAAAGCGCCTTTGTTCTCAGGTCCAGCAGATTGGTTCCCCCCTGTGGTAGAGAGAACTCACACATACCATCAGCAGGCTGCGCCGACTCCCCCTGCCCCTTGGCCAACACTAGCCACCGCCGAGGGATGGAGTCAGCCAGCTTTGCACAGACCCCCATTATGGCCGGTTTCCCGTATTTTACCCCCCTCCCCTGCAGGGCGGCCAAGACCCGCCCAACATCAAGACCACCGGCCCGGTCAACCACGTCTCCCACCCTGAGCAGCCCAGCTCGCTCCATCGCTGCACATTCTAACTCCCTCCCTCCCCAGCGGATCTCTGGATTGCTGAAGATGGGCTGCGCTCGTGCCTGTAGGGTGTTAATCACCTTTGCTTCCAGTAGGGGCCTCAGACCAGCCCAGGCTACCACTATTTCTTCTGCCAGAGGCTCGACCACCCCCAGGCCCCCGGGGGAGCGCCTCTGACAGAGACCCCACAGGCCCAGAGGCGGTTCGAGTCGCAGGTCCTGGATCAAGAAAGACCTCCACTTCGGGCCAGAAGCCCCTGGTGTCAGAAGCTTTTTAATCAATTTAACCCGCAAAGCATGTTTCCTGCACCCTACACTGACCAACCTCAGACCGCCTCTGCTCTCCTCCTGGATCATGACGTCAGTAGCCACCTGATTCATCCCCGAGCCCCACAGAAAACCGCCGATGGTCCCACTGATGTCCCTCTCCCTCCGCTGGGAAAGGGGACAGACAGCCAGCACATGGTTCAACAAGGACATAAGCAAGGAGTTCACAATTACAACCTTGCCTTTTATCCCCACCCTCCGCTGTTTCCACATATTAATTATTGTCCGCATTTTCCCCTGCACCCCATCCCAGTTCTTATCTATTGCGCTTTGCTCCCCCTTCCCCATCCAGATCCCCAGTATTTTTATTGTGTCCCCCGCGTCCATGAAGCCCCACCGGTTCACAGTGCGTTCCTCCGTCCCGCATCCCATAAGGAGTGTCTTTGCCGCATTCATCCTCGCCCCCGACGCCGCACAGTACTCCTTCACCCGCCTCACCACCCTATCTACACTATCCTGATCCACCACCGTAATATTCGTGTCATCCGCATATTGGATTATTTTGTAGTGCTGTGAGTCACCCATCCGTACGCCCTGGATGCCCTCGTCAGCATTGACCGCCGCCGCCAGAGGCTCGGTGACCAGGGTGAATAGCATGGCGGACAGCGGGCATCCCTGTCGGATCGACCTTTCCAGAGGAAACCCACCGCTGCACACACCATTCAGTTTCACACAGCTAGTGGCCCCCCTGTACAAAGCCTTAATCCAGTTAATGTACCGAGCTCCGAAACCTAGCTTATCTAGAACTCGCCACAGAAAAGCATGTTCCACCCGGTCAAACGCCTTCTCGAAATCAACACTGAGCAAGAAGCCACCCGTCGTGCACATATGTCTGGTCAGGCACTTGACCGCCAGGGCAGAGTCGGAGATGTCCCTGCCCGGCACGCCATATGCCTGATCCGGACCCACCACCACTTCTATCACGTGTTTTAGCCTATTTGCCAGCACTTTCGCCAAGACCTTGTAGTCCGTGTTCAACAGGCTGATCGGCCTATAATTCTCCAATTTATGTGCTCCCCCCCTCCGCTTGTATACCAACGTTATGACCCCCTTGGAAAAATTCGTAGTCGTCCCTCCTTTTTGTTCTATATCCCTATAGACAGCCAACAGAATAGGGGCTAGTTGGAATTTAAAGATCTTATAGAATTCGCTCGTGAGGCCATCCCATCCAGGGCTTTTGCCTCGGTTCAGCCCCTCGATCGCTACCACAAGCTGTGGCAGGGTGAGGTCCGAATCACAGGCCTCCCTATCCGCTGCATCCAGCGCTCTCTGCAGGAGAGCCACACTACCGTTCAGCTGCTCCGCGTCGATGCCCTGGCTGGTGAACAACTCCCTGTAAAACTCCTGGGCTGCCAGCAGCACCTCCTCCACCTCGCTCACCATTTTGCCCTCCCTATCTTCAACCTCCCTTATATACGCCCGTTGCTGCCGCTGCTTTTCTAGGCCTAAGAAGAAAGCCGTTGACTTCTCCCCGTCCACTAAGTATTCCGCCTTGGCTCGAATCGCTGCCGCCCTACACTTGGTCACCGTCAGATTATGCAATTTTGCCAGCGCCACCGACAACAACGTGACATCTCGAGCTGGGTTTTCTCCTATTTTCCGTTGCTCCTGCTTGGCTACCTCCAACAGTTCCCTCTCCTCCTGTTTCGCCTCCCATCTCTTCCTTCTACAGTACCTGATGCACAGCCGCTTGATCCTTTCCTTCACCCCCTCCCACCATCCCTGCAGATCGGCAGTGCCCACCATATCCTCTCGCACTTCCCCCAAAAAAGCCCCCATTTTCCTCAAAAACACCTCATCCCCCAAAACGCTATTATTTAAAATCCACATCCCCCCGTTCCTGCACCTGCCCGCCCCCCATAATTGAACCACCAAAGAGGAATGATCACTCCACCTGTTCTGTACATATGTTACGGCACTTATGCTGGGGACCAGTCCTGCCGACACCAAAGCAAGATCAATTCGCGACTGCTTTAACTCCCCCCTAACGACTTGTCGCCGAGAGTAACCCCTCACCTCCGGGTTAAGCGCCCTCCAGATGTCTGTGAGATTACAAACCGACATCAGGCGGTTCAGCTCCTGCCTGCTGACGTCACCCTTAAGCGGGTTGGTATTCGACGTGTCTTTATCTGTTAAAATAATGTTGAAATCCCCCACCAATACACAATGCCCTGTGACCCACTTGCCGAGCTCCGTTCGAATAAAATCTTTCCTCTCCATTTCGATATTGCTCCCATAGACATTAAGCACCCTCAGCACCCCCCTATTTCCCTTCAGGTCCAATGCGATCAGCCGACCCCCCGCCCCAGCATACACACACGCCACATCGTAAGGGAGGCCCTCTTTGTAGAGGATTGCCGTGCCCGCCTGGCCCGTCTGGCCCGAAACATAAAATACACCCCCCCCCCAATGCTTCTTAACCCCGTCCAGTGTGTCCGCGGCCCAAGCAACTTCCTGAAGACAGAGAACATCTGCACGGACATTATTCAGGATATCTTTCAGCTTGTCTATGACTCTTATCCCCCTTATATTCAAGGATGTGATCGTAAGCACCATGAGGAACAAGTAAATTAAAGTCATCTAATACTCACCGTTATGACTTTTTAACCCTCCGTGGTATCCGCCCCAGTTTACCGTCCTGTGCCCGTTTCCTACCTTGCAGCCTCATACCTATCTCCCTGTCTACATCTGAGTCCGAGGACATCTGCCTGCGCTCCCAGGGGGTGGGGCCAGCTCCGCTCTCCCGTTCTCTCGCCTTGTCGGCCAACAGGGATGCGCTAGAGCGGCTGGCGGGCCTCAGGAAACCGTCATCCGATACCATACTATCGGTTTGGGAGTGGATCTCTGGACCGACATCATCAAGACTGGACCCCAAAGCTACGTCCATCTCCTCGCCGAGCAACCTCCGGGCAAAAGCCATTGCTCCCTCCTCCACTGGTTCCTGCACCCTGTCCCCCACGCTACCCTGCTCGGGCGCGCTCGTCAAGCCGTCTACGGCGGGGACCAGGGCAGGGCCCTCCACTCGAGCCCCCCCTGCCCGCTCGGGAGCAGAGCCCTTTTTTCGAGCTCCCTCCTCTGCAGGGAGGGTGTCAACACATCCGCTCACCGTCCGCTCTACTCGGGTCTCAGGCCCCAAGGCCCCCACCCCCCTGCGCCCCTCCGTCACTGGAGCATCATCCCGTAATCCCCCCTCCCGAACCACTTCCTCCTCCATATCGGAGCCTCCCTCAACCTCACCATCAGCCTCACTATCGTCCCTACAAATACAACTTTCCATCCTATTGAGACACACCTCACATTTCTGCACCCTCTTATTGCACTCACGCGCATAGTGGCCCTGAACGCCACATCTGTTACAACAGAATTCCGGGCAGTCCCTCACGATGTGCCCTGGCTGTATGCACACCCTACACACCCGAACCTGCCTATCGTGGATCACCCGGAAAAATTCTGGCCCAGCCGCCGTGCTGAATTTTGCGGAGTATGGCAAAGATTGCACCGAATCATTAAATTTCACCTTTACAAACCGCGTCCCATCAGCAACCCTGGTCCCCGGCCACATGCGCCTCTTTATCGGGGACACCGCCGATACCTTCCAGGTCTCCAGTTTCTCCAGGATTTCCTGGTCCATGATATAGGCTGGCAGGCCCAAAAAGGAGACCACCAGCTCATCATTAGCAATTTCCCTCCCCTGCACCAGCGTGTTCCCAATCTTGAATCCATCCAAGAGGCTGCGTTTGCCCGCCTCACTCCCCATTGTCACTTCGTAGCGACTCGATCCAGCGTTCCTACACGCATTGATATTGCCACACATCATCCGCACATAGCGTATGAGCTCTATCGGCGACACAACTTCATCTCCCTTCAGCTCCACTAACACCGTAAGCCCCTTCTCATACTTTACTTCCACCGGTTTCGCTCCCGCCGAGTCCGATCGGCGGCTGTGCTGGCCATCGTCCCCCCCCCTGGCCGCCCTGCTCTCCCCGTGTGACACATCCTCACCTGCCCCGTCGCTCCGCACCTCCCCGTCTGCACGAGCAGGTCCGATCCCCACCCGGTGCTCAGGCTCCCCGACTGCCGCTCGTTGCCCGTCCATTCGCCCGTCTTCGTGATGCTCCATGTCCCTGCTGCCAGCACACCCGGACGTGAACAAAAAACTACTCCCCGCCAGTCAAAAGACTGCGGGGAGCGACAAGAGTCCTACACGACAGCACAGTATCAACAAAAAGCCACAAGACAACCCAAAAACCTCCAAAAAATAATAAGAAAAAGCCGCTCGCTATTCTTCTGTTTCAGAATTCGTGCCCTCAGCTGCTCTCCCTGGCACTTCCGCAAGCGGGCGTGTTCAGAGTAGTGTGGCCGTAAGCGACAGAGTAGGCATTTATCAGCTACTTTATACATGTTAGACATCAACGGGGGAATCCCTGAGGGTAAAGTTTATGTTGGTAAAACATTAAATATGATGTTTTTGTGTCACACGGAGAGCAAAACAAATCACATCAGTTTGTGTATTTTTCTTTCTTTGAATTATTGTTGTATAGTCACAGCTTGTTTTGATTTTGAAACATAACGAGCTTTATGTTTGATATTTTGTGATATAACTGAACGTACCCTAGCATAGCACATATAAAATAGCTGATTGGAGCTTATGTCCTCGCTTACGGCCACACTACTCTGAACACGCCCGATCTCGTCTGATCTCGGAAGCTAAGCAGAGTCGGGCCTGGTTAGTACTTGGATGGGAGACCGCCTGGGAATACCAGGTGCTGTAAGCTTTTTCTCTTCATTTATCTGTACAGACAGCAGGGGTCGCTGTTTATGTTTACCTGTTTGTGTGGACAGTTATTAATGCTGTTTTTTTATGTATTCTTAATGTATCTGATTCTCTTTGTGTTAGCCTACTTTAGTATTATTGAGGTGAAACAGCATCTGTTTATTCAGATCTTCTTGTCATATCTTTGATGGACATTAAATACACACAGCAGGACAAAGCAGGTTCAGGTGATGGATGGATGGATGGAAATAGTGCTGATCAGTACTATGGAGTATATTTCTGTCATTAATTCCAAATAATGAACAACCAATAAACAAAGTGAGTAAAAATCAGTCTAGTGCAGTTCTTGGAGGGAAAATATTTTCATGCAGCCTTGTAGTAGTCTGTATTTGAAGTTTTATTTAGACCACTGTGTGGTGGCAATATTATAATGTTTCTAATTTAGGATGGGGATGCAATGATGTATTAATTTGTGTATAAATGTATCTTTCAACACTCTTACCACTCTTCTTTCCATGAAGAGAAATGATCAACTACCCAAAATGCATTAATACATTATTCATCTCTTTTGTTGGATTTGTGCCTCTTATATTAAGTTTTCTGTATATTTATGTTCTTTTATGAAAACACACACAAAAAATTTGTCAAAAAATAGGTTAGTTCTCTTTAAAGCAACGCTAAGGAATTTTTCAGCCTCCAAACTAAATTTCCAAAATCACCCCAATGGTACATCAACTCACAACGAGACCTCTGTCTATGGTCGAGAGCATCTTTGTTATCTGCACCGGCACTAGGAAACTTTGGTGTTCGGGTAGTAACCCGTACCTAAAAAGGACTACAAAACGTTCTTACTTTACGGTCTACGTCACATTCGCCGCCCTCGTTTATCAATGGGCAACACTGAGAGGCAGCAATGTGCCTGAGGGCATCCGATCTGCCGGAAATACACAAGAAGAAGAAGGAGCAGGAAGTAAAGTTCAAAGTCATGGCTGAAGCAGCAAATAAACACAACAAAGTAAAGTTAATGTGCGAAAAGACAAAGAAAAGAAAAAGGAAGAGTGATAAATCAAGAGCTCAAACAAGGATTAACATCGGCGAGAGCCGTCATAGAGACGCAGGCCGGCGATAATGGCAGCGTCTGTAAACAGGAAGTAGTTTCGGTGGATCCAGGTCCATTAGCTGCAGCATTTACAGGACTCATGATTAGCCTGTGTAGCCGAACTGCTTCAGACAGGACGACAACGAATCCTTCTGAACGGAAGCCGGCTGAAATAAGGTAATATTCACTTAAATTACTTAAATACACGTTTAAATTGGTGGATGTTTACCTGATTAAACGGTTATTATTGTCTGCATTCATTGTATTTGCGCACAAACACTAAAAGCTCCTCAAAGCGCACAGCGACAGTTTACAGAGTTTATGTTTATGTAACACGTTTGTTCGCTGTCTGTGGAAACGTTAATATGGGACGTATTTTAGGCTCAAACGTGTTGATAACGTGCGTATTGTAACGGTCTGAGAGAAATGTTTTGGTGGTGAGTTGTGGAGTTGTGTAGTTGGGCAATGTTTTACTGAGTTCTGACATGGATGGTTAGGATTAGCAGCAGTTAAGCAGGCAGCGGTTGACTTCCGGTGTCGTGCCAAATAGTGATCGTCTGCCAAAAACTGGTTTCTGTCGCGGGAACGCGCACGGAGCAGCGTGGTATGTAGCTTCCGTTACGGCCTCATTATGTATGGATGGTCTCATCCATACTGTTGCAGCGCACACATGCTCCTAACTCCACGTCTAAGGTTATAGCAGACGAAGCACTTTGTAAAATGGTAAAAGTTTGTGAAACGCAAATGGTCACCAGAAGTGTCCAGGAAGGGTTCAGTTCATTTTGTTTTTCTTAAGCTCTGATTGGCAGCTAATTGACAGGCTGATGAGGCCCCATTTGAACTGTATGTGTGCTCGTATGGGATGATGGAAGAATTCAGTACTTCTCTTTGGTCAGCAGGTGGCAGCACAGTATAAAGCGTACATAAGCAGGCTTCAATACAGAAGTTACATTTAAAGAAGTAAATAAATACATTTAAATAGTTCCAGTAATTGTTTTGAGTATTTATAAAAGTTAGACAGTAAAAAATAAAGCTATTATAAAAAGTAAAAAAGAAGCTATTATTAATATTAATACTATTGTAGTGTGATATTATCAGTATATTATCAGCTGTATTTAAAGGGTTTTTGAACAGACTGCACAGAACAGAATGACCTCAAGCAACAGAATTAGCAGCAAGAAAGTGGCAGAGTAACAGTGTAGTGACATGATGATCAGTCTCCAAATAATGCAGACTTACTGCAGAATTATGTCTCATTGTATGGTGTCATTGTATTTTACATGTTCCACACTTGTTTTATGCATCAAGAGCTTTCAGAGACCAGTAGAGATTTGATCAACTTACGGATGCAGGTTTTTTATATACAGCGTAGTTTGTTTGGTTTCCCCTGAGTATTAAACTGTGAAATCAGCTTTATAATCACAACCTAAAAATACAAGGCCCTATTTGTTGTTATTGTCTCTGGTTTCGCCGGTTCCCCAGTATGCTCCATGAAACCCTTCATCTGATGCTGAAGCTTCCAGCCAAGACAGATGCAGCGTTGTACAATAGGCTATTTTCATATGGTAGAAAATGTGGAAGACAAGATGACCCTTGGTGTTAAATCTCTGTGGAAGCCCAGAGTGGTTTCTCTGAGTGGGCTACAGGCTGTTTTCACCCTTTTCACAGTTTTCTCTTACTCTAATTATTTAAAAAAAAGCTACCTCTCATGTTCATCTTTCTCTTCATGTCGTGAAATTCTTAGAAAACTTTCAGTAAATTATTTCACCAACCACTAACATGAACGCCTGTACTTTTTATTTAAAGAATGCTTCTTCCTTCCCTAATAAGGATAACTATATCAACTGCTACAAAACTGTAAATAAAAATCAGAGTAAACTGAACTGGAGGATTTGCCCTCCTTTGTGCCTCTGCTCATTGGATGAAAAGGGGACTGGGGGTCTTGAGATGGAGTCTGTGGCCACTTAGGGAAAAAGATTTGACTGTAATGGTCTCTGAATCTGTTGATGTGTGTCTCCCTTTCTCTGTGCTCTCTCAGATGAAGTAATAAAGTTAGCTGTGTTGGAGTCCCTCCATGTCTCTCCATAGACCACAATCAAGGCCCGTGCAGTTTTATTGCAGTTTTATTTTCATATTGTCCAAGAAATCTCCAGACTCCCTTCTGTGCCCGTTGCCATAAATCGTATATTTTGACTGTATTTCTTCCACACGGCACTCTGCATTTTTTTTGTTTCTTTTTATTTATGGGCGAAGGCGATAAAACATGCAGCTTGCACTCTGTGTGTCCACAGCTGTCATCTGTCTAGGTCTTTATTGTGAAAGGGGAAAAAAAGTTTCATTTTTTATTTCCCTTCACAAATCTCCCTCCCTGCTAAAAACAGATGCTGATAGAATGAGAAAACACAATAAATGGAGATTTTCATTGTTTACGTGTTCAGACTCTTCCGATGAACACTTTTATTGGTTGTAAAAGCAGCAGTATTCAGCTCTGTTTATAACAGTAGGTTCAGGTGCTGATCATTCTTTCATCAGCAGGATGTACTCTGTACCTGAGGGCTTCAACTCCAAAGTGCAACTAAAGGCCATTAGACAGATGTTTCACTCTCATTATGATATGTCATAATTCATTCATGCTCACATTATAAATATATATTTATATTGTCATATGAAAATTATACTTTACTCATCTTTTACCAATAATTACTTGTATTTATCGAACACTCCTGAAATCAGCTTGTAAAATAATTAGCTATTGTCTAGAAGATGCCATTCATGCTGTCAAGCGCAGCTATGATCCTGGATGTTGTGGAGCTGTTTAGAAGTCTTAATATTTCCTAAATTCTTCTTAACTGTGTTTACCTGGATCACACAGGTCAAAACTAAGTATTACCTAAAAGTTTTTAGTGCCTCCGTCAGAGGATTTTGTGGCAACATCCAGGGCCACGTGACCAAAATACAGTGGATGTTGGAGAGAACATTTAAAAATACATCATAGTATTTTAAGTTGAGTTAATAGAATCAGGAGTGCTATTCTGAATGTCTGTCTTATTGGCTTTGGACGGAGGTCCTGAGAGACCCGCGAGGAACCTTGCTGACCGCCGAGTTCTCTGCATGTCAGTATATTATCTGAGGTATTTTCTCATGCTGTCACACAGCTCTGCAGCTTCCATCTCTGTAAACAGCTCATAGTCAAATAAACAGTCCTGCTCTTCCCCTCTTATCACTGAACAGTCCATGTTATTGACACACAACAGCAGGAAAGGCAGAAACACGATTAATTGTATGAATAATCATAATGCGTTTTTTTAATATGGATGCCAGTTCCACCTTAACTTTTTCTGCTCTATAACCACTGTTTAAAAAGATCTAAAAAACATGGCTGCCAGGGAGTTTCCTTTCTATATGTATGTTGGTTGAAATATCTTGATTGTAACTGTGGCAACTCATAACATTATAGCAACATTACTGAAATAATTGATTTTCCCTCAACATTTACGTTTCCTGTTCATTTCTATTTGCGGTCTCTTTTATGGCTCACTGATGAGAGGTTTCCATGTTAGGCCTGTATAAGCTCTCTTCTCTCTCTCTCTCTCTCTCTCTCTCTCTCTCACACACACACACTCAGACACACACGCTGAACCTGTTGTAAAGACCTCATAAAGACTCAACATCTGTTTATTGCAATGCATGCCTGAAGATTCTGCAACACAGATACCCACCCTGGTAAACACCCACACAGAGAGGCCTGCATGTTTTAATTAGTGTATCCAGGCTGAGATACAGGTGCTGGTTCTAAGCAGCACCCCTATAACCATGATAATGATGTGCGTTAAAGAAACAAAGAATTTGAGACACTCGATATGCCAATAATATTTTAGCATGCGTCTGAACACTTAAGCAAACTACAGTGTGTCTATAAGCAAGGCCAACAGGTGTGTGTTTATATAAGCATGTTGTGCTTCATTAGCATTAACGGCCTTTGTGTAAACATAGGCCAGTATGAATATTTTGTGTCCAAGGCATTGGTGCAGTAGCAGTGTTGTGTAGTTTAATATTACAGTTCTTTATCCCTCTTACTTTTAACTTATTATTTTGTTAGCGTTTCTACCTCTTTCTCTCCGTTTTTTTTCTCTCCTCCTGCAGATTTGTGTTTTTTAAGGCCTAGTTAGGTTTCAGGGCTCTATTAAAAGTTCAAAGGCAGCGTTTACTACTGTAACTGGATCTAGTCTGCACTGAGGTTTTTCACTAATGAGTGCACAGCATATACACCACACACATGCACAGGAAAACACACACAGACAAACGCACACATAGCAGCAACACATGTTTCCCTCATGGAGGCTGCAGCGATATTGCCCATTGTTGGTCTATTGTTGTTAAAGAAATCATGTCTGTTTGAGTGCCAGGAGATCACAACATTAAATGACCCGTTGCTAACGAGATGGGCATATCAAATAATCAAATTAAAGCTAAAATTGTTTTGTGTATGATGGATAATTCGATTCACTAAATATATGGTTTTACATTCTTACATGTAAGAATTTTGTTGCTCTGTCACTGTCTTGCTAAAGCTCCTTTATACCTTTAAGCCTGCACTTCCTCCTACAGCTTTTAATGGCCCTGTGTCCTCCTGTAATCAAATTTCAATGGAAGACATACTGTATATATGCTTGAGAGCCTTCATGATATGCAAAGCTGCTTTTTTCTGTGTGTATAGTTTGGATGTAAATTAGACATGCTCCTATAGTGCAAACAGACCTTTAAGGTCACAAAAATAACCAGAGAAACCATTAATGGTTTCACTACAATACTTTCCGCAAGCCTTCTATAACAAATTAGAATTTAATAATGTTTGTTGAGCCCTCGGAGTTTTGCGGTTTTTGACCTTCCTCACTGCTGCGTCCTCGGATGTCTGAAATTCCAGAGTAAACACAAAAACAAACAACCCAGACGGAGAGGCCTGAGATTAGATGGGTGGTAGGAACATATTTCTAGGAATGCAAAACTTAGTCTGTGCAGGGACATAAATGTCTAATTTAATTTTGTTCTTTGTTTTTATTTTGGTATTCTACTGTAATGAGTCCCGTGGGATTTTTTTTCCCCAGTTATTTTTCTTAAACAATCTTTTTTTTTAACAAAAAATTAATTCCAAAATTTGTACTAGAAATTTTCTGCAAAGGTAATTTAGATATTTTTTTTTTATGTTTTTTTATGTCTTAACATATAAATTGGTTTAATTTCCCAGAATTTAACCAAATGATCCTAAATATTAATTGTCAGTATTTTCTAATTGAGCTTTGTGCACTATAATGCACATATATATTGGGTGACCAAAAAAGTTGAAGTGTAATTTCAGCGCTACATATAGTCTTAATTTTAAATGCAGACGATACAGTTTTAGTTAAGTGTTCTATTCTGTTCTTTTAGGTTTTTGATACTGGCTTTGATAGGCATGAGAGTATGTTTGGTACAAGAGCCAATAGACTCACGGGACTGAGAGGCGGAATGCTGGGGTTTAGAAACTCAAAACGCCAAACGTTTATTATTACCCCCGTTTGTAGCGACTTGCCTTCGGGGGAGTCTACAGCGGTGACCCTTGGCCCTTCTGCTCAACTCCTTCCACGCTTCACCCCCTCGGTCCTCCTCCCATCTCGCATCTTGCGGTCTGAAATGTTGAAAGGAGAATAAAAGAATACAACGGAACAATATCTGAGGTCATCAGAGCTGAGGCTGCCATTCCGGGAACAGCGGAGTTTTCTGAGGCAATATTCTTTTATTCTTTTTATTATGGCAGCGAATGAGAGACGAGTGAAAAACATACTTCACAGCTTTTTTCATCACAAGAGCAGATCCAGGGTGATAAAAGTGGATGCTCCTCCAAACTTTTTACAGCTTACCACTCTTTCCTCGTCCCCTTTTCTGCATTCATCCTACATTTCCTCATTCTCCTCCTCCTCCTCTTGTCCTTCCCCCTCTAACGTTCCTCTTAGAAGCAACAGGAATCTGCTGCCCGTTGGCACAACGGATAATAAACACCCCACTGCACCACCTTCCTGCACCTTGGGGCAGGAAACCCCACACATACGCACCTGCGTGGTCTGCCATGACAACGAGAACCATCTGTCCTCTACACCAGTGTCTGAAAGAACCTGTTCTAAGGCAAAGTAAAGAGGATAAACATACATACACACTCCCAGACAAATAGTGGACCTAGGTCAAAGGTTAAAGAACCCCCTTTCCTGTCCAGACAGACGAGGCCTCCTCTCAATTTCATTCAATGTCTTTCCTCCTTGTTTTCTCCCCTTCCCTTTACCATCTTGCTCTCTGAGCCTCATTGAAGTGTGTTAAAACGTAATCTTTTTCACCGTGATTGATGACGTGTTTGTGATGGCAGCCTCGACTTGGTTGACTCAGCTCATCCTCGCGTTTAACCACTTTTTCTTACAGGTGCTCTTTACTGCAGACCAAATGATGATTTAATAATAAGCACTGGAGTAAGCTAATCTCCAAGAGTTACCATGTTTTTTTTTCTTCAGACTGCTCTCCTGAGCTTCATTAAAAGGGCATGATCTTATATTACACAGATTTGAAAAGGCTTTGGCGAAAGATTCTTGTTAGTCGCTATTGAAACCAGCTCCAAAAAAATAATTTCATGCTGTGTATTAAATCAGCGTCTACATTAAAAAAAAAGTCTTTTGAGGCTTTTCAGAGCACTCAGAGCCAAATATATCTAGATATGGTTTCATGTATTTGAACTACTCAAGGTATACGTAATTTATCCAGAAGTGGACACATCCCTCGCAAAACGACACAAACCGAGCAAGCCTGTGTGTGTGTCTGAGGGAGAGAGAGAGAGAGAGAGAGAGAGAGAGAGAGAGAATATATTTGACTACCATTTTGCCCGTGTCTGCTTCAGAGCGAGCCTCTGTGGTGCAGGGCTGGTCTGGTAATAGCCTGTGTTCCTCTGCTGGGCTGAGATTAATGTGAAGACTTATTGATGTAATGATGGAGCCATGAAAGAGCACTCTGGGCCGTGGTTTGGGCCCAACACATGAGCCTAATGGACTCTGTGTGTATGTTTATGTGCATGCGTTGTGTCTGCACGTGTTGCGTCTCTGTGTGTGTGTGTGTGAGAGAGAGAGGGAGAGAGTGAGTGAGTGTGGTTTTGGGCAGAAACAGATGAAATTAATTGTGAGCTTTTGCATTCATAAGACCTTGAGGACTGTGCTGCTCATAGAAAATACCTGACCCTAGGTGTGTGTTGATATGTTGGTGTGTGTTTGTGTGTGTATGTCAAACTGCATGACCTCAGATTTCCTGTTACCCATTGTACATGCATCCCTGCATATGTATGTGTTCTGCAACATGGTTCTCAGCTGCCCAGGGCTCATGCTGACACTTTGGGACAGTTGGAGGCAACATGGAGGGAGGTTGAATAAATATGACCAAAATTAAAGTGGTACCTCTAACAACTAGTGCCCTGCGGTGTGTATGGGATGTGTGGGTGTATCTGTGTCTCTCCAGTGAGGCCCAGCAGGTGCTGACAGGACCCCCTTCATCTCTCCACTCCTGCTCTAAACCCCATTTTGTGTGTGTGTGTGTACCAGCAGGCTTGATGTGCTCAGTGTGGGTCTGATGTGGAAGTGATTGACAGCCCAGCAGTCACAGGGGTGATTGAGAGCAGTTGTGGGAATACAGGGACCTTACAGCCTTGCTGCTTTCAGCCCTGAGGGGGAGAGAGAGAGAGAGACAAAGACACAGAGAGCAGGACGAGACAGTCTAAACAGATTACTAATATGATACACAGAGATGGAGACAGCAAGAGCATAAAACAGCTTTGTAAAACAAATGATGTCCTGCTCGGTTGGCTCTCACAGGGACCTGTTGGTTGGTTTAAAACAGAAAAATGGACAAGATAGCATGTAACTGATAAAATGCAGCCCTGTCTTCATCTTAATCAGCTTTCCTATTCCCTGAGCTCATGGGTGGGAAACCCTGGGGACCAAAGAGGTTTATGGGAAATGTCTCATACTCAGGGAGTGATGTCATAAGTAGGAGACAGACCAAGTTCTCCCTGGCTGATACGGGGGGAAGGGAGGGAAAATACGAAACACACCAAAGACATCTTAATTAAGCTGAACTGTCTTTCGGGCCCTTTATATCCCCAAATTCTCATTGTGCTGCCATATTTCAAACACATGTCGTAAAAGTATAAACTCATTCGCCTTAGTGATCTAAGTTGCATATCATTAATCTCTGTTATGGGCTAATTCTGCCTGATAATTCTGATGGTGGGGCTGACTGATGGAGTATAAAGGCTGACAAAAATCCACAAATGGGTGGAGGTGCATTTGGCTTTGATTGATTAAACGTTGTAACAGACTTTTTTTTTACCCAGCAGGCTGCGTTTTGTGTCCCCCGTTGGACTGTTTTTATTTATTTTTGAATGTTCTATTGTGATCCATCCTTAACTTGTGGTTATATTAGATATTAAATCACTTTAATATATTATATATTAAAAACACTTTTTTAATATTTGACCAATTTTAAGTCTGCAACAAACTTCTTTACCTTTTTTTCTTGTCTGACATGTTGGCTCCAACCACACAGGAGGAGGCTTCCTGCATAAACACTGAAAGTTGTGATTGCTTATGGTTTAGTCTTCTTCTGACATCATCTCCATTTCTCTTAACATATAGTGTCTAATAAAACACAAAATAACCAAAGTTGGATTAATTTACTTTTTTTGAGTTTTCTCTGTCTGACTTCCACATACCTTCTTCTTGGGCTACAGAGTTTCACGGAGGCTGAAACAAACCAGGCATGAACCAACAGGTCGTTATGCATCACTGCTGTTCTCGGAGGATGTATTCATGCAGGTAAGTGAATAAAATATATTTCTGCTGTGTTTATGTGTGTGAGTGGAGGAGACACAACTGCAACGTCTTTGCCAGTGCAGCTCAGGAGAGAGCGGGCCGGTGGCCATCTGGGTTTAGAGATGGCTTTAAATGCAGAGGTGCAAATCTACTGCCCATGTGCTGGAGGGGACGTCCGACTCTCTCTCACTCTCTCTCTCTTTCTCTGGCCTGCAGACCCACTCACAGATCAATAAAGTTAACTCAAAACATTCACACTCTGCCATCTGAAATCAACCATTTAATGAGTTGCTGTTCCTGTAAAAGTGGAAAAGGCCCCTTCAGATTTATTAGGACAGAGGGAGAGAGAGAGGGAGAGGGAGAGAGTAGAATTCCAGAGACAAGAAGGAAGAAGACGAAAGGAGGCAGAACTGTAGTGTTTTTGTTTGGAGCCACAAGCTGCATCTGTATGAGACGCACAAACAATAAAAATGGCTTCTTGATCCACACTTTATGAGAGAGTGTAGTTACAAAGAGGTGATTGGATGCCTTTTTACAGTGGTAAGCATGGAAAGTGTCCAGACAATAAAGAAATGTAATTTCACTTAAAATACTGAAAGTCATCCAAAAGTAGGGGGAAAAATGGCCAAGAGCAAAATGGCTCTTCAACATGTTTCAGCAAAATGACTATAAACTTTTTACAAACAAGACCAAATGCTGAGTAAAGAGTGATGGACTTCCATGAGTTACCTGTGTTTCCACGGGCCTCCAAATAACTCCTACTCCTGATGATGTGTGAAAGAAGTCCTGGCAAACTGGTAATACATTTACAAAGATCTTGAGACGTGGCCCTTGTTGCTCATATCAGTTTAATGGGAGGGAAAAGTGGAAAACAGATATCCCTGTACTTGTGCTTTCTATTATGTTTGATTGAGCGAATCATTTTGTATCGGTGTAATTGAGCCAAACTATATGGATGGGTGCAGGCTGTGTGAAATGTGTTGAGGGAGCATCAGCCGCACTGTTTAATGATGCGTAGATCGTTTTTACTGGAACCTGCTGGATTATTTTTGTCTCGTTCACGCATAAGATGTCCTGACTTTGGGTCTCTGCTCACCTCCGGGTTTTCTTAAACTCCTCCTTTATCCGTTTCCTGGCCATGCCTCATAAACGCATGTTCATGCAAACACCGGCGTCTACCTGAAAATCATCTGATGATTGGTTTATGCTGATGGAGTGCACATTAAGTGTTCCGTTCACTCTCTACTTCCCCAACTCTCTCAACCTAAACTACCGGCCAGGCGTCCCCCTTGGGGACACACAGGAAGAAGAAGGAAGACATATGAAATTGTCCTTTTTACGCTGATGTCTTACTTTTGGGGTTTACGTTACCACATTATGAGGTAAATCCCTCTAGCAGCTGACAGACAGTGCAAAAGTTTCACTGGATCGGGTTACCTGCACACTCTGCTTTATGGTGGCTGCAAAAAGAAAATCCTACATGTTAACAAGCATGCATGGAAAGAATTAGACCGCGGACTCCATGCTGCGTGCCGTGTCTCATCAGGTGTGATGTTACGGGGCTTCCGGATCCGCGGTGTGACAGGCGCTGACAGTTGGAGGCACAGGTCAGGAGCAGATGCTGTGTGTGAGACTTACCTGGGTGTCAAACTATGCATGTCTCCCTCAATCTGCAGGATTATTTTGAAGAGCCTGTGACACACTCACTCGTGATCAGGAAGGGTAGTTAAACATGTGTGAGGCACAAGTGTGTTTGTGCTGGTAATGGCTTGTTTGTGTGAGTGTGTGTGAGCCTGTATGTTTATGCTGCTAATGGGCGTTTAATTTGATAAGCGGTTGGTGGATTTGTCAGCGCTCAGCTGGGATGGAGGGAACTGGGCTCTGTATATTTTGAGTAAACATGAAGAAATTCACTCCAGGTTTTCTCATGTTCTCCAACTATCAACATAATATGTCCTATTATTTTGACAAGATGTGTTTCTGCGCATTTAAAAGCCCCTTTTCCTCTTTAACAGTGTTTTTTACTTATCCCAGATTGTCTTTAGTTCTATAGAAGATTATATCATAAAATGAAAATATTAATACCTCTATATTTCACACAGCTAGTGGTGATTAGCTTGATTAGCTTTTCCATTGTGCTCCCTAACATTGTGTTTAAGTGTCCGAGTGTATTCTTTTGCAAACTCCACAATAGAATAAAATGTTGTGTAAGTATTGACACTCAGAGATGTGTAATCAAGTCATTTAAACACCTTCCCCTGTTGATAGCCCTACTCCTAACCATGTAGTGTGTTATTTAAAGCTCTACATTTTTGTGATATTAATTTCAAAATGCATCAGTATAATTATGTGTGGCTGTTATTAACTTGGTAACACTGTAGCCAGAGAGGGGGGAAACCTGACTGCTCATGTGGACTGCAGTGTCAGGCCTGTGAAGACGGTTTAATATGGGAGACATATGGAGTTGGGGGTGGTGATGGAGGAGGTGTAATGTAGTCACAACAAAGTGTTCAGAGCCAAAGGAAGCAGGGGTCTCTCTCTTTCCTAAACAGGATGAGAAGACTAGACCACACGCATGGCACACTGTACACTGTATATGTATCTATGTAAAGATCAAACCGGCTCATGCTTTTCTTATATATTTGATTTTAGTACCTTTTTTTTTTTTTTATTATTTTTGCTTGGTCCCAAAGTTCCGGTTGCTCTCTCTGTTCCTCCCTGTACAAACCTCAGCACTCCTCATGAATGGCTCTACTGTTTTTCTCTTATCTCTATATTTCTCCAGCTCCTCTTCCTCCTCCTCCTCCTCCTCTTGACCAGGAAGTGGACAGACTTTATCTTCATAGATATGCGTCTTTACTCTCTCCTGCCTACACAATCTAAAACACACACAGACACACACACTTTCTTTCACTGTTTCTCTTTGTTCCATTTGTTCCATTGTGTCATACTTGCCCTCTGAAACCCTTTCCCTGCCATTTGGCTGAGAGAGAAAGAGAAGTCATGTTAAGAGGCCAAAATTAATTTAATATTATAAGCTCATAGACGTTTCCATGACAGTAATGTTGCTGACGTGGCACAATAGAAACTCACCGCTACAGGATGATAATAGGCTGACGATAGAGAAAACCTCAATACAGCAAATAGGAAACATACTGTGAACTTATCATCTTCATTTATTATAATAATGATAGCACAGTCATGTGTAACACAACAGTCTGGTGTGTGATTCTTACTTCATGGTTATCTTGGCACAGCCACAGTGTGGCCGCTTTGTGTATGTGTGTGTGCTAGTGTATATATATATGTGGGTCTGAAGTGTTATTCCAGGTGCTTTGTCAGGGATGTGTGTGTAAATCAGCTGGAGACCGGAGAGTGTTACCATCCTTCATCACCATGGATGGTGTGTGTGTGTGAGAGAGAGAGAGAGAGAGAGAGAGAGAGAGAGATGAAGAGAGTATGGCGGCTCAGGAAGTGAGGGCGGAATTTCTGAGGTCCATAGACACCCAGAGATGCTTTGATATATTATATGAAGGAGCAGACTTGAGAGTGTTGTGTATGTGTGTGTGGGGTGGTGCAAGTGCGTAAACACTCTCCTTTTACAGCCACCGGCTACGGCACTGTGCCAAGGAGTGCCCTCACACTGCCACAACCCAGCAACAGGAAATCCTGTGTGTGTGTGTCTGTCAGCGTCTCTGGTAGTAGTTATAAGGTAATTGAGAGTAAACTGGACTTGGAGTGTTTTCGTTAAAATAAACAATTTTGAACTAAAATTGACATTTTTGATGGAAAAATAAAAACAGTGAAGTGGATCAATTGATTTTATCTATAAACACTGTCATTCACAAGACCAGGCAAGCAATGATGAGGTATGAGAATCAGCAGAGAGGCCTAAATATCGTTGAAGTTCTCTGGACAACAGACTCATGGTGACTTTACTGACAGAATGCACCAGAAAAAAGGTGAAACATTTCCACCATGGCACCATGTTTACATCACTTGTGATCAGAGTGGGAGCCTATAATCCAGTGTGACACCTGTCATTTGACCTTTGTACTCTTTCACTTTGCATACAAAAGCCAGGAGTTATAGTGGATCATTATGGGTTCTTTTGTTCCGTGTGAGAGTAGCTTTAGTCATAGGCTAGTATGGACCACAAGTATAAATATACTTAAAGCATCTATTATGTCACCCATAGGTTTTTGAGCATTTGAACCTCTGTGGTCTAGTAGCAGTCTACCTAACCTTGCAATACAGGCAGATTGGTTGGAGTGTGAATGGAGCTGAGGCAAGTGGGCAGTTGTACAATCAGACAGAGCATGCTGTGTCTTGGCACCCTTCTGTCACTCAGGGCAGTCACGCCCATAATTATATGCAATATACATTGCACATATATAAATATATATATATATATTTTGTGCACACTCATTCTTCTCAGACTTTGTGCATAATTAGATTTGTGACACAGCTGGGTGGGTACATTATGGTTCCTGATGTTCAAACCTCAGCGAAGACTTGCCTGTACCACATCACAAGTAACAAAACCCAACAACAGCAGTAAATTGGAAGGAGGTTTAGGGGCACAGCCATATGTTAAGTTGTCTGTATGTGGCTGTGGGTGTGTTATGGTCCACTGCACACACAAAATCACCACAGTCAGCAAGTCTCAGACTTCACAGAGGGAATGACTTTGGGAATATAGACGCAAAGAAAGAAGTGGGTTATAAACTGACATTCACTTCACCAAAGGAAAGGAAAAAAAAACAAGGTGAGGTAGAAATCTGAAGCACATGATGCAAATAGCCATCCCATTAAAATGACTAAACTTTACTTAACATTTTTAACAGGCTTGCTGCAAGATAATTGATTACTGCATCTGCATTTACTTGTAAAATCCTCTCCAGCTTATCAAACCTATGAGATGAGTTTCTAAATGCAACTAAAACTAATTATTTTCACCTACAAATTATGACATTTCCCATCACATTATTAGCATAATGAGTTATAATAATGTAGTGTCAACAGATGTTTTATAACACATACATTTATTCATTCATACATGTATTGTCTCTTAGAAATTTAATCCCAAAGAGGAGATTAAAAACAATCAACATGAATACACACATAATAAAGCTATATAAATGAAAATAGTGTGACTGCTACCAGTGCTGTAGAGGTATGTTGACTTCGGTCCAGTGCAATTCCCCTTTTGACCTCTAACCTGCCGTTAAGGGAAGTGACACCATTTGCCGCTTGTCCTTTAACTTCTGGTGACCCTCGGCCGCCACCACACATGGAGGTTCAACAGTGTGATCTTAATAGCAGTTGTATTCTTGTACAACAATGTGCAGAATAACTCAGCAGCATGTGTGTAGTATAGCAAAACCTGTCAGTTCAGCAGAGCCACCTTAAAAAAGGTGCTGTATGGTCTAATGGAACAGTTCACACTAAGATGTACTGTACATATAGCCTTAGCGATCACACACTGATAGCTCACCTCAACACCCTAAGTCTTTGAACCAAGTGAACACACACACACACATGCACACACAGGCAGCAGGCAGTAGATCTGTAGAGGATATAGAGTGCTGTTTCTCACTGTGACTCCAGGAAACCCTGCACTCACTTCCACCT
Source organism: Parambassis ranga (assembly GCF_900634625.1). Classification (NCBI taxonomy): domain Eukaryota; kingdom Metazoa; phylum Chordata; class Actinopteri; family Ambassidae; genus Parambassis; species Parambassis ranga. The sequence continues at coordinate 8,628,262 of NC_041043.1, forward strand.
TCAGTAGGATGAAAGGAGTTCAGGGAGCTAGAGTTCCACTCCCTACAGTGTGTGTGTGTGTGTGTGTGTGTCTGTGTCTGTGTTTGAGTGAGTGTGTGGGAGTATAACACAGTCTTTGGAGCCCCTATCACCTGTCTTTGCGGTTCCAGCATAAGCACATTACAAATTCACACATGCCCCTACCAACACCCCCATACTTCAAACCTCTATCGCTCCACATCTGATACAATCACAACATGGCTACAAAGAGGCTGCCAGACAGGGGGTACCGGTGTCTGTGTGTGTGAGTCTGACTTTTTTTGCGTGTGTGTCACCAGCTCTATTCATGGTGCAGGATGCGGGTTTTTGGCGCTTGCAGTAAAATAGTGAGAATTTCCCTAAACCTCAAAGACTTTTCACACACATACACACACTAGTAGCCCTCCTTCATCTCTATTTTAGGCTATTTTAAACACAGAAACCCCAAACCTTCAAACAGGGGAATACAGAATTGCATTAAGGCAATAATCTCTTTCATTTGTCTTCCTCTTCTCAATTCAAAAGAAACCCCAGACTCAGACCATAGGAATTTATTTTGACTGATATCAACCTACCTGGTAAGGATGTACAACATGCGCAACAACAATTATGCAAATTATTACACTCTGCAAGAACTGCAGCACAAATAACACACATGGACAGGGAGCAGAGAGAGTACAGTATCACAAAAAGTGAAAGAAATCCAGTGGTTGTTGGTTCACCTGTCCCCACAGTCCGCTGCAGTGAAAGGCTGATCGAATAAAGCTTGTCTGTATGTACTCTGTAGATTTGTTGGAATTTAGAGACAGCCCAAGTGTTGTCTGCCCTTGTACAGTCATAATAGAGATCAATCCAATTAGATAGTAGTGCATCATAAAATGTCCACATATTTACTGAGGCCTGATTGACACATAAATCACATAGTTACCCAGAAACAGACAAGCATGTAACACACCTACCAGTTCACATCCGCCCACAGACCCACCCACACCTATAATCTGTGTCTGTGATTGTGTGAGATTGACACACAGTAAAGTTTTACAGGTGCGCTGAAGCGGATAATTTGCCTGTTAGCTGTGACTAATGAAATCTCCACTGCTGCGCCCTCAACTGCTGCAGGGGCAGAGGCCACTTTCCTGTTTGGATAGGCAATGCTTTAAAGCAGAGCAGAGGGGAGCCTGCTATATGTGGGTGTGTAGTCTGAATGTGTGTGTGTGTCTTTAGCCAAATGACAGAATTCAATTGACTGAAAGGGTAGAAAGAGTAAAAATATGTGCAGGTGGACATGTTTAGAGGTCCTACATAGAAAAGCCAGTTTTAAATTAAAGCTCTATGACAAATATGTGTGGAATGGTAAAATGATGAAACTGCAACATACAATAGGTTCTTATTATTATTAAAGACAGAAAGATCCATAGTAGCTTGTAGTTCTATAGATATCTAGTAAAAAATATAGAACCGTATTTGTGGAATAATACAATAAGCACATTTTTTGAGAACATCACCTCCTACCTTTCACAGAGTTCAATGTGCAGAAGAAAAAACCATCAAGTAAAAAGATTTGTACTCACTGCTGATTGCTGTCAACACAGCCCTCTCTGTCTGTATTTGTGTTAATGTCATGTGGTTGGATTCTTTACATGTTACCTCACTTAAATAGAGTAACAAGTGTGCATCTACTTGTGTGTGTGTGTGTGCGTGACCAGCTCCCCCAGGAGAGCTGATGAAGGGCTGCATACGGCTCACCTCCGACCTGCATGCCACTTCAGGGGCTGGAATGTTCTGGAGTGCTCGCTTTTGCCCTTCAACCAACTGCTGACAGAACTGGTTGCTGCAGCCTTGCAGCTGATTGATGATTAGTTGAAGGGGTAGTCAGCAGAATCCCAGTGGGTCCCTAACACTGACCTGTGATCTCTGACCCAAGACGGTGGCATGTTATAGAGATAAGCATGTTGTATGCAAGTCTTTGCAAATGCCAACAGCATTGTCTTATTTTAGTTGGAGGCAATAAACAGTTTGATGAGTGCAACATGGACTAAGCCATTAACCTGTTGTGAGCTAGACTTTATTTAGACGATGTTTAATGACCACATGCATTGTTTCTCCCTCCTGGTTCTTGTCAGATGATGTGGCCATGTGGGGGGGCCGTGTGTCTCTAGGTCGTGTTCAGCATTAAAGGCCACTGTCCAAGTGAATGTAACGAGCTGGCAAGATGTTGCCTCTGAGGTGGCTTATTTCACGCGTGTGTGTGTGTTCTGGAGTCACCAACTGATGTGACTTCTGCTTTAGTCATCACTGCCAACACTCTCACCAGGCATGTGCAGCGCTTGAAGTAAATGAGATCTGTGTGCATTTCCATATGTCTTCTAAGCTGCAAGCACACACTCCTACTGTGTAGATGACAGGCATCTTTTAGCGTGCTTTGCATGTTGAGGAATAAAAGTTTTATCATCGTTCTTGGTTGGAGCCTTGAGGCGACAAACTTGCTGACACAAACGCACACACACTCAGACAAAAATCTGCTGAAAAGTGTGTTGTCACGAACTTGTATTTGGTATGGTTGGCTCTCTTTTAAAAAGTGGAAGTAAACACTGTTCTTTCCTGTTAAATAAATGTTGTAAGAAAATAGTGTGTGACCTATAGATGAAGGAATGGAGAGCAAGGCAGAAGAACAAAAGAGGAAACCAAAGAGAGGCAGCGATGATGATGATGATGGGGCTTTACGATGTAAAAGTTCTGATGGGAATTTCAGCTGCTGGACTTGAGGAACAAAGCAGATGTATAAATATATATATATATATATATATGTGTGTGTGTGTGTGTATGTGTGTGTGTGCGCATGCATGTGTGCTTCTGATGTGTGCAAGTAAGAGAGAGAACTTTCAGGTCCCTTTTTGCTGCTCTCCCTCTGTGGAACAGTAATTGTGATCCATGCTCTGTTAAAATCCAGAGCCCACTGGGACCAGCATGAAGACATCTCACACACACACACATACACACATAGGACCAATGAAGACATCACATACGCGTAGTGCTGTCACTTTACCTGCACCCCTTCTCTTTCTACTCCTCCACATCTGGAGCTGTCCCTCCTCTTCTCCTCTCCCTGTGCATCACCAAGACTGGCCTCAGGGGGGAGCTCTTTCTTATGTTGAGCAGATGGGAGGTGAAGCAGCTGCACATTTTTGTGTAGCATCTGGTGGCCTAGAGGAAGTGGACTGAGAAAATCATTAGATTTGTAATAACATTTAGTTTAAATGTTTCTTATCTTCCATGTATTTCCATTTCTTTCTTATTATGTTGTTGAAAAAAAATCATTTTTTTTTAAAGTGAAATAAAACATTTAAAACCTTGGATAATCAGAAAAAATGTTTTGACTTTAACCTAAAAAACTTTTAGGTAGAAAATGGGAGAAACAGGGATAGGATTAAAGGTGATGACTCTGTACTTCCTCCAAAATACTAAACTGTTCTTTATAGATCATTTTATCAGAGCAGTGACATGCCTTTCTCTACTTTACATATTTTTCTTTGTAATGTAAGCTGTAAAAACTGCTGAGAGTGTCCTGGGTGTGAAAGCTTGCTGTCAAGTCAAGCTTGTCCTAGAAATGTCCCACTCTGTTTATAAAGATTTCTCCCATTTTAGCCTAATTTTGTACTTAAATAAACTGGGGTGGTGATTCGTAGACTTGATGACTGCTAAATGTGGTTTTTGTGTTTTAGTTTTGAAAAGCGCAGTAAAAAGCCGAGCTATTTAAGGCCAATCTCAATTCTGGCTGTTAATTAAATTCAACAGAGAGTCGACTTCCTTTGAAGAAAGGCCGTTAAAATGTTTGGGATATTTCCTCTGCATTTGCTTTCAAAAATAACCAAACCCCGAGACCACAGTCGACATAAAGTTTCACCCTCGAGAAACATGAAAACTTTTTGAAGAGACGTGGAAGGAAACAATCAAGATAAATCCAAAGCCCAATAGGGTAAAGACACACACACACATATACACAAAGAGTCAGTCACTGCTTGGCAGGGTTTTGAGGCCAGTGCCATGAGTTGCATTTCATGTTTTATGCTCATGTATATACAGGGTAACCATGAGGAGAGAAAATAAACCAAATGCTATTTTGATTGTCAGCACATTTCAGCATGTCCCTACCCAGCGAGGAAACGATTAACAGACTCAACATATTATGGATTTTAAGAGGGCAGGAGAATGACTTAATAGTTATTGTTTCATGTGGTTCAGCCAATGTGATGATTTCCACTTTGTAGTTGTGTTGACTTCAGATCTGTTTATTTTGTGGACTTTCTTTCCCAAGAATTACACAAAGTGTCTGTGTGCATTCCTCTGCATGCATCAGCACCTTGAACGCAGGCAGATAAATTCTTATGTATAAGCACCGGGTAATGGAAAACACTTTTTGTGATAAATAAGTAGAGATTAACAACTGTATGTGTTAGACACCACCTGTTCTGAGGTGCAGTTTTGGGGCTCAGTGTGAGAGCCGACCAACAACCTGGCAACGCATGAGTCTGCCGAACTTCCAGTTAATCCTCAAAAAAGGTGAACTAATAGCATGCACTAGAATGCAATAGAAATGCAATAGAAACATGGGCCGCTGCATGAGGAGGAGCTGATTGATTGATAAAATAATAGGACACATTGTTCCTTCTTCATGAATGGCGGGTTGTCTTTAGAGACCAATATTGTTTGTTTTCTAAGCTGTGACTGTGTTTATTTCTACTGTAAAATCATTTTAACACGGGGTTCTGTGTGGATTGTCATCAACTCCAAGAGGCTTTTACAAATTGAACTAGAAGAAGGGAAAACATTTACATGGGCGGCACTAAACATATGCTTTTTCCCTTATTCATACAGAAATGTAACGGTCTGTGTTGTAGAACCTTACATCAGTCAGTCACTTTGATATCTCTGAAGTACGTGTTTTAAATAGCGTGTGTGTCGTTTTGATGCATTTTAACACCAAAATCACATAATATTTGATGTGAGGTGAGGTGACCGTTATGGTGTGGAAAGTGCAGATTTCATCCTGTAATCCCAGTAATATTTGAGCAAGGCGTTTAGGGACAATATATCTAAATATACTGTATGTTACAGGTGTTGAATAACAATATATCAAAGATTTGACAGCATAAAAGCTGTTTACTTTATCACCACTAGCACACTTCAGGCTTTCACATGAATTATGTTGCTTGCATAGTTTGACTTTTTTTCAGATGTAATAGCAGGGAGTGCAGGAGCCAAATGTTGCAAATTATGTGCAAATAATGGGACATTTAATAATAACAACAGTAAAAGCCTTGTGTCTTCTTTCGGATCTCAGCTGACCATTGTGTTGCTTCTCTGTCCATCCTTGGAGCCTCTGTGTGTTTTAATGCTTAGGACAAGCACTTATAGGTCTGTGAGGGTTTGTGGTTTGTGTGTGTGTATGAGAGGAAACAAGAGAAAGTGTGTGTGTGTGTCGTATTTCTGTGTGCCACTTGTGATCAGCTTCATGATGGAAAAAGCAGGAGGTAGGAAAAAATGAATTTTCACCTTCAGTTTTATGTGCTTTCATTTCTAGTCAAAGTGCTACTAACATACCTGTGTGTGTGTGTGTGTTTCAGTCAGGCACAGACACACACAGTGACACACATCCAGCAGATGTACAGTAATCGTTAGAATTTAATAGTCATGCAAGGGCATATAACCTTTACACAGTTTAAAGGTTACTGACATGTCTTCCAATGGAAAGAATGTAGCAGTGTTCTCCATATTGTGTAGATACAGAGGACAGTATCACTGATCATTATTTCTATATGTCCATCTTTTCTTGCTATGTAAAAATGTATAAAAAATAATAAGAATTTTTTTATTTTAATCACAGATGTATTTGGTATATGAACCAAGATGCTATTGACTTTGTTGTTTTTGTTTTTTTTTTACAGCATATTAATGCTCAGGTCTGTGTGTTGTTATGGTTAGTGCTACCTGCTAGTTTCAGATGACAACACTCTGACAACAGTGTTTAATGCTATACAAACACAGGAGAGGACTTCTTAAAAATATGGCTGCTGTGTTTCTCACTGACACCTCGACCTCTGCAACACCGAGGTTTAAAAACACTTCAACTCCCATAGGTGCTTTTTCGACATATTTCAGCACCAGAGGCAGCAGTTTGTTTAGCGTTTCCTGTCTGTTGTTCTAAAGTCGTACATGTGACATGAGACGATGATGATAGCGATAGCTGGTGGTAGATAAATTGGTTAGGGCTATACATACACATATATATATTTATAATCATCACAGCCAGAGCTGAGCATTTTTAAGCAATCTGATGATAAAACCAGTCATATACTCACCCCCACACACACACATACACACACATTTGTAGGCACATACTGTTTGTGTAGACACACAGACAAATGGAGAGGGACCAAAAAAACCCACAAACCTCCCACAGTCTCACAGAGCCCAGGCCTTTTGGAGCTAATTTGATAAGTTTCCAGAGAAAATCTGCAAAAAGGCCCAAATATTTAACAGTATTTTTCCACTCTTGTCTCTTGTTGGTCATTTGTCTGTACTGCCCATCTCTTAGGAATCAATACATGAGAACATTTTCATAAAAAAGTTGTAATGGGGGTTTTGTGTGGATATGATAATACAAAAAAAGAGAAAAACAATCCAGTTTAGTGAGTGTTTGGATCTAGTTTGAACTGAACGGACAGACTAAGACAAACAGGTTATATAATGGCATAGAAGGGTTTACAATGATTCATAACACTCACCAACTTTTTCTTTTTTGCTGCTGCCATTTTTTTACTGAACCAGTAATAAAATCCTTTGAATTTATAATTTATGTCAACAGAAGTAGCATATTAAAGAGTTTGACCCTTCATCAAAAGTTCTGCACTCTAAAACGGTTGGATGCAACTTCAACCTATGACTATTTTCCTGGCCTTAACCCCACAATCTGTTTGCAATGGGGCAGTGAAAATTGAGCCACTAAAACAGTTGGAAATAGACTTATTGAATGCTGTCAATGACAGTGGTTACTTAATCTATGGCTCGGCACCCAAAATAAGTCACAGGCCCTCTTTTTTTGCTGGTTGGTCTCCATGTGACATTTGCAGCCAAGGTCTCATTTTGGGTCCCGGGTAGAAATCTTGAAATGAAGTCTTTATATCATCTGAATGTCATTAAATACAGCCAGTAAGTCCCGAAAATGTGTGAGTGGTAGGTTATTTGAACAGTACTGAAAGGAATGTCACATCATGAGCACCAAGGAGGCCAAATCAGCACCATGCTTTCACTGTTGGTAAAGTATCAGCCAGCTGTGACACACCACAGGTCTGGTCTGTGCGTGTGGCTTTGACTAAGCAGTAAGAACTGTATTTAAATTTTCTTTTCAGGAGTATCTTGGCTGGGATAATGAATGAAAGGGTAAGCGGAGCGTAGTTCTTAATGATAAGGTTTAGCTACAGCTTTCTTCTTTCTTTTTAAAAAAGCAGGAAGAGTGATGACTATTGATCCAAAGAACTAAATAAAGACAATTTGGGCCAGCACATCTTCAATAATTGGTCAATAATACATCCAAGAGATACGACATGGTTACAATTATGCTAACGGAACATATGATTGTATTGCCTGACGTCATCCAATCATAATGTTCTATCAGTCAGGAGTCCCCCTGATACTGCAAGCTGTTTGGTTTTCCTCAGCTGTTAAGTTTCAGTGTCATATGTGCTTAAGTTTCGTTATCTCGGTTGGATTTGACATAAACTGCTCCCATTACGAAGGCACGTTTTTCGGCTACCATTGCAGCGCATCTTTGCCCCATGAAAACATAAAAATGCGGCCAGAGAAACACGACACCAGGTTCTGTTTTCAAGGAGTGAAACAAATGTTATGTTTTCCTGGTGAGAACGAGCTGCTTCTAGCAGTTTCTGGACCATAATTGCTAGAGACCATGATAGATAGATGGATAAATGGTAGATAGATAGACACTTTAACAGCTATTATGTGTTTGCTGGCCTCCATGGTTCTGGTTCCCTCTGTTGTCTGGAAACAGGACATTTTTTACTTGCTTGTCCATAGCTTATTAGAATACATTGATTGAATAATCACTAACCATCAATCAATAATGTAAACAATCCTCACCTTTAGAACTAAAAACAGACACTATATTGTGGACTGTCCACTTACTTATGGCAAAACTCCATTTAAAAACAGCTTAATTGACTCAGTTCACTTAGTATTGATACTTTCCGAGGAGACCTACTTTTCTTAATGTACATTTGAGGTACAGTTTTTGCCCCAGCTCATACGAGGTTTTAACATAACTCTTGGCTTTCACAATATGAATCAGAGGGGTTTGTTTCTAGATTATGCCCTACAGAGAAAATTAGAGGGCATCAAGCATATTGTATTTGGTGAAATTGTAAATTATGTGGTGCTTTTCTTTAGAATATGTCTGGTGGGTGTTTCTGCCCAGAATGCATTGCATCATGCTGACATTTCAAAGCATCTCCTTACTTTCTCTGCAGTTATTTCACTGCTCGTGTTCCCTGTGGATGTAATTAACATGCTACAAACGTAATCTCACACTCGCAGGGACACGCCATGTAAAAGGCATGTCTCCTCCTGGTGTTGCTGAGAATAACCAGATTATTTTATCTGGAGATACCAGCTCCTGGAGTGACCTCCCTACTTCTCTGTCTCCATGTGTCTGTCTCACGCTGACTCTATCTGACTCTGTCTTTCTGTTTTCCCGTCCAACTTTTCAATAAAAATGATTACGAGACATCCCTACGTTAGTAAAAGCCCGTGCGCACATGTTGAGCGTGTGCTGTCGTACAGAGGTGCGCCTTTGTGCCTGTTAGAGGAGAAAAAAATCAATCTTATGGTATCTTCATCTGAGGTCTGACACGCTGCCTGTCAAAGTTTTTATAGACAATCTTCGTGGATGACGTGGAGGTCGTGGGGAGCGGGGTGAGAGGTCTTTGGTGGGACGGGCAGTTTGATTTCCACACAAAATTTTTGCACACTGCGACAAAAAAAAAATAAAAAATCACTTGAGTTTCCTTAAATCTCATGACAGATGATCGTCTTTGCTGGATTTTAAAGTACAAAATGTCAATCTATCTATCTATCTATCTATCTATATATCAATTTATCTATCTATCTATTTTGTTTTTCAATATCCCGAAGCTTTTTTAATGCCATAACACCTGTCAGGTAACATAATGTTAAAGTAAATAATCACACATGGCAAATAAAATGTGATGTTTACCACATTGAGTATCCCAAGTTTGTCCATTAATAAAGAAATGAACAAATAAATGGGTAGATACGAGATTACAGTATACTTGTAAAAAACAAGTCAGTCTTAGTAAAATCAATAAATAGTAATATTAAAAAGGAATAAAAAGACGATTTATACACTTCAAAGCACACTGTCTTTGCTGTCAATGTATCTATTGTTTAGAAATATCTAAAGAAAACTATTGTTTGTCTTTGATTAAATGCAAAGTCGAATCTGTGGGAGTGTCTCTCTCATATATTTCCTGTTTTGTGTATATGTAATCTTTTCTCTCTCTAAGGGGAGACTGGGCTTTTTTGTCTCCATGGAAGATAAGGGTGAGGACAGGGGAGACACACACACAGATACACACAGAGAGGTGGGAGCTGCTGAAGTTTAACATTATTAAGGACGCTCATTATCAAATTTACGAGGCCTGGAGTCACCAAGTCCCATCATTCTGCTGCGATGAGACAAGTAGTGAAAGCAATGCTGACTGAAAGATTGAAAAGGATGAAGGGAGGATGTGAGGAAGATGAAGGCAAAGAGGGACCTCTGTGATAAAGAAGTTATTAATGGTTTCATCTTTTTTCTCTGGCTTTGTTTTTTCTCTCTCCTCTCCCTCACCCATAAACACACACACACACACACATACCGCCAACTGCCCTTTCCTCTGTGTGTTTTCTTTAGACACTGATACTCCTCACTTCAAAGAGCAGAAATGAAAGTTTTCTCTGCGGCATTTCGTCCTGCCTTTCTGTCTCTGTGACAGCCTCAGAGGAGCAGAGGAACTGATTCTAAAATAACCCCATCATACTTATCATATTCACACACATATTTACACAGAAATCCAAACACACACACACACACTTTACTGTTGTAACCATAGCAGAGGCCAAGAAAACAGCTTAAGAAATCACTGTTTTGGATTCTGAGGGAAAAGGTTTGACAGCAGCGTCCAGCCCACAACCACCGCTGCCTGGGAGGAAGGAAAGAGCTACTGCATATGGATGATAGAGAAAGTGCTCCACAAGATCTGTTTAGTGGGCTCATACATATAACATCACAGTAAAAATCTTGAAGTGATGTCAAAGTTTGAGTTCTTGGTAAAGGCCTGTCAGTCTGATGCCAGTTGAACTGCCAAGCTTTTTTAGTTGTATCTGAATACATTTATTTTGCAGAGAAATACCGTGTCACCGCAGAGATTACAACATTATAAAGGAATCAGGGGTTCTTATGTTTTTGTGTATAATGACCTGAGAACCTCTTTTTCATTGTGTGCAGTTATAAGACCTGCACATGCACAGTGTGTGTTTGACTATATCTGCAGTATCACACAACACCCATCTAGTAAGTGACTAATGATGCTCTTCACTGCTATCAGAGGAGACCCTGAACCCAGAGGCAGTGAAAGAGATGCATGACAGAGAGAGAGACCTCTGTTTGTCTCTTCTACCCACTCCAACACTTCAGAGTCCCGATAAGTATACAGGCCTACCGCTTAGCAGCATGAGATATGACAAGCACATATTTAGTTTTAACACTCGCACCGTATGAGGCTGGAGAGAAAGGGCTTCATCAGGTGTGACAGGGGTGACCCCTGTAGAGGCTATTTGCGTGTCTTGAAGTGAGAGTGGATGCACTGTGATCACTGACTTTCACATCAAGTGGATGTGTTGTTAGAACTGAGTGGTGAAGATATATTCACTTTAGTAAAGGTTTCCAGAAAACTGCTTAATATAAGTATTACATAGCAAAAATATGAATGCATAAATTAGGTCTCGTGAAGTTGACTATTAATAGATTCATGTCCACAAAGTACATTTACTTAAATGTTAACTTGAGGTACTTCTATTTTACTGAAGAATATGTCATGCTACTTTATACTTACTGCTGCTTGTCAAATATGATTATTTACTGCTTCTTTTATATTTTTAATGCCTTAAATAATGTCTAATTAACACATTGACTTTTGTATTTGCTATGGAAACATAATAAACCATCAATCTTGTCAAAAAAATAATTTACTATATTTTTAAACATGAGTTTACAAATCTACAACAAAGAAAAATCACACTGCCAGACCAGTGTTCTAATGTTTTGAAATTTGGTGAAAAAAAAACCATTTGACTTTCTTAAAAAAACACACTTAAACATATTAAAAGGTCACTCAAGTCCATGTTTTGAAACTAGTGGGAAATTGACATGTTTCCGCTGTACCTTTTTGTGTGTGTGTGTTTGTGTGTCTTTGTGCCCGTGTGTTCAGTGTAATGGTCCGACCATGTGGGTGTTATCTGATGAACAGCTGATGGTGCTTATAGCAGAGTTCCCCCCCTCTTGAGAGCCTTTCCTGCACACTGTAAATCTCACTAATAAGGCCCGGGCGCCTGCCAAGCTCCCTCCATTTTACTATTGGGTGATAAATAATCACTGCCTCAACAAGCCGGACAGAACCAACTACAAAGAACAATCCCAGAAGTTAGGGATAATAACTGTGGATATCAAGGACGCACTTTGTGATATCAGAGAGAAGAAAGCCATGAAGAAGATAAATGTGCGTTTGTGTGTCTGTAATTGTGTATAATTAAAAGGTCAGAGATAGGATAAATGTTGGAGTAAGGAGGGTGGCAGCTTGTCTGCCTCTGTCAAAGTTTGCGTGTTGTTGTAATGGAAATCTGCGAGTTTCTAAGGTAACAACAGATTGTGCATGGAGACAGGCATCTGACAGAATATCCTCACCCCCGCAAGCTCATTAATTACACACGTAAACACACACACAAGTGCCGACTTATCTTCTCTGCGTATGGGGGTTGGAGTTACACACACACTTTTAAGGGGTGATAGGGAGGCGCAGGGAAAGAGACAGAAGGAGGGAGACTGAGGAAGGGAGGAAGGAGAAGAGGAGGAGAGTTAGAGCTAGAGAAGGGGGGGCTGTTGAGTTGCTGTTATAAATGAGTTTTTGGCGTGAAAGGAAGTGGCAGTGGTCAGTATCATAACCTATGATCCCAGCGTGCAGACTGCCGCAGTCTGACATCTATCAATGTGATGATTAATACAATGATGGGTCCAGTGTTTGTGTTTGGTCCCTGTGCACAGTACCGACATTACATGTGGTGTAGTACATAAGGGCTGGGTGATGATGAGGTCTACCTGCAGTGGAAGTTTTGGAGAGGAGGGTGAGAGACCATGGTCCATCTCCAGTTTCCTGGTCTGCTCAGTAACCATGCAGAGTCGCTGTGCCCCATAAAGAATGCATTAGCCCTTCTGGTTGGCCCCCTCATTGCATGGAGGAAAGGCTTTATTAAATTATCTATGATTCCTGTGTTTGTGTTATCGTGGACCATAAAGCCAACTGTAAATGGTAGAACATTCTGTGCATGTTTGAAATGGATGATGTGTGTATGCAGTTGAACTGTAACACCTAGACTAAAAGAGGTTTTCTATGTTGCTGTTATTAGATATTAAATATAGAGCTACTTTTATCTTGATGTGCATCACTATCATGTGCACACAGATGTTTACTGACTTAATATTGTGTAGACAGTCAACCAAAACTTTGGAATTAACTAGAAACTACCACCAGGTTGTTGTAAACCAACGGTGAGCAGAGAGCTTTTGAGGTGAAGCTGACAAATGAATCACAGGCTTTGTTTTCTCAAACATAGAGGACTCCAGATTTATTTGCCCATGCCACTACTGTGATTATAAGAAAATCTTATCTATTCAAATGTAGCACCCTTGGTCCCTGTCCTTGGAGAGCAGGATGGACCGTAGACATGGCTAACTGGGGTTAGTTTTCAGCCTTGCACTGACCTTAGGCCTCTTGCCATACTGCCACTTCCTGCAGTGATCCCCTTTTTGGAAACCAGGATCAGCCAACACTCAGGACCGGAGGCCTGGTACCCCAGCTTGTCAGCAATGTGTATTAAACTATATGCTTTCTGCTGGTTTGTCCTGGGTGCAGCTTAACGGCTACACTGGTTAGCATGCATGCAAACTTTCATAGACATCTGTGCAAAGCAATACATGTATGTCATGGTATAAATCCTTGCTGTTATTTGGTCACCTTCCCTTGGTACTTTTACAACCCCATAACCCTACTACCAAGGTACACACGTACACACACACACACAATGTATGTGTGAATAATAAGGTGTTAATTCTGAAGGTGTTTCCAACGTGCTGTCACCCCCCAACACACTCACATAGACTTCTTGTTATAGCCTTCCACTCATTTCCTCTTTTTTTCTTTCTCCTGCAGTCTTTAAAACATGTGAGTGATTTGGCCTTTCCTGCCACAACCGCTGTGATGGTGAGACATTTGCAGCCTTGTCTGACTGACACACAGAACATTCGAACGTTGCCTATAGTAACAAGCTTCAGTCAGTTCTTGTTGTGTGTTTTTTGTGTTTATAGCAGTGACTCAGATTGTCTTCAGATTGTACAGCGTCACCTCTACGCCTCACTGGCTCCTGCTGCTACACACCAATGGCTTCTGTGTGAATGAGTGTTTTTGAGCCCTAATACACTCGACGGTTACGGGCTGGTACTTTTTTTTACTTGTGTCAATGTGCGTTTCCTGTTCTCTCTGATACAGATGTCGAGGATTTGGGGCTTTTTCCTTTCAACACCTTCTCTGACTAGCTGATGCCCACAGATAAGGCTGCCCACTGCCTCATTCTTGCTTTCCCCTCTCTTTCATCTTCCTCCTCCTTCACTCTCTGTCTCTATGATAAGCGATATGTCGATGTTTACCTCTAGATAACTTTATTTTGACTGCTTATGTGCCCCTGTGCTAGTGATGCTGGTGTGCGTGTGTGTGTGGGGAAGTTTGCTGACAGACATGAACAACAGGGCAATGGGAGCACAGAAAAGGCTTATTTGAGGCTAAGAGGTACTTGAAAATGTGTATGTGTGTGTGGTTGTTTATGGCAGTAATGGGCCGCTCATGCTAGACCTCTTTGATCCCTCCACACCACCTCAGTTAGCACCTCTGTATGCTAGGAAGTGTTGTGCACAAAGACATCTGCTCTCTGAACTTGATAATGAGACGCCTTGGACCTTTGGTCAGAATGAGATTTTTAGCCTGGGCTGGTGCGTAGACACAAATAGTTTGGCCACATCTTTCACATGCTCTTATATTTCAGGCATCTTATTTGTGTTTATGATAATTCTTAAGAACTTTCTAAGTTTACAGGAAGCACATATAGCACAACTATGTTACCCACACAGCATCTAGTCCCCATGTGTGCCTTTTTTAGGTGGGTTACATGTGCTCCACATCAATGCATGTTTATGTACCAACTTGGCAAAGAAGCTTCTGCTTTTTATTAGTTTCTGTCTTTGCATCTGTTAGATGTTTTCTGTTTTATATTTAGCATTTACATTCCCTACGTCTGAAATTAGCCCCGCCACGGTGGAGCTAATTCTGGGAAATATATGCTAAATTAAGGTCCACATAAAACACATTCTCTGGTTTCCGCTCGCCTGGCTCTCTCTGATCACTCTGCTGTAACCTGCTAATCACAAGCAGCATGGCAGAATGCTGGTCACAGCCCACTATGTTTAGTGTTTACAAGGCTTAAACACGGCCCTGTTTAGACATGCAGCACTCGTATAGGCATAGAGACAACAGATGCAAACGCACACATACACTTTGTCTGAAGCATATGTATCCATCCGTGCTGCCCACATGCACGCAAACAGACGCTAACTGCCCATCTCCGTTGTTGTAATTGAATTAGAGGTGAGACAGTACATGTCCACAGACTCCAACAGGAGGACACAGACATTTGCGGCTTGGCTACTTACAGTTTACAATAAGTTGGAGCGTAATGTTATATTTCATTCTGACCCTCAAAAACCATTATTCTCCACAAGCTTAAATAACATGTGCAGTCACAGGACAGAGAATATAATGGGACCCTGACAATGTGCTATATCATCATTTTAAAAAGAAGTCCTATTTACTTTCACTAACATGACCAAAAAAAAAATACATTACATACATACATTTTTTTCTTATTTAATTAGCTTATTAAATATTATTCAAAATGTCCTCACACATAAATAGCAGAATCAATAAATAAAATCACTGATGATTTTAGTTCTACAATAGGATAAATGTTATTGATAATTGATTGATTTATGGACAAACTAATGAGTAGTGAAAATGTCCTTCTTTCCAGTCAAAAACTCTTATTAGCACAATTACTTATTGTTGCACCGTTTGAGCATATATGAATATTTAAATTATAGCAACATGGCACAAAAAAAGTTCAAAGAATTTATCTTCTTATTTAAAAGAACCCGCCCTGGCTTAAAGGCCAACCAATATCTGACCTCATCACCTTTCATCAGTCTTTACCTAATTGGGCGTCCACGTCCTTTTTTCCACATATTATATGTCAGGCTCATAAAGTAAACCTGACACAAGGCCTTCTCCCATCAGACGATTTAGCATACACTCATTAATATGACCACAGGACAGCACATTGCGTTGTCTCAGTTTTCTTTCAAACTTGTGAGGTCTACAGTTTTCATTCTAAAATTGACTTGATGTGATCAGCAGACGGTCTCACACAGTCATTTGTGATTTTTCTTCCTTTTTAACAAGTGATTTTTGGCTGAGTACAGACACCTTGCAGTCAGCACATTAAGCAGAAAAAAATGACCACAGATTAGTTGCTGTAGACTTGTTAGCCCTCAAACCTTCGCTCACATCTTCATGTTCTTTTCTCCTTTGGGCCTCTGTGGTGTTACAGAGCGTGACGCCTACAGCAGTCAAGGGAGTCGTAGCCATGCTCCTAAATTAAATACAACTCTCAGAGGGGAAAACTCTCCTGACCACACACACACAGCATGATATTATTACTATTGATATTAACACACACATACAATATTGTAGATGTAGGACAAACTAAAGGCAATGACAGCGCTAACGGTGCAGAAAGACATAAATGCTCTAATTCACGAGCATTCATTCGGTGTGTGTGCTTCTCTTATTTACGTTGGTGAAAGTCCAGTGGATTTATCTGTTAGCGCTCAGAGGCCAGTGTGTGTGGGATCCAAACACTGTGGAATTATGGGAGATGAGGTCAGGTGTCAAGGCCAGGAACACACTACAGTGTGTATTGTGCACGAGTGTCTGTGTGTATTGGATGAGTGATGAAACGGTCTCGTCTGGGAGGGCGCACTGCACGGATCATCAGGCCTGTGACGGAAGGTGTTCACGAGGAATTTAGATTAGGATGGAGAGAAAACAAATGTAAGGGGAGGAAGGAGAAGGGGAGAAGCAGGAGAGAGAGGAGGCTGGAGTGTCGGACAACATCAGAAACTACTGTCTAGGAGCCAGTCCAGCAAGGCACTTCACGTCTTTGGGCACAATTTTTGTGCTCGGGGGAAGCCAACATATCAACAATTGAACTGCTCCTGGTGCATTTGATCATGAGATGACACAAATAGGAGTTCACACTGAATAGTCATCATGTTATCATTGTGCAACAAAGTGCTGAAAGGTTCTCTCAGAGTGTATTTATTATTTTGACCCCTAGACACTGCTGTCACATGGCAACACTCACAGCTCAACAAAAAAAATGCTGCAAGTGAAAAAGGGGAAATTTCAGGGTTCACCAGAAGTCCAGCAACAGTTCACACACTGAGAGGTATTTTTATTAGATGCAAAATATACACCGGCAACAAGTGAGAGACACTAGTTCATGTATGAAAAGATGGTGGGAATGTGAGAAAGAGAGCCCATAATTCTTTAGGTATGAGCAGAGTTAATAGCACATCACAAGAGCGACCAGGTCATAACCTTTGCTTGCACTTATTTCAATTACATTACATACATGAGTATCTCAGCCTGTGTGTGTGTGTGTGTGTGCAGTTGTGTAGAATGAGATGGAGTGTGGATGGTGTTTATTTGGTCATGGGTCTAAAACGGATGGAAATGCACAGTTAGCACTGAGAGATGATATCATGAATATACACACATGCACACACACATGTGCGACTGTCCATATTCTTACTGGGAGAGCGGCTCATGCTACATTGGTGTCCGAATGCCGTGTAACTTCCCAATAGCGTCTCCTGCAGTGGGTCGGTCGTGGGAACTGGACGCGCTCACAGGCAGGGAGGAGACTAATTCCTGAAGATTTGCTCAGATCGCAGTCTTTTTCTTTTGCCCCCCCCCCCCCTTATTGATGTGATATTTATTATTTCTCTTTGGAAGTTGGATGAAAAACAGAGTAGAAATGACATTTTTCATATTGTATAACATTAAATATTTTTGTATTTTGAATTTTCAGTGTAATTAAATAGAGGTGTTATATTGACCTCAAAGTAACCTGGAAGAATTGGCAGATTCAGCCCGGATAATAACAAAGAAGTAAATTGTTGTCAGCATTGCACTGCTGTTTAGCATGCCCTGATGCTAACACAACTGGCATCACACAAGCAACCATAACTGTAAACAAACGCACACATATGCATGTCTGAACAGAGCCCAGCCAGAAGCCAACAGTGACCATCACACAGCGACTGGTTACAGATGAAACAGATGGTACTTCCTCTCCCAGCCTCTCTCATCTTTTTCACTGCCTCTGTAAAGATCCTGTCTCTGATAGTCTCGCCTCGCTGCAGGTGTAAGTGTAAGCTTGGGCGTGACTGCAGAGAATCCAGAGAGAGGCTGAGCGAGACCTGTGAGGTTTTACAGACCTAAGCAGAGAAAGAGAGAGAGAGATGACAGAGCAGATTAGACTAGTCCTTGGCGCCTGTCTGTGGTTCCAGTGAACTGATGTGTCACCCGGATCCTGAGGGTGCTGACAGCTGAGCTGGGGAAAAGAGATTGTTGATGCTACTCTGAGTTATTTTGCTCTTTTTATCATCTGGGATGTTTGTCTGTTTTTTCTCAAAGGGACTGGGAGGAAAAGTGCTCATGCCTTCATGTATCAAAGTATAAACTAAAAGCCGATTATAATGTAATTATTATTTTTTCTAAATGTATTATTAACCCAAAGCTGCTTTTGGTTAGTTATGTAATCAATGACTGAGACTGTTTCTAAGAACAAGTGACTTCACCCTTTATCCCAGTGGTTGCACTATTGATGTGAATGAAAAATAGTGTACTTCAAGTGATGGAAAATTGCCTTCTAAGTACAGATTATTTACTATCTGAACTGGTTATTTGTAGTTAATGGCTATATGAACTCCAAAGGCCATACATGGAAAACAAAAATAAAAACATATACTTAAGTTATATGTTACAGGTTTGAGTTCTGATGTGTATAAAATTAATAAGAGGAAGAATGAAGAGCAAACGGGTCCATATTTGTCCAAGATGCTATACAAATTGAATTGAATTGAACTGATGTAAAAAATATCAGAATGAGAATGTGTAAAATAAAACATCCCTTTCTTTTTTTGAATGACTGGTTCACCTCTTGCGTTTGAACCCTTTTCTCACATCATACATGCCAAATGTGCACATCAATGCGTATCAGGCTGAATGTATGTGCTCATCTGTGTGAGAGTGTGTATGCGTTCCTACCTGACACACACACACACATGGTTTTCTCATATTTGTTTTACAGCCTTTTGCTGTGTAACCCTGACCAGTGTCTAACCATCTGTCCTGCTCTCTGGATGCCTGTAATAACCAGTTACCCCCCCCCCTCTCTACCCTCCCCCAACTAGGACATTCTCCCTTATCACCACAGCACCCGTTCAAAAGACAGTTACACATACAGAAACAATCTTAACAATCCGGCAGCCTGTTCATATGTGAAGTGGTTGTGTTAGATCCACCCATAGAACAGACACACTTACAACCTCACTATTGCAGGTGCACAAGGTCTCTGTCTCTCACACACACACACACACACACACACACACTGAAGCATTCAGAGGAAGCTTTTTTCATTTCCTTCACACCTTCACACCTGTGTGGCCTCAGTGGATCACTTACACAAAAACACACACAGGCGCACACATGTGGTTTCTATATATACAGTAATGGAGACAAAGCTGTGCATTCACAAACACTCAGTTATCAGAATGATGCAGCTGCAGCTGTAAGGAGGTACCCATAAGATAAAACACACACACACACACACACACACACACACACACACATAATGCAGAGAAGCTGATGTGTGAAGGGCCGTTTCATGTGTGTGGAGGTCTGCTGCCTTTCAAATGCTGCAAACATGAGAATGTTTAAGTGCTTTTTATGTTGGTTTAGTTTTACTCCAAACTGACTCACATGAAGTAGAAAAAGCATTTTCAGAAGAAAAAGCATTTGAAGGCGGGAATTGTATCTGGAGCTGAAAAGATCAAGGGGTCGGAAAAAGATCAGGAATGAGCACATCAGAGGGACAGCTCAGGTTGACTGTTAAAAATAAAGTAAAAATGTAGAAATCTACATGACTGATTCCTTTTTTGCAGCTATCACACTAATTACACATACATGCAGGAGGAAAGGAGGTGTGAACAGGGTGGAAGTTAGACCTAGGATATGTCTTGTAAAGCTATACAGGAATGTATAAGTATCCTAAGCCAACAAAATAAAATGTTTTCCTAGTCAGCCCTAATAAAAATCAAAGCTTAGAGATGTGTTGCCTGGCAACCTTCTAAATAGAGTGTCTGGTTCTGGGCAACTGTTTTGTAGTCCGGTGTCAAATTGCGTCATCTGAGCCTAACCCAAGATACTTTAAATACTGTGCAGTAGGTGTGTGTGGAGCTGTGTGTGTGTGTGACATTGATGTGACGTCCATTATTGTCTCTACAGTGCTTCATGGCTAATTCTTCATCATAAATGCTTATTATGACAGAATAATTATAGATCGTTTATATATATGCTATAAACAACAAATGCCTTCTAAGAAATGCTTTTAATATTAATTTACACATTGTTTGATCCATCTTTCCATGTAAATAACGGTCACCTGTTTTTTTTTTTAACTTCAGACTGCATGTGTGTGTGTATTATGTTAACAGGCTCATTTCCGCACATTTCACTGTGGATGTTTTTGTCGGTTTTAAACTCCTGTGGAAATCTAACCTCTGCTTCCTCTCAAACCCCACAGTCAAAATACACTTGTTTAGGCTTCACAGGGATTACAGAGGGGTCAGCTAGGGCTAGTGGAGTATTAGTAGACGGGTCAAAGTGGATGGTGTGTCTGGAAAAGTTTTCGGAAAAAATAGATTTTATACATTTGAAAGGGAAGTTGTTGTACATATGAGGATGGATTTTGCAGGTTTGAGATCTCGGTACAAAAGTTTTTTACTGAAGACACATGAAGACTCGCACACACACAGACACAGAACTCAAACTACAGAAAGAGGGGAAGAAAGTATAAATATAGCAGGGGCAGGGTGTTGGAGTGTGTGTGAGGAGCCGCTGTTCCAGTCTTGAGCAGTGTGCTGTGGGGTTAATTAGGCATATCAGAAACTAATCCCTCTCCAGGGTCATCTGCTGGGGTCAGGCCTAAAAAGAGAGAGGTCACAGCAACATCCGGCTCAATGCATTAATGATGGTGTAGTCCTATAGATGTGTGTGTGTGCGTTTGTGTGTGTGTTGGTTGTCTATGATGCGTCAGCATATTTGAGTCTATTTTAAATGCTTTCATTTACATTGTAGTAAGTCTGCTTATATCTTGATCATGTAGTGTTGTTGAAACAGCCGGAAAGGTAACAGATGGAACAGTATTGATGACTGGCCTCTGATCATTATTATTGATCAGTGATTACAGTGAAAAGGCTTTACTGTATTTAGTTCAGCAGGCACACAAACACACTGAAGGAGTTACTGTATCCCGCAGGGGACATACCGCTCTCTGTGTGCACACCAGAGTGTGTGACTGTTGAGCAAGGACGGGGATTAGCACAAAACACATGCTACACACAAACACAAACACACACTGATACACAATGAGAGAACACACAAACACATTCAGTCAGCAAAAACTGATCCAGTCTGTTTTCAGCTGTAAATTCTAAAATGCTGAATATGTTGCTGAGATGTGAATCATTTTGTATTCGCTCACAGCTTTTAGCAGTGCAAGAGTTAGTGAGTGGAGGACTGTGACAGAAATAGATATCCTTAGGTCGTTGATTTGAAATCCAGCTTATTTTTCAGAAGTTACAAAGATGGTTGTCAAACTCACAGATGTCTCCTGACAGTCAGAATGCTTTCCTTAATGGTAGATGGCCACACAAACACACCTTGTCAGACCTGGAGAGGCTTTTGTAGTTGTGACATTTGTCTCTTTCCCTTTGCTTCCGTCTCTGAACACTTCCAGTGTACGCTTGTCTATTTTTATTTTTAATGCAGTCCTGGGTCTCTGACATTGCTCTGCAAGACCCTGACTTCTATATTGTGTTGCATGTACCTTTCATCACCTCCATGAAATAGAAAAAATACTCTATTTTTAGTTTTTATGACCCCAGCATGTAGCAGCAAGGGGCTGACAAATAAAGCAAATGCTGAGGTGACAAACCATTGACCCATTCAGGGTTGTTCCAAAAGTAAGCTCCATAGTTAAAAATGTGAAGAAACCTGTTTACATGATTCTACCTGGTACTAAACCATAGGAGATAATTTCTCTATTAATTACAATAATGCAAAAAAGTTACTAACTTTACAGATTTTTGTTTAGACCTATGTGTTTTCACACCTCACTGTTTTTATTGGCATTACTTTTTAAGGAAACTGATTGGACTTTTGATTGTTTTGTTCATTTTAAGTCTAATTGATATAGTTAATAGTTTATTGTTCTTCTGGAAACACTCACCGGAGTATTTATGTTGTCAATAAAAAGGCAGGACGGGATGATGTGATTCTATGTATGACGGCATTCAGAACAAGCAGCTCCAAATGTGATTAAAAAAATAATATTGCCAAACTTCTGTAAACAAAGGCCAAAAAGTTATTATTATTATTACAATTATTAGTAAAATTGTTCATCTTGTAGGTCATCTCTTAAATCCACCAAAACTCCTGTATGAAGATACATAGGCTATTTTCATTTACTTCTAATTAAACTTTCCCTTGTATTATCTTGACAGCTGCTTATTAATAATTTTTTCACTGGGTGCAGTGAGGCCTGCGTGGGGTTGGCTGTGAGCCGGTGTGATTGACAGCTCTACCTGGGTGGCAGCAGGCAGTGACAGCTCTGTCGCTGTGGAAACAAACACAGCAAGCCAACCAGCCAATGAGGTTTGAGTGAGAGCCCTCGGGATTCATCTAACACATGCTGAAGATTTCCTCAAGACCAAAACACACATAAACACACACACATATTCTTCTATGTGCTATACTGCTTTGTTGGATATATATGAGTGTATATGTGTTTAAGTTTATTTGGGCACATGTGTGTGTGGCGTTTTCTCTCCGCGTGGTGCGGCCTTCTTTCGACACCGTCTCTGGGTCGTTGACGTAGTTGTCATGGGAGAGTGATCCCTGGACCTACATGAACACACACACACACACACACACATATACATGTACACACTTTTGGGGACAGGGGTCAGCTTATATTAAAAGACCAAATAAACCAAGTGTTCACACCAGCAACCCACCGCAGACAAGACGAGCACACTGAAAGGGAGAAGACGACAGGAGGAAATGTGTGTGTAGAGGTGAACAGAAGAGGGAAAAGTCTTTTATTCTTTAAGGAAGTTATTTGGAAGGAGCTTGGTGCTCACCTGGAGGGCCACAACACCTGTGCTACTGAAGGGCGCTTCAGTCAAAACTCATTGGAAATTATGGGTGTATTAGAGCATATATAAGCCTGGGTGGCCATGTCTGTTGGCTGTAGCACTGTGCTGCTACCAGCTGTCCTGCTTGTCTGATTGCTCACTGTAAAAAGCATGACCTTGGAGTTGATGTGTTGCTGATTTTGTGTGTGTGTGTGTGTCCACATTTTATGTGTGTGACAGTATTGCCACCTTTCTTCTTAACTGTGTCACTCAGCTGTCTTGCTCTGTGTGTCTCACTCTGTCACTCTGTCTCTGTGCCTTTCTTCTTCTATTTTCATTGCCTTATCTCCTTTCCACTCTTTATATCCATTTCTGTGTTTATTTCATTCCCTCTCACTCCTTCTCTCCTCTCTGTTTATGTCTCCTTCTCCCCTGTCTGTCCTTTTTTCTCCCTCTCTTTTTCTCCCTCTCCGGCCGTCATAAATCGCTCTCTTGTTGGCTGTTGAAGTGTGAGGAATGGCAGATCTGATGGTTTCTCACAGCTGTTGCAGGCATTCCCAGGTTCACCTCACCACACTACCCTCTGTGGTCCTGGCTTTCAGACTCGAAGGCAAAATATACAAGACACGAATAGGGTTTTAAATATTTGAACTGCTTTGATGTGTGCTTGATTTATCTTGCCAAATAGTCCAACAAGTGAACGCATCACATCCAAAAGGAAGATAAATCAGGCGTTACTTTTAAAGCAATTATTTAAAACTGTTGCTTCATTTGGGTCTTGCTGCTTGTTGCTTCTGGGCTTATAGTACATTTTAGAATTGTAAAATAAAGGTCAGTTTCATTGTTTTTTGGTGCTTGATAACCTCAAATAAAATAAAATAAAAAAAGTATTTAGCTTAGCATGCGTTTTAAGAGTTGGTGAAGCGTTTAAGGTGGAGGGGTTAGGCAAAGAACATCTTAAAACACACAAACTTATAACATTAAACACATTTTACAATGAAAACCGGTCTGTCTCACAGTCACCATTTCTGGCTATAGGTTGAGTCCCCACACCCATGGTCACGTAGAGATGCTGCCGGAGAAATACCTACCCGGTGAGTATAGGCTGGCTGTAACACAAGCAATGAAAGACAATGCAGAAAGTCACACATGTTAGTGGGTTATGTGTCCAGTGTAGAATGATATTTTGGCAGTGTCGTTCTTGGATGGATGAGCGGTCATCATATCTTGGCTAGACGGTGTTCTGTTTGTCAGGTGTAAAGCAAGCAACTGCATGGGCCCCTTTCAGTCGAGCTGTCTCAGAGCCTCTGTACGGGCCCCTTTAAGCTACATTACTACTAACATTTTTAAAGCAACAACAGGATAACCAATCAGATCACTACTTCCTGTAGAACACCGTGAAAATAATAAAATATGCAACAAACCTGCTTCAAAAGGAAAAAAGTCTTATTTCTGTATTACAAGCTATTTTAGCTTATAAAAACTAGTCAAACTAAGTCTTGTCTTTGATACTGACTTTTAGTGTTTAACTGTCAAAATCCTATTTCAGTTTCTTCACATAAATCAGTTGCAGGTGTCTATTAAAGGAAATAACATTCACGCTACTCAAACACTGTGCAGTTTCATCTTTAATTTCCGAGTCAAAGATGAAAGGTGTAACAATATCCTCCAGCATATTGTTCTAACTGTGGTGACTGTTGTTGTTTCATTTCTGAGCTCTGCCTCACTTATCTCCCCTCACTGTACGACAATGTGAGCAGGTTAACGTGGTCAGTGTCAAACTGTAAATATTGACTCACTGTGCCTGGGAGAGTGATAGCTCTGTTGTTGTATGAAGACGCAGTGTCCTGTGTCAGCACAGTCTAGCAGCACATTGCCAAATATCCTCTTGCCATTCCCCACCTCTCAGCAGTGCTCCTACCCCCACACACACTCACACACACACACACACACACACAACCCCATTCTGGAACCAGGTCTCAGAGCACGGTGTGATCTGACGCCCAGCATGTGACCCTTTTAACTCGGCTGGTGATACAGTATGTGCCTGTCAACCTTTCCAACAAATTCTTCCAAAGGTTTTGGACTTTCGTGATAAAAAAAAAAAACACCCTAAACACAAAGACGAGTGGGAGTGGGTTGTAATTCATAGACATAAAAAGCTAACCTTGGCAGGTTTCACGTGGCTCTGCCTGCTGTCACTCATACAAGGAGACGCAGGCAGAAGAGAGAGGATCAGATCATTATTATCACCCACAGGGATAAACAAGTTGCGACCTCTCTTTTTCTCACCCCATCCTTCTTCCCCACTCCCTCCCTCCTCACTTTCACTCCCTCTGTGCTCCCTCACCCTGCCACCTCCATCTCCCCTCCTGTCATCTTTCCCCCACAGCTCCCTCCCTTTGCTCCTCCCTCTCTTCTTGCCCCCATTGAGTGAAATAGTGATCATGTCTGGCGTTTCATCGGCTCTTTGCACTTCTCTCTTCTATTAAGATTGATGGGCTGCTCGGCTATAAATGAGCATGCTAAGACTCGGACAGGGCCACGGTCAGGCAAGGGCTACATCCACATGAACACACACACATATGCATATGCACTTTCACACACACACAATCCCTATTAGCAGTAGAATGTCTGAGCTGGGGCCCAGGAAGGGCATGGAAGCGTACACATTGACACACCCACTTACATGCAGGCATAACCCTGTCACCTCCAGGAGCATCAGCTGTTTGTAGTTCTAATCTTATATTCATAAGACAATATTCCAGGATTGTCCTGGCAAGAATGGAAGTATAAATCAACTTTTTGGTTCGTAAGCGTATTAATCACAGTAACACACATTAACACATTAATACTAATTAATAACATGGCTCACTCCATGTTGTTGCTCTTTGTGTTTGTTGTTATTAAATTCTACTGACATAGCCTACAGCACATGTTGTAGGTTGTAGCACCTAGAATTAAAATGGATAGACAGACCCAATGGACCTGACACCCAGTTCAAGCTGTTACTCAATATTAGGGCCAATATTTGATATTAATGTTTGCTGCTTTCTATCTCCACTCTACAGGGACACAACACTTCCTGCATTAGTGCTGAATGTTGACAGTTGACTTAAGTTGTGGGGGTTAAGTATGAAAGTCAGTGAGATAAAACCGTGCTTGTTGAAGGACACAGAAAATTAATCTGTGATATCGCATCAATTTTAAAGGGCAGACAAGTAGATTTAAATTGTATGAATGATGAAAAGTAAGGTTAAGTTCCAGGACTATTTGTTTTTACTATTGCATTATTATAAATGTCATGATTCACACTGAGGTTCGGATATGTTAAGGAGCTGAACCCAGACGTTCGTGTTTTATTCAGGGTTTTTGGCTCAGTATATTCAGTTGTCAGGTGTTTTTTTAGGAGTTTTTGGATTTATCTGTTAATGACACTTTAAGCTATTGCTTACATTTGATCAATTTGAATTGTGCAGAGTTATAAAAAACCTTTTTTTATGTATTCTAGTTTCTTCTTTTCTTTGGTTCATGACGTCCAGTGTTAATTTAAGTTCCCAAAAAAGTCCTCAGCCCTTAAAACTGTCCGCTAAGGCAGCTGTGAATAACTGTCCCGCATTTGGCTCTGTGTTGGCAGGAGGACTCATGAGGGGCGCAGAGCCACAGATCACATGGTTAAACAACTGATAGACATTTACAAGACATTGCTGAGCCTCTCCTTTCTTTTTGGCTCGACACTCAGTCTATCAGACCTTCTCAGCGTCTCACGTAAGCTTGAAGTGTTACATACTGAGCATAAAGTCTACATGAGTGTTCGCATGAGTGTTCTTATGGACGGACAGGCCGAGGAGGCGCTCGCATCCTCTTTGTTGACATGGAAAGATTATAGGAAAATATTGCGTCATAATTATTTCTCAACACATCTCTCATAGATCAGAGTTCATGGGGTGTCTAATAGGGGGGTACTGAGAAACATGCCGCACGGAGCCCGCCATAAATCAGCTTAGCTGGAGCAGATTTGATGACAAAGATTTAACGGCTGTAAAGTACACCCTGAGCCTCAGATTCTTGCAACTGTCATCAAATACCCACTAGGCCATTAACAGGTCACGCAGGCATATAGCTAAGCTGAGCCTGCAACATCATCAGCACACCCACCCTCCTCTTGTCACCAGCTGAAGCCCTCCGGAGCACAGGTGCACTTCCTGGAACAGCAGCAGGAGCAGAAGAGACTCTTTGCCCCAGTACTTGTCTTAATCTTGAACTGCAACACACAAGCCTGATAGGAATCTGAAATCTTAAATTCTCCACAGACATCTTTTGCTGAAACCCAGTGTTGACACGTTGTTACAACATTCCTGTTTGCAAAAAACCTTTGGGATTCCTTTTGTTTTGAAGAAACTCTCCTTTATTTCACACAAACTTCCATTTGTAGTTCTAAGAAACAGCAACCCTTATTTTTCTTCTGTTTTTTTGGCCTTTGACAGTTGAATGCTTCTTTGCCAAACCTTGTCTGGTGCTCCAGGGAACTTTTTTTTGTCACTGCCCAGCATGACCTCACCTGTGGACCCCCCCCCCCCTCTCCGTTCATATGCTCCGTCACGCACAGCAGGCCACAACTCCCCTCTTAGCACGCTCGACCACGTGGTCACGTCGTCGCCCTGTATGTTAATGCGCACTTCAATCACACAGAATGCTAAAACCACATAAGTGGCCTCTATGCAAATAGTAACTTCTGTGTTGAGTGTTCGGGGTAGCGAATCCCCCGAGGGAGCTGAGAGAGCGGGGTGTAGAGGAAAGATATGGTAAATAGGTTTATTCCACTTTCGTCAAAGCTCACTGTTTGACAGTGCCACAGACCATCGTACTGTTTGTGGAAAACATTTTAATGCAATGTACTTTTACTGGTTTAATAGCATATTCCATTTTTGGCTCATATTTAATCTGATTTGTTAAATGGTACTCTCAATAAAACACCCGGTTGCATCATAGACTCGTAAGTGTGATCACTTTAAAGAGTTCTGCTCTTGAGGTGATGTTAGATGAGCCAAAAACTATAACTTTGTATAAAATGTTGCAGCTGTGAAGGGTCAGAAGGGCCAATGGAAAACTGAAGACTTAATATTTTGATAGCGTAGATAAAGACATCGTAGGCACATTCGACGCTAACGTTGAGGGTAACTCCCTTAGGGTAGCTACTCAGATACCGTCAATGTTTTTTCTCCCTCCCTGAGTGATGTAATAGCCACCTGGGTTTGCTAAGCTCTGTGCAACATACAACAACATTGTTTACATGCTGTGCAGGAGCTGCAGCCTTTGATAGATGGAATCTGCAGATACACTGTGATGGCCTGGTCTTCTTTTGCACCCCTAGCCATTAGCATACCTGACAGCAGCAGTTGATACAATGGATGCAGGATTATGTCGGCTGTATTATCAACTGATAATGGCTTTAAAAAGGAATATCGGCTTCATTCCAACATCGATAATTTGACACTGACTGAAATGTAGTGGCACATGCGTGAAAATTACACAAGTTAGTGAGTATGGATTATAAGGTTATATCTGCAGTGTGAATGTTGTCGGAAGTTTTAAAAATTAACAGCATAGTTGCTATTATAGTTGCTGCCAACGCAAGGAAGAGGAATGTCCCATTCTTTACTTAATAAGGAGCTGAAAAGCTCACAAAATTAGCTGCTATAATTAACATGAGTTTCTGTAGTTAACTGTCGTCATGACACACACGTCTACAAACTAAGATATTACACCACGGAATCGACTCCTTTCCTTATTCTTTCATTCATGTCTCACTTCATAGTCTATGTCTATATTAGTATGCCTAAGCTGGCGTGAATGCATACCCACACATACAAACATGTTTTAGAATGAAGTCTGATATCTCTCAGCTTTGATTTGATCCCTCGGACCTTTGGGGATATTCTGTGTCGATGAGATGCTTTGGCAGCACTGCTAAGTGTGTATTTATGTGCAGCTAATGTTAACATTAAATCAATGTGGTCTATGTCAGATAATACTAGATGTCACATGTAAAGATGATACATTAACTATAGCGATTTGTATTATGAATTATGAAAGTTGTTTTGATGACACATTAAAATACCCGCTAACAAAGAAAAAGGCTCACAGGGTTTAAATATGAACCTGACACTATTTTTATTTACCTCATAACATGTATATAAGGATTAGTTGGTGTCTCATATCAATCATTATTATGATGTGCCTTATGTTTTGATTTCCTAAAATGGAGCAAAAACCTGCTACAACTTGTTCAAACCTTAAAGGCACACATACACTGCTACCCCTAGTTCTTTCCTTCCTACTATGTCCTCCTGTCCTCTTCCTCCTGGCAGATAGCGTGACAGATCTGCCACGTCGACACCTGGTTGTACACAAGTGTTAATGTCCCCACCTCAGTTGAGAATCACTGGACCACTGACACCATGCAGAACTGTGTATGCATGAATATATGACTGTGTGTGTGTGTGTGTCACAGACTGTGACAAGCAAAAAAGAAAGGTGATCCGTATGATGTATTGTGCGTAATAGCTGTTTGTGTGTGTATCTGTGTGTATCTGTGTGTGTGTGTGGTACGGATGCGTCAGGCAGGGTTTCTGTCCCTTGTCACTCAGGAACAACAAGCCAATCATTCCTAGGTTCTAAAATAAGCCCCCCTTCCCCCCCCCCCCACATGTGCTCCTCTCATCAGCACCTCTCACCTTCAGAGTGACAGGAGACAACTGAGGGGAAGGGAGGTTAAAGGAGCTGAGGAAACTGGTGACAGCAGGCAAGTCAGAAAACCCTGAAGTAAGGTTGTAGGTGCAAAGACACACCATCCCTCCCCACCACCACCAGCACTACTAGTGTGTAATGAAAAGTCCAGTGCAGAAAAAAAACACTTTTTCCATAACTACAAAGTTTTTACATTTTCAATCCATGTTTACCGTTTGTGTGCAGCTGCTGAAGTTTCATCATGTGTGTGTGTGTGTGTGTGTGTGTGTTTGTGTGTGTCAATTCTCAGGGATCTAAATGAACTTTAAGACTGTGAGGTCACACACTCGCTGACAACTCAACCACCTGTTCCCACACACACATACACACAAATGTGCATGGTGACAGACATCCACACCTTCACACCCACATACATATACACTGCACATTCTCTCCTGTGACTAGTCACTTTGGCAGACTTGAAGGTTTTAGTTTGCACAACTATTACACAATAAAGATGATGTGTATGTGTTATCTGCTGGTGCACTTGGCTGATAGTTTGTGTCCATATCTGAGAGGTGCAAATGGAAATAAGCGTTTTTTTGTTTTTGGAGCAGATGTGTAGTGGTTGCTTTCATTCAAAAAAACACCCACACATGGAATTAAATAATAAAAAAACCACGTGAGATCTGTTTAAATTATCAAGACATCATCGCATCATTTGACATGTATATATATATATATATATTTTTTTTTTATTTGGCTCCAAAAAGTCACAGAACATGTTAATGTCCTTGCTGATATAGTGTGTTTGCAAAGAAAGGCTTTTTTTTCAAGTCCAGGTTAGGTCATTATGTACCTGACCCAGTCTAAAGAGCAGAAGCAGGTGCATTGGGGTTTTTAAGTGCGAAGGGTCACACAGCCTGTTATATACACATCTCTCCTCCCTCTCGGCTATATACAGAGTCATGTACCATTACGTCTGTGTCACACAAGAAAAGATGTCCTCCTGCCTGACATCCAAACAGCTGCATCAAGTAAAAGTCGGTCAAACCAAACACAGAATATGCAGATCAGTTCATCATCCATTTCTCTGCCACAGCTTTACCCTCAGTAGTCCATAACTACCAGCTAAATATCTCCTGTGGTCTTTGGTTGCCATGATGTAATTCTATTAATATGTGTAGGACCCCTAATGTTGTGTATAAAAGTGTTTTGAAAGGCCGTGCCTGTAGTGCACATTATTATGTGGACGATCAGGCATGTAACGAGGGGAGGTTTACAAGTTTTTACAAGTAGTGTTTAGTATCTCCATCCAAAGTTGGCAAGTTCATGGAGGCACTGCAAAATGCTGCATGTGTGTATGTAGTCACTGCTTTATTGCCTCCTGCAGGGGTTTGAAGTGCTCGCTTTGCTTATGTGGGCCAGCCCAGTTCCAGCCCAGTCCAAATTCAGTTCCAGTTGAGTCAGAGAGTTTCATCATCTGGACTCCTTGTTCAAAATGTTTGTTCCTTTACTGATCACTGCAGCTGCTCATAAGGTGAGAAATATTCCCTTCAGGTACTGCTGTGACACATGTGTTCAGAGATCTGTCACTCTTCTGTTTGTCCACAGTTCAGCATGATGCTTGTACAACACGTGGATAATTAATTCATAGAACGTTCTGTACCAAAAGCAACTTACACCCATTCCATGGTGTCATTTTCTTTTTGTGACACATTAAATTCAGCCCATGTGGGCAGTGACCTGCGAACTCCCGCCTCCCGTCTGGCTACCAGCCAGTCCTAAAGTCCGAGAGTCAAACAAGAAGCTCTGCTGTCCTCCGCTGAGCACACCCAGACTGTCCGTTAAAGTCCCACTGGGAGACGAGCCAAGGAAGGCACTCTGATGATTGGCAGTGGCAGCGGCGGCCATTTTATCAGGGCTGGCAGCAAGGCGTGGTGAGGGGGGGAATGTGTAACCATACAGGCTGTAGGGCGGTGTGTGGAGACGTAGCCCGGCGTAACCCTGTGAGGTGGGGCTGGACAGATAGCTGAGCTGAGAAGCAGGGAGAGGCAGGGAGCAAAATCCTTCGCTGTCGTACGCAGATGGACCTCTGGGAGGGGGAAACGGCTCTGGGGGGTTGCTGTAACGGTGGAGCGGGTGTGTGGGCCGGCTACAGGTGTAGTCGGGTGGGCTGAGAGGGCAAACCTGGAAAGGTGAGGAGCATGGAGATGTGGAGAGCAGGTGAGATGATGCTCCAACTCCTCCATGAGCTCCTGGGACTCCTACAGAAGGAAATACAGAAAACAGAAAAGTGAAATGACAGTGATGCTCCTGGAGTGGCTCAAAGACATAAATATGGTGGCAAGATCTTGTATCTTAAACAGTAATGTTGACCACAATAATTCCTAAGCCTTAACTAAATGTACGTACAAACCTTTTTTGTTGTCATCATATGCTTTGGTAGATTTTGTTGAAAAGAATCCTGGAAGCAAACCTTACCTTGCTTGGCCATGCCAGGAATGTCCTCAAACGTGAGAGTCCTTAGAGATGGACGCCAGAATGCGTAAGACTCCACCAGAGCCTCCAAACCCATCCTGTAACACACACACAGATGTACACATAAGCCCTGCTGACACATAATCAATACAGTCCCTTAAAACCCTTCCAACAACTCTTTTCTGCAGTCAGTGATGGAGCTGCGGCTTCACTCTCTCTGGGTCCTGCATTACGGCAACCACCTGGCGGCCATGTTAGTCGCTAGTGGGGCCTCTCTTGCTATCTCCATGGAGACCGCAGGTAATGAGGAGCATAAACGCCACGTTGCTATTGGCTGCTGCTGGTTGGGTGCTCGGAGGTAATTGCTTTCACGCGGCTTTTTACGGGCGAATCAGAACGAAGGAGCAGGAAGCCGCAGCAACGATTTATGAGGTGGGACTCCCCTTCCCCCCCAATCTGAGTCTCCCTCCTCCTCTAGGTGGGGCAGAAGGGTGCTGTGGAGGGGTAATGCGAGTGCTCTGTTACCCCTCGTTAGCGTGAGGATAAAAGTCCTCCCCCCTGCGGGGTTGTAGCCACTGTGATAATTTAGACAAGCTGCCCAGAGTGGTTCTGTGTGCTCCAAAGGCAGCCTATCAGGGCAGAAGTTTATTTAGCAAACTGCTTAACTCTTCCTGTAATATTTAAGGGGGAGTTTTTTTTCAGCCTTCCTGAGTTTAACTTTTATAGGGTCAGCTGTCAAGGTCCCTGGGTTATCCATCTCTACCTTCCTCCCTCTCACATTTTCTGTCTCACAAATTCCCTCTCCTTCTCTTTCTCCTGCTCTCCCCTCCTCTCTAATGATTTCTGTGAGGCCTCAGGGGAGTGGCTGTTTGGAGACTGTTGGAGTTTTACTGCTGTGTTGTTTTAATGCTGTGTTTATATATGTTTAGAAATATGTTTATACAGATTTTCTTCAGGACACTTTTGACTTTTATTATTTTGCTGTTGATGTTTATGTTCCCGAGGCTGGCTGGAATCTGACGCTCCATTTAGGTTTGCAGCTGAAGTAAAAGCCCCCCCCCCCTTCTCTGTCTGTAACTATGCAATTGCTGAGATTAATTTGCCTTTTAAAGTTAGCACATTTAAATAAAAAAAATCTATCACCAACAAACCATAATAGTATGTGCCACGTCTTTTCAGCTTAGTCAATTTCTTTTCTGCCATTTAGGACAGTTTTAATGGGAAGGCTGTTCCACATTTTCCATTAGAAAAAATAAATAAATACATAGCTTTGCTCCCCATAAAATCAGACTGAAATAGCAGTGACAAAAACCACAACCAAGCCAGAATATTATGCAGTCATGCATCCCGCACTACCCCTAATACACTAGATAATGTGAAAATCTTTGTGGTTAAAAATGAACTCACCGGTTTCTGCCAGAGTCTCTGAAGCCTTTGGCAAATGGGTTTCTGTCAATTTTCAGCCTTGTAATCTGAAAAGCAAAATAAGACTCTAATTATTTCCAAAAAATTTTGTTATTACAAAGCTCATGATAACTGGAAGTTTTTTTCCCAGACAAAATAATTTTCCTTCTCTGTAATCTTTCAATCTGCTCCAAAAATAAACACATTCATGGGCATAGTTAGCGGTGCTGTTTGTGTGCCTGTGTGTTTCCTTGCACATATATGTGACTTTGTGTGGCTGAACGCATGTATGCAGTTAATGTCTGTTGGGCTGCTCAGGCTGTGGGTGGTGTTTAAGGCCCAGCTCTGTGACCCGCATCCAAAAGGACTTTTATAGGCATTGCCACCATGTTCTGACTTCAGCCATCATACGCTGTGGGCTGGCCAACCTCAGCTACGTCCCCCTTTAGAGCAAAAATCCAGAAAAACCAGCAACTTTCCCTCATTTAAGAAACTGGCTTCAGTGAGTGAAATCCATAAAACGGGAAACGCACAAGCAGTGTACAAGTACTTAAAAAAAATCTACTGTTGTTTCTTAACAGTCAGTCCAGTAGGCCCATGTCAGTCTCTGTTCTGCAGAAAGTTGCACCTCTTTAAATGCAGGCCAGGTCAGGTTTTTACACAATACACAAAGTAAAATAGTTTCTCTATGCATTTTCTTGGATAATTCTAAAGTTAGATGATGTCAGGTATAGTTGCAGAAACTGGATTTTATCTGGGCCTGTCAGTGAAGCGGTGCATGCTGAAAATGTAATTCTTTTTGGCCATGTTTGGTTCATAGCTGTGTTGCTTTTAAGGTGAGTGGTGTTTGCATGGAATTCTTCTGTGCTACCTGTTGGTTCTGATATGCTGTGACGGTGGTGAACACGGTCTCTGGGAAGGAGAAGGTTCGGGTGCCTTCCCCAGCTGGGATGGCTCTCACTGGGGATAACTCCTCTCCGCACTCCTTACGGATCACATGGACCCGAGGTTGGTATTTGTGCATGGAGTGCAGAATGATCTGAGCAGGGCAGGAAAAAAGTACTGAGTGAGGCTTTTTGGACAATAGCACTTTTATATTATTTACAGCTGTAAAGTATGTATGTATGTAAAAAACGTTTTTTTAGCACTAATAATGTAGGTTTTTGATATTAATATATATCTGTAGAATTTTAAAGAGTACTATGCAATTATCAGATTATACATGTGTACAATCCTAGTCTTAATATATGGACTACTTTAACAGAGGCCACAGGAGGCCATACTGCATATAAAATTGACATATGATAATATCATAGAAATATTTAATATCATACATGTCCTTGGTCGTCCAGTTCGTTGTTGGTCAGTTTGAGTTTGTCAAAGCTGACCACCTGACGCATCCACGTCTCTCCTGAAGCCGGGGAGTCCGGGTGGATGTACACTCTGGGTGGCACAGGGGAGTCCGCGTTCCCCGCTACCATCCACTTGGAGCTGTGATACACGTACCTTTACAATACACACAGACATACAAGTTAACAAGTGAGCACAGATTAAGAGTGTCCGACTCATTTTTTTTTTGTTGCGCACCACTTTGACTCCGTAAATTACGCACAGAGGTGTGGTTGAAAGAAGCGACTGTGTTGTCATGATGTGTGTGGCACATAATATCTATTTATCTACAATTGTCCTATCAAACCTCCAATTAGTCTAATTAATTTATGTCTAAACAATGTATAAAAATTATTGCACCCATCTTGAATGTTCGCTTCAAGTTTGTAACACACATAAAGCAATATTAATATTGTAAATATTTCCAGGGTCCTCTGCATCCTGCCTCCACTGTCACAGTCACCGAGTAACACGTCAGTCATCACTGCGCCGCGGCGCAGAAAGTGTGTTCACAATGACCGTTTGAAATGATAGGCCTACAGTCTAGATAGCATGCAAAGACTTGGCCGCACTGATACCGTCGCACCAACGCGCTGTTTACTTCTCGTTAGAACGACGTTTGTTGCTTTGACCTTCCAGGGTGGAGAGGTTAGGCGTCCAAAAGGCCCTTTCCAAAAGGGACGGCCAAACCGCCGTGACAAAGCACCGGTGCCAAGCGCCATTTGTGGAGAGAAAGACCTGGGGTTGCACAGTTGAAAAATCTTGGGTTCACCCTGAGCATTGTATCTGGAGTCTAAATTTAAGACTACATGCTTACGAAAATTACTGAACCGGTTTCTACAGGACATGCGTGTGAGACTGGATATTTACGGCCCCTGTATCACCTCCCATTATTTGTCATATATTAATTTGGCTTTTGTCAAATATTTTTTTTAAATCAATAAGTTATCACCACGTTTTCGCAGCATATTTTACCAGCTGTATATGCGGTGTGCCGAGTGTGCACGCTGTGTGAGTCCTACCTGTATCGTTTGTTGTCCACCGGGATTATATCCATGGCAATGTAATACTGCTGATGTGGGTCCAAACCCGTGATTTTGACACGCATAGCGGGGAACATCCGCCTGACAGGAAAACCAAATAAATCTTCTGTAATGCGGATTTCAGCTACACATACACTCATTTTAATAATAATAATAATATACTTAAAACTTAATGTTTTAGGCAGATATAGTTTGCAGTTTATTCTAAGTCTTTTGTCAGTCCAAAGTTTATTTCTCTTTTTATTTTCACCATTATCGAGCTCTTACCGTCCAGCCTTTGTGATAATCATCTCCGTGCCTATCTCATGGAACCGTTTCCACAGGTCTGATCCTTGCAGGTCCACGCGGGTCTCCTCTCCAGTCCCGGTTACCGGCGCCGTGCACAAAGCTGCGGGCTGCGGGCTCTCCAGGAGCGCGTCCTCGCTCTCAGCTGCACCGGGTTAAAAAAAAAAAGAAGCCAAGATTGACGCGTTTCAATGATGAGGCAAACCAAACATTTTACAAGCTATTATACCTGTATGCTGTCCTGTGTCTCAGAGACAAATGCACAACTGAAGACAATAAAAGACTAACTCCAGCTGGACGGGACGGGATAACTGCCAAGGTTATAGCCTTTAAAGTAAGTTAAGCATATCGCTTATAAATGTGACTATAGCCTCATAATAAGTGCACTATACAGCCGCCCCATTTAAGCACTGATAAAAACACATGCAGCCTAAAAAGGTCATGAATTAGCTCATTGCAATATTAAATAAATAAAAAATATATATGAATGCACTGCTCCAAGTATTTAAGATTATTATTTTTTAAAATACGGTTAATATTTGGTATTTCTTCACTCAGTCAGTGCCAGTAGGACATGGACCCCCCCCCTATGTAATGATTTTCATTCGAGTGCTTGACTTTAATATCGAGGATGTGTTTGGAGGGCACCCTGACAGCAGTGTTTATGTGTCTCACCGCTGTTGTTATTTGCGCCATTCAACGCAGGCCTCCCCAAGTGGTGGAAATTTATGGACACAAGACACGGGCCTAACGAGCCCAACTAACAATGAAACAACTCCGCAGCCCAAAACGCATTTCTTTTAAAACTGCAGCAGATTTCAATCCTAATTTGTCAGGACCGGTCGGTTTATGCTTTCTGCAGAACTCCTTCGCCTGTGCAGTTTCCCCTCTGCCTTTATACGCTGCTAATTGGCGTGTTTATGATTGCAACACAACTCATAAAGCCTCTCACATTAGTCACACTCACACCACTCATATTTACTAGACCGGGGCAGTGATATGATATCACATTCCCGCTGAGTGGCTCTGACTCAAGCCCATTATTGTTCTTTTTTTATTTTTATCTGCATTTCTGCATCTTGTTAACTAGATTTTTCCACAGAGAGTGAGCAAAGTGGTGAAGGTAAAAATACATCTGCTTAAGAGTAAAACAAAAGTTACATCCCTTCTTTATAATACAGTAATGTAGCAACAGATGCGCACGGCTTGTGTGTAAAAGGTTGGAATAACGGCCCTTATAATGCAGGAGACAACAAGACAATGAGTGATTATATGGAGTGATTTTACATGAGTACATATTACTATTATTATTGTGACATTATTGTGTACTTACGGGATCCATCACTTGCACACTCTGCTTCACTTCCCCGGTCACTGGTGCACGCTCTGTCGGCCCGCAGTCCCGGACTCCCCGTTATATCTGAGACATCCGTTCCGTCCTCATAGCCGGGGGACACCGCCTCCAGTTCGATTGTCCTGCGTCGTTTTTCCGCCCCGATTAACGCTTCTACCGAGAATGCGTGCGCCTTGACGCTCAGCGCGCACGGAGACCTCCGCTTCTCTGCCATTTCTGTCGGAGATGAAGGAGACGGCGTCTCAGGCTTGCAGAGAGCAGGAAAAGTTTCAAACCAGGGCCAAGCAGTCAAAAAAAAGGGAATCCACGATGGCAGTCCGGTCCTAGCGGAGAGGACAGAGTCTCCGTCCTGGAGCCGAGGCAGCAGCAGAGGAAACACAGGGACTATAGGACGAGCTGTAACAGTGTCTCCGGATGCCGTGCTGACTTTTGGAGAGTGTCAACAACCGAGCTTAGAGGAGAGCCGGAGAGAAGGGCCTGTCAGTCACAACACACGGCAACCAATCGCGAGTGATCACAGCCCCCCGGAACTTTTCTCTGGTCCCGCCTGCTGTGGGGGGCCGCTCGTGCCGCCTTATGTGGTAAAAGTAGAGCTCGTGAATGAATCATGTCTTCAGGCGAAGAAGCGCGAGGAGCGTCCCTGTGGGGGCATCGCGCGCATTTTCACACACCGGCACAACATGCTTTGCATATCTGCTCATTAGTACCTTCAGCACGGGGGCCACAGGGAACCCAGGGTAGAGTCCAGTAAAGTCCAGGAAAAAGAAAAAAGATGCTTGTTTATTCATAATCATTAAAGTGGATCAAATAAATCACATTCAAATGCACGAATAACAAACATAACAAAACAACAAACAAAAATATTAGTTTGTGCCCTTCAAAATAAAAGTCTTATGACATGCTTTTTTTCATGTCATTTTTTATTTCACTTAATAAAACATGATTTCACACGGCAAAAGCTTTGAATGATATTTAACTTTTAAAGTATTTTTTTTTTCATTTTAACGTGCAGTTTGCAGAAAACGTGTGTGCATTATAAACTAATTAGGGCCATGCACTGCAGAAAGTAACCATCTCATACATATCTTAAATTAATATATTATAAGCTATTATAATCATATTAATGTACATTTACATATCATATATCCCTACATGATATTTATTAAATTAGCATATTTAGTGTAGAAATATAACAAGGCTTTCTAACCATACTTGCAGTGTTAAACTTGAGTTAATCCCTAAATGAAATTTAATTCACGCCATAATCTGGTTAGGTGCAGCTGTTCTGAGATGCGTTTTTTTCTCTCTCTAATCTTCCACACTCTCAAGGCCGCGCAGATGAGCGTGTGGTCACGCAGGGAATGCGCCTGTTTGCGTGAGCGTGAGGGCAGAAACCGGCTATAAATAAATAAGACCGTGAGTAAGTTTGCGGGTCTTGATTTCTTGATGACCCCTTTAACAACATGGAAGACACAAGACTGTGATCCAATAACCCCCCTTATGCAGTAGTTCATAATTTGTTAGATTAAGGTCTGATTGGAGTTTGATCATGTGAGATGTCATAATTCACATAGGGATTAAATTACTGTCCTGTTTGCTTCTGAGCCGTTTCCTCCGCTAGAATCCCAGCGAGGCCTCTGCAGGCTTGTTGGTTAAATAAACAACACGTCGTCATCGTTTATTGGCATAGATTCGGTGTAAAGGACTGGACGCCAAAGAGACTCTCCGTGCCCGTATCAGATCAGCAGCTGCGTGTTTCTCCTCCCGTGGGCATTTTGAAATGTCGCTTTTCTTTGTGAATCTGAGATTTTAATTTACTTTCGATTCGACATGAAACCGCCTGATTTATCACAGAAAGCCTGGACGTATTTAGACGAATAGTTGAAAATAAAATCAACAAACAAACACGCTAAAAAAAAAACAAAATAAATGAAAATAAAACATGTTAATAGTAAACTGGAATAAATGTAGTAAACCTTCATAAAATATAAAGTATTTATAAATTAAATAAAAAAATATAATTTTGATTAAATAGCAAAAATATATTTTGCCATATGGAAGATGTAAGCGGATAATATTATCAATTACACCATGTGTATTGATTTTAAATACATTTTTCTTTCATCACGACCTTACATTAAACCTTTAAAGGTTAAAAAAAACATACAAAATGTTGCTATTTTGGAAACGGGGGAAAAAAAACTCCTTACTAATAGAATCTATTTCATGATATTTTTTTATTGATTTTTATTGTATTGATTTTTTTGTTTACATTTTATTATTGAACTGATGTAAAATAATCTTTCCTAGCCTGTAACTGAGGTTCATGAATTATGGGATTAATTATAATCCCATCCCATAATAATGTAATTTTATAGACCGACTTCAATAAGTCAAAAAACATTTTTAAAAACATGTCCCAACGACGTCTTAATGATTAAAATGAATACATAGAAATATTTCTTATCATTTATTTGTTTATTTGAAGCAAAAATATTAAAAACAAATCTAGATATTAATCATCTGTCCCCACTAGTCTTGACAGTTCTGCGTACAACCTTTTGTAATAGCCTATCGGACTTTTGCTCTGCATGTTGGGCTTTTATTTCTTCTTTTTAGGCCCCTGTCAGCACCTGGCCTTGATTGGATAATAGTTAAAAAGCAGGATGTCAGGTTTAAGCAATAACTTGCAGTCTTTATATGCGTCTACATGGGCATTTTTTTTCAACATAGGCTATTTTTGTCCAAAAAGTGTAAATCACAGGTTGCTCACTGAAGGCTTCCCCTCCATCCATGAAACACTGCCTGCTGCTGCTGCGCCTCTATAATTGGCTCTGGCTGTTGCTTTGATTTATTAGCTATACGGCTATATGTAGTTTGCAGTTTGTGCGTATTGAACTTTTTTTTTTTAAGAACAGATTTTAATATAATTATCATAATGCTTCTAGTATTCGTTGTGTCTATTTGTATTTCTATAAATTAATGTAGTCCTTCGGTTAGCTAAAATTAGCCTATGTGCAGGTGCCTGTTTACAGAGTGAGTTTTAAAGGCAGCTTAGCCCATTAGAGCCCGGCACAGTTATACAAGTATGGTTTTAAAAATACATTTCGCCACTCTGAACGCAGGCGTAACGCAGCGCGCTCTGAATAGGCTGTTTATTAAAAAACCTTTGACATAATTACCTGTGAGCTTTGAAGGGACGTGGGGTGGGGTAGCAGTGCCAGAGCAGGGGAGTCTGGGTAATACATTGTTAACAGTTATTTAGCGCGTGCTAATGGGCACGTGGAACACTGCCAGGGCTTTTATGGCGGAAGTGGCATAGGAGCAGGGAAGGTGTGTGAGTTTCTCTGTGAGTGTGAAAGTGTGTCAGTGAGAGGGAGAGAGCTGCACACAGTGAAACAGGGATTCAGTGGAGTGATTTAAAGTATTGATCTGTAGTGCTATGCTAGGAAAGATTAATCAGATTTTGCCTCCTCCTGTCACACTTGCAGCCTCTCTTTGCTGGGTCCCAGCTGGGAGCAGCTTTAGACCTTCCATATGGCTCCACAAGAAAAAGCCATAACTTGGAACTCCATGCCTATCTGCAGTTGTGGCAGCGCTGCAAACCAAAATGAC
The DNA here is from genome assembly GCF_900634625.1 of Parambassis ranga. Lineage (NCBI taxonomy): Eukaryota > Metazoa > Chordata > Actinopteri > Ambassidae > Parambassis > Parambassis ranga. The sequence continues at coordinate 8,669,579 of NC_041043.1, forward strand.
TGGAGGGCCCCTTGAGAGCAAATCCTGCTTATGCTGGCTCAGAGTCACTCGTCATCCATGTGAAGTGACCCCTGCCCTCTTTCATAAAGTTAACCTTCCATTGAAAACGTGGTATTTACTGACACGCTTGATAGAAATTGATGGATCTATGACATTTATTGAATCCTTTTACAAGCTGGTCCTGGTCTTGACGCCGTTTATTCAGGCCTCTGTGTGCCTCGGATGTTATTCAAGTTGAACTCCTGCTCTGGCTGCAATTGCTTGTCTCATTCACACAAGCACACACACACACACACACACACACACACACACACACACACACACACACACACACACATAGATAGAAAAAGACCAGTGAGATGACTCACGTTTTGTACACCTCTGAGTTACAGCCTGGAACGGATGAATACATTCTCTTCACAGATCAAAAGTGTCTTTCTGAGCAAAGCAGCATGCAGTCTGTCACTGCCAGTTTATGTGATTAACAGGCAATTTAGCAAAAATGAATTATATTGACTAAGACAGGGAGCAGTCATGCGGTGCAAATGGTGAGACAAATAAAAAAAAGGGTGATGATACCTAATTTGTGTGATGGTTTTCTTAATAGAATTTACAGTGTGTTGTCACTGTGTAGCTAAGGGAGAAGTACAGGGAGGTCACGCGACGTAAGTTAAAAAAAAAAAGCTTAATTTTTAGGAAGCAGCAGTGGTTTTAAACCTCGCACAATGACTGGAACAGGGCTGAGCGTTTGGAAACATCTGTCTGATGGTGGATATAATCCGGATTTTCTGTTTTCAGGTAAAATGTTATCATCTCATTCAGTGTTCATGTTCATCAGTAGGGGCTATAGAGGGAGGCTCTACTAGCAACACTGATGGCACTGATAACAACCAATAATGACCCTGGGCTGCAATGCAAATACATTTAAATCTCCTGGAACTTCTTGATGAGTTTAAACGCCTTTGGATTTGGGAACCTTGGAAGTTTAATGATGCAAGAAGTCTTTCCTGATAATCTGCAGTATACTTTAAGCAGCGGCGCTGTGAGTAATTGACTCAGAACTTAAATCAGAGGTCAGCAGCTCTGCAGGATTGGCTCCAGTCATACACTGAGTCAGCAGGAGATGCAGTTATACGTGTTCCTCAGGCTGATCTAAGCTCTATTAATTACAAAGCATAGTCCCAATTGGCGGAAGTGAACTATTTATTTGCTGGCATTGAACACACAGTAAAAACAGGTTAAGCTGAATCCTCAAGACATCTTGATCTCAGGCGTTGCCAGGGTAACCTGATGCTTTACACAGGGGGGCCAGCTCACCCATGGATGCTGGAACTTGGCAGGTTTTGGACCCCGATGTGTGCCCTTAAGCAAGGCGCTGGACCCTTACCTGTGCAATGATTTTAAGATGATAGAAGCAAATGTAATGTTGTGTTTTAATGCAGTAACACAGCAACGAAACAACTCATCTCATTACCTCACTGCCTCTTTTTTCTGCCTTCAAAGACAGATGGGGTGGGGGTGGGGGGGGGAGCAGTCAGGATGAAGAGAGAACAAGCGAGCAGGTGCTGTTTTTATGGTTTTCTCCTTCCATCGGAGAAGAGGTGAAAACATTTTCTCCTCTCATAACCCGTGAAACCACATGAAGACTCAGTCTGAATGGTGTGTGTGTGTTTGCTTGTGTGCTCATGAGGTCATTAAGAGGAAGGATTGTGTATGCAAAGGTTTTGATTACCACCTATCGTTTACTGCCAGAGAGTTCTGGAATACGTAGGTGTGTGTGTGTGTGTGTGTGTGTGAGATGTGGGCAGTCTGTCATCGTGTGTAATCACCACTCTGTTGTTTCCTGTGATCAGTCTGCATAATGAGCTGCTAAAAAGTGCACAGATTAGAACTATGGTTAATTAAGCTCAAAGTAGTGCAGTCTTTTTGTTTTGCATGTTCGTCTCTCACTTTTCCATGCACACACGCAAACATACACACTCTGCTAACGAGTGCAAAGCTCATCACAGAAACACCACAATTTGAAAATACCAACAATCATAAAAAACCATACAAACATCTGCAGCTCGTAACCGACGTCTCAGGCTAACCCTAGCACACGTGCCTCTTAAAACTGGAGAACAACGGTTATTTTCATCTCTTAGATGTTTGAGTTTTATTTCTTTTCTCTTTCTCCGGCTCAACTGGAACCATTTAGGCGTTTTTTTTTTTTTTTTTTTTTTTTAATCAAAGAACAAACTCATTAAAAATGAGAATTGGCGGTGAAGGCGTCCGGTAAGCCTGCCTCTCCCTCTCCCTGCCTGCAGTTCAGCATCCAGGCCAGCACTAACTAGCATTTAGCGCAAATGTAAGGAATGTCATTTTATTACTGTATGTTCAGGAATGTCTGTGTTAAAGCGTGCACAAAACATACATAAAGGCCCATGCAAAATGTGATTACTGTGTTATAAAAAAATAAATAAAACATTTCTGTGTTTATCCTCAGTGCCTGTTACTATTTTTAATCCTGTCTAATTGGTTATAATGACAGTTGTAAATGTGCAGAGGAAGAACAAACTGAGTGAAACACAAACCATCAAAGCTTTCAGGAACCACTGTGCATGCTGATTCACAGTCTATAGCACACATGCAAAAAAAAAAAATGTCTCTCACATCCATTTATACTCGATATGAAACACCACAGGCCATTTGTCAGATGTAAGTAACTGTTCATTACTTACATGAGTTACCCGTGTTCGGATTGAACAAACACAACGCATATGTGCACCTTTATGAACAAATTCCTCCAATCATTAATAAGAGGTTTCTGTAGGAGTCATGGAGTTGTCACGGTAACGGTAATGGTTTAACATAGGTCCAAATTTGTCAAATGTTTCAGAGTTGCCCTCAGGAAAACCCTCTAGAGCTGATGTTGGAGTGAAAAATCACCTTTTTCACAGTAAAGTAAATACGGATTTAATTAAATTTTAAAAAGTCCAACATTAAAACATAAAGAATAGCTTGAACAGAATTTAAATCATGAAAAAACATGACCATACCAAGAGGAATTTCTGCACTAATACACAGTACACACAGTACAAATTGCAAACATAAACAACACACAGTAAATACATAGAGAGACACTAGCTATGGTATGTTTTTTGATTGGTTTAACGCCTGTCCAAGGTGAACTTGCAGAGCTCATTTAGCATATCATCATGCAGGTTGGTTGTGCTATAGAACTGATTGGCAACCACTATGACCACTCCATGAAAGAAAGTCAAATTAAATGACAGAAAAACATTTTTTGGACATCTCTCCTAAATGTATTTTAAAAATGTAGACCTTAAAAAGTGACTTTTTTTCATATTTACTAGATACATGTGGTCTATGATATACAACTTATCATAGATCTATGTCTGATCATGATTGATAACATTTATCAGTAGCTTTTGTGCCTACATTCTTACACACACACACGTTATGTTCGGGCATCTGTGTGCACATCTCTGTGTTTGTAGCCGTGTAGCTGCAGTGATACAGCCTGAGGGGGAAATGTGTTTTTGATATAGAGTCTCTTCCTCTCCCTGCATGCGTCTAATACTCTCCCTCTTCCCAGGATAACAGGGTCACAGCATGGAGACCTCAGCGACTCCACACCTGGAATAACACCACCCAGAATATCCGCTCCGCTCCGCCTGTGAGCTGGTGTGTATGTGCATCAGAGATAGGGAAAAACGTGCAGAGTGAGAGAGGCTTTATGAATGACAGAAAGGAGGTGGTCGTGTGGTGCTTTCAAGTCATCTGTCTCACTAATTTCTCTTCCTTTTTTTTTCTCTGGCTCTTTCTTTGACACATACTCAGACACAAACGGCGCTCTGGTGTTTTTTGTGATGGCCTGTTTTGCAGGCAAGAGGAAATATGAAACACCCTAAGGCATTTGTCAGTGGTCAGTGTTCTTGCGCTTTCTTTTGTGTGTATGTGTGCTCACAAAGCACAAATCAGAGTGCGTCACTCTTCCCTCTGACACACTGCTGAGGTTTGATTAATAAAAGATGAGTTTAGGGGGAGCGTGACTGTTTTGATTGCCCCCCTCCTCTTTTTTCTTCAACAAAAAAAAGAAAGGAAAAGAAGGGATGAAAGACGCAGACAGAATGAAAGCAGAGCAACAGAGGGCAGGGTCCACTCTGATCACCCCAGGACCTCAGTCCGCTGACCCGGAGTGAGAAAAAGATGGAGAGAGTGACGGGAGGATGCAGAGAAGAAAAGAGTTCTCATACTGTATTCACCCTCGTTTGATGTCTGTGATGTGCCTTTTTTTTCTTCAACACACTCCTGTTCCCTCCTTCCCTCCCTCCTTCCCTCCCTCCCTCTTTTTTTTTAATACCCCTCGCTTTGCCCTCTTCCTGCTGATCTGTGCCAACCACCATGAAACCACCGCCACATTAGAGCCTTTAACGGGCACTGCCTGGCATCCTGCTCTGTCCAAACATATTATAGCACACAGACACACACACACGAAAGAGTGTGTATGTGCCTTACATAAAATTTCTCAACTATAGGGTTTCGTCGTATATTAAGGGCTGGGGGATATTTTTCATCCCTACAAAACTGCCACGTGTCATTGTGGCTCCAAATAAACTCAAAAGATGTTGACTGCTTCTAACAGATTGTGGATGGAGCAGGCGGCAAATAAATGGTTCACATATACAGACAGAAAAATGATATTAAAGCTGAAGAATTTACTAGGAATATGGTTTAGACCGATGTTTATAGAGTGGAATATTAATAATACATTCCTACTTTATTCCATGCTAGTATAGTATTACTGAATAGACCATGAACTGAAAGACTTTTACATAATTTAACTTCAGAGTCACTCTTGATATGCGATTGATAAGTTTGTGGCCTTAGATAAAAAGAGACGAGTTACACCACTTTTATTATGCAGTTAAACTCTTTGTTTGAGTCAGAAGTCAGTAACTTTTATTTCTCCTTCTGGTAATTGTTACAGAAAATAAACAACATAGGCCTTGATGCAGTCTTCAGTTTTAAGGACTTATTATCCATGGAGATGATGGCATCATCAGGGGAGTGGCATGCATTGTGTGGCACTCCTTGCTGGTCGTTGTATGACACTGCTTGGCAGCAGCCTTAAACAATTTCCCTTCTGGGATTATTAAAGTATTTCTGATTCTGATCCTGATCCTGGATGGTTGGTCACACAAACACACAGGAGACAAGATCCATGACCTGATCTTGAAAGATTAATAGATAATACAATGATACAAGCTGGGTTTTTGTCAATACTGTGCTCATAGAGTTATCTATTGTCTTTGTGGTAAGAGATTTCAGCCAGCAGTAAATATGGACCATCCACCACTACCAACCTCTTGCTGAAAAAAGACCAATTTGCTGTCTGCAGGCAGGTTGGTGGCCTCCATTTTCAGGACCATGATCTAGAAGATTTAGTGTGGGAAGCTGACTAGAGGGGTGCCTTCCATCAGAACAATGCTCCAGAACTTGTCCACCATTCTGGGCACCCTCAGACAACTCTTATCCAAAAATGGTATGGGAGCTTAGTGGTCACCATTTTGACATAATGATGAGGTCATTATGACCACTTTGGGTCAAAGATGGTGGACTTCCTTCAAAGAAGGGATTTATATACTTCATGATTCCTGGACTATGTTGAAAAGAAACGTTGGTTATAAAACTGACTTCTTCTGCCACAAATGCATTAATCACCATCATCACAATCACAATTTATTGTTTTGTGGGTTTGTGTGTACTCACAACTGCACACGCCATAAGATGGCCAAGTCTCTGAGCCTTTCATCTCTCACCAGAACTCACCATCTATACTTACAGCATGAGGATTTTCTGAATTATTAATGAGGCAGTGAGGATGTTACTCACACCTCACTGAGGAGGATGCAGCTGGATAGGACTGAACACACCTGCTGATTTCAAAGTACCACCCCAACTTGCGTGTTTTATAGAGATGCAATAAATTCGTTTTGACAAATGGATGCAGGCTGGCGTGTTCAGACAGCTTCAGCCTCTGATGAAGCTCCAGGAGCTCTGACGAATGCATTGTTTTGACCTTTGACCTCTCATTACAGCTAATAGCTTAAAGATGGACCATTAAAAGTCTTGTATGCACAGTTGATCGACTTGCCATAGACTTTCCTGAAGTGAACTATGAATGCACTGAGATTTGAATTTTGGTGTCTTTCAGTATTTTGTTTTGGTTTACCAGTCATCAAACCTACCAGTCACCTAAGCACCCATCCACAAAGACACAAAGTTGGCTACTAGCTGGTCAAACAGTGGAGCAATTAGCAGCTACAGAGACATGTATCCTCATAGAGTTTGGTTGAACAAAACAATGAGTGTTAATACTTTAATTTACGCAAAATTGCACACAAAACCTTTTAATAAAGACAGTAAAAAAATATTGTTGCATTGTTAAATATTTGCATGTATTCAATTGATCAAATTGTTTTATCCACAACATCAACAATGCACTTGCAAGACAGTCCTTTTGAATACATGGAATACCAGCCCATGATGGATGGAACTTAATATAACCTTGGACTATCTCACTCTTGTTTGCCAGCTGTTTATCATTCAGAAATCATATTTTCTTGTCACCAAAGTGATGAGGTGCAGCTGCGCTAATTCTCTGCTCTCAAAATGAGTCCTGTATGGTTTATTTGGTGGAATAAAATCACCATGATTTATTATACAAAGCTGCAGCATGAAGGTTCAGAATCAGACACTATTCACCTAAATCTGTGCTGACTGTGTAGTGCAACAAGAGCCTGGTTTTAGAGGCTCCTAAGCAGCAGCGAGCCAAGACAAAGTCTTTTGGTAAGGCATAGGGAGACTAACAGCAGGCATTACTGTCAGGGAGTATCACTGTCCATGTCCTTTGACTCTGTGGCTATGTAAACAACATTTATGGCTTTTATTAAAAACACTCCTGTGTTACTGGAGGTCATAGGAACAGTTAATGGTGTATGTGACAGTTTGTTTCCCTTTCATAATGGGCTCCGAGCAGAGCAGGTAATTATAACAGGCAGCCTGGGGTAGCGCAGGGATGTATGTGTATTTACCAGCCCTGGGAAAAGTACAGTATAAATGCTGGAGCCTCCAAGTATTTGGCTATCTTATTACTGACAAACATGCCAGTCTTTAACATCGTAATGATAGATTGTCCTCACTCATTATCGTTTTCTCTCTCTCTCTCTCTTCATTTTGATCATCTTCTACTCCGCTGCCATGTGTCTGTGCCTTCTCTTCTCTTCCTCAGCTTAATTTATATATTTCAAATGTTGTAACCATAAATCAAGTGTGTAGATGTGTTAAGGTTAACCTATGCATCTGACAGGAGGATGATATATGATATATATGCGTTTCTGTGTCATTGTAATACATTATATTATTAATTCTTTAAAGCTCCGGCTATAGTCAGACCTGTGATTTACAGCTTCAAGCGAGCTGAGTTTTAATGTGCTTTCATCAGCTGTGGCCAAGCGGCACAAAACGTATATATATTTATATATGGCCCTGTTTTGAAAATGTTTGGAAACCTTAACTTTACGAAGCACTCTGCTCCAACAAAGAGACGTCAGGATGTTTTCCCCTTGTGGGTTGCCTTAGCAACACAACTGTTGTATGACATGGAGATGAGTGACAATAACAATGTTTTAGTGATGTTGAAATAGCTGTTATTAATTTTGACAGTCATGAAAGACAAGTGGCGATAGTTTGGTAATTGTTTAGGCAATGAGTCATCTACATAGTATCATTTACAAAGCTAGACGCTTCATGATAAAAAAGAAGGAACAACAATCATTTTTTCAATCAGTTTTTTTAGGTGATGTTGAAATGTAACTTTCAACCACCTCAGTGCAGTATATATTATTCAGAGTGTGGAAAAGACTGGATCCTTATGTTAGCAACATAAACCCTCCCACTTATAAGACCATGAATGTTGCCTTAAATGTCCTCATAGACTCAAGGATTACCCGATTAGATTTGTGTGACATGTTGGGACAACATTTTTTAAAGTAAGGACAAAATGACTTTATCAAGGTCAACTTCACTGTAAATCATAATGCAAACACATTCAAACAGGACTGATACTGATGTATATGGAAGTGCTAATTCTACCTCAACCTCAGCTAACTGTCCCTACATTAAGAGATTTTGACTTTCTCATCTGACTGAGCCTTGTCATGCAACATAATCAGCCCGTCCTCACCAGGAAAATGTATCATGAGGTTGATATTTCAGTCTTTTAAAACAGAACGTGAGCTATTTTTCCAGCTGTCTCTCTACAGGACTCATTCTGATGGTAGCCAAAATTGGCAATCCTATGTGGGGAGCGTTTTTCCTAACCTTAACCAGTTGTTTTTATGCCAAATCCAGCTGCATAAAACTTAACAATAGGTGAAAACAAAATGGCTCACAGTGCCAGGACGACTCGAACCACAGACTCCTGAGGGAAAGTCCAAGGCGTTGCAGGTACCTTCACCATCCCCAACCAACCTACCTCCTTACTCAGGCTTTTGTGGCTGCAATATGTCCTTATGTTCCGTTAGCATAAACGTGACCATGTATCGTGTCTGGAGGATGTATTATTGAGCAAATGTGGGGTTTTTTCTTGAGGACAGGTTGAAAATAATCCAGGGTTCTCCAAAATGTCAGACACTAAACTAAAATATGTAGAAGACGAAAGACAGGAAAGACACTTCTGTATTTTGACAGATGAGAAGATGGATTAGGGTCTCATTTGGAAAGTATATCTTATGTTATCTGTCCATCAGACTCCAGTGTGCAGAAGCTAAATCCTCCTAAATACATCAAGGTGGTGAGAGGACTGAATCCAGTGAGCAATCAAAACACAGAGAAAGGGGCTAAAATGGGAAAGAGAGAATCAACTCTTGTGGACACAGCAAATTTACTCCTAATAGGCTATGACAAGGACCCATTTTTAGTCTCGCGGTTTTGGTTTTGAGTGTGTGAGTGTGTAGACAGTCCAGGAAAAGAGATCATTGTCTTGTGATGAAAGATGGAGCCTGTGTTTGTGTGTATGTGTGTGTGTGCTTGTGATAGCCACTCTTAAAGTTGGTCACGTTCCTCCACGAGTTCAACATTTGATATGAAGGTTTTCAGCAACTCTGTTCCTTTTTCTCTCATGATATGAGGCAGTTTTCTTTAAGGAGAGTTTCCGCTGTTAAACAGTCTCTTCAGAATCAGCCCTGGCTCGCAGCACTGGACTTCTCTCACGTCCTGCTTCTCCCTTTTTTTTACTTTTGTCAACAGCCCAGTTAAAGAGGAGAGTAATAAAGTATAAGAATTTTAATCATGCTTTTAAATGGTCTTCACTCATTTGCCCTCGGAGCTATGTTGAAGCCTCACTTCCCTCCTCCGCCTATCATCCCTCACATCCCGCCATCTTTTTTTTATTTTTCCTCCTACCCTCGGCCTTGCACCTCCCCGTTCTTGATGAATGCGCTCATGCGTGATGGTCTGAACTTGATAGATGTTCCGAGGGTATCAGCAATAGAGCTGTTAGTATGTGCATGTACGCATGTGATGGACAGAGTATGTGTGGTCGTCCTGATGGTATGTTTTCCATCGTTTCCCTTTACATATTGTGTGTCTACACATATCAATCAAACTCCCAGATCTTTTTTTGCTTTCATCTCTCGCGCTCATTTTATTCTCATCTACAGCAAGGAATGTGTTAGTTTTATGTGAAGTCAGCACATATGCCAGCAGGCCTATGATGTGGATGCCAAAGTATGACGAGTCTATTCAGGCTAGCTGTCAGACATTAGCTCTGGATGGAGCTGAACGAGTAATTGTGAGGAAATATAAAGAGTTGTGCATGGAGTATGGAGTGGAGATAGAAGCAGAGAGTTCGGGTGTCTGCGCCTGTCATTGCCTAGTAAAAGTTTTGGTGGTTATCCTGGGAAAGGGGGATGGAAGACGGAGAGACATGGAAGGGAGGGGCTGAGTGTGTGGTGTGTAATTTAGGCAAGAGGGATTTTTAATGAGGGGAGATCTCTGCAGGTAACTTCCTCTGCTCCCCTCCCTACCTCCCATCTCCCCCATCATTCCCTCATGATGGTGGTGGGGGGGAGAAACCCATCTGGTTGGACTAAACAGCAGATTAGCACATTAGCACTGGAAGACGGGCAGGCAGGCACCACGGGAGAGACCCAAGCTTACATAGGACATTGGCGCACATGGTGTACGACTCATTAAAGGCAGACATAAAAGTTGCACTAAATTAAAGACAAACTCCATCCGCCTTCGTTAACAGATGGTAAAAGTGTGACTCATGATTGCAGATTTTTTTTTGTACGTGAGGATCTTAATGCTGCACACATTTTTAAAGGTAGAGTAGGAGATTTCATTCTGATGCACTTTTTGTTAAATTAGTGTAACTTCTCTTTACAATCCGATAGCAACCAATTAGTTCGGCAGTTTCGCATTAAAACGAAGAATATGAATCATCTGTGGAAGCTATAAAACGCTAAAAACATCAGCCAATCCTCCGGGTGGACCCTGCGCGGAGTATTGGCTGGTTGTCACTCTCTTCCTGCTCTGCACGCATCAGAGAGGTACGTGCATGATGGCCGAAGTCACAGATTGCGTCTCGTCCATGATCGGGAGGCGTGGCTTCAGGGTGAGCTCCGAGAGAAAGGGGCGTGTGTTTACTTTTGAAATCTGGCTGACTCCCATTGAGTTTTCAAAATCTCCTACCCTACCTTTAAAACCAAGATTTTAAGATGTACCTAGTCCAAACATGTATGGGTGTTTTTAAAAGCTGGGGGTTTCCTTCTTTATTTTTTAAAAATACATCAACACAAGCATGGCCATTAAAGTACAGAGACACAATTAAAGCACTGTCAGTGTGCCAGAACAACAAAGAGTGATATAACCTTCACCCTAAAGCCAAGTCTGCCATTTTCAGATGCCTGAAAAAAGCAGCATGCTGGTGGCTCTGCTGTGTGGATCATTTGTAAGCTCTGTCCCTCAAGAGTACCTGCACATTATGAGTAAACATACAGACTCCTGAGATAAGAAACAATAAACAAAATGATGTCACAAATAAAAACTAAGTATCTTCACTGTGTAATGTTTTCAGTAAGTAGCTCCACCATTATAGTGAAAGTGTATGGGATTTGTTTTTGTTGATTAATAATATTAAAATGTGGCACACAGGTTTAGTTTGAAAAAAGTATTTTGTTTTAAATGAACCGGCTCTTTTCTCTTTTCTCTAACCATGTAGAACAATGGAGAATTCCATAAAGCTCTGGAGCATTTTTAAACTTTTTCTCGGTACATGATATTGATGCATGACAGCCACAGTGTTGAGGTCAGAGAAAGATGGTAGTTACTGCTAAAACAAACAAAAAAGCAAACATTCATTGTTGGGTTGTGATGGGATGCAAACTCTGGTTTGGACCAGCTCACAGGCAAGGCGTGTGTTTGCATTGGAGGGAGGATGTTAGATGCAGCAGTGTCCAACATGAACATTATTTTTGGGGATTCTAGGCTGGTAAATAATGTTTTTTGTATTTCAGGATCGTGTTCACTTTAGTAGAAAGCCTCTGAAAAACCACATCTATGGCTCATTTAAAATGATCAGAAGCTGTTTAAAGCTGTACACATGACTGAATAAAACCATTGAGGGTCCGTAGATAAATCTTAGCTGGTTAAAAACAAGGTTTTTAATTTTGGGTTAAGCTATAGTAATGTAATTTTTGCACCTCCTGAGCAGAGTTATTGAGGGATTTTATTTGGTCTTGCTTCAGTTGTATTGTATCCATAGCTGAGCTGTGAGAAACAACAATGTGCCTAAGCATGACTGAAAGGAATTCTATGTGTGCACATGCATGTGTTGTAATAAAATGTATCCTGTTGTGAGGTGAGGTGTGGAGTTAGAGGCTCCTAAAACTGCCACATCTGAGAATGCAGCTGTGTGAACACATCGTCATCTGTGGTGCTGGTGATAGGTGGGCACAGAGACACAAATCCCTCCCTTCAAATACCTGCTATAGTGCAGGTTCTGTAGAACATTGCCACACAAAGTTACTCCATCATAATCCATCTTTTTGAATTAACAATGGATCGGATTAGCAAAAGTCATTACAAATCATACAATACAAAAGTGCAGTTTAGTGTCTTTCAGCCCATAGTTTTGGTTCTATTGTATTTTTTTAATGGTGTCATCTTCTCCATGTTAGTGGATGGAAATGGTTTGTTTCTTGTTAGCCAGTTGTTATCATACTGATCTGTGTTCAATAGTCATTTTTTCAATAACGCTATATTTATTAATTAGTGCTAGCTGCTAGCTGCTGGACTGAAACAGTGACAACATAGACTTTATAATATCCCTAACAAGGTTTCTTGCTGCATTTATCTTATGCTAATGAGTTTGTGTCATGAGGTTGTGACAGCAATAGTTTGGATTTTGTGGAATGGAGCAGTCAAGTTTTGCAAAAAGTTGAGGAAGGAGTAAGCTCATGGGTGAATTGGGTGATCTGGTGTCACGTCTTGACCTATCTAGCGAAGACTCTGGTTCCAAGATGGAAAGGTGTCTTTTTCCGAGATATTTTCAATGTGAGATTTTTCACATCCTCCACCTTTATATACAGTCTACATAGAAGAAGAACAGAGTTGCCACTTTTCACACACACTACACCACTCCTGCACTCATAAACATAGGCCTGTCTTTGTTATGTATGAGTACACAAGCACAGTTGTACACCACTTTAACGACCTCATTTCGCCTGGCCAACAAGGTGTGCTATTAACAACATAACACATGCTTAATGAATACACACACACATGCAGTGCATGTTGTCTCGAGTAAATGTTACCAAAAACACTGCTAAACTCACCTACACCTAAACACACACACACACACACTAATTTCACCAGGTCTTTTTACCACATGCTAATGAAAGGGGAGCAGGCTTTATTAGGTCTCTCTCACAGCGAACACCACACCTCATCATGTTCACACGGACCGAAACACGTACAGTTTTCTGTAGTCAGAACAAAGGTATCACAGACATGTAAGATGAGATCTGAAGCTAGGAGCAGTGTGAAAGTCACCCATAATTCCATCTCCTGTTGGTAAGGTGAAGGAACCCGATGCCATCCAAACATCCATCTGGATTATGTTTGAATCTCAGGACCTTATTGCTCCTCCAACCGGGACAGCACTGCTATTAATACCATTAGACATGAGCAGCTTTTTTAGACCACAAAAGCCATTTAAAACCACAAGTCTACGTACACTGTGTGCCTTTTTTATTGATGACATGAACTGTTCAGTTTTAATCATAAGTGGATTAAACGAATCCCCATGTATTCTATTCTGAGTGTATTTTGACATTTATTGTGATGTCTTTTTTTCCCTATGCAACCACACAGTTTTTCTTCAGGAACTGTTTTAGTTCCATCCAATCATGTTTTAGCTTATCTCATCCTCAGGCAGAGTCAGAGGTGCTCCTAGCCAGCTGTCAGCTGGGACAGCAGAGGGCCTGGAGGGAACAGGGCAGAGAAATAAGAACTTATTGAATTCAAGCCCTCATTGAAAAGAGGCCAGCTGAACATGGGCTCAAATGATCAAAATATGGGCGTGCATATAACACAAGAATGCACGACTGAAACGTGAGACCTTTGTTTTTTTGACTAACTTAAAGGCTGATTAGAAGTATATTAATAATCAGGTATCTGTAATGTGTAGTTATAGTGTGGTACTATTTTTTTATATATATAAATCTACATTTAGGTGCTATATTGGGACCAGCAAAGCCAGAGTTTGCTTTTTTATTTTGGCTTTCCTCCCTACTTTTAATTTTAGATTTTATTTATTAGTTGATTACTGCAAGTTGCTTGAGTAGCAAGTCTGTTCACACTGCTGCACATACTGCAAAAACATGAGGACAATATCAGCCAATAAGTGTCCTGTATTTATACTTTTAGTTCTCATCTTTGAAGCACAGGTACTTCACAGGTACTTCACCTAGAACGGAGATTATAGGCATTTGTCATGGCAGAAAATCTTTGAAGGTAGTCTTCCTGTTTGGTCTTGTAAATCCAATTATATAATTTATCTTTAATTTTTTTCTCCAAAAAAACTCACATTTTGTATATTTTCTTTCAGTGTCTCCTCATCTTTTGAGGATTTTTGTGGCTTCTCCCTTGCTGTATATCTACGTACTAATTTCTTCACATTTTGAAATTTGTGTTTGTTTTTTCTGTGCCTCTATTGTGTTAGCATAGTGTTGGACCTGCATGTTCTTCTGGCACTGGTGTGCTTGTATTAATGAAAAGCCATACTGCAGAAATGGAGGAGGAGATGGGTGTCGGGTCTGACTTTACAATGCTTTAAAAAAACAGACTGAGTAATTTTCTGCACATTATTCACACCCTTTAAACAAAGACTCCTCACTCATGACACATCACGATTTTGGAAAACAAATTATGAGGCACGCTTTTTATGGACACAGGACATAAAAGAAAAGTGTGTACGTGCTCGTGCGTGTGGCAGTTTTTGTGCGTTGGAATGGAAGTTAATATTAAGTGGTCACGGCATCACCACGGGTGGAGCTGGCAGCGCCTTTGCTGTCCAAATTAAAACAGCAGAAATCACCACAACAATTGAGAACAGATTTTCACCAAGGTGCCTTAATGACATTGTCAAACACACACACACACTGACACACAACAAAATGCAACACATGCTCACACTAATGATGTACTAGCTTAAAGCTTCAGGGCTATCTCATCAGTGAACAGGTTGTAATTCATAACATATCCATTCCCAGTGTTCCTCAGTGTGTGTTTAGGGGTACATGTATATCGATATACACCGATATACACATGCATGTGTGTCTAGTAGGCATCAGAAAACACACACCCGCTGTTCCAGTCTGTTTCCTCCTCATAAAAAGCAACACTTAGCACTTCATTCTCAAGCAGTTCTGACAACATTATACAGGTTAGTTTAAGAGAAGAGAAGAGAGGAAAAAAACAAAGCCAGAGAAACAGAAAAAAAAGAAACGGAAGCCTGGTCACTCAGCTGGGAATATTCAGAGAATTGTTTTTAACGAGTTAAATAAATTCTCCCACAAATGAGGTGAGGGAAAGCGAGAGGGGCAGAGCAAGGTGGAGAGAGCTAGAGTGTGTGTAGGAGAGAGCGAGGTGAAATTGAAGTGAGTGTTTGGCGTGGTGTTGGGAATATTTTACAAGCTGCATTAATGGCTGTTCTTAAAACGCTGCTATTAAGAAACGGCCATAACGTTGTATATCATGGGCGATTATGTTCACATACACAGGCTTATGCAGCTAAACACTCTCTCATTACACACACACACACACACACACACACACACACACACACACACACACACACACATCCACACATAGCACATGGGCCAGACCACATAAATGCATGCTGCTCCAACACCTTTTGTGTAAATAGCAGCTTCCTCCTGCCCAAACAAACTGCTCCTCACCAGAATGCACAATGTGGCCATTCACCGTCCTACTGCAGCTCATTGTGGAACTGATTTCTGTGTTAGAAGATGTGAAGACACAATCCAGTACAAGCTGTGCTTCTGTCATGGCTAACAGTGGCTCCCAGGTTCACACGTGGTTGCCAAATTGGGTCAAGATCTAGCTGCAGTTAGCAACATTTAGGCTAGCTTTGGCCTAGTGTCAGCTCCCTATGATGCAGTTCTTGCTTTTATCTTGATATTAAGGTCAAATTATGTTGAGTTATTTTTGCCCTCATACATATAGTATTGGCCTCCTCTGCCTGTCAGTTCTGTTGACTCAGGAAGTACGTTATCAACCACGGTACAAGGACGGTATGTGTACAGCTGACACCCTCCAGTAGGAGGCAGATAAGGGTGGTGGATGGTATCCATTGTACCAAGGACACTGGTGTTTGAGCCATTTTCCTTCCTTTTCTTCATGCTGCTCACTTTCATTTGGGACAGCAGCCTGTCCTCATTTACAGGCTGACAACTTTTGCATTGTGTTAATATTAAGGCCACGAGAGAGTCGTTGTGTTTCACAACCAAATAAAATGACATTTGTTCCACATTTGCTTAGTTTAGAAATTCTGTGTTGCACCACTAATACACTGTGGTATGGTTTTTTTTATTATTATTTTTATTTTTATTATTATGTGCACCAATTTGCATTCAGTGTAAACATCACAGGTGTTTTTGCCTCTGATTCTTTATGGTAAGCTGCACTGATTGTTTCCAGGCTCTGTAATTTATGCACATGCATGACAGTGAGTATATATTGGTATTATACAGTAAATAGGGCCTCACTGTGTATTCACTGTCTTCTCAGTTAAATCGCATACTGGCTTTAGAAAATCAGCCCCTGCGTTATTTCCTCCCACGGTTCCCCCTGAAAAAAAAGCTTTATTGAATTGGCAGAGGGATCACTGGAAAAGGATCTGATTGTATTTCTAAGTTACAACCCATGAATCATGCGTATATGAGAACAGAAGGGTTGGAAATATTAAGACATCAGACGGTACAGAGTTGAATATTTTCTTTGTTATTCTAGGCGCCAGGGCTTGCTCCTAGAGGAAGTGGCGGGCATTGTGGTCAGTAGCTGAGTACAGTGTGGAATTGACCCAGTGTGTGTGTGTGTGTGTGTGTGTATGTGTGTCCTGAATAGTGATCGGAGGTGTGGCCATCAGTCTGTCAGGCTTCGTCTTGCTCCTCCACCTTCTCTCCTTTCTTCGCTTTCTGCAGCTCTGCAGGCTGAAAAACTCCAATTAAAGTAATAAACCACACATAGCATAACCTCCTCTAAAGCTCACGTTCCCTAAGCAAAAACAAATAACACACATGCATGCTTGTGCACACAGGTAAGCACACATGCACAAAAACACACACACTCTCAGTTCCTGCCCCCTCCGCGTCTTCCCGCCTCCCCTGGTTAAATATCCTGGTTATTAGGCTGAAATGTGCTGCAGATTTCTGAGGCTCTGTGTGCGACACATCTGGCCTGGGCTTTCAGGAAACGACTGGTTCACTTCACTCTTGTCATCACCTTCCAACACATTTCTTTCACATTTCAATTTGGGAGCGGCACAGCAGGCCGCTACAGCTCACTCACACACACACACAGCTGCACATAAACACACCTAGACACACACACGGACACATGCGCACACATAGCCACACAAGGACGCACATCTGGGCATATGTGCTCAGACGCAGACACACACGGTCCACATTAGCAACAGTGGGAGTGCACTTTCTGCTGTTACAACGCTCCATTTTCAGCCTCTCAGCTCAAAGGGGTGGGCTCTTTTTCATCTGTTCTTTCTGTATATTTATCAGACCTCTCTCTCTCGCTTTCTTTCTGCTCCTCTCTCTCCCGTCAGTGTTTTGTTGACAGTAGAAAACCTCTAAACCACCCGTGACACAAACTCCCATTTCAGGCTTGGTCAGGATTGTGTGGGATTAGCAGAGTGTGAAGGCTCTGGGAAAGACATTTTTCATGGATATGTATTGTGTGTGCCTGAGTTGGATCCAAAATACCTTAAAACTTCAGAACTGGACTTAAAAGTCAACAAAACCGACTGAACTCAACAACAACAAAAAAATAATTAAAATTAAGATAAGATGGGCAGTAAACTTTTTGTGTATCAATACATTTACAGGAAATTTGATCAATATGAGTGTTATTATTAATTATGTGTCATCGATGTGTGTAGTTTTTTTCTTTTCCTGTGTTTGTTGGAATGAGCCCCTTATGATGTCATAAGGGGATAAATGGTCACCTAGTTTTTCCTGGAGAGTAGTGTGAGTGGGAGGGAAGCCACAGTCCTCTTCCTGAAGCAGCATCTCATTTGCATTTAAAGCTACAGATACCTAAAAAGAATTTTGAAAGACAATCTAACGACATCAGAGAATATAGCTAGGACCTTTAAATCCAACATATAATAGAAGCACATTTTCACTCAGTTTGTAGAATAAAAATAAATAAATAATGACGAACAACATAAATGCCAAGAGGAAAAAACGTTTTGGTGTCTGGTTAAACAGTATGTGGGCAGGTGAGGTGCCACTGGGGGAATATACTAGTTTCATAACTTCAGTATTTTAAACCACAACTCTTTTGCATTTGAAGTGTTGGAAAAGTGATGCTGCAGACAAGATTGCCTGCCTGCTGTCTAGACTTCAGTTGAGAATCTAAGACAGCTTTAAATCAAACCAGCGTTGTTTAACGTTTTTTTTTGCCCTTTCTTTATTTCAGCTTTTCTTGGCACGTGTTTCCACAAAACTTACTTCCCATAACTGTTTAGAGAAGTAATTCAGCCCAATTTCTGGTTGAATTCAGTGCTGAAGCAACCCGATCTCACTGAAATGTTGTCTGTGGGCAGCAATGGTTTGGTCTCTAGTCTGCCGTCACATTATATGATGTGGGAAGACACTCGGCTTAAAGTCTTAGAGTGCAGCCGGTTGTTTGTCAGTTTAGAAACCATGGAGGACCATTTCTAATCAGCATCAGTGAGGGAGAGACCACAAAACATGAGAGGATTAAACCACAGCAACATGTAGCCACTGACTGATGACACGCTAAAGCTAGCTACTTGGGACTGGGTGAACTGATGGCAGGGTGTCACTGACAGAGGGTGACACATCAAGCAGGCTGCAGCCATTAATGAAGTCATTAGGGATTGACAGCCAACAGTCTTATCGCTCACTGCCAAACTGCAAATCTCCAGAAGTGATAATTCATAAGTAGACACTGACATCATCACAGCAAGGTCCAATCCTGGAAAGTAAAATGAGTTTTTAATGTCAGTTTATTGAAAGCATACGAAGCTCTCAGTTGTCTTCGTCAGTTGTTTTTGTCTCATTGTTTCGTCCATCTACCGTCAGCACACAACATCGGTCTGGGATGTTTACTCCACTGCAGGAGTTATTTGTTAAGTGACTCATTTTCCCTCAAGCTGAATTCAGTTAATTATTTCCTACACTTCTCACAAACAACACAGCAAATGTTGCACACTTGCCTCACTCAGCTGTGGGTTTTTGCGTGCAGGTGGTAAAACAGTTCATTTTGTGGGATTAATCTTAAACATTCTGCAAATAATCACCTTAAATTTAACCAACATTTTGTTGTCAAAGAAACAGTAAAAAATGGACCCAATGGAGACACAGCTGTCTTTTTTTATTCTTATTTCTTCCTACACATCCTTAGAAATGAGAGATAATCTTCAGTTAAGGAGCTGGATTTATGAGCTCTGATTGTGCATCAGTGTGTTTTGTCCACTGGAGGGCAGACTGGGACAGCAGCTCTGTAAAAACTAAACAGAGGTAAACCAGAGAGAACATCTCTCACTGACTCTCACTTGTTTTGTCCAATAAAAAACATATAGACTTTCTGACAAGGTGGAAGGCGACAATCAGTTCACAGCTTTTGCTTTAGTTTGCAGTTTAGTGTTTAATGATTCCAACCTGAACTGCTGTAAACATACAAAATATTTACAATCTATGTTATCATTATTTGTTAAAATCATTAAACTTCATATGATGATAAGTGATGATTAGAGGTAAAACAAAAAAAGTGTTCTACCTGCTACAATTTATTTTATTTTATTTTACACCATGCATGATGTGAACTGTTCAGTAGGCATGCTAGCTTTGCCTCTGTGCATGTATCACTTGAATCAGAGGAACTGTGCAATTGTGTGTTTAATTTAACAGAATGAATCTGAAAAGAAAATACAGAGCTAAACAAGGGTGGGGACATGAATTCTCTGTGATGCAGCAGTACAGTAAAATGTGTGAGTTGCTTGCAGTACTTGCAGTAAGCTTAACATACTTGAGTAAACTTTGTAGTTACTTGTATTAAACTGAACCCTAGCATTTTTATTCTACACCATAAAGTTGATGAATGCAATGTCAGAGCTCAAATGTCAAAGGACAATGTAACGCTCTTTCCACAACTGTGAAGAATTATAACTTTCATTAGACACTGTACCAAAATGGTGCCATGGCATAACGCACAGCTCCCCTTCTTCTTTTTTTGTACAAAAGTAATGGGAAGAAATGAAAGAAAAAGAAAAGGAAATGCAGCGAGAGAGATGGTGAGAGGGTGGGGGTTGACTGTGTCTGTTCTACTGTGGTTTTGGGGAGTTATTTGGTGTTAAAATATGCCTTAATGGTTGCTGGGGATCCATTTATTACAGGCAGGAAGCAGAAGGGGGTTTCTCTTCTCATTTAATGTGACCGCCGAGAAACTCGCCAAGTCCTACAGGCAAGCCAGCATTCCTCCGCACCAACGCTACACACAGAGACACGCACACATACACTAGACTATCTATACACTCGTAATTATACCGTAAAGGCATGTAAATGAAGTTTATGCATGCACGTGTGTTGATGCAAAGACAGATGATCTGAAAAACATACACTATTTGCAGTACTTTTAGAAACGGGCTTACAAATATGTGCACACTCATAAAAGCACACACACAAATAGACTGTGGTCTCTGGCAGTGGGAATGACCTTTTTTGAACCATGGACATTAACACACACACACACACACACACACAAAACGTCTCTGCAAAACATTTAAGCATGGCAGTGCTGAGGTTTCATAAAAAGTCTCTTGAGGGCTTATTAATTCACATTTGTTTTGCAGTTGTGAAGCTCGGTTTCTCTCCTTCTCACTCATCCTGTCTCCCTTTTTGGTTTTTGCTCACTTCCGGTCCCCTTTTAATTTCACAGGCTGGTACACACAGCTTCCTCCCTTTGCCCCAACTGTATTAATTTCTTGCCTTTCGGTTGGTCCGTCCACCACAGGGATAGACAAGAGTTTGACACCCTTTTCCCGGGCATTAGTGAGGGTGTGTTAACACCTTATCCTGCTCACAGCGCCAGGGCCTTAAGACCCGTTTATGAAGTGTACAGGGCTCCTGGTGTGTGAGTGCCCATACACACATGAAGAAGAGGCAGAGATTAAGATGTGAGATTTGGCTCAATATTAATACATTTCCTAAAAGGGGTTTGGTGACTTTTTTCACAGCATTTTGAATTGTACTGATGTGAAACCACTAATGTTAGGCTGCTTCAGTGTTTTGTGAGTCATTTTAGAATTTTCTGGAAAAACAGTTGACACTAGCGTACAGTGTGTTAATGTGTATTTTGCTATGTCTCAGGGAAATTATATTTTAAATGGTGGCGTGGGCTCCTGCAGGGAGAACACTGGTTGACAAAGTGTTTTGACTGTGATTTTAACAGTTTAACAGTGCCTGGTTATCACGGCGGCCTTCAGTCAGATAGTAAAATCAAATTATGCTGTATCAACATGTTTCAAATGAGGTAACACCAGAGGCTTTACTTGGTTACTACTATTAAAGGTTGTGTAAGGCTCTGTGTGTGTGAGAGAGGGAGAGTATATTGGGTTACATGGTGGATATAAGGCCCTATCCCTCCTTTCATCAGCTGAGTGAAGAGGAATCGAACAGTAACACAGTGCAATCTGACCTTGTTGCACACACACATACACACATGCACATTTTAAGACACACAGTAGCAGAAAACCAAACATACTTTAATCCAGACTGTGTCTTATTGAATCCAAACCTCACTGCTGCTTTCCATTGACCAGCACCATCACAGTGCACGCCTCTGACAGCTTTAACCAGTATTATATCTTCCAGTCAGAAGCTCTTATAACTCCCGATGAGTGTTTATGGCTTCAGGCATCCAGGATGTTTGATGAGTAAGACATTTGGAGAGAGTGACCAGCTGCAGGATGTGTGGCTGGGGGTGATTTGCTGTTGCTCCTGACCTCTGACCTTAACTGAAGTGCTGTCACAGGTCAGTAATGTTGTGTAGGTAACGGCCATGGCTCACCACACAGAAAGCCAAGGTCAGCTTATGTGGATCCAGTATTTGCAGTGTTTCCTGTAATGATGACACAGTTTAAAACCAGTTGGCAGCAGCCTGACACAGCTGGAGGTGCACAAGAAGAGTTATGAAGGCACATACTGTTCATCGTGGTCTCATCTGAGCAGATGCAAATATGTTCTGGACACAACAGGCTGTACCCACAGTTCTAAATCTGAATACAAACTACTGCTGCCAGCTGGTACAGAGAAGGTTTATCCTCTCTTGCAGGTACACAACATACAGTCTGTGGTAGTTGGCTGCTGAATTTAGTCTTTCTGTCAACACCACACTCACCCTTAACTGGTGCTACTTACCTACTTACAGATAGACCAAAACCCAAAATAATAATTTACTAAAAACTAGCCTGCTTGCTTTCTCGCTGAGGGTTTTATAGTAGGTATTATATCTAATTACATACTTATAGCTGTTAAGCTTAATTGAATTGGAAGCAGGGGTCACTAAGGTCACTGATTAAATTCATATAAAAGTGAAACGTAATCCAAGTCCTGCAGTTTTGTCAATTTATTCAGGTAATCAAAGATTTTTTAGGCCTTCAGTAACATTAAACTCTGCAGTGCTCACATTGTCCTCATTGTGTTTAAGTGGACAGATGTAGTGAAGAAGTTATCAAAGAGAAATCAAGGAAGTAAATTAAGTCCATTCTAAGCAGTTACTGTGTAACTGTGAGTATGTGTGTGTACCTTAGTGCAGGGAGGGGGTGATTACGGTGTAGAATGTCCTCCTCATCACAGGAGCTGACCTAAGAACACAACGGTTAATCATCCACTAACCGGCAGGCAGAGACAGAGTGAGAGGAGCCAGCTGAATACCCGAAAGAGAGAGGCACTTGTTTGCTAAAAAGGTAAAATACACAAAGAAGAAAAAAGGACTCAAACACCCACCTGGCTGGAATAAAAGGATATACGTACCTGAGAGTGGATAATCTACAGTTGAGGGGCCGTACCTCCTCTGGGAGAAGGATTTGGATACTGCCTCAGTTTCAGCAGCCATTGTGTGTCTGTTTATGTACTTTTGTGTGACGGTCTAGTTTTTTGATTTGATCGTGAGTGTGAGAGGTGGCCACATGGGGTCAGAACCTCGAGCAGGATGCCAGCTGCTGCAGTGAAACCCGCTCTGGAGGACATGGTCGCAGAGGGAGGTAGCGTAGGAGAGCGTGGGGTGTCCCAGTGGGAAGCCTCAGGGCTGGGCCGGGAGCGGCTGTCTCTGCCCTCTCTGAAGGTCCCCAGGGAGCTGCTGCGGAGCTTCCCCCACTCCAAACGGGTGGGATCCTACCTGGTAGGAAAAATGATCAACAAGGGCTCTTTTGCCAAAGTGATGGAGGGGCTGCACATCAGCACAGGGGAAAAGGTCAGTGCTTTTCCTCTTATTTAAGACATTTGCTTCAGACTGTTTGGGTGGCACACTGGCAAAGATCACACACATACAAGATTATGATTACACAGTTACAACCAGTGCCATGTAACTGATAATTATACAGGCTTGAGTTTATAGTAGGCCGTTATTAGTCTTTGTCTGTGTACAGTTCCTGTAACTGCTTATTTTATAACTACAACTCTTTAGAAGATAACATTAGTGGATCTGTTGCTGTGCTATGTGTCTTATTTTCTTTTTGACTCAGTTGATTGGAAACCATCAACACAAGATTTCAGCATTCTGTCATCATGAACTATAACTATTAAACTGGCTGTTATACAGACAGACATTAGCATTAACTGTTTACATATAATTTCATGAGAATAAACAAAAAAAGAAAAATCCACTTTATTATGAGTCTACACAGCACGTCTGTGCTTTTTGTGTCATGTGCATGTGCCTACATGTTCTTGTGTGTGTGAGATTCTATGTAACTTTCACTGGTCACTGAGTCCCTGACCCTGGCTATGTACCTGACCTGGTTGCCGTAGTGATGGCCAAACTCCTCAGTGGGGGGATTTGTTTCCATTAACCCCTGTTACCCTGTTAAGTCTGCAAACAGTCAGTGTTGAAAATCGAGACGTGACATAGACATGTGGGTGTTAGCACTGTACAGCAAATTTATTTAGCCATGATGAACCATTTCAGTTTAATATCTACTGCTAAAATTTTTTTTCCTAATAATTTCCTGT
This sequence comes from Parambassis ranga, assembly GCF_900634625.1. Classification (NCBI taxonomy): domain Eukaryota; kingdom Metazoa; phylum Chordata; class Actinopteri; family Ambassidae; genus Parambassis; species Parambassis ranga. The sequence goes on from NC_041043.1 coordinate 8,693,668, forward strand.
TCTGCCACAGTTTATTTAATATTTCTAAATGAATTTTAAGGGTTCAGAATGAAAGTGAAAATCTCTCAGTAAAACTGAACTTATACTCGTGGATGTATAAAGAGACTTCTTTAAAGAAGAGTGTGCCCCTTAAACTTTTCCTTTTTTAGTAATTTATTTTCTCATAAATGCTCAAACCAATCACACTGTGTGTTTGTGTGTGTGTGTTTAGGTAGCCATTAAGGTGATAGACAAGAAGAAAGCACGGCAGGACTCCTATGTGCTGAAGAACATGAAGAGGGAACCCCGAATTCATCAGATGGTCCGACATCCTCATATTGTTGTGCTCCTGGAGGTAAACCTGTATCTCTCAAGTGAAAAAAAAATGAAGGGAAAGTCTGTTAAAAATGTTGATTATAGACTGTAGTTAAAAGGTCATACTACTGTGTGTCAGACCCTGGAGACAGAGAACAGTTACTACATGGCCATGGAGCTCTGTGCAGGAGGAGATCTGATGGACAAGATCTGTGAGAGGAAGCGGCTGGAGGAGAGGGAGGTGCGGCGCTACACCCGACAGATCCTGTCTGCAGTGGAACATCTGCACAAGCATGGCATCGTACACAGGTGAGTTCACACACACACACACACACACACACACACACTGGAGAATGTACACATCAATGTCAGATTTAGAACTTGGCTACTTCTCTTTATTTTCTTACCAAAACTAAATGGACACTGTGCAAATTTAGCTGGTTTTAATGCTGCACATGAGTGGAAAATGTCCTTAAATCTTTCCAGACTGACAGTTCAAAACTTCAATTCACTGACAAATTGTTGCAGTATTTAGAAGATAACTCTGCATGTCTGTTGGCTTCCTATTTCAACGTGTCACAAAAAAAATTCAAAGAAATGATCTTCATCCGGGGGAAGAAAGATTCACAAACTTTCATAATCACGTCCCTGCAGACAGAGAGGGTGTCGTACCAAACATATTAACATATATGGGAAACAGTAGCTACATATTGTCAGACTTTGTAGGTTCATTACACATGTTTGAGCACACACATACACACAAAGAAAGTAGTTTTCAGGGCATTAACAGCCTACAGAGGAGGAAACCCTGCTGCAGTATTTGGCACGCTGCAGTGCAGGAGATTTTAGTGGCATTTTAGTGTATGTAGGTGTTGGGAGACCTGCTGGTCACACACACATCCATTCACATTTTCACTGCAGCCACACAGAATATGCACACTGCTGTGTTTTGGTTTAAGACCTTGGCTCCTCTGAAGGTGGGAATGTGATTACCAGGCAATGACCTCATCATCCTGCGCCGGCGCCATGATTCACACATCATCACAACATCATGGACTTCCTCTCTAATGAAGTCCCTCAACGACGTCGCTCCCAACCCTTCAATGGCACCTCTCTCTGTCTCACACACACACACACACACCCACGCACTCACACACATGCATGAACTCGCTCACACACTCTTCGCCACAGTCCCACACAGAGATGATTAAACTGGAAATAAATGGAAAATTTGCACTTAAACGCACCTCTTGCCACCCACATTCAATAGGTTCACCGCATACATTTTCTCCTTTATGACAATGTCTGCTCTCACTCTTTCTTGCTCTTTTCTTGCCGTGTCTCTCTTTGAACTTTTTTCGGGTTGCGTGAGCGGGGTTCTCTGGATTTCTGAGTGTCTGTTGGTTAGATGAAGGCAGATGAAAGGAACATGGCGGATTCCCAGGCTATAGTTTATAGGGGCTCTCTACCATCTAACCACAGATTTTCATTTAGCCTGGGTAGTTTTAGAGCAGACAGTGTTTCTGGTGGGGAGGCTGGAGTACTTTAGCCGATTGAGGCACATTTTTCAAGTGAATACAGAGATGGTACTTTTCCTTGAGGATAACAGATAAGTCAAGAAGAACAGTTGAAGACTTAAAAATCTTCAACTTTTTATATGTATTTTGGAGAACACTCTAACACCCCCCCACCTCCCCCCAAATTACCTTTAAATGTTCATTTTGAAAAAAACACTTTCAGCATTGGTTTGAAAGCTTGAGTTCAACCCAAACCCAAATTGAACTTTTCCAGTCCCTAACCATCTGGTTATCCATAAATACATAGAGAAAGGCTTAGAAACACCAAACACACACTGCAGTGCTTCTTAAATTGAACAACCACCATAATGTCTGTCAAGTAAATGCTCCAAAACACCCAACAGGGAAAAAAAATCCTGTAGGATTAAGGACAGCGCTCATAAAAGATACAACTTTGAATAACATTCTTTGTTAAATGTAACAAATGTGACTAATTTTTCTAGAGATTTAAAGATTGAAAACTTCCTCCTGGATGAACACAACAACATAAAGATTGTGGGTAAGCTGACCTTCATGCTTCCTGCAACATGCAACATGACAGATTAGGATACTGCGCCCGTTGTCTGTGCTGTTGTGTGAAATGTGCACTAATGATATTCTAAATGGATTTTTTTACACAGACTTTGGCCTGAGCAACACGCTGAAGGCTGAATCTTTATCTCAGGAGCTTCTCAGCACCCAGTGTGGAAGTCCTGCCTACGCTGCTCCTGAGCTGCTCGCCCACAGGAAGTACGGACCCAAAGTGGACGTCTGGTCTGTGTAAGGCCTGTAGAGTCGAATTTGTATTTACACACTCTGACTACATGTCCATAGCAAAACCCGTATAAATGCATTTCTGTGTATATGCTTCCTTTCGTCATCCTTGTGTGTGTGTGCGTGTCTGTGTCTGCAGAGGGGTGAGCATGTTTGCCATGCTGACAGGGACTCTCCCCTTCACTGTTGAGCCTTTCAACATCAAACAGTTGCACCAGAAGATGGTTAATGGAGAGATCAGCAGCATCCCCAGTGACATCAGCAAAGGTACCTGCTGTGGCTACATCATTATGTATGCACTATATATTTGCATTTTTACAGCAAATGTTGTGCAGTTTATATAAATCTTTGCTACAAAGAATATCGCAGCTATGATGTAGGACACATCAAATGGAAGAAATGTTTCACTTATTTCTTTTTTTTTGCTTGTCCCTCTGCCGCGGCCTTAGTGTCTCAGTTTCTCCTCAGTTTTATTTTGGTTTCTTTCTCACACATAGTCACTCCATTACACTCTGTCATGGCGCCATGTCACCACAAACAAACATAGCTCCTGTTACTGTGGGGGAAACCAGAACGACTCTGAAACGGTGACAAGATCAGATTAGTGGCTGTATCGTTGCCATTGGCGGGCATCTGAGCTGTCCACATGGACTTTCTGACTCCATCCTGCCTCTGAATGGAGTTATTTGTTGCATTATTTTTAAAACGTTGGGTCAGTTTTACCACTCAGTCCTCACTTGTTCACTTGTTAATGTAATCATTTTTCTTGTTTTTCATTTATTTCCAGATTTATAGATGTATAGAGGGATATTATATTATACATTTTCATAGATTTATGGCAATAAATGGACCCTGGCAGAAACAATGCCTCTCCGACTGTGTCACGGAAACACGGAACAGGAGTGTTGGCTTGTATGTCTGTGAATGTGGCAGCCATGCCTTATCTGGAATCCCCATCTAGACTCAAACTATCAAGCCTGCTTAGCTCCCACAGGACAGCTCCATGTCACAGGCTGACAGGCTAAATTGGTTAACCTGAAGTGTTCTCCTGCCTCTGTCCATGTCCTTGTCTCTGATAAAATTTCAGTGGTTATGCAACACCTTTTAGTTGATTAGTTTACTATTTGGGCAGCCAAAATATTCAGCTGCTTGCAAATCTTTAACAAACATGGACAGTGAAAATGTATTTATTTATTTATTTTATTTTATTTAACGTTCTAAAAGCTTTGTATTATTGAGCTTCTTCCGTGTCCTTGTTCCAGGTGCCGTTTCATTTGTGTTGTCGCTGCTGGAGCCAGATCCCGATAAGAGACCCAGTGTCAGCGAGGCGATAGAGGAGAGGTGGATCAATGAGGGATATGCCAAAAAGCCGCTTCACACACTCACTCATAAAAACAGGTAGAGCTCTATAACGCATTGCCAACAAACACGTGATATATATATTATTTTTCCTGAGAGAGAAAAGAGAGACAAAACGGCTCTCGTCAGTTAAACATCCACAGCAAACATTACAATGTGGGGAGAAGAACCAAGAGGGAAATCACTGCGTGTTTTCAAACAAAATGAAATTTTTTGTGGTCTGCACACTAACAGCTTTGTATATTACAGCATGACTAAAAGGCTTTTATCACTTCACGCAGTGTGGAAATGCAATCATGTATGGCTCCTCCTGGCTATAAAGTGTTTTCTGAAATCCACATGAATGGAGCAAGAATTGTTCCAGCTCTGATCTGCCATCAGCCAAAATCCTTCAGCCATTCCTTACCAACACACCCTCACCATACTTTCCCTTTCACACTTTATCTTTCCAATTCTTTTCCATTTCTCTTCATTGTTATTTCCTAGGTTGTGTCCAGAGGATCTTAACTCGTCTGTGCTGGAGTACATGACAGAGACGTTGGGCTACTCCCTTTCCGAAATCATGCACACGCTTACCACCAACCGACCCTCTGCCATCATGGCCTCGTATCATCTGCTGCTAAGCAAGTTCAACAAGAGCCAAAAAGGATCCAAGGCCGGCAAGGTTTATACTTAATAATTGCATATACACACACAGGTCTTCACATCCTGCAACATCAGGAAATCCAATTATTTTACTACTATTTGTACACATAAAAATACATATAAATAAGAGTTATCTTATAAAAACACAATGATGAATGATTTGGCAGAAACTGGAGAGCAGTGACTGGAGTCTACCCAGCAAGAATACATGGAGGAATAACACGGAATCAAAGGCTCAGCAGCAGGTGATATGTCATCGTCAGAACATAATATAAACACCATAACCACTGCGTTTTAACCTATTTAATGTCCCATATTAAAACTGTTATTAATAAGTTAGTTAAGTCTGATGTGTCCTAATGTGGTTGGCAGATGGTTAATTTTGTCATGTTGAGATATAGGCTAGTGTTTTCAGTGTGTTGAAATTTTAAATGTAGTAGGTGTATGAAGTTGTGCTGTATGACAACCAATCACTGCCTGTCTTCAGAATGAACCGACGAATGAAAAAAGCTTGAAGCAGTTCAGGCCTCTGAGGGCCCAACAGACAACTGAATGTCAGAACAACAGAAAAAGGACTGAGAATCTGCACAGAAAGGACCACAGAGAGGCTGATGAGAACCATCCCCCGTCTCCCTCTCTACCCCAGCTCCCTCACTCTGCCTCCCCCTCTTTGCCCCCTCCTCACGTTCCCTCCCCATCTCCCGCCCCTCTGTCTGCAGAGGATGGGACTACTGATGAGGAGACAGCCATCACCTTGGACACCAGAGAGACATTGTTTCCTGAAGGTAAGACGTTCTCATTCAAACAAAAACAAATGAATCCACAGTGTTTCAAGCTGTATCTGTGTGTGTTTGTGTGTTGTAGTTTCAGTGTTTGGGGACAGGGAGCTCGTCCATCTCTCGCCGCCTAAAACCTCTGCATCCCAGCTCTGTGACTCTGCCCCTTGCCAAGTCCACCTACCCACTGAGCCAGTCAGAGACAGCAGTACAATGAGACCAGTCAGACACACACACCTGCTCAGGACAACTCAGTCAGATGGTGCAGCAGACCCTGGGTCCGACTGCTTCCATGACAACCGCCACCACAGTGATTCCCATCACCTGAACATTAATGAGCGACTGGAGAAGCTGCAGACGTTTTATTCCTCAGAGAAGAATGGCATCTCGCCCAGAATGCTCCTGGAGGCTGACACACACACTCCCCACTCCTCAGACAGAGGACACCTGGGTACCGTGGAGACAACTCAGACGTCACCATCTGCCCCCCTCCCACGCTTAAGGAATGTAGGGCTAAAAGATGGACGAGGACGGAAGATGACATGGGTAGGGTTAACTCGGCCTGGGCCACCGGGTCTTCTTGTGAATGGGTCTAAACCTCCTGTTTTCCCCTCACAGAGACAACACACTTTAGTCATGAAGAGCCTCAGGCACGAGAGGGGAAAGAGAAAAGAGCAATCTGCAGCAGGAGGAGGAGAGCGAGCAGGAGGAGGGATGAATGGAGCTAAAAGAAACTCTGTTCAGTTACGTTCATCTCAGCAGCGCAGGGTGTCCGACCTGAACCTGCCACTGCTTCCTGCGCCCCTGCAGGGAAAAACTGACAGGAAGAATCAGCTGCATGGCATGGACTACTGACACACAGGGTGGAGGGCATGATGGAGGGGCCAGAATGAAGTGCAACAAAAGAAGAGAAGTGTGCATTGATGTTAGGGAAGAGCTGTGTGTTCATGTCCTGCTCCTTCACAACAAACACTATACAATGTGCCACAGTGCCAAGCTATAAGCTGATCATTTATATTCCTGACTCTCAACATCACAATGTGAAGTGCAGAATGCACCCTGACTTTAGCTGTATTTATATTAGCAGTATTCTTATAAAACATTTTGTACTATAGCACTGAAGGGAAGCAAATATGTTACTTTTTATGTATCATTGTTTAGTCACTTGTTTGATCGGTCTTTTTAATCAAATAAAGGTAAATATATTTACACGGAGTGACATGAGATTTTGGCAGGGTGAAATGGAAAGGCAGTATGATGAGCTCCCCGAATTATTGGCCACATGTTAAGCTGTCAGATACAGAAGTTTAGCCATTGAATTTGACCATGTTCAAGTTACCACAGCTTTTTGTTTGGTTAACTGAATAGCTGACTCGCTGCTCAAGTTTCAATTAGTTGTGTGTTGTGGTGTGGACAACGACCGAAATATCCACAGTGACCTTACAACATGTAAACAATGGAGACATTTTGGTACATTACTAAACAGACTGCAATGGAATTTCTTTAACTCGACCATTTTACTATTTTACTGCACCAAGACAAGTCTTTAATATGAGTGTGTGAGCGTCAAGTGCTTCCAAATTATTTTTTATACTATAGAAAAACAAATTAATATATTTATATATATAATATATTTCTACTTTTTCTAAATCTTTGGGAAGTGTTTTCTTGTCACGCTTCATTTCCCAAGTCAAGGTCTCTGCATCATTAATATTCAGGTACAAAGATGTGGACGAATCTGGTTGCTGCATCGCAGCACTCGTTGTGGCTGCTAAATATTGCAGCAGCTGTCATCTGATACTGTTGTTTGTGAGTGTGCATGTGTGTATTGGTGAAGTGTACGTTCTGTGAATGCCCAGTAAGGACAGATTGAACCCACTCAGGTGGATACATCCCTCACTCCAGTTACTTCCCTAGCTACTTAACAGTGATATGAACCAGTAAGCTCTGATACTGTATCAGACATACTGACACATTCACCCTGCACAATGGGTGATATGTTCAAGGAGAATAGCTGTGGACAGTACAGTACACAGTAAGCTTACACAAATGAGCCTGAAGCAGGGACTCTAAAGTAAATGAATATATAAATATATTTGAATGCTGCATCCACCACCTTCTATCACTGCTTTGTGACGTTGGCTTATCATCAGGCCGTAGCTACACAGAATATGTATGTAAGAAATTTACCAAACATAATATGGAAAACTGGTTAATAATGCATGCAGTGCATTAAAATGGCCGCTGGACTATTGTGTGCATGCTACAGTGAATATTGTTCCGTCTGAAGAGCACGTGCCTTTAATAATGACCTTTAAAGGCAACATTTGAAAAAACTAAGTACCCTTTGAGCCTTAATACAAAGTGTGAGATTTGATATGTTGTCATTGATTAACCTGGTTTGATGGGGACTTGGACATAAGTCTGTTTGCATCTAACTCTATATTGTCATTTTAAAAGATCCACAGTCTACAAACTGTAAAAGCTGATTGATGATTCCACACTGGTGGCTGTTTACATCAGCTCTCCATCTATGCAACGTGAAGGCTTATGTGCATTTAACCAGTACAGACAGGTGACAGTACACTAAAGCCTCTACACAAAACATTCACACTGACCATATTCTGTTCCATGTTCATTGGCTTATGAAAGGAAGCTGTCTTATAAGGAGTCTAAGAAGGACAAATTAAAGAATATCCATTAATAAGTATTAACATGTCACTTTAGCCGTGGAATGTTTGTATGTAAAAATTTAAATTCTCTATTGATATGTTCACTATTTAAGAAAATGGGTCATGTGAGTACAGTTTTATTATGTAACATACATGCCCTGAACTAGTTGGAGTTACATTCAGTTTACCTCAGCACACCTACTGTCCTGAGATGCATTCTGACCTTTGAGCTGTGTCTGTGCTGATGTCCTCCTTCTAAGAGAGGTTGGTTCTGTTTCTACAGCTCCCAGTTGCTAATGCAGTCAAGTGTAGGTAAAGTGTCATTAAAGTTTCAACAACTGCGAGGCATCCCGATAGCTCGTCTAGTTGAACAGGGGCCCCGGGTTCAATACCAGCTGTGTCACCCACTGTCTCTCTCCAAACTTTCAAATGAAGGCAAACTTACTATAGGGATAGTGTTCAGTGTGTTCACTGACAGTTACACATCTGTGTGTGGTTTGTTAACATTATTGTTAAGACACCAACATGCCTGGACTTGTTGCAGGTTCCTCTGATGTTTGTATTAATATGGTTACTTATTAGAAGATCCTCAGGAGGTGCTGTCCTATATAATACCTGAACATAAACACAGAGACTTAAACATTCAAACATGGCTGCCTGGTTAACTAATGGCAGCTTCTGATGTAATATTTGTGACTTCATTGTGAGTGCAGATGAATAAAAAACTGCAAGCACATGAATTATATGTTGAGGAGGAAAAAATATCGAGATTTACACATAAAATAACAAATTGCCCTCAGTTTCAGGTCTACGTTTCAGGTTGTGCTCCTCGCCTTGTGCTCTCTGTCTCTCTCTCGCTACACTTCTCCTTCTCTGCGCTCAGTTTAGTCTTCCTGCTCACAAATTTCCCAGAATTCTGATTGGCTATTACCAGCCAATCAGTTCGCCTTCTGGAAGAAAGTGCAAGAAGGACACACCGCCGTGAAGGAGCTTTCTTCAAAGGATTATACTGGAAAATCTTATACAATTATAATTACACACAACACACCAATTTGGAACAACAGATACATAGTGGTTAAAAACAATAAGGAATTGATCATTGAACATTGAACATTTGGTCTGTGGTTCATTTTATTGATGGAGAAGAATGTATAATGTTTCTTTTGTTTAAATATATTTTAAATATCACTCAAAAATCCTTTAATGCTATAACCAAAGCTATTCCTGCTACCACTCACACTTTTTTAGAATTATTTTTAAAAGCTGTTTAAACATTTATTTCTAATTACATTTAATTTCGTTGATTTTTCTCTGACAACCAGGAATGTCCACAGTGTTTGAATATGAGAATTTAAATATGTGTGAAAATATTTTGGTCTTCCTCGGGCAACAGGTTGACACCACAGAAGAGTTTAAGTTGTGTGTGGACAGGGTAGACCTTCCAAATAGAGGCATGGTCCAGTGGCAAAGGAACAAAAGAGCATCACCTACCAGTCCTCTGAAGGTACACCGGTGAGGCAGGTGTTGACAGAATCCAATACTGAAGCTTGTCACAGGCTGTGTGTTCGTGGGGACATCATTCCAGTAAGGATAACGCATTATGTAAATATTTAAGTTGTGTTATTGACAATCCCTTTGTCCTCCATTTTAATGTTTGCCCTGTAATTTGTTTATATCTAAACCGAAATTCCATTTTCTCCTTTTTATGGCCAGATGCTGATTTCATGATGAACTGCCAACATCAGGATTTTAGCCAAAGTCAAGTCAAAGTCAGCTCTATTGTCAATACTGGGTTGCATTACTCTCAACTCCACAACATATAATTTTAGAACTGAAAGTGTTTCAGAGCTAATTCAATACAACATGAAAGATTTGTCTAATTGCTAGAGTAGACCACATAGATTTGCACCTGTAAACGTCAAGTACTAATCTGATTACCACTGCAATGCTGAGGTACTCTATAGATATCTGGGTATAAACTCATTAGTTATTAGTTAACAAGTGTTCGTGTTAGTAAAACATCTGACAGTGTTCTGTACAGTTATAACACAGCTTCATTAAGCTTCATTGGCCTTCAAATATGGCGACCGCACTAAACAAATGCCACACCTGTATAATAAAATACTGGACACACACAACAAAATAATATGAAATGTAAACATTTTTTGATTTCAAAAGTGCACAGCATATTTTCTAAATAAGAGTGTTAAAGGTACAATTTAAAAAATGAAAGAATTTAGATTTCTTAGCTTGACAGTTAAGCTTGGCTGGACTGGACACTGCTCAGTATTGTCCAGTTTATTGCATAATCTGGTCTACTTTGGACCATGATCCTAGTTTTGAACCAAACCCTAACCCTAGCTGTATCCCAAACCATAACCCTAATGCAGAGCTAGGGTTAGGTTCTCGGCCGTCATTTCCGTAATGGTCTCAGTGAGCCGAATGTAATAAATTTTGAACCACAACTAACTCTAACCCTAACCCTAAAAATATGAATACATTGATGGAGACAGGACACAAATATGTGTTAGTAAATGCAGGAAAACAGAGAATGGTGATTTACACACAAAAATAAACAAAATGTCCAAAACCCATTATCCACCGGATGTCTGGGGGGTCATGCTGTTTATGGGCTGAAGTAAAATTGGCACATCGCAGGCACCCGATGCTGCACAAAATTGCAATGAATATAACTTTAACAAAGTAGCCAATACATTCCCTAAATATTTTGCTAAAGTACATTTTTTTGACACAGTGTTATTCATCTACCAAACAGACTTACTGGTAGCCAGCAGGCTACAATGCGCAGCAAGTCTGCCAGCAATGTACCGCTTGAAGCCACTTGATCAGGGCTGAGGTTAGCATAGCTAGCAACTAGTAAATTTGATAGAAAATAGATGCTTCTGTCTGGTTACACTTGCTCAGAGCCCTGGCTGACCTACAGCTCGCCAATCCTGCTTCAGCACCGCCCACCATATTTTAGCATATAACAACACAGATATTAATAAATGAAGAAATGTTCACATACATGAATAAATAAATGTAGAAATACCCCAAATATATTTTAGATTGACCAAAATGCATGTGTCCATATTTATGCTGAAGTCATTTTCCATCCTCCATAATATTTTAATGTAATGTACCTCTGGCTTAATGACTGGTGAGAGATGTTCTTTGTGTCTGCACCTACCAGGAACAATTGGGGAAAAGGATTAAGAGCTGATACAATAGCACTAATATGCAGCTGCCCCCAACTTTACCTTCTAGATACAATGGAGTAGATTATTCCAATAGTACAGTATAATGTCTTTTTTCATGTATGTTATTGTGGTAATATAATTAATGACATTAATGTCTTGGCAATGACAAGTCCTGGTGGTCACCTGGAGGCCACAGGGGTTACAGGTGCAGTGGTTATGGAATGAAGTGGATGGTGTTACTCCATTAGCACTTCAATAGTCTTGGGTGTCTCTGAGAATAATTGCCGTGCCCATCATGGTGTTTGTGTGTGGTGTCAGTCTGGGCAAGCCTGTGTTCCGGCGTGTCTGGTTTCTAATGATGGTCATCCATAATTGAGTGTCACTTCACATGGGGGGGGGGGGGAGTAATGCAGCAGTCCAGGGTGGCATGGTGCTTAACTGGGCTCCAGCTGCTCGCCATGACAGTGTGAGTATGAGTCACTGGGGTCAGCGGCACACAAAACGTCCAACACTACAGGGCAGCAACCCGAGCCCAACACTGTTTAATTGATGGCACCTCTGATTAACTGTCAGTTCAGGATCAACACCAGCCAATTCACTAAAAGACGTCCTGACCAGAGGGACACTGTGTCGTGTTAACCCCAACACATCAGCCGCCCTAAACCTTAACACACGTCAGAGTCAAACGCACACAGCAGGTCGCCATGTGCAAAGAAGTTTCGTTATCAGGAAAATAGCTTAGTATCCATCTGTAAAAGGAGATTTAGATGCATTTGAAGCCAAAATGTAGGCCTTTAAGAAGGTTTTCCTATTAAAACTGACAGTAAAACATTCTCATTTAAGCTATAATTTATAATAAAATTCATGAAAAAGCATCATGTGAATGGAACAGGAAACCAGAAAGAGCTGCTATATTGGTGTTCCTTCCTATCATATGAAACACAGAAAGGCAAAGTGCCAAAGATTTTCTGTGTTTCTGTCTGTAAAGATGGATGTCACAAGACTGTCCAAAATGTGAGGCCAAAACATCTTGAACGCCCTCTAGGGGCTGGCTGCAGTATAAGTTATAAATCCCCCCCCCCTCCCACGTTAGTGGATGAGATACACACTGGAGCTGTAACCGGGCTTTAAAAGTTAGACCTGACCTGGCCCGAGCCCAAAAAGTACATTTTAACTGACAACAAAGAAATAAAATAAGTCCTCTGTAACATCGAATCATCTCTTCTAATCAAAACTCTCATCACGCAAGTCAGAACACAAACCTGAGACCATGTAACATGATAGAAATTGAGATCTTCAGCTCTAATATAAACCGAACATATGTTTTATTTCGTAAACAAAAAATATCTACTGAATAGGAACTAATAATCTCTGTACTCATATGATGATTTTCAGTTTTTAAAAAGCTTCAAAGCTTAAACTTTCTGCTAAAAACAACTTTTATCCAATGCCACTTTTTCAAATGTAAAACGTATTTAAGACTCAAAGAAATAAGATTTTAGCAATAAGACTGTTGAATATTCTTAATCTTAATTCTTGAAATACATTTTCATTTATTCTCCAAAGTGCTGTCAGATTAAAATCAGTCTGCCATTCCCAGACAATCGAGTGGATCAAATGTTTAATGGAGCAGCAATCCCCTGGCTCGCACACAGCTCATTGTTTGGATGAATCATTGCTTGATGAGAGTCATATTTCTAGAAGAAAAGGTTCTTGACCCACCGCCAGCTGTTTTGACAGGCACAACTCAGCACCTACACAATCACAATAGAGGACTCTAACACAAATCTAACACAGACATGCTGGTGTTTAACAATGGTAAAACTCACTACATATTTTTCTCCTTTGATGTCTAGATTATTTAAGGTTTCCTGATTTCTGTCCAGTTTGAATCAATGTTCCCTTCAGACTCTTTTTTTAAAGAAGTGATGCAAAAACACACAAGCGTCTGCTGCCAGACAAACTTGAAGAAGAAGTGAAGAGACATCAATTACTAATGAGGTCTGTAACAGAGAGCAGAGCCACATGAGTCGGGAGGTGTTAAGTTCAACACACGTGTTCTGCATACTGTGAAGAAGACTATAAAAAATAGCAAATGTTATGTTACCTGTAAAACTCATTCTGGGGAGTTGTGTGTGTGCTGAAACAATAGACTGCTTTTATAGTTCCCCACTCTACAGGCCTTAACTACAGCAACCAGAAAACGTTAAGCAAAAAGCCTTGTAGGAATTATCATCTATTGATCTCCAACTCCACCTGCTGTAGGCTCCGTGCAGTGCAGGGAGTGCAAACCAACTGGGAAGGTTAAGTTGAAGCTGGAGTTTAAGTATACAGTAAGCAGCTATGTAATGCAGACCATTTGTATTAGTTGCTGCAAGAGCATTTAGGCATACATTAAAGGATTCATACTGATACAATCACTAGATGTTAAGGTCTATTGCTACTCTCTGCTTCCACCAATCGTCTTCAGTAAAAAAAAAAAAAGCATAAAATGGTTAAAGAAAATGTACTTTTATTTGTTTCTGGACAGTCCTTTCTTTCACTGGTACATCACAAGTAGCCACACCGAAGCCCTGGAATGCTTGCCAGAGCATCATTTTTGCAACAGCTGATTTCACTGATCCAGGAGGAAAAACTAAAGACAAATTTTTCCTTTGAAAGTTGTCATTTATGATGACTAAAACACGGCGAAAAAAAAAAAGCCCAGAAAAGTAGCTGTAGAAATAAAATGATGTTTTTGTTCAGTCCCTTAAATGGCACGATGTGTCTCCGCTAGTTAACAATTTTAATAAAGTTTATTGATGCTTGTAGTGTTTGCAGAGTGTTATTTACACCCAGTGTGTCCCAGAGGAAAATCTTGGACATGATCCAATCTACCAGTGAAGCAGCAAAAACAAAAATTCTACATTTTCAGATTTAAATGCTGCTAAACAGACAACTTTGTAATTTAAACTACTGGCGACTGGTATCAGACCCCATGTGGTCCTCAAGGATAAATCTGCTAACAATCTGATTTGTAGCTTTAAAAAAAAAAACAAATAAAAATGAAGAAATAATATATGTATTTACACAGTTATTCACACATGTAGCGAATACACTCAGACATGTACAGAGCTTACAAACAATCCCAGACAGTGCATATACCCACCAGAAACACAGTGCACCATTTCTGTGGTGAGAAGTCTCAGTCACAGTTGTTGCCACATCACTACAAACTACGGTCTCCATAGTCACAGGTAATTTTTTTTTATATATACATATATATATATATAAAAAAGCCATTATAACGTGCTAACGACTGTATACATGTTTCCTACTTGCAGCATGGAGTGGGATGGCAGTTACAGTTTGTTCCTTACAGGGACACTGCAAAGATGTGCCTGTGATCTAAATGTTCAGTGCTGCTCAGTAACAATTTATATACATTTACAAAGCTTCTGGACAAGTGCTTAAAATGCATAAGCAAAGTAAAGATGCAAGCATGTATTCCTATGTACCTTTTAGTCAACACAACAACCATTATCACTGTGACTGGACAATCATCAGCCAGAAATACCAATTAAGACATAAACCACTGACTGAACTTGCTATTCCCAAGACAAGTACAAGGCTTCCCCAACAGCTGATTTGAGTTTTTTTTGCCTTCATCATTAAGATCTGATTGTTTATTGTTAACCTGTTCTACCCATTAGATTAGAGGGAGGCATGACTTTCAAACCAGGACTATTGCCTGACAATTTTTTGCCTGGTTTGGTTGAGGGTTTAAAAATACGTCACCACAATTAACTTAAAAACCTGAAAGTATGCAGCCACTAAGAACGACCTTTACTTTGGAGACATAGTTTGAATCACAGAACAAAAGTGTTCATCAGACCAGAAAAAAAGAACAAAACAAAGTTTTCTGACAGACAGTATAAAAGTGTGTGATAACATCGGTGTGAGCAGGCAGTGTTGGCGGTGCCCTGTGCGACGGCTTGTTCCCTCAGAGTGAGTCCGCTCCAGTGGTGGTTTTTGGACACACTCTTCATTCAAGCGCTGCACAACTTAACTACACACCGTTGCCATGGCAGCAGACAAAAAAAAAAAAACAAAAAAAACAAACCTACAGTATGTATATAAAGAAAAAGAACGAATCAGCATGTAGCCACGACACCTCAGAAGGTAGGGAGAGCCAGGATGCCAGTGCTCAGACAGAGGTCAAAGTGGAAGGTTAGTAGAGGTTACCCTGGTCAATCATTATCCATAATAGTCAGTGTTAAACTCTGTTTATGACAACTGTCACAACAGAGCAGCAACAAATTCATAAGTGGGAAATTTATAGAATATTTTACAGGAGTTGTTTTCTCACAAGTTTCACTTTAGTTTTAAAATAAAAAGCCCCAAACCCATCGACACAGAGTATAATAATATAGTATATAATAGATGTATTACAGAGCTTTACTACTGCAAATCACCCAATGATAAAAGTAAAGTTGGCTGAACCATCAAACGCTGGACACGGCTGTAAATGTGTGAGCCATGTGTGCCCAGAGCTCCCAGGTCTGGTCAATTTTGCAACAACACTACATGAGGCATTCCTGTTCATACAACAAAACTGAAATGGCATTTTCCCAAGGCATATTATACATTCATAATACCATGTGAGTAAAACTGTGTGGGTTGGTGTTTTGTACTGAAATACCTGCAAGAAATATAAATTATCTGCATTACAGAAGAATAACATATCTGAATGTGTGCGTGTATCTATCTTTGTGAGGACCAAGAGTAAGTTTTACAATTTGGGAGTGTGGATGTTTTTCCTGGTCCTCACAAGCTGTATTAAGAGTTAAGGGTTGGGTATTTACATGGATGCACAGGGTAAACAAGGGTCCTCACAGAGATAGAAAAACATGCGTTTGTCTTTGCTTATCTGGGCTCCTGTTCTCATGACTGAAGCACATTTCCGTAGGAAACAATAGCACCTCATTGGCTCAACCAAGTTAGCCAATCACCAATGACGGAAGCTGGAGCCCCTGGGCCCACCCCATCGTGGAGACCAGAGTTTAATTTGTAAGGGAATGTGTGTCTGTGTATGTTGTGTGTGTGTGTGTTTGGAGTCAATGTACAAGAGGGCCACGGTCTGTTCCACTTATAGTGTCCACATGGATGGAGTAGAGGGGATGCGGTTTCCGTGGTGATGAAAGTGAAGTGTCGGTAAGCTGAAGAAGTGAGAAGCTTAAACCTCTGCTCCTTTCAAGCCGATTCGTTCCTCCTCCTGTCAGTCACTGTTGGGTTTCTTGAGGGAGAAGGCGAAGATGTTGAAGTGGCTGCTTAACTGTTGTACCTGGCAATGAAAAAGAAAGAAATCAGGAATTAATATGATAACATCTGTTAGTTCCACAAGACTAAAATGAGGCAAAGAAAATCCAGTTTATTGCAATAATTAGTTCCTGCTGCATAAAAGCCTGCAACGCCTAACAAACCTGCTTCTTCTAAATAACATCTTGAAGAAAGAACATGAAGTTACACTGGATCCAAAAATATCAAGAGTATCATCACTGACAACCACAGCTGTTATCTATGACCCTTATATAAAGTGCCTCCAGTGCAGACTTCAGCCTGGCTTCTGGAACTGAACAGCCTTTGTCAGTGCTATGCAAAACACTTTTATACGTGTCTGTTCTTCTTACCACTGATACGCCGTAGTGTATGTGTGCTAGTATGACAGCAACTGTCCACAAATAAAGCAGGAGCGTCTCGTTAGTCACCCCGGTCACGGCTAACACCACCACCGCTGTCATGGGCAGCAAGAGCCAGCTCAGTGCCTGGCAACGTGTGTTACTCATCTGACACACAATGAGCTTACACTGAAAAATAAATAAAGGCACAAAAAACATGAATAAACACTTACACTGGAACATTGAATTAAAAAGAGGGGAAAATCAACACACTCACCGTGACATTGGCGAAAGCAGTGCCCACCATGAGGTAGTAGATTCTAGGCTGCAGCTCAAGGATTTTGGATGGAGAGAAGATCACCCATGTGGTGGACAACACAAAGAGGAGGACGGGAGACAGGAAAGGCAGGAAAGCTTCATACAGGCTGCTGTGCTTCAAAGTGTTGTTTCGATGAGCCCTGTAAAAACACAGTGAAAGGTTCAGAACACTTGATGGAATACAATTACAAATCAGATGAAAAGGCTGATATAAATTGTACTTACTTTAAGACATTGTAGAGGCTCATAGGTAAGGTCACAGTGAAGGAACAGGCTGGAAATCAGGAAGCATTTATTTAAACAGCTGATTTGGTAAATGAATTAATGTATTATTATATGAGAGAGAGCAAACGCCGCTCACCTATGATCATAAAGGTGAAAATATCTCTGTAAAGAAGGTGCCAAATAATCGGTTGGTACCAGGTTTCCACCCCCACCACAGCAGTGACCAAGTAAACAAGGGAGATGGTCTGCAAGGAGATGTGACACGAGACATTCAGTCATGCTGGAATGGTGATATTTTAAGGCTGATAATCAACTATAATCTAACATTAAACTTAGTTCAGTTAGCCTCAGCAGAACCATGACTACTTGTGGATAGTTGAAGCAATAACACCTGGACAAGGAGGACAGAGCTTAACACATAACTGGCTGGCTTTGTGTTTGATTGTGTGTGTCCGTACCACTTGGCTCATGTCGTATCCCCAAGGCAGAAACAAGATGCCAGTGTTATATTTCTCCCAGTGAGACAGGATGAAGGAGAACAGCACTACCCACAGAATATAATAAAGTGTGGCCACACCCACACCGCTCTCCCCTCTCCCAAAAATGGAGTATACAGTGGCCACAAAGTAGATGCAGGCCCAGCTGTCCAGGCCATGGTCAAAAAGCTCCCCGAGTGGCGTGGAGGAGTTGGTGCGTCGTGCTTGTTTACCATCAACTCCATCTGTACAAAAAGAAAGATATGGATCATTACACAGAGTTGATGGCTATGTGGGCACTGATTTATGACCATATAAGTATTTCCTTTCTTTAACATCCCTCACATTCAGCTAAAGCTGCCACCTACACACACACACAACTGTTTAACTGTCCAACCGCATTCTTACCTCCCACCACCGAGTTCACTGCGACAGCAACTGAAGCAGGCTACACTCATTTCATGAAAGTATTCTGTTAAAAGTGACTAATCCTGACTAGGGGACTAGGTGGAGAGTATCTAGGGTGTGGCACCTTCACACAAGCTTGCAGCTTGCATATTACACATACCTTTAAATGCATCTAAAGATTGCACTAAATGTTGAACACTCAACTCGCTAAGCTATATTTAGTTTGTTACCTCAGTGTTACAACACACCGTACATGCCTGTAAGGAAATCACAGGGATTTCCTCCTGAGGTCCCCACACAAGCAGAAGCTTGCCTTCAACACACTTGTGTCATATAAATCAGGGAATCTAGACAGAAACCATTATACTTTTTTCCCTATGTTGTCTTATATGTCTAGCTTGATGCCTCATGTTTATATAGCAGTTAGTTGAACTTTGACTGACATACAGCTCAAAAACCAGCCACCATCTGAAAACCCTGTGGGCCTCAGAAAAAAACACAAAGCACATTGGTTACAGAGGTCAAAACTCACCAAGTGTATAGGCTAAGAAGTTGAAGATCCCTGCAGCAACCCAGACCCAGCTAGGCACATGTTCATGTCCTGTAGCTGAGACACAAATAATGTAAACATACAGCATGAGTGAAACAGAAAGAAATGCTCAAAACACACATATGGACACATGGAATATATGGATTAAGCCCTTAATACATGGGTACAATTTGGTCTGTCCTTGTAATAGCACTTGCTGTGTTTGTACATGCACACACAACAGACAACAGATAGGACAGAACACAGTATCTTAAAAGTAGTGTGCGTTAGCCTTCATGTTCAAGAGATATGGTTTTTAAGTGTCAACAGTAAGAACTCACTGTGTGTCGCTGTGTGTGTGGTGGACATTCTGGGTTAGTCATTACACTGAGCCACCATTCAATAAAAGGTGTGTGGACTTCGCCTTTCATAAACAAATTGCCGCATGTCTGGTTCCCTCTTCTAGGCAGCTGGGGCCAACTTAAGGTATGTTTAAATACAAAGCAATAAGAACAACACAAGGTGAACAATGTGAAGGACCTACCAGAGGCAGTAAAGTCGAAGTCGTAGAAGGCCAACATGAGAAAGTTCAACACGAGGAACATAAAACCTGTAAATGTAATGAGGTTCGGAGCCAACCATGTTGGTAAAAACTGTTGGAAGAGAAAATAATGTAAGATTAAGTGGGATTAATTATCATTTCCACACTTTATGGATAGTTAAAACTGATATCCAACATAGTTTGATATAAACGTGTAGATAAATGTCTGTGCCTATTAGACATGGGCAGTCTGTGGCCTTTATCAGACTGTTACAATCAGACACTGATGTGTTCTGACAAACAGAGACAGAGGTTCTGGTGGTGGTGGTGCGTCATGCTGTCGCAGTGTTACTGTATCACAGCAGACGCCTGGAAACCTCATCAATGATGTAGCTTGCAGGCAGAGCAGAACAGATCTTTCTCACCTTCACTACGAAGTTCCAGAAAGGATGCATGACGTAGACGGACAGAGGATTCGTGTCCACTGCACTGTACTGCAAAGAGACGCACACATTTAGAATTTCACCTGCGAGCATGTTATTATCACTTACAACAGATCTCACTGCATGTAAAGCAGTGGAAATGGCCTTGAAGTTTCACATGATATATGCCAACTGTTTTTTTTTGGTACTCATTATTATGTAGATCAAAACAAACTTTGTAATGGAATCCAGGCACGACCAAGAAGTGTACATGATACACTGTAATCTACCCTCTGTGGTGTTAATACAATTTAAGAAGCATGCAAGGTTTTCCCATTTTAAATAAATGTTGGTCTCTTCCCTGATTTTAGTTTTATTTGAACTTGATGTTCACTTGGAATGGCACTCAGATCTTTGACTCAATGAAAGGCTCCTCCAATATCATTGCTACCACACAGTGGTCTTTCAAATATGAACTCATGCTTGCAAAAAACACATTTTCTATATAGTGCCAGATCATAACAGAAGGCATTTAAGGTTGCATTTCTATAGAACAGGACTCACGACACCTTGTTCTTTTATTGAACAAACTCTATAACCTCATGTTGTTTATCTTATTTGCGCAGCGGCATGTCATTCCTGTCTCTGCATGGTCACGCATTCATTGTTATACCCCCTGCAGAGCTTTAAACCGAGGGGAAACTCTGAAAAATAAACATAATAAAACGCTTAGAAAGTTAGACGGTTCACTACTGAGAAGAAAAGTGATGATACTGTGTAATGATTCTTAAATACTGTATTTAATCACAAACATGACTGTACAAATGAAGCACAGAGAGGCACTGACACACACTTTCAGACCAAGCAAGGTGGCAGCATGGTGTGTCAATTATAAAAAAAAAACAATGTGGGAAACAAAAAATGAGCAGTAATGCAACCATCCGCTCCGACGTGCTGTGGTTTCCTCATACAGCTGCTCACTTTTACAGGGTTTAGCAACCACAGCGATGAAGAGAGACAATGTTTTCATTCACTGTCGGTCTCCTGGCATCCATTGCTGACCTTCAGAAAGCCATGCTTAGAGAAATGTAGCCATCACATAAAGCAATTACTGCAAAGAGCTTCTAATGATACACTGCTCAATGGGATTATTGTTTATTAGCAACCCAGGAATGTATTTAAAAAATAAGTGAAGATTCTGCTTCTTTGTGTGAAGTGAGATTTGCGAAACTATGCAACGATGGCACATATCTAAATTATTCCAAGCAGTTTCTTTTCTGTCTTGTCTTGTGTGTGAAGTTTTCATTTAACCTCATTTTTAACCAATATATAATGTATATGCTGATACTAATCTGGTATAGATTAGCTGACTTGATGGGTGTTGGTCATTGATCTTCATCAGAACACTCTGCCTGTCATACTTTCTAATCATATCAGCGTCTTTAAAGATTCTAGTGACGCCATACTGATAAACTAAGACATTCAGTGCCAGGTCAAGCCACTCCTTTGTAGTCCTCCATTTCCACATTATCACATTATGGCCAGGGTTGACACACTGATGGGCATCATCCTCAGGGGAACTGATAAACTGAACGCTAAAAGGGTTTCTGTGACGTGCACAAAGAGATAGACTGTTTAAAACCCTTAAACAGCACAATGTACTGGTCACTGCCCAACTTATGACTCTGATTTTTGCACAACAGTCTCCGATTATAGCCGGTGTGTTTTCCATCACTGCAATGGTTCAACTGGAGTGGTTCCCCCCTACACTTCAGAATTACAGCAGCTCCTCGGCAGTTTTCATTTTCAGTGGTAGCAACAATGGCAAACCATCGGAAACCGGCATTTCATACAAACAGGGAATAATAATAAATAATAAACACTACGGTCTTTAAAAAAAAACAAGGTGCTAAAGAGCTATTAGCCGGCCACTGGCAAAGAAAGGGTCGCTAGCTGATAGCACTTTGCGCCATTGTAAAGCGACATATTGTAAACATGGACACTTCCGACTAGAACTTTCAAAATAAAACCCAACAGTTATAAATTCAAAACTTTTCTAATGACTACACAGTAGATATGTACACAAGAATCCATGCGTATAGTGTGTATATTTCATTACAATGCTTAATATGGCTGGTTATTATAATTATCCTGTTCAAATGTAATTCCGATTGTTAGACATTGATGAACATCCGGTAGAAAACTCTGTGTTCTCTTTGCTTTTTTGCTATGGAAGCAACCTGCAGATCGTGACAGCTAGCTGCTAATCTCACACACATTCTATCAGCTCAGTGGCTAGCTATTAGCATACCTTGTATTTGTCGAAGCCCGCAAGCTGCTCCTGAGTGACATATTCGTAAAGAGCCATGTTGGCACACTCTGGCTCAACGATGAGATAAAGGAGAAGCTGTTCTTCTTGAAATGTAAATCTCCAGTGTTAGCTGCCGAGTCGAAGTACCATCTAGCTTTAGCCGCAGTCGTTCACGCCGGGTGAGGTGATGTCGAACCATTGGGGCCACTCCTACGGAACGCAAACCCTCCCAGATATCTGTATCAATAGCGCCACTCAGGCCTGGATGATCGATTTATGAATATCATCAAACAATAATATATCATTAACTAGACCGAATTATATTATGACAATTAACTGCAGTGCCACGTGTAAAACATAATAATATAAAGGGTGTTGAAATATCGCCCTCTAGTTTTATTTCACTCAATTGATCGTTTCGGTTTGATCTATCCGATCTATTTCTATGATGGTTTTAAACGTGACGTGGCTTTCCTTTTCAACCGGAAGAGACACTGACCTGTGTGTTTGCTGCAGCACATCTGGGTTATCGCTTCAACCGGGAATAAAATCTAAAGTCTAAGGGAAATGTAAGTATTATCATTAACCAAGTGACAATATTAGTAGGTTTTGCCAGAACTTTTTATGCGTGCTTCCTGGTATAACGTCATTCACTCAGTGTCGGCGAAACAAGCTAGCCAGCTAGCTAACAAGCTACGTTGACGTTACACAGATTTATGGTCTAGTTACAGAGATAACAAAAAACATTCAAGTTTAACACGATTCGATAGAAATTATATAATGTACTACCATATATTTTTGTAAAATAGAAGTCCATATATGACATTTATAATGCTCACTGCTGTAGCTTATTTTCCTTTAATGCTAATGTGCAAATGTATCCTATCGTACCATAATAAAAACGCAAAATGCATTCAGGTTCTTAAAGAAAGATATAAAGTGGAACGATATAGTCTGACCTAATCCAAAGTAAGCATGATTTAACTGACCATTCATAATTTTCTTCTTCTGTACACTTGCTCTGTAGAATGGTGACAGACGTGCAGCTGGCCATATTTGCCAACATGCTTGGCGTGTCCTTGTTCCTCCTGGTGGTTTTATACCATTATGTGGCTGTCAATAACCCCAAGAAGCAGGAGTAGGTGGAACTGCTATGATGGAAGAGGTGAGTACATTTATACTGATTTGATAATCTTGTCCATCACATTAATGTCCTTGTTAGTTATAATGGCACACTGAGAAATGTGTAGCGATAATAATTTAGAATCAGTTCCATTTTGGAGGAACTATACCTTAATGTTGATTTATTAATAGCCTTGATATTTTGTATGTCCATCTACAGACATCTGTGAACCCAAAGTCTTTTTTTTTTTTTAATTCTTCCCACAGGTGAGATGTGAACCAAAGCCACCATCTTGGACACAACATTCCTCACATCCAGTTCTCTTTCCAAGAAATTCATTTCTATGTTTGCACATTAGTGTTTTTTGTAATAAAATGTCAGAAATCTATTTTCAGTGATGTTTTCATTTATTTAAAGTGTGTTATAAGTTTATTCAGCGTCCCTAGTGATAAAGTAACAGAAACAAGAATACCGCCTGTAGCTTCCATCTGCTCTCTTGCAGTTTTATACTTCACTGTTTGCAGTTTGAAAAACATTAAATTCCTTATGAATACATATATGAATATACATATAAAAGCTCTTGACAGTACAGTTCATATGAAGGGATTAACACATCTTGGACTTTTTCACATTTTATATTCAGTCTTAGCTGTGAGTGGGCTGTGGACAAATCAAAGTACAATAATCTCATAGAGGCAACTCTGGCGACAGTTAATAGCCGTGATATGTGTTTGATCAACTTTAGAGCATGTCATTGACTTTAGTAAATGTCCACAGCTATTCTTCTCATTCTTTAGTGTTAGTTTACACAACAAACAATGAAGAAGTCCATGGGGTGAAAGTCTTAATCACTAAATGCACAGCACAAAAAAAAATCTCTGGAATAATTACACACTTAACCCACACGTATGCTTTTACTCCTACAGTGAATATAATATTAAGGATATAAAGGTGCCGTTATGAAAATCAGTCTGAAAAAGTCAGCCCTTTGTACAGAAGGCTGACTGAAGATATTTACCAGTGCAAAACAGTATCGGTCAGAGTGCATTTAACATCTTTCTGTGCGAGGAAACAGCAGAAATAAAGCATATTTCACATCTACAGATTATTGATGGGCTGAGAGGTGGGGGGATTTTGTGCAAGGCACTTAACCGTCAGCAGATCTTTTAAAAATGTAAAAGTTGTTCAGATGTTGTAAAGGGGCAGTTTCTGCTTTTGAATGTTGAAAAAAAAAAGATTTTGGTCAGGAAATAAATAAAGATAAAATTGGTATATTGCACATCACCACATCTCTGAATAAACAGTATATATATATACAGTAGTATATAAAAACACTATCTTCTATGCAGTTCCTAGGCTTCTCCACACAGGGTCACTGTCTCACACATGTTCACAGCTTCAGGCACAGGCACCACTGCAGTTTCTTCAACCTTCAAAGACAACATGAGTGATTCAGTTATGTTTAGCCTTCTGTTTTCTCCAAGTGTACAGTAAACTTTTGTGCATATCTGCTTTCACCTGTTGCAGTGTTGTTGTATCTGTCTCTGGTGCACTTTCTATGATAGTATTTCCTTCACAGAGCAAACTCTTTTCAGTGTTCTTCTTCATTAGTCCTTTAGAGGACAGCTGCATGACACCCTTCTTCTCTGGTACACCTGTAGAGAGACACAAGACTGTAAATATAATTTGGAAAAAGAAATTGAAGCCAAGAAAAATGGTGAAGCTGTGGAGATGAGGACCAGTAGCTCAGACATCGCTACATTTCAGATAACACCAAACACAGTGGATTCATGGAATGGTCAAAGCCAGGAGTCTGAAGAGTTAAGGTCAGTTACTGATTGACACACTGCTCATTTCCAGGAGTCCACAGTGTCATCTTTCCTCTGACGATGGCACTTATTGACATGACTGCACTGAACTTAACAGCTATCCTGCTAAATTCAGGGGGTGACTGAAACCATAATGTAGTCATATTTAAAAGTATATACAGTCATGGCTTGTATGCCGTTGCCTAGAAAGCTGGTTTCATTGGGACTTCAACGTCGTAACTTTTATTTTTATTCTTCTCTGATCATAAAATTGGTCAAATAACACTTAAAAAAAAGATAAAACCACAGTAACATGTGGCTGTACATGCCTGACAGTGACAGGTGTCTGTTGAGTCCAGGTTTAAGCAGCTTCCAGACCTTCATGGTGGCTGACAGCTGCTTGTCTCCAGGTGAGGCAAGGTTGCTGCTGATGGAAGATGTTCTATGTGTAGGTGCGGTGTCCATCGACCCAGCCCTCCTGATGGGGATACGGCTTGTATGAGGCTGCAGTTCACACCTGCAAACGAGAAGTTAACATTTTTCATGTTAAAACACCACACAGAGAAACCTGTTGTTTCTTCCATATTTTGCTTCTTTTCTTCTAGGAAACACAGAGAAGACTGCACTTACTTGCTGAATTTGATGGAGGAAAGGATGTGTTCAGGCCCAGCTTCTTCAGATGTCTGTGACAGACAGAGATATTACAGAGATTTTTTTTAAAACACATAAGAAAAGAAATGAGAATAACATGTGTGACAGGGGAAGGTGATCTAACCTCTCTATGGGCCTCTGTAATTGTGAGAGTTCGGCACCCTCTCCCTACACGCCCAGGACGTATAGGCATCCTGGAGAGGGCTGCTGAAGTAGATCCACCAGCCTGAAAGTCAGGGCAGCTGAGGCCTGTCAACCAGACAAATAGACATAAATGCAGGGAATGGAACGAGGAAAAGGGGGGCACATTTTTAAATTTACAAATTTGACGTAAAGTGTTGGGTTGAAGGTTTATGTGCCTGTGGCAGTTAAGAAGTGAGTAATTCTCTAGATGGAAAGGAGAGGAATCAAAAGAGAGCAGAAGACCCACACACAGTACTTGCTTCACAAAGGGATAGCTTTTATTCCACGTTGAACAGAAAGGCGGTAAAAGACAGCAGCACAAGAAATTTGTGAAGACATTACAGGGACAAACACATACCATAGTCTGGTTTATGTTAGCACCACATTGAAGGAATCGGCACAATTCTCATAAGTAGTATAAAGCAGTAGTGAGAATGTGACTATGCATACAGCGTTTCTATCTAAAAATGATTTTTTTTTAAAATCATTTTTGGATGTGTGAGCTTTAGGGTTGAAACAACTAGGACACAGGACATCAGAGATCACAGTGAGAAAGCAGAAAAACTACTTACACCCTCCATTTTGAAGGGCATTGATCTGAATATACATTCACCCCGCTGTGCTGAATGACAGGGGCATTAGCTACATGAAAATCATCACCATAGTGATCTTTATGGAGCATTAAGTACGACTTTTATGGAGCACAAGTTGACCAGGGTTTAATATTATTTATCTGTCCTTTAGAATATATAGTCGCTGTTGCTACAATCTGCCCTAATTTATTTTGTAAAAATGTCAACAAAATACCTAAATATGCCCCTTCAAATTTATTTTCGAATACTGAGTGGCATATTTCAGTTTGAACACATAGCAGTTTAGGCCTTTTATTATTTAAAAAAGAAAGCCATTAATGCAACTTGTGAGGCAAGTTTGTCACAGACAGCTGAGGAGGTGAGACGGATACCCCATGAGATCACAACACAAGCAGAGCCTTCAAAAACCTACTGTTTACAACAAAGCACGGCACACCATATCTACAAGATGTCACAGCGCTGGATCAGACGGTGGCTACAGCTAGGCAAAGCCAGATAAAAGATCAATCATTGATCTGGTGTATTCACTCTCTTTTATAGCTGACAGATAATCTATCTCTCCATCTTTATTGTCTGCCCCGATTAACACATACCATCATCACATACTTGGATGACAGCACACAAAACTCACAAACAAAAAATACTATAATTCCATTATAGGTCAATGAGCATATAAACCAAGACAACTGGTTAATTTCTCATGTCTACGAATCACAATATATATGAACTTTAACCGTCAACAGCTGCCTACACACCTGCCGAATTCAAAACAGAAACACATTTGTCTGACTGAATAAATAATGATCAATGTTTTTTGTCATCATTATGATGAAACATGTAATAAAATAAAAAGAACTTTACACATTATTTACACCCAAGACAATACTGCAAGCTTATTAGAAAATTATAAATATGTGCCATCAATGACTTAATTAATTTAATTAATTCTTTGTATACGATATTGCTTGTTGACAATCGGCTCCGTAAAGCTACCCTTGCTGTCCCAAAGATTCCCATGTGGATTTAAGCAGGTAATGGTCCACATGAGGTTTCTGGCAGTAGGCTACTCTGTGAACATCATAATGTCATGACCAGGGTTGGTCTGACACTGGAATGATACAGATTTCATTGCTAATACAGAATGTAACATACATTTTTTTTAAAGGTAATTATAAGTCACTACAAATTAAACACAGTCTACAGGATGCTCAGTCCTACTCTGAATTAACAAATAACTATCACAGGATGACGTAACGCTCTGAATTGCACTTTATAACGTACATAAACACCAGACTAAAAAAACAAATTACAACAATACAAACAGAAGATGCTTTTTTTACAGAAAACAAAGCCACACTGTGTTCAATCTGATTCTGCAAATTCCCCTTTCTCCAATATAAAATACGACCGTTAAATAATGATAAGTGTAACACTGCAAAAGTAAAGAGCTGTAATTTGTACTGTAGCTGATCACAAGTCACTTCCATTAAATCCTCACAATAACTGTGAATGCTTTTTAACGATCTGCTCAGTAATATCATCTTAGCTTATTGGCTTCCTTACCAAATTGAAAAAAAGAAGCTTCTTCTGGATGGAATCCACAGTATAATATATCAAATATTAATGTCTACAGTTACTATCTACTGTATGTTTTGAAAGTTCCAGGGACATTCACTTGCTAACCAATCTACTTCGTTAAGTATAAAGAATATCCAAACGAATATTTTAAATGCCTCTGGACAAATGAAAGACAGTATGTGAACCAGGTTAGTGGTAAA
Source organism: Parambassis ranga (assembly GCF_900634625.1). Taxonomy (NCBI): domain Eukaryota; kingdom Metazoa; phylum Chordata; class Actinopteri; family Ambassidae; genus Parambassis; species Parambassis ranga. The sequence continues at coordinate 8,721,967 of NC_041043.1, forward strand.
GAAGGTTAGTGGTAAAGTGAAAAATATTTGGTGCATTATCAGGTATTTTAAAGGTGGAGTAAGTCATTCCAAACAAACAAGAAGATAACATCAGAAACAAAAAAGCAGGAAGGAGTAAGGTGGAAGAAAGGGTGCAGGTGGGGAGAGGCAGAAAAAAGAAAAAGAGTGAACAGAAGGAGAACAAGAAAAGTTATGATGTCTTAAAGTTGCTGGCAATCTTGGAAGCCAAGATTCTGAAGGAAGTCTGTTTTTTGGCTGTTCCAGTATTTCTCTTACTTACTCTACCTTTAAAAATGCAATGATACATGGATCTACTCAGATATGTGCAGACAGAAAAGCAAAATTTGAGGAAAAGTGCTAGCACCAATTCTGTTTCATTAAGTCACATTCACACACTCGCATTTCGACCTACATGGAGCACCAGGCAGATGCAGCTTTCTGTAAAAGACAGATATGCTTGACACCTCTCATGTTATGCTCCTAAGATATTTTAAAGTTCCGCTCACTCATTCCACTCCCACACACACATGCCCCTGTCTCACTGGTTAGAGGTTAGGTGAGATTCAGTCCGGTGTGGACCCAGTTGGAGTGTTGGTGGCCGGCGGTAGGCTCTGAAGGAGCAGAGGGCTCAGTTTGGAGAGCAGCCCGGGGCGGGGAAGAGCCTGTAGGGAAGGGAGCAGGGTGGAGAGGCTTGGGGGCTGGAGGGAGTACAGACCTGTCATACTGACGGAGGCTGGGAGGGGACAGGAGCCTGCTGCGCACACTGAGGAAGACGAGGAGGAGGAGGAGGAGGAAGGGGGTGAGAGTGGGGGACGGGTGGGTGTGTGACTGTTTCCGGGAGACCGTAGGATGGAGCGGTGGTGAGTGGGGCGTCTCTTCTCTTGTGGCTTAGTGTCTACAGAGAGGGAGACACACACACGCACACCTGCTCAGAGACATGCAGGGATGGTGTGCAGACACAAAGTGGCCCTTCCCCCTTCTGCAGACATGCAAAGGCAAAAAAAAAAGAAAAAAGATATATCTCCATTCAAAGAATCATTTCAGCTGGGTGCTGAAGAGTGCTGAAGAACACAAAACCTGTGTATAGACAGCAGCAGCAGGTGGGGTCATGACAAGGTCATACAGAGATCATGCAAAGGTCATGCTGACGCTTGTGTATGTCGTGAAGCCAACTGTCACACAGACACACCAACCAGCCCCAAGCCTTTGTTAAGAACTCCAAAAGAGCAAAGACAGCATTGGCAGCCAGAGAGAGAGAGAGAGACCACGAGGTCCACAATGTGAAATTGAGAGAAAAGAAGAAGAGTATCAACCCGGTAGAGGTGACAGAAATGGGAGCCAGCAACACAGGCAGATGGATGAAAGATCAACTTACCCCTGACTGGCCCGAGTGTCTTGTTGCCTCCACGCCCGCTGGTGTGTGTGCTGTTGTGCTGTGTGTGAGCTCGGGGTGGGGGGCAGCCAAAAGTAAAGCTTGGGGAGCTGTGCATTTTCGGGGAGGGTGTCTGGCTGCTGCTGCTGTGACTATTGCAGCGAACGCGACTGAGGGTGTTCTCTGACGCTGATCCAGACAGACAGCTGCAAACACACAAACCAATTACCCAATTGTTATCTGTGAAGAAGAAGCGAAGGACACTGAAGCATGCAGACTGTATAGCTTGTGATAAATCGTAGGTATGCTCACTTGTTGAAGCTCTTTGGTGGTGATGCCTTACTGCCATTGTGGTGTATTTTGGGGGGAGCATGGATGTGTGTGTTCAGGCCTTTAGTGTTGCGGACGTGCTTGAGGATCCAGGCTCGGAGATTCATCAGACAGGTGTGCTCAGACAGCACCAGTCGTGGCCAGGGGTTACACTCTGCCATGTCCAGGGCAGAAACAGCCACGGCACGCCCCACCTGGTGCACAAACAACCGAGTTTACCTGACAGCTTGACCTTTAGAGGTATAAATTTAGGTGCAGATAGGTTGCTAAAACATGTAGGCAACAAACACAGGTGTGTGTCTGAGTAAGATGGATTAACATTTGTGTCTTCTTACCTGCTCAAATATTTCTGGAGTGTATTTTGGTGGGAATGATGGAGGTGGAGGTGGTGTTGCCCGTCCATTATCATGGCAGGCAGGAGGGATAGTGTTCATGGATTTTCCTGTGTTATAATTGCACTCCAAGGTGTAACTAGTGGGAACAGTTTAAACAAAACATGACAAAAATATACAGTTAAAAATGCCTGCTAAATACATAATGGGGACACAGTCATAATAACTGACCTCAATGTTGTCTATTATGTTTACATGCATTTTTGCTCACATAGAAATATCACCAACATTGTTGACAGCGTACCTCTAACATGGATACGTGAGTGGGTCAAATAAATAGAAAAACGTTTATTGCAGTCATTTCTAGTCTCATGCACTCAGCTGCTTCTCCATCAGTGAAGAATTTATTCTAAAATGGCTGATTTCAAAACAGTGATCCACTATGTCATTTAGGTTTAAGATGAAGTACAGCAGAATTTAAAGGCATGAGAGATTATGATTGATTGAAAGTGGTGTCAAAGAAAAGTGCCATGCACTTAACTTATGGCTAAAAATGTGATTTTTTTTTTATATTCCATTTTAATTCCCTGAACAAAAGTAGTTTGCTTTTTGAAAAAAGATGTGCTTACAAACAGTACTTTTCTAGAAGTCACACTTATCTTAATTCTGATAGAACAGCTTTAGAGCCAAAGTGTATGAATCAAATATATATATAAAAAAACTACATTATTACAGTTGCCCTGACGTAATTTTTTTTTTTTTATAAAGCTGACCTGTGAAGCAGCCCTATTGCCTTGTGAATTGCGACCCGTCCGCTGCCTTCTTTAGACTGGCCATCTCTCTTGTCTCGGGCATACATGTTTTTCTCTGAGAAGTTACATCCCAGGAAATCAAAGTGGGCAGAATTCACAGCGATGAGCCTTGGATACAGCATGTTTTCCACCTGTTGAGACAGCGTGCACGGCAGCTTCAATGTAGGTGACAAAAACAAGGGTAAACAAGAATCTAATCATAATAAATGTTATAAAACAATTACCTGTTGACTCTCTTCAGGAAGGTTATTTCCATACATGAAGCATCCGCGTTTAGAGGCATGGCCATGTAAGTCCACATAATATGCCACGCCCCCCTCATGAGGTGGTACTATTTCTTGTTCCTCTAACGGTGGGCCGGCTTCATCCACAGTAACAGGAGCTACGGTCTCTGAGGAACTTGAAGAGTTATTCTGGTCTTCCTTTGCTGTCTCTGTGGTGACCCATTCGTTTTCTTCTGTCACCATGGGAACATCTGGCTGCACAGGAGTTGCATCTTTCTCTGCATTTCGTTGGTTCAAGCTAACTTCGAGGGCAGTCAGGGGAGGAGACTGATGTTGATTTGCAGGTTTGATATAAAGGGGAGCAGGTTCTGTGTGTGGGGCGCTGTTACATTGTGTGCTGGACTGTGTTTTGTGCAAGCGGTTGTGTTTGTGATGGTAGAGCAACAGTGTTTTGGCTGCATAGATGGAAGGGTGCAGCTCAGGGCTGGGGTTCAAGTATTGCCTGTTCAGGTTCACACCTCTAGAATCAGTCCTTTAAGAGAGAGAGAGAGAGAGATTACAGCATTAAAAATGCTTGTTATCACTGATCAATTGGCTCCCTACAACAGAACAACTGCCTGCTGTTTATAAAGATGCTTAAATAAAGTGAAAATGTTACAAGCGCATAGCTGACTAATTAGGTATAATAATTACAAGAGGAAGTAGCATACCCTGACCCACTAAGGAAGTAGTGTCAGATTCCCCTTCTACATCACCACCTGACACACAGTGACGCGGGTATAACCTGCATCTGCTGAAGCACGTAACCTAACCTGACTCTTCCAACCTCCTCAGTGGTAAGTGGGCTGCTTTTGTCAGCTTTATGTAGTAACCAGATTTCCTAAGTATTGTATATAGAAGAGTGTTTTGTCATCATGGTAGGTGGTAAGACCTAAAATTCCTAATCCTAAGTTTTACAAAAGAAACAGCTGAACCCTAAACTGTGTTTTCACCAGTTTGATGTAAAATTCTTACCTATAGTGTCCACGGACAACCCCATCTGGGTTAAGCATGGGAATGAGCTTGAACACAAACAAGTTCCGCAGCACATGTGCACGTGGGTCATCTCTCCTTAGGATGAAGTTGAGGAAACCGTTAAACACAAAGGATGAAGGAGTTTCTCCAGGGTGCACCCGGCTACTGAGGAAAAACACCTGCAAACAAAATTTTGGTATGGGTCAGGTTCCCTGTTTTCACACAACACGCTCAACCTTATACTGTGCTCAAAAGCTACAGAGGATAGTGACTGTGTGTTAATTGACTAATACCCTTTTTCCTGGGAAGCAGTGTGCTCTTGGAGTGTTGGTGTCAGGAAAGAGCTTAGGCAGACGGGCTTCTTTCTCCTCCTGCATCCCGCTGCAGTTGGTCACAGTGAGCAGGTCCACCCTATTGCCATCTAGAGAGTGGCACAGCAACTCCCTATGGTAATACACAGTGCCTGGTGCACTGGCAGTGCAGAAGCCAAGGATCAAGTTAAAGAACATAAAGATTTAAGAGCTGAGAAAGCAGCAAGTTAAGACACTTCAACTAACAAGTGATTTAAACAACATGTATTGTGCAGCGTTAGACAGCTTTACCTGCTCGGACTGAGTTGAGCAGCATTGGGGTAGCTCTCATCCAACTGCTTCAGCATCTCCTGGCACTCAGTGTAAGAGAATGGGTAGCAGAAGGAGAAGTAGGTGGTTGCCGCTCGTACCTCCAACAACCGGTGAGTGAATGAAAGGACGAACTGGTTATCTACAATCTACACAGCGACAGAGAAAAGGAAGTAGAAACATATTATTAGAATGATAATAATAGCTTGAGTAATGCCCACATCCTCTCCCTGATTGGTTCAGAGACTGTGTATCTACCTCACATGTGGGTCTGTCCCGAATCCTTTCCCAGCGGTTTTTGCCAGGTAACGTGCGTACAAGAGGAGCCATGCCCTGACTGTAGAGCTTCCTCTGATTATTCATGTTCATCACATTGATCTTTAGTAACTTCCCAGGTGCTGTCCCCTGCACACTGAAGTAAAACCATGATCTGAAACACAAATGCAGGACACAAGTGTAACACACGTCTTGCAGCTGTACTATCTAGGATGAAAAAAGCATCTTGTTTCACCTGTTTCCATTCTCATGTTCGGTTCCTGCGCAGTCTGGCTGCGTCCACACATTGAACTCATAATCAAGGGAAAGGTTTGACCCTGAGGAGGAACTCCCACTAGAAGCTGTATCGGATGGAGGACTGGAGTTGCCTTTCTCCACCTTCTCCACACGTGCCAGGTTCCCTGAGTCAAACTTGGAACTAAACACAATATTACCAAAGCGAGCCTCCATGGCTCTGAACTCTGGCCTTTTAACTTTTCTTTCCTCCGGTTACTTTTGAAGTGCCAGTCAGAAGTCTGATGGCCTAAATCAGAACAAAAAAACACGTTTAGTTATTATTTATTTAATTATATAAATAAATAAATACAAATGCCATTCAAAGTATAATAAAGCTTCACGGAAATAAATAATGATTTGCTTAGATACAAGACAACACACAACTGCGACACCTCCAGGCTGTTCAAAGCAACTACATTTATGGCCGCGACTGAAAACACAATATTTTCTACAGTATTAGCTTCATTTGTACAACGTATCACTGTTGCCTGGTTGTTTCCTAATCATATAACCCTGCACTTTCGTCTAGAAAGATAAAGCAATGGCCTGTTGTTGGATTTATAGATTAGTCACAGCGCAATAACAACAACAGCTGACCGAGATATCGAGCCCAGAGTAAAGGGGGAGTAAAGTAACGACTGCCAACGTAACGGTCGATTGCCAAAATGTGTTTTTGTATAGAATTTCACCGAAATTAGCGGATGTCTGCTGCTGTTTACCTCGACGCCAACCTTTGTGATCAATGTCACACGGTGAATGTTGCATACAGCTAGCATTCGTTTGTAAGCTACTGAGGCTGCTAACATAGCAACCGAACTAGCAGTCGTTGCTCAAACCAGACAGTCTTTTTTTACAAAAATAAAAAAAACAAACGCACGGTCTCTGTTTTTATACAGCCATTACATTTTATCTGCAGCCATGCCTTTGTGTCAAAGTATGAAACATCAGTCTTACCAAGCTATTTTCCATCGATGTCCATTTCTGTTTTCAACGTCCTTCTCAGCCTTCAATTCATTATTCCGGATGATGCGTTCAGGGTCTGTCGTTCAAATGAAACTCCACGAAACTGAAACACGGTTAAGAATTTGAAAAGATGAAGCTCTTATTTTGAAAAGTAGAAAGTATTAATATTATGACGATATGAAACAGACACTGCTGAAAACAATACAATATGAAGTCACTGACCTTAAAGAATAGCCTGTGAATATACCATATGAAAGGTCTGAGGCTGGAATAATACCATAAGCTTATAAGCTGTGTGATTTGAATGTGGAAAAGTAGTATACAGCTGAAGGATGATCAATATGATAGATATAATGCTCAAAGTCTGATAAAGACTACAAATATGGCTGCTTTTTATGCTTCTTGTGTGTCAGCCTGTCACCATGGTAACAGCCCTGCCTGGCTGCCTGTCTAAGTTGGAGACACAGGTGACTGTTTTACTCCTGTCAGGGCAGATCCTATGTATTTTAATGGGGGTTGCACCCTTCGAACAACTGCTGTTTTTGTCCAAACCGAAGCCTTCAGACAAAAAATATGGACACCGTTAGAATCACAAGACATTGCTCTACAAAAGTGTGCAATTTCATGTTCATCATGAAAAAGATGTGGAGATGGTGGCGAGTTAGAAAATATGGCTGCTCTGCTTCTCTGTTTTTGATTTTACATTATGTCTTAATGGAAGAATGACTGGCACTCTCCCAAAACAGCTGCCTGTACAGGCAAAACAGTTTGGTGTTCAGTTTTAAGAGCCACACCGTCAGAAAGCCAACAAGTGTTCCTTCGAACTGATATAAAAATGATCCCACTTAGATGGAAGGTGCAGGCCTGAGTGCAGGTTAGAGAGATTTTTTCAGGCATCTCCTCAGCCTCTCTCCACTCTGAGTGATGACATCACCCACTCTGGCTCCCAACATTTCGTGCAATACACACTAATGTTAAACTCAGAGGAGGCCTCAAAAACCACTCCAACTTTGAGATCCTGGCATGCGGAAACGATTCAGAATCTGAAAATTCTGAATACAAGTTTGATAGAGCAGCATCTAATGAGTGTTTTAAGACTAAAATGGAGTCTGTAGCGTGAAATTTGTAGGAGGAGATACATTTGGCAGATGACCCTCGTTGAAGGGCTCTCTCTTAGACTTCAATGTTAAATGGCTTTTGAATTTTTATTAATATTTTAAAAACGAAACATATTTGAACAAATCTGAATACAAGTTTAATAGACCTTGAAGAGCTGAACAGAGTGATGTTTGAATGGTTTCTGTAGCTGAAAGCATGTGGAACTAGTTACATGTCAAAGTTGAAGTTGGTTTTGAAGGCTCCTCCATGTATTCCTATGGGAAAAAAAAATTTTGAATAATCTAATATTTAGAAAAAACAGTTAGCTCAACATAGATGGCTTCCTTGAATCCTCTTTCAAACCACCTGTCCTCTCTGTCTAAGATGTGAGTGAGTGAGTGTCCTTTCTCTTTTTTTTTTTTTTTTTTTTAGATACTTTAGTAATCCCAGAGGGAAGTTGTTTAAGGCTGCTGCCAAGCAGTGTCATACAATGACTAGCAAGGCGCGCCACAGGAAGTGTCTTGCCCAAGAACACACAACAGTGACTAGGGAGGAGTCGGGATCGAACCACCAACCTTCAGCCACTGCTGTCCCCAAAGAGGTGAAGGTCAACAGCTGAGTCTCATCCTGTGGAGGTATATTCCTGCAGTCATGGTCGATTGTCTTTTAGCTGATGACCTGCTGTTAGCTCATGTTTGGATACATACACACAAGCTTTTCCTTTGTCATCCACAGAAAGAAAATTCATAAGACATCTGCTGACTGGTCCAAACTGTGTGGAAAAAAACAAACTTTTTTGGACAAGACAATTATGTATAAAAAGTCAGTATAGTGCTCTGTACAGAATGCACTCTTTTTTTGTTTTTGTTTTTCCATATACATCTGTCACACTGATACAGCTGAAGACTGTCATCATTTTTGTTGTGTCGTTGTATAGAAAAAAAATGCTGTTTAAACATTTTACACATTTGTGTGTTTTCATTTTATAACTGTGTTATTATTCCTTTAATGTACAGTCTGATGCAGCCATTCAGCATTGTTTTAATAAAACAGTTAAACACACGTGTTGAATTCCAGCTGTTGTTTAATCAATTTGCAGAAAAGTTTTGTCTGTTTGCTGTCTTTAATTGAAAATATTCACTGAAGTCTGTTCAAGTCATTGAAATGGATCATCAGTTGGTTTTTGTGTGGATTTATGTGCTACAGTATGCAGCTCGAGATTTTTGTATCCAACAGTTTAATGGTTTACTGTGGAAATATGAACTGAATCTGTTCAAGTGTTCAAATAAGTTTCTCATTTCTTCACTGTTGTGTGGGCTGTTGGTAGTTTGAATTATTTTTGAGCTCTAATATTTAACTTATTCCCTCTCTGGAGTTTGAATAAATCCTCCACATGTTTTACTTCTCTTCATTACTTTTGCTGGATTTAGACTACAAAACATAATTATGTTTCTATGTTTCTATGTTAAGTATGAATTTAAAGGTCACAGGGGTCAGTATTTAAATTCACTGATGAGAAGCTGGAAGGTTTTTGACCACAACTGTGTGTTTATTTAAGAAAATGAAATCATTTTCATTATTATCTCATTATTTTGTCTAACACTTAAATATATAAAATATAATAAATGAATCCATTGTATGTATAAAGACAAACTGCTGTGCAGCCTCTTACGTTTGTTGTCTCTCATGTTTTCAGACAATACATCGTGGTGGAAGCCTCACACAGAGACAGCATGTTGAGTGGTGAGTAGGAGTAGGAGTTCTCCTGCTGAATATTTTGTGTTGTTTCCTCTGACAGGGTTAACCTGGTACATTCTTAAATTAGACTTCTAATAGGCAAAGAATCCGCATGTTTCTCTTCTCCATGTTAACCCACAGCTCGTTCCTTAACCTAGTGAGGCAGACAAAGAGTAAGAACATGTGATGAGTTAGTTATATTACAATCTGATTTTTTTAGTGCCTCTGTATGTTTTTGTCCTTGTTAACTCATCGGCCTGTGTTTCTGTGTGCTTTCTTTTTCCCTTCAGCACAGACTGCAATTGTACAAGCAGTGACAGTCATCAAGCCCACTTACACAGGCTGAAAAGAGGCCACGTCATCCCCACTCAGATGACTTCCCCTCACCTAGCCTCCCATTTAATGTAAGGACATTTGATTGGCATCAATTTTCTCGTCTAATTCTCAACATAAAATTGAACAACTCTAATCAGCATAAAAATGAATAACTTTTATTCCCAAAAAAACTGCACTACTACTTTTGCTAAGTGCTATTTCTTCTTCTTGACAGCCCCCAGGGATGGTTACACAGTCGGTGCTCACAGTTGGCAAGCCTGCTTAAATAGTTCCACACTCTGCAAAGAGGCCACATCTTCTCTACCTAGCTGATGATCCCAGGCTGGAGAAATGGAAGATGGCAACACACTAACATAGCATGTGACAGGCATCTTTTTACACATGAGGTGGTGTAGAAGAGTCTGTTTCAAGGTGGACTGATTGAGCTGTGAACAGTGCCATCTTCTCACCACAAGAGGGCAACAAAGCCTTTCTGCTCAGCCAAGAGTGAGGTGGTGAGTGTAAAGATATACTCCTTAAAGACTACTTAATCAGTGGCAGCAAAAAACTGGGAGCTTCCTTACATTCAGTAATCTCTTTACAATTGTTTTCCACTTTATCCTGCTGATATAAGCTAGATATTGGTAGCGAGGTGCAGATGAATAGTTTTCCTATCAGGTTGTTAAGGTGATTTATCATGCTGTGTCTATAAAAAGAATATAAAGATTATATTTCCTTCTCTTTGTTTGATGCTGCACTGATATGATAATATTTTGTCAGCTGACCTCTGTGAGCTCTTTGCTGAGTGATACTTTTAAGTCATCTGTTGTCTTTGATTAAATGTAATTAATGACAGAGGGAACAAACATAACTCATTATTGGATGGTAATTGTTTTTTTAAAGGACTTTCTGGATGAAAAGGATAACAGCCAGTACACTTCAGATTTGAGCAATGCAAAGATTACACACCTAATACAACACTATAAACCATACACACACACACACACACACACACACACACACACACACACACACACTCTGTGGTACAGACAGTAAGGTGGACTAAATTTTGTCAGCTGACAGTATAGCAACATAACCCTGCTGTTAACATGTGACTATTGTGATTATAATTGTGGTGTATATTTCCATTCAGTTCGAATATATTATCTTTATTTCTATCTGTATTTCACTAAACAATTCCAGTGCTCTTCTGAGCTGTGAGCAGCTTTAATTAACCATTACTTAGATAAGACTTCTTTGATGCACCTGAGCCATCAGTATATTCTTCTCAGCTGATAATGTGAAATGGATTCTGAATGCTTGAGGGAGAACAGGAGGTTGACCACTATGACCTTTCAATTGTTTGCATTGTATAGCAAGTTGTAAAACTGTGATTGATATTCAAACGGTAATTACATGACTTGAAAACATTCATGTAACATTTTTGAACTAAAATGAAAAGGGCTGCGTTTTTCCTTTAGCAAAGCTGGTTTCTGTTGTCTTTATTGTGTTTTGTTGGTATGCAGTATGTATCATTAGGGGGAGATTTGTGCCAGATGAGACACCCAGATACTCAGCCATAGGGAGCAGCCTAATAACATGGCCTAGTTAAAGGTTTTCTGTTGTTTGCATCCCAATCCGGTCAAAATTTCCCAAGATATGGCTTGTAAGAGTGTGTATGTTGTTGCTAAGGAACAGTTTTTTTCCTGTAGACCCAGTAGGTGGTCTCTTTATGAATATCATTACATATCCCCATTCAGGGGAGGCGAGCCATCTTTATCCTTTGCAGACCATATTTATCACCATTTCCTCCCATAAATTTGGGAGGGATGTTTACACCATTTAGACCTTTGCTGATGGATCCAAACAGGAGAATATATACAGTGACACATTTTAAACTTTTTGAATAGTTTTCCAATAGTTTAAATGTCCAGGTCTATTGTTTGCATTAATAGCTTACTTACATTTGTCTCTAATTAATCATGGACAACATTAGGACTTCATCCAGAGGTGTATCCACAGGAGGTCCAGTCTGGGTTATGGGGCTCCCCTATAGTTGTGGCCCCTCTTACTCCTGTCGCGTGCTCTCTGTGTGGGGCTGAGACTCGGGGCATGGCCCCCTGTCTTCCTGCTGGGCCTCCATCTGCTCTGGAGGTGGTTAGGTCCCTGGATTGATGGCAATACAATGAGTTTATGACATGTGTCGCAGTGAGTGACAGAGGGTCTTGTCCCAACTGGGTCTCCTGACGACCACGGATCTCACATTTGTAGTCGGCACAATGCCAAGGCTAATGGGAGGAGTGATCCTCCTGCTGTGGAATGGGACTTGTAGTTTACAGCTGGCTGTGTAATTCAGGACAAGAAGCAAATCTCTCTGGCTTCTGTCTTATGACTCTTTGCGGAGGACTGGCACCAGAATGTTAGCAAGCCTTACAGGAGGCTGCTGAAAGTAAAATAAGCTAACTTCTGACTTGTACATGAGTGTTGCTGGCTGCCCCCCTCTTCTTGTAAGAGACTTTATGAAGCCTTCTAAACTGGTGTCTGAAGTTCCCAGGTTGACCCAGCAGTACTCCTTTCACACACCTGTCAACATGCTGTTTCTTTCCACTTTGGTGGGTCCAAGTTAAAAAGAAATCACTTCCTTCATCTCCCACTCCTCTCCTCCTTGCCCGAAACAGGATGATAAAAGCTAGAGTTTCACATCTGAGCAACTGCAACAATGCTACTGTACCTTCAAAGGGGAAGATGCCACATTGTGAGATGACAAGGGTATTGATTTGAAAGTGTTGTCTCCTTCCTGGGTGAGATCAGAGGAGGCCTGGCAGACGTGTACTGTTATGTTGCTCTGAGTGATCTGACCAGTGTGGTGGAAGAGAAGTGTCATTCACTGCGATGCTGTGTCTCTGTCAGTTTTTCCCCTAGCAAGAATCACATGTGGCAAAGCTGTCCAATGTTCAGACTTTTTACATCTGTGCTTTTATTACAGTCAGTTTTTGGTATTATTATTTACGTTTAATATATTAGACAGGATTTGTGACTCACCCACCAACACTACCAAAAAATGAAGATGTGGTACACATATTTTTTTAGCAAGAATATAAAACCTGTCAAACACAGTGTATACTGTACATCTATATAAAACATATGTACACAAAGACTTTAGTAGTAATCATATCTTGTGAACATGATTGCCACTGTGCCTGCAGCAGTACAGGTTCTAATCAGTGTTGCCCCTCTATTTCCTTTAGTCTGAGTACAGGTTGCATATCTCACAGAGAAATGTCCCTGGAAAGCCTGCAACACTTTCATCATAATATAAGAGAAAGTTGAAGCATAAAAAAGTGAAACCGTGCAGAGTGAAACACCGGAATATGTGAGAGTACAGTATTGTCTTAAACCGAGAAAAGTGAAGTGTAGCTTATGTATTATGACAAAGTTTTGCTGTTTGTGATATGTGACCTGATTCAGTAACAGGTTTGTCAATGGAAATGCTTCTTATATGGTTTGAAAGTTCCATTTTGATATTTTTAAGACACATGTTTATCATAAATGATAGAATTCAATACAGAATAGTTAATGGGACAAACATTAACATATGCTGGAAATATGTACAGTCATTTGTATGGTTTAATTCACTTAAATTGTGCAAATTCTGACACCAGTGTAATAACCAGTGATGGACTTATTACATTTAAACATAATAACCAGCAGTAAGAATGCTAACTCAGCAAGATACATAAACATTTGATCATTTAAAATGTGCATTAACACAATGATGTAATATTCAGTAACTATACCAACAATGCAGAGCCAAATTCTGACACATACTTCATTGCTTGACCTTAAATCCTTTTTTTAATTGAACCTTGTGAATACACAAAGGCCAGCACCTTCACTGATGTCTATTAGTAAACTGTTGAGGTAAAAGCAGCTTGTTTCTTTCAGTTGTCTCAGTGAGATACAAAAAAAACAAACCAAGCCAAGTTAGCAGCAGGCCAAATAAACTGGTATCTGGAGTCAAGCACCCAAAAGCAGAAAAAGTTAAGCTCAGAGCCGAGCACTGAACCCTCTGAAATGATTCCAATTTAAAAGCAACCTAAAGGGTGTAATTGAGGCCTACGGACACCATAAGCACAACATGGAAGAGCACCTGTTCCTGGATGGCACCCTGCCACTGCTCTCTGTCTGCCTGCTGTGGAGGCTAGCTACCCACTGATGAGGAATTAGAAAGTCATTAAGGAACACAAATAGCAGGATGGCACAGTCGCAACCAACTCCAGACTAAATGTGTGTCTTCATTTATAGACTCATGGGAGAATTGATCATAGTCACTTTTCAAAATCAGATTTTCTTCTTAAACTTTTTTTCTTGCATTATTCTTCAGCTCAGAGATTATTTCAAGAAATGATTAAAACTACTAAAAATAGCTGATTCAAAGTGCCTTTAGCTCGAGATGAACAACTGATTCATTTTTTCTTCATTGCATACCTCAAAAAATTGAAACTGTTGTGTGGACAAGGCTGGTTAACGTTTCAAAGAAGTTCACAGCTCGTGCCTTTAATTTAGTCATAATCAAATGCAGTGGACATAAAAGTCAGGGGAACACCACCAGGATCGCTATTTACACTGTGTGGAGTATGCTGTTATGGCCGTTGGCACTTTCTTTTGAAAGGTTTTACATGTACATGTATATGTACAATAATTAATATGCCATTCCACCCAGGTCATGCACTATGGTGCCATCTGTCTGGTCACACTGCCCCTGTACTTCCTTCCATCTATCCATCCATCCATCCATCATCTGAACCTGCTTTATCCTGCAGTGCAGGGTCACGGGGTGCTGGAGCCTATCCCAGCTATCTATCACCAATTAACCTAACAAGCACGTCTTTTAGAATGTGGGAGGGAGCTGGAGAACCAGGAACCTTCTTGCTGTGAGGCGACAGTGCTAACCACTGCACCACCATGCTGCCCCCCCTTCCCCCTGTACTTGTAGTACCTAATTAAGGGCTTCAAATGAAGTTGCAAATGAAGTTTTTCAGTTGTCTCCACAGCTGGCAGGGCTGGCAGCACTGACTGTTAAAGTTCAACTAAAGGTGAACTTGGCCTGCGGTTTCTGATGACAGTTTAGAAACAAGCGACGCTAATGTCTCTCTAAAGTTTTGCCTGGAGCTGCATGGGTCTGGCATCAAGAAGATCGGGAAGCTGTTGTCAGTTATATATTCCCCGGACCAGCTGTTAAAATATGGTGCAGTTACAAACAATTCAAACCTTCAATAGCTACTGTGAAGTTTCCCATGTGCCCCAAACTTTGAACTGTGAGGAGTCAACATCCACAAACACAGACAACTGCCTGCCTGCACTAGAAGTCTTTACATGAGTTGGTCCGCTGACACCGAATTAGCCCATGGACTCTAGAATGTTTTAGATTTTACATCCAAATGAGTTTTATTTGACTGTAGGCCTTACAGCTGTGGATCATAAAATGTCTACATATTCCAGTAAAATCACCATGGGGGCTATCAAAGTGGCCTTGCAGTTGTTCAATTATTCACCATCTATGGAGCTGCTCCAGGACTGGTCCCAGTTTGACTTCATCGTTGTAATATTGTATCATATTGTTCAGTTTAAGGAGAGACTTTTTCTATATATATATATATATATATATATATATATATATATATATATATATAAATATAAATGAGGCTGGTTATTTAAAAATTCACACGTCAGTCACATTTTCCAGTGGGATAATATTTTAACTCTCGACTCACCACTGAGCCACTTCCAGAAATTAATATTTCCTGCATGACTATGTTGGTGGTCAACTCAATGATAATCATCTAACACTACTCTTCTCATCTGTTCCGAGCAAGCTGTTTTGTTGTTTTTGTGCTGCAACATTTATAAAGTGTGGTGCTGCATGTGCTTGATGTCTTGAAATGGAATTTTAAACATATGTGTCATATCAACTTTAAATAGGTTATAAGATGCTCTTTTTTTGTTTACAGCTTGATATGAAAGATGCAGAAATAAATAATGAATTATCTAGTTCTTTTTGACAAAATGAAACTTTTTAAAGCCTCTGTTTAGGTGTAGAGATTTCTTTACTAGCCCTATCTGATCATTAATAATAACCAAAAAATCTATTATCCTTTAGAGCTGAGCCACCAAGATTGGTGCCATCATGTTTTTAATTACAAAAGGTAGAATTCTATATGATTAATAGCTCCAAAACTTGGCAACTCACATCAAAACAATCTTGATAATAGCACTCCAGGCCACATGATACATATAAAAATCTGACTTTTGGGGTGGAATATCTCTTCAAGTTTAACTGTGGTTTACACCTCACGATTCAGGCCAGACAATAGCTCAGTCATTCAAATGAACCACAGGTCCAGTGGCTTCAGCAGACTGTGTCTGATCACTGCGTGATGAATGTCTGTTTCAATGAGGGCCTCAAATGCATCAAGTGCATTACAGCCTATTTCAGGCCGCACTGCTTGAGAGGTCAAGGCATATGAGAATCTGACAGATATCATGAACATGGCTATAACTCCAGTCTTTTACACTTAAATTCTAGAGCCATAATGCATTGTACTTTGAGAGTTACCCCAAGGCTCACTAGCCGTGTGAGTCATTGACACACCAGTGACTCTGACTGCACAGTCAATTACCCATCTACCTTTCATGGGACAGGAGTAGAAGACAGGGAATGAGTTCATCCATGCATTCAACCTACAGCAGCCATGGCTCCACCAGAGGTGAAACCCATATGCAGACTGGCGAGACAAGAGGATATTTGGTGAGTTTTTTTTTTCTATGTGGAGAATAAAGGTTAATAACAGTCCTTTCCTGTGTCATATTTGACATGACCAGTCATCGCAGTAATTACAATCATTACACTCCAAAGGATGTCTAGTTATCCCTCTTAAACACAGACCACACAAAGGAAATCAATTATTCAATCAGAGCTCTCCCATTCATCCCTGCCTGAGTTCACTTAATTTTGGGCCTGGGTGAATCTGCCGCAAATAAACCCCACGACCGGAGAAGAAAAGACGAACAGGCCCCTAATTTGTACCCTTTCAGACGGTCAATCACTTTTCAAAGGAATGCAAGCTTATTCTGACAATCAGGCCGACGTGAATAGGAATGGGTTTCATCTGCTACTTTACATAAGTTATCTGGTGATAAAGAGGGCAGAAGAAGAGAGGGAGGGGGTGATCTTTCTGCCGACAAGTGCAGCCTGTGGCCCCCTCCGCTCTTACTCTCAGCCCCCTCTCTCCTTTCTCTCATCCCCCTTTCACCTCATCTCTCACCCATCCTCCGCTCCTCATCTTGCCCGTGCCCACTAGGATTGGCAGCATGTAATTTAAGAGCATGGGCACAAAGACCAAATGCCAAGCCCATAATGGAAGCTGGATGTGTTCTGATTTAAATGGGCTTCTCTGCTCAGGGCCCAGGGCCTGTAATTAAGATCACTGGGACAAAGGAGAGAAGACAGTCTCACAATGCAGTCGGGACCTGGTTGAAGAAGAGGGAGTGAAAATATCAGCTCCCAGCACCCAAAAATGGAAAAGAAGTTTTTTTTTTAATGGACACTGGAGTAGTTAGAAGAGGAGAAGAAAGTTAAGAGTAAAGTTAAAATCAGTTAGACATACTGTTTATTTGTTGCTGCTTCCTGGTGATGATCAGATAAATGTGCTTGCACAAGCAGTGTCCATTCATTAAAATGATAACTGGGACGTGAAGTTGAAATTAGTCTCGGCTAACTTTCAAGGATCCACCACAGTACATGCATCTCTTTGATTGCTTATGGAGCATGTCACGTTGCAAAGAGCAGCTTAACTTCAGAGAGAATTACTATTACCAAGCACCGACTCCATCAGCATTCCTGTAGGGGTATTTGATCAATCTGAATGATGAAAAGACTACGAGAGGCCTTCATATCCGGATAGAGGGCTGGAAGTCTCGTCCTCCATATCCATGCACCCTCCATCACTCTCTCCTGAGCGTTTTTTTTTTGTTCCCGAGGACACACTCTAGCTCCTGGTGCTCTGGGTGGTTGTGTGTTCAGACCTTTTTCCGTTTAATTAGATTTGTTAAAACAATTTTTGGAGTGCTTTATTCGGTAAAAGCTCTCAGGGGTTAATATCCGCAGAACACTTCTGTTCAGCTTCTTTTCACCAATGGAGCATAAATTATTTAAATTATTCAGAATTGTGCGACCTTTTATCTCACCCCCTTTGAAGGCAGCAAATTAAAAATGCAAATGGGCTAACTAATTAATATGCAAATGCATTCATTCCCAGTTAACAATTAGCAATTAAACCTGCAGTGTCTAGAAAGAGCACTGACAAAATTAGCAACTTATTTTTTCATTTGAAAAATAGTCAGTCCGAAAAAAAAATTGATTGACGAAATGACTTTTACTGACAGCCACCTGCCTTGATATAAACAAAATTAATAGGATGTCATGTGGGAGACACAGAAATCTGAGTAGAGTCATGTCACAAACAACAGAAAATGTATGTCGTTTTTTTCATGGTTTGGTTCCAAGACTTGTATATTTCATAACTCAATCAAACGTTAATTGAAACATTAAAGTCAGAAAGGGATTCTCTCTCTCTCTCTCTCTCTCTGTGTGAGGGGTTTCTTTAAGGGCGGTCAGATGAAAAGTCACATTGCATAACACAAATTAATAGCAGGTCCCAGTTTTTATAGCTATGGTCAGATATCCAGAGCAGAGAAGAGAACAGCAGGATGCTATAAAACACCCAGAGCTGTCAAACACTTTCCTATTTCCTTCAACACGCTCAAACGCAATCTTACACTATCTTTTATATTACACCTTATGATACCTAATGTTACAAACTCGACATCAATCATGCATGCCAAGCCCCGACTGTCTCTCCAGTGTCTGAATTTAACCACATCCAGATCCTTTGATGTGATAGGGGGAAGGTGCGGGGGCCGGGAGGCGTGAACTGCACCTCCTTGTAAAGGTTATCTGTGATACACAGACCCGGGGGCATCTGCCTCATGCAGAGTTTGCGCACGTTGCTGCTATTCAGTCGAGAACATACAAAGTGATGTATGTGTGAAGATCGCTGTCAGCTGTAGAGCTATGACAATAGAGGTCAGTCAGTCAGTCAATCAAGGAAACAGGAAGCAGGGAGGAGAAGAAGAAGAAGAAGAAGAAGAAGATTTGTCCTTTTGTTATTAACATCCCCAGCTTATATACTAATAATCACTGTCAGAGTTCAACTTGATGTCTTGTCAGCCTGCAACTTCTGCCAGAGGGCTCAGCAACACCATCATCACCTTTCGACAAATTCTCAGTGATTGCTGTATCTTTAAACATGATTTTTTTTTGTTTCATTAACTTGCATTAAGTGCCCACGTCCCCTGACACTTGGAATGCTATATTGCCAAAGAAGGTTCATATTTTATTTATTGCAGTTTAATATTGTTTTTGAATATTTGCGGTGCCTTTAGGCCTGCCTTACAGTCACATTATGCTCTTTAATTTCTCTTTGGAATTGACTTTCTATTGCTAGGAGTGACGTTTGATTAAAAACATTTTCTTGCATAAAAATGCAAACGAACACCAAGTTATTCTCCACGCCGCAGCTGTTTGCAACAATATCTTTAGATTACGCTCACAATCTTTACTTAATGCATTTCCTAATTGATTTGTTTCTTGTTTATGCCGCACCATCAAGACTGAGCCATTTAAGAACATCTCACCTTACTGGCCATTTAAGGCACCCTGCAGCTCTAATTCACTTGCTGGTTTTCATATACATACTGGTAATATACTAGCAACTGCATAATTACTGCACTCGACACAAGACACTCCACATGCATCTCTTTATCCGCTCATTCGTGGAATAAATAGAACTAAAACACAAGAAATGCAGCAAAGAGCCTCTTTCAAGCAAATAGGCTGGGGGTGGGGTAGATAATTAATTCTGAGATTAATGTACTGTAGCAGTGGTGTGTTATTAAAACGCTATTTTTAAATTACAGCTCAGAAAGCACCCCCTTGGGATTAAGAGTGTTAGCCACTGATCTCTGCTTAAGTTATGGATGCAAAGGAAGGGAGGGGGTGAGGGTGAGGGGGCTGTTTTACATGCCCAGGTCCCATCATATGGCTCATGCTGTGGGCTGACGCCGGAAATCTTTTTGGTGTTTGTTTGCCTCAGTGACTCCCTGAGAAGCCTTTAGTCCCTTTATCAATGGGAGTTAAAACTTGTACTTTTCAATAAGTATTTAGAGTGTTTGATAGGCACGGGCCACTGCCTGCGCACAAGTGGCATTTGATTAATGGATCTTGCTGTGTCTATTGTAAAACACTTGTTTGCGGAGCAGGGGAATGTTGGGAGGTTGCTCTAAGATAAACGACAGGCCTACATGCCACTTAAAAGGTACATAACTCAGTGCAGGACCTGAACACATTAGCTTAAACTTTGTTTTTATTCTATACTTTCTTTGACTGGCCTGACTGATATTGTCTGTAGTTGTAATATTTCCCTATATATAGATACAAGTTGTGTTTGGTTGATAAAGTTGTCAAGGCCTTCACATAATTTGTTATGTTGTTTGTTATGCATGGAGGCACAGGCCACAAGCGGCAGGTATGCTACTAATACAGTATCAGCTACAGTGGTTAGACATGTTGGAGCAAATGTTTCATATTCTGACAAGTGTGACTCTTTTTGGCTTTATTTGTAGTCTATGGCTTCACAGTAAGTGTTACAAAAGAGTTGGTGATAATTGGCTGTGGTCAGACAGGGATTTAATCCAAAATAGGAAAATATTATTAATGTAGATTAAAGGTGTTGTTAGGATTCCCCTGTAATCTCCCATTTTTTTTCAGCAGAACCAGCATGTGTGCATCATCCCTCTCTCATGTTGGGTTGTAAAGGGCTAACAGCCCTTTAATTTCTAAAACACACACACACACATGGAATAGCAGTGCAGAAGGGCCATCTGCATGAGATGACCACAACATGAAAGAGAAAATATTGGTGTGTGTTAGTCAGGCTCCGTGTTTTTTGTGCGTGTGCCTGTGTAATGTGCTGTTTTTAACGTTGGCAGTGAACGCTTTGCACCTGTGGCTGCTGGCAGACCATCCGGTGTGTTGCAGCTCCGGAGGGACCTTGAAGCCCGTCGCAGTGGGAGAGAGGAGTCTGTCCTGCTAACCGTAATTAGCACAGGCCTGTTGATTCACTGATAATGAGAGGGAGTTCATTAGCGCCATGCTAATTGCTGACTACTTCACCACCGCCACAGCCATGCAAGCCCCCCAAACCCCCATTGCACTCCAAAAAAGTTTGTCCGTCTCTCACATTAGTAAAAAGGCATAAAAATCTGCAACTTTTCAGGACATTGGAGTGGAAGCAGATGGAAGGCTGCCTTTGAATTGGTTTGACTTATTTTTTTATGTGTGTGACAAAGAGGGATTGTTTTGCTTCTGAAATTTCACTGTAATAAGCATTAGGAGCGCTCTCTGGAGGGGCATGTGCATGTACGTTGGATAGTTTTGTCCAAGGACATGATGGAGGTTCAAAAGCTAATTGCCAGAGCAAGCAAACAAGAAAAAACACAACCTGCTGATTCAGCTTAAACACAACCTCACCAGCACCTGCGTTATATAACAGCTGTGTCACAGGCACATTTGTACTAGAGAATTATACTCAAAAACCGAAATATTGTAATTATTATGTCAACGATGAATAAATGCATCAGAAAATCAGAAAAAACTATAACATTAAACACAATAGAAAATGAATGGGGTTACAAGCAACACCAATGTAATTCAGGCAAATAAATCAAACCCAGAGTCCTTGATACAATAACCTACATTTTAATATAAATTACCCCATAACATGATCTACTGTATGTTAAAATGCAGAAGGCTAAATTCAATTTTAATTTTCAAATTTATTAGCATAGCTTCTATCACAATGAAAGTTCATTTTAAACAGGAAGGATCAGGCTCATATAGAGGGACCCTTCTGATGACAGAATGAGAGGAGGAGAAGGAGACAGTAGGGAAGGAGGAGAAGAACATACATGAAACACATGCAGTGGTGATTATGATATATAAACATAGCTGACATTCAAGATATTAAAACAAACTATATTACTGCAATTTCCCCATTGTGGGACAAAGAAAGGTTCTTAATCTAATTACAGTTTATTAGTAAAATACTTATCAGTTATTAGATAAAGCAACAAAAGGATTATTATTAGATGTAAGCACAGTAGAAACAATTTGTTAAAATAATAATAACACTAGGGCAAGTCAGTTAAGAACCAGTTTTCTGAAATAAAGGTAACTGTCATATAAACTGTATAGTTACTGCCACTTGTAACACTTAAGCTGTTGAGACAGCTTTGTTTTTTGTCATCTATCATCTGCCCCCAGTTTGCATCTGATACTGCCAGAAGCCCTAGGTATATTCAAAGCCCCAGCTGAGCTAGAAACATCTGCTTTGCCCCATAAAGCCATCCTCTCCTTTAATGCAATGAAATGCACAAAAGCTGTTGGCACACAGTATAAAACATTTTATCAAGACTGCAGTCTACCTGCTAATGGTGTGCAGGATCATCTCTACTGAGGCTTTGGAAACTTTTAGCTTACTGTTTAAAGAGCTCACTGCCCAGCACCAGACAGCCAGCAAGGAAGAAAGCAAAGAAGAGCATTTAGCAGTCTAACAGATAGATATTTCCCTCAGGTGTTGACAGAGAAAAGTAAAAACAGAGCAAAAACTGGACAGAATTTCCAAGTTTGCAGTAAGAAATTTAAATGTTTAACTGGCTTTCTGGCACAGAAAGTTGGGAAAACCTCACTAATGCCGACCTCAGCCAGCAGAGTGATAACTTTTATACTAGCCTATGCTGCTAGTTAGCATTTGTGTGTCTACTGCCTGGTGCCTATAGTGATATAGTGTGTTTGCATGCAGCGTAATAAAAGTGTCCAACAAAGTGCTAAACACTGCAGTCCCTCAGAGCAGGCTGTAAAAACAGGTAAATCTCCATAAACCTTCAACATTTGACGTACTGAACTGCAGTCAGCTTCATCACATGTCTTAATTGTGTATATATTATGTCTAATTATGTTAGAGCAGAGGGTCTGTAACTGTAACCAATCAATAAATAGATGATTTGTAAAGACGGATTTCTCTGAAAACTTCTGTCCTACTTGTTGTGACTGTCTGAAGCAGTCTGCAGCGTACAGTCTCTATAGAGAACACTTCTTATTCAACCAGGGGAAATGGCAAAGATGGATGAAGGTATGGATGGTGAACGGAGGGATGACTAACCAGTCCTAAAGTGCCATGGTAATATCCGTCAGTGTTGTGTATTTCTACATAACAAGTGTCCATCCACGAGGCAATCTCACCTCAAGAGAGTGATCTGTCTCTCCTCTCCCCTCTCTAAGAGGCTGAGGCTTTATCAGTGAGGCCATGATGAATTCTCAGCAGACACCCACTCCGTATGGGCCCTGAGTGAGCATGCATTTAAATGAACCCTCTCTTCCTCTGCCACGTACTACACAAGGATGTCTAAACTCTCTCTCTTGTCAAGCACTACATCAAACACAATAACAACAACCATCCTAGCCCTCCTTCATCCCCTCCCCTCCATTTTCTACCTCTTTCTTTAAGTCATTTTCTTCTCTGACATTTTTCTTTCTCGGTCCACATCACCAAAGACTCCTTTCATCTGCTTTTCATGATGGACTCATCTACATTTTTTAAACCATCTTACGTCATATCCGAGTTTGTTGCTGCTCTCAATCAAACCACAAAGAGTCGGAAGCCATCACTCTTAACCACCTTGTTTCTCGTCTTTTTTCTTCTCCCCAGGTTTTGAACCAGAAGGTGAGAGGCAGCGTCCTGGTGATCAGAGCATCAAAGCTGCCAGTCAGCCTCCAGGCTGGCGCATCATTCTCAGGGTGAATTAAAGCACTGTGAGAGCCCCTTCCTCCATGACCACTGCTGTTTAAAGCACAGCATATCAACTACTGGCCTAATTGCTACAAAAACATCTGGGCTTTCCTTTCAAATACTCAGATTAAAGAAGCATTTTTAATATTTTTGTCACACACAGTAAAAAGATACTGTGCAGTTTAACAATCTGAAACTGTTTCATGATAAACCATAAACTGAAACTATAGTCCTTGTTGCAGTGACTTGATTCCTAAGTATTTGCCTGTGTTTTCACTCCCCTACTCACTATATAGGGCCCTAAGTAATGTGTTCAACACTTTGTAGCAATGTCCAAATATCTTATGAGAATTTGTAGACACAACATCGTGCCCATAATTTATCACACAACGCTTAATGTGAAGTAATCTACATGTGATGGTCACTGCTGTAGTGCCGTCATGCATTGTGTGTGATATTTATTTAGCTGCTGGCAATGTGGAGCATTTTAATTATGCAACAGCAATGAGACAATTAATGTCACAGAGAAAATGAGTAGTATCCAAAATGTATTTTTCGTTTTCCAGATGAGCTTACTGTATAAGCCCCTACAACAAGCTCCAGTAAGGAATAAGTTAGTGATTTCAGAACGTGATTTTACTTAAACCTAACCCGATTTTTCTTTAACAACACACCTTAATCAGTAGTTTTTAATGCCTAAACCCAACTGTGACTGTAAGAAATACATGACCACAAGTGACAAGTAATGTTCATTGCATTCATGTAACAACAACAAAGCAACAGTATCATGGGAACATGATCCCTGGACTCCTGGATTAAAGTCTGCTAGAGAGTTAGCATCGTTCAGACTGGAGAAAGTCAATCTGGCAAGAGTGAGATCGAATCCTGATGGCTTTTAAGCTGGATACGTTCAGACCTACTTTCAAATCACACACGTGTCCATGCTCAATCAAACTCAATCTGGTGTCTTTGCTGTCCTCCAAACTGGCAGGTATCACGTCGGAAAATTCAGACCCTGTTCAGACCGGCGTAGGATCAGGTGTACACATGGATCATGCGGTTTCTTTTGTGTCATTCGTTCTTTCCTTTTTTTCTGGTCTGGAACGCAGATGATTCATTTGTAGCCATGTTCCCGAATCCCACTCTAGCCAGATTGATTACACAGGTCTGAACGGGGTCTTAGTGCCACCAACCACTCATCCGCCTTATATGGACATTAGTGGCTTGATCCCCTGGTCAGATGCCACATTCTTGGTGCGTTCTGGCCATTCAGTATACATGTTACCATGGCTCATATTTGTGGGATGTACATGCCAACCAAATGTCATTTTTTGTGAGTATATGTTGTGAGTAGAATCCAGTAAATCAATTTGATTTGCAAAGAAGTTACCAGTGGAAGCAACAAGATGCACGCCATGAAACTCCACCTGGGTGTATTACCATAACTGCCAATCAAAGCAGAAGATAATAATAAATACTTGGGACGACTGTCATTTGACCCTGGAGTGCTGACTGTGCCCTTTTCCACCAGATGTTGGCTGGTGTTAGTGGATTTTGTGTGATTAATTAACAAGGTTTGTAGAGCTGTCAAGTAGTGAGATGATAGATCATCTGTGGAAAAAAACAGGATGATATCTGCTCCTTCCATGTCCACTGATTCAGTGTACAAAACTGCTGGTAGCTCCTACCTCCAGCCAGTGGAACACAATAACTTCACACCACATTGGATTTCCCTCAATTAAACCGCTGAAGTCATTGTTTCACAGGAAATTGAGGAAAGTTCCAGAAAACGTGTGGTAATTATTCATAATCCCAACAATTTGAGTGCAGCTACCTCATTTGGCTCAGTAATTTTGGCTTTTCTGAAAATTTCTTGCATACATTTGCACATTAATGTGGCCTGCTGTATGCGGAAAGGCTGAGCTTTCCTGTGTGATGTCTCACACAGTGGTGCGGCCCAGTCGGGAGGCAGGGCCAGCTGAGACACTGTTACGACCCTGGCTCAGGGGGTAGCAACATGACAGCACAGCAAGTGGTTTAAAATAAGATTTACATTTATTTACAAATTAATTTACAACGGAACTAACAAAATAAACAAGGTGGTGTGGTGTGGCTCTGCTCCTTCTGGCTGAGAGAGAGAGAGAGTGGAGGAAGGGCCTTCTTATACCCTCAGCAGATGACCAGGTGCAGCTGATTAGAAGGTCCCTGTTGATTGGGCATCTGAAACAAAGCACAGAACCAACCAAAAAAACGAACACCCCAGTGGACGTAACACCTCCCCCCATAGAAGAGATGCCACACAAGGCATCTCATATTTTCCATTAAACATCATTCAAATTTCAGCCCCAGCAGACACCACATCTACTTAATTTACAAAGACATGCCAAAATACTTTGAAAGAAAGACCTTAACCAAAATGGACAGTTTTTAATCATCAAAATGTGTTTTTTTTTTACTCCAAGTGTCTGCACAGAGTAGTATTACTACACACAAAGGGGCAACATCATGTGCTCTCTTCACTAAAGGTACTAAATTTGCCTTAAACCAACTGAACTTTACCAATAGGTTTCCTTAAACAACGAATCATCTTCAGATGCACACAAAACAAAACCCATAAAACTAAGAGCTACACGAATGGGTTTTCAGAAACAAATGGCATTACTGCCCACGAATCATCTGAGGATGCACACACAAAGAAACCCAGCTACACAAAGTTCATTAGTAAAAGCCACACAAAACTTAAGCACCATAATGAAGCCGCAGAACTCCCTGCCAAGTTGCAGACACTCAACTTAACAGTTCAAGCCAGCCACAGTCCTCCCAAGAAACAAAATTGAAAACGGAATACTAACAAAACTCAAAAAGGTAAACCCCAGTCCCTGACATCTTTCAGGACTTCCTTATGCCTAACTGTCTTCTGTGAGGCGTGCCGGGCTCGAGGCAAAGGGCTACACAGTGTGTCCGGCTAGTCTTAAGCAGCCACACTGTGCAACATACCCCCAACAGGAACTGATGTTCCCACCCAGGATTACCTCAAAACAAAAAAGGCAAAACAACAAAGTAGTAAACCGACGGAAGAACTGACAGATCAGTCCAGCTGGTTCACTCGGCGCCTACCTTACCAGGGTTTACCACAAAAAGGGAAGGACAACCTACACACCACACCACATTAAAATAAACTCAATAACACTTGCCATGCCTCAAAAAGTAACAAAATGGTTTCAGAAGATCCCGGACGAGCCCCCATATGTTACGACCCTGGCTCAGGGGGTAGCAACATGACAGCACAGCAAGTGGTTTAAAATAAGATTTACATTTATTTACAAATTAATTTACAACGGAACTAACAAAATAAACAAGGTGGTGTGGTGTGGCTCTGCTCCTTCTGGCTGAGAGAGAGAGAGAGTGGAGGAAGGGCCTTCTTATACCCTCAGCAGATGACCAGGTGCAGCTGATTAGAAGGTCCCTGTTGATTGGGCATCTGAAACAAAGCACAGAACCAACCAAAAAAACGAACACCCCAGTGGACGTAACAACACAAAGATTGGTTTTGTTCTCCTTTTGCTGTGGAGCGCTTTAACACATTCAGCGTTACTGCCTCTTGTCAGTGGTGTTGTGATGGTAAACAAACACCTTTGCAGTGTGTGTGTGTGTCTGTGTGTGTACATGCATGTTTTTTTATGAGTTCTCTCCTGTGTGGGGCTGTTTGGGGTATGCCAAAAATATCCTAAAGAAATCAAGCTTTTAATTGTTACTTGGCACCTACCTACCTGTACGGTCTCATAAGACATTTAACCAGGCATCTCATTGAAACACAAGAAAATCAGCTCACCAAATGCCAACATACCTTCTGCAGCATCCATACATTTTATTTACCATAAGCTCCACATTTCCTAATCTCCTTGACGCTGTCACTCCACTCCTTCCTCTTGCCACTCAGTTCACATATTTTGATGTTTTCCACGTTTTTCCCACTAGTTGTTGTGCTGGCGGGGAGATATGGCCACCAGTGTCTGTGGCCGGCTCTGTGTTGTGCCGCGACTGTCTCCCTGAGATTTGCATAAATAAGCTCCCAGTCCCAGCATGCCCACGCTGTTGCCCAGGTGCAAGGACATTTGCATATAGAGCTGTGATAGGGCTCCCCTGGGTCCCCTCTGCAACTGCTGAGCGGGTAGGGGGCCGGCAGCACCACAAATGAGTTCTGAATTGGAACCTCACCGCTGCCCTCCATTTTATGTTTGTGGAGGCATGGAGCAAGGCAGAGAATGACCAGGGAGAGAAAAGGAAAAGATAAAAAAAAGGAAGTGAGAGAAAGATAGACACAGGGGTAGCATATGGCAGAAGGCACAAACAGCAGCAACACAGACCGCTGGTTAGATATGAGTAACCCATATGTTTGATTTGTAACTCGCCTTGTTGCTGATTATTGACTCCAGGGTGGATCAATCAGTTGTTTATCTACATCACGTAATGAAACCCATAATGACTTTCAACAGCTCTGCTGATATATTACCCCATATTGTGTTGGACACCAACCAAAAGCAATATCAGCCACAATATGTCTTGACTTTCTCTGATTCCCATCATGCTTTTCCATTACCATGGAGTCTCAGTGGCCTTTTGAATCAGCAGAATATGGTTTGGGAGGCAGGGAGCCCAGCCCGGTCCTGATTAGTCACATGCCGCTCCTCTGACAGTACTCTCTCCATCTGAGCACCATCGAGCCGTCTTCTCATTCAAGAGACAAGTTCTGATGGGATGCCAGCCAAAGGAGTCTAGTGGGATCTGCAAGGAGATCCTGCAAAAGAATAGATGCAAAGAATCACAAATATTACACAAAAATCTAAGTATGGGGATTTTTCTTTATAGTGCTTAAAATATTCGATTATTCTTAAATGTTATAGCCCAGTATTATCACTATTTCAGTGGTTAATATAGATAAAATGCAAAAGACATTAACTTTTGTTGTGTTTCAGATCATTCAAAAGGAAAGAAAAATAATGAATAATGAATAATGAATAATGAATGAATGAATGAATGAATAAACTTCATGCAGTCATTTTCTACATCAGACTCTTTACACAAAGAGATCTGTTAGGGCATGCTGGCAACACAACTCCTTGGACCAAATGAGAAGTAGATTCAGCCCAACATGTCAACAGACAGCGTTGGCAAAAAATGAATTTGCCAGGTTTGTCAAATTGTCTTCTTTTACTCTAGGCCAAAGACCTATCAATCCACATGTTTTTGCTTTAGTTAGATAAAGAATCTGCTCACAATTTACAGCAGCTACTTGTATAGTATACAATGAATACATGTTATTAATCAGGCAGAAACACACACCTAGTGTATATTACCATTCTAAACTTACGAAAGAGATAAATATCAACATGAAATAAACACATTGTACGGTGTCTATGGTTGCAAAAACATTTTGACCTCAATTACCAGAGCGTGTCTGTCTAACCAAGCCAGTAAGAACTCAGGGTCAAACACTAAGGTCTTACTCTTGTCAAAGACGCTTGAAAGGTCAATGAACACCATCATTAGCAGTTTTCCTTATTCTAAAATATTTCACATTTAAAACACTGCTGCACAGAGACGAAGATGACCCTTGTAATCAACAGTAGCTGGGGTCACATACACACTAAAGTGCTGAGGCAACACACAATAAATGAGAGTTCAGACTCTGGATGTGGGTGAAGAGTGAAGGTGCTGCGCTGTGTTTTTTTAATGTCTGAGTTTATAGCCACACTGTTCACAACACACACAACCTAAAGTGTGTAATCATATGTGATCTGTGCATGGATGGGCATTTTTAACCAGTCTGTAAGAGATCGCTTCCTTTTTGGTGCCAACCCCTGGAGGCTGTGGATGGTACTGCAGTTCTGGACAATGAGCTGCATTTCTCTCCCCTGGTGTGTGCCTGCTTTCTAGTCAAAACTGGAACCTGCCCAACATAACATTATCAACAATGCATAAACCCAGCATCAAACAGCCTTTTTGCTGTTCATACAGGATTCACTCACTTTATATGATTAGCCAAAGGGGTTTTACATGAAATGATCAACTGTGTATGATCAATCAATTTATTGTGCATGATTGATACAGTATGTTTTGTCTTGCAAAAGGACTCTGTTGTGCCAAACAGGCTGAAAATTGCTTCTCTAAAGGACACCAAAAGCTCTGCTATTGATGTCTGTCTGCGGCTGGCATGACCTCCACTCCAAGTCTATTCAGGGCCTTTTGTTTGCTTCTTTGTTTGGCTCCAGGCTCTAATGGCAATCAAAAGGGACACGGTGGTCGTTCTCAGTCCTCAACACTAATGACATTGGCACCGAGGCAGACAGACAGCGTTCATCCAATCCTCTGGCCTCCCAACACGGTCTCATCGCCGCACACCGAGCCTCAGCAGAGTCTCTTCGGAGAGCTCCCATTTAGCCATTCTCTGTGATTTCCCTCTCAGGAAACAACCAAATCATTTTCTCATAGACACGCTCATTAGCTGACAGCCCGTTCTCTGCCAGTTTCAACATTTGAATATTCCCGTGTGTACCTCAGCAAACATCGGAGGTCTCATCGTTTCCAACCAAAGCCAGAGCCGACATGCCAGCAACACACTCCAAGGAAAAAGATCTAGATGCCAAAGCAATAAGATGAAGTAGAAAAAAAGAATGGCTCAAATATTGTGATAGTCATTGATGTGATGAGAATATGTCAGAATGTAATTAGACATTTGGTTCAAGGGAGAGGCATATTAAACCAATGACAACACTGGATTTATGAAGGCAAGGGGCAAACCTGAGAATATTATTATGTTAAACACAAATTTAGGTAGAAGCTTTTAGCATGGATAGACACACATATGCCATCAGTTTCAGTGAGTTTAGAGCCTGAGACTGATTTTTATTTCCCTAATATGTTCTGCAGTAAATCTGCATTGTCTGAGGCTATTGAAATACAGAGAAAGAGAGATCAATATAATAGGTTTGGCACCTGGCCAAAATCATCCCTGACAATGTGCGAGGCAGGCATTTGAAATCATCGGTGCATATCCGTGTGTTTGGGGGATAAAAATAATTCCTCGCCTCTTTGCCAGGGAGCGAGAGGCACAATGCCCAGGTCTGAAGGGAAGGGTGCCACATGGGTCTGCAAATTGGCTCAGGCGATCAGACACGGGCATCTCATTTTGTAGAGGAGAAGAAGAAGAAGAAGAAGAAGTAGAAGAAGAAGAAGGAGGAGGAGGGGTGGGGTGGAGGGTGTGTGTGTGTGTGTGTAAAAGTGGGTGTGTGTGTGTGTGTGTGTGTGTGTGTGTGTGTGTGTGTGTGTGTGGGGGGGGGGGGGGGGGGGGGGGTTGTGGGGGGAGATGAAGATGGGAGGTCTGTAGTGGGAGGGGGGGTGGAATGGGGGGACAATTCCAATGATTTCCCCAACCTGGCACAGTCCAGGATGTGGATGGCTGCACTGGAGAGGAACTGCAACGGGTTTATTTGGCTCTCAGTTTGTTTCTTTATTGGGAGAAGAGAGAGTAGAGAGAAAGGGAGGAGGAGGAGGAGGAGGAGGAGGGATGGAGGGCGTCTGTTTCTTGTCAGAGCAGTCGGACGAGGGAGGATGTTCAGAACAAATTATTTCATTCAGACTGAACTGAAAATCAATCCCTTACATTTGCAAACATTTGCAGTTAAAGTTGCCAGTCATGAATAGAAAGTGCACAAACCTGAATGCTGAGGAAGTCATTTAATTCTTGCGGAGGCTGGCTGATAACATTAACCTCCAGTGTGATGTCAATTTTAATGTCAAACGTTTTAACTTATGGCAATTATCTCATAGTTATGAAAGGAATGCCAGATTTAAACACCCCGTAGTATTAAGCTGCATACACACCTTTAGAAAACGTACACACAGGCATCCATCCTCCTTTTATTTTACACATGTCGGCTTTTTATGTGCATGCACTGACACATGCTTGGCTAACCGGATACTCTTTCACACAAGCATGCACACGCACACAAACACCCACGTGCTTCCCGTGCAGGTACCTTTGGCACCCTACAGACTAGGCTGCTCCCGAAGAAGTCTCAGCGGGAGTGCTAGATTAAAAATGACAATCACTCGGGGTGCACGGCAAACACCACAGGAAACGCAGGTGCCTTTGTTAAGAGACACCCAGCGCTCTAAAGGGCCTAATTATCTGCTGTTATTTTGGCAGTTATCAGGCAGAGAATAACTCCCCTGCTCAGACTCAGACTCACACAGCGAAAAATTACTCACTCGCTCACAGTGAGGTATTATATTGCACCACTGACAAGGTATGAATATTATATGCTGTGTTGGAATTTCACTAGAATTTTCACAATAGACTCTTGTGGTTTCCTGTTTTGTACAGAAAGGAAATTATTAGTATCACCCCGATCGTTAAAAAGCCCCAAGTGTAATGACTTTGAATTGCACACAGCATATTTTCCAAAACAACTGCCAGGTGTAGGATATGAAAATTTGGCCAAAGTTTGAATGAAAACACAAAATAATGCTGACTTAACAGCAAATTAATCATAAACATGAAATGCATAAAAACAGAGGGAGACATTAAAAACACTGTCTCCCCCCCCATCAACCCACCCACCCTCTGCTCTCAAGGGCTAGGTGGCACTGTTGGGCATGCTTTCAGACGTGTGCATACATATCCTGGCCTCAGCTCATGAACAGATAATTGGACAGTTTTATGGAGGATATGAACTCTGAAGGGGAACTTAAGCCATCTAATCATTGGCATTCAGCGTATGCTATTCATATGCATAAATACAAATAAAACACATTCTTTGTCTGCACAAAGAGAGGCCTTACTGAAAAGGAAGTCAGACTACAAAACACCCACATTTCTCTGAAATTGAGCCAAAGATTAGGCGAAGTAAATGACTTCAGGTAGAGAAAGCACATCCGAGTTGGAGATTAATCAATATAATATGTGATCCATAAATGCATTTTCTTTTTGTGCAACAGTGCTTTGTGTGTGTTTTTTTAAGCAGCCCTACAGAATTTGTAGCGCCTATGTTATGATTAAATCTAAATGTACTGGGAGCTCAAATGTGTTTCGTTTAGGTTTTATATATTTCAAGTACTCATACTGGGCTGTACTGGTGAATCAATTGTGACAAACCATGAATAAAGCATACTTTTTTTTAGTTCTCAGGATGCATTAAACACATTTGGATTTTTTTTTACATCATCGGCCTCTTTCACCTTTCAGCCAGAGACTTTCTGCCCTCATTCCCTAGCCACTAATGTAACCATCTCCATATAATATGCAGATAATGGTGCATCAGCGTGTCTTTTCCATGTCGCCCCTCGCTGCATTACAGTGGATCACAAGACATGGCCTTGCCCTGCAGGAATACAAGCCCCTTGTAATTGAAATGAATAAGAGAGGGAGGAACATGCCTACAGAGAGCCCAAACTTCTCGCTCTCTTGTCAGTATATTCAGTGGGGATCCAGCCTTTAGCTGGCACCGCCAGCCTCGGCAGCTCTATCATGGGGGCTGAGTCTCGTCTGCGTGGCTGATCGGAAGTGGCACGGTCGAGGAGAGGAGCTCTCAGCGTGGGGTGCAGGAATGGGGACAGTCCCCTACGGTCTCCTTGCTCCCCTTCCTCCCCACCACCACCACCTCCCCTCTTTCTCTCGTGTGCAAATGCACATCCATCTCTTATGATCTTTCGGTCTTCTTCTTTTCCCTCGCTATGATCTCCCTCTTCCTGTTTCCCTCCCACACTCTCTCGCTCCCTCTATCTGTTTCCTTCTATCTTTGTTTCTCTTGCTCTCTCCTTCCCCACGGCCCGTCCTTCCTTCATCTTAATCCCTCTTATTCCTTGAGTTTTCTACTCTCTGTGTCTTTTTATTTTTGTTTTTTTTGAGAAATGAGTTTTGGATTCAT
Source organism: Parambassis ranga (assembly GCF_900634625.1). Lineage (NCBI taxonomy): Eukaryota > Metazoa > Chordata > Actinopteri > Ambassidae > Parambassis > Parambassis ranga. Next base: position 8,755,232 of record NC_041043.1, read on the forward strand.
AAGAAACAGTAGCCCCAGTGTGGGTATTGCAGCACCTGTTAAACTTTGTAGAAAGAGTTATTCACATCTTTTATCTCTTATGCTGGTGTTGGACACATATACACACACTTCTCATCCTCTCAGTAACTTGCTGAAGTTTTAATATTTCACCGTACCTGTTTTTTTCTGTCTCACTCTGCTCTTAAGTCATTTGCTTGAGGTTTCTGCAGAAGCAAAATAGATGCACATAAGGTAGTTCATGCACCCATGGCACACACTTGCTCCCCGCCTCTTCCACAGACACACACACACACATGCCTCTCGCCTCTTTACTCTTCACCCATCTGTGGGGGCAATTATATGCCCCCCTCTCATCCCGGCGCAGCCACACACACACACACACACTCAGCAAAACCACATTCATCCCTCAGTGCACCTGCATCCCTCATGTTTCTAACAGTCCCACAATGCCCTCCGTCTACCGGCCTACAACACCCTGGTTCCTTTGAGAGCAGATCATTGTCATCTCTCTCTCTACTCTCCTTCTATCTGCTCCCCACTTTGGTGACATGCACATTATTTATTTTATGACTGAGGACTCAATTTAAATTCCTTTTCTCCATCAGTCACATGCCACACAATTGCTTTCTCCTTATCTACTGGAGTGTCCTTTTTACAACACATCAGGGCACCATAACACACCAATAAATTCTACTGTTTCTGTATTCTTTCCTACTGCGGTTTAAATTCATCCAGATGGGGAAAGTGGCTATGAAAAAAAAAATATTACAGTTTTCTCCTCCGTATATCAGTCTGATAGTTGTAAACAAGTAGCTCCTCCTCAACTTTCATTTTTTTTGTAAGTTTTGTAAGACTTCCTGCAGGAGAGAAATAAACAAGCTGATTATTATTATTTTTGTTTCCTTGTTATTCGGGAGCTTACTTGATAACTTTGCCAGCGCAGAGGACAAACTTGTGTACACGTGTCGGGGTGACATTGCTGACCATGTCCAGCGGCCCAATTACCTCTCTCCAAATATGGCTTACAAAGCTGGGCCGGTGTATCTGTACACATGGTGTCTGTTACTCCCCAATTATTCCTGCATAAGCAGATTGTGTGGAACATCAAACTGGGGATGTGATGGCTCGTGTGCGGGCTGCCTCCAGCAGAGTGCTCTTTCTTTCCTATCATTTGATCTCGTATTGTAATCCCAGGTGCTTTGAATAATTTATAGGATACAGCTTCTCGTTAAACAATAATTTATATGTGTCTATGAGAATTGATTCCACAGGAATGCACATCTAAATAATGAGAGAAACTGCTGCATTTCATCTGTAAGAAGCAGCAGAGGGATAATAATAGCAAAACAAAGGCACTTCAACAACAACAGCTGTAATAATAATAATAATAATAATAATAATAATAATAATAATAATAATAATATATGTACAAGTTAAACTACACTTTTCTTGTGGCTACTGTGTGAATAGACATAAAAGTGTAATAATGTAAATTGCCGTTGTCAAGAAAATCAAAGCATGAAAATATAAACTCGACATGACATTAGTGTCCACATTTGGACATTTGGCTCACTGTCATTTCGTCCCCTCCTTCACTCTCAAGCCCCAATATGCTGCATTTTCCTATTCACATCCTACTTATCAATTCACAGGAGAGGACCATACTCATGCATGATAAATATATTGTTAATGCAAAAAGCTTGTATCGCCCAGTGCCAGTGCCCTAAGAGAAATGATGCAACTGATTCCTTCTCAGGCGGAACAATCAAAACTGCTCATCAGAGAAGAAGACGTGAAAGGGGGCACGAGGATGCGAACCAGACAGAGGTCACACAGTTCACGTTGTGTTTTTAAAGACACCTGAAAAAGAAAAAAAATGAATTGACCGCTTTCACTTATTTATTTGTAAAAGTTTTTTTTTTTTAAAATGTGTTGCATTGTAAGATAACAGAAATACTTTCTGAAATGAGGCGTTCACACCTGACACCTCACAGGTTCTCAGACTTTGAGTGAAATCTGACAACAACAACAGAAAAAGAAAAAAAAACACTTCCTGTGCAGTTTACGTTATAGCTTAAACAGTAGAGCGGCATGCATAACAATGAATAAGAAAATGTGGTGTTGGGTAAGGTGCAACACTGTGAAGAAACTTTTACTGGGACCTCTGTAAAGGAGGAAGTTTGCTCGCTTTTTTACAGGAAGTGCTGAGGACCAATTATCCAGAAGTGTGACGCTGTCAGAAGTCTCCAGGTTTTGTCAAGTCTTCTGACACCCTGCCAGTGTTGTTCTCTGGGAAATGGAACTGTTGAGATTTTTTTTCCCCCTCCCCAAACGGAATAGAAAAAAAAAAAACACTGAATTTGTGAGTAGCCTAAGGGTCTGGATTTAACTTCTCCTGGTCGATACATTTTTAATTATCATTTTTCAGAATATGTGATAAGCATTCTGTGTTTGTTTGGAATCCTTTTTTTTCAGATTTTTTTTTATTTTCTTTTTTTTACATAGTCTTGAATTGAAATATCTGACATTAAAACGTGTAAACGTCCCTCATTAGTGACAAGATTGGAGATGTCATTGCTATCACATGGAAATCAGAAAAATAAGATGATAAAACGTAGATTAGCATTTTAGAACTGCCTGCATCTAGTGCATCATTCTGCTTCAAAGAAGAAAAAGATAAATGATGATGCCATTAAAAGTGAACTAATTAAGGAATGCTTCTTTTAAAAACTCATTAACTGCACCCTCATTTACATAATGATGCATATTAATTAAGTTTTAATGAATCTGAGCTTCCATCAAGTCTCCTCTCCTTGGCAGTGGAGCCATCTCTACAAATGAATAAACACTTCTCTTAAGTATATTTCTCCCTGCAAATGGGAAATGGGTTTTAAACAATAGCAACAAACAAACAAAAGCCTTCAATCTCTGCTCAGTCAAAATGCACATAATCCAAGGTCAAACTTCAACAGCAAAGTCTGCACACGCTCCCACTGGTTAAAACTAAAATAGCGATTTACTGTAATTCTTTTCCTCATAATAAATAAATGTATCGGGAGAAACATTTCAACACTCACTTTTTTGTTTTTAAAGAAAATTAGCAATTCCTCACTGTGTCTATATAGAGGAAAGTATATAGTGACAGGCTATGGGTTGCCTTTAATGAGATGCATTTTAAATTAGAGCGCACCTCTCACATTGCCAGCTGGTGCCTGCTCAGGTGCTTCTGTGTTGTGAATGACGGAATGCACACACACACACAGAGAGAGAGAGAAACACACACATCATCATCATCATCATCCTCTGTCCCTAGCATAACACATAAAAAAACCCTCTAGCAAAAAGAGATTTCCTCACAGGCTGCCTCTGGTGTTTGAGTGACTCCTGTTAATCCTGGCTTCACTCTTTAATTATTTCATTGCTCTTAGTGAATTGAAAACCATTAAGAGACAAGTTTTCTTAACCAACAGAAAAGTGTAAGTTTTTCTAAGAAGCAGAAAAAAAGAGCCACACAAAGAAAAGCTGGCTCTCTGCTGCAGAGAAAGAAGGAAGCCCTCATTCTGTAAGTTACAGTTTCCTTTTGTGAATGATTGTTTCTGAAAATGAGTAAATTCTATCAGATGTTTGGCAGGAATAACAGCCGCTGTAAAAAGACAGAAGTGTGGTGTCTGTCTTCCAGATGAACACTGTCTCGTTGGCGTGTTTGTTTGTGTGCCCTTGCGTCTACCCAGCTGGCACGTGTGGCGGGGCAGGTAAAGCGGGAAGGAAGGTGCTGGCGAGGTGCGAGCAGCCAGGCAACGCTCTGAGGCAGATGAGCTCGGCGGGGTTAAAGGTCATAACGATCAGATGACTGGAACTACAGAGGGAAAGGGTGTAGCCATGTAGGGAAAATGGGGGAAGCAGATGCCCGTTAATTAGGGGAAATGTGACGGACAAGATTTGATCAGCGAGGGGTACGGCTGCCTCCTGCAGCACGGCAGCTGTTGCGAGGGGGGATGCTGGTGGGGCTGGTGTGTGTGTGTGTGTGTCTCTGTGTGTTTGTGTGTGTGTGAGAGAGTGAGTTCCAGTCCCCACAGGGCACCGCCACACTTCACAGACATGCCAGGAACCGTCCGCAGGCCAATGCAGTGCCCTACGGAGAGAGACTATTTACAGCACAATACAATTCAACTCATTAAACTCTCAGATGAAGTTGTATTTGTCAGTGTTGACTCTTTGTAGGAAACTTGATTTGTTTCTGTGAAATTTATACATCCATGGCACAGTTTGGGAAGGAAATCTTTTTCGCTGTGGATTAATGTAGCTTGTAGGCATGAAAACATCAGCTAGCATGAATTCAAGCCATTAGTTTCCTATCTGTTCGTGTGAACGGGATTTAAACTATTACCGCTTCTTATTTTGTTCCTGCGCACAATTTTTAAGACGTTTCCTCGCTGCCTGAAAATTATGGCTGCTTCTGTGTGGGCAACATATATCAAACGTTTATCATGTCAGAAAACTAGCTGTGCACTAGCGAGGGAGTATATTATTGAGTCAACCGTGCAGATTTTTCTGGAGTTTGTCATACCTTGAAAAAAAACACCCTTCTAAAAATAATTTATCATTCTTTCAAATCTTTACCTTGCTGCTCTGAGTCAGACTTTGATAACCACTGACCTAGACATTTGCCGGCAGCCCTTCTCTGACGGCCTCTTTGTCACTCTATTTCTGAAAACATGAATATCCCACGCTATCTGTCACTTTTGTCCTTTTGGTTGTGAAAACAGTGGAGTTTCAGTGAGTAACTTCTCCACCAATGACTCTCTCCGCCTGCCTGCCTGCCTGGGTGTCTGTCTTTCTGCCTCCTTGTCAGTGTCTTTTACTTTCTATCTATGGTCGTGTCAGGAAGTGTGTTCATGCTTTTTTTTGCCACCGTTGTAATGTTCCCGTCTTGTGCTTGTAATTAGCATGCAGCGAGACAAACCTGACATGATGTTTGACAATGCTGACAGACGTTACTAATGCACACAACTATGATGATTTTTGACGTTGTACAACATGAGAAAGCATCAAAATAGACAACTTTTTTTTTTCTTTAAAAAATACGTTTGCTGGAAAACAATGAAAATAAAGAGAACTTTATTGCATTGTGGTCCAATATGTAGCTACAGATTTGCTGCTTTCTATTCCAGAAAAGTTTAGTGAGAGGTGTTTTACCATAAGTGAGAGTGAATACAGCCTTCAAACTTTGAAAATGACACAAAGTTAGCAAAAATATGATATGTCCACAAATGTAATATATTATTCTGCTTTTTTTTATTTGCGCTGTAGTTTCCACAAGTTTAAAAACATCCTCATTTGTTTCAATACCTCAAGACTTTTTGATACACTTCAGATGTTTTATGTTAAATTTATCATTTCATTGTTACAAGCAGCAGAATATGGCATGTATAAAAAAAATTTTGTTGCTGAGAAGAATCCCACCCCACTTCCTCCCCTCCTCCTCCTCCTCCTACCCCCCCCCCCCACGCCCACATCACCACCACCACCACCACCTATTAAAACTTATCTTTCTTTAATCAATTGTTAAATGTCATAGACAATCATCATTTAACACTGTCTTCCTGTGTGATTCTTTTTAATCTGGCTGTAAATAGGGCAGCCCTGTCTATCACTTCAGTTTCTGCCATACACCAGAGACTTAAGGTGTTTCAACAATAGCTCATGAAGGGGGAAAAAAAAGAGAAAAAAAAAAACAGACAAAAAAAAACAAAGAAGCACTTTTTTTTTCTCCCTCCTCATCTCAAATCCCCGCAGAGAACACCAAAGGTATGAAAAGTGAAGAAAGGAGGAAATAAATCCAGGCGATGATGAATAATTTGAATGTAGAAATGAAGCTGTTTCAGGAGTGAGTGAGATACCGCACAAGGAGCAGCCATGGGGAGCGTACAATTAGGTCACCCAAAATAAAACGCTATCCTCCAGAAAGTCTTTCTTGGAGTTGTCAAATTCAATATATTTCACTGCCAACAGAATTCTTGATTTGGTCTGTGAAGTGAGAGGGCGAAAGAAAAAAAAACAGAAGGCCTATATGAGAGAGAAAGAGAGAGAGAGAGAGAGAGAGAGAGCTCAGGACCACATACATTTCATAATTTATGTAAAAAATGAGGACTTTTCATTTAAAGTCAGACTATCCTCTTAGGAGGGGACAACAAGCAGAGCCATATTGTCAAGCATGTGCTGAGGAGTGTGACGTGTCTCTGCAATAACACCTGATTTCATGAAGGCGTGTGGAGACATTGTTTGCTCTCAGTGGCTTTGTATTAGTTTTAATGACACTCAAAAAGAGCCCTCACCACTGAGCACACATGTGGCCGCCACGGCACCTCATGTACTGGAGCGTGGTTACAAAACTTTGGTGGCGGCGGAAAGTTTACAAAGCATCAATATGATGACAAAAGTCAACAAACAGCCCCAGCCAGCCACCATCCCATCATCTCTCTCTCTCTCTCTCTCTCTCTCTCGCTGTCTCTCTCTCTCTCTCTCTCCGCACGACACCCAACAGGAAGGCAAGGCTCCTCCGGAGAGCACGATACGGCTCGTCTCCAGGTGACAGATATGTCACACCACCTAAAACCCTGTGGCACAATTATACCTCTGTCGCTCTGAAGGGAGAAGGAAGGAGGGGAGTAGGGTGGGGGGCATGGGGGTGGGGGGGTGGGGTGGATGTTGGGTACAGAGCGAGAGTGAGTGAGTGAGAGGAGAAGTGGAGGGTGTGCGGGGTTGCTGGTGCTGCTGGATGCTTTACTCCTGGCTTATTCAAAGAGACAGCCCAAGGGATGCCTCTCGCTCTTCTAACAAAGCACTTCTTTTTTTTTTTTTTTTGCCTTTTTTTTTCCTTGAGTATTGCTGGGTGTGCTCCAGTCAAATCCTCTGGGCCCCAGTCTTCCCCCTCAGCCATTTGAGGATGCCTCAGAAACTTTTTCTCGCAGACACTGGGCCTGTTTCAGAGCTGATGTTTCAAATGAATATTACAATGCTGCTGTGGCCATGCAGAGGGGTTACTTGGGGAGTGAGGATAGATGGCGGTTTAATGTCAGCCTCGCAGCAGAGGGAGTGTCACTTAATTCACTGTAGCAAGCTGCACAGCGGTGACAGCCCGCTTCAGCTATACTTTAAGGAAATTTACTAAAACATTTCAAGATTCTTGATGAGTTTTTCCTTCACTCAAACTTGAGTAAAAATCTCATTTTTTCCCTATAAATGCAAATAAATCTCACAATTCTATACACACTCACACTTACACACAGTTTGTATTAGCTCCTTCTGACATGTGATGACTTGGGAGTGCCTAATACGGGCCCACGGCTTTAACAATGCATGAGTGAGGGAAAGAGAGAGGGGACGTGCTCGCACTCCAACTAGGTCAAACTGTCTAAGGAACAAAACAGAACAGACCTCAAGTTTGCGGAAATCATTACAGGAAAACAAACTTGTCACTCGCTTGACACCCTTGACTGTTTTGCTTTCCGAAGCAGAGAACGATAATAATAATAATAAAAAAAAAAAGAAATCTCCATTGCAAATTAGCCTCTATGGTTGTGAAGTTTTCCCCCGTTTGAAATGCATATCAAAAAGCCAGCCAAAGCCACAACTTACCTTGTCGTTGACATCGGGGGACAGGAGAAGAAAAAGCGCTTTTTCTCTTCCAGAGCTGGTTTCGATTGTATACACAAGCGCCACAAAGGAAGATAAACCAGAGGCATACATTCATAAAATATACATCTGCTTCTTTGTCTTTCGTTAAGATCTTCAACAAATAGTGCTGATGCAAGAAGGACAAAAAGAGAGAAGGTTACGGGGTGTTTGAGGAATACAATCGCAACAGAATGACTTAACTTCCTGTATTTTATGAATTACTTCTAATCATGGAAAGACACTCATTTATTCTTAAAGAAGCTTTGAGGGCATTTCTCAGGGTAGAAAGCTGACTTTTACTCTGTACGCTGCTCATGTTTCTACAAGACTTCCCGCCACAGTGATAGACGTATGTGTGTATTATCTTATAAAACATGTTGATTACGTGATATCAGCCATTTCCTGGTAGTTTATTAACACCTGTCAGCTGAATGTCTCTGTCAGTTACTCACTAGCTAGCAGGCTGTTTCCTCACCTTGTCTGTCCACGCCTGCATGCATGGCCATGCTGCCACTCTATATGTGTGTGTGTGTGTGTGCGTGTGAGTTTGTATATATATGTGTGCCTATGATTGCCGGTACAGGAGAGAGCGGCGGGAGTGACAGAGCCCCTCCCCAAGGTCACGTCCAAGGAGAGGCGAGCCAATTACTATGCAGATCAGAGCTGATGGCGTTTAAGGGGATTGCTCCGATGCAATCACATTAGCTGGCCAGAGAGGAATCTCCAAGCTGACCCCAATCACAAGGGCTACAGCGCCTGGGTCAGTCAGGATGGAGGACTGCCGCCCATGTTTTCTTTTCACAAAACACTTTTTCCTTATCTCGAGCAGGCACGTGATTATCAAGTCAAACAAGCCGTCTCCACCACCCCGGGCTTCCTACAGGCGTGCACTTGAATATATATATTTTTTCAGAATGTATATGGATGGCAGCACATACAGTACATAGTGGCACGTGGGCATTTTTTTTTTTTATGAAAAATAATGCTGCCGGATGGAAGACTGACACAGACACACAAGAAAACACAACTCAACTATCTTCAGAGTTGACCACAGTTTTTCCACAGACATATATTCACACTTTTCTCGCCATCTATTTCTTCTCCCAGCTCCTCTCTTTCTCTCCCACTCGTCTTTCAGGTGAACGCCTGTCTGTGATCCGCCGCGGTCTTGGAGGGCAGATTGCAATTTACTCTCTCCCTGTGGGTGAGGTGTGTGTGTGTGTGTGTGTCCAGGTTGTAAATATGCCTCCTCTATCTGTTTTTTTTTTCTTTTCTCTCCCTCTGTTGCACCCTTTCTCTCCTCCGTCAGTAGTTTCCCTGCTGCCCATATGGCCAGTAATGAGACTGAGTCTGATCAGGTCGCCCCGGTGTTCCTGGAAAGATCTCACTTGAGCCACTGGCCCGTAATGGAATCTGCATCTAATGCATACATAAATCACACCTCTTTCAGGACATTTTCATATGCATAATGTCTTCCAATCCCCCCTCCCTTCCTTCCCATTCCTCTTTCTGTCTCTTTCCACCCAATGAGCTTTGTATGGAGGGATGCGGGAAGGAGAGGTGGGGGGGTGAGGTGGTGCTGGAGAGGAACGGCGAGAAAAAAAAAGGGAGAGGTGATGAGTCTCTTTTTTGTGCCTTCTTTCAAAGAAAGAGAGAGACCTGTCTGTAATTCTCTGGTCCTGTCTATTGTGCTGACAAGACTGCCTGAGTGGTGAGATGATGCTAAGATTGGGGAGGATCTTCTTTAGGTGGCTGCTCGGCATCTGTTCTCACTGTCTGCATCCTGTGTGAATGTATGTGTGTGCAAAAACAGAGAGAGGGGGAAAGAGAGGGAGAGTGAGAGAGAGAGAGAGAGAATAAATAACAATAACTAAAAAAGAAAAACTGAAAGAGAATTTGTCAAACCTGCACATTGGTTGGACTTTGGGGTAGGTTTAAGAGGGACAGTTGCTATGGCCTCTCTTTCTGTTTCTTTCTACCTCTCTCTCTTCCTCTCCCTCCTTGGAGGCTTTGTTATGTTAATGCAGACGGATGTGGCGGATTCACAGTGATTTTTCATCTGCCGGTGACGAGAGATAAAAGGCGAGTGACGAGGTGTCGCGATCGTCCTCACTGTTCGCCTCTCAGTCACTAACAAGCTTCTGCATTGTACCTCCGCCATTTTCCACGTGCTCCATTTGCATCTGCAAGCCTCCACTTCATCCTCCCTCCTAAAAGTTTATGCCTCCTCGTTAGGGCCACGTAGGTGTGAGATTAAAATGTTGGGCACACTTTCATTTTCATAAGCATAGTGACTGTGCCAGTGTGTTCTTATGTGTGTGTGTGTACATGTGTAGGGCACATGTGCATTTGTGCATGCTTTAAAGGAGATATTACCATACAGCATCTATGCTAGTCAATGTTATTTATTTATTTGAGTGCCTCCTTAGCACGTGGCAGCCCCCCCCTTCTCCTGAAGGTGCTCTGCATCTCTTTAGATGATACAAGCTGCCATATCAGCACAGGCTAACCCATTCTTAATCACATTTGCATTTTTATTTTGAGATATTCCTCAAACGTTTGCATTATTGAGGATTTATGATGAGCTCTTCGCCTGATCCTCCATCAACTTCACTCATAAAGAAGGTTCTCCATAACTCATAGGCGGGTGGAATATGCTGTCCCCCCCTGAAGTAATTAGATAGCAGAATTCTGATATGGAAAGTTTGAATAAATCACTTTGTTTATGAGTGCTGAGGCCTTGAGAACAGGAGGAGTCAAAAGCGAGGCCTGTTCACACCACCCAAAAGAAAAGAAAAAGAAACTCCCAGCGTACAGTTTAGCTACAGTTCTGTTGAAGTGTAAAATTAGATTTTGATCTTTAGACATGAAACGTCTTATAGAAGATAATTGTGGTGTAATACAACGTGTGTTGCTGTTTCTCGCTGTTATGATAACAATGTACACTCATATCTGGGAACACAACAGTCCCGCAGGGCGAGAAAAAAAAACAAAAAGACACAAGCTATCAGATATCAAACCACCTAAACCAAATGTGTGCACAACCAGAATGTGTCACACAAAAAACTGTGACAAATGACAAGCACACAGCTGAACCAAGAAGCTGTTTGTATGCCACACATTAGATGATTCCTTTGACCTGCAGCATGAGCATCATGGCAGAAAAGAAACAAACTGGTTAAGTTAGTTCATTTTGGTAGGAATGTTATTGGCAGTGCAAATCCAGGGAGATATAGGCCTGTATATGTAACACTTTGTGTGCACTTGTGCATAAGTTCTGACAGTGTTCTGGTATAATATATGGCAAGTTCACAATAGGTCCGTGGATGCTCTCATTCATCCAGGTCATAGTCATGTCCGAGGGTTTAAAGGCAACTGGACCCAAGGAGACATTTCGTGGCTTCTTCAGTTCTGCTGCTGTTCTGGTGGGAAATCTGTGTTTTTATGTGCTCAGGACCTCAGTGGGTGGATCTTGGAGGAACTCACATGACTATGATTGTGGTTGGTTGTTGGCTAACGACCAGAAACTGTGCCAGGGCCCCGTGCAGGACTACGGTCCATTGTTAGGGTTTGAATGGAGTTGTAAACAGGTGAGAGCTGATGCCCCAACCCTCCTCCTCTGTTTAGAGAGGGTTTTAACCAGCTGCTTAAGTGTGTAAATGCTATCTTTTTGGAGTTATCAAACAACACACTGTTGGCTTCTTTGTGTCTGTGTTCACACAGAAGGCTGTCTGAAGCTTTATTGTATTGGCTTTCTTGTCCAGAAGCTGAATTGTTTTTTTAGGTGTGTTTAAGATCTCAGGTCAACACCAACAATTTCATGTTTTCACCCTACTTAAGTGTGGTTGCTCAGCAGCTGTAAGAGACGGAGAAGAAGTTGTCAAGGATGTTAAACCTTATCTCACAAAACAGGTCACGCCTTGTACAAGAGGTAAGTATAATTGTGTGATGATGGAGGAGACCACAAAAAAAAGAGTCCAATAGGGTGCTATCTTAGTGGATTTTGGGCAATCGTGTGTCAGTGCCTAATCACTATAACAAAACATAAAGGTAAATGGCGACACTTAAGTTGTTTTTTTGTGGAGGTCAAGTAATTAAACATCTGCTAATGTTCATACTTTGGGACAATGACCTTAAACGGATGAATCCTTCTGTCTCTCTTCTCTGCAAAACGAAAAATCAAATGATGTTCCCCCCCTATTCAAAATGAGTGTTTTTGGCAAATCTATGGGAAATGAATCAAGCCGAGTTTTATTAAAAAGGATTTGAATATTCAAATGAACGCTTGACTGATCTTTTGTTTAAGCCCTCTTCCTGTCACCAGTTATTAGCTCAAGAGGGTGAAAAAGTTTCCCATATTTTGGTGAATTTCACATTGGATTTACACTGGAGGGGGATTTTATTAAACCATTATTTACATTGACTCATTTCCATTTTGGTTTCCTACAGAAAGTTCAAGCTTGACATTTTTGAACAAACTTTGTGTTTTTTTCTTATTAGTTTTTATTATAGATTTGCAATGATGCTCTGGTAAAAATAGGATTTTCAGGCTGTGTTTACCGAGATGTAATTGGCTATCGGGAGAAGAGAGGTATTTGGTGTGGGTCTGAACTTTGGGATGAAACAGAAATTACTGCCTCAGTGCTTCTGCCTAACTGTAGGTAGTTATTCTACAAATAGAAATCTCTGCCTCGTGATAATTACTGCCACACACTCAGCGAGTGATGCGATATGAATGTGTGAAGCCATTGTACGTGGGGATCAAAATAATGACATGTCGACCCATGAGAGGAAAGGATTAAAAATGAGATGGATTGTTTTTTTTGCATGAAGAGCAGTTCAGTGGTGTTGAACAAGTGGAATTCAGTGCAGTGATTCAAAAAAGGACAACTTGCCCTCTGCGTGAGGCGCGTTAAACAAACCAAGTAATAGTGGCAGACTTCCCATTAATTAAGCTTGAAGGATTCAGTTTCAATCCTCCATTTGTTGATGGGGAATTGCATACTTCACAGCCTCTGCCCCTTTGATGGTAGTTTTGGGACCAACAAATTGATTGATGGATAGCTATTTGCATGTATCTTAAAATGCATCTTTTTTTCTTTCTCCCCACTATTTTTTATTGAAAATAATGGAATGGAAGTAAGTGTGTGTAGGTGGAGCTGGCTGCATGAGGAGGTGGTGGGGTGGTGGGGGTTAGCTTGTTAAGCAGAATTCATTTTCCACCAGATCATAATGCAATCATAGTGAGCCCGCTTTATTGTGCCAGTCAGCACATGCACGCACACACAAATATATCTTACTCTGTATCGGATTTGATTTTATTATTCCATCTCACTGTGTCCTATTCAAGCATGCACAACAGCCAGACATTCCTATTTATTTATTCTCAGACTTTTATAATCAGCCGTATCAAGCCTGTGCAACGCCGTTACACACTTCCTTCATGTCCTATGTGTATCACACTGGCTTAAAGTAAAGTATCACTTTGTTGCCTGCACACACACAAAAAGAAAAAACAGGCCCCGATTACATGTTGTCCTGGTGTAAGAAAATTGAAATCCCACCTTAAGGAAATTACTTTGATTTCCATGGTTATGGCAATTTCATTATTGATGAGGCAAAGTGAATTGGCAGAGGTGGTGTCCAAAGACCTACATTAAGCGCAATATTCAAATTGTCCCCCTCTCTCAGTATGAGCTGTGACCTTCGGGTGCCATGAAAGCTCAGCCTTATAACCAAGGCAGTTAGTTTGCCTAAGGCATATGAGATATAAGCATATGTATATTGATATATTGAGGTAGTTCGTCCCTCAGCAATGCAATGAAGCGGGATATATATTTATATCTAGGTGTCCGGTGGACGCAGTGCCTGTGTCCGCTGATGAGAATGGGTATCTGGCTCTACAGCATGTGGGTGAATTTACTCGAAGGTAGTGTATGCAGGGGTTTCAATCTCCCTGCAAACCATTTGAATATAGGCCGCTGATTTATTACCTTATTTGGTCTGTCCTCTGTATGCAAATGCAATAGTGGGGGGTGGCTGGCAGTATAGGGTTGAGGGTGGCGGCGGCAGTGGTTCTGTTGGTGGTGGGGGGGCACACTTTGGTTGTATGCATAATGAGATTCCCAGGGTCATCCCTCCGGTGTGTCAGGGACCCGTAGTGAAGCAAGCCTCCAGGGGATGTAGAAGAAGGTGGGTGGGTAAGGATGGGGGTGGTAGTGGTAGTGGGTGTGAGCTAAGAGGGAGGTTTCAGGGGGAATGGACGCCGTTAGGCAAAGTCCCCAGGTGCACCCCCCCCCTCTCACACACCCCTCTCCACCACCTACTCCAGCCTTCATAACCCCTCCTAAACTCCTGGCAGCTCCTCAGCCTCTCTCCGCTGCCAGCTCCATCTACCACCTAGCTTGAACTAAGTGTCTTCCGAAGCTCTTGGCTCAGTGGAAGTGCATTAGCCCTCATGACAATATATCCCCCCTCCCCCGCCAATTATGGATCTGATCTGTGTGTTTAATAATTGCCCTCTTCAGACGCATTCAATTGTGTCCAAATGGGAGTGGAATTGATTTTTTTGTAGGATATTAGCCGATTACTTTGAGTGCCCCCCTAATTTGAATCGATTTGAATAATGGTTATTCATGTGATCTTTGCCTTTGCTACAGTGCTGCGCAACGACACGCCCTCAAGGTGCAGCACTGCCACTGTGATAAGTACACTGTATACACAAGTGTTGGCATGCACACTCTGGTTGATATTACACGTTCTTTCATAACTTGAGAAATGTAAAATGATTAATACATTAAAGGCTAAGAGATACAAAGGAGATTGCAAGGGCATGGATTATTACAAAATCTTGAGACTCGTCTTTTCAGACCGTTGATTGTCGCTCCCTAAATAAATATATGGTTTTCATTTGGTTTCTTACACGTGTGGCCTCCATACGCCTGCTAGATCAGGATGAAAATTTATGAAAAGGTGTCCTGCCTTGGCTGACTTTTGTTGAGCATGTATGCAAAACAGAGACCTGGGTGATCTCATCCATAACAGAAGGAACGCAGCACCGGCCATCATATGTGTCTCAAAGAGACCTGGGGGACACAGACGGTGATTTACCCCCACCACCTTCCCCAATAGATAGACAATAGGCCTGTCTGACACTTAAAATATTAAAGAGTGGAATATGCACCGCTACGTTGATCTTCACTATCAATATTTAACATCCTCTTATGCATGTATGCTGAGTTGTCCAATTTCATTAAGGCCATTTGTCATCCTGGAGGGCACTGGTCTTAGGCCCTGAGGAGCCCAGGGACAAATCGAGGTGGGGGAGTGGGGGAGCCGGTGTCACCCATGTTGGGGGAAGTGATCCGCCATCCTTACAGTACATCGGCTAAACACAAACAGGTAAAATCACCAAGGACACATGGTTTAAGAGTAGGCGTTAAAGACGGAAGAGTTGACTGAACATGTCCAAAATGAAAAAAAAAACATTTATTTCGCCTGTAGAATTTCAACCATTTAAACATTTCTGTTTGCATGCACTTGACACAAGTACATAAGCACAGCATGCTGTATACTCAAATCTGTCAATGCTTTGAACAAGTCAACATTTGGTTTTCATTTATGCTTTGAATGTCACTGTGTGGGTACATGTTCTTTTTTTTCGTCATTATAGAGAAAATGTATGAGTTCCTAAGAGAAAGGTGTAAGGGAAGTATATAACCACAAATTGTGCATTCATCAGTTTGTGTCTGTTCTGTGGGCGTCGCTTTGAGCACGTTGACTAAAGACAACATGCTATACATGGAGCTCTATTTGCTTCTCGTACATTTGGCTCGTGTTTATCACATTTCCTCTAACAATACATCTCGATTCCTAAAGGCACAGAATCTCAAATGTGACATTTTAACAACCCTTATTCCTTTCACGCTGCACCATTTCCTTTTTGCACTTTAGTGTCATTTTCATTCCAAACCTGAATTACCAATTTGTCTTTGTGGCACGGGCAATTTACATGCATCCGTTTCAGTTTTTTTTATATGCAAAATGCACTAAAGTGTAGCATTTTTCCCATCACAAGGATATTTTCCCGGGTCTAATTTCATGGTTTTGATGGTGAGTGAGTCTGTCTCGGAGGAACTGTACCTCTTGTTCTCATAGCTCCTGGGTGACGTCTTGATGACAAGTGTCTTTAATATGCATGGAGAATGGCAGGTCCCACATTTTGTCCCCACAGTTTTGCATGTTGAGGGGAAATTGCCCAGCATCAGGGCTATGGTTACTGTAGGAGACGGATGTCAGTAACCATTCAGAAGGAGACCCTGGCTTTTTATGATTATTGCCTCTGTGTACCACCATTAAAAACAGAGTGGGGGGGAATTGTCCGTGCAGCGTTTTTTGGCTCTCTGAGTGGTGGCTGGGTTCCAGTAGAAAGGGTTGTACAGACATTTCCCTCTTATGAAGGAGGTGCAGTGATCCCATGCCAGACCCGGGGGCCTGTGTCCTTCTATGCTATGCCAGACTTAAAGGGAATCTGTGGGCTTGTTTGCTTTCAGCAACACAAACCGTGTTTGTCAGGTTTGTAAAGACAACAAAGGCTTGAAACTGCAGAATTTAGAGATTTTTTACAGTGTGTCAAATGATAGCATTTACTTGCATCTTGCTGTTGTAGGTGCAGGTGTTTTGGCTCTATGGAAAGAAGTGCGCTGCAATCTTAAACCAGTGTGGGCTGAATCCAGCACACAGCCTGTTTTCTGTTTTCACCAAATTGTTAGTGTCATACAGGAAGATGATCAAATAAACTTGAATATACAGCATGTGTTTGTGTGAATCTGTCTGCCTATTCAGTGTATATTGTCTATAAGGTCTAAACTTGAGTTTTTTGCATGTTACAGAAGCTGTTTGCATCTTCTCATTTGAGATCAAGGCTTCTATTAGCGTTGACAACACAAGGTGTTTTGTTTTCACCCATAGTTAAGTTTCATTTTAGTCACGACTGTGATTGGCATAAAAGCTACTGGTGAAGGTTAGGCAGTAAACACAGGCTAAACATCGTTTACAGATTAGTAAGGAGTCGCCACCCCCATGAACATGCAGAGATATAGCCAGAAAAACACACTCACAAGTTCCATTTTGAAGAACAGATATCAACCCTTTTGCTGGTGAGGACGGGTTGCACCAGTCAGAGGCTGCACACAATTGTTATACAGCTCACAAACATGACCAGAACACTCTTACTAATTCTACTCTAATTTAATTAATAATTCTGTTACACAAATATGTGTACGTCACATAACAGCGCATCATGGTGTATGTGGCTTCTATGTTTCACATAAACAACAAAGACCTGGAAGTTTTAGACACTTAGATACTTTTACAAATTGCTTCTTTGAAGACAAAGTCTGAATTTAATTTTGGTTTAATCTATATGTTTATGATTTTGCATTAAGACATTAATAGCGATTAATCAAAACTGGTGTATAAATAATGTGCCATTAATTTGTTCTCATTGACAATCCTAGAAAGGACATTATTTTGTCAGTTGTTTGTGTTTTTTTAAATGTAGAGATAAATACAGCTCTGGGGGACTTTGTGGGTTTTGTATGTGTGCTTTCTTGAAACAAGGCTGAATAAGGAACATCACTGTAACATCATATGGACCATGACAGTTGATACCCAATAATTGAAAGCCGGGAAACTGTTGAAGCATCCAGAGCTTCTTCTATCTAAGAAATACTAAATAAAGTTACTTGTTAGGGTTGTTTCACATGTTTTTTTTTTTGTTCGTCTCATTCTTTTGATTCCAAACAGCAGAGATCATGTTTGTTTTTTTTTCTTTCTTTCATCAGGCTTTTTCCACCTCTCAGCTTTCCAGCATGTCTCATTTCTCACCTGAATGACACTCTCGGCAGTCCATCCAAACACACACACAAACACACACATCACACATGCACAAATGAGCACGCTCACATTGCATTGCACTCAGCACACACACCTATTCACTCTCACTTTTCACACACATACACACACGCGCAGACACAAGCTGACACACACACACACCTCTGGTGGCCATATCCGCCACACTTCTTACTGGCGCTAATCAATCTTACAATACATTCATCATCAGCACCCCACCGCAGGCTCCATCCTGCTGAGTGAAATCTCATTTAGGCCTCTTTGGATGTTTCACTGCGGAAATACGCAATTACATCACGGACATGGAGGGACCGGGCCTGGCAGGGTGCAGCCACTGACAATTAGACACCAAACAGACCAGGTGTGAACAGTGCTGCTGCACACCACAGAAGAAGACGAAGAACACTGCACTTTACAAACTTCCTCTATCTATCTATCTATCTATCTATCTATCTATCTATCTATCTATCTATCTATCTATCTATCTATCTATCTATCTATCTATCTATCTATCTATTGTGGCAGCAATGATAGAGGATGTCACTTTTCAATAGTTTAATCTTTTATTTCTCCGTAAAATCCTAATCTATAGTGTCCAAAGCAGAACAATTTTTGGCATGTAAAGAAGTATAATGTAGCCATACCACAAAAGTGCTTATGAAATGACTTTGTTACTTGAAGTTCATTTAAAAAAAGCTTTTATTTGAAGTACATTTACTCACACAACTGGAGGCCAATACATATATCATTACTGTAAAAGACAAAAGTAGATCCTCAAAGTTGAACCATCCTTATGATCAGGTGAGTGTTTCGTGTGTGTGTGTGTGACTGGTGGCAGAGGGATGAAGCAAATTTTTTAGTGTGTTCTATTGTTGCACTTCTACATACCATCATGGTGTACATCCTTTTTTAAATGAAACACATATAAAGAAAGAATTATCTTTGAATAATTATAGCATTAAAGGTGGTGCTCGGTATGACAGTCAGCACAGCTGGCAGGCACTGAAATACATCATCAATTAATTATCACTTTTACTTTTTTTTTTTTGCTCACCAATTTTAATATAACTGATAGAGTTTCACAATGGTTATGATACAAGTGGACTATGTCCAAAATGTGTACTTTATTCGTGTTTGTGTGTATCTCTCAAACATAAGGTTGTGAATGAACATGCAAAGTAGACATCTATACAGTGCAGGTGTGTGTATGTGTCCATGAATGTGTGTGCGAGTGTGCCAGTAAGTATGTGTGCAGGGTTCACAGGCCCAGGCTTTGACATTCACGCTACACCACCTACGCACTGGGGTCCCATCTCGAGGTCATTTACATATCTTTGAAAGACAGATTGAAAAGAAAGAGAAAGGAGGGAAAGGAGGGGTGGAGGTAAGGTGGAAAAGAAAAGAGGAAGGGAGGGGGGTAGAGATAGATAGAGAGAAAGAGAGTGATAGAGAGAGTGAGAAAGGGAGAAAAAGAGAGAAAGAGCAAGCCCGAAGATTACATTCCCCCCATCTAGAAAATTAGGGGAAAAGGCAGGGTGTGTAGGGGCCTACTGGGAGGATCCTTATTCATATTTGTGTGTGAATTGTTTATCACGGTGACAGAAGCGTGCCAGGGCTGAGATAAAGGCAGCGCTCCATCACGGGGCTGTGACAGCGGGAGGACACGCCGCGCACTCACCGCAGCAGCCCCAGAAATATTATTAATAGATGCTGACTTGATTTGCCACGATTGCAGCGTCTTGGCACCGCTTGATTGTGGCCTGTGAAGTTCCGTCCAAAGGGGAAGCTATTTTTCATGAAGTGACAGAAGTCTTCGCAATTTCTATCCTCACCCCCTCCCACCACCACCCTCCTTTCCTCTACCTCCCTCCTTCCTTTTCCTACTCCCCCTCTTTCCTTCCCTCATGCCTTCTTCCCTTCAGTTGAGCAGTTGCATCTCTTTCCAAGGAGCTGATATGCAAGGCTGCTTATTATGAGAGCAGTGTCAGATTTAGAGAGAAAAAGCAAGGCAGGGAGTGGGAGAAATCATCGCTCCTTTGATGGGATGGCCTGTGAGATGGCCTGTAGATGATATCCGGTGTGTGTGTGTGTGTGTGTGTGTGTGTGTGTGTGTGTGTGTGAACCTCAGTAGTTTCATGCAATATCACAGCTTTAGGAATATTGGAAAATTTGTTATCACATGTGTGCATACATAAATTCATAAGTTCACACAAAGCTGGTAAACACAGGTTTTCTTCATATACACACAGCGATGATGCACATATTAGACGCCCCATCCTCACAGCGAGGTTTCGGATGAAGGCAGAGCAATTTACAGTACAGAACAGTAAGCTCAAAATCCTTTCCATATTGACAACATGTGATGTCTCCCCCTTGAACACGTCCACATTCATACTATGCAATATCTCGCTGGCTTTGTGGGGAGGCTTGCTTTCACTTTTTCTTCTCCATTTAAGCCACATGCTGGGTGTATACTTGTGCAGCCATGAGAGGGCATTGCAGTCCCAGATGTGTGAAGAAAGTGTGAATAAACTTGGTTTTTCCTGTCAAAGTTCAGCTCATACACACACACTGTCTTTGACAAATAGGTTTTCTTTTTTTTCTTTTTTTGCGTCTCTGATTTGAATTTCAATCCTGGGCCACCAACAAGTTTCACAGACCTCCTTCCCCCCTAAGTGCCAAACAGCACAAAAAGATCAGTGAGGATATTTGACAATGAAATAGAGACAGAAACCTTTGTATTGAACAATGTCATCTCAAACCGCAGACAAGCCTCACTGGGGGAGTTGAAAGCTGGTGAGTACAGTGAGATCACGACATCTGTAGACCGCCGTCGTAACGGCAGGGCCGCCTTCACCCTTTCTGACCTTGTTTGCTTACAGACTTATCAAAACGACCATGAGATCAGAACACGGCGGAGGTTCTCAGGTCTCTTTTCTTTGTCGCCGCGCACACACCTGCGCCTGGCAACCGCAGGCTCTGTCCTCATTGGCGTGGAGACGGGAAGAAGCCTGCGGTCTCACACACATTCACACACACACACAGACATACATTGCAGCGGAGTGCTGCACTGGTGGGGCCCTAACCTCATACAGGATGTGCGCTTGTCTCCGTACAGCCCTTATCTCTGCGCGTTGCACTGCTACTGCAGCCCAGAGGCCACAGTGTGGGTGTGACACCTGCCAGGGAGAAGGAAGGAGGGAGGGAGGGAGAAAGCGAGCAATATGGGGTGGGGTTGGGGGGCAGAGAGAGAGAGAGAGAGAGAGGGAGGGAGCAGGGAGGGGGAGGGAGTCGACAGAAGTAACTGAGAGATGAGGAGACAGAGATAACTTTTCACCTTTAACTTTTAAGAAGCTAAATTTGTCATCTGTCTGTCTGTCAGTTCTGGTTTTCCTCATACTGTAATACTAATGCATCCACTTTTGAACACTCAGATTCTACAACCATTGAAGGGAGTAGTTACCACCCATGATGCACTAAAAACATGATTTATCCTTACTGTGGCTTCACACCGACTATATTCCACATATCACTGAAAACCGCAGGAGATCAGCATCCTGAAGAGAAATAGTCAATGTTCAGCATCGCCTGACAAATTAAATCCAATAATGTTCAAATACAGCAGCGGCTGCAGCAGGTCATCTTTATTCAGCATTATGCTTTCTGCATTGAACATTGTTTATTCAATCTGCACCCTTGCTGGCCGCGTCTCCTTTTTGGAGTGTTCTGTTTTTCGAGCAATCTGTTTCTGATATTG
Source organism: Parambassis ranga (assembly GCF_900634625.1). Taxonomy (NCBI): domain Eukaryota; kingdom Metazoa; phylum Chordata; class Actinopteri; family Ambassidae; genus Parambassis; species Parambassis ranga. The sequence goes on from NC_041043.1 coordinate 8,776,578, forward strand.
CTCTATTTTCCCTGAGACAGAGCGCTATTTTCACACTGGCCTCGTAATATTACACCACCCTTAATGGAATCACAGTGCTCCCACCCCCCTACCCTCCTTACCTCCACCACCCCCTCTCCTCAATTTGAATAAACGCATTCAATTAAATCAAAACCTGGAATACTGTAGCTTTTAATTGAAAGGGAATTATCCTCTATATGATTTCAGAAACGATCTCTTGGGAGGTAGTGGTGCTTTTCAACAACTCACCAATTAGACACTTGTCTCTTAAATGGAAACTACCTCCAAAGAAAATGCCCCACATTAGGGCTTAATGATTTGGGCACTTACCAATTACGGTAGCTATGAATTTCTTTTCCCGTTAAAACAAGACATCATTTTATAGATTCATAAAAGCTCCATTTGTGCATACTGTTGAAGCTACGGAGGAACACCGGGGGAAAAGAAAAAGCAGAGCAGTTGCATCATATATTCTGTTACATCTTATTTAATACTACATTATTATTCTGGTAAGGGATAAAGATGGAGTTTGAGTCCAAAACCACATTTTAACAGCTTAAATTGTCACAAAACACTCACAGGGGTAATACTGATTTCAATCCAAATGAATGAGCAGCTGTTGACGAATCACTTAAATGATTTCTCAATTTTTTTATTCACACATGTGTATAAGTTTTTATTTAGTTTTACTGATCCATTTAGTGCAGCCATGTTATTGACAAAAGAGGGCAGCAGGCTGCTACTGAATGACCAGCTGAGAAATAAAGTGTGATTTGGCCAGAGAGAGTGTGTGTGTGTGTGTCTGGTTTTGCTCAGTGAAGAGGGCCTGCCTGTCTGCTCGCCTGCCTCCTTGGCTGTCTGTCTGTGTGACTGACTGCGAGATTGGTTTATTTTAGTTCATCATCTCGCTCATCAATCTTTAACATGGGCCTGGGTCAGCAAAGATGACAAAAGTGAATCGCTTATGTGGTCTAAAGTTTCTGGCAGCGACTCGGTGTGAGTAAACACAAAAGACTTGCTCTTCTCTTTCTTCTTCAGCCCCCACCCACCACCACCACCACCACCACCTCCTCCTCCTCCTCTGTCACTCGCTCCCAGTTTCTGTCTCTCCCCCTCCACCCCTCCTTCCTCATCACACACTCTCCACTCACCCCTTTCCAGAGATATATGAGGGCAATGTGAGGATCTGGTTGGCTTTGTGAACTAGGTGCCAGACCACATCTGAGAAGCTGTGCTGAGGGAGCAGATTGCATGGTGACGTCTTCCTCCTCTCTTGCCGTTCTTTCTCTTCTTCTGTCTCTCTGTTCTCCCATCTTGAGGTGTCGCAAGTGACCGCTGATTGATAGATGTCTTGATTCTGCCATGATTCAAACTCTTTTTCTGCCCGCAGAAAAGTTTTCTGCTCTTGGAAATGTCCAGTACAGATTAATTTCCATTCATGTATTATTCTGCTGAGTGACTACTGTGTGTGTGGGTGGGGCAGATTTAAGGGCTGCAGAGTGACGATGGCCCACCGACAGCTCTAATCAGGAAGGAGATGCAGAAAAGATGAAAAAGCCAAATGGATATGAGCATGGAAAAATGAGGAGTCTGCACTTGGCCTTTTGAATTTAAACACATGTCAGATGTTGTAAAGACCAAGAACAAAACAGAGGGAATGCTGGGACACAGACAGTGCTATTAGTGAAGCCTGACTCTGACACCGACTCCTAGTGGGACATATGAAATTACTGCAAATGAAAACCATATTGAGAACCTGTCCAGATTAACTTTCCTTGACCTTTTCTGACCACCGAGGGTTAATTTACATTCCCAAACTCACCAAGTGTCAAGTTGTTATGTAAATCTATATCTTTAATACACCGCCTTTATTACATTTTCCATCTAAAACACATGCAAAAGCCTAATGTTGTTTTGGGGGGTTTTAAAGGAAACTTATCAGCTAACTTGCTATTTATTCTCTCAATAAATCTGATTGGTGTGGAAAATGTCAGATAATATCAAAATATTTCCCACGTTGATTTATGTCTTAAGGATTAGATACCGATATTGGTATTAGGATAGTAAGTGTTTATTAGGAGGTAACCAACACATTCTCACATTTAGGAAGCAAAAGACAGACAGAAAAGTGTGACTTTTTTAACAGCAGCTACACAGAAGTCAAAAGAAGTCTCACTAAAGAGATATCTATCTCTTTGATGCTTTATCAAAAATACAATAAGTGTTAGCAGGCTGGAGTGCTTGCTTTTTAACCACCTTACAGTACTTGTGTATGCAGTATACATGCATTGTAGGAGCACTCAAACTGCAGATAACATTCAGATTATACAGTTTAAATCTGGACTCATGATGATGTGTGTGTGTGTGTGATGACACTGTCCAAATATGCAAATATGTCAATATTGTGTCTGCACTTGTTTTTGCAGGTGTCTACAAAAGTACCCACCAGTCATCCCATGTCCACACTAACCATACAACCCCATGTGTCTTCAGTTATTAATTGATTCCTCATTACCAAGTAACAACACACACACACACACACACACACATTCAGTACATTTTTGTAGAGCTGTGTATTAGCCTGACATTCTAAAACAGACAACAGAGAGATACTGCATCTCTGTGACTTAAAAGGTTATGAACCAACACTAAACAAAACTTTGGGGGAAACAAGTGGAAAGAAAAAACTTGACTTAGGCAAACTGTGAAAACACAACACTCCAGGAACATGTGAGTCACCAAACAAACTCTTTAGCCACAGACGTGATTTGCTCCTTTCCAACACGGCCTCCATCGCCCTTTCACTCACTAACTTGAGCACATATAGCACACATAGAACATGGGTGCGGGGTCGGGCCGGCGCACATGAGAGAGACGCTTTGAAAAATAAGCCCTCATTTGGGCAGAGTGGATTCAGATGGTTTGGCTACAGCTCAAAGGCGAGCAGCTCTCTGGGTCAGCTTATTATTTCAATGGATGCAAGGCGCTGATGTTCTCAAGTGTGGTGCACTTCAATCAAGCAACCCGGCAGCTCAGCACATGGGTCAAGGCTCGAGACTCATCTATCGGGTTGACCAAGGCTTGTCCTGTTGTGGGTTTGGACTGAGCTCTGAGTCCTAACATCCCACTCACATCACTTCCCCCCCCCCCCCCCCCCAGTCTCCTGTATGAGACTCCCCGAAAAAAAAAAAAAAAAACATAACTAAAGTAAATTGAATTCGGCTGTGGCAAGGGAATCCCAGACCTGACCGGGGAAAAAAAAGGAAGAAAAAAGAAAAATTACTCAAAGACGCCAAGTTTTTCAGGAGTGAGGAAGAGAAAAGACAGATGTTTAATTTCCTTCAGTGTGTGAGCGGTGGGGCTGAGAGGTGTGGATTTGTGTGTATGTGGTGGTGGTGGTGGTGGTGGTGCAGTGGGGTGGTGTTGGAGGGGCTTCTCATGTTTGCATTCTGTCAAAGTGTTTGTGTTTGTGCCGAAAAATATTTTTGACTCTTATTTTTCTCAAACAGAGGAGAGCGTAATTAACATAAGCAGACTCTCCAAACAAAAACAAACAATTAAACTCATGAGTCACAAAAAAGTATGGAAGTAATCTTTGTTGTTTCGTCTTTATCTTACTTTCTGGCCGGTCTCAAGTGATTCCTTGTTCATGCATTTACTTGTATAAACATACTTTTGTTTGTTCGTCTGAGGACCGATTATTACCATAAAGGATTACTTTTCCACTTTTAATGTTGTGGTAGTGGGTTTCATAAACACTGGCTGCAATTAAATCACACTACAATTGACCACACAGAGAAAGAGACACCTCACACACACACATAAATATGCAGTCACACTCACAAAACAGCTAAAACTAATAAACACTTAACACAACAGACTGAAACACAATCACAGTTGAATGAGAGCCATCATGTGCGCTTGACCGAGCCTGTGCCTCTCTGGCTGGTCAAAGGCAGCCTTGCGAGAAGGTTAACCGGACTATATTTGTTGTTATTCTACCGTGGGCATCTGTTCCATTGCTTACATTAGCAGTTATCGACTGCACCAATATTTGTCATGGCCCCGGAGTTGTGTAATTCAGACTTACCAAAGCGTACCATTCACCACCATGGTCTGTTTCCCCCTCTAGCCATGCCCTGATAGGGTAATGTGGGGTGTAATGATGGCCAATTAGAAGGGATCACAAAGCAGGACATGCAAACAGAACCGAGCATACCAGACCTGAAGGTGCTGCGCCCTGTCATGGCCACCAGCGACTTCACTTTCCCTTGCTCTGTTATCTGTTATCAGCATTAGCCTTCCACTTCAGTGCAGATTTTAATCTAAGTCAAACTGACCTGGAATCCGTGTCCTTGATAAACCATCACTGGACTTACAGTACGGCAGGCTCCCTGAATAGAGTGAAATAGTTGGACCACCCAGTATCTAGCTATACCAAAAGGCCATTGTGCAGCCGTGCAGGGAGCACTTTGATTCATAACAGAGCTGATGGTCTGTGTCTGAATGAGTGCAGTATGTGGTGAGTGGAGATAACCTCCAGCATTATGTATCCGTAATTGGCCCTGATGAATTGAACAGCCTTAGAGATTTGCTTGGTGCAAATTGAATAACGGTTGTTTTCCTGCTGTAGATGTGTTTGATAATGATACTGCACACAATGACCTGAGTGCATGCAGTGTGTTTGTGTACATTGGAGTACTTGGCCCTCTTGTACGTTACAGTATAAAGACTGTTTAGCCCCGGTGTTGGTCGAGGCCCCACAGACCCTGCTGCTCAAAGCGAGAACTGTTTTTTGTCTTATAACCTTGTGGCACCTTTTTTATAAAAAAAAAAAAAAACCAATAAAAACTTTGGTCCAGATTGTGTCATTGAAATTATACTGGGAGTCTAGTGGGATGGTCTGTGTAGAAGGTAAAGTCCACACAGAAGCAGCATTGAGATATCATGCCATGACATATAAATACCATGCAACACTATGTATCTTACTTTGTTCTGGTTCCAGCCAAAACAGAAATGAAGGATTAAGCATAAAAAACTACTAGTTAAAGGTAAGCATTAAAAAGCAGGACCACAGGCAAAGTAGAAATCATGTCTATTGCTTCCCTGTCCTTGTATGCAAACTAGTAAAGGCACTTGAAATGCTAGAAATGCATAGAAAAGAAGCATTATGTTTTTTCTTCAGTAGCCAACTTCTGAAACATCATGCCTGTGAATCATTCTCACAACGTTTAGAAAAGTCACAAACAATAAAGTGAAGTTTTGTGCAGTGAAATAGAGTCTGGGTCTGTAAGATTAAGGGGCTAAAACTGTGGCACAAAAGCTGAAATACTACTTCTTCTAATGATCTCCTGATGACACTTCAGTCTGTGTATGCAAACATGACCAAGTCGTTCCCAAAACTGTAAACCACACATACCAGAATGTTAATTTGTGATGTTTATGACAGAAATGATCTGGAGCTGCTACAACTGCACTGAATATGAGACTAGCAAAATAAAAAAAATAGAAAAATATTTTTTGAAATCACTCATAAATACTTTTAGAATCTGTATTGCGTTAACAGTTCTCCAGCAGAAATACCCACAACACAAGAAACTCTCCCTGAGAACCGTCTACACAGTGTCAACACTTCACAGAACATACAAGTGCCTTTTGCCCCGTTTGTAGCTGTGGGATTAACTCATTCATGTGCACATCTCATATTGTGAACTGATGACTAGCAACGAAAAACACATGAATTGAGTTCCAGCATAGATTTTCACTGTTAATGCTTAAAATCTGAACCCCATTTGCTGCGACAGAAGATGGAAGAGATAGAGAAATGCTTCAGATGTTTTACAGCCAGTTTTACCAGCAGTAAAATCGCCTCACTTCATATACAGTAGTGCTGTTCAGTGTCTGCTGGGTAACATGTGGGCATCTTGATAAAGTATGGAAAACATATAAAGCAGAACCGCGGACAGCGTGTGGGGTCACACACTACATGAGATCACATTTGGTTAGCATGTGAATTCACCTCTAAGTGGATGAATCATGTTGAACATGGAGTCACTATGAAGCTCACACTCATACTATGCAGCATATGTATTGTATGCATAATGCAACCATGAAGACTTGTCATCCCAAATATAAGTTTAGAATTGATCGACAATTGTCTATTAACTAAATAGTTTTTTTTAATATAGTTCGAGCAACAGACATTATAAGAATTATTTTTACTAAGGTAGTGTGAATGCACATTGTCAATTGTTTGTCAGTTGCACATTTTGTTTCAACATGTTTCTGCAGACAATAATGAAAGTTAACAGCGAGTGAAAGCAAAACAGCTAGTGGTGTTAAGGGGAATAGTAAAAGTCTACAGCATTGCATGTACCCCTACCTCCTAACACAGCCCTTTGTGTCTGTATCAGTCCCTAATGTTACACATATGATCTTATGTTCCTTTAGCCTAAAAGTAACATATTGTCGTGTCTTTTGTTTCTTTTTTTGTGTGTGAGTATGTGTTGACCATGCTTTTATCCTTAGTGTGCCATCTGTTGGATGTAAGCTTATTGTTGATGATGACAATGTGTTACAACATGTAAAGTAAGTATAGGTAAGAAATAAGTATTTATCACATTAAAACCCATATATCCCAAAAATTTTCCAACACATCCTCAAAAAATGTCACATTTGGTCAACAATACTATAATCATACTGTATTTCTAACGAAATACAGTATGATTATATGCTACAAAAGTTGACTTTATAGTTTTGTTTTCGCTCACAGTTGGAGTTAGAGACATTAAAAACTACTGGTTCCACTTTAAAGGAGTGAAATATCCACCTCATGTTACGTTTCTCTTGGTGAGGACAAGCTAAAATTCACATACTGCTGACTTTCAATCAATAATGATTGGACTGCTAGAGCTGCAGAGCAACCACAGCCACAAGGAGGAGGGTAAACCTCTGGTGGAAAACCTTAAGAGGCATCCAAAAAAGCATTAAAGCTCACTAGTCCAATTTTTAAAAATACAATTTTGCATCTTTATGTATGTATGAGGTGCTAATTACAACACGTAGATATAATGGTACCTAAATAGACAGTAAAAACTGGCAACATAGACAGGTGCTGGATAAAAATGAATCAAAAAGTCACGTCAAAGATGACATCAAGTTTGGGGAGAAATCCCCCAACGTTTTTGTGCACAAGAATGAAAAGTACGACGCAACTGTAACACAACTGTTGTTGCAGGGCTTAGTGAATGGTCAGTTAAAGTTTACTATGACAACAAGTTAAATCTTCAGTTGAATCTAGTATAATAAAACAACACTGGCTTCCTCTCAGCAGCAGCGTAATGTGCTGCAGGCGCTGCAGTTTCCCCCATTAACACTGAACGAGCACCAGTGACGTTCCCATTTATAAGATGTTCTTTTATTGGAGCTTCATCTCCGAACGCACATGCGCACATAAATTATACTTCTTCTCTGCACATGCAAACGAGCACATACCACCAATACACATGCACACTTCTTCTCTTTGGCTTTGAGATGCCTCCTGTGGGTCACAAAACGAAACAGACGATTGACACCCTCTGGTTTCAACTTCTGTGACCCTTCCAGCAGCCTGTGAAGTAGGCACAGAGCAGCAGAGCGAGGCCCTTGGAAATATCTGTGGTCAGCTGCATGGGGAGGAGGGAGAGAAGGAAAGAAACTTGCTTTTAATAAACAAGATAATGGGTGCCATACGCCCCTTCTCACACCACCACTGCTTGCAATCTCTCCCTCACTCTCTCTCCCTGTTTTCTCACTGCTCTCTCTCTCTCTCTCTCCAGGCCTCACCCACTCTATCTAACTTTCTCTATAAAAATTACATTCATTGCTGAAGAATGGAGAGAAAGACTGAGAGAGTGTGTGAGAGAAAGGAAAGCAGAGTAGAGGAGGAGAAAAGGGGGATTCTGATCTTCAAACCAACAATTAACTGGCGTCAGGATGTTTATGGGCAGAGTTAGTTTAAGCGACTGGTCCTCAGTCAGTTCAGCTGTGGCCTTAAACACTCATTCTCTTTAATACTGAAAATTATGCGGAGAAAAAAAAGTGTTAATAATCCCTTCCCAACCCTCAGAGGTCTTTAACATAGAAACATCTTTTCACACCAAAATCAAAGGACAGCTCTGTCTTTGTAATTGAATTGTTTTAGTTTTTTTCTGCAGGATTCCTGCAGTGTGAGAAGTCAGCAGCTCCTTAAAAATGTGTTTCCTCAGAACACTCAATGCTTGTGAACCAGAAAAGGAACAATCCTGTCCCAGCTGCCTCAAATTGTTTGTCAAAGTGTTTCCACTGATGTTGATTTACAGCTCTGTATAGCTCTTTATGAAGGAAATGCATTTGACTGCAGTTCTTCAACATGTCAATAATGCATTGTGATGCTGCTTTATTGGTTTCATGATGAACAGGTGAAAGGTCGGCTTTAGTTTCAGTCTAGCAGGGTCAAAGCACATTGACCGACAACAGCAAGTGCACACACAAGAGCAGCTCACATACAACTCCAATGGATGCAAAAATGGGCAACGCTGCAGTTCCTCAAATGGCCACTTGAGGCTAAATCCAACAGCAAATCAACCCACACTGACCTCCATGTTGAAAAAACATGTTTAAAGGTAGGGTAGGAGATTTCATTCTGATGCACTTTTTGTTAAATTAGTGTAACTTCTCTTCACAATCCGATAGCAACCAATTTGTTCGGCAGTTTCGCATTAAAACGAAGAATATTAATCCTCTGTGGAAGCTATAAAACGCTAAAAACATCAGCCAATCCGCCGGGACGACCCTGCGCGGAGTATTGGCTGATTGTCACTCTCTTCCTGCTCTGTGTGCACCAGAGAGGTACGTGCATGATGGCCAAAGTCACAGACCGCAGCTCGTCTTCAGGTAATGCGCGTCCATGTGATTGGGAGGCGTGGCTTCGGGATGAGCTGTGAGAGAAAGGGGTGTGTGTTTACTTTCGATATCTGGCTGACTCTCACTGAGTTTTCAAAATCTCCTACCCTACCTTTAAGAGCAGTTAAAAAATCGTTTTGGTCTCTGAGGGCATGACTTCTTGGGGATGGCATGGCCTGCATGATGCTTCACTGCTTTGCCCATATTTGGATTACCTGGGGTGGTCTGGAAGTTCTTAGATGTGACAGTCGGACGCAGCAAACTCTTCTCTTCAGAAAACCTATAGAGTGTGTGTGTGTGTGTGTGTGCCAAAAACAACTTGGCTTGAATGAGGTACAAACAATCCCTCTCTTTTCCCTGATACAAATTAGTGAATGACGTTTGCATCACTGCATGGGAAGCCATTAAAAGGTGTCTTGTAGAACGCTTGCTTATCTTTTTTAAACTCTTTGTTTTGTTTGTTTAGTTTAAACCAGCACATTCTTGTGTATCATCAATAACTAAAGGGCAGAGTAAGATAATCATTTTACGGTAGAAGTTGTTGATGTGGTTTACCTAATGTCTCACTTTTTTATTTTCATTCATTATTTTCATTTCTGTGTTCCTTTCTCTATTAACAAATCAGACAACAATATTTTTAAGAATATCAGTTAAACAACCTCATGTCGTCATGTCATAACCTTGCAGTTGTAGTTGTCAACACATTGCCCTCCATCTGTTTGACATATCAGTTAAAACAAAGCTGTTCAGAACTTCAACTATTTTTACGTGAGGATGATCAGATGAAGTGTCTTATGAAAAGCTGCAGTCCTGATAAAGCATAGGAACACAGTCAGGGTTGTGTAGTAGCACAGTGTGTGTAGCAGTGTGTGTGACTCCACCCTACCAGGCAACACAACTCTAATAATGCTCAGACTTTTCTTATTATGAGATGTCCGACTACTTTTTTTTTCTCCCCCCCTACACCCCGAGCTTTGTAATACAAATTCATAGTTTGTCTGGTGAAAAAACACAGAGGATCAGTGCTTTGGATCCCTTCAGTGTCAGAGCCTATGATTCTGTATGAACACGTAATTTACATCCGAGGCAACAAAGTGGTTTTCACCACAGAGTCATAGCTGTAAAACCGCTGCTAACTGGTTGATGTGGATCCCAGCGTCTTGTGAAATGTAACGTCCCACAAGACTCCATCTTGGCCATCGCCCTGCTGTGCTGGGACTCTTTTTCTTTCTTTCTTTTTTTTTATTAGCATGTCCTTTTTCTTTTTTTTCTTTTTTTGTTGCTCCCCCCCTTTTCTTTATTTTCATTGTCTTTCTCTCCCATTTTCTCTCTTGTCTGCTGGTGCTGTTAAGCCCTCTGAGACCGCCACTGTGGTGTTGCGCCAAGTATTTTTGGCTCGACAATGCTTACATGCAAAATGCAAATTATGGTGAAATCCGTTGCTCTACGATCTAATTTGCTGCTAAAACCGCATTTTATAGTGATATCTTTTCTGTCACCCTCGCTTGTTTCAGATAGGTTTTCACTGACACATTAGTTATAGTGCCTCATATTTCTGGCAAGAGAGCATCTGTTTTATTCAATTATGTCACTTGACTTGAAATTGACATTTGGTAATGGATACAGTGCTGTTATTAAAATGTACTCACCCTACCATATCCGCATCACAGCTTTTTTTTTTTTTTTAAATGTGACTTTTCTACTCAATTACGTATAATCATAGGATGAGCACATGTCTTCCCAGGTATATCACCTTCCACTCCAACACAGATGTATTGTTTTCAGCCAGCATAGGGGCAGGGGATCCCCCCCCACCACCACCACCCACCCCGCCCTGTTTATGCAGTATTAGTGCAGCCCCTTGGCCAGACACTTGGCCGGCCCTCTCCCGTCTGGCACGGCGTAAAGCGAGGCTTGCCAGAACACGCTGGAGAGCCAGGCTGTAGCTGCTCCGCTCGCAGGAATGTGTCAGTCATCCTTGCCAGTCCATCGCTGCTGATAATTCAAAATGACAATATAATGAAAGCAGCGAGGTATAGAGAGAGTGTGGTACTGTGATGTGCTACTCTTCACCCACTCTGCTATCAGTTGTGTTGAGGGGGCTTGGGGAGGAAGGAGGAGGGGGCAGCATGGTGCCAAGTAAGACGTACATAAAAGAAGGTTAGTGAATGGGGGATAAGTGTGAGCAGCCATGCCAAATTGTTTGTGGATCTCAATGCTTTTTGGACTTTCAGCACATTTTGCCCTTGTTTTGTTCTGACTATCATGAGCTCCAGACAGAAAAAGAAAAGCTGCTGCTGCAGCGGCTGCTGCTGCTGCTTTTTGGCCTGTTATAACAATATGTTTTGTCACATCCAGAAAATTACATCATATAGACATATCAGAACATAAAAGCTACTTTTCAGGGAAAATATAAACTTATTATTACAGTATATATTTTTAGAAATTAATAGTTTAAATTTACTTAATCAAGATGGATTGTTTAACACAGGGGTGTGTGCTGTGGGGGGGATTTGCATACTCGAGCCTCTTTCAGCTCACCCATTATTTCATCTCTGAAATTCCACCTTGTGGCTTCTGTCAACCAGAGAATGCCTCTGATGAAGGTGTCCTAGTCTGTCTCATTCTGGCTCCGTTGCCAGACAGATGTTGGCATTTGAGTCAGAAACCTTAAGGGACTGGTGTGTTCCTCTGGGGTGAAGGAGAGAACAAATTATATTGACAAACATGCATGAGATTCATCCTCTGTCAGACAACCTTTTCAGCGGAGGAAACTTTCAGTGAGTCAGACAGGACATGAATATTCTTTTTTTATTCATGACTCACTCTTGTGACACTCCTATTTGATTGACAGATTAGTTGTAAAATATTTAAAAAAAATAACAAGAGATCATTACCAAATCTTTTCACTTAACCAGGTGAGAGAAGAACAATTGCAGCTTTTTTTTCTTTTTGTGCCCAGCATCCCATTTCAGCATCCCAGTGAGGGCGTTGAGTCTAATCTGTGGATAAGTGCGCTGATACTCTGTGCCTTCCCTGATGCCTCCCAGGGGATGGCCTGGCTTGGCCGTCAGCTCAGGATTAATTAGAACCTCCCGTGTCCCTGCAGACATATTAGAGAGCTCAGAGCCGGTCAAATACCAGTTAGCAGTTAGCGCAACACAGCCTAATACCTTGTGCTGGAACACATCGTACTATAATTAATAACTACTCTTCCACTCACTCAAGCATCACTTGTTACTATTTACCGTATGTGACCTAAAGGTATTTTACTGTAAAACAGAAAACAAGCATTTTTTTTCAGGAACTTGAAGGATGTGTGCAATTCTAAACTGTGTTTCCTGTTTGAGAAGCTTCCTGCTGTAAAATCAAGGTCTTTTAATGCCAGACAGGCAGAAGGAAGTGAAAGTGTTTGCACTTCTTCAACAGATTAATTTCTAGGAAACAAGTGAGTAGGTTCTACAAATAAACTTTGGTCTTAAATTCAGTAAGAACAGTGCCCAAAGTGACAGTTTCCATGTGTGCACGTTTGATCAAAAGCTCAATGACATTTAAAATAAAGTGAGAAAACAGCACTTTAACATGATAACGTGTAACAATTTGCTCGATCAATAGTCTGAAAATGCAATCTGTCACTTTATCATTCAACTCCATGCCCGCTGTCCTATTCCTATTTGCGATGATTGCAACAAAAAGCACATTATACAATTAAAATGAATAATCAATGACTCGTTCCTTTGAGAAACACCAAAATAGAAAAGGAGTGTTTTAAAAACAAGAAAAGCAGAATTGCAGCTCTGCAATTTTTCTATTTACTGTAACAAACCAACTGAGACTGTATTTTTAAACATAGCTTTTTCTCTTCTTTTGCCATGCACACCTATTTTCTTCTTGTCTCCACCCTATTAGCAATGTTACTCATGTTCCTTGGATAACGTTCCTTTTTTTCCTAAGACTCAAGCCGTCTCTAGGCTTGGTTGGCCCTCCTGTCTCTTGAATAAACATGGACTGTGAAAAGGATCAGGGCGGCCTGGATTGTCTGTGGTTTGGCAAAATGTCAGCACAGAGAGGAGCTGAGGTAGATGAGGGCTTGATCTGCTTGATCACTCAGTCCTCCCGCGTCCAGTCAAGGTTAGGAGTGGGAGAGATTTAGGTAGCCACACACACACACACACACACACACACACACCTACACACACACACACACCTACACACACAGTGTCTCTGCAGATCACAGCATATCCCTCCTGTCCAACTAGGAGGCAAGGGAGGAGCATGAAGTATATCCCAGGTTAGAGGACCTGACCAGCGCCTGTGAAGGACTCCATAAAAACACATGGGGTTTGGAGAGGGGATAGAAGAAATCCCTGCAATATTAATGTTTAAAATGTCATAGAAAAGCCACGGCATCATTCAAAATGCGACAGGCCTGGTTAGGGTTGCAGAGTGACATCTAGAGCCAGTGATAGACTCGCCTCGTATAATGAATGAACTCTGAGTTCCTGCCTTCAATCCCTCCGGACTTGGGTTTGTCTCTGAGCGAGCATGGCCTGGACTGTCAAGAGACCCTTCCGTCTAGACGTTAAAGGGAGAAAACAAACTGCACTCCACAGAGTCCAGCTCAGACAACAAGGCTATCGTCTTGAAAGTTACTCAAGGCTGAAGTTATTTCCTGATTACTCCCAGGCTGAGTTAGACATGTTTATTTACCTCAAATAAAACACCAATTTGCTTTGCATTTTTTAGATCACCTCCCCTCTAAATTAAGCCGCGCTCACATTCAAACACAGGGAGGGTGTACAATGAAGAGCCTGAGCATCAATATTGCTACATGTCTTTTGAGAGCGTGTAAGCTTCTTATATCAAAATGGTTTGTTTGTCCCCCGGTCACAAATCATTAAGTATTTTGCTCCACTTTTTTTTTTTTGCTCTGTGGGTTATATGAAAATGAGCGACAAGCCTCCATCCCTCCTGTGTACGGATTATGAGCCTGTGTTTGTGAGGGTCTGACTCTAATGGGCTAGTAATTACAGTTTGTTTATGAGTTTATCGATGCATACCACCACCATGCCTGCATGGGTTATGGGCGATGGAAGATAAGGATCACACATTTATTTTCATCTCCTCCCCAACCCCCTCTTCCAAGAGAGAGTTAACTCACATTGTGAACTCCCACTGTGATCATATTACAAGGACCGGTACGTTTGATCTATGCTGGTATGGGTCCAGGGCATGAGTCTAACTTGACTTTGCAACCTTGGGATATGCAATCTATACCATTTCTCACTTTGATCCGGAGCCTAAAGCTGTGAACAAAACAATGAACAGAAATATCTCATTATAGAAAAAAAAATCCAGATTGTCCAATTTACACCTCTATCCTGTCTCCACAGCAAAACTATTGTTCACTTAACAGGGTCAGGACCAACATGCACTGTGAATTACCAACATCTACTGTAGTTACCCCGCCTGTGTTTACATCTCTCAGTGTTTTGGGCCAAATCTTGGAGCAGGGCTGGATGGCGGGTCGTGATCCTTTGCCGCCAGAGAGCTCCGAGGGTATTTTCCACGGTGTGTTGTCAGCAAGGCAACAACAGCAGGCGGTTTCAGATCCTTCCTTCTCTCCCCGGCTCCTGACGACCTGCGCAGCATATGCTCTGGGAACACTTGACGCAGACCCGCTCGCCTCCATTTGTGTTTGTGCGGTCAAATTTAATCAAGCTGGCATCTGTTGGTGTTTAATGTGAGTAATTGTCCTGTACTGTATCCATGTGTGTAGGTGTGTGCGTAGAGAAAGCTAATGTTAGCACACACAAAGGATGAACACTTAAATAAATGCTGTTTCTTTCTTTATGCTATTGATGCATAATTTTGACCCACATGCTGTCAACACCTTGGGGTGCTTTTTTTTTTTTTTTTAATCCTGCATGTGTTTTTGTGTCAACTCACGTGCCAGAGTAATAACTGTCTTGTATGAATGTACCTGCAACATGGTCTGGTTGGCTGTGGAAATGAATTTCCTCCAGGACAACAAATAGAGGTCTAATCTAATCTACCCTGCATCTTTCCAGAGTGTGTGAAGACACATGGACATACGGTATATGTGTGTGGTCGCATGTGTACTCCTGTAAGTGTGAGAGCAAAGACAGAGCGCAAGTGTGTGCACAACTTCAGTATGTGTTTGTGTACAGTATGCGCGTTTGCATTAAGGTTTTTGCCTATGAGCCCATTGTTGACTTCAAAAGGATTCCTCCGAGGTTTTAATTATGCTGCTGCTTAACTTGGCACCAGAAAAAGAGAGTGATCCTGGCTGAAGCCTATAAATCTCCTAGTGCAGACACTTCCACGCCCTCTAAAAGCCATCGACTCCCCTGGACCTCCCAGACACATTAAGAAGAAGCACTCAGGTTGGCCCCAACCACAGTCACCTCGCTTACACAACACAATACACACATGGACACAAGCAAAGCGCTGAGCACACATGGGCAAACAGCTGCCTGAGCTGACACAACCAGACTTGCCCTCACACGCGTTTGTGTACATGCTCATTCATATTTGCATGCTTATAGATACACAGGTACGCAGAGTTTAAAGCTTAGCTCACAAGCTGCTGCGCACTCTTTGAATCCTTTAGTTCCAAACATATATTTACCTTAAGAATATTAAGAATTGTATGTATGTAGTATGTAATTTCTTTTGGAAGTGAGGCTGCGAACAGAAGCCAATACTTAAGTGCAAAACACCTGCAGTTTCTTGAGTGGCCACATGAGGCTGACTATCTGATATGATAGATTTCGTTCAGATTTTGGATGTTGCTAATGGAGACACTTTTGTTGTATGTGGCTAAACAAAACAGTATTAAATTGCATTTGGTCTTGGTATAAGATGTTTCCACTGACAAGTATAAATAGGGCCTTTTGTCCTAAGCTTTGGTGGCCTTAGGGCTGGCATATGTCAGCATGGTTCCCCGCTGCAGTAATACAAAGCAACAAAAAAACATCTATGGCAATATGAGGAAAAAATAGTTTATTTGTATCAGCTTTTTTTTTCTCCTAACTTTCTTGATGTCTTCCCGAGTGGCTGACATATAGTTAATGTAGTGTATCCCCCCTCCTCCTCTGCCTTACCCATATGCCTCTAAATCTGAAGTGGAATACCCAGAATTATCTCAAAGGCAAATGATGGTTGTTGGTAGCAGAGAATCTTCAAATGACTGTATCTTTTATCTGTGTACCCTTTTCCAGGGTAAAACAGAAGGAGTGAGGGACTTGAAAAGTGATACCTCTGCGTACCTGCTTGAAAGAGTTTTTTTTTCTCTCAGCAAGGGATTAAGAGCATAATGTTTTTTTCTTTCTTTTTCCTTGTTATTCCTCACCATTGCGCTCCACCCTCCTCATTAAAGACCATGCATATTCTCCCAGGAGAGTCCTCCAACATTACAACTCTTCTCCACAGGTACAGCTCTCTGGGGTCCTTCACTTTTTCTCATCCTTTTCCCTCTCCTCCCCTTTACTCTTCTCGGCTCTCCCTCCATCTCATCTCCTCGTCTGTTTCCCAGTCCGTCACCCTTTTCTTTTCATGTACTTCCCACTCCCTACCCCCTTAGATCCTCCAAACCTCCTTCCCTCCACCTTTACCTCACTACCTTTACTTTAGTGGAGCCTTTCCTCCTTCTCTCCTTCTCACCCTCCTTCTCTCTCACCTTCCATCTGCATATGCAAGTGCTTATTTTGAAGTCGTGGCCCACAACAGATATTCAATATTAATGAGGACCCTCATGAATTTTTGAGCTCTAATTAGACAGCTCACAGTTCGTTAACTGAGAAGGTTTGGGTGCTCAGTAGTGGTGATTGAGGGCTTGGGGGGTGTGTGCTGTGTGAGCGAGGGACAGTCCCACCCTTATCTTCTACCTCTGCATTCCTTCCCCCTCCATAATGTCCCACACTGGGCCACACCAATAGGGCGAGGGGGGTAATGAGCAGGCCTGGATCGCTGGGGCTCATTATAAGACAGCTAGCCATTAGTTTGCAGGCCCTGCGCATTGTATCATCTCTGCAAGCCGCCTCCTGCTGGGACATTATTTAGCTATTCTATTTCATCGTCACTTCAAATGATGCAATGGTCTTTTCAGGCACAGGCAGACAGATACGGGACTGAACCGAGAAGGTGACACCTCCACCCTTCTGTGGCTAGAGAGGCATTCCTTTTCACAAGTGTGAATGACCAAGCGCATCCATCCATGACTCATCTTGTCTTTCCTTCACTCTATTGACCACATATGGACTAGGATTACACCCTTACAAGCCGATCCTCTCTGCATCTGTCCCCTTTTTCCTGTAAGGTTTTTTTCAACTCATGGGTTAGCTGTCATCCCTGTGTTATCATCCACAATGTCACAGACATGGCTATGCCCTTGCATCACCCCCCCCCCCACCCCACCACCCAATTCCCTCTACTCCCATATCTTACACCCATTGTTTCTCGCGAAGCGTTCCCTCTGT
The DNA here is from genome assembly GCF_900634625.1 of Parambassis ranga. Classification (NCBI taxonomy): domain Eukaryota; kingdom Metazoa; phylum Chordata; class Actinopteri; family Ambassidae; genus Parambassis; species Parambassis ranga. The sequence continues at coordinate 8,794,001 of NC_041043.1, forward strand.
CCTTTGGTTTCTGATTCCCAAAGGTGTGTCATGATCAGCAGATACTACAGGCATCCTTGCTGTGCCCCCCCCCCATACCGAGTCCTCTCCTGTTTCCCTCCGACCCCACCCCTGCCTACTTGTGCATATGCAGAGGAAGGAAGCATCTCCGCTGTGGCAGCAGCAAAACACCACACTACAAAAGAGATGCGCACCTCTGACAGTAACCATCAAGAAGGGCGTTGACAGAATAAGGGCGGGAGATGATGATCTGAGAGACAGGGATGTGCAGAAGGAGGCAAGAAGGAAAGAGAAAGGGCTTTCTTTCTTCCGACTCTTTTTTTTTTTATACCTTTTTTTTCATTTTCCCAGGATTCATCAAGCCCCACTTGACATATGTCTGACTGAGGTGGCGTTAATCTCCCCAGAGGGTAGGGTCCCCCTTTCTCCTCTGCATGCCACTCCTTCATGGAGCCCTTTCCTTTTCCCGTCAATTTACATTTCAAAACAGGCGATGAGCCGATCAAAGACGGTCACTAACGATGAGGCCTTTCATCAGTGGCTGGCATGGTATGCCGAGATAGTATACAGTGAGGTTTCATTGATCATAAGCAGGTGGGTGTGTGTGTTTGGCATCGGTTTGTGTGCTGCTGGGCTCCTGTCATTGTTTTATCCTAAGTTTGTCTCTGGGGGCAAAACGTCGCTGGCGGGGGATGTGCCAGTGGGTCTCACCGGAGAATGTCTTTGTCAAGCAGAAGCCTTACATACCAGTGAATTAAGTACAGGCACCTGCGATGGCATGAATCTAAACCAATAACTACAATGTTTCTGAAGTTACAGCAAATCTTGGCCACTTGGATAAAATGACACGTTGGTTGTGGTCATCAGTGGATGTTAGAGTGCAAGCACAAGATAGGAAGCTGAAAAGAAGCTATATAAAACTTCTAAATAAAATGTAGCAGACATAAATATTCTCAGTAACCTAAATCATTTATCTGGGATATGATCACTGGTAATACTTTAAAACAAATTAAGCTGGCCAATGCATCATGGGAAATTCTCATATGTAATTGACCACTGTGATCAAACTTATCAATTATTCAGTTTTTTGAGAGAAGAAAAATATATTTACAAGATTCTGCTTGCCAAGTACCTTCTTTTGGTTTGTGGTAAGCACTGGGCTTAAACAAAATTACAACTTCTGAGTGACTCAAAGGGCTGAATACTGCAATGAATACTGAGTCAGACCCTTAATCTTTGGATCATCCCCTCGGGGTGGGAGATTATATTAGCAGAGACATTCATCTCCAATAATTTAGTAATGTAGATAGTAGATTAGCTCTATTCCCTCTTGTCTGCCAGCACCTGGGGCATAGCTCATATTCAATACCTCCTTGTTCTTCTACTGTATATTCGAACTGTTGTAGGTGGCCTGGCCTCCGTACTACGCTCATTTGACTCCAAATTACCGAGCTCTCCAGGGAGACAATTCAATAGCAGCTGACCAGAAGAACCCCCCCCCCCACTTCCCTTCACTTCACACAAGCCTGCATACACTCTTTCTCTCAATTACTATTAAAGATCGCGCATTAAGGTGTAAAAAGAGCCGGATTATGCACATTAATGCCTAATCACATGTCATTTTATTATGCTCACTTGGTATGTAACCCATGCCCCTTTTTCCTGTAATTATAGCCAAGTGGCAGAAGGAAGGCATGCTGTAATTGTCTTTGAGGGAGGAATGGCAGTGGCAAAGATAGATTTCAGATGGCATATTTGCACTGAGGAATTTGAGCTCTTTCTCCCGCCTTTGCTTTCTCTCCAAAAAGGACCCTGTCGTTTTCAGAGCTTGCTGCTCCCGGGGTAGTATGCTTTTTATTATTTTTCCAATTAGAGTCAATTGACCTGACAGAATGGAGGGCAATTAGTGATATTTCCCCCTCCTCGCAGGCCTGCGGGGTAATTTGCTGGAGGTTCTCGGCAGTGCTTTATGTGGATATACGCCCCGCCCCACAAACCCTTTCTGGAGCATAATGGCTTATGATTTTTCAGAATATATCTCCTCTTACTTTTTTATTTCTCCCAGCAAAGTACAATTACAAACTGTTGAAGGGTATCATCTTTTAAACTGCCTATAATCGCTTTCTCCCTCTCTCTATCTATCATATAAAAAGAGGGGCTACAGTATCAATGCATTGCCTTAGTATTTATGCACAGAAATGAGATCTTCACTCATGTTTAGGGATTGTTGCCAGGGTAGTAGCAGTAGCGGTGTTGGTTTCATAACATATCCATCCAAGGAGGCATAATTGTGGGCAGATCATTTCTCTTAGAATTAACTTGTGCACTGAATACCAGACTTATAGAGGATGGAGAGGAGGTGTTGGTAGGGTGAACATGCTGGCTTAAATCTCAACTTGCTATTGATAAACTTGATGAATGTAATTTGTGGCTGCAACCCTGGGTTTTTGTCCCCCTTTATACCTGTAATGCTGGAACGCTCTGTTCTCTGTGTGCAGAGAAACACAATGGCCCGGTCCACATTGGCTCCCGTTTGAATACCTGTATCTGCGTGTGCCTCTGCTGACGAGTCTTGACACACAAAGAAAAAAAATAATCTTCTGAACTAAGCTTGTCTGGCATATCCACTGCTGAGTCTATAAGTGCGGAGAAAATCTCCTCAAACTGATGCACTGAAATAAATACGCTTAATTTACCTATGCAGCAGACTGCATTGGAGGCTGTAAAGGCCATCAAATAAAAGAGCCATCGATGTGTGGGTTAGTGGAGCATGCTATGTATATAGTAAAATGCAAATTCACTGAGAGGGGGAGAGGATGCAACAAAAACATGTTCGATACGTTGGGTAAAATTTATTCCATGCATGCGAATGTGTCGCCCCAACCCGAGCACATCATTTGCTCGACATTCAGTACATCTGTTGTGTTAAGTGACTGTAATTTAGGTGACATTGGCACAAAGCCTCTTAATGTAGCCCCGGTGGACCCCCTGTAAGAGGGGCACGCGGGACCAAACAGAGGCATCTCGCAGCTGGAGCCGCGTCAAGGATCATTTCCCTCTTCACATGATTAATTACAGTTTGATCACTTGAATCTAAATCTGATTAATTTTGGTCACATGTCAGGGAGGCATCAGTGGTCTATAATGTATACTGTGTTAATCTGTACCAGGCTCTCCTTGAGAATCATTTTATGAGGCTACAACATGTGATACTAATGTTGGGCATGTGTGAACAGCCCGAAATGATCACTTCAGTGTCATTCATGTGTGAATCTCAGGAATTATCATGTGTAAATTTGGTGGTATCGTCATCATGAAAAGTGAATGTGCTGTCTTAAATGGGCCACCCATACAATAAGGGCCATTTAAGTATATAAGTACATATGGAAATATTGTATATGATCCCTTTACTATATCCTATCCTATATCCTATATCCTTTACTATACAACAGTAACCCTCAGATGTATTTAAGGAGCTGCTCTCCTGCAATATTCGCATAACTCATGGCTGTTTTCTTTTAACCTGACCAACAGGAGGAACACCTTAGGCCAACACACACATGTGTACACATTCCCCCAGAACCATTGGCAGGATTCCTGTTTTAAGTGGTTGTTGTGGAACTCCTGAGCTGTCAAAGCCTCACTATAATCCTTCTCATGGGTCATGGCTCAGTGTCAGAACTCAGTTTACTGTATGGCTTTCCGATGTTTACCAGCCTTGGCCACAATGTGGCTTAAAAACCCATAGGACCGATTTGTAGAATAATTTGTATTTCTACTGCAGGTAGCTTCATTATTACATTAAGATTACATTCATACAACCCCAAAACTGTTTAGAAAAAGAGGATAACATGAATGTTTCAGTTTATACAGTGGGTTTTGGAAGAATTTCATATGTAAGATTGTAAAATGTGCTTTCTCTAAACATCGTTAGGATTGTGTAAAATCTTTCCCCATTGCAAAAGTGCATTTAGAATAGCCCCACAGGGGAACTTAAACATGACCTTACAGGTATGGCAGGAATGTGATGTGAGTGACAATGGTGCAGTGCAAAGAAAACACAGTCATGCCAAAGGTCACTTTACAGTACCTGTATGCCCTGAGGCCTAAAGCTTGTTTGTCTGTGTGTGTGTGTGTGAGATATCTGGATGTTATATTTTACCCCGTGGGTCTGTTTCAACTGTCAGATGACAGCTTATTCAAAGTGGTGTAATTTTTCAACTGTAAGTTGACAAAAGACACCGAATATCTTGTCAATGTCAAACATTGTTTAAGATAATCAAAATCACCTTGACTGCACTTTGTGGGCAAACAGAGGAGGTACTGAAAGAATTAATCCTAAGGTAGCTACACGCTGTGTTTTATGTGAGTACGAAAGTGAGGAACTTGCAAGGAAGCTAGTGTGTGAAGAGTGTGAGCTCTGGAATTGTGATCCTCAAGGGCGAATCAGCGAAAAACAAAAGCTCACAACACTCGTGGCCTACATTCATGTTGCAGTGCTTTCAATGCCAACAGAGCTTATTTTCATACGCCATTAATTGCTTGAATAGATTGCCTGTTGAATTCTTAATGTGCTATAAATTCCATGTTTGTTTTCCTCAAGTTGACAGCACACAGGCATATTGTGTCGGGCCTTGCCCTTTAATCAGCACTGGCCTTGGAAGAACTTTAGTTAAAGAAATCATTGTCCCGTCTTTAACTGTATGTTCTGACCGATTGTTGTAACTGACACATTTTGCTATTGTGTTGTATAAGACTATTGTATTTGTACATGTGTTTTATATCTCTGTTTTCTTCTAAATAATGTTTATACTGTTTTCTTTACTTTTAGAGACCTATGTATATTATGCTGAGTGCCTGTATTTTGCTGCTGTAACAGTGACATTTCCCAGCTTGGGATGAATAATGCACTTCTTTTCTTTTCTTCTCTGTTCTATTCTATTCATGGGTTATATTGTGATCCGGTCTGTGTGAGCTCAGCTTCTATCACCACAGAATCCATCAGTTACATTTGCACTGTAAATCATTCAATGGCCTTGTGATATGTACAGTAGAGGATAGATTTCATTGTGCTCATCTATTCCTATTCAAAAAGTAGGTGTAAAAGCTGGGGAGGGTCAGCGAGCAGCGTCACCGTCTTGCCAAACAGATTATCCTTCTGCACAGTAAGGAGTTGGACAGAAGTGAAGGGACATCTCCGGGTTTTGTCTCCTCAAAGTGCAGATTCAGTCGTCACTCCAGGGCTTTTACCTGTAGGAGTCAAGCCCTGCTTCCAATCCATTTTAATGCATAACCAGCAGGGCTTTCCTTTCCAGCTTAATTCGTACGCAGGGACTTTGCATGTTTTAAGCTCTATGCAAATATTATTGGATTTTCCAAGGATTTGGGCGGATTTCCTGCCATGGATTTTCCTTTACAAATGTCTTTAGAAAATAAAGTGAACCTATTTTATTTAAATTCGGTTTAAGGAGGCAAACAAATATTTAGATGCTAAAAATATTGAAGAGGGATCTTCTAAGGTAAGAACTCAACTTTATATGATTTCTTTGCCCATACTGGCATTTACTTTTCAGCTAATCTTTTTTTATGGGAAATGAACTTTATTTTGAGCCACATTTAAAGCCCACCTCACCTAGATTATCAGCACCCACATGGTTCAAATTGTCTGCATGCAAAAAAAAAAATTAAAAAGTGGATTATGGCCCAAAATATTTGTGTAATGATCCCCAGCATTGTTTTTCAGTGGCCTTGACAGATTTGACATGAACCCGGCCTTGAAAGGCATCACTGACAACATCACATCCTTGAGCAAACCAAAAGGCTGTCCGGAATAATGGGCTGCTGTTCCAGTCATGTCATCTGAGAGGGCGTTGTATTCAGGAGCAGCAGCGAGGAATATGATGGGGGTTTGTTTGGACATGACTATGGTGGTTACACCATTCCCTGTGGCCATGGAAAATGACACTGGAACGGGGGAAGAGCACACAGGTATTGTGCAGTTAGCCCCTGAGAATGGCTCTAAAAGGTGGACCCCCAGGCGAGAATGGATAAATTCACTAAAAAGATGTTGACTGTATCCACAATCTTAGCAAAGCTCATAATCAGACAATGCTATGGCTGGAATCTGAGGTGCATGTGTTTTCGATTAAAGTCCTCACTTGTGTACTGTTCCTGCAGTGCTATCTTTAATGTGAAAAAAAAAACTTTTGGCAACTAAAGTGCAGCGATTCATTGTGTTTAAAACATTGTCCTTGTGTTTTCTCAGCACAAAGGGCACTGTTAATGAATTTCTCTAACACCCCGCTTCCCTTTTTGTGTCTCTGCCCTTCGTTTTTCTCATAGTTTAGTCTGTTGGTGGCTTTTTCGGGCAGGGAGGGGGGGGTAGGTCCTGGCCACAAGCTGAAGGCTTGATTACAGTCCTGGCAAGAGAACAGAAAGCTGAGGGGCAGGAGGGATGGGGAAGGGGAGGCGAGAGGATGGAGGGACCTCAGGCCCTGACTAAAAGCAGCTGTGGAGAGGGCTGGGGTGAAGGCCCTGTTTGCTCTTTAAGGGCTCATAGAGACTGACCTCAGCAGTGCTGCACGTGGATGTTAGCTAGCTTGGCCCAAGCTCTGCTTCTAAACATGTTCCTGTGCTGGATTTTCATTTAAAGGATAATTCTGGTTTATTACAACTTACAGCTGGTCTGTTTTGTAGCGTTGCCTATTGTTTCAGTGATAACTTGTGCTCACCAAAGTAATTACTGAGATCAGGGGCCATGACAGCATTGCTGAAATTAAGTCTGACATGGCAAGAAACACAATGAGACATGCTGTAAACAAAGTTGATCCTGATTATCTTTATTTGGAAGTAAAAGTCAGCGCCCTAAAGCAATTTTACTATTTGCCACATTCTAAGTCATTCTTTGTAAACGGTTTATATTTTGTCATAAATAGTTTTGTTAATGATAAACAGTTAATCATTCGCTGATGTTTAACAAATCATTGGCTGATGCTTTTGTCTGATAATTCATTAATAAATGTTTACAGCTATGTGACTTTGACATATAAATAAAGCAGAATGAGTTGGCTACAATAATGAGGAGTAGAGTGGAGCCACTGGTGAGAAAAATGTTGGAACCATCCAAAAAAAAAAAACTGTCTGATCATCCAGAAAAATAAACTAGGCATTTAGAAGAATGATCACAGTTTAAGTACAGGACAAACACTATACTGTAAAGTGACATCCATGACAAGCTCTCCGAAGAGGAAAAAGCCACACCACATGTTACTAACTATCGTATACTAACTATTGTTAGCGAGCTAACAAGCTAGCATTATTTCTTAAACAGCAGCGCTGATATGTCAGCTGGTGCATAACCAAAGTGAGCTGACAACACAGTTTTTCTCATTTACTCCAGGACAGCTTCAGATGGGCTGTCATATACAATATTAGTGTAATTGCTCTCTTGCCAGTAGGGGGAGACCAACATTTTTTGCTGTAGCTTTAACCCTCCTAAAACAGAGCTGATGCCGGCAACGGAAATTGACATGTGCTGTTTAAAACTACCGTATCTCTGGTGATGTTCGCACTATCGAATACATTTCAACGGATTCTGGATCTTTCGATTCATTCTTTATGGTAATTACCAAATTGCGTGTGTGCCAGGGGCGGTAGTTTTGTGGAATGTAGGAGAGTTGATATAAAATAGTTTGAGTTTAACTTTTGTAATCTCTTGTTGTCTTGTCTAGTCTTGTTGCTGTACATTCATAGTTATTTATAAAGACAAATTTGATGAAAATTCAAATCCTTTTTGTTACTTTTCTTGTGATTGCACACTGTTCTGAGCATTTATAACATATTAGCAAATATGTGCCAGCTTTTGAAAGTTATATTTCATCATTTAAGATAATTAATACAAAGAAAATGTTTTGACAGAATCATTTACAAAAAAAGAAGGCGAACTGTTGTGATTATAGTAGTGAAAGGGTTAAATTGTTACACAGTATATCTTCTGAAGTTCTTTTGCAGCACGTGAATAAACAATGCAAAACCTATGTCTCTTTGCCTGGCACGGCATATTCATGGATCTATGAAATGAACAGAGTGAATGTACTCAATTGATACTGATGAAATCCGGCTTCCAATAAATCTGTATTTATGATACTTTTTGCAACAGAGTAACCTGCACTTTTATACTTGCAGTAATCCAGCGATCAAGAATCAAAGGCAAAGACATGGACAATATACACTGTACCTCAAGTGTCAATAAATCTGGGTCTTAAGGTGTCAGTGCTTTAAGTGACTTGATGTGTTTCCATGAAGCTTTTATCTATTCGATACAAAGAAAAGGGAGAAAAAAAGGTGATGGGCTGCCAGAATAAAGATATATTCAAAATAATGGCTGTGAAAGAGCTCCTTAATAGTGTTATTCAGGAGTATTGTAAAGAACAAGGCTAAAGTTGTGCGGTGGATTTACATGGGGAAATAGCCTGTGACTCCCACTCTTGTTTTCTCAATATCCAGACTGGGGAGGGGGGGGGGTTGCAACAGACAACACGGTGTCCTAGTATAGTTTTTTTCACACTCCCACAAACCTTCTGTCAAATGCAACATTATCATGGGAGAGAGAGGGAGAAAGACAGTATCCAGAACTGGAGGCGCAGAAATAAAACTGTACTTCCACCAATGATAAGAATACACCTCTAACACTATTCACTTAACTGCACCGTCATCGTTGCAAAGCGACAGACACAGGAGCAAAATTTCAAAGGATCTTTCCTTGCCCTTTGAGCAGGGAGGACAGTCAGTTTTATTAAATGGATATTTCATCAAAACAGGGACAGGAAAAGGGGGAGGGGGGTCTGGTCTTCTTCCGATTTTGATTGACAACTTGAGTCAAGCAGAAAATCAAAGCAATCTGGGATGCATGTGGATTAAAGTGAGAGGGTCATCCTCACAGGCTAAGGTTAGGCACACCCGTATGTGGATTTCCCATTGAACGAACATGCATTTGAGTACGGATCAAATGCCTTTGTTTTGGAACAGGACTTTAATGTGCAGATAACATGTTGTTGTTTGGGAATGTTGAAATGCAATCTTAAGTATCCCTCTTGAATGTGAATCATCTCATTACCAGGCATTCTCACACTGAGATAATGTGAAGCATAATGTGTTTTATATCATCATGGTATGAAACAGGGCCAGCAGTGCACTGTGTAAAATCCCCTTCAGTGGCATTATTTTGGTCGTCAGAAGCATAAATTTGGATGTGAGAAACATCAAAGCCCCCATATAAATGCCTTTCTCTTCATGTTGTCATCCTATCTTTGAATCACTCCCCCTCCCCCCCTAGGGCCATGGTTATTTACATTTTCAAATCTGCATTTTTCATATAGATCTGTCTGCCTCTGATTTTAATATCAGTGATGTTTCCCACGACACCTTTTGTTTTATTATGCATTATGAATTTCTTCCCCTCTCACTCCTCCCTCTCTCTCCCTCTCTCTCTCTCTCTCTCTCTCTCTCTCTCTCTCTCGCCTCCATCTTTTTCTAATCCCTATCCCCCACACTAGGCTTATGAGTCCCAGTGTTTTATCATGGGGAGAGAGATTTATCATTTCAATCTCATTTCAATAAATAAAATAATCTCTCTTCTCCTGTACGTGACAGCAGCTAATAGTATTTTGTTATCGTGGAGTGAAACTTTGCAGACTTAGTGCACTTGCTTGAAATGCTTTGCATTGGCATTCTGCAGAGGCGCACGCTATCATTGTGCGCACGGTGAGGAATCACGCTGTAAACCGCGTACACATGCACATTTAAAAGACTCCGGCCCACCTGATTAAAGTGAAGCATGATGTCAAAACATTCAATCTGCTGATTTAATGGATGTAATGATGTAATATGTAACTGTTACTACATGCATTCGCTGGTTGGTACATTGTTATTCAGAGGTTAAATACAACATTATGTTAGATGTAGTTAGATGAATAATGCACTTATTGGGTTTGGTTTGTCCCTATTTTTGTTGCAATATAGGTAGACTCTTGTACCAATTCAATCCTCTTAAAAGCTACTGGGCTGCACTCATGTATGCTTTTATCTTTCAGCCAGGATATGTTCTTAAAGCACGGTCTGTCAGATCCGCCTGCACTGTGGTGTGTAGAAGAACAAGAGCAGCCATCAAGACGACAGTTTTATTTTAATTGCTATCTCCCTTTCCTCCCGGTCCTTCATTTTCCCTTACCCCTGGAGCAAATCAACAGAAAAAATGTAAAAGGACTGACAGGAAAACAATTGCGTTTCAAATTGAACTCCCTGCAGAGTGTGTTCACTTCCTTAACCTGACATCCCTCCCTTCCCCACACATGGCAGAGGAGAAGGCAAGGCGAGCGGCAGCCACACTAAAGCCGGAGAAGGGGGAGGTGGTGGGGGGGTGGGAGACCGTCCTTTTGAATATGTGTTTTCTGTTTATCATTAGCTGACTGGGTGCTTCATCATTCGGCGAAAATCCCTATCTGCTGAACATAAGGCCGAGAGACAGCGGGGAATCAATCTTTTGTGCTTGGGCAGATAAACACAGGACGCAATCAGGGGGAGACGGAGCGACGGAGCAGGCCGCGGGACTCACGCCGCCGGTGATGGATGGCGGAAGTGAAAGTGTCAGGATGGCATTATGCAAATGGGGGAGGCATCCGAGCATCGCCCCGGTGATTATGGGAGATGGGAGAGCAGCCTGTGGTCCCCCTGGCACCAAGGCAGCCATTTTGGGGGCTCGTCGTCTCCTACTGGAGCTGGGGGAAGCAGGGGAGGGGATGGATAGAGTGGTGGACGGGGGAAAGAGAAAGAAGGAGGAGATGAAGGAGGAGGAAGAGGGAGGGAAGAACGTGTCATGGTATCATTCCCTCACATGCATCGCCGCCTCACCCACACCCCTTACCCCTCAAAAAAAAGGGGGAGGAATAAGTCTATAAGCAGAGTGAGAGGCATCTGTGTCATTTACTGAAACAAATGATCAGCCTCTTTCTGTGGGGTTTGAATGAGGAGGGTGAGGCTGCCGAATGATAGAGATAGAACACTTATGGAACAATCATGAATGATGAACTTGAACTGGACAGAAATAAAAGCTGGTTTGGGTTAGTACGACAGACGCTATGTTTTTTTTCAACAAGTCGAAGAGACTGCAAGCTGAGCAGCTCTCAGAGGCCGTGACCCCTGGGTACAATGGTATCCATCCCGACTGTGTCACTTTCACAGCCATATAGACTATCACACACACACACACACACACACACACACACCAATCTCAATGACAAGCAAGCAGGACACACACTCTCACTTTAATGACCAAGGATGCTACTTGTATTCAAATGAGGGTTGAAGTGAGAGCAAGGCAGATACTTCAGGGAGCAGCTGGGCCCAGAGGGGAGATCCAGTCGCAGTCCCTGCTGTACCATTACAGTAAGATTGGATGAAGATGGAAACATGGAAAATATGATGGTGTGTGTGAGAGGATGGGGACGGTGCAAGGAGACTGCTGTTCTGATGATCTATGTGTGTGTGTCTGTGTACGTTTGTGTGCATCTGAGAGACAGTGTTTGTGTGTTTGGGGTTGATGTGAAATTATGTGCATTTTTCTCCTGTTTACACAAGAGCAAAGAGTGAGTGCTTGTGTTTGTGATATCAAGAAACAGAGTCACGTGTAATTGTTTGAAATCTACATCTGCCATGTTTCCAGTCTCACAGTTTCACAACTAAATCTTAACGATCTGAAATTGTCTTCCTCTATCTCCTTCTGAGGCCATTTTTAGTCCCTGTCCTATAGTGAGACAAAGCAGGCTGAAGTGCCCGTCCTCCACCTCTAACTTTGCCACTCGCCACAACACACAGACAATACCACTCCGTTCCGCCTGATTGGATCCATTTGCATTGGACACCTCCTCTGCATATTGATTGATGGGTTTAATCAGCGAATCAGGGGGAGCGCTCAGACATCAATCTCTGTCAGGCCCCTACCTTTTTTCCGAGCCTGTGATTCCCTGCTAGGACTCATCAAGGAAAGCAAGTTTAGACAGAAAAAGCAAGAGGGAGGGAGTGGGGACAGAAGCAAAGAATAGAGGGTGGGGGTGAGGGGGTGGGGGGTGGTAGTGAAGAAAGGCATGTGGGGAGTGGAAGGACGAAGTATTAAAAATAACTTCAGGTAGATTTCTCTGACTGCCCCCCACCCCCTGTAAGAGTGTATCAGGTGTAGCATAAAGAAAGGCTGACCAACTGTGAAGCCGAGGAAATTTAGAAATGAAATGGCAACCAGACGTAGCAGGTTATACATGTACAGTAATGCAGAAAATGTGTGCATCAAGTGTGGGAAAATAAAAGAATTTCAACATACATTCACCTTTATCTGTGTCTGCCTTTATTAATCATATCATTTGACATGTTTTTTTTAAATCCACTTATCCAGTGAGAAGAGAAATTAATTCCTCCTCATCTCCACTCTTAAATATGAACTTTCTAAAACTTTTTTTTGCATGGAGGTAATAAGGGATGAAGAAACAGTTAACTAATTGGCATCAGGCATCTCAACTCTTAAGAGCGCTCTTCTTCCTGTCTAATTTCACAGGTCCTACAAACAGGTGTAGCTGTCAAAGTCACAGGATCAATAGTAAGGGGTTAGAAAACATCCTTTTCGCTCCTCTCCCTGCTGTTTGTGAGTGTGTTTGTGCGTGTGTGTGCTTCTGTGCATGCACAATTGTATATATAGAAAGTGTTAATTGAGTTGTGATTGCCATTGTGTTCCTCATCAGGGGATGAACAAGACCCCCCTCCACCCCTTCCCATGTCAATGTGAGAGTGTACCTGTGACACGTCGAGCTGACAGATACTTCGTTTCCTTCTCACTTGATAATTACTGTAATACAAACTCAATTAAAAGTAAGCAGCTCAAAGAGGAAGAAGATGAGTTTGATTAAAATGTGAACAAAAACACAAGTCTGATAATACATATTTTTACAGATTGTGTGAGATCTGAAAGAATTTCTGATTTATTTATTTATTTATTATATTTATTTTAATCACCAGAGACATCCACCAGAGAATAAATGTCCTCAACGCGTTGAGATTATAGTGCTTCCCGACAGCACTTAAACAAAATCAGACTGTTATCAATAAATAAATAAATGACAGAATTACAGGGTCCTTCTTTGTCACGGGCAAACACTCTATTAGGAACGCAGCGCTGAGGTTGGTTTAATAGCCAGCAGATAATTGTCATGAAACTGCATCACACACAACTAGTAAAAACAGGAAAATGAACTCTATTCGTCAGTATTTCAACATTTGTTCAGGCAAAGAGAATTTTTTATTTCTTCTATTAAACTCAATTACTTCCTGCATGAACCTGGCCTTGACTGAAAAGGCCTCATAATTCAGTTCTGGAGTAAAGAGAGAGAGAAAGAGAGAGAGAGAGAGAGAGAGAGAGAGAGAGAGGAAGAAAAAACACATTGCAACATGCTCGTTTTTGGAGGAAGAAACTTTTAATACCCACAGCTCTTAATGACGGCACTGCAATTAGAGTGGCTGCATTTTTGCTCTAGCCGCGAGTCAAAGGAAAACAAATAAAGCAGCTCGATTTAGAAACCTTATTAGACTTTGAGTCCCTGAGCAATTAAAGTATTACAGCTGAAGTGCTTCTGTGAACCCACCGATGGAAAGCATTTATAGGTGGTCTCTACTTTACTGGTGGTCTGTTATACTGGGCTTTTTCGGCTCTCTCTTTCTCTTATTAGTGCCATTGAGAGCTGCACACATTTCACTGTTTATATATGTGAGCATGTTGTTAAAGGGTATTGGACAGTGAAGGCATATTACATTCTACGTCAAGGACAAATTATACACGTGCAAACACTTTTATTGTAATAAAATGTCGCTGCACAGGTTTAAACAAAATGCAACAATTTAGGACTTCATTTGAACAAGGAAGTGATTAAAAGTAAACACAGCTCGTCTTTTTATCATCCATTCTTTAATCTTCTAGTTGCAGCACTTGCCCCACGCAGTGTCTAAATTGGCTTGGCTGTGATGATGCCCTTTGCAATGCAATCTCTCCAATTTGATGCCTTATCAAATTACTAACCCAGAGGAAATTAATGATATCATCTATGTCAAGGCATTGATGTAGTTTCACTTAGCCCGAAACACTATAGTCCTAATTGAATGATTAGATTCCTTTAGATTTTCTATCCATCTTTATAATAATTACAATTGAAGAGGAAAAGCGGGTGCCTTACATGTCAATTTATACCTCACAAATATAACCAGGTAAAAATTAAGCAAAAAAGATGTTTCAATCACGCAAAATTTAATAATGCATTATTATAATTGGCTGTAATTGGAGAAGAAGTGTTCTGAAGACAAGCGGAATTTCATTTTCTTAGATATATTTTATTTTAATGAGTTGTAATAGATTTTTGGATGAGCAGTGTAATGAAAGACTAAAATGTGGTGTACCACTAGGGGGGGTGGTGATGCTTTTTGGGGCAGAGCAAGCACATGGGTTGGTATGCATTGACAATACAATAAGCTTCTCTCTCTCTCTCACACACAGACACACACACACACAAGAGAGAGAGAGAAAGAGAGAGAGCGATAGTGGCTGAATTTAAAAAGGAGAGAATGAGGAGAGGAAAAAAGCAGAAGAATGTGGTCACATGTCTATTTGTACTACTGCTGCAGCTCTGTCTCAACTAACTTTGGTGTGTAGTTTCACCCTCCGTCTGCTAATACCATTATAATCCCCCTTTCGTAGTGACCTCCTCCCCTCAGACCACTTCTGACACCTCCTGCTCGGGCCACCTCTGCCCGGTGCCTCCCCTCCGATCACTCAGCACGAGTCCCCCCACCACTACCACTACCACCACCACCATAATTGACTAATGACCCCATATCAATATTTGGCTGTGGTCACAGGCTTTCAGTACTGTTGTAATTTAAAGTGGATTAGTGTTCGCCTCAGCACGTTTCTTTTGGCAGCCAGCCAGTGGGACGAGCTTTTGATAACAGGTTCTTTCTTGCGTGAGTGTGTTATGTGTGTTTCTAGTGTGCATATATATGTGGGTGTGTGTACATTTCTGCTTTGTGTGTCTGTGTTTGTGTGAACTACATAAGCTGCCCATTGCCCCACGGGACTTAGATACCAAAGCAGCAAAAAAAAAAAAAAAGAATGCTGCAGTATTTCCTGATGAGGGATGATGAGATGGGAAAACACACACGTCGCAAGTTGACTGACGTACTGCCTGAGCCTGTTTACTGTAAAATGCTGCAGTCCTGGTCCAAGTATTTAGGTTACTTGCCTGCTGTGAATGAAGGTGCAAACCAAGAACAACTTTGAAAACTTGCACCAAGAAAAACTCACTCTATTCACTCACTATATCTGCACATTTTATATAGATTTAAGGACCCCCTTAGGAGAATTCTGAACCCAGGTAAAGGCAAAGAATTTAAGTGCGCACTTGGATTTGATTTAAATATTGAAACCACACCCAGATTTATAGATTTCTTTTCTCCCCCTTTTTTATGTCTGCCTCTGCTGTGTCTGATCAGACACCACCAGGTCCAGACTTGTCAGGATCCACTGTCTGCCTTTCTGCTGCACTAAACAAACCATACAGCTGTACGATTCTGAGACACACAGACAGAAAGACAAACAGGAGAAGAAAAAAAGAGTCTGACCATGTCTTACCTTGTCCCTGCACCGCTGTCTGTATGCAGAGTGCGCAGGCAGTGTTTATCTCGCTCGCTGGTGGAATGTTTGTGTAACTGAACGCTACGCTGATCGAGTTCAAATCACGGCAGGATAATTAAAACATGTTGATCCCTTCAGTCATGGGGAAGGGGCAGATTTATTAATGATACACTTAACACAGCCGTGGACCATGTGCACAGCTGAGAAATGGAAATATTGCCTGAAATCATTGGTTAGATTGTCATTTACCTGCAGGCCCGTGCCAGTGTGAGTGGTCTTTCATGTAAATGAATTTGTCTAGAGAATGAGAGAAATGAGAGACAGAGGGAGGAGTGAGAGATAGAATTAATAGCTTCAGGTCATGGGGATAATGATTTCTTCATGGACCCAGTCAGAGTCAAATGGCCTGGGCATCTTTTTTTTTTTCTTTCTTTTTTTTTCAAAGGAGGAATGAATGTAAGGGTGAACATTACATTGAACAGGGACATTTGCAGAATATGTAAATGCATTTGGTTTTATGACGGGGTCTACATGCCAATAACGCTTCCAAATGACCCACTTTGTATTCACGTAATGCAAATTTGCCACCGCATCGTTAGACCTCGTTGATTGAGTGGCGCTTCCATATGTTGAACAAGAGAACATATAATTTGCTCATGATATCAAAATATTATGACAAACGGAGGTGAAAAAAAGTTTTGATTTTGCAGCCTATCTGGTCAAGTTCAGTCAAAGAGAATTATTCTAGATTTTTTTAAAGCTTAATTCCAAATGTATAAGTCAGCCAGGACAGACATACCCCTCCAGCATTAACCCACACACATAAAGGTGCAGGTGTGTTTTTCCACCCATGTGTATTCACATCTCAATGGGGGTGGCTGCGTCAAAAGCTGCTGGTCAATCTCTTTGCACGTCTATTGTAAAGGGGGCAAGTCTGACAGAGTAAACCAGCATGGACACATGTGAACATAAAGGGCGTACCTCACACCCCCCCACCACCCCATGGTGAAAGGACCCAGTGGGGGTGTGAGCAGGAGGGAGAGAGGAGCGTAGAAAGAAGAAGGGCCCAGGCCAGGGTCTAATGGTGGGAACAGTGCGGAGGTGAAGCCTTCTTTTTGTTCGTCCCGGATAAAGGAGGCTTTTGAGAGGCAGCGTGCGTTTTTGTTCCACAGAGGGCCATCGAAGCTGCAGGCCATGCTTGTCCTGGGCTGTGTTGTTTGGGGGGCAGGAGTGTGGACACAGGCAGGGGACAGAGTTACTTGCTCCAGGGAGAGAAATATGCTACTGCAAGGATGTTGGAAGGAAGACAGCGTATCATCTGTCCACGAAGAAAAAAAAAGAAGGGGCGACTGAGAGAGTAAGACAGGGCAATAGAAAGAGACAGATGGAGGGGGGGGGGTAGAAAGTGAGACACAGAAGAAGAGGTGTGAAGGTGCTTTATGGGGTACTTAATGGCTCATGTATCCATGCTGCTGTCATTTCAGGTCATCCATTGTACTGTGCGTAGCATATGATTTTCTCCAAGATTATCTGCATAATGTTGAATTTCCCAATCACCTAAATAACTATCTATGTTTTGTTTTTTTGCTCCAAGACTGCCAATTAAATTGGGATATGTGACTCTACCTCCCTGTGACAATGACCTATTGTTCAACATGACGGAGAGACGGCTTCAGGCAGCAGGCAGTGAACTCTCTGTGCTCCCTGACCCGTCTGACCTATCCAACAGTTCAACTTCCACAGACCAGCACTGATTGATCTGCCTTTAGGGCCCTTAAAATGCTCCTTGTCTCTTCTGCAGACAGGGAACAAAAATCAGCAATTCCTTCACTGAAAACTGATCTTCATATAAAATCTTAGGAAGAGAATGAAGCATTATCACCAATGTATCAGCTTACAGTACAACACCTTAAGCCCTGAAATAGTTTCACAAAGTCAGTGTGCTGACAACTTAAAGGGACAGTTCACCCCAAAAAACTTATACAACTCACATGTGTTTATTTACGCATTTGTTTTTATGTGATTAAACTGATTTGGTGGATTTATGATGCAATGCTGTTTTGTTGTCCACAAAGATGAAACAAAAGGGTTGTCTTTCAACTCCCAAACTATTCATGCTAAGTAACAATGACCGATAAGTAACGACAAACAAAAACACATGACTAATATCAAAAAACAATCAGTAAAAAAACAATAATATCTGGAGACAAAGAGTCTAAGGACACAAATGGGAAGTGGATGGATGTTAAGTGCAATAATCTAATAACTGAATAATCAATGGCGGATTTGACCATGTGTTTTTATGTCAACAAGACCCTATAAACAAGCAGAAAGCCCTTTACAGTAGTTCATCTAATTTGTTGCTGTTAAGTCACATTCCTCCTAAATGACCCCCTGGCTGACTTCTTTTAACCTTTTCAATCGATTGCCGAACCTCTAAGCCGCTAAAACATCCATTAAAATGTGAGGGAGAGTTTGTCTGTAGAGCAGATTGTAACTGATGGGATCAGATGACATTTCTAAATCATGAGAGGAGGACGGATTACTTCACAAGGTGCACGGGCATGGAACTAAGTGATGAAAGTGTAAAGCTAGTTGCGGTTTGTCACACAACATAATAATATAACAGCAAAATGTTTTGCCTTTGGTTTAAACTGCAAAAATAATTCACACAATGTAACCATGTATGCCATTTTAGCACTAAAACACACAGGTGATGTTACAATGGATGCATTCCAGGACATGCTTCCGTTTAAAATATATTAAAAACCTACTCATTTTAGAAAAGTCAAAAAATGCATTTAAGCCTAACTCAAAATTATTGGCTGAACGCTTAAAAAGTAGCGAATAAGATGGCTTTAAAATGGCCTTTCTGATGAACAGTTTGTGAGAATTTGCAACGGTAATTAGTCCACAATGTGTTTCTCCACATTTTACATGCCCGTATATCACAATTTGATGTATTGTTACATGGCCAATTAGCATCTCATAATGCTCAGCCAACCACAGAGCTTGGGGTCAAAGGTCATGATCGCTTTAGTCTAAGAAAGAGAGAATGAGACAAAGCCAGAGCTAACCTGGCAAATAAAGGCAAAAAATAAACCGCCTTGAGGATCATTTTAATGTTAAGGATCAAAAAGAGCTTCTATTGCTATATTATAAATGATACTAATTACATGTAAATGTATGAAAGGGCAGATAATAACTGAGATAGCCTGTAGTTGAAACACTGACATTATGTTCAATGAGGTACTGCATAAATCCTCCTTATATCACACTTCACACAGTCATTTGTAAAAGGCAAATCAACTTTAATAATAGCCATTATTTGAGTGCTAATTGCCGTAATCCATATATCATCCTCAGGGATTATATCAACCAAAGGCTGTCAACTATCATAGATGCATGATAAAGCTTGGAGATCCGTTAATCACCTCTGACAAAGTATATAAAATGACTGAATAAAGCTTTGTTTGGATAAGGAGGGCAGCAGTGGCTCAGTGGTAGAGCAGGGTTGTCCAATAACCGGAAGGTCGGCGGTTCGACCCCAGCTCCTCCCTAGTCATTGTTGTGTGTCCTTGGGCAAGGCACTTTACCCGCATTGCCACCAGTGCACTCACTGGTGTATGAATGCGTATGAATGAATCGGCGGTGGTCGGAGAGGCCGTAGGCGCATACCAGCTTACCACTGCCACTGTGTGAATGTGGTGTGAAAGAATAATGCATCTCAATGTAAGCGCTTTGAGTGCCTGCCCAACAGAGCAGAAAAGCGCAATATAAGACCAATGCATTATTATTATTATTATTAGGTAGGACATGCTGCAACTGAGGAAGTATGTTAGGTCCTCATAGGTAACAGAGAGCTTATGTGTGTTTGGTTGTGTAGTCTATTTCAGACACAGTGAAAACATCATACAGTTGTCCTAATTTCACGCCATCAGCGTTCGCTCTTGTACGTACCAGGACCCTCGATTAGCCTGCCCATGTGTTTACATTCCAGGGGTCTGTTCGCAAATGATTTGAATGTATTTTTTTTTCCTGGCTATGGTTATTTATCACATGCAAAATGGGCTGGGACACCGTGATGTATGCTATCAGCAGTGACAATGATAACCAGGACAATAATTACACAAAGCTCGGCTCATCCATCACAGTCACTTATCACTTAAACAATCAGGCGTTAAACAGGAAGAGGTGTGGGGATGAAAGTGAGGATCCTGGACTGGGATTTTCTGTTCCGTATATCAGTCCAAGCAAATCCAGTTTGGCCACTCTTCTACACGCAGGCCATGGTGTCAACTCAGGTTGTGTCTATTGGGAAAGAGGGACACATCTGTATTGCTGATTGATCCTTGAGAAAACAATCTCACCACAGAGTCCACTGTTGTTCTGGTAGTGTCACTGCACTGAAATTATTATGAATTTCTTGTCTGTGAGAGCTGAAAGTTTGCAATTGGTTGTTGACTTTGGTAAATTGTTATGAACAGCAGGGGCATGCCAATACATGTATGATTAGTATTAATGATAGTATTGAGATTTTAAGTTCAGTTTCTTTTTGACTTTATAGATGAGAAGCCCCTAAAGTGCTCAGAAAGGCTTGCTGATGATGATAAGGTGATTGAAAGCTACAATGATTGATGTGTTTTCGACCTAAGGTAGAAGCAGATGAGCTATACAGCTTTAGTTATACATTACATTATTAAATTTAAATCTTATGTGATTTAAACATTTTATGAACATTTTTTTGCAGCATTTCTGGTGTGGTTGGGCCTCTGTTTCCTGTTGGTGTGACCTGGAGCTTTTATAGTCAAGCTATCATTTTGACATTTTTTAAAGCTAAATAGTTGTAAGTTGTATGTTTGGCTTCAGGGGGAGTACTGGATAGCTTCAACATGTCTGGACCGTGCAGACAGTGAACTTGAACTATGAAACTCGTGAAAGAAAGAAGTAAACTGGAGAGTGAGCCGCTTGAATGACAAAGAGTAGGGAGCTGCCCTGGTAGCAAGAGGTCATAGGTTACGTAAATACTCTGAAAAGCCTCTGGGTTGGGTTGATGCACTCTGGGGTAATGAGGCTGACACCTCCTGGCTCCTAGGGAAAAGAGACATTGTACTGAAGAAGCTACACCCACATACCTACAATGAAGGGGAGAATCTGGCATTGTAATACATATGTTTTAAGACTATGGGTATATGGAGAGACTATGGTAAAAAAAATACACAAAAGAAATGAAGAACAAACATCTGCTACACTAAATGAAAAGGGCTTTACACTAGTGTTTCATTCCCTTGTTTATTGAAGAAAGATTGTGAATAAGTTTCCTTTGAACATGATGGATCATTAAAGTAATGGTGTACTGAGGTTTTGTTCTTTTTTGCTTAGATGTTTCTTCTTTTTAATACAAATTTCTATCTGTGTCTGTGTCTCTCCGGAGAGCTGCCATTGCTCTACTTACCAGGAAATACTTTCTAGATATGCAAATTTATAGTCAAGAGAGAGAGAGAGAGACAGAGGGAGGGAGACCAAAACTGTGTGTGTGAGTCTGTGTGTGCATGTGTGTGCTGAAAACAAGAGGGAGGAGGACGTATGGTTGGATATCTTGTAATACTAGCAAAGCAGGAGCATTTAAGTAACTCAGAGCAGCATATGCTAAGTCTCTGAGTGTGTGCATATGTGTGTGGGTGTGTCTTTGTTTGTCTATTTATGAGCCCACATGCTCTACCTATATGGGGAACTACTGCAAGTAAATAGAGCTGCCACGTTATTTTAAATGTGTCAAACACAGCATGTACGCCCACTTTTGATGCTATTGGTGGTGGGAGAGAGTCATAGTGTAACATATAACAGGATGTCTTGTCCTGTGTTCATTAATGGAGCATTTATGTTTTGTTTAAGCAGTAAAAGACTGCAGCATATTCGTCACTGACGCAGTTTATGTAGCATCAACAGCGTAGATTTATCATTGCATATCATTAACTGTATATATCTTCACCTATTACATCTGACAGCTGATCAAATACATCTTTGCAAAGAGACAGATGGACACCACATGTTTGTAAGTGGTAGCAGTCCCATGGGAACACAGATCAAAATCTGTACATGAAATCAACTTTGTACTGACAAAGGTAGCATCTAATGTGATTCTGTGATACAATCTGAGTTTATACAGCATAATTCTGATGACTTAATGTCCATTTTCAAAATAAATACCAACAATCTTAACTGAATATAACTGGCCAGGATAGAGATACCTATAAATTATTATGGAAATGAAAATTAGGGGACACATTTTATAGGCTGTGCACTTTTTAAGGCAATTTGATGGCAGTAAATACCACATTAAATGGCTCAGATGACGTCTACAGACAGGGGTCAGTGGTCCTTTGAAAACTATATGGTGTAAACAGCAAGCAGTACAACCCTATGCAAAGTAGGTGTTCACATTCTGACTTACTCACCCAAGGCTCATTGACAGTTTAATCCTTTTACTACAACTGTAAAAAGAAAAAACATAACCTGATAAAATAGTAAAACAGCATGTGTTATTGGAGCTTGTGTGTCATGTGACCTCCTATTGACAACTCTTTAAGTAACCTAGCCTCTGTGACAAAAGACCCCTTGATACCCTTGTCAGAAAGTCAATACTATGATAAACACTGTCCTTCACCTGAGCCCCAGTTCACTACTTTAGCAGCCAATTGGGTTGACAGTCATTAACTGTCAAGTTAACTAGTAAATGACCACAAAAAGGATGCAAGTAAGTAAGAGGGGCAGTGGTAGAATAACACTACACAAGGAAGTGAGGATCAGCAAATGGAAACACATTGCTGCCTTTTACCACAATCTCATTCTAAAGTGAACATATGTTATAGAAAATGAGCCTGTAAAAATTTTTTTTTTGTGTTTTTTTTTCTCCCCTTGTGGCTCTGGCAGCGAGTGTCATTCAAGATGTGGCCTTTCCACACTCATAAAGAACACATAAAACACACATTGTGCTCTCGTTAAGTACTTACAGAGGTGAGATTTATGTGCAGGGGTCTGGGTTTCCAAATAGAGACCAATGCTGTGTCTAAATTGTTTGTGATTTATGCTGCAAGTGTATTGCATGAATACCAATGTGATTGCTTCAGATTGAGAGTTTGATTTGAATGAGGTGAGCTTATAGTTGAAATCTTATTCTGTGTCTGATATTCATATTAAATATATGAGGTACACATATGTGACAGTGATCCCTGTGAGCCTTCAGACTGCTCTGAATCCTATAACCATTTTACATATGTGTCAAGCTGATGTCACCTTATCACAGACTCCTTATCTGCACATCCATACTGTCTATGGCCTGCATGTTGTATATACTGTATGTGCAGGATGCATTCTTAAGACGCACAGTCTGCTCAAATATTGGCATTAAAAATTTGGCATTAAAATTTCAATTTATTCACGTCACACAGTTAAGCAAGAGACCCAATGGAGACATCCTATTGTAGTCTTTGTTATTTGTTGTTGTTATTTACACAGCTAAATATGTGCAAAAAATCAAATACCGCTACTGAGAAATAGAAGTTGATGCATCCCAAAATTCCTGCTACGGTGAGCGCTGTGATCACCTCTGTTTTATGGAGGGAAGAGTGAAGTCCCTCTTCAATAGTAGGTGTTGCTAACTTTGTGTCTTTAATGTTACACCCTCAGAACGCTGATATCAAAACGTTTAAATCGACCTGCTCACTGGAGGCAGAAGTGAGTCTTGTAAAATGAATTATTGATGCCATGCGAGGCTCCTCTCTGACTGAGAACAATGTAACTTGCACTGTTGAATTCATCCGAGCTCTTTAAAATCAAGGTCTCTGCGCTCGCTTTCATGTTCAGTCGACAGTACAGCCTCAAAGCCACAAGACATTCTTTGATTGCCGGTGATGTCCAAGTCTTTCTCAGAGGCACCTCGGTCCTGTTGGGACAGAGCACGTTATTGTTGGGATACCTGCATAGTTGCATGATTGGTGTCAAATAAACACAGTGCTGAGCTACAGTGCTAGAGGTCTTTTTACCTGTAATTATGGCATGGCTAGCTTTCTACTGTGGGACGGCTGCCAGCTTGCTTTGGCTTTTATGGGGCTTCTGGTCCTTTCTTGTGGTTGTCATGCTGCAATTAAAACTGTCTCCAATCGCTGGGTGGCAAAAGGCGCTGAGACAGACTCTTGTCTCTCTCACACACAGACACACATATGCATGTGTACTTGTACACACACGCACGCACGCACAAACACACTGTGGAGTCTCTGGCTGGAGGCGATGGGAAAGCGTATGATATAGGAAAAACATAGTTAATTACATTTGACAGGTATCTATTAAAGTGCATTCTTAGACCTTAGAGGCCTTCGCACATCTAATGGAAATACACACTCAACTGCTGCCCATGAATAATAGGGCTTCCCAGCCAAAAGCTTTGGCTTCCCCCCCCTTATCTCGCCACCATCAAGCGTCTGTCAGCGAATAGACAAATCACCACTAATCAAATCCACAAAAGTATAAACCACACCGTTATTCAGATGCTTTTTAATTAGTTATTCAGGGATTCTTTTCACTTTTAAGTGAACAAGCACTTGAATCCCTCCTCCGAAGAAGCACAAGCTCGCCTGTTTATTACAGACAATAGAAGTATGATTGTAATCATGGCACTTTCCCTTGATTTTGTCATTAAAGAGAGGATGTATGCATTGCAGATGTATTTGAATCGTGACCTGCAGGTGAAATGTCCAGATGCATGGGTGTAGGTGTACAATAAGGTAGGACAGTGCATGGAAGAGATAGCTGTCTGTCTGTCTGTCTGTCTGTTGGGGTGTGTTATCCTGCCTGTCTATCTCTCCGTCTAGTTTGTGGGTTTGCTCTGTCTGCCTCCCCTTTCTCCTCTGGTCTTTGATCTAATCTGCCTGAAGACTCCAGCACATCAGCTGTCTTAAAAATCCAATTTAGGTGTTTGATGCAAAATATTCAAGGCAACAAGAAAAGGAGACTCAAATTAAAACAACTCATGTGTTCATCAAAGGAGAATTAGACAATATGTGCAGGTATATTTGTGACAGATGATGTATGCCATCAGGAAGCATCTTCTTAATGATCATGGGTGCACTGTTTAAAACACCAATTATGTTCTTTTACCTGAAAAGTGTTGACCAGTTCGTAGATATGAAAAAGACAGTATACGTCAGCCAACTGGTATTTTAATAAAACACATCCTATTGGATGGATTAAAAACATTATCATTTAATGGCCATTAATAATATAAGGACAGTGGAACATTTATTGTCCTATGAGGCAGTGTTTTAGGCATTTCAGTGGTCAGTAAAGAGCAAGAAGCAATCTGACTGGATGATGTTAGCCTGTGATAGATGGTGTCAGACACTACAAAATGTTTTTAAATGTTTATACTGAATACAACAAAAATTTGAAGGTGCATTTTCTAAAAAGTAGTTAGGCAACCTCTACAACCTTACATTGCCCAAACGTTATCTTCAGATACCTTATCATTAGTGACATGTTATTCTTTTTGCAGTGAAAGATCCAGGCAGGATGTAATAGAGCATTCAGTCTTGGAAATACTGAAAACCGTGGAGATCATTGTCATTTAGACTTGTTGACCTTCTAAGAATGTTCCACAAATTTGGCTCTCTGATACTTTTAGCATGTCTTGTTTTGGTGTGTTTTGACCAAACTATTCTATAGTCACAAAATGTCAAATAATACAACTAGCTGGCCACCATGTTTATGTGTCTGATCCTTTATGGGTTAGGGGAAGGGGAAATATTTTGTGCAAGATGTTGTGTTATGTGACAATCTGGTGGATACTTTTGACTGTGAAACCCAGAGGTATAATGAGTGTTTCCTAGTTTGGCCCATTCTTTTGATTTTCTTTTGATTTATTTTTTTCGGGAGTTGTGTGAGTGGTCTAAAGATTCAGTGTTGATCACTGATGTGGTGTTTAATTAGAGGTAGAATGGAAGGTATATAGAGCTTAAAAAATGTGAATGTGCAAAAAATATTTTCTTTGACATCTTAGCTTCTCTTTCCATCGACTCTGTTCTACATTTTGTTTTTCAGAAAACACCTTTCCCATTTTCCCTCCTCCCCATCCTATCTCCTCTCATTAGAAGGGCTTGAGGATCACACACAAAGCCAGGAAAAGATTATGATGATAGTTTTGTAGCCTGCCCCCCTCCCTTTGTCTCTGTCCACATTCCTGTAAAATGAAAGGCGGCACTACCTTAACGTCTGATGCCTCAAGTCTACCTGGAAGAGCAGGTCTGGTTGTCCTTTGCAGTAATTACTGTCCATGTTAAAATGCCTAACAAACTGGGTGTGCCCACTGCTTCTTCGAAGTTATCTGTGTTCAAAGCTGGCATTTGTTGGCTTGGAAAGCTGTTCTGCATGTATAGGACAGCCCTTTGAGAAGTGACTGACAGTACAAGTATTTTATGTGCTGGTTATGGACAGCTAGTTTCTCTAAATATTACCACAGGTCAGGGAAAAAGCAGTGTGTGGGTATTTAAATAGACCATACATCAAAGTATGGCAATTTGAGAGTGACATGTGAGTCTGGAAAGTGCTAATAGCCTTCCTGAGCAGATTCCATCCAACCTCCTGCCAATGTCAGAATCCAGCTGAATTTGCTTTGCAAGATGTTCTTCTGAGGTGAAAGCCAGCAGTCAGTTGTAGCTCCACTGGTAGCCGTTTCCGATGCTTTGGTAGCGTAGCATCAAAGTCACGGGGCACACATATATTCCGCAGGATTAGAGCAGCGTAAAAGGACAGCCCCAGCCCATTCACTGTTGGCACGGCCGCCACAGCCTCGGCACAAGTGAGTTTTTAATGCATTCCATTTAACTTTAATTACTCCAATCTCTGCGAGGGCACACAGGAAGAAAAGGCCCGGGCGTTTGTGCCGAGCAGATTACCCCACTGCCCTGCCAAGTCCGCGGCGCGCTGCATCCTAAGATAGAATTCAAATTCAAATGTGGGCTAAAGAAAGTGCAGCTGTCACCCCTCTGGCCTGCGAAGCCCCAACCGGATCAAAGATGAGCTGTCCTCCTCCCCTGCCCGTGTAAAAATGAGCTGTCCTGGCCGTGCCAGTGTCTCGTCCCCCTGGGGCACCTAATCCTCCTCTCCTGACTCCACACTGACAGTCTGAATAAAGGCATTAAACCCCGCAAAATAATTACCAATTAAAACGGATGGAGAAGTCATCAGGTAGTGACTGGGGGGGGGGGGGGGGGGGGGGGGGGGGGGGGGGGGGGGCAGGCAGAGGCGGCAGAGAGGGATGGAGTTGTGGTTGGTTTCTCTCCTCCCTGCCAAGAACAACCTGTATTTTCTCCTTTATGGGTTATGGTTTTGCAGTTCTGGATGAGTGAGTGACCTTACAGAGTGGTATCAGACTGGGAACAGACTTCTCAAAGCTTCTAGGATGTCGAAGAAAGTTTATGTGAGGCATCCCAACTGTACCCAAGCCAGGAATAAGTGTAGAAGTTTTAGAAGCCAGTGGAATTAAGAGTAGTTGTTTGATCTGGTGCTGTTCCATCTGCTGCTGCACAGACCTGCGATATTGTGAAACTGTAGAGCGTTTGTTTGTGTGTTCTACCATATGGATGTGTGCTGGCATGTTCACAGAGTATACATAGTGAAGGTGTGTTTGGGAGTAAAACATTAAATGTGTGTGTTTGCCGGCCACTGCGCTCCCACTGCATGAGTGTGTGTGTTTGTACCTGTTGTGGAGTGTTATGGGGTGTTTGCAGACTAGCGTGCCATGAGGCCCGGGGCACTAATCCACCAGCGCCACACTGCCGAATCCAGGTAAAGTGATCCTAAAGCCTTCTTACCCCTCTCCCTCCCCTGTTCTCTCTGCTCCCCTTTGAGCTTAGTCTATTAGCAGTGGCAGAGATCAGACTAGTGAATATCCACTCAACAGACCAGTCTGGACCAGGACCCACATTTTGACAACTTAATCTCTTCTTTGACGGCAGGCAGAAAAGGAGTGAATTGCCATGTGACAAAAGGCGTCTGACCATATTCTTTAGAAATGCCTTCCTCTTTTTCGAGAGACAACCTCTAGTCCTGTCCTTTATACACTAGCATAAACATGCGTGACCCCCTCAAAGACTTACTGTGTTAAAATTAAAATTTTCTTGAGTCTTTTAATAGTAAGACAGATAAGGACAAAACAGGAAATTCTAGCTTGACACCAATTTACATGCTGTAAATCAAAAGTGTAAATATGTTTATTACCCTCCGTTTTATAACGATGATTGAGCAAGGTTGCTCATTCCAGTGTTTGAACTTAACTGCTCCTCAGTTTGTAACTCACTGTGGTATCTCTCTGATGACTTTTGATCCTGAGGGATGGTTTGCATTGCTGATATGACTTGTCTTTTGGTTATTGTATCCATGCCAGAATCACCCTAGGCTAAGTACACTGGGCGTGTATGCCTCTTTGGACGTTGCGATGTGCTTGATGCATACATGTCTACGTGTACGAGTGTGAGAAGAGGAATGAACGATTTTTTTTTTTCGTCCATTCTCAGGAACCCATAATTAGATCTCTTCTTAGACTCCCAGGCAAACACATATTTTCTGTGTGCGTACATACTATACACAGAAAACATGTAGGCTACACAACATTTACCTTCAGCAGAAATATAGAGATGATCCCATGTGGGTGTTTTCATCTTTCTTTTACTCTCTGTGATTAAGCCTAGGATCAATTTAAATCTGCTCTTGTTTCATCTCAGTATCCCACAATTATCATGTTATGGTCAAATTATCATCTTGATTTACAAACTGAGCTCTGTTGTTGAGGGGCCAAGTCAGCTTAAAGGTGCAACACTAATTCCATTTATTGTTAAATGCAGCCTCAGGCATTTTAAGCCTAAAACCTTGATCCTTTGAGATGACAACTCCACTGTATGCACTTTTTTTTAAAAATCCCTGTCCAAACTTCAGTCAAACACTGTTGGACTGTAATCATGAAGAAAATAAGACACAGTCATCACATAGCAAAGATGTTTTTTGTGGGATGTACAATTTGTTGCTATAAACTTACTGTCATTCAATTAGAAATGAAATAATTGCTGTACTTGATATTTTGTTGAAAAGGGTAATATTAATGTAGAGATATATTTTAATTCAATGGAATGCTTAATAACTACTTTTTTGACTCTTTGAAAGGCATAATCCTTCAGGAAGTACTTGTGAAATCATGTACTAGCTTAGTGGGATTTCAGATGAGGGGTACATCTTTAACTTGCTCAAGTATTATTTATGTCTTCTTACCTTTAACACATGCATTCCTGACAGGGCGAATAATAATAAGGGTCTATTAGTGCAATTCACTTTCATTTACACAGCAATTGTTATTTACCTATCCAACTGTTCTAGTCCTCACATACTTGTTGTCCCTCTTTAGCCAGAGGTTTGGCAGCACACAGTGACAGGTCACAGGTCACGTCATCCACCACAGGAACAAAATGCAGTAGCATAGTTGCTTTAAAATTATGTAAAATATTCCAATTAATTGTAAAAATAAATGTATTCACAGTAACTGTGAGTGAAATTGTAATATATATTTATGTGTAATGTTATGAAATCTGTCATATTTTGGAGGTTTATCTCTGTTGTGAGTCTTTAATGAAATTAAGCACTCTTGCTTTGCATTTAATGCACTGTAGTAGTGCCACAGTATAGTAAGTCTTTGTCTGTAGTAATGGTTAACAGCTCTCTGTGTCGTGGCATGCAAACTGGTGGAGCAGCTCTTGTGTAACATTGGATGTGGATGTGTGACATGACAATCCTAGTATAAGCAATGTACACTTTCTCAGACAATAGTAGAGTGTTCATTGTTTTTACTTCATAATTTATCTTGTAAAAGCAACTTATGAATGCGTGTAATAGCTGTGCTAATGTCTACGCTTGGTTAAATGGTTTTAAAGCGTTATTATGCATACAACCTCAAGAAAATATACCGCATGGTGACTGAGAAATACATTTGTGTGTATATAATGCTTGAAGGTTTTACAAGAAAGGGCTGGCACTTAAGCAAACGCAGTACTCAATGTGCTTAAAAGTGTCTTTGATAGAAAGATGAGAAATTTTGTGATACGCTAAGGTCGAAGGACAATTTGATAATTTAAGGAGGGCAAGGATTTCTTTTTTCTTAAAAAGAAAAAGAGTTCCATATAAAAGAAACAGAAGGCCTTCAGGCCTTGTCAACCATCTTCATTAGAAACCCCACTTTAGTCTTAATGCATTTCTAGTCATTACCCAGGGCACAATATGTCACAGTCCTCTTCAAAAGAATATATACACATTGTTCAAATAATTGCCCTGTGAAGGACAAACAAGCAGCATGTAAAAAGGCAGCATTATTTAGATGAAATCACTGGCAGAGACTTTCAGGCCTTCCCTCTTCTTTGCTATTGTTGTAGAAGGCCATTTGATGTCAGAGTGCCAAAATGATTTGCCATACAGCAGCATGAGTGCCTGTGTGGATTTAAACAGTCTTTAATCAGAGCTTCTGCCGCCATGATCAACACTTTAAGATGCTATCTGCTATCTAAGAATCACAAACCTCAGTCTAATGATATTGTTTCAAGCTGGTGTGTTGATGTAAACTTTCACAAAAAACACTGACAGTGCTGTCATCAGTGCAGAAATGTGACTCTTTAACAAACACCACCCGCCCTGCCTGTCAATCATTTGTTGTAGATCTCAGTGTTTTTTTTTTTTTTAATTAGTATACATAGTTAATGAGCTTCTTTCTGTCAGGCAGCACTAAAATGGCAGCTTGCTGAACTAACTAACATCTCCATGCATGGACGACTGCCATATTGTCTTGTATATTATCATTACGCTCACCTGATGTCAAATTTATAACCCATTCATATAGGTTAAATACTGGTGACCTCTGTCACCAGTCAGCAACTGTTCAGGCCTCTGTGATGACACCCAAAATGATAGTCAGACTAAAGAAGAACCACATCTGTCCACATAGGATGATGACGGCTCCACCCTCGTCAGAATTAATGTGCTACCAGCTATATGTTGTGATTGGACAGGGCAGCTCATTTGCAACATTTTAAAATCTTGCACCAGATGCTGAAAGCATTAGCTCTTCTAACATGGTGGCAGCTTGCGTTGCATCAGGGTAAGAACCAGCAGTGAGTTACTGTTTTGACTTGTTTCTATTAAGTGGTTGACATTTTTCTGTTGTTGAACAGGGCTCTGTTCAATGTCATGCTGAGTGGTGTGAGTTACAGCTACCCTACAAAGAAAGGTAAATTATCACTCTTTATTAAGTCAGGCTGTTTAAAGGTTGTGTTAATGCTTTTCCTTGCTATGTACTGTAGTGTCAGAGCCTAGCTTCTCCACTAACAGTGATTATGGTGCTTGGTGCTATGATCCAGGTGCTTGCTCAAACTCGGGAGAAGCTTCTGGATCTGCAGCTTCTGCTTCCAAGTCTGCTTCACATCCAGCTTGGTCTCAGACTGCTGCCCATAGAAAGCCTAAACACAGACAGCCTGGTGTTCAGAGAGAACCAGCACCTATTTTTCACAGCTCATCCTGCAGCTATGCTGCACCTGTAGCCTATGACTGCAGCACTCCTTCAGGTTCACCATAGCCAGGTTTGTAGCTTCCATCAAAACAAGGTAACTAATTGGCATCACTGGAGGTAGAGAAATGACACCTCAAGTCTTTCTGCTGAGAAAATCTCACCTAGTGCTAAAAGGTTTGTCACCAGATAATTTAAAACTGTGGGTCCACCAGGCTCCTTTTCATCCTGCATAACAGGGAGGTGAACTGTCCCACATTGAGCAGACCTATGAACACAACAATGAATCTGAAACTGAAGAGCTGGGTTTTCCATCCCAACATTTAAATCTGGTAGCTATGAAAGCTGAAGTCCTTGCTGAAGCTGAACCTGCACAATCTGGCCAAGGCAGCAGTTAGGTGTCACAACCTTACTTTGACTACACGATCCTGTATGGCCAGTATCCCCCAGACACAAACATTTTAGCAGCAATTTTTAACAGGGCAGAGATCACTAGCATGATGCTCACTACATAAAGTACCACTATCCTGAGAGCCCAGCTATCCAGGAAGAACAATTGGCACTAGTGTTTTTTACATTGGCTACTAGTTTCTCTCCAATAAATGATCTTTAAATGTATTTCCCTGTATTGTGACTTAATGAAATACATGCACACAAATTTACTAGCTTTGCATGTGTTTCAACTGACAGTTGAATTGAATAGTGCCAATTGGATGTATGCCAAGTCTATTTAAAGCACACAACCACTAACATTTGTTAATTGTGCAATCATGCAAATATATTTGTTTTTTTTAAACTATTAAAATAAAATTTTAAAGACTGCATCACATTGCTGATCTGATTTGGACACCTGACACAAACATTTGGCATTTAGATGGTTAATGTGCTTTATATTCTATGTAGCTTTAAAACGCCATTTTCCAGTGCAGTCAATATGGTGATGTTACCATGATCCTAAGCCTGCACTGTTAGTATCTGTTAAATGATGTAAATTGTAAAAATCACACTGGGTCTTTAAGTGATATCCTTTTAAGTAACAAAATAACAGCAAGAGAGCTAGGGTGACTATGCAGATGTAAAGTTTAATACCCATACTCTGTCTGCCAAAAAAATGGGAAAGGAAGGGTAAAAAAAGGACACATTTTTGGCAGCCCTTCATCAAAAGCATAAAGCAGTGGCCACAAGGGGAGAAGTAAACAGATTAGAAAAGCTATTGACATTTCCCCGTAGCAAGGAAGGGGTGTCGAATGGCAGCAAGGATGATAAGGTGTACAGGCATTTAGTCCCCCCTCTCATGTTTTATGTATCTGTGATCACAACTGATCGTGAGAGAAATTAATCAATAACAATGCCGCCAGGATGTGTGGATGACACATGCCACTGCCCCCCACCCCCCCCCGCATCCGCCACCTTGTGCACAACCCCCCCCAGCACCCCTTGCCACACTCCTCCATTCTCCACCCTCCTTCATTCTCCTCACCCCATCCATTTTGATTCGGGGGCCTGTTGTTCGCCCACGTCTAGGTGAGGGATTTTTACATCCCCGGCGTGCTTGGAGGAACTCCATATGGCCGGGATCAAAGGTGTTGCTGGGTGCATGGTTCTGCTTGGTTGCCAGCCACCGCCGTTAATTAGAAAACAAGATCAGAGGCGGTATTAAAATCCAATTAAGCCCGTATGAACAGATTGCCAAGTGATGTTCACTAATGCATTACTGAGCACCATGCAAATTTTAGTGGCAGCATTTGGCTTTATGTTATGTGTTTGTGTCATTAAGAGTGTGTGTGCGTCTGAGCGTTTGTGTATTTGGGAGTGTATCTGAGCGTGTGCGTGGAGTGTGTGTATGTACGTGTCACTTGCCGGCTATCCAAGGCTCTGTGACATTGCCTGATCTTTTCTTTGATACACAGCCCTAATCTCATATAAACAATCAGCTAAAGCTCTGCAGAGCAACAACACCTATCCACACAATAAGATTGGATGATATTGCTTCTTACAATTAAAGCATAATTGAGAATGCTGAATTATTGATCCATCATAATTGAGTTCTCTTCATTTGATTTGTATGAGAAACTAATATGATGCACAGAAAATCCAGCAGATTTGGATAAATTGCCTGGGAGTATTTTAGTTTAATCCAAAGATCTATAACTTTTCCATTTGGTCTCCACTGGCCACTCAAAGACACAAATTACAAGTGGGACAGGAGTTCTCCATTTAAATCATTTTAAAAATTCAGATAGCTGTCAGCAGATAAAATTAAACCATGTTAAGGAATTGGATGAGGCACATTAAAATGCGTACATAAAATCATTCGGCACAATAAGTGCCAATTTAGTCCATGAGTTTCATTCGCACAGCAGACAGACAGGGCATCTGTACCAAAGGCTGACAAGTGGATGCAGCTGGTGGCCTATGGCCCGAAGCATCCACATTATCACAGACGAGGGCTGTTAATGTTGGGCTGAATGGAGCTCCTTTTGAGATACAAAATAGCATTCTGATTAGAAAGCCAGGAAATACACATCTGAAGAGCCGGAAATTGTCACAATGCAGAGCCACGGCACATTTGGCACAGTCTCAAGCTGGGTATAGAGGAGTGAGATCTTAATGAAGGGATGTGCTCTATCAAACACATTGAGATTTTGCATACAGTTGTGCAGTTTATCAGCTTCAGGTGAAAGTGTTCTTTTTCATGTGATCATCTAAAAAAAATCTGTTAAGTTGACGCAAAGATTTTTTTGTTATTACTTTTCAAAGGGAAAAGTACATTTTGTAATCATTCAGACAAAAATAAGTTGTTGTTTGTTAGACTACTGCATGGAAAAAGAAAATGTTAATGCATTGCCTTGCTATGTACTGTATGGTGCTGATCCAGATGCTAGCTCAAACTGGGGAGAACCTTCTGGATCTGCAGCCTCTGCTTCCAAGGCTGCTTCACATCCGGCTTGGTCTCAAACTGCTGCCCATAGAAAGCCTAAATACAGACAGCCCAATGTTCAGAGAGGACAAGCACCTATTTCTCAGAGCTAATCCTGTGGCTATGCTGCACCTGTAGTCTATGACAGCAGCACTCCTTCAGGTTCACCACAGCCAGGTGTGTGGCCTCCATCAAAACAAGATCATCAAAACAAGGTAACTAATGATGTGACTGGACAAATTTTCCTTAACATTCATAGCATCACATTGACAAAAGGATCCCTGATGATGATCGAACACATGCTCCTAGACCAGTCTTTCTGCTGAGGAAACTAGTGCTGAAGGGTTTGTCTCTAGAGAATCTGAACCTGTGGGTCCACCAGGCTCATTTCCTTCTGCATACCAGGAAGGTGAAATGTCCCACATGGATCAGACTCGCCGATAGCACAACAAATCTGAAACTGAAGAGCTGGGTTTTCCATCCCAACATTCAAATGTCGTAGCTATGAAAGCCGAAGTCCTTGCTGGTCCCAAGCAAGCTGTTGTCACACCCTTACTTTGACTACATGTCTCTGTATGGCAAGGATCCCCCCAGGCATGCTTTCATTTCAGCAGCAGACCACTGGCATGATGCTCACTACATAAAGTACCACTATCCTGAGAGCCCAGCTACCCAGGTAGTCAAGACCTTCCCTGCCACTTAGACAAAGCAGATTGTGGCCCAAGTGGAGACCTACACTGGATTTGGTGTCCAAGGTTTCTCTTTACAGCCACACTGGCACAGCCCCCCAGGGGTATAAGGCACAATGATGGCAAGCAAGATTTCCAACACCAGCACCATATTTTTGCCTTATTAATATAAATCCTATAAGATGCAATGTAATTTTAACCTTTTGCCTCTATTACTATTATTTTTAGACTGCACAGGTAATATTGCAGTCCTTTTCTTAGTAAGGCTAAAGTTGGCTAGATCACCTGTTTTCTAACAGGGCCCAGGCTTTGTGGTTCTGGTTTGCTTTGTGACAGAAAACAGGGACAACCCTGAACAACATGAGGTGTTCAATAGCAACACACTGAACCTATACAAAGAGCACAATCAGCTCTACAAGTTCATTTACCTCCCCCCTCTGATGCTGGTCTGTGACTAAACCAGACATACGGTAATGCTCTTTAGGTTTTTGAATCAAACTACCTCAGCTCTACCATCATTAGCTGAACGCTCCATATCCATCTTCTGATGCAATTTATACATAAAAATAAATGCCATACATCAAACACACATCTGGGGGTTTGTGAAGTGGGGCCTGTTAAGGGGTAGGACTATATAACCTGCTATAAATAAAGAGGCATTCATGAACAAATCCTACTGTCATGATCTATAGTTTGGTTTGACCTGCTTCCTAAAACAAGGGTAAATCAATAGCCACTGTTACAGTGACATTGCCTGATGTCATTAATGGACAGTAGGCATCCTAATTCATATAACAAATCACTGCAGAAAGACTCTCCATTGATCTTTAATTAGAAGCAGCTGTTAATCACCTTTATGACTCTCCTCGGTGGCACTATAATAGTTCTGCAGTGAAGCCACCGCAGTCTGTTAGAGGAAGAGAACAGCAGCATCAGCAAGCTGTGTTTACTGTCTATGTTTATGTACAGCACACTACACTGTTAATGGATCTGCTCAGAAAATTGTGACTATTTTGTCATTGCATTTTTTTATTCAAGAGCGAATAAGAGAATTACAGAGTCTCCATCTCTAACTCTTGCCATCATAACAACCTAAAATTCTTTTTTTTTTCCTAATGGTCTTTTCAGGCATAGGGACAAACAATGACCCACAGGAGAGAAATGGCAATTACCTCGAGTAAGATGCCCACTTCACACACCTGTCACAACACAGATGAACCCATCATAAAAGGCCGGTGGAGAGGGACAAAAACGAGGGAATTCTCCCTCAGTGACCCTTCAGCTTTCATAGTCTCCCCTCTTTTCAGCTCAACTATTAAAGCATAAAGGGGTCAGTCCCCAGACAGCTCCAGCCTTTATCCCTCACTCACACACTCATCTCTAGCATAGACCCTGCTCTGTTCTTTTAGTGGTAGCCACTAAGCGTTGATGTGAAGATTATAAATGTAGCCTGGTTTTTATTTTGTAATTGTTTTGTGACTTTTTATTATTAAAAAATATAAGCTGTAGGTCTGGAGTATATCGCACAGTTTTACTGAAATAATGCAAATAAAGATAATACAAATCATTTAAGTGACATGAAACAGAGTTTTAGAGCATATTGCACAAAGTAGGCTACAAGGGGGGAAAAATGAATATACATATGACCATATGTTGTGTTTTGGCATCTGGCATCCGCCTGTGCGCATTGATGTGAAGGTGGAACTGGTTTGATTTAACCATTTGGCAAATACAGACCCTAAACAAACCCGATATTTCAGATGTCTGTCTGTAGAAGGTAGATTAAAAGCAGAAACTATATGGAGAAATAATGTGCTCATAAAATTCATGGATACTTGTGTGTTATTTCTCGGGTGTTTTATGGCTGCTTGTTAAGATAATGAAGCATATATCATATAAAAATGACATCAGTCTGATTTTTTTTGACAAGCATTGATCATATTTTGTTGAATATACTTTTCTACCTAAACTGAATATGTAAAGTGCAGTCTTTATTCTCTGCAGAGATTCCTTCCATTTGAATACCTTTGTGGTGTAAAAACCATATAATTAAATATACCACAGAAAGAAAAGAGGCATCAGATTCCATTACCATGTACAACCACTTAAATCCTGACTTTTTTTTAACAGAATTCACAGGATGTGTAGAGACCAGTGTTAAAATCTACCCCCAGCCACTGCAAACGGCCCAATTGCCTTGTGATTAACGCACAATAAAAGAATGTGATGGCTTAAAGAAGCAGCAGGAAAAGCTGCCCAGTGAAAGATGGGTGTACGGCGCACTCTGTAATTAAGCCAGTCTGCACTTGATGAAAGTAGATCACACTGGCGGGCCATGGCTTCACAGCCAGTTTGTTTTTACGACATAATTACAGTCCAAATCAAATGAGAAGATTTAATATTGCACCACGACGAGCATGTGTCCAATGTCAACAATGACACTGACCCCCCTGAGGCAAGGTGTATGTGTGTGAATGTGTATGTGTGTGGTGGGGTAGGGGGGGCAGTAGGGAGGGAGGGAGGTCGGGCGTCAGGAAGCCGACAGCAGAGAAGCTTCCCCACCGCGGTAGCTATCTACCTGTGTCTGGGCCCACCTGGGAGGTCTGACACCAATGGAATTACACTGACAGTGGGACAGAAGGGAGGAGAGAGGGAGAGACAAGAGTTTGTCTGTGGAATAGAGGGAGGGAAGCAGTCAGCGTGCGAGAGAGAATATAAGGACGAGAAAGTTTATACAATCTGAGGTTATGACAGTCAGAGCAGTAAAGAGATGAGGAGCAGACTGAAATAGGGTGTGGTTGCAGCGCAAACATAAATAAATGTTTTGCTTGGCTGTGTCTCCATGGTGGAGGTGATGGCCAGTGGTTAGGAGAGCTTGTGCAATCACAACCGGCTAAGTTGTTGTAGAGATAAAAAATCACAACACATTAGGTGTCTTCACAGCCATTGCTTATCCAAAATATACAAAAAGCAACGTTTAATGTTGGATTATCAAACAATAGATTCAAGATTTAAAGAATTGTCGGAATATGAGAGAGGCAATTATGGTGACCAAAAGTTGTCATTTGTGTTTTGAGATGAGTGTTGTTCTGATGCTTGACGACATGGTTATGCTGTAAACGACCAAACCTCCCACTGAGCGGCTTTAGTGTTTTCCTCCCTCTGAAAAAAAAAACTGCATTTCCTGTCCTTTAGTTACAAGCCCGACACAACCACAAAGCCTTTGTTCCTCTGGGTCAAATTCTCCCAAGAAGAGAGAATCTGCCCAAGCCACAGCTGTTGAGTGACCACGCTCCACCACACTGCTTTCTGTCTCCTGACCACCCTTTTAAATTGCTCTCCCTCCATCCATTCCTCCCCTCCACTTTTCCCCTCTTTCACTGCCTTACTTCTACCCCTTTCCCCCTCTTTTTTCCAACAGCAGCCAGCTGGGCTGGATTGAGTCTGGTCGCTGTGTCACAGGGCGAAGCTGCTCTTTGGGCGGGCAGCGTCATTTGACTGGGTACTGGTCAGGGCTAGTAGATTAGTAACTGGATATCTACAGGGAGGCCAGCGGGGCCTGAGCCCTGTGATCCAGTGGAAAGTAGGGTCTCTGTGGTGACCTTGTGGTTGTGTGTGGCTCAAGACGTGAACCGCAATCCCTGCTGACACCCTATTCCCCGAGGACGTGGTTTTACTCCAGATCATGATTTCCCATCTCCTGCTCAGCGACATTCTGTCTGTGACTGTAGGCCTCTGCCCAGTGCTTTCTGTGTGAAGAGGATACGGCACCTCCTCACCAATGGTGCCTGTGGCCGCGTTTCTCCCACGGAGCAGGGCACAGGAGGGGGCCTTCTTCTAAACAAGCTCTAAAGAGAGCTTTTTAAACTACTGTCACATGTAAACGGTGCAAAATGGGCTGGTGGCCGGAATGACTCTGTGAGAAGGCATTTGTGTGGCCTCTAAATATATGGAGAGTAGCCACTTGCGGCAAGAGATCTTCAAGGACTGGCATGGAAATAGGCCCAAAATAAGCTGGATAATAAGATGCTGCAATTTTGAAGGAAAATATACAACAACGTATTTCAATATATCTATTTGATAAAAACATATTAATGAAAAATATGTTTTATGGGTTTGTGGACATACATAGATCCACATGTCTGGATGGCAGCCAAAAATAAAGTTTACTTGTGGACTCAGACAGTGCCGATCTGCAATGTTTAATTACCCAAAACAGAAATATCACTTAAACAGCTGAGCTGCACATACATGTAATAACAGCTGTAATACCAATCACTCTCTAATGCCCATTAACTTATCAATCACCCGCTTGGATGCATGACAAATAAATAACAGGCCAAGAAAATCAGCTTTTATCAGTGTTTTTTTTTTCTTTTTTGCTATCATTAAAAACATCTGCAGTGCCTAACCATCTGCACAGTCATCCAATTGTTATGTGCCATTGCTAGGATAAGAGCTGTGGGATTGTGACATCTTCTCAACATGCACATTTCTGCTGACCAGAAGACCAGAATCATCAACATGGCACCCAGATGTCAGCCTTCAGGCACAAACACACACACACACAGTTGGGAAAGTCAATCAGGTCTGTACAAACCAAACCAAATCTTCCAAACATCATCTGTGTCGGCAATTTGGAGCCTCTCGTTTGATTATTTTGAGAATATTTTTGAAGTAATAATCATATTTTTTACATTGAATCCTTCATGAGCACTTACGGGCTCTTTGTGTGTGGCAAGAGCTGGCAAGCACAGAGGATTCTTCCTGGTTTGACTTTCTCACACAAACCCATCCTGCACAAGACTCCTTTATTTCTTTTACTCCTCTATCTCCGCCTCATTGTTCTGTTTCTTCTCTCTTGTCTCGAGCGTTGTCTTTGAACACACGCATCCTGTACATGCACTATTTCTGTTATGCTATCCAATGGCCTGGAGGCTCAAGTGAGGACAGACTTGACTGCTGTTGGCTTCATATCAAGAAATACCTGATGGGTCCCTACAATCATGCCAAGACTCATTTGTGAAGCGTGAGATTGTCAACAACTACCATTAGAAAAGTAATGTATGAGTCACTATCATAGTATTCGTATAAGAACAAAGGCACAGACGGACAGAGAAATAATCTGTAAGGTTACATTCAGGAATTGGTGTATGAGGTAGTAAAGTGGCACACTGTGAAATATTATTTGTCAGATTCTGATCAAGATTCAGTATTTACCATCCATCTGTGTCTCATCTTGCCTCAACAACATTTGGCCAAATAACTGCAAGCTAGCAAGATTCCTTAGTGACAACTTGATAGGTATTTCTTGAATTTCACCCATAAAACATCACATTTGAGACTCAGACTCAGACTCATTTGAGACTGGAGATCAAGCTGAGACTGCAGCTTATAAAATAATAAAAACTGTGAAAACTATTTTCTCTGGACTTCTGATTAATGCAGTGCTGTGACACAATGCTCTGATCATTACCTTTGCTTGCCAGCTATGGACAACCAGTGTTTCTGTAGCTATGTGGTCTCCTGTTTGTAAGAAGCATAAGAAAGAGGAAGAAATGCTTGTTGCAGATATAAAACTCGGCTGATTTTACCCAAACAGAAACATACCTCATAAAAGCAATTATCTAAAATACAGATGATGAGTGAAAAAATGGTCACATCTACACAAAACTTTAAAAATCTTGCATTTTCTTGGTACTGCCCTTATCTGAACATTATACTTTGCATTGCAAAACAACCTATTCAACCTATAAGCTACACTCATGTAAACACAGACAGAAATGCAAATGCAACTTTTTAAAGTACAAGTGACAGCTAGTGATCATCAAAGTGAATCTCACTGATTATCTTAACAATGTAAGTTTGTTGTATGGTAAGAGTAGAGTCCCATCTCATAAAAACCTCACAGCTCTGACAACAATCAAATCTTTATGGCTGATGCAGAACATCTCTACAAACATGTATCTACTGATGTATTTCAGCAGATATATGGCAACAAGTCTGATTGCTGAAAGCTCCAAAGCACACACCTTACAAAACGGATATGTGGCTTATGTAATGGTAAGAGATATGTACACCAGAGTAGACAAGAGTCTACACCTGTGGAGGGTTAAAGTATTTGTACTTGTCTTACACCCTATATAAAGTCTTATATAAAATCCTTTTATTGACTTTGAAAAAAACTCAATAAAAGGATAACACACATTATTGTATCATTGTTATTATTGCATATACTTGAAACATAATTTGAGTTAGTTATTATAATTTGTGTCAATAGAGCTAAAATGAAGTACATTAAAGTAATCGAAATTATCTACATTTGTCTGACCTAAAAAAATAATTAAAATTTGTGAAATAACCCTTAAGAAAAACATGACACTATACCTGATTGAGGTCCTTTTATTTAAATGCAATAAAAAATACCACCAGCAAGGTGACATTCCTTCAAGACATTACCTTTTGTATTTCAATACACCAAAAATAAGTTGAATGACAACTGGTGCCCCACATCGCTGTGTAAATGCCCAGAACTGTGGTGGAAATGTCATTCACTGCATCCTCAGCAGCAGAAGGCTGAAAAACACAAAAACACAACACATGTTATATACAATGCTGGTATTCACAAAATGTGAATCCTTTATTCATTAACATTGCAGCTTATCCTATTCCACGACCGTGTGCTACTGGAAGAACTAACTGGGAACAGTACCCTGTGACTGAGCACATGGTTGCAGCATTGAGGTGCTTGTTCAAATAAGGACAATGACGTTTATACACTCTTATGTGTAAATATATAATATGTTTAAATGGCCAACTATGTACAATAACATCTTGAAATACCTCTCCACTACAGCAAAAGGATGATCACTGCATTCTCACTAACTGCATTAGGATCTAATTTATCTTCTTTCCCTTCACTCCTCCTTTGTTCTGGAACATTTGTAGAAGCTTCTTTGAGAAGTGGTCTAGCAAGGCCAGGAACTTCAATCGCAGTGGCTTCGTGGTGATCCACAAGAACCCATCATTCACCTTGAAAAAACAATGGTACAAAGTATCAAGTATTTGTTAGCTGTAATTACTCTGTCACAGAAGGGCTGTAACAAATGTGACAAATAATTTTACATCCAGTAATTACCATGGACAAATAAAAGTATGATTTAGTAGCATACTCCATGTATTAAATGTACATGGGCAATCTGTGTATGGACATCGATAACTACCCTGCAGATGCCTAAAATGTCACAACAAGTACCTGGTAGCCATTTCCAAACTGCACTCCTCACACATCCATACAGTATCCTGCATCAATACAGAAAAGAGCAAAAATTACACAGCATTAGATGTCTGCAAAATATGAAGTATATATTTGAGGTATAAATATGATAAATATGTGAAAGGTTTTATTCTGCAGCAGCCACTCCCAAATTTCACAAGGCCAGAGCCCAGTTTCAAATCTGAAAAGCTTCTGAAGTCCACCCAAACCTTTAATCGCAACAAAAAATAATCAGAGACAACCAATGCTTCCCCAGCAATTATATTTCCTACTGAAAATAAATTATACATATATATGTATACATATATATATATATTATACATATATATGTATACATATATGTAGCACCAAATCACAACAGATGTCATTTTAGCTTACGCTTACTACAGAACATGTCTACACCTTTTTCCTTTTATTAAACAAACTCAATTTCTGTCATTTCTGCACATCTGTGCCCCTCATAGTGTAGTTCCACCACGACGCGCACACGCAGACACAACCACACACACACACACAGGTGAGCACACAATGGAAAACATATCACGAAAACATGCCGCCTACTTCCATAAATCCCCGCACTACTGCATTCACGGCCACAAACCTGCACGCGCACACAGAAGCGTTGCTTAGGCTATCACTAGCCTGCTAGCTGCTAGCTTGACTATAAGAGTAAAGCAAAGCACTTTAGCATTAAGTTAGCTGGCGACAAGCTGCGCTCTCATGTGTTAAGCATGAACAGAACTCAAAGTGCCTCTTTAGGAAACTCTAAGAAGCATAACACGTAGCTACATTGCTTTAGCCGTTAGCTTTTAGCCAGACAATGTTGGCTCTAATTTACAACAACAGCCGCGGACGTTAGCTACATCGTGTTTAAATGATCTTAGCTTGCTTGTAGAGCGCGTCAACTCCAACTTGAACAAGGACTGAAATTTCTTCTCAGCATTGTCACACATGTCCATTTATGTTAAGGCATACACATTATGTCACAGGAAGATATAAAGTCTATTGACAGGAAGGCCAAAAACTTACCCACAGTATGAGTTGCAGCCGGGACGTCACTCTTGTTGCCTGAGCAGGTGACGCCGGTGAGGTCAGAGGGTGTAATCACCTGCGCATGCTCTGCTGGTCCAACTCATTTTGAGTGCAGTGAATTCATGGTGATTGGGACATAAGGTTGTATTGGACAGTTTAACTACTGAGTATTTATTTCACATAAACATATCACATCACATATTTTCTCACATAAAGTGTAAAAACTGAAAGTGTTTTTGCTAAATCTCAGCTGTGAGATCTATTAAAAGTGAATGCTCTTATTGTTGTGTCATCATGTAAGTGGGTGAGGCATGCATCACACAGTGCAGGAGGTGAGGAAAATAACATATGGTTTTACCTAGTTTGCCTTATAAGGCCTTTGTTGTAATTGTACAAACATTTGAAACAAAACTATATTATAAGATATTTATATTTGTTTATTGTTATTATTTTTTAGTTGGAAATGCAAAAATCTGTCCCAAATATCCTTAATCCACCCGACATGTTATGTTACACTTTCAAGAGGGGCTTGAAAAAAAATCAGAATGAAAAGTTGGTTCAATCATAGAGCAATTGCAACATTTATTGAAGTGTTGGCTTTCTTGTATTGATTTTTCAACACATTACAAAAATACATATATGTTCAAAACAGCAGATGTGTACTGTTCTGAAATTACTTTTTTTTTCCACAATGATGCACTCCCCCCTCCCCGAAAAAAGAACAAGGAAACTATTTTGTACAAAGAGTGTAAGTGAAATTTGTGAAAAGTGAAATATGAAAAATGTATTTAAAATTACAGTTGTAAGTGCCATCACAAGACCTTCAACCAACCATGAGGGAAAAACAGCAAAAACATAATGTCCATGAATGTTTTGTAAAATTGATTTAGAAAAGCTCAAACTTTTTTGTGGTTCCCCTGCTGAAGGTTCTTCCTTTAGGTTCAATATCCTCTTTTTTTAAGCATTTTGTTTTACATCCACGAAGGATAGCTTCACCAAACCAACAACAGGAAACTCATTCCAAAAAAAAAAAGAAAGAAAGAAAAAGAAGTCAATAATGGCACCACTGCTTCTGTGAAAAAAAAATAATAATCTGGCATGAATCTGCAATATTACATTTAAAAAATAGTCCATACAGTGACAAGTAATCATACAGAAACATATTCATGTAGATAAAATCCCTCCACCAGGATAATCATACAAAAACTGCTATGGCATTCAAATCATTTTTGA
Source organism: Parambassis ranga (assembly GCF_900634625.1). Classification (NCBI taxonomy): domain Eukaryota; kingdom Metazoa; phylum Chordata; class Actinopteri; family Ambassidae; genus Parambassis; species Parambassis ranga. The sequence goes on from NC_041043.1 coordinate 8,838,464, forward strand.
GAAAGAACATTGGAGAAAACAATACTTTATTATCATTTAAACACTTACACAGAGCATTTCATTAATGGCATACTTCAACACTGTAAACATATTGTAAGACTGAATGTCCATGTGTCATTTGGATCTGTTTGTTGTCATATTTCATAGCTGTATGGCTCTCTGTGGCCTGACTCAGAGCTGAGTTCTCAGGGATTTAATGTTCACTTGCAACAGGACCTTGATTTTTGCACTCATGCATCAACATGTGTAAGCAAGCTGAAAGTACCTCTTCAGCCAATCTCGCTTTTCATGTTTATTCACTCAAATATATTGAACTACATGAGAACTGAATAGCTTATGGAGAGCTCTTGTGACCTCAACATCATTTCCTTTCTAAAGATCGCACATAAAAAAAAAGAAAAAGAGAAGGAATTTGCATTCAAGGTACACTATGTTTCTTTTTTTTCTGTCAAAACAAAGTGGCACTGATAAAAACCTTACAATAGGCCGAAATAGCAGGTCAAACCTTCAAGTGAAGATGATTTTGATGATTGAGAAATGCTGCATTAAAATGAAAGATCTCAATCTCTTTTCATGTGGCTTTGCTGCCTCCCCTCTCTCTCACACTCGCTCTGTCTCACTCCGATGGTCTGTTATAAGATGTGGGCAGTAGATGTGCATTTGGGTGCAAAAAAAATACACTTTTCATATGCTTCCAATTTCATTTGAATGACTATTCTCCCTGGTCAAGGTCTTGCTCTCTCTCTCTCCATTTCTTTCTCACACTTCTTCATTTCTCTTTCATTTCTGCTATAAGAATAGCCCCTACTCAAGGTCGCCCGGCCATCCCCTAGAGCAGCTGTGCTCAAAATTATCATAACTCATATAACATTTTTTTTTTTTTGTGCACCAGATTCATTTCAGGATGAACGATGCAGAAAATAAAAACCGTAATCCCCAAAAGACACGAACATGCACACTGTCTCAAAATCTGTTACTGGGTGTTAAACCCATATCACTTTGTGAGGCGAATGAACAGGCTTCCTTTTAAAAAGCCGCTCTAATGCATGAATCTGAGCTAGTGAACTGTGAAAAGACGCCGTCGGAGAGAGAGGCTTAGAGCACACTGCAGAGAGAAGAACACACGCTAACATGTATTGATATGAATTTCATTTGGAACCATTTTGTGGTGGTAGTGGTGTAGTGGGGGGACACAGGAAGTCAGCCTGGGTCAGAAAGAGAAGAAGACTGAGCAGCCACACCACACACACACACCAAAAAAGAGAGAGATGGAGAGTTAGAAAGCAATGTAACTGTTGAAGTAGCTTTCGTTTGACTTTTGAACAAGCACATGTGGTGGGGGGGGGGGGGGTGGGGGGGGGGGGTAATCAAATGGTCTGATATTGATGAGCAATAATAAATGGTAGTTACGTTTTAGCATATACTGTGGATTATGCAAGCAGCTGGTCTTTTGATTGTTTAGTTTTAGGCCATCTTACAGTCAGGGCTACATATTTAAAAAAAAAAGACTATATTTACAAACCATAAACAGGACTGTTCTCCTTCTCACATTACTCACAAGTAGTCTTAACTTATTAAGCATATTAAATATGGTGGTTTAATCCTACATTGGGAATGTACTGAGCATCAGTTAAGGGTATCTCCATTAAGTGCAACCTTTATTTACGTCCTTACCGGCACAGGGGACGGCAATACAGTAACTGCATTTTGAAATTATTCACATGCCAATGTTTAAAAAGGACAAACTTCCCTGAATAAATTAATAGTAGGTCTTACCAGGTCTCTAAGAGATAAATGTTGGATTTCTAAAATCCAGCATGATGTTTTGTTTTTAATCTTTTTTTTGTCAGGCTAACATTCAGTGCTTTCAGGCCTGTGAGGGAATGGATTGTAGTCCGCTGCTGCAGTAAATATAGAAAACATTTTTTATTTTTTTTATTTTAAAAGCTAACTGCTTCACAAAAATGTACTCACACATGATTCCTTAAAGGAAGAAAAGAAAAAAAAAAGAAAATTTGTTTTAAGGGTTATCGCATTTTAGAAAACAAATGTTTTTTTTTTTTAGCACATTTCAAAACTAACTCCATATGAAATCCCACAAAGATGTACCTGCACATGCCAAATATCATTACAAAAATCCAATAAATACAGAAATTATTGCACAGTAGAAAGGCTCCATGGAATCCTAACTGATAAAATCCTCAGACAGTTTGCCAAGAAACACCGAGTTGGGCATTCCAGACAAGTTGTCCCTAAAGTTTCCCTTTGTTTATATTCTCAGGTGGCAGTTTCTGTGACAAGAAAAAAAAAGATGAACATCAATCTCATTTTTTAAGAGATTATCCAGCCAATCCCCATTGCTGAAGAAGTGGTTTTTAGGGATTTTGTGTGTGCATGTGTATGTGTGTGTTTTACGCATGTGTGTTAGAGTGTGTGTGTGTGTGTGTGTGTACACTGTATAACTAATAGTCGCTGGTTTAACCTCTGTCCGCTTGCTCCAATTTGACCTCACTGGCCATCAAATGTTCGCCATGCCATTTCTTCATGTGTTTCTCCAGTGTGCTGTAGACACTGAAGGGCATGTGGCAGATGTCGCAGCGGTACACCTCCTTCCCGAATTGCCCATGGGTCTTCATGTGGCGCGTCAGCTTGGAGCTCTGGGCGCATGCGTAGCTGCACAGGTCGCATTTGTAGGGCCGCTCCCCTGTGTGGCTGCGTCGGTGCACCGTCAGGTTGCTGCAGTTCTTGAACACCTTGCCGCAGAACTCGCAGGTGTCATTCCTCCTCTCTTTGGAGCTTGGAGGCCTGCCGGGTCCAGGTCCCCGCAGGAGGTGAGGAGTGCTGCTGCCACTCCGCCCTGAGGCACTTCCACCTTCCATCAGGTCCCCAGGCGGGGTGGAAAAGCGGAGGCTTCCCGTCTCTGAAGAGGAGTGCTCAGAGGAGGTGCCGAACGGTGACTGACGGGAATCAGTGAATCCCAAGAAAGGTTCTCTGATGAAGTGGCGTGAAGCAGCATAGCCAGCCAGGAGCTGAGAGTAGACGTTTTCGGGGGAGATAAGGGGTATGGTTTGGGGAAGCTCCAGCTGCTCCTTCTCGATTTTGATCCTCTTGTTATTGGAAGGGCTTGGGCTGGTGATAGGAGTGGGCCGACGCTGGAATAAACCAGGAAATGACTCTGCTTCAGACACACTGATCCTGCCGTTCATCATGGGCCTCTGGTCTTCCTGCTCATCTCGATCCCTGCCCTGTTCCCTCTCATTCTCTTTTTGTCTGTCTTCACCCCTCTCTCCACCGTCTCCATTAGGTTGTCTCTCCAAGCTTCTTTTGTTAGGGTTAAGTCTAAGGTGATTGTCCAGATGGTTGTATGGGTGCATGATGCCCACCCCACCGCTGTCACTTATTCTATCTCCGCTCAGGGACTTTTCTTCAGGAGACTGTCTTGGGCCATTTTCCCTATTCTGGCTGAACTCCTGAGAGTCCTCACTTAAGTTGGAATCTGGTCGACTTCCATTCCTTAGTTCTTCCTCCTCCTCCTCTTCCTCCTCCTCTTCTTCCTCCTCTTCCTCTTCCTCCTCCTCAATGTCCATTCCTATTCCCCTCACATCTCCATCCCTATTTTTTTCTTCTCCATCTTCTCCCTCTCCTCTACTCCCATGGTCTGGGGAGCCAGACATGGTCCCAGACTTGTTGTGCATATGTGTTTTCATGTGCCTTTTAAGCTTGCTGGCCTGGGAACAGGCGTGATCACATAGATGACACTTGTACGGTCTCTCTCCTGTGTGACTGCGTCTGTGGACGATCAGGTTACTCTGGAACTTAAAAATTTTGCCGCAGAACTCACAGGATTTGAGTTTCCCCGGGGTCTGGCTCTGGCTCTGTCCCTGCGTGTCTGGGGGGCTTGCAGACCCATGGCCCCCCTGAGAAGTGGGTGGTTGAGGGACGTAGTTGAGAAATGCTGGGGGCTTGCCACCAGCCTGGAACAGCGTGGGACTTAGCAGGCGGTGCATGGGTGGCACACGGTTGGGAGAGAGAGGAGGTGTGGGCCCACCATTATTAGTTGTGTTGCCTGCCAATTCCCTCAGTCGACGGGAGAAGTCCATGGAAGGAGGCTCCATGGGGGTCATTCGCATCACCCTCTCAAAGGCACTGGGGTGCTGTGACAGCAGCCCCATTTCCTCTGGGCCCAGCCGCTCTAGAGGTGGTCTAGGAGGAGGCGGAGGGCTGACAAAGGGCGGTGTTGCAGGCAGCCGGGTCTCCATGTATCCTGGAGGAGGGGGGTGTTCCCTGAGCAGGGGTGCAGCCATGCGGAGGAGGTGGAATGGGTTACTTGCGTCACCGAGGAAGGTAGGGAGAGGGGAGCGTGGCAAAGCATCTGCTCCTAGAGGTGGAGGCAGAGCCATGCGGGGAGTGAGCGAGCAGTTGATGGGGTGGTTGTCTAGGTAGATGCGGATGCCATGAGTGTGCTGGGCATGCTGAAGCAGGAACCAGGCACTGGTAAAGGTCTCCTTACAGGTAGTACAGATGTAGCTGGATGGCTCATCTTTATCTGTGGGACAAGAGAAAAAAACAGCCATCAGTGTAACATCCAAAGTCACAAAGAATATGCCAAAATTTAAACTTTACAATGTCTCTCTGTGTGTATGAACAGGTGTGTGAAAATAGGTAGCACCTCTACATTTGCTTTTTTGTGTCTATGTGCTTCATGTGTTTCTATGTGCAAAGTATACACACAGAGAGGATGTGTGTGTCTGCAGGCAAATGTAGGTGGCAGGTACTGCCCTTAGGCCACAACACATTATGCTAATTCTAATGTCAGCTAGGCTTTAATATACAGATCCATCTCGTCTACTCTGTCATTTCCATATGGAGATGAGGGGGGGGCAGGGGGCAGCTGTGGAAAAAAAAAGAAACACACCAATGGGAGAAAAACGGAAATATGGGAGGCAGGGGCTGGAGTTGCAGTGAGGAGGTGAGATGTGACATCAAAAAAAAGAGAGACATTCAAAAGGAGAGACTGGAGAGGTGATGGAAACGTGTAAACAGGAAAGACCCCGCTGGAGTGAACGCAGCATCCACATTAAATAAAGCTATACGTCACTGATGTAATAAAGAGTACAGTAAAGTGATCTGTTGTGGCTCTACACACACACAGAACTGTGCGTCACACACTGACAAATTGCCCCTTTAAATGGTGTGACTTAATAATGCCAAATGAATCTATCAGTCACTGTGGCATGGCCCTGTCAGCTTGCCTGACTCATAAAAGGAGCCTTGGTAAGGATTCATCTAATTCAACACAGGCACTGAAGAGGCATTTCCACAGTCTTGTGTTTGCTTGCAAGGCATCTGCATCTACTTTATCATCAGCGGCTACCGCAAGTGGAGTCAAGTTGGTACGGTGGTCCCATAGCTTGAAGCCCAGAGGGGCAAAAACGAAGACGGGGGTAGTTTCTTCTTTGCTCAAAAGTTTTTTATGCGATCAAGAAAAGAGTCGTTAAGATGGCTGACAGCCTGGAAGCCACTCTTTGCTATGGAATGTAAGACACATGCAGACACCGATACATACACAGGAATATTTTCTTTACTCCCTTTCCTCTCTTTTGCTGTACACCTAAATACACCCACAAATACATGCACACACACACTTGCGCTGAACAGATGAGGGAAAGCTGAGGTTGGATCAGTGTCTAGTACAGGAAGCTGATTTGGCGGTGTGATTGGTTTGGCTTTCCCCAGGGGAGACAGGGTCAGAAAAAGTTAATGAGGGGCTCATTTACTGATTCTGTCTGTTTTTCTCTGCTATTAGAGGGGCTCTGGTGTAGCCGTCGCTCTCACTGTTTGTGTGGGGTTGGGACGCGAGTCTTGCTACAAAAATGTGTGTGCGCGAACATGTGTGCGGCATGTGACATGTATGTGGATGTATTTTTGTGCTCATATGTGTACGTCTGTGCACGCACGTGTGTATATGTGTGGGGCGAGTGGCGGGCTGCCTGCCCGTGTTTAGTTTGGCTAAGCTTCACACGGCCGCTTGGCAGCAGAGAGCTGGACAGCTTAACAGCTTGGACGGGGAGAAGAGAGCGAGAGAGGGAAGGAAAGAAGAGGAGGAGAGGGGGTAAGAAGAGAGGTGGAGGGACTTTAAGGGCCAGACGTGCTTGGGTACACACGCATGCATGTTAAAACACACATACACACTATTTACATTAGTCCCTCTGGGCCAAGTCGGGTCTATAGATTTGAAGGCTGTGTAATCTCATCAACACACAAGAATCAATATTAAATGAAGATATGAGATTGGGAGACAGATTAATATTCTCTTGATTTTTTTTCCAAAGTGTACTTTTCATTTTACACACATGGCCTCTAGCTACCCAATGAAATAGCACCTTACCCCCCCCCCCCACCACCACCACCACCACCACCACCACTACAGCAACACATTTGCATCTTGTCATATCTTACAGCCGTGCCATATGCTGTTAAAGGAAGCGTGGCAGCTAATAGAGTGGCAGCTGATGGCTGCTGCCTAATGACGGCCAAAGACAAATTTCATCAACTACTTAAACAAGCAAGCAGGCGGAGGGAGGAGAAAGAACAGAGCAATAAGATAAAAGAATCAAAAGAAGATAGATAGATAGATAGATAGATAGATAGATAGATAGATAGATAGATAGATAGATAGATAGATAGATAGATAGATAGATAGATAGATAGATAGATAGATAGATAGATAGATAGATGCACACAATCCCTCTTTATTCTTTCCTCTCTCATGCTGTGACTGTCGCTGCTCAGTGCTCCGGCCAATAAAGCCTCCATAAAGAATCACGATGGGCCGTGTCATGCTTCAGTTTGTGGTAATTACAGTCGTCTGCCTGACACACAGGCAGGGACCCCTCCACCCCTGACTGCCAAGGTCAACTACCAGTTAGAATAGTTACATTCTCCTCTCCACGCAGTCACTGATGCTGGACTTAATCGCCCAATTTACTCCGGCACACCATATACACACAGTCACACAATCCTAACACACACACACACATATATACTTCCACTGTGCGTGCGAATGAGACTGAGATGAGAGGTTAAATGGAATGGATTCACAGCAGGATTCTCTAATATGCTACACTGCATTTTGCTGCTTTTTGCCATTTTGCCTGCACTACCACTATTTGTAAATGTTATAGTGTAATGAGATTCACCTACAAAAGACTATTGGTTATTTTTCTGCCCAGGTGTTCACTCCAGCAGACTTTCCCATGAAACAGAGGAACACAATACAAAACTGAGACCAGCTTAGGAGGGCAGCTCTTTGTCCTGTGTAACAAAACGAGGGCTAAGGGCCAGGAGGCCTGGAGGAAGTTATTAAAACATTGGCACATGCATGGAGCTGAGGTGGGCCAGTAATAATGCTCTCCTTCTCTCCTGGGTTATTTTTTTTTTTTTTTACTAAACCACGGGGCCAATTAACCCAGTCTTCAGGGACTAAGATCTGAGCTTTACATCAGATTTTATTCTTTCCAGATTGCCTTTTATAGCCATTATTTTGCCTTAAAAAGTACAAACAAAATGCCAGTGAATGAAGGGGAGCCATGGTATTGACTGTTTGCATGTGGCCAGTGTAGAAATGTTGGTGTGATGCTGGTCTGAGGTTGGCAGGGTTGGCGTAGATACCAGGCGTAAACTGCAGACATGTGGATTTGTGTTTAATTTAGGAATTCACATATGCCATCCTTCCAGCCGCCAGCCTGAGTCTGAATTATATTTCGAAAGCAAGCCCCCCCCCCCCCCCCCCCCCCCCCCCCCCCCCCCTCCATTTATGTTACACTTGCATTTTGGGACCTTTATCAGATGCACTAATCCAGAGGGACTTATAATAAGACCACAAAAGAATAAGAGAATTCCACAGGCTCAGTCTTCAACAAGATGGGCAAATGGAAGCTCCTCAGCTGACAGTGAACAGTGAGTGCATGATAATGAATGCTCACTGATGCCAAATTAACTCTCACAAAGCTCTGGGAAAAATAAATCATAACTGAAAATAAGTAGTGATTAAGTGTTAGCCCCCCACCTCCACTAAAGCAGTGCATCCATGAATGGAGAAGGCTCAGAAAAAAAGGCCAGTGTAGGTTGTGGTCGTTAAAAAGGAGATGGCAGCAGAGGATGTACTGTAGTCATGTGTGTATGCTTATGTGTGTATGTATGTGTGCATGTGTGCATGTCTGCTCTGCAGCTTTCTTGGAGTTCAGATTCGCTGTACTGCTCCAACATTCCATCAAGGGCGACAGAACGCCACAGCGACAGATTTGCATACAGAACAAAGCCGCCCGCAGGCTAGGCCACTGGGACACAAACCTGCCCCTGCACCCCCCTACTTTCCTCTGCGCACACAAACACTGTCTGAACACACACACACACATGCACACACCAGCACGAGCCCTGGGAGTACGCAAGTGTGCACCTGTCAGGGGTTAGCTGACACCTCTGCTGCTGGCAAAGCAGCTCCTCATTAGCATGGCTGTGATCTAGGGGTCCCCAGGGGTCCCAGCCTCCTCACCTCACCCCCTGCACCACCCTCACACCTCTGCTCCTCTCCTCCGCCTCTCACCTCGCCCATCCATCCCTCCTGCTCTTCCTAGTCCTCCTACTCCTCCTTCTTCTTCTGCGCTCCACTCCCCTTTGCTCTGATGGCTTGTTTGTCATGAAGGGGGTCTAATCAGGACACACAGGGCCACGCAGATCAACTGAGTGTGTATGTGTGTTTCACAGAGGATGGGGGGTGCGGACAGTGAACTACAGTACTGTCACACACATGTAGTAAAAAAAAGAGGGATATGGAGAGAAAGAAATGAGCGGAGAGACTGTGGAGGGTGGCAGTAGCAGGCAGGGGGTAAGGCTCTCACACAGTGTGACTGGCTCCATGCTAACTCAAACCAGCTTTGGCCTGCTAACCATATACATCTGTGTGTGTGTGTGTGTGTGTGTCTGCAGCCAATATGACCAGCTGAAATGCCTGACAGCCTGAGAGAGGATTTAAAGAAACAGTGCTTCTTTAGTTCTGGAAAATGTGTGGGATCCAGAGCTAAAAATATTTTATCTCTATCCTTTATTTATGCTTTCATTTACCTTATCTGTCTTCCTTTTCTTTCACGTACACACTAAGCACCTGTACAGGGTATCTGGGTACTCCACCCTGACCCTCATGCCTCCTGGGAAATGTGGGTCAAATGAACAATAAAAGGGATTAGGTATCTCCAACAACTTGATCACACACACACACACAGACACACACACTGAGCAAGTCCAGCTGTACAACAATGCATGACCAAAGGAGGCTCTCCTTTTGCACAACTGAGGGAGCATGTTACCACCATGAGGCAAGCTATTCCAGCTAGGGCACAGAGGACATGCTGTGAAAAATAACTGGCAAGACCTCTCTGTCAGTAAAGAGCTATGACTTTTGGCCCGAGTTCTAGGACAAAGAGGGAGCAATATAGGCAAAAAAAGAGGGAGAGAGAATGACAAGAAAAAGGGAGCTCCATAAAGTGCATTAGCTAAGCTCTCTGTGGCATTTCTCTAAGCCTGAGTCATCGCCATCAGCTCCTAACTGGTCCCAGCGCCTTGTGTGTGTGTGTGTGTGTGTGTGTGTTTGGGGATGTGCGCTCTCACACTTGTGGGGTCTGCTGTCTATCATGTGACGCTGACAAATGGATGACACTCAATCGTGCTTGTGGTTGAAAGAAGATGTAAGAGAGGAGAGCAAGATGGAGGAGAGGATTAAAGGAGAGAATAAAAGGGGTGAGGGTGGTGGGAGAATCTCAGAAAAAAAGGGAAGAAAACAGAAAAAAAATAGAATTGCAGGCTGTTCTGGGTAAAAAAAAAGAAGAGGAAGAATTGTTTTTGTTTATCACCTGCATCGCCATTTTCAGCAAAATTACATCCACTTTAATCTCTCATTCCATCTCCTACCCATTTTACCATGACACAGCAGCAGCAGCTGGGAAAACAGACAACATAAAATAAGAAAGGAAAAGAAACCATCACCATCTACAACAGTGGGGGTGAGATGAATGCAGATGCAGTGTTGCCAAATGGAATAAGGTGAAATAAAAAAAATAAAATAAAAGGTCACGCCATCAAAGACAAGCTGCTTTAACCATGATATGGAGACTGACACTGTGGTCTCACAAAATGTTTGCTTAAGGTTTTACATCCAAATGAGCAGTTATAGCCATAGGGGCCTCACAATTTGTGTTGGTAATTCAATTGCAAATAAATGCTTTTGCACCTGGATCAATAATTTGAGTGTTTTGTTTTTATTAGATTAAGTGTTATACACATACATACAGTATTCGCATCTCTATAACAAGCAGGTGTGTTTTGTGTCACACTCTATATTCTATACAATGCCTTTGTGTGTTATGTACTTATATATATGCACTCTATGTATGGCGTGTGTGAATTTGCATACATATTCCTGTGCACGCTGCCTGTGTCTTTAGTCAATGAAAGGGTGCTATATTCTTTCAGCAGTAGTAATGGCTCCCAGCTGGCTTCTGCCCATTGGAGCCGAGCAGCCAGCTCCACTTAACTAGCAGCCCACAGGAAGATACCACCATGGCCTTGAATGGCACACAAGGGCCTTCAAAACCATATCACCCCCCACCCCTCCACCCCCTATAAAACCTGCCCTTTACATGCTTTATGCAAGGTGAGTCCATTCTGGTGACTGGGAGAGAACATTTGTCATCTAATTCACTATTAATCCACACTTTTTTCCCCCAAATTAATAATTCATGTTCAAGATACTTAAGGCTATGAGAGGATAGAGTGCACAGATACAAAGCAGAGGCTGTGAGATTCACAGGAGAGAGGAGGATTGCATCGTTTGACACCAATTTGCAGAGTGTCTAATTAGCGTTAGCTTAACTGAAGCAACAAAAAGACCACAAATGTCAGAGATATTTTCTTATCTAACTATTCAATCACAAAGACGAGGCTGTGAAGCCTTTTTTGAGAAGCAGGATATGATATCTTAACGTGATCATAAAGTGAAGACGTGTCATATTTCTGTTAAATACTGGGCAGGAGGTTTAAATGGAGATGGCAAACAAGGCAAACCTGCCACATTTTACACTTTTTATGGATAAGATGAGCTGATAAAGTTTTCTTTTGAATGTAGCTCCGTGCCTAACTGAGAAAAATATTTGTACATAATCTAATGAAAAAAAACCTCCCATTGATTCATTAATCATGTGCTAAAATCTCAGATAAATCTTTAAATAATTAAAAGTGGAAACTAATCAATCAACTTTATGTGAAATCTCTCCTTTGTTGTGATTATTGTTATCCATCCATGTAACTCTCATCTTGTTGTGATCCACTGCAGGCCAGCGGCACAATGTTATTAACGTTACAACGGTCATGTCTCCAGGGGAATTCTGTTCTTTCCCTCTGCTATGGGTCCCGAAACATACTCAGGTGTGTCAAACGGTCTCTTGTCTTGCACCGTCTCTAACACGTAGCCTCGGATACTCCCGTACACACACACAGATACAGGCATGAACATAGATTCATCTCTCATCACCCAACACATATTTATGAAGTGACATGATTGGGCTGAGTCTGGCCCCAGGCCTCCCCCTGTGGGTTCTATGTGGCCTCACCCTCTCTCTCTCTCTCTCTCTCTCTCTCTCTCTTTTATTTCTTTCTTTCTTTTTCTTTATTCGTTTTCTCTCTGTCTTTCTGGCTGTTATCACGCTGATACATTTCCTGCTCCTGGCACGGCTCCTGCATAGCTTATGGTTAAAGAAAGCTTTCATCTATCCAGTGCCTCTAGGACACACACACACACACACACACACACTCACACCCACACACACACATATACAAGCGCTGGTATGGGCCAGTGCTGCCCCGCCAGACCACAGGCCCAGACAAGCTCCGCTGGCACCAATCACCCTGATAACATCTTAGGCTTTATTTCATTTTGGCTTGCTCTGTTCTGCTCGGGGAAAGACCGGCACAGAGAAGAGGGCTTTCTGGAAAAGTATGAATTACGCCAGTATACAGGGAGTGTGTAGCCCCTTAACCTTGAGCAGTTAACTCCCTCCATGTCTGCAAAGCCATCTATGGACATGACAGTGCAAGCCCTCTTTGATCAAAGACAAAGACCTGAGCTGACGCTCCTTTTCTCTTCTTGTAAACTCAGATTAAAAACAAAAACATAATGAATAAAGCCAGAGGACCACCATGACCAGTCATTTAAGGGGTTTCTTATATATATATAAAAATGTTTGTTGAGTGAACCTCACCATGTGTCATTTTCTTAGATTAAAAATGAAATTGACAAGAGCAACTTTTGCTGCCTACAGTCAAATTGCTACTGTGCATCAATATTATGTTGTTTGTACTGTTTGTAGCCCTGATTTATATTTAAGCAGAAAACCAACATAAAGGCACCTTATGTTCGTCATGCCTTTACCCATGTTCCTTCTCCCTGAGTAAATGCACAAGACAAATAAGTGGATGAAATAAGAGGAATGGTGTAAGCGTACCATGAAAGGCTTTCAATATCTCTTGTGGTGAAACAGCCTGTAAAATAAAAAAAAGGGAAAATACAGCATAAACGCTGTCTACTTATTTTCTTCTCCCACAGTCCCACCCAATCAGAACAGAACACTAATAAGATAAGAGGAAAAGGAACAACAACAGTGTGGTACAGTAGGGTTACTCCAGTCTGACCGGCTAACAAGCACCATCTCTTTTCTTTTCAAACATACTAATGGTAGACCCTTTTTCCTTCTAAAGCCAAACACTACTTCTTATTTTATATAATGGAAGAGAACACCGCTGGTCAGAAGATCCTCCTATTTCCTCACATGATATGCTGATGTCTAAGACTGCACACACATTTTGTACATGTTCACCCCAGGTGTTGCAAAACAGGTTCTCCGCTCTTGTCTTGCTCGTCTGTCTATTTATTAAACTTAAACTTAACGTACAGCTAGTTCTTTAAAAAATGTGCAACATTACTCAGCCCGGATGAAAGCACACCTGTTATCTAATGTCACCACCAGAGAGGGGAGAAGCACGGGGAAACTGAAAAAGCGCCGCAGTCAAAATACGTTGATTATAGGTATTTACACAAAGAACATAAACACATTCGCAGAGTCCCACTGACACAAGACTACTTATGGCCCGTAGCAGCGAGACCATGAAGTTTACATCAGCACTTCACTCAGATCTCCACACAAAACGCTGTGTTTGTGTTGAATACCAACGCCCCATCATCACTCTCCATGCGTAGCAGGGACGGGGTGTGAGGTTTCTAATGCCTCTTCAGTAAAGGCTGTTAAGGAGCAAAGAGTCCACACATCTGGAAGACACAGTCAGTCAGCACATGCTGAAAGTTAGCGGTGGCGCTCGCAGTCCAAATTAGTGGCGAGTTTTATTCCCCCGCTGTGGTAGGAAAATATCAAATCTGCTGCCATATGAGTGCCATAAAGTTGGCTGTGGAGTGTTTGATGCCTTCATGTGGGAGCCTTTAAGCTGTGTGTGTATGTGCGTGTGCGTGAGTGTGTTCGGTGGGAGACGCAGGCCTTAATGGGAGATGAGAGTCATTGTATGCATTCTTGCGTGCACATATGTTTTCTGTGCGTGTGTAGCTCTTATCAGTGTGTGTATATATTCCTGCATGTAAATCACTGCTTTCCTGCATACACTTGTGTGTGTGTGTGTGTGTGATGGTTGTGGCAGTGTGTATGTGCAGCTGTGCCATTTTAGCAGCTCCCTTATAGACCTAGTTGACCCTGCTGCATAGAGCAGACAGACAGACACAAGCAGAGTCAGACGGCCCCTGGGGTGGTCCTGTCTGAGGCACAGTGTTATAGGCCAACAACACTAGGGGCCCATACACAGACAGGAACACGTATACTGTAATTGTACACACACACACACACACACAGATGTGTTTGTGAAGCCAAATGCTGATATAGAAATAATTAATAATTGTTTTGCCTTTTATTGTATTTTTTTGTGTTCATGCAAAAACTTTCTTTTGCAAAACACGTTGCTTTCATTAACACAGAAATTAAGTTTGCAGTTTAATAAAAATGTGTGGTGAATTATTCATTTCACGTTCAGCATTAGGCTTCCTACAAATGGGTTTGCAGTATTTTGTTATAAAAATATACAAAAATAAATAAAATAAAGCTCAGCCAGATGAGATAAAATCATCAATCTAAAAAAAATTGTGTTCACTCTGTCCAAAAACAGACAGTGTGTGCTTCTGTTTTTTTCTTCTGACAGAGGAATAAGGAAATATTTGCCACTCACAGAAACTGACACACACTTGCACACATAAATTTAGAAAAAAAAATAGACACACATGCCTAACAGCAGACATGAGATAAATTCCCTGGCAAGCATTCAAAACACTCATGTAAGAACACATAAACGCACACAAACTGCACCAGAAGACACACTTGCAGGCACACACACACATACACACTACCTACACAGCTCCCACCATGTGACCCCTAATCACAACCCCAGAGCTTGGACATCAAATGAAGCAAGTTTTAAAAAAAATCATCAGGAGTAATTAACGCATTTTCATATGCAAATGTGATTAATGCAAAACTACAAAGTCATTATGCAAATCGACTTTTCCTTGAGCCTCTGTACAAATATTCGCCGCTCAAATCAGGGATCAGTCTCGCCATCTTTCTTTTTTTATCTCCTGCCCCTCTCCCTCTCCCTCTATCTCTCCCTCTCTCTCTCTCTCTAGTAGAGATAATACGTAAGTAGCATGTGAAGTTATTTCTAACTCACGCAGTGTGTGTTTTCATGCGATGGGCCGGGGCTATGGCATTACGCCGCCTGCCTACTGATTACTGGCTGCTTGGCACTGGAGCGAGACAGGGAAGCCGGCGTACAGGGGAAGGTATGAATATGCAAAAGCCTGATTGCTTTTCATGATTAAAGCCTATTTAATATGGAAATGAGAGCAAGCCAGGTGATTAAAGGAGCATTGGGTGGTGGGGCAAAAAAAAAACAGAAAGAAAGAAAAAAATGAGAAGAGAAACAGAGAGAGAAGAAGAAGAAGAAAGATGGTGGGGGGGGGGGGCACCTTCAAATCCGGTGAAGAGGTAAAGTGTCACAGTTATTTAGCGCCAGCAGAGTGTCAAACGTTGCAGATTTGACCTCTCTGAGCACAAAGGTCATTATCGCGTTTGATGCGTTTTTTGTAACACCACAGGTTTTTATCCTAAAACCACAACGACTCATTTAAGGTGAAAAAAAAACTCCCTCGTTGCCCATTAGATGAAGAATAAGAAACGATTTCATAGTGCTAAAATGCTCCTTTGCACACTTTCACACCTGCAGAAGTTCTCTACATGTGGGTGTGACAGTTCTAAATTGGCGGATTTCTCATTTAAATTTGCATTCAGTGTTTCAGTTTGGTTCTGTTACAAGTATCGGTGTAGCAAAGGCTAATATAGTGATGTGATTACAAAAGGGACAAGAAGGGGGGGAGATCACATTCGGCCAGAGAGAGAGAGAGAGAAAGAGAGAGAGAGATGCTGGTGGATGTCGCTGTCATTCAGATCATCTCATGAAATATTTACTCTCCATACACTGTGTGAAGGAATGAGACAGAAAGAGAGTGAGAGAGTATGTCACGATTTGACTTCGCCCGTATGTACTGGATGACTTAAAGTGCTCCAAGGGGGCCCGCCAGCCGTCCTGGGAGGAGTTCAAAGCAGGGCCAGGGTCGACTTAGTGTGGTAATGCTCCCCTAGCGACAACCTTTCGCTTGCCTGATGACACGCATCATTCTTCACAGACACTAAGCGCACACTTACACATAAACAAATTCATACAAGGTGCACACACACATCACACATACACACATATATATTAACATACTGTTTGATAAAGTCCACACATATACACACATAGTGCATGCATCAGCAAGAGAGACTGGGGGAAGAAAAAAAATCAGGGCACAGAGGGGCCATTTTTCATCTACACCTTGTGTACAAAAAAAGTATGCTTGCATATGTGTGTGTGTGTGTGTGAGTGAGAGAGTGTGTGTGTGTGTGCACCTTTTGGGGTTGAATCTGCTAGCCTTGCAGCATGCTTGCAGTTTAAGCAAGCAGGCTGACAGACAAAGAGGCCAGACAGGATGTTATAAAACACAGCCAGTTAAAATAAAAAAAAAACACACACACAATCCAGGAGTGGAGAGGGTTAAACATGTGTTGTGCATACAGCACATGCATTTCATGCATCATCAGAATGTGTTCATGGAAGTTATTTATTTATTTATTTTAACAAAATATTTGGTTGTGGTGTGCCCCTGAGTTCCTCAATGCACAATGCGCAAGCAAATGGGATATTTCCTCACTCCCAGTGTGCGTGTGTGTGTGTGTGCGCAAATGCTTCTAACACATTGGACTTAATTAGACCTAATAATGTAATCTAATTTGGTTGAAACTTGAGACCGCCTTGAGTGGCAATCTAATGTGTTGAACAAAGCTCTCCTCCTCTCTTTCATTTGGGGCTTCGAGTGCTTTCATGTCCTGTTCTCTTAGTGATAAGGCTGTCTGTCTGAATGACTAACTGACTGCTGCTCTTACAGGCTGACTCACTCACTACCTCTGCCTAACTCTCTGTTTTCCCTCTGACCATTTAACAGCCAAAATGCTAAATGACGTGTTTTCAAGTTTATTATTTCACTGTAAAATTATCAAAAGCCACATTATTAATGGTTGATAAGTAGCTATTGATTTCCAATCAATATATTTTCTAGTGGGAGAGGGGGGGAAAGAATCTTTGTTCTTTTTAATATTTTGAAATTAGCAGTGACATCCATAACTGTGCTGTCACAAATTGTTTGTGATCTCCTTCAACAGAAATCTCCCACAGTGCAAGATGGTGACCACACACACACAGACACACACAGCTGCTGGCCACACACAGAAACCGTGCATAGTATGTACTGATTTCTGCAGTGATGACAAGCGATGTCTTCACCAGCTTTTGATTCTGAAACAAACAAAATGTTCAGATTCATAATGTGAATACTTTTACAGGACATGCCGCAATGTTTTGAAAGAGCAGCCTGGTCCCTAAGAAACCTGAAAAACTGATACTTTGCAGGAACTAAAATGAACCTTTAGACCTTCGTCGCCATCGGCTTGCTTCGTGGAGTTTTAAAAAGTAAAGTCTGTGGAAAACAGAACTCCTTCTGTTGTTCTGATGTGCACATTCACACCTTTTTAAATGTGTAAATATGTATTTAAACCTGTATAACCACTGGCTTTATTTTGGATGTGTCATGGTAGAACATTTTTAAATAATTTGATTACAACTCTGATATAATAATTTAAGTCTGTCCTCGTCCACTGGTGTAACACCACAGTGACCGGTTTCCGTGTTAACTGCATAATCTTGCATGAAATTCTGGCTGGTAACTTCAACAATGCAGTCACCTCCCCACTTCTAACCAGCTCCCTCTTAGTCTGTGTAATCCTGGATAGCCTTCCCAGCTCCTGGGTGCAATGGTGACTGTCTCCTCTGATAACTTTGAATTGGTTTCCCTGCAGCGCTGGCTGTCTACAGACCTTGCACCCCCCCCTCCCACCCCTCCACCACCGTTCCACATCCCATTCCCCCCTACCCTTACCCCTCATAGCCAGATGAACGGCCTTGCTGCTTTATTAATCCCCTTCTCCTCACCGCGCATACAGATGAATTTTAATCAGCTTTCTTAACCTCTTCATATGCTGCAGGATTTCTTTACAAACGTTCAGACACGTGATGTGCACTCAGACGAAAAAAAAAACACACACACAAACACACACACACATTCTGAGGGTGGCTCCTCTATCACCTTCTTCCTCGCCTTTCACAATTGGTTTCAGCTGAAGAAGTCCTTCAGGCCTGTACTTGTGTGTGTGTCTGTTTTTTTATTCTGGTGTGTGCAGGTTACATGTGTGATGTTTTACTTAGAATGGAGCAGAACAGACGCACAGTCCAGCTCTCACTCACTCTAATAAAATAATCTCTGGCTGCATGAATCCCACCTGAAGGCCACTGCCAAAATAACAAACAGCTGGGATTCTTTAAAGAGAGCTATCTGTTTTCGGACAGGTAAGAGGAGTATGAATGCTGATCTGTGTGCACCTACATATGTGTGCGCTTAAATGCGCGTGTCTTCTAATTGAACTACACAGTAAGTTTGATTCTCTTTACCTCCTCTCTCCTGTTTAGGGCAGATCCCCTTGGCCGGCGTCAGTCTCCTCTCCTGATCCTCTTCTCCTCCTGGGGTCACCTGGATGCCCACTTCCACTGGAATGGACCCTCTACCCAGCTCCAGTGTCCTGGCCCTGGGAGAGATGGGAATGCCCATGACACCACCGGCCTCCCCTGGCTTGGAGAAGGACCCCGGTGTGCCACCAGGCCCCCGGCATAGACGGCGTTTGTGCTCAATGAAAACCAGGATATCACCCAGAGGGAAGTTGGTCTGGCATTGGCCACAGGTCAACAGATCATGCACTCCGGGTCCCAACCTCCGAGGGCTAGGGGTGGATGTCCCTGGAGATGGAGACCGCGCCCCTGAGTCATGATTGCCGTCTGCTGCAAAATATAGGAAGAGAACAGAGTCAGATGTTTGTCCTTTTTCTGTTTCTTTTTTCTTTTTTTAAAGAAAAACAAAGATACAGGTCAAGACAGCAAAGTTTAGATATTCCTGAAAACCATTAACCTGATAAAGGCCTTCCTTACCACACAAGATAATCATAACACACACAATCGTGTCACTTTCACTGCATAAAACAGCACTTCTGTAATGCTACATTGCTGAGGAAAACACCTGCACAGCTTATCTGTGAAAGATCTGCGTGGGTGGGACACAACACATAGCCCTACATGACATCTATATGTGCGTGTGTGTGTGTGTTTGTGTATCTGACAGTGTGTTTGTGTGTGTGGCCAGGATGCTATTCATCTCAGAGTGCAGGCTGGGTTTCCGGTGAGGGCCTTTGCTGCACTAAGCTGTCATAGCTAGACGGCTGCCTTCACCACGTGGGAGCCCCAGCTTGTGCAGAACAAAGTGTAGCGTAACGGAGGCCACATCCACCAATGCACGCATGTGTGTGTGTGTGTGTTCATGTTTGTGTGAATAAGACACAGAAGAAAAATAAGAGGAAGAAAAAAAAACAGTGAGGTGTGTGTGTGTGTGTGTGTGTGGATCAGGTGAGTTTGAACACTGTATTCTCCACAGACAGAAAATCTATAAAGCTCAACCTGGGGTCCTGTTAAGAGAGTAAATCTCATTCTTCACAAATCTGACACGGTCATTAATAACCATTACACATTCTTCCCCCTATCCTCCCCTATGGTGCAGAATCTGTCCCTCAGCTTAATGTCAATCCCTCATGGACAGCCTTCAGTTTTTTTTAAACACTACCCATATGCACCAGTATGAAAATGTGTCTTCTTTTTCTAAAGAGCCCAGAGGAAACCTGAAGCTCCAGAGACTCTAGGAGTGTCTGAGCGAGCGGGTGCCCAGGGAGAGGTGTTGATGCCTGGGAGAGAAGGGGCCAGCCGTCCCCTCTCTCCCAGGCATCAACACTACTTCTTTTAGCACTCCCATCTCCACTCCCCTACCCCCCTCTTTCCACTTCTTTGTCTCTCTTTTCTCTCTTTCTCCAAACATGACACCCTAATAATTGCAAAGATTAGACAAAGAGTGGTTGTGCGCTTGTTTGTGTGCGCTTGTGTCCTGGTGTGCTGTTATCAGAGCAGAGATCCTAAACTCTCTTATCACCTGATCTCTCATCTCAAACAGTCAGGGAGGCTCCGCTCCTCTAAACTACCAGTCATAACTAAACTTCTAAATTCTCCCCAATTCTTACCCATCTTTTTATTGAATTTGATCTTTTTGAATATTTCTCTGCAACTATAAATCCGCCCCCCCCCCTTCCCCCCACTCCACGCCCGAATCATCCACCCACGTATGCACACACACACACACACACGTTCCAGTCCTCTCCCTTCGCCCTGGAGTGATGATCCGATGCCAAATATCTTTTCTCTAAATGGCGATGGGTTCCTGGATGCCTGCCAAATAATTTCCATCTCATAATCTTTGGCGGCAAAGAAAGAACACAAACACATATTTACCTACAGTTCACAGCTTGTGACCATAATTCACTAGAAGCAATGTTCCAGAGTGCTCACACAAGCCATGTAAATGTGCACATATGTGCAATGCATATAAGTGGGACTGTAGCAGGGGATCTTTGCTGCTCACAACATGGCGCGCTCTCATTTCAGACTCTGAAAACAAGACAGGTGGTGTAAGACGCAGATCCTCCTGAGAAAAAGACAAGGAGCTGACAGACACCTGGGCATTTTGAACTTGAGTCTCTCCCTGTCAGAGACAAATAGAATAAAGTTTGTTTGAGTAACACGGCCTGGGGGCTTAATACAGTAAAACAGCAGGAACTAACGCAGCGACTGTGCCAGTGGAATAGAAGTCGGACATCTTCTGAAAACCGCACCCCTCTATTCAAACCCGCTCGCTCATTTTATCCTGAGGCTCACCTGTGTGAGAAAAACATATGTGCAAGAAGGAACATGGAATGCTTGTAGGAAAAAAAAACAACCTAACATGCTGAAATGGAAACACACACACATGAAAGAACAACATGCTAATGTAGCCTATCATGGTGACAGACAATGCTTAATTCCTCTGTATAAACTCCTATGTGAGAGGAACAAGCTTGATAGGTAAAGGAGCGTAGCTGACGCACTGTCAAACATGCCCTTGTTAAGAAGGTGTGATGATAGCATTGAAAAACGACTGTCTAACACAATGCCACACATACTTTATTCCTCTATTTTCTCCCTCACACATACACTGAGCTAGATTCACCCAATGACAGTCCTGCCTTATCAAGAGTGAGTTAAGTCAGGCAGCCTTAGAGCACCCCCTATCAGTTTGATGAGGAGAGAGTCAGTCACTACTACTGCTGCTGCTGCTGCACACAGCCACTGCACAATATGTACCAGATGGGAGACACAGCCAAAGACAATGGGCCTCTTTCACCAAATATTTCCATTTATGTAAAAGGTTTTAAAAAATATTCAAGTGCGTGGCCAGAAAGCACTTAATAAAGAAATAATGTTTTCAGATGATTGGAATTGTTTTATTAGCAGCTGAGGTATTTTTTTTTTAATTGCAAATGTTAAAGTCCTTTTCGTGCAGTTTGGTTACAGTCACATTGTAATTATGCTGTCAGAAGTGACATCCTATTTGTCAGACGTATATGTATATGAGCACTCTGACCTCCTGTCTGATGTTATATGTCCTACTTATCACTAATTATTCTCCTTATATGATGTTACAAACTGGACTCCTCTGTTCTTTAAGGAGAGATAGAAAGGAGAAGAGGGCAAAAATAACGCAATCCAAACAATGATCATTTGGATTTTATGACATCCCCTGAAGCCATGTCGAACAGACACGATTAAACTATTTTCCGTTAAGTCCTCACCTTACATGTCATTTTAATACCAGCTCGGCACAAACTGTTCTGCTTCTGTTAAAGGGAGAGTAAGGCCATGGGCACTAACATGACATGTCGACCTTATACAGTATGGTTCCAGACCTGTCTCCTGTTCTTTATTTTCTGCCCCCCTTTTCACTAAAAACACACACACACACAATCCTATGTGTAAACCCCACAGGGGGAAGTGGAATACGATTCACGCTGTCATTGAAAATAAATGACACCAGCAACATTGCAGATGGTTGCAATCAAAAATTCAAACGACAAGCGGCCTCGCTTAGCCTATCCCTTTTTCTCAGCTCACGATTGCCAGGGAGAGCACTGCAACAGTGTGTGTTGTGTAAGGCCAGGCCTGTGTGTTTCATTATCTTATCGCCATTTAATCCGTACCAGTCTCATTACTTATCATAAATCTTAGATTATCAGCCTGAAAAGTGAGCAAAATACAGCTCCGCAGCTGACTGAGAGTTGTCACTAGGTCGCTATAAATGAGTTGCAACCTATGAGGCATGACATTTGGAGATATAAATCAACACATTTTAGAGATATAAAATTAAAAAGAAGCTTTGTAGCAATGCAAAACTGGTTACATGTGTTCAATAATCTTGAAATGTATGAAAGAAAATCTGAGAACGAGCTGCAGTGCCTCACAGTAAATCATAAAACGCTCACCAATCATCCCCTGTGAGATTATCATCCGGTTACCACAATGTGTGTGAATATTTAGTGTGGTGTTGCAGTGTGTACGGTGGGTTTCTTCTCATCATTTGACAGACATATGGTGCGAATAAAGACGAAAACATTAACTGTTTCACAAGTAGCATGCCAATTGTAAGAGTAAACAGTCATCACGAGGTGTTTTTTTTTCCATGGCTGGATGCAGAAATGAACTCTCTGTTAATAATGCAAATATATATTATGAACAATGGAGACATGTGACCCTAAACATTTCACATCCATTTGGGAGCAACTCAAGGATATTGTATGATAGGGTCTGTCTTTGTCGTGGATGTGACTCCAAGCTGAATCCCAGGGGGGTGTTTTCTCTATAGAAGTCACAACCAGCACAAAGAATGAACTGTGAAGTGAAGGTCAAACTCAGAAGCACGCAGAATAGCTTGTTACATGTGATATGCTACAGTGTGAACATACATGTATTTTAGGAGTGTGAGTGTGCCTATACTTTCCCTGCCGCATACTTTTGCACTGAGTGTATTCATTTGTGCGTCCATCAAGATGATGTCTGGCATGGCAAGTAGATTTCTCTCACATACTGTAGCCCTCCACTAAAAGCCTGTCCAGAAATATGCTGATATTCTGGTTGTGTGAACTTCCAAGTACTGCATGACCTATACAGTAGGTCTGTGGCTGCAGGGATTAAGGCAGTGCTCACATGACTGAAAAAAAACCCTGAAATGACATGTGGTTGATATATGGTGGCACCCTGCAAGAACTTCATATTGTGTAAAGAGATACTTTGTGATTGACTCTGACAGTTTGAAACATCTGTGCTCTGCTGTGCATTATTGATGTCTGAAGTCATATTAAAATGTTATATACATATTACAAAGTTTTCTCACTTTACCGCTGTACATATGTTTAAAAAAAAACTCCTCAACGTATGTTGACTCAATCAAATTTACAGTTTAGTTTTTATCGAATGTTCCAGCCTGAACCTGGTCCTTTCCAGACCCAGGCAGTGTCACCGCTCCAGGCTACAGCAGTAGACAGCATATATCATGTGAAAGAACAGGTAGGACCAGATTCAGGCCCTCCAGATTGCCCCAGCTTCTTTTTTTTTTTTTGTCTCCAGCATCCCCACAAACTGCACTTGTTCCAATACAAGCAACAACTCTGACACCCTGCATGACTGAGCCTGAACATTTAAAAAAAATTGTTGTTTGACACTTCAGGTCAGAGATGATTAAAAAGAAAAAGACCTATTCTTTAAAAAGCTTCAGGCAAAAACAGATCAATCCTGGGGAGATTCCAACGCAGCATCACCTCGGACAAAGACAATGTAAGGCTAATCTGTCACAACTAATGATCAGGCTAATTATGCAAGGATCTGCATTCAGCACCACAGGTTCACAGCTCTAACAATTAGCTGACTGATGCGTGTCACAAATATATATATTTTAAAAAATGTGACCATGGCTGGAAGAAGCAGAGCCAAATATTTGAGAGTTAGTGCAAATTTGTCTTTGTTCTCTGAATGTTATGTTAGAGACTTTGCAATTATTTGCAGACAAACGTTAGACTAACCCATGACTGAGGTGAAGCTGTGGTTAGAGACTCTAGTTCAGTCGAAAATGCATGATGAGGGGAGGTGGAATGGACTCCACCGGTGAGAGAATACACAAATAAATATTCACAGCAGATCATTATTTGTCATCTGCCTACAAAACTGCTGAAGATGCTGCAGGCTTTCTCAATTAGAGAAAAAAACAACAACAGCAAGAGCGGCTGGAGCCAACGTTTGGATTTCACATAGCTCTTTAAAAGTGGCGTAATTATTTCAACTGTATAGAGAGAAGTCAGTGAGATTAGAGAGAGAGAGAGAGAGAGAGAGAGAGAGAGAATGGGATAAATGATTAGTCTAAATACTAAATGTGTCGGGTGGGACGGAATGCACCTAACCGTTTTCAACACAAAACAGATTGGCCAAAGATTACATCATGAACTTCTGCAATGAATTACTCAGATTAGGCCTCTATGAAATTGGATTTAGGCACAGCAGAGCGCTGGGAGATGAAGGTTAGATTGATATAATTGATTTGAAATTGGATTATAAGACTTTTTAATCATATGCACCCTCCAAAAAAAATCCTGTCACAGATTCCATCTGCGCAAATTAATCACATTTCTTTCTTTTTTTGTCGCAGCTTCAAACAAATTTTGACTTTGAAAAAATCGTATTAATAAAAGTTCCAATACTTTTTTCTACCTTGTGGGTGATGATTTCTCTTTTTTGTGCAAATTAAACTTATTTTAGTGCACAATTATTGCTATTTAATTCGATGTTAGAGTCACGATAGGCCCTTTTGTGTGTCAAAAAAAAATGATTTGTAGATTGTGTTCAAATGTGTGTGTGTGTGTGTTTGTGTGACAGACCGTGAAAGGTGAGGCATTATTTAAATACATAAATTAAAAACAAAAGTACCTCAATCAAAGTATCCATATACATCTTTGGAAACGTGCAGCTAAAATTTAATTTATTTATTTTTGAAGAAAAATTTAAACAAAAAGTGCACTTGGACGTACACGTTGCCACATGTTGCAATATCCTTGGGAAT
Source organism: Parambassis ranga (assembly GCF_900634625.1). Classification (NCBI taxonomy): domain Eukaryota; kingdom Metazoa; phylum Chordata; class Actinopteri; family Ambassidae; genus Parambassis; species Parambassis ranga. Next base: position 8,863,344 of record NC_041043.1, read on the forward strand.
AAAAATGCTAAATTGTGTTGTTGTGTGGTGAAATGTTGCACACTCAATGCACGTCCACACACACACAGACACACAGACACAGAAGTCAGACACCCCCCTCCTTGACATCTCTTGGAGTAAAGTCCTATGAGGCTGTATGGTAAACATTTTTAAAAAGTGTAAAAACAACCTATAGAACCACTCACAGTGTTAAAATGTGTCAAAAGAAGAGAGTGTTTTTCAAGTTTATGTACAAGTGTTTCATAAAGTCCGCAATTTACTTTGCACATTTGCGCATTTAAAACACTAAAAACAATCGGCTTGTATGTCCATTAATTGCACAAATCCCCCCTTGAAAACTAATATTAATGGCAAAATAAGTATGCATTATTTAATTATTTATATGAAAAGTGAGAAGTCTTAAGAATCAAACTCACCTTGTATTGTCTCCCTGTGAGTCAACGATAAGTGCTGCGGGTTCACCTGCTTGCGGCGGGACATTGCCCCGGCATTTACTCTGGCATCGCCCGGTGAACGGCACTTGGAGTCGGCTTGGACCGTGGTGTCGGTCTTCCCTGGATCGCAGCTGACCAACTTTCCTTTCCCCCTTTTCTAATCCGTCTGCGCTTCAACACAGTCTGTGTAGCTGCAACTTTGATGCGCGTTCGGAAGGTGAACAGTCGGACCGGGAGCGCAATAAGGACAGTTTGTCCACAGTGTCCTGCAGCAGCGTCTTCGGAGGAAGCAACACCTGGATTGAGGAAGCCAAAAGTGCAGTTTTAGGAAGCAGTTGGCTATAGCGACCGTTGAGCTGATAGTGTGCGCAGGTAATGTATATTTTTTTGCAATGCGCTTTTTTTTTTTGCAGACAAAAATCCTGGGCTGCCCACCTCTGCAGCGACCGTGGTGACAGCACGGAGCACTCCACCGGTGATGGATGTTGGCTTCTATTTGGCTCCTCTCTCTCTCTCTTTTCTTAATTCTAGTGATATAATTATATCATCTGGGGTCAAATGACAGCCGTTTACTACAGGATTCCCTACTGTCCTTCCATTTCAGCAGTGGCGCGCTAAAATGACCCTTTGGCACTGACTCCTCCTGCGCGTTTTGGCATCAGCGCGCGGAACGGCAACTCTTGGCTCTGGTGGCAGAACCCTCGTTGATTGAGAGAGAGAGAGAGAGAGAGAGAGAGAGAGAGGGAGCAGGCGGGCAGACTAGACACCTCCTCCTCCTCCTTTTCTTCCAACAAGAGCTGAGGTCCAATGTTTCCCAGTTTCCTACAGTGTTGAGGCTACCTCTTGTTGACTCACACGATGAGAGATGCTCTGTCTGAGGCGACCTCGCATCTCTGTGCGTGTTCAGTCTCTTTCTCCGTGTGTGTGTGTGTGTGTGTGTGTGTGTGTGGCTGGGGGCTCGCCTCCGGTATCGAGTGGGAAAGGATTCAAGTTTAAGTGCGTCCGAGACGTTTCACGCGTCAGACACCACAGACGTGTGAAAGCGGCGGACAACACACACACACACAACAGCACACATACACGGACACTGGGGGCAACTGGCGGTGGCTCCCCTGAGCTGTGTACAGAAAGTAATTATCACTCACCAGTGGTTACTTACTTCAAACGCAGGGTCACGCTGTCTGGCTTTTTGAAGCCATAGTGTGGAGTATAACCACCTTAAAATCCGCCTTCTCACCTTAACATCTCTGTCTATTCTATTCACAAACCATCAGTCTGATTATTTTCCCCTTTCCACATGAATGTTTTCCTACACCGACACTTTCCCTTTGCCAGCAGAGTTTCCCTGTGCGTGGAAGAAAGAATGATTTTGTCACATTGATTACCTTATTGGTCAAATTTGGTTCAAATGTCACATTTAATTTGTATAATTGATACTTTTACGCATTTCATGTCATCCAATAATGCTTCTGCGCATAATTAGTATAAATATAAAGCACACATTTCTACACATTGTATGTGGGTGGGGGTAAAAAGGGGAGGGGGGCACAGCACGTTGCAGCTTTGTTGTTGGGATAATTTAAAGATGTTGTGAGGCAACAGTACCCTCTGTTGGCATAGTCAGGAGACATTAAAAAAATCTGCTTTGCAGATGGTGCCTTAACACAGCACTGATATACTTTTTATTTTTAGAAATGAAGCCTCCTTATTTTACCATTTACACAATTTAGACTCTAGGAGAGTCCTTGAAGAGCAGATCAGGTTCACTCTGAGGCAATTAATGGCACTAATGGGCAATCATTCTGCACACACTTCACTGTGTTCATTTAGATCAGTGTATGCACACATAAGTGCTGCAGCCCAGCTATAGAACACACTCAAGTTCCCCCATTTTTTTTTCTTACATTAATGCGCAATTCAAATCTGCAGTAATTTGGTAAAAATGCATTGTTGAATAAAAATAAAAGCCTCGCATGGCCGTTTAAAGTTGACACCGTTTCCAGCAGTGGATCAGCAGAGAAGTGTGCAGCTATATAGCAATACATTTTACAGGCTGCCATTAATAAAACATGGTGGGCAATTTTAAGAGCATTAGAAGTTTGATTGCTTCAGGGCAGGCCTAGGGGACTTTCAGGACAGTAATTATTTATATAAATGAAATGTCATCTCAGCTCTGGCTCAAGTAGACATAACCTCAGCAGACGCCACATGGAAACACTACAGCACAACAGCTATCTTTCACAGATAGGCCAAAGCATGTTGTCGAGCATATTGCTTTGACTGGAGAGCATAAATTCAGTATGTGATATTACATGAAATGTCTTCTCCCTCCACGCATTGGGGCAGAGGGAAGCAACATCAGTTGTGGACATACTGAACATTGAAGGAAAACAGTTCTCACACACTCACATACACATACACACTGACTCTCTCTCGCCATCCCTGCCGGCTGCGAGCAGCTCCTTGATCCTTACCCATGGGTTTCTCAATAATACATCAATGTCTCCATTATAGCTTGTATCTGCAGGCTCCGGGCAAAGGCAGTTTAAGCTGGGTTGCACAGGGCCAACATACCACAAATACCCTGCTTGTGGACACAGGAAAGGTTTTAAGTCCAAAGTGTTGCCTCTGAGGAGACATGCATCTCTGGTGGTAAAGTGCCACCGCTGAATAAGAGAAACTTGAACGCACCGCAGGGCAATATATGTACAAGAAGACATGAGGGTAAGCTGAAAAGAAAGTTTTGTCCAACCAACAAGAGACATTTATGTTGACATGCAACCCGCCCTTGCAAAATCTGCTGGATTTTAAGGAACTTGCAGACACATAATGTATGCTAAAAAAAACAGCAGTGACAAAGTTAAAGAGGGAAACATGAACATGCAGCTTAAGCTGCTTTGATTCTGGGATACATCCTTCATTACATCCTTTTATCTTCTATTTTTCATATCTCTCTCCCATTTGTTTACTCTCTAAAGAATACAAAAAGACATTAATACAGTATCTTAAAATAGACTAACATATATAATGGAAAACTGCACTTTATGCAACTTTTAAGAACAAAAGGAGGCTTTTGTGTTGTGGAGGTTAAGTGTACAAACCTTTCAGAGCAGCCATTTTTGATGTGTTTAACCACAATGTGACAGGACTGACATAAACAATGAAAGGTCCACTCCAGGAGAGCTCATGGTAATATGAATATTGCTCTGGGATTTGCTTATAGTCCGTGCTTCATTATGCAATGTTTAATATTAATAAAGAAAGTATAAGTATATATTATTCATAAGCTGATTTACTGTGGTGTGTGTGTGGATTTGAGTGACAGATTGAGATGCTCCCTGGCTACAGGCAATACATCTAGACATAGCTCTTACTTTTTTCTTTTTTTTTTTTATACAGGACACATCTTGACAATTCCTCCCACAGTTAAGAGGATTTGTCCGAGCAGGGGTGAATATATAATGCATGCAGATTCCAAATTTTAATTTGGATGGAGTAAATGATTCAATGCTGGCTCTCTCTCAGAAGTAAGATGGGGGGGGGGGGGGGGTGAAGAGGCTGAGAGATGTTGCTTGTAGTCTACTCTCATATACTGCCATGTTTAAAGCACAAGCAAAACACAGATGAGGATTATTGTGCTCTCTTTAGGTCAAACTATAACATCATCAAAAGTCAAAGGACATTTGTTAAATGCATGTTAAATGATTTATAGCAGCCTTTTATGACAAGTAACTCACTATGTCATCTGCATTTTGTATTTGTAGCCTACAGATTCCTAAAAGATGTGTGAAGAAACTTAAATTTCTATCTGTTGCTCTCTGTTGTATTAGACTCTCCTTTAAACTCCTAAAACAGATTGGAAATCATTTAAAAAGTTGTTGAAAGGGTTAAAGTCTGCACAAACGGACACAGACAGTAGATTTGGCCCAGTGTGTGTCATTCCAGTGTAACTGTGAGTACCTTGTTAGTCGGATTGCTTTTATTTATACAAATGACAAAGGTGTGTTATTATTAAAATGTGGGGTATATTAAATTGTTGTTTAGCTCTGTCCAATGCAATAACAATTGATTATTAAGTTATTTCTATTATTTATCTTCAAGCTTTGTGTGCCTATTTGTGTTGAACCACTATAAACAGCGTGCTCATGCTTTGAAGAGAATCATCTGGTCACATCATAGATTGAATATGCTAATTCAGTTCTGGCCGTCAAGACCCACGAGTAACTCTTTGTCGCCCTCTAGCGGTTTGTTGTCGGAAATAAAACATTTTTATTGATACCATAGAGGAGCGTTCATGTGTCTGTCATAGACGGACAGTCACAAGCATCAATACATTGATTGAATTAACTGCATTAATTCAGCAGATGTGATGTAAAAGTGTAATCTCACCACGGAACACGTGCACGTTTCCCCTGAGTCATGACGTCTGCCAGCAGCCGCTGACGTCCTGCAAAATGGCGGTGCCCTTGTTACAATGGGGTCTGTTGTTGATCACTTCTTAGCTAATTTACTGTGGATAACGGCGGATTATTGGTATACCTGTCTGTTTTAGGTGATTTACTGCGACGCCTACATGTTAAAGGTAAGAGTCGACTCTCATTAGAAACAAGGGGGCGATGAATTCTAACTTCTTTTGCCATTTTGTATTGAGGTTTCTAGTCTTTAGCGGAGCTCAGACCTCGAGTGGAGCAAGTTTGCTAGCAGAGGTTAGCTATCCGAGAGACTCCCTGGCTAAATCTATAACTCGGGCTGCGTTTATTTCCACAATTACACATTTTCTGAAGTCTCTTTGTTTAAATGTATTCATTCGCGTACTTCCTCTCTCCTACACGATCACTTCCATGTCTGGATTAGATCCTGCAAAGCTAACTTTCAGTCGTAAGCTAACAGTGGGGTTTAGTTGCGAGCAGCTAGCGGTTTCGTTATGCTAATTCATAAGCGATCCGAATTAAACTATGGGTTTGGTTAATGTTACTGCTGTTTTGGCAGGACAGATTTCCCGATCAATGAATGAATAGGACAGAAGTTTGCTGCTCCCCATGTTGTAGGATTATCGAAACTATGGGTCAGCTTAAATATCCACTCACCATGTTCATGTAGAGTTAATGTGACTCGTATATCTATTTAGTGTGGACTTTATCACTTTTCTCATGGTGGCTACAGCGGACTTAAAAGTATTAAAGTAAAGTCAAGGTAGCAGCTTTGAAGCAGACGTCAAAGTCTGAAAATGTGATAGTGTAAGTTACTTTATATGATCTTCAAACGAGTAAAGGAATGTCTGACACCATGTGGAGCTACTGATACTCTATGGTTGAATATATATATGTATCCGGCCTTTGAAGCAGTTTGTGCATTGTGCATCTGTTATCAATACATATTTCAAACATGGATGGTTGGTGCCTAATCACTATTTACCAGCTTAACCTGTTAGGTGGCGATTTAAAGTCAAAAACATGTAAGTGCAATTGTCATCAATTAATCGTCCAATTAATCGTCAAATTAATCGGCTAAATGCCACAATTATTTGTGATTAATTTTTTTGCCAATATCACCCAACCCTGATATATATCTATATATCTATATATATCTCGATCTATATATCTATATATCTATATATATCTATATCTATATATCTATATATCTATATATATATATGGCTGGTCATACGTATTATTCAAATTAACCAACACACATTAACTTTCTTGTTTCTTAGCAGTCTGGTGCAGCGGGTCCATCCACCGCCTCTCCTCAATCAATGAAGGACTCCAAGGACAGCTTTTCAATGACTGGCCAAGCAATTCTGGACCACATAAAGCCATGCTGGTACTGGGACAAGAAGGATTTAGCCCACACTCCCTCTCAGTCTGAGGGCCTGGACCCTGGCACAGAGGCCCGGTATCGGAGAGAGGGGGCCCGCTTCATATTTGATGTTGGGACCCGACTTGGCCTGTATCCTTAAACAATTATATAGAAGTGATGTTTCTTTTAGGCTTTTTCATACAGCTGCTGATATTTGATGAATTTGATTTGCAAATGATCTTTGTGACTCCTTAACTGTCTTCAGCCATTATGACACGCTGGCAACTGGCATCATATACTTTCATCGTTTTTACATGTTTCACTCATTCAAGCAATTCCCCAGATATGTAAGTTAAGCTGTTGGCTTTTCTCGTTTCTTTTATTACCCCCAGATACTGAATGTGTGCAAATAATACTGCGATTTGTGCCTCATCAGGTGACGGGTGCTTGCTGCCTTTTCCTGGCTGGAAAAGTTGAAGAGACTCCAAAGAAGTGTAAAGATATCATTAAGACTGCCCGCAGTTTGCTGAATGATGTGCAGTTTGCCCAGTTTGGAGATGATCCAAAGGTACTGATTCTTGATCCTTCAGATATTTTCCCTGTTAAAACTAAAAACATATTAGGTATGAATAGTAGACAGTACAGCCATGTAATCCTGAAAAATTGTGTTGACCTTTTATACCATTAAGTGTGCTTCTAGAGGCTCCTAGATTTAAAATGTATTACATTTTTATAATGTAATAGGGTCACGTATGGTTAAAGGAACAAGGAAAACAAGAACACATGTTGCTGTGTATTAAAATGTCACCATTTAGAGGACCTCCATATGAACACCAAAGCCTGACATAATGAAAAGTAAACATAGCAAGGTTTCAGTCACATTTTCCCACCTATTGCTATAATGCATGTTTTAATATAAACAGTAAGAATATAAAAAAATAATAATAGAAAAATAGGCTTCACGCCATCTTGTAGTTGTCTTGCTAGTGCGTAAACAAGTTTTCTTGTTTCACCAGGAAGAGGTGATGGTGTTAGAGAGGATCCTGCTACAGACCATAAAGTTTGACCTGCAGGTGGAGCACCCCTACATGTTCCTGCTGCGCTATGTCAAGCAGCTCAAAGGTAAGATCAAAAAATAATATATTATACTGTTATTATACTGTTATTTTCTGTAAAACACGTTTTGTCTTTGTGTTACAGGCGACAAAAGTAAAGTGTGCAAGGTGCTACAAATGGCATGGACCTTTGTTAATGACAGGTGAGACACAGAGTCATATGAGAGTGTCACCTAGTGGTTTAAGATGCATACCACATAACTGCATTGTCCTTAATTCAATTCCGGCCACAGTCTTTTGTTGCGTGTCATTGTCGTCTATCTCCTCCCCCCACATTTCCTGTATGTGTCTCTCTATTGTGTGCTAACAAAAAAGACAAAGGCCACAAAATAATGAAACATAATGGGGCACATTAAGGGATAGATGTGGAAATGGTTTCTTGATTTTTTCATTTGTAAAGCATGTTCCCTCCTAGCTGACAAAACAAAACATATTTTAAGATGAAAGCATATTTTAACCACAATGACTGTGTTCCTTGCAGCCTGTGCACCATGCTGTCTCTGCAGTGGGAGCCAGAGATCATTGCGGTGGCTGTCATGTACCTGGCAGGCCGCCTGTGTAAGTTTGACATTCAGGAGTGGACCGCCAAGCAGTCATCACGCCGCTGGTGGGAGCAGTTTGTCCAGGATGTCCCAGTCGAGCTGCTTGAAGGTACTCCTCAATAAAAACATGACACCTTAAAGCATGTGTCTGTTTACATGCGTCTCAACCAGAACATATCTCTGTCTTTCAGACATTTGCCACCAGATCCTTGACCTGTACTCCCAAGGAAACAAGCCCATTCCTCAGCAGATGCAGGAGAAAGAGCGAGCCGCAGCTCTTCCAATCCCTGCTCCTCCAGCACCACTGGGACAGCCCCCAGCCTCCAACCCTCCTCCCCCGCCACCAAAGAAGACTTCCCCTCAGGGTGGCAGCCCTGCACGCCAGCTCAAACGCTCACATGTAAGTAAATGATCAAAACAATCAACAATAAGACCCGCAGAAAGTCCTTTGCTTGTTTGTAAATATTCATCAGCATACAAGATATGTTTAACTTGATATCTGTCAAACTTAATTATATTTGCTTGTTTCAGGCGTCCCCGAAGGATGAACCAAAGCCTCCAGGTATTTAGGTTCAATGTCATACAGGGGGACATAATGTTTGGATTGTAAATACATTTAATGTTTAATGTATGTTTATCTGCTAAAACGCATCATGGAAGATGAATTAAGGAGACATTAATACTGTATGCTTGGATTAGTATTTCTTAGCAGACCTTGGGATTTTTTGCTCCTTATGCATGTTATTGATGAGTCCGTTTTCACTTACAGAACAAGTTGGATCAAAGATTCCCAGACTGGAGAGCCCCATGCCTCCCCTGCCTACAACTCAGCCACCCCCAGGTAAGAGTTACTACACTGTCCTTGTCCAACTTGTGAGGAAGTTAAAATGATTTAGAATGTGCTGTAGGAAGACACTGGCATCCTCTACACACCCTGCTGTCTGTTTGCGTGTGCCACCAAATAGGCCTGTAATAAGCAGCCAGGACCCCCTGCCTGGGACTAGTGCTCAGAAAGCAACCCAAAGTCGTTAGTCCTCTCAGTCTGCTTACATAACCACAACTCGTCTGGACATTATGTTTCCCCACACACGCACATACTCCTAACCTATGCCAGACCAATCTGATTAGCGCTTGAGCCTGATAATGAGACCTCCTATGTGGATGAAGCCGGATAGACGTGGACTGGCTGTATGCTCACTGTCTGGGAATGGAGGGGTTAATAGTGATCATAATGGAAGGAGCCACCTTGTGCTATTTACTGAATTTTAACCAGTTGTTTCTCTCGGCTGTCTCTTGTCACTCCAGCCCCGCCCACAGAAGCAGAACCAGGATGCGAAACTGCTCCTCCACCACCACATGCTCCACCTCCACACCAGCCTCCACCCCTGCCTCACCGCCCTCCTCCACCTCCGCCCTCCAACTACATCATGTCCACCACCAGCTCCTACATGTCTGGAGAAGGCTACCAGAGCCTACAGTCCATGATGAAGACAGAAGGCCCCTCTTACGCTCCTATGCCCAGCTACGCACCCCCAATACCACCGTATCACACACACGTCTATCCACCACCTGCAGCCCCACCTCCAGGCCCACCTCCTCCGTCCAATTATCCACCACCCAACTTGCCACCCACCTATCCACCGCCAGGGTACAACAGCTACCCTCCGCCACCACCCCCACGTATGCCACCAGGCCATGTACCCCCTCCAGGGATAGGCCTTCCACCTGCTGGGTACCCTCCTCCACCTCCTGTGCCACCAGGACAATCACAGGTGCCACTGCCCCCTCCACCTGGCATGCCTCTAAACCGCGGTGGGTGGATGAGATGAGAGTCTGATAAAGCGGTGAACTCTGCAGACCTAGAACTGAAGATAGGCAACCAGGAACTGTTACCCTGATGCAGACCAAGGAGTAAGAAGCTGGTTCATCTTTGGTACAAATTCTGATAAACAGAGCTTGTGAATGAAGGCCTTTTAGCAAATTAACTTGGGGGGGGGGGGGGGCAAAAGAGAGGTCTTAACAGTACTGTTATGAGAACCAGAAGTGCTGACAAATTAAGTTATTTTGAAATTAGCAACACAAACATGTACAGCATGGTACTTAAGAGTGCCCAGTTCTAGGATCACAAATCTTGTCCATTGTTTTTGTTCTTAGAATGTACCAGGAAACATAAGCCGCCATTTTTTTCCCTTCACACTAATAGCACCATGTTTACTTTCTATATTCTAACACCCTTAGAATTTGCTTTGGTTTTCCTGTTTCCCCTCATACTTGCTTTCTTTTCTCTACATTCCCACCAGTTTCCTGAGTGTGATAAAAGGTTCAGTTGGTTGAGTAAGCAGTAGTGAAATCTGAAAAAGGATTGTCACATTGTGAAAGACTTGAAAAGAAACATGCGGTGCATTCCTTCTTTTTATTACACTTTACTCTGAAATGACTGAGGTCATGCTTCAAGATTTTTCTGCTAGAATTAGTCTTTTCTTGTTTTACCGCTCTCAGTAGTTGTTGCATTATTTTTAGGAAAACGTCTGAAAAAATGTCGTCACATCACCATGTCTAGTACTGGACAGTCTGTGGTTAATGTGTACATAACAGATTTTTTTTTCTTTCGGACTTATGTTTTTGAGAGCTTCAATCTATATGTGCCTTAGTCAGGCTTCTCTTTTCTGTACCGCAGCTTCAGTTTCATGTATGAATGGTTCCAATGACATTAAAGACTGGCTTTTTCCTACTTTGAACTGAGTAAAATGTTTGTCACACTACTGATATTTTTACTTGTGTTGTCTGAAATATTTAAGATATCTATTCCAGCTAAACAATCCATTACTCTCAGCGGTACCTATTGTAGTTTAACTTCCATTGCTTTACCAGCAGGGAGCAGCCTAGCTCATCCTGTTAATAAAAGAACAGGCCTCGCTCCCATCAAATAAAAACAGCAGTTCACAGCATCATTAAGCAACTGGATTATTTTCTCCCAAATTTTTTTCCTCTAAAAGTGGCCTATTTTGTGGTTTTCTTTTCACCTGCCAAATATTCACCTCACTGTGTGGCTGATGAAAAGAAGATACAGTCATGCTAGTTACTACAGGAATAACATTTACGCTGTAGATTTTAGGAGTCCGTACTGTGAAAAAAAATGTGGCACATCTAAAATCAAATGCCTTATATAAAGTATTCAAAATTGTATCATGGCTTCAAATCAGTTCCTAGAAAAAAGGACACTTTTAAAAAATCAGACTTTGATTATTATTTTTTCCCCATTATTTGAGAGGTGCAGATCCTCACTGCGCTCCCATTTCTATCTAACACCTGGCAATAAATACGCAGTGTTTGTTCATTCTGACATCAACAACAAATACTTGTCGTAAAAGATTTACAGTATGGAGACATCAAAAGGGAAGACTTATCTCTTATGTTCTAAGAAAAAGAATCCTGCTGAATCCATGTCAACAGATAATCTCACTTTTCTTTATTAAGATATATATTTATTTTTTGCTTCGTAGATATAAAATGTTTCCAAAGAAGTGTATTCCAACTGAACATGGGAATGTAACTTTTTATTTGCCTTAAAATGTCACTAGAGCTAATGGAAAAAAAATGTTTTGTGTGGATTCAGAAAATGTCTTCAGCAGTCTTTAACCATGTTGTAAGCAGGGTTCAAATGGCAAGGATTCACAGGCAGATGCTACAGCTGCAAAGAGAGCCATTCACTCCTTCCACACACTCACACACACTCACAAATGCGCAAAGGTAAAGCTGTAGCCCTCCCAACCTGAGAAAATGATTGTCAAGCATGCACACAGCATACAGGTTTTAGTTACACCAAGTAAGAAAAATGATCTGTATATATATATATATATATATATATATATATATATATATATATATATATATATATATATATATATATATATATATATATACATATCTCGCTAGCTTATTATAGCACAGCTAGAAGCTAAAGACGACTAAAAGCGGGGTAGCTGTTTGTAGAGAAAAATCGTATTGTGTGCAATGAATCGTCAGAAAAACTGTCACCGATTAATATTTGCCACTTATCGATTACGGCGATTAGTGCCTCGTCATGATGACGCATTTTTGTGTGCGAAGTCCTCTCACCATCACCCGCAAGCGAGCACATGTGAGCCCACAATAACAATATTGGCGGAAGGCAGTGGTATTCAGTTACATGATGCGGAGCAGCACGTTCCTAACAGAGGTTCAACGTCTGTCACCATAAGCCGGAGTACGAAGAAAGCCGAAGAAAGAGCAACGAGGCCACAACGCCGGCTACAGCTGTAGTATATAATGCTACGCATGCGTACGCGCCATGCATTAGGTGTGAAGCTTTGGTTGTTGCCATAGTAACTGAATGTTTGCGCGTTCTTAAAGGAAACTATTTATTTCTGGACTCCACAACAAAAAAGGAAAACATTACAAAAGCGAAGTCTCCTCCAGCAGATATGGAAAGAATTCCACTCAGCCCAGAATCCACGCTACGTTTACTCATCAGGCTCCTTGAGACCAAACTAAAGATCTCTAAGAACGTAACGCAGGTTGATTTGCACAGACATACATTTAAATGTGAAATTGTCCGGTTTGTTTGTTTGTTTTTTCTGCTGCTGCTCTACAGTATGACTGAAAACATGCAGTAGTGTGGGACATATTCCAGTCACAGGTTAATTTACACAGACACATTTTTTTTAACTTTAATAATCACTGATGTGACTTTTTTTCTCAACTTATTTGTCCTTAAGATAAGAACATTTGAAGGACAAAGTTACTTTAACTTTTTGCTTCATTATTATTTTGAAGCAGTTTGTGCATCTGTTATCAATACATATTTCAAATGTGGCTGGTTTGTGCCTAATCACTACTTACCAGCTTAACCTGTTAGAATGAAGGAGTTAACGTGACTGATGATTTGAACATTTAATGTGGCGATTTAGAGTCAAAAACATGCAAGTGTCATCAATTAATCGTCAAATTAACCGCTATTGGCTAAATGCCACAATTAATTGTAATTATTTTTTTGCCAATATCGCCCATACATATTATTCAAATTAACCAACACACATTAACTTTCTTGTTTCTTAGCAGTCTGGTGCAGCGGGTCCATCCACCGCCTCTCCTCAATCAATGAAGGACTCCAAGGACAGCTTTTCAATGACTGGCCAAGCAATTCTGGACCACATAAAGCCATGCTGGTACTGGGACAAGAAGGATTTAGCCCACACTCCCTCTCAGTCTGAGGGCCTGGACCCTGGCACAGAGGCCCGGTATCGGAGAGAGGGGGCCCGCTTCATATTTGATGTTGGGACCCGACTTGGCCTGTATCCTTAAACAATTATATAGAAGTGATGTTTCTTTTAGGCTTTTTCATACAGCTGCTGATATTTGATGAATTTGATTTGCAAATGATCTTTGTGACTCCTTAACTGTCTTCAGCCATCATGACACGCTGGCAACTGGCATCATATATTTTCATCGTTTTTACATGTTTCACTCATTCAAGCAATTCCCCAGATATGTAAGTTAAGCTGTTGGCTTTTCTCGTTTCTTTTATTACCCCCAGATACTGAATGTGTGCAAATAATACTGCGATTTGTGCCTCATCAGGTGACGGGTGCTTGCTGCCTTTTCCTGGCTGGAAAAGTTGAAGAGACTCCAAAGAAGTGTAAAGATATCATTAAGACTGCCCGCAGTTTGCTGAATGATGTGCAGTTTGCCCAGTTTGGAGATGATCCAAAGGTACTGATTCTTGATCCTTCAGATATTTTCCCTGTTAAAACTAAAAACAAACTGAGTAATGTATGTTTAAATATTAGGTATGAATAGTAGACAGTACAGCCATGTAATCCTGAAAAATTGTGTTGACCTTTTATACCTTCAAGTGTGCTTCCAGAGGCTGCTATGTTTAAAATGTATTACATTTTTATAATGTAATAGGGTCACGTATGGTTAAAGGAACAAGGAAAACAAGAACACATGTTGCTGTGTATTAAAATGTCACCATTTAGAGGACCTCCATAAGAACACCAAAGCCTGACATAATGAAAAGTAAACATAGCAAGGTTTCAGTCACATTTTCCCACATGTCCCTATAATGCATGTTTTAATATAAACAGCAAGAATATAAAAAAATAAAATAGGCTTCACGCCATCTTGTAGTTGTCTTGCTAGTGCGTCCGCTGAAAATCAGTTTTCTTGTTTCAACAGGAAGAGGTGATGGTGTTAGAGAGGATCCTGCTACAGACCATAAAGTTTGACCTGCAGGTGGAGCACCCCTACATGTTCCTGCTGCGCTATGTCAAGCAGCTCAAAGGTAAGATCAAAAATAATATATTGGGTAAAATGTATATAGTCTGTTATTTTCTGATCAGTAAAACATGTTTTGTCTTTGTGTTACAGGCGACAAAAGTAAAGTGTGCAAGGTGCTACAAATGGCATGGACCTTTGTTAATGACAGGTGAGACACAGAGTCATATGAGAGTGTCACCTAGTGGTTTAAGATGCATACCACATAACTGCATTGTACTTAATTCAATTCCGGCCACAGTCTTTTGTTGCGTGTCATATTCGTCTACCTCCTCCCCACATTTCCTGTATGTGTCTCTCTATTGTGTGCTAACAAAAAAAGACAAAGGCCGCAAAATAATGAAACATAATGGGGCACATTAAGGGATAGATGTGGAAATGGTTTCTTGATTTTTCATTTGTAAAGCATGTTTCCTCCTAGCTGACAAAACAAAACATATTTTATGATGAAAGCATATTTTAACCACAATGACTGTGTTCCTTGCAGCCTGTGCACCATGCTGTCTCTGCAGTGGGAGCCAGAGATCATTGCGGTGGCTGTCATGTACCTGGCAGGCCGTCTGTGTAAGTTTGACATTCAGGTGCGGCCCACCAAGCAGTCATCACGCCGCTGGTGGAAGCAGTTTGTCCAGGATGTCCCAGTCGAGCTGCTTGAAGGTACTCCTCAATAAAAACATGACACCTTAAAGCATGTGTCTGTTTACATGCGCCTCAACCAGAACATATCTCTGTCTTTCAGACATTTGCCACCAGATCCTTGAACTGTACTCCCAAGAAAACAAGCCCATTCCTCAGCAGATGCAGGAGAAAGAGCGAGCCGCAGCTCTTCCAATCCCTGCTCCTCCAACACCACTGGGACAGCCCCCAGCCTCCAACCCTCCTCCCCCGCCACCAAAGAAGACTTCCCCTCAGGGTGGCAGCCCTGCACGCCAGCTTAAACGCTCATATGTAAGTAAATGATCAAACGATCAACAATAAGACCCGCAGAAAGTCCTTTGCTTGTTTGTAAATATTCATCAGCATACAAGATATGTTTAACTTGATATCTGTCAAACTTAATTATATTTGCTTGTTTCAGGCATCCATGAAGGATGAACCAAATGCTCCAGGTATTTAGTTTTAGTGTCATACAGGGGGACATTATGTTTGGATTGTAAATACATTTAATGTTTAATGTATGTTTATCTGCTAAAACGCATCATGAAAGATGAATTAAGGAGACATTAATACTGTATGCTTGGATTAGTATTTCTTAGCAGACCTTGGGATTTTTTGCTCCTTATGCATGTTATTGATGAGTCCGTTTTTACTTACAGAACAAGTTGGATCAAAGATTCCCAGACTGGAGAGCCCCATGCCTCCCCTGCCTACAACTCAGCCACCCTCAGGTAAGAGTTACTACACTGTCCTTGTGCAATTTGTGAGGAAGTTAAAATGATTTAGAACGTGCTGTAGGAAGACACTGGCATCCTCTAAACACCCTGCTGTCTGTTGGCGTGTGCCACCAAATAGGCCTGTAATAAGCAGCCAGGACCCCCTGCCTGGGACTAGTGCTCAGAAAGCAACCCAAAGTCGTTAGTCCTCTCAGTCTGCTTACATAACCACAACTCGTCTGGACATTATGTTTCCCCACACACGCACATACTCCTAACCTATGCCAGACCCATCTGATTAGCGCTTGAGCCTGATAATGAGACCTCCTATGTGGATGAAGCCGGATAGACGTGGACTGGCTGTATACTCACTGTCTGGGAATGGAGGGGTTAATAGTGATCATAATGGAAGGAGCCACCTTGTGCTATTTACTGAATTTTAACCAGTTGTTTCTCTCGGCTGTCTCTTGCCACTCCAGCCCCGCCCACAGAAGCAGAACCAGGAAGCGAAACTGCTCCTCCACCACCACATGCTCCACCTCCACACCAGCCCCCACCCCTGCCTCACTGCCCTCCTCCACCTCCGCCGTCCTACTACATCATGTTCACCACCAGCTCCAACATGTCTGGAGAAGGCTACCAGAACCTACAGTCCATGATGAAGACAGAAGGCCCCTCTTACGCTCCTATGCCCAGCTACGCACCCCCAATACCACCATATCACACACACGTCTATCCACCACCTGCAGCCCCACCTCCTCCTCCGTCCAATTATCCACCACCCAACTTGCCACCCACCTATCCACCGCCAGGGTACAACAGCTACCCTCCGCCACCACCCCCACGTATGCCACCAGGCCATGTACCCCCTCCAGGGATAGGCCTTCCACCTGCTGGGTACCCTCCTCCACCTCCTGTGCCACCAGGACAATCACAGGTGCCACTGCCCCCTCCACCTGGCATGCCTCTAAACCGCGGTGGGTGGATGAGATGAGAGTCTGATAAAGCGGTGAACTCTGCAGACCTAGAACTGAAGATAGGCATAGGATGGGGGGTTATTTTATAAGTTATTTTGAAATTAGCAACACAAACATGTACAGCATGGTACTTAAGAGTGCCCAGTTCTAGGATCTTATCACAAATCTTGTCCATTGTTTTTGTTCTTAGAATGTACCAGGAAACATAAGCCTCCATTTTTTCCCCCTCACACTAATAGCACTATGTTTACTTTATATATTCTAACACCCTTAGAACATGCTTTGGTTTTCCTGTGTTTCCCTCACACTCGCTTTCTTTTCTCTACATTAATGTGTACATATGAGTTATGTTTTTGAGAGCTTCAATCTATATGTGCCTTAGTCAGGCTTCTCTTTTCTGTACCACAGATTCAGTTTTATGTATGAATGGTTCCAATGACATTAAAGGCTGGCTTTTTCCTACTTTGAACTGAGTAAAATGTTTGTCACAGTATTGATATTTTTACTTATTACTTTTACTTTTTTTTTTTACGAAATATTTAAAATATTCCAGCTAAACGATCGGTTCTCATTGTAGTTTAACTTCCATTGCTTTACCAGCAGGGGGCAGCCTAGCTCATCCTGTTAATAAAACAACAGGCCTCGCTCCCATCAAATAAAAACAGCAGTTCACAGCATCATTAAGCAACTGGTTTATTTTCTCCCAATTTTTTTTTCCTCTAAAAGTGGCCTATTTTGTGGTTTTCTTTTCACCTGCCAAATATTCACCTTACTGTGTGGCTGATGAAAAGAAGATACAGTCATGCTAGTTACTACAGGAATAACATTTACGCTGTAGATTCTAGGAGTCTGTACTGTGTGGTTTGAGAATATAGGCAGAAAAAAGAAACACTATAGCATTAAAATAAAAAAAAAAGTTGGGTTCCAAATCAAAACACAATGAAGAAAAAAACGTGGCACATCAAAAATCAAATGCCTTCTATAAAGTATTCAAAATTGTATCATGGCTTCAAATCAGTTCCTAGAAAAAAGGACACTTTTAAAAAAATCAGACTTTGATTATTATTTTTTCCCCATTATTTGAGAGGTGCACAGCCTCAGAAATGTTCTAATTTGGAACAAGTAACACTAGAGATGGGAGAGCCTGAGCTGTCAGTCACTTACAAATCTATCAGATTATTATATATGACTGTTCAGATCCTCACTGCGCTCCCATTTCTATCTAACACCTGGCAATAAATACGCAGTGTTTGTTCATTCTGACATCAACAACAAATACTTGTCGTAAAAGATTTACGGTTATGGAGACATCAAAAGGGAAGACTTATCTCTTATGTTCTAAGAAAAAGAAAATCATGCACTGCATAAACACACCTGCTGAATCCATGTCAACAGATAATCTCACTTTTCTTTATTAAGATATATATTTATTTTTTGCTTCGTAGATATAAAATGTTTCCAAAGAAGTGTATTCCAACTGAACATGGGAATGTAACTTTTTATTTGCCTTAAAATGTCACTAGAGCTAATGGAAAAAAAAATGTTTTGTGTGGATTCAGAAAATGTCTTCAGCAGTCTTTAACCATGTTGTAACCAGGGTTCAAATGGCAAGGATTCACAGGCAGATGCTACAGCTGCAAAGAGAGCCATTCACTCCTTCCACACACTCACACACACTCACACACGCTCACAAATGGGCAAAGGTAAAGCTGTAGCCCTCCCAACCTGAGAAAATGATTGTCAAGCATGCACACAGCATACAGGTTTTAGTTACACCAAGTAAGAAAAATGATCTGTCCATCAATCAATGGAGGTGGTTGATTCAGAATGTCCTTAATACTTTTTCAGAGTACTTTTTCAGAGGTTACAGAGAGAAGGAAGAGTTAATAATGGAAAAGTATAAAAACAAAACAAAAACAAACCCTGTTTAAGGTCCGCATGTGTATGTGTGTGTGCTTTTACAACTGAATTATTGATCACATGGCCACGCTAGAATACAAAATTGATCAAATCAGCGGTAACAATGAAGTAGTGCTATGGTTTTATACATAATATACACAAGTTAACAGTGATCTCTAGATTTTATTATCCATAGACTTGTCTTACGAGCAAAAGGCGCTAGGTCACAGTGGGTTTCACTTAGTTAACATTTTTAGAAAGCTAATAGCTAGTTATACTCATTGACCACTAGGGGGGGAGCGATACATGTGGGGTCTCTATAGGAGGTACTATGGAAACTTATCTGAAAATATCGCCGCATTGTTGCCAGATCACATCTCAGCAACACGTGGAGAGAATTTCTGCCCCTGTGTCTTTTATCAGGTCTGTGCTTGAAACCATGTTATATATATTTATATATATCGCTAGCTTATTATAGCACAGCGAGAAGCTAAAGACGACTAAAAGCAGGGTAGCTATTTGTAGAGAGAGACCGTTGTGTATTTGAAAGGCTCAAAATGAGCGAAGAAAAGTGGCGAATCAGTGAAACTAGCTGCCAGTTGTCAACATAAGCTTTGAGAGATAAAAACATTGTAAAATTGTACACGACAGACTAACAGGTCCATTCTGTAGCCATCTCAGCCAGTCTTAAAGAGAGGGAAGCATGGCATGATGGGTAGTGTAGGCGCAGGTAAAAAGGTGGCGTTTTCAGGTGAGTGTAGGTGCTGTAAATCCTGATCTCTCTCTCTCTCTCTGTCTGTCTTTGCCATGTTACAGCGGCCCTTTGAACTGGTTCCCAGAGAGGTGCTGTCTGACGGACAGCTTTGATCCGGCTGCATCTCCCAGTTTTCTCCACACCACCTGCAAACAGAAGCAGAGAGGGGAAAGTTAAGAGACGGAAGAGGAGCAGCGAGACACACAGGCACACTGAGAGAGTAAGGCTGGGAAGAAATACTTTCTTCTTCAAGAGTGAGCACTTCAGATGCTCACAGTTTGACTCCGAGTTGAAACACACAGACACACACACACACACACGTTACAGTAGAGCTACCTCTGTCTCTGTCCTCACATTCTCCTGCGATCTTTCTATGAGTGAGGGAGAAGGGGGCCCCAGGGGTCCCCTGTGATATTACAGAGGTACTATTGTAGTGCTCCCTAGATTCCTGGCCTGTCACATACCTCTGCAGGGCCCAGATAGCCCGATTCTCTCCCTCTCTCCCCCTCTCTCTCTCTCTAATCAGCAGACCTTTTATCCCACACCAGGCCTTTTCAGCACCAACAGAAAAGATGGGAGGGAAATGAGGGGGGGGGGCGACCAGAGTGGGGAAGCAGTGCTCTTTTCCCTGCCGCTCCACTTTAATTGCTTTGACAGCTCAACTACGAGCCTCTACTTAGGGCTTGCAGTTTAGAGTTGGCTTCAGACCGGGGAGCTGAGGGAAGTGGGAGAGGCGGGAGAAAGAGAGATAAAGAGATAGACAGAGAGAGAGAGATAGAAGGAGAGCACTGTGCCCAGGACTCTGCTGCAAGTGTCATTCCAAACCAAATGAGTGCAAATGAGTTCCTCATTAGCAAAAGCAGCTCAAACACTGACCTGATTTGCACCTAGTAGAGACAGAACAAAGTGTAGTGGTGCATCAATACTGTTACCACAATGGGGTTAGGTAGTTCTATTTTGCATGTCCCTGACGTTTTATCTTGTGTAACATAAAACATGCTTTCGTGATGTTTTTATTACATTATATAGAATTCAGACAGAGGGAGCCGGAGAGCAGGCGCTGCACTTACGTTGCACATCTCTCGCACAATGGCCTTCTCTTTCTCACTGAGATCGTCCTCGTAGTCTTCAGGAGCCTGCTTGTCCAAGTTCTCGTGGACCTCCAGCACCTTATGGAAGACACAGTGATGAGTTTTCTCGCAGCATTAAAGGGTCAGAGAGATGACTGCAGTTCACTTAATGGCCACAGGTGTCACTATTAAAAAATACTTTTTTAATTCTTATGTTTTTGATTTATAGTACAGCCATAATTTTCCTACACATAATAATGGATAATATAATACCTTCATGGCATGTACCACAGCCTCAGGCTTCTGGACACAGGACAGGTAGCCTGTGGCAGGAGAGGACTCGCTGGTTGGCAGACGACCCGTACCCTGAAGGCAGGAAGAGAGAAATGTATATACATTTGAGGGTTTGTGGAGTAAACAGTAAGTACGCTGTGACAATAGTTAAGAGCCCACTCTAAACCTCTGACATCTGGGAAGATGTGGTCTGCTGCCTAACTTTTTTTTTTTTTACCAGAAACCACACTCTGTTTATCAGTGGGTATTCAGAGGTTTCTTGTAGTGTAGCAGTGAAAATGCCATCCCCTTCAGCCCAGCTCAGATCACTTCTCCTCCCCTTGTGTTCTGCTTCCTTTTTTTATTTGCATTCACCCAGGTCTGCTACCTGCACAGAGTGATTTAACCTGCTGTGATGGGAGCATCCAGCCACGAAGAGGACTGGGGAGCAGGACCGGGGGAGGATTGTTACTTGACTCATCACACCCCCCGGTTAGTTCCAGACAGTGGCTCTCTGTTTGAGGGACACACAGATCACACAATGGTACCATTCACTGTAACCTGGCATCAGGGGGCCTTGCATTAGACACAGCTCCGTGGCTCTATTAGCCCGGGTTCAGTTCTCTTCGCTAGCTAGTGATGCGTTTGTCAGCTCCCTCCCTCTCTCTCTGAGCCCGCTGGCCCTCATTTGGGTGCCAGAATGAGCCCACATAACCCGATAGCACAGAGATAAAATAATAATCCCAGTGTAGCCAGGAGGGACGATTTGTGGAGACGGCCCAACAGTAAATTCACATCGCATCAAGCACATGAAACGTTCATTTACTTAGCTGTTCCTGCCTGACACCTGCTTATCCTAACATCCACTAAAACCAATAGGAAAAATACTGGTGTCAATATTTCTGTTTTTTGAGCACAGATATGTTGTCCTCACACAGCAGGATTATAATTTTCAGCTTTTATTAGAGAAAACCCTGAATTTAATGAATGTGAATTTTGGTTGTTTCAGCAGCTCTCGAAACAGTGTCCAAAACACTCCACACACACACTGGCTGCTTTTATACTTGTTGCTGCCAGTCCAGGCTCTTTTTTTTAGTATTCGTCATGGCTGTCAGTCCCTTTGATTTGTGCAGATATTGGCATGTTAAATGCCTCTGCCTTTCTGTGGGTGGATTCCAATGTTCTCCTTTAAAACAGGGGCCAGAAATACTTAACACTTAAATGCACAATTCAAACATAGCCCTGCTTGCAGTCTATTTTTTTTTACCTTAAAATAACATTAGGAAAAATGATCTGTAGGACCTTTACGGTAAGATACTACATACAAAACCATAAATGAACTGGCTGTTTATGATATCCCCTCATTATTACATGCATCACCATGGCCACGTTTGTGGAAAAATTACAATAACAACCCCCCCTTGAATTCCCCTCTGAGTTAAGTGTGTTTGCTCTTGTTTAAGGTCACATCAACAAATGTAAGAGCTTAGATTTCCATGCAGCCCTTCTTACTGTGGACTTTGAAGTCAACTACAAAAAAGAAAAGAAAATGTAAATCACTGCCCGCCTCTTGTTTTTATGTTGTTTTCCAGGTTACAGCTATTATTTGAAATGTGTAAACATTTCCTGCTTGCACTGCGGCCAGGTTTTCCAGTTTATTCTGTGCTTGAGCTGGAGCTGTGCAATGAGGGAGAGGATTTGGACAGCGCAAAGACACAGGCAGCTCCGGGCAGTGTTTACTGCTCATACGAATGCACATTTGGGGGAAAAAGCTTCTCTGCATAAACAGGCCTGATTTAGGTTTCACATGAGAAGGACGAGGAGGAGGAGGAGGAGGAGGTAAAAAAGGCTGGTTTTGGAGTTTGAGCGTATAAAAATCCGAGCAGACTGCTGTGTGTTTGTGAGGATCACGCAGACTGTCCGCTTCCTTTCTCTGTGCATCTTTTCTTCTCCTCCCTCGTTTTCTATCTGACAATCTCACGCACGTTCACTGACCTGAAACTGTGTCTGAGCGAGACAAAGGACTAAATATAAAGGACAAGCTGATAGACTGGGAGGGGTACACACACACACACACTCTCACACACACTCATAATGTAAAAAAAAGGCCCACATCTTTCATCTTCTCTTCCATTCCTTCCCTCCCACTTGGATGAACTTGAGACAAATTAGCAACAATCGATCGCCACGCGAGAACTCCCTCCGTTGGGTTGTCACGACAGCAAAGCTGAGGACACAATGGGATGCTTTGCACTACTGAATGTCCTGTATCATGATAAGTTTGCTGAAACCTCAGCTACTGACTTGGCAACCCTCACAGTGACGGTGAAATTCCAGGTCACCACACCCAGCTGAAAAATGTTCTTTTGTAAACAACTGATCTCATAATGAGTTAGTGGGTGTTTTATTTTTCCCTTTAGACCAAGCCAGGATAAATATTTCTAATACTTTAGCTCTAAGGTAATCTAAGGTAACTCTCTACAAGCTGGTGCCTAATATTGAATATAAAAAACATTGATGTGAAACAAATGGCAGAGGACCTAAGTACAAGCTGGTTGCAGATAGCTGGAAGATGATTAAATGGAATATATTCACTAACATGTATGCATGTTCTGTCATGTATTGGTCCTCAGAATAGAGGATGTTGTATCTGTAAGAAGTGTATAACTCACCCCAAAGGTCAACAGCATGACCTTGTACCACATAAAACCTGCACTGTAATATTAAATGTGTGAAGGCCATATAAGACAATTCGCAGTTTTCAGGGTGAAACCTCTTGTGGAGTCAGAGTTCAGGGGCGTTACTGGATGGCACGAACCTCCAGAAAGCAGGGGTGGGCGGGGCGGTTTGAACCACAGGCTTTCAAAGGCGCGAGCAGTGCAGTAAGAGCCGTGCCTCACATCGAGCTGGTGATTAAAACATAATATTGATTTTTTTTTAGTCCTCTGGGTAGTGCCGTAGCCCGACTCTGACCTTCTTTAAGCAGTCAGAAAACAATTACCAAGCCTCTTCTCCCCAGACACCGGCAGGGTCAGGGGGTGGAGGTGGATTGTAGAGGATTATTACTTTCATAGCGGGATTCGGATGAAACAGCCTCCAGAGAAGATGGAAGGAGCTGAATGGTCAGGATATGGGAAGAGGAGCAGGGAAGGCTGACTCCTCTCTTCTTCATTTCTGTTTTTTTCTGGTCCACCTCATCCTCCTTATGCCCTATTTCCTTTCTCTCTTTCTTCCTGTGTGTGTGTGTGTGTGTGTGTTCCCTTCCTGTCATGTGTAAGAGAGTGAGGTAGCCTGTGGAGGTATAATTGGAGAAGTAAAGCAAATGAGAGCTGACTTGACATGACTTCACAGAGGAGGCACCAGCAGCACAGTCCTACAACTAAGCCTGCGTGTGTCTGTGTGCAATTAAACCACATTTGTATAAGCAGTGCAATGATCTCTGGCTATGACTAAGTAGTTAGGTGTGAGTGGGCATCAGTGTGAGTCTGTGCTTTTGTGTGTGTGTGTGTGTCAGTCTCTCCGGTACTGACCATGTGCATGGCTTCCTGGCGCTGGGGCAGTGAGGACAGCTGGGACTCTGAGTGGTACAGAGTCATCCCCTTCCTCAGGACACGAAGGTCACCTGGGTTACACTGTTACAAAACGGGCACAACACAAACACAAAAACAACAAAAAGAGATAAGACTCAAAATGATACGTCACAGATAAATAATACCCAAAAAATAAACTCAAAAGATTGATAAGTACAAATCATAAAGGTGGTTGTTTAATGTTTTTAAAAAGAAAAATATATATATTTGTGCCATAAACTTTGTAGTACAGCAGTCTTAAGAAAGTGGATTTGACCTTTGCACCTTAAGACCTCTTATTCTCCTCCAGGCTCGGAGAGACAAGAACCAAAAGCTCCAAGTCTGCTGAACTAAGTGTGTATTTGTAGGAGGGGACAAGGATTTCTAAAATGGACTCACTATAAAACATGTCAATAACAAAATGATAAGGCACTGTGGTGCACAGTCACTGTATTAGATACTGCTGGTGTTTCTTGTTGTTAATTTAGATACTATTTGTCATATGATAATATTATCTGATAATATAGCAACATAAACAGAAGAAAAACAGAAAACTAATCAAAATAAATGAAGCAAAAAATTAAAAAAACACTTTTCTGTAACAACACTTCACTCTCAGTGAGGGTTTATTAAGGTCTCTGGTTCCACCCCCCTCCTAACACTGGCACCTTCCCTCTCATCACCACTCTGACGCCATTTGCCTGTGTGAGTCCAGATGACACTTCGCAGTGCTGCAGCTGAATCACGTTGCGCCATCATTGAAGGCCGTTACGCCGGGGACAGCATTCCTGAGATTTGTCCTCGTTAGCAGGCAAAGAGCGCCGGTTCCTGGGGGCAGTAACCAGCCTGGCTCCTCTCTGCAGGCAGGAACACGGCGACACCACTGTTCCTTATGACATTTCTCATGTCACGCACTAGTATTCCCTCTGTGCGTGGCGCGGCGTGTAAACACATGTGACGCCCGGGAGCACTGGAGCTATAAATAAACCCTATGAGCTGTGGGTGTGCATCTATGAACGCATGGATGTGGTGCTGGTGTCGTGTGCCTGTGTATCATCTCCCTCTGCGTAACACACACACACACAGGTGCACAGTCATGTACGGTTTGCACACACAAAGCCGCAATCAGCATTCCCCTTGTTTCCTCTGTCCTTTGATACACCCACTGCTCTGTCTTCTCTTCCCGTTAGCGTTCTTCTAACCTTTCCCAATCCTTCCTTTGGCACATCTTGATCTATCCCATATTCATGTCCTCAATTCTATACCTTAGCTAACATTTCTATCATTTCTCCAGGCTGAAGATCCTAAATGTCACAACAGGATGAGGGACATAAACACATCAGATCAGGGTTTACTTCACCAGATCTGATTCTCATTAACTTTACTCTTAATAAAATAAATAAAAAAAAACACGTCAGCGACCTTTGCGCCCACCCTGTGCTGACCTTGACCACTGAGACCAACAAAGCTATTTGTTTGCTCGACAGCTGAGGACAGTTGGCCCTCTGCAGACTTCTTAGCTAAAACTCGGGCCTCTCTGTCTACCCATCCATCACAGTGTACTTGGTGGTGACAGGAAGAAGCGGAGGACGTCATGCATGGCTTCCTATTTTGAGTGATGAGGAGCAGGGGTGATGTCACTTTGACAAAAAGGGTACGAAGGATAGCAGCATGTTCCTGGAAGACCACATTTTATTAATACAGTACACAAACAATCTAATCTGATCTGAGTTTTTTGTGATATTTTATTCTCACTATACTTAAAACTAAGGTTGTTTGATGCAGGATTTTTGCAGCTATGCACGATGTAGACAGCAAATATAATATATCTATATCGATCAGTCATTTCGTCATGTATAAGCCAGGTTTCATTAACTCTATGCTATGATTCTAATCCACTGGACCCTCCTGAAGTTCCTGCTTATAAAATGAGGCCAATTAGCCAGCAGCTAATGGATGGAGCGTCATCTGAATGTGTCACATAAATCATTTGATTTTTCAGATTCACACTGAGCGCGGCTCACATGTTCACGAGAAAACGGCAGTGAGTGTGTGGGGGAAAGTGTGAACAGTCACACTTTAGTGTCAGAGGATGCAGGACGGCCAAACGGAGAAAGGCTTAAAGAGGAACTGGGGTGCAGACACGGGGACTCTGCGACGTTTGCACGCATGTGAACACACCTGTTTTTTCTTATCGTGTTTCCACCTGTGCTGTAATAGGCCCCTTGTTAATTTACGCCGTGGCACCCGGTTGTTAACTCCCTCTCTACTCCCTTCAGCAGAGTAAAAAATCCTTCAGCCAAGCTGGTTTGGAGGATCAACATTCCTGCAATAGGAGGCTATTGTTTTCTTTTAGACCCACACTAGTTTCACTGGGCTGGTTTCATAACACAGGATGTTGAGCAATTAGTCCACTGAGGCAACTAATCCATTGTGCTGTAACAATTCCACCTGCTGGTATTCAGACAAATCATTGCATTGGAGGAATACACACTCTCATTTATACTGCAGCACACTTTTTTTTGAAAGTTTATTCACATTCCTTCATTCCTCTGTTGCACTCACACACCAGTTGTCAGCCATGCATAATGAATGCTTGGATCTACCTGCGTTGCCCCCTGTATGTTAAATTATTCAGCCCACCAGACGTCTCGACAAGCCAGGACAAGCGTGTGTCATTTACGCACTGAAGCACATTGTAGCATTCATTCACCTCAGCTACCTTGTACCAAACACTGGAGGGGTGCAGCTCCAAGGACAGACAAAGGAGGGTTTTATTTTTTTTTTTTTGCCACAAACAAGCAGGGCCAACCTGTGTTCATTTGTTAGCATAGCATGCTAGCAGCGCAGAAAACAGTGAGGCCAGACACAGAAGCGAAGGTAATTCAATCTAAATCCTTTTATTGTTATAAAAAAACTGGCACTGTTTCAAAAGGGTGATTCATTCCTGTGGTAATATTTGAGACAGCACTTTATTGTGAAATCAAGACAGGAAATCAATACTGCTCTCATGTCTGAACAGTTAATATGAGGCCACAAGCTGAGGGTACAGTTTTTTTTTATTAGCTTAGCACAAAGACTGGAAACTAAAGGTCAAAGCTGGTCTCACTCTGGTCGAAGTAGAGACTTTTTTATACACTTTAATTGTTTAATTTGACAAATAACAAGGAATTTGGTATAAATGCAGTTTAGTTTAAGAGCATGTTTCCACTGTAAAACAAGTTCTATTTATAAAAGGCAGATATTAGCACTCAGGTGGCTAGCTGCAAACATAGAGTTACAGCCACTCAGTAACTATTGGATGCTAAATAGGACTAGAAATGGCTTTATGTGGGTTTGTGTTTCACTATTTGTAGGCTACGTGAAGTTCATATCGAACACATAAACAGGTTTTAACATGTAATAGATTGTAGCATATAGATGCTTGTTATGCTAAGCTATCTGGTTATATTAACGGCTCAGACATGAAACTGACTCCACAGTCTTTTAAACATTACCACAGAGCTGATTCAGCACCTGTCACCTGAATGATACCGCTCCACATTACACTGTACAGCTGTTGCTTCAATTGTGTCCCAACCCTCAGATTAAGAAAAGGCAATAAAGCTGTGAAAGAGTCCCACCACCAGACAGGTAAAAGAGCGGGGGAAAAAAGAGAGGGCTCAACCAACTGGGCAGCAGGAGAGCCAACAAACAGTAACATTTGTAGGAAGTTACCTTCTTCGTCTGTATTTGTGATAAGCTATACCGGCTATAAGCCTGGGGAGACAAAGACATAATGGTAGCATGGTTTATTATTAGGTTTTTTTCATTATGCAGTGATGGAAAGAAAGTTGACTGCACATATGAAGCACCTTTTAAAGTTTGATTCCTGTGGCACCAAAAATAATAAGGACTATTGGTTAAGAAGCAAGCTCATATTATACTGTATGCCCTAACTGCTGCAGCACCCTAATTGTGCCACTTAATTATGATGATCATTTAGGTTTCATGTCAGTGATTCCAACCTACGCTCTGCCTACATATGAATCTGCTGGGAGACAATTGGGGAATCAAAAGAAACAGCTCTGTATGCTGTGAAAAGCAGGCTCCACCGTCTGCAGGCTGACTTCCATCTAAATGAATATAGGGGGGTTAATGGCTGATAACCCCTCATGTGTCCCATCAGTGTGTTTCAGCTTCACAGTGGTCCACCGTTTGTGTGTATACTACAGATAAGTGACCTCCTGGTGAACCACACTAGAATTCCACCCACCCCCTTCTCACACTTCCACTTCGGCTCCTTCAACCCCTCCACATCCTCCACATTTAGGAGAAGTCAAAGCAAGGTCAACATTGGGAGAAATGCTTTACTTTGTCACTGTCACTTAATGCCTCTTTCTCCTCCTTTTTCCCCTTCTCTCATCTCTCCTCTGCTTCTACAGTTCGCCTCGGGGGCTAACATCACTGCTCGCTATTGAAGCTTACTGACTCCCTATGAATTAAACATAGATAAACATATTCTCCAACTAACAGGCAGCCTGTTGCGAAGGGGTGGTTTCACAGAGGCATCAAGCGAACCACTTTATGTCATCACAGCTGCCTATCACACGTTTTTGAGTGAGTTAAGAAGTTGTCCTGGAGGACTTTAGTGAGAGCAGAAGTTCAGATTGGGCTTAACAGTGCTACTGCACAGAAAGAATGAGTGGTAATGTACATATTATATCCAGTCTCACCTGCGAGAGGAGCTTATTGTTGTCATCCTCCAGTATCCGCACTTTTGTCTCCAGCTGCCTGATGTAGTTGGAGGAGGAATCTGTGGAAGAGAGGAGGAAGAGGAGGAGGATGAGAAGTAATTAGCATTTCAAAGACATCAAGCGGAAAACAGGCAGGCAGAGGGCCACTGAGGCAGAAGGACCACATAGAGCTCAGGATGTTGCTGTGCATTTTGAGAAACCCAAAAAACTTCACATGTGAAGTAGAAAGCTAATACATGCAATATATGTATTATATTATGCATAGTTTGAAGATGGTGAAGATTAAAAACAGTGTTATTGCACATATTCCAAACATTAAGCAATTCCAACTAATTCCTCCCAGGGCTCTGTGTCCTCTCAGCTAGAAACCATAAAGATTCATCAATAACCAATCATTCAAGATTACATTCAAATCTTCAAAAAACTGAATTACCTATCTTGCCTATCTTGCAAATCTTATAATTCCTCATGCTACATAAACTATTTGTAGGCTGACATTAAGAGTCAAGCACTGAGCGACCACACAGATTACTGATGTTCTGTATTGTCTAACTTCACCCTGCCTGATCCATATTTCTCCTGCGCCAGTAATAATTGATATTATTGTGACGCGCACGCAAACAGTGTAAGCGCGGATCTAATTGCTCCACAGAGAATCAGACAATCGCTGCTGATCCTGATAAAGCAGCATTCTGAATTGACTTTGCTGAGTTCAAACCAGGGACAGGAGCTGCATGCGTGGAAAAAAGGAGCGGAGGTGCAGTTTTACTCTGTAGGTGGTACGGAGCCTGTTATCTAAAAATGCATGTTTAATTTACAGGGAGATCAAAGCGAGAGTTATGCACAGGAAGCGCTCCCTGGCAACCACACACACACAGCTTCATTTTATCTGAAGAAAGAGAGACGAGCTTGTGATGAGTAAGTGACTGTTGTGAGCGCTAAACACTGAGGGAACTCAGGCCCTTCTAACCAGTTATGTATACAAGCTCATTATTAAGCTCTTTGCAACCAGGGGGCACTCCTGTACAGATTTATACACACTTTAGTGGCAGCATGGAACACAGTCACATGTAGCAACATAGGTGAACAACATGAGGTTTGTACATACACTTTTTAGTCATGTCATGCTTTTAGCTGGCTTTCAAAAGGGCGTGCTTCCAAAACTGTTAAATCCAAAGTCTGAGCCTCACTGAAGAGGACAGAAAAACAGCAAAATCCTCTCACTGCAGCCCAAATGCTCTCTGTTATAAACAAACCTTCATCATACGGCAGTGGTGGAGGTGAAACATGAATACTGAGTCATCAAAATAACATAGTATCTAATGTGTATGTACATGCACACTGTAGGTTGTTAAAAGTTAAAGAAGTTAAAACACACAAAAAGTACAACATAAACTTCTAATTTTCCACCAGATATAGCATAATCTAATCTTCACAGAATGAGACCCTCTAAAATCTATGAGACTGTGCTGAATAACTGGCCTTCGTATTTATCTCCAGCCCCTGGACTTTGTGCAGACAGTCCTGGTTAGCCACCGGCTGGGCAGCCACAAGAGGAGGCTTCATCGGCCAGAGCTGGTAATCCTCTCTTCCTGCCTTGTGACCCTCTAATCTGTATTCATCTGCTGGCCTGACCTGCAGCCAGATCTCAAGCCGATTAGGATGAAGGTTCCTCAGCCTACAGTCATCACCGGCACACTCAGACAAACAAAGGAATCACATTCTGAAAACACGTAGTTATATGAAAAAAAAATATTATTTTAGATGACACACATCTAACCATCACTGATCCAATAAGATCAAGCTTAGTTATATCTCCTTGAAACCCAATTAAATAAAAATGAAGGCATGCAATCAAAGATAATGTTAATATATATAATTTATTTGAGCAGACTTGGCCACATGTGGAGGATCCCTGTTCAGCATGTCTCCCTTCCACTTCCCATATATAAGCCTTTGATGTGCTACAGGGGAGATAAATCCACTCCAGCATTACACATGACATGAGTGGTCCTTCTTAAAGATGTGCAGCTCTGCTGTGGACACATTCACAATACAGGCACAAAAACACCTCATATTTAAATATATATATTTATACAGACACAGCAGACAAGCACAGAGCCGCAGGGATCTGAATCCAGTCATCATCACCCCCTCTTTAACACCCGGCTCCAGAGAGAGTCATCCTGATGGGAGAAGGGTCAGGCAATTAAACTGTTCCCTGGCTCCCCTGCCACTCCGCCATCCTTTTTATCCAATCACCGCCCATCCCTCTGGCTTCACCATCCTCTCCTCTTCACCACTGCCTTATGAAAGCTGGAGGAAAAGCTACAGATTGTACAGGGATCTCATAGCCGAGCCTAAATATACACCCAGCTCTGTGTCTGCGCTTTCATACACAACAAGCGCAGAGGGAGAGGCTGCTATTACTTATGCATTCTCTAAATGTGATCTTAAGTGGGTACAAGATGCTATGAAGAAAGAAGAAATATGTCCAACTAAGCACTAAGCAACACACAGAGAGAGACATAAAAGAAATTACTGCAAAGAGGATGAGGGAGACCCGGCCTTCAAAGTGCAAAGCTATGTATAAGCAATGAATTGAGCTGATGTATCTGTATGTGAGAGTGTATTTGTGCAGGACAAAAGGTGACGCAGACAGTGGCGCGAGTCCACCCCCCCCCCCCCCCCCCACCGCTCAGCATGTCGCTTTGTATCACGTCAGTGCCACTGTGACCCACTTCCAGCAGCCACTCCCTCATTTAACTCTGCTCCGCTCCCTGTTTCCCTCTCTTTCTCAGTTTTATTGCATCCCTTTACTATTACCCACTCTTTTTGCATTGTGGCTCTTTTGTGCTCTTTAAAACACGTTTCTGTGAGACTGGGCAGTAACTCAAGTTGGCTGCATAGTAATGAGGACAAAAAAAACAGAGCCTAAATGAAAACAAGTTGAAGAAAAAGGAGGAGGGAAACAAAAAAAGAACTTGAAAAAACAGGTCCTGACCTCCGCTGGCTCCTCTTTTGTTTTCTGCTGGACCCCAGACATCCCCATCTGTCCATAACAGCTCATCTTACTTCGTCTGCTAACCAGATAGTTTGAGTGCTACTTGGATTGAAGCCCAGTTCCCCACCCAAAACACAACTGCACAACTATAACTGCATTAAAAATACCTTATTTTGGGACAATTGGACTCCCTGTGGCAATACACATTCCTACCTCAGCAAACATTCTTCCTCTCTGTCACACCCTCCTTGCATATGCTTCAAATCCCAGTATGGGACAGTGGGTGGGAGTGAGTTTATTGGAGGTCGAGTAACGCTGATCTGTTAAGCACAAATTGGGGAGAACAGGCAGGGAGCCTGGAGTCAGGCATGCTGGTAAAAGGCTGTTGGAAGAATTAGGTTGACTGCTGTTAAAATTAGACCACACGTATTTACACTGACTGAACATTTTGCTGATTCTGACGGGAACGTTAGCCTCAACACTGTTGACTCTCAAGTCTTTGCTACATCAAAAGTAGCTCTGGTAAAATAGTATGGTTAAAAAGGACCAAGCTTTGGAATCCCCCATATGTTTCCAAGTCAGATCCCAAGGCTGTTTAGAAGCCTGCAGTGCATTGAAATCGCCCTGCTTTTATTATTCCTGGCCTGGCTCTGGCTTTCATCTCCTATTCACAGCTGTATCTCAGTGTTTTAGCACAGAGACATGGATATTCTCTTAGCAGTATATATATATGTGTGTGTGTGTGTGTGTGTGTGCATGGAGTATGAATGGGTGCTTATGCACAGCATTTGTAAGACAGGGAGTGTATGTGGGTTGCATGGGTGTCTAAGCTGTGTGTGTGTGTGGGAGGGAGAATGAGCAAGAAAGGGGATTTTTAAACCCATCTGTGCTTACACTGTATGTGTGTGAATGTGTGTGTGCATGTGTGTGTGTTCAAGGCGGGAGGTTGGGTCAATTACCTCAAGATGTTGAAGAAAGAGCAGAAACAGTCCAAACTGTCTCCCTCTCCTTTTCTTTGGAGCCAACACCCAAGTCATACTACAGTGGATTCCATGAAATAAGACCTCACTGGTTACAGAAAGTCCAATTATCGTACCAAAACATCTAGATTCAACAGAAACTTCCAAAAAACTAAACATGGAACAGACGCGACTCATGCTGGGAAGTAGAATCTGAATGAGGCCCAGCATAAAAACTGAGAGAGGAGGAAAGAAAAGAGGAGCCAGTCAGAACTCGTGCGAGCATCAGATACATAGAAAGTGAGTGAGATTAGTTATTGTGTTTACCAAAGGTTACAGTTTCCAAACCCCACAGTTACGTATAGGTCACACTCACACTTGTGCTGCAGCCCTGTAATTTTCCAGACTTAACCCAAAGCAGCTGTAAGTGAGCTCTCTAATACATATAACTTCCAACTGAGTGATGTGTAAATACAACAGTCCCCAGCGAGTGAGTGAGTGTGTGTGTGTGTTGATGCTGACTGAAGTGTAGCTCTTTGGTTCTCTTCCTGCTTGGCTGTATGTTGCTTCCCGCTGTCATTATTACATTAAAAATGCATTATAGGTATCAACAGTCATCATCACAGATTACTGATAATCTCCTCCTGCCGGTGTTCTGTTTGCTACTTGTGTGAAAATATCCAGATCTGATTCTCCTGATCCTCTGCATGTTCGACGAATGCTTAAACAATTTTGACAGTATGATCCCTCAGCACATCCTCACAAATAAACAGTCAATAATTACATCCCTTGTTTATGCTGGATGGTCAGACCCTGGTGTAATTTGAGTCTTGCTGTATTTTTGTTCTGTTTAAAATTAGAAATCAGAATTACATTGGTTTGGTTAGTTCAAAACTAACATGGCAATAAGTCCCACCTCCAACAACACACATGCATACATACATATGTCCACAGTTTTTGAAAATATGAATGTGATCGCTTAATCAAGGAACAAAGGACATGACCTCCATCCTGGTGACAATCAATTAAAGTGTAGTAAACTGAAAAACACCAGGTCTAATCAATATTTGGTCTCTCTATGTTCATGTATGCATGCGTGCACTAAGCCAGTTAGTGCATACCTCCTCTGTCTGCATGCACAGCGGTCGGTCACGGCCGGGGCAGGCCGGGCAGAGGAACAGGAGAGGAACAAGTTAAGTGGGCACCCATGCTGCATTAGTGAAGGGGGATGGCAGAACCTGGCAACCCAAGCACGTAAACTACAGGCCCCTGGAAGGGCTTCAAAGGCTCCACTGGCTCATCAGCTGGCAGGGAGCTAACCCCATCTGACAAGACATGGCACCCACTCTGAGAGAGAGAGAGAGAGAGAGAGAGAGAGAGAAAGAGAGAGCCTCACCTCCCCACGCACTCTCCGGTGTGTGCATGTGTGTTTTCATGTGCAAAAGAATGTGTAAATGTCTTTGCGTGTGATAACAGCACAATATTAGTTTATGCTTGAAGAGAGACAACCCATGCTGAGTGTTAAAGTGTCAAAAGGATAACACTTCAATGACGGGTGCGTAAAAACCAGCACTTAAACATTAACCAGGTGAAGTCAGTGTTTTAATCATTTGTTGCTCCTCTCACTAACCGCCAGTGACGTCTATAGTGACATAAATATTTCAGATTTTTTTGTTGTTCCACACGAATATCATAGCCATGCGGAGCATGCTGTGAAAAGGAGACAGCTAATTGGATGTGGAGCAATAGGCCAAGGAATGACCATCAATGTGATCTGCTTGCCCACAATAACCACATCATATTATGTATGTAATTAGACCGGTTTAAATTTCTCACGTCTTGTATTGATCAGTCTGTCAACATCTTTAGCACCAATGAAAGCGGGAGACACCCTGTTTATTTTTAGGTGTCCCTGCAGACAGCGACACAGACGTGTGTCTGGTTGCTATCACACATGCTGTCCGGTAAAGCGATGCCTCCCTGCGCTGTCTCTTCAGCTCGTCGTCACCACCCTCGCAGGGCGAGCGGACGCCTCTGTGCGCCTGCAGGCTGAGAATGCGCCTGTATTTGTAGTGTGCGACAGTGACTGCGTAGGTGAGATCGAGCCTATGTTTTAGTGTGATTTAGAAGTTTATTACAGATGGGAGATTTTCAGGTTGTCAACAGACGATGTGGTGCCACAGACGGTTCGCCTCATACATGATCAGGCCACTTCTCAGTCTAGAGCAGTATGCCATTAATCTTTTGATTAGGTTAGAAGAACGCCAATCAGTCAGCCAGTTGGGTTTAATCCCATGAAATCAAAGCTGTAGGCTTATATTTGGCCCACACCCTTAATTACTGTCCATGGTGCGGAGCGTGTGATGGGTATTCACTGCAAGACGAAACAAAAAAGGATTAGTGACATTTGCAGATGGATTAACTATGGGCTGTTGAATGTTGTCGTGCAACTCTGGAGCCCACACATGTTTAGTTTGTATGTTATCCTGACTTTTTTTTATTGTAGCCATCTGTCACCCTTAAGGTTAAATAGGTGAACAAGGTTGGGACCAAACTGTATTTAAAACATGCTTGTAAAGAGACAGATGGCACTTAAATACAACATAAAGTAATGAAAATGTGCTCCATTTGGAATTCCATGTACCGTAGTCTATTTCAAGAGGACTAAAAAAGATTTTTGCTATTGCACACTCAATGACACCTATGGCCCTTGACACTGAAGGTCAAGGGCCATAGCTCCTGACTGATTCATGGATGGGACGCTACATTCCTCAAGATCAGTCAACCATTTTCTGCTGGCACAGATGAAGACGGCGGGATTACTGCGTGTCTGTTTTTTAGCGGCAGCACACAAACCTGCACAATCCCTTTTGTCTAAATGCTGTATATTTAGCTGTTCAGATGGGATGATAAGTTCTATGCTAGCAGCTTCAATTCTGCTCTTTAAAAAACAAACATATTGACAATGTCAGCATATAACCACAGATCCACAGACATGTTGCCTGGATGTCATCTTGCTGACACCCCACAGACCCCATCATGAAAGGCTTTGCAGAAGAGGCTTAAGAGATGGCTGGCTTTTACCTCACAAACAAACCCACAACCCACCGCAATGTGTAAACAAACACCAGAGGGCATTGTGGGTAAGCGGACGTCCGTCCCAGAGCCCGCGGTCCTCTTTAACCTCATTCCTCCCTCCGTTACCACGGTTTTGCTACCACAAACCCCATAGCAACCTCATTTACATAAATCTGCATTCCTTTAAAAGCCCGTCTGACTGACTGACTGCTGAGCTGGCAAAGGTTGTGCTTATGTAAGCAGAGTCTAACAGCTCACACAGTTAGATGGTAAATACAGAGGACGTTCCTTCCATAAGTGCAACCCTGAAACCCCTTTATTATCGGCCTCTGAAAATCCCATCTACCATGTGGGTTCTGATGCAATCTGCAAACCAGGGGCTTCTCTACATCCAAATCCTGTGCAAATGACCTTCTCTTTCCAGTGACATCATTTAGCGGTTTCAATACTGTTTACACCAGTAATAACCGCTATGACTTCATTCTAATGCAAATCATACAAAAAGGGTAGGCAGGCAAGAATCAACTTGTGGCTCTGTCACTGAATCCGAGCGCTGATGTTTTAAGTGAGAATATCTCTAAACATTACCTGTGACAACATGTAAGGAATCCCAACAATCACAAAAACATCAGTGACTACACTTTCTGTGGAAGAGACTTTAAATCAAAGTCTATGTCTGCCATCTGAAGCTTCCCCAACATTTAACTGATCTCTGAAGGACTATTACCACAGTAATTGCAACAAAGAGAAAGGAACCTTATGTAAGAGCTGTCCAGATAGACAGTTATCTCATCCCGACCACAGCTAAAATTGGATTGATGTTGATGACCAGAGTTCCGCCGCCTTTCAACTCACTTCGACAACAGTGTTTTGAGATGTGGTGAAACTAAGCGACGGCGACAGCACTTTGCAGTCGTCAGGAAAAAAAGGCCATTAGAAAGGAAACAGGAGAATGACAGCGAGACGTACAGTAGGGAGAGAAGAGATGCTGTGCAGACGGGGCAGAAAGAGGCATAATAACAAAGGGAATTCTATTACGTCCCATTATGAATCCTGGCTGCATCCCAGGCCTACACTGGCTAGGACTCTCTTTTTTTTTTTTTACAGTGATTTTCCTTCTTTTGATGCCCTGAAGAAAAGTGACCAGTGTGTCTGGCATTCAGACATCCTCATCCTCTTCTGCTGAGCTGCCTGAATGATGTCAAAACAGGGACACACATGTTGACAGGCACTGGCTATTTTTAACCCCCCCCCCCTTTCCTAACCTAAGATTGTTACATGAAGCAGAAGCGGCAAAAGAAAAAAATAACATTTTAATCTTCCAACACTGCAGCTGCGCATCTGTGTATATCTGCACGTGAGGAAGATGAAGTCAAAGGTGTGAAACGAAACGAAAAGAAAGTCAAGTGAGCGTGAACGCCAGCGACCTTTTAAAGAAGAACATTTTACGAGCTCTGACAGGCCAAACATTAAGCTACACTCCTGGTTGTTGTCGCCTCGTGTGCTGACAGACGGCTGCGATGAGAACATGTCTTCGTCACACGTCTTCGCTTTTGGTCGGAGCTGCCAAGCATTCCCAAGGTGTCTCAGCTTGTTTAATTGTTGCTGGTTTTTAATTGACCTGGTCTTCACAGCACCTTCAGATTAACCCACGGTTTGTGCACACAAACAAAATATACAAATCCATAAAACAAGCAGCAACCAATCACATGACAGTGATTAATTATGCCTGTAAACACTTAACTGCAGCTAATGAATGGCTTCATCACAGAGTGTTAATACAAATGGCAAAACCCTGTTTCCACCCTTGGGGCAATAATGATATTTACAACTGGCCACTGCCTCTCGTGTCAACCAACGTTAGAATTTAGGGCATAACGTGATCGGATAACGGCGTGGATTATGGCATTATATATATCCTGCAGCCCCGCGCATAGGGAGAATTAAAAATGTTATTAAACACAAGGCAGCACTATATCATAAAAGTACCAATTCCATAAGTGGCACTGCAGCACAGAAACACTCCATCCTTTTAATAGGCCTAAACCCCACCTCTGACTGTATAGCCATTAGGTTTATTAGTGTAGCTTGTGTACCGAGGGGAGCAAACAAACACACACACACACAGACACTAAGGGGAGAATCACAGGGACAAATTCCATTAGCAAGTGAGACTAAAGGTTTATAGCCAGATGGTTAACCTGCCCTGAATCAATCTGATGAAGACTACAGCAGGACTCCATCTCACACACACACACACACACACATATATATATATAAATATATATAAATACCTCATAAAGCCTAATGGGAACTCATCAACTGGTAATTTTATTACATAAGACCTCCCTGGCACCCCATCGTCTGGTCGTCAAAGTCACGCTTTCTCACTTGATGATTCATGGCTATCATTTGCACAGCAGGGCGGTAACAGAGGCAGCTCAGTTTGATGCACACTCTGACGGGGCAGAATCCAAAGCCTCCCTTATCAGATCTGAAAACAGCCGTCTTTGAAGATGCTTTTTTTTTTGGCCTGCTGCCATAAATGAAATGCAAAATGTGTTGCCAAACTATAAAACATAAGGCTATAAAATCTCTAGCTGCAGTCAATGTCCTTCCGCTAGTTTCAGAGGCCGCTGGACTTCACTAGGTGAGTAAAGTATACAGGATTAGTGGAGAAATAGACAAGGATGATTTAACTTGTTGAAGTTCTCAACCAGCAGCTGGTTAGCTTAGCTTACATTAGCAAATAAACGTCAGCAGGGATGCAGAAGATTTAATAATGTGTGATATCATATAAATGTGTCAACACCATGAGTGATGTTAATGAAAATGATACTATTTCTACCAAGTAAACACTCAAGTCAGCCAGAATTACCTCACACGTCGCGCCAGAGAAACAAAAAGCTGCAGACATGAGTCAACAACAAAAGCAACGCTAACTTTATCTTGGACAGCACGATTGGGTCAGACGCAGTTTGGCCTCCGTTGTCATCGGCAGAGCCAGCTGTCCTCTGGGAGCAGCCATGTCAGCGCACATTAACAGTGAGTGGCGCAGATCGCGACGAGACAGCGGTGACCAGGTGGTCCCTTGGATTCTATGGATCTCACTAACAGACCCACAGGGAACCAGTAAATGAATGACAGAGCCTAACTGAGGAAGCAAGTGAAGATATGCATGCTAGATTTCAGTGTGCAACAAAAGGGAGACACTGGGAATTCCAAAAAAATAGTAAAACAGTTGAATAACTACACACAAAAAAAGGTACGGTAAATCAGCTCTAACTGGTTCTAAACACGCCTTTAGCCTTTTTGTGCCTTTTTAAATGGAGGTTTATCAAACCTCTAATCATCTTACTCTGTAAGCTCCAGATTAGCAAACAGGAACATATGCTCGCTTTTTGTCTTAGACCAAATTATCTTGCTTCTCCGCCTCTGTTTAAAAATTCAGTGTTTTCAGCTGCGGGCCTTTCTGTGCTCTGCAGGTTTCCTCCCACAGGTCGGGATAAATGGTGTTTGTTGGCAGGAGGTGTGAATGTGTTAGTCCGAGTATCACCCCCTGTGATAGACGGGTGACCTGGCAGATGTGGATGACCTTTCAATCAATATGTTCTGGGAAAGGTTCCAGTTTCCCTTGCAACCCTGTGTAGGCTCAAAGTGGGTAGAGAGAAAGAAATGGGTGGATTATAGATTTTGTCTAACATGTGACCAAAAAGAAACTATAATTAAAATTTCAATGTTACTGAAATGAGTAAACAGCAGGGCTTCATTTGAACTTTCCAACATGTGGGACTTGCGACCTCTGTTTTGACCCTTCTGTCACACATTACTTTCCACATGTGGAATCCCATGAGGCAAAACGCTCATTACGGACTTACGTAACAGAGTCAAGTGTTTTCATTACGACATTATGTCAATAAACTGCACTCGGTGCACCTTTGGTCCAAGTTTCTGTCAAGCGCACTCTTCGTATTGACGCCCCCCCCCCCATGATATTTTAAAAAGGCTAGGCGAGGCGTCCCACCCAAGAGCTACTGACATCTGTATCTA
This sequence comes from Parambassis ranga, assembly GCF_900634625.1. NCBI lineage: Eukaryota > Metazoa > Chordata > Actinopteri > Ambassidae > Parambassis > Parambassis ranga. The sequence goes on from NC_041043.1 coordinate 8,903,294, forward strand.
TGCATTAATCACAATGTTACATTCAGTGTTTCACAATAATAAGTCGTAACTCAAGAGAGAAAAAAACACCAGACCGCCGCTGGATAATTTGATAGCAGCAAATCATTCGAGTAGCGGGAAACGTTCCAAATGATGAAGTTGTGAAACACACGAATGGTGATAAGTCTATGAAAAACACAGATTTGGAATCTGGCATGGAATGTGGAAGGGTGTGTATGGCGTGTGTGCACGACATGATATCTCAGTGTGCCGGTACACAACATATACTCATAAATAATCCAGATCAGTTCCTGTAACCACCGCTGAATTTACATTGTTCACTTCCAAAAATAATTAAAACAGGAAGAATCATCATATTTTTTCAATGGTCCTTGAAGACATCATGTGTTGAAAAATGTTAGTTATCTAAAAATGTGACAAAACATTATGCAAAAGATGAAAAATTGCCCTCAGTGGACTACAAAGTCTTGATTAACTCACTGTGACCAGGATTCTGTGAGGTTTTGGTTAATCTGCAGCCTTTCAACAGTGTAATGTAAAAAGTGTGGCAGGGGCCTGGGATCTGTTAAGTTGACTGCTTTGCCTCCTCAGTCTTGTGTGGCAAAAGATAAAATGTACCTTTATTTTAAAATGTATACACACAATGAGCTGTGGAGATAGAAAAAAGAGATCTCTAGTGAAATATTTACTTCTCTGAAAATAGGAGTCAGTGCTGAGTTCAGTGCTCGGTGGTGGGGATATTTTAGTGCACTGCAGGTGCAGTGATATTTTGAGCCTTTCAGCCTTTTTCTGGGTACGTTTTAAGTGTTTTTTTCTTCTAAGCAGCAGCAGCAGCAGCTGAGGGTTCAAGATGGCCATTTTCCAGCTGTGACATCGTTCTCATCCTCTCCTGGCCTCCTTTGCCTCCTCCCTCTCACCTGCTCTTCCTCTGCTTTATCCTTCTCCCACAGCCCCAGCTTTATTCACACCCTTTCATGTTTTCTTAATTCCTATTCACTCCACGTGCAGCTTCAGGGTCTTCTTTCCTCACCCTCCATAACCTTGATTTCTCCTCAATTCCATCTTCCACATTTTTCTTAACTTCTCTAATTCAGATTTCTCAGGCCAGCTGACGGGCGACTGATGCGGGCTCCCCGAAAAAATCCCCCTCCGTCAGCCTTTCCGCTCCTTCGGTGAACCACACTGTCACGACTGTGGTGTACTCAATGCAATTCTGCTCACTGTTATCTACTCCAATATTCACCAAGCAGTTAATCATTGACTCTGCATGGAAAACGCACAAATTGCACCTTTCATCTTGTTATGAATGTGTGTCCCACCATGTGCAGGCCTGCGTCTGGAGGATTACTAAAACCACTTGCACATGGCACAGCTCCCCCCATCTTTTTCTTCATCCTTTTTCTATCTAATGTCTACTGCTTTTGTTTTCTGTACATGTGCTGACTACAAGGAGGCCCTACAGGTACAAAGCACACATTCCTCCTTGAGTCTAGATTTAAAGGCACCAGCAAACAAGACATTTAGATGCATTCCTTTGCAACAAGATTCTACTTGTTTAGAAGTCTCTCAAAAAAAAACACATAAAAGCAGGGTGGGAAATGTACAATAAAGTGGAAAGGCTGAGAGCTAAAGGACATGCCTCTCTGTGGAGAAAGCACACAAGCCCATAATACTGAATTAAAGGGCATAGTATCCTAGCAACAAGAAAAAAAAGGAACTCTTGCTCTGCAGTGTCCTCTGATGCTCCTGGATCCTCCACCTCGCATCCTTCTCACAGAAGGTTCTCCACATCAAAACCCCCTCTCTGCAACACACCGTTTATAACTTCCTGTTAGGACACTCTGTTGCACCCCAATAAGGGCACTTTCATCAAGTGCACAAGCCAGTTAACACTGTTATGTCTTCTAAAAGGTTTAGGAGAGTGTCTCCATTTTTTTATATAGTGCCTATCATACGCAGGGCTACGTGCCATGTTTTTAAAAGAGTGGTGGGCAGAGATATAGCACTGGATCTACAAATCCTTTTAACGGAGAAGCCATCCCCTCTGCCATGTTTCTGAGAACCACAGCACAGTTACAACATCAATGGTTTAATCCCCTTACATCTTTTTGTTGACTGAAGCGAGATTTAGCAAGAAAGAGAGGATAGTAGATACACACTGAAGCATCTCTTCAAATTCCTTATGGCTGATTTTCGTTACTCAATTCATTCCAGATTGTGAGCATGAAAAACAGTGATAGTACCTACGGAGACAAACACGGGTCAATGTGAGTTCATCGAGGAAAAAATGTGGGATTTCAGAACTGAATGTTTGTGCTGGGGATTTTAATTCAGCCATCATGTCAGCAGCAGTAACAATATAATGCATCAGTGAAGGGTTTTTTTTTCCTTACTCACTGGTTGGATGTTTAAGCTATCCCCAGCTAACCTACAATCATGTGGGATTACCACACTTTATTGTTGTCCATAAAAACACAAAAAACAATCATGTCACTCCAAATTAGAGACATGTGCAATAAACACTGCTAGTTTTATTTACTCAGATGGTTTAGATGAACGATGAGGTAACACCAGTTCAGCCAATCAGGAGATAGTCCCAACTACAATACCAACAAAATCATTATCACAACATTAAACAGCTTTATCGCAGATTTTCTTGACACATTGTAATGAAGGATTTACTGCAGTCAAGCTCTGATATATCTATTATGATGTGCTTATGTAAAAGCAGCCTCTGTTGCCCTCAAAATGTGCTGATGCTAAACACAAACCTAAAAAAAACAGCAGCAGAGGAATGGAGATGAGAACCAAGAGGCCGCAGTGCCACAGAGGAGAAGTGGGCTGGCTATAATTGGCTGTCATAAGCGTCATCTCTTCTCTGCATGTGAGTGAGACCAGTTTGAAATATGCAGCATGATGTCCCTCTGAAGATCCGTCTGCCTCATGCAACACCGACCGACTCTATAAACCAAAACTGGAAGAAACATCCCTTCCTCTCCGTTTGCCATCATTGTACTCTGTCCACTTCTCATCCATCCACATCCTCCTCCTAAGATCTATCGCTATGGCCAAGCAGCCTGTGTGTAATCGGGCATTATCTGAACCCAAAGCTAACTCTGATGGAGTTAAAGCGGATCCGAGGGAGACCCAGGACCATCTCCAGATTTCTAGATAATCACCGTCAGACATGCCTGATGGTTGTTCCACGAACACTAATACCAGCACAAATATCCTCCAATACCATGAATATCAGTACATGATGATGAAAAGATAAAAATGTGTCTCCGTCCGCTGCCAGTAATTGATTAAGCCGGACAAACTCCTTTTTCATGATTATCAGCTTTCACCAAAAGCGCTTTTCGACTGTCACAGTCGGTGTGGAATCGAACGCCCTGCACTTGGCTCAGTTCAAATAAATAATGACTTTGATCAGCTCATATAATCTGAGGTCAGGCTAAGTGGGGGTGGTCTTAATGCGTTTTTGATGGAATCGAAACAGCCGTGGAGGATTTGTCATGAACAGCACAACTGGGACGCACAGAAAGACGGATCAATCAATTTTTTTCAATAAATAGTAAAAGGGTCACAATGTATTTACGGCATTTTATATAAAAAACAATGGGAAAAACGTGCACGGTAAAAAAACATTTGGCACATATGTGTTGCTGTAAACATGCCACCAAAAACCTGATGGATCAAAAAATATAATAACAAATGATTATTCTGTGGTGAATGGTTTAATTTAGTGAATTGAAATGTGCTGCTTAAATGGTGACAGGTACAGCCTTTGGGCATTTACCAGCATGTTTACATCACAGCCGATCCCAGCTGAAGTTAGAGGGTCATTGTGGGTTTTAAGTTAAAGATGATGTGAGGCTGTATGAAAACTTTGTAAAGTTTAGAGATGAAGGAAAATGCTTTTCTCTGCATCTTTGTAACACTAACAATGGGCTACAATGACAGACGGCCATAGTGGTCTCAATGTAGGGCATACCAGAGAGGAGGAGGAGGAGGAGGAGGAGGAGGAGGAGGTTGGATACACCACAACCCCTCAAACTTAATAACATTTTCTACAAACTACAATTATTTAAAGCATCTCATTTCTGCATTCATTCCATTTGATCGATCACATGTCATCCTGCTGTTTCACACACCACACACATCTTTCCAGGGTCAAAGTCATGAGAACTAGTTAAGAGAAATGTGCATCTCAAGTCCTGTGCAAAACCAAAACTGAAACATGTTTGCCCAAGTTACACGGTCCAGCCTCCGAGAGGAAATTAACCTCCAGAAAAAGCAAAGCAAGGTTACCTGAAACCATCCCCAAAACATTCCTCAGGATGGAGCAACAGTTGTAGACTGTACAATTCATTCCAGATGCTTCAGCCGACCGTCAAAACTCCACATTATCTCATCCATCGCAATGGCCCGCTGCCAGTTTCACATTTTTTGCGTGCACTAGAGTTATACAGTTAAGTTCCAACAATGTCTCCAAGGCTGTTATCATCATAGAAACAAATCAAAGTTTTAATATTTCTTTATCTCAAGTTATTTATTCTTTTTTTTTTTTTTTTACAAATTCCAAATGCATTCTTCTTTCACTGAAGCCCCACTGGCCACATTTGAAGCTCACTGTAGCTTTCAGGACAGCAATCTATAACTGTTACACTAGAGGTTAGAGTAAGGTGACATCTGCTGACTCTAGTCTCCAATGTCACAGCGGCCCAACCAAAGAGCTGACGGGCAGAAAACCCAGATGAACACCTCGTTCCTCTCAGGACTCGAAAGGAGCTGATGAAGAGGCGTTCTGTCTGCGAGCTGCTGGCAACCTGGGACCGTCCTGCTGTCGAAGGTCACACAGGATGTGTTGTGCAGACAGAATCAAACTGCTGATGGTGACTTTACGGTACAGCCGCGCTCCCCCCTGATAACTTTTTGTCACCGTGCCACCTGAATCCAGTTACTCTTCTGCACTCTCTAGCATATCTCTCATTTGCATTGTAATCACTTGTTTAGATCTGTGCCATCTGGAATGTAACACAGATCAATAAGGGTCCTACCACGAGGGCAGCGCCTCTCAATAAAATCAACAATAGTCAACGAAGGGCAGGCTGTCAATGAGAGGAACGAGCCATGGGGGGACTGCTGGAGTACCCTGTGTTCACACTGTTAGCCATAGTAAAGGTTAAGTATAGAGCCATACACAGCACTATGTAAAGAAACACAGGGTTAATCAATAACTTTTTACATAAAAAAGTAAAATGAGGAAAAAGAATGTGTTACATACCGTCGCACTAAATAAAATATCATTAATCCCCCAAACACTACACATATAGTGTGCTTCAGTATCAACTAGATGGGTTAATGATTATTGATCACATTGAATGCTGTCACAGATTGCTTGTATTAACACAGGAAGTGTAAATATCATCTAATCCGTCAGTTTGACAGGTGCAGTTATCTCAACTGAGGTTTCCATTTCTGCTTTAGTACATACCACCACCTCCCCTTTTGTGTTTTTTAGGTATTTATCACATTCATACAATAATGAGTTAATTAAAGATGATTTTATCTTAGATTACATATAAAAAATCTAAATCCTGATGAGGTAGGTAAGGAATGTGCAACTCTGACCACACCCTTTTTGTCTGCTATCAGTGTGTAATATTGAAACTGCAATCCGACACACACACACACACAGCTGACCTCACAACATTCTGCACGGGTCAGCCGGCACGGAGCCCAACCATGCCCAAGCTTAACCCCATCCCCCTACTCCTCTCACTCACTTCACTCCGCTTCATTGACTCCGAGGCTAGGCGTGGGTGCCGTCCACTGATGAGCACCGTTGCCTTGGCAACCCAAGCAACCCAGCCCCTCCAGCAGCCAGCTGCCCAACAATCAGAAGAGGCAGACATCCACTCAGATCAGTGAGACACACACACACACACACACAGAGTGTCTGTGAAGGTCTGATAGATCGACTGCCCTTCGATAACGTGTTCCAAAATGTCAGTGGTGACCACACATATATAAAAAGCAGTCAGGGCTTGTGTAAAAACTTGCTGCCTACCATTAGATCTCTGAGCAAACCTATGTCTGTGTGCGCAAGGCTCATGCTGGGTTTATAACCCCATTCTGTCGAGTGGGTGCTGTGTTGATGGGAATGAAAGGACAGTGGATGAGACAGCAGGTTCACAAGAACTGTGAGAGAGATGGATGCATATGGAGGGAGGCCAAAAGAAACCTGTTAAGAAAAGACACGGAGGTGAAAGTTCAAAGAGTAACCAGGAGATGCACGCGCTGCATTCATTTTCCATCTTCCTCTTCCTCTTCCCACACAGTGTCATTCCTGTTGTGTCCCAGTGAAGAGAGAGACCCACTTCCTCTTTTGTTTATTCAGGAATGTGGGACGTCCTGACAGGCTGGCTTTTCATTGACAGTACACAGCTGAGAGTTCCCCCTGTGGCTCTTTCTCTTAACCCCTCCTGTGTTGTGTGTGTATGTGTGTGTTTCTACTCCATTATCTGCGTTATCAGGCGGCCAGGCCTCACACAGATAGGCAGTGTGCTGGGAAACGAAAGCCTGGAAACTGATCCAAACATCCAGGAAAACAGCGTGGAAAAGTTTTATTTTTAAAATCATAAAAAAAGCATTAATGGTGAGTAATTAGCGCTACAACACTAAACACTGAGGCAAATTACATATAATTAGGACTACAAGTTTTAACATGACACACTGTGATCTCTTCTGACAATGCTATTAATCTCAGAGCTGCCGTCTCAGTTAAGGCACCAACGCCAACTCTCACCCTTCATGCAGAGAGGTTACAAGAAACCCAGCCAGTCACTTAAAGTGAGTGTGGACAAACAGGAAACATCCCATTCCTGCTTAGATGTTCCTTTTTAGCTCCACAGATATGCTACACAATGACTTGAAACACCAGCACAGAGGAAAACCCCATTGTGTTCCTGATCCTTGAGTTTCCTTCGACACAGAGAACCATCAGACTCACCGGCTGTGGCTGACTGAGCGACTCAGGAACATTTAAGAATAAAGCTATGCAGCCATGTAAACAAAATAAACACATATTTGAATCCTTCTCATAAATAGTGACCCTAAAAGATGCTTTATCAAAAATTAGATCTAAAAAAAAAAAAGTCTACGTGCTTGATTTTTACTTGTAAGCTTACATGGAAAATTACACAATGGCATCAAGACTCTTTGTATCAACATGATGACACACACACAATCACTGGTGGCCAACTGGGAGGGCTGGTTCTACAGTTTCATTGTGAGCTTTTAGGTCATGTCACTCCCTGAGGGTGGAAGAAAATTAAAATGAAAAAAAACAGTGAGACATAGTGAGAAAAGCCTCAAAATGAGACGGGGGAATAGTTCACACTCACTGCGGCACATCATGTATTAATGCACGCACACACACACACACCCAAGTAGAAAGGCCAGGTGCTAAAGACCCCAGTTTAAACACACAATTTTATGAGTTCTCGGCGAGTTAATTAGGACTAATTTGAACCCAATTTAAGCCTTTAAGTGGGCTGGGTGACTCAGCCGAGTGACTAAACATAAGAAGACATGGCACAATTTACTCAAGAGGGTATATTATGTAGGAGGCCAGGGCACACGGTCTTCTTTGAACACATAAATCAAACTTAAATCAACATGTCGCTGAAGATCCTATGAATGCTAATCTGCAGTGACTCACCAACCTATCTGACTGGTTAGTGAGAAACACAGCTGAATGAGCCAACACATGGGCGGAACAGTAACAAGGCCGGTGTCATAAGGAAACTCATCCTACAATAGGTAACTCTAATAACTATATATCACTGAAAAGCTAACTTGCCAGCCAGTCAGTACATACTCCCGAGCCTCTTTCCACTTCCTCTGCATTGTGCCTTTTTATTGGCCCCTTCAGATTTTGTGCACTATTTCACTTAAGGCTTTTAAAGAATAGAGAAAAAAATCTTTCCAGTGAACAGGCTCGCTAACTGCTCACATGTCGGGTAGCCAGCTCATTAACTCAACAGGACAAAGTTCAAACTCTTTATTCCACAGGCCTCTTTGTATCATCAGCTCTCACTTCATAACTGCAATATACTGCTTTATTTACGTTTATATACCCTTAACACGCAGTGCAGCACGGAAATGTCAAAGATTGACAGTGCTCTGAAACCCATCAACATTGGCACAAGTTGACACTAAGGATTTGATAGAAAACTTCTCAGTCGGTTTATCGGAGCAGCAAACCTTCAGGGATGACAGAATCGGTGGGAAGTGTCCCTGTAAACAAAGTTTACAGCGCACTGTTTTCTAGCAAACCACCAGAACAAAGCCTGATTTAAAATATCACTGGCCTTTGGCACACATGGTTAAAAACAAACACACACATTCCAGTCTGCGTGAAAGGATTAAGCCACAGTGGTAGCATAAATGTACAAGAACCAGTTGTCCCTGCACGACAGGAATAAAACTATTAACTACAGAAATCAGTATCACACCACTGCTACTGTATTAGAAAGCATTTGCATCAATACAATATCCCAGTTTTTTCATTAGAAAAATTACACAAAATAACTTGAGGGATAAGCCACTGTTTAGTATCTGAAGCTGATGTGTGGAGCTCCAGCATTACAGTCAGTATTGGGAAAAAATGTTATTGGAACATCTTCATAACCACACATGATCTTCATCATCAAGTGACTCGAAGCAAATTTACATATTTCAGGTGGGGGTTTTGAATGGAGCTGGGTTCCAGACCTCCAAAAGTGAACGAGAAGTCTGGAAGTAGAAGTCACTGCCCATTACCAGATATGAAAGTCAATGTATGGTCAGTGCAGCCCCCACTGTTTTATCTTGTTATGTCTCAGCTCACAGTTTACAACTTAACATATACACACACACGCAGTCTGTATTCACAAAAGACGTGGGAAAAAAAGAAGGGGGGGTTTGGTCAGCCGTGTCTATGCACAAGAAATTCAATTAAGCAGACAGCGGGATGTCTCAGAAAACCAACCTCCTTTCAGCTCAATATGCCCTCCAAACAGTCCCCAACACTCCCCTTCAAGCTTCCCAGCCAACCTCTTCACGCCATTCAGCCACTCCCACAACATTACCATGACCCACTGAGGGCCCTTTTACCGGGTTCCCATTCATGCACTTTCTTTCCCAGTGCTTCTTTGGCCATCCAGTCAGATAGGAATCTATATTCTCATGAGCCAAAAAATAATGTCACATTTAACAGAAAAGGTGTGAAAGCTCGAGCAAAGCTAGCTGGAGAAAAGTTTTACACCCACTTCTTCCTCTCCTCTTTCCTGTCTGGCAGGCAGACAGATGCTGTTCATTTAGCACTTGAGCGGCAATCCTCGAGCTTGTCTCCTAAATGCCCAGGGGAGCCACTGGCATTTGGACAGCATTATATAAAGCCACTCTGTAGAGCTCCCAGCACGGACAGACCTGACCTCACAACATGGTCACTCCACTCAGATTTCAAACAGCCACTAGAGTAAATCTGTGCTGGAGAAGAAGAAAAGGAAGATCGTTTTTCTGACTAGTCTTGCCATGAAGATACTGGCATTAGCCAGAGGGGGCTCAATTCAGAAAAGAAAATTGTTTTGACCCCCCGTCAAAACAATTTTCTTTTTTGAATTTTTAAGCAACGATATAGAAAGTATTTATCGAGAAATGTGATGAAACACCTGTTTGATCTGCATGGTTCTGGGTACACTGTGAGTAATAGTGAAGTAGTGTAGTCACTGTTTACAAGCAAGTTCACATACAGATTTGATAAAGCTCATTCTCATCATTACCAATGTATTGATTATAACATCGTATAAGGTCTGTGCATCATTCTCAGGGATGAAACCTTAGAGCCTGAGCCTCAGGGGAATGCAATGTCACCCACATCTAACAAAACAGCAGCTTAGAGAGGCACTAGGCTGCTGCAGACACAATATTGATGTTACATAATGACAGCTAAACACCACCAAAAATGTTGTGTATTAGCATGTGAGTGTGTGTGTGTGTGAGTGTGTGTTCAGATTAAGGTCTCCCTCAGCTCTCCTTCATGCGTGCTACCATCCTTTTGTATTTGTTTCCTTCACAGTTTTCGTGGCACACAAGTTCCAGGAATGTCTGATGCATATCATGTGACCCATCTGATGTGATTTGAATGGTTGAATTCCTATATACTGCTGCTGCTGCTGCATCAGTGTAGATTAAAACTGAAATTTCAGCTACCTAGATGGGATGATTCCCACACCAGCCCAACACATGCCAAACAGATCATGGTGTGTTATGGGTCCATGTGGTGTGACTTAGTGTCCTCCCGGTCCATCATAGCATTTTCATCCCTGCTTGCAGCTTCCAGCCATGTGTTTAGGTCTTAAAACAGGGACATTGATTTCTGGTCCCATGCCACGTATTTTAAATGGGCCCTAAGAGGACATGAGTGCTGTTCTGCAACCAAAGACGACAATGATAATCATCAGATGACCCCAAAAATATATCTATGTGCTTGACTCCCCCACCGATCCATCTAAAAGCTAATAAGATAAGTCCTCCTCCTTAAAGACCGTGGGTGCAGTGACCTAAATCAGTGCAGACTGATGGGCTAGCATGGGACTGAAACAGCCACTTAAGGATCCTGTGTGTGTGTGTGTATGTGTGTGTGTTATAATCGCCCCAATCACCATTTCACAGTGGTGGTTAAGCCAACCCCCCATTTAATCCTTCACCACAATTCTGATCAGCATATGTTGTCACGTGCTCAAAGCCAGACTGTGTTAATCTATGAGATTATTGATACAAAATGCCATCATTTGTGTCCAAGTTAGATTTTATGTTGGAACTTGTTGATGGTTTTTTGTGTGTGTACTCACCGTTGAGTCCATTGGGGATGCTCCGGTGATGGTGTGGTGCCGACAGGTCGTCCATGGACCTCCTCATGGTGGATCCTATCTTACTGTTCTCTGCCGGCTTGTGTATGTGGTTGTGGTTGTGATGATCCGGGCTACCAGCACTACCGGTGCTGGACGTGCTACTCCCATCTCCAACATCCCTGACTGTGCTGGTGCCCCCATTCAGGTTGGTCAAACTGGACTGACTGTCTATGGAGCTCCTGGATCCTGCACCGTTTCTCTCCTCATCCAGCATGAGGATGATCTCCTTCAGTTCAGAGTTCTCCCTCAACACAGTCTCTTGGTTGGCCTCCAGCTCCTTCAGCTTCATCATGTAGGTGCCCACCTCCTTCCACATGGCGCTGGCAGTGTAGCGGCCGAAGCGTTGCCACTCCCGGGACAGCTTCTTGCCTTTCTGCCTGTCGTCGTCCAGAAAGCAGCAGAGCTCCCGAAGCTCATGGTTATCATCCTGCAGCTTCTGGTTGATCTCCTTCAGGCTCCGGATCTCATGCAGATGCACCTGCAGCCTCCGGTTGATGTCTTTCATCATGTTGCCATGCTCAATCATCAAGTTCATTTTCTCGCTGTCAACCCTCCTTAATTTCCTGAGCAGCTCCTCTTTGCTGCACCGCAGCAGCTCATCGTCTGTCAGCTGGCTCAGGTCATCCTTGGGCCCCTCGGACGGATTCTTAGCCATGACTGAATTAGCTGGTTCTCAGTTCGTTTATACCGCGGCTTGAAATTAACTTTGAAATTTTAACCTAACCTCAACTGTGGAATCGTGTTAAAATACATTATCCAGACCTGAAATATTCCACGATGTTCCACGGGCCGATAATGAAGAGGGAAATATTAATGTGATGCTATGGCAACCCGTGCATGAACTGAATGCCCTCTCAGTAATCTGCTACAAGAAAACAAGAAAAAATAAGAAAAAGTAAAAACCTGTGTGTGTGTGTGTGCTTCTAGGTTTCTACTCACATTCCGTCAATAACACACTATGCTTTATTTTTAAATCGAGCTGCACAGATTTCCAATCAGGTCCTGGTCCGGGCGCTGCGTCCTGTCAGCACAGCACACCGCGTCCCATCGCAATGTGCTCCGTCTCCTCTGGACATCACTCGCTTTCCAACGGTGGCAAACAAGAAACAACGAAAAAAAAAATAAACAGAAGGGTAAAAAAACACGTCTACCCTTACTGCGCTGCCTTTTCCGAGAACAAGTACTGTTTCACAAACCGTCCTCTACAGGTCCGCGATTTACCGTCAACAGAGGATAAACCTCTTTGCAGAGGTAGTGTGTTGGTGGACGGAGGACTCAATCCTTTTCCACCCAGCCAGCTCGGAATTATCAGCAGACTCCCCCCTTCTCCTCCTCCTTCTTGTCTAAACACTAGGGTTTGAAATCATTCAAGAGGATTTCGTCCAAGACGGCCAATCAAGGCGTGGGAGCAGAGAGGAGAGGGCAGCAGGTAGATGAAAAGTGCGGCGAAGCCTCACCAGGCTCAGCCCTCTTAAAGGAACAGTGAGGCGCGCAGAACCACGGGAACACACACACACACAGGCCACTTTCTTATACTTCTACTACATTAAACACACATTTATGTCCAGGAAGTTTGACAGTAATTTGTGTATCGTTTCTGCATTTTTACCAATTATTAAATTGATGTCATCTTTAAGCATTTAAAGATTTGTAACTGCCCTAATTATTTAAAATAAAAATACTTTATATCAACAGCCTTCATCTTATTACAAACACTTAGTGTTAGTTTGGAGGAGTGACATGTTTGGAGTCTTAATCTTCTGAAAAACAACAGTTTAACAGGTGCTTTTGAGGATTTCTCTGCATGGTTGCAGCGCCCCCGTGTGTACATCAGCAGTAAAGTCCAAGTTAAATTGGAATAAAATCAACATTGTCAGACATCAGAGTTTCAGCAGTGGTTTATTTTTAACCATAGTACAATAGAAATGTAATTATAGAGTTAAAGGATTAATGTGCAAAAAATACATCAACAAGTGCTCAAGATAAAATATCAGACCCCAAAAAGATAGACTCCATCCTATTATTGATCATTTCATAAGACTATACTGTGAGGTTAATGTGGGTTTGATTAAAACATGATCTATTAAAGATTAAAAAACAATAACTATGCAGCATGTGGCTAAGGCACGAGCAGCCCAGTGTCACCCCTACAGAGGATTAAGATCTTGTTCCCATGTTGCAGTACTTTACACCCATGTATTTATTCATTATGCTGCCTGTGTTTGATGTGACACCTCACTCCACTCTTTGGTCTGAGCGTGCCAGTGTCCAAGATGTCAAACGTCTGTCCCGAGACCAGAACACAATGAAACCTCTGGATCAGCTTGGCCATCACGACTTTGGCCTCCATCTGAACACACAGCGCCACTTGGTGAATTTAGTCAGTCTGGTTATTTATATTGAAGGCTTGGGTCAATTATATAACACACACACACCTGAGCAAAGTTCTGTCCCAGGCATGAGCGTGGGCCGAGGGCAAAGGGGTAGTAGCAGTAATAAGGCCTTACAAAGCAGATAAGAGATGATTACTATGTGCTGCTTTCCTCCTTACAAACATGTCATCATGGTACTTACTTGGGAGCATCAGGGTGAAATCTGTCTGGATCAAATGTCAGTGGGTCCTTGAAGAATTTGTCCATTCTACCAGTCGTGTAGGAACTGAACTGTATTTCAGAATAATACATATTGTATTTGAACGGATGTAACAGTATGAAAAAGTGTGCGGATCATTAAAACTCTGACAAGTCAAGTAAACATTATGTGTGCATGAAGAAGAAAAAATGGCCTCTGTGATGAGGGATTTAACCATGTGGCTGTTTAGTGACTCACTACAGTGGTGAACCCTGCCGGGATGTGGATCCCGTCGATGACCATATCTTCCAGAACATCACGGGAAGTGCCGGGAGCTGTCGGGTAAAGTCTCAGGGTCTCCTTAAGCACCTAAGCGAAGCCCAGAACATGAAGAGGGTGCAACATTAAAAATTCTTGTTGTCTAATTAACAACAACTGAATGAATGTGCGACAACACATTGACACATGCCTGTGACAAATACACCAGTTTCCCCAGGTCGTCATAACTTATGTCCTGTTTCATCCCGATGACATCATCCACCTCTTTTCTGACTCTGGCAAATGAAAATCCAACTTAAAGAAACGTGTGTTAACCAGCTGTGTTTTGAAATGCACTCATATGACTTCTTACTTCTTCAGTATGTCTGGATGTCGTCCCAGCTCCATGATGCAGAAAGCCAGTTGATTGGCAGTTGTTTCTTGGCCTGAAATGTCACAATTTGACAAGATTGAATCAAAAATCTATCATAGAATAGAGCAGATGTAAAACAGACACTAAAAAGTTGTCTGTCTTTCCAGGATCAAGTAACACATTTGTGTTGCTGGTGGGTAATGGAGACTTGTCAGGTCGTCTGTCTGTAGACTTGACCATCTGTAAATTCTTATTTACAAGACCTAGGTTCCTAAATTAATTGCTATTGATGTTTTGTGACTATTTCACTTCACTTTTCTCAGATAAATGTGACTTTGTTTCTCATTCTCCATGATAAAATGTCATATTACCGTAATCTTTGGACAATTGTCCATGTATAGACCAGAAGATTTCTGTCCTGAAAAGACACCTGAAACTCACCGGCAATGAAGAATGTCACAAAGTTGTCCAACATAAACTCCTCATCTTCAGCAGTCATGCTTTCTTCTGAAATAAGAAGAAAATGGACATGTAGACCAGAATCTCAATCACACATGGTCCACATTCAACATGTTAGGATATGCTTGTTAAAGCACTAACGTAATAACTCTTAATATTATAACACATTATGGACCTTTGCCAGCAGTTTTTATGATCTGTGTGAGAATGTCTTTGGGGACATCCTCTCCCTTTTGCATGGCAGCCTTTCTTTCCTGGATCCATCGAGCTCCCGTTGCTCGCAGCAGTTGGCACGCTTCCCTCACTTCATTGATGAACGGCCTGTTCTTTGGATTTAACTGGAATAACAGAGAGAAAAAGTCTTAAGATGTAACAGGTGTTTTTACATTCTCTCTATATTAATCAACACTGAAGTAATACCTCAAAAAGTGTGTCTCTAAGATAGTACATCATCCCCTTCAGACATGTCTCGATGGCCATGGGGAATGGAGATTTGTTTGTCAGAAGGTCTAAATCCACACCAAAAGCCACCTGAAGGTTATCAAGGATACTGATATAGTTACAAAACTTTTCAGATTAGATAAAGGCTAATGCAGCAGGGGCTATAATATTTATAATAACACAGTACCTTGGCAATAACATCCAGGGTGACACAGTTCACAAGGTGGAGCATGTTAGCTTCTGTTTTACTGTCAGCAAATTCTGTAAGTTTCAGCATCAGTTTCTCTGCCCTTTCATTGAAGGTGCCCATGAGACCTCTCAAATACCTGAAAGTAATAGGAGGTTTAAAGGGAGGAGGGAGGAATAGCACGTCTATGGCAAAATCATAAGAATGATGAAAAATAAGCACTGAGCTGATCAATTCTATCATTTTGAAAATGACTCACAGGCTGCTGAATGCAGGGTCCATGATCCGGCGCTGTTTATACCACTGCTCATGATCCCGTGCTGTCACCAGACCATTGCCTAAGAACCTTTGGGGCAGAAAAACAACAAGTGAGAAGACAAAATACATTTGTGATAGACACCAGATAAGGCTTTCACTACATGCACATGCATGCATAGGCCTCCTAGAAATGTTATCATGCAGTTATGCACAACACACTCTCAATGAGTGATTTGTCGGATGCGCCTACTGAGAAGCACAGTATGTGAAGAAACAAGCAGCCATTTTTGAAGCAATGTTGTAACCATGGATGATATAATACTGTTCCTGCACTTTAGGCCAAATACTTGTAATATTTGTAATATTTGTTTTGTGTGTGTATACATTAGGATTGTGCAAAATCGTATCGTGTGCAATTATTCGTCAGAAAAACTGTCACTGATTAATATTTACCACATTGATTGCGGCGATTAGTGGCCCGTCATGATGACGCAATTTTGTGTGCGACTACTCTCACCATCACCCGCAAGCGCGCACATGTGAGCCCACAATAACAATAATGGCGGAAGGCAGTGGTATTCAGTTAAATGATGCGGAGCAGCACGTTCCTAACAGAGGTTCAACGTCTGTCACCATAAGCCGGAGTACGAAGAAAGCCGAAGAAAGAGCAACGAGGCCACAACGCCGGCTACCGCTGTAGTATATAATGCTGCGCATGCGTACGCGACATGCATTAGGTGTGAAGCGTGGAGCGTTGGTTGTTGCCATAGTAACTGGATGTTTGCTCGTATTTAAAAGAAAACTTCGACTAGAAAAGCTGCCTCCCGATATTTATTTATGGACTCCACAACAAAAAAAGGAAAACATTACAACAGCGAAGTCTCCTCCAGCAGATATTGGAAAGAATTCCACTCAGCCGAGAATCCGCGATACGTTTAGTCATTGTGCTCCTTACGAACAAACTAAGCGCTGGAAGAACGTAACGCAGGTTGATTTGCACAGATTTAAATGTGAAATTGTCCGGTTTGTTTGTAATGTTTTTTTCTGCTGCTGTTCTATAGTGTGAGTGAAAACATGCACTAGTGTGGGACATATTCCAGTCACAGGTTAATTTGCACAGACACATTTTTTTACTTTAATAATCACTGATGTGAATTTGTCCTGTTTAATTTTAATGTTGATATGCACTGCTCTGTGACCTTAAGATAAGAACACAGCTTAACCTGTTAGTAGTTAACTTGACTGATGATTTGTCGGTATCATTTTTAGAACAATGTGGTGATTTAGAGTCAAAAACATGTAAGTGCAATTATCATCAATTAATCGTCAAATTAATCGGTGTCGGCTAAATGCCACAATTAATCATGATTAATTTTATATATACCAATATCGCCCAACCCTAGTATACACACACACACGAGGCCATTTAGGTACATTAAAAACATCACAACAATTCTAACAGTCTAATAACTTGCCTTCGACCAAACAGAGAGAAAAGTCTCTTGTAGACGAATTTGTCTTTGGGGTACTTTGGGGACATCAGGATTTCCTGAAACCAGACCCATTCAAATTACGATTGCATAATACATGGCAAAGAATGGCAAAGAATGAGACCAGTAGTTGAGACTGGACTATTTCGTTTGCAAAGGCATTCACAGACCTATCACATTGTGCACTTACACACAGTTTGTTGTGTAATGTTTACCTTGGTTGCCTCTGGACTGGTCGTGCACACAAACACGGAATGCAAAAAATTAATCTTGAAAACAGATCCATACGTTTCAGCCCTGTAAATGGGAGAAGCATAACTTTAAACATCTGTACTTGACATTTTTAAGTGCGAGTACAAGAATGATTACGTTTTATTGGACAACAACAAACTACACACACAAGAAAATATCATTAAAAAGAAACCAACGACGGTGGAGTTAGCCATCTATAGCCAAGAGCTAACTATTTGTTGTATGTTGCAGACAAAGACTGTGCACACAGAATGGCGCACTTACCACTCCAGTAACTTGTCGTGAAACAACACTTCACTTTTCATTATCTTCAAAATCGTTGGTGTATGTCCCAAGAAAAAACTGTGGGCAAAAAAATGTCACGTTTAGTACGAGTTTGCATTACATATAGCTAGCAACTAATATGACTTACCTGTCTCTCGGGGGTCCAGGTATGTGGTCATATTTCATATGAACGTGTCTAATATACAAGCAGTAACCAAGGAACGCTATGACAAGCAGAAAGACGAGAACTATAAGCGCCTTACCAGCCAAACCTAAAAGCAGGCTGAAAATTGCCATTTTGCTAAGTGAAGTTCTAGTTACTACGACGTTATGCTGCCTGTTTGCGAGCACACCGCGAATGTGAAGTACATTACATTGAACTCAACAGTACTTCCGCACTACTGCTGAAGGGGAAGTAGAGGTGAAATCTTGATTGTAGAATGCCGAGCATAACACGGGCTCCATAGCTCAGTGGTTAGAGCACTGGTCTTGTAAACCAGGGGTCGCGAGTTCGATCCTCGCTGGGGCCTGTGAAATGTGTGTTTTTAGTTTTTTACGGTTCTAACATCACAATTACAATAAACGACATTTCCGATATTATAATGGAAAGGTTTCTGTGCACATTTCCAATATAATTATTGGACATGTACACACACATAGTTATTATCCAACATTATAATATTATCTCGTACAATCAATGATTAATTAAACCATGTCTGATGAGTGTTTACTATGTGTTGCCCTTATTTGCTCATTCTTGAAATAGATAGTGATATCTGGACTCAGACTGGTAGATTCAGAGTCCACTGTGTTCACCATGACCGTACTGTAGAGAGTTTCTACATGTGTATTAGTTTTGATTTGAAATCATCATATGTCCCACTGTATGGAGTCAGGATGGCTGATAGATTAAACCAGGAATAAGAGACCCTTTTTGTTTACGTGCCATCACATAAAAGCATTGTCAATGTGCAGCACCAGTAATCCTAAAGATAATGAAGCGCATCAGCACCATCTAGGGTATAAAACATGAAAGTGCAATAAAATACAACAGGGCAATAGTTCTCGGTATTAACCATAAACCATGATTTTTATGAGTCATAAAACTCAAGCATTTGCACAAAGACAATAAAAATTGATTAAAGTCTGATCAAATATTTAGGCTGAACCAGGAACATGATTTGTGGATGTTTATTTTTTCGCCCCCTTATGAACTAGATTTCAATATTTTCTCTATTTTTTATATGCATATGTAGCTCAGATAGAGATGTTTTTAGGCCAAATCGTGTTAAGTAGAACCATAACTTTGATAGGCCTGTATTGATGCTAACAGTTACACAGTCAGGTATAGGCTTTTCATTATATACCATAAATAGCTCATGCATTAAGACATACACTGTAATAAGTCTGTTATAAGAACCCAGAACTTTCTCTGTAGCTTTACAAAGTGATTGAGTCAAAACAAGGCACCATCAGTTCATAATATGACGCAGAGGTTAATTTGAGTTTTCACATCTTTGCAAACTCCCCCATCCGAGGCAGGGGAATTCCCTCACTACTTAAAAAAGGAGCACACGACTACGTAGATAGATGCACTTCACGCATCGGTTCCTTCCTGCTTTCCATCCAGCTGGTGAAGCAGGAAACCCTCTCACTCAGTTGATGCAATTACACACATCTCCAGGAGGACTGTAAAAAAACAGTGTAATTGTCTGAGTCAGAGCAAAATGTCACATATAGGTGTGATGAAGAAATGCAGACAGAGGCTAAGTGATGCAGATGGACATTGTGAATCTAATGTTTGCTCGTGTAAATGTAAATACGCACATTCTGCATTGCTAAAGTGGGGGGCTGTCACTAAGTAAGCGTGAAAGTTGTTGCTTTAACTTATTAACTGATTTCTCCCTCTGATCCCCAGCCTCAGCCTGCGCAGCCTCCTATTTATATGTATGATAAAACAGCTTCAAACTCACACACACTGACTTTACATTCTGACAGAGAGATGCTGATACATGTATCTCAATCTCAATGCATGGATGGAGATATGTATGCACACACTATAGGATTAGTTTGGTAAATGAAGCTGTTACTAGCTCCTCAGGCACAGTGTGTGGGCTAATTACACTCCACCACGACTTCATATGCACACAGTGTGTGTTTTTTAGATCAATACTTCAATAGGCATTGCAATACTGAAAGTAAAATACAATTGTAATTTGAAATAACTTTTAATTTAACCCTGCAGACAAGCGGGTCTGTCCTGTCCTGTTGAGAACCTTGTGTTCTAGATCACTAATACACCAGAAAGACTGTCCTCCTGACACTGTCCTCCTTTCTGATAAAACTTTGCCATCAGGTTTGTATCCAACAGGCTGCCGTAGCTCCCCAAACATCAGATCCTCCTTCATGCGTCTATGTTTCTCATCTCCAAATGGATTGCAGGGGCCAACAGTATATACCTTATTTTATTTAGGCCTGTGGTGGTATTTTAAAGCCTGTGCATTTAATCATGATGACCAGCAGGTGGTGCTCTATGTCAGTTTCCCCAGTTCCTATCATTCTTCCATGTATGTGCATTTCTTATGTTAAAATAAGAGAAGGAATTTATTAAAAAAAACAGAATATGTGTTCTAATTTCCAAACACACCTGTCTGCTGCACATTTAAACAAGTTTTTTTTCCTGCTCATCATTTCCTGCAAGACCAAATCATACATTCTGATCTAAGACATCCAGGAATCTTCATCTGACCTACAGCACCACTTTCTGCTTCAATCCGGCCATTTTCTACCGCTACAGCCACTTCATACCTGTACATATTGTTCACAATAACCTCAGAGCTTGTCTGCATTCTTATCTTAAAAAGAACAAGCAATCATATTTTTGGTCCAGGGTTCTTGGCTCTGTGTAAACGCTGGAGGCTGGTGGCTGTTTGATGTTGTTATGGCTGGCCGGCTGCCGCCTTAGTACTACTGGATCTGCAGGCCCCTGTCATGTCCAAAGATATTGTGTTGGCTGTTCTTTTGATTATATTATCAACAGAGAGAGCGGGAGGGAGAAAATTAAGACTCCCACTGGACACGAGTAAACAAACAAAAGTTTGTAGAGTCTGGTTCATCCGAAGAATGTCAGGTATTCAGACTTCTCTGAGGATATTGATGTCCAGCATTGGGATTATCATGCTGAATATTGTTCTTGCTTGATAAAACAATTTGCCAGTCTTTGGTTTGCTATAGAGAGATGAAGAGTATGGAAAATGAGGAGTAAAGGTCATTTTGCCACAGACAGATGTTAAATGGGGTGTTGTGTCACTTCCTGTATTAAAAAAAAAATACCACACTTCCTTTTAAGGTTTTACGTGTTTTAAAAAAGATGCTAAGTGGCTTAATGAGAACATTGTTACACCATAAATGTCATCACACCACACTAGTCATGCCAAAGGGTCGGTGCTCTAAGCTTTGTGGTGCAGAGGAGTTGGAAAAGACTGAACAAAGTGTGTACGTGTGTGCATGATATGCGATGGAAAAGTCCCATTGACTGTTTTTAGAAGGGACAGGTCATATGTCTGTGCTGGCCCCCCTAACATACGTCTTAACAGTGGAACTTTATTTCTATCATGAAAAACTTGTGTTTTTCTCCTCTCAAGCAGAGGCTCCATTTTGAGATTAGTCTTGCTGATCATCTTAGAACAAGGGCTTCCTCTGTGTCAAGCAGGTTAAGGAATGGGATAATTGAAGCTCTGGATAATCCATAATATCCACCGACATCCACTGAAGCATGTGAACGTCTTTGCACATGTGAAGTTGCACGTTGCAGCATTCGATTAGCTGTGTAAGACCCTCGTTGTTGGACTATGTGAGTATGTTTGTTTGTGCGGAGTTAACCTCATACCAAGCGATCATCGAGGAGGGAGGTTGTGGGACGAGGCAGCCTGTGTAACGGGAGCAATGAGGCACTTGAAGGGCTGTGCTGTGTTTGCAGGTCCGCCGGCCGCAGTACACCCAGAGGAAATCTCATGTTCCTGCCAGCCTACAAAAGTAAACAGATCTGTAACCACAGAGGCCTGGCACTAGGCCTGGGCCACCAGTGCTATAACTAAAGGAATGAATCACACACATTCACCGCCTAAAGTGAAGGTGCACGGCAAAGAGTTCATTGAATTTTTTGGTTTCAGTCTGCTCACATTTTGAGTGTAAAATCGCATGAAGCTGAAATCATATCGGTCAGCTTCTGTAAAAACCACCTCAGTGCACGTAAGCTGTGAAGTGTAGTCATCAGCTTTTTAAATCTGCATTTGCCCGGAAAACTCCTGCTTCACTCAATATTACAGATAACATCTTTTAGCTACAGAGTTTTGAGACCTCCCTTCTCTTTTATGTTCACTTTTCCTCTCCCTCTCCCTCTCTCTGTCTTTCTTTCTCCTCTGTTTACCCTCTCCTCTGTCTACACATCTGCGGTTATTTATCTGTTATTCTGTGGCAGCAATGTGGTCAACATGTGTCTGGCTTCCCTCCACACAGCACTCATCTGTAGTCAACTTAGGAATCACTGGAGGACCATAGTAGACCTACCAAGCTCCTTATCGTCCATTCCACATAGATGGAGTTCTCCTTGTCTCAACACACACGTCAGTACACATCCTCTGCTAATTGGGGCCCTCTTTTGACCTAATGTTCTATTGTAAATGTATTTACATCTCTTCTCTGAGGTCAATGGGAGCAGCGAGAAAAAGGATATGCATCATGACCTACTGGATTTAGAGTATGTGAGAAGAGTGTTTGGATTGCCTAAGCCTAGGGATTTGCAATACTCTGACCTTTGAACCTTTAATCTCAATGTTATTTAATCCTCTGGAAAGAGTATAGCTTCAGAAAGCATGATTATAGGCATAGATCAACCTAGAAACCATAGTGTGAGATGGATGTCAATGGCTGTTAGTTAAAGGCATGCAAGAGCTTAAGAGGTTAGACGTATGTTTCATGCTGTTTTGCCGGAGCAGAAATTCGATTTGTCTTTTGTGGAATTTAAAGGAACGTCTTCCACCTTCTGTCTTCAAACGTGTGCGTCCAAACCACAACCGAACATTAAAGAATGTGTCAAGTGGTGGATTGTCTTACAGAAAATGTTGGTTTTGACTTGCACTGCATGTGAACCCCTTGTTATATGTAATGGAAAGTAATCTGATGAAATGTTTTATGTCTTCACTTTCTTTCTCTGCTAAAGTGTACTAGCAGGATTTAGCAGTGATACCTAAAGGAATCCTGTCATCGCTGTTGAATGTTGAAAAAGGATATTTAGATGTTGCAGCCACATTCTCATTACTTCTCATCAGCCCATGCCCTAACTCACAAAACCACAAAGTGTATTTACGGATTACTAAACAATTTAATATGACAACCTACATCAGCTTAGCTTAGTGGTTAGAACTCAGAACATTATACAAGAACTTTATTTTAAGGGTCTGATTGTGTATGTGATTATCAAAGAAATTTTCACAAGTATAAACAA
This sequence comes from Parambassis ranga, assembly GCF_900634625.1. Lineage (NCBI taxonomy): Eukaryota > Metazoa > Chordata > Actinopteri > Ambassidae > Parambassis > Parambassis ranga. Next base: position 8,926,314 of record NC_041043.1, read on the forward strand.
TGCTTAAATGAACATTTTTGACATAAATTGAATCAAACTTAAGAGGTTTCTTGCTGAGAAATTGAGAACATTATAATATTGCAAAGACTCTCTTCTTGATGTTGTTGAGTCGTTTTTGTTTCAACACATGCAGCTCCTAAAACAACACAGGTAATCGTTTGGGCAAGGCGTCTTACACAAAATCAACTCATCATCGTCTATGAACCAGCTTCTGCTATTTTCTTGGCTACCGTGGCTACGATAACACTGGTTCAATCACTCAGCAAGGTATTTGAGAGATGTGATATATTTCTACTTGCTTGCTACGATCTCCTTATCACAGGCGTTAAAATACAAAGTATTACTCTACCACTTATTTTGAAAAGTTTTGCTCTGAGTGCTCTGCTATGCTTGGATCTAAAGTGTGGAAAAACGACACATGAAGAGCTCAGATGATGAATGCGAGTCCTTTATATATATATTTCTTCAGTATAATTGCAACAACATATCCATAGAGCACTGTAGTACAACACAGAATGAAACACAGACACCTGTTGTAATTGTATGAAGTGATATGAGGCAAGAGGTTTCCCTTTTGTTAATGGGTGCCTTCATTTTTTCAGTCCGATTAGTGCACCATGTTGAGTATAGAGTCATTTCAAAGCTTAAGCAAACTTAAAAAAAAGAGAGAACAGACAAATAAATACTGTACAACACCATATATGTAATACTAGATTCAGAAATCACAAAAAGATCATGCTTTTCTCAACAGAACATTTACTACATGTATATGCACCTTCACATAGGCCTAATAATGCAGCATTTCCGGCAAGTTTCCCTTCACAATAACACTATCATCAAAAAAAAAACAAAATGGCAAAAATAAAGTGCCTTCCTTTAAAATTGGTGATTCCAAAATGCTAATGCTGTTAGCATATATGCATCTGGAGGCAGAATTCCTGAAAAAGGGGGTTGGAGTAAACATAGAATATGAGTAGATAGAAAGGACAAGTCCTGGATTGTTAGATAGACTGAGTGTTGTTTGTTAACTGAGGTGTGGATTTTAACACAACTGCTGCTGTGTTAAACATTAACCTTATCAATCTCATACTCCATTCATGATGGCAAAAGACTGAAATATTTGGTAATGCTGTCTCTAGCTCCTATTGCAGTTACCGTGGTAATAAATGAATGTCCTTTCTATCTAATCAAGTTCTATACATAAATCCAAAGACCCAAAACCACCAGCTTCAACATCGCCCCCCCCACACACAATGCATCAACAGTTATACGCGTTCCTGCTTTACCGAAACTGCACTAAAGCATTATCTGTTCATCACTTCCAATCTGGATTACACACACAATATACCCCTACTAATCTTTACCCCAATACACTTTGTACAAGATCCAATAGTGCTCCGATGTCGAGGTAAAAGAACAAATTTGTTTGTCATGGTGAACGAGTCCCCCTGAGAACATTATAGAGACACATCTACAAGCACAGTCTAATCGCTGCTTATTTTTCTCCCTACATTTGCACCGTAGAGACTTGGAGGCTGGATTTACACAGGCACCAACAGTCTGATTTTTATCTCTTTGGCACCCAGATCATAGGACTTTTTTTCCTGGCTGTGAAAGAAAACGTGAGGAAACACATGAATTCAATCTGCGTGTCAAAACATCTGAAATCAAATGCTGTTCCTGTATCTTTACCGCCATAAAGATTATTCTCGTATTAGCAGGCTTCACAAAAACAATAGAATGTTTCAAATCCTTTCCTTTTTTACTCTCTGGTTGCAAATTCTTAAATAATGCATTTTAAAAACTGACTAAAAAGTACATTACTGTGAATGAATGTGGCGTCTTTTGGATCTTGATGTCTCATTCCTTCTCTCTTTAATCCTTTGTAAAACCCAAAGGATTATACGTTGTAGCAGCATAGTTTGTATAGTCACTGTTGTGTCATCAACATAACCGGCCCATATTTATATTATATTCCCTAATATAAAACCTACAAGAAGCAGGATCAGGATGTTTATCATATGCACTCCAGGATACCATTAAATAAGCCAGTAGGTTAGACATCACGCTTACATGCACCCAGGAGAGAGTACTGGATATAAAAAGAATAAGCTTGATGTCATGCCAGATGTCTAACAGGTTGGCAAGCGATGGGACAACGCTGTTGTTATTTTTTTGTATGTGTGTGTGTTTCTTTTAGTTCAATTCACTTGAACCTGCTATCAGGACACTGTGCCAAATCCTAAATTGAGACAACCAGACTTCACAATCATTCCTGAACCCCACGAACTTCCCAATCAACACTGTAAATTTCATCCAATGTCAGGTTTAGATGTATTATGTCATAACTTTTTTATGGGATGCTGTCTCCTCTCAAATTAGGATTGGGCCCTCTGACACTCTGAGTTAAGTGGTAGTTTTGGCTGTGGTCCCTCAGTACTCCCTGGCCTCTTCCAGTTCATTCATGAACACATCTTCATGAGGGTTTTCTGGGCAGCTCAACCCATTATTGGGTGGCCGAACTGCGTGAAAGCGACTCCAGTCTCCCTTGCATAGGATCCAAGGCAGCACATCCACTTTGAAGTGTAACTCAGGTGAGAACTCAGTGCTGATAAGGTTTGGCGTGCCTGCGCCTTTCCCTCGTGTGATCAGCCGTCCACTGTCGTCATAACAACAGTGCTGTGCTGCAAGAGTAGATGAGTCGCTGGAAAGCGCTGAGCGGATGCAGCTGCGTGCTGAAGGCTTGTAGATGTCCAGGTGCTCCTTCGGCCCACTGGCATCACGCCAGCGGAACGGCCGGCCATGAGTCTCATCATAGACACTGACCACAGTGTATGACACTTCAGATGGGAAGGAGCAGGGACAGTTGGGTAACTCAGACAAAACCTGGTGGAGGTACCTCTGGAGGAAGTCACTCTTACAATTGAGCCACTTCTCACAGCTGTCAACATCTATCAGAGAGGGGACACAAATACCACATTAAACTGTGTTACAGTTGTAGCACTGCTGATAGAATGAACAGTTGTTACTTTGGAATTAAGTCAGCATCATATGCTAGGCATCACAGCAGGCCAGATCTAAAGGGAATTCTCTTGTGACAGGATGCAACACTAATCCATTAGCCAAGGAAAGCCACACAAATCCAGTTGTGATCTGACAGAATACAGTTTGTACAACATGTAATTGAAAAACCGCACCTGTTCCAAATGGCTCTGTGCCATTCTCCATCTCAAAGGGGAAAGGCTCTACCACAGTGTTGACATCACCTAAGAAGACATCAGCATAAGATGAAAAACTCACTGGCAAATTTGAGCACAAATATTGGAAGCATTAACCTCACCAGGACAGGGCTCCAGGTCACACTTTGAAGCTTCGGTCAGAGTGCAGGAGTAGCCACAGGACTTGGTCCTCTTCCTCTCACCCTGTCCACATGTCACTGAACAGGGTGACCAGGGTGACCACTCCTCTGTGTCCTTCTCTGTGGGGGAGAAAACAAACTGTTCACACTCCAGATACTTACGTAATACTTACACGATTAAAAGAGCTCTACATGATGCTTTTGGGCAAAGATGAATATTACAGGATGTACTCTATCAAATGCACTAATGGCACACAACTTCAAAGTGTTGATTGGAATTATAAACACAAGCAGACAAATCCCGCTGTGTTGACATGAGCTCAGCATGTGTGCCTCTGCACTGAAAACCTAGCATAAGATTTCAAAGTTCCCTGACAGTCCACACAAATGACAATTTTCTCCTGGCCTAACCTTTCCCATGCAAACCCATGTTCTTTTTAGGCAGGCTTCAGTAAAATTAGAGACAGAGAGAGGCTGTGCTGTGGCTGTCCGCCTCCGCGCCATGTTTCCTTGTGGTGTTAATAACACTGAAAACAAGTCATTCTTGATTAAAGGCGAGGTGGGTGCAGAAATACCAGCTTGGGTGTAGCGAGCACCCAATTTTACTTTGTGGGTGCTGCCAACTCGCCATGTGGCCATACAGGAATGAGGGCTCAGGAGAGTCTTAATTACAGAAGAAGCTAAGGCAGACATCCGTGATTTATGTTCAGTCTTTAGATGTGACCACTTCATGGGCATTGTTGGCCTTTGCTGGCTCGTCTATATGCACAACAGATAAAGTATACTGGCAAGAAGGAAAAGGGGAAAGGACTGAAGTCAAACTTAAATTTGAACACCTGTTTACCACCACATTACTTTGTAAGAAAAGAGATTAGAAATCTATGAAAAATCTTGAAGAAATAAAGTTTTATGCTGTGGTGACTGTCCAGAGGTCGACATGAGGATTGACACTTTCTTTCTTTTTCCATCTTCTGTCTCTCACCTCTCCTCCTCTCTCATTATTTACTATTTTTACCACTGAATAAGTTGTCTGTGCAAGCTGAGACACAACACAAGTTATGTGCAGCCCCTAAAGCCCCCCGAAATTTTTGAACTCACTCAAAAGGCTGAGCCGCGAGGGCAGTGAGAGCTGCCAGGGTCTGGGAGAAGCGGAGGGAGGGAGGGTCCAAGAGGAACAGTGGGGAAGGATAAAAGGGCCGGCCAAATGGCCCCTGTCATTCTGTGTTCCCAATCTGCCCTCTAATTGTCCACAAGCAGAGGGCTGTTTTGTCCCACGGAACAGTGCCGGCCTCACGCTGCCATTAGCGAGCGCATCGGACCCATCTTCAAAAGACAGGCCTCTGCGACCAGCACGACCAGTGTCAACTTCAAAGTACCCATAACCCATAATGTCCTCATGGTCGAGTGCTCATGCTGCCTCGCATGCTGGCATCAGATGATTCTCTGTGACTGTGAAGACAGTTATCAGGCAGCCTTTCTAAGCCACTCAGTTGTTCTCACACATCTTCTCTCTCTCTACCTCCAGACAATACTTTTATCTCTCTGATATGATAAATTCAGTGATTTTCCATTCATTTCCTGCAGAATAATATTTTTGCTGGATGTCATCAGTTTGATGAAAGAGTTGTGTTTATATGGCACTCATACCCAGCAGACTGTACCACTTGGCAAAACTTACCATAGTAGCTCTGCATTGGATCCCAGCCTTCGTTCCAACGAGTATCCCAGTCTCCGCCTACTCCACTGGGTAGGGGCTCCTCACTGCCATAATCCAAAGAGTAATCTTCCTCCTCTTCTTCCTCGCCAGTTTCCTCCACGCCTGACCGACTGTTGCTGTCCTCACTGGAATCAGCATCGGTGTAAGTCCAGAACAGAGGCCAGAAAAGCTTCTTGTCTCCGAGCCAATCTACGGAGGAAGAGGGGGAGGAGGAAGAGGAAGGTAGCCAGTCTTTTTCCTTGGCTAGGTCCATCTCTACCTCCATCTGGGGGTCATCAACCACTTCAATGGTTACCTATGTAGAACAAGAGTGTCTTTGTTAATCCTAAGTGGGCCACAATACACATCCAACCATATCAATTAAATGATTGTGGACAGTATCAGAAGTATCAGTCTAAACTGGCCAACCACGACTAGAACTTTGCCGTAGCAGGAATGTAGAACAAGCATTTGACTGTTCAATACAGCTGTCTGCTTTTATAGCTATACGCAGTTAGAAAGGTACCACAAATACTTTTTGCAGCTTGACTTACAAGCTCTTCTTAAAATCAACCATCTAAACTACTTGGAGGAGTTTTTTTAGCAAGCGAACCCGCTCCCCGGATCTAAATCATTCCAGTCAGACATGAGCATGAGTACTCAGCCAACCAAACGATTCTCTCCGAAAGAGAATGTGAACCTTTACTCTGGATAACTACCTCTCATTACCTCAATATGACTCATCCTAGATGCTACAATGCTTCCAAGGGCCCACTTCAGCTGATGTGAAGACCAGGCAACAGTAAGAAGAGAGAGGAAAATTGTTTCTGAAAATTGCTGTGAAATTAATTTCACAGTCAGAAAAGAAGTGTGATGAGCTGGAAATGCTGGATTTGGGTACTTTTTTCTATATGTCAACCATATAGACAAAGCCAGCTTCATGATATTACTCTAACCACATCTTGATTACACTGACCAGAGTTGGATAGAATCAGTCCTTTAAGATAAGTTAAACTTTCTAAACCTTTCTGATTACAGACCTTTCTTTCATTTATTACATTTTAATTGGTAAAGAGATTAGTGAGAGACTATAAATCACTGTAACATAACAACAGACAAAACTGCTTCATGACAGTTTGTATCAAAAACATGTGACTCCCCACTCACCTGTATGTTGGGGTTCTGCGAGTTAATGTCAGCATTGGCCAGGTCTGGAAAGTTTTTCAGATCCAGGATGAAGGGTTTGGTCTCCTCCTCAGGCTCAGGCTGTGGAAGGACACCAACAGAGCGGTGCTGCTGGTGGGACCACCTCCTCTGGTGGCTGTGGGTCTCAGGCAGCAGACTCTTAACCTGGTTTTGTTGCTCTAACGCCTCAGGAACATACTGCACCCCGCCACTGAGATTTGGGTGGCCATGAGTCTGTTGGAAGGCACAGACAAATATGAGGGTTAAACTGTTTATCTCGACCTCAAATTATCTTGTGGAGAACAAACCAGAGAAAAACACAATGCAGAAAATGCCCCCAAGCCTGATTCTGAGCTAAATAAGTGCAGATACCACCTTCAATAAGTGTAAAAAATAGGGGCAACAAAGAGAGCTTGTACACACAACAGCATCTGGCGAATTCAGGGCTATTGACAAAAGAATATTGATTTATACTGAGTCTAAATACTATTAGTGCTCTGTTTCCAAGAAGGAACCTCGACACTATCCACCACTTCACAGCTTGGTCAGCAATTCCAAAAAGCCCCTGAGGCATCCAACAAACTAGCCAAGTGACCAACCATTTTCTTTTTTTCCCACAACAGTCATGGCATCCAGGCCGTGGACAAAGAGGGTCCTGTGCCAAAGAGATCCTCTTTTAGCTTTAATGAGAGGGCCTGGGAGGCGTGGGACCCCTGGACTGATGCAAGTGTGTCTGAACCTGCTGTGCTGCCGCCACTACAGGCACCGCTTAATTTGACTTTTCAGGTTTTACAGTTACTCGGAAGGAAAACAAACAGGAAAATACATTGCTCTTTGGGAATACTGGTGATTAACAGTGACATTATGATTGTGGAAAAAAATGTAGATTTGTATAAAGTATCTGGGGTACAGTCACGAAAATGTTCCTGTTTCATGTCTGTCTATTTCATGCCTGTCACTGGTCAAAACCTAAATCCAAACCCTCTAATTAACCCCTGTTTGCCATTCACTCTTGAAAATGCTAAATTGGCCTAAAAAAATGATTGGACAAGAACATGAGATTGGCCCTGAGCCAGTTTGTGGTCTGCTCAGCAAAACAGTGGCAGTTGAAGGGCTAAAGAGGAGAAGACATGTCTGAATTAATGACCAGTCACTTGATAATTTATGGTTATGGCCTCTAGAACAGTGTGTACTTGTCAGTACTGCCTGTGATTGTCCCATAAAGAACTTATGTGGTCGGTCAAATTCAAGAATGTGAACACATAAAGCCTGTTTAGAGGAGAAGTCTGTCAGGCATGATAAATGATGGATGAAACCAGCCCCCACCTAAACTCGGAACAAATAAATAATCTTGGGATATTTTCCGGAAATATAGATATAGATATATTACTCAAATGTAAAAGTGAAAACCACCCATTTTTACATCAAAACAACTGGTGTACATGAAGAAAATAAATGTGCAGTGTAACTATAAATTAAAAGAACTTTGACACTTTACTTGTTCAACAAAACTTGTTTTATAGATTTTAGATTTTTGGGTGAAACTGTCTCTTAATTGTGATGATAAATGTTTTGGCCCAGTTTTTTAACACATAGAGAAAAGAGTATTGGTCAGATAATTGATTAGTGTATCAAGCAATCATCGCAACTACTGTGATAATCAATTAGTTGTGTAAGAGAATTGGTTTATTGTAATCTGAGTATCAAGGACAAAGCAGAAGGTGTCAGCTTTGGCATGAAATCAATAAAAAAATATCTGTTATTGTTGTCTGTTTAATGTATAGTTGGAGAAATCTTCCAATATAATGCTGCAATGCAACTGGCCAGTGTCCACCACTGTCAAATATGACTATACACACCTAGTATTCACACACATGCCATAACAAGACACACAGACACAAAAAAAGACTAAGTCCAGAGTCCTGCAAGAGGCCACATACTTTCACACCCTCCTCATCTCGTCTTGTTACACATCTGGATCCTGTATTCTTTTGCCCTGTATATCACTCTCCTCCTCCTTTCTTCCTCCCCCTCTTCTCTCTGATCCTGCTCTCCTCCTCTCGGTAGTGGGGCTCTTGTGATCAAAGGCCCGATGGCTGATGGCATGCAGTGTGTTTAACAGGGAGAATATATGGATGCAGTGGGGTACCTGGCCTGGAGAGTGCATTCTCTCCTTAGACATTATAGACAACCCTCCTGAGTGACTAAGAAGAATGCATCCAGTTCAGGCTACTGTCACTGCTACTGCTGACGATGACACACATTCAGGTTAGAGAGAGGAGACTGGATGTGGGTAGGGGGGGCTGAGGTGAGGGGCAGGGACAAGATCCGGTGGGGTTTGGGGGGGAGCAGGCTGGGAAGGCATGCAGTGTGGCAGCCCTGATTTATGTGCCCGCAGATATCAAAGGCCCCTGCACTTGGCTGTTTCCAAACCATTACAGAAGAACAATAAACTATGAACGCTCTTTGATCGCCATCTTTTGCAAATGGAAACGGAACAACAATCAGGGTGGAATCAGGGCGAGGTTGTGCAGGCTGGGGTGGGTAGTGGGGGTACAAAGCAGAGAGAGAGGGCAAACAGGGCAACAGGTCCCAACATTTGGAAAGGAGGCCACTTCAACACAGCCCTCCTCCTCTTCTTTGCTGAGAGATGGGGGTAAAGTCAAAAACAGGAAATTCCACATTAACACAAAAAAGAGCCAATGTAAACAATCACATGAATGACACTTGACCTGCGCTCCAGTGTGAGAGATGCCGGGGGCTTGCCTTATTCTGGTTACATAAGCATCTCGTTACTGGGCACCCACTTTGAGTTTCCCCTCCTTTTTCTCTCTTCCTTTGCTAATCCCGCTTTTCCATCCGCCACTATTGGACACACATCCAACAGGTCACAGGCAAAGGTACAGAGTCACCAACTGCTGCCCAACAAGCAGTCAACACAAGCCCACTATCAGTGAGATTAGTTTCTTCTTCTCACTAATGATTCCCTCCACTTCCCTCCTCCTTTCCCCTTTTCCTCTCTGTCTCTTTTTTGACATCAATCAGACAGATGATGAGAGAAAGTCCCAATAGGGCATCCATGGGAGGCCACACAAGAAGGAGAGTTCAAAGGCAAAAACTGAACCCTGACACAAACACACACAAACAGACTTTGATATCCAAATACGTCTGTGTGTAACACAAACATTCCTGCAGACACACCGCATTCTGCACAATGTGTGTGTATGTGTGTGTAAAGTCTTTGGATTTATGATAGCAGGGTGTATGCCCAGGGATGGCAAACCTTACTATACATGGAGAGGGAAGTCAAACGAAAGAACTCAACCGAAGTGGAGCTCTTGATTGATTCATTTGATGAACATTTAGGATTAAAAATTAATAACCATCTGACATTCACATTTAAATATACAAAAGTATTTTGTGTTTCAAATATTGAGTAGCTTACATTAATATTCCCTAGCTTAATTTTAGTGCCTTTGTACTTTTATCATGCTATTATACACAACATTTTATGATGAATAACAGCTTTGTTTTTTGATATTTTAAGTTTTGTTTATGTTTTTTTGATAAAAAAAAAGGTTATTGTTCAAATCCAAGATGACATAAACACTGGAATGTTTTTTTGATATTGCTAACTGTTTAGCTACAGGTAGCAATATTTAAATGTTAGGCAAAAAATAGTTTGACAGGTTAATAAACAGATTTTAAAATTCCTATTACTTCTTTTTTAAGACAAAAATACACACAAATAACAAAAAAGAACTCACCTTATGAAGAACATTCTTGCGTCTGGTGGGAAAACTTGTCCCCAAACTAGCTAGAAGTATCGACCACAGCACGAGCAGCATCTGAAATCTCCTCACGAGCTCCTGACGCATCTTCTTTAGACTTCAAGCTTGTGTTAAAAGTTTACGTTTCTCTGCGCTGTTCTCACTCAGTTAGCTTCAGGCTTTTGAAGAAGTCCACCCCTTCCTTCTTGGTCCAGCTTTCAGGGGTAATAATTTTGTTTGTTTGTTTGTTTTTTTAAGCCTCGTCACTCACGAAGTGTCGCACTTTATGAAGATGCGCACCAGCGTCCAGAGGTATCCCGCGCGCTATCCATATCTGGCACCAGCGCCTCGCGCAGCAACTGTCAGTCCGTATGGCGGGTCGAGCACGACGTTTCTCTTCCCCATAAAAACCACAGTAAGTAGAGCTTTAAGTACCAGAAAGAAGTCAAACACCCCACGCAAGAATCTCCCCGTCCGCACCGGCGCTCGCTTATTCAGCTACTTTAAACTGTGACTCACTCGTCGTCGTGGGTGGGTGGGTGCTTTCTTCCAATACATTGACATCTGGAGTTCATAGTAGCTATGCTGTGCGTTTTGCTAGCTATCTGTCAGATGCGTTAATCCATTATCCAGCCTGAAGTTCATCCACCGGTTCCAGAAGATATGTGTATGTGTGTGTGTGTGTGTGTGTGTACGTGAGTGCGCACCGCCCAGCCAACCGGTTTCGGTAAACTTGCCTTTTACGCACGCATTCAGTGGGTTGATGCTGAGGGAGTTGGGGGTTGGATGCTCATTGCTCACAGCTGTGTGCAGGGAGGAGGGAGAGGGGGTTGCACTGGGCCACTGAGGTACTTGATAAGGTAAAAGGTTTCAGTTTACACGATACAATCTACCATTGAAGTTGTGCTGCACACCAGTGTACCAAAATGAAACACTCCCCCAGTAACCTGTGAAATCGTAGCTCTATATCTGGTGTTTTTGCAGCGAAACACTGACAAGTTATTTCTGTTTCAGAGCAATCCAATGTGAGCACTGACTAAGCTAATGAGGAATGCTATTCATGTCAGCGATGTATCAGTCACTGACATGTAACATGTTCGTCACAAGCTTTTAAAGTTGTTCTTGCAATCTGTGCGCACTTGCGATAAATAAACACGAGCCCATTCCACAAATTGGTACAAAGAAAGGGTTTTAATCTTGCAGCACTGTTTCCATCAGCATCAAACATCATGGCTTTACAAACTCTTCTAAGAGGTTTATCTTCAACCCAAACACACAATTTCAAGGGCAAAAACAACTGATAAGCAACTTTTTCATTGGTCACTGCAGACCTGTGTTCAGGTGTTTGTCATTGTGGAATTCAGCTGGAAAAGTTCTTATTACTCTACACTTGAAAAATCTTTGCCGGGCATTAAATCTTTTCCTCGAAAAATAAACAGAAAGGTTTACACTTAACATACTGCACGGCGCCACATAAAAAAAATGGTCAGAGCACATCCAGATCAGAGTGTTCCATGTTTTATACTTAAATTATTTTTGAGAAAATGTTGTTTTTCAAGCAGAAACTTCTCTGAAAAAAAAAAAGGGTCATGGAATGACACACAAAAATGCGACTGAGTAGTTGACTTGGTGTGCTGAAATGCCAAAAACACATGTGCAAACTTGTGTTGAATTTCACCACTTTAAACAATTGGACAACAACCCGGCTTTCACACCGGCAGCCTCCAGTTCACGTGAATAAAGTGATAGAACATGAACAAGGTTGACAGCAGCCTCACACCGAAGAGTCAGGCCATGATAAACACTCGACACTGAATGCAGTTTGAAATGGAATGATATCACAGGTGATACATTATGAGGAAAAAACCAAAGCCATCTGGAGCATACCCAAACAAATATTTTAAATTTCAGTGACTACGTCATCTGTGCATTTATAATGCCTGTCAGTAGTGTTGCACTGAAGTTAAGACATCTAAAGTAGTCAGTTAAAATACACACCTTCCACTGGGGGGGCACATGTGGAGCTGCCTTTCAGATAACAGTTTTCACAAAAACGGATAACTAAAGGTTCACACGTACATTTTAAATAAATAAAGCTGCCTGTACGTCAGATGGGATTAGCATCGTCATACATACAGGTTCAGTTGCAGCGTGTCGTCATGCTCAGATCGCTGAATCACATGAAAAGCACTTGCGTGAGAATGAATGTGAATCACACGTGTAGCTCATTAGCTTATAGAAATATTAAAGACACTAGGCTCAAGTTTTTGAGTGCAGGTGTAAACACTAAATAAGGCCGAAAAATATTTCTAGAAAAGAAGCAGTAAAAAAAATATTCCTTAGTCTTACTTCCTGGAATTCTTTCCCTGTTAAATGTTTTCTTCTGGAACATCTGCTTTGCATTTGAACAGAAAACGATAGAATATATATATATATATTCTATACTCTCTTTTCAAGTAAAAGTGATTAGGAAATCAGAGGGAGAACATGCTTACTCCTGTGTAATGATGCATCTCTCTGTGAGGTTTGGGATGGTAAGGCAGTTTTACCAACTATGTGATAAATAATATTTACATATATCTTTCTTCCATTTCTGTGCATCGCAGAAACGGTTATGTTCAGATTTATTTCTCCTTCTAGTGCACAACTAAGAACCCATGGCAGAGCTCTGCATGCTTTGCTTCAGGTTATTTGAATTACACCTTGTTGTTATTGCACAAATAACTTACACATTCAATGTGCACACTGGAATAAGACTCAACGTTAAGACAAATGCAGCCACAACAAGTAAGGACAAACCGAGAGGCTCTGAATGCACTTTGTAACAATGTACACAGATCGATGTACATGTGGGGGTAATTTTGGTCCTCTGTTGGACAGGTCAGACTGCACACAGGCCCGTTCATGAAGACTTTGGTTCCAGAGAGTCCATAGGAGTGGTGGAGTAGAGAGACTGGCTCAGAGGGGATGTTAAAAATGAAAAGTTGAAGGTAGGTAAAGGACAATGAGTTGGGAGGAGGGGTCGATAGGAAGGGTATAATGTGACTCAGTCCTGAAACAGGCTCTCCTTGGACACATTTATTCGAGAGAGGAAAGAAGTTGTTCACGTCTGGAGTACTTCAGCTGCAGCAGGTCGCCCACTTCACTGATGGCCTCCAATGCCTGACAAAGGAACAGAAAAACCAAGATTAATCCAAATACAAAAGATTTGGTCGATATACAGTCAAAAAGGGCACAGACAGATGCTACACATAGCCCAACTAGGAGGAAACCTGTGTTCATAGGTGACATAAGGAGTAAAAAACCCTCATGCTTAGATTTTTAACATCAGTCGTCAGAGTGGTAAAGAAGTGGAGGACTCCAAAAGCAAAGGTGAACAGAAAGCTCCCCGTACAAACCACAACTGAACAGAAACTCCACTTCTTTCCACCGGAGACTGTATCAGCATTGCAACACACTGCAGGGCACCTGGAAACAATTTACCTTCCTCCTGACCTTTTTTTTCTGATTCCTTGGTTTGAGAAATAGTGAGGGCTGGCTTTTCCAAAGACGGAAAAAGCGGCTCCTCGAAGTACTACTACAAAGGCTGGCTGATGCCCTTTAAATGGACTTTTACAAACGGTGTTGACATGCTCCTCAGTAAGATGAATGAAATGTCTTTGGAGAGACAAAGAAGCTCAAAAGGTCCCTGTCTGTACCATGCAGTAATCATTAGAGACAGCCTGGTCTACTGCGTTCCTTCGTAATAAAGGACATATTGGAAGCCTTTAGTATTTAGTACTCATGCAGTGTTTGCGTGGGTTGAAACACACACACACAAAGCTGTCAGTCAGATCTGGATGATTAACAGTGCAAGGATCCATGATCACCAATGGGAGATCGGAATTTAAATTTAAATCATAAATTTATGTTGTTGACAATAGAACAGTGTCTAATAGTAACATCGCCTGAACTGTTTTGCAACGAAAAGGTTTAAAAACTGATTTTTTTTTAGTTCATTTAAAAATGCTGGTGGAAAGCCACATGATTAATCAATCCCAAAGATATTTACATTAAACATACAAATACATATAATTCAATGTAAAAATGCGACAGATTTAACATTTCGTGTTTCAGATTATCGGTCGACTTACAGTGTCAAGCATCTCTCTGGTATGAGCAGCTGAAACACAGAAGCGCGCTCTGGACTCAATGATGGGTGTTGCTGGGAAGCCAACAACCACTGTGCCAATGTTCCTCTTCAACATCTCTCGACCAAAGGCCCTAAAAAGGCAAAAGAAACCTTAGACCATCTTTAGGACAGCAATGCTATCTTTTTAAATATGAAAAATAACGACAACAAATCACACACCCAATTTTAGCAGGCATGTAGAGCATCAGGGGTACAACGGGCGAGTCATCGTTGCCATAGATGATGAAGCCCATGTCCCGAAGTTTCCTGCGGAAGTAGGTGGTGTTCTCTGAAAGCTGCCTGAGACGATCAGCACCTGTAAAGGGCAGAAGGAATTCCAGCTGTAGATTTATCTTTGGTACAAATATTATTACTCAGATTTAGCTTGCAGTTATGTTCTGATGGTCAGTTAATAATGAACCAAACATCAGGTTAAAGGCTTCAAAGTTTCCCTTCCTACATATCATAGTGCCCAGTGCGTTACATGTGCCCAGCGAGAACAATTGGCTGTCAACCAGTCCCCCTCCTTTGGTCTCATAGTTGTTAGCCAGTCATTAGACACACCAGACACACTCAGTCAGACCAACACAGGTAAGTATGGAGACATTTAGAAGTATTGTTTGTGAGTTTCTCACAGACCCACCCACTGAGGTCCTCCACCACATATAAACCATGTTTCCCCACCAAACAGTTAGAACTGATGAAGCTGCTTGGAGGAGCAGCGAAAAGTCTTCAAGAAAACTCTATAAGTCCAGACGCCTCGCTTCAACCTTCTGAATGAAACTGACCTGGATGACTGAGAATCTTCATCAGCACCTGTTAGGACAGGACAACTTGCAGTTTTATGATTTCTATTAGTAGCTAATATTTGGTGAGCTCACACATTCTAGTTAACCTGTGCATACATCTAATCAGCCAGAGTAAAAACACCTGTGATGCTGTCCTTCATATTGCAAGATTAAATACCAGCAAGGTTGATACAATTTTATTATCAACTATTGCTCTGTGGCCAAGTGAAACAGCACGTACTCTGCAGAAGTTTTTCCACTAGTGATGACTCTCCGATCTGCTTTTAGCACCCGTGATCCAAAGTAAAGAAATCACAGTAAATAAGCAAGGCTCTTCTCATGTAAATACCATGTCCTACGCTTATTTGGAGACATCCTTTGAAGACAACAAGAATTCTTTTTGTTTGAGGTCAAGAGGCTGAAACTAAACAGACATCAATCATCACGTGTCAGTCTGATGCACACTGTGGATTCACTCGCTGAATCCTCTGTCCGAGCCTCCAGAGATAGCATCTTACCCAAACAAATAACCATATGGCGCAAAGCGCCAACAGCAACATACATCTGCCTAGCAGTACTGAACAACAGAGCAGGAACAACAGGGCCTCAAAGCACCCTGAGACACACAAAATCTGACATTTTTTTTTCCATAGTTCAGGAATCTAAAGGTGTTCTCCACACTGAATGATCAGCTGGCAAAAAAAACAACAGCTTATAATATCGAGATATTCTGCACATCGTTTGGCCTTGGTCTTATATACTTTATATATCCCAATCAACATATTTACTGATATAAGCTTTCATTTTAATGCAGGCCTTTGTCTGAACGGCCTTGCTTAGCAACATGGAGGCAACAACAAACTTTTAGCAGTCAGCTGTCACTTTGACTTTGTGTCAGCATCTGAATATTCAAAGGCTTGAATTTCAAATAGTGACAGGCCTGCAACCAATCAGACTGTCATTGTTACACTTCTGTGAGGAAGACTTGTTGAGCTATGATATGTTGTAAGGTCAGCTAGTCCGGCCTTCGCAGATATGGTTTAAAGGAAGGGTTGATAACATTTTGGTGAAAGGTAATTCTATGAAGGTTACTCCAGGTGTTTATTCCTGCAGGTAACGATTGAACAGCTGTGAGGCAATGTAATCCGATCTTATGTCAGCATTTTAGAAAGGCTGAATCAATCAAGTCCTCTGAGGAGAAAAGGGGTTTCGCCCTGCCAGAAAAACAAGACTTTGTCATCTTTTTTGTGTGTGAGGGAGAGTCCAGCAGAGTTTAATCTCTGGACCTAAGCACCATGCTGCTTTGTACCCACAGCATGAAGGCAAAGAAGCAGACATATACAAAGAAACACACATCTGAAAGCCATAAAAGGAGAGGGGAGAAGACCCTCTGTCAGCTAGGCCTGAATCGAACAAAACGTCATACAGAAAGACAGGAGAAAGTTGCTTTGCAGGTCTTCACTGATATCTTCAAATTTACAAAATCCTGACTGAAAGATGCAAAATATTCTGCCATCATCACTGGGCACAGCAACTTTAATTTCTCAAGGCTCTTTGTTTGCCCAAAAGATGGAATATCTCAAAACAATTTTATACAATATCACTGCAGCCATCTTTGGATATAAGACTATGTAGGCCTTCTAAAAAAAACTTATATATATAAGTCTACAAGTCTTCCGCTGCAGTCCTCAGAACAGAATCTATAAAACTGATCTGTGCTGCCATCTTGTGGTGGTCAAATTTAAAATCACCCTGACACAACTGAAGTGACTTTGCTATGTCCAAACTGTTGCAGCCAGACAGGAAACATACATAGAACTTAAAAGAATAAAAAGGTTCTTCTGAATAAATATTCATGCTATACTAAACTATGCAATGTATAACTTGCCAGCTAAAACGGTCTTTGCCTACATCAACAACATAAAAAAAGTATATCAAGTATATATATATATATATATAAGTATATCAAACACAGTGCTGTTCGGTATGCACTGCCGATTCCTTCCGATTAGGTGCCTACAAATCTCACTCACACAGACAGCATAGCACATTCTTTGGCACTTACCCAGCGTGGTTCCATCCTCTCCCATGATGATCTTCATAGAGGTGATTATCTGCTGGGCCACAGGAGGGGACATAGAGGTGGCATACATGGCACTATGAGAGTGGTGCCGCAAGTAGTCGATCAGCTCCTGATCACACAGAAACAAATGAATTTTATGTGAATGAGAATCATAAATGAGAACTTGATAATATAGTTTTTTAAGACACAATATTAAAGTGTGTTGCTCCCACTTTTTATTTTAAGTTCCATCTTGTGAAAATATATGCACACTATGCATTTCTTTGTTTTACGTTTGTTTATATTTCCTATTTTTTGTCTTAACTAAAGTGGTAACCCTAAGGTTTTATTTGACTAAAAATGAAAGCATACACTAACGTCTTTCCAGAAAAGAGGAAGCTAAATTGACCACTTCTGGTAAATCAATATTGACCAATACCAACATTGAAAGACTCACAAAAACCTAGGAGACTGTTCAGGTTACTAAGCATGAGTATGTGCTTCAATACTACTAAGTATAGGTGTTATATACCATTGATTACACTTGCAGCTTGTAAGACTTTTTTTTTTACCCGTGTTACCCATCGACTAACCTTTTTTCCTCCAATGTATCCTCCAGCAGCACCAAAGCTCTTGGTGAATGTTCCCATCATGATGTCAACATCTTTGGGATCCAGGCCAAAATAGTCCACCACTCCTCTGCCGTTGGGGCCTAGTGCACCAATACTGTGAGCCTCATCCAGGTACAGGTAGGCCTTGTAGCGCTTCTTCAGAGCTATGACCTCTGGCAAGCGTACAACAGATCCCTCCATACTGTAGGATTTAAAAATGTGTAGGTGTCAATGTGTACACATGCAAGCAGTGTCTATTTTAGGGCTTGATGTATTTGCTTTAGAAATCCCAATGGAAATGAAACTCCATTAACAATGCATTAGTAAAGGGCGTTGAGACACACAAGCAGTTTCTCTGACAACCATATTGATCAAAAGGATTGATTGCCTTTACAGCATGTACCTTCAAAGAAAGAGGGAATACATTATGTCTACAAGAGAGTTGGAACACTTTCAAAGTGCAATTATTGTACTTATTTAAAGAACGTGACATCACATATTATTATCCAGGGATTATACAAAAGAAAGAAAACTAAGCCATATTAATTTCCTACTCATATTTCGTCCCAACAGAGAATATCCAGTCTGCAACATGACTCATGGCAGACTTAGTACTTTAATAACTTTGCATCGTGAGCATAAACAATGTCATTAAATGATATAGTTAAATATAAAACAATTGTTTTTTTTTTGTTTAGACTTTTTTCTAATATGTAAAAACACTGATTAAATCAATGGGACCTCTATGTACAGTTAATATCATACACCATGTGGCAGTGTGTGGAAACAACAAGCATTAGACACTGACAAGATTATGTTGTGCATACCTGTATATACCTTCCACCACAATAAGAATTTTCTTCCAGGGTCGGTGGGTTCGAGGCTGCCCGTGTACAATAGCGTCTCTCAGCAGCTTTTCAAGGCTTTGCATGTCTACGATGCAAACAACAACTTTCAGTTTCAAGTTGTTTAACTGACCCACTGATACTGACAAATGACATTTCTGATCTAAAGACAAATGACTTTTGTCAGCAAATTAAAAAAAATGGTTTTCTTCAGTAATGCGAGAACTTTATTAATTAATAAATGAGCATCAATATTTTATTATCGAGCTTTGATCAATGCTTCTGAGCACTGAGACCATTTCCTCAGTTGAATGTGAACTTGGATAACTGTGAGTCAGGATCTTTGATGTCTTGTGTACTTGTCCTGAACTGTAAATTCTTACTGCACCCACTAGAGAGATGAGATTCCACACAGTACATAAGTCAAACAGATAAAGGAGCGAATGCAGAACTATGTAGAAATAATTGAGCAGGTGTAACATAGCATTTGGATTTTGCAATATGCTGAAACATTCACACACACCAATGGTAAATATATCTAATAGTACAGAGATTAGCTCATGTGTGACTAATGCTGTTCATTTTTATGATTATTAAAGTTCACTCACTGTTGTGTTTGAAGACTCTAATTGTAGAGCCAGACAGGCGTGCCCCGAGCACCAGAGATGCATGATTCAGCTCGTCGCTGAGGATCAGACAACCCTACCACAAAAAAAAAGGGAAATGTAAAAACATGTCCTTTTCACATCACAATTATGGATGTTTTAGCAGGTTGATAAGGAGATTTCATTCTGATGCACTTTTTGTTAAATTAGTGAAACTTCTCTTTACAATCCGATAGCAACCAATTAGTTCGGCAGTTTCGCATTAAAAGGAAGAATATTAACCATCTGTGGAAGCTATAAAACGCTAAAAACATCAGCCAAATCTTCTGGGCTTGTTACATAATACATAATTATGCCACAGTCCAGCGCAAGCAGAAAAGTGACAGCCATAGTAAAGAATTTATAAACCCTTGTGACAGCCTTGTGTCAGGAAGTGCGTTTCTTTGACTC
Source organism: Parambassis ranga (assembly GCF_900634625.1). Classification (NCBI taxonomy): domain Eukaryota; kingdom Metazoa; phylum Chordata; class Actinopteri; family Ambassidae; genus Parambassis; species Parambassis ranga. Next base: position 8,945,855 of record NC_041043.1, read on the forward strand.
ACAAGGAACACTGATATGCACGTCAGCTCAGATTTCGACATCCTGTTCAAGTAACATTGTCAAGGAAAGAATAGAAAAAGAACAGGAATGTGTGATTTGTTGGGGTTAGAATTACAGTGACTGAAACTTCTTTCAATATTTGCTGTACTACGTTTTGCACTTTTAACTGTATGGCTTATGGCAAAATGTCTTATACAATATGTTTTCATTTTAACTATCTGTGCGTGGCTCCTAAATTTTCTTTATTTATAAGTAGCCATGCCTAATACTTGAAGTATTTCCCTAATTCACATATTCACATGCTATATCTTGGGTGTTATTAAAGAGAAGAAATGCTGAAATAATACTTTAAATATGTTATTTTTGTTCTTAAAACTATGCCACATGTTTTTAATTTTAGAATTTCACCCACCTCTATGGGTAACATAAACACATGTTGTAAGTAATCAAATAAAAATATAAACTGCATAATACACAGAAACGGGACAAGAAGGAAGTGAGCAAGTGAACAAAATTCTTCACCTTCCCAGTGAGAGCAGGAATATTCATGGAGTTGGTTGCGAAGCCCATTCCAAAGGCCATGGCTGACTCAACGCCCAGAAACCTGGCAACCAATTGCTCCATTTCCTCGTGGATGTCCAGGTTCCCTGAAAATATGAGCAACTCTGTTAATAATAATACTTTACCTCACCATATTGAGCAAAGGTAAAAAGATTAAAAGTACAAAATGAGAAGCTAAAAATTTGTAAAAATTTGTTTCAAAGTTCTCACAATATATTTCTATTATATCTATCACTCATCTTTCATTTCTTTAAAACCACCTGAACCGCTTTTGATGTATTCTGAAACTGCTGCAAACGAAAGGCGGCACAACTCTTTTTGATTCATCAGAAAAGAAGTGCCCTTGAAAGCAATCACAATCCACCGAAAGCCTCTGAAAGAAAACTCCTTCTTACCAATCTCACAGCGAGTGCTGCCCACTCCAGCTCCATACATTTGTGTGGCTTGGACAGCAGCATCAGCACAAGTTCCAACGTTCTCCGCGAAGCCGAGGTAATTGTATGAGCCCATATTGATAACATCCTTGACCACTTTGCCAGTGTGCCTTAGAGAAACAGAGAGTGTCAGAAATAGAAAACTGGTACCTATACTTCAGGCTAATACAAACAATTAGTAACTTCAACACATACATCTTTCAAGCCTTTTTAGTCACAACCCTTCTCTGCTCAAAGCTGCACCTTTACTGCTACAATTGTCATATATAATGATTACATTTGATAATTAACTGTTCTGAAGCGTACGATCTAATTAGATAAATCGGGAAAAATATGAAGTGACTGTGTTGTGCTTTTCCAATTTGTATTAGCTGTAGCACAAAAATTCAGTACGTTTTCTGTTAGTGTGTGTTGTTGTAGAATTCATAATACTGCTAACATTTTGTTTGTTTGTTTATGAATGATTTGTGGTAAATGATTCTTTATATCTTGAATGACGAGTATCTTACAGCATCTGACAGATACTGATGATTTCAACATAGCCATTTGAATAATAGCTTACGTCACTCTCAATATCAGAAATACAAGGTCAGTGACTTCAAGTGTAAATCAATGACAGAGAAATACAAACATCTGAGGAATAAATTACACCTTGGTTCTAAAGAAACCCTGTAAACATGCAGGCAGCAAACCACAAGACCTCAAAATCTCATACAACTTACTCAAATGTCCAGTTGTAGTTGGGAGAGACTCTCTCTACCAAGTCCATCTTAGCACCAGGGACGCTGCAGATTGGCCGGTTCCAGTTGTCTCTGATCCTCATGTACAAGTTTCTGGTGTAAAAATTTTCAAAATCTTGATAGAGGGGCACAAAATCCTGTAGAGAAAATGGAAAAGCTTACACTGTTTCTTCATGTCTTCTTCACAGTCCTTTATATCCAAAAGGAGCCTTTCTTCTGTAGCAAAGAAGGCCAACAGTTGATTTTTGACTGTTGAACCAGACATAATAGGTGTGACAGACAGCAAAAATAAATACATGAAACATAGTTCAAGTAACATTAGTAGTAGCAGCAATAAATACGTTTTTAGTTTTAATCTGCATTGGTATTTTAAACTGAGGTTAGTACGACTTACTTTCTGTTCTTCTCTCTCACGAGCCACATGGCACTTTTCAATGTTCCAGTGACGGAGGAAGTCTCGGAGGTAGCCGAAGATGGTGAGGATGCCATAACCCATGTAGGTGAGAACAGCAACCAGTAGAGGTGTCTCCTCAAACGATTCCACAAATGGCTTTTTATACAGGCTGGAATTATGTGTCACATTTTGATTCTAGAGGACAACAAAGCAAAAACAAAGTCATTATTACTTCACAAAATAACAAAGACCAAAGCTAAGCCCAAGGCAGAGATTAATAAGTGTTTGTGCGCTTGACTGGGGGGGGGGGGTTCTTCCTTAAAAAGGTAATGGTTTTTCTATGCTTGAGATCTGTTTTCTCATTATATCTGCCACAGCATGTAGCTGAGCAAACTGTGAAAGAAAGCAGACCAGACCAATCCAGTATAAGCTGGGCACAGTCAAAACAGCAGCAGGGCTGATTTGTTAAAACTGTGTTTTTCCTGGAAAGAGAGTTAGGAAGCTAATAAGGGGCCACAATAGGCACAAGCATTCATGGGGAGCCAGTCCTGTGCCCCTGTAGGCCAGTGAGCAACAAACTGGCCATCAATCCAGGGTTCTAATTCATTGAGTTTTATGAATAGCATTATTGATCTTGGATTATGGGACCATATAAATGTGGTCACACATTGGAAATGCTGCAAAAAATACTCATAAAACTGAGTAATTTCAAACTCAGTGATTTTTATTTGTCTACAAAACCTACACGAAACCAATGAGGATGGTCACTCATTACAGCCTCAGGCCTGAAGCTTAGCAACCATACATCATGTGACTGGTCATGCCCTTCCAAGAAATACCTCCAAGCTGGGGAAATTGAGAGCACTGGAGTGTGAGTGTGTGTGTGTGTGTGCATGTGTATGTGATTGTGTTTGTATGTGATTGTGTTAAACCCAGTCAAACAGGTTCATAGAAAATGAATTGAAAGCTGCTTAGTAGCTGTGGTTTATGGAAAATGTGAGAATAAATCAAATTCATATTCAAATACACCAACCGCATGCCACAGTAGCTACACACAGTTTGCCTGATCAGAATCAGAAATACTTTATTAATCCCAGGAGGAAATTGTCTGATGTCATATGTGCTTAATCTTTTATATCTGTGGACAAACACAGATGGAGACAAGACATGCCTATGCCATTTCTTTACAGTTTAGTGTCACACAAACTGTCCCAGAGGACTCAAACTAGTCTTTTGCCATCTGGTCTTTCACATGCTTGCTCTGCAGCGCAATAGATGATGATCATATTACATTGTATACACAATAAGAAAAGCTCATGGTGTAAGCACATGGTGTAACGTTCCACATCAAACACAACTAAGTAAGTAAGTGAACAAGTCCTCCTCCTGCTAGATGCTGACTAAATGCATATATCATTTTTACTGACACTTGTGAGACTACTTTTTCCTGCACAAATTCTGTTTCTAAATAAAAACAGGTATTATGGGTAGAAAACTTTTACAGTGATCTATAACTGAGACCCAGGCTTACTATAAAAATGTTTTAAATCGCACATTTGTTTTGTGGGTATTTGTCAAGCTGATTTAACAAACATTAATGGTACAGCATAGAGAAGGACTTCTCTTGCAGTCTGATTCCTACTGTAAACACTGGGCCTGTGTGTCTCTAACCTTCCTCTTTTAAAGAGCAAGCCCTCCACATGACAATAGAATGTGATGACAAGTTTTCACTAATGTTAGCAAATCTAAATAGGCAGAATCTGATCAGTGCTGTGCATCATATCACACTGTATTGTTTCACATGCTGGTCTAGTTCATCTCAGAGATACTGCATAAGAATGATCCACTGTTAAAAGTCCTTCATATAGATTAAGGTCTGTTGGTTATGGACCAAAGGGTTCTCTACCTCATCGATCAAAAGTTAATCAAAAGTTGCAATGTGATGTTCTCAAATCTAGAGGTAGAGTATTACTTTGAGGACTCATTGATTTATATATTTCTCTTCAGTGAAAACCAAAAGCACATGTATACTCCCACCTTTACTACTACAAACACACGCTCAAAAGAGGTTCCTGTGGTTTTCATTCCAGCTTGGAAAAGACCACACCCATTCATAGCCTGGAGACATTCCTCTCCTGGTAAAGTGTCATGTGAAAGCACTCCTGCCCTCCTCTCTGAGGTCTCTAAGGACACAGACGGCTTCGCTGGTTGGAAAAAAACACGCACCTAGGTCTTCTATATGTATTGGAGTGAGTGTAAACAGACCCGCCTCGTTTAACCCGACACACACACACACACACACACACACACACAAGTAAGAGCAGAGAAACAACAGGGTGTTAAATTACAAAAAAAAGTCACCACTACAGTCCTCCCTGATCAGATGGCAGCTATCTCTAAACAAGTTTAAACCGTATTGCAGCTTTCTCAACAGACCTCAACATTAAACAAAACCAAACAACAACTTCTGAAACCGAGTGATGACAAATTAAGTTTAAACTTTTAAGTTAAACACCGCGTAGCGAGTGAAAACAGCTAGCTTGATGTGTTGCATCGTGGGACACATTATGCTAGCTATAGGGCGTTATATAAGCTAACTACACAGCTATAAGCCAGACTAATTACATTACAATGGCAATTTACTCTTTAGTTCATCGTCATATGGCTCATATGGCATATGGAAAAAAACCTCCCGTACAAGAATGTGGAGTCGCAATGTGGACAAGCTAATTACAAATGAATAATTAAAAAACAAATACAGGCAAAATAATTACGTTTGCTCTACTGTGCTACACAACATTTGATGTTGGTCCTCCCCTGCCGAGCATTTGACGGTTGGGCCTTACCTTCTCCCTGGGGCGACGATACTTTTGTGGCTGCTGAAACAGGCAGTGGTTCTTCACGAAGCCATTTTTACTGGCTTTTCTGCCATTTGAGGTCCGGTGACAGGCGTATCCGTTAACCTGTTTATTCGCTGAGCTTTCCGTCATCTTCGCCGACCACTTATATCTTTGAATTTCCCGATTTAAAGTGGCTCAACTTGTATAACGCTGATCGAGGAGTCATGTATGAGCTGGAAGGAGACGGATTTTAACGCCCACTCTTGCGGTGACCCGCAGGAGCCTGCCGGAAGTCCACGCCTCTGAGTGTTTTCATTGGCCACCACGGTTACTCCATAACAAAGATCGTCTATTTAAACACGTGTACTAACGCTTACGTATTTTCCTCTCACCTGTTTGCTAAATAAAAAAAGAATAAAATGGTAATAAATCAGTAAACCTTCTCGATGGCAAGAGATTCTTACTTGATTTAATTTATTTTACGCGACAAAGAAAATATAATATATGAGTTTTGGGCAGTTAGATCCCACGATAACTATAATGGGAAATTTTTAGAAAACGTTATAATTCTAAGAATTTTCTTAGAATTTCACCACTAAGGGAAAGTCCTAGCGCTAAGAATCTTTGTGAATACGGCCCCAGACGTCTTTAGCATGAAACTGTATTACGACAAAGTAGTGGCACATTAATGTAGGAGCAGAGTGAGAGCTCTTACCCTACATCACCTTCTTTGCTGGGCGTCACCCTCTCCTTCAGCGTGGGACGTCCTAAAGAGCAGCCCGTGGAAATAACCTGCAGTAACCTTTGCTTAGGCGTGAATGGAACACCTTTTTTTTCCACTGTCTCACCTGAACAGGGAGGATGCACAACAAAGGTCAAGGCTATATGTGTAGAACAGGCTGTGAACGAGTTAAATATCAGATTTTTACTATCTCTCACATCTTTTGTCTGGGAGATATTTGAGGGAATTATGTGACCTGTGCTGGTGTTAAAACATTTGGGCATTCAGGCATTTTATCTGGGTTTAAAGTCAGGGCATATTCATAAAAGGTTTGCATACTGTATTTATTACATAACAGTCAGTAGGCTACTGACTTCCTGCTGCACTTCATGGCAAACACCTCCTCTGTTAAGAGTGCAGCAACAATAGAGTTTCCTGGAGTGACAGGCAGGAGTTCACAGTTTATCTCTAGGTTGTACTTCCTGTTCTTTTTCCTGTTTGGTAAATGTGTTCTGGTGAAACGTGCGTATCAGCACAGTCTGTGTTTTTGTGATTGCCCGTGCAGGACACCACCTGTATATTCTTCCAGTGCCTGCTTATTTTCAGTCAGTAGTAAAAATCAGCACTGCAGTCCTGCAATGCTGTTTCTTTTCTTCCTCCTAGATGGCACTGTTGGGCCACAGTAAGGTGGAGTCCAGTCCGAGGTTATGTGCTGGTACTGTGGGTTGTATAGTTCAGTGTAAGAGCCCATTGTTTTATTAGCTGTCGCCATCCACGATTAAGACACTAGATGATAACATCTAATGATCTGATTCTCAGATCAATTTTCAATCCTCTTCTCAAGGTTGTAACCTTGAGCGTGGAATAATAAAACATCAGTCAGGCCGGTGCTTACCAATGTGCACAAAGGCAGTTTAACACCCATCCCTCCCAAACCTGATGAAGGTGATAAGGATCCAGCTTTAACAGAATCAGAGGCAGGGTTAAAAGCAAAGACGACCTGCTTTCACTGATACAGGAGCATTAATGAGTGCAATCCATTTTGATGACACTGCCAGTTCAACATACTTCACATGAAATAAGCATTTATTTGTTCTTGACTAAAGAGAAGATTAAATATGTATTTATATGCTGAGGATGCCAAATATTATTGATCCGATGGGCTATAATTACTCATAATTAACTCTAAATGTGACCATCTACCTTTGTCAGTGTGATGTGGCTGAATCTAATTTCCCTGTGTTCTGATAAATATTATAATTACAGCCTCCGCTGACAAGGTTGTATGTCTCTATGGTTGATGTTCCTACAGCATATTGCAAATGGCATATTATTTCCTATTCACTGAAGAAGGCTTCCCGCTCTTTGTTGCAATTTCCCTGCTTTGATGTCATCTAATGAAATCATCAGGGAAAATCAATCTCTCCTCCTTTTCCAGCAGCAGCCTATTAAGACCCAACGCTAGGACAAGTCTCAGCAAGCAGCCATTTTTCATACTTCAGCGGCGTCTAAATGCTCAAGATAACAAATGATGAAATCACAATAGTACACAGGCAACCACGTAAATGAGTATAAACGAGCGCACTCATTGCTGGGAATTAAGCTCCTGCACAAACAGAGCATTTGCAAAAGTCACATCACAATCAGTGATCCATTCCAGTGCTCACTGATAGTCCCAGTCAGCTGTTGAGCACTTGCCTGGCTAGTTGACACTAAAAGGAGAATAATGGAAAATGGGATATGTTGCATCTTTAACATGTGAGCCAGCTTGCTTCCATTTAAACTACAGTTCTGCTGCTCCTTTTTTTTTTTTTAAATGAAGGCATCAGTCAGTCCCTGACACCGAGAAACTCCAGAGCAGTAAATGATGTGCACTCCCACCACAGTTGGGCGGGCTCAGCCGCCTATGTGTGGAGCGGGTAGGCTGCTTCCTGACTGACACAACCATTAGAGATTGTTACACCTGTCTAAATCTTTCCTTCCGTAAAAAGATTATCCACAGAGGGAGCCACTGAGGAGAGGATGGATTCTTCTCTCTAGGATACAGGTAAGGCAGGCGGGGCAAACAGACTGACAGGCACAGACTATTTTCCCAGAGAGCAGCAGACTCTGTCCGACTCTAGACTGCTCACATAATGATGAGTGAAATCTGGCCTGAATGAGCACAGATGAGGAACTAATGATAAGAAAGTGATTGAGTGACAGGGGAAGGATGGGATGTTCAGGTGTGTTTTTTAGAGCTGAACGTCAAATTTGAGAGATTCGAGATTTACAGAATTTGAGACTTTGTTGTCAAACTATAAATTCATAGTATGCACAAGAGTGAAAATGGACAGTAGGTCCACAGGGAACATGTGTGACACTTAAAAAAAGGTTACAGTTTTGGGTTCGATTTAAAAAAAAAGTTTTTATGTCACTTATTTTGAATTATTCTTACAATGTTGATGACTCAGAGGCGTATACTCATTGTTATGTTTTCTCCGCTCTGGCATCTTATCAATCCTGCCTTCATTCATCCCATTCTAATTTGTTGCCAGAAATTAATGACTCTTCTCCCTGTCGAGATAATAGCCATCTTTCCTCAAGAGTAAACTACTGGCAGAGCAGACTGGGAGAGAGGTGGCCTCCCTATAGCTCCAAGGACACACACAGGAATATAGGAATCATGCACTGTTGGCTGTTTTTTTTCCATATCTGGCTCGACCGCACACAAACTGTAAAGTTAAGTTAAGGAGATGCAGATTGCTGCTTTGATTTTTATCACTTGCCTTTTACAGCTATCAGGCCTTGTCATGTCCAGCTTGTTTCAGCTAGTAATGCAGTGTGGGATTGTTGGTGAAAAACTGTGCCAGTGACAGACAGGTGATGAAAAGTGGTTGATGGTGTGTATTTTTCAGCTAAATGAAAAGGCAGCGTCACTCAGAGCAGCAACCTGTGATACTGAAAGAGAAGAACAAATCTCATGAAGGCAGATAAGATCTCTCTCTCTCTCTCTCTCTCTGGCCACTGTCTTCAACAGGTCAACGGCAGCAGTGGGGAAAAATTATGAGCAAACTTATTGCTTTGCTGCCACAGAGGAAGAGGAGAAATATCACAGAATAAACCCAGCACTCCTCTGTCAACTGGAAGAAGTGAAAAGATGTGCTGCAACAACTCAATATTGTTTATTATTTCTGGGTTTGTTTCCTTGTGGAGTGAAGATAAGGAGCCATCCATCACGGTCTCTAGTCTGCGACCTGAGGATTCCATTATGGCCCAGCACAATATGTCCAAGGTTTACATCCAACTGCACACAAAAGCAACGCCAAAGAACCAATTTCCTTTTACCTTCATGAATAAAGGATCTCGTTCATCTTCCTCTGTGCACATTCATAAAGGCAGACAAGAAAGGAGTGGAGACCCATTATCAAGCTGTCCTCAAGCACTTCAGCGGGGTCCGAGCCAAAAAAATCCAGGCTGACCGGAGGCACACCTTTTCTCTTGTTCACAAATAGCAAACCTGCTGCACTGAACAGCTTGAACTGATTGTGTGTTATGTGTCTTTGTCAATGTGCTGGGACCCTTTCATTGCTGCCAATGTACAACAATCATGACTCCCCTCTGGGTCAGTTCCCCTAAGCTGGTATTTGTCATATCGATGTCTTCACACTGACACTCATACCAGGTCCTCACAATAAACCCCCGCTGTCCTTAAATCACCTCACACTGCTTTCCATCCACCAATCCAACCACTCAACATTTATTCACACACAGCTTGAGCCTGTTCTCCTTCCGTGTCATTGCTGCAAAGTAGATAACACATATCAAACAAACACGAAGATTCAGTGCGAGGGAAAATGAACGCTGAAGAAAATGACATCAGAGCAACTCAGAATCTTGGTGTTCTGTTGTTTCATTAGGAACACAGGGAGACTCTGAAAAACCGCCTCCTTTCCTCCATGCTGGTGAAGAATTGGTTGACTTTTGAGCGTGTCAGCTTCTCCTCACATGAGTATAGGTCAACAGTAAATCACATCAGAGCCACTTTGCTGTAATTGAGTGAGGGAACGATGTGCTTTAGCCTGTTTGCTCCACAGTTTTTCTCCTTTTCTAACAGGAGGGAGGGGAGCGATGCCAACTCTGATCACCAGCAGTGAGAAGAATGAATTGAAAGATTTAATCTGCACGATTATTTATGGCTGGTCTTTGTTTTGCAGTTTGTTTACACTCATTATTTCAGCCACTCATGATATCTGTTGATACATTTATAACCATAACTTGCAACACTTGTATATGTGTGTATTTGTTTAATTTATGATGTTGTTTATCCTCCTCTTATTACTTGGTTGACATAAAAGAGCCATTTAACACCAGAGTGAAAAAGTGCACAACATGGACACCAACTGGGAACATAAAAACTTACTATTTTGCTATGATTGATTTTGTTCTAGTGGCTTACATTATTAACAACTACAGTATACCTGTTTAAATAACTGACACCCAAAGTGTGCTTTTGCTCATCATGCCCTGATCTTTACATATGTTACTACAGCGACTGCAACCGATGTAACCTTCTCTGTCCAAAGCAAGAACAGCTTAAGGCTATAATTTCTCAGATGCTAGTAAAAGCCCTGCAATAAAACATAGCAATCAAGCCCAGAAGACTGCACTCATTCAGGAAAGTGTTACTACAAACACCGCCCACCGGAGACAATATAAATCTTGCTCCTATAACAACTGTCTGAGCCCTACTCGGGCATGAGTGAAAGATGGCATGCTGTAGTGATTTCTGAGTCCGCTGGGCTGTGTAATGCCACAGTGATTATTTTCCGAAGCCCAGGAAAAATAAAAACGTCAGGCTGCATAAATCATAATTAAATGGAATTAATAGAACCAGTTTTGGTCTAATCATTGCATAAATCGTAAAACCCATTTTTAGTTTAAAAAAAAAAAATTGTAACTACTCACACTTTGTAATTAATGGCTCCTCTGAATGCGTATCAAGCATTTAATCATCTATGTTAAGAGGCTACATTACTCAGGAAATTATTACAGTAATGGAAGTCTACTCTGTGCAAACTACAACAATTGGGACTTCCCACTATGTTGTTAATGTTTCGATCCTGCAAATCTGAGTAGTACTATAAAAACAAAACAAAAAAAACTGGCAGAAAGCAAACAGTGCATCTCATTTCTAAATTCGTAAACACATTTGTTTACTCAAACAGAAATACAGAAAGCCCAAATTACACACTGTATGAAATTTATTCCATTGGAAGTTAGGGTAGAATTGTAAAGCTGGCTTCAGGTTCCATCTTCCAGATCAGGTTTATACTGCTGTACATATAAGAGAACAAATATAGACTGCGCTTACAAAGACATGAGGGGCTTAAATAAAGCAAAGCTAAAAAAAATGAAGAAGGGGTACAAACCAGAAAGAGTATCTGCTGGGTTTAGTGGCTCTAAACCTTTAATATTATATGTAAAAAAAAAAAAAAACTAAAATCTATTAATTCATATATCACCAAACACTACCAGGTACATGTGAAATCACTGCAAAGCCCAGGGTTTTGTTTCGCTCCACTTGTCCGTTCATGTCCTGTTTAGCTTGACACTAAATACTAAAAAAAGACGAACAGAGAAAAGTAAATGAAAGTGTAAAATGTCTTCTCCCACTGAGACTTTTATATTACAAATTCTGCTTTACCCAGGAGAGGGTGCAGCAGCAGCTATCTCCTCATTTTCTAACATGTCATCAGCTGTCCTACAGGCCCCCCAGCTGCGCTCACTCCTTCCTGCGTTTCTTGTCATGGTAATCATCCTTTGAACGGTTGCTAGTGGAGGGTCTCTTTGAACCGCCGTGCTGCTTGGCTTGCTCCAAGAACTTGTCCAGACCGAAGGGATCCTCCTCAAACTGTACGGGCCCATCTCGTCTCTGGCTGTGGTCAGTACCTGAGAACTCCTTGTCCGGAACAAACCTGGTAACGGGTAGGAAAAGAATCATCAGTATTTACTGCAAATTCCACCATTGGTCATTTTATGTCATCTTTAAGGCTTAAACAATTTTTATAACACTAAAAAGCATCAAAGTATTTTGTTGCCTGAATTTAGTCAACAAAGTTTTAAACCTTCTGTTTTGCACCCTGTGGCAAACAAAGATTTCTAGAGGACAATGACAATCTGGTGATCAAACATATGGGACAGGCTATGGTCGGCTAGCAGAGGGGAGCAAGGCTGCCACATGGACAGGAGCTCCTGCTGGGACTTCATGTCTTTTCCCCTAAAATGAGGCTAGAATGACTGAAAATGTTTCAGGCTTTAGAAAGGGTTGGCTTAGAAAATAATAACGTTTCGTCCTCTTGTTGGTGACCTAATATGTTGTGAATATGTTTGTAAATACAGAAACAGTCAATCAAGAAAACAAATGTCTACCACAAAATATTTCAAACCCATTTAAACTCTTTGCAGCAATGTTGTCACACTGAATTAAAACAATCCATAGTACCTGTTGTTCTGCATAAGTGAGTCAAAGTCATCTGCATAGGTATCTTTATCGATGTTCTTGCTGGGTCTGTAGATGTTCGCGCCCATGTCCCTGCCACCGCGGAATGGCTGGTCATACACGTTGTACACCTCGTCTTCACCACCAGCAAAACCACTGTCCATACCCTGAAAAGAGACAAGAAAGAGTGATTTAATGGTACAACCTTAGTGAATGTGCTCTTTCATCTGGCCAATTGCTTCCTTTCTACACCAAGAAAAAATATAATATCTCAGTTAAGTGAATAAAACAGCCAGGCATCTATTATTTATGTTCTGAGGATTTCAATTTTTATCTCTCTAGAGACTTTTCCACTTAAACCCGACACTAGTGAAACTAACCTTGCTCTGATTAAAGAGTCGCTGGTCATACTGAGCATCACTGGAGGAACGAGGGTTAGGCTTTCCCAGAGCAATGAGCTCACTGATGTCCCTGTCCTGGTCCCTCTGCAGCTTCGACCTAGGACAAAGAACAAGATTGAGCAAAGGATCCACGGTGGAAACAACAGACAACCACAGCAATGAGATAATATCTGACTGTCCCATTAAAAAGAAAACACACAATAGTTTAGCATCGTAGCATCGACATTGGAATTGGTTCAGTGCTGTGACAGGATATGAGTTTTATGTAAACATGGAGGGTACACTATAAAATCATATTTCCAAACAGTACTAGGATTCTGCCTCTAAAGCTGCATTTAAGGCTGAAACACAGCTGTATAAAATGTTAAACTTTTGCACTGAGTTCTTGGTGACTTTATCTTGATTGTCCTTCAGCAAACAGCCATTTCAAAGTTAAGTGAAAGGTAATTTTAAGATAACAAGGTCTCTGCATTTTGACAGCTGGAATTGTGATTGTAATGAGCTCTCCTCTGAATTTCACTTCCCGCGCTCCTCCAGGGACCCACAATTCCATCAACTGACAACTGACACTGCACACAGAGACTTCACACACAAATACACACTGATTGTGCATCTCATATGCACAAACAGTTTGGGGATTTTCGCAGACAAGGAACTCTGCTGGATCCTGCTGTGTTAGTTCAGTATTACGGCTGGCCTTATGAATGATTCAGCAGTGAGGCGTGCATCTGTGTGTGTGTATACAGAGGGGAAGGAGTGGGTGAGTTCACATGTGGTGTGTTTAAAGTGCGTGTCCAGCACCTCTTATCAGGAGCAGCCCTGGAAATGTTCCGGTCGTGCTGTCTCTCTTTCCTTCTGTCATGACGGATCTCGTCACGCTCCCTGGCCTCGCTGTCCTCGCCACCTGCAGCATGAGACAGCGGGGAAATAGACGGATGGAAAGGCGGAGAAAGGTTGTGAAGGGAAATTTAAAAAAAAGAGAAAGAAAGAATGAAAATCAGACACAGATGAGGTGGAACAGCACAGAAAGGGTGGGGGAAACAATGAGAGAGAACAGGTAGGTTCAGTAAATTTGTTATTACTTAATTTTATTTTCCTGTCTCCAAATAATCATTTAAAACACGGTCAGTGGGGGCAGAAACCTTTAAAGAACTACAGTCTTTTATCTTGCTCAAAAACCTTGGACTCATATGTGCCATACAAGCTAGGAATTTATTGTATTATTCTTTGGGACTCACCTTTGTCGCCGTGACTCTTGATGCCAGCTCTGCGGTCTCGGGCCATTTGAGCCAGTTCCCTGAGCTTCTCCTCTTTCTTTTCCTTCTCCTTCTGAGCCATTTTCTTCTCTACTTGCGCTCGCATCTCCACCGCCTCTCTGGCCTAAATACACAAGAAGCATTTAAATATCAGCATTAGGTTCATACTTTAAGCAGTGTACCATTCTCATCCACTTCTGATGATTATACATTACCTTTCTATCAGCAATATAGAGAGCCTCGGCCAGCTTGGCAAAGTTTTCATTAATGTGAACTGTTTGTAGACCCCTTCCATCAGCAGCCAAACGTTTGTCAAGTGGAATGGTATAGCCCTGAAAGCAACCAAGCACATCAAGAGTGAAAAAAAAACACGAGCAGGAACAAATAAAAGTCAAATAGATATCAAAATTTCTACAAAACAAAACAAACCGAATGGTCATGTTACCTTTGCGTTCTTCCAGTTAGAGATGCAAGGAGGAATCTTCCATTCCTGCTGCTCTTTGACCGTCATCTACAACAAAGACATTCAATCAAACACTGTGCCATTAACCCAATTTTGTAGTGCAAATCAGAACATTTCTAACATTTCGGTCCACTCTACCTTTCTGCTTGGAGAATGCATGACAGGAGCAGGGGGAGAAGGAGGTCCTCGAGGAATTTTCTTGTTAATTCTGTAACACACAATTATACACATTATAACTTCTATTGAAGTTAATGACTTTTTACTTATGAAATCACTTTTAATAAGTATTTACTATATTAATCACAACTTTATATGTAATAAGTCTTCACAAAGACAGAAGCACCTTGAACATCATCTTGTACATCACTAAACATAGCAAATTCCCTTTACTATCAAACAAACAGGCCATCGGGACATTGGTTCATGCTTCTGTGACACGTTTACTTACTTAAAACGTGGAGGTTCCATCGGATCTTTCTGCATTTCGACCATGCGGATCACCCTCTGTTTGGCACCGGAATTAAATGCCACACCCTGCTGGGATGGGGTGTATCTTGGAAAGGAGAAAATAAGATATGTCAAAAGGCATTAGACTGTACCCTCAAACATACAAATATGTAGGTGAAAAGAAAGCTGAAATTATGCTGCTGGGTTTAATGGCTATTTTAAATCATTGTTAAGAGCTAGTGTTGAATTTGCATTGTGCAAAACTTGCATTTCTTTTGTTTTCTCAGCAGTAGTAGAAACTTACTGAGGCTGGAGTTTTGCGTGCCATTACACAACATAACATAATGAATAATGCAAGCATTGGATGTTGGTGGCACACAAATTCATGTCATTGTGCCATAACTTTTACTTTAAGTGCTGCATCAAGAAGTTAATTATTCACAAAATTAAAATTTCTTGAAAAAAAAAAATCTATCGTACACCATTAGACATCTGCTAAAACCAATTTAGCAGATGTCTATTAGCTATTCTAAACGTCCTACCTCTGTACATAGAACTGCACATTCTGTACATAGAACTGCACATTTTGCTTACTCTATTTTATTTTTTTTTTCCTATTGTTTATTCGTATTTTTATTTATTCTTATGCCTAAGTCTACTGTTTATTTTTTTTTATCTTAATTTAGTTGTGTATAAAGTCATATGAAGGGAACTCGCAAAGTAAGAATTTCATTGCTCAGTGTAACTGTAAAGTGCTGTGCATTTGACAATAAACTTCTTGAATCTTGAATCTCTTGAATCAAGAAAATGTCCATGTGGCTACTAAGACAATATTGGGGGTTTTCACTGCTGAAGTGAAACCAGTGACAAAATCAAATCAAACACATACCTGATATACTGCGCAGGGGCCTGTTTATCTGCAGCTCTAACAGGCATAGCAGCAGCAATCTTTTGAGAAACCTGCTTTTCCAGGGCGGCACGGGTCTTCTCTGTCAGCTACAGAGGACAAACAGCAATATTTATATTTAAATGCTTTTGTATTATTAATGCATTAAACTGCATGTAACTCAGGCAAGCCAAACAATACTTAGATTGTTAGTGCACTGTGCCATACCTCTTGTACAGCCTCTTCATCAGGCTTCCTTAGTCCTGGTGTGTCTTCATTAAGAACCTCCTTTGGTAGCAGATCAGTGTACTTACTGAAAACTACCTATAAAATAAATGATGAAAAATATTTAGAAAAAAATGAATAAAGTAATGCCCCTTTCCCTACTCGAACGATCTCTTCAAATTTGTAATTTTCAACAATGGATCTTTTATTACCATGCACACAAATGGTGGCATCAGAACAGGAGAGCTTTTTTGCCTGTAATAAAATGTGGTCATACCTTATCCTTTCCCTGTCCTTGTCTAGCGATGGCATCATATTTAATCTTTCCTTCAGCATCCACTTGCACTGCCAGGGCATTGGATGTCTTCTTCTTCCTCCCCATCTCCAGAGGAAACTGGGCCACATGGATTTCTGGGAAAGCGCCTCCATCTCCAAAGTCCTGCAAAAACACAGCACAAACTAATCTGGATGACAATAATAGATCAATAATAGGTATCCCCAACCACCAAACAAAATGACCCACGTATTAGCAAATACAACTGATTTACCTCAAGGGCGCGAGGCACCCAGCCTTTTCTGTGTCCGTACGGAGGTGGCTCTCTACGGGATGAAACCAAGGCGGTAGAATAGGACTTCTGTGCCCGGAGTCTCTCCTCTGCCTCCAGCTGGTCCTGGGACAGCTGGGTCGGCACCGGCAAAAAGCTGGACAGAAAAATAAGAAGGCACGTTGTGTTGTAAGTGTACGTTTAGCTAATGTTAGCCGTTGCTGACAAACGCTTTGGCGTTGACGAGTTATATCAGCACTTAGTGGTTACATAATATGATTAAAAGCCACAAAACGGTCAAGCCACACACCTATTTAGTAAAACAAAATATCAAAATAGAAATCTACATTACAACCACACGACCTATAAATACGAATAGTGAATATGGATGCGTGCTACCAAGTTAGCTTATGCTAAAGGTTTAGCCTTAGCTGACGCTGAGTATAGCTTAGCTTTGGTAAATAGAGGAAGCGAGGAAAAGCCAACAAGGAAGATCTAATAAAACAAATCGGCGTTAGTTCTATATTATGAAACACGAAGTGAAATAGGTCCGTGATGATTATTTCGTAAATTAAAAAAACACAGGGCCTTGTCGTGGAACTCACCTCATCAGAGACATTTTCCCTTCTTCCGTAGCAACGAACTGCGCATGCGCAGAGACAGCATAGAAATGAACAGAATAGATCAGAATACATGGACATATACACGTTTATATACAGAATAGAACAGTATAGAATAGAACAGAATAATAACAGAAAAGACAGTAGGTAACTTATGCAACGTTGTACAGAGGGGGAAAACAAAAAAAACAGAAGTTTTTTTTAGTAAGAACCGCTTATGAATTTTATAGTTTACTTTTCAAATGAAACATTACTTAGACTTAACTGATTCATTACTGCTGTACCAGTCCCATTTAGGCATAAGTGTTTCACTAAATACTAAAATGAGGAAGAATATAAACGCTTGAATAGTAGAATTATGTAATATCATTTAAGAGACATTACTATTATACAGAATTTCTTTCTTATGTATAAGAATTTCTTTCTTCTGTGTCTTTTTTCTCCATGTGTTTCTCAGAGGAGGAGGCGGTCTGTCAGTCTTTCAGCAGAGACATAGTTTAATGTGACACAGGGTAAAAGGACACGTCAAAGGAGATCAATCACAGGCTGTGGCACAAGACAAGAAGGCTTTTAATAAACCCAATCATCTGCTTGCTTTTCTCTTTTTTAATGTGCCTGGCATTTGGCATTGAAGAGCCCTACAACATCCTGTTTCCACTCCCTGGACATGCTGGATCATGATTACTGATGGAATGGGCTTTTTTCCATCACTCAACTGAAATATCCCTCTGGGGAGTTAGAGGTACTTGAGATTTAGACAAGGAGTGTGTGTGTGTGTTTTTTTTTCCTGAGAACGATTGGGGTAAGTTGGAAATCAGTTTTGGGGATAAATTTGTCACATCACTTCAAACAGCAGCTTTTAAGATTGATTGACTGTCTTTCCCAATGGTGTCCTCTGAATGAAATAAAAAACTCTGGTATAAGTCTCTTGAGTGGGCTTTAGAATTAGATGAAAGACTATGGAAAAGGTTATCTGGGGGAGAAAAAAACAGCCTTTAATGGAATATACTCATCAGCTTTATAGACCACAATATGAAGGAATGTTTTTCATTCTGCTCATCATGAGGCCAGACTGACAATGGGAAAGAGCGTCCACGTGATGCCAGCCGTGTTACTTAATTTGGGTTGTGACAAAGGGCTTTGATGCAAGCCGACATGGAGGTGGCAGGGCTACCGGCTGTGTGGAGGCTCCCAGTAGTGTGTGTGTGGGGCTGAGGAAGGAGACACATGCCCCGAGACTCCTCAGCATATCAGTGTCATGTAGGGCATGACTGATGAGGGAAAAAAAGGGGACGTGAAACTAAAAGACAGCAAGATCAAAGGACACAAATGCAGTACATAGATAAACCTCACTCTACTGCATTTATTCAGACTTACAGTGCATCACACAAAGTCATTATCATGCAAGGAACTGCTGTGATTATAATGTCCTCTGTGAAGCAATACAGAATGGTGCTGTATAAATAAACCTTGCCTTGCCTTGCAAAGTCACACCATTTAATAAAAGACAAACAACACAAATTCACAATCTTTTCTCTGCAGACAATACATCATGTTCACCTCAGTAGTCAACACAGAGACACAGGGAGTACTTTAAAACTTATCAGTTGCTTGTGCTATGGAACGAAAAGGAATATTTTCTCTTCCTCTGCTCTCTGAATTTTGTAGAGGAGCTGTTCTCAGAGATGAGCTCCTCCCTGCTGGAAATGATTCATGTCACAATTATTAGAAGGTAAATACTGGGAGGAGAACAGGAAGAACTTTTGGCTAAGAGAGAGACACAGAAAGAAAGCAAGAGCCTCGTGGCTGCTCATGGGGAGTGAAAAATGAAAACAACTCAAAGTGGGTCAGACTGCCAGGTCCTATTCTGGTGAACGCGCACACGCACATATGCATGCATAATCTACACACGCACACGTATAAATTAATGTTCTCAAGAGGATGTTTACTCTTTGACAAAGCAAAGAAATGCCGTTGCAGCACTTTGTTTGTTCGTTGTTGCACCGCAGTCCTCCACCTGATCTCACAGTTGGATGTGGTAGCTGCTTTACTATGTGTCACCTTAGATTTTAGATGGCAGGGAGATGGTGTTGAGTGAGAGGAGTTTATTTCCATTCACGCGTAACCTGTCAAATACGGTTACACACTAGATGTCAATTCTGTTGCCCTCTGCAGCTGGTTGATGAAGGGAATCAGTTTGAATTACACGGATGTGCTGAAAACTATCATGCATAAATCCAGGAGATAGGTGTGAAGAGTCTCTGGTCAATTGTGTGAGATCATTTTCTACAATCTGTACATTTCTTGGTAGTACAGTAAACTATTTTTGAAACACAGAAACACAACAATGAAAAAAATAAATAAATAATGAAACATGTTGTTTGGCTATTTTCATAGCAGCCAAATTGTCCTTAACCTTTAACTTTGACCTTTCACCCAGTGTTGTTGAAGCCAGAGGCAATGTTATATTAGAGTCACTTCTGCTCCTCTTGGCCAGCATCAGGATGAAGTCCAGAGAAAGACCTGGCTAAGCAAGGTGAGCAGACTGTCCGAGGGCAAAAAATAAACATTAAGCACTACATGTGGAGCAGCCGTGGGAGCCATGCGGATGAAGAGGTGATGCCTAACATGGTCCTATCTCTGACTTAATATTTTATTCTATTAAAACAAACCCTGCTTATTTCATGGACACAATTAGGTCACACATAGCTACATAAGATTGCATGATTGAGTGCTTATGGCAACACAAATATACACAAAATTGTCACCAGCATGAATAAAACCTTCTTTTGCATCATTTCAGTGGCTAGGCAGAACAATCTATTAGCCAAATTGAGTATAAATCACAGATATTTAAATCTTTCAGTGGCCTGATAAAAAAATGATGCCCCAATTATGTATTTGTTTAATGGCATGTGTCTTTTTTTCAGATAATAAAGGATGATAAAGTGGCACAGCCATGTGTTTACTCACCCTCGGCTTATTGTATGATGAATGAACCTTGTCATGTAAATCGGATGCATCCTTATATTTAAATATTCACCACTAGATGGCAGCACCATTCAAAGAAGAGTTGTCAGTCATGTGCGTATATACACACATAAATGTTCACACCCCAATTTAAGCACACCCACTTTCACAAATGACAAAATATGCCTGCAGGTGTTTCCATGACTCTGAGCACTAATACACTGCATCTGTTATGCATGAGAAAGACACAGACACTTACATGACAGGATGATGTGGGCTACTGTATATATGTGTGTGTTTTTTGTTGTATTTATTTTTTATTTTTTTTGGTGAAAGTGCTGGTGTGCAATTCTGTGTGAGTGCCAGAGAATGCATTAACTGAAAATGAGAGAGGGAGCCAGCAGTGGCCAGTCAGGGCCTCTTTAGATCATCAGGCAGGCTGTCTGAGATACTATTGCCACTTGTGTTGTTGGACTTTTTCCAGCTTGGATGGTGTGCATCCCATCCAGGGGGCTATAGGAAAGGGGAATGGGCTCTCATCAGTATAAGCAGTCCCATCATCGGCGTCCCACTTTGGAGAGGAAGTCATTAATTTCCTAATCACACAAAATGCTTTGTCATTTGGAGAGAGGTTGTTGCGAACAAGAGCTAATTAAAATGCTCTCAGCACACACGACAGCCTTTTTTTTTAACACAATTACTCAGCCATGCTGCTGTGTGTGTTCACATAAACAAGAAGGCAGAGCTGCTCCCTGATAAACCCCCATTTCATGCCTTTGCACACGTGCTGCTGGTGCTTGGCGCCTCCTCGTTGATCTGACCTTGAGAACGGGAAAGGGGAGATACAGGCAGCGCTAGCAGGAGCAGCGGCACACAGGGCTTAATCTCCAGAGCATGTTGCTCGATGAAGAGTGCTGATAGTGAGCAGCAGCAGCAGCAGCGTCTCCAGCAGTGGAGATATGTATCGCTCCAGATTTTAGAGAGAGCCCTCGAAGTGAGGCAAAGGATTTAAAAGGCAACTTTAAGCATCTGCTGTTCAGCCTCATTTTCTGCTCCTTTTTGGATGTTCAGCAGAGGTAGCACAAATATGTTGGCAAGGTAGACGAGTCTGAAAATCAGGTTATGTTGCGCTTGTGGTTCATGGGGAGAAGTTGTTATAGGAAATGTTTTACGACAAAGAAGTAGAAGGAGCAAGATACCACACATCAGGTTTCCAATCCATCTAGATTTCAGACATCTATTTGGTGTGTGTGTGCATGTTTGTGCTGTGATTCATCCATGTACGTCACTGCACACACACAAATTTGGTCAAAATTAGACACACCCACAGCTGTATGTGGGGCATATTACTGCCAGGCCTGCTGCACCCTCCAACCGCTGTCTGATTGATTAGCTGGAGCAACGTTGGCCCCTGTGCTTTCATCTTTATGCATGGTGGTTCCCAGAGGCCCCCCCACCCCCCAAATAATGTTCTTCCTTTCCTTTCAATCTCCATTTCCTCACCTCCTGCCCTCTCAACCCCACCCTTTAACTACCTCACCACAGGCAGCCAGTGTTCTGAATTGGACGGCATTATCATAATAAGCGTCAACAAGGTTTACCTAGGGACAGCTGCATTGTCCACAGCAACCAGACGACATGTTTTTGGTAGCGGGTGGTGCAGTGGGGCCACTCCACCCTAACTGCTTCCGACAGGTGAAGGAGACAGGAGGTAGAATATGCAGCTGCGCTCCGCACGTACCTGGTGGCAGATCAGCTGGCTTCGTCTCCTGAGGAGGAAGGGACACAGCTGCGGTAGTCAGGGTTCGTTCCACCTTGCAGAAACGGTATTTAAAGACATAATGTTGGCACATGAAACACAAGATACTCAAGCCCAAAACATGTGTGTTGACTAATTAGTCTGATCTTTAGATGCATTTATTGGAGCCAGAAGAAGTGATGGACACCATGCCCAGGTCATTTTTATTCAGAAAGTTGAAGCGAGGTCTTGTAGAGTTTTCTTGAAGACGTTTCTCCAAGCAGCTTCATCAACTGTTTGGTGGGGGAAACATGATTTATATGTGTTAGAGGAGCTCAGCGGGTGGGTCTGTAAGAAACTCACAAACAATAGATATAAATGTCTCCATACTTGCCTGTGTTGGTTTTGTAATGTCCTGGGAGTGGATGGAAGCTGCATTGTATGTGGTAGAACGATGATGTCTGAGTCCACCACCTGTGTTAGGTGAAGTTTTTTTTTCCAATCTAACATAGATGCTTCCTTAACACCTCTTTCAAACCATCTGTCCTCTCTGAACATGTGTGGCAAATAGGTAAACTTACCAAGAAGACTGTCTTTAGTCAGAGCCTCAGCCAACACATCATCATAGCATGTGCAGGTGAATAAGTCAAATATCCTTTTCTTTGGTTTACCAGGAGTTAGAACTTGTGATCATCAATTTTGTTCTCTCAAATTGCAGTGGACATATCTGTGGTCTGATCAGACCTGGAAGTGGAGACAGGATATTGATATCTTGTCATTCTGTCTATCTATTGGAGACAGGATGCTAGCAGTTGTGGTTAGCCAATATATTGGTTAGTCAATATTGTTTATCTATAAAAACATTGTTTCTACAGATGTATCATTTGAAAATGATGGTATCAAAAAATCCAAAATACGTGAATGTCGAGGTAGCAAAAAATACCCCTTAAAACCTTTCTGAATAGAAATTTGTGAGTCCATAATGTTGCCGGTCACCTCAGCTGAAACATTGCAAAAGTTTGATGGCAGAAGCAAATTTTCTTCATATTTATAACTTAATGTTGCTAAGATCACAGCAGTGAACACACTGGTGTTGTAAAACCTTGCACAAATTAGTCTCTTTAAACCTAATTAATACCTTCCCTATAACAGCTTGGGTACATCAGCACAATGGTTGCAGAGGGACTTTCTTATATTACCTATTCTTAAGGACTGGAAGGTGTGCAAGAATACTGGCCGACTACTGCATGTATTAAATATACTGTTGCCCATACAGTTGGAACAATTTTGTTTTCAAACACATTGACAACAGTGTATAATACTGTATATAGTGGGTTTTAGAGCTGGGCTGATCATCAAAAACTTTGTGTTTTGTTTCTTTTTAAATTAGGTTAAAATTAAATTAAATTAAATGATACTTGTGGTACCATACAGACGTGAGAGTAACATTTGTATTCTCTGGCGTGTTCCTAAAATGATTTCTTTAAAAGTGATGTCCACATTTTTTTCCACACATTTTTTCAGCCAATAGTAGCATTCTGTCAAAGGTATTAAATTACAAATAGGCCTTGACCAGAGAAGGCACACTGGACGGTGGGGGTGGATAGTCATTTACATCTAGGAGCCAGTCATGGGTAGCGAACCCAAATGGAACTGCCACTACTGTCTCCCCGTTGGTCTTTATCTGGTCTCTCTTTGAATTAGCGCTGTATGAAAGCAAACCCTAATATGGATTTTCAAGGCCTCCCTGCATAAAGATAGCATGGGCTCCACCATCCGACGCCCAGGCGAGGAATGGGGAATGTGAAAGATCACAGGGCATGCATTTCATTGAGCTGGCCTGCGCTGTGAATTAGCCATGCATGACAGTAAAATACAAGGCATGAAATTAGCTACAGCTCCCCTCCTCTGCGAGCTGTCTCCCCTAGACATCCCTGCTGTATGTACTGCTATATTTTTCATTACAAATGAAGTTGATTTGTTATTAGTTGCTGCAATGGGTACATACAGTACAATGCAATGCAACATCATTTGCTTTGCTACTAAAAAAAATGAGTAATGCATTTCAAATGAGTACGCACTGTACATTTTGATATAGCAGTAGCCGAGAGGTGTTCTTTGAATTATTTAACGAGAAGTTTGTTTTAAGTATGAAATTGTTTATGAGGGGAGAAAAGTAGAGCAAGAATGCCTTGAAATGTCAAGGTTTTCTGTCCCAACTGGTTTCCAATCCCTACAAATAACTGCTTAAAAAAAAAGAAAATATCACTCGATAAACTCAGACAGAAAAGATGAAAGAGCTTTCTGCAAGATTATGCATTGACTTTTTTTTTTTTTTTTTTAAAAATATGGAAACATGCATAGCTATCATAAAGAAGATCTTCAAGGACACTGACTCTGTAGGATATTTCTCCACGCATGACTTTCATTTCAGTCTTGGCTAGGTTTTGCTGAGATCAATGCACGTAGCTACACGGACTGCTTTGTGTTCCCATGTGTTGTATACCTACACCTGCTAGTAACATTCCCTAACCAAAAAAGAAAAAGCATGTCAATTGCGGCGCCCGAGGGAGAAAGGGAGTCACTCGACATTGACTCAATTGACCCGGCTCTCCCGCTGGATTGAAGTGTTTTTGGCTGAGTGAACAGTGTTTCAAGGTTATGGAGAGAGATGCAGTCAAACGTAATGGCAGCCTGTAATGAGTGTTTTCCTGTGGGATGGACGGTGACTTTGTGGATGGCAGGTGATTTAAGGCCAGAGGGGGAAAAAAGGATTAGAGAGCCATCCCCGAATTCAGACTAATTTAAACTGATAAAGCACACTTTGTTATTGCTTGTCTTCCCTCGTCTTAATATATTTTTGTTCCCAGTCTGTATGTGCAGCAGGATCCCCTTTTTTCTTCTATTCACCAACATATACAGCCCATTAATTTTCTTGTTTTGTCGTCCCTCCTTCTCTTCTATGTGATTTCATGTGTAGAAACATCACCCATCCTCACTTAGAAACTTTATAATATGTTAACATTTTAAGAGTTTTACCATGGTTGTATCACTACAGTGTGTCTTTGTGTGGCATTGTAGCCAAAAAAGGGTGTGAAGAAAATGGAACATTTTGTGAAAGTGTGGATTTTTAACCCAAACTGGAGGCATCCTGTGTGAAAACCTTTGGATGAGTTAAAGCCCACAACATCAGTGCCATCCAAATATAGCATAATCTCAATAGTAATGTGTCTTTTCAGAAATTATCATCCAGAAAGTCGTGAAAAATTGAATGTAGGAACTACTACTGAACTACACTCTGCAGCCATCTCACTGAGCAAAAGGCTTCATGCACTACTCTGGATTTTGTAAAGAAGAACTGCAGAGCACAGGAGAAGTATTAATATTTGATATTGGGGTTAACTGTCCCTTTAAGTAGGCTTGCAGACTGAGCACAATGCTTGCCTGAGCAATAAACTCAACTGGACTGTATACACATGCTCACTATCCACGACATATACATATAGGACATCTTTACATTAAAAACAAAAGGTCACTGCATGTGCATGATGGAATGGTGAGCACATATCCTTACATGGTTTAAGGTCATTCCACGCATAGAATAAGTATTCTCAGCCTATAAGCACTGCCGGCCAAAAAAAGTGATAAATCACAGAGTTGTGTGAAGTGGACACTTCATCAGGCTGTGTGTTTTCTGAACACACCCGCTGCAACACTGAAGCAATGAGTGCCATCACTTCCCCCCTCATTAATGTCACCACAGAGTGTGAGGGAAGTATAGAGGAAGAAAGAGAAAAGAATAGAAAGACAGAAGTGGGAATGATCAGCTAACAGAAAGGAAGATGTAATTTAGGGGTTGACATGAGATAATGGTGATAATAGAAGAATTGGAAGTGTCTTTTTTGGGGATAAGTTAACAGACTTAAAGCGATAATTCCTATAATTTAGGTTTTTATTCAGACAGTTTACATGGCCAAGCTTTGTGCCACAGAGTCCTGTATTCAAATCTGTGTATTTGATGTACAAGTGATTCAGTGTCAGCTCTGTTATTGCTATGACACACACACACACATACACACACACACACAGGATGTTGATGGACCATATGGTGTAGGGTCAATGACTCATAACACACACAACCTTGTACAGCTATCTTTGTAAGGGCATTCTTTGACATAATGTGTTCCCTATACCCCCCCACCCTACACCCTAACCTTAACCATCACAATAAGAACCTAACCCTAACTTAAATCTAATTCTAACCTTTGACCCTTAAATAACAATTTAAAGGGGTCTACAAATGTCATGGCTGTGCCAAAATGTCCTCACTTTTCAAAAATTTCCATATGGAGGTCTAACACTTATACTGGTTGTCAATAACATAGAGCTCCCTCACACACACACAAGCAGCTCAAAGTGTTTGACAGTCCATGAAATCTAAACCCTTAAGAAAAGAGAAACGTTTTAAACATTTTAACCAAAAGAGTTATAAATAAATATAACAATATAAACATTAAGGCACCCAGACCTGTTGTCAAAGTTTGTCAAAGACAAATGTGACCGGGTCTGTAAATGACCAATGAATGACAGAATGCTGTTCCTAATAGGTCAATATTGTGTATCACATGTCTGAAAACAACATGGCTTTAGAGACATCCCGCTTTTCAGCACCAATGTAAAATTCAATTTAAGTACAATATTATGTATATACCAGCTTATAATAATAATAATAAATATAATAATAATAATGTTTCAGACCTTATTTACAAATATGTAATTCTTTCCCTTGTTGATAGATAAGAAGGAGGTTTTGTCCTGCATATGTAGAAGCCCCCACATCTCTCTGTGTATATCTGCCTACAACGTCATGTTTTGCTCTCATCTGATGTTTTCTCCGGTCAACCTGGGAAAAGTAAGAAGCGACTTGAATTGTTGCATAAATTACAGGCCTCCAGGCGAGAAGTAGAGAAAATGAGAGCATGGGGAGTAGAGTGAAGCCCAGCTCTCTGACACAACATGATAAGAAACAAGGATTGTGTGTATCTAATCAAACCCGGAGTTGTAATGATGAAACTTAACACATGGGACTTATTGCTCTGCTAGGTAACAGAAAGCAATATGTGTTCATTATTTTATACTTTGAACAGGAGGCTCATTTCATATGGCATCAATTATCTGTTCATATAGCACATGCACTTAGTGGGATTGATGGATGTCTCAGCTTGAAAAGAAACACAAAGCTGATTAAAAACCAAGCATTTTCTAATGAACAATGAAAAAGAATTTTGATGACTCAAAGCTGCTGCTATAGAAAGAAGAAATACATTTTGTCCTTGTTCCACTGGAACATGGGTGATGAAATATAATAAAAAGATCTCATTTCATTGTTGCTGAAGGGCAGAGACACAAAGAGGTATAGGTGTGCTTCCACACTTCAGACCTACACAAGGTTGATCTTCATTCTAAACATATAAGGGAAAAAAATGCATGTCAATGCTCAAAGAGGCTTACTGATGCAATATTGTTTTGTTTGAAAAACACCTGGAGCAATTTCTTCACTGATCGCCCCCCAAAGCTCAGCGGTGTTTAAAATCCTGCACACCTTTGATCGACACGCATGATGCGTTTTCTCAGCCTCTCTAAACCAAGAGCGACAATGCATACTTGAAAACCTGAGGGAAAGGCAACAACAAATTAAAACACACACACTTTCTCTCTCTCTCTCTCTCTCTCTCACACACACACACTCGTGTCATCCTCTCTTGCTGCCTCTCGGAGTTTCTGTTTTTCTTTAAACAAAAATTTCCTTCCAGTCCCTCATGCTGTTTCACACTGAAGCAACCCAAGGCCTGTGATCAATGCAACCTTAATTTGAGAGCATGGATTATAATAGAGGCATTAGCGTGCATTGATTAAAGCTCAGAGGGCCAGTTTTGGTATGAATGGAGAGTCAATAGAAACATCGCTTGCAATGACAAAAACCTGCAGACTCCCTCCAAGCTACAGGCAGATTTAAATGTCAAGAAATTGCTTAATGTGAGTGTATCTTGACTGGGCCTTTACGTACAACCTGGTCTGGGTCTTCGGTACACGGTGCAGCAACTTTGAGCCTATGACACTCCTGCATTCTAGGCAAATGTAGCATCAATAACATGCAGTAGAATGATACTTATAAATGGGGTTCCTACTTTACAGCTGTACCTTACAGCCCATGGAAACACACACAGATGATACAGGAATAGTCAACACAAAGTATACCTGCATGCATGTCATCACAATATTTAACCCTCATGGACTGTTCGCAAACACTACCACTGGAAAAAATGAAAATCCAGTGCTGTGCAAAAACTAATAATGCAATAAAGTCAATTTTTTTACTGATGTTTGACATGACCAAGACTGTAATAAAGGTTAAAAAAATCCAGTCCACATTCACCTTTTCTATGAAAAATGAGCCATTTTGTGTGTTTTTTTCCAATTTTCAGCACCACCCCTTATAAAATTGGTGATTAAAGGGTTAAAATCCTGGGGGAAAATGATTTTTCACTACTGTTGATTAGAACTGAAGTTAATTAAAAGGTCTATGCAAAAAAAATTCAAAAAAATATTTATCTGATATATTTTTAAAACCGTTAAAGTTAGGGGACGTTTTTGTCCCGAACAACACATAAGGGGGTAAAATTTGCCCACAGTGTACTGTTGACCTATGAAAAATTTTAAAATCATATTAACAAAATGTATGTAAAATTAAGCTTGTTGAGCAAAAATGAATTTGTTCACATATTGACAAAGTTATGGCCAAAATAAAAAGAGAAATTCCTCTCAGAGGACAAAAATGTCCCGAACAGTGCATGAAGGTTAATAATACTTCATTAAAACCTGCATGAAAACTGATATTATTGCTCTATTTGTTCCAGTTCTGCACAGAGACAAACCTAATGTTTGGAACTATGGGAAATGTTGTTGTTCAAAAACACACTAATGCCTTAAAGAATCTATTTGTCTAAGACAGAGCACATCTATAATCTTTGGAAGCACAGTATGATTCAGCAGTTTTTGTAATATATATAAAACATAAATCTAGCATAAGTTTTGTTTTTTACCAATGTAGATGCTGTCCACCATCAAACTCGAGGTATTTGTCATTGGCAGAGAGGAAAACATCTCGTCTACGAGATGGACCAACTTCCCAGAAACAATTAAAGTCACTTTATTATATCAATACACATCTAAAATTTGCAGTTTTCCACTTAAATTTCAAATAAATGCATGTACAAATTACAATTGCCTCAGCAAGATAACACACATTTCTTCATCTCTGTAATGTCCTGTATCCAAACAGAGATAACAGACAGTTTGGTCAGTAATCGGATTAATGAAACAATCAGGAAATCATCATTAATTAATCGGCCGAGCCCAGGAAGGAGGCTATTTTTTTTATAGAAATGGAAAAAAGCAGCAAAAACAACAATAAATAGAGCCAATCGTCTTTATCGGTGAGCAGCACATTGCTCATCCACACCCTCTGCAGCCACTCATCCAACCCTAATTAACTCTCTGGAATTGGCTGAGTTTTGTTTCTTTTTTTCTTGTTTCTCTCCACTATTGACAGTGCTGGAGATTATGTTTTTTTTTTTGAGGCAATGATAATCTTGGTGTTCTGCAAGGCAAGGAAAAGCCTGTCCAGGGCAGTAGCATTTCCACTCTGCTTGCACTTTTTTTTGACTGTGCTGTGGTTGACAGACAGTCACAGATGAATATGATCCTAATCCTTGAATAATGGTGGTTAAATGACCATACGTGGCTAACAAGCTGAGGAATAGGAAGCCACTTGACCACAGGGAGGTGTATTGTCTCTCTTCTTTCCCTACACCGGAGCCCCCCCGATCTACCGCATTGTTGTGGTTTCCATTTCTTTGAAGGCGTAGTGTGTTCTTCTCTTCCTCCTCCTCCTCTCTTCAGCCCTCTCTTGTGAAGCGTGAAGTAATAGCAGTAACAGTGAAACTGCTGCGCTTGCTCCTTCATCCCCCTGTGGAGCATCTGGTTGGTTTCAGCTGTGTAGTTGCGAGAACGCACACCTCAGGCCCCGGTGTGAAACTTCACCCACTAACACACAGCGATGGCGTCCTCCAACAGAGCATTTTCATTTTCCGGAGCTTATGCTAAATCTGGCTCATTCAGCTGGAGGTGGCTGCTGGAGACAGAGAGGGAGAGAGAGAAGGTGGGAGAGGTGGAGAGGCAGGGATGTAAAAGGTGATATGAGTACATACAGGGCTTATGGGAATGAGGAATATGACAGAGAGATGGGATCAGGCAGGTGAAGGGGTGAATCGTGTTGTCATGTTTCACAGCAGCTCGGGGGGTAAAGGCTAATTTGGCACCCAGAAGGAAAAAAAAGGGAGGGAGAGGGAATGAAAATGAGGCTAATGTAGAGCGATATGGAGTAGACTCACTCAAACAGTCAAGTTCACTCATTCAGTTTTTTCCCACAGAGGACTAACGTATGAGATAGAGGCAGACAGAGTGGGTGGGAGAGAGATATATAAAAAAAAAGGGAGGGTGGAATGAAGAAGAGAAATATGAGCTTGGGGCATAAGTAGGGGTGTTACATCATAGAATTGTAAAAAGATTGGGTCAGGTGGGAGTTTGTCTCCTCTAGGATTGAATTTAAAATCTCTCTGTTGCCTTTTCTGTCTACAGCAACATCCCGCCCAATAACTCAAAGAGATTATTATCCCACAGTCCTCCACTGCCGGGTCAAACGACTTACTGTCTGCACCTCTAAGACTCCAGGATGGAGCTCTGCACCACCACGGGGGATTCTGTTCTGCCCCCTGCTAACACCGCAGTCTATTCCATTCAGTGTTCCATTCGCATATAGACGACCACTTTTGCTATTTTCTTGCATGCAGCTGGAAGATGTAATCTGATACAGCAATAAAAGTAAAAGAAAGGCTGGTATTATATATTTAACCTGATATTTGAACATTTGGGGGCTGCAGCAATTCAAGAAACATGTCTATTTTTACATTGGAAAACAGCATAATTTTTGTATCCATTGTTTTCTAAATCCCAGACAGTTTTATGATTATTTTATTACAATAATAAATAGAAATAATAAATATATGCTTTTTTAACCAATTTGCTATTCTACCTACTTGTCATTTTATTCAATATTTATTTTCCTTTTTATTAGCCATGTTTTTAATAAATTTAACTCAGTTGGGAAGCCAAGCCCTAGAGGCCACAGGAGGGACTGCAATTCCCCACTTTTCAACAATTCACAACAAACACAAATACACAGGCAGTCATGCATGATAATTCTTATGGATACAACAAAATCTGCTTTTACATACCTGTAGCACTCAGGCAGGTCAGGCCTTTTCTAAGTGAAAATATGTCGAGGCGACAGTATATATTGTGTATGAACATTTATGTCACAAAGTCAAAAAGAGTGCATGTAGGTGGAGGCATGAAGCCATTTTCCATTTTTTTTAATGAAAAAACACCTCAGCCTATTTGTGCTTGTTGATGAAGCTTCCAGTGGGAGCCTGGATGGAGGTCTCTCACCTTTAAGAAGGTTGCGGAAGCGCTAATTAGCCAGCTGTGGTTCTGTATCGTGATTGGCTGGGATGTCGGAGCTCGTGGTGAGCAGACGGTCAAACAAGAAAGTGGATGCGCGACTTATATCTTGTGCAAACAGGCAGGTGTAAAGTATTGAAAGTGAAGTTTTAATTTTTGTGTAGGCGTTTTCACGTTTTTACACTAATAATATACAACAAATACAATATACAACTAAAGCAGAACATGCTGCCAGACCCGTGAAGCTCACTCAGTTTGGTGTGAGCTGTCATTCAGTAAATGTAGCACCGGAGGATGTGTGTAGCCAGTTGGGCTAATTGACCTAGCTTGAAATGAGACGAGCCTTCCTGTCATATCAAGTCAGCAGCTCATGTGGAAGCTAAACATCAGTACTGTGGCACCCTGCACCTGCACAGGTGAGTACTACGTTTGTTTGTTTTTGCGTGTTTTGTTGTTGTTGTAAAAGTATTTTGGCTTCGTCTCAAAACAAATATAGACAGGCATTTGTAGTTGAGAGGTATGTTTGGCTGCTGTTAATAAGCAAGAGTGAGAATTACAAACTACCTTTCTGTCTTCGTTCTCCCTCTGCCTGCTCACCAATACAGTCTCAACCCTGTGTTTGGATAGGGTTTGAATTGTGATATTAATGATGAGAATAATGACATGTAAAAGGAGCTGCTAGTGTTAAAGTCTGGAACAGAAATACACAAAAATCAGTTTAAAGGGAAATGTCACCCCCTTTTCTGTTGTCAGAAATTGAACCTAAATCATTTAACAGCACCCACACATGTCAGTTTCAAGCTTAAAAAAAGTGGTTTACTCTTCAGATTACCCCGCTCATTATCTAATCCTGTGAAATGCAACAAGAAGCACAAACAGGTTTTCTTTCTCCACAAACCAAAAAAGAATGGAAACCAACAATTACATGGATTTTATTCCACGTGGTTTCTCACATGGGAAAGTGTCACAGTGAATATGAGGTGTGACTGAGAATTATTTGGTCTACCATAGCAGTAGTTAAGTTACAGCTGTCTGCTTTTCAACACATTGAGTGATGATGCAGACAGATGTGTGTCAGTAACTTTTGTTATATTTCTATTTTGGTTAACTGAAAATTGTAAATCTGTTCTGTCTGGTTACTCACTAGATGTGCTGGCCTGCTATGTGG
The DNA here is from genome assembly GCF_900634625.1 of Parambassis ranga. NCBI lineage: Eukaryota > Metazoa > Chordata > Actinopteri > Ambassidae > Parambassis > Parambassis ranga. The sequence continues at coordinate 8,978,327 of NC_041043.1, forward strand.
ATTTGCACTTTACCAACAACACAGATTACCTTTTAGAAATAATGATGGCCTCTTTGTAGGGCCACTGACTTATCAGTCAGTCCTTAGACCTAGCCTAATATTGAGATAAAGGGTTATTGTCCCATTATCTGCTTAATGGCAATTGCATTGTGTATTAAAAGCATAATTAATTTAGCCTGCCTGTTCTTTGGTAATTTGTTCTTTCATACCCGCATTTTCCACATTGACTGGAGCAGCATTTAAATTTTACCACAGTGCCAGACACACAAAGTCAAATACTTTATTCACGCCGCTGTTGACAAAAGGTCATTCTGATACTCCCTGTTCTATTGTCTGTATTTAGCTTGTTTGTGTTCTTCCATTTGACTTCATCATCCCCCTTTTCCTCTTCCTGTCTTGTCTTTTCTGTTCCTCAGGAGAGCTCCTTCTTCTCAAACTTATTTCCCAAGAGCCTCGGCTGATTTTGTGATTGCAATCACCCCACGCAGCTGCCATGGCGACAGGTAGAGTGTATTCTTGCTCTGAGCACAAATTTAACACCACATTTGATGACATAAGCAGAATGAGGTATGTGAGTCTAAGTGTGTGTGTGTGTGTGTGTGTGCGTGACTAATTTATCTGACTTATCACAAACACAAAAGGCCATAGGTGTCAGAAACTCAATGTTGCCTTTGCTGTCTGGCAGTGTGTTCTGTATGAGGGTTATTGCATCTGAAAAATGAGAAATACTGACAGATACAGTAAAGTTATATGTCAATTTGTCAGCCTCCGTTCCTATGGGGTATCGGGTTTGTCAGTGAGTGGAGGTTTTATGAGCGCTGTCTGTCTCTACATCTCTCTATCTCCTACCGAACCTCTGAGGAGTAGAGGATGCCCTTGCTTGTGTCAGAGCAATCTGTTTTGACAGGCTCAGTGAGATGTTTGATAGTAAGGTCCTTTTTCCCGTCAGGAAAAAAAAAGGAAATTAGATGGCTTCCTTTTTTTGGGTCTGTATTACATGCCTTCCTAAGTGCAGAGTCACTGTAAGAAGTAAACATATTAGAGTTGGGGCTGGTTTGGGCTGTGTGACAGTCCTTGAGTAATTTATAGTGAATGCAGTTTTACACCATATAAAACTGTACGTGGAGCAGCTAATTGCCATTCTGGAGGTGTTCTCATATGTTTGCTGTCAAGCTAAAGAAAAATCCAACACCTTTACAAATTTAAAGACTGATGTCACGTAGCGTCAGGCTTCTCAGTCCAGCCTGAGCCTTTGCTGGGACGTGCTGCAGACCAAAACCATTAATACAGCTGTCCCTGTGTCTCCACCTCATCTCCCTTTCAGGCTGTCCCTCACTCTTTTCCTATCTTGCGACTCTCAGCGACGCTTTAACATTCACACTCCATCTCCCCTCTACTTTCACTTCACTCCTCTTCATTTCCTTCCTTCTCCTTTATCTAACTCCCCTTTTCCGCCTAGTGATGCTTTCAGTCCTCACTCCTTAGGTTCACACTTCATCACCGTCTTTCTTTCACGCTATCCTGCAGTTTCATTTAATTTCCTTCTCTTTCTCTGTGTTTTTAATACCGCTCATGGAGCACAGCCTCAGTCAGGCAGTACAGTGAGATGTGCAAATGTCTTTTATGTCATGATTAATGTTATGAATTTACTAAAAAAACAGATATCAGTTGTAATGAAATATATATTAAAGGCTAATGTACAAGCATACAGAGCACGCTTTTTCTAAAGTACCTTTAAGCTAGAAACAGTTGCTGAGTGACACCATTTTACTTTATTTATGACTTTGGAAGTCACCATGGCCGATCATGCAGCTAAGCAGAGTGCAGGAAAATTGCTCCACAGTCCATCAAATTAAAGCTGACAAGTTAAGGCTTTGTTCAGACACACAACAGCACTGTCACCCACCAATTCATTTAAACAGGACTGGTGCTTTGGCACAGTAGAGGTAGGAAAATCCAGTATGTCTGTTGTTTAAAGAATTTCCCCTCGGGGATAAATAAAGTGATTCTGATTCTGATTCTGATTCTGATTACTGGGCAAATGCTAAAATAATTGCAGAAGTGCTGACTTTCTTGAGTTAATTGTGTGTCATAACAATATAAACTTAGGTTTAGTCTTTTGGCTCACAATCTGAATCACACATTGTTCCAAACAACATGCCTCAATCAAGGATCATTTAACACAGCACCAGAATAATTACATGTAATTATTACACAGATGTGACTGGTTATTTAGGGCAGGTAGGATCCAGCCCTACTGCTGACACCAGTACAAACATTTACAGTGGTACCAAGTAACTAAGACACCACTTCCTTCTCCCTCTTTTCAAGGTGGTTGACATTTTAATGATGTGGGTCAGATCCTCTAAACGTTTGTTTCCTTTACTTTCTATCTGTGTTAAAAAATAGCTGCTTGGTTCAGAGAGGGCTGTGCATGCAGTGTTTCTGGTGTGAAAGGTCCACAAATGGTGGACTTGCTTAGTAATCATTAATGCATTGCACGTATCAGGGAGTAAGTCCAAACCTAAAGCCTTTTCTTGCATGAAAATAGTTTTATAAAGTTCAAAGTCTTCACAATGGCCTCATATCTTCAAACTTTTTACTTTATCCAGGTCCATTGTCTTTATTACCTGGCATGGATGGAGCCCTTGCTTTACTTACTAGACTCATTTTGGCATCCATTATTATTCTCCTTGTTTATTTTACTTAGAAGGTATCAAAGATATGGGGATAGTGTTTCAGAGGAAAGTCAATAATCTATTTTGTCTGCAAAATAATGTGACAGACAGCAGCATTTCCCTTTTTCAAAATCTGAACAAGACATGCATATTGATCATAGAAAATGTTTGTATTTCCAGCATTTGTTTTTGTAAAGGGATTTAAAAGAAGCTTTAGCCTATGTGGTCAAAGGGCTCACTATACTGGGGAACATTTGAACAAGTTTGAATAGGTTTTAGAAACTTGCAGTGAATGAAAAGGATTATTGTAGTTTCCAGGATCTCTTCTGTGTGTGTGTATTTTACCTCTAAAGTCATTTTTGTCACTGTTGCCCTGAAGCTTCAGTCTTCACCCAGAGGAACTGCTTGTGTGAGCAAATGTCAAAACTGTCCTTATACAATCTTTATTCTGTCATCCTTAGTGTACAAAGTCTGTGTAGTGTGCAGTTGATTCAGTGTAGCCTAGAGAGCTCGCAGCTCTGGAGTGTTTGATAATGGTGCACAATGAACTGCTCTGGCTTGCTTGCCTTTACATTCCACCTTTTCATCAATGGTGTTTTATTGGTGTATTGTTAATATCAGTGGCCTCAGCAAATGTCACCATGCCTGTGGTGAAGTTCGTACGGCTTAAGTTTGAAGGAGGTTGCCCATTTACAAACTCTTCGTTAGCTCGGTTAGGGTTAGGTTAGCCCCTATTGGACACATCCTTAGCAACAAGAAAAAAAAGGTCTCAACTTAAGCAAACTTAAGCAGTCTCCACACAGCTGTACAATATTGAAAAAGGTATTCTAGGTCAGGGTTTCTCAATAGGTTTCTCCATAGATGGTTAAGTGGTTATTATTATTATTAGTGGTAGTACCAACATAACAGTATATCTGGTAATTTTGCCAAGTAATTAGGCTGTTAGTATTGTTGTCATTTACCTAAGAACCAAGAAACCAATATTTCTTTTGTATATTTTTAAATGAGGAGGGACAAGGCCACTCGGAGCATGTTTTCTGACTTGAGCCTGTTTTGGTATTTTGTGTTCCTGGCTGTCAAATGTAAAAATGTGGTCTCACAGAGGTGTGCTGAATGGAAAGGCATCATTGTTTTCACTGCCATCTCACTCAGCTGGGGATATTCATCGCAGCACAACAGGCAGAATTCAGGAGGGAAAGCCAAACGATTCTCGACTGCAGGTCAGCATCGCATGAGAGCTCCAGAAGTTTATCCTGCACCACAGGTGGCAGATCACTCATATCTGGGTTGGTGAACAGATCTCAGACCCATTGCTTTTCCATGAGATGCGATTTTGATGGAAAGTAAGAATCAAAATGACGCAGTGTTTCGATAAGGTGTTCACTGCGGGCACCTGCCCCAAGTTCCCACCCTTATCAGCCAGAGATGATAGACAGCTGGACATGTCAAAGACACCTCTATTAAGCAGTGACAACAGAACATAATCGCTCTTCTACATGATCTGTTTCTGACTGACACTGACAGTACCTTATAATTATAGGTAGCTAGTCTAAAGGCGCAAAGGTCGACAAGAGGACCCGGTTGTAGCCCGGTAGTGGTCCGCGCCCCCCAGTTTGAGAAACACTGTTATAGGTGACCTTGCCTGACCATAGTGTCCCCAAAGGCTGTGGAAGTTTAAAAGGCAATATAGTTTTTTTCTAAGGAATTGAAGAATTCAGGACATCCAGATTTCACAGCAAGTCTCTTTCTGACTGCGGTGTCACTTGAGTCACTGTTAACACAGCCAGCTAAGACTGTGAGATTAAGTGGCTCTGACATCACCAGCCTCTAAGGTAGCAATCTGCTATATGAAGTGTCCTTTATTGCCATAGCAAACTTTATATAAAAATTGCATGTTGAGTCCGACGACGGTATTGAACAACCACCTGTCCATTTTTGCCTGCGTGGCATGTTGTTTGTAGTTTGTTGTACTTCCACCTCACTGTGCTCTTAATCACTGTGTTTTGTGTTTTATTTCCGTTGTCTCCAAGGAACAATTTCCTCCTTGCTCAAACTAAGTGGTATCTGTGCTCCATGCAAGGCTGTGGTTATTATTGACCTTTTGACCGCAGATTCTGCAGTGATGCCATGTTTTGGTGTTTTATTCCACAGTCTCTGGAGCACGTAGTTATAAAAACGTTCTACCACATGAACTTTAAATGACTCAATAGTCTTTGTTAATGTCAAATGTCTCATTTTCTTGCACTCTTGTGGTTCCTTTTTTTTTTTTACTCTAAAATCCTCTCATCCATCCTTCACTTGTGTTTTTCCCATCATGCGTTGTCTTTCTCTCTCTCTCTTTTCTTATAGTCCCCATAGCCGAAGGCAAAGAGTTAGAAAGGCAGACGATTAAACAGAAGTTGTCGTTATGTAATTCATTATCTTGTCCCGTCTTGATTGGCTCATTTGGATGAAGAGGGTGGGGGACGAGAGAGGCAGGGCAGGGCGGGGTGCAGAGAAGAGGGTGATAAAAGACACTTTACACACGTTACACAGAGTAAAAGGACAGCCAGGGAGTGTGGTGGCTGGCACAGTGTTCTTACATGGGTCATTGCTCTCATTATATATATAAAAAGAGAGGAAGAAATGGGAGGAGGGTAGCTCTATTAGACTGTGCATAGCCCTCTGAAGGTCACGTATTATTCTCTGCCTAAATGCAAAACTGATTTGCTCAGAGAGCATGAGTCTATATAGGGACAAATGCAAACAGTGTTCCATTTATTATTACAAATCATATCACTTTAAGACATGGAGTATGTGCTTGTTCAGTCTTCCCATGTTTTGCTCATTATCCATGTGTCAAGAGTTGTAGATGTTTTCAGCCGGGCAGAAAACAGAAGAGAACTTTGATAAATAAATATGTAAATAAATAGCCATTTTTGAACACAGACATCATAATGCATGAGTTCACAAAGCTTCTATTTGCCAGCGAGTGACAGATTGTTCAATGAAGCTACTCATTGTGCTTGCAGCAAACATAGATAAAATCAAATTATGGGTTTTTTTTGTGCACTTTGGCCATGAAGCTTTCACTTTTCACACACAATCAAAAACATGTTTAAATGGACTCAAAACTGAAGTTTGATTGTTTTGTTTTGGATATGTTAGATTTTGTTGTAGTAAGAGTCAGAGGATGCAGCTCAGCGGTGTAGCATCATAATGACGCACATAATGAAAGTACACCTGTTTAAATTAACCAAAAATTGCAAGGTTGCACTGATCTCACATGGTGCGTTTAAAGAGTGGCTCTTTACAGGGGTAGAAAGAGGAAGAAGAGCAGAGGAAATGACAGAGAAAAGGGAGAAGGAGCCAAAAGGGTGGGAGCAAGTGAGAAAAGATTACAAAGGAGATGCGTTGCAGAGAAGCATCTTATAGCAGGAGCGATGTCCTCATCATTGTGTGTTTGTCATAATCTCCCTGATTCACCACTGTGTTGCGTAATGCTAGCAGAAAGGCCTTGTTTTTATATAATGACCTCTACACAGCAGGAATTGTGTGTCAGTGTGTAATTTGTAGTCAGATATTCAGAAGTGCAGACAATACCATGAGAAGGGAACATGCAACTTTTTGAATAACCTTCTCTGTTGTGTCACCCTTGACCCCATCCTTGCTACGCTTTCTATTCTGTTTGATATTTTTTGCTTAATAAATGAGAAATGAACATAATTCCACTATCAGTTGCTGTTCCTGCTTGATTCTCTCCTATCTCTAGAGCTCCACCAGTTATCGACCAGGCCGATATGAGCTATTTTCCAATCTATCCGTAAAAAAAAAAGCTAAACAGAGAGTAACAGCATTTAACCATTTTGTGGTTGTTGAAGTTTCATAGTTTGTCCACCAGGGGGCATCTACAACTACCTCTGAGGCCAGCAACAGGTGCGGAACTCCACATGTATAACCAGCCGATAAAAATGGTCAGACCTCAGACTGACACTGCACTCTCAATTCTGGCTTGCCTTTGTCCGATGAAGAACATTGCTTTAATAACAGTAAGAACAATCATTCCCAAATAATTCTCCTCTAAGCCTAAATATTCATGACAAAAATTTTCAATTTATTTTACAATATTACTTGTAGCAGTGTCATTTAGCATACAATGCCAATAATTGTTAAAGGGGGCTAGCAGGCTAATTGAAGTCACGTCTGGTGGTAAAAGGCTGTCCTGGCCTAGGCATACCACTCAACTTCCATTCACTGGGTAGCAAGCCAGCGAAGGCAGCTGGTCTCCCAGTTGTTGGCTGTGACTTAGCATGCACTAGCTCTTGGCTAGGCCTCAATGGTGTTCTGCTCTCCAGCCACTTGCCTACAGTTAGCACAGGCAATCTGAAGGTGAGTTACTGGAGAGTAGTGTTTACATTATTACCCAGTAGTAGGTCTAGTAGTAGGGTGTTAAATGTATGCCAAACTTTGATGGAAAGTATTGGATTTACAAGATAAGGAGGGTATATTCGTAGTATAAAGACCTTTTTTGTTCAGATATGGTACTGTGACATCTGTCCACCAATTCCTTGCAGACTCAACCACTGTCATACAAATCACATTTGGAGTGGCATTCATTGTCCCCACATTTTATGAATTGTATTTTTCTTAGCAAAAGCTGGTGATGGCTGTGTCATATACTACAGAGTGAAAGCAAGGATACAGAAGCATCTTGCAGTTTGTCCATGCTGTTTTTTTGTTTAGTTGTTTTGGATACAAACAAATACCAGAGATAAAAGCTGGTGTAGGTAATCAATACTATCTGTCACTTTGCTGCCACTGTTTACTTCTCACCGGTGTACAATGGGTAAAATGATTCTGCTCAGAGCTGGTGGAAACACAGGCAGATAGGCTAGATGGCATCATGAGTCCAAGAATACACAACCAGTATAAGACCTCAAGACTCTCTAGAGCTGCATTACAGCATTGCATTGCAATAGCCTTAACCCTAATAATACCAGAAAACCTGTTTGAAATATATTTGCCCACCCTCCGTATACTTCATACAATATCTTTGATGGTTATGATGTGTTTAATCAATCTTTCAAAGCTTACATTTGAATACCTTGTTTTATGCCTTTTTAGCCCAAAATGAGACCTTAGTTTCCCTGTCAGAATTCTGTCATTGCAGCATCAAAAGAGGTCTCCAGAGCTGCCCTGTTTTGTTTTAAAAAAAACAGTCTAATGTAACAGCTGTACTATAACATGAGCATTTTTTCCAAGGAGAATGAATGTGAATGAACTGTCAGAAGGTTTTACTAAAATTAGTCCCCTGACATCTTATGTTTATCTCTTCTAGTGAATAACATCTTGTTACAGCAGATGATCAGATTTGAATGTGAAGCGGTGATTAGGCAAAGCACATCTACATTTTTCATTTTAATGCACACCAGCACTTCACTCAGACACACACACACTCATGCTTGACCGTTTGAATTGCGCCATCGTCACGATAGCAGTTTACATCCATCTTGTCTACTATTTGCTCAGGACAGCCATATTTAAATCTAATGAGCTTCACTGAGACTGAGCTCCTGGCTCCACTGAGGTTGTGCAAGACGTGTGGAACCTAATCCTCTCTCACACAGATCACTGACTTACAGCGATCAGCTAATAACTCTGCCAACTCTCTCATTAACTGCTCTCAGTAGCTCTGGTCTGGCGCCCATGAACTCACAGCTCAGACCTGACACACACACACTTACTCTCAATTTCTTTGGCATAACAACACACACACACATGCTTGTGCTAGATGAAAGCAGGGATTTGTACTTACAGATTCAATCACATGTGCACATATACATGCTTAAACCAAACAGACACATTTTATGCATTCCCTAACCTTTCATTGTAAACCTCATTGTGATGCACTGTGTGATGCAAACTGAGCTTGGGAAGGGTGACATCACTTTTCCCCAACATGGCCATGCCAACCTACATGCCTTTTATAACTAAGCTGTGCCTAGTATAATTAATGCTTTTTTATAGTTTCCAGTATGCTTTTTTCCCTTCTCAACATATGGCAAATGCCACTAAATGTGAACACAGAGGTCTTGGTATTTATGTCACTAATAAACCTCTGATTACCATGTGAACATTTAACAAACTATGCCTATTGCAACACACATTGTTAGGATTCATTTTAAGCTGTGAGACAGTAGGTGTTCATCAATCATCTTCCACATGCATGCTGTATATACGGGACCTCTAGAAGGCATAATGAGCCTAAAGACTAACCTTAACTTGAAATTCTGGAGTAGAGTTTGAGGTCTTTGTAACGGTTAAATACATTGATTGTTTTTGCACGCATGTTGATATTGCTTTATCCTCCATTTTTACTAAACATTTTTCATTGAGCAGGCCTTGTGTTGATATTGACACTTTACAAATCTTTGACTATGTAGGTTGTGATGAAAAAAGTGCCTGGACTATAGAACTTCTATTATTGGCAGTCAATTGAATTCATGCATTATAGTATGTCTCTGCTGGCTCCATATTGTTTTTATAATGGGGCGATTGGTGCTTTGGGTGCAAGAGGTTCTGGGTTTGAAACCAGGGTGAGCCGTCTGTTAGGCCAGTGTGGAGGAAAGGTTGTTTCAGACTCCATGAGAACTGTGCAGAATCGGCGGTAATGCGCTTCGGACGGACACACGGCATGAACTGAGGGCCTCGGCCCAAGATCTTCAGCTTCATACATCAAAGCTGCAGCACAGAGGCAGATGAATCAACGACAAGTTAGCGGTCCAAAGTAGTCGACTAAGTTACCTTAGTGGGTGCGCGGTCAGACCACGACATAACATGCATTGACACAAAAATGTGTGTCAATGCATCCTACTTATCTAACTCCATGGGAGACTGTGATGAAGACTCTTCTTTGACATTTTAATCGTTCACTTGCATCACTTGTAATCTGACTATTGATATTTTTTTTGCACAGCCCTAGTAGCAGTGCTGCTCCCCATCAGTAGTTTTCTCTCACAGTGACTAGCAGGAATAAAAACGACAGTTTGATAAAGTCGTTTTATATTCGTATTAGGGCAAACCCAGTTTCACTGAGGCAGTTTCCACATCACCGCAGGTGTGAGCTCTGAGAATATGACCCTGTTAATTCTCTAATGACATTATTATATCTGAGCGGAATGAACTAATGTGTCTAGTGGATGTCACTCCTATCTGCCAATCTCCTTTCATCAAGTAAAATGTTTGGTAGGTGGACATGTTGGTAATCTTTATAGCAATTTTAATAGCTCCCATTATTCCCTTGTTCCACTGCTTTTCACAGTGATTCAAAACCTGCTGACAGCAGCAGCTGGCTGGCAAGCTGCAACTGGCGGACTCATTATTTCACAATCAGGAGTCTTTTATTTACCTCCATTGGCACTCTTAGTCTCTATGGGAGCTAATGGAAATGTTTTTCCTATTAAAATGAGAATACGAGAGAATGAATAGCTCAGCAGCTGAGTACCTGAGCTCTCCAAGGTCCACGGCAATAGGCTTGGCCTGTGTGTAACATATCCTGATATATTAACTGGAATAGCACATCTGGTTTTGGTGCAGATTCTGTTGTTAAACCACTGCCAAAATAGTTTTAAAGTAGACGAAGTGATGCTTGGTGTTTCTCAGCTGGATCAGAAGATTCAAACACAATCTTTACGTTTAAGCCCATTTGACACTGGACACCCACTAGGAAAATATCTGTCTTTACTGGTCACTTGAATTTATCAGCTCCAGCTCTAATCAGTGGTGTCAGATTTATGAGATTTAAATAAACATCTCCAGCAGGATGCTGTGACTCGTTCAGTCATGTTTTGATGAAGACTTTAAGTATCTGTTGTAACACAGGTTGTTGTTATCCACGCAGCTTTTTACTTTTTACTAACCCTGAAAATCTGAAAAGAGTAAAAAAGTAGTAATATTTGCCACTGTGAGCATAAAAGACACATTCACCAAACAACTGTTAGTACATAGCTGTTTACATTGTCACTTCTGGCAGTCGCAGCCATATTGGGTTAATGTGATCTCATGTGACTTGTGAGAAACCTGATGAGGTGATGTGAATCAGTGTATCCTCTAAGCTTGGTATAAAGTTTTGCAACAGAAATCAATGAATCAGACAGCTGAAATAGGATTTCTGCTCACTAGACTTATATATGTGGTTTAATATAGAATCTGGCTGATAGATTTGGATTATTTGTGATTCACATATTCACTTCCTGAAGCAGCAGCAAGCAATGAACATCTGAGAAAACAAACAAAACAAAAAACCCGCTGCAGTCCTGATCCAGCTGAAGATGGATTGCTGCAACACTTTTAACAGAACATGTTGTATTTTATCCATTCCGGGAACATTAACCCTTTTGTGTGTTATCTGTGGTGGCATTAATTATATGGTTATTTTGTGGCCTGACTCCTTTTTTTTATAAAGTAGTCCTTGGAGAATAAAAGATGTCTTCTTTGCTGAATAATACACAACCTAAAAAATCCATATGATCCTGGCAAGAAAAATGGGTCCTTGTAACATTTAATTATTAGAAATTGCTGAGTAGAAAAGTTTTGTAATAATAGCCCTTCAGAGAAATACATAAGCATTTATCCTGTAAGGGAGAAGGCCTTTGGTTGTTTGCTTTGTAATTAAGGACGGCACAGCTCCTGCAGCTAAATGGCTCTCTTTTTCTCCTCCTCCTCCTCCTCTTCCTTTTACCTCTCTCTTCCTCTCCTCTTGTCAGCAGCAGTGCTCAGTGTAATCTCTGGCCTTAATAAACACATGCACACATGCAAATACGTGCGTGCACACACTCTTTCTGACACACACACACATTCTCTGTGAAATCCCTTTAGCTGGAAGAGCATGTTGTCTTAGCTGCTGAGGCCTTCACCATGCGCTGGAGCTGCTATATATAGAAGTCATCATAGTTGGCTTTCAGGCCCCCTCATCTATTTTCCCTCTCTTCTTTTCTGTATTAACCGCACCAGTGGTTTTCTTTTCCTAAAGTGCTTTCTAGCCGGACAGCCCATCCTCACTGCTGTCCTTGGAAAGGTTACGCACATGTTTCATTCTTCCCCATTTTGTCTGTCTCCTGCAGAGAGACAGAGGGAGAGAGACAGTACTAGAGATGCAGAGAGAAAGAGAGAGGGAGAGAGCGAGACAGTCCATCCTGATTGAGAATGATTAAAAGCAGCGGGTTGTCACACCCTGCTGGTACTGATGACACGACAAAATTACAGTGTGTTAAAGACAGCAAGAGGAGAAGGAAGAGAGCAGGAGAGAGAAAACACAGGGAGAGAAATCACAATCCAAAACCTGTTTTGACAAATTGATGTTGAGTAGAGCCTGAAATCCCTCGTGTGCCGCTACTCTCCCCCTCCTCACATCAGTTGCCTCATTATACACCGGGTGACCCCATTACTTCCTACAGAAACAGGCGTCCCCCCCCTACACGACCCTCAGCCTTGATATGCAGGGCCCCTAGGATCCCATTAAAATGACGTTCCTTTTGAAGACCGTTCAGAGACCGACACTGCCCCACTTGATTCACGGCTGTTAATGTACCAACTGGTGTAGTGCAGTCACTCTCAGTTGCTTGCGGTGGTGCTGTTAAACTTAATGTTTTATTATGGGGTGTTTGATTTGCCATCTGGACTGCATGTTTGAAGAAATTAGAGTAGTTACAGCACTGCCACTTCCTATGCCCAACAACTTTTAAACACTGTCTGGAAGGAAAGCCTTTAATAATGAGCAGCAGTAAGGGCCTATAGAAGAGGACATGACCTACTGTATGTAGTGCTGCGTAAGGTCACGGCTATGAGAAGGTAGCTGTTAATTGTCAACACAGTTTAGAGTCTAGTCTTACTTAGTGGTGTGGTGAGCACGTTCTCTCCTCCAATCTCCATCCATTAGAAACGAGAAATGGTTATGTTTATGCCAACTATCTACAGTGAGAAGTTGCACCGTAGTACCATATAATCTGTTGTGATTGCACTTTGGTGCAACACTTAAATGTGACAGCATATTTTCTCATGTGTATGTGAGAACCTGAGGAAAATATTCCTAGGTGAGATTTTTATTTTTTGATTTTGCTCAGTGGCATTTTGGTTTAATGGTCCTGTGGGAAATTAAATTTGGAGGTATTTCCAACAGCACTGTGTTGAAGCCATTCTACTTTATTTTGGTGAAAGAACATTTACTCACAAGCAACTCGTGTCATTTTTTTGGATGGTTTGATTACCTAACAATTTTCCCAAATGGATTTTCAGATCTCTATTAGCAAATTCAGTCAGTAACTTCTTGATAGACAGCACAGCAAAGCCCATGGGGAGGAATAGGTTTTTCAGTCTAGGAGATGCCACGTCTACTTTTGTATCCTGGCAGTGCTACCCGTTCCATGTTAACATTTAAATTGCTACCTTGCTGCAGGCCTAGAGATGAGGAGAAATGTCATTGTGTGATGACAAGCAAACAATGCCTCTACCCTATCTTGATTCTTCTCTTTATTGGACAAAAAAAGCAGAAAGGACCATTTGCATTTTAGAGAATGGTAGGCTATAAAACCTCGGGCGCACACAAAGAACGCACTGCCGGTGTGACGCTTCAAAATGTGGGATTATGCCACAAATAAAAGTCAATCTCTCAAAGGCTACACATTTGTTTTAGTGTTTTTTTTTTTTGCTCTTGGTTTCTGTCTCGCACACACACAAGCCCTAGGCCATTTGTTGTTTGAGCAGCATGTACCCATCATCATCCCCACAACCGCTGTCTCCAAATGCATATCAGAGGGCTGACAGACAGCGCTGGGGCCGAGTCCCTCCCTCAGCTGTGGAGGTCTGCTCTAGTGTGTAATACTGATCTGTGTGCGATCAGCCACCGTTGTCGTCACTTACACACTGCTAGGTTTCCTTCTGAGCTCAGCAATTTATTTTCTTCTATTTGTAATCCTGGTGACTGAGTGGTGGTACATATTTCTAAATTAAAGGAAGAGTTTCTAGTCTTAAAAGCTCTTGGCTATCGGTAAATAAAAGCCTCAATGTAAACAATGTCTCATTTAGCTTCATTTTAGTTAAGTACTATTTTAGGCTATGATACCTGCAAGCTTATAACCTTGTGATTTGATTTGTTTCATGTAGCAACAGTGATCAGACGTGCAACTGCAAGGCATATAGAGGAGAGTTAATTTGCAGAATGTTTATTAGCTTAGCAATTCAATCTTTATGAGATGCACATAGCTAAACTAATGCAGCCTCTGTGCTCTGTTCAGGACCCATCCTAAATGAGCCCTGTTTGAATTGCAGCGATTCATTTAGCATGCAGGCTGAAGATAAAGTTTAATCTGTAAAAGAAAAGATGTTAATCTGTTTTTTTATGTTGATGACTGGCAGTGCCAGCTGGATCTGCTTTGCTATTCATAGAGTTGAGACCGAGCCTTCCTCACCTCAGCCTGATCCATGGGCTGTTAAGGCCATGATTAACATGCACCACATGCACAACCATCGCTTTCCTCTGATGCACTCTGTATGTGTGTGTGTGTGTACAAGGAAGCATACGTGCATGTCCTTCTGTCAGAGAGGAGGAAGATGATGTGTGTCGGGCCTGAGCTCTGTAAATGTGTGTGCACAGTTTTCCTCACACAACAGGATTTTCACTCTGAACTTGCGCTTTCCAGCACCATTGCTGATTCATCACTTTTGCTGTGGGAAAAGAACTGTAGTCACTTTATAATGCAGTACGTCAGGACTTCATTTGAAAACAAACAGCATCTTTGGAGCCAAAGGTAATTCATGCTAATGTAAAAAAAAACATTGAATTTATAGAAAGGGACAACAATTTATATCAAACTTGTGCTGGAATGTTGCCAGTTTTTTGCTCTGGATATTATTTTGTAGGGTTTCTACAAAACTTGCTCGTTTTTGGCCCTGAAAGTCACATTTTCACTGGATAACTGCAGTCTCCTTTATTACATACAGCTTACACATTACCAGAATCTGCTATCTGTGTAAGCTCACACACATTTGCTGGGCATACTGTATATGGTTTACTGTCATACATAAGAAGGATGCAGTCTTTATCATGCTGTACCTGAGAATTTTCCCCCCACTGGGTCATGATGGAAGATTTCTAGATATCTCTCCAGGTTTTGAGCTTGCAAGTTTCCACAAAGTCTTGCATGCAAAATTTAGGAAGAAATAACCTGAACATTTATAGGCTGAATTGCATGTGGAAAAGCGGATTACGGTTCCCAGCTTCGAAGCTAAGTGTATCCTAGCATCTCAACAGGACATGAAGAGCAGCAGGTGAAATGGCAGAGAAACTGAATTTCTTGTTATTTACCCCTGCAGGCATAATTTCACACAAATCAACCATTCACTTTCAGTATCTTTCAATAGACTGCTGCTGTTTGCCCGTTTTATACGTTCATGAACGCTGATTTTATTTCCCACATTTACATTTTTCTCAGTTGTGTTTTTTCATAATGAGGTCCAAATGTTTGTTGGTCAAAGACAGCGTGTGACTTTCATTCTTTTATTCTCTAGTTACCATGTTTTACCATATTTTACAGAAGATGCCTACTTAGGTGTATAAAGATTAACCTAACAGCAGTCTATTTGCAAAATGTCTCATGAAGCAATTACACAAACAACAATGTGGAATTGTTAGTCAATGGATGATTTTTTTGAAGATTCTAGCTAGTTTATAGTTGCTTTTAAAGGTTTATTTGTGGTCATCATCAGTCAACAGCCATAATGTGCTGTAATTATCATGATTATCCAAATTAGCAGACATCTGACTTGTTGATGGAATTTATTATAAACTAAAATAACTTTTTAAGAGACAGTTCAGAGTAGGGTTCTGTTTTGAAACTAATGGTAGAAACCCATTAACTAAAGTCAGAGATGGACAAGGATGCAGTTCTCAACAATTTAAAGTAAATAAAGAAAAGCTGATAATCAACATCACGTCTGCTGTCAGGGTGCAATCAGTCACGCTCCTTCCTGCCGTGGCAGTGTTACCCACTCCAAGGTTGTCAGCTACCAGGTGAATGTGAAGTGTCATGCTCCCTTTAACTGGGACAAAGACAGGGGGAATAAGAGGCACACAAATCAAGTGACTGTTTCACTACATCACATTTCAGTATTTCTCATGCTAAAATAAATGCAGCTTCTTACTTTCATTAACTTCAGCCCAGTGATCTTAAAGTGATCGCAATCAAACCATTGTTGCAGCATCACACCTCTGGGTCCATGGCCTTCCTCTGGTGTAGCTGCAGCTAAAGCTCATGGAGCTGCCAATTGTAGTCAAAGGTAAACTGCATGAAAAATGGCATGTGTCTTCAGTGTTGTTTATCAAATAAACAACACTGAAGACACATGTCTGGGCTGAACGGGATCGGAGTACAGCAGTTTGTACTGTATGTGCCATACCGCTCTCATTACCTTTTGCATTTGTGACAACACTAATTTGAGTGTGAGAAATCACGTCTGCTCTTGTTCAGTTCAATAAACCTACTGTGTTAATTTATCACCTTAAATTACAATGCTACAACTGTACACTGAACCACATACACACCGTGGCGTGTCGGATATCCAGTCGTGAAATCAACCGCTGAATATGGAGTGCTTCCGTTCGGGGAAAGAGAGAGATCCATTGATCGCTGTCTCCCGACATAAAAGCGAGTATTGATGCCATACCCCACAAGAACTGGTGCTAGACGTGCAGACGGAGAGGGAATCACACACCATGGAGGAATCTGACCTCTGTGACACTCCCTCCACCCTTATAGTTTTTCTTCCACTCAGGAGAGTTGATGTCTGCTCTATCACACAACACACAATACGCTGTGAGTGTCCCTTGGAAAGCTGTCGCTCACTGCTTCCCTGAAGCCTACAGCTAACAAGGAACAGGAAACATACTATACAATATCTTGATAAAATTCCCACCGATCCATCATCACCTGCTCCACCAAGGTTTCTGCTTAGGGACAAAAAAAACTGATCTGAATGAATCCAGTTAGTAATAATGAGGAGTATGATAATGGCCATGCTACACTATGACCCTTAGCTCCTTATTCAGATTTAGTGTGATGATGAAATTTAATTTTTTTTTTTTCCAGCCTGGCCCCTGAAATGAAGTGAATACCCATGGTCATTAACACAGCCTTATCCAGTAGAGACCCATGAGAAAAATGACCTATTTGAGGAGCTGCAGTATCACATTATTATGCTATAAGATCAAAATAATGTATCTATGCTGCAGAAGAATATAACTGATGTAACTATCTATATTTAATACACCTGAAATATGAGCTTCAGTCACTATAAATGGAATTTATTAGTGTGGTGTGAGAGGGAAAAAAATCACTTGCTAAATATTGTGCCCACAAGCGAAGGATGTGACTCAGTTTTCATGTTAGTCGTCCCTGGTGGAACATCGGCTTATAAAGAGCCTCTCCGTAAATTGTCGGCTGTTATGCCATTCCAGCATCCTCCAGGCAAAAACTCTAGAGGTAGTTTGATCTTAACAGATATATTTTTTTCCTGCGTTAGTAAGTTAAATTTTCTCTTAAATAAGGTTTAAAAGCACAAGCACAGCAGCATATTTTGCTGTGTGTAGTCAGTCTGTCCAGTATTCAATTATCACCCAACATGTTGGTGAACATCGTCGCAGTTTTTTAGCAGATGAGCTGTCATACCAGGAGAACTTCAAACATTTTATTCATCTATAATAGCACAGCTTTTCATGACATTTTGCAACATACAGGTGTCTGCAGAGAGTCAAAAGCAGTTGTGTTGCTTCCTTTGTAATGTGTGCTAGATAGCTGTCTGTCTTCCAGTCTGTGCGAGCGCACATCACGGCCTCCTGTCAAAAACTTCTGATGGAGCTGGAACAGTGACATATTTCAGAGCTATAATCAGTCACAATATGACAGAGAAATTACCACCTTCCCTCAAGAGCAATCAGTCAGTTCCAGTGCCAATCAGCTCATCTGAGGCTCACACAAATAGACATGTCAAAAAAAACTCTCTATACTCCAGCTTTTTGGTTTTTGGAGCTCTGAGGAAAAACAGAGCATGCTACACACTCCAGAGACGTTAAGTCCTTCAGCAAAACATCTGCGCTTTTCTCCATAAAACACACAAATGTGGTGCACAGACTCATCAGTAGTGTTAACTGGCATCCATGTAATTTGTTGGATAAATTTCGGCCACACGTTGCGGCGCCCCTAGTCAGTGTTAAATGATCATGTTGCAGTCTGATGGTCTAACCAAGCTTCGCTGTGCAACCAAGGTGCCCCAAATGTAGAGGGTTTGTTTGAGCACAAAGATAAAGCAGCCTGTTACTGGTCTGTCATCGCTGGGGGCGTGCAACTGGGGTGGGAGAGGTTGAGGGTGGAGGAGGGAGGAGTTGAATGGGTGTGTGAACATGTTTTCTGTCTCTTCTTCTGTAATCTGACCAAAGCGTGAGAAGGGAATGTAGGGTGAGGCGGGGTGAGTAGTTGTAAAGTGAATGTGCCACGCTGGCAGGCCCCTGGGACGACCCTGTAAACACTGCTCAGTCACAGCTCTGATTACAGAGGCAGAGAGGGGAGGGATACAGGAGGTAGGATGGAAACAAGGGGGAGGGTGTGATAACAGGGGGAACAGAAGGTGACAACAAGAGGGGACAGAAAAGGACATGGAAAACAGAAAAGGAAGATGCTAAGTGGACAGAATAGAAGACTGATGAAGGAGCAGAGGGCTGAGGAAAAAGACTCCTGAAAAAGAAGCAGTGGGAAAAGCAACTTGAGAAAATAAAATCCTTGTTATTTTTGTTTAGCCAGGATTTTATTTCTTATCCCACAGGTTGAAGTTTTATAGGAAATCATCCAGTCGACAAGCTTTGTGCAGCAGTTTATAACTCAATCACAAAGTCAAGACATGGATTCGCCTTCTCGAGTCAATACTGTGGCTACAATGAATTCAATTCCATTTGCATTGCCTCAGCCCTGGGCTGTGTGCTCCCCTCTGTGCTATTGATCGATGTAGCCTTTGCAGTATAAAGATTTTTGAATGGTGGAAAGAAAAATGCTTGATGGAATTTTAATTTACGTAAGCAGTGGTGAATAATTATTTGGCATGACCATAAACATTGGACAAAAAAAGCAGGAAATTAACCCTGCGGTCTCTATGCAATCAGTGCTCATTGATATAAATTTATAAAATTGAGAATATATTAAATGTGTTAGAGTCAGCGTATAAAGTGAGGGAAGGCATACAGAGCCCATGCAGTAAGAAACTGGTCAGAGAGTTGTATGCAATGCAAGAGGAAGGTGTAGACTGGGCAATGTGAGTCAGGGTTTTTCTGTCTATGGGCTCAAGGTTGTTTCTGGTCATGATAGCCATCTACATTCAGTGACGTGGGGCAGATGGATTAGTTTAATATTGAAGTGGAGCAGTCTTTTTAGGATGCCTCTCCATGTTCACAGTTTGCTTGTTTAATGTCTCATGTCATTCATCTGGAGGAGTGTCTCCACTGGCTTCTAAAAGACTGTAAGAGTTTTCATGTCAACACAGAGACATGGATGTCTGTTGCTACCAATTACCATGAATTATATATGCTGTGTGCTAAATGCACATATCACATGCTCATGTGCTCATGTTATATGCATGTGCATGCTGCGTTCTGCTCCTCCTACATCTGCCGGTGTAATTATCTATAAAATCCAAAAAATGCTGCATCATGACCATGATTAGTCATTCCTGAAAGATGGTTTGATGTTGATGATGTTTGGGAAGGAAAAACACTCAGAAATTTATTATATCCAAACATAGACAGCTTCTTCCTCTGTCCACACTGTGGGCACTTTATACAGCTGTCTTACAAAAACACACACACCTTTTCCATTTCCTTCATCCTGCTCTCCTGAGCTGACTCCCCCAGACTGACAGTGTGGATGATTTCTCCTGTCAGGCTGCCTTAAGTGGGCACTGTCACACCATCACTGCCTCTGTCTTTCTCTACCGCAGCACTCCCCCGGTCTGATCCGGCCCTCACCTTCACTATAGCCTGTTCTTCCCCCAAACTTTCTCCTCCTCCTCCTCCTCCTCTCACTTACATCTTCATCTATCCATCCTGCAGACTCATCTGCTCTTAAATGGCAGCCAAACTTTCTTTTCCTCCAACACAACTCTCCTCTTCTCCACGTGGGTGTTGAAGATGGAAATGGGAGTCTTATAATTGACTTTCAGGGGGAGCTCTTGCTCGGATGGATGATTTGCCGGGGTAGCTGCTGTGCATGTGCAGGTCTTGATGAGTCAGCTATAGCTTTGGGTTAGTGTTGTGTGCAGTTCTGCCTTTCATCTGCCAATCAGCAGGTTGAATAATTTTAACATTTACTCTGACCAATAAAAACATAAAGACGTGTGGGCTGATTTCACCCCTGGATTTCTATTGGGATGCTTCAAATGTATACCCCAATGTCTGTGTTTTTCCCTCTGTTTATGTGATCACCATTTGAAATAACACAGAAAGAGAGGAATTCACTTCAAAATAGTTTCAAAAAGTGCAAAGGATATGATGAAAGTCTCAAGGATTATTATTCAGTAGAGGTCAACTCCAGGCCACGCTTTCTCTTTCTGGTCTGTTCTACATCAGACTTCAAAAGTCCACAGTTTAGAAGTCAGCCCTCTGAGTAGAAGTTCATTCATTCCCTTTGGTTCATGCATTTTCATAATAATCATATTATGACCTCTTCACTTTATCTTCCCATAAAAGACTAAATAATTGGACTAGTTTGCAGATCTTTATTGATAAGTGTACTTTGTTTGAATCATATCATAGCGATATCAGTCTTTGGTTTGTTTCTGTCATTAAAATCTGCTGTAGTTCAAGCTAAACATCTTCCTTTGGAAAGTTTAAAGTAGCACTGTAGTACGTATGCCCCTATTGTACTCATAGGCTACTTCGCACATGTGAATGAACACTGAGAAGTAGAATCATGTATGGTACATAAGTGCTTTAGTCTTTATAGCTTCCCCGAATTTTAACATTAGTTTGGAGGTTGAAAGGAGAAACTTGACAGATTTTCTATTTAAACTTAAACATGCTCACAGTAAGAGACTTGGTTTTAATAGCACAACACACACTATGAGATATTATCCTGCTAGAGGGAGTATCTCACGCAATGTCATGGGAAAGCAGATATTAAAAAAAACTGAGATGATGGTGCAACAGTGTGCTCTAATGTTAGTAATTCTCTGCAGTAAAGGGAAAAAGCAGAAAGTTGATGTGTACCATTGTTTGGCAACAGCAGTTGTCAAATTGGTTGTCTCTGCACAAAAGAATGGCCCTATTCACCTCCTGTGTGAACATGCTCTTTTGGTGATTGATGCTTTGCTTTAATTTATAATTGTATAAGAAGAAACCAACCCAAGTTTACAATTAATTGACTGATTCAACCAAAATAAATTATTAACTGTTGAGGTGAAAATGCCTTCATGCTCCGACTCTTCCTCCCATTAACACAAGCACTTATGAACATTTTCTAAATGTTTCCCCATTAAATTAGTGGTGCAGCACAGCTTTGATGGGCATGTAATGTGCAATGAGAACCAGAAAGCAATGTATAAAGTAGTACTAGAGAGAAGGAGTGAAAGGAAGAGCAGAGAATGGGACAAATTGGCTCGCAGTAACGGAGATGCCTGCAATAATAATAATAATGTGGGGGACAGACCTATAGATGTGTGTGGGGAAAAACCACAGCAAGCACTCTAACCGGATTCTGGGTCATTACTGGAAATGTTTTCGAGAAAGTGAGCATTTGTGGCTGGCTCATACAGAAGCGGTAAACCTGAGGCGTGTTGGAGTTCCTAACTTTTGAGTTTAAAAAAACTAGCAAACAAAACACCACAGAGGAAGAACTGACACCCCAGTAGCTCGTTTTTTCATTTGTATTATGTCAAATCGTTGTGCCTAAACTAAATGACCTTTCTACTCAGTGTAGACACCCAGTGTTACAGACTGTTAAGGCACTCTATATGGCTGATCACTTGTAAGGTGGACAGCAAGGAGGATCCATGGCTATTCAACCTTATCACAGCCGTTTTTGTCAATTTGTCATATTATCGATTGGACAGGGAAGCCGAGGCTCTGCACAGAGGTGAAAGAGGAATAGAGATGGTACCTCTGCAGTTTGACCGTCACACCAGATTGCTCAGGAGTGGGCATTGCTGTGTGTGTGTGTGTTTATCTGATATGTATGGATGAGCACTTTTGTGGTTAGCTCCTTGATACATCCACTGTACGAGCGTAGATTGATGAGACACAACAGAACAATATACCCTCTGACCTGGGTACTGATAGAGCAGCCCCAGCCTTCTTCTTTCACTTGGTGCTGCTATAGTCTCACACACATACAGACACAAGCTATATGGCATTGAAAGGATAGATATTTTGATAGTGTTGAAGATTATAATCAGAGATGTATATATGTTTAGATTCTCTTGGTTGTCTCCAGAAATATTTGGGATTAATCAATGTAAGAGCAAGTAGTCTGGGTTTTCTGCTCTAACCTTTAAATGCTGCAAAAAATGAGCAGTCCAACATTTTATTTCCAAGTACCTTAAAACAAATGCTTTGCTCTTCACATAGCCTCGAGTTATTGATTTAGTGCATCACTCTGTGTGTATGTACTGTGTTTACAGGCATTCACAGCATGACTGTTTGCTATTATTAAATATTAAAAGTGGGAGTGTTTGCTCTATCTGATAGACTAGCTAGTGCTAATGGTACTGGGTGAGTGTGTGTAGTCAGGAGGTGAGGCACTTTATGGCAGGAGCAGCTTCTCAGCTCCTCAGCAGAGGGAAACAGTGCACTTGGTATTTCAGTGGGTTCAGTTGGGTTATCCCTGATTTAACCGTTTCTTGCCTCAACCTCTCAGACATCTGTCTTTCTGCTCAGGCCTGTTTTAAGATTCACTGCCTGCACTGAGGCATCACTGGGGGATGTGCTGAATAAATTCCCAGAGGTTTGGGGGGAAAGCAAGATTAAATATGAATTCCAATAGATTTCCAGTATGTTGTTTTTGCCAATTGTTCAGATTCAGCACAAAATGGTAGCTTGATATACTGGCCTACCAATTTCAAAGCTGCTTTTTCTATATACTGCATTTATTTAACTATAACTCCAATTCATACCTAATAACACATATGGCTGGTAACACAAGTAGATGCCAGAATTGATGCCAATTGATCAAGTAATACCTTCACTTCATCCCAAGTTGCCGCAGTAACATAAAAAATGATGAATTTTACTTCATAATGTCTCCAAACATTGTAATTAATTCTTAATGTTGTGTTTTAAACTAAGACGGTGTCTGTGTTACCAAATTCTCCATTTTAGTGTGCCTCAAACACTAAAACTGTCTTAGGTGATGTACCGGTGCTTATTACCCATCTCTAATATTCATCTTAGCTTAGTCGAGTATTTTAGTGCCTTTTAGCTCATTGTTTTCGCTTCCTACACATTTTCTGTTTCGCAAACTCACTTCTTCTAGTAGAGAAGCCTCTGTAATCTGTGTGCTAAATGGACAAAGTTAGCAAAAAAGCAGTTGCACATAGTTTGGAGCTACAAAATCAGATATCAATCTCACGTTGTTGATACCAGTGCATGCTCTGTGTTTTTGAATTAAATTAGATTATCAGGATGGTGAGTGTCACCTGAACCCGTGAAAATCCAAGCCACACATGTCTATCTGCCCTAAACTATGTGATCTCCTTCACCTTTATTCTGTCTTAACACTCCTCCCTCCTCAGTCATTGTCCCACCTGATTTGCATCAGTGTGTCTCTCACACTACCACCTGGAGGAAGGTATTAAACATTCATCATGAATTAAATCATAAACTTGCACTGTGGTATGACAGACTACTTAAATTTTAAATCATTGCCTCAGTAATAATATTGGCCTTGCGACGTCTCATCTGAGCTTGAGTCAGTGAGTAACAAAGTTCATGATAGTATGAGTCACTTGTTATTGTTTTCATTGCTCTTTGCTAAGATGTTGCACCAACTTTGACGGATATTTTGTCAGACCACATGGAAGGCCACAGATGGAAAGACTCGTACCTAACAAGGGACAGACAAGAGGGACAATCCAGTGGTGACATTTAGCTGCATAGCAATGCCCTTTAACAAAAGTCAATTAAACAGGAACACACAAAGGTCAGTATGTTTAGACTAAACTGCAGAACAATGGTGACACACTGACATGTAGGTGGTAGAGTCCTCTGTAAACAACACTACAAGAAATTAAATAAACAAATAGAATGATGAAAATATCACTCTGATGTAACTATGGTGGTTTATGATTGTTTGGTGTGGTGTGTGATAAAAAGAATTACCTCACCTATAATGGTTGCTGGAAAGATATCAAGATATTTCACTTTGTCCTGGTGACTGGCATCATTGCTTAGTTTGTTGTATAAGTGGGTGGATGATGGGAGGAGTGAATGCTTCTGTTGCTAATACAATATCTTTCATCAGCACACAGGTTTTATTGCAGTAAAGTGAGCTATCATCTGAGGAAAAACAGCTTGGTCAAGCCAGCTAATGTGAGGATTTTAGATTTTGCATCTACAAAATGTTATGGTATGGGTGCTCAGGGCAGCCAAAAATGGTAAAAACAAGGTCCAGAGTTTAGTAATTAGTTATTAGCTTTGATTTTATATATATATATATATATATATATACATATCTGGATATATCCGGATAATTTTTTTCTGAGTCTGAACAACGCAAATCCATCTCGATCCACCTCTCGAAGGTGGCTCTAGCTGGATTGGCTTAAATGTGGCTCAGGTCTGAACGCTAATGCGGATAGCGAATCCAGCTAGCGACAGTGTCCGGGTCGTGTACAAAAGACAGCTTTGCCCCGAGTTTATTTTAAACAGGGATACAAAGGGAAAAAACTGCTTTTTGAACCAAAAAAAAAATGAAAGAACGAGCGACACGGGACATCTGAACGTATCCAGTTTAAAGGCTATCCAGATTCCTTTTTGGATCTCTGTATTTGGTAAATCCTGGCTATGGCTGTGGTTGTTGTTATACTTATGAATCATTATCATGGTTAACATTTGAATTTTTGGTTCTGGGGATATAATTGCATGTTTAAACTCATCTAAACTCCAGCACATTTTGCACTTAAATTTAGTGTCTCTGAGTCTTACATATTCAGTGTTATATTTACATCTGCACCTGTACGTAAATCCCATCCTTTTCCATCTGTTTCAACAGTACCTGCACAGAGGCCGGTGGACTCGAGGCAGTTAAACTGCTGTGATTTAAGAGAATAGGCTTCAAAGATAATCTGATTTATATACAACTTTTCACCTCAGGAATGCTGATATGTGGATGTTACTGTTGGGTGAGACAGGACTGTGTGATGTACTACACTCAGGGGCTACAGTATGCATGATTTCATCTGCCTCCACCAGCTCCATCTACTCTGCTCTCCAAGATTGTATTTAAAGGGTGGATATGTTTTATTTATTTATTTTTTGCAAATACTGATCAACATGATTTGCATTTGCATACATTTACTTAGTAGAAAGAATCCGAGAAAAGTGGTTTAAATTAACATTGCTTCACATTCCCATGCTAAATAATTCTACTGGTAGCAGCTCTGTGGTTCCACTGGGGTTTATTCTATAAAATATTAATAATATTTACATTAAAGGAATACAAATGTGTTACACATATGTCAGATACCGCTCAGTTTTATCATAGTTTAAAAAAAACACATCACAATAAAACTTTTACATCTTAATATTGAGACATAATGGCTTTTGGATAAGCTCACGAAAATTAAACTGAAAATTATCAAGTTCTGTTGCACATTTGGACAAACAACAAAAACTTTATCACATAATCGGATGTTTCTTTCATCAGAAAAATTATATTAAAAATGCACTGAAGAGAACAGAACATATCCGAGCTTAATATTATTTTCACTAAATATACAATTTTTTTAAGGATAATTTTCTCCTGAAGGGTAAATTGTTACTCAGGCTTCAGATGCATGTAAACAAATCCTGATATACCGCTTCATTAACTCAACAGACCTGGCTGCACAACACCCTCACGCACATTTTACTCACCCCTCCATTCACTTCTTTTGCCATGTCGTCTCTCTCCTTTGTGGATTTCAAAATTTTAAATCACTGTTTTCTGAGCATCCCCCCCCCATTTCTATCATTCGACTCTCACGCCGCCTCCTTTCCTCTCTGCCCCACCTCTCCCCCCATCTTTCTTTTCATTTCTTCTATTCTGCCATTCTTACTTGTGATGAGAGGCATTATTTCTTAGAGCTTTTACACCCGGGAGGCTACTGCCTGGCTTTTGGCAGACGTTGATAAGGGATGATGCTGCGGTTTGCCAAGCCATACAAATTATTTCAGGAATAAAGAGATCAATAGCATCTTTTTTAGCAAACCCCCCCCCCCCCTCTTCCCAGACCACCGTTCATCCCAAGTTGATTTTTCACTGGCAGAATAAAAGTTAGGGGGAAACAAAGACAAATCTGAGAGGCAAGTTTTAAACTGTGTAGTGCACCAGAGGTCATTTATAAGAAACAAGGAAACAAAGATGTCAGCTTGCAGTTGCCAGGCTACAACTTATGGGTGTAAGTGTGCGTGTGAGTGTATTGGTGTAATATCATGCTCGCTATAAGAGGATAAAAAGAGTGGTTCACCTTTTCTAGTATACATTTGATGTCTGTGGGGTTATTCTGGTGCAGGACAAAGAGTACGGTTAGCCTAGCTTAGCATAAAGACTGAAAATATATGAAACGTGTTTCCAAGGGTCGTTTTTTCACTTAGGAATATAAAAATTACATCTTTGCATGTTGGTTTTGTGAATAAATAATTGGAAAGGATATTTGTCCATGGAGCTTTGTTTCAGCGTAGCTAGCTGTCCAAACCATGGTAACTTGCTTAAGGTTTGGATTTTTCAAGGATATCAACATTGGCTGTTTGAAACACACCTAACTAAAAGAAATACCAGTACCTGTGCTTATTTACTTACACAATGATCTCACCAAGCAGCCACAAGAAAGATGTGCAATAATATTGTTGCTCAGACAAGATTCTGCTTGCATTTGACATGCAGTACCATTACAGCTGCTTCTCATTATGACATCATGCCAAACTTTGTGTTACAGCAGCGTATCTCATTTTGACAGGGAACGTGATTTAATGGAAATGTACTCAGTAAAGCCTTCCAGCTGCTTGACCTTTTTAACCAGCTGTTTAACTGTTTAAATTGATAGTGCAGGGAATGTCTTTTAAGTTATTTGCCTGCAAGGCTGATTAAAATGTAACATATGATGCCTGATTGGCATTTCTTCACAAGAAGTAATTAAAGATAAACAGCTACACTGTCCAAAAAATTGATTGAATGAGAAATGTCATAATTGTCATAATTTTCTTTTTCTAATGTTAAGAGTGCGAGAGAGTGAGTTAGTTAAGGTCATTTTGATTCTAGTGACATAATAACAGCACCATATTTCTACATAAATCCTGCTTCTACTCCATGGATAATGATCTATAGAACCTGTCATACATCTTTCTGTGTAAATGAACGGAACGGCTGGACAATATGGGGTTCCTGCAGTCCTAAATGGGACCTGAGAATGAATGATGGAGCATTGTGATGGTCGTCTTTGTCATCTTCAGCCATGTTGCAGCTTCGTATCAATGAGCTGAATGGCCCATTACTCATCATTGGAAATCCATGTGTGTAAGTGTGTGTGTGTGTGTGGAAATGGAGATGAAGAGATAACACAGCAGTAGCACATAGCCCTCTTACAATGTGTGGTTTCTTTGTGTGTCATCAATACTTTTTTTTTAGACACTGTCTTTAAAAACAGATATTATTGTCATACCGTGTTTCTCTCTTTGTCTGCTTGGAAGGTTTTTCTTATCATTTATTATGTGGAAGGCGCAGTGTGAGCAGCCCAAGCCTAAAAGACCCGCTTCTGTCAAGATGTCCTTGAAAATGGCAATTAACCCCTATCTGCTTCAGTGGAGCTGCTGAGCGGCCACAGTAGGTTGTGACTGCACTGTGGCTGTACAGAGCTGTAAGTGTAAAGTGAAGTGTTAGTGAAAAAGATTAGGTCAGACCTGGTGCAGCCTGGAGGTTGGGGAATAGGCCTGAGACTGAAAGGTTGCCAGTTTGGGTTGAGAAAATAAATGAAAAGAGGCTCTCTGCTTCCTCAGCAAAGAGTAAAGTTGTCCCTGAGCTGAGAAGAAACCTCCAATTGCTTCAGTGGAACTGCTCAATGCCAGAAGATTAGTAATTGTGACCAGCACCTCTCATATAAGGATGTTTGGGATACACCAATGGAAAAACAACTGCAAGATCTGTCTAATTTCCATTATTTATTAGTAGTCTATGTTAGCATATTAGCTAGCTTGCTAAATTGTTGATGTCAAATTGCTACCCTATAGTACATGATCTAGATTCCCTGCTCTGTGCTGCATTGCAGATCTATATTATTATTTATCTCCTTTTCACCCATTTTAAGCTGAGAAAAAGCAAGGAAGATAAAACAAGTTTATTTTATATACATTACAGAGACTCCTGATACAGTCTTTTTTTAGTTAACACATTCATTCACGGTATTGAATTATTAATTTGTCTTTTGATCTGAGTAATCTTAAAGGCACATAATCTTCTTTATAGAATGTCCTATCCACATTAAAACATTTTAAAAGCAAAAAATACAACGGAGACATTCATAATAAAACATATGTACTATAAAAATGAACTTTAATTTACTTTCATTTTAAGTAATCTCATTTGTTAAGCCGGTATTAAACAGATTTAAAAGTTACTTCACCCCGCTGAGCTAACTGGCCTGAGAGGCTTCACATTCAGCAGAGCCATAGGCAATTTTGTCCTTTTTTTTGTGAATAAACCTGTAATTTGAGGTGCAAAGCCTACTTGTCAGAGCAAGCATACCTATGACCTTTTGTATGATTGAAACCAGCCTTGGTAAGGCACATCATATTATTTGATGTCCTTGCCTTGATCGGTGCAATCATTCGAGCATTAAACGTCTACTTTATAGCTGTTCTGAATGTCATTCTCTCTCCTTCATCTCTTTGAAAGGGAAGCTCTTTAGACTTGAGAGAGCAAAGCTGCGAGGCACGACACAACTCAATCACACCTGTTCAACATACTGTCTCAACACAAACACGGAGGTAAAACCTCTGGAGATTTTTTTTCCTGTACAATTGCTTTATAAAGATTCAGTCGGTATTTGATTCAGTCTTCATTGTGTTTTTTCAGCTTTTGTAGTGTCAGTGCCACTTTTTCTTAAAGGTCTTTAAAATAGTTTTTATTGCTTCTCTACCATGTCAGATTAAATATGAAGTACATTATCAGACTTTACAAAAAAAATAATTCTGGAAAACATCACCAGCAAATATCGGGCAATAAAACTAATCAGGTCAGTTGATTCTTTGCTTCTTTTAGGGACATAATAGGGGAAAAACATGTCATATGGAGATCAGAAGGAGATCAGAAATGACAATGCAAACACACATACTGCTTTATATGTATAGAGAAGCACCTTCAGTTCACATTTGGGAGGCTGTGTGTATGCAGCAGATAGGATAAGTACCTTCTTTTTTTCCAGAGCTGTGACAGCAGCATATATAACCTTCAGACTTTTTGTGCCTGTAGACAATTGCCAAAGAAACTCAAAACAAAGATGTTGTGTCCTGTACCCGCTACAATCCTCACAGTAATTTTTATATTCATATCTTGTTGTGAGCCTTACTTTACTTGTGATTTTCTGATACAAACTTCTCTCATCTACAACAAACTTTTCTGTCATTTTCTTGGCTTCCATGGTTATGGATCTTGAGCCGATGAATTGATTTTTATATGCATTATTCATACCACCACTGGAGGGCGCATTGCAAAATAAATACTTCTCATTTCAGTTGCATTTGCTTTCTTGGTGAGGTTGTGCTGGGCTTCCCAACACTTGGATTAAGACAGATTGGGACCATAACTAATGTATAATCTTTTATTGAGCCTTGTTTTGGTTCAGTTTGCTGAACCTCACAGGTAAACACACTGGTAGAGATAGTGGAGCATTTAGCAACTAAACGGCAAGACGAATGTATCACAGGGTCGATGGAGGATTAAACTATTTGTGGAGCTTACAAGTGTAGCATTTTGTGAAGTTTTCTTTTTCTTTTCAGCCTTAAAATTTGATTATAAAATGTTGCTTACACCAACTGTATGTCCATCTGGCATGCAAGAATTTTTCTTTCTTCACAGCTTTATAATGATAACTAGAAACATCGCTCTCACTAAGGACACAGCTGTTGCCCGGCAAAATGAGCTAAATGCCCGAATTGGTTTGTTTCAAACCTCGTATTAAAACAAATGTGGGCATGTATGTATGTATGGTTGCACTAATTGCTCCTTCACCCACTCAAATTATAACAATAGCTGAAACCATTTTTCTCCTGTTAAACTTAAAGCATTGAGGCTACAAACACCTGCACCCATGAAGACGTTACTACACTTTCTTTCAATTAGTTTTTCTTCATTAGGTCTTTTATTAGGTGACATCTGGGCTTTTTAGTTTGCCTTTTCTGAGCTTTGTGCATTTCCAGGTGTCAGACGGTGAGTGTGATACAAATATAGAATTAGAGAAAGCCACAGTGAGAAGAAGTAGAGAGAAAGAGGAAAAAGAAAGCAAAAG
Source organism: Parambassis ranga (assembly GCF_900634625.1). Classification (NCBI taxonomy): domain Eukaryota; kingdom Metazoa; phylum Chordata; class Actinopteri; family Ambassidae; genus Parambassis; species Parambassis ranga. Next base: position 9,008,770 of record NC_041043.1, read on the forward strand.
GGGTGTGAAGTCTCATTTAGTTTCAGCGGCGGCGGCAGAATATTTCAGCTTCAATGGTTGGTGTTGATAGAGAAACAGGAACAGCCGGGCTCCCCCACAGAGAAAGGGACCAGCACAGTGAGATGAAATGGCTTTTTCAAAAACACCCTGATCACGCATTACAGCAAATTACATCCCGACGCACAGGAAAAAAAAAGGAAATAATAAATAAAAGAAATCAGCGTGCATTTTCAAGTGAACCATGGAACTGCAGTCTGTAAGGCTGCACTAGTGATAGCTCCCAGACTGGAATGATTTGTACTATACAAACAAGGAAGTGTGCTAAATTATAAGGTAAAACGGCACATGTGTAAGTTTCAAGACGTGGCTTCAAATAGTTGTATTTAATAGACGCATCCAGTGCTATTACATCCTGAGATACACTTCATGTATTCATTAGGCCTGATCCATATTGCTAATTAACTTCCCCTGTGCGAAGCTTATCTCAAATTGCCTGTGCTCTGCACAGATGTTCATGAAGCATCCTTAAAAACTCTAGGCCTTGTAACTGACTCCCTGTTAAAAGAAAATCCTGCCTCAGGGGATTTTTTTAACACCCTGCAGTGACTTACAAGAAAAGTTGGATGAAAGCAGTGAATGTCAACAGTTCTGAAGTTATGAGGCGAAATAATGTGTGCCTTCAGGCGGTTGTAAGTGCCAGTATAGGGAAACGAACTCAAGTTGGAAGGCCAAGCACCTCTTTAGTCGGTTGATCTGCATTGGAAAATTCTGCATATGTGCACTGATTTCAGGATACAAAAGGTTAAGAGAAAGCAAAACAGATGAAGAGCGTGTATTGCAGTGAAGTGTGAGACCCATATAACCTTATCGTCTTATCACAGAGGGACATTCTATATTTACTGAGGATGGGAGTGCACGCACATAATAATAACCACACCTTTGCCCTTGTAATCAACTTGTAATTGTGTGTCATGTATGAGAACTTCAGGCTTAAACGTTCACATGCAGCAACTAATTTAGCAGTCATTATAATCACAGACATGACTGTGTGTGTATGTATAAAACAAAGAAGGCATTCTGCAACAAAATATTGCTTTTACAGTGATCTCTGATGTGCTCTTAAAAGCACAAATATTCCCGAGAGGTACCTCTCAATGCTGGAAAAAAACAACTTTGAAGGCAGCAGTGTTTCATGGAGATGATTTCACACTTACTGTGTCTATTAATAGCATAAAGCTACATCAATATAGATGTTAAAATTAAGTGCAACAATAATTATTCAAGACCGTGTTGGTCTAAATACCAGATACAGCTGTTTAAACTGATCTGGCTGCAACTGGTGTGTCACAGCTTCTGTTCTTATTGAAGGTTATTAGACTGAAATGCAGAAGATTCACCTTGAGACTTCTTAACTAATGCTCCTTTTAAGGTGTGTGAATGTTTTAAAGTAGGCAAAACAGATGGCTGCAACAGATTTAAGCCAGCAGCTGGGCATCACATGCCATTAGCTTTAAGCTGCCCTCTCTTGCCACAGCACTGATCATATTGTCTCACCCCATCTTGTATGTGCAGATGTCTTCCTGCTATACTAATAAGTCTGAGTTTAACCTTGTGCCTCTGTGTGTGTATGTGTGTGCAAGGGTTGTGTGTGTTAATACATACTGTTTGTGCCTGTCTGAGCTGCTTGTACCCACATGGCTGATGATAAATGCATGCATGTTGCAGTTTGGGCTGAAAATGCATGTCCTAAACTCACAATGCTTTGTCTTCACACACTCCTGTGTCACCAGCTCCTTTGGTGGAGAACGGATTGTGTGGCTCCTACAAATTTATCCCCCACCCCACCAAGAACCTCACAAGCAGAAAAGCTTCAAAAACGGTAAGAAAAATTTGTTTTTTCTTTAACAAATTCAGATTCTGAGCACACATAAGCATAACGCATGAGAGCAGAGCTGAATAGATGTTTTTCTAAACCTTTTATTCATATTCTTCCATTAAATTTTACACTTCCTGATCTCATGTGTTTTACAGTACAGTAAATACAAGCAGGAAGAACTACTGTAACCGCCCTTTTTTGCCAGTAATCTTTTTCATACAGTAAACTGTAGGGACATGAGTTCTGGACTGGAAGGAATATTACTATGAGAGAGTTTGGGTCATATAATGGAAGCTGGGATGGACACTGGCCCTGAAAACAGCGCCTCATTGATGGATGACTTGGGAGATATGGTTGAGATATGGTGGAGATAGAGGTGCATCCTGGCAAATTCAATTTACTTGGATATTAACTGTACATTTACAGACAGGAAAAGGATGTGATTGAGAAATGAAACATCCTGTTTTGGAAGAGAAATCTTGTTCCAAAAAATGAAGGATATATATCTATTGTAGGGTTCTCAGTGACAAGTTTTCAACAGTAATATAGTGAGCAAACTGATGACAGAGCAAATTAAGTGTGTTGGAAATGTTTTCCCTTGCTGCTTCACCACAATATTATCAAACAGGTGTACAGAGAGTTGCTTTTGTGTTGTGGTTTGGTTGTTGTCATGATGTGTAGTGTCAATTCAGGGATTATATACACACACTGATGGATCTCTCTGTGCACCTGGCAAACCTAGAAAACTGAAGTAAATAGGATGTACCTGTTTGTGTGTCTGTTACTCTGCATGACAACAGGGCAAATGAGCATTGGTCTGTTGACTTTGAGTTAAGAATATAACAACCCAAAAGCACACATGCTTATCGCAAAGTTCAAAGAAAGAGGTGATGGAGAGGAGGGCATGTGGAGTAAGAGGGTAGTGCTGGAGGCTGAGCTGGCTGAGGAGAGCACAGTTGGTGTAGGAGTGTAGCTAGGGAATGAATGAAAGGCAGGCAGGCTGGATGAATGAAGGGAATCTGTTAACATGAGAAACAAGTGAAACAGAGAAAGTTGGTAGTCAGGATGAGTTGTTGACCTGCAGCACAAAACGCATAAGGGCAAGTCAAAAAAGGCAAGAACAGAAGGAATCAGAAAACAAAGCAAGAAGCACTTGGGGGTCAGAGTGTAGACCTAAAGACCTGAGAGCGATCAGCCAGAGAGTTTGACATTTGTAAAAAAACATGTTTCTACTTTAGCTTATTATGTGCAGACTGAACTGTTATAAATGAAATGTTATAGATTGTTTCTGATTATTGTTCATTAGCTCTGTGTTCTGACGTTTTATGCATCTTTATTTATGCAACAGAGTGATTTTTCCTGTCTAATGCTATTTGACAGGGGCCTTCTCTATTGGAATGTGTCACCTTTGAAATAGATGGGTTTTAGCTTTGTGATAATGTAGCCTGCAGCGCAAATCTTTTACGTTTGCATATTTAAAACTCCCATCAGTTCTCATTTAACATTCACTGAATACTTCATTATATTAGGCTTTATAGGAGGAGATGGAATCCTGAGTAAATGTTTTATGGAATAGAATGAGAGTGTTCTCATATTAGTATTAAACATTCAGTTTCATATTTGTTACATGATATCATTCTGATTATATACACTATTCCACATTTATTTGCACTATTACTTAAGTATTTATTAAATACATAAATGCACCCTTTAAGCCATCTGCACAGTAAAACCCACAGATCATCTGGGAACCATTGCACAGATAGCCGGTCATCTTCCAATGAAGTTGAGCTACTTAACTGTTAAATCTGGGATGAACATTTTGAGACAGCCTGGAGGAAGGCAGCAAAGCAGCGGGGGGCATTACCATCAATTGATCCACTGGCTATCAGGGCCGCTGCAGGGACAAGAAGGTTCCAAGATCTAGGGTCCCATTAGGCTGCTCAGTGTACTCTCCAACATCGCTCCTTTAGATCTGCTGTTTCAGACCATCAGGTGGACTGATGGTATCGGGCCCCTCGGCTCTCTCTCTCTCTCTCCCCCTCTCCTTCTCCCTTCCACACTGTGATCCATCACTAAAACACTCTGCCTGCGGGTCCCTGCTGGCTCTCTGATGCCTCCGATCAGGTTAGTAGCCATGCCTGGGCTCAGAGGGCAAAGGTACTTCTAACCTTCCTTCTTTAAAAGGATTAGTTAACACATTCAGACCTGCAGACCTAAATATCTTGTAATACTCCAGTCGCACACCTGAATTTACAATTTTTTTATATATTGCTTTAAAAAGCTTGTTTTGGGTGTAATTGGACTATTGATACCAACATCCACACACATCCACACATAAATACTGTATACTGTTGGGTTAAAAGACAAACAACAGCAGTATGTTAGAAGAGTGGATATGTGGGAAATAAGAGACCACTGTAGCAGATGAAGTGTTACATTATTTGTTCTAATGAGTGTTAGGGTCTTGCTGACTACAGCTAGGCAATTAGTTTGTGGTGTTATAGAACACAAAATAAGACTTGTTCATGATCCACTGTGCGGATGCACATATATAATGCCTCCATCTAAGTCTCCATTGCTGGGAGATGTTAAAAATCCTGTTTTTTTCATGAACACATGCATGTTAGCTTTTCTCTATTTTAACATCTTTAAGACAGGCCAACGTAATAACTCTGGTAACATTTTAGCTGATTGTTGCAGGTTAGAAATGAAAGGTGTTTATCTGGCTGAAATAAAAGACCCTGTGTAAAAGATCACAGTGAAGGCTCGTTTTAAGATAAGATAAAAATAATCCTTTATTAGTCCCCCACAGGAGAAATTCAGTGTTACAGCAGCCAGGAAAGATAGAAGCACATATTGTAAGAAGAAAAATAGCAAAAATATAAATAAAAAATATAAATGAAAACAAAAAGAATGAATGCTTGTGATGATAACAGAATAAAGTGACTTCAGTACTGAATTGTTATTGCAGATTATGCTCGGGCATGGTGACAATTTACACTATAAAACCTACATAAGACCAAAAAGCCAGGTTATTGCACAGGAGGTAGAATAGCTAACTGTGAGTGTATACACACACACACACACACACACACACACACACACACATATATATTTCTGACAGCAGCAGGTAAGAAAGGACCTGCGATACCGCTCCTTCACACAGCGTGCATGAAGCAGCCTGTTACTAAAGGAGCTGCTCAGTGCTGTGACAGTGCTGTGCATGGGGTGAGAGGTGTTCTCAATCAGGGAGGATAGCTTTGCCAGCATCCTCCCATCTCCCACCTCCTCCACAGGATCAAGAGGGCTCCCCAGCACAGAGCTGGCTTTCCTTATTAGTCTATTCAGTCTCTCCCTGTCTGCTGTCGAGGTGCTGCTGCTCCAGCAGACCACTTCATAGAAGCTGCAAGATGCCACCACAGAGTCATAATGTCTCCTCAGTAGGTGGAGTCTGCTGTGGCCCTTTTTGTAAAGTGCAGCTGTGTTGTCAGACCAGTCTAGTTTATTTTTCAGATGAACACCCAGGTACTTATAAGAGTCCACTATCTCAATGTCCAGTGCCCGGATGTTCACTGGCATATGACTAGTTATGTAGGAGTAGTTGTGCCTATGGAAATTTTGCATCATTTTTCTTTGTACATCATTTGTGATCAGTCTAATCATCGAGCTTAGCAACACTTTCATCCACCTCTACGTGACTCTACCTGAACATTTTGAATTTCAAATAATGGGTTGCACTTTGTTTATAGAAGTTGTGGCAGCGGTTCAGGAGACGATTAGAGTTCAGGAACTCAATGTTCCACTTGACTGAGGACAAACAGACACTGCAACCCAGCACCATGCAAATGACTCCAATTAACTGCAATATCACTGCACAGAGTCTGCCGCTCAAGCAAAGCAAAGCAGCGTTTAATGGATTTTGGCTCAGCTGCAGTACAGAGCGTGCAAGTACGAGTGAGAGCACTTACGAAAGCAATGGGAGATACTTGCACTGCTTTTTTCCTGTGATTTATAGCTATTCAAAAAGTGTAAAGTGTCTGAGTAGAGACATTCTTAAGCATGCCTCTGTGGTCATGGGAACTGTAGTTCTCTACCAGGAGTGTTGTTCTTTTTTCCGCAACTCCCACACTGTTTTGCTTACTAGCATCAGCCCTCTTGACAAAACACTCTAAGCCTCCCTCTTTCTCTTGGAAGGAGGAGGAGATGTAGACAGCAGGTGAAGCAGAATGAGAGGCAGGAGCTGGGCTGCGCCGGTGGGGAAGGTGCACTGTAGCAAATGCAAAGATCGAATTGAGAGAGGTCATGTGACTGAAGAGAAAAGGTGAGAGAGGGTGTGAAGGTTGAGAAGTAAGGAGGCAGCTAGCAGGGTGCAAAGCAGATCTAAGAGGGGGATATAGACAGAGGTGTGTGTCCTGGTGGCTTTTGAAGTGGGTTATGAAAGTGGGCCTGGTATCCTGCGGAGTGTGTTCTTATGCTACAGAGATCAGCAGTAGGGGGCTCAGTACTTCTCCTGCCAAGATGCGGCGCACAGTCTGAGCTGCTTGGGAACATTATAAACTACAGTATAAACACTTGAGTGTGTGTTTCATTTTGTCAGTGTGCACAAGTGTTGAGTTTTATTTGTGTTTGACTGTGTGTTAGCTTATGAAGACACAAAAAAGTAAAGGGATAAACCTCTCATGCTTCATGTTCCTGAGTTGTGTGTCCACCTCTCTCTGTCCACTATAAATACTATAAATACTATAAATACAAAACCAAAAAGAGTTTATACTTTCCTCCCACGTGGGAATACTTATTCCATGTGTCAGCTTATCTAAACCTATTGCCAGTAAGTTGATGTCTACATGTAATTATTCCAAATCTCTGATGGAAGAAGCTGCAGTTTGTTGGCCAAGAGCCCATTGGATCAAATTGCCAAGCTGGCTGAACTACACAATAACACTAAATTAAACCACATTTTTGCTGGGGAGATTTCCAACTAGCTCTCCCACCAGCTCCGTTTCTTTCATATTTCCTCATTTTTCTTGTGCTCATTTTCACCATCTCTCTTTATATCTCGCTTCCACTTGTGTTCTGATACCTTTCTGCCTTTTTTTCTCACTCTGTGCCAGCCTCTACATATCTAGTCTATTATTCTTTACAGTTTCATCCCACAGGCGGCAGAGATAAGGAAGTTGTTTGCTCTATTTCTTAAACCCTATTCTAATTTCTTCAGGGAAGAGAATGTGTAGGAGTGTTTTTTGGATTCTTTGTTGACTTATTGTTGAGCTTAAAAACGATGTCCCTTCCTACTATAAAAATTAAAGAGTACAGTGCAACCATTTTAGTGGTACAGACAGTAAAAATAGTCTCATGGTTACCAGAATGATATCAGTTTCTTATTATTACTGTCGCCATGATACTTGATGCTAAGTGCTTATCATGTGTACAACTTTCCTCCCCTGTTTTCTGACTCATTCTGGTTCACTGACTCTCTGTATACCCTGATGTTTCCAAGTTGCTAATCACTAACTCTCCTATACAATTTGCTAATGATAAAGCATCCAGCACACATAAACTTACATTCATTTAGCCTTTAGTGCTTCTGTTTTTCCTTCTGTGACAAGGTCACATTATACTCACTGTGTACATTTATCTCTGGCCTCAGCAAAAACTTCTCTCTGTTTATCTCTCCACAAGGAGCTGTATTTCTTAGGAGAGCTCTAAGGGACTTTATCTTGGGTAATCCAAATTAAAAAAAGAAGAAATCTAAAATTAAAGCAGATTTGGTATCATGCAGACACATTAAGAAGACATATTAAATCCACGCTTAATTTACCTCCAATCTCAGCCTCCTTCTCGTTTCTCCTTGAGAGCAAAATGCGATGCATTCTCAAGCTGTCCTCCTGTTGTTTTTTGTACATAATGAAACCAATTTACAGGTAATTGCCTCCTCTCTGCACTCCTCGTCCAGTGCCTGTAATGACAGTGCTGTGCATGGTGTGATAAACCATGGGGGAAAAACAGAACAATATGTTGTCGTATTGTGATTTTTTTAGGTTAGGTGGAAGGCAGATCTCTGGGATGTTTTCCAAGGTCATGTAGCATATTATATATACGAAACAAGTGGAGTGAAGCATGCATGACTTTATTTTTTTTGCTTATTTATTTGTCTGCCATGTACTCAAAGAGAGGTTAGTGAAAAATGTTTATCCAAACTGATACAAAGCCCATTTTTCTCATATTTTACTGTCTCCAGTGAGTCCTTGCCATCTCAGTCTTATGTATCCATTCAGTCAGCCCTCCCACAACATCCAGTCAGTGTTGACTGAACCTCTGTAAAGTTACCATTTTAACATCCTTGATGCCACTTTCTACTGTGTTAGTTGGTTGTGTTATATTATTATATGATAATTGTATAGTAATAGATTTTACGTTTGTGTTTAACTTTCTTTTTACTGTATATAATTCCACACAGGAAGACACATTTAAACCAGAAACTTCTTGCTGTGAGGGGAGACAGCCTCTAACCACTGTGCTCTAATGCTGCCTAAATATCACCAGGTTGTTATAAATGCTTATAAGAGACTATATTTAGCTGTATCCCCCTGCTAAATGTGCACATTTTAGATGCAAATACCTCTAAAGATGATCAATTTAATTTTAACACACGCTCCAGATGGGTTCCGCAGCTGGCAACGAGCAATCTTGTCTTCTAAAAGTTATATTTAGATACCACTCATTTTAAAAATGAATTTCACCTACAGCCTAGGAGCAGCTGATTATGTTCCTGCTTACTCATACACAGTCTATACAGCTACAGCATATAATCCCTTGCTTTAAGTAGTCTGCAGTGCACTTAACCAGGCATTCCTCAAGTTGCAGTGAGAGCACCGACATTTGCTGTTAGCATCATGTCTGACAGCACTTAATCATATTAATACTGCACACATCTCAACGAGGAGTGTAAATTGTTTTGTGCTTCGTGTCACTAGGGATGAATTACAGTGGCAGAGGTTACTGACATTAGCTGCTGGAGGCAAAGATGTTTTGTTGTATTTATGTCTGTGTGTGTGTGTGTGTGTGTGTGAGCAAGGGGGCGGTTAGCGTGTGTGCATGTGTTTTGCACCACTGTTTTGTTTTACTTGTCTTATCAGTGTCAGAGCAGCTCTACGCCCCCCCACCCCCAACCATCCACTGCCATAGCAACCGAGCTAAATACTTACCTCCTCCCATCCCTGTCACCAGGCACCTTTTCTATCCTCCCCTACTAACACATTCACCACTTCACTCTCTCTCTCCCCAAAAAATCCTAAATTAGCTTTGACCTTCTCTAATGAAAAGTGGAAACAACACTGTGGCTTATTACGGCGGCAGGGCTGTGAGCCCGTGAAATAGCATGCTGTTATTTACCAGCCCCCCAGTGGCAATTATGAGTCGCACCCAACACAGCTTTCCACCACACTTCCCAGCTAGCAGGTGGTCCTTTTAGATACAATAGACGCAAATGACAATGAAGTAAACAACTGCTATTCAGCTCCTCTTGCTCTGATGTAAATGGCAACACCGCTGCACAGAACGATAAAGAACAACGTGCTGTTTTTAGTTTCTCTGCAGATAAGGTAAAGTTTAATTGAGGTAAGATACATGCAATTATTTTACAAATAAATTCAAGTGCCTACTTGACCTATCTAGGAATTGCACTCATCTTTTAAATTCATCAAGATGTTTGGATTTATTAAATGTTTCCAATTATTAATCAAGCAAAAACTGTCGAACACCACCTGCTTTTACTGTCTCAGTGGGGAGGATTTCATTGCTGCATTGTTTTTTTATTAGTAGCTGCTTGAACCCAAAAGCAAAAGACTCACTCGGGGTAAGAAAGTGAGACTGAATTTATTGCCAGGTTGTCACATGCATAGAAGGCTGGCTGATGAGAAGCAGGGGACTGAGGATGGCTAAAGGCTGGGGCTGTTAAGTTGAAGGCTGGCAGAGGAGGAAGCATGGCTGGGTGGATGAAAGAGGCAAACAGGCCGTAAGCGGCAAAGCAGGGTGGCAGGAAGGGAGATTTGATGTGGCTTCCGACGACAGGTGAAGCTGGGCTAGGAGTGGCTGAACAGCAGACAGGCAAGCAGGATGAGAGGAGATGGAGCAACAGGATACATAAGGTTTTTAAAAGGCTAAACACACTGAAGAAAGAAGAGCAAAAACATGAGGAGGTCTTAGCAGTTACTACACGAGTAGACACTATTTTCAGACTTCAGTGTGATACAAACTGATTTCAGGATCAGGGATTTAGTCTGAGCCTTTTGTAATGTAATCAGGAGGAGGTGCAGGCACCACACCCAGACTTATATCTACGCAACAGGAAGGGACAGAGAGCGAGGCATGTCTTTTCCCCTTTCCTATTTTGTGCCATCTGATCTCCTCTCTTTTCTGTCTCCTCCTGCCCATGCTCATGAAATTGATCTCAGCATCTTGAAAAATATCACAGCTCCTAAAATGCATATCAAAAAGACAGATGCAATCTGACAACTTTGATGTTTTTTGGGGCACCTGAGTGTAAATAAATACATGCTATAATGAACATAGATCCTTAAATAGGATATAACAAATCAACGATGCAGCTGGGCCACATGTTGCATTAAAAAAAGTGTATGCTTCGTATGAAATGCCTCTAGCTTCTAGCTTCTTGTGTATCTTTCTTGTCTTCAGGTGGGCGAGACCTGAGCAGGAGAGGTGAAAACTGAGAAATGAAAAGACGAGACAGGCAAACACAGGAGATACAGAGGAAGGGAAAACAAGAGAGAGGCTAGGAAGTAAAGAGAAACCTGAGACACAGTGAGGTTATGACACTCAGATCATCACGGATGAAATATGTTTCATTTCCAGCTATTGGTTGGACAGAGTATTTAGAATACAATAGAAAAACAGGCTCTGAGAACATGTGATTGTCTCACTGTTTTGTGAGCTGCTAATTTATTAACTATGTTGGAGAGGTTTTGCTCCTGTTTGTTTCTGGCCGATCTAAAATTTATATATGTCCACCTGTTGCAAATTTCACAGCCACCGTGTCCTTCCTTACACACTGTGCTACCTCTTCTAGTAAAAAACCTCAAGGTCTTTTTTGGACACACTCACATGCTCCTGGTCAATACTGAGAGGAGATTTGATCCTCTTAATTGCCCTTTTGGCTGCTCTTGATGGTATTTTTCCTTTGAAGAACAAAAGCAATGCCACTCGAAGACACTTCAGCTGGCCTTGATCACTTGTCTCTCATCTCTCTTTAATATTTGACTTACAAGTGAAAATAATGATTGTTGGGGAACTCCCATAAAGCACATGACAGCACGAAAGTGCTCTCCCAAGGACCTTTCATGAGCAGCACGCTCCTTCTGTAGATCTCACTGAAGCTTTTGACAGCGTGGACCTTGCTTTTTAAAGTAAGCTGCTGAGAATGGAAGCATGCTGGTGTTCGGCACCTACACATGTTAGATTTCTAACTGTGGCAGATTTTCCAGAGTAGTTTTTAGTAACGTAGGGACTCCCAGCTGAACTACACATAGGTTTCTGTAGGCGTGAATTTAGGCCTTATTATTTATTTACACACTTCTGTACTTGGCTGTGAGTATAGCAGCTGGAGTAGCTCAAGGAACAAGCCACTTTATGTCTGGCTCCGGTTTCCCTGTGGACCAAATGTTTGAAATAATAACATCATTTTCTTGTCTCTTTCCTTTTGTCCTTTTTGTTCTGTTTTGCTTTATGATTAAATGAACCTGGCCTAGACTGTAGTGCATGATGAGGGACAGCGCTCTAACATAAATTAATAAGTAAACTGACCTACTACTGTAAAACTTCAATGGTGTCAGCCAGTATATTTTTATGCCTCTGCACTGGCAACACTCCCCCCCCTTCCCCACACTTCTAGTTTTTACAGATTTTGAAGTTCTCTGAGACCCAAAGATGCACTGATAAGCTTTTTGGTGTTTAAAGGTCAATACTGTAAACTTGACTGTATGGTGGAGGCATGCATGGTGATGATTCTAGTTTCTATGTATTTGCCTGGCAGCCTCCACTTCACCCTTTGTTCTGGAGTGTTCTTCATCCAAACAGCAGTTGCTTTGTTCCCACTTCATCAGACTAGAGAATGTTTGATGAAGCAGCATCAGTCATTTCAGCTCATGCCCCCAAACAATATGAGTTCATTTTGATGAAAAAAATTCCTCTCATGAGATGTTTTTCAATTAGAACTGCAGCAAAAGAGGAAGTACTGTAATGTTAGACATATATTAGGAAAAAAAAATCAAACATTACAAACTATGTAAGAATTTGTTTCCTATCTGTAATCATAGGTTAAAACTAATACAATTCTTGAATAAATATTCATTTGTAAGAAGCAATATAATTGTTATAAGCCGATATCTACCCATACTATATATTATTTAGGATTACAAGCAATCGGACGTTTATCTCAAGCCCTCTCTTTTCAGATATAAATTGCTTTCTATTCATAACTGAAGAGATCCTTGAGTGACCAGGGTCACTATGAAGGACGTGTTGCACTCAAACCTAACACAAAGTCGGTCTCCTTATATCTCCTATATACATACACATCTATACCTATACATCAGCTCATCTCTCTCTCTCTCTCTCTCTCTCTATATATATATATATATATATATATATATATATATATATATATATATATATATATATATCTATATATATAGAGAGAGAGATGCTTTTGGGAACTCTTTCTGTTTGGATTTGTTTACTTGTTGCTTACATCTGCCTCCCTCATCATATTACACGCAGTGAACTTTCTTTTCAGTTTATCTACCTCGTCCATTGTAACGACCAGGATCAGGAACGGTCATCTGTATGAGTCATAGCTTTGCATGTCTTCTCGTGTTGGAATAATTTTTTTTCTACCTGAGAGAATGAATGTAGTAATTATATAAGATTATATCATAGTTTATCAATTATTGCTATTTCATTTTTTTTTGTCCCAGCATCATGTTTGTGCTTCCTTCCGGTTTGTTCTTATTTTAGTTTTTAATTTTTTTTTTCAAATCTATCAATATCATAAGGTGGCATAAAATTACACTATTGAAAAGCTAGAAAAAGACCTGCAGGTGCTGAATCTGAGTCCTGCAATTTATATAGTAATTTAAGTGGACTATGGAAGTAGTTACAATAGAAAGACTGAAAATAGGTCAAGAGATTGTCTATTACTAAAGCTTCCCTTTTGGCAGTATCCATCTCTATCAAAGGCAATATTGTCCATCTGAATTGCTTCCAAATGGATTCAGAGAATGATATGAAGCAAAGAGTTTGACATTATGGAAGTGATATAGGCATTTCAGTGCAAGCAACTCCACACCTGACACTGACTGCGACCTCTCACCCCACCATACCTCAGGGATATTTTTTGATCGGCTGTGTCTGAACCCTGATAAGAGTCAGCCCTGCAGTGATGGAGAAAAGACAGAATATGCCTGAGAGCGAAGAGAATGAGTACATTTCACCTCAAACTCTGCCTCTCTCTTTCAGCCTCCCTTATCTCTAATTTAGATACAGAGGTGTTTTCTGACCTCCAGAGTCACACCATTACAGTACGCAGCGAAGAACTCTGTGAACTGCTGACACACCAGGCACACACTGCAGGACTACAGTAGTAACATCAATACACACATTAATCTGTGCACACGACACATTCACACCTACAGCTGTTAATTAAATATAAGCAAAAAAAATGTAAGATTTAGAAAGTTTTAATGAACACTAAAGAGGGACAAGAACAGATTCAATAGAAGTGGTGTTCTGTTCTGTTCCGCATTAATATAAATTAAAGGAAAAAGGAAGAAAAAAAAAAACTTTTTATCTCCTGGCTGTTCCTGTTCTGGGAAACACCTGATTCAGTTGCTTATTCTCAGATGTGCGGAGAACTCTCTTATCAAATCACATGTACTCTGAGTTGATACCCTGGAGCTATGTCTACGTATTTTTCTGAATTTCCTGCAGATTAAACCTCTTGAAGATTTTTTTTTTCTTACATGGAGTTTTTTTTTGATCCACAAATACATTTACAGAAAAAAAGTTAAGTTTGAGTAATCAGTAGGGCTGTCATAAGAAACTAATCAGACAGTAAAGGTTATTTAAAAGACCTATTGCCTCCTTTGGATCTCACTACAGACACCTAAATGTAGTTTAAGTGTGTATCTGGGATTACTTGTGTGGATTACATTAATTTTGCATGTAAAACTGTGAACAGTACCAGCTACCCAATGAACCCAGGACTGATTTTTTTTTTTGTTGAATTTGTGTTAAAAAGGGGCAATTTTAAAATCATATTACTATTATCAGGAACTTAATTACAGGCTTTCACATACTGATATTCTGCAACAATTAGGCAATCCCACCTTCATCCACCATATGTGCTAAACATTAGTATCAGTTGTCTAAATATAAATAGGAGTCTGATTTAGGATTAATTGGTATCCAACAGTGTATGATCATCACAGTAATTTATTATTGCCAAATGGTCCAGTGAAGCGCTCACTGGAAGGCTAGCAGTGACATCCATCTGCCTGTCTGCTTCTTTTTAATCTCATCATGCGGTGAGCGACAGTCAGGAGAGTGACAGCTCTCACAGCATGGTAGCTCTGCCTCGTAGTAGAACAGACACAGTGAGGAAGGAACACCTATCAATCCCAGAATTCATCTGGCATAACATTTGCATCCAAGTGTCAAGTCCTAAACTTCCAAACTTCCTGTCTGTGGAAGTTTTTAACTCATGATTTGATGGTGGTTCAGATTAATTACTGAGCGGCTGCAGCACTTATTAATTACTTTTTTAATATTATCCATATGTGTCAGACTCCTTGAAAGCTATTCTGAACTGAAGCAGCCAATTAGCTTGCCCCACCCCCCCCCGCTTCTATTTAACTGGGATGCTGACTGACACAAGTCAATGTATGCTACGCTGTGGTGGCTGCCTATACCGTCCAGCAGTCTTGACATATCACTGCCTAACTGACAGGTAAGCGTCAGAATGGGAGTAATGATGAGATGCTGAGTAAGGCTGGAGTTAGTTCACCAGCAGCCACATGGTTTTACATGGTTAGGGAGAGGATTCACATGATTGAGGCGAACCATCTCGCTTTCACTACTGCACCGCTTCACATCACTGACAGAACTCGAGGTTGGCAGTCTTTAATAAGAAATCTTTTTGACTTCTTACTTTCTGCTAGTGCTGGTGCCATTTTACCCCATTTTCACATCCAGTCATATTTGTGTTCCAGTCCTCTGCATACAGCATCCAAATGATGACATTTGAAAGGATGTTTCTTAGTTCAAGCATCAAAATATCATACAGTAAAAGCAGAATCAATAACACTCAGCTATATTAATTAGCATTTGGATGTCTAAGACCCATCTATACTGTTTTTAAAAATAAGCAAAGTCAACTAGGTTATAGCTAATTTTACCATGTGTAGCTGGATTGCCTGCCAGACCAAAAGAAGTGATGCACACATTAAATAATGGTAAAGTCAATTGAAATAAGTGTCAGAACATGGAAACTGTAGACGGGTACATTTACCCAAAACCATCAGAGGTACTCAAAGCACTTCACATTTACCTCTCATTTTTTACCCCAGTTTTCAACAAATACCGGCCTCAGCTCCACTTCTTTGCCTGTATTTGGAGTTTAGGCAGACCCTGATTCTGCCAACACGTTGTATGCTTGGAACCTTCCACAGCAATGTAAGCACCACTTGTTTCAATAACCTTTAAATATTCCATTACTGCTGTTGTTCTGTTAGCTGCATTCCCACTTCTTTTTATGGTTTAATTTATTATTTGTCTTGTATCTTTAGGTTGCCAGTGAATTTAACTGGTCATTAGTTTGGTTTTGAATCCCTGTGTGTGTGTGCATGAAGTGTCTTCTGCTTTAAAGTTGTGTGGCTAAGGAGAGTTTTAATACTGGACTTTTTTAATTTTTTAAAGACTTCATTTACATACACTTTCACAAACACTAATGGTGGTCTAGTGCACCAGACATCAATTTGTTGTAAGAAAAAAGCAGGCGGCACACTCTGAAACATATTTAAAACTTTATTTGCTCATCTATTATACTACATGCACACAGACACAAACACAAGCTCAACTCTAAAAATGTTCACGCCCAAAGACACACACACATACACTCACTCTCACAGTAACAACAACTCTTGGCTGATTTGCAAACATCGTATAACCTCCCCCCTCACATACAACACGCACACAATACTTGTAATTAATATGCAAAGTATGCGCTGCAGTAAAACATTGGGGTTGAGCTAATCAAACCGTAATGATTTTTCCCAGCAAAACTAATTATAAATTCTTCAACCCAACTCATTCAATAACCTAGCCATTAAATCATAATAGCAGAGGCAGAGTCCTATTGATATTTTCCTCACATAAGAAGCAACATGTTCTCTTGTTAGAGATGAGGCTTTGAAGCTGGTCTTTGAGGTGGAACTTCAAAGAAGGAATAAGGGCTAAATGATCATGGTGGTGAGTGCCCTGATAGAGCAAAAACACAGATATGCATGCAAACACACAAACGTTCATGTACCATACAGGTAGAAACGTAATCTGCAGAAAACATATGATGAACATTACAGGAAATTTAACATGGAGGCCTTACTGCCACACAACCATGGATTGCACACAGAAATGAAAGAACAGAGAAGAATTACCAGATCTACTGTAGGCTATTTTGAAACAGCTCTGTTTTTTTTAAAGAGACTTCAATGTATTTAGAATGATCAAAGCTACAAAAATATATTGCACCACATTCCTAAATTCACCAGTACAAGAGTAATGCAACACAAAACCCATCCTCAAGAGGTCAATATTTTAGTCCAACAGTTTCTGTTTTTCTCTAGCAGGGACTGCCAAAAATGGCGACTGCACGACAGTATTGGTTTTCCTTTTGGTTTGAATTTGCGTGTTTACCCTGTTTTAATGCTTAATCCTAATGAATCATTTTTATGCCATATTCAACAGCGAGCTAAAACAAAACGTGTGGTGTCAGGGGGACTTGAACCTCCAATTCCTTAGTGAAGGACCACTCCGTTAGATAGCAGTCCACTGTTTCCTACCCACCCCCTTTTTTGGCCTTTAACTGTCTGATCTTCAGATGACACTAGGCAATACTAAAATCATAGGTTCCATTAACATCACACAATGTTATGTTGGCAGACACGTAAGCAAGTGTCCTGCTAGTGGACGAGGACACAGAAGATGAACCTATACACAGGTTTATGCCACCATTTGTAGATTTCTAATCAATCTTCTCAACAAAAAGCAGGGTTCATTTCCTTTAGACCTTTACCATAGAATAGCTTTAGCTAGAAAAATTGATAACAATATAATCACAGTGTCTACAGAAAAAATGGCATCAGCCAGTCTGTTTGGTGTGTTACAAAGAATGCAAATGTTTTAATGCTAAGGTTTTTTCTATAGCAGGAAGAAAGCTGCAACAGTGTGACACTAGATAATGAGTGCATCGCCACTGGTGCCTTCACAACCTGAATCTGTTATGTACACACACACACACTTTCATGTATTTTCACACCAATTCACACCTTGAAGAACACATTTTCATCTGCCATGTGACCTATGTAAGAGGATGATTCTGACAGTGATGTCGTACACAGAGATCTACCCCCTCCACAGGTCTTGGAAGACACGTGGCAGCATCACATTCTACTACAGCAGTCCACCAGTTACATCAGTCTCATGCAGACTAGCTTGACCAATTTATTAAATAGGCTGCTGTGGACGGTCACTATTAATTCAAGCTGAATTGTATGATTGAAAATAAAAGGAAAAAAAAGCAGATTTTTATTGTTTGCAAGTATATTTTATGCCAAACCCAGACAGCTCAGTAATAGCCTGACCCAGACCGATGAGGAGCGTCTGCTATGAAAATGAGTGTCAGGTGTGACAATTGCAGTAAGTGCGCCACTAACCAAAGCAATGAGAGTCAACAGCAGTGCATCGACGGCAAGTTCAAACATGGGAAACGTGCCACCTATTATGTGCAAGCAATTTAATTAATCTCCTTTGGCACATTCAATGTTTAAATTTGTTTTTTAAATATGAAGAAGCAGTGGGAAGGGCTATGTGTAGGAGGCTCACTTGCAGACCTTTATTCTTCTCTTGCTCGGTGCAGTTTGAAATCACTTGACCTACTAAGCACTACAGCTTTTATTCAGTGAAACATGTAGCCTTTATCCCTCACCACATAGTCCTTGTTGATGATGCCTAGTGTATTCAAGCTGTTTTTTTCATTAATGCAATAGATAGTCTTCCTTAATGTTATCACAAATGTGTAAATTGGTCTCAAGGAGCCAGCAGATAAAACATGTTTCTTGGGGGTTCCCATCTGTTTTTCTTCTTCAAATGCTTCTCTCCTCCTCATATATGCGCCTGTGTGTTTTATGTGTTTACCCGAGTGTTTCTTAAATCATATCTCAGATGTATTTATTCTTGCATATGTTCTATCCACGGGTTTTGTGGGTCAATTTACATATGTGTGTGATTCCAGCTTTGCACATTTGGCGGTTTGTGTAATTTCACAGTCTGTGCCTCTCCTGGGCTTAGTTTACACCTCACACTCTCAAGGCTTCTTGCCATTCACCTGCTTTTCTTTTCTTTTTTTTTGGTTTGGCCTTGTAAACCTGTTAAATCTGTTAATGTAACTGGTGCGTGACTGTGCTGCGATCTACTGCCAAAAAAATGAAGAGGTAAAAAAAAACAGGAATAAATATAATGGAATGGTGCAGGCAGGTTTATGTGGTTTATACTGTGTCACTGTATATAGGCTGCGACGCACAAAGGCCGGACTTGAACTGTGCAAGCAAAAGAAAAAAAAAATATCAATCTTGTAATCCACCGCTTGAGCGTTGATTGCATGAATACACAATTGGAAGTCGAGGCTCCTGTGCCATCTGTACTGCAGCGCACTAAGAAAATAATCTATTTAATTTCCCTGGTGACCGCAGGTGCTATCATTTATCTCATCCAGAGAGACTGCTAAAGCAGATAAAATGCACTTCTTAGAATGAGATAAATCTACCTTACCATATGTGCCATGCTGTGTTGCCTTATGTGTGTGAGAGAGAAGGGAGATTCCATGTTTTTTTTCTATTTGTTAATCAAGATGGCAAACTTCAGCCAGACGAATTTCATTTGCCAGTCACAGCAGGAGAGTGTTGCTGAGAGTTTTGAGGCATAACAAAGAGTAAACTTCTGTGATATGTTTGAATGAGTCATGTCATGGTTAGATTTTACAGTTATATGTGTTCTGGACGGGTAATAACCATATTTGTCATCTCTCTACTTGATGCAAGTGAAGCATGTAATGGCTAAGACAACCTGACAACTCCCTGCATGTGTTTCGCATGTGCATTTGTGTGATTCATCGAGGCTGATGAATGCCCTACACCCCCCACCCCCTCCCTCCTCCCCATGGCGTTTTAGTCCACGCTCGCGTGACTGTGCTAAAGACTCTCTCTATGTTCCCTCAGCATTATTTATTTTTCTGCCTCCTCCCATTTTCTCTGCCTTTTCCAGAACTCCTCTTCCTCTTTTTCTTCTTCATCTCCATCTCCTCCTCTGCAGGGCTGTAAACACTCCTCACCCAGATATCCTGTTGTTTCCTATTCCTCCCAACGGACTGGCCTCACACCTATGGCTAACATCTATTGGTAATATTATCTACCTGGACTAGAGCTTCTGCGACCTCTTCACCTCTTGGGGACTTTGACATACTATATAACCCATCAAGTGCCTCATTGGTCACAGTTTGCCACAAATACCTGTGACAGTTGTAGCCTATGTATGCTGTAGCAGAATATGAGCCCATACATAATTCACAGAGTCACGTTATATGGCTTCAAGCGATGCTGCTAAGAAAGCTTAGTGTAGAAAGGAGTCAACCAGGGGGAGGTCTGTGTGCAGCTGCCAGAGCAACAGTTGGCTTTATCTCAGATTTGATCCAGGAGCTAATTGAAGCTGACATGAGTTGAGGAAAAGTGCATCACAGTGAGCACTGGAGAGCAGGAGGGATTACTCTGAGTTTGATCTTACTGTTCTAAAGTGAGAGATGCTTTTCAAAAATGGCTGCTCTAAGGCCTCTTTGCTGCTTCTCCAGGTGTGTGTGTGTGTGTGTGAGCGAGGTACGTAGAGGTGGATTTGTACACGCCTTATCAAAATAATGTGAAACATGAGGAAGTCAATTAAAAAATGGAAAGTCAGAGATGAGTGGTGAGTCATTAGTGGGAAAAAAAGAGCTCCAGCCATGGCACCGTGTTTTTGTCCATGTTCTGAACCAGTGGGTGGAAAGAGTAGGAAGTGAGAGGGGGAGAAGAAATTATTAAAATGTGCCACGGCCACAAAGTGCTCTTGGAGTAATTAAGTCGACAGCAGTTTGGCTTCAACGGCTCCATTTTGAGTGTGTAATGTATTTCAATAATGACAGTGCATGGCGGCAAACTGGCTTGTCGTCACACTCTCTGCAGCTAATCCTGTTACTGCTGACCAGTCTGACGTGGTCGAGAGTCCAGCCCTGCTGCCTGCCTGATTGCCACTTTTGTTTGTGTGGAAGTAAGGGATGAGAGGGGAGTTGGACAGAGCCAGAGAGAGACAGTGAGCCTGTTTGTTTTTCTTGTTTGCATTCAGGCTTGCGTACGTGCAGCAGTGTTGATTGTCACCTTGCGTGAGAGATTTCAAGTGCTTTTTTTTTTGGTTAGGTGCATATCTGCTGTAAATATTTATTCAGTAAATACACTCCAGCCTCCTTGTTGCTTACAGAGGGGGGTTTTCAGCATCATCTCGGGCTCTTATCCCATCCACTCTTCTCCGGCCACAATAGCTAATCCTGACACAGGCAGCAGAGGCAAGCAATCAGCAGTCACAGCTCAAAACACAATGGAAGCCTGTCTGTCTAGCTAGATGTCTGTGTGGATGACTGGCAGGCTGACTGCTCATCTGGATGCTCGCCTTTTGTGCCTCTGTGGCTGTTTTGATGGGTAGGTAGACAGTGTGTTAGACTTTCTGTTGATAAAGGAGAAGTGAAAAAAACACCAAATACTGAAGCTGATTGCTGAATGATGACAAACAATAACAAAAACAAAGACAAGAAAGCTTAGATTTTTCCGAAGTCACATGAAACTTTGTCATTCGTTGGTACAAATGATTTCCATATGTATGCCTTTCTGTCTGTAATGCTGCTTCCTGTGGGTGCTTCCTGTGTCACTTGCTGTCTGTATGCCGTTGCAAAAATGCAATTTCCCCATTGTGGGACTAATAAAGGTTTCTTAATCTTAATCTTAAAGAGCTGAGGAAGGATAACTGGTCAGTTCAGAATACCTGGTATGTCTGAGGGATAATTAATCCACACATCCTCTCAAAAAACTGTAATGACAGATGTTTTAAAAGGTGCTGCAGGTTTCTCTTGTGTGGGTTAGCAAGTATAACTGGCACAATTAAGATGGTTGACAAGATAAGTGAGATGATAAACATTAGCAACTTGATACTTTTTTTTCTAGACACAAGCACAATTTAGGACCTGGAAGCATCAATAAAATAGCTTAAATAATAAAGAGGTTTATTGCTTAAAATGAATGAATGGCCAAAGTCAATTTATATGCACCTGGGTTCCCTGAATTGAACAGAGCCACAGTTGTTCAGCAATAAATTGTTTTCATTATTAAATTTATTTTCTTTTTCCTCCTGTGTTGTCGCAACCGAAAGGAATCAAGGATGTGAAACGCTGCCGTTCCAGCGACAGACATGTTATTTTCTTTAAATGTTTCTTCTGGGAGGCTTTTAAAATAGAGAAAGTAACCTCTGTAACCGAGGCCTGTTGTTCACAGTCACTTTGTGGACAGGCAATTTTACGTCTCCGAACCAATGTATGTATAAGCAACCTTCCATAACCCCTTCTCACTTCAAACAGAAGCTCCACAGTAATATTGCCTTTAACTTGTTGTGTTTCGGTCTAAAACACTGTAAACTACATTTTTTTTTCTTTACCAGAAAGCTGAGCTGTATTATTGTGGATGTGTTTTTCCTGCAGTACCTTTCAAATATTGGATCACAATAAATAGTCTTTAATGGCAGGAAATAGGTCTGTCCCCAGGGTCTGTTGCAGCGAAGCAGCCACAGTGCCTCAAACCTTTCTCTCTCTCGCTCTCTCTCTCTCTCTCTCTGTCTCTCTCATTTCCCCCTCCTTTTTTGTCTCTCTATTACCATGCACTTTGATGCTTACACTGAGTTTGTGAGCATGCACTCTTCTGCACGTTAAAGCTTTCCCATAATGAGGCCAGAGGTTGTTGAGGGGAGGGGCCTGGAAAGGGATAAATGGAAAGATGCAAGATATTCCGGAAGAGGTGGATAAAACAAGAGAGAGAGAGAGAGATGAATGAGCTGGCAAAAGAGTAAAGAGTTTTGTATGTGTGTGTGTAAGAGGGTGATAAGAGATCAGCTGGGATGTCCAAGGTTTGCCGTCCCATGCTTTGAGGAAGGCTAAAGCAGTAGGAAGCAGTAGGTTTGCACAAACCTATAGTTTAAAGGTCACCAAATCCCATTCATATGCTCGATCCAGAGCACAACATCCAAAGCAGGCGTGCACTGCATCTCCTATGACAAGCACAAAGTCAGGAAATGAAGGTTGTAACTTCAAACTGAAAAACAACACAGCACATGGCTTCTTTCCCGCGATAAAGTCCTTTTACGGCAAAAGATCTCACTCCTGTCTTTCTTCACTCTGAGGTGTGTAAAGAGAAACTTTACATAATCCGTATGCATCGAGAGTAAACAGGATTCCTTCTGGCTGCAGCTTTCACCTGCTGGAGGTGGACTACGAAAAAAAAAAAAAAGAAAAGAAACCAAGGCTGCATTCACAAACCTTACGGCTTTTAACACAGACTTTGTTTTTAGCTGAAAAAGTGTTACACAGCGATGAATTAAATATGACTTGATGACTGTTTGTGCAAAGGCTGCAAAATATTTATGAGGAAAAAAAGTTGCCATCATCACACTTTTTTGTTGTTGAATTTTTAGAATTTTAAATAAATTGGAAATGCATGGGCTAACTTGTGATTCCTCCCTTTTAAAGAGCATAACAGCTTGGATTTGAAATGCAAAACACTTTCATGGCTTGCCATTTGTTATTTATATTTTGTTCTTTTTTAATTCATGTATTCATTTATAAAATTGCTCAGTAGCCGTCTGATCCTCTTGTTGGCTACCCAGGAAACGTCTCCACTGTGTGTGCGCTGGCTTTATTTATTTATCTGGCAATTTATGTACATATTCAATGATTTCACTTTGCTTTTTCCAACTTGGTTTTTCATTTATTTACACCTTAGCAAGCTCTTTCCTTTGCTTCAGCTGACCACCTCTCATATATACCCATCTCTAACAACAGGCCATCAACAGCACCCAGCGGGTTTCTACATGCAATATTAAAGATTTCCATTAGTGCTGAATTGTTTGGGGGGGAGCCTTCAAGAGTGTTTGTGCACAGACATCCTCACAGAAAGGAAAGATGAGTAGCCGAGGGGAGAATGGGGAATATGAGGGGGTGAAGATAAAGGGAAACAAAGCGAAAATGGATCAAAATTGAATAAAACAGAATGCAATATAAACATATGTATGAGCAGCAGCATGTGTTGCTCTTGCTTTGGATTCACTGTTGGGTTTAAAACAAGAGCTGCTCCTGTGAGAGTCTACCAGGGAAACTCCAGCATGGCAGGGAAGCTGACTCATCCTCTGTCTTTTTGAATGGCGCTTTGTTTGTCTCTGTTTGTTTTCACGACCTCATACATTATAAAACACATTAGCCAAACAGATTTAATGCCGCCAATAAGCTGTGAACACAACATTGACATGTTATCACTTTTAAAAAGTAAATACACTTGCTCTATTCCCTCATCCAGCAGACACATTTGCAAGTCTAATATTTACTCACAAATAAATGACCGGGTATGACAGTAACTAACATAAAGTTTAAGGTCCATGCAAATTAGAAAACAGTCAGCTGATTCAGAGTTACCAGCACAAGTAATAAAGTCCTCACTGAAAAAGGGGCTACAAACAAGAGGAATTGTGCAAAGAAATGCTGACAACAACTCACCCCTCAAAATAGATCGTTACGCTTGTGCATTTTTCACAATTAATTCCAACATTTCAGTGGCAGAGTTGGCTGATATACGTACTTGCAGAACTTATTCCATCAAAGGCTTCGGACGCTGTTATCTAACAAAATCAGCAATTAACTGCAGAGAAGCAGAGACAATTCAGTGAATAAAGCAGCCTAATTAACTTTCACCACGTGAATGTGTGTGTGTGTGTGTGTTTTTTTTAACTGGCAAACCATTGCTGATAGTAGTGAAGACTCTTTAAATCTGTGTGTGTATTGGAAGTGTGGAGACGTGTGTTTGTCTTAACTGGTTTTCTGTTTTTATTAGACACATAAGGACTCGCTGTCCTCTGTTCAGCTGTGAAACAGCAGCTTTATGAGCCTCTGGGTACATCAATGCACTGTTAATTTTTTGTGTGTACTCAGAGGCACCTACACTTACGCACATATAAGCAGAAATACTTTTTCCAGCTAGTTTGTATGAGCAAACATGCTCCTGAGAGGGACTTCATTATCTTGAGTTCGTTTTATTTTAGTACCTGGAATAGGTAGGTGTCTGACTCTGCCTGTGCACAATCACTCTCTACATGTTTATAATTCTCAGCGATGAGGCCGATTGTCCCTAGGTCACAGCACACTGATCTCAACCGTCCACTCATCTTGCTTTCTTTGATTATACACCCAGGCTCAGGCACGTCAGCAGTCATACCTTTACCTTTGGCCCGTAAGGAGGAGGCCGATCTCAGCAGGTGACAGCTATCATTCCAGCCCAAGGGTCGATGAAGGGATATAAGAAAACCCCTTTCATCTTTCCTTCTGACTTTCACTCAGACTGTCTGTCTCTGTGCTCGCTCTCCCTCCTTCCTTTTTAACTGCACCTTCTCATGTCTGCAGAATTCTCAGTGCAGCAATACACTTGTCCAAAATGATTGTTCAAGCTCTTTTTTTTTTCTTTACAGTAGATGCACTGGCACATCTTTGTTTTCTTCCCCCTTGCCCCCATTTCTGCCTATCACCTTTCATTCACACAGATTTATGTGAATGTTCAGTAATGCACTTCTGAAAAACGAGGCAGGAAAGCTTCAGCAGAACAGGGACTTAGGCCTTTGAGACAGCAAGTCATTGGCACCTCGCCTCTTGGAACAAATTTCAAAAGAATTCTCCAATGAGGCTAATTCTCTGCCTGCAAGTACTTGTTGAATGTTTTGGCTGTGTACAAAGGCAAGCACACAAATCCACTCTCAGCTGGGGGCTCAGTATGAGTTTATTTATGGTTGGCCTAATTGTTAAAGGGGGTTTTTCAAGTTTTTCTGTGGTCAGTACAGTCAGTATTTGGAAACAAGAGCAACCATTGCTCAAAATCAGAAATTACAAAGCTGAAAAGGGACATCAGATACAAACACATTGGTGTGAAGTTTAAACACCATTATGAATATAAGCCTCATTTTAGCCTAAACAGTTCTTGTAGAAGCAGCCTAGGAATCCATTGCCTACCATCTGTTTGCTTAACATCTGGTGGTTTTAGCTGATGTTTAAGGGTTTATCCAGCAGATATCTGGATAATTGACACATATCCAGGATAAAACTGATTGTACGTCGTTTTTAGTCTGATTCTTGCAGCTTCAGAAACATGAATGGAACCCTGAAGAGTTGGCTTTAACATGCATGGTAGTCTAAAAGACACCAGGAAGGTGTCGCCAACCTGCAGCCATCAAGAATCACTTCTTACCATGGCAACAGCATCCAAAGTATGATCTTTATCTAAGCTGAACCAAGTACTGTTGTGATTAAACCAAATAGTGACTGAAACGTCAGGACACAAATAAATAGTGAATGCTACAAAAAAAAGACACCTGGGTGAACATTTGGTATGAAGGAACTGACACGGCAGGATAACATACCCCCCAGTGCTTAGAAGACTGAAGCTATCCATGTATCATAATCTAATGGGGAACATGACCAAGTGTCCAGAATGACCTATTTTCCACCATTTTTGCTGCTCTTCTGCATTATTCTGCAGAACAGAGTTCACTCTTCCCTCTTCTGTCACCTCAGGATGAAGTCAGATTGTTTTTTTTTCCCCTCTCTAGTTCTCTCCCCTGCTCCCTCCTCCTATCACCTCATCATCATCCATATGGGAGGCAGGATAAACGCTGCATGGGACATTAGGCCCATTACCCAATCACAACATGTTACCAGCCCCAGCCCACCAACTCTCCCACGCGCTCTCACGCCGTGCTCCAATTTACTGGAAAGGACACTGTGTTTAGTTGCAAAGGAGTGTGAGGTTTTATCACTTTTCACTAAGAATGTGTTTGAAATGTCTCTATCAGATATGCTTAAATAAATGTGTGTTGACTGTAAATTAAAGATAGATTCAACTCCATATAAAGCTTAGATTTTTTTAAACATGAATTTAAAGTTCAAATGCGAGTTTAAAGCAGCATAAATCCTCTCTACAGCTGACTGTAACAAAAAGCTGTTTTGACGTTAGAGCTATTGAATACAGTTAGTTCCCAGAGGTCACAGTGTAAGTCTTCCTGCAGTTTTGCACTGAATTTACTGCAGCCTGGGTAAAATTTATAAATCTGTGAAAGTGAAACTTTACAAAATTTCCACCCTTATATTAGTGGTTAGTATAGTCAGGCAGAGGAAGGACGGATGAGCCTATAGCCTCAATTTGTGGAAAACAAAACAAATACATTGCTTTCTTTTTTTAACTGCATTTATTCAAATATAACTTCCCTCAGCTCAGTCGGCTGATTTTCTTTGTAGCTGGAAGTTTGATAAAAGTTTGAAAAGCCATTCCTCCTCCTCTTTTATATTTTTACCTCCTTCATAAATGTAACAAAAGTTTAAAGTTTAAGTTTAGAAACTTAAATTATACCTTATAATCAGTGATTAAATGTATTACTAAAAGTGACTCTGCTGCCAGCGGCCTGACATTTAAAGAGACTAACAGCTTTAAAATAAGATGATGAGGCAAGATAAGGAGTTACACATGCAGTGAGGGGGGGGGGGGTTACTGAAGTGAAGCTTTTGTCAAAACACAAATGTGGCACGTTGAAGATGCTGTCAGATAACACAACACTCAGTCCCTTATTAAAATTGTTACAAGTGCAATCTCTATGACAGCAGGAGCTTCAGCACATCTGCTGATGTTTTCATTATTAGCAGCGCTGCAAGATGCTGAGGCTGGTTGTGATTGTCTTCTTGGTGCTGAGAATGCTGTATGTCAGCGGGTATGGTCTTTAAGTATCAAGGAGTTTGCTGTTGTCATTCGGTTGCGTACTGCCTGAGCCTTTAAAGCCAGACTTTTTATTAGAACACATATAAAACATGTCATTTCCAGCTGTTGGCTGTCAGTTTTGGTACTCCAAGTATATATTTGATGGGTAGATATAGTACTAAATAACAAATAAATAACCCTTAATAAATGTGGTCACATTGAGCTGTAGGCTCATACACGTTCAGTATAAGTCTGAGATGAAGGAACCTTAGTTTTTTAATTAATAATTGATACATTTATATTTAATTAATTATGTTTTAAGGAAGTGTAAATAATCTTCACTGTAATGACATTAATAGGAAGTGGACAGAAGGTGTGAAGACTTTGTCAGTACACCCAGTGCTACAGTCATTCAGTTTCAGTGACCTTCACAGGGAAATATGTCGTATTACTTGGATGATCGCAACTTAACTTTTATTTTTTATGCCACGTTTTAACTTTATCACAGGTTTCATTAATAGTAAGTTGACATTTCCCTGACAGATCCCTTTGTTTTCTTTCAAACTGCTTTGAAATCTTCCAAAAGGTTCGTACTGTACAGCAGTCAGACGCAGTGACACAGAGACAGCTACAAAAGAACGGCATTGTGAGATAAAGTTAT
This sequence comes from Parambassis ranga, assembly GCF_900634625.1. Classification (NCBI taxonomy): domain Eukaryota; kingdom Metazoa; phylum Chordata; class Actinopteri; family Ambassidae; genus Parambassis; species Parambassis ranga. The sequence goes on from NC_041043.1 coordinate 9,036,722, forward strand.
TATACCTCCAAGAATGCATTCTACATTTAGTCCTTGGCTGATGTGAGTGAGCAGAATGGTCTGACAAAGCAGATAGGCCTAAGTCAGTGAGTGTAATGGAGGACAATTCACTACACAAATCCTATTCAAATTCTGTCTCTTTTTAAACTTGGACTTTAATGTTGAAAGCTCTGATTCTAAACTGTAAATATGAAATGCTCACAAAGGTAAGGAAGTTCAGTTCTAATTTAAATATTTGCTATCGTCAAAGCATACTGTATGAACAAAATTATCAGCTTGTGTGTGTGTGTTCTCGTGGGGTGGGGGGTCTGACTGTCACTCTTTGACATTGTAGCCTGGATCTAGCAGGGATTTAGTGGTTTTGATCCATAGTATGAGTGACCGTCGGGCACGCAGGCAGGACAGAGGGTGTAACCGGCCTCAAACCCCCCAACTAATCTACTCACAGCGTTATCTCCTGCTAAAGGAGCTTATAGAGCCACTGTCTACCCCAGGGGGTACCCCAGATGTACAGTAGATTCCACAAACAAGCACAAACCCATGCCGCTTGCTCTTGTACTGTAATTATGTGTTGGGATATCATTTAGCTCCCTGTAAAAAAGAAATACCCCCATGTGTGTGGAACAAAAACCCACAGCCAGGTTGTGAAAGACCAAAAAAAAGCAAATAAATAAAAAAAGAAACACAGCACAGTGTACACAATCTTATTTCCTGTCCTTGCCAAGAGAAGCCTGTGCTGAGGGGTACCAGGGGAAATCTGCACAAGTTCAGCTTATCTCCTGTAAATGCATTATCTCATGGAGCTGTTGTAAAGTTATTCCAACTGTTACAATTCCTACTAACATTTACCCCCACTCCCCAGTGCTGAATATTAAATACATTATGGACTTTAATACAATGTAGACAGATGATTGTTCAATAAATATTCTGTCCCACTTCGCATGCCGACACTGTTGTAATGCAATAAGCTGCTGTAAGCACATAGCACACCATCATCCCATTTCTGCTAGTCTGCTATGTTAACGGGGTAGCTAACATGGGTTGAAAGATCCCAGACCCTGGCAATGGATTTGAATAAATCTTAGAGGATTTGTAATTTCATTACTTTTTTTTGTCATGCCTTATGGCTTCAGATTTCTATCCTGACCCAACAACTCTTAAAACCCAGACTTTTTATAATATAATGTTAGCTTAAGGGATAATGATGTTTGGTGTATATATATTACATTGAAATATCTCAACAATTATTTGACTACCATTCAAATTCAGTACAGATATTCAAACTGTAGCTTTCTCAGCTTTCTGTCCACCTTTTATTGTATTACACATTATATTATTGTCAATAAGGCTCTAGGTACCTGCACAGGAGTGAATGGACCTAATACAAAGTGATGACACATTGACCTCCTATCGTGCAGACTACATTCAAACAGGATCTGGAACATATTATACACCAGCAAATTTTATACCACAGCAGGATCCATTCTTCATTCATGTCATTTTCAATTTGGTAGATATGTTAATTGCATTGTCTCCTGATTGAAATGCTTGCTGATGTATGTTGTGGATGAGATTATATGGCGCATGAAGAGACTGACTTCGCTCCTGTGACCATGTTATTGCAAGGTGTGTATGAGACTAAATAATACACTTATGTGTATTTTACTATATTCACTCTCATTATGGTAATTTTATGTCATGTTGTTATTTGCCTACATGCTATTATAAAATCGGTCACAATTTTGAACTCGTAATCCATCCTCAAGTGAGGTTTTGAGTCATTTTCTGCACGCTGCAAGCTTAAAGTTTCATTATTGTGATTAGTGCACAACATGTCGGTTGAGTCTTCTAACTGGCATCGTCCTTGTCTTCCCTGCTGTTTTCACGCTATGATTCAACTAGTAGGCCAAGGTGTTGATATGAGCCTCAATGACATATGAGCGGATGAGGAGCTAAGAGCACGTGGGAGGCTTGTAGAGCCAACATGAGCTATTCATGGGTGTTTCTGGCTGTTTTTTGCTGAGTCCTCACTCCTACCCTTTGGAGGTGAGAGCCAATGAGTGAAAGTGAGAGAGAGAGAGAGAGAACAAGCCAGGCGGGGATGACTCTCTTACATAATGTCTGCTACTGCTGCATGACACATTTGGTCACGCTCCGAATCACTACTCTTCAGTCCCCCACCAAGAGGTGTATGTGTGTGAATGACAAAGAGAGATGGTACTGAGAGGGTGGTCTGCAGCCCTGCCTATTGGTGAGTGTCGGGGGCGAGGGGGGCGAATAGTTATTGATTGCACAGCTGTCCCCTTTAATTATGTCTCTGTCCAATCAATGCAAAAGGCGATGGGAGCCAAAGTGACATTTCTCCACTCTGATTACTCACGTCTCCTTTGTGGCTCTATCCGTTTCTATGACTTGAGTACCACACTGCACCCATCTGCAGTCATTTTGCATCAGATGTTTTAGCCAGTGTGAGCATATGGTTTTGTTCGTTCGGGGATGCACAGTGCCACAACTGAGAGGGTGCTGTAGTACTCAGACTGATGTGTTTGGGATACAAAGTTAAGTCAAGAGCCAAAATGGTGCACTTCGCAGCTCCACACTTGTTACTGAAAGGAAAAATATTGTTGGATGAGCAATAAATGACCATGACGATGATCAGGATACTAGGAATACCCTTTTACTATTGAACCTCTTTCTTGCGCTTTAGCTTCCTATCTACTAAAGACATGTATTACAGTAGTAATTTCTGGGAATGGAATGACTGGAAGTATATCAGCCACATATTTAAATGGTGCATTTTCAGTGTTTATTCATAATGTGGTGGTTGGATACTTCGGTTCATTAAACAGTCCCGTCATTCATATTGTAAATCCATCAACTCTGGTCTTCTGTTATGTAAATGTAATTATAAACATTACTGTGTATATATTGGGCCATGAGGCCTGCTGCCGTCTTCACCTCTGGCTGTCTGCTCTAAACGCAGCGAGCATGCTGTGTTAAAATCAATTTGCACATAGATCAACAGCATCGAGGTAATTTCCAGTGGTTCAGGCTTTATTTGTGTACGTAAATACTGTGTCCTTTGAGTGGCAAAATGAAATTTACCTCTGTGAGCTAGAACAAATTTAACGAAGGAAGATCCACAATGGCGACGCGTTTCTAATTGTGACTCTTAGTGTTTACCTTATTAAAACTGAACGTCGGGCAACATCAGATGTTCCTGTGAATAATAAAGCTCAAGGCCGATGAAGTGGGCACCGCTGAATTAAACAGGCAGTAATTGAGGTGGCGGTGGGCCTGGGCTTACAATGGAGACAGTGTGATGAACTACAGTCCTTCAAAATTAATGGCATCTCCTGTTTATTAATTCCAGGTCAAAGAATAATACCCCATGTCCACAAAATGCCTTTCATTTTCCCTTTCTCTCATCTCTTTCACACGCTCTTTTTGTGAGTGTGTCTTGGTATTTCCCTCTCTCTCTCTCTCTGAATGAGTGAGGTGTTGAGGTAGCTTGAGTCTGAAAGACATAATTGGGTCCTTGAATTCTTTACAGAAACAACATTCCCCTCTGAATTACTGCATGTCCACACATGCTTCTCAATGCTTTTAATTTCAGCAATGTCAAATTGCATCACGTCACATATATAATATACATTTGGATTTATCACTCAGTCATGGCACAAACACCAGTCCAGCATTTACATGAGACATAATCTCATGTTTTATAATCTCATGTTTTTCTTGTGTCAAACTGTAAGACAGACCAAGCCCTCTGGTGAAACTTTGATATTTCTTTTTCAGCAGCTAAAAAAACATGTTCTCTTAGGAGAGCCATATTCCCTTTCCTCTCTGCCATTTGTTTGTTTGGAGATCACACCAGGACACTCATGGGTAACTGACCCTCATCCGTTTCTATGGTTACAGAAAAGCCATTTCTGCCATTACTGAGATTAGACTCTTATCTGCTTTTGTTCTATTTTGGAAAGCTTATGCAGAGCATCAGGGGGTCCAGCGCTGTGTCTCAGCCAATATCACAGCCGCAGTATCTACAGCACATCTCTACCTGTACCGCTCTGCTTCTGTTAAACTTTTACGGATGCACTTTGTGGTATCACTTTGTCTGAAAGCAAACACTTACGCTGCACTGCTCTCAGTGATGTAAGTAAACTGCAAACACCATATTTACTCTGCGTATTATCGTTCCTTCTGTTGACTGCATTTCAATTTGTCACTACCCCTGGCTTATAGAAACCACCAGAATTTGACCAATCCACACCACAGCTGAAACTGACGCTTCAAATCCCTTGGCAACCCAATTTTCCACATCAGCATGTTGGTTGAATGTGTACCTCCTGTGCAGGCGGATGCATATGTTCCTTTAATTTAAAGCCACAAACTGTAGAATACAAAATGTCTTGAATTTTGCAACCTCTACAAACTGTGGGCCCCACACTAGACTTGTTTTGTGCTGCTGTAGCTAAGATGACTCACCTCCTGTTTTCTGTTCTGTGGGGTGGAGAGAAAAAGCCAGCTATATGTACTGGTTACAAAAAAGGGTGTAAATATGGATATTGCCACAGAAATAAATATGTTTTCTACTTCTACACATATTTAGGAGCAGTGAGTAATTAATGATTTGGTAAAGTGTACTCACTTCTTTCTCTTTACTGTCTTTGGACATAAACATGCAGATGGGTGGATGTAGAAAGCCAAGACCTAGAGTCAAATCAGGTGAATGGGGTGGCTTATAGAAGACTTTAAATCCACATTCCTGGATGGCAGCCATCACCACGGGGGACTTGTGGACTGGTCAGTGTGCCACGCTAAATTTTCTGAAGTCAACAATCTGCCACTAGCAACACTCTATTTGCATCCCCCCCAAAAATGGAGGCCATCACTTTGCCTTCATCAATTCCTAAATCACTATCACCCAATGTTTAACGTGTTCTTTAAATTCTGGTTGGAGGTGATGGACCCAAATCTCATCAAAGCTTACAAATCGCTGAAAAAATCTTCAAAAGCAAAAATGTCAGACCTCTTGAAGTGTTGTCCACTTCTGCAGTGACATTCCTTAATCTATGATGTGGCCATGTACCATTGTGTTTCATCAAAGTGTCAAGACCATGTCACTGGTCTCCCATTGCCGATGTTTGTCAGCACTGACAAGAACCCTAAAAGTATCGGATTGGGACTCGGTGTCAGCAGATATTCCAAATAAAAATAACTCGGACTCAGACTCGAGGGCAAAAAACCTGATCGGGACATCCCTAGTTTCCACGTCCTCGTGGACCTGGTAAAACCCTGAGATCAAGGTAGCAGATGACTGTATGTGCATTTCAAAGTTGGTACTGACCTTCAGTTTTTAAGCATGGTCTGTACACTTTCTGCAAAATCATGCAGTTAAAACTCAATGGAGTGATGTTAACAGGAGCTGTATAGCCTTTTGGTCCTTTGTGTGAGAGCTGACTTAAATAATGTATTTTCACATGACAACAAATGATGTAATTAAGACAAACAAATCAGATTATTTGTTGCCACTACAATAAAAGCATGCATGGCCTAGTGTTGTCTTCACTTCCTGAGCAGTAAGTGTTTGTCTGCATTACTGGATATCTCATTCTGTGCTTCATTATGTCACCATGACAGCATAAACACAGCATTACTCACAGAGAAGGGCATGGAGATCAGACTCAGTGTTAATCAACACTGCCACATGATCAGGGAAATACGACATGAGTAGAACACACATGCACAGTGTCACAATTAGGAATGCATAAATAGTCATGTAGCTGGTCATATATGCTGCCCTCATTTTCATCTTCCTCTCCTTAGCAAAGCAGCTCCTAATGACCTCCTCTTCACTCTCGCTTCTCTCTCCTTCCTTCGCTTTGTAGACTGAGTTCTCACAATCCCCCCCGGGGGACCGAGGGGGAGAGTCTGCGTGCTCCGTGTGATGATCAGCAAGTCTTAGAGAGATCCTGACAGCCAATCATCTGTCTTCTAGTGGCGTCCTGCTTGGCTTCACATTTCAGGATGGTGCCATTTTTTACATTCCTGCCTGGAGAGCTGTTTCATGTTTAGAATGGACTGGTGGTTTTTCTTTGCCCCTGATGTGCCGCTGAAAGTGACTCTGATAGATCTGTGCTGTGTTTATTAGGCGGAAATCTGCACAGCTTTGTTTCCAGTCATCTATACATGCTCTAGTTTAGAGAGAGAGAGAGAGAGAGAGAGAAAAGTTCAACCCGCTTCCAAAATCTGGATAGATTAGTTACAGAAGAAGCAGTTCTTGTACTTTTACCCCCTCTCCTTCACCAGTGTAAAGAGGAAAGTTTCCCATTAAAAATGTTCCCAGACCCGGCTCAGTTAGTGTGGAGAAAATACATTAGAAGAGTTAATGTGATTTTGGCTGAGCAGATTAGAAATGTCTTTCATGGTCACATTCCAATATTAGTCCAGAGCTAAGCCTCAATATGTGTTTCTTTTGTGCTTAACCTCATAATGTCAAGAGACCCATAGTCACTTCTGGCATGGATATTCTCCTCCGCTGCCAGCAAAGTTAGCTTCTCTACTCATCTAAAGCCGTGTGGAAAAGGAGGGGTTAGAGGGAATTGCATGTGGTAAAGAGGAACATGAGTGTGAAAATGGACATTTGATAGATATTTTCAGCAACGACCACTCGGAATTATCGTCAAAGTGCAAGCCGCATAAAACCACAAGTGACACAGCATCGTCACAGAGTCTCTGAGTGTGCGTAAACAAACAGATCGGAGTCGATGGCCTCTGTGATGATCTGTCCTAACAGACTGAGAGTCCTGGCTGTCAGCGGGAGCCAAATCCTCCGAGTAAACAAGAGGGCTGACTGATCCACTTTCAATTTAAATGATCTCCATGCTGCTGCCGCGTCTCATCGAAGGAATTCAAATGCCTCAATCATGCTGCACTCTCTCCCTAACTCAATCCCAGAGGGATTAAAAGCAACCAAATCAATTAGAAGCTGTAGCTAAGAAGCAGAAGTCTTCAGCTATCTCTTCCTCCCGCTTCTTGACTCTTCCTCTCTCTGCACACAGCTAAAAACAAAAGGTGCTTAAGTATATTATATATAGTAGGAGGGGTCACTGGCTTGTAATTAGAATTAATAACAGCTGAATGATTGCAACTATTTTTCCACTGTCTACATCTACATGTATTCAATGTTGCCACAGAGCACATGTGACTCAGGTTTAATTCTATTAAAATAAACACATTCAGCTACTACACACTCTACCCCTTTCCCTTTCTCCCCATTCCCCCCTCCGTGTGTCCTTCTCTTTCTCAACCAATTCTTTGCATGCAGAACCTGCTCTTGCCTCTTGTTACACCTCTCTCATACCCTCCCTCTTCCTCGCCACACCACCCATATCTCTCTTTGGCCCTGGGAAGAATGCAGAAGTTCTGAGGGAAACAAGTGTGCTCCGGCGCCAGGATGAGAGAAGGACCGGGTTTGTTGCTGAGTGAATCCTCAGGTTCTCTCTCTCTCTCTCTCTCTCTCGTTCCCTCTCTGTCTGTCTCCTCCCAGTCCAATGAATCAAAGGAGATCAGCTCCCTTACAGCCCTGTCTTAGAAGGGTTTGACTACAGAGGAAGGAGAGTGTGGAAGCGGGGAGGTAGGTGCGGGGGACTCGTCTGATAGAAGTAACTCGGAGGGCAAAGCGGAAAACATCAAATGAATGTAATGAAAATATTCTTTTTTGAAATCTGAGTAATCTTGCCATGCATTTCCATGAATTAATAGTTAAGTCAACCTGTTAATTATTTGAGGAAAAAAAGAAAATCATAGTTGTAATATATTGAACACCTTAGCACATGGTCGCCCTTTTAGTTTCCCCTTATGTATCTTAAGATAGCTAGCTCCTCTTAGTCCACATTGTCTGGTAATATAGGGAGCTAGCTTGGTCCATTTTTTCATTGATGCTACGGTGTAGTGTGTATATCTGAGTGAAGGATTGAAACCCAAGGCGTCCCCTTGTTTTATGTTCACATTTTGGAATATTCTGTCTACTTTCTTTCCTCAAATTTATCCTGACACTTCATATCTGAAACTTTGAGATCTGTACCAAAAGTTCTTTATATTTGAGCAAACTTTGCCTGAATGGAAACATGTAATTCTTCCTGTGATCACCATTTTAATAAGTTCAGTTAAGGATCCATCCATCCATCCACCACATATGCAAACATATGCTACTGTCCCGGTGTATTAATGAGGATTACAATGGTGTGGTTTAGACAAAATGTTCTGTTTTGGGAAATGGTCAGTGATTATATAATAATACTGACCAAACAAAGTCTTATGCATGCCCAACTTTTATTTTCTGAAAATATAGCGTGACTCATAAAGCTGATTTGCCCATCATTGTCTTATCTTGATGCGACCACTCTAACAGACTTGCTGACTCACAGCCTGTCAGCCTGTCTGTTGTTGGTCTGTGTGTCTGACCCCTCTCTGCTGCTTGTTGTTTTTATGTTTATTTTTTCTCTTTGTCACTATTTTTGTGTCCATCTGTCTGTCCATCTGTCTGGATAAGTAATCAATAGTCTCTTCATTATACAAATAGAAGGAGATGGGAGGAAGCTACATCAGGAAGCCAATCAGATAGCGTAAGTGGGAGGGAAGGACATTTCAGATCCAAATCAGCTGAAATGAATCACAAGGGCACAGCTGATTCATAGGGCAAGGCTTGATTTAGGGCTGGATCCATGTGATTCAACAACAGACTGGCTCTGTTTTATACTAAACCATGCTTGTGCTTTTGACATTTACTAATACAGTAGTTACAAACTTGGTGTTTGGTGCACATTTTCTGCACATGTGCTCACACATGTTTTACATCACATGCTAAAAATGTAAGTAGTCTCTCTTACATTCAATGTCTTTAAAGAAGAAGTTCAGATTTGTTCCTACAAACCATACAGTAAGTGTAAGAGTAAGTGGTCTTTGTAATTATTATCTGGCCCAGAAGCAATTTCTTTGTGGAGTGATTACACCCTCCAGCATAGTGGATGGTAATGTCCCTATTACATGCAAAAATGCATTGAAAAGTGTCTTTGTGTGTGAGATAAAATGAAGGCGACTGGATTTGCTTGAGTTTTTCCTCCTCTCATCCAAGGCCTCTTCAGTTTTTACGGCCTGGGGGGAGTCTCGGCTTGTCAACCTCCCGTGGGCTCATTAAAAGTCGTCGAGGTCACGGGTGAGTTGTTGACCCCCCTGGCATCATGTGAGTCATTAGTATGGAAAGAGATTATTCTCAAAATGGTCAGGTGTGTTACATCATGTTTAAAAAACAGATCTATGCATAATTGCAAATACAAAGCAAGTTGAACTACTTGCAATAATGCACTTATAACAACCTGATGTTCCACCATGCAGTGTGCATTGATGAATATCACTTTGTGACCTGGCTATTCTTCTCTCCAGCAGAATACCCACCCAGATATAGCTTATTTTAACTATTTATTTGCATTTGTAAAATAAACTGCACTGAGTGTAGTTAAGTCCAGATGTACGTTTCCCACAGCTTGTACTCTCGATGAAGCTTGCATTTGTGGAGCTGTCGGATGCTGAAAAGAGTCTCAATACTTCATTTGTAAATATGTTGTGATCCATCCAGACACTAAACCATCTGTAAAAAAAAAAAAAAAAAAAAAAAAACTTATTTAAAAAGGGAAAGTACCAAATCTTTGCAGTTAAAATTTAAATTCTGTACATAGAATTGATTGATTGATTCAGACTGTTATGTGAGCACATGTAAATGATGGTTTTATATCAAGCAGCAACCTGAGGCAAGAAATAAAGCCCATACAGAAGTGTTAAAAATTGCAGTTCACCCCACAGCCTCTAGGGGATGTCCCCAAAAGCGAGTCAATCCCGATAGGCCTTTATGTTAAAATGGGCCACTTCACACCGAAAACAGAAATGTTGACAGCCTGGTACATAATAAAACGGTTTCTCTGTGGTCTCTAATAATAGTCCATAGTTATACACTGTCAATATTTACATGTATATCTGAGAGGGGATTGGAACACACTCTAGTGAGTGCCCATGATTTGTAGACAATTATAGTTTACATTTGTGGAACAGATAGACATTTGTGCCCAGATTTAGTCTGGGCATTAGGCAAGAGAAAACTGCATTGTATCTGGTTGATGAGTGCAATTAATAGACTAAAGTGACCAGTAAAACTAAGTTTGGCATCTGAGTAATGTCCTCAGAGAGAGTCCACATAGAAACAGATAAACACATTCTGTGTAGATCCTTTCTTTCTCTGTGCTGTCTTCATTTAAATGCCGAGAAACCAGCCAGTGTTGCGGAAAAAGAAGAAGGATCACAGCACATAAAAATACCAAAGGAGGTGAACCTAAACCCTGGTCTGGGAATTTACACACAGGCGATGAAAAATGGCTGCCTCGCGGACTACATCACTTGTTTTCACCTGCAGTCTCTGTGGCTTACTGAAGCGCTTCATCCTGAACTGTTCCATTTTCAAAGTCACCGCCTGGTTCCATATTCATAACCATTCCTTGTATGAATGTCCAATTCCATCTCAGCCAACAGACAAATCACCTGCTTAGACCCAGAATGCTAACCCTGTTCTCAGCACGTTGATTGATCTGTCTCCTATCTCCCTGCAGCAGCTTTATTTCAAATCTGAAAGCAAACATTAGCGGCCCAAACATTACCCTTCTCCCTTATATTCTGTCTCTTTCTCCCTCTGCCTCTCTTGCTACCGAGTCCAGGAATCATCCGTCAGTGCAATGAGGGAATAATGGGAGCTCCCTCTCGCTAGGTCGAAGTGACTGCTGTACCTTCCATTACAACTGAGACATGAGTGATTGCCTTGGAGATGGAGGTTAGGAAATATGAATTGATCTGTGTAAGAGAAAGAAAAGGTGGTGCTGGTGTTACTGGTGGCTACGCTGCTGTTCAAGACTGGGAGCTGTGGGATATCTTCCTATCTTATGCTTTAAATCTTCAAGAGTGATTTAAAAGAAGATGGTAGTGGCTTTGGGCTGCATCAGTGAAATGGAGTGTCTGTTCTCCTATTTTCTTCCTACTGGACAGCATCAAAGCTCTTTTCCAAAATCCCCCTTGAAAAACAAATAGTCTTCTTCTTGAAAGCATATGGCAGTGGTGCGTGCTTTGTGAAAATAAAGAAACGTCCACATGATTTATGTGCCATATGATTTTCAGTACAATTTCAAGGAGAACAAAAGAGGAAAAAAATGACTTATGTTTCAGCATTGTATTGTACGTTGCTTTGATAAGCAGGCATTCTCTCTGCAAATGAAAGAAATGTGTCATCTTCCAAACTCTCCAAGCTTTCATCACTTTGTTTGTCCCTTTGTGTCGGCTTTTGTTTCGCCCACTCTGCCTCAGAAGTAGTTTGTGAGGGGCAGAGAACCTTATTGTATCTTTTTGGTGTCTGTCTTCATCTTTTTTCTCCCTCAGCCATTCTGCATATTCAATATGTGGAGCCTGGCTTTTGTCTCTGTTCCCATGTGAAACCTTCTCAGCTTGCCTATAAGGAAGCAGTCACATGATTAACCACCATTTTTTGACCTCTTTGCATTCGACATTTCTCGTACATGTGACATGGTCTTTGACTTCATTGTTGATGTTGTAATGGCAACCACAGGCCCCGTCTTCATCTTTTGTGGAAGAGATATTAAAAGGCTCTGTAGAACAGGGTGCATGTAGGATCAGTTTCAGTCTGTAATTCTGTTGCCACCTTGGACTCTCAGTCAGTGCTGACTTGAATTACCTGAAATAGAATTAGAGTTGCTGCACATGTATGTAATGAAAGCTGCATAACTTATCTCCTTCTATCTTACACTAAGTCATCTGGGACTGTTGAGCTATAGGAGAAATCTATTGCTCATGAAACTTTTATGGCTTCGGAAGGACACACCTCCGTCCCGTACTTGATGTGAAAGCTAATAAATTCTCAACCTTCACACTAATGTAAAGACTAATATGCAAAATAATCTCCAGTATCAAGTGTACAAGCCTTTCACCTTCCTAAGAATACAGCTCTAGCCGGGAACCTGAGCTGTATCTGTTTCTATGCATGTGTTTAAGACTGCAGATCTACAGTGCATCTGGCTCCCATGAATTATTTGTGTGAGACAACTGTATGCCAAACTGCATGTGTCTGCAGGTACGCGTTTGTCTGCATGTGTGATCTCTCTTCACGCAACCATCTGGCCGGAGTCTGAAGCACTTAGGTATCACACAGTTGGCCCTGCCAGGTGTCAGGGTGTCCTGGTGCCCAGGTGGCTGGGGCATCTCGCCAAGACCTTTGCCTGTCGGGATCTGCGGCATCAGACACTACAGTTAAAGCAATATTTCACTTTAATGCTGCATTTTTTTATTTTTTTTATTTTGTTTTTGACTCACCTTGACATGACTCGATGAGCAGGCGACCTTTGGAATTACCAAGCTGTGTATGTTTGTACAAGTGTAGCTTTCCTTTACATCAGTGCGTACAGTGAGTACAGCTTTATATTCAACAGTAATACTCCCATATTTGTTTTCAGGTTGTCTATTTTGTCTTCACACATGATAAGAATATGGTCGCTATTGCTCCATTTACAACCTCAGCTTCATTGTTCATTTTTCATTTCATTTTTTGAACTGGGCAGTCCATCAGCATCATGGTAGAAACAAGTGGAGCAGAAACACCTGGGCCCTGCTGTCTTCGTCCTTCCCAGCCGTTCCCAGGCCAGCTTGTAAACACATACAATCCGGACCCTTCTCACCTGATCTCAGAGAGTAAGCTTGACCATCCTGCATCCTGTATGTTTCATCGTTTTTTGCAAATTTTTATGAGCATAGGTGATTAGACCTGCACGATATGAGCAATATGCACAATGTTATTTTATCTATTAGAAAAATAAGTGTCATTTCCCTCATTGCTCAGGGGGAAAAGAGAAATACATTAAATGTGTAAAATTACTGCAAAATTAGTTAACTACAACCATTATTAAGTCATAATTCATAATTTATTATTATGGGTTTTGGGACACATAATATGTATCCTTTGGCTACCGTGGGTGTCATCTGATTGGCTAGATGGTGTGCATGCATGACCCATGTGTTCAGGTCTGCATCTGATTGGCCAAATGTAGGCTTGAGTGTGAAAGCAGGGCACAACTTATGGCATTTCAGACTAGCTTTTGCGATGTCTTTATCAAGCATGTTCACATCACGATGACGATGAAAATACGATTAATTGTGCAGGCCTAGTGGGAATGTATGCTGATTGATAAATTGTTCAACTTCTGTCTGACAGAAGACAGACGACAGTAAATGGTTCTGGATGTGTAAAACTGCAGAGGTGTGATACAGGTGCTGTAGAAGGAGCTGAGAAAACCAACACAAGCTAGCATCCTTGTGTGTTTGGTCCTGCTGTAACCTCTCAGACACCACAGTATCTGATCTATCTTTGATTTTATTAATGTTGCTGACTGCTCCTTACCATAGGTCTAACTCAAGTCTTCCTTTCCTGACTGTGTGCAAGTGAGGGGTGAATCCTTATTGACATCAGTTCTACTAAATTGAACAAAAGTGTGCTTCACAGTTTAGTTCCACAGACAGCCCAGGCGTTATGACAAAAGCAAGATCAAAACATTTGCAGTTTGTTTGACTACAGCAACTTGTCGGTGATGCTAAAAGCCTATTACAATATCACTACTGTACAGACAGTTATTTGTTCAGATCAGTCAGGTTGCAGTTGGTTTTGCACACTGTATAGTACTCCTCAAAATAGTTAAAATCTAGTCACCATGAAGTAAAAAGTGCTAAAATAAAACACCAAAAAGGACATAGTGTGTGTTACACATTCTTCAAATGGCATATATTAAACTTGTAGTTCTGAAGGAGTGATGGATCTCACTTCAGAGCAGCAATATCTTACAGTGGGGCTGGTGATTGATGCAGCATTACGGCACCGGTACCTCTCTGTGGCGATTGTCTATTCCAGCTCCGAGGTATGTGGTTAAAAAAACATGCAGGTACCCTGCAGTGCAGTGAGTGTGCTCTCAGTCTCTTTGTCTCTCTCTCTCTCCCTCTCAGATGCATGTAGGTGTTAGGACTACAGTCCATGTGTCAAGATAACCCAGTCTGACAGGTGCTTCTCCTCATTATTCAAATAGATTCTCAACAGTGTGAGAGGAAGGTGATGGATAGAAGGGTCTTCATGCGTCGTACTCTATAAGAAGCTGGCTAACAGTATATAGTCCGCGTATATACTGATGTGTCCATATATGAGTACAGGCTGATGTGTATGCATTGTCCCTAACCCTGGGCAATGATGGTTACATTACATTGACATTTACTATGAAATATCACCCTCTTATTATCTGTATACCATCACATTTTTCCCCATAAGCGGGACCGATTGATCTAAATATCACATCAATCCTGCTTAGCACCAAAGCTGCGGACTTTGCACGCAACAGTTCCCAAACAACAGGAGATAAATGAATGTCCATTAAGGAGGTTAGCCAGGCCTGTTTGAGGACCCAACCTGGCCAAATTGGATTCTAATAGATGTCCTTGATAGTGTAATCACTTTGACCCGCTAACGGCCTCTTTAGTGACCAGCCAGACAGCAGGGATTTCAGGTAAAATCAGTACAATTAGGATCAATCAGCATCATTGTGCGCAAGTGTGTTTTTGTGCATTTGTGTGAGGGAGGGAAAACACGTGTGACCTTCAGTGCGGAGGTGGTAAACCGTGATGCAGCATTATTAGGACCCTCATGGATTATTGATAGCATCACAGCAGGTGGCACCCGCTTGCGCCCGCTGGCAGGAGGCTTGTTGAAATGTATTGTTCAGAGTTACAGTAGTGAGAATGATACACACTTCCACTCACATTAACCTGATAATGCTGTCATTTAGGCAATTAAAGGTTCATCTGCCGCCTGCCAGCTTAGCTTAGCTTAGCTTTGCAAAGCAGCACTGCTGGTCTGGCTTTGTCAGAAGGTAGACAAAAACATGCATGCTAACAAAAGCCTTGTAGACCTCTTAGCACAGGAAGTAAACATTCAGCTAATGGGTCCTTGTACATACAGACATGTATTTTAGCTACATGGGCATACCAGGATTCTCATGAGCCTGTTGAGGATGGCTGTAGCTCAGGTGCTAGTAACAAAAATGAGCAATTACTTGTGATTTGTACCTATGTGTAGTGCATCCTTGCCGCTCTTATTCAGCGTGTCTTTTTTGTTAGTTTTTTTTTATTATGACTCACAAATAATTCTGAGCAAAACGTCTTTGCAGAATCTACAGAGTGAGTGAGAGCACAACAGGAACAATAATAAGGAGCTAATGGATCTGTGCAGTGTGAGTGCAGTAAAGGATACACATATTATGGACAATGGTGACAGACAGTCATCCATTTGTGGTTTAAGTGTAAGCCTTGTTTAAACAAAGGGGCAATTGGTTCATCATCTTTATCTGTGGTATGTGGAGGCTTCGTACTTTGGACTGCAGTTAGTACCATGCAGGGAGAAGTCAGGAAAAGATCAAACTCAACTACAAACCACCCACTATTGGGGCAGAGAGTGGAGTCACAAGGCCACTTATATAGCAAGAGTGCTCCTCAGTACAAGCCCTGGAACCCAAGAGACTATGTTTTCCTTAGAATTGCATGTGTGCATTAAAATGTTTGCTATGAAATAAGAAGAGATAGAAGTGGTGTTATGGGAAAAAGTATACATAAGAAAGCTCTCTGTGTGCTCCTGTTTGTGACAGGAAACCATCCTCATGCAGCAGGAAACTTAAATACGTTTTTGCATCAGGGTATACATAATACATGGTTAATATTATAACAGCTGTTGTGGCAGCAGGAAATTCATTTCATGATTACAGAACACGAAGCTTGGGTATTATTAAAGTAAACCCACAACTTGCGTTTAATTCAGTTTGAAGACAATATCAAAGGGTAATAATTCATGTATTACACAGGAAAGAAGGGAAGAAAACCTTGAGGGTACTTGAGGCATCATTGTCTTTGATTTTTAGTAATTCATTTGTGGAAGAAATCTTTTTGTTTGTCATCCTGTGCTCGTGCATTTTTCTTTTTTGTCAAGAAGGATGGGTAAACTAGAGCTCATGAGCTAAAGTTTACTAGCTCATGCGTGTGTGTGTCCATGAGCTTTTACCCTCCCTCACATGTTCTCCAGGGAGGCAGCTTCATGTCCTCAACCACCCCTCTTCTGTGCTGCCTGTTTTTCTCTGCTGCTTTGTTAATTATAGAAAGAGAGAGCTGTTAATCTTCTCATCACTACTCGGTCTTAATTAGCACCTAAGACCTCTTGAATATGTCACTGGATTATCTTTAATGTCAAAAAACCTGTATGGGCCAGGTGATGCAGGCTAAAAAAATGAACTTTGAAGAGATGTAAGTTGATTGATTTGAAGTTATTGAATACATTTAGTTGGATGGAAGCAGGGATTGCATTTTGAAGCTGTAACCGTGGCTGCAATTATTACAAATTGTATATATACCTTTTTTAAAATGAGGCTGTGTTATTATTTAAACAAATAGGCGAGAGACTCAGAGCCATCCAACCCAGTCACCTTCTTTTGTCACTTTATCCAGGTCAGCGTTGCGGTGTTGATGTTGTTTTAGCCCTTCAGCCCAATTTCAAGTAAGTAAGTAAGTAACAAATGGTCTCGATTTCACAGCAGATGCAGGAGATTGTTTCATTTGCGTTCAATTAGACCTCATTTAACAATGTTCCTCACGCAGTTGAAAATCACCTTTGCTCACAGTGTGCGAGGCAAAGTTTCTGCCCTTGTTATAGAAAGTATTCCTTTACTATAACCACTGGTTCATGGTCTAATATTGTAAGCAAAAATTAAATTAATTATGTTGTATAGGGACTAAGTTTAGAATGTCTTTATTTCAATATTTGGTTTTACACAGTTGTAAATAATTTTTTTTAATGTACTACCTCCTGAAATACAGAATTTTTGGTGGTCTGTGCAAAATCTTTTATTCTTCACAGCACAAACGAAGGTCATTGATGCTTTTCTGCTCATCTCCCCATAGCCCTCCCTTGGTCAAAAGTCACTTTGCCTCGAGCTACACCTCAAAGCAACAGCTAGGATTTGAGTCACTGCCAAAAAGAGAGAGAGAGAGAACGGGAGTATCTCTGGATTTAGCTTCCTTCCGTTGGTTGCAAGTAAATCATGTTTAAACTTGGTCTGATGCCTAGATATATTATACCCTCTTAGTTTGCTGTGAGCCAAAGATCAGGTCAAGCCCCTCAGGCAAGACCTTTTACTGACTGATCCTCAGTCTGGACCCACACTGAAAGGTCTCTAAGCACTCTTTTAAGGCAGTGCCTGCAGAAGTTAGATATGCAGATTTTACTTTGATGCAGCTGTTTTTAATCCTGTCTAATATTTAATTGTGTTTTTATAAAATACTTATATGATAATATTAGTTCTTGTAGTTTTAATCTTCACATGACGCATCTAATTAACTTGTGCTTTTCCACCACTTTGAAGAGCAGAAGGTTTAAAAAAATGTGTAAAATAATCTAATCTAATGATGAACAGTGAGAAGAAAAGAGAAGAAATTTTGCACTACTACTGCAAATGTATTAGTTGTCAAGTGAATAATATATAGTGAGAATGTGTAGGTTCTGGATCATTAGATGTGTTGGTCACACCTGGGTTCCACAGTCTCCTGGGATTACTGTCCTTTCTACCATATTCCAAAACAACAGCCCGCTAACATTAGGCAGCAGTCTCAGTGTGAGAATACAGAATGTAAACAGTGTTGTATATACAAAGACATCTCCAGTTCTTCTTTTTGCTGTCTGCATGGTTGTCTTTCATTTGTACCAGATGTGCTTTCAGCACCTTGGACAGCACTTGCAGCAGTGACAGCATGCACACTTTCACTGGGTGAGCTGTCCGTGGTGCTGAAGTCCTCATACAGGCTTAGATGCTTATTTTGCATTCTCTTCTACCCATGTTTAAACTGAGATATTTGCATAACAGGAAGAAAAAAAATGCATGTATGTGATTTTTATGTGAAAAAGAATCCAAACATGAAACATCCAAGCAGAAATTTACGACAAATATAGTCAAATGCTAATAAAAGCCGGTCTAAAAACAAGGAATAAATAATTTTCTTTAATGGTAATCTGTCCTGAGGGGCTATTTCCCCTCTTGTCTCTCCAAAATGGAATGCCCCCCCCTCCCTCCACCCCTCCACTGTGCAGAGTCCCGTGTTGAAGGCGGGTCAGAGCGTCAGTGTGGAGAAATCCAGGGGCCCATCAGCAGCAGCAGCAGCAGCAGTTGCGCTGAGTGAGACGAGCTGGGAGATGCGCGTTCACTGAGCTGGAGGAAGGAGGATCGCTGCCTTTTCCTCCACTGCACCTCACACTTATATTAACCGCCTCATCACGAGCAGCAGCATCCCAAAAAATACTACGGTTTTTGGATGGATTTGTGCTGTGGATTATTATAATTTGATATATTTAGACGTCCGGGTCGTCTCCCTGCACGAAAGAAAAAAAAAGGTAGGAATTAAAACTGGTCTTCTTGTGTCTTTCTTTTTTTTAACCTCCCTCTCTGTTCCTCGTGCATTTTGGCGTGAACATGTTTGTGGGAAGTTTGTGGTTTTGTGTGTATTTGATGTGGAATTGGTGCTGAGTTTGGGCTCAGATGAGAATTTAAGCGCAGGGTTGGACGATTAGTTTGAAAGCCGCCGTTTAACCTCAGAAGGGGCTGATTTGTGTGGTGGGGGAAACACACACAGACACACACACACACACACGGGCAGACACATCTCGGGAGACCACATTGACTTATTGAATTTGTAACAAATAGGTTTGTGGTGATGAATGAGTGAAGGAGCGTTGAGATGGAAAGTTTCAGGTCACTGACTCGCGTCTCTCGATGACAGCTCCGCACCGACAGAAACACAAACTGAAGCAGAGCTGCTTTAACCATTTATAGACGCTTTCTTGAAAACATCATCCCGAAGCTCCTGTTCACATTTTTTGCTTCGTAATTCAAAAAAGCAGAGGCATGTAAAGCCCCCCCCTATAGAGCAACAGTCAGACTGCCACCGTGCGAAAAGCTGAGGGAAAAGCTGGAGCGCTTCTGTTTTTGACACATCGGTGCAGGGCTGCGGGTTGGATTTATGAGCATTTTGAATCCTTTTTATTTATCAGATAGTAACTCTCTAACATCTATTGCTGTTGCAGGATGTTTGATCATGCATGTGAGCAGCTAAAACATCCAATTTAAGCAGAGAAAGCATCATAATCTGTACAAGAACTTATGCCCGATTGTCGCCTATGTATAAATACTGGCTCCTTTTATTGTGCTGTATGCTTTAATCTAAATCACACTTCGTGCTTTTAAAAGCAAAACCTGCATATTTTGATATTTGTTCACTGTAGATGCGCCGATCCTCTCCAAAATATCTCCAAAATAAGTTTCAGGCGAGTTGGTTTTCAGCCTAAAGCTACAGTTATTTTGCAGTTTTCATATATTTTCATTTTTATTTTTGTTGACCGCCTGGTGCTGTTTAAAAAAAGTCCCCTAGTGGTCCCCGGACCCCCTTTATTTTACCCACAGTGGACTAAGCAGGTCCGGACACACTCTCCCCCTGTCTGCTGTGACTGATGTCGGATTAAATGGTTCCTCCAGGCTTGAGGTTTATGATAGACAGGGGAGCACAGCTGAGGATAGCGGGTGGTGGGGGTGGAGGTGGGGTTGGTGGTTGTAAGGGTCTTCTGTGCGTGATGGGGGCTCGGCTACATTACAAAACATGTCAATAAATCTGCTGCTCCGAAGCTGGACGCGGGTCAATGCATCATTTATGGCCAGTTCAGTGACGGTATCCCGTGTAGGTCATCTCATATCCTGCGCTATTTAATAATTCAATGTGTATATCCCGGAAAATATGTGCTTATTCTAGTATTTGGTATTTCAAGAAGAAGTTAGCTAACATTACCTCTGACGTCAGTGCCGCTTTACATGTTTTTGAAAACACGTGACCTACTTTTTTTTTTTTTTAAATTAACAGGGAAAACATGTTTGTGTCTTATGCTAGTTAAAACACTTCTCGGAGAAGCCAGAAGCAGCTTTGTTTGTGTGCCCTCCAGTGTGAAGACTGCTATGGGTGCTATGAGGCGTGCTGTTAGCTGAGGGACATCTTTCATAACGTGCCTGGAAGGAAAAGTGTCAGTACAATATTCTGTGTGAAATTTGACTTGTCACCACATTAGCCTCATTTAGCTTAGCCTACAGGCTAGCTAGCAGCTGCAGCGTTTTTTTGACATTAAATTAGGCTTTCACTTAGTCATATATAATCATATAAAAATAGCTGTTAAATTGTGTGCGTGTGTGTGTGCTAAGTGAAGTTGTTAGCACTGGAGTCCAAACGTCTTCATTAGTTACCTGACAGAGAACGTGTTAGCATTGTTAGCATTCACTGTCAAATCCATGGCTGGCAAAGACACCTGATACCTCAGTTAGGCAATACACACAATAAGTCATGTTAATTGAATAGAGGCCAGGGCCAGTTTTTTATAACAGGACTAAGGGCTCTCGTGTTTCATGGGCACACGGGGCTTTGCTTATTCAAGGGACACAGCGGCACACAACACAGCTCTGTGGTTGGTGAGTTGGATTGACATGGCAGTGTTCAGGGTTATTTCACCACACAGAACCTTTTAACCTCTCTGCTGTCTCACTGAACCACTTTTAAGACAAAGACAATCATCCAGCAAGGCAACCCAGTGTTGTCAAAGAGGCACACTCATGCGCACTACCTGCACAGATAGACATATACACACACACACGGTGCATTAGCATAGGTATCAGTTACTAGAATTCAATAGCTCGCCTGCTGCAGCAAGATTAACTATTCAGGGCAGGTGGTTAAAGGGCCTATTGTGTTGCATGGGTTCTGTGCTACTGTCATGATTGGACAATGCGTTTGTCTGGTGGGCAACCCACTGCCAAAACAATTGCAAGGGCAAAGGGCTGGAAGAGTACACACACATATAAGGTTTCGCCATGTGAATCACTTCTAGCTCTGCTGAGCAAATTTAAACAGAACCAGGTGAATGCAGGTGTACATGCAGAGGATACTGAGCTAGTTATTATTCTACACCAGCCTGGTCTGGGTTTTTCATGACGAAGACAGTTTGAATATGTATTCAGGTGAAGAAATGTAAAAAAAAAAAAAAAAATTATAGTGATGGAATTCAAATATGAAGTGTTACCATCTTAGCATCTTACTGAATAGAGGTTTATGATTGTAATCTCCCAAGATATGCAAATGAGAGTGAGCGAGAGCGGCGGTGGATAATTACTCATATTTATCAGGATCCCAGCAGGCCTTTACAGATAGCAGGCTAACGTTTGATGCTAAACACATGTTCTGGCTCACCTCAATGGATTTTCACTTGTCATGGAATCAACAACAGTGTGGTCTGAATTGTGTGTTTCATTATCAAGTATCTGTGTTGAGCCACAACTATTTGGGAGTTTAACTCTCAAATTAAGGTTGTAAAGCTCTAAACGATTTTTTTAAGAATTGTTAGAAATGGGTCCCTGCATTAAAAAAAAAAAAAAAAAAAAAAAAGATTGTAAACCTTTAATTGGTGTTGTTAGTGGTTATTTAGTGGTATTTAATGGCCACATAGTGAGTTGATTCTTCATTGAATGGTGCTCTCGGTATCCTTTCAGTGTGATCTAAACTCATAGGTGTTGTTTGCCTAATCGCTGCTTTCTCATTGTCGCACAATAGAAGTATCTTTGTATCTTTTGTGTCTACAATTTGTTAGCACAGATTTCTGCATATTTATTATCTCTTTGTTTTCCCACAGTTCTGTCGAAGGTGTGTGTGAGAGAAGCTGAAGATCTAAACATGGGGCGCGGAACTGGACCAGCGATGACCGTGATGTCCTTCAATCCAGGAAGTCGCCTGAAAGAAAAATCACAAGATGCAGCCCTGAATCACTGACACTACACAGAAAGGATCGCTTTCATCGTAACACTTCGACCTGTCCGTTTTGTGTGGAAACTGGATATTTTTCTGCATATCTCTCCCTAGACTTGGCTGACAAGATAAGATTCCATTATCAACATTAGATGCCTCTAAAATAATAAGAAGGATATTGCATTGTCTGCTTTCTTTACTGTAAAATTATCTATGTGGAATATAATGTTCAGAAGATAAGCCCCGGAACAAAACTGTAATCAGATGTTATCACTTTGAGGATCTAGCCCCAGTTTTTACCCTCTTCTGGCTCACCCTGTTATTCTCTACAATGAATCCCAACAGCCTACCTGGCCATTTCCTCATGCTGCTAAGTACCATGCTGGGCCTGAGCATAGGCTTGGAGTTTACTGGTTCTGAAGGTCAGTGGGCTCGCTACCTTCGCTGGGACGCCAGCTCTAGAAGCGACCTGACGTTTCAATTCAAGACTTCGGAATCGGAGGGCCTGCTGCTGTACTTTGACGATGGTGGATTTTGTGATTTTCTGCTTCTTACTGTATCCGAGGGCAAGCTGCAGATTCGCGTCAGCATCGACTGTGCCGAGACCACCATCACCTCTGATAAAACGGTCAACGACAGCCGCTGGCACTTTGCCACCATTAACAGGCACAACTTGCGGACTGGCTTGGCCCTGGATGGCCAGACCAAGACAGAAGAGGTGCGCCCCCAGCGGCAGTTCATGAAGATTGTTAGCGACCTCTTCCTTGGAGGACTCCCCGGTGACATCCGCACATCTGCCATCACCCTGCCCTCTGTTCGTGAGCTACCACCATTCAAAGGAATTATCACAGACCTCAGTTATGGGAGTAAACTGCCCACACTAATCAATAGTCAGAAAGTACGCTTGGAGATGATGGGCCTTTGCACAGAGAACCCCTGTGAGAATGGTGGGATCTGCTCACTGGCAGATGGAGAGACCTACTGTGACTGCTCCAAAACTGGATATGTAGGTCGATACTGCACTGAAGGTAAGAGGGCTGGCTCCAGAGCTTTCTGTGTCAAACGCTGAATATTGATTAAAGTCTTTGTAAAAAAAATTCTAAGGGATTCCTTAGAAATGTGGGACTGTCCTAACAGCAGGTTTGATGTCTGTTTCCATTTACACAGGAAAAAAATGTCATATAAAACCATTATATTTATTTATTTACTGTATTTTTTTGCAGGTACATATTTAAAAAACATCTTCTCTTGTCATGTGGCTTCAAACTCAGTGTTCATAAATCTCACTACAGACTTCTGGAATTAGATTTAATTTCCATAACTGTTGCTATTCCCGCTACACCTAATGTGATTTGTGCCACACCAAACTTCATTTATAAAATGCCTTGAAAAATGTGCATTGATTGCAGTGTAGCATTTACACAACAGCATAATTTGTATAAAAGCAGACGCAGATAAATTCCCATGTGTGAAAAATTTAATGCAATTCCCACAAACATAATCAGAATACTTCTTTGTGGCGTGGCTCTTTTAGAAAGTCTCCATATTTCATGTGAGAGTTAAATTGGAGGTGATGTGCTCAGCATTTCCTCTCCCTTCACAGTTATTACTTTTGATGAGACAGTGGCGGATACGGTATTAGCTGATATGACTAAAATTACAACACTGAGTTCTCTCTTTTTTTCATTAAATGTATTCAGATTTTGCAAGGTGCTGCAGGGACCTGAAGGTACACACACAAACTTTTGGATGAGAAACAACTTCATTTATTTTTCCCTCCTCTGCTTCTGTGCCAAGGCCATCTCTTCTTTGGGGAGTGTAATGAGATGCGTCATTTTGACAATATTCTACTCTGCTCTGTCTCCATCTTGAACCCTTTTGGCATAAGAACTTTTTTATATACTTTCAAATGGTCTGTGTCAGTGATATAAAATAGGAGCCATTTTTAATGTTTGACCCTGTTTTTTTTTCTTTTGCCTGTCTGAGATAAACTAGAAAATGATTTTTTCTTTGCACTGTACAAATACCAACTTATGTATGGAGCTTCTGCTCCTGGTTAAAATTCACATCTTTTAAAACCACCACAGCTTGTAGCCTTGAGATCAATGCCAGCAGATGCCAAGAATAACTTACTACATTCACTCTTCTTTTGGTATTGCACTCTTAACTTAACAAAATTTAAATGTTTCATACGTAGCTCAGTAATCTACAGAATACACAATTTGACTATAACCTTACATGCTTGACTTTTTTCTTCATGTGTATGGATTGTAGAAGATAAGTTTGTGTGAACAGACCCATGCTAAATTTCCTCCACTGCTGATCCACTTCCTGTCTGTCTAAATCAGAGTGACATGGTTAAAGGATGACTCCATTTTGCCAAAAAAATCAGGGGAATGCTCACTGAAACACCAACTGTATATAATACAGTCAAGATGGTTGCCATCAATTTGTCATCATTATAGCGTGTGTTTTACAATAATAATATACCGATTTCCCTGGAACGTTTTTAGCTATGTTTTGCATGCTAATATGTCACAACATTTGATGCTCAAATGAAGCTGTTTGGAGTTTAAATCCCAAGCACTAGCCTGTGGCATTGTTCAGGACAGCACGCGATGTGCTGGTTGCAGAGCAGTCAAGCGGACGGACTGGACTTGACCCCTTTTTCGCTTCATCCCATTTGCTCACTGCCTGTATCGAACAGTCGATGGAGGAGGAGTAGGTGGACCATTTGTCTGAGCACTGACAAGGAACTATGACATCTTTGTGTTTTAAAAAAACAAGGTTTAAGAGTGCACTTGCAACTCAGCCAGACAGTTTGGACAGGGGAAAAGAAGTGGTCATATCTCAGCCGCAGGCTAGAGCAAGTGTGACAAGTGGATTCACCACTGGCCTGTTGTACCCTGATTTGTCCCAGGGCGTCAGCTGTAGGACACACACGCCACAAGCCCCTCTTTACCTCTGTCTTTGGCATCTCTCTCAGACACAGTCAAACAACTGTTCTTCATCTTTTTCTGTTTTCAGGCAATAAAAGTAGGGGTAGGTGGGCTCTTGATCTTAGTTCCCAGCTGATCTGATTGCTGCTCTTTTCTGCTTTCTCATTAACTGATGTGGCTGATTGTTGATTATACCACAGAGACTAGGAACCATAATTAGGAGGATAATGAGAACAGAGATGGCTAATTTGCCTGGAAAATGCCTGCGCAAACACCATAGTCAATTCAGACTGTCTGCTGGCAATCCAGCACTGTTTCCTTTAATATGTCTAAGTGGCAAAATACTTGTTGTTCATGCAACTTGTGAGCGTGTGAGAATGTTTTCAGGGGATATTCAAAGAGATAAAACTTGAAGCATTTGTTTGTGGCTAGATACGAACAACTGCTGCACACCTGTCTTTGTCAGTATATTGTAATTATGCTCCACATTAATGAGCAATGAAAGCAATCTGTCAAACCTGTGAATATTTAAATGTTACATTATCAGACAGTGCGGTCCAGACGTCACGCGTGCATGCACTCAGACACATTTGCGTTTGTAGGCATGTGCACAAACACACACGTTAACGTGGACAAAGCCCCGGAGCTGCTCATTAAAATGGGCAGATGGCTGACTGACTGAATGGACTGGGCTTTGGAAACATTTTGCCAGCCGTATTCCTAATGGTAGCCTGCTAGCCCACTGGCCTAGAAGGGTAAAACAAGGAGGAGGCATGAGTTAACATGTGCAATGAGAAAATGGGGAAAAGAAAGTGGGATAAAGCCTGTTTATTCCACATCCAAAACATCCGTATTCCCACACCGGATGCCCTTTTTTGGGTGTGCATTTGCAATGTGAGATATCATGGGTTAGCCTACATCCTCCACAGCTACTTTATATTCACATTGCAGTGCTAATCACGAGACAGTTCCAGTCTCTGAGCCCCTTCAGCACTTCCTAAACCGTCCAGCTCTGTTCACAGCTTAGCACCACAAACAGTTGGCCATAAAGCACATGTCTACTCTATCCTTCCATGTGGATCAGGATGTATCAGTGTGACTAACTGTGTCAGGGCAATGAACTGAAACTGGACACCATTCCCAGCTCGCTCTCCATGTATACGTGCCGGCTTTGGCCGACAGATCCCCTGCTGTACTTTCAGCACATGGTCTTCTCACTGATAATTCCTAAAACGTTTCTTTTTGCAAAGTCATCTTTAATAATATCAACTAGCCTCTGCCCCAGTTAGCTGTGAAAATATCAGTATGTCTTTATGGTAATGATGTGGTTGTTGAACCTCATTCTGTTCAGTTAACTTAGTGGTGGTGACATTATGAAGTCTCTTGAATACCTCAGGGTTTTACTATTACAATGAGATGTGCATAAGGTCAAGGTTGTTAAGAGCTACACTGGATTGTTTTATGAATATGTAAAATGAAAGCCTGTGTCTCTCTCTTTCAGAATCCCACATCCGCATCCAGCATGGAAGTGGATGTGGGATGTGCAAAAGGGGCCTTTTGCTTTAAAAAAAAAAAAAGTGCAGTGACTTGATGGGGGACTAGTAATTGAAGGCTAGGGCAAGCAAACTGTTAAGCAAGTGCTGAAATAGTGCCTTCAGGCTTAGCTTTGGGGATTAATAAACAGACATGGAAAAAATGACAGTTACAATAATCTTACTATAAAAAGTAGGTCAGGGAGAAAAAAAGGGAAAAAATGGTGCAGGGACTTGCCTGATTCCAGTGCAGAGGGCATTTGTGTCTAGTGCCCAAGCTGAAAATTATGTTTGGATTTCAGTGGGGAAGCTGCTGGTAAAATAGAGCAGGGGATTACACTCGGACCACATGTCCTCCACAGCACATTGGCTTGTTCTGAGCACTCTTGCACCAGGAGAAAGGGTTTTATATACATGAGACCCTGCACGTTAAACACACCATCATCCATGCTGTGTATACATGGCATGTTTACTGAGCTCACACACTCACTGTGTATCTGCTGATTCAGACATGTAAATGCAGCAGTTAAAGTCCTCCACTTTCTCATAGGTGGAACTGTGCAGTTGTCCATCAGCTGGCCACTATCTCCCTTCCCCCCACTTCCATGCTTCGTCCTTCCCTTTCCTCTGCCAATGTCATCCTTCTCATGTGGGAGGAGGCGTAGCATCCATTTTAGACTCCTTATAACAGACAAGAGGAAAAATCTCACCTCGTCTTCATCAGACACTTCTACACACTTGTCTCCTTGCTTCTTCTAACAAGATCTTTCTGTCATGTGTTGAGTTTGTTAAATGTGTCATTAAACAAGAACATAATGCTTTCAGGGAGGAAAAAAAAAAACGAGTCATGAAAATCTTTGGTAATATCCAGCAGTGGGAAACAGGCCAGTTCTCTGTGTTTGGGTAGAGATCAAGGCAGTGCACTAAGTCAAATTAATATCTGATATTGTGTTTTACAGCTGATACTGCAGTCTGTCTTAATTAAGATTAGTTTAATTTCCTCTTGTCAGTCCTTGATGCTCCTTAGGGGCCCTGCTTACAAGTCTCTGCACATTCATTTTAGTTGCATGTGCCAGGTTTGAGACTGAAGAAGCAGAATACTCAATATATAACATGACTGCTGCTGACTTCACTCAGTGATCTCTGATGCTTCCAAATTACACTGGTGTGTTTGAGGCCCACAAGGTGTCATCCAAGGGTGAAGATGTTTGCCAAAAAAAAAGGAAGAGGCTTGCAGCTTTTTTTTTGTTGTTGTTGCTACATGCTGCGAACTACACAAGGATTCCCACAGTGAGCATTCTCCTGAGAAACCGCAAGGAGTGTGTTGATTTTGGGTCAGTGGTAAAGAAATCACTGGGTGGTTGCCGTTGGAGGAGAAAAGCATGGGTCTTAGAACGAGCATCTTGACATCCACAAACCTCACAACACCGTAAATCCTCAGGGCTTGGGATTTATGTATCTTTTTTTTTTAATGTGTGCGAGGAACTCTGTGTGATACAAGGTGCGGAATATTATGTTACTGTGACAATATTCGAAATGTGAAAGTGTTGTTTGATCTGGTTCCCTGAAAGGATGGGACAGATTCTGTTTTATGTGTTTGTTTCCACAGGGGTTTATACTGAAGTAGTTATTTTAATCAGGCATGTCAAGGAGCTACTATTTGCACCTTACATGACAACACAAAGATAAAATCGTGTGGTATTTTTTTGCATGATAGACCAACATGCAAAATCAGCTGTAGTGTGTTGCTAATGCAATGCTTCTCTTTGCTTTCTCTATTTTCCTGTGACAACTCCACAGCAGTCCAGAGAAAACCAGGTGAGTGCATAATGAGTTGTAGCCCCAGTTAAATCGTAGCAGCTAATTATATCATATTAAGATATTAATCATTTATGTATTCGCCTTTAAAATGCAGGCGAAAATGTACCAGTAATCCAATTTGAACCTTTTTTAGAACTGATATGTATTCAACAAGCAGCTGCCATAGGTACTTTATATTCTCTCATAGTGTTGCTCTCTTTATTAGCCATTTCAGCAAAAAGCTTTCAAATGCACTCCGGAAAGCTTTGCTTTTAGTGTGATAGCCATGGTTTGCCTTCATGCAAAGCATGCATAATAACAATACAACTGTAGTATTGGTGTGGTATTCTCAATTTTTCTCTCTGTTCCTGTCTGTTTGATTTTTCTCTTCAAGGCCTCGCACACCTGAAGGCAGAGCAAGGTACTCTTTTCTTTTTCTATGTAGATCTCTATTATTTTTTGCTCACTCACCCCCCGGCTTGGTTTTGGGGCTCAAATCTGCACTGTGTGCCTTCGCTACCTGTCCGTGTGCATTTGTGTGTTGCAATGCTCCCACTGCTGCTGCAGAGAAGTGGGAGGGCAAATTTGTATGTGTGTGTGTGTGTGTGTGTGTGTGTGTGTGTGTGTGTGTTGGTGGGGAGGGGTGCATGGCAGCATGGCATGTCCCACATCTCACCTTCGTCTCTCTCTACGTCTGTGTCTCTTCAGCCTCGTTTCACCCAGGTTTCTGTGTATTACATAATTGTGTACTATTCTCAGTTCCACAGCAAACATGCTGTGACATGGTCCACTATGGGGTGTGGGGGTGGGGTGAACAAGCAGAGGAAGCAAGAGGGGTGGATAAGGACATCAGTGGAATTTAGGAAGACAGCTTGGACGAGAAGGAAAAGGCATGCTGGAGATGGGGAAGGCTGGGGACCTGGGGTTTATGTCTTATTATTGCAATGGTGCAACTTTGCTCAGTTTCTTTGTTGATTTATTCACATGTCAAAATCCATTTTTTACAGACTATTCTTTTTAGTTTTCTCCCTGCAAAGTTTGCTATCTATCTATTAATAGTGTGAAAGTAAAATCTTGAAATCGGTGCTTGTTTGTTGATGCAAGTGTTTGAGTCTCACATAAGCTATGAAGCCAAGAACCCCAGCACTGGAAGTCTACTGGATACCAGAAACAAACACTGTTTTACTGTTTATTTACACCAGGCCAGCACACCTCATAATTTGGCATAAAGTTTTTTTTATTGAACTTTTCCTGACATGGCTGAAATAGACAGAAACTTAAGTTGTGTGCTCAAGATCAGTTTTGCTTAGCCTCTCTCACATGTGACCTTAGCATTGTAATTCAGACCATGCAAAAAAAATATGCTGAAGTAGTGAAGTGTCAGTTGTATGCTGCCCGCATGTGCTTCTCTCATCCTTTCATAATGTGCATGGTTGTCAACATTTTGCATGTGGTGTAAGTGTCATGTAGCAGTGTACTGGCTTAATATCGACTAACAATACCTTACCCCCACTTTTTTGCTGTCTCTCTCTGGTGCTCTGCTTTGGGATGACACTCCTTCTCCCTCTTTTACCTCTACGGATCCTTTCTCCTCTCCAAAACCTGTAGGTAGAAACAAAGGTACAGCAATCCCTTTTTCCTTTTATTGCTGCTTTTACTTAAGCTCTGAGAGCTGTGTGAATGTGTTCATGTGTAGAATCTGTGCCGCCACCGGTTAATCATTTATTATGTGTGTTCATTAAATGTATTCATTTGCTCATCTTTTTTGAGAGAGAGTCAAAATCAGGGGGACTTGATGCTTTCCAGCTAACGAGCGCCTGCATTTACTGTTGCATGAAGGATGAATGACTGAGCAGAAAGATGAGTGAAGCTGGTAAGAAATAGTGTCAGTGTGGAGACTAAGTGATTTTCACTTGATTATCTCTGTTTAATATAGAATGATGAGAGTAAGCTCTGCAATGGATTATTTAGTGTCCTTGTAATTATTCATAGCTTGTCTGTGTCAAGACACGTGTGTAGAAGCTACATACACACAGATTTGTGTATTTAAATGCCTAATTGAATATGACAGTTCTGTGTTTGCTGAAAAAGAGCTGATTGGTGGATTCAACGTGGCATTTGGCTTTCTTTTGAATGAGGCCATAGCCTGTGTAGTGCATGCATGCAGATAATGACCTCTTTATTAAATTTCAGCTGTTGTTGTATGCTTTGTTGTACTTATATGTAGTTATGTTATAGCATGTTATAGTATGTAATGATATGTGTGTGTGCCAGCTTTATCTAAGTCACTTGACAGTTGTGCTCTTTTGAATGAAACATGAGATTACTTGGGTTCACAACACATCATTCTATTGTCAGCTAAGACCACCCCTTGGCAAACTGGTACACACTGTACACTGGTAACTGGCACGACTTCCTAGTTTTGTTTACAAACATAGTATAAGAATGCCTTTCTAAGCCTCAGAAGTGATGCTTTGTGACTGTGGTTAGTGGTGGGCTAGTTAGAAATAGTTAGCTATAGTCATTTGTCTATGATTGATTGAACTGTTCGGAGGAAAGGTTATATAAATGGTAATGAGTTGTAAACAGTGTTTGATTTCCAGTAATTAATTTCTGACTTTTTGGTTGACAGGATTACAAAGTAGTGTGTGTGTGATTTGCCTGTGTTTCCTCTGAAGCAGACACTGCACTGCGTTCTCCCTGTGGATGGGGAGGAACCAAAAACAGAATTCCTCTACACTTGTATCACATCAGCATATTAGGTGGCAATGGGGCGATCAGCATGCAGTGAGTGGTCCCACAGCGCTTCACTTGTTAGCGTTGTTGTATAACAGAAGAAGAAGGTTTGATACTTGGCTTCAGCCCTTTCTATTTAAGTCCATTGAGGTTTCCTTTGGGTGTTCTACTTTCCTTAAACTGTCCAAGGACATGCTAATCAGACGGTCTGGAGACTTTAAATTACCCACAGGTGTAAGTGAGAATGATTGTCTCTATATCAGTATTAACCCTACAATGATCCCTGAATATGATCCCAGTGTTGCTGAATAACTATTAGAAAATGAATGAGCAGATTTAGCATTGTGGGTGTTTAATCAAATTGCTATAATAGTTGGACACGATTCTAAAACACCTATTATATAACTTATTACATGGCTTTTATTGTGAAACATCAAGATGTGATGTGTAAAATGAGGACGTGCCTTACAGCAGGTCCCTGCGCTATTAGATTCATGTCTCTGCAGTTGTGAGTATGTACTGTAAATGGCACAGTGGTCAGAGGGTACAGTAAGTGTGAGGCTGGGGAGAACAGACTAGAATAGACCCGAGATGAGAGTGAGAGAGTGAGAGAGTGAGGGTGGGGGCTGAAGGGAAAGAAAGAAGAAAAAAATGATAGCTGCAATACTGGAGGTGCCAGGCGAGTGTGTCAGGGTTGTGAGGCCACATATTTCCAATGAAAAATATGAAACACATGTCATCATTGTACTCAAATCCGGAGCCTATATGCCACATGTACCCTGAGCCATCTACAGAGATAGATTTAGTCCCTTGCAATCAGCGAGGACCCAATTGTTCTTGGCTCAGAGATGCAGCTTTTTTTGATGCATAGCTTTGACGCTATCGCAAACTTTTTATAAGCCATGTCAGTGGACCCAGGGACTGTGCTCTAGTTAGCAGTAGTGCTCCAGTTAGCAACATGGTGCCCTTCAGCATGCAGATGTTTCTAGACTTTAGTCATTGTTGTATTGTAAGCCTGGTTAGTGAAATGTGTATTTGTAATGTTAACATCACTTATTCTCATTTAGGTACAAATTGAACAATTCACTTTACTAAATTTGATTTTCTTCTGGAAGAATAATAAAGCTGAAAATAGAACAGCAGCCTTTATGTACAATATGAATCCAAGTACCAATTAACAGCTCCATTTACAGCTGCAGTCATACCTCTGTGCCATCCACTTAATGAGATCTGACCATAAGAGCTTGTGTTAACAGTGCACTCAGTGGTAGTTATTAGCCATGTTAATTTGATCATAGGTATCTGTAAGTTGAAAGTATATATTTGAAAAGAACATTTAATCACAGAAGCGATGTGGTTTGTATTTATTAACACTTTAGGTAACAGATTATTTTATGCAGTGTGAGTTAACTTTTAGCTGTGTAATGAAAGAAATACATTGTTCTCTTTCTAATGATGTGTAAGTGTGAAATGATCATATTGAGGATTAGCTTTTTAAAAATCTTTCTTATTAAGCTATCTATTAAAAGTTAAATCCACGGGACCTATTTGCTAAAGACTGAACAGAAGCACACTCATGACATGACTCATAAATGAAAGCCCAGCTCCTGCGTACACCGATCACTATTTTCCTCTCTTATGTCTCATGAGAGATCTGCTTCCTGTGCTGCGGACATCTGGATAGTGTACAGTGGATGTTCTGTAATGAAACTGTAAGGGCAGAGAAAGAAACCATGTCACATTGTACCCATCGCCAGGTTATCAGCAGTCCACTTTAGAGAACAGTTAGAGTGCTGCTGGAAAGGAATGGGAGTGAGGAGTTCTAATCCCTCTTCATGGCAGTTTAAAACTGAGAACGTATTCTTCACTTCTGGAGTCACTCTCCCTAATTATCCCCTCAAAGTCCCTCTGCAAAGTTCCAGCTGACAAGATTTTTGCTCTCTGCCTCTGTGAAACCCATTCTGTTTCAGCATCCCTCTCCCTGTCACCCCAACTCTCAGTCTCCCTCTCTGCCACCCTATTCATCACCGTCAGCCTCGGTATTCTAGTTAGCCTTTCTCACTTTCTCTCTCCACCTCCTCCTCCTTCCTCCTGCTGGTGTTTCTGCGGTCCTGCTCAAAGTACTGTGGACATCATGAGCCTCCCATCACAGTCAAGCTCAATACAGGAGAGCCTACTGTCTGTGTACAGATGCTGGCAGGCTTCAGTTGGATTTATGTTCAGCTCTGTCCACATAGCTTTCTAGCATGTCCACTGGGTACTGGTCAGTACTACACTAGAGATACAGTACCTCAGTGAATTTTTAGCTTTGGTTGTGATTTTAACCCATAGTTTGTGGACATATTCTACAATATAGCATATCATCAAACGATGGCCATAGACTTTATTATTCATTTCAAAGAATTTAAAATGTTTTAATTTTATGCAAAGTTTTCACCAACATGTTTCTTTTAGATGTCACCCAGGTCAAATTCTGAGTTGTGAACCTGTGAAGGAAGTAGAGGTGCTGATGGTTAGCTCCTGTGCATGCCAGTACTTTTTGGGAGAACCTTCTCATGAGCTAGTAGAATTTCTGATGATGTATTCCAAACACATTTTTGCTGAATTGATTCACTGCTGTACAAATATTTACCCAGCATCCCTGTATCCTAATTGTAGTTTTTAACCTACTGACTCATTGCATGCATTTTGGAAAATGAAGCATTTGTCCCTCCTTGTCCTTTGTAATGCATGTGACAGGAACATTGTGTGCCATCAGAGGTTTATTTGCATCTACACAGTGTCACAGAGGCAGTGGATAGGGTTTTTCCCGTTACGCCTCAGACGCTGGATTTGGAGCACCAGCTGGCACTTATTGGCCTTGGCGAGTGTTGGCCGTTCTGTTGATAAACGGCTACTAATGGCCAGACGCTCACCCTGAAATTGAGTTTTACTTTGCCTCTCCTCATTACTCAGTCTAAAAACTACACCACAATCCTGTAGGTGGATTTCAAAGTTGCTAAAAATTGAGGGCATTGGTCAAATTGATTTCAGCGCAGACCGGCTGCTACTCAAGCAGTCAAGAAATATGAGCTGTAAATACAGACCTTCTCCTGAATTCTCGTGGGTTTCCACCTGCAACTCATTGTTTCTGAAAAGATGCTGATTTGATGGAGTTGAAGTTCACACCTGCCACCCCTGTTCCAAGCTAAGGCAGGCACAACATAAATTGTTCAGAACAGTTACTTAAAGTGGAGGGAACTAGAAATTCTGTTTAAAGTTCAAAGACCTTATTGTTAAAGATTGAATCATTGGTTTCATTCATTTCTTTCTAGAATGATTGTCACTAGTTGTGCTTTTTTTTTGCATCTGTTTCTTTGCTGTATCATGCCCCTCTTGTGTTTTCCCCCCACGCTCTCATTCAATTCTTTGTTTTGCATTTAATTTGCAATATCCTCTTGTCATGTTAGTCCTCCTCTCTCATCCACTGTTTTCCCAAGTCATTTCCTGCATCTCCAGTTCCCCAGACAACAGCGCTTCAATAAAAAAAATAAAAAAACTACACTGAACAGTTCCTACCCAGACGCCAACTCACTGATGCCGTCATGATGATTGGTCATCTTTTCCTCCTTCTCTTTTCTTTTCACTCTCTGTTGGCCTTGTGCTCCTTTTACTCCTCTCCCTCTGTTCTCTCTCTCTCTCTCTTTCTCTCTCTGCTGACCTCTGGGATCAGCCGAGCAAGACTGATTCCCACTTTTTCACGGATCACGAGTGCGTCAGTGGTTACGCAACAGCAACAGAGAGAGAGAGATGGGGAGGAGAGAGAGAGGGAACGTGAATATGTAACTGACATATTTGTCCATCTTTATTTGTGTTGCTGCTTATGACCAAAGGATATTGCTCCTGGTTAAGCCCTCTTCTCAACAAAATATTTAATGTGTTTGCATGAAATATTAGAAATATCATTATTGCTTTAGCAAACATAAAGTGTGGACACTTCATACACAAAGACAAGTAGAAAATCTGCTTACATATTACATAAATGCTCTGTACATTTGCATAGTGTCAGATAGATCATTCTTTTTGTCCCTTTTTTCAGGTTTTGTCGACCGTATAATGTCGCAATCAAACATGAATTTGTCTTATTTCAAGTAAACAAATGGTTGAGAACAGTACACGTGCCTGAAATCTCATGAATGCTGTATATATTGTTTTTGAAGTGCCTAAGACCTTGTGAGTAGATTTACGCGAAGAAGTAGGTTAAGATGTGGCTTGAAGGGCTGTATTGTGAGAGTCTAAGTATGGGTGCAGGAAGGCTTAGGAATATGTGGGAGTGAGTGTGTTTGTGCACAGGGTTGTGTGATTGTGCAGAGGGGTGACATGTGTAGATGTGATGGCTGCAGCCATGCATAGATGTTCACACCAGGGAGAAAGTAAACAAACATTGCAGCAAAATGGTTAGAAATGCAACAACCACTGCTAGAGCATGCCGCCTCTTTCTGTCTTCTTGTCATTATTTAATTCATCCTTTCTTTTGCTGTTTGTTACCTTGTCCAAATAGGGTTTTTTTCTTGTTTGTTAGATTGAATGAAAGATGAGACGCTGCTGAAAGATAATCAATAAAATTGGTGTATTATTTACTGCTTGGGGTTGAAACAAAGGTGTTTTTAAAATTAGTGTAGCTTTGAGCAGTTCCTTGCTCCTGTTGTTTAATGTCCGGTTTACATTGTGCGATGTGAATGTAATAAACTTTGGTACGACGTTAAGTTTCATGCATGCAGATTGTACGATGACCATTTACTGAATCACAGGCAATCACAGGTTACGACATACGTCAACATGTGAGGAGGAGGAGGACGTGGACGCAGAGTGACAGGTCGTAGCAGCTGTCACACTGTGATACAGTCATCCTAAATTTCTGACACTGCTAGAATTTTATCTCAGCTTGTCTTTGGTCGCAAGATGCTGACAACGGCCATCGTAGAACCTGTCTCACAGTGCGACGTAAGACCACCGACAGACTGGTTTTGGTAAGCCTTACCAAAGATGGACCAAAGTAGGGCTGCAGCGATTATTCGAGTACTTGAGTAATATTTGAGGGCAAAATGCATCGACAACTAATAGTATTCGATGACTCATTAGTGACGTCATTGAGAATGATTCTCTGGTTTGTGGTGTAGCGGGATGATCAGCGTTTTGGGTGCAAGAGGCCCTGGTTTGGAAACTTGGGTGGGCTGTTTGTAGGTTGGTGCGACACACGCACACGCAGTTTTGCTCCGGGAATGGAGATTGAAGCAATGACAAAGCAGCGGTCCAAAGTAGTTGTCCACTATTGAAATAGTTATTAGCTGCAGCTGTATTTATGGGAAAAATATGACGTTTACGTGTGATTTGATTACTCGAATAATCGCAAAAATAATCGGTGAGTATTCGATTATCAAAATACTCGTTTGTTGCAGCCCTAGACCAAAGTAAAACTATCATGCTCACTGTCCTTTTTGTTGGCCTAAATGTTTGTCATTGTTATATCAATTGTGCTTTTCAACTACAGGAACTAACAAGCCATTTTAGTATTTTCAACACCTTTAAACTCCTCTTGGAAGTCCCTCTTTCGGGGCTGCTTTCGGGGCAGGACTTAATTGCGGTCCCCTCTGGTTAAAATTGCAGGTCAACAAAAGCAGCAGGAGATGAAAATGGAATGACAAGAAAGGTTATACTGTGGAGATTTCAAATTATTATATCACCTAGTGAGACCAGTGGATTTTACACTTCAGTGAAAGCATAAATGCTGAAAGAGCAGATTGGAAGTCAGTTTCTATAAATGTTCCAACCACATGACGCCTACCTCGATTCTGTGCAGGGTAAAAAAGCCATGACGGTGTGCTGTACTTTAAGTAGCTGTTGACAAACTCTTGTTGTTACATTCAACACTTCTTTGACATTAAATTGTTGCATTTGCTTGTGCACTCACATTTAAAGATGCATGTGGTTTGTACTTTATAAGCACCTGTGTTTTTCCTGTATGTTCTTAGCTTGTATATCAATGGAGCCTAACATTGCCTGGCAGTACTCTTGCCTGACAGAAGAGCTGCTTTTTCCTGACTTGGAAATTCTCTCTCCACCATGCCGGTTTGATCGCTTATGTGTGCTGATGTGTGGTGCTCATGCAGCATGACAGATGACAAAAAAAGGTGCTTTCTCAATTCAAAAACACATTTTAAAACACTCTCTAAACTGGTAAAATGTTGACCTTTGCAAGTCTCATGAAAAGATTTTGTTTTTTTACAAAAATACAACTAATAGCAATGACCTATAATACCATTAGCTTTTTAGTAAGTGATATAAAATATTAAACAGGTGAAAAGAAAGAACCACTTTTGTAATACTAACCAAGGGCAGACTTAATGGTACCCCAATTGAAGGATGCACGTTTTCTAAGCACCTTGACACTATTATTATATATACAATACTGTAAACTGGTCAAAATTTAGATTGTTGTTTCATCCCACACTTTTGAGGTGTATTATATATAATGTTTTGCTTTTCAGCAAAGAGACTAATGATAATACTAATGATGATGATACTAATGAGAAATATCACTGAAGGAAGTCCAGCAATAGTCCAAAACTGAGCAAAGTGTCCTATTTTTTTCCCGATTCTGCTCTACTCATTACTGGCCAGTGAACATGAGCCAGCCATGTGACTCAAAAGAGGCCTGGCATGTTTAGTTATAACAAAAATGAAAGGCTATCTAACCCTAACCCGCCTTCACAATGAGACAAGCCACATAAGCAGGCACATGCCCTTGCTCTGGCTGAGTCCTTATGCAGATGATATGCTAATGAAGTCATCCGATTTGATTCTGCTTAGGGTGCACTGCACTGAGAGGGAAGATAATCAAGCGTTGATCAGTTCCCACTACTGCACTCACACCCCTTATTTTGTGTGTGTGTGTGTCTGGTTTCTTGTGCTGGTTGGCTGTGGGAGAGAGGAAATATGTTTGGGTACACATGGACTGTTTGGGCATGTAATTATTTGTGGTTATTTTTGTGTGCATAATACACAAGCTGCCTTCTTTTACAAAAATAGCCATCCTTTTGTTGCTAATAATATTCCTAGATGTTGCTGCTGCACTTTTTTTAAGAGCTGTAGTGTGGACAAAAAGGTACCTTCCCCCTCAAAGCACTGCCCGCCTAGGTTATTCATGAGTTTTTTTATACAGCTAATTATATTAGCTTTAACGATATAAGCGGAAATGAAAACATATGTCTGTTTAAGTTGAGAATGACAGAAAGAAAATAGATTGCTTTATTCAAATGTAAAATGTTGTACTTCTCCTGAACCTTACTCACTATTAAAATAACCTAGCTTGTTTATGGTTTTTATGTAGTAGAAATAGTCAGATCCCTCGACAAATACAAAACACATGACAGGGGACCTCAGTGTCCTCAGTGGTAGCTACAGCTCTGGTGCTGTCACTACAAATGTACTAAGTGGACTTTGGTATTTATTTATTTTTTTATAGTTGAGTCGTTTCAGCTCCTCCTGTCTCCTCTGCTTTCAACATGCAGTGACGGGCTTCTCTATAGGGTGTTTCTTGCTGTTGCTTCTGATTTTTGCCGTTTACCTTTGCTTCCTTGTTGCTCCCCTTACCTTTGTAATTTTTTTCCCTCCCGTGTCCCGTCTGTCGTCTCTTTTATCCCCCTATTTCTCTTCTCTGTCATTTTCTTGTTGCTCTTTCATCCTTCGTCATTCGTCACACACCCACCTTCACAGTTTTTCCTTTTCTGCTATCAGTCATCAGTTCACTGTGTGTTTTCACCCCCCCCCCCACCTTCCTTTCATGAACCATAATATAAAATGTAAAAAAAAAGTAATTAAATTATATGCGTTACTTTCATTACCATTTCACCCAGTTCAGCTGAAGTTCACTGCTGGTTTTTTTCACGTCTCCCTTCTCATCGCTGTGTCTGTCCCTCAGTCCCCGCTCCCACTGTGTGCTACCTGTTCCCAATCCACTCGTCCCCTAGCCCTGACCCTCCCCAAAGCCTTAAGTAAACATGACATGATTTCACTCTTTTATCTCCTGTCTTTTCTCCTTTTTTCAAATCCTGACTATAGGCAAACAGATAATGGATTTAACTTGCATTATTCTTGTAGGCAAATCTCAAAGCACTGCAGCACACCCATTAACCCCTGTAGCCTCCGTGCCTGACTGGGGGTCCTCAGAGAGATTCACAGAGGCATTTGATCTTGTTTGATCATCATCATCTTCCCTTTTAGTGGCGTGTGTGTGTGTGTGTTGCTTGGATTAGCACATCCTATTGATCTCCACTGCCCTGCACTCGCACAGTGTGACAGATCTGCAAGAGGCAATAATTAGTCCGGTAATTGGCTGATCAGTTGCATGGAAATATGCTGAGCTAACAGACTTTCAGGAACGTGTTTTGACCCTACAGTAGATTTTGACAGGTGTGAGTCTTTGTGAAGGTCTTTTTATGTAAAACTGCATGCTGGGAATTCTTCCGGGCTATAATAATCATTTCTACACACTGTTGCATTCATTAAAGCACAGTTGGAGGGGATTCGTTAATTCAAATCTGAAGGTGGTGGAATATTTTACATACAGTAATCATGTTGTTTTCCCTGAATGGGAGTGAGTAGTCTGCTTTCTGCTTGTATAACTTTCTAAAAAAGTGTCAAATTCCCCGAAATATCGCTATATTCAGTAGTTGTCTTTCAAGGACATAAGGGCAGTCGGCCAACTGTAGAGGGAGATGACAATGCCTTTTATTTACATGCTTGGCTAATATAGTTTAACCTTTAGAGTGATGTTAGATCAGGGTGACATTTTTTTCACATTTTGAGCACTGTACTATTGAGTCAGCGCGGTGTAGTGTAGTACATAACACATTCACTACAACTCCACTACATCACTGCTTACTATAGCATCCCATCCTTGCTTGCAGATTCTACATGCACACAAACACACTGGGGTGCAAGCTAATTTTCAGTCCTAAGAACTGACCGCTTCTAAAGTCCACTAGTAGCTTTTACCAAGTTAAAGACCTCTATCATTCTTCTCAAATGTCAGTCCGCTGCTGTTGCCCACATGTACTGATGGTTGGTTATGTGTCTGTACACGTGACAATGACAGAATGTGAGCTTATGAGTGAGCATCTGAAGAAGTGCCACTGAAGGTCCGTTCTTGTGAGTGATCAATATCTCTTTCAAGCATGACAACATCACTATGCAACCGAGCATCAAGTGGGGCAGTGAGGAGGAGGATGATGGGGCTGCAGGCATGTACTTTGTTAAAGGGTATGCCTTTTGTGTGTCCAGAGCAGGATGAGAGGCTGAAAGTAGGTGATCGACATCGTAAGGGGAATATTTTTCTTTTTTTTTTTTTTTTCCTCACAGTACCTAACAGACCAAGTGGGTGAAAGATTCAAGAACAGCAATAACCTTCCACTGACCCGTGCTGAGAAAGGCACACACCAGTCATATCTGTGTGCACAGCAGTGTTAACTTGTCAAAGAATGATCATTTGAGTCCTTGAACATGTTTGGCAGAGAGATGTGTGTGTCTGAATGTAATGTGCATGTGTGACTGAGTGAGTGCCTTGCTGAATTATGGAGTATGTTTGCTTTTTAACAGATCAGCAGAAGAGGTGATGCCACAGTCAATGTCACAGCCTTCATGCATAATTGCTCCACTTTGTCATTGCCAAGGGCTGGGCAGCGCCACATCTGATTGCTTCCCCTTTCCCTCGTTTCTCCTTGTCTTTTTCCTCTCTCCCCTTCAGACTTTATTCTCATTAGGCTCATTAACTTATCCTGCAGAGACAGAGCAAGACAGACAAAGAGTTAGTTGAGTTTTCAGAGATTTTATACCTCACAATACATGTGATACATCACAGCGTAAACCAAGAATAGCTTCTTGAAGCTAAATTAAGTGAACGTATGACACCACGTCTGGTACAACAGATGACGTGAGCCTGTCTGTGGCTGTGTGTGCAGTGTACAGGCGCATCAGTGTTTATTCGCTTACCTGTTGGCATGAGAATGTGTGTGATGGTGGTAAGAAGATACTCAGCAGTAGAAAGCTTACCCTATCGGTGATGCTGAGAGGTCACTGTCGCTGACTCATTGTCTGACACTGGTTAAAAATGAATAGGAAAATACAGTTTACAGACAACGGCACCTGTTTACGCTAACACGTTGGGGTGACTCTGTTCCTACTTGAACAGTAATATATCCTGCTTTGCATTTCTTTGTAGAGGGTGGATGTAGGTAATCTGAAGATTAAGGGAAAAAAATACAAATATAGTTTTAGTTGTTTCATTGTTAGGTGATGAGTTATATTAGTTTAGATCTCTTTGTCTTTGCACTTATTTTTACATATGTGTGTGGTTTAGAGGTGTGTGGGTTTGTTTTGGGCGTACATGTGTATGTGTGCGCTTCTACATGTGTAATAGTGTGTCAGTCGGTCCCAGTGCTGAAAGGCTGGCAGTGAATGAAGTTGGAGTGTCTCATGGTTAAATGATGGGGCCCTTTCGGGCACTCGGAGGGTTTTGAAACACTAAGTAATTGGTTTTCCTGGCAGAATGGGGCCACTGCTATAGCTTAGGGCCAGTGTGAACTCCACTAGCTCAGGTCTTGTCAGGGACGCTAGCCTGCTAAACCTGGGGTGAAAATCAACTTATCACATGGGAAATATTCACTCTATA
The DNA here is from genome assembly GCF_900634625.1 of Parambassis ranga. Taxonomy (NCBI): domain Eukaryota; kingdom Metazoa; phylum Chordata; class Actinopteri; family Ambassidae; genus Parambassis; species Parambassis ranga. The sequence continues at coordinate 9,078,454 of NC_041043.1, forward strand.
GTTTCAATAACATAATTTAGTTTGTGTGTTTTTTTAATGTTGTTCTTAAATGTAAATCACAATTTCAAGCTACTAAGATGTCCACACCGTGTCCAGTGTCCCTCACTATTGCACGGCCATTTGTGTGTAGCTGGAGGAGAGTGTGTTTGTAGCAGAAGTGAATGCCAAGAACATCATTTAGGCTCACATGCATGTCTAGAGAACATGAATTCACACACACAGATTCAGTCTGCTCAATCACCCATTGTTTGCCCCTGAAAAGTCTCGGTTCAGCGGGCTTCTCTATCTGTCATGCTGATTAACACACACCCATGTACTGTACTCACATTCCCAGGTCCCTATACTGAAAAATATCCCCATATTTGTGTGTGTGTTTGTACATGTTCATATTTGTGTGTGTGTGTGCAGATGCGGTGGATGCTGCCTGGTTGTCGCTAAAGCTTGGCTGGCCCCAGGCACAGGAAAGACTTTATATATATATATATATCGGCCTACATGCCACTGACTCTTCTGGGAGACTGTCAAGAGCTAATTTGTGAGACCGATAGAGTTGTGGGAAAAAGATGCAGCATGGCTGTGCACTGTGCAACTTTCCTTTTTTTTAAGGTAGTTGTCTTTATTGCTCTTCTTTCCTAAAACCAATATCACATCAAAATGTAGTAGCTACATCTACTGCACAAAACTTAGCTTCACAATAAAGCATCTACAATTGTGGGATGGCTAGTTTTATTTTCGGCTTCTTCTTTTTTGTGTCAGCAGATACAAAGCTGACAAAAGTCTGCATAGTGAATGGACCACGCACACACACACACACACACAACTGAGAAGAATTGCTTCATTTCAATTTGGGGTAACAAACCCCTGAGCCTTTATTGTGAAACTATTTCAGCTGGGGCTGTATCTATGTAGCAATTACACATTCATCTGGGTTACAGGGTCATCCGTCCATATGCTTCGTCTTTTCTACTATTTTATGCAATGCCAGTTACTCACAGGCAACTGCTTTAAAATATCTTTCACATGGAGTGCCAAAAGCCACATATTCTTTCTCAAGTTTGGAACAAAGTTGCAACAAAAATCTCTAATCCCGACTCCTGGTGAAATTCCTTTGTAATATCTGTTGCCTTTAAAAAGATGAAACACAACTTTTTGTTCTCAGGTAGCTCCTCTCTGCAAAGACCCTGCCATGCAATACTTACGCAACACCGACCGAAACAGTGTTTAAAAGGCTTGATACCATTCAGGGGAATGTTATAAAACATAAGTCAGTCTGACACACTGACACATAATCATAAAAGAAGAAAAAACTTTTCCTAATAAAGAAGAATATTGAATTTGAGTTATGCACCAATTCAGCAAAAAATAAAATAAAAATCTTCTGTTCATTCACTGAATGAAGCATTTATTATTCTATAGATTTCTCAGTGGAATTCTGTGTAGAGGAAGTGAGCCTGTTGCTCCATATCACCCTCAAATCTTTGACAGCAAGTGGAGCTGTGACATGTGACCTAAGTGGCCTCTGGCACTGACCACACTTGATGTGACTGTTTCTTAACTGTTTGTGTGGTCTGTCTCTGAAGAAACCAGAGAGTTGTTAGTGACTTTCAGCCCCTGTGAAGGAGCTTCTCTTTGATGCATTTTTAAGAACCTATTGGGAAATTTGTTGAATAATCAACAGCAAATGCAGATTTAATGTGTGATTTCTCATCATATCATGTTTCTCTATATCCCTTTCACTGTTAATACCATCCAGCTATGTGAAAAATGGGAATATCCTTGAAATGAGCTTGATGGTATGTGAAGGGTAAACAAATCGATTTTTAAAAGTTGTCTGAATTGGGCTGCTGAGTTTGCCTCCTTGATGTCTCTTGTGTTCGCAAAAAAAACATTTGATGGAATCTGAGAGTGCAATTTGTATTTCAAGTGGTCCAAGACCATTTAAAGCTTTGTATATTACAGAAAAACTTTGAAATAAACTCTCAAAGATACTGGAAGCTAGTGCAGTTTGAAACTGGTCTCAGATGATCCCCTCTTTGTTCTTTTGGTTAGCAATCCAGCAGCAAAGTTCTGAGTCAGCTAAGGCCTGTCGATAGTAGTTTGGAAGGTCTGTAAATAAATCATTATAGTAGTCTAGTGGGTTTGAAATACAGGTGTATGTTGGCTTTTGTGAATCATTTCATAACAAAGAAAGTGTCAAAGTAAAGCTTAAGGATACATACAGTACTCATACAGTAAGTGTCACATGTGTATATGCATTCTTATTTATGACCTTTTTTAAACCTCCTCATGGCGAGCATTTCCAACTAATTACATCATCATCTATTTCACTATATATCAGCAGCCAGACAATTATTACAAAGGATTTTCTTTCTGACTCCTCAGATGATTTTTAGTTTGCAGAGGGAGCTGAAGGCTCAAACCATCTTCTGGTGTTAAAGTTTAAGTTGCAGTAGACAGTACATGGGACAGCACTGTCAAGTCAACCTGACACCTGTCAGATATTTAGAACTTGACGAAGGAGAAGTAGTGAAACTGCAGACAATAGCTCCTTCCCCGCTGGATGACAAAACAACTAAACAAAAAACTATGGCTTAAAGGTTTGATTGGCATTTACTTCTAGATCAAATGACTGCAGAAGTCATGAGTGTTTATCACCTGCAATGTCATGACACTATCTGACTCCACTCAAGCAGTGCTCACACATCGTTCCTTAAACAGTTGACATAAGTAAACAAATGGAACAACTGACCACCTAAACTGAGAAGTACAGACACCTCTTTGTTTTTTTCTGTCACATATTAGAGTCAGGACACAAACACTTATAAGCCTTACAGAAGAACAGTTAGTCAAAAAAGCAAATGCATTATAATGCCAGGATCCTGCATGTAGCAGTTGACATTTTCTCTTGCAAGACACTTTGTGCAATATAACTTCATTTGCAGTTACTAATTAACCCAGAGTTTATACCATTTTTGCAATAAAGCCCAGCTGCGCATAGTGTTCTGGTTTACTTATTTTTCACAGCAGTGCAGCTCAGCATGTGTATAATCAAATTTGTGAGCTTTACAAACACTACATCTAGGTTTTTCTCTGCTCCCCCCCATTCTCTCTGCCTCTATCCCTCCATTGCTGCCTCTGTGTGCCTGGTGGTAATTGAGTCATTTTCTCCTCATTCGAACACTGTCTCCGGCAGGCAGCTGTATCAAGGTGACCTCCTGCTATTGTTTGGGCCTCTATGTTTTTGTCTCGCTAGCTCACCAACATAATCACTGCCTTTCAAGCAATGTAATGGGTCAGCTGTGGCAGTGAGACATCATTTCTGACTCCGGATACCTTGCTTCACAGTTGGAAATGTCAGTGAAGAGGCAAGAAGGTACGACAATGAATGTAGTGATGTAATACTGCAGTCAAACATCCCTTTCTTATATGTCCTTCTCCCTCAGAGCCCTCACTCTGTCTGATTGTGGGCTGTTTTTTTTTCTCAGCATCTCCCTCTTCAAAACAGCCAAAAGGGAAATAGGGATGTTGGATGTGCCTCCTTTCCTCTCCTTGGAGCGTACTGTGGTAGCTCAGTGGAATAATCTCTTTCTATTTAAAACACTAATCCATCTGTCAATCCCCGTCTATTAATTGTATCATTAATGTTTTGGAGACAGGCTGGACAGGCAGGGTAATTACATTGATTTTACTGCTATTTAATTTTTATTTAGCTGCATTATGTTCAACATACATTCAGTCTCACATTTAAAATTAGTTGGATTCCTGAATTGCTGAATTACAATTACTGTGCTGGATTGTAGGCTTTTGCCACATTGACCTTTTAACAAACTGGGACACAGTTCAGACAGCAGGAGGAGGAGGAGGAGCTTGTAAGAAAGATTTTTAACCTTAAAACGTTTAAGTATCGATCATAGTTTGAATTGTCAGTACCACTTTGAATTTAAATAGGATTCAGATTGATCCAAATTGATCCAATTGATTGTTTTGTCGTTAGCCCAGTGTAGCTCCTTTTAGGTGCTTAAGGTGTTCACACTAACATTCTTTTGACCCAGTTTCAGCTCTGAGCAGAGACGGTAATTATCGTACACAACTGTAACAATCATGCTTCATTGTAGTACTGAAAAGAAAGGAATGATGAATATTGAGAATTAAAAAATGCTGAAAAGCATCCATTGGCACGAGTGTGCATAGAGACAAGGCAGAAGATGACACAGTTAGGCAGATCAATGTCGCAAATGCTTCTAGTTTAATTTTTTATTTAAGCAAACCAAGGTTTGCACTAAAAGGTAATCTAAAGGCCTCTACAGTGGATTTTACATTGTAACCATATGCTGCCACCGGAAAATAATGAGTCCCTGATCTGGTCAGAAATTAAACAATTTCAATGTTATTGGCTCTAAGCTGTTGGCTGCTTCAAATTACCTTTTTTTATAACAATCTAGCTTGGACTGCAGAGAGACCACACAGCCTCTGGCTGCAGTATGTAAGCATGGTTCTGACCTGGAAAGTCATTCGTAGCTCCTGGCTTTTTCAGGTTAAGAGTCATAGCAGTAGTTGAACTGTAGGGTGTTCAATAGCAGTGATGAGGATGCAAGGCCATCTTTATGGACACTCATGTCGGTCGGCAGATGTGACACCCCACTGTTGGTCAAACACTGTTGGGAGTGCTGCACTTATGTTATAGCCTTTATTGTGGCTGCATGTTGGAGATGAAATATCAGATGATGTTTAGGAAGGACTGAAGGGAAATGAAGTAGGGCCTGCTTTGATCATTTATATATTTTTTATATATATATTTATATATTTTATATATTAACTTTATATATATATATATATATATATATATAAAGTTAATAACCATGGCATAAACCATTATCAACAGAGCACGGAGAACACAAAACAACATATGTTTATTTTAAAAAACGTGTTAAAGAGGAATGGACTATGTGGCATTTACCAGTTGGCTTTCAGTGCTTTAAAAAGATTAAGATAATTCATCACTAGGAAAACACGTTTAGAGAGAGAAAGAGTTTAAAATCATCTGTGGTGATCATTCATTTAGCTTCAAAGAGTGATATGTGATCAGCAGGTGAGTACAAGTAAGCTGTCGCCTGCAAGAGTGTGAGGGATGCCTTGTAAGTGAAGCTGAGCCACGGGTGGCTGTCAGAGCTGCATTTACAGGCATTAAGGATGAGAGGCACTTGTCTTATTTCTCCACTCCCTCATTTCTTTTCCTACACTCTCTTTCACTCTCTCTCTCTTTTTCAGGCTTGTGACTGATTTGGCTCATTAAGATTGGGAGAAGGAGAATTAATTATTGTCATTAAATGAAGCATGCTGCTCCCCCTCTCTCTCAAGCACTCCAGCGGCAGGGTTAGTGAAGTGTGGACAGCAGTGAGGGAATGAGAAAGGAATGGAAAAAGCGAATGGGGCGGCGATGGAGACAGACGTGGCAGGGCTAAAGGAAGCAAAAGCCGGTTAAAGAAAGGAGAGAATAAGAAGAGAGGAAGAAGGCCTTAAAATGGAGTGACCAGAAAGCACACATGAGAGTCACACATTATAAGATGGAGGGCTGAGGCCACAGGGAGGAAGAGGAGAGGGAAAGGGGAAAGGGACAGACACAGAGAGGGGAGGAGCCTAAGCAGGATTTGTGGGTTTTTTTTGTTGTTTTTTTTTGGTGTGTGTTTTTTTGGCCTGGCTGCATGCTAATATGCTGGAGCGTATTGTTCAGGGAGCTGAAAAAAAATGTATAATCCAGGTCAGAGAGGGATGAAGAACAGGGTGGGGTGGGGTGGGGGTGGGGGTTGGGGGGGTGCAGGAGAAAGGCAGAGCACAAAAAGAGAAGAGGTCAGAGACTCAGGCATTAAGAGCCAAGATTTCACAAAGAAGAAAGCCAAATCATGAACACCATCACCCTCTTGATTAAAAAATATGGCGGCTGATGTTTCAACACTGGGGACAGCAGAGAGAGAATGAAAGATAAGAGGGGCTGTTTGGTTTTGTTCTGGGTCTTGCTAAGCTCGTCACCTGCAAAATTGCACACAGATTTTTATACAAGTAGCCTCCAGTGGCCAATGCTCTGTGTGTGTGTGTGTGTGTATGTTAGAGCTAATATTATTGAGTCTTGAGGAGGAAGCTTGAATGCACAAGGCCCGAGGGCAAAGCCACTCAAGAGCATCTCCTGCAATTCAAGTGACCTGCTTTCATGATGCTGGCTCTTTCCCATTACCCAGAGTGGCGTTTCATTTAACTTCCGTCATTCATCTTTCCCTTTCCAGATGGAATAGGGACTGTTGTGCTGCTGACACCTCGACCCCCACCCCCATTTTTTTTTTAAAGCTGTCACTGTGTTTTTTTCTTTGTTTTTTCCTCCCGCACTTCCTTTTTGTGTTTGCTTTGGGGGTCATTATCTGTGTATTTTTAGTCTCTCTTTCTCTCTCCATCTTTTTAAAATCAATGGCTTTTTTTGGCTTTTTTATATTCACACTAGCAGGTTATTCCCTAAAAAGAGCAGGAACATCATGCTTGGGGCACACATATGTAGTCAGATTCATTATGCCACAGACTGTGTGCCTAGGAGGGAATGATATTTGAGGTGAGGTTCTATTGAATGCTGCAGTTAACATGACTCAGCTTGCAAATATCCCTAAGCGATAGTCTTTGCTGCCCTTAAAAGTGTTTGCGGTTCAAGTCCAACTGATGTTGACAGCCATAGATTCACATGGAGTTTTATTCGGGGAAGGCACTTGTTGTGACTTGCTGTTTATTTTTTCCTGAGCCAAGCAGAGGTGAATTAATATATTGTTTGAATTTAAAGCAGGCTGGCAGTGATGAGAAAATACTCTTACTGGAGTCAGGCCTCAGAAATTTGTCAGTCCAATCAGATAAGGAATAGGAATCATTAGGCCTACTTGCAGTGATGATTTCCACCACATTAATATTGTCAGATATAACAGTCATGGGATTTTTAAATGCTCATATCTGAGCATTTAAAAATCAATTATAGTTAAGAAAGCCATTATCATTAACTCATGATCATTTTTGGGCATAAGACCAATTTTACCATCCTTACACTAAACCAAACATCTAAAAATTAGCATGTAGACATTGTGTCTGGTCTATATCAGATACAATAAAGTTACTCTGGCTGTTTTGTTTTGTGCAGTGGATTTGCATTAAATCTTCCAAATGTGCCCAGCTTCTCTGCTGCAGTTTTCCCTTTGTGTTCATTGCTTTGCACTTGCACTGGGAATACAAACAGTCTGTTTATACAGGCCTCCACACATCGAAATACCAATGCACTCAGATGTGGTTCCACTGTTTCTTAAGTAGAAATCTGAAAAAAAGGACAGGACTTCTGAGGGAGTGTAGCTTTTCCGGCAGCTGCTGGTTCTTCTGTTCACAGTAAGGAGGCACACGTGTATGAGCTTTAAATACTACACATACCTGTGACACTCCAAAATCACTATTGTGTAGAGGAAATGCGTACAGACCATTGGGAGGCGATAGATAATAAACCATTAAATGTTATTTTCAGGCAACAGCAAACCATATTAACTACGTTTTATTTTGTGTGTTCGTCTGAAACAGTGAGGCAGATGCCCTCTCATTCTCTCATTTGTAGTCCTCTCAGCCATTATTCTCTTCAGTCAATAACGCTGAACATTTAAGCTTTCAGGCAAAACTTCCTTCAAACTTCAAACATTGACTCAGCATTGAACAGTGAAAGTCAATATTTTTTTTCACCTTCAGACTCTCCTCTTCTTTTCCCATATCAGTCTTTCAGTCGCTCCTTCTCTTGAGGTATGTCAAAACGCTAGCAGTCTCTCTATGTGGTTTTTCCTTTTATCAATCTTAAAGGAGTACAGTTGTGCACGCAGGCATCACCACATGTGTCTCTTGAAGCAGGGTAAGAATGGAGATGTAGGAAATGAAAACATGAAAAATTAAGGAATGCTACAAAAGAAAAATAATGACAACACACCAAAGAAGAGCAGGAAAAAGAGATACCAACAAGCTAGAGAGAAGAGTTGCATTTTAACAGCCGCCGGGCTTTGTTTGCTGTGTGGATTTTCATATATGCCAAAGGTCTGCTCAAAGTCATGCTAATAGGTGGAGTGTATGCAAGGATGAAACTGTGAGAGAACAAACACTCATATCTTTACAGCGCCTTGTGCCAACATCTGCTACAGAGATGCAACTTGGATATGAATGCAAATTATTGCTGCTGTCCCCTCTCTGCAGTCTCCCTGTGCAGATACAGAACTGGACTAGAGTGTCTCAATATTCTGTTTCTTTTACGAGTCTGCGTTTTGTAAGTAACAGAAAAAGATTGGAATATATTATATTATTATATGTTGCCTACCAGAGAAAGGACACTCACACACGTTCCACCAGGCAATTACTGAAACATGTTTCATACTCACACACCTATGAGCAGAAGACCTCACCCACCATCCTTCACATACACATGAGCACATGAAATTACTGTTTCCCCACATACCCACGGACACACTGCGGGGTGGAACTTAATGGAGTGTGATGTGGTCTGACGTCTCGGCGTCGGGCCCCCCTCATCTGCATGCAGGCAGTATTCACCAGCAATCCACGGCCCATAATAATAATAATAAATCCAGACTGAGGAATTGGCACACCTAATCTGACAGGCCTTTATGGATAGTCTCATTCATGTAGGACTGGTGTCACACAGCATTATGATTCCCTAACCCTCTCGCATATACCCTGCACATCACTGACTTTTTATAAAAAACAAAGATTGATGATTTGAAGGAGCATCATTTAACTCTGAAATTGTATAAATCATTTTTGACACATCTGGACGGCATAGTGAGATTATGGGGGGGCATGAGGGGAAAGTCAATAGAACCCAAATGAAACACTGGGACTAAATAATACAGAGGATTTGATTTCATTAGATCAGAACCTTAGGCAGGTTGTTACTTTACCTCACACAATACACTGTGATTGTTAATACAGAAATAATTTGTGCTTTAAAAGAAAGTCTGTCTGGTCTGAATGTATTGAATTAATAAACATCCTAATTGCAACAGGAGCTTTGAAATCTTTTATTTTCAAGTTAATGAGCCCCTTGATACCAAATCTGTGCTAGAGTTAGATATGCCAATTTTTCTACAATTTACATAATAGGTATTTAACATGTTTGACTGTATTTATTTTTAACACGTGTCACAGGTTTCTTGATGCTCAATCAAAAATGTATACCTAATGAGGTTTATTAGTGCAGTGTCAGATATTGTGAAATAATGTTGTTCTCAGTTTGTGTTTTGCAGATCATTAAATTAAAAGTAGAATTCAGGTAACATCACATTTGTGTCTCAAAGGCTTAGAGCTCTCAGCTGTCATTTCTTCAACATATGAGACAAATAGAATGAGATTTGATGTTGCACCTGGGTGGTGTGTTAGATAATAGAGTGTGTGGGTAATGAGATATGAAACATCTCTCTATATGTACACCCTGTTGCTGTTAACACTTGATTTCCATTTTTGTTACTGGTCATTGACTCCAGTATATTCATGCTTGAGTTCTGTTAGAAAAGGGAAATGCACAGTGTAAAGAAAAAAAAGAGTTTTTGTGCATCATCTATCATCATTGTCACCATCAGTTTCATCATTATCATCTCCAATCCTCCATTTCTAAAGTCGTTGACCCCCGGGATGAGTGTGTGACCTTGGAGCGACAGGCTCAGTCGTCTCCTCTCTCTCCAGGTCTTGTTCCCTCTGCAAGAGATCCACTGCTTAATGAACTTCACCCAGATGCTAAGGGGAGGAACAGCATCCCAGTAGCCCACAGTCCCTGTCCAATCTTAACCTCACCTCCCAGTCCTCCCTTTTGGAGCTGTCTTCTAGCATTTCCCTCCCTCAGTCTCTGTCTCGAGTGGAAATGGTTGTCATTTTGATTATAAATGAGCTCCATTACCCAGTTCACTCCTTCATTTTGCACAACTTTCACATGAACTGTCCTCTCTTTTCTTGTCAAGGGTCTGGAGGACGAGGAGGAGGATGGAATATTTTTCTGCACGTATCCATATGTGCACTGTCATAGCACTCATACTGTAATGAAAACCATTTCCCTCTATGTTTGTATTCTGGGTGAGGTTAAAGAACAAAGTAATTTATCTTTTCACATCCATCCCTTCTCCACCAACAGCCACACATAGAGCGAGTTTTGCGTTTCCACTTGCCTCGGCTCGTCTCCCCCGCAGCAAAAATAGCTGAGCTCCTCTTAGCTCCTATGAAGAGGGAGGGCAGTAAAATGTTTGTTGTTGGAATTTTTCCCACACACTAAAGCACAAAATGGATTCATCTCCTTTTAGCACAGGGGAGCAAAAAAAAGCAAACAAACAGACACAGCAGAGTGGGCCAAAAAAATGGATGATGACAAATGTCTTCTCTGAAAGCTGCATAATTCTCTCTTTGCCTGGGAGTGTTGGAGCTATTATGTCACTCAAATAAAACATCTTTCAGCACCTTGACCCTGGCATAATGGACTCTAAATGCCTGTGGTAACATAAATAATGGAGAGATGGTAATAGTGTGGAGTATAGGAGAAGGTGTAAGTGCAATACCTCTGCATGTAGTACGTGCCTATTTCCCAGCTGACATACATGATTATAAGCTCAATTGTGACAGGCGAAATGTTCATGTTTTAAGGCAACATGTTTGCTTCAAGGTCCTGAGTCAACGGAGTGAGTCATAGTCATAGAACTATTTATGGTATTTCCAAATGAACTATTTAACATTATTTTTGTGGCACCTTTTCCTACTGCTTGTTTTGTTCTGAGTATTTTTTGAGGCCATGTGTTTATTTTTTACTGACCCTCATGACAATCTATCAAAAACTGGGCAAGATCCGTGCCCCTTTAAAATGAAAGTGACCGATCTCGCGCTGTGCTAATTAATATCCTCCTGCTCTCTTGCTGTTTTGGATATGCTGCAGAGTGTATCTGCTGAGAAGGGTTGCCAGGGACGTGAAGTGCTGGTTTATTACAAAAAGGAGTCCAAGCCTCTTTGCTGTTAATAAGGCCTGGTGCCTGTGTTTCGCCTCGTATCCTCCACCACCTCCACTCTCTCTGGTGTTTGTATTCTGGTGTGTGTCTCGGTTTATTTGTGACTTTCTGTTTGTGTGCATATATACAGTACGTATGAGTACACAGGCATGCCTGTGTTCCTCCCTTGTGTGCATATCTGTATGTGCAGGCACAGATGGACCTGGGATGCACCATCCATTCTATTCCAGAGTGTTAGCATGGTGCCTGCCCACCGCAGATGGTGTTAATCATCGGCCATTTTGAGTGTGACATAGCACTGAGAGTGTAGGTACATGGGAAATCACTGTAAAAAGTGAATATCAGACAGTGATAACATGGACCATAGCATAGCTTAAGAAGATGGTGAGAGAATAGATTCATCCCACCTGAGGCCACTTGATGGAGTTTCCATTTCACCCTGTTTGTCTTTCAAGGGCAGCTGGTGGGTTGGACAGTTGGATAGGATGGGATGAGGGGGTTTACATAATTGGCCAGTGAGCCAGGAATGGTTGCTTGTTGGCAGGCCTTCAAAGAGAAGATGAGACCTTCTCTCTGGGGGCACTGTGTCTGCCAGGCTTCACCTCTTAAGGCCACGCCTGCTGCCAGGAAAAGCCCGCATTTGTCCTGCCTAGTATGCGTATGACATAGCCGAGTACACATGGTTGTTTTCCTTAGTTCACACTTTATTTGTCATTGTACGTCTTGACTAGACGTGCTGTTTACAACTATAATACACTATAGTGACAGAATAGGACAAGGTCACTTTCTAAGCTGTGGAAGTTGCTCTGAAGATTGTAGTATTTCTTCATTGATTTTTCTTATGAAGTAGCTGGATTCTATGTGAAACAAGATGACTTTACAAGTTCGTCTTGCTGGGTTTCAAAGTAGGAACTTGAGACTTAGCTATATGTGTCCCAACATGCTTTTATATACCTAAATATAAATTATGTAGCTCAAAGAAACACACAAGACTTCTTTTGATCAAATTCTGATTCTGATGAATTTTTACATTCAGAAAAATCTGCTTAAATATTGAAGTCACACATTTTTATGAACAGTTAACATAAAACTATGTCCAAGAGTTTAAATCAATACAACTGGACATAAAACCCATGTTCAATTTCACTTTTACTTTGAAGGTTCTCATGGCTACAGTGGATCCTGAATAGTCCAGCTGGATCAGACAGAGTAAGACTTTGTCCATTGGGGTGAAAATGCTGGATGTTAGTCAGAGAGAGAGAACACTGCTGTTTGGACTTCTGGCAGTTGTCTCCTGGTGCTGACCGTGGTGCTGAAATTACACTGTTCTCAGCAGCAAACTGGAATGTTGGACATGAGAGATCACACTCAGGAGTCAAAAGGTTTATTTTTTAATGGGCTTGTGTTTACTTTGATTAGACAAATATACATGCCGCTGTAGGTTAAAGATTGACTCAGATTGTAGTACTACAACCCATTTTTGGCAGAGGCTTTATCAAAGTCACCCAGCAGAAAGGATTTGTCGGATATTTTGTTCTGTAAACATTTAGAGCGGGCCATGTTCCATGTAGAGCATGTTGAGTTGTTGATTTAAAGATGACCTATTTCACACAATTTTCTTTTATAGTTACTGCTTCAGGGAAAAGAATTTGTAACTTGGATTTACACGTAGGTTGTATTTACCCATGTTCTTTTTATTTAAATGTTAGTCACAAACACACATTTCATGGTTCAAATATCTGTCATGTACACCCCAGTGAAAATCATATAATCATAGAAATATTTATTTATCACTGTAGTGATACATGGCCAGCTTTGCCTAGAATTCCCTGCAGCTTTACTGCACAATCACCCTTTACAATTTGACTCGACACTCTCAATCGCCCTTTCTTGTAGAATCCCTGCATTTAATTTAAACTGTCTCTTCTGTCCAGTCCCCCTCAGCAGTAGTTTACTATGTGGAGTAAAGAGTGGGAGATAGACTGTGGGCCTTAAATTATCCCTGCTCTACATTGGCTCTGAAGCCTCTACAGCAATGTGGGTGGACTGATTTTATGAGTGCGATGATGGTTTTGACGTGCCGTAATCCTCTTTCACTGATCTCCCTTCGTCCATCTGCTCCATCTCCATCCCTCTTTTCTCTCCTCTCTCACCATTTCATCTTTCCATTCAGACACACACACATGTAGAAACACAAATATAAGCATGCAAATACACACATACGGCACATATGCACAACATTCATCAGATTAGGTTTAGACTGTTTTCTGCCGTCCTGTGGTGTCTCTGCAAAGTAATCGCAGGTCAGCAGAGTCGATTCCCATTTATCTGTCCCTCTCTTGACACATCTCCTGATGTCTCACCTTTCTCTTTTTTACTTGCAAAAACACAAAGAAAACAGGCTTGATAAGCACCTACTTTTATTTTGTACAGAGATTGTATCACTTTGCCTTTTTTGGGGAGGATAATCCTATCCAGTACTGAGCAACACAAGCACACTCTGAAGAAGACCCGTACAGCGGGAACATGTAATTTGTCTGACAAGTAGAACACTTAGTTTTCTGGTTATATTTCGGGTGGTGTGGCAGGGACTTTCTTTCTAAAAGACAGTCAAGCATATCCTCTTTCACCCTGTCTTAAAATGGACCCAGAGCTTCTCAGTGTAAATTGTGCTTTTAACAGATAGGAATATAAACTGAGAGCCATGTTTTCTATAATGCTGTGATTATGGCTTTAACTGAAAATAAATGTTAGAGATGTGATGCTCTTTGAAGTTTTAATTTTGCAGTCATTTTGGAGATTTATTTTTTTTCTTGTTCAAACATATGTACAGTCATAGTAATACATTTTTAATGCTTCACTTCTGTTTGCTCTGATTTCTTCTGTCCTGGATGGAAATTGGAAAAAAAACGAAAAGAAAAGAAAAGAAAAAGAAAAAAAAAAAGAAGAAAGAAAGAAGAAAAGATATATCAGTGTTGGCAGAAACTGCACTGACTTTTTAACACATCCAAGTTTGCAAATCGTTCCTCTCAATTTCACACACTACTTCCACTTGCTCACCTTTGATGGTTCCTTTGGCAATTTTTCCCCTATTGTCTCTCATCTCCTTCCTTCTCTTAATCTTTTTTTTTCTTTTCTCATTGCTTTTATCTTCCCTGTTTCTCTTCATCTTTCTCTCTCTCAGCCTTCCTTCTCATCATTCTCACTACCCCCCGCCCCCCCTCCTCCCTTCTTGCCATAGCAGTGGGTGTACTAAGCAGGGATTAGGCATGATTGAAGTGCTGACGTGAGAGTTCTTCCGCCGGGGCCTCTTATCCTCTGCAGTCCCCCAGAGAGACCTCTCATTGCTAGGCTTCAGTAGCAGGTTGGGTCTGGCCCCTCCAAGGACTCCCCATGGAAATAGCCTCTCTTCATGCCTCCATGCTTTATCCCCAATAGCCTTAGTGCCTTTTCCTGATAGATGTGCGGCTTGGCCCTGATAGAGCTCTCTGTCTGCCAGACTCAAGCCTTGCTTTTTTTTAAAAAACATTTTAAAGACAGAGGCTCATTTTGTTACCGTATAGTCCTCTCCTCTTTGTACCCACAGTCCTCCTCTCTTCCAAGTGACACCTTACATTTTGCATTATGTCTAATTGAGTTATGAGCCTCCCAACTACACGTCGCAGAGGAAAAAGGATTCAATAGATGTGTTTTCAGGGAGGTGCCCAGTTCACTACCAATGTCACATTTTATGATCAAGCTTGAAAGGTTGGGATGTTTTCTTTTCATGTGGCATATGCACAGAACACTCAGCAATAGTAACACAAGAGAATGCAAAACATGGAGCAAACAGATGTCAAGGAGTCTTGGAGGGGTGAGGGGGTTGGAGGGTGGATGTTGCGCCAGTCACTTCCCACAAACTAAATCTTCATTACATTCTCATTCTTCTTCCATCCAGTGCTACGCTGATGGTGATTAACACATAAAAGAGTGGAGTGCAAGATGTGTGATATGGCTTGCACTCAGCATATTGTGTGCTTTGCCCCCCCTCCACCACCCCCACCACCCCCACCTGACTTGGATTCTGCAAGAGCGTTACCCTTTGAAGTCAAGCTGCGGAGAAGAAAAGAGGAGAGCTGGAGAAAAAGGAGTCCTATATGCAGAATGCAGTGTTGCCCTCGGGGGCTTGCAGGAATATTCATGGCACCACTTGTTTCAAGTCTGTTGATTTAGCCAGTATTTGATTCTTCCTCTTTGCTTTTCCTTTCTTGGCAGTGTTTTTACACTGGCATGTGTTTGCTCAAGAAAATGCTGTGATTACCTCTTTAGCCCAGAATAAGACCCTCATCATCATTTCCACACTGTACAAGAATCTCTGCCAATTAGAACACAGTTTTTGACATTTTCAACTGCAGCTGTTTGAAATCTGGACATTCCTGTTTCCAGATAATCATCCTGTGAGAATGTGATGGCAGTTGGCAATGCTGTGCCCATTGATGGCAATGAGCAAGAGAATTGAGAATGTAATTAAATATTTTGTTAGTTTGTTATTTTGTGGTTCTTTGTTGTCGTCCCCTTTTTGGGTTTTGCCCAGTCAGCATCAAAATTTGAATAATGTCATCAACAAGGGGCTGCATATATGTAAATGTATCCCTTGCCCTGTAAAATATGTAAACATTAAATCCCCTCTCTAGATTACACATTCATGCTTCATATGCATGTGAAAGAGATGGGTGTATATGTTGACCCCACCCCAAACCTACTCTTGGCTACCATCTTGTCATCTGCTGTGGCTAAAGTGGCTAAATCTCTGCAAATGTTCATTCTTTTTTTTTCCAATGCTCTAATGTAGAATCTTGGTTGCGGCTGGTCAGACAGCATGAAGGAATCTTGAAAAAGATTTAAAGCCAAAGATTTGTCAGTCTGTACCCTGCTCCTTGCCTGTGCTCCATATAAAAGAAACTCTGAAGGAGAGGATCAGGTGGTTCACTTGAATCCATTTCATTCAGCAAGCACTCTGCTGTGAACAAAATGGTTGCTGGCAGGTCCCCTTCCTGCAGCCTGGATGGTTAGTTGGAGGGTTGAATGCATGTCCATCCTGGAGGACAGTTTTTCAATTAGTCTCATTGATAAGCAGTGGGGAGGAGAGCTGCAGGGATGCATCAGCTCAGTCTCTGATCTTAGAACTAGACTAACACGTCACTCCAGTGCTTCTTGATTCTCTAAAGACCCCATGGATGGGGAGATGGTTGGAGCTCTAAGCATTAATTTGAATGACATCATTTGATTGGGCCCAAAAGACACTCAATCTCTGACATATTGAATAATTTATTACATAAAAACATACAGAAATCCAGAGGGGGGGCTGATCATGAATCCAATATGGTGTGACTGCTGGATGAACCTCCTTGGCTCTATATGTGGGCGTCCGTTAAATGCCACATTATAGACTGGAACCGCACTAATCGCTGCTTTGTGTAGCTGTGTGGCCGACTTCTAAATGCCCTTTCCCTTCTCCTCCACACTCCCCTCGCTGTTGATTCTTGGGGCAGGAGGGAACGTATGGCACTTATTACAAGTTAATGGATCATAAATTGAAACTGAAAGTTCCATAAAAGAGCTCCATTCATATGCACATGTGCTCACAAACACACACTCAGACGTGCACACTACTCACACAGATTTTTTTTCCAAAGCCTCCGACCTCAGTATTCCTCCTCCGTTATGCCAAGCCGCTGCCTGGTTTGAGGTCATCTTTTATGAATTACTGGTCTAAATTTACGGTCTAATAAGTTTTTGAGCATTTATGTGCTGTTCTGCCCTGGATGTCCTCCACTGTGAAGTGCAAAAATAGTAGTCAACCTCTGGAGTTTTTACTCTGTAGTCTACTGCTATGTATCTCCCTGTTACTCACTCAGCTGGTGAGGTCATCCTGTTGTGGTCATGGGTTTTTGCATTAATGATGCATTTAGTCTTGTTTGTTCAAAGCACATAGTAGGAAGCCAACGTGCTTGTCTTTCAATTTTAAATAAATTGGGACTGTACTGCCTTCTGGAGTTGATTCCACTATAAAGTTGCCAAAAGTGGGAATTTTCTGATTCTAAGACTAATATCTTAGTGCAATTCAGGAAGATATTAAAGCTACAGTAGAGATAGCTAACCCACTTGTGTGACAGTAGCTTCCTCTGAGGAGCCCACAGCCTCCTGGTTCCTCAACCACATCAGATTAAATGTGTCACCATGAATAATTACAAATCAACCGTGTTCATCATGGCATTTCAGCAAATTTCCTTCTTCCCGTCTCACTGCTGTTCATTAATGTTTCAGATGTCGCACACAGTGGACAAAGTGTTTGACAAAAGAGCACACAGATATACAAATGTGCAATAAACATGCATCACTAAACTCAGTGTTCATCTAATGGCGATTTCATGAGCTCATTGGAATACTGAAGATGTCTCCTCTGAGATTTAGCCAGAGCACTTTATTTTTTTTTTATGTCTGCCTTCCTTCCTTTTCAGATTTTAATTTGACCCCCTCTTTGGCTGGTGTTCTCGGCTCCTCTACATAGACTCTTTCACATAATCCCACAGCTATATTTGATAAAAACCAGCACAACATCTTTATTGTTACCCACTGTCCACACCCAAATAATTGGCATATGTGTTTTTGTCGAATTCATGTTACTTCCACCACACGAAGTGTGTCATTTAGAAATCATAAGGGAGGCAGTTAGAAATAATACAGCATTGTGTTGTTGGAAACCGTTTAGTTTCATATGACACTAGTAGACTAAAGCAATCTCAGTACCACCACACGCACACCCTTGTACTCAGCCCACCTGGACTTCAGCCCCTCATCCATCTGGAGCAGCCCTCCAGTGTAGCGCAACAGTCACACTCCTCACCAGCTCTAACTGGTCAAACACATATGCACACACACACACAAACATACTCAGATGCAGATTCCAGAAATAGACATTGGGAGTGTTAGCCTGCAGGATGGAGCTGACCACTCTACCATACAGCCAGCTGTCCCACAGGAATTGGCATTTACTTAGATTGGTACACACACACACACACACACACACGCACGCACGACTGTTGCACGAGTTGTACCGCTGGCTAGGCTCCTGCTTGCTTTAAGAAGTATGAGATGAGCAAAAAGACTTGAATGTTACCTGGGGGCTGTTTCCCCTCATTGAGTAGAACTCTTTTCACTCTTTGGCTAGGAATTATAAACGACTGTATAATGATAGTGCAGCTGCATGTTTTCCACAATTTTGAAAGATAAAAAGAAAAAAAAAAGATGAAAAATAAAAACATTGTTTCAAATCTCTGTGTTGATACTGACTCCATATGTTGTGGCAGGCTTATTCATTTATGGCAAATAATTAGTAATTAAACAAGTCAATGATGGCATTTCTATGTGAGTTTATTTGAGGGTTAGCTCAAATAAAAGGGGTCATCAAAACACACGGTTATTGTTGTTAACACTAAAGAAGGAAGTCCCATAACTATAACAAAGTAATATTTTAATTTGAATGGTTCCCTTAACTTTTAATAAGGTACACATTTCAGCCAAAACCATTGTCTGTCATTAGCTTCAAGTAATTTTTGTGCATACACCTCACCTAAACAACCCTATCGCTTCATTAAATAGGTTTCTAGAAACTATGGACAAATTATGATAAGTACTTTGGTAAACACAATCTAAACCTAAATAAGTTTGATATATAAGTTTTAGGGTATAATTTAACCAGTGGAAATACAAATACTAATGCTTTTTATTTTGTGCATGCAGTGAAACACAAAGTTATGTAATGACTCATTCCTTTTTCAAATTTCTAGAACCAGCCTAAAGTTGTTGATGTAATGTCAGCACAATGGAAATAGGGCACTAAAGACCATGAGGTGTTCACATGCATGTTATCCAACTAGCAGTGAGCCTTCTGGCATTTGTTCCTCTTTCTCCTTGTATTTTGAAGGGTCCCATGGGACAGAGAGAGAGAGTGCAGAGTGAAATAGAGAGGGGTGGTGGTGGTTGTGGAGGGGAGGAAGAGACAAAGGGTATGCTTTTAGAGTACCAGTCCAAATAAAGCACCTTTTCTCTATTTGATAAAGCAAACGGGAGGTAGATGGAGAGTGAGTGTGACAGAGAGGAAGAGAAGGAAGAGAGTGAGAGACTCAAGGGTACGGCACTCAGAGAGAGGCAAGTTTGTGAGGCTGAACATCAGTCCTCTCGTTCAGACAGACTTGTCTTTACATCTTCAAAAAATAAAAAAAAGTCATACCACCCAGACTTAACTGTCTCCCCTGTCTGAGCCTGTGCCTGAGAGTATTTGCCTCTCGTCCTGTCTTTGTGATTCCTATTCTCGTTCCTATTCCCTCTCACTCCTCTGTGCGCACTCATCTTTTTCAGCATGGTGATTTATCCCTTCATCTCCAGAGTGTCATTGAAGAGAGCCGTTTGGCTCTCTAGACTAATAACGTTGCTGAGATGGAGAGAGGATAATGTTATTGACTTCCAAGCTACACAGCAGCTGGTAGTGTGTCTATCTGTGTGTGTGTGCAAGGTTTCATGTGGCATGTACAGTCATCCATGTCACTTTAAAGCATTTTGGGACTTTTCAAATTTGCATTGATCTGTATTTGCTTTTTGAACTTTGCAGGTTGGTGTAGTGTTCTAGGGCAATGGATACTTGTAGTGTTGTGTTTGTTGTCCCAGCACTACCCTACATACTCATACTTGTGGTTGCAGCTGCAGTACGAGGACAAGCCTAAACATTTCCATTCATCAGAAGGCCAAACAGTCAGTGGTGCAGCTCTAACAAGCTTGGATTAGCATAGTTATAGTAAGTGTGGGCCGACCTTGCTCCGCAAATAGTAAATACCACTTTTCCTCAATGACAGTAATTCTGTATTTACCTCTGCATGTCAGGATCGCTTGATTTGATTGCAGCCAAACAGGATTTGCAAAGGCAGTTGGCATTTGTTTTTCATAAAACACCCACACGTATTCCCTAATTTTGTAAGTGCACATGCATATTCTTGGCAAGAGTTCGCAACTTAACAAATCAAAGCTCCCCTGTAAGTATGGACATGTCAGGTGATCCCCTTGGGATCTCTGCTAGTTTTAGAAACCTTGGAATGAGGCTGTGGGATGGAAATGCTTCATTAGGTTCAAGCCAAGCCAAGCTGGGGACGCAAATATGAGGCTTAAACCCCGGAGCCCATTTTTTAATGAAATGAGTGTGGAGGAAAGATAAATGGAGAGAGGTGGCGGTATACAGAGTTAAAAGTAGGTACATAGTGGCCAAGCATGTCGGATCATGGTTGCCTACCACGTGATGAAACATGCGCCTCTGTGTGCTTGTTTGAATGATGTGATTAGTGCAGCTGTCACCAGCATATGCTGAGATTACAGTCTTATTGATGTTTAAGGGGGGTTTGTGTGTGTGTCTTCTTTTTATGTGCCTGATAAAGTATGTATGCCTTCTATGTTTGCACAGTGTTGCATTATTTACTTAGAATGTGTAAAGTATGCAATCAGGCCTGCAGTTAAAGGTTAAAAGGAGGAAGGTGAGAGTAATCCATCAATAGTCTTATCTCTTGAAGGAACACATGGTTGCAAACACTCGCACACACTTAACACATACACACTTGTGCACAGAGTGAGACTTACATATTGTTTTGGCTACAGGCTACAACTGGTTCTAGCTGGATTTAAAGCTACAGAAGTGTTTTTGCTTTGATTATGTTAAGCTCAGTGTGGAATGTGTTTCTCTGTGTCATCTACATCTTTATCTTTGACTCTCTTCTGCTATCCAAGAAACAATTATTGTACACAGACCGACATAACTTTGTATGTAGGACTTGCTTTCATCTTTTCCTATGCGATGTCTGACGGTGCATCGTAAACTGAAATACGAGAGTCTAAGTAGACCATAATATACTAAACTGCTTTTTACCTTCCTAAAACATCACCCAGTGGGATTGGGTGTTAAGATGAGGTCATAGTTCGAGCCTGAGGAGGGTGCTTGTCATTAACCGCCTTTGGCACCCTGCTCTTCCCTGCCATCTAGATTATATTGGCTTTGAGGGCTCTTTCACGGTGAGTCATGTTTATTTCATTGTCCCTTTTATGGCACTGCTGTTCCCCTTTTAACCCCTTGCCTCCCTGCATGCGGCTAAATGTTCTGGCAGTACACAGGAGAGTAAGTTATGGAGGTAATAAATATTAGATGGCCTCAGCTTCAAGTAGGAATGTGTGCTAATCTGTTTCAAGTGCTGGAAAGGGACCTTCCCTCCTTCCTACTCTTATTAGTTAATGATTTCTACTATAAATTTCATTGCATTACTTTAAACAAAGAAACAAAATATTTAAAAAAACGTTTAAATAAGAAATGAATATGTCTGATAGCTGAGTTAAACCTGGCTAAAGCACACAAATTTTAATTGTGTTCTAGTCTCGAGCAGCTAAATTTTAGCTGATTTTATTTTTTAGTACGTCGTTATGGATCTTAATAAAGGTTAAAACCCTTGATCACTGTGCTATTGAGTTTTTTGATTTTCAAAGATCTATCCAAGATCTAGTTCTCCAGTCTTTAAGCAGCCTTTAACTTGTAGTGTTAATAAATATGGGAGGTTCTGGGAATAGGAACTGCTGAAAAACCTTTACATCACCCTCACAATGGTAATTAAGAATGGGAATTTTAGGTTAACTCTCAGATTTCCCGCGCGGCATCACAAATTTAGAAAGTGTGTCAACATAAGCAGTAAACAAACCGAGGAATCCATGAAATTCATGGTCTAAAATGCACAATTAAAAGAGAAATAGTCAATACGCACACAACACAAACACACAACCTGCCATTTTCATTTATAGAAATTCTTCCTTAAAAATGTTCTAATTCAGTTGCAGCCTTTTAAATATACTTTATGTGATACTGCACTGTGATTTTAAATAATAGATTTTTTTTAAATAATAGATTTTTTTTTTACTGTTACTTCTCCTTTATGTGTGGGTGGAGAGCAGTCAAACACAAGAATGTAGTAGGTGATAAAAATAGCTTGAATATCTTTCATCACAGGTGGTCGTCTTATTACACATGTTTTTATTGCCAATAGACTCAAAATAAGAGGTGTTATTTGTTGACAGTGAAACAGCATGTGTCACTAAAAGTAATGATAACAGTAGCATGCAGCTTCATGCTCCATGGCTTTACCCACAGCCAGTGTGTGAGCTGACAGAGACTGATGTGGTGAGGTGGAGGCGCGGCCAGGGTTCTGACAGGAGAGATAATAGCCAATAAGGCAACGCCACTCTGCATGATTGACAGGCTCCAGGGAAGGCCTCACCTGCCCACAGCCCTCCAAAGGGGCCAAGCCCTTGCTCAAATATAAACAATGCACACAGATGCTTGTTTATACACACACACACAATCCTGCTCACAAAACCATTCAGATTATTGGCAGTTTTTGTTTTCATGATTCAGTAAATGTTCACAGATTCAGGCAGGCCAGTACAATATACGAAAAGATCAATTTTCTGTAGCATAAAGTAATTACATTAACTAATTTTATGGTAAAACATATAATGTGTCAGACCGGACAACAAACACAAACAACTCATAATCCCACACAGATGCAGAGTGATGCAAGTCTATCAAGTCACTGTTCTGCAGAACGGTGGAGGAGAATATGAAACCAAGGCTCACTGCCTTCACTTTCCATTTTGACTCAGGATGGCAGCTGTCAGGCTGATGCAATAGTGTGCATTCAGGAGACATACTGTCGAAGATCGTTTGATTGTTGCAGGAAATATTACAGGCTGCGGCTGACTCCACAACATTGTAATCCACAGTGTAGATTAATTCAATTAGCACCGGAGTAAACAAAATAAAGAATCAATGACGTCATTCCATTAGTTTGAATCCTGGGGTTTGTGTCAATTATACAATTATATGGTTACAAAAATTCTTGAAATATTTGCTCTAAAATAGATTTACTACATTCACTGGAGGATTTTCACAATAAAAGCATAACAAGAAAAAGTTGCTTAGGTCTTAACTGTACATTTACTGTAGCATTAGTAAAAGGAATGCAGCCACATCTCTCCCTCTCTCCCCTTTGCAAACTCATCCTCAACCCCCACCTCCTCACTCCAGCATTCGCTCCGCACAATTGCCTCAGTTGATGGGATTGGACCTCAGGCGCCTGCCCCCATTCTTCAGACACCCTGCGTCCCTCCATCGTTCACTCCCGCCATTCACACCATCCCCCCTGCTGTCACTCTAAAAAAATCATCGCTCACTCTGTGGAGACTTTACCATCAGCAGCCAATAAGGAGCTTTAGCAACACACACACACAGACACATGCTGAAAAACACACTAAAGGTGACAGTGACTACCTTGTCATAACCAGTAGCCGAAAGGATGCCTCTAGCCATGTCCACACTTATGCAGATAAATTAGAAAAAAACATTTACCTGTCCAAAGTTTTCCAAATGTGTTTAGATCATTTTCCCCAGGTGTGCTGTTTACTGAAATGCTGCGTATTTTTCCTGTCAGGCATGTCACTGGAAGCAGAGGCTTGATGCCATTTCTAGAAGGTTGTTTTCCAGTGTGTAGTGAATGTTATGCTGTATGTTTACAGAATACCTGCGAGTCAGCAAGAGTGGATCACAACATCCCACATCCCACAAACTATAACAGTCCACTTTTTATCAGTGTTTCTTGTCCCACAATGGGAAAAAATGATGCAGGTATTTATTTTTCCACTATAATGGGCAGTAGAGTAATACGAAAGCAATTAAAAGTGACAGGAAACAGGTCATTGCAAATGTACAATTTAATAATACATGTAGGCAAATAATCACTCTCCTTTTACCTCTTTTTTTTTGTATGTACCAATTCCTGAAAACTCCTTTTTTATCTCTTTATCTGCCAATTCTGCTCAACAACTGCTAACTTTGTCCGTCTGCCCTTGTCCAAATTGAAAAGAACATTGCAGCTTTTTTTGTGTTAAAAACAGCTGCCTGGCTCTACAAAGTGAGGATTGTGTTGAGAGAAACAAAACAATAAATTTACTACCTGTAAAATCCAAACAATTAGCCAAAAAGTGCTAAAAAGGGGGAGCTGCACATTTGGTAATAATTCTCCCATTAAACACAGATGCATCGTTAATGTTAAAATATTGATTGCCTTAGCTTTATGACATTTTTTTTTAAACCCAGCTATTTTTAAGAGCAGAGGGGTGTGGATATCTGTGCGTTATAAATTTTAAGTGCCCCTAAGTGAAAGGTGATCATAACACCACAGGGACCCATTATAAAGCATTACCAGTCCACCATACTCATCTCACTGTTCAGTGTCTGAAAGGCCAGGTGGTCCGCAAAATTATTGGGCATCATCCATTATGAGTAAAGTTAATCCTGAGCAGTTTTAATGACATGACGATGTTAATATTAAGCTGCTAAATTAAATAAGAGTATCATTAAGGGTGTGGTCACATATAGTGATGAGGCCGAGGTGTCAGACAGCTGCGTTTGTAGGCAGAAATCTATTGTTACACGACCATCTACTACAAGCTTTATCATCAGCCAATAGGATGACAATGACTGATCAACCGGCTCCCTGTGCAAGTGTAATACAAATTACTGGTCCACTGAGTGCTGTAGACTGTCTTGCACAGTACAGTCTGGAAGCTGACCGCTCTGCTTGCCCTCCATGTAACAGTGCTAGTCTGTCTACAATAATGAGTCATACTGATGTCGCAGTCAAGATGCTGCATTCTTCTAAGTCTGCCTCCTTTCTCCCTGAAGCAGTTTCTATTGCTTGAGCATTGTAAAGTTGAGCAGGGTTTACTTTATTTATGCACTTTGTAAATATTGCAATGCATACAACTGTATATGTAATGATGGTTTCTGAACTCTCTGCAATGCACGAACAACATTTTTGTGTTTTTTTTTTATAGCAGGAGATCTTTCAAGAGTCTGAATTCTTAGACATTAATTTAAAAAGTGGTTCTCCTGGGAGTTTTCTGCTGTGGGAATCATATGCTGAGTGTAAAAAAATATAGAGATATATGAGAAAGTGTTGAATTTGCAGTGTGTGTGGGGTGAAGGGCAATAAAAGATAGAGAGGGATTTGGTGGTGTGTTATCAGGTCTGGTAATAAGGAATCACAAGTCAGAGGGACAGCTCTTCACTGCTTGTCTTAACACACGGTGTCACTTTGTTTCTCTGGAGAGTCATTGGAAGTGCCTCTGTCTCTCCTTCCCTCCATCTGCCACGCTCCTGCTCTGCTTTTTTCTTTTCTTTTTTGTCCATCTCTTGCTTCTTTTTTTTTTTCTCCCAGACTGTTTTGCTTCCATGTCACTTCTGTTTATGTTTATCTCTCTTTTTGTCTCTCTCTTTTTGTCACTCACTTCATGCATGCTAACATCAGCCTTAGACAGGTTGGCTTCACAAGGTTATGTGAAATGCGAGATGAGAAAAGAAGTGTCATGGTGACAATTCACTTTAACCTCTCGAGATATGTCATGTGACATCTTTAAAGCTGTCATGAAAAGGACCCATTCATTGCAGTTTGCATATAGATTTTTTGCATATAGAGTTATTTTGCTGCTAACATCACTACTTTTGTATTGAATTTAATTATTGCACAGAGAGCATTGGGCAGTGACATATTACTATGCAACATATTCTACCAAATCTCCCTCCAACATAAGCCTGTCTGACAGTGCCGCCTGCCTTTGAAGAGAGACATCAGCCATGATGCTCCAAATTTATTTGACAAGTGATGGCTCACCATTGAGCTTAAAGCTGCACAGTTGCATAGTTAGCCCTGTGACGAGAAGCAGCGCATTGTTCATTTTTAGCTTAATTGTTTTGCCTTAACATCATTAATTCATAAATTTGTAATTTTGGGAAGAAAGAAAAGAGAGTGTGGACTAGACAAAGTGAGACAGGAAGCATGCGATGATGTTTTTTTTTAGTGCGTTTCTGTGACGGTACAACCTTGAAAGATTTCTCTTCCTTAGGGTATCTAACAAACAGGAATTGCTAAAAGAAGAACTTAGCTTTCTATGTTTAGATCCTGAACTTCAGGCGTGTTTATCTGCAAATGCAGGACAACCATGCATTTGATGCGTTGGATGTCATCACAGATTGAATTCACTTCACCAGAGAAGTCTCTTTGGGACTAGTCGCCCATCTAGCCTCTGTGTGAAGTGAAGCTTGACGTCAGTATTTTGTATCGACAATCCCTCAAGTCTCTAATCCTATCATTAAACTCACCTGATTTCCTTTTACATGCTGTAAGTGTTTTTTTCCAGTGATAAGGGACAGTTTGATATCCTGCAGGAATCCTAAGCAGGCGGAAGGTTGTGGACCTGGGCTCTGTGAGGTGACAGCACTGGCTGCTCAAAGGCCCTTGAGGTCAGACTGGAGAGAGAGCTCAGGCACCATGGGTGTGTGTGTGTGTGTGTGTGTGTGTGTGTGGCGAGGGTGAGCGGAAGAGAATGGGAGATGGTAATGAAGGAGCTAATTGCTTCCAGTGGATTTTGAAATCGAACCCCCGCTCCCAGTGCATGGGCCAGGCAGCACACAAATGGAATATTGATGACTATGGCGAAAATAAGGGAAAATGACCCTGCTACATGATCAATATAAAAGCCACAGATCTGTGCAGAACATGTCTCAACAGGCAATACATTTCCTCTGGTTTTTATAGATCCGTATACACTTACCACAGGTTTAATATTGCTGAAGTGCACAAATATTACATTATATCAATTTGCTTTTTCTATTATTCATTGCACCAATGTTATATTGATGGCTTTTACAGCTCCACACAAACTTTGTAATTACATCATTATAATTAATACGGATATGGCGTAAGTGGAATGTACAGAAATAAAAGCTTAGCCAAATAAAATATTAGTTGATGATTTATCTTAATTTGGGTATTGCACATACGTGTTCTAACATGCTCATAATGAAATATAATGTTTGGCAATTGTAGTGTTTCTAGAGTCGAGCTGCAGTATAGGGTTGATCTTAAACAGACACTTCACCACAAATCACCAATACCTGGGGGTGGCTTATTACACTCATAGCTGCTTAATGCACAGACTGTCTTGACGACCATGGCCACCTAAATAAAAGGTGATATTAGAATTGTGCCTTTTAGTAGTTTCTTGAAGCCTAGAGATTTTATTTTATTTTATTTTATTTATTTTGTCAGTGCTGATAAAAGTGCAATCTCTTTCAAATCTGTGCGCCTGTGTTTTGCAATTTCACCGGCAATCCTCAGATAGATAATCTAATTAGAGTATACTCAACAGACATGAGGTGTTGCCATGACAATAAACCTTCTGTCAGGTGACAGATCAGATGTCTGATCTAATTTGAAGAGCAATGCTGTGTGTAGATGTTCTGGTTTGAAATAAATCCTCTCTCACCTTTCTCACCACCACTTCAGATGTAATGCTTACTATGAAAGTCAAGGAAACAACAAAGTATATCCCAGAATTAGTCCAAAAAATCAGCCCTCCGCTTGTCGATATGCCATCAGGCATATGCAAAGTTTAACGGAGGTGCCTCCATGTACCGGTGAGGCATCTGCAAATCCTACAGAATACATTAGAGTGTGGTCTTATTGCCATGCTACTCATGACAAAGAGTAAAGCCAACTGGAGATGCCACATTGTTAATATATATATAAATCAATATATAACGTTGACGCTTTGCGAGTTGATGGAACTGACATGTCACTTGCTGTGTTCATTTATTATAGCCCCACCATTTTGCTCTTAATCTCTAACACTACTGTTCAAGAACAATATTTTATTAATATAACATCAGTTGGCTCTACTGTCAGTGCTTGCGTCTTAGATAAGATGCATGAAATCAGTAGGGATGGATTTTTTTTTTTTTTTTCTGATCTTCCGATGTATATTCTTCTGCCTCTCTATGTTGCGCTGTCTCAGTGGTAATAATGGGTTTCTATTTATTCCCCTGGCACATGGATAAGGGGTTTCTCAGAGCCTTTGTTGCCTCCCATACTATTTCCTCTTGTCTGTGCTGTGCAAAGACATGAGTTTGACGCCAAGGGGAGAATTTCTCCATGACCAGAATCAGCACCCCATCATCCCGCAGCCTCACTCCACTTCATTTGTTTCTCTCAATATTCTCATTCTCATTTTTTTGCCGCCCCCCTCCTGTTTCTTTCTGCCAGCTCCACAACACTGCTCCCTCATGTTTACATATTGCCTGATCCAAAACAACAAGCTGGAGCTGTACAGCCAGCAGGCCTTGTACTCCCTCTCCCTTTTTTGTCTTTCTCATCTCTCTCCTTCCTGCTTGTGGTACCTCTTTGCGGCTGTCATGACTCGTCTGTGAGCACACAAAGGAACATTCAGGACAGAAGACGAAATAAAATGACACGTTATAATGGTTTTGTTGGCAGGTAATGACATAGTTACTGTTACTAAGTGACACTGCGGTTAGTTATTTTGGTATGTTGGCTGGGTTTTTTGTAAAGGTTGGTCTCAAACAGTGTGTCCTTGGAGGATAAATTATCTACAACTCTTGAGTTGGGTGTGCCATGTTCAGCTTGTACATAAAACTGACACTGAAAAAGTCATTGATCACAGGTCAAAGGGGAAAAACATAACTCCGCCACTTTCTTTTTAGTCTTCTCCTTCCCTTTGCCCGGCAGTATTATCTTTTGCTCTCTCACGCTTTTTCATTTTTCATCCATCCTTGAAGCTCTCCTCACCTTCTGTCTTGAGCTGTCTCACCTTACTCTTTGTGTCGATCCAAAAAATGGGCTCAGGAAGTCACTTTGCAACAGCAGAGTGATATAAAACTGTAAAATCAGACTAAGTTTGATTTATGTGCACCATTAGCGAGGAATAGTGTTCCATCATAAGTAGTCTTTCTGTCTAGAGGCTGTACGCGAAACCTAAACCCACGGTCGTACAGATAGGATTCTATGATCTCAACTGAATGATGGGATTATCATAGCTGTAATTATAGTGAACTGTGTATTGTGTGTGTCTGTGTGTGTGCTTGATGTAACCTCTGCAGCACAGAGCTTTTCTCATACTTACTGAGGCTGCTTTCTTTATTGATGCTGGGACCAACACGATTGCCTGTTTCGTCTTTAGAAGTTTTCACAATTAATGTGCAACTAAATATGAAAATGGCTGAAAGACATGTGATGATTCATAGCTCAGCTTAGGTGCTCAATGTCAAGTGCTAAAAATGTCTCATTTCTCTGATGACTGTGATGCCTCAAAGTAACATTTCGCCTTTTTTTTTTTTTTACTTGCCATTTCAGTGAGAGAGGAGAATGTGGCCACCTTTCGCGGCTCCGAGTACTTCTGCTACGACTTATCTCAGAACCCCATTCAGAGCAGCAGCGACGAGATCACGTTGTCCTTCAAGACCTGGCAACGCAACGGCCTCCTGCTCCACACGGGGAAATCCGCAGACTACGTCAACCTGGCGCTAAAAGATGGGGCAGTTTCCCTTGTCATCAATCTGGGTTCCGGGGCCTTTGAGGCCATCGTCGAGCCAGTCAATGGAAAATTCAATGACAACGGCTGGCACGACATCAAAGTGACACGCAACCTGAGACAGGTAATCGGGGGTAACGGTGATGGACGGAGTTTGGAGACACAGGTTTTTTTTTTCTTTAGATAAGCTGCTTCCTAGAGCTGCGGAGAGGGAACTGGCATAAAAAAATGTCACCTTGTTCTGATTGGTTGTCATTCCATTGCTACAGTTCAGAAACAGATATCATTATGCTTTTGGTTGTCTTTAAGTAACATAAATTCTTCTTTTTGATTTAATATCATTGTCTAATTTCTGTCCTATAGGTAAAGAGTAAATAAATCAGGGCAGATGTAAAGTAGCATGTAAAGTATACTCTAGTTTATTCAGAGTACTGTTGTGCTATAGGTATTTTCTGCTGTTTATTGGCATATCTTGAACTTGAGTTCCCTGTGTCCTCAAATCAAACTTATCTGATAATTCTATTTTGCTTCACACTCCCCTAAACTGACACTTCTATCAGGCGCCGTCGCTATCTCCTTGCTTTCAGGAACTGTTTTCATGCTTGTGTAGAATATAGACTTTCACTTTAAAGCCAGGCAGAGAGCGTTTGCCTTTGAGCCGTCCATTAACACAGTATTTATAGCACGGATGATCATCGTGCTTTTTAAAGATTGAGATACATTTCAATTAAATGGGCATCTGTTCGGCATAAGCAGAATTTGTTACTCGACAGATATTGTTTACCACTTTCTTAATGTAATTTGAAATTAGCTTCTGTGCATCAGTGCTGTCTACAAGAGTAAAAAAAGTAATAAGGCGCGGCGGTGCTGCATGCCGGTACTTCTAGGTGCAGGACGCGGAGCTGTTGTCTCGGCCGACCTTTAGTTTGTCAGCAAGGTGAGACAGCATTTAGTGCTGCTCTCAGAGCAACACAACAAGTGAGTGCTGATTTTCTGACC
Organism: Parambassis ranga; assembly: GCF_900634625.1. Classification (NCBI taxonomy): domain Eukaryota; kingdom Metazoa; phylum Chordata; class Actinopteri; family Ambassidae; genus Parambassis; species Parambassis ranga. The sequence goes on from NC_041043.1 coordinate 9,109,008, forward strand.
CTCTCTGACAGTAAGCTTTTGTCCCACAGGTTAGTAAATAGTTGTACCCGAAAATCCCAGCAGGATAACACTCAGTTTAGAGGGATATAAGCTAAGAGTCAACGGCTGCTTGCCTGCTCTCTTCTTTCTTTCTACAGATCTGTCTCTTTCACTTTCATTTTCTTTCCTCTTTAAAAGGCACATTTTGTTAGACTTAAGGTGAAAAAAACACTACAAGTTTTGTTGGAATTTAAGCCATCCTACACAAATTTTCTTCTAGAAGTTCATCTCACTATACTTCTTCTTCTTTCTGCAGGACTCTGATGTAGAAAATCTGGCTAGGATGGCACTTTATTACAGTGAATCTCTGACAAATCGTGTAGTGTTTATTCGCCACAACACTAACTCATCCATGATTAAAGTCATTTTTTTACTACTAACCAATATCTAACCAACTAATGTACTAACATCCTAATTCTTCATCGTTGCTTTTGGTTTTTCTTTTCTGTCCATCCTTATTAACAACCTTTTTTGTTCACTATTCTTTTGATTTCCTTTCTTCCCCTTTTTCTGGAAAGCAATCAGGCATTGGACACGCTATGGTAAACAAACTACATTGTCTGGTAGATATCATTCTTATTGTCTTTTTTTTGGGTTTGCCGTGTGTCCCCTCCCCCTCTCTTCTTTTATTCGTTCTCTTTGAGTTCCATCCTAGACACTCTTATCAAAAAATGAGGAGATGGGTTTGTATTACCAGGCAATTCTTTCTTCGCTTCTTCTCAATTTCCTCCCTGACCTGCCAACAACCTCCTTCTTTACCCCACAATCCCCCATCCTGTTTTTTTCACTTTGGCTTTTACTTTTTTCTCTTTCTTTACTCCACGTTACTACAGATTTACAACAAGTTAAAAAAAATTGACTTCTTTGCCTTTGTCAGGGCAACTTACTTTTTTTTTTATTTTATTTTTTTCCACACAAAAAGTCCCCATTTTTTGTGAGGACTGTCGTCCAGAACTGGCAGAAGCTTACCACAATCCCAAAGATGGTGACCTCGACACCGAGCCCTAAATGAAAAACTACCAAATAATGGCAACCCTTAACCTTCATTGCGGGAGCTCTGACAGTTGTTTCCAACTCACTATGGCGCATGGCATGCCCACACCTCATTGACTTATCACCCCACAAGCTCATATAACTTTAACCCTGCCACCAAGAATAACCACTAACACTCTAATTCATTCACTCACCTTCCACCCTGTCACCTATCACTCACTTTGCCCCTTCCTGTGTGTATTTTTGTAGCATGCTGGTGAAAGTGGTGTCTATGTGTGTTGGCTAACCTTGATCACCCTTACCCCCTGGGCCCATATGCATAACATTTCTAAGAATGAGCGCACTGATCTTGGATTATTGGTCTGGTCCAGTGACATTGATAATATAAGCATGACACCTGAGCTAAACCTGATCAGAGATCAGCATCAGCTATTCTGAGAGTGTATTTGAATATGGGCTCTGGTCTTGATTGTGCATGAGGCACTGCACCCCTTGTGGCTTGCTCCTGCTTTGTATGGCACCATTGATCCACTTACTCCCTTACATGTCCAATTAAGTGTGTTTAATTTGCCTTCTAACTTTGATGACCTTGGTTTGCACATTGATGTGTAGTGAAAAGCCTCCCTTTGTTTTGCATGTGCGTGGATATATAGATGTAGATGTCTGCGAGAGAGGTGGGAATGGATGCCTGTGAGTGTGACAACGGGTGTGTGTGTGTGAGTGTGAATGGTTGAAGGGGTGCGTGTGCGCGATTGTGTGCGTTTACATGTGTACCGTATATGTGTGTGTCTGCAGTTACAGATAAATCCCGAAACCTAAGACAAGTGGAATCAATTTGTCCTTGGTTTGAACATTGTACTAACCCTCCCCCCAACCTGAAGTTCCAGAACCAAACCTAGAATCCATTCTCTTACCCCCATCAAAGATAAAGAAAATATGCCTCTGCCATATTTTCTTTACCTGTCCTGTGAATCCTATGGCAAAAATTCCATTAACAAAATCCAAACGCTGTCCGGTCCAAAACAATTGTTTCACGGTAACAAACGATTCCATAAATGAGAAAATCAACCTACACTGAGGAATCGGAAGAAAAGTCCATGTAGCTCATTCCGATTGCAGACCATGGAAGGAGGTGTGTTTTATACACAGCAAACGATCAAATCCTAGAGTGTAATGGCTTGGCTTTGGCTATGTGTTACCCCTCAACAGGTAACAATCTCCGTTGATGGGATCCTCACCACCACTGGCTACACCCAGGAAGACTACACCATGCTGGGTTCAGATGATTTCTTCTACGTGGGTGGGAGCCCCAGCACTGCGGACCTGCCCGGATCTCCTGTTAGCAACAATTTCATGGGCTGCCTCAGAGAGGTAGGCGGTGTCAAATGATTAAACACAACGTACATGATGACTACTACAAACATGTGGTTTGTTAACACTTTTAACAGTGGACTGAGGCTGTCACACATCCTACTATGTTTTAGTAATCAGTGCAGCTGTTTTAGAATCGTATAGAAATATTAGTCAGCATACTTTCCCCAGAAAGGAAAGGAGGGAGGAAAAAAAAACTAAAATTGCATTTTCAATTAAAGCTGCTGAGTTGGCAGAGGAAGTATCAGACTTTCAATATTCTTCCACTTAATCTAATTCATAACACTTACTGCAGTTTGTGTGTGAGAAAAGATCCCAAAATTGCTTCTGTCACATGTAATTTGCAGCATCAGCTTGAATGTGCCACAAAAAAAAAAAAAAGAAACGCCTACCAATGAAAAGCAATCAGAAAGAAATATTTGCTTGTGATGAAACACCAAAAAGCATTGTTATTTCTCTGGCTCTTTGTGGGTAAAGCCAAAAATATATATTAAGTTCCCTGTTATTTACATTTTTGCTCACCACTCACTTATTCTGCAGCAAGTAATGATAATAAAGAGAGGGCTGGTGGCTCTTTGGAGGCTGCATTGATTTCTCTGCAGTAGCAGTCTCAGAAATAGCAATATGTTTTTACTTGGGACTCAGTGCAGGTTAGGGTCTTTATGCAGTTTATTATCTGCCATCAATGAGTTTATATTTGCTATATAAAAGTATTGAGAGGCCAGAGTGGGAAATACCCAGTCCAGTCCATCTGAACTCCCGTGATGAAGTGTCGCCATCATTGTAAGGGAGTTTTTTTTAGAAGGCAGTGTGAGTGTCTAAAGAAGCACATGCAACCATGGTGAAGAAAGGTTGTGGCACATTGGAAAACTTTGCTTTCTAACGTGTACCGAGATGTTTTCTTAAACATAACCAGGGAGTTTTCCCCTTGAGTGGTTTGTGTGCGGACATGTTGGTCATATCAGTTACATGAAGGGATGTAAAAGAGCCCTATGAAGCTCCTTGTTTCAGCTTTTCCAAGTGCATGACAGCAGATGGATCATATAAAATAAGGGCATTTGATACTGTGACGATTAATTGATCCTCCTGGTGGAAGTTTCTAATAGGGATCACATGTCGACCAAAAGAAATACCAGCAGCTGGCAAAACAAGCTTGTGATACACAGTAAATCAATACCTCATTAATGTTTAATTAACATTCATCGAAAGCCGCAGAAACTATCACCGAATGATAACTGTCACAACAGGCAGCTATTGATCAGGATATGTACAGTGCTTGCCTAGGCTCAGTTTTGTATTGAAGACATAACTATTGAAGTGAAACGTCCTGTTTGACAGGATATAATATTTATGAGATTATAGGCCAGATAATCATGACTCAATCATGAAATTTGCATGCCTACTTTGTATGATGTCACATTTCTTTGAGGAAGTGAGTCTTATTTTTATAGCATATCAAACATGCCCCAACACGCACTCTCACACACACACACACACACGGAGTCAGGCAGTCAGGTTTGGGAGACGACAGAGGGGAAAGTCACCTTGTCTGCATTGTTGTATGTTTCAACTGAGTGACTCAGACTGCTGTTCCTCTAGTCATTACCACACTGTCTAATGTGTCCCTCATCTGTTTAACTGCTATAACTCATTGTCTCGGCATAGTGCATCCCAGCCGTGTCTGAATCTTTTCCTAACGTTCCACGGATTGTTTGCTTATCCTGAAATCTGACTCTTAAAATATAGACGAGAACTGCTTCACTGTAGTCGTTAGTGTCATGAAATAATGATAGATGAACAAATATTAATAGTGTACCTGGAGCGCAGCATGAAAGAATGATCAAAATATTGCACAGGATACACCCTGTGATGATATTTTTTCCTCTGATAGTATATTTCCCGACCAATGTGTGTGTTATGTGGTTCCTTTCACAGCGTGCAAGGATTTTTTTTTTTATGATTTTCAGTTCTTGACAGCTATGGTAGTCAGCCCTGAACAAAGCATGAAACATAGATGAGCAGTGCCAGCTGTATATGGTTTTATTTGTAGTCCAAACACAGCGGAAACATTTTTAGCATCAAAGTAATGTGAGGTTTCCGTCTGTGTTACTTAACCTGTGTCATGGATGTCTGGGAAAAGTTCCTGGATCCACCGTGCCTTCATTATTAATATGCAAAAGCACAATTCAATAATACACGACACTCTATTAGTTGAGTCTCCTCCCTCTCATGGTTCAGTCTAGCTCAGTCTAGTTCAGTAGCTTGAACATGTAATGTGGCCACTGTTCTTTGTATTGATGCACATGGTGATGCTGTATCCTCACACAAGTACTGAACTAATCCTTACCTAAGTCCCCTCATTCATCCTCCAGTGTAGGCAATTATGACAAGCCTGATGTGAGGCAGCCTCTATTTACTCCCCCATGGCCTCCATTTAACACTGTGCAAGCAGTCTTACAGTCTTGCAGGCTATAAACCTAGTATCAATGATGTACTAGAATAATAGAATAAATTGATCATCTCTTCTGTAACAAGTGGCTGTTTTACATGCTCTTGTTAATACAATACAAGGATGTTAGCCACTGCTGCTTCTCTCTATTTTCTTGTAAATATCAAGGTTTGCTCAGGCCCCTTAAATTGATTAATAATCATTTAATATCAAATCAGATATAGATCGTACACTAAAATGATTAAAGCTTAATTTGACATATAGCTGCCTTGGGAGAGAACTCCAAAATGAGCTTCAAATTGCATGTTTGACATACTCCATTTCAGTTTATCAGTGAGCAGTTTACAGATCCAGACTTGAGGATTCATTTGGAGTCTTTTTTTTTTCTAACAATCTGCAAATCCAATATTCACTCTCTTTCTTGCTGTGTTTTGGCCTTTACCACTTCCTCAGGGAAATATCAGGCTCTTTAGCTGCTAAATGTTCATTTGTGTTGATCAGCTAGCTGAAAACTTTTGTCTGCAGTTCTCTGAAGACAGCTGCTCAGACCCAAGTGTGTTTATGTGCTGAAATGATCTGCATATTCCTTGGATCATGATGCAGAGGCAGGCGAAACTATCATGTGTTTCCAATATTATTTGAACAAGTATGACTCAGCATGAGTTGGCCCTTCAGTGAGAGCGTAGGGCGGACAGAATCCTGGAGGTGATTCACAACGTGGTTGGCTAGTGGTAGTGTTGTGTGATCCTCAACTCTTTATCAAACATTGCTCCATTTAGCAGGCATGATGCCAGCTGCTACCCAGGACCATACAAATTGCTCACAATTGGCCTTGTGATCTCAACTTCATACACTTATTACTTCATTTACAATATCACTTTGATCGTTCCATTAGGGCTGCACTCTGTATTTCTCTGTTCTGCTAGTGTACATTTGCATGCACCCTTTTACCTCCGTGTTCTCCCTGTGCATCATCTCTTTGTCTCTCTGCCTCTCTCTTGCTCTCTTACAGCATATTTATTCCTTCCTGCCTCTTCCACCTCTTCCTTTGGATTCAATATCCCCTGATAATGAGGGAATGATTCAGTTCACTTTGGCCCATTGCTCAGATCAGAGTATGTCAGTAGTTCTGTCTGACTGTGTGTGTAATGTCTGGCTGAGGCACTTTGAAATGCTGCTGAAGCAGGAATGTTGGTGCATATTGGTCTCTAGTCATTGTGAAGGGAAAAAAAGAAACTCCTTTTCTTTCATGTCTGACTAAAGGAGATGCTGCTGCGTGCTGCCATCACAACCCCTCTCTTGTTCAGTCTTCACTGCACTCATCTGTGCCTGTAGGCAACATGGGATGTCACCCATACACAACACGGATCCACATGTCTAACCCACGCTCGTGTTTTGCCATGTGGGTTGCAGCATATCACGTGAGCGATGGGGCCAGTGGGTAGCTTGCCTGCCTCTCTATCTTGGTCAGCCTGATGTTTGCAGTACCGTGCATGTAATGCCTCCTCCAAACCCCGCTTTAACCCTCACTCCGTCATGCACCTGCTTTTGGCATCGCAGGGCACCCGTGGCAGAGCTAGAGCTGCACAGTGGCAGCTTGTGTCAGACTGTGGGGGTGGCAGGGGGCATGCAGCGTCGTCTCTGTTGAGAGAGGCGGAGCTGCGTGGAAGATCAGGAAGAGGATGATGAGTAACATGCAGTGATGCAAGCATGGGAGGGTAGAAGGTGTGAGCAGAGAAGAGAGAGACATAATGAGACTTAGAAAACATAGTGAGCAGAAGTAAAGGAAGAGAGGGCAAGAGACCAATATTTGGCATTTTAGAGGAACATTGTCGTCATCGGATTTGTGTTAGTCACCACAGTGTGTTCAGGCTGTGTTTGTTTTTCCCTCTATTACAAATGCAAATGTCACCCTGTCCTTTTAATTATTTAGCTTTTTTTAATGTCCCCTTGAAGGGCTAAACAGTGATGGATGGGTACAAACCTCAGACTTTAATGGAATGCATTCACCTTTCACCCTCACTCCCCTGAAGGCTAAGTTGTGACACTGGTAAACAATACTTGTGTGTTTTGCTCAGGGTGATACCTGATGTATAAACCTGTATTAAGTTCTGGCTTCCTTTTTACCATTATATAATATTATAAAAATACATTGGCTGAGAGATATTTTTAAATTCTAGACTCCCTGGCCCAGGGAGCAGCTATGATAACTGATAGCAATGATGCTTCTTATACAGCTGGCAAAATTAGAACTATTTTGTAACTCATACTCTGCGGAAAGAGTTCAGCTTTTGCTTTACTTTAAATAGATGAAATATATGCTATGAATGGATTCTATACAGAAATTAAAATGTTTTCACTCTTAGCTTCAGACTGGCTTCCGTGCCGTCAGCACTGTAAGGTATTATACTTAAAGTCCGACTTATGAGATGATCTCACACTAACATTCTACAGGAAATTAAACATATACCCATCAGCTACAACATTAAAAATAGGCTACCTGCTTAATGTTGCATTCGACATGCACAGACACCACCAGACCCCCTAAAGGTGCAATGACACATATCAGGCAGCGGGACATTAGCAAAGTATCTTTTTCTAGTCTAAAATATCCTTTAACTTCTAACATTTCCAGCCCAACCCACTGATGTTTGAAGTGTTGGAGAGAGTTAACACTTGGCATTTTGTGGGTATATATACAGTATATTCCATTGGTGCCAATGAAACACGATCTTAATGTATTTAACGCCCCCTTTGATTGGTCAATTGAGGCATTCTGCTGTCATTTCATTGAAGAGCGCCACTGCTATGCAGAGCTAACCATTGCTATAAACACCGTTCTGATGACATCCATTTCACTGAAGTAAATGTCTTTTTAGTCAATTTCTTTAAAAAAAAACATTATTTGGTAGGTAGCCTGGTGCCATTAGCTGGCTGATATTTAACCCTGTAAGGGTGCTGCAGCAGTTACTCTATCTGTCATTGGATTAATGTTGTGTCTGATTGGTTGTACTGGGCTGAAGCTAATCTCCCCATCACTATCACAAGCGCCCTCTTTTTGGCTGATTATCAAAACATAATGAAAATTCAACCATCTGTAGTGTTGTTATTATTAGTATTAGACTTAAAGTCTAGAATCACATATTTTTATCTATACAATACTGCAGCTCACTGATATATTTATTATATAATATTGACAAAAACGAAATAGTAAAATGTATTGGAGGCTAGAGTGCAAGCATAAATACTAGCAAGTAAAAATATGTGTTTTTATGTTCTGAAGCTTATACTTCATTAAAGAAAGTAAAATTGACTCAAACTGAAAGTTTATATCCTCAAAATTAATCTGCATGGTGGATAAAGTTCTGAACACTTAAGAGACATGGACTATTGAGTTCAGTGAGGCAATCTTATGGATTAGATCCTCAAGATAGGTAGGCAACAGTAAACAAACATTAGTATGGAGTGTATGTTATAATATTATATATATATACATATATATATATATATATATATATATATATATATATATATATATATATATATATATATATATATATATATACATATATATATATTGTGTGTGTATATATATATATATATTGTGTATATATATGTATATATATATATATATATATATATATATATTAAAAATTAAAATTGCTCATTGCAAACTAATCCTGTGTTGACACATAGTGTGCAAATATAAAAAACTCACCCCTTTCTTCTCTCATGTGACTGCTGCATTTGGCTGTTTATGACATATCAACTCCTGGAAGGTGAAAACAACTGATGAAAGAATGCTGCAAAATTGTGACCACTGCTGTAACTCAGTTATAGATGGAGTTGTAAATATAGAGGTTGAGGCTGGAATGCTGAGCTGTAAAGCAGCAGTGACCTCATGAGCAAGTGCATGTTGCAGTTTGTGACAGTGAGTATTTGAGAGGGCGCATGGCAAAGCCAAAGATGCCAGTCTAAACTACCAACTACATTGCCCTACAGTGAGAGCAGGATGCTGTTGAAATACATGTAAAAGTATTTGTGTACTTGCACAGGCAACTGAATGCATTAGCATGTCTTTTTTTTAAAGTTTTGCATGGTTGTATAGCGAGGCTTCATGAGGACTGTGTAGGTTTGTGTGTGTGTCTGCTCCTTCATTAACACTGAGGTTACATCAGCAGCTGTGGCCAGGGCCAAAAGGACATAGGCACTGATCTGAAGTAGATTAGGGAGTAGATTGGTGTACATGTGTGTTTGTCTTTGGGCTTACACCCACCTGCCCTTCCTTCTCCTCATCGAGTCACAGGGGTCCAATCAATACACCATCATGGAGAAGAGATGGAGGATCTGGGCTTTATAGAGTCATTACAGGCCCCATAAGGATGTTGATAGGCTAAAGGATAGCATAACAAAGCATCAATATAACAAAGGAAACAGGGGTAGTTACAGTAGTTCCTATTTTATAACATCATTTCGATCATTTTATTGATCAGCCTGCAGCACTACAGATAAAATCATAATCAAAAAACAGATCAGGGGTAGTTGTTTGGAAGATGAATATGTCTCAGCCTGGGAGAGTTTATAAAGACTTTCACTGCCAAGAGATGAAAAATAAAGCATTAATGCAAGTGTTAGACATGATGGAGACTTGTGTTTTAACTGTATCGCTAAAATTAAGCTTTCTATGACGAGAAAAGTCCACTTAATATGTTTCAAAGACACAGAGAGAGTGCCTTGGAACTTTAGCAAGTTTGAGCGATTTACATCTAAGCACTGCACAGTGACCATCACAGTACTATTGAAAAAGTTTGTCACTGCAAATGAGCATCATTAGAGCATCTCTTTCTTCTGTCTCTCTCTTTTCATGTAATATTCAGTTTGTTCTATTGCCTGAGAGAAGTCTAAAAGCATGCTGGATGTGGAATGCAAGGTATTTGGCTTCAGAGTAAAACATAAAAACATCATAACATAAAAACGTGTTTTCAGATAGATCAGTAATGGTGGTTAAGAACGAAAAGAATTTAGGGCTACAGGGCAGAATGAAATAGTTGTTTTGGTAATTGCTGCACATCAACAACAAATGTTGCTGCTGCTGATTGATCATAGATAATAGAGAGCAAAGTCATCTCTAAAATTTATCACAAATCTTCAGACCAAAACACTACTAACACTGATTTATAATTGCACCCCTGCAGAGCTGGAATGTGAGAGTGAGCTTTGCTTTAGCTTTTGCTCCTATGAGTAATACATATTTGGAAGTATTTCAGGTTTTGATTCTGTATTTTACAAAGCATGCAATTTGGCATAAGAAGGGGACATTCTGCCCTATTTTGTAATCTATAGACAAATCTGGGTTGTGGAAAAAAAATAAGATTATGCTAGGATTGTTAGGATGTAAATTTTGTTGTGAAATTAAACACGATCCTCTGAATAGACATATAAATATTTGTCAAATGATTGTTTCCACACGCAGCAGCATCAGCAGCTGATGATGTAAATACGTTGACTTTGGTAGCTAGTGGACGAAAAAAACACATAGATGTTCATGCATTGGCTGTGACAGAGTGTACATCACGCGTGTTGATGTGGAAAGTATAATCCTGGCTTAATTAGGACTTTGTAATACTACAACACATGTAAAGGACAACTTCTTCACAAGCCTTTGCTCTATAAAGTCTACCTTCCTGAGTATCCAATTGTTGTTTTTTTTATTATCTTCCTGGTCTGTTGCTCAGTTTATTTAGTATTTTACGATAAAATGAAATGAAATTAGTAATCCGTGGTGCATTACCAGAACATTAACAAAGTTCGAGGGTCTGTGTTCTGGATAATAACAGTATTGACAAATACAGAACTTACACACTTACATGCAGAAACAAGTTTTGAAAGCACATGCTGGACTTACAACATTTAATCTTCATGACCTCTCCTCCTGTTTACTCTTTGTCTCCTGACATGTTTTTTTTTTGTTTTTTTTTTTGCAGTGTTTCCTTCTCACCAGCTTGTCTGGGTTTCTCTCTCTCTCTCTCTCTCTCTCGCTCTCTCTCTGTCGTCAGTCCTCTTCGGCTCCCGGGTCACCTGTGTTGATTTACTGTCAAATCTTCCAGGATTATCAGTAATCCCGCAGCAGTAAAATCTGTTTGCTGACAGCTGTGCTCCCTCTAACAGTGTTGCTGTTTCCTGCGCACACACTGCCCTATATACCAGAAAAAGCCTGTCTTCCTCCACAGAATGAAAAAAGAGAAAAAAAAAAAAACATTAATTTTCCGCATCAATGGATTCCATTTGACAATATTCAGCTCCCCTCTTCTGTGGTATTTTGTTGTAGTTGACTATAATGTGAGGCTGCTTTCTACATTGATGGATTAGGGGGTTGGTGTGAATTTATTGTGGGTAAATAGGTATGATATTGGGTATATTCTCACAGGGTCACAGATCCTCCCATGGGGGTTTTTTACCCTTGATTCAGAAGGCTGGCCTTTTTGAGCATTGCAAGGAGTGACTCACTCATAATTTAGCCATCACCTCTCACACTGTCGGCGTGCAGTGGAATGGGAATACAGCCACGCATTTGTGTATGATCTCAGTGGATAAATTGAAGTTGAAATAGAAAATGACTGAGACGAACAAACCTCACCATATTAGTTTTATCGATCCAGCTGCCTTCAAATCTGCAATGTGTAATAATACCTGTGATATTACAGCACAGTGGGGTACAATTTATTCACATAGAAAAAAAAAATATTTTTTTGCCATTGCTGCACAGGCAAATCGTCTCCTACAGGGACACAGTGTGAAAATATCAACTGTTGTAATACAGTTTTCTCAGGGATGAATGTTTTTTTTTTTCCTCTGCAGGTGGTGTACAAGAACAACGATATCCGCCTGGAGCTGTCTCGCCTTGCCCGCATTGTTGACCCCAAAATGAAACTCCAAGGTGATGTTGTCTTTAAGTGCGAAAATGTTCCCACGCTTGACCCCATCAACTTTGAGACCCCGGATTCTTACTTGGCCTTGCCGAAATGGAACACCAAGCGCGTTGGCTCCATCTCCTTTGACTTCCGCACCTCCGAACCCAACGGGCTGATACTCTTCACTCAGGGTAAACCCCAGGACCGACGTGATTCAAAGGGCCTGAAGAACAACAAGGTGGACTTCTTTGCTGTGGAGCTGCTGGATGGTGGGCTGTATCTGCTTCTAGACATGGGCTCAGGGACTATCAAGGTCAAAGCTACCCAGGCCAAAGTCAACGATGGCTCCTGGCACCATGTGGATATCCAGAGAGACGGTCGCTCAGGTAAACAAGAGGGAAAAGAAAGGAGTAGTTTAGATTCACATATTCTCATAAAAGGTGTCATAGCTGAAACTTCACAGATGTTTAACATTACAGTCTCAGTTTGTAAATGTTGTTAAACTCAGATCAGCTCTGTGTTTTAGGATGTCACCAGCATCTTGTTAAAGCCACATATTTTCACACAAACACACTAAACTTTAAAAAAAAAAAAAGAAAGTCTTCCACCAGGAAATGAAACGTCTTGCTCAATTAAAAATATGTCGCCTTTGGCTGAACAGCACAGTGTATGAATTTGTTGGAAGAGAGCTGACAGGGCAAGTAACAAACTGAGAAACAGTGGAGTCAAAACAAAGGAAATACATTGTACAATAAACTCAAAAATACACAATGTAGAATAACAAATTTCTTTGTCGTACCGCTGCAGGGACTTTGGTTGTATATTAAACTTAACTCTGGTAATATTACAATAATTGCTTAAAACAGGAAATGAACACTTTTGTAATGAAATAGATAAAAGTAAAAAGTGAAATTGTTTAATACCTCGGTACAACAGTATAATACTACTACAAAGTATGGTATATTCACAGTGGAAACACTGGCTAAGCTAAGACTTATTCCATCTTTTTCCTGCATCATGTGCGATACAAACATCCTCAATATATTAATTTCAGCCATGATTTATTGCCAGGATAAAGTAGTACCTCTCTCTAGATAGCTACCAACTCTATTTCCACGTCGCTTCCTACCATCCGTATGTCCTCTGACCTCAAAACATGGCCAAATACACAGAAAGTATTAGAAGAAGATTATATTAGAGAAAAAAGGGTTAGAAACTTGTGTTGCCTTGAGCTCCAAACCCAACACAATCTCTGCATTAGGTGAGATCCTCTAGAGAACTCGGTTGTGTTAGTCGGCGTTACAGCCTGTGTTATATATCAGGTTAGAGCAGCCAATTTAGCTGTGTGTCAGAGCTGGCTGCTTTGATTAATCACCGGCACAGCCCCCAGTGCGATAGTGGAGCAGAAAGTAGGATTTTCTCAGGGAAAGAGAGGAATGAGACAGATATATGGATACCAGACTGAGGGATGGTTAAGAACAGGCATAATCACACTTGTGGCTGGAGTGAAATGTTAATAGGAACTGTGAGTGAATTAAATTTCCTGTCCACAAAGAGCCAGGATCTCTCAGTCAGGCTGTAAGGTGAATATAGCATTGTGAGAACTCACATAACTCCATTTGGAAAGTCTGATGGTTACTTTAGCATCGGTAAGGACTGATTGAGAGATGCAAAAATATGGCTCGTGTACCCAATGCAGGAGTTTCTTCTGTATTCAAAGAGATGAGACTCATTTTTTCTTTTCATGAAAATAAAACTACACAAACTGGGACTTAGAGTAGTTAATTAGGGTACTTTTTTAGATTATTGTTGGTTTTATGATCATAAATTTGTAAAATCTGAGAAATAGTCACATAAGACGAGCCATCATGATCGCTATCATAACAAGTAACAGTGAATGCCACATTAATAAGGAGGTCCTACAAAATTGAACATGATTGTGATTATATGATGGTCCTGATATCGTGATTGTGGGCATAAAAATGCCTTATACCTAAACCACACACAAAATATGATTTTGAAGAACTGATGGATTTTTTTTCAGATTTATGATTTACCATTTACCAGATTTGAGATTTTATCTCAGAATACCCACTTTTCTCCTAAACTCGTAGCTTAATTTTTGAACTTTGCTTCGTTACATCGCTTCCAGCTCTGTATAATTATTCCAGTTATTACTTTAACATATACTCCCAATACACTGTCTAAGCATCAGTTCTGCACAACAGATGAAAGCTTCATCATTTTAAGATGTTTGCCACTCCCCCGATCAGTGTAGCAGAACTAATGAAGGCACTTGTGGGGAGTAGCGATATGTCCAGTTTGCCGGGGTTCTAAACTTTTGGATATAAACTGTTGTGATGCTCGCTATGTGTTATTGGGACTTTTCTGTGTTGCGTGTGCAAAGTTGTGGATATTTTGTTGGATGCAAGCTTGTTTTTTATTTTGTGTGTGTGTACTGTATTCTGCAATTTAGTGACTCAAATAGAGCTCCCCTGAGGAGAGTGTTACATAGTAGGTGATCAGTGCAATTTTGGCATGCCATACTTAGATTTGCACCTCCACCCACTCAGACCACACTTTGGTGTTCAGCACTATTTCTGTCAGTCCCTTTCACAACTTTGCTGCTTATGCACCCCCATGTTTTTAGAACATTTGGATACAAAAACACTTTCATTTTCACCTCTGTTCTCGCTTTGATCAACAGAATAAGGCTGTCAGTCTCTTGATGAAGTTTCAAGGACTGTGAATGGGTGGTAACAAATGTGACATGAGTTTCTGTTATTTCAGGAGTTTAGTAAAAGTGCACGCTATTTTTGACAGATTATTTAAAGGGTATATGACACTTGATTTAAAAACACAATCAGCAACAAACATTATCACATTTCACCAGCAGGAGTGGAGGAGTTGCTTATATGATATGTTAACATGCGTTTTTGCAGTGTTGTACATGAAAATAGTTGATTTTTCTTCTTCCAGGCATCATCTCCGTAAACAGCCGCCGGACCCCTTTCACAGCCAGCGGAGAAAATGAGATCCTGGACTTGGAGGGTGACCTTTATCTGGGTGGTCTTCCGGACAGCCGGGTGGGTTTGGTGCTCCCCACTGAGCTCTGGACTGCTATGCTCAACTACGGCTATGTGGGCTGTGTCCGGGATCTGTTCATCGACGGGCGCAGCAAGGACATCAGGCAGATAGCGCAGTCACAGAACATGACAGGCATCAAGTCGTCATGCAGCAAGGTGACTGGGAAACAGTGCGACAGCAACCCCTGCAAAAACAGTGGGGTGTGCAAGGAGGGATGGAACCGCTTCATCTGTGACTGCACCGGGTCTGGCTTCTGGGATAGTACCTGTGAGAGAGGTGAGGCTCCTTACCAGTCATTCTCTGCTTTCACAAAGAGGTTAAGGCAGCCTCTTATTTGCATGATTGATGATATGCTAGCCCTGCGATGGACTGGTGACCTGTCCGGGGTGTACCCCGCCTCTCACCCATAGTTAGTTGGGATAGGCTCCAGCCCCCTGTGACCCTGCACTGCAGGACAAAGCGGGTTACTAGATGATGAATGGATGGTATGCTATGTGTGAGCATATGAATGGTATTACTTTTAGCCTGTGTGCTGGTGTTTATGCTACAAGTTGCATAATTATTTGCAGTGAAATATGCTGTTGAAGATTCTTAGTCTGGAAGAAAACTCTACAAGTCCAGATGCCTCACTTCAACCCTTTGAATTGCAGTGAAGCATTTTTACTGAGTTCTTTTCTTTTTGGTAAAGTCACAGTGATGACTGTGAGCTGCTGTCTATACTAACAATAGTTTTTTTCTCATGAAGTGGACAGTTCTCTGTTTAAACAAACAACAACCAGAAGTGTTACTTGGGGTGCCTTCTTCACATTATTTATAGGAAGCTTTGCTGAAAGATTTAATAGGATTTCACTTTTTCTGCCAAGTGGCTTTTTGAAGCCTTTTTTTTCCCTTTTTTGTTTTCTTGGGAAGAAATTGAACCTCTCCCAGCTGGTGAAATGGGCTCTCCTTGTCTGAGTTTTAAGAGCTTGGCAGCATAAAGTTTTTATGAGACAGCAGAGATAGGGACACTCCGAACTGTGGGAGAGTGTGTTATCGGACTATTGTTCAGATTGTTCTTTACTTTTTTTACTCTTTTACAGAGATTTTGGGGGTTCAGTAGAAGGCTTTATGTACTTTGAGGTCTGTAAAGAATTTTACTTGTGTGAGGAATAATGATTTTCTGGAGAGTAGTTTGCTATAACCAGCAGTAAGTGTGACTTTACTATAGGGGGTGAGACGATAATGTGTCATTGAATACCTTATAGACTGCTATACTTACTATACTATCAGGTGGAGGCTAACACTTTCTGTGCTGTTGATACTGTAACTGAATACCAGAGCAAACTGCAGTAAATGTTTGGGAAGGAAAACAGAATAGGAGAGTTCGAAATGCATTGTCATAAATCATTTGTGTAAAATGTTAATTTTGCATTGGAAGTATTTAGAGCGCATTGTTGTGAAAGAGCTGAAATCGCAGAGGGAGCTGAGATTGGGGAGTTGGCTCTGTCTGATTCAGTTAACCTTCTCTTAGCCTGACTGTTGTGCCTATTTTAGTTCGCAATTCCATGATGTCGTATCTGCACAAGAAGAGGAAATAGGGCTGCTGTGATGGCAGCTGGTTAAAAAACACTCAAATAGAGCCAGTATGCCTCGTTGACCTTCCGTCCGCAGGAATAAAAGATGAAGTTACATGTCCCTAACGTTCCACCCCCTCACATCATTCTTCTTCTGTCCTGTTCTGCTCCTTCCCACACATTGGTCTCTGAATGGTCATATCTCTGCATTCAATGAGTGCTGTTGCCGCCGGGTGATAACCCATGCAGCAGCAAGCCTGCCCTCCAATTCTCTGAGTGTAGAACAAAGCTTCAGTCTGTTCAGCAGTAGATTTTTACTTAGCAGGGTGAGGCTTGAGGTATGAGTGAATGTGCTGATGCTGCGGATGCTGTCATGACTGAATACATGTTCCTGGATTTGAGTTTCTCGGGTCAAATGCTGAAGTATTAGTATTTATCCCATGCAGTGTTTAGGTATTCAGAGTTTTGTGTTTCACTGCAGATTGTGGTGATAGCACAGTAGAGTCAATGAGTGAACAAGTAAACTGATGATCAGAAACTGAATCTGTAAAAGGGCACTAAGTCTACTTGCACTTAAAAGTCAGTTCACTAGTTGTGAGTGTGTTTTTGTGGTGCCATACATAGCAAACATTTCTATATTAATGTGGAGTCATTACCGTGCAGTAAGTCTTATAAAGCAAGTGTAGCAAGACAGAAGTTCCTGGTTTCCAAAGGAGTAATTCTTCAGTAGGTTTAGATCATCTAGGTTTTCTACTGTCCCAGTTTTAAACTACACTGATAACAGCTCAGAATATATGATATGCTTTATTTAAATTTGAGACATCAATGAGAACAAGCCCTGATTTTTCAATGACGTAACAGTTGTGGATAGAGCTACAGTATCTAGATGTTCTTTTCCCCCCAGCAAGGACACCATCTCGCTCTTCCTCAGGGATTATTAATCCCTCTGGTGCGCTCTGGTCTACGCTGTGGTCTGGCTTGAACAGTTTGAACCATCTCAGCCAGAGCTGCTGTTAGTGCAGAGGCACTTTTCCACATAGAGAAAGGGTTTGTGGAGGAATCTCATCTCTGCCGCTTGTGTAAGCAATCTAATTTTTTCGGTCACTACACCAGAGCCTGTGGCCACAGGTACTGTAACGGGTCAGAAAGGAAACTGGGCAGTGCACTGAGAGCTGTGATTTGTAGCCACCAGTGTGAAGACAGCTCTCAGCACCATTCTCTAAAGGAGAAAAGCTTTATTCTTCCACTACCTTCCCCATCACTTGTGAATAACTGCTGTGAATTGAACACCTTTTTTTCAGTTTATCTGACTCCATCCTGACTGTTAGACCTCTAGCTGCTGTTTGCACATGGGCTATCACAACTCTACTGCCAATGCCACAATTCCTGGATGTTGGGAAACTAAAATTATAAATGTGTCTGATCTTATTAGCATCTACATTCACTAATAATTACACACATTAGAGTTCACACATAAGCTAATATGCCTGCTCAGTAGTAGCAGTAGACTTTGAGATGAAGCGATAGAGCCCTTTGATTTGAAATGTTAGGCATAAAGCAGCATCTCTGTCTTTAAAATGAGTGTGTAACACTTTGGAACAAATAGGATTGTATTAGTCATGCTGGTAGAAGAGTTTATTTTCCATCTTTGCCAAGCTTTTAAACAGACCCCGGAGCTCCCTCGTGACAATATGAAACAACCGCTGAGATGTATTCACACATGGCACTTGCTATTGATCTCAAGCATGCGTATACAGTACAGAGAATTGTGCCTGTATGATGAGACAGGGGGTGAAATGATAGAGAGCAGTACTCACCCAGGTTTAACAAAGGTTATTCATTTACATCAGAATGTTTGGCCTCTGCTGTTGACTTTCAGCTGGAATGTAAATAAGTTCTTTTGTCTATCTTTGTTCTAACTTCAGTTGACTTTCCTTGTGAGATTTTGTCACTTTATATTATAGACCTCTCATATTGTGATGTTTGGAAAAGTTCAATCACAGTAAACTGTTGTTACACAGTTAAAAACAAAACTAATTTGTGTAGCTCTAGCCTGTTTAAAAATCAGACGTATACAGGCTTATTGTAGAAAAAAAAAGCTTTCAGACTACTGTCACAGCATGGTTTGCAATTCTGGAGAAACTGTGTGATCCATGAACAGGTCGCAGCCAGTGTTGGGAAGGTTACTCTGGAAAAGTAGTTCTCTCTTTACTGAAGTGAGGGGTCAGCAGACAGGCTGCTAACACACCTGTGGATGTCGGTGTATAGGCTACATACCCTTAGATGCGTCTTCAAGTTCAACATTAATTGCTGGCAAACACTCCTTGCACTGTACAATAATATTATGGCCCTTATCTGCAGTCTGGGTAAAAATGCTTTTTGAACCTCCAACGCATGAATGCATTCTTCGCTGCCATTGTTGCTGTCTCACTAGCAGGTGACAGATGACAGAAGAACCAATCAGAAGGCTACCGGTATGCAGCTTACTGCTTTAGAGGGAGGATGCTGTAACCATGGACATTTCCAAAAGAAACTGTAATTTAGTTACAAAATTTTCCTCAGTAATGTAACTCATTACAATTCCAATCATTTTGAAATCCAAATACGTAATGACGTTAAAGTTTCTCCCCACCACTAGTCCGTTTCAAGCACATCGCTATGACATGATTTTGACTCTATTGATCGTTTCTGCAGCTCCTTATCTCTTTAAACCCTTTACGCTCGGGATTAATACTATCAGGGGACCTCTTTCGATTGAGAAATTATTCAGTCCACATCTGTGTTGCATGTGTTTCACATAGATTTTACATTACTATTCATAGGCTGCTGCATAAAGACAGGAAAATGCTTCCTGGCTCTTGCTGTCACACATATCATCCATCTCATCATCCTTCAAGATGGATTAGAGTTTATCCACATGGACCTGGATTTATACCAAAAACGCTATCTTGAGTGGAAAAATGAGCTGTTAGCTTTACTAAACCCTGTTTTGCTGCTTTTTTTGTGGTCAAATGGGACACACAAATAATAAAACTCATCTACATACGTAGAGATAAAAGGCCAATTGCCCTTTTAATATATTTAAAAATTAAATATGTTTGTTAAAACGGGATGGTGAGTTGATTTTCTTCATCTGTGGTTCTTTCTACACAAGCTGGGTGGTGGGAGGCCAGCCAATGTCCCCTGGTCCGACAGCTGAAGCCTAACAGCTCACAGCTTGAAGTTTCAGTTGATTTAGATTGAGATATAAACACATATTTATTATTCATTGTCCATCTGGTCTCAACTGAAGGATTTCCTACATAACAGCTCTCCAATTTTCTGGCATTGGTATTCCTTTTTTTCTTAGCAATTGCCCAGCTGACAGATTTAAATTAGAAAGGACCCACCTTTATGAGAGAGAGATCTTTACTTTGCTGTCAGGAACACACACACACACAATAAAGTTTTACAGTATTTTGTCTACATGGGCTTTACTGATTCACGAAGAGCACACTGTGTTTTATTATCCAAGTGAAAAATCTTCTCTTCGTGTACCACTTTTGATTTTATAACTGAAGAAAACTTAGTTCCCATTGAAGTAGAATCAGCACATTTTACACTGATGATATTTTTGGATCTAAAATATAATAATATTTAAATAATGAAATCATCAGAAATGAAGGTCTCAAGATGATTTTGTCATATTTGTATTGAACAGAGCACGTTGCTCTGTGTAACTCCTTCTCTTCCACAGGGAGCTTAAAAGCTGGCAATTTTCTTGCTCTATTTACCAGAACGAAAATGCCGCCTGACAGATATTTTAGACTGTTTGAGGAGATCAAAGATTGTACCAGGCGACAACTAACACACAACAGCATGGCTGTCTGCTCTGTTTTCAACCTGGTATCTGTGCCAGCTTTAGTATACAGATGATTTCTCGTTTTTTCTTTTCTTCTTCTGCTTCTTGAGGTTCCTCCTTTTTGTTTCATGTTTTACAACTCCCTTCGTTATTCCTCCTCTGTCTCTGTCTTCTGTCTCATTCTCTCTCGCACATAAACACGCAGGTGGCTTGGCATGTCTTCTTTAACCCCGCCCATGAGACGTGACAGCACCTGTGATCAGAGGTCTGACTTGGTATGGCATAAGCAGATGTAGTGTCAGCATGGGAGCCAGCTGCTGTGCATATGTGTGAATATTACATGAACCCACTGGATATGAAACTGTATATAAGCAGCAAAGAATGAATGCATTTTCTGTTGTGTGTATATTTTTTTTTTCTGGCAGAGCTGCAGTAGTTCTGCTGCTCCTGTAGCCCCTGTGTAGTACTGGGGGTCCTGGCCCTGATAGACCCCCATTGTCAGGGTTGTGACCGGGAGTGTATCCCTGCCAAAAACCTGTCTGCCTGCGATATAAATTCAAATGGGGGAGCCTGGCTCAGTGCATTCCCGACAGACACACATGGCATTTAAAAAAAAAAGAAGCCATTTGCTCAAAATACACCTTTGCAGACCTGTATTAGCATGTTATGTAGGGAACTTGTTGCCCTTATAATGGAAAAACCACATTATTTAGTTATTCAAACTGTTTTGTTTTCTGCTGTGCCAGTTTTGATCATTCTCTAAATTGAGAAAGAAAAGCTATTTTTCTAACATAGCTCCAAAGTTTGTCTTCTGTGTAACTGGGTCGAATCAGGCATGCAGGTTTAGTATTACTTTAAGAGTTGATCTGAAAAATGATTTTCTCCTGGAATAGCCTGTAGTCAGATCCACAGAAAGCACAGAGAGACTCTCCTGTAATGGTAATGTTTCAAGGTGGGCTTTGTCCTCTCTTGTCCTCTCTAGTCTTTGGGAGATACGCTCGAGGCTTTACTCCTTTTTTGATCGTTACATTCCATTACATGACAAGGTTACCTAAATGTTCCCCATAAGGAAAACTACCGTACAACCGATTATTCAGGTAGTATTTGAGACTGACTTGTAAGAGGTGACATTAATTCAAGGCTACAGGGAGGTATATTTGATGTCATCTACTGAGTCTGCCAAGTGACGGAGAATGCCATGTTGGGCCTTGTTTCAACTAGCTAGTCAGTCATTCAAACAGTCAGTCAGGAAGTAGCTTCAGCACAGTTTGAGTGCCAGTGAATGGTCTGGCTGCACTGATTCTCATACTGGTATATATATATATATATATATATATATATATATATATATAGAGAGAGAGAGAGAAAAACAAATTTTGTTAAATTTGTTAAAACTTCTTCAAACCAACTATTATCTTGCCTGGCATCAAGCCCAGAATGCAGTAATGGTGCAGGGGGGAACCGGTTGTCAGGGAAATCTTGTTTTAGTGGAGCCATAGACAAATATAAGCTAGCAGCTTGCACTCTTATTTATTCATAGTTGTAATTTAAATAGTTGAAGTCATATTTAAAAAAAAATGCCCAATGGGTTAATTATCTCAGACTAAAACACATGCTGTATATTTGGACATTTTTACATGGGGTTCAATGGAGAGTGACTTATGGAGGTCATTTGGGGAACTGCAGAATTTGGCACTTTTGCACTGCGTGTGAGCAGACTGAATGTACAGCTAGTATGATGGGACTTTGAATGTTTTAATATATTTTTTAGGAAGATATAATACACATAAATTGGTGCTATAGAAGTCAGGCAGTACAGACCATTAGTTAGCTGTGTGTGGCTTTGAAATAGTTTGAGTGAAGTTTAATGAAATTACTTTACAGCCGTTCATTGAAAGCAGACCTGCTTTACTGCAGGATGCAAATTTGCCATTTGTGGCTTGAGGTGCCTGTTGTTGTTGTTGTTTCCAGAAACTGGTAACACACAGGTAGGTAGACGGGAAGTAGGATGCTGAAATGTCCAGCTAATGGCAGGCTTTATACCCACAGTCTACATCCGGTGAGTCAGAACAAGTCAGTAAGTGAAGCTTTGTGTTAGTGTGTGGGTCTGTTTGTGTGGGTGTGTGGGACTGTAGCTTTCTGGGAGGCGAGGCGTTGCTGACAGTTGTGTATTGCAAAGAGCTGTGTACAGTAGCTGATAAAGTAGCCCAGTTAATCAGGTAAATAGGCCTGTAATGAAGTGTGTTTGTCTGACGGTGTGCCATCCCAGCGCCAAGCAATCCCACTGAGACTCTCCTCTTTCTGCCTTTCTGCTGCATCTCTACACACACTTTCCAAAAATACACAATCAAACTCAGCCGGCAACACACACACACACACACCAGTCCACTGGAGACAGATTGGATTGTGTCTAATGCATATTGCGTTTTCCCTGACAAGATGCCACCGCCCACATACAGTAAGTGCCTGTGTTTTCCCTACTGTCAGTGGAGAAGAGTAGTGATGGCTCCAGGCCTGAGCTGATGACTGGAAGTTTGTCCACCGCAGATCGGGTGATAAAATCACTCCTTGTGGCGCTGAGACTTCCTCTCTCTTTATGTTTTTTTTCCCCTGGAGGCAATGCACTACTTAAAGTACATGTCATCTTATCACACTGGCATCATTCATTTAATGTAAGCTTTAATTTGAAGACACATAAATCAAAAGGATGACTGATTCTAAGAATTTTGGATGAAATTGCACAAGCTCCTCTTTTTTTTTTGCATGTGATTACATACCAGCATAAACGTCTTAATCACATCAATCACACTGGTCCACCTGAAGACTGAAACACCAGCACACACACACACACACACACACACACAATTGCAATTACCTGCTCATTTTGCTCAATGTTCACTCAGAGTGGCAGTGAAATAATAGGTTGCCACATGGCTTTTACAGTTTAATCACAGGTAGTAATTGCAGAACAGAGATTGGGTGACACTGATATTCGATGCCTTCATACATGCCATTTGCATTGATGTGACATGCAGTAATTTCTCAGTAAAAGGCTCTTTTTTTCTATTTTCTAATTATATTTTGTGACAGAAATAATGTTCTGTACTTGTTGTGTTGTTCAGAGTATTTAACCACTTCGGCGAACTCTTGACAAATCGTCCCACACATTGCTCACAGTTCTGGATCATTGCGTGATGTTTAGTGTTTGAAACATATGACAGCATTGTGGGATTAAGGTAGTTCCAAACGGTTGGGATCCCCCTCTGCACCATCGCTCACATTGATAAGCTGTTAATATTTTTTTTTTTTAAATCCATTTGTATTCAAATGAGCTTGGTTCCTCATATTCGGTAACTGCTGGCTCCTGTGATGTGAGAGTGGCCTAATTTAAATGTCTAAAACGTCTTTTTCACCCTCAGAGGGAAAAAAAAACTTGATCTTTCCCTATAGGAGGTCTGGTATAATTGTAAAGCTGCCTTTTTCTGATTCATTTCTTGTGGTCAGGTAGCAATTACTGCCAGAAATGATCCTGATTCCACAAGTCAATCCAGACCTATACATGTACATGTGCAGTATTTTGTAAGTAGTCTGACTAATATATATCTATTTGTCTTTTATTGTTTTGTTATTCTTTGTACTGTCAGTGATGTATTTATATTTTTTAAGACATCTATCGAGAAACAAATGCAAACAATGAGCTAAAACTTGGTGTTTTTAGGAATAAATAAGTGTATTTAGTGTAGTATTTAGTATTAAGTATATTTTTCTAAATTGCTGGAAGTTATGCAGTTTGTACATAGATGGTTTATGCATCAATGCATAATCAATGCATCCAAGTATTTTAAAACACACTTTTCATTGCACACTTGTGACTGTAAGTGACAAACTTCCTGGTGCGCCAGGTTACTTTTACTTTACCAAACTCCAAATAATGTTGTTTATCCAGTCCATCATAACAATGACAGTAGATTTTTTAAGGTACATACCTGTGCACCTTCCTGGGGATGGGAGAATATGTGTAAACATAAGTGTACCATCCCTAAAAGACAGAATTTGTACGTTTCAGAATTGAACTCAGTTTGCCTATTCTGTGTTTAATGTATAAACACGGAATGTTTTGCCATTTGTTGTGTCTCCTGACTTTTAAATCTGCTTCAGTTAACTTAAAGTAAACTGCTGACAGAGTTTGAGAGCTAGCGATGGTTTTATGGTCGTTTAAAAAAAGAAATGTTTGTTGCTCCATCTCCAAGGTGAATTTTCTGTTTGCTGGTAGGCAGGTATGGTATAGTAGTCCATCCAGCGTCTGACAATTTGGATGAAAGAATTCTTGACGAATGTTCAAGGTTTGACAATTGTGCAGCTGTCTACGCTAAACAGTGCCTCAACTTTTTTCAGCAGTTTGTCTTTGTTTTGAGTTTGGCATATGTAGAAAGCCATAATTACACAGAGAGATCGAATGAGAACAATTACAGCCATCCAGACTCTTTACCAGTGTTATAAAGATATCCACAGAGGGAGTGTAAGGGAGCCATTAGAAACCCAGGAGTTTAGCACTATGGACCGCCCTCAGCTTTGCCACTCGAAGTAAAAACAGCTTCAAATTCCTGCTGTTCTCCTGTAAAACAGCCATAGAACAGGAAATGTTCATCTTTGAGCGTCAGTAAAATAAATCCATCACATTTTTTTACCCTTCCCTTTCTCTGCCGCTGTACAGTAACTCCCCTTCACCTTCCTCCCCTCTTCGCACCTATAACAGGTGATAAGCACCTTTGCTGGGGCATTTATCTCAGCAGACAGAGAAAATGACACTTCAAGGTCTGCCCTGGCCGATAGAGGGGAGGGTGGGGTGTAAAATGGAGGACGGTAAAAACAAGGAAAATGGAGAAAATGAGGTGCATAACAGCAAATTTACAACAGTGACAGATGAGAATAAAGACATGGTTTAGCTATCAGCTTTGCAAAACAAGGCACTGCATTTATTTTTATTGCTCTCCCTGACAGCCAAATGTGTTGTTTTTTATATAGCTACATCTGCATCGTAACATTGTTTAATGTAATTTTAAATGAACAGACTTAACAGGCTGTATATCCTGGATTCTTCTCTCTTATTTAAAATTTTTCTATCTGAGGTCGTGCCTCACATCCACAAAGCCCACAGCACAGGCTCACCGGCTCTGGATGTGGTAACTGATTCGCATCATTTAGCACATGATGCCTGTGTGATGCCTCTGTAGTGCACTGCAGGTGGTAGATTTGAAGCATCAGCAGCGGTTGCACCTGCAGTTCATCACTACGTATAACATTACTACAGCACATCTCATCACAGTCAATTTAGGTTGATAATGAACTGATGTATTATATGTCCAGGATAGCTATGAGACAATTCATATTTATTCACCACGTGTTTATGTATGTGTGTGTATGTCACAAGATAAAACAACAGGATATGTTTGTTTTTCTTCTGGCGTGTAACTAACAAGCATACAGTGTGATTGACATTCCCATATGCAGGAAAAGAACCCCCACCATAAAATATTGAGAATGAATGTGTGGTAGATTTGGGGAAGGAAAATACTTTCAAGTGCTTATGTCTTGCAAAGTGTCAGCAATCCCTGACACCACAGACCGAGTAAGTTTAGAATAGATGTGTCAAGGTGTGTCTGACACACTGCATGAATTTTTTAGTACATACGGAGCCTTTGAATACCATAGGTTCATGTCAGTTCATACATATTCAATCCTTCCTGTGGATACAAAGAGAGTTTACAATAGCCTCAAAATGGCCTCCGAGGCATGTAAGTGGATGTGTTGCCATTTTAAGTTTTTTTTTTTTTTTTTCTTTCTCTCTGATGTGACTGCAATTTCTTTTCATTTAGCTGTATGGTCCGTAACTGCACATATACATATCTAAGCCTAACTGCTGGGTTTTCATGTGGCTGCGTTCAAGCTGTTTTGCAGTTTTGCAGCCTAGGGAAGCATGCTAAATTAATCCTTTTTCAGCTGAAGCTGCTTGTATTGTGCCGGGTGTAGAAAAAATGCCTGGGCCTGCGTTTTTTTTGGAATATTTTTCAGTCCCAACGATGACATCTTTTTAGTCTTTGTCTCAGCTTTGTTCAATTTGTCTTTTTACACTTATCTTCTTGCCGATGTTGAATAATCGTTAGATTGAGCAGAATAATGGGCTTGGGATCTATTGCATTATCGAGCCTGTCACGTGTTTTTTCAGGCTGAGGTCTGTGGTTCTGCTGTAGGCATAAGACGGGTTTTTTTTTTTTTCTTCTCCCCACCCTTCAATGGGCTCATCCTAATTTCACCATCCTTTTATTCGCTGCCTTTCCTTTTGCTGAAATGATGGTTTTGCAGAGAGAAGGTCCTAAGTGATTGGAGGTCATGTAGATTGAATTTTAATTCCTGCTGTTCCAGCTGTGGTAATTTCCCCACACATGCTGGAAGAAATGAAGTGAAATGTCCTCTCTTCTCTTCTCCTGCTGAGGAGATTTGAGTCGCCTGCCATTAAAAAAATGGTGTTTCCTGCCTGCGGCGCCAGAAGACAGACTCACGGCGAGATGACAGTCGGCCCTACTGCGCTGGAACACAATGCCAGTAGGGCCGGACGCAAATCAGCTGCACAGATTCGTACAGCGAATGGAAGAAGGAAGAACTCGTTGAGGTAGTAGTGGATAGATGGAGAGGGGGGGGGGGCAATGTACAGACTGTTGACTGAATTGTTGAAAATGCCAAAGATGCAGCAGCAGAGAGACAGAGATTTGTTTGACAATGTTTACCCGGGAGCAGAACAGATCCTCCTGCACTTTAAAAACGATCTGTTCGTTTCAGTTTTTTCACTGCTTGGAACGTTATGCTGTTGCTCCCTAATCCCCATTTGTAATTAAATGTGTGCTTAGGAACTGTGCTGGGTTATGTAAACCCAACACTCTCATTGTGGCTCACTAGGCAGAATAGGAAGGATGTGACTACACCATTTCCATCTTCCTCTTCTGTATCTCGTGTCTCATTTCATTTACTGTCTTTTTTTTTTTTTGCTTTCTCTACAACACACACACGCACGCAACTGTCTTCCTCTTGTGTGGTTTTCCCACTCTCTCTCTCCCACACACACACAGAAAGAGAGAGAGCGAACACACAGAGGAAATCAAGCCTTCAGTGTTCGGCCATCTGAGAAATTGACAAGTCTCCAAACCTCTCCCGGCAGCAGGGTGGATGGATCCCAGAGGGGCCAACTGATTTTTAGGATAAAAAAGTAAAGAGATAAGAGGATACACTGTACTCCTTTGCTGGTGATAGCACTCTGCACTCTTGGGCTTGTAACTGAGACTGCATGTTAAACAAAATGCTTTGAATTTGCATTTTCTAAATTTATTTTAACACAGCATAATACTCAAGGAGTGCGGCTGCCATGTTTACTTTAATGTCAGTCAGTTTAATTTATTCTTGCTCTCTCTTCCTCACTTATTTATTCTTTCACTTTACCTTTCTTCTTCTTTTCACCCTCCTCATCTCCACTTTGCTGGTGTCAGTGTCAGCAGTATAGCAGCTGTCTGTCTATGACTCTGCTGCCCCCTGATGGCTTGTGTGTACGTGCAGGTGTGCTTGCAGCATATTTGTATTTTATGGTTTTTCTTTGTAGTGTGGATAGAGCTCCAATTCTTAAAAGTTTATAAGGTGAAGTTTCTAAACAAACACCTCCTGCTGTGTCAGGATGAACATCAGGCAGCTGCAGAGGAGGCTTTTCTTTCTTTCTTTCTTTCTCTGGAGTCCTATGAAGGTAGCTGGTGCACGTATAATTTGCACACTGAGTGGTTTAAACACTAGGAAGGAGACAGAGCTCGGTGTACCAGAAGTTTGTGAGTTTAGTTTTTTTGTTTATTTATTAGTTATTCTGGTCAGGCTTTAAACACACAGCAAAACTAAGCAGTTTTTCTGATTATAGTGCTGATTTGCAGAATTTAAAATAGATGATACCATGTCTTTGAAATGTCAATTAAAATGAGAAGAAGTCACAGTTCTTACATCCCTTACCTTTAATCACATCAGTCATGTAGGGAATTGTTTCAGCTTAGATCTTTACGTTCTTCCTTATTCGACGCGTCCAAATGCATTCGGCATGTCCCTGCTTAATGCAACACAACGGCACGCACAGGAAAACACCAACCATAAATCAAACCTACTTTATCAGCAAATTCCCCCAGCAGAGGATCACAACAGCCCATAGCAGTTTTCAGAAATCATGATCCTATTTTCAGTGTTTGTTGCCAGATTGTAACAGTGCAGTCTGTACAATCAGCAGGGAGCGCCGACCCTACTGTTGTTCTTCTAATAACTGATGTCTCCTCTGGTTTTACACTGTTTAAGTTTGTCCTCTCTGACTTAAAAGTTTACACATTGTTTCCTATATGTGTGTGAGCTTGTTTCTTTGTTACACAGTGTAGGTCCTATATGTGTTTTACTCCCATACATCATCACAAACATGTCATCAATCATAGCTTCAACATCCTTTAGGTCAAATATAGCTGCTTGGCTTTGAATAATCCATCTTACAGTGGCATAAACTACCAGGGAGACTGTAGAGCAACACCATTCTGTGACTTATATCACCAGCGGATTTAAGCAAAAAAAACAACATGGGAATGATTCAGTCACTGTGATGTTCCTGCCCTAGAACACAGCAAGAATAATGATTCTAAAGGATGTCCTCTATTTAAAAAAAAAAACAGATATTTAATGTGCAGACGCTTGTTGCGGATAGCAGTGTTATCTGTCACATGCTGATAAAGCCCTACAGATTTACCTCATCCCTGTTTTAAAGCCTATTCAATATGTCTGATGCACAAAACCGCTTACTGTTCCATATTGACTCTACACTGGCCCTCATGATTTTTGATATCCCAATAGATTCATCTCAGCCTGCTAAGGTTGAGCATGTCGGAATATTTGATAATCCCTGCGAGTGTACTGACCTCATCCTGAATTCTGGCTGTCTGTAGAGGATGTAATTCTTCAAAGTGCTTAGTGTGTACTATATCCTACAACTGGAGACTCAGCATTGTGGTTTAGTTGAAGGGTTTTTATGTATAGTGACAAGTTCTTACTTCCTCCAGACTTTCTTAAAGCATGATATTTTATGTATGTGTAAAATTAAATTGTATTCGGTGGGTTGCTGCTAACAGCATGGATGCCCGTAAATGTAATTATTGTACTTTTTCCACTTGGTGCTTTCAGTTGTGGTCCAGGTGGTCGAGCAGGTGGTCCACTTCAGTGATGGTGTGTGCAAATAGCTGACTGTGAAGCACTGTAGAGCTCTTTGAGTACCACTCGGGTAAAACAGTGTATAAATGCAGACCATTAAGAGCTTTTTTGAAAGCTAGCTACTGTGTTAACAACATGATCATTTGCAGTCAGTGTAAAAAAGGCTTATTTGGTAGTTTTTCCAACCCCAAGAGGCAAAAAAAAAAAAAAAAAACACAAAATATCACTGTGCCAAGGGAAATGTAAATGTTGACATTGAAACAACCGCTAAATGTTATTAAAGTCAGCATAAGGTCACTGGAAGTAATCAGTGACACAAAGCTGCTTCAGCTGAACTCCTCAGTGATATTTTAAGGTCATTTTGTGTTTTGAGGGCATATAAATAGTGGCTATCATGCTGCCGGGCATATTTAGAGTAAATGTAAGCACTGATGTCCCTGTACTTAAATTTAGAACTTAACTGTAACACCAGTCTGTGCATTGCTCTGTGTTTTTCACAGGGGGATTGGATTATTTGAATAGCATGTGCCTTTAAAAGTGGACCTTCAAGTGTTCTCTGTTGGGATGTATTCGGCCGTTTTGATGGTCTTGTGTTGTAGCAGCACTTTTTGTGTGTGTTCCCAGAGTGAATCACGTGGTGAGGATTATTGTGGATAACGTCCACAGCCAAGAGCCTCTACTTCCGAGCGAAGGCATTTTCTCTTGCCTTAGTATGTATACACACAGCCCACAAGCGCACACGTCAACACTCTGCACTGCGTGCACACTAAAGGAGACTAATACACACTTAGTGCTCGTATGATTTTTTTTTATCAGTGTCCTTATCCTTGCTGTCAGGATGGGGATGTGATTTTTGAACTTTAAAGACTGTTGACAGCAGACACTGAAGTATGTGTGTGTGTGTGTTTGTGTGTGTGTGTGTGTGTGTGTGTGTGTGGAGAAGGGTTGACAGGCATTCACATGAAATGCCACAATGACAGTCAAGGCCCTTGTTGGTTTGTTTATCAAGACAAAGACTTGTCAGTCAGTTAGAGGAAGAAAAGATTAGATAATCCTACACGGTTACAGCACAAGGCAAGTAAATAGGAACAGTGGGAGAGGGAAAATGTAGTGAAAGAAAATAGGCCTAAAGTGTGTATGTGTGTGTGCACTGAAGAGATTTGACTAGCTTACTCCCCTCTCTCTATACCCTGAATATTTGTGAAGCTTCTCACTTAATAGCTTTCCTCCTCCATATTCTGCTTCACTTGGACTGCTAATTATGTAAAGTGTGGGGCTCACTGGAAAACACATACACACATGCAAACACACACAAGACTGACAAGTAGCAGCTTAATTACCATCTGAAATGACATCCTCATTGCTGGTGATATCTCTCTTAAAATACCAAATTACAGACATACTGTAGCTGCACTGTGCCAATGGGGCTGCATGTGTAGATTTATGTATTCAGGTTTAAACACATGTACACACACTGGGGCTTGGTGGAGTGCAGTCACCTGCAGTATCTGGCTGATGCGCGTTATTAGCTTTACAGTGGGTATGAATGACTGTGATCACAGCAGCAGCTTGGCTTTGTGCACAAGCTCTGTGTTTGCTCCTTTACAAATGTTAAGTGATGTTTGGTTCAGCTGCTTTCTTGTTCAACTCTAGCTCCACCATTGCTATGAGAGCTACGATTAAGCTTCGCACAGTGACAGAACATTCTCTGAATAGCTGTTATACCTCCTGAAAACAACCAGCTGGAACCTTGGAAGACTTAAAGAGCAAAATGATCATCAGTAATGAAATTGCTCTCTCTCTCGCTCTCTCTTGAGTTAGTACAACATAGTGACGTGTCATCCACATAGAAAAAGAAAGGGACAACAGCATGTGCCTGTGATATCATTCAAATAAATAATTTAAACATTTGATGAGAGGGGCTGTAAGCTTCCTACATCTGTTTGAACACTGACATATAATAGAAGTAAAAAGTTCAGTGCAGCCGAGGCAGGTTGGTATGTCACTTTGAATTTTTCTTGGAAGAACAGGGAGATGTCCTCAGTACTGCAGAGCTGTAGGCAGGCCACAAGATAGGAGCCTGGAAAAGAAAAAAGAGGACACTGCTGAGGGGAATAAATAGTCAATGACCAGCAGCTGTAGCTCCTGTATGTGTGTCTTCTTATTTTATCTAAAATCATGTTTTTTTAAATATAATAATCACTAATAAATTAATCATTTTGCTGGCCAAACATCTGATCTTTTACTTTTGCTCAAGTAAAATGTGCAGTCTTAATTGCAGTTAAATATACCGTATTTGACGAGTAGTGAGAGACAGAGAATGTCTGTGAGTCAATCACTCCCAGTCAGTTGTTTTGGGATTTTGAACTTTATGAGATTTCTCTCTCTTTATTTTTTGAACCTCCCCTCAGTAGTTCTAAATTAAGCAGGTGGACATCTTCAAAATAAACCCAGCCTATCCTTAGCTTCTACCTCTCAAAGCAGCAAAAGACGTGCGATGGGAATAAAAATACCTGAACTTCAGTCAACTAAAAACTTTACTTTCCTTTTGAAGACATCAAAAAGCCATTTAAGTACAACACAGCAGATCCCAGCTGAGACTGATCGATGCCAGTCAGTCGTGATGGAAAGTACTTTGCAGTAAAACAGGAAACTGTGCACAAAAAAAGACCTAAAATGTTTTCTCTTATTAAATAAGCAGTTTCCTCCTCCTGTCCTCATTGCATATATGGACATTCAAATCCTCCAGTCAGGACCGGGTTCACCATCATGGCCGGGGAAATAAATGACTATATGTGTTATTTAATTTATTTGTGTGTATTTAGGTGTATTCCACTAGTACTCTCCATGCCTACGTTGCAGGATCACTGTAGTGTGTTTCTGCCACCTGTAAGCTTTTGCTAGGGCCATAAACAGCTTGGCATATCCTTGAAGTCTGCTTAAACTCCACAGTGGACACCACAGTTTGCTTCATGGTGTACTTCTCACATTCCTTTCTTATCAGTTTGAGTGTGTTGAGCAGTAGATTGACTCTCACCGTGTTTGTTTTGATTTTTGTTCTAGCCTGGGAGCTGGCTCACAAATCAATATGTGGCTCTGTCACTTAGGGGATCTGTCTGTGGACGGGCTTATGGTGCATGCATGTGTGTATGTGTGACCGCACTCTTTATGTTCGTACACTTGAGAGCAAAAAGGAGACACAAAGACAGGAAAATTGAGTAGAACAATGGTGAGCCAAGGTTTCATTATCCTCCAGGCTTTTGTACCCACACTGTCGACAGCTTGTTCATGGAATGGATTTTACAACAGCCCTGAAAGCAACACAGACAAATGTGGGATTTTTTTTTTAGCCCTGCACTGCTTGGTGAAATGAATGGTGATTTCACACTGCTTATATGTGAATTTTGCAAC
Organism: Parambassis ranga; assembly: GCF_900634625.1. Classification (NCBI taxonomy): domain Eukaryota; kingdom Metazoa; phylum Chordata; class Actinopteri; family Ambassidae; genus Parambassis; species Parambassis ranga. The sequence continues at coordinate 9,141,930 of NC_041043.1, forward strand.
ATATCACATGGAAGCAAAATCCAATATTACTTATAATGCCTTGAGTTTTTGCATAAATAAACATTCTTCTCTGCAAAATCGGCCTTCAAATAGAGCTTTCATCTGTCGTATGTATGTGTCAGGCAACATTTCATTATTTACATGTACAACCCGTCTGTACTATGTGATGCTGCGAAACTTATCACCTTCAGCCACGGCGTTTCCCTAGACGCAGCCAAATGGTGGTGCATTTCTGAGGCCACGGGGCGATTTTCCTTCTTTTAAAAGCTGAGGTGTCAAAACAGGTATTTCATGGTTGGATACCCTTTTTAATCTGTCTTCTTCTCCCCAAGAGGTTTCCAGTGTGCTGACAGTCTTCCTCCTTCTTCCTCTCACTCACTCTGGATCTCTCCTGCCTAGTCATAGTCTCAGCAGCCTTCAGACCTCCATGATATATTTAGTCTTTTTGTCTCTATATAATTTGGTTTATTGTATGTATTTCTCTCAATTTACATTTTCGAAACAATACCTTGTGATTAGGCACCCAGCAACATATAGGAAGAGGAGTTGCCAGTATCCTTCCAACACTGTCTGTCACTCACTGGATGGTGATGAATAAAGCATGTGGAGCACATGTACATGTTTTTATGTTTCTCATTGACAAGATTTAAGAGACAAGCATGCAGCCATGTTGGAATTTGATTGTTAGTTTATTTCTCCACATGTATGTTTTTGCATTCGTGGCACACACTTTGTTTTGTCTTATCAGAAGTAGCATAAACAGTGCTGTCAGAGAAAGGTGAAGCATAAGCAACATAATGCCATATTGTCTTGCGTTATGACAGTATCTCTATTTTGAGCACGTACACAGACAAATGGAAGTTTTTTGGGGTTTTGTTGCTTTTTAGTTTGTACAGAAAAAAGTATAGAAAGTGTTTATGTAATATTGATGGCAAACTTTGTCTCTTTATCTTCTCACAGAGGCGTCCATCCTGTCTTTCGATGGTAGCATGTACATGAAGGTGGTGATACCTAATGTCATGCACACCGAAGCTGAGGACGTCTCCCTGCGCTTCATGTCCCAGCGGGCGTTTGGCCTGTTAATGGCCGCTACATCCCGTGAATCAGCAGACACTCTGCGGCTCGAGCTGGACAGCGGAAGGGTCAAGCTGACGGTCAACCTAGGTATCGTATAAGCCGTCACTGTTGGCTCGCCTCCTTTCAAGTTCAGGGGGTGGTCTTATTTTATTTTTTTATTTTTTTTCGTGTGTGTTTTTGTACATTTTTTTTTTTTATGGTCCAGATCTTATATATATCGAAATACCTAACACATACTAAACCAGTTTGTCTATTTTGTTGTTGCATGATTTGTATTTGAATTGCCTGGACTGTAAGTTTTTTCTGCCTTGATGCCTAGATGTCTTTGTAGATTTTAGTGCCCATCAATCTAACTCTTAACACAGTTATCCATGCTCTGCAGCGCATCTTTGGAACAGATCATTATAGTCATGCTCATTGTTGTTTACATAGATAATAGATTCTTCCAAAGGGCACAACATTTCACTTTTTCAATCATTTCAATAGATGGCACTTCCGAACACATGCATTAATTCAAAAAAAGCAACATTTCAGACTAATGTCTGCCATCTATTCAGAGCTGCAGGTGGGCGTTTCTACATTTTAGTGCTGCACTGATAGAATGCATTATTTTTTTTTCCTGTGGTCTATATTTATTTCTTTATTTTTTACCTATTTTCTTTCCCTCATGATAGCGGGTTCATGTTTCTCTGTCCATTAGTAACCCTTGGTCTATAGCTGGCATCTCCCATGCCTTGTTCAAAGATGGCACTCACCCCTTCAAAGGCCCAGAGCCTGCGGCCCGTCTGGCAAACAGCCCGATGCCACAGCACACAGCGTGCCTGCAGATGGTGGCATGAGTGGTACATTTAAGTAGAGAGCAGGCATTTAATACCAGCGAGGCTAGAGTACATACTCTCAACAGTAATCTTATGGGTACACACCTCAGAACACAATGTACCCTTTTTTTTAACTATTGAACTGCTAACCCATTTCACAGATGCTAAAAATATGGACTCCATCCATATTTCTTGCAATGTGTAAATACATTTCAAATCATAACCCATTTTCTTTAGGAGGTTTTAGCCCTTCTGTACGGTGTTAGTGCTGTGTGGCACGCGGCTGTTTGCTCCCACTTTTCTGTTGCGGTTGACGGCACATGAAGAGCTTGGTCACATGGATTTCAACCTGCACCTGAACAAACACAGGTTCCGAACTCTACCTTAGTTGAAGCTTTTGATTAGAGAAAAGTCTTCCGCCTTCTGATGTGATTAAACAAATGTCAGCTTTACGACATGCAGTGGGCTACTAGTACTAGTGTTTCAGCTCCAGGTGCTGGGTTGCAAAATCGATGTGGCCATTGAATTGCAAGCGACCATTTTGAAATCAAACATGAAGCCATAATGTTCTAACCAAAAAAAAAAGTTTAATCAGTACAGTAATATTGACCAGGATTGGGACAATATTATTTGATACATTTATAGTGATTAAAGGATTTGGACTGGATTAGTTTGGATTTCCAATAATATTGACCATTAGTAGCCAAGTAGGCTAAAATGGCCGCCTGTGTCATGTGACCGTCCCCGGAAGGTGGCTTTTCTTGCTCTTGGATGTCTGCAGCTGTAACCTTGAAGGATGCGATTTCATCTGTCACTTATTCTCCCCTCCCCATCTAGACTGTGTCAGGATAAACTGTAACACCAGTAAGTCAACATTCTTCTTCTGCAGCCTTCTTCCTTCAATCAATGTTTGATTATAGCCTGTGTGCAAGATGTAGGGGCAGGGAAGTGTTCATGCAGGGGACTGATAAGAGGATTTCTCAGATAAGAGGGGAGGGGGGAAGTAATAGCCAGAGATCAAAGTTATGCAAATCTGACTTAATGTACTCTATATATTTTAAATGGCCCATTTTTAAAATGAATTCAGGCAACTAGTACTAAATCTTTTTCCTGTGTGCCTATAGCTACTCACAGAATATTTGCACTTTCTGGCTCTTTTGTTTGCTCAGTTACACTTTAATATAATGCAGTGTTTCTTACTTGCCTTGTTTTCTATGTATTCCTTATTCTAACACATGCTACAGTAGATAAGTCTATAGAGTAATACACAGATGAAGACATGCTCTTACTCATGAAGAGGACTCTTAGTTGATATTACATTTAAATAGCTAATAACCTGGTAGAGAAACAGTAGGGAGAGTTCAGGTATGTGTAGGTGTATGCTAATTTCTCCCACATTGTTGATGCATGTGTATAGTGATTTTGTTGATTTCTACTAACTAAAGGCAAATGTATATAGATATCATGTTTCAAAGTTTAAATTTTAAAAAAGGCCCATGCATGGTCCCACTCACAGATGTGACCTGATTAAATGAATCCATTCTAAAACAAAGACCCAAAAAATAGCTTAATACTTGCATAGGTGAAATAAACATTCCTTGTCATAGGACTAGTGGCCTGATTAAAATCATGGTTTCCACTATTCTAACCAACCCACAACGACACTGTTGTTTGCCTGAATAAAGTCCTTAAGGACTTTTAATAAACTCAGTGGGGTTGGCTTGCCCTCTAGTGGCTGAATCCATAAATTACCTAACCTTAAAATATCCCCACCCACCTACCTATCATACCTCATAAAACGTCACAATAATCCTAAACACTGTGAGCATCTATTTAATCCATTTAATTACACAGAAATTTAAAAACCTTGGTGAAAATGTAGTCAATGTAATTTTTTTTTTTTTAATAGAGGATACGTAAGAAAAGAAAAAAGCTCTTGTTTTGAGTCCTCCAATGAGTAACAGCAAATAATCGGTTTAGCCTTTCTGCTGGTATGAACTTGAATAATAAGTAAGTTTGTAATCCGAACACCAGTTGAAGATTAGATCGTCTTTTTATGTCTAATTAAACTTGGAAATGTTTGTTTTTTTGTCTAAAAAAAACAACAACAACAAAAAAACAAAGATTTGGTTTGTGCTGCTGCCTCCCCCTCTCCCTTCACTAACTAACCCTCATCTTCAGGCAAGGGCCCTGAGGTTCTTTATGCCGGACAAAAGCTCAACGACAATGAGTGGCACTCGGTACGAGTGATCCGCCGCGGTAAAAACCTCAAACTCCTGGTGGATGAGGACATGGCTGAAGGTATTGTGTATATTCCTTCTTTTGATATGCATGTTTATGTAATTTGTGGTAAATATGTGTTCTGGATTTAATTTCACAAGCATTTTCCTCAAAACATGATGCAGTGTATGAGAGTTATTCCATTTGTTCCATTTTATTGATGTGTAAAGTCTTTATTCCTTTGCTTCATTGACTTGCATAATGCGAGCAGCATGTCAGCATGGCTGAAAGTGTAACTACATTGTTGGATGCCTCCTCCTGTTCACCACCTCATTTATTGGCTCTTCTCTTCATCTCTTCCCTCCTCACAGGTCTGATGGCGGGCGACCACACCCGCCTGGAGTTCAACAATGTGGAGACAGGCATCTTGACGGAGAGGCGCTTTGTTTCATCCTCTCCCTCATCATTCATTGGGCATCTTCAGGTAAGAAGATCAATACATTACTTTACAGATTTTACCATTAAACTTGTGTTCTAAATTGTTGGTCAACAAATCCAGATGGCTAATTCGCAGCAGGTGTGTGAATGTGAGAAGTGGCTATAAAAATGTATTCTTATATTAAAATAATAAATAAATAAAGTGTACACATCACTTTTTTATAAAACATAAATTACAATATTTGCCCTTGACAAAGTTTTGTTTTTTCATCTTTGAATGACTCTCTCCCCAGAGCCTCAAGTTCAATGGTATGCAGTACATCGACATGTGCAAAAATGGCGACATTGACTTCTGCGAGCTCAACGCCCGATTCGGCATGAGCTTCATCATCGCTGATCCTGTGACCTTTAAAACTAAGGGCAGCTACCTGGGCTTAGCCACTCTGCAGGCCTACACCACGATGCACCTCTTCTTTCAGTTCAAAACAACCTCACCCGATGGCTTTATTATCTTCAACAGTGGAGACGGGAACGACTTCATCGCCGTGGAGCTGGTGAAAGGGTGAGCGGAACGGAGATGTTGCTAACATGTTGATGTTTTATTCAGCAGCTGGAGTGCAGAGATGATTAATGCATGTAAAATAGCAGTGCTGATCTGCCTGGTTTCTTAAGGCATTATAAATTTAACAGTGTTGACCTAACTGTTGATCCCAATTCCCGGTTTCACCTTTTTAGTAGCATAAACGCTGTTGTGTTGTAGAGAAGATTGTTTTCAGTTTCCCTCTGATTAGTGTCAAGCAGCGTGAGGCGTTCGCGAAAGTGTTTCCATTAAAGTTAATCAGTCTTGTAAGATAAAAAAAAAAGTCGTACTGCAACCATACACACACAAAGACACTAACAAACTGTGATGTGTTCATCTGTTGCTTTAGGTTCATCCACTATGTGTTTGACCTGGGGAACGGGCCCAGCCTGTTGAAAGGGAACAGTGACAATCCACTGAATGATAACCAGTGGCATAATGTGGTCATCACACGGGATGCTTCAAACACGCACACACTCAAGGTGGACTCAAAGTCCGTCACACAGAATGTCAATGGAGCTAAGAACCTGGACCTTAAAGGTAACTTTTATTTGCCTTTAGAAATTAAAGCTTGGATTTAAGCCCAGGACAGCACATGTAGCTTTTTCAGTTGAAATAAGCTTTTTTTGCTCCCAGAGATCAATATAAAACGTTAAAGCAACATTTTGTTCTTTAAATCTGGCATACATAAACACCTTCTTTAATTGGACAAAGGCAGCTTAGCTGTTTTTCATGTGTCTTTACACCAAGCAGATTTAAATGGCTGCAGCCGCATGTTCAGCATAGAGACCCAATTACTCTTATCAGTTAACTCTTGTCAAGAGTGTGAATAATAATCACACACCCTCAACTTATTCTCTTCCATCAGGTGACCTATTCATCGGAGGTCTGGGACCCAACATGTATCAGAGCCTCCCCAAGCTGGTGGTTTCTCGGGAGGGCTTTCAGGGCTGTTTGGCCTCGGTTGACCTCAACGGCCGCCTGCCAGACCTCATCAACGACGCCCTTTTCCGCAGCGGGCAGATTGAGCGAGGCTGTGAAGGTACAGACTGCATGTAGCGTATAAGAATCATGACCTGCCGTGTGAGATTTATTAGACTAATTAGAGAGCTTTTCAGTTGGCCTTAAAGCCACTTGCAGGCATTGTTAATCCTCATTTTCTTTTTTCCTCGGCAGGTATTTGTCACATTATAGGATAATGCTTCAAATTTGTCAGTCTGATAATGGCTTGTTAACTTGCATCAATATATTTTAATGATAACTGAGAGGTAAATAAAGAAAAAAGACAAAAAACAGGAAAATGGTTTTAGATGCTTAAACAAGGTACTACCTAGACTTTTTTGCCTGCTTTTTATGTTTTCCAACTTCTTTTTAAGGCAAATTCACTTGTCTATTACAAAATAATAAGCTGCTGTCAGTAAGGTATTTTTTGCAGCAGACCAATCAATTTAATGTATTATGTGAGGTTATTATAATAATTATAATGTTTGACTTAAAATAGTTTTATCTAAAATGAATGGTCTGCAAGGTGTTAAGCCAAACCTATAGATAGAGGCATTTTTAATGTGGTAAAATAAAAAATATATTATTTTTTTATCTGAAAAAGTTCACCCTACTTCCTCTAGAGGGCAGCATGAGATTATAATCAAATAACCCAGCAAACCCCATGGACAAAAAAAATGTACTTTAACATCATGTCTCGTAGTTAAAGGCTCAGTCCCCACTAACAAATCAGCTCCTTTACCGTGTTGACAAAGTGACAAACTTGTGTAGTTTTTGAGACTAACAATGCTGGTCCCTCACTAACCTTTACTCTTGTTTTCCGCTCTACTCTGTTCTGTTTGTTATTTTTCTTTCTGCGCTAACAAAGTTGGTTTCACCAAAGCCGACCTGCAAGGTAGAGGGTTAAAACTCCGCCTCCCGGAGGCCTGCTCTTCTGAAAGTCTGCTGTGTGCAATGCATCGTGGGTGTCACTATGGCGATAATGTCCCTAGGCTGCTGCAGCGGTGACTTGCTCTCTTAGGAGAAGAAAAACAGGAGACAAAAACTAATAGCAGGAAAAACAAGTACTTCAGCAAACAAAACAAAACAACAGAAAAAAATGATTGTTTATTTTACATGCAGATGTAGATGTGTTTAAAAATATGATGAAATCTTGGAGATGTCTTTTTTCTCTCCTGCAAAGCACCAAGCTGAGAAGAAGAAGACGTTTGAGTTCACTGCATATTTAAAGTAAAGAGATCAGGTCTGATAAGTGATGTGGCCGTCTAAATGTGTTGCTAAAAGCAGAAGAGACAGGAAGTTTGTGTTTTGGTTCCTGAATATATAAAACCTACAGTTTGTGACACATTGCAGGCTGACACAAACTGCAGAAAGTGGCTGTCACTGCACATCTAAACACTGTCAGTGTGTTGCTGATGAATTGGGCTTCTCTTATTTCTGTCTCATTTATCATAAAAAACAAATCATATCTGCTGCTTTCCCCCAGATGAGGGTGTTTTTCTTCCTTTAGAGAGCAAACAGTCTCCTGCTGCTACACTTGGAACACAGTGTAATTCTCCATTGCTCTCTCTAACAAATGAGCACCAAAAGTGCACTCATACATATATTAGGTTTGTATTGATGAAATACTTGTATGTCTGGGACGCCTGGTTGACTACCACTGACATACATTACACAGTAAATGCACTTTCAGCTGGCAAACTTGTTCTGTTTTCTACTTCGGATGTCTTCTCTCTTTCTTCACATTGTCTTGCACAAGACAATTGCTCTTAAACAATGTTTACTTGCATTTGTCTGCCATATATTTGGACTGTTTATTTGATTTGACTTTATTTACTTTTGTTTGTTTCCTACACGGTTATTAGAAGAGTTACTGTCAAGGTTTTTTTTCCCCCTACTTGTCTGTCCAGACTCTCTCACAGGGGATTGTTTATCTTGTTATCTATGCTGTGCGCCTGTCCTAATCTGCATTCCCTCTCAGTATTCAAAAGTAAGAGCTATGTGTGGTGTAGAGGAATAGCAAACACACATCCAGTTTGACTTTGAATACCCTCTTCAACTCCTGTCTGACTGAAGTGCATACACAAAGATATGCACTACATCTTCTCAAGTGCTCTCTACGTGTCTTCTCTTCATAAACTCTGTCTGTCTAGTGTAATGTAGTGTTTCGCCGTGTATTCTCACACAGATATCTGTAAAGACAATCATCAGGGCCTCTTTTATGGGTATTATTAAGCGCATTTAGGAGTCATTTGTTAAAAGGGTTTTTCTTTGAATGTCTTGTCTTGCTTGTTCACAGAGGGAATGCAGCGTGCCAAGTTTTACTCTGATAAAACTTTTTTTTTGGAAACACGTTGGAATGATGAAACAAATTGCATGCGAGTCAACCTGCACACAAAAAAAGAAGGAAATTAAGGGATGCTGACAGTGCAATCACATCAGCCTAGTTGGGGTCCAACTCATCTGCGGTAGCTCGTCTTAAATGCAGATTAGAGTACATTGCACATGCTTAAGCAGCAGTTTTTACAGTAATTAACGATGATGATGATTGAAAAGCATGCTGTTGATCCGGTGAAAACCTGCTCTGCTTTGCCAGTGCGATTGCAGCTTTACCCAGCATTAAACAGGATTCCTCAGACATTTTTCAAACGTGTCGTACTCCAGTTTAAGCTTCCTGTGGTGGCACTGTTTGCTCCTTGTTTTTTCCTCTAGGCCTACATGGTGTAAACTTTTCTAGAGTGCATTTCTTCTGCATGGGTCCTGTATTGTTTAGGTTCAAATAATAGTCCTTTCTGTTGCTTGACTTTGCACCTGTTGTATCTTTTTTTCCTTTTTTTTCTTCGCTCCTGCCTACTCCAGGCCCAAGTACAACCTGCCAGGAGGACTCTTGTGCCAACATGGGTGTGTGTATCCAGCAGTGGGAGAATTTCACCTGTGACTGCTCTATGACGTCTTACACGGGGACCCACTGCAATGACCGTGAGTACTGCTGGGATTATAATTTACCTGTATGTTCTTCTCATGTGTATCAAAGCAGCACTCCAAACAAACTTTGGACAACTTGAGCTGTGGTCAGCAGGCACCAAGCAATCTTGATCAATCTATCAATCTCCTTCTAAGAGAAAATATTTATGCATTAATTTATCAAGTTTGATCTCTAAAGACTAAACAAGGCATTATTTTTGCTGCAAAGTTTGCAAAATTTTTTGTACGTAGTCAGCCTCAAGTGGCCATTAAAGGAACTGCAACTTCCAATTGGCTTCATGTCTCAGTGCCATTGAGGAGAATATTTATATTAGCTGCAACTTCATTATAAAACATGAAAGGCCTTATGAGCCTTTGAGCCTGTCAGGCATGTGAAAGTGCAATCATAAGTTGATGAAGTGCTCCTTTAACACATGTATGATCAGTCTGCACACACACCTGCCCAAAACAGCTGGATCACACTTACATTACATAACTTTACATACTAATGTATTCAGTTATGCAGAAAAACTCACATTATTATGATAACATGGAGTCATTCTACACCCATAAACCTGCAAACACACATTTACACACTTTAATTGGCTGCACTCATGGCCCCATGCCATCCTCACACACGGAACACCATATCCTTGGACTCAAGGACTCTGAGGCTGTTTCACTTGTGCTTATTAAGTGTGCTTTGTCAGACTTGCTGCATGAAAGTGGTGCTGAAAGGATCATGCAATCTTTAAATGAAGTTGCTGAGAGAAGCCTGGAGTTGTTGAGGGTGTTTTCCTGTTTTTTTTTTTTTTGCTGCAGTCAAGCCAATTTGTCGTCAAAGGTTTGCTTGATGTCCCAAGCTTTCATATTTTGGACTGTAGAGTGAGCAGTTGCGGCTTATCGTCTGTAAAATATCCACTTTTGCCTCACATCCTTTACATAAACGCCCTCCAGATAGCTATTGTAGAAGTTGAAGTGTGAGTGTAAGTTTGTGTGTGAGTGTGAGTAGGGATCTCTTATCCCCATGACAACAGGGGACTTCCCCTCAGTAATCACGCTTGGCGGTCTTTCATTTAGCGTTTAATAGCGGGGGCATAGCGCTGCTGGGCCAGACTAATGAGGTAGTGGAAGCTGTTAGGAGAGCTGCTATCTGTGAACGCTGGCATCCCCTAATCATCCAGACCTTTCTGATGTTACACCCGGCCACTGCGTAGGACTTCATATCTTTAAAATCCCAATTTTCTTTTTCCTCTCTCACTACTTCTTTTTTTTTTTCTTATAAAGCTTCTGCTTCTCACTTTCCGTTTTTACACCCTCGGTGATGATCGTTCAACACTGTCTTTTCCACACAGGGCGAACAAATGACTCCAGTTCTCACTCTGTGGTGGGAGCTGTGTGTTTATGTGTTAATTAGTGATGAGAAGACCTCATTAATTTACCTTCTGGTACTGCCTAAATGACATGGAAAAAGGTTGCATTGATCATTATTGACACAGATATAACTCTTCTTGAAGTGCTGGAGCTTATATAGGCACTTATTTTACATCTCCGTTAAATTGGGGGTTTAAGTCTTAGCTGTTTCTGGTCTTAACTGAGCAGTATAGTCTTGATGGGAATTATGTAGTTGCCTTATCAATTTCTCTTTATTTTCTGTTCTACAAATGTGAAAGAAAGGTAAATATAGATGGGAAAGAATAAAGGGGCAAAGATTAGAAAACAGGTATTTGGGTTGGGAATACTATGTGCAGAGTCTATGTCTACATGACACCGTCTGCCCAAGATAAGAGGTCTAGTTTACTTCTCTTGGATTGACCCAGTGTTCAAATGTTGACTCTGATGAGAGCCTGTCTTCCTGTGAGGTTTCATAATATATAAGATCAGCAGTGTATAGTCCCACTCCACCAGATGGCAGTAAATCCATAAGCAGGACCGCATGCTTGTCCCTTCACGTTGGAAGAAAATGAGATGCAATCCCCTGAGCATGAAATCAGCTTTCCTGTTATTTTCCTCCACTGCTTTGCCTCATGTTGTTCTTCCTGTCTTTATATATCCCCCTGTACGAGCCCACAGCTCAGTCAATGACTGTATTTATTGATCATAGGAAGGATGTTGTGAATTACAGTAGTCACTCTGTCGACAGTTTTACTGTTCGGTTGACAAAGCTTGGTAAAAATGAAATCTTTGTGTCTTGCGTGAGACTGTGCGACTGCCTTTTATTCAGTGAGCAAGGCGCTGTGAAAAAGAGAGTTTCTAATTAACAATACAGAAGTGTAGCTTCCTCCTCTGTTTCTCTTGGTCTCTCCCCCTCAGATAGCTAGCAGCAAATATCAGTAATTGTCTGCTCCTCTGACTCTGTCTTTACCCATTGTCCAAATGAAGAAACTTGGAACAAAATAAATTGAACACTTCTGCCGGTAAAGGCGCTCGAAGATTTGTTTTTGCCAATTGTTAGCATTGTGCCCTCTCTGTACTTCCCCCTTTGTAGCCAACAGGTTTCTAGGTGGTGGGAAAAGGAAAAAAAGAAACCTCAGCAGGCAGGAACTATCTACGCCGCCTCCATTTATTCTCACAAACCCCCTGCAGTCTGCACTTTGTGACTGCACACCTTTACTTATGGGAAGAAGACACGAAGCAAATTTGCAGAGCTCTTTGCACCATGCAGGCCATTTTCAGAGGCACTTCTTGGACAATCCTGAGGTACATGTTGTGCCCAGTGCTGCTTAAAATGGAGGGGTAGCGGTGGACTCATTTTTGTAGCATTTTCATCCTGCTTGGTTCTGGCTCACTGCTTTTGTCATGCTCATTCCCATCTCCTTGTCGTATCATATCATCCCGCTCTTTTTGTTTTTTCATCTTCTCTTCTCTCCTCCTTTTTTTCTCTAGTGGACCTCTCCTTGTCAGGTTCTATGAATGCCTCAGAGTTTCATTTAAATCCAAGGACATGGGAGCTGTGGGCCAGGCAAGAGAGGCAATCGGATGCTCCTCTTCCACATCCAGAGCAATTACTCAACTTACGTAATAGAATTATCTCTGCAAAGGTCGCTGCATTGTTCTACAGTCAGGAGCGTGGTAAACAAACAGAACAGAGAAAGGGAGACGGAGGCTGAAGACAGGCAGCAGAATAGTGTTCGTCAGTTTTATGCTGACAACAGTAATCGCTTAGATAGACTTAGCGATGTGTTTCTCTGTCAGCAAGATCATTCTAACAAACCCTTTGCTCCTGCTTAAGACAGTGTCCTTAATTTACTCTTTAGGGCATGCTCAGAGGGGTGTAACCACAACTGGTTAACTGCTTACATACAGTAAATGACAGCATAGCGGCGGTGTTGCTCCCCTCACTGAAGAAAATAATCACGGCATTCGCCTCATTGTCTCGTCTGCTGGCTGAACAGAGGAACAAAAACAAACAAAGCTGTGAGCTGTGTTACCTCTGGTCCACAGTGTTCTACTGCATAGAAAGTCAACAATACAACAGTATTTTCCAACTCTTCACGAATGCGTGTGTGCTTGACCGTATAAAAATTGGAATGGGGAAGAAAAAGGCAGCCGCACAATTGTACTATTCACTGGCATAAATGAAGAGTTTTAGAATAAACAAAAAAAAAACTGAGAAGACACACACACACATACACACACACACACACACACTGGTTAGATATGAGGCAGTGTCTTATGAATATCGAATATTTTCATTGGAGCGTTGAATAATTTAACCTGCTGTCTCTGTAAATGGGATTAAGTTGCTTGAGTTGGCTTGGACTGGCCAACAGGTGTTGAGCATGGTTAGTTGGCAATGAAACACACCCCACTAATCATAGAGCTGGGCAGAGTTTCAGCTGGGCACAGATGTAGCGACTTTAGATCATAATACACAGACAGTTTTTTCAACCAGTAAATTAATCAGTATTAAGATGAATCTGAGAGGCAGAGGGGAACTTAATGAATGAAAATTCTTTATGCAAAAGCTTATGAAAAGTTTTTATAATGTGTTTGGTGAAAGGGCTCATAAGTGGAATATAGGAACATTTGCCTATAAATACCTCAGGTAGATCAGAAATGGAGAGAGTGATTTCGTCCTCAGGGCACAACCTATCCCAAAAGCATACTTTAAAATGATCTCACTCACACTTTTTGTTGTAGCTGAGACGATCATGTTGGGCAAAAATGCCGATATATTTGAAGGATCTCATAATCAGGTAGTTTACATACTTGCCTGCAGTATTGTAAAACAGGAGCATGTTTTGAATGTTGGAGGTTTTTCCGCTTTGAGTAAAGTGCGCCTTCAGGAGACGAGTAATTGTCCACCCTCAAACCAGCGGAATTGTCTGAAACACATGCAAACACATGAATACACATACGTAAAGTTGTGCCCCCAAGCTTTGTAATCTCTTTTCCTCTCTGCATCACTTTGTCACTCGTCTTCCTTGTCCTATGATATCTGTATTAGAACCAGAACTGCATGTCCAGCCCTCGGAGGGGGTCTAACGAGCTGCCCTGCTATTGGCTGATCAGGCTAATGGTGCTTGGCCAGCACTGCATCATGTCACTGTGATAAGACTGGATGTCGCTTGTGTCAATCGATGTGTCACCGCTGTGCTCAGAGCTGCTGTATAATTGGATATATGCGGTGGAGCCTAAATGCCCAAAGGGCCAGACGAAAGAGAATATAAAACGGCCAGGCCAGAAAAAGATGGAGCTGAGCAGTGAGGGATGTTACTCCTCATGAGTGTCAATAAATGCATATGTTGGAGTGTCATTTATTTTTATGTTCCAATGTGTATGTATTGCTGTATATTAGAACCAATTATCAAATGGATTTTAAAGGTAATATCCAGATAATCTGCACTTGCATTTAAGCTTTTTAGCTGTTTTGTTTTATAGGACTGGCTTTCAAGGCTGTGGTCGCATTGAAAATATTCTATGAACTTTTAAAGCAGTGCTATTTGTGAGAGCTGTCAAACAATGTAATTAAATGTTAGACAGAACCAAAGCAGAACTTTATTGAAAGGTAATGGCTTTTTTTTTCACCACATATCTTTATATTTATAAACGGTATTCGTTATTTAACAATCAAGATGCATTGTGCATTGTGTGGATGTGTTATTTTATTGTTAAAATTATAGCAATAGGGAGTTGTTCACCCAGTGTGATAAGTAAAATCATGTCTGCTGTCCGTGGTTACACAGTACAACTCCATGAGCGAACGAGAGAGATGCTGCGTGGAAAGGGGAAGAGGGAGGGAATGATTGAGTTGAACACATTACAGACAGTTACGATGAGGGGCATCCATCTGTTTTGGTGCCAGGCGGGTAACCTTGAGGCTGTCAGAGCGTTCCCCAGCACCCACCCTGGCCCTCACAGGCTGAACACACAGCCACAGACTCATCCATCAACATGTATTCCTAGACACATTTCAGGAACACCAGCAACACATACAAATCACCCAATCAATACCTTCAACACCTCGCCTGAACTTCAGGGTTTTTGGGCAGGAACATGTCTTGAGTAAGTACATCTCACGTACATGTTTTTCTTTGCAGCTGTGATCTATCTTTTACATGCCTCATGTCATAGGCTCATTCACTTAAAGGTGGTATGTTTTCCAAAATTCTATGTTTTATATTTGATTATTTTTAGAGCAAAACAGATGCAAACATGAAATGACAAAGACATGTTGCCGGTTTAATTTGACAGCTTGTAAGGCAGTACTCTTGCAGCAGTACAACATTCATTTAATTGCCCACACCATTCAGACTTGTCTGTGTGTGTAGTTGTCCTTTGGATGGTAGAATGAGAGCTTTTTTTCATTCTCATTGCTGTATTTGTGTGTCATTGTGGGCAGGCTTCCTTCTGCCCTTGAGTATTTTTTCGAGTGTCCTCTTGTGTACAAATTGCCAGTGAGTTTCAGTCTACATTTGTGGCCGCACACAGCCGCACTTCATGTCGTATTTGTTTACCCGGGTCTGAACAATGGACAGGATCAATAGGCAGCTTCTCATCGGTTTCTTTCATGGCTACTCTGAACTGTGTACTCGTGCAGTGTGGCGGATGGTTTTGAAAGGCCACACGAATACAAGTAATTTGTCATTGGCAGACAGCGTTCCCACTCTGCAATCTATTGCACCAGCAAGTACATACAATAACCCTCCTCCCCACCCCCTTCTGAGACTTCACACCAATTTAGATCCACATGGATCAAAAAGTAAGGTGAGTTGGTCTCATTCTATCTCACTATTGTTCTTGTTGCACTCCCCCTTTTTTTCTCTCCTTTTTTCCCCCTCCTGTGCCTCAGCAGTAAGGCTGATAGGCAGTCATCACTGGTAGGGAGCTAAACCACTCAGAAAAAAAGACCACAAAGAATAAAGCTCTCCTCTCCAGAGCACTTATAGGAGGGCACTTCATCAGAAACAGAAGCAGCAGATCTATCAGCCTGATGCTCACCTCAAACTATAAGTAGGTCTGTAGCTCTGTCTTTGCTTGGATTTAAACCAAAAAACGTGCTTAGATACCCCCCAAGGCCATATATACCCTTTGTCCAGGTATGTACTGACAGACACCTGCCTTACACACAAGCTTTTAAATAGGTCTTGCTGTCCATTTTCAGATGAAGAAGATGAAAATGTGCTGGTTGATAACCTCACAACCATTAATTTTAACCATTAAGGGGCTCTTAGCAAAAGAACCCTGCGGTGTGTCTGAAGGGCACTCACATGGGGAATATGCAGGCCAAGACGGCCAAGACGTGAAGTCTCCATCGGCTTAAACTGAACGTTTTCATCAGGTGAAGGCATTTTAAAGGCAATTACCCCTGACATTTTGATTTCACCCAGAGCAGGCAGTCCACTTTCAGTTCTTAGACTTTCAGTCCTTCTGTTTAAATGAACAATGTATTGTACATTTATTAATGAAATAACTGGGACATGACCTGCATGCTTTGTTTAGTTTTTTTTTCTGATGTGAATGTGAATGTGACGGTTTAAGCATTAAAACGGCTCAAAAAAGACTTGAGAAGGGTTAAAGCAGTTGTTTCACAGACAAACTTGTCCAGCCTGAAGCTGTCAGTCCAACTAAACAGGAGGACGATGGTCAGCATTCCTGCGTACTTTCTCTTTTTGTCCTGCCACCAAAAGTTTTAAAGTTTCATGGTACTCATTGTGCTGAGAATATTTATCCCTTCTTGTTAACACACAGACACACCAGCTGGCGATGACTTGTGTCCTGATACTGACGTCTGAGTAGACACTGTATTAGTACAGTGTTTAAAGCTGAGAAAGACCACATGCTCAGTGCTTCCTGTTCACCTCCTCATAATTATCAACCTCTCACTCAAGTTTTCTTTCTCTTTGTCCATGCTGTCTCTTTCTACCACTTTGTTTCACACTCATTTTTTTCCCTTTTTTTTTAAATTCCCCCTCTCTTTTTTTCTCGGCCTCATTGCTCGATGTTTGCAATTACTGTGTCAGCCGCTTCCTAGTTCAACACTTAGGCCCCCCCACAGATGGCACTCGCAAGCTTTCACACTAGATGGTACTAGCACAACCACGGCCTACGTATTTCCCACCTGTTTCTATAGATGCCATCAATGCGACATTAATTAGTATGCAGCTGCCTGAATTGCAGACATGTGATGATATTAACTGAGATCAGGAAACGCTGCGTGTCTGATACTTTGTAAAAGTTTTTAAGCTCTTCATGCGGTACCATCAGGGAGACATCTGATTGGTGACCTTGTATGGTTTAACAACAAGCTGTCATGATGCGACGGTGCAGTTAGACCTTGACTTAAGGTTTGGTTAGTACTTCTGCTGCGCCTGTGAAGCTTTTTTTTATTATCTTTTCTCTGATTGGAAAAGACATTACCTTGTTAAAAATACAATTCCTTTTATATTTTAGTAGCATTTCATCCAAAGTGGCTCATCTTTGGCCTACTTGAGGAAACATGACGTGAAAAACCAGCTCTCGAAAGGTCATCATTTATATTCATTATACAATGGTGGATAGTGATTCTGATTTGCTAAGGGATTGTTGATGAATTTCACATAACATCACTCTTACAGTACTGAGTCCTTGCCCTTCTATTCTTTTCATTTTAATCTATTTCCGTCCACCTTTCTCAGATGCTTTCAGAAAGGATTTTGCCAGCAGGCAGGACATTACTGCTGCTGCTACTAAAGTACAGTACACGCAAGATCTAACATACCTCTTCATCTTATATCTGAGTCACAATCTGCCTGCTATACACCAACTGCATAAATTTAGCTAACATTTAGCTGTTTTAAGAAAAATAAATACGAGTTAAATGAACAAAAACATATTTTTATTACTCACACTGAGTTCAACATATGATTGTTTAGTGTCCGTTGACTTCTCAGCACTTTTTGGCAGCTCCACCGATTACATTGAACCATCTTTACACATAGTTTATGTTCCATTTTACTAATAGTGCCTATTTTCCTTGCTGTGTAGTTTACTCTTTTAAAAAAAGCTGCAGTGGGAAAACCAGGCTCTCACAATCTCACACCTCTGATACTCCTCTTTGTATACGTCTTAAAAACAAAAAAACTAAAGGAAACTAATTGAACCAAACTACGAGCTGTTGTCACATTCACAGCTGGAATAAGGGCTTTGTTGCGTTACAGCACAGCACGGCTGCTCACAGAATTCATAAGCAAACTCTCACTTAGCTTCTCAAACTTACTACACCTTCCCTGCTCTCCATAGCTCCCTTTCTCACACACAAAGTAGGACACTGATGCCATTTAGATTAGTATCCCATGTGACCAATGCTGACATGAATTTGCTGGGTGACAAGGGACCCAATTACAGCAGAGGGCTGATCGTCCACGGACCCACCATTTCAAATCGTCTCCCAAGTGTCAAGCCAGGAACAGGCAAATGTGTAATAGTAAAATGTGGTGTGTGTGTGTCTGTGTACTGTATGTGTAACTGTGTCACTGCTTGTTCAAATCTTTATGGGGGTAGGCTAGGATAAACACCAGGGTCAAATACATCACTGTAACTGTACAAGTAATGTGAAGTGACTGCTGTCAGTCTTGAGCACATTTCTGAGCACTGCAGGTGGTAGTGTGGTGCCAGCATGCTTCAGCTGTAGTTTGTGTCTCTGTAACTTTGCAAAACAGAGAGTTCATCAAGGGTTTACTTTTACAAGAAAAAATAAAAAACAGCATTGCTATATATTAGTGGGCATATTTATAACATTTACCGAGGTGAAATGATATGTTAATATTTGCTGCTAAAAAACACTGCTTCAATATAATGAGCAACTTCCAAAGGTCATGATCATACTCTGTAGAGTGAGCAAGTAAAAATCACATCAGACCCAACTTAGCAGAGGTCTGTATGTGATTTTATTTCATGTCTCTCTAGCTTTAGTTCTTTTTTTTTTGGTTGACAGCTATCTTAAATAAATCTAGTTGGATTGATCAGTAGACTTTAAAAGGTGCGACACGTAAAGACTTACCACTTCCTGTGGTGACATAATCGATTGTAATCAATCTTTTCCTTGGCTGAAAGTGTCCCGCACGTTGCCGAGTCGCTCTAGAATGCAGTCTGTTGGTGCCAGCAGACACTCGTCATGCATTGTGTCTACGCATGCGTCTTTGTTTGCTTTTTTGCTCGTTGTCATGTGCATTTTTTTTTTCTTGCAGTGCAGTTGTGCGTGTCTGCATTAGCAGCTGTGCTGTCTCTGTTTTATCTCAGGCTATTTTCAAATCTTGTTGGCTTCAACATGTACTCTCTCCTCTGCCCCACTTCTTGAAATGTCTCTGCGGCAACATGAACCCCACACTCACCAAGTACCGTTTGTTTCCACTCCTCCACGCCTTTTGCCTTGGTGAATCGAACCTCCTTCTCACTGAAATGTCTGCCACAATAAAAGTATCTCCCGTCGATAGGGAAATGCTTTTGAAAGGCTTTGCGTGCATATTAGAGGCAGTCTTAGGGAACAGACTGTGATGTCATGTGTACCATCCTGGCATGAAACAGAATGGTTGAGAGTGCCAGAACACCCCCCCCCCCACACACACACACACACACACACTCTCACTGTTGCTGCAGACTGAGATGATTCACCTGCACCATGGTTGGTGTTTGGTTGTTGTAAATGAATATTTTACAAAAATAGTGCAGTTAATATGTCTTGGCTGGTTTTTAGTCTGCACAGTGAGTGCCTGACAGTGATGGTGGTGGTTTCCCATTTTATTATTCACCATGTAGTGTGTGGTGAATGTGTATGTGTCGAGTGTAGACTGGCCCCGGGCCTTTGCCAGCCCATTACTCCATAGCTGTTTCGAGTGTGTGTGTGTGTCTGTGTGTGTGTGCGCACAAGTGGGCTGTGTACTCGGGCCTTACTGATTGTTTCTCCATCATAGGGACCCTCATTACTGCCCCCACACTGTCACAAGCATCTGCTTCCCTCCCTCCCTCTTTTTCTTCTCCTGCCATGCGCTGCAGTGGGCTGCTAGGCTGCCCTGCAATGCACTGACAAAAGATCGGAAAACACATAAAGGGACTAGACACAAGACATAAATTTAGGTACACGGAACGCAAGGACATACAAGTGTGTCCGAACTGCCAGTTTCAGCAGGCTCTTGGTGAGAGAGTGGACCGCTGATCAGACTCAGAGTGCGATTCTTCGGACAGAGATTGCTCTGTAGCCCCAGTTTGACCTTTGCCCAGCAGGTCCTTTACCTCAGGCACCCCTGAGAGATAGTCAGCTTTTACAGTGATGTATTGCACGGTTCAATGTGCAGCAGCTAAAGAAGGAGGGAGGTCAAGGCTTAAAAAGAAAGGCGGTGTGAGGAAGAGGAACTGGGAGAGAGCGCGAGAGAGAGAAAGCATAATGAGCGTGTCAAAATTAGCCTGGGCTCACCCAGAGAAAAACAGCAGTATGTGTTACTAATGATTTGTTCTAGTAAAGCCCAGTGAGAGGGAAGAATAACAGGAAAGGGCACAGGAGTTGGAAATTGAAGAAGAGGATGGAAGAGAAGACTTTTCCCGCAGCACAAATTGGAAACATGGCTCTCTCTCTTTTGCTCTCTGTTATTAGGGATTACAGTGACAGGCAGACGCTTGGACGGCTCAGTGTTGTTATCACTGAATATCTTGGAGGCCTAAGAATCCAAGATAAAGAAGAATAATGTCCTATTTTTTTTTATTAAATATTGGTTTAGAAATTCACAAGATTATCATAATATATCATCATCTCATGTCTGTAAATGTCCATACAGATAAATATAGTGTACCCCACTTTAATATTCTTTTGCATAAACAAAGTTGTGATGATAATAAATCCGCTGTGCCATAATGCTTGCTCATACATTAAGATCCCACACAGTACACATTTCTCTGATTGTCCTTTCCTCACGCAGACTGCAGCAGACTGGAGTGATGGAACGCCCTACTTTAAACATGAGCTCTTAAACCTACGACAAGATAATTATTTAATAACCTCAAGGGGCAAAACCATCCATTATCATAACTCCAGCTAGGCATCACTTTCTGCTGCCATGGTAGTTGTGTTGCTCTGTTTAACTTGGTCTAATTCTTCAGAGATGTAAAAATGAATGTGATTACGCTTCCCTTGAGACATTAAATATTTCCTTTCCTCATTTGCAAATATACAAACCCTACAGCTTTTACTTTTTTTAATATCCACTTCTATCTGCTACCACTTCTACTCTCTAAATCTGA
This sequence comes from Parambassis ranga, assembly GCF_900634625.1. NCBI lineage: Eukaryota > Metazoa > Chordata > Actinopteri > Ambassidae > Parambassis > Parambassis ranga. Next base: position 9,162,744 of record NC_041043.1, read on the forward strand.
GGGTGAACAGTTGATAGGAAAAGGATTGTATTTTTTTTTTTTTTCTGGCTGCTAAACCATGGTTTATTATAGCAGGCATCATACAGTAGCCAATTATCACATTCTACGGAAGCCAGCTTTTGAGGTAGCTCACACGGTGCATGCACACACAATTTATCATGAGTTATGAAGAGAATATTTGGAGAAACCGAAAGCTAATGTGTGCTTTTGTGCATCTGCACACCTTTAATTCTATACTCGTGACAGGAGATCAATGTTCTAACGCCTGTATATTATTAGCTCCCTGCTGCTGTTAGTAACATGAAGCATGTTTGTGGTAATGTTGCCTGTCAGAGTTGCATTGATTAGTAAAGCTCAGGGTCTAAGGAGAAGGGAAGATAATGACGACTATTTGCAGAGACTGTCTCCTGCTGCAGTCAGGATAATGTGCTGCAGACCAGAGGACACAGGAAAAGATGTTATAGCAGATTATGTCAAAATTACGTAATTGTACCCCACATGAGTAACCTTGAGATGCATCAGATGTTGAACATTGATGACCTCGACCCCGTGATGAAATCATAATGCTTTCATACAAATGGTGACATTCAGGCCAAAGTGTAAGTGACTGATTTTAAATCATTTTAATAGTTTGCGGTGTCTCTGATTGTTAAGTCTGAACACCAATAAAACTCTACAGACTTATATATCCCACTCTTGTGTGTGGTGGTAGTTAATGCTTTACAGTAAAATATATTTTTTTCCAGTATTTCAAGCCTTGATTTATCAAATTTTGGCAAAATGCTACATTTAAGTTCTAAGAGTAGTGAGAGATTTGGTTTATAATCTAAAAGATTGACATTGCAATTACACAGCCCTGCAATCAAATTAAAATACCCATCAGCTTCTACCTTGTAAACTAATGGAGTCCTCATCTCCTGCCTTACTTTTCTTTCATTTCATCTTTAACTTTTCAGCAATTTGGCCTAATTGAGCAATAAGTAGCTCTAAATCCACAGATGTCTGTCATATTTTCTTGAAAGTGTTACCAATTATTCAATGGATGGAGTGTTATTCCAAGTAGGGCAACCAAGTGCTAAAATTACATTCTTACCCCCACCATGGCACTCTAAGTCGCTGTGAATGAAATCACTTTGTGAACAGCATAAAAAATGATGATGTGGTATCTCCACTGGCAGTGCTGCCACCTAAGCCTCTTTAATCACAGAGGACATCCCTGGTTGATGGAGTATTCCTTAGACTCCACATCCTTTTGGTTTGATCAACACCACCCGACCTCCCAGTGTACTTGGAGATTTCTGTGGAAGCAGCTTCAAGTTTCCTCTCCAGCAGCTGACTACCATCTTCTTTATCTCTCCTTTTCCTAGCCTTTCTTACTTTCATATTTTTTCCATATTCATTTTGACTTCACAGGGGGCCGACACTACAGACGCTGCTGTATACCTGTCCTCCCACTAAGACCTTAAGGTGTCACAGGAACCAGATTTCCATAACTAGATGTGTGCTTTGCCTCCAAGTGCACCCAGCGCTGAAAAATGATATGGAAACAGGATTGGTTTGTGGGTCACTCTTTTTACAGAGAGTTTTTTTTTTATAAGGTTTAAGGTTGTAATATATAGTGTTACAGAGGTACATCTTTATAGCAGTGTGCTGTAAGGCTAATTGAATAGAAGAGGAGCCTGTATTGTTTCTCATTGTTGGTGCCACAGTGTCACAGTTTTGACCTCTAGAGCTTACATCATGATGCTGACCTTCTGCTTACTGCCTTATTGTACATTTGGGGACATAATTCGTGGGACCCTGAGCAGAGTCAATATGCTCTTTTTCTGCTCCATTTCTGCTCTCCTCCTCTGTGAATCATCGGCGTCGTTATATAAATGACTTTAAAACACGTTGAGACACCATCAAGAGAAATTACGCACGATTCCTGAGTCACGCCTCATTTAATGGGCTGGCTGATTTTGTTTGGGCTCAGCAGTGTTGCTATCCTTCGGATGTTCTGTATCCCCAGGACACGTTAGCCCAGCACGTGGCAGCTGTGTGGGTGCACTTTTGTAATCAGTGTATTCTAGAGAAAGAGGCTTGATGTGTGTCTGCATGAGCATCCAAGTGGGATATGTAAATCTCTGTGTATGAGGATTAAATGGTTGAGGGGGCTGCTGTGAATTACAGCTAAATATCAGTAACCAAAGGTTAAGTCTTTCCTATAGCTAGTTCAATTTATATCAGCAAACACTACTGACCTCTTTACCCAGAAATAAATACTGATGTGCAGCTTTGTTAGGAACATATTTTAAGAAGTGCAACCCCTTAGATGGATTTCATAGATGTATAAATGAATTCAATGAAACCACTGCAGTGCAGCAGTTTAGTTCTTGGCTTGGTTCTTTTTTTCTCATCTGCAGGTAAAATTCTTAGAAAGTTGTTAGCGATTCAAATCATAAATTAAACTGCAAATTTGAAATTGAACATGCTTGTACAGGCCTTGAAAATAACTCCTGGCACTCCTGTTTGTTCAGAGTGCAACTGGAGTGGGAACATGTTAAAATATTAACAATAATGAATTTTACTTGTAAGGCCCTGAAATGAGAATATGATGTAAAAAAAAAAAAAAAAAGAAAGATCGAAAGTAACTTTGGAGTGCAGATCCAGGGGTTTATTGACTGTGAAGTGGCTAGGAGATAGATAACACAGTGGGAGAGATTGTTCTCTGGTAGTAGCTGATATGTCAAATAAATTGGGCTGTGTTGTGTGAACACCAGCACTTTATATAATAATAACAGGGAATGCAATGATGTACTGTAGCCCCTCTTTTTTTCTATACATAGTCAATAAATGCCCAGTGGAAAATGTAGTTATACTTTTTAGACACAATGCATGATAACCTTATAAATACACTATGAATTCTTTGCATTTTGTCCTCGACATATAGTATGAGTTTTTGCATGTGAAGCCTCAGTCACACTCCCCCCCTCACTACATTCTTACATCTAGGTTCTTACAGTATGAGTAATGTCACACTTGCCAGGAGCATCTTAAGGCAAGCTATATAAGATCACTTCACCAGTGTTTCAGGCTGAAATGAGGAGTCAGAACAATCACTTTAAATGTCCTCACTTCACTTCTCGTGCTTGTAGGAATATGAGTGTTTGCATCTGTTTGGTGTCTGTTTAAACCCCAACACAAAAACAGCAGTGTTATTGTATGATTGTTGTTATTATTATTATTTATTATTCACAATCTGCCACTGGTGTAATGACATTTTTATGTAAAATATATCCACATCTGATTAAAGGGCAGACAAGTCATTTGTGGTGTCAGTGACAGTGACAGTTTGCTTGGAATGAAGTAAGTGGATGAATTAACATAAGTGAGACATTTATCAAGTGCTGTTATCATCTCAACATTTCAATTTGTCATATGATTAATACCTTTAATGACATAGCATCACCCTCAACTGTACTCTTCTTAGGGCTAATTAACAAACTAAAATGAGGAAACACTGATTAGTATTGAGCTCAAACCAATAATATGCATTAGTGCATCTTCACTGAGTCACTAGCATCGACAAATAATTTGTCAGAGCTAACTTGACGAATGAAACCAGAGTTTCAGAAGTCCAGTGTGTAGACTGTGTGTATATATATATATATATATATATATATATATATATATATATATATATATATATATATATATATTAACAATCACAGATGTTAAACCAGGTTCAGTTTTTTTTTTTCATCTCAACCCTGAAGTTAGTTTTTGATGTCACTATGGTTGCAGTCGAGAGCATGGTTGCAGTCAATGAAGTCTTTCAAATGCCAACCTTGCTATTAATTTTAGCTACACCATGTTCCTCCCCTATCTTTCCATACTTCCCACATCTACTGCAGCACATACCCCCCTCGCTGGGATCTGTTGTGATATCAGATGAAAAAAAACGATTCCTTTTTTTTCCCCCCTCTCTCATGTCCGCCGCTGCTCTGGAAGCCTCTTATCACCATGTAGCGTGGTGAAACCGTATCTGCTTCATTTGTGTGTGTGTGGATACTTGTGCATGTATGTGTTCAGCATTCCAGGGACGTTACTGGCTCATGTAAACTCCAGTGGTGAAGATTGACAGCTGAGATAGATGCTTGCATAGGGATGCAAGTCGGAGTGGAGCCATAAGGAGGGAAATGATATGTTTAATACATGGAGATTTGACAGATTCAAAGCGTGGGGACACATTATTTGCCATCGCTGTTTCTCTGCATAATGATGCTGGCAAAATATGTTATGATCTCACAGCATATAGCTGCAGCTTGCTTTACGTAATTTAAATGGATTATCCTGACATTAACACAATGTACCATTCTATTAGTCACAAAACATTTGTTTCAGAATGGCTTACTGTAAGCTACTGCACCGTGCTCTGAGTTGTGTGTGCTGTAATGTTTTGGGAGTAATAACTGATTCCATTGCAATCTACACATTAACACTGCTCTCTGGTATATTGATGACTTTTCTTGTGTGTAAACAACCTTCCACTTCCCAATTTATGAACCATGCAATTCAGAATATGGACTTGGATTTCGACCGTGTTTGCATACTTTACTTTTGGAACAAAAAGTTTTAGTATATAAGTGTGAAAGTGAACGTTCACAGTGTGAAGTAGGAAATAATACTCCTGTTTTCTTTTTAAGTTAAGCAGCAAGGTGAGGGCCTTTTTTAAAATTACCCTCTGAAGACACGGTACACCTGTTATGATCCTTTTCTAAACCCAGAGTTGTACTGATTGGGCCCCAGTGTGTAATGAGTCTGTGTACCTACCTGCATGGAGCTGGCAGAGCTTGCTCACTCCAAAGGGGGTCTGCAATCAGGAGGGCGAACCTGTAATTCTTCTGACTTCTTTGGACTTTTACAGGCGATTCTGTGTGAGTGTGTGTGTGTGTGTTTGTGTGAGTACATGTGAGTGGCCGTTATTACAGGCTGTGTCCCCCGGCATTCATTGTTAGGGTAGAGGGGCGTCCACCATCTAATCTTGGTCAGCACCTCAATCAGACCTCTTAGGTCATCTCCTGCAGGGTTAACTGCCCAGGAGGCAAACCTATGTGTAGCTGTGTGTGGCTTTGTGTTCCTGCTGTGTTTGTATGTGTGTCTGACCTCCAGCTCAACCTCCATCTGTATCACACACACACACACACACCTCTAGGAATCACATTGCCAATCTGGACGACAATTCATCATTTCCATATTGTGGCCTTGATGAGAGAGGGTTTAATAATACATGTGCAAGGAGATAAAATCAGGGGAAGAGAAAATTAATATTCTCTGGGCTTGTCAGGCTCATTTAAGCAAGCCCTGTGTTTCGTTGTGTGGCCTCTGACACAGATGATTGCGTGGGCAGCTATGCAGTTTTTCCTCATAATTACTTTTCGCCATGCCGCTCTTGTCCATTGTCAGCCTCAATAAGGCAGAAGTCTGTGAAAGAGAGAAAGAGAAAGCGAGACCAAGCAGCAGCAAAGATGTAGGCTATGGAGCATGGCTCTTTTTTTCAGCTTGAGAGTCCCTGAACATTTAAACACAATCCCCTTCCTTAAAAATATCTCTTTGTGCTTTTTGCTCTCTCTCATCTACAAATCCTCATGCCACGCTGGGGCCCAAGTGAAAGGAGCTCTAACCAAGGCTTCATCTGCTGAAAATTTTGTGCTAATTAAACCAGTTCAGATTTGCTGAACTAATTAAGCAAGCAAAGTCAAAATATCAGGATTAAGATGCTCCGTGAAGCCTATTGTAAAAGTGAATTTCTGCAAGAAAGCACAAAAAAATGGCGTCATTTGGCTTTAGCTGTCATTTGTATACAGCCTACTGAGGCATCTGGTTCTCCATAAGCATCATAACATCATACCCTATATGCCTTTTAAAGCACTCTGAGGTGATCATACACAAGAGTGCACACATCCAAAGGCATACATAAGGCACACATTAATATGGGATTTATGAGTGCGCTCACATGCCTGGCTGTGACACATTCACACTATTTGGGTTCTATATTGCACACACAGCAATCAAGCAAGAAAAAAGAAACAGGAGAAAAAGAAATAATAGAAGGATAATTTACTTATGTCCATGACAAACACCCTCTTCTCCACACTTATCTACTTTACTTCATCTCAGTCCTTTTCTGCTGCAGCGTGACGGCACAGCAATGCCAAGGCAAAAAAAAAAAAAACCTGGCTAGGAAGCATATCTGTGCACGAGGCAACGTCACTTTAATTGAGTGTGCTGAGCGATGAGCCTGCTTGGAGGTGCTTTAATTTGCAGGGATGGCTAAACAGATGTAGCCTCATAAAGTAATGTAATGGATTTTCCTTCTTTCCACCACACCCTTTTTTGACATGGAGGCACGCGACTGAGCCTGGCTAAGTGGTGAAAAAGTCTTAGAATGAGTGGGAAAAAACATTTTTTTACAGTGAACTACTTAAGAAGGTTGTTTATGCAAGCCTAAAACATGATGGTAGGCAGACTTCTCCGTGGTTTGACAGTATTATGTGTGATGCAGTGTGTATCTGTGTTCTTTTTTGAGTGTTTGTATGCTGTTTCTGTTAGTGTGTAAATACTATACAGTAAGGTATTAAAGTGTGTCATTTTAGTGTATCCGTCTACTGTATGTGCCAGTTCCTGTGTGTTACTGTGCTTGTGAGCTAAGCAGTGGGCTAGATAAATCCAAGGTTAACTGTTGTCAAACCAGCCTTCGGGCTATGGCAGTAGAGTAGAAGCAAGAGCCATGAAGTGTTCCCATAAGAGAAGCTGCTCAGCCCAGCTCCAGCTGTCGAGCTGCAAAGACGCACACCCACCCCACATTCCTGACAACACAGACATATGTCACACTCCCGGTCCAAGCCACATTGGGGAACTGTGGCACGGAGGCAGTGGCATGCCTTCTCCTGGCCACACAACACTCAGCCAGCCGGGTGCAAGAGGCCATGTTTCACAGTAGTGCTGTTGCAGGGATTTCACAGCATGTGAAAAGAGACACACAAACACACACACATATACACACTTGGGGTAAGGTCGAACGTGATCCCCTCTCTGTCAGTGAACAGGAGCTGGCAAGGTGAATGTTGTGCGTCTCTGCATTGGCTTGCAAATGACAGATGGAGCACAGGTGCCATTAGGCAGACAAACGACGGCTTCATTAGAATGTGCCACTGGCAAGTGATGAATGCTGCCCTCTCCAAGCCATATTTGGAACGAGATAAAAACTGGAAAAGAGGTGGGAGATGGTATGTAGGTTGTTCAGAAGGCAGCTTTGTTTTTTTTCATTTCAACTCTGCTTTTAGGCCACAGTAAAGAAAAAAGGCAAAAAAAAACATTGTGTATTCAAATGTGGTACATTGGATTAAAATAACTGAGATGAAATTGAATACATATTTAGGCAATTAACCTTGGTAAGCATGTTTTTTTGTGTTTGTTTTCTGCTTATTCTAAGAGTATGTGGTGTAGAAGCCAAGAACATTTTTACTTGTGATCCCTGTTATTCAAGGTCGCTGCTAATGTAAGTTACAATTTGTTGCATCAGTGCAAAATGTCTGTCACCTACATTAACAAATGTTAGGGAATACCAAAGCTAAAGGACAAGGAACTGTATCGTGGAGCTGCTCATACACTTTCTCTTCCAAGGCAGGTTCATTGTGGCCTCAAATAGTTCACATCAATACCGCAGCAGTTCTGTGCTTCTCACAGAACTGTCTGAGGCCTTACTCATAAAGGTAGGACAGAGAGCAGAGGGGATGCCGAAGTGACAGTGTCGGAGAGAAGGGCAGAAGAAAGTTAAAGGGGGAAGGGAGGACAGAGATCGAGCTTGAGAGAGATCATGAGAGACAGAAGCGGAGGGAGAGGCTCAGAGAGAGGGAGGGTAGCTGTGCCACGGGCCACAATGGCTCTCTCTCCCCCCGCTCACATCCATGTGTCACCTCACCGTGTTGCAAATTAGGCTGCACATGCTCCCTGGAGATGTCAGAACATATATCTTGATGGTTGGCTTGAATTTGCATAGGTACAGCGTGGTCATTTTTTATTCAACAAGATTATTTGCCATTACAGCTTGAAATCTCAGCAGTCTGATGACTTTCATTTTAAATAATGTATCATAAAACACACACACACATACAGAGATACATACAGAAGCATACAGCAATTTTCACAGTAACCTGGTAGGAATACTTTGACTTTGTGAAAAATATTTGCATTCTTAGACACATGAGGAAATTGATACAATTTTGCGCTATAGTAAACATGAAGATTGGGCCAGCAGCCAGCTTAATAACTGAAGACTTGTCAAATTGTAAATCCACCTGAAGCTCTCCGGTTGGCACGTTACATCTCATTTGTTTTGTACAAAAGTCCAAAGTGTATTAGGTTTTATGGATGGTCACCTGTCTGCAGAGGCATAAACAGTTTTCAAGCATAGGGTTAATGAGTTAAAACACTTTAACCTGCATGTGACGCATCTCTGCAGAAACACATTTTAAGCTAAGCTCAGCAGAAAAACTGCAGGCTTTACCTACATACTGCATAATGGGTGTATAGACTGGTATTGGAATATGGCGTTCATTCTGTCAAAGAAGAGGGTGCTGATATGTAAAACTAGATTTCATAATCCAGTAATAGCAATAAAAGTCACACTACACCATGGATTTTATAGGTAACAGTTTTTTTTTGTAAAACTATTCAATTAATTATTAGTGGACGAATGGTCCCTATTTAAAGAAAAGGAAGACAAGATGACTGAAAAATTAACAAAATTAAAGTCATAAAATCAACATTAAACACAATATGAGGTCCGGTGTTTAAAGACTGTTTAATGTCAACACACTTTGACAGCAGACAGGTTTAATCAGGTGCTGCAGGTTTTTATAAATGTGTTACTCCTCTTTTACTCTTTAGTATGCTGCTTCTTCTTCTTCTTTTCTTGACTTGATTTAGTCTGGCCATTAGCCGTGAATCAAAAACTAATCTAAATGGATAAAATAATTTTGAATCTCTCTGTGTGGAAGTATCGATTTCTTAAGTAAGCAGACATGTAATGATGGGATAATGTGTCGTAGTTGGTGATGCAGGACCCTGACGTGAACCAGCTTACTGTGCTTTTATTCATTATATGCTATTTTTTCTAAACCAAATCAATAACATTAGAACAGCCTGCAGAATGATTCATAATCTTAGCTGTCCAGCAGTTTGACTTTGATTTCCAAAGAAGTAGCAAAGAAGAAAAAACTAGCATTTAAGATGTCTTTTAATATGATACTTAGTGCCTTCTTAGCCAGTAGCTGCCATTAGTTATAAACATATTACTCAATCACTGGCTCATGTTATTCCAATAGTAAATGATGTTTCAGTTGGAGTTTTCCCTTGGAAACCCCACCATAATTTGACTTCATTAAATTTGTAATGTGTGGGGAGAACTCATGAAAGGGAACGAGAGAGCTGCGCCTGCCTTCTGATTTCACCCCCCTGCTGCTCAAGAGAAATGTCTTCTTTGAAGTGCCTGAAAGAAGCAGAATTCCACATTTTCTTTATAAAGTCTTGGGTTTGTTATCTAGCTCGCTTTAACAATTTGAAGCTAAAGCCACCTCAAGCTGCACTTGAGGATGATGAGCACATGATTTATAATTGTTTGTTTCTCCCTCTGCCTCTCTCTTTTTTTCTGCTGCTGTCCCAGCCCTCCTCTTGTCTTACAGTTCCATCTTGGGAAGCAGGTGCTTGGGTTATGGTTAGCGTTCTGCATTGTGGACTCTGATGGGACTGGCGATGCATTACATTGTGAGCCAGATATTGCAGTCAGCAGGCAAATGACTACTGCCTGTGAACCCTGCCCAGGGATAAAGACAGAGACAAACTGGCGGAGTGAAGGATGAGCCAAATTGTTAGGATTGTATCTGACTCCTAATTCCTGAAAGCTAACTTCTTCTTAAATTTGGGTTAAAAGCATAACAGCAATTATCATCATCATCATCATCATCATTATCATCATTAAATAAGGAACTGTGATTAAATAAAAGACATCAGCACCTAACCAGCTGGAAAATCACACACTAGCTCTCATTTTGATGCTGAAAAGCCTTGTTTGTACTTATCATTTTGAGTGTAGCCAGACATTTAATATGCTGTTTGACTAAAGCAGCTTCTTGGACCAGCTTGGAAAGTGGACTGTGGTGTTGATCAATGGCATTTGTTTCCATTACAAAGAGCCATTACAGCAGTCTGACATGTTTGGACGGCAGGTCTGCACACATTGGCTCAAACGATTTGATTTGGACGGACAAAAGCCAGCCAGTGTGGCGGCAGGCCAGCCCCCCCCCCCCCCTTTTTTTTTTTGCCTCATGCATATTTAGATCACACAGACACAAAGAAACGTGCAGTCAGGTGAGCACACCTTTTTGGAGTTTGAGTTTAGATAGTATTGCAGCATGTGTGACAGAGGATTTACGGCACTATCCATACCAGTGCTCTAAATGAACTGATACTGTATATGCAAGAGTTTATTTTCTTATTGCTAGCATAGTTTGGTTTTGTGCATGAGAAGCTGCAGTTATATATACCAGTATGACAGTGACTGAGTGACTGTTAATAGCTGAGTTCAGTAGTTTGATTGCGACAGACAGGAATAACTTCCTGTGTCTCTCAGTGGTGTATCGTGGGAGTCGGAGTCTGTTCTGTAGCTGGTCAGCACAGTGTGGAGCGGGTGAGAGGGACAGTCCAGTATAGTCTTTATTTTGGACAACATCCTCCTCCCAGACACCTCTGTCAGAGAGTCTACTTCCTCTCCCACAACATGGCCGGCCTTCCTGATAGACCTCTTAGAACATCTTCAGCATCGTCCTGCAGATGTTAAAGGTCCTCAGCTGTGGTGACTCTGGCCCTTCGTGTATACAGTGTCCAAGTTCTTGCACCAGTCAAGTTTGTGGCCCAAGTACACTCCCAGGTATTTGTACATAGAAATCAACTTAGTCCCCCAAAATATCATGTTACTATTACCAGCTAAAATTAAATTAAAGACTACTATGAGTCATTTGATCCTAACATTTCGCACATCTTCTAATTAATGAGTAAATAATTAAAAACCCAAAGTTCTAAAGTTAATTTTACTCTATGAGCATGGAAGAAGTCTTACTTTTTACAGAAAAATACTGTTGCAAACAGAGTATTTTCACTGCCATAAAACAGGATAGGATTAGAAATTCTTTACATTGTTGTATTGTCCTTGCTTTACCCAAGCTTCAAACATTCAAACACTCCAGAGGAATGCACAGGAACAATATTCAACATTTCTGTCAGGGTGTCTGCTTCCCCTGCTTGTAGCTGCACAGCCTGTCCATTTTCAGGCTGTGTCTAAATCGTCTCCAATTCTATAGAGATCACAGCCATGGCAAAACTTCCTTTGGTCCACTTTGCGCTGTCTGTAACAATCACAAGTCTTTCAGCCACCACATCACGCCACTGAGATTACAAAGCCAAAGGTTGCCCTCGCTGGCTTGCGTGTGTGTCTGTGCATGCGCCTGTGTGAGTACGCACATGTGGCTTTCCAAAGGAAGCACCCATGCAGTGTCTGGCCTGGCCAGGTGTTGTGGGGTGACGGTGGACCTATTTTCCAGCTGGCTGCTCTTGTTAGAAGTCTGCCGGGCACACAAATCGCAGGGATTGATTTTGCTCAACCACAGTAAAAAAGGAGAGCTGTGATTACAATGCATGCTTCAGCCAAACTTTAACAACTTTCAAAGTCTCCTCTCCTCCATTCTGCCATCATCTCCAGTCTTTTCTCCCCTGCCTTAAATGAACTTTTACATTTCACAGATAAGAGATCAACTGTTATTTTCTTTTAGTGGCTTTTTGTGAGAGTGTAAATTTTATTTTATTGAAGTTCAAATAGCTATCAGTGATACTTTGTTATCTTGGCATGAACACATAGGGCTTGTCATTATACGTAGTTGATGGGAATATATTCAGAAAATAAAAGGTACCCACTTGGCATACTGAGCTTAGTGAAATCTGTTTATATCAGACACAAAACAGCCAGCTATTGTTACGTATGCCCTCCCTGTTGCTGTCAGTATACTCTAAACGCAATTTAGAGTACAATTGAATTTGGCGTCCTTTCATAGGCAGTTGAACTTCTTGTCTAATATGCCTCAGTGAGCAAATACCAGGATACTCGATGCAACTGAAGGTCGGTTCATTTAATGGCATCCGCACCAGTAAGAGCTATAAAGATGCAGTCGAACACAGCTCCCAGGAGAAAGTACACAATTCTGTTAGCTATTGGAAAAGACAAAATAAAACTTTGAAAATCTCTTTGACAAGATAGAAAACTTTTGTTGGAGATTTTTGGATACAGCTTCAAGTGGCTGCCGAAGCAACTGCAGGTTTTGGCGCTTCATGTGTATTTTTTTTATACTGCTTGTTTACTACATGTTCATCACTACTTTTCACATTATGTTTCTACCACAAAATCCCTGCTTTCTTTCACACCAGTCTTCAGACACTGTTCACACTCATTCACTGCAGCAGTGCTTTTTTTATCCTCCTAGCAATTTGGACAATATCCTGAAGTTATGGTGAAAAGACTGATAATTGTAGCTTTGGTATGAAGGCTTGGCCTTCACTACATTTCCAAGAAAATATATATGCATGATTTCCATATCAAAATGTCTCCTACAAAAGGTGTTTTCTTACTAACAGGGCATTGGAGTCTCCCTATTTGTGCTCATAGAGGCACTATAAAAGGCCCTTCTCACCCTCAAACAACACATAACTCCTGTGCCTTCTGCTAAAGCCCTGTTATTTAGCCTTCAAAGCAAGGCACCATTGGTGTTGAAATAACTGTTATCAATATGCCAGAGACATCTGTTTCCACAGTTTCTTTTTTCCCTTTTTGTATTTGTCCATGTTTTCTTCCCTTACTTCTGTTCCTACAGTACAGCAATGTAGCAACAGAGCAAGAACTTATAATTAATCCAACACCTATAATTGCATTTCAATTCATCTGGGTCCTTTCGTGACAATATGATTCTCAGGCATCCAGATGTGTCTTTTTCATCACAGGCTAATTAGCTTTTGCAAAATGCAACCTGAAGATGAGAGGGATGAAATAAACAAAAAATAGGGGCTAAGCAAATTAATTAGAGTCGCTAAATGATTGCATAAGTAATAAGCAGCACAAAATGAGTTCTCTTCTCGGGCAAGGCTCTTCTCAGATGCAATTTGGATTTGCTGCCATTTGAACCACTCGTTCCCAGCTTGTCCATTTACATGTGCACTTACAGTCTAAGCTTTCTAAACCTTTGACTCTATTAAACTGAACTGTGACCAATGTGCCACCCGCCTCTTGGTGAAGAGTGGACCACGGAGGCTGAGGAGAGCACTGGCTTGCAGAAAGTGGGTGAAGGAGAGAAACAAGAATGAATGAGAAGATGTTGAGGTTTGCGGTTCACTCAGGGTAGCACTTTATCAGCCAAGTGCAGCTTCCCCCTCCACCAGATTGGCCTTGTGTGTTTACGTGCAGAAAAAAAGGGGGCCTATCTCGGGGCTACAGCTCTAGCTCAGGAGGGCTACGCCTGCCCGCCTCGCATGCGCGCTCACTCAGCACGGAGTTGAAGAGTTCACCCAGCGGGCTGAGAGCTGCTTCTGATCCAGTAATATGGAGAGTCAACCCCAGGCAGGCCTACAGAGAGCTCAGCAGCGAACAGTGCTGAGCCCAGCTCCTCGTCTAACAACCTCCAGTCGCCTGATCCGTTCCCTGTCCCACACACAAACACGCATCTATAATAAAGATATTTAGCACTCTGTATCTTTCTGCACTCATCTTTGTGCTTGTAAGGTGGAGGACACTGAGCCATGAAATCGCTGAAAATGAGCAAGGATTGAAAGTCGGGATAGGGGTTAATTATTTATACTTTTGCAAGCTGGGAAAGTGCAAAGTAATGTGTGCTTATGTCCCACGGTTTATTCAGTGACACTTAAGGTCTTTCTTCATATTCCTCTGCACCATGAAATCAATGTTAAACCCAAATATAGTCCCCCTACCTTTTTGGTTGCTTTTCTACAGACTCTTTTTATTGTTATAACTGCTATAAGAGCGAGGTCTGGATGAAATGGAGGGAAAATGAGTTCTCATTCTCTGGTTGCCTCTGGCGATGTTTTGGCATTATTGTCCCCAAGTGCCCAGAGCCTTGTGCGAAAGAGAAGGCAGGAGAGACACAGAGATCTGACTGCATGGGAGACTGAAGAGAGAACAGCTAAGAAGGAACACATCGTTCAAAAACATAATATATTTATAAATGGTAATAGCAGACAAGACACCCAGACAGTGCTCAGGAGGGATGAATGGTCAGAGGCGACCAGAACTATACCATGCCACTTGTAGCATGGCACGGATCATGATCAATGTGTGCGTCCTCTCCACCACCTTGTATCTGAGCATTGTCGATATGCGATTCTCACTAATGCTGCATCCATGCTTTAATGGTGATTGCACTTCTTTGCCCCAAACTTTCATTCGTACCAGAGGACCTATCCTCATCAATGTTTGAACATGGTCTTGCACAGAAAGACGAGCAGAGAGTCGACAGGCAGGGAGCCAGGCTGGAGTGCTGGTTTTATTCTCAGCAACCCTGTGCAAGCGTGTGTGTGTGTGTGTGTGTGGGAGGGTGGAACACAGGCCATTTTCTAGCTGAAGAGACACTGGTTTACAATTTGACCAGAGAGACTTTATAGAAAAGCTGGCAGAGCGACGATGGTAAACAGATATCCAGGTGTATGTACCTCACAGCTGAGGTCTGTTGTTATCCAGTACAAAATAGCACAGGATCCCATAGGTGTGTGTTCTCCTCCATTAGTCTGTGTGTCAACTCACATGCTTGTGTTATCTTTATGACCTCATCGAGGTGAGTTGTGGTGTATTTTGGCTGGCAATAGAAAGGAAACACTGCCAGCTCTCCTGTCTCCAAAGGGCCTTGTGCAGCCTTGCCAGGAGGGATGTGTGTATTGATGGATGCAGATGGCCTTATAATGAGAGACAGGGGAGGATGGATACAGTCACTGGTCTTAACAGAGGCTCGCCTTTATTTATGAGACAAGACACTGTGGTTTCCTAACAAAAGAGGGGCAGGGATAATGTCATCACTGTCAGCGATATACTCTCCCCACACAGGCTGCCATAACTTCTCCTGTCAACTGCACAGGCTGACGTAAGGATGTGCACTGAGACAAGTGTGTATTTATGTGTGTGCACGAGCAGTTTAAGTATGCAATATGGCACGGAAAGGTTGAACATTCACTCAGGAGCTACTTTATTGGCCTTTTTTTTTCCATTTCTCTGGACGGGAAATCCTTAATTTAAGCTTCACTTGCTGTCAGCCAGTGTCCCCTTCACCATCACTCTGCTCTGCACAGCTTCAAGCCTCACAAGCAGAAATCGATAGCTGATCAGCTACTCTGGGTGGCAGCTTCAGCGACAGCACATTTTGTTTTAATCTCCGTCTCTCTCTGGTCCAGAGTTATGACTCATGGCCCATAGGTAGGAAATAATGAGAATACTGTACTTCTAAGAGAAACGCAAATTAAAGAATCAACCCTCAATGATGATGTTTTGTCTCCGCCACAAGGCATGCTATAAAAATCCTGAGACTGTTACTTTGTACTCTTGAATATTTAAATAAGCAATTGATTTTTTTTTCTTTTTCTGCATTTGGCATTATTGCCTTTGTGTTAAGCATTCCGGCATTACGTTACCTGATATAAATGCACCTTATGTTGTTAAAACAGTCGACACTAGGGGTGCATAATATTGGACACGTGCACTTATTTGTGGTGGGAAGGTGATGTGGTTCCTCTTTGCCAATGTTTAGCATTTAATGCTAACAGCAGCTCTGCTACTGGTGTAGCAAACCTCCATACCGAAACACCCCTTTACACTTACTGATCTGATTCTGTCATGACATGAGATGATGGACAGAATGAGGATCAGCTGGTGCCAAAGTTTAAATGTTGGCTGATTTATTTTAAAGCCCTTGTGAACTGATATTAAGCCAGTCATCAGTTTCTTACCCAGAAATGGTTGGCTGTACTGCACTACTATGTAATATAGAAAGAACATTTTGTATATAGTCAATATGTGACAGCACTGTACCATCTATATGTGTGTGTGTGTGTGTGTGTGTGTGAGAGACACAGGTCTGGTAGCCTTCGCCTGTCTAGTTGCCAGACCCTCACATTTTTTTATTCTTCTTCAGTGAGATTAAAAGCACATGTGAGCAAAGCAATTGCAGAGAAACAGAGAGGGAGAGACACACACACACACACACACAGCTAAGCGAATGAAGCTGAGAGCGAGAGTTCAAGGAGGCTGACCTCACTCGATACGCTATTGATTTGCTCGTTTGGGTTCACAGCATGAGTCTGACACTGGACCTTAACAGCTGAAGGCTCCATCTTGAGTAACCAGTGTGAATAAGATCGACTTCAATCACCCGATTTTCTCTGTCTTGCCCCACCTAAAAAAATCAGAGGAGCCTCAGAGTATTAATGCTGTTACTGTAAATTTTCAATCAAACTGTATCCTTTTCATTTACTCTGCAGTATCTCAGGGATCTGGCTGTGTGCAGTGCATGCGAGCAAGAGCTGTCCTTTTATTTATGTTTGTCTTAAATCCATCTGCCCTGGCTTAAAACTGTTTCACCCTGCTGCTATTTTATTTTCAGCAACGGATTGCTCAGCCACTTGTCGGTGTAATCTCTCTGTCTCTGCTTTTCTTTCTCTCTTATTTCTCCTCTTTTCTCTTCTATGTCATTTCCTTGTGTGCAAACGGGATATTCAACATTTATGGTTTACAGAGGCTGTCATGTATAATTCAGGCGTGATAACTTTTCTGATGAATTGACCTTGAGGCGGACCGAGGCTTTTGATTACAGTTCAGTAGCCTGACGCTGCCGCTGCTTGAAGGTATAGCGTGGGCTATTTAGGAGAGTGTGGACTCTCTTTCTGCTGATATGCACTGTCCTATTGCTACTGCAGATGGTGTATACACATAAGTGTGTGCAAGTTAAATTACTGTAGCTTGAATTTGTATGTATGAATGTTTACATATAAATGCAGAATTTGTATGTGTTGGATTTCACAAATCTAAATTTGTCTGCAGCAGCCACTCAGACAAATATAAATGGTTCAAATCCAAAGCCAAAGCCAGACATTCCTACAGCTCAGTTAATCTGCTAGAGAGAGAACAGTTGAACAAGATTTAAATGGGTGAACAAGGACTGGTGACGAGCCAGCTAACTGCTGTTGACAGCACTGTGTTCCCAACAGTTTTGTAGTCCCACTTTGAAGGCAGATTACTGTAGATTATTGCAGTTGGCAGATGTAGAGTCAGAGAGTGTCCTTTTGGCTAACAGGGGGCAAAATGTTCCTGAGGTAAAAAAAAAAAAAGTGTGTTTGGAGATCACTATTTAAGACATTCAGATTATTCATGCATACATGGTAACACGCTCAATGATTATATGACTATATTGTAACTGTATCTGTAGATATTGTAGCAGGAAGAACACAACCAGTTACCAAAAACAACATTAATAGGTGGATGGATTAAAAATGGATTAAAAAACATACTGCATACGACACATATTGCAATTTAAATTTCTCCCATCAACAACAAATCAACAACATTTTTTGCGTCCCACCCAGGCTAGCAGACCTTTGCACTTACATGATCACAGGAGGGTGCTGTGTTTCTCATGGCAAATCTCTGCATGGGATCAAACTATGTGAACTTAGCTTAGTAAAGTAAAGGTTACTTAAGCTGTTTTCATACCTTTTAGATATTTTCATTACTTGTTGGAGTGATGCTTACCATTGCTGGTGAGATCTGATTTTCTGACTATCAATGTATTTGTGTAGCACATGGTTTAGAACCATTACTGTCACTCAGAGCTATACCGTTATTAGCATGTCCCTGCTGTTGACAACATAAGTTTGCACAGTCAACCACAGCATACAGCATCTGACATGTTGTCTCCTATAAGACAAGTGATATCATCTTTAAAAATAGGAAAACATTCTTTGCAAACAGTGATTCATTTGCATCAATGTGTGTAAATAACTATGTCAAGATTCATACGGGTGTTTAGTTGAAAGCTGGCTTAATGCGACGTCGTGTGTTTTTCATCTCGTTGTGTTGATGACTTAAAAAGCATAATTCAGAGGAGAGTCTGAGGCGTTTATGTTGTTGAATTTACAAATAATAACTCGGCTGTTTGTAAAAAAATTCAGACATTCTGAAATGTTAAGTGTGAACTCTCTGGGCATCATTCCTCCTCTCACTAGGTTTATTTTTAACAGACATTCAAGTTGATAATCACTCAATAACACACACACAGGCGTCAATGTTTACGGTTTGTGCCTTTGCTGTAAATGCCATGTGATCACTCCTTACGGCTCTCATAGTACAGAGCAAATTTAGACGCCAGGCTGTAATGGCGAATCAAGCGTTGTGTGGTTGTTTGTTACGCCTGCTGCACATGTGCAAACATCTGCATATCATAGCTGTAGCTCAATTTATCCTCGCAACATTAAATCCATTTACCTCTTGCATGCCACGAGTCTAAATCTGGGACCAAGTAATTAAATGCCTTTCTCTTCCTCCATTAGAGAGATAATTAAGTAGGAAACCAGCACTTGTCTCATTGCTCTTTTATATGGAAGTAAACGGGGTTTCGGAAAGGGGAAATAGATGCTACCTTGACTGAAAAATCTCCTGTTCA
This sequence comes from Parambassis ranga, assembly GCF_900634625.1. Taxonomy (NCBI): domain Eukaryota; kingdom Metazoa; phylum Chordata; class Actinopteri; family Ambassidae; genus Parambassis; species Parambassis ranga. The sequence goes on from NC_041043.1 coordinate 9,181,544, forward strand.
GTGAAGCCATCTGTAATTTCTTCAGTTCAGCTATCAGTCAGTGTTTTCCTGTCTCCATCTCCATCTTAATGTTTGTCTGCTTAAATTAAATGGTAAAGAGGTTTAATGCATCTCTATATTTAGCGGTGTCTTCAGGTAGTTGCCATTGACAAAATCTAGTCAATGCTCTAGAGAGAAAATAAAAAATCAACTTTGTTTTCCTAATCTGACAATAACATTCACAGTTGGTCACAGTGTGTCATGTTTTCACAGATCACTGCCAGAGCCTTCCATTTTCAGAGTGCAGTTGCAAAACAGCAGTGGAAAGTGAGAAAAAATGCTAATAAATTTAAGGAGACTCTCACAATTGGTGTGAAATCAAAATAAACCCTCTTATTTTAGCACTTGGGTGCTATTCCATTGGGGATTATTGAAGATTAGGAAACCAGTGAATATGGAGACTAAACATGCGGTGGAATCCTGTTAGCTATCTAAAGAAGCATGGAGATAGTGTTAGATGAGATGAGATCAAGTGATACCAGTTTCTAAGATAAATATTCTTTGAACATTTAGCCAGCCCAACTTGGGAAAAAAGTGATATCCTGTTTAAAGCTAACTTTAGAATTCAGGTTAATGAAAGCATTTCATGCTACAAGACTTTTATTCATTTACTTTTGGCCTAAATATAACTGTTTTTCTGGAAGTTAGGTTGGTGCATTTTCGGTATTCCTTTCTTGTTCCTACAATGTTCTTATGCATTCCATTTTATGGGTGACTGTGGGGAATGTTGGTCAGTGTCATCTTAATGTACATCAGTGTGATTTGAAGCATTGTCATCAGGATAAAACCTGTGCTGTGTCTATCATTCTGGGTCTTCAGAATGTGGTGTTTTTATTATCAGGACTTGTACTGGTTGTTCCTAATCCCAGGTGGTCTTCCTTCCCGAGCAATCTTTGTTAGGGAGACAGGGTGACCTATCTAGGTAGACAAACATTATAAACATGCCTTGGTTTGCGAGACCAGGGTGGCAGTGCCACTTGTCGACTATGTTAGTTTTAACATAGCTGGATCAATAAATGTTTATGCATAAGACTTCTAAGAGTCTTCATCCTTCATCCTTCTCCAACCCTGACCTATGAAACCTCGGCCTTTCCCTGACAGCAAGGGTTGCCTCATTTTGATGACCCTAGATTCTCTCTTCAAAGCAAAGAGTCCCAGTGCAACAGAATTTTCCACAAACAGTGTAGCATCATAGGTTGTTTGTAGTTTCAATTATGCTAAGCTGTTTGTCACAGATACTCAAGCATTATGTGTTTGCAGAGGAAATATATTCCAAGATGATCAATGTCAACAACTGCAACAAGGCAAAAATAAAGTGTCATCAGGTGGCTTTCCACAGCAGAACCTTGTGCTGTAGGTGCTTGAAGAAACAGCTGACCCTCTAGTCTCTGCAGGGTACAATCTACCTCAGCTCACAACATGGTGTAATAAACCAATATCAATTTACTCAGCCTGTACTACAAACTGAAACAAAAAAAAGGAATTGCAATGTTGACTTTAACTGTTTGGCTTTGAGCAGCAATTCTTCAGGGTTACCCCAAAAAACCTGAAAGGAGGCAGATGTTGAATATGAAAACTAGCCACAGATCATCCCCTATTTGACAAAGATGATCAATGATGAGGACATTTTAGTGTTTGTCCTTAACAAGAGTGGTGGTGGGGGTCATCTTGTGTTCAGTGCAATTTTCGTTATGTTCTTGAGAAGACATTTGTAACCTTTTAGGTAGTAGTACTTTTAAGTAGAAGTACCTGCAGTGCTAATTTAGTAAAAGTGGCTGACAATTAAAAAAAGGACCCTATTAGAAATGAAACCATCTGACCTTTTCAGCTCTCAGATACAGAGAGAGAGAGAGAGAGAAAAAAAAAACCTTGGTCCCCTCACATGTCTTTCCCAAATGACTCCACCTTTACATAAATGCAGGCAGCTCCTCTTTTCTCCTCTGAAAGGCAAAAGAATGGAAGGACATGGCATACCCTAGGCGCAAGACGAGGTATGTTGCGAGGATATGGAAGCCGCTGTCTTTTTTTAAAAGCCTAAAGCTGTCGTCAGCATGCACAATGTTCACAGACATTCAGGCAGATGTTCTTGCTCAGGCTTGATTGCCTTCGCCAAGGCCCATCAGGGATTGCACTTAGCCTAGCTAGAGCTGGCAAAAAAAAGACACAGAATCCTGAGTTATTTTAGCTGTGCTCAGTTCCTCCATTAGACACAACTGAAATATTGACGCTGCTTGCTCTTTTGACTGCTTTTCTCCATGTATCTTGCATATCCAAGGTTGAGAATTAGTTAGAGTTGATTCAAGTTTGAGCCAATAATAGACTTCCTGTGTCTTCTTGTCGCTGTATGTCAAATATGTGATGAATATATGATAAAAGAGGAGAATATTTATAATCATTTTTTTTATTCTTGTGTGTGCTATAATATGCATCGAAAACATTTGGGTTGACTTTTTTTATATCCTCATAATTCTTTTGTTTTGACGTGGTTAATAACCGTGTAGAATCAGCATTTACCGCATTAGCTCGAAAGAGCAGAAACCTTATGTTTAATGGAAAGAACCTGACCTGGTAATTAAGCTTCATACAAACAAACGTAAAGCTTTATTTTTTTCTGAAAAATAATGCCTGTAAGTGTGCTTGTTTTAACATCTCTGCCTGAGGTGTGTGTCTGTATTAATTGCACATATCTGGTTTATCTGCCCATCAACAAAGTGGAGTTAACACATCTTTTTATCTGCTCATATCGCATGTCCAGTTACTCGCCTTCTGGTCAGTTAAAATGTTTAAAACAATCAAAACATGGGTTGTTGAATAGGTGAACATGGTGGTTTTGTGTATCTTTCTGTAGCACGTGAACATCTGTTTGTGTCCATCCTGTCAAGTCACTTGCCGGTAGTTTAAAGCCATTCTAACACCCACTGTTTCATTGATGACATGTTTGTCAAGAAGTTGGAAAACAGAAATAGCTTCCTCTGCAGTGCTAGTTGTTCTTGTCATATTGGACTGACTTCATGCTACAATATCTCACCATTGCCTCGTCTGACGCTAGCTGCTTTACGCTTCAGTACAAAACATGATTGGTGTTATTCCCTTAGATCCTGTTTAACATAGTGAATACTTAAAATTTAAAATTTCACTTATTGCACAACATTTTCCTTACCATTAAATATAAGACATTTTGAGGCTTTTACTCTACTTTTACTCTCTACGAATGTGACCTGGATGACTGAGAATCTTCATTAACACATTACTGTCCAGTGAATATTTAACCCCAGCACTAGACAAATGGCAAAATATAACTAATGTGTGGCTGAATGAATCATAATTTAAAATGTTGGAGCAGTTGCATATCTGTATTGTTCTGATAGACATAATGCTGCCGCAATTTGCATTAATCTGCATCGAGCAGGCCATCAAATTATTAGGGACTGGCCTTTATTTGATTATGCTGACATACACATAAACACCCAGCTGACCTTTTGCTGGATTAACTTAGTGACCTGTTAATAGAAGACCTTGAAAACTTGTAAAGGACGTGCAGTAGACCGTCCAATCAGATAAACAGGCAGTTGTATGCAGTTTGTTAACAAATGTGTTTTTCTGACCTCATTTAAAATGGAACACACATTTTGATTCTCAGGTTTGTAAATGCTTATTTTCCAAAAACTAATTGCATATCCAATTGTAGTTGTTGACCTGTGTGTCATTACAACTCTCTCCTAGTACCCCTCCTGCCTACTGCCACATCATTCACCTCTCCAGTATGTGACCTAAAAATCTGTGCATCCACACGTGGGGGGGAAATTAGAGCCTGCTTTACAGCCATAATTACTCTGCTCCATATTCATGAAAAAAGAGCACCCAGTGTGAAATGTCAGTGTTTTCCACCATGCTTTGTCCGATCCTCAGCCAACTCTAATTGGACCGGCGCAGGTAGCCTAAGCGAACAGGAAGATGGACGCCAGCCTGGATTGTGGTCAAAGGGGCCTGTGGTTGAATTTTATCGGCGCACCGCAGTATCAGCATAGAGTCTCACCAGGGCAGGATGGGCCAATATTCAGCTACCCTGGGGTAATTAAAAATGTCCTCCGTTTAATTTACACCCGCCTGGTGAAGCATGATATCATTATTGGAATGCATTATAATTCAAGGTTATTATGGGTATTATCTGCTGTGTTTTAGAGCAGGCAGCTGTAAGGATGGAGGAAACCCTATTAGAGGTCTGTGATACTACACTGCTGCTGTATTCCTGGTTATAGAAAAGGTGCAGCAGTCCGCTGTGCATTATGTCATCCCTTTTCAACCCCCCCTGGGATGTGACCCAAAACATTTCTACACATCACGAGTTCCGGGGTGCTGACAGTTGTGCAGTGACAGCAGTGTTGTGGAGGCACACCTGGCAAAAAGGTTTGCATACCTGCTGTACACCGGCATCTGCTATACGGCCTGATTAAGTGTGTTTTGATGCAAAAGCGCCACATACACACACATTCACAGGGATAGCTCAGCAGCTGAATGTCATCCCCCACCCCCCTGTCACTTTAGTAAGTGGAGTGAGGCGGTGAGTAACAGAGCTACATGTGTGTGTGTGTGTGTATGTACAGTATGTAAGAGCAGAGGGTAGTAGGTGATTGTCTATTGTTGCGCAAATTAGCTGCCAGTCAACTTCCAGGTGGCCTGTTGGTGACACACGTGGGCTGAGTGGCAGGTGTGAACCATTCAAGAGCTTTGTAGGTGCTCCACGTTGCTTTTGTCCAAAACAAGCAAAATTGAGGTTTTGAACGATAGCGGAGGCGTGCTGGTCGCCTGTGCTTTTCTCTTTGCGTAGCACTTGAGCGCACAATGATGCTGTTTTCAAAACTAGACTCTGCGTATTATTGTCCTCTCACAAGTGGAGTTTAGAGTGTGGAATCTTGGACATCATGATGGCTTTTAGAGAAGGTGCTGAATTGAATTTGTGACTCTTCCCTCTCATCGCTGTCTTTATTCTCTCTCCCTATAAAGAGCATTTAAGTCACACAATCAACTTTTAGTACGGGAGGACTTTTCCACTGTTTGAAAGCTTTTGTCGGTGTGAACAAAACATCTGTGTGTTCATGTAAGATGAAAATGGAGCCTGCGTTTACATCACTGTACATTTTTATAAAAGTATACTTTATATGTGTGTGTGTGTGTGTGTGTGTGCAGATGAGCACAGACACCATGAACATATTACTGTGGTAATGGCTTCTCATTCCTTTGCCATCCCATAAGCAATCATGTCTGTCTCTCACCCACTCAGGCATCACGTTTATCACACACACACACACAGCACAAAATCCCTGGGCACTCTCTCCCTCAACGAGGTATGATCCATATTTCATATATTGCCTGTAAATCGCTTGGCCAGAACTGTTTTGACAAAGCCCTGGAAGTGGCAGGGGGCAGATTGGCTCTGTGCCTGACTCTTACTGTACCTAGAATACAAACAAGCCCTCCACAAATACTGTAAAAATGCTGTATATGGGCATTTTTAGTGTCAGTTTCAAGGTTGAAATGCTCTCTATTACAGTTTCTGCCAGCAATCTCGTGTGTTGCTTCACTTTATCATCGTACTGGCGAACCAGTGTGTATTCACTGGAACCAATTTGCCCAAGTGCATTAAGATAGGGTTTAAAAATGTTGAGAAATGGGAAAAGGCATCATCAGACATCGTGAAATAGAGCAATCAGACTTCCATCCTGCTGCAATGTGCCGCTAATTCCACAAGCCCTCGTCTCCTACTGTCTTACATCAAGTAACACAGCCTCTGTGTAGGAAGCATTTATAAAAAGCGACTAATCCAGAATCTCTGTATGTGTATACACTGCACTGGGTTATTTTTTAAGTGCTGAACCATGACGTGAAGTTTGAGCTTGAACTGTTATTCTCTGATGTCAAAGTTTATCACTTTGTCTCCTTTGATGGAGACATTCTGCAGTGTGCGTGTGCTTCTGTGTGTTCATATACATGCTGATCCTTTGATCCTGGATCACCTTGAAGACAGTGGCTGAAGCTATGTGGGACAAAACAGAAATGTACCTCACCCTACCATGTCTGCAGAAGGCTAATACTAAGGTGCGGTTGCAGAACAGAAAGAACAATGTTGGGGTTTTCATGTACTTAGTCTGCATTGACACACCTTGAGCATTTGGTTGTCAAAGCAGTACATGTTTATGATATTTCTGCAGTGTTAGATGATACTAGGCTTTTCTATTGTCTCTATTGGTGAAGCTGTTTTATTACAAAACACGCTTAGTGAACTGTTATACAACCAGTTAGCTTATGTCAGGGTTTGTGGATGCAGACACAATTGCATTGTGTGGCAATACAAAGTCCTTTATTCAGGCAGAGATTGGAACAAAAAAGCTATTTCCAAAAACACAAAGCTCAGTTCGAGACGCAAAATACTCAAAAACTAGATTTTCTAAATTAAAAAATTACAAAGGCTGGTAAGGTTTGGCAAAACACGTAGACACACAAGGGTAACAAGGTAACAAAGTAACAAACCAGCAGACACGGCTACAATAAGAAGACCAGACAAGAACAAAGGTGAGCACAAGACTGAAGTAGACACAGACAACAAAACACAGGTGAACACAATCAGGGCGGGGCAGGCAATCAAAACTGGCGGGGAAACACAGGGGAAGTACAACACAAGGGGGAATACACAAGGAAGACCAGACTTTCAAAGTAAAACAGGAAGCACAAGACACAACTACAACACAGCATCGACGAACACCTCAAAGGACAACAAGAACCACTAAAACCCAGAGCAACAAAACACCAAACCTGCATCTACAAGGAAAAAAAATACACAGGATTAAACAGAAACCCAAACCAAGGAGAACAATGCGAAAAGGAAAAACAGGATCATGACAGCTCAGGAGAGACATCCTGGTTCTTTACAGCTCTGTCATGTTTTGTTTGTATGGTTTAAAAGTATATTCAGTAAATGTTAAAGGTGCCACTAAGCACATTTTGTTACATCCAAAGCTGCTTGTTCCCATTTTCACATTTTATGCAAAGTGAATCCAATTGGCTGCTGGCAACAGCTACATATTGACACATACAGAATGAGAGTTGAATTGATTTTTCTTATTTCATTCTTGTCAAGAACATGAATAAGTGTTTTTCTCCCAAAATGTCCATCTTAGATAGGATCAAATGTATTGATTCCCTGAAGCAAAACACACTACATGTAATAACAGGATAATAAAGAGTCTGAAGAGGCAGACATGCAAAATGCATGCATAATGCACTAAAACAACATCATTATTGGCTTCAGTTACTGTGCAAGCGAAGCATCGCTGTAACACTTAATGTAATTCCATAAGTGTGTTTTTATTCTCTGTTGTATTGCATTTCACTGTGGACGTTCTGATGTTATTGTTTGTACTGGCTTGAAGCATATTGAGCTGAAAACAAACACTGGTACATCCTTGTTCTTTTTATAGAGGGTGTATTTATCTGTTGGACCTTTACTGGGATACCTTCAGACACACTGCATCACACAAAATGCCACATGATAATATCACCTTGTCACCTATCTCTGTGTTGGGTAAATGGATGACAGGGTGTAAGCTGCAGGGTGTGATATCATGAGATCTGTGTTTGCTGGTGTAATAACTAAAGCCAGCAGTATTTCACTCAAGAATAGTTTTTTCTTTGTCACACGCTTTAACGCATACATGATCATTTCGAAAAATAAAGCTTTGAAAATTTACAGTAAGGGATTAGAAAAATGCAAATTTGTTCTTTCATCCTTTTCGATTTCGTGAATCTGAATGAGCACAACCCCACAGAGAGCAGTCATCCACCCTTTTTGGGGGGTCACAAGGGTACACTTAGAGCTCAGCTTGATAACTCTGATGCATAAAAAAAGGAGATAGCCTCCCTCTTGAGATATTTTTTTTCATATTCTGTTTTTGTTTTTCCACAAATCTATTTACATCTGCTTTTTCTCACAGTTATCGTCAAGGCTGAATACTGAGCTCTGCCTCCGTGTCCAATGCAGTGCCTGCTTACTTGTGCAGATTGACTGGGTGAAAAGTGAAGCCACTGATGATAGCTATTATGGAAGCTTATATAAAAATCAAACTGTATTTTGAAGCTCTTATAGCTCCCTGTGTAGCAGCGTGGCACTCAGTACTTGGTTGCTGTGTTGCTGGGAGATGTCACATGCTGCTGTTTCTTTAGGCTACAGCTGTTTCACACCAAGGAAGAATTTTTCTCTCTCTCTCTCTCTCTCTCTCTCTCTGTGTGTGTGTGTGATGACTTCATTAGTTCCAGTAGCAGAATTCTCTTTTACACTCTGTCCATCCAGGGAAGAGCTGAAATACAGTAGATTCAAATCCTAATTACTCAAGGAGGTTCCACTTGTGTTGCCAACTCACGAGTTGAAATCAGGTTATTGTTTTGATTGATCTCTTTACAAAACAGCCATACACTCTATGTATGTGTGTTATTGTGTGATTTTATTCCAGTTCAGCAGAGAAATAACCCAGATAATTTCCATTGGTGCAAATTTAATTGTAAGCTTGAAACAGGCTCTGTTTCAACCCAGTGTTGCTGCATTCGGTCTATGCTTTAGTGAAACCACCTCTTCAAGGCACCATTTGTCTTCTTCTGTATTTTATCACTTCTTATATACATATCTGTTTAAAGACTACAGTTGCCATAGTAAACTGTAAAAATCCTTTCAGTGCTGTTAATATGTAGGCTGTACCTTAAATACATGATGAACGTTCCCGTGCAGAGCTCCTTTGCAATAACAGCTTAATCCTATACACAGATCTTTATTTGTGAGAAGTAAAAGGAGGAAGAGGCTTGTGTGTATGTGCTGAATTATAGTCTGTTCCCTTAGAAACTAGGTCTATGGGGATTGTATTGTTCCTAGAGCCGAGAGAACACACCGTGATGCGGGTGTTATCTCGATTCACATTTTGTATGAAAACAAAAACAAACAGGTGCCGTTTAATCATACATTTTTAATATATTTCCACAAGAGTCTGCAAAATGTCATCTTTTATGCTTTAATGTTTTTACTAAATATATCCGTCCTTACTTGTTTGTATTATTCTGTTTGTTTGTCGTTTTTTTATCATTTCTTTTTGGCATTGTGTGTCTTTGTTTTACTTGGCTCAGTTCGGCTCAGTTCAGCTTGGCTTAGCTCACCCTGAGCTGTTGTCGTCCAATTGAGGTTTCAGGCTTCATTCATAAGTTATATGGGGGGGTTGCTGCATTTTTAATCTTTCTAACAAACGGCCACGTTTCAATTGCTGCTTGTCAGTTTTGATTTTATGATTCATTCATTATTAAGTGCGTTAGGCTGCAGTGCAGTGCAACGGATGGATTACTGCACTTTAGCCATGGGCGGAGTATGAGTGTTCTGTTTGTGTGTGTGTGTATGTATGTGGGAATAGAAGATGGATGTGTGCTTGCACGTGTGTTCATATTTTCATATCACTATGGATGGCTTTCAGGTTTTTTTTTCCCCCAGTCGTGTTGAGTGTGACATGAGTTGACCCAAGAATACATAAGAAGAATACATAATAAGTGTATGTAGAGATGTACTTTATTAACGTGTCTGCTTGATTCTTCTACTTGTGTCAGGTTTTTGACCAAAGAAGTACATTTACTGGATAACTCCTGTCAAGCTGTTTAGTCTGAGGTCAAAACAGACCCTTCAACACGCCTTATATGTGATGTTGCTAACATTTTATTCAATACTTTATAGACATTTTGCACAGAGAATGTGAGATGATACTTTAAGATGGTGCAGGATGATCCTGTCTGATTTTCATTGCATCTTATCTCAGTACTTACTGACAACCCAGTCTTGCATGGAAATGTGCCATAGCTACATCTCTCTGCTACACTCTTTGCTTTTTAACTGAGGTTTAACTGACAAAAACACTTACCTGTCCCCGGTAATAGTTCAGAAAAAAATTGGCACGACATTTGTTGCTGTCTACCAACAAAAAGTATGACATATTTTTCTGCGATGCTAGGTTGCACTGCTGAAACTGTGAGCTTTTAGGCCCTGTTCACACTGGATAAAGTAAATCCAGCTAAAGTGGGATTGAATCCAGTTCGCACTCAATCTGGCTTGTTTGCGGTCCTTCAAACCGCTAGGTGGTGCCTTGTAATATACAGAGTCCGTTCAAACTTCCATCTGTGGCATCTGGGTTTATATTTTTGTTGTTAGGATGTCTTTTAGAGCAGCAGATTTTGATGACAGTTTCCATTCTTGTTTGATACATTGCGACATTTTTAGATACTGTATTAATCCCAGAGGGAAATTCTTTACGGCTGCAGTGTCATACAATGACACGAGCCTAGGGAGGAGTTGGGATCGAACCACCAACCTTCCGGTTACTAGACAACCCTGCTATACCACTGTGCCACTGTTGTTATATCCTTCTTTGAAAAGTGTTACTTCACAGACCTGTTACAAAAATTGTATTCCCAAGGGAAATGGCTACTTATGGCCAATACTGCTTTTTCTCACTGGATCCAAATGTTACATTATTTCTTACTACCTAATTCTTTGCTATGCCCAACACATTTGCGGTTTGTGTCATTGCTGTCTCTGCTAGTGGGAGTTATTGTGTCATAGTCTGTTCCCAAGTATGGTTGTGTAAGAGTTGATGCCTTTGTTAGAAATGAACTCATCGCCTGCGGCAGCAGCAGCACATGCAAACTGCTGAGTAGCAGATAAAAGAACTCTTGAAACACACACACACGCACGTGCACATGGTTTGAAGAGGACACTGACTTGAAAGACGGCCTCATTGCTGTTGATATTGTTGTCAAGTTAATTTTTTTTCCCACTCAGGACTTCGTCATGTGTTTCCTGTGCCAGACTGTGATGTGCTCTAAATACCAGGCATCACTCTTTGTCCTCTGCCAATCCTCCTTTAAAGCTTGTCACTTCAAACAAGCGGAAGTTTTGGAGCTGTTTGTACGTGGGCGTGTGAATGTTGAAATATCACACTCCAGCAGTTATTTTAGACTTAATGGAGGAAACCAGAGAAACAAACCCCAAAGAGAACACTGGATTAACCTTGAAGAAATCCCAGTGGATGCTGTTGACAAAGGAAATTTAGGCACGGCAACAGAAAATCTTTTATGTGACTTTTAGAGAAAGTTGAATTTCTATACTGATAATTCACAGATCAACTGATGTTAGGTGCAGGCTTCCAGTGATTTTTTTTTTTTTTAGAGTTTAGGTTGCCAAAATGTTAAATGATTTGTTATGGGCTGATACCCCTCAGTTATGAATCAGAGGTTGAGGTTAATAGAGTTAATAATATTTTTCCTCCCTTCCTCTGTGTCCCCACTCTTCTGTGACATTAAGATGTTTTTTTGCGCTCCATTTGCCTTTGTGCCGGGCAGGCAGAGCAGACTTCATCTGTCACAGGGAGACACCACAGAGAAATCAGAATGTAAAACACTAATTAGCCCTGATCCTGACGAGGGTTCATTACAGAGTCAGCATGAGACTCTGTGCGCCAAAGGTTCTTATTGGTTGGCAAGTTTGGAACCAAAAAAACAACACACATACACAAAACACAGACACAAAAATAGGTTCACTCTGTGTCACTTCTGTGGCTCTGCAAAGGAAGATCAAGTTACGCTGCTGCACAATGTGTGCGTGCACTGTACAGGTGGCTTGTTTGCTTGTGCGTGAGTGCGTGGATGCAAATGAAGAAATAGAAACCTGGCGGCCGCTGTGGCTGCTGTGCAGATGAGTGAAAGCCTCCATCTGGAGAAGAATTATCTCCTGTAGCCAGATTGTGGATCAGCTCCTATTCTCTGCTGTACACTTACTGTACATATTCGCATATGTGTTTAATATATTTAGGGAAGTCCAAATGCACAGTATTTTGTAAGAAATTGTATGTTAGCAGACTCATTTTGTCAGTGTGTGTGATTACACACACCTGTGGACCCAATGGCTGTCAGCCCTTTGCCCTTTGTACCCATTTCCACTCGATGGTGTTGCATAGCACCTAGCTGCTAGCTCTGAGTGCAGGCTCACAGGTATGTGGAGACACCCTGGTGCCATCTCGGCCCACGCCATTAGTGTTACCATTCAGTAGTTTCTGTATATTGATTAAAGGACAACAACAATAACTTGAAGAGAAACACAAGCGCAGGAGGGAGGATGTACTACACAAATAACATGCTGCTTTTGGTACCTCTTCCTATTCTGGCTCTGTCATGTTGCAACCATGTTTTCTCCTATCCTGTCCCTCATCAGCTCATGCACACAATGCCAATAGTCAGTGCCTAGGGGTGACGTTAATTATGCTAACTGAGGTATAGCTTATAGCTAATACTCATTACAAAGAAGAAAAACATTAGTAAACATATGCAGTGAAGCTACTGAGCAGTGTATTCTTGTCAGTAAATATGCAAGACTCTGTCACTCCTGCAGTAGGTATTAATTGGAATTGGGAGAGGATGATTTGCATATGTTGACACAGTCTCAGTTTTTCTATGATGTGTAAACCGAAAACTTAAAAGGTGAAAACACTCCCATAGCTTTCCAAATGACATAAATAGATTTCAGATGATGTAATTTTGTGGCATGTTTCATCACAAACAAGAAGATTGACATGAACAGATAATTTAGATGAAATGTCAGAGATGACGTATCTCCGTGTTGGCTTGTCAGCTTCTGTTACGTTTTCTTCATAAATGATCAGACTCTCAGCATGAGAATGACAGTCGGGCTTCCCTGAGAGCTGACATGCAAACAGAGCTACGTACATGCCATGCATAACTCAAGCAGAAGTAGAAATTTTAGCTGTAGCACTCAGCTAATTCAGTTTTATTGTGATGTATTCAGACCAGAGAGTGCTGTCACAACCAAATGTAGGAGTTAACAAAAACTCAACACTCTCTGCACCATAGTTCATATTTTACTAACACACCCACGCTAATGAAAATACAGATTTAATATTAAAGACAAATAATAATTACAAATAATGCAACTTTTTTATTATTACAGCATGATCCTACACATACACAGTATTTTCTTTTTAGCTTTTTTGAAAAGTTATTTAATTTTTAACTACTTCTGACACAAACTAAAACTATTAACTATTTGTTGTCAGGGCAGGAAATATGATGCAGTTAAGACATGTGTGCATGTTGTGTGCTTGTGTTTGCAACACAATGATATTTATGAATACACCGCGATCCCAGCTGCCTTTCTTCTTTCATGGATCAGTGGATGTCAGAATGCCCCCTATCTGCTGTCATTCATATGCCTATGAAACATTATCAGTGTTTTCCATTCGCAACAAAAACACAGCAATAATTGCACCACTGGGTGTTTTTGGGTGAGAACTCCTCCTAAAAAAAAAAAAAAAAAAAAAAAAAAAAACACACACACACACACACACACACACACACACACACACAAAGGGACATTTTGACAGATGCGGTAAAAAACAAAGTAAAGCTGGAGCTGTGAAGTGGTTGTGCACAGCGCCTCCTCAAAGCCAGCAGTGACTCATATATTTGGAAAAGTTGTGCCGCTCTTGCAACACATCAATGAGATTGCTACCACTCACAGCGTACATGTGTTCCTCTTGTCATTTTCTAATATCTCACTGTTGATCCAAAAGGTCAGCGGCAAATACTGAAACGCTGTGTCAAATCAAATTATGGTTTGAGAAGAAACATGATTAAACTGCAATTTGACTGTTGAGTGTTTATTTCTGCCAAGGCCTTGGAGACAGACCCCCCCCCCCTCTTTCAGAAAGTAGAAGAAAAGACTGACAGAACAGGGACTGCAAGCCTTTCTTCTCTGTCGTTTCCATTTGAGTGGGGAGAGATTTCACCCTTTTGAAATTCACTAAATCTGTTACCGTGTGCATAATGCATAGATTTTTTTTTTTTTTTTTGCTTCAATAAGCTTTCAGAACTATCAAAACGTAGAGGGAGGAGAGGTCACATGCTGTTGCAGGGAAAGTGACACCGTGTTACCCCAAGCTGGGTTCGAAAATGTGATTCTAGGAACACCCGGCAGATCGGCGGCACTGCTATTACACATCTCTTTCAATTTTTACCTCATTCTCATGTTTTCTCTCTCCCAGCATACTTCTTTTTATTTTTTCCTCTGCTGTTCATTCTCTCACTCCTTTCCTTCCTCACATCTACTCTCCCTGTGACTAAAGGCAGCCCACTCCTCTGCAGTGGCTGCCTGCCTTCCTGATTTGCTCGCTGCTCAGGGAGGATTTGCATAGGCTGGCCCACTTGCCGTTTCTCCCCTCCTCCTCCCCTCCCTCCCTCCCTCCCTCCGTCCCATCATCTTCGCTTAGTTTCACCTGAGCCTGCGCTCCCATCTTCTCTTTCTCTCTCCTTCCACCGTTCTCTCAGTCTCCCACTCTCTCCCCCCTGCTTGTCCCCCCACCTTTCTCAATCTCACTCCCCTCCCACCAGTTTTCTCATTTTCTCATCCTCTTCTTTTCTCCCTGGCTTTTCTCTTTCTTTATCTGTCTGCAAATCTGTCTCTTTCTCTTGTGGAGTAATACAAAGGGCTATCAGTCTGGGTCTCCCTAGGTTAACAAGCCAGACCACTTCACTTCTCCAGGGACAAGAAAGAAAGAAGAGCTGGGAAAAAAAAGTCAGACAAAAATTGGATTCAAACTTACAGATGGAAATAAAGCCTGATAGAGGATCTTCACCTTGTATTGAGATTCTCTAGCCGAACTGTTGAAGGAGTGTGTTACTGCTGAGACGATAGAGAGGCAGAGAGCTGACAGTTTGTCCGTGCCGGAGTGTGTGGAGCTCCTCATCTTTCTGCCGTTCCCTCCCTCCATCTCTCCCTCCTCCTCAGTCTCATAGCTGAGGCTGTGTATTATCTGTGGCTTGACAGAGCGGAGCTGTGCAGAGCAGAGCAGAGCGAAGCGGAGCGAGCGAGCAGAGGGCTGCAGCGCAGGTTTTTCCCTCCTTCCTGTCACTCACTCTTCGCCCGCAGGTGAGGAAGCGCGCACAGGGACACATTCCAGGTGTCGCCCACAAAAAAAGCGTGCATGCACAGTTTTGCTGGTTGCTGCTCCGTACACACACACGCACACAAGCAGGCTACGTGGTCATCAAAGAAGCAGCCACAGGGTGATCCTGCCGAGAAAAGAAAGTAAAGACATATTGGATTCTGGTTCAAAGAGCCAGCAAGCAAACGGAGAACAGCAGGATATCTGGTGCCTTTCAACGGCTGGAGTCCAAGAGACAAGCCTGAGCTGCATTTTGTTTGGAAGGGAACTGCTGGATTCAACACTGGCCAGGAGCTCGTCTTCTTCTCTCTGCTATGGAGTTTGCTGCTATATCCTGGTTACAGGAAGGTCACTTTTTCTGAGGTCCTTGCACGTCTGCTTTACTTTCCTTTAAATTTCCGGTAGAGGGTGGGGGGGCGTGAGCCATGCTCCCCAAAGGAAAGCCCCAGGAGGGCCAGCTGTTCTGGATGTTGTTTCTGGCAGTGGGATGGATGGTGCTGGGTTCTGCTTGGGGCTCCTTGTCCTCCTCTTCAGACCTACATCTACTGTCCCCTACCTCCGGGCAACCCCTGCCCCCTGCCCTACCCCGACCCGATCACCCGCAGGGGCCCAGGCACCATCAGCCACCTGTGTCCATATACCGTTCCCCTGCCTCTCTACGTGCTGGCCACGGTGAGTCCTGTCACCACCTTTTGGCTCTGGCTTATTTCTCTCCCTCTTCTCTGGCTCTCCCTCTGTCCATTTATCATCATGAATGATCAGAGTGAAAAGGAGCCATCTGCAGCCACCTCTCTGTCATGTTTTTTCTCTACTTAACTGACTAGCTCACTTTCTCCCTCCCACTGTCCCTCTGTCTTTGTCTTTTCTTCCTCACTCTTCCTTCAACCATGGCTAACCAAAGTTGACAGCAGCTCTGCATCATGGAGCTGTATATCGTCTATGAAATGATAGGTTTAATTGTCAGTGAAAGGCACTGACAAGCAAAACACCCACAGTGACTCTATCAGCCGAGGAGCAAGCTGTGACTCTGAATTACCTCGATCCCACCTGGATTAACACTCTCGCAAGTGATGATTGATAAGAAAGTTAAGAATCAGAGGAGGGTCCTCCTTTAATTTAATCAGGTAATCATGGTATGGTCCATTATCCTTTTTCAAAGAGCTTGTCACACAAACTCAGTATAACAAAATGGCATCTGGATTTTTGAAGTCAGCTTAAAATTGAACAAAACCCCTTTTTTTAAAGAAAAATGTCCATGTAAGCGTTTGTTATCTCGTTTTTCTCCCCTGCAACAGAATGTACACACCCAGGAGGGGAAACTCACTGGTGGTCAAGTGCTTTTTCAGTATTGACTTTTGTTTTATAGGTACTTAATGTGATCTATTTGCACCATTAGCTGGGACAGACATGTCAGTTAGGGGATGTTTTCTTTCTCTAACGGTACAAAACATGTGCTTTTCACAGCTCTCACATTGTAAGGGCTGTTATTTTGAGAATTTATATTGGATTTGTTTTATTACGTTTTTTTGGTAATGGCCTGTCTTTCATTGAAAGCCTCTAAAGACGTTACTAAATGAATAGAAGCACATTAAAATCTGGGACATATTATTTGAGTAAATGATTCTGATTTAGTGTGATTATATAGATTTTTTGGAGCAACACTTGTGATGAACAGCAACATCAACATCATTTCTCTAAACTAAATCATCAGAAAAGTGTAAACCCAGCATATTTGTAGCCATAAGCAGAAGTTACCGAGTTTCTGATGTTTAAATTACATAGCAAAGAAAAAGCCAAGAGGCATTAAATAACCATGGCAAAGAAAAATAACAGGCCCAATTCAAGCGGCCTGTGCTTTAAATTTTACTCGCAGCATTTAGGACAATCCAGTCTGTGCCTTTGTGTCACACTAGATCCATCAGTCCCCGCGGGGGGATCAAATCTGTTTGAAAAATAAATTTGAGCCAGGTCTATGCTTGACTCCTTTTAACACATCGAGGGCTCATTTTTAGAACCTTGAGGGCTATTGGAGCAGATGAGCCTGACAGGCAGAGAGGGAGGTGGGAGAGAGAGAGAGAGAGAGAGAAAGAGAAGGATCTGCATTACTAATGTGGAATGTGCAAACCATACAAAGTACCAGTCTGGGCAGAGGCTGGGTGGCAGCCATTTAAAACGCTGTACCAAAGATGTTCAATGCAATTTTTGCTGCAAGTTTTCTTTTGTTTTACTCTTAATTTAAATTATCCACACACATAATGGTCATAGATCCTATTAAAATAAAGTTCCACAGTAAATCTGATTGAAGGTTTAAGTTGCTATAAGCACTTATAACTCCTGGTATCCAACACATGATTATATGCCACACGTATAGAGCTGTATATCACTTGGCTCAGATTGGTTCTGGTTGACTTTTGTGTAAATTTGCATGCAGAATGTGGTGACTCAGTACAGAGCGAGATAAGAGAGAGGATAAAATCAGGAGATTAGGAGACCCTGTGTGAGTGTGTCTGTGTGTGTGTGTGTGTGTGTGTGTGCTTGCTGCCTATTTACAATTCAGCAGCAACAAACTGACCCTGGTTTTTTGGCGTGATTGTAATTACAGATTCAGACGAGACCTTGAGAGAGAAAACATACACAACAGATACATGCTAATGTTCACACATACAGTATAGTATATGTACACCATCATTTTACACCTTGAATCATTTTATTAATTGTTCCCAGGAAAGTGCATAAACAGAGAGGAACAGATGATTAGTCACGCTAGCAAAAGCATGACAATTTCTATATTTTCCTAGATGTTAAAAAGATATGCAATATGTATGTGTGTGTTTTTTTCCTCTGTGTCTGAATGCACACATAGAATTATCTGGTGATTTCGTCATGTTTTCACAAGTGTCACTATCAGTGCTTATGCTTAGGGATGTGTATTTTACTTGTGTGTTTATACATTTGAACTGAGCTGACATAAACAGTATTCAGCATATTTCATGTTCCCTGCAGCAGCTTGAAGTCAATGTTCTGATGCTATATTAGATTATTAGACGGAAATATCTCTGCTAGATTGCTTACATTGTACGGTAACAACGTTCCATCTTAAAGGACTTAATGTGTCTCATGTCAGCAAATGGGTTAACGTAAATAATCATAAAGGTGTGTGAAATGATTATTGTGTGTCATTTATTGCAGTCTGTAGCACATAAGGAAGTACACTAAAAGTGATAGTGAAGGCATCATCGCTTTACTATAAATTGAGCAGACATTGTTTAAAAGTGAATGAGTCAACTGAATAACAACCGCGAGAGTGGTTTGACCTGCTTTGAAGCGTTGCCCTTAGCACTTAGGAAGAATAAAAGAGAGGCTGAGAGAGTGTGTTATTTGCCTGTGTGTGTGTGTGTGTGTGTGTGGTAGTTGTTTGATGTGGGATCACCTTGAAGAGAGTGGCTTTGGCAACACCATCTTCCACGTAGAATGGACCTTGTGCTGTACTGTAAGTCGTGAGAAGGTTAAAATGGAGGGAGGAAAGGAAGGCAGAGATGTTTTCTCAGGTGTAAACTTCAGTTCTGTCGTTTGAATAAAAGCTGCCTCAAATCACTTTTTTTCACAAATTATCAAAGGATTGACAGTTTGAGTTTGAGTGTGCTGCTGCACAAGACTTAGTGTGAAGGAAAAGTGGCAGTATTGGCAGTTCTGTTTGACTGAAGTCTCCATACTGCTGCTGCTGCTGCTGCAGAAAAAAAGGCATAAAAATCATAGTGCAAAAAAGGATCTGTCAAGGCCTTTGCACCATGACTGTGGCATTGTAAATATTGCTATAAATATATTCTATATATATTTTTACATATACATTTTATTCTATATATATATATATATTATATATTATATATATATATTATATATTATATATATATATATTATAATTAAATTATAATCATTATAATCATTATAATCATAAAATGAATTATATATATATTTATATATCTTGTTGAACAAGAGCACTACTTAAACATCATTAATGTTCACTGAAACATGCCGACTTTTGTTATTATGAAGCCATATTCTCTGTTCCCTTATTGCTTGTCTGTCAATCAGTCAGTCAGTCTATTGGAGCAGATAATTTTCTTTGCTTTAGTCTGTAATTATGCAAAGTCTGTAATTATGCACAGACAATCCCATCTGTTACAGTTACATTTTTTTTATATTAGCCAACAAATAACCGCAGTACCTCAAGTGGCCACTTGAGGCTGGCTTTAAAAGTGAGTCAATCCCCGCAGACCTTCATGTTAAAATCCCTAAATTTGCAGCAGTAAAAATTACGGTCTGGCACAAAAAAAATATAATTTTGGTCTCTATAGAAGATGTTCCCCTGTTTGCAGTAAATTACCTATTTAAATTAATTACTCAAAGCAGGTATGTCTGCCATACCTGTGGGTGCAATCACAGATCATTTCCCACCTCCCTTAGCTCCACTCACAGCCCACTTCTTTGCCCATATTTGGAGTTCAGAGTAAGAGGACGACAACCATAGGCTCCCGCACCAAGCTTCTCAACTGCTTTTTAGAAAGCTCATGGATGATGTCATCCTTATGTCAAGTATAATCGCACATTGTTTAGCTATGCTTTTTAATATGGGTGCAGCTGTGAATGTGTAACTTATTTCATTGTATATGTGTATTTTCGGTAAGTTTGCTGATCATCGTGAAAATATTCTCAGATATATATATATATATCTTCACTTCATATAGAATATATTTATAGCAATATTTACCATGCCACAGTCATGGTGCAATGTACTAGTGACTGCCCTGGTCCTCTTTGGCTAATGGAATTGGTTTCAATTGAAAACTGTTAACTGTGACAGTGTCAGAATTACCCCAGAGTATACCAAGTGCAAAAAACTGTAACATATCTTTCACATTGTGGCAAGGGCAAAGAAATAACTGCAAATTCATAATGGCAAAGAATTTGTTTTGTTTCTCAGTGGGTTCAGTAGCTTGTGGAGATAGCATGGTAACATACTGGAACGCTTTTTGCTGTCACAGCTGAAGCTATGAAAAATGTATTTGACCCCTCAGTCTCCTGTAAAATGTATTGGTCCAGGTGCGGTGGCTGCATAATAATCTGCCCCACATGTAGCACATATATGAATTATTCCAATGATCTGGGAGCTCTGTACACATTGTGTTGCTGTCTACCTAGACATGATGTGCAGGCATCATGCAACACACCGGTAGATTTAATATTGCCTTCTGGCTGTTCATCATGGATGCAGAATGAAATAACAAAAATCAGTGCAGATCGAGGGACTAATATGGTTGAAGGATAGAAGTGGAAAGACCTCTGTGGACTTTTGTCTTGAGAAAAAGATATACAGCTCTATATTTTCATTTGAAAACATTTCCTCGCTCGGCTTTCCTCTATCTTTTTCCTGCTCCTCCTGCTTGCCTGACTTCTCACCCTCTTTATACTTTCCTTGCTGCTCTGTGTCCAGACAGCAAATCAATAGGAAAAGCTGTTTTGGTGGCTTAATTATGTGGTTATTTTAGGTTTTTATGCCTTCTCTGCCCTTCTTTTTGCCCCCACAAGCTTAGGCATTTTATCTTGGTGAAGGCAAGCCTGTTTTTCAGCCTATACTAGCAACGAAGAACGGAAGAAGGTGGAAAGGAAGGAAGCAAAGGAGAGGGCAAACAATGAACTGAAACATGATGAAATAAATGAAAGTGAGCAAACAAAGTTGAAGACATTAATGAGGTGACAGTGTCATGCTTGTTGCAATGGCTCCTTTCCTGCATTTCCCACTTAACCTGACCTTTATCTCTCTTTTTATGCCTGCTCAGCTCACAGACTCACTTTTTACCTACCTCTCCTCTATCTCCCTGACTTTCTCTCTTTGCTCATATTTCTTTTCTTTCACAACGTACAGATAAACATCTTTTTTTTTTCAATTCTAGAACACTGCGTTTTTTTACCCCCCTTAAATCTGCTTGCTCTGCAAATTAAGCAGGAAAATTCAGTGCTTGCTTTTTGTTCCCCACCGTACTCTGTCACTGCAATAATCATATTTATGCTCTCTAGCTCTTCTAATTATGGCTCTGGCTCTTACAGGAAGTACTTGAACACATCTAATAATTATCCATCAAATAATAATTCATTTTTTCAGAAAACCCCTGCTGATTGTAGATCCATTCTTGATGTAACTGAATATTCCAATGAGCAGGAATTAAGCCAAGCTTACATAAATGTTATATTTAATTCCTTTTAATGTTTTTTTTTAAATGAATTCTTTTTTTTCCTCTTTTTTACTATTATTACTCACTTCACAAATGTGGATGCAGAGGAATACTTTTCCCTTTTTCTCCGATCCCACAGCCAATTACTTTGAACGGCCGTGTTTCTGTGTCATGTCTGTCACCATGGAGACAGCAACAGAACCTCCACAGATGAGACAGAGACAAGATTTCCTGCGGAGGTCATGAATTGTATCTGATGTGACCTGCAGTGACATCATAAGGTTAACTAATGAGCTATTCACCAGACCTGGACCTTTTAGTGACTTCTCTCTGAGCTCATTATAGCATCTGTCACAAATGGCGGGGGGACGTGAGCGAACCGCTACATAACATTATTGGACAGGTTCTCTTCATTGAAACCACCAGGTGATTATAAGACGTATCTGCACGGCAGACTGTGACCTTGAAGGGCTCTGATGAATGATTTATGACACTATAGAGTGGACCCCCCTCTTCGTTGTGCTTACATCTCTGTGGGATGTGTCCCTTGGTAGTAATTAGTATCTCACTGATTGATTTTTGATTCTCAGAGCAAAGCTATTGATGTTTTTTTTTTGCTATTATTATTTTAGTCAGTATGAGTTTACATAAGTGGTGATTCATTTTCTCTTGTGCGCATTAATGTAAACATTGAACTATGATATTGTGAGTGCAAACATGTCAAAGGTAATTTTTGTTTTTGTTCAGTGCTTCAGAGCTGGGACTCTTTTTATTTATTTATTTATTTTTTGCAGACACATACAAAGCCTGCAGATAATTCCTCCCCTGATAAATATGTTTACAGCCAAGCAAATATAATATTTGTAATCCTCTCCATCTTGCCCTGTGTGGACTGGATAAATATCTCTTACTCTGCCAGGTTTGCAGTGCAGTATTTCTCTTTCATTGTGGTTTATCACGACAGAAGGGAGAGAAAGGAAAAAAAAATTGCAGAGGGAGAATGAAGCATGGTGATGTAAACCATGAATAAGTGAGAACTATTGAGAGAACTATTTGGAGAGAGGAAGAGAGAGATAGCAGAGAGAGATGTGGCAGATAAAGTGAGAGGAAGATAGAGAGAGTGTACATGTGAAAGGAGGAGAGGTGCAGCAGAGAGGCAGACAGAAGAAGAGAGAGATTGGGATAGCCTCTCCAACCCACTCTAGTCCAGGCTAAAGTAGCTAATGGGCTTGCCCAGACGCACTGAGTGGATATTGCGTTGGGACTTCCTGCAGTCCCTCAGCAAACAGACAGCCAGGGTTGGCTAAGAGGCTCGCCGGCCAGCAGGAAACATGATATCATCTTGCTAGCACCGTTAATATGGACCTAGAGCCAGCCAGAAAGAGAGAGAGGAAGACAGACGTGAACCCAATTTTGTCAGATGTTATGAAGAAACAAGTGTAGGAAGAATTGATTGGACACGCTGATGGGTCAGTGAGAGTGCTTTGACATGCATGGTGTTGTGTCCTGACATATATACAAGCTGCACTGTAGGAGGTTGGTGCAGTGTCTGGAGAATGACACAACAGCTAGCAGAACACACGCTCATGTGCCCACGCATCATACCTCATGCAAACATACATGCTGTCTTCCATTCTGACATCCTACCCTTTTTATAGAATGAGTGTTACACAACTTGTACTCTTGTGGTCGACACTGGATTCACAAACACTAGGAGACCTGAGCTATGAACCCATATCTACTGATGGCTGTGCACACAATGGCACAACTGAAGTTATTTGGACGGATTTTTCACACATTCAACTCACACGTAAAAGTAATCAGAGATTGGTAATGCAGGAAATTTGAAGCACAAACATGTTAATGTGAGAATAGACACATTATTTTACTGTAAAAAATAAAAAAAGTACTCAGTGAGGTTCCCTGTGAATGCCAAAAAAAATGAAAGAGCAGTATTTAGGGGCAGTATAACAACTGTGAGTCCAGATGGGAACCATCTAATTACTGATAACACCAGTTACTGATGCTTTTTTAATTATATAATCATGTCACATCCAATGAAGTGATTTCACATAAAATAATTGATGGAAGCACTCATTTACATTTAATTTTGCAGAAATAAGAAGCCTAACATTTGAATTTTTACACCATGATGGCACCAACGCGTGCTACGAATTGCCACCCAAGCACACTCCCTGGGGGATCGTTAGCACTACTGAAGGGCAGGGTTTTTTTTTTGTTTGTTTTTTTTTTTCCAATGCAGGTCACGAGTTTAAGAGCAGGTCAGAGGGTGTGAGTATTTTTTCTACCCACTCCTTGACCTCTTGTTTATTGTCCTGGGAACTGCCTCTTTGAAACAACTGCAAAGCCGCCTTTCTATTACTGCTCACAGCTTAGAATCATAAGTACGGCTTTGTACATTCACAGTGAAGAACATGATTTTTTTTTTTTGGCTGCAATTCTGAGTGTAAAATAAACTGGTGAAAATTAGCATAAAAAGATATGAGGGAAAGAGAGATAGAGGAGGAAAGGAGGCAGCGCTCTTCCTTTGCTCGAGCCTTATATAACCGACTTTAAAACAAGTCTTAACCTGTGATTCATCCTGTTTTACAGGGCACTTAGTGGATGTGGATAATTCATATGGATCCCAAAAGCCCCCCAGGGCACTGTAGATGTAAACAATATACTGTATGTCCCATATTTGTCAGAATGAAGAGTGCAAGGAGCAATTCAGCCTAGCAAGCAGGATGAAACTGCAACCACCCTGCCTGAGTAAGATTGATTAGATGCTCATTACTCCACGCATGCCTCTGTTAGTGTGTGTGTGTGTGTGTGTTGAGTGGGTGTTTGGTTGATTTGATTTATCAAGTACTCAAAAGCAGGTCGAAGGATTAATCACAGCAATGATACCATGCCAAGCTATTATCTACATTGCTTTATTTAAAGATGCTGACTCCTAATGCTTAGTACTGGCTGGTGTGTTTGTGTTAGACTATGGATGCACACATATTGTGCTTGTTGATATGTTCTTGTGCCACCTTTTGTCTAGAGATTCAATTAAAATACACACCTATGTTTGTTTGTTCAATGCACGTTAAAATGCAGTTTCAAGTGTGCTCATGCTTCTGGTGTCACAGCTGCACCTTCTTCTTCTTTTGTCTGTCACTCACATACAATTACACATCACCACACTCACACTTGTGAAGTTGATGAGACTATCACACTAAGATGTACACCTCCAAAGACCCCCCAACCCCCAACCCCCCACTAATTGATTTTCTCCTCTTTATGGCTGTCCTCTAGCCACTGCATTTGATCCTTACTCCCCTCATACCTCTGGCTGCCCTTATCAGTGCTGACTGTAAACTAAGCAGATTTTGTTTTCCCTCAAAAGGCTTTCTTTTCCATTCTCCCAGCTTTACAAAATCACTTTATATCTTTATATATCTAGCCATCTTTATAGCCATTTTGCAATCTCAGCAGCAATACGTTTGCAACCTCGAACTCTTAAGCAATATAATATTATATATATAGTCATTTTCAGTGGACTAAATCATAATTACCCACACACTAATGTGACAAATTTGTCATGCTGTACATGTCATGTGTTCTAAATGTGTCTCTTTAACAAGGATGTTCTCATTCACACTTCTCACAATGGCTGTTTTTAGATGACTGAGCTGCTGTGAGTGAAACTCTTCACCCTCACCTTGGGCTGCTGGAAGGCTTTAAATGTAAAAAAATAACATCTGTGCACAATGAGTAGAGTTTAAATAGCCATAGCTTAACAGATCAAACAAAACAAAAAAACATGAAGTGACTGCAAATATTGCTCTATTAGACAGGATGTCAGCATGACATGGCTAAAACAGGGCCGGTAATTTATGTTATTCTAAAGATAATAGGTCCTTTTGCATGTATAAACCCACAAGCAAACAAATACAGATGTGCATTTTATTTATTTATTTATTTGAATGTTGTTCTGAAGATTACATTTAAAAAAAATAAAATAATGTACTGTATGCTATATGTCTTTAATTTATGTAAACTATTAATACTTTGAACATCTGCTAAAGTGCAACTTCCTTTGCTTGCTCCACACGTGCTCATCCTCAATGTAATCTCACTATCATGCAAAGTGCGTATTCACAACACAGTGATTCCTCTTGAGGGTGGATTATAAGAAGTGTCTCTTGACAGTTTGAATGATTTCTCTCAGTCAATCATCTTTTACCATCAGTTTTTTAGAGATCCAATTAGGTCCAGCATAAGTTATCGTGTGGCGTACGGGTTTGGTGATATTTTTTGTGGCCCTCTGCACACACACACACGTTGATTCTATAGTTTAGTTTAGCTTTAAATCTGACGCTCCTGTGTCTTCCTGCCTATCCAGCGAGCAACAATGCTGCATTGTGTGTGTCTGTAATTCAAGGAGACGAAGCACTGTTTATTCCACATTCTTAGATGTGGTCTTAGAACAGCCAGTGTACGGTACAGATTACATCTTTGTATGCAGCAGAGAGAAGCAGGCTTATCCTGATACAGTATCACTCTCTCAGATCCATAGACATGAGCATGCGGCCACGTGTCGCCTGAATGGAATTCTACACTGATGCCCACGCATGATTTGTCACTGGCGATAATTCCACAAGCCAACCTCCCTAGCCATTCATTTTCAAAAATAGCCCCCGTTCAGTTGTTATCTCTGTCCCTTGTCTATCCATCCTGCCATTTTTTTCTTCCTTATCTTTTGTTAAATTCTCTTGTTTTATCTCTTCTTTTCTTTGTATCCTTCCCCTCCATCTATTCTCTCTCTCTCTCTCCTTTTTCACCATCATGCCAAGTTGCATGCTCGAGCTATGTTGATCCGCATTTGTGACAGCGTCTGAGTGAATTAACGCAGTGCTGCCACTGTGTGCAGACATCTAGGACACACAGCAGAGGAAAAAAAAAGAGAAGAAAAAAAAAAAACAGCCCCCGTTCTGTCTATCTGGCCGAGCTGGAGCAGAGCTTATCAGGCTCTGGAGGAGAGGAAAGAGAAGCGGATATTCAACCCTACTGCAATGCCATAGTGTACATATCAGGGCCAGTTCAGGCTACACAGTCGCAGTTTTGAAATGTCAAATGCTTATGTATGTATGTGTTTCTGTGTGTTAGTTCAAATCTAGAAAAACTTATACTGGAGGGTTCCAGCTGACCTTATTGTTCTCAGTGTATGAGGCTGCCCTGCTTCACTGATTTACAGACCTTAGAGAAACCAGAGCTCCCTTTGCATTAGCATCATGATATATACTATATATGGTTCTGATGATGCTTATAATGCAGCATTTTTTCAATTATATCTTATCTGCGTTTTATCACCATGTGTTGGAAAATCACATGGAAGCAGACATTATCAGGTCTACACTCTCTAACTTTATTACCTCTGTGGAATCAATTCGGTTACTGCTACAGGAAGTGATTCTTAGCAGGGAAAAAAAAACATCTTATCTAACCTTTGCCGGTGGAACAGGCTTAAATTGATGAGCAAACTGAGGTGATTATTGGAACTGACATTGACCTGAGAATGCAAAATCAATAGTGAAGTGCGGTATTGATCCATATGGGCGTTGTTGATGAAGTGAGGCTCATTGTGCCAGTCGGGATGAGCGGAGGTGGCGATGAGTGGGAAGATGTGTTTTTACAAAGGGGTTAACTCTGCTGTCCACAAGGGGTTTGTTAAGTTTCAGACCTTTGGTACTGATTCTGTGTGTGTGTGTGTGTGCATGCAATATGCTAATATTGCATTAGCTTCATTTAATTTGCTGTCATGCTTCAGATGATGAAACAAGCCTCCAGTGTCAGGGTGGCTAAAGTCTTTTAAAATGTAGAAAAAAAAGAAAAGGTATGTGCACAATTTAAAAAGCAATGCCTTTCAACAGGCCAAACTCAGTGACTGTGGTTAGTCTGGTTTCAAGAAGGCTGCCGACTAGATCGGAGCTGGCAGGTACGGTGCATGCAGCCCACTCTCCTGTCTCATGGAATACTGTCTTTCCTCTGTTTCAGACTGCCTCCAACTGTGTGTGTCCACGTGTACACTGTATATTCCCTGTTTGTTTGCTGCCTGTGTATTCTTTCACTATGCTGCGTAGCAGTGCTATAGCCAGGAGCAATCCTCTTGCCATGCGAAATGCACCCGAGTGCGATTCGACTTCAAAGATTTCCCCACGTACACATCCGCACAGACTCCAGCAGTATGGATGTAAAAATGCTCTTAATACATTTTCAATACATGCGCATTAATCAAAAGGGACCTCAGAGATATTTAGACAATATGTTCACAAAAATCTTGAGTCCAAAGACCTTTATGGTGACACTGAATCATAAATGAGTGCAAACAAATCATGAGCACTGTAGTTTGTTTATACTGGTTTCCAGTTGTGGCAGAAACAAGGTGGTAGTTATCGTACAGTAGGCATCTTGAAGATACCTTCACATTATCCACACTCAGGATTCATGCCAAGTCCTTAATGAGAAGTCGGCAACAAAGCTTCCCTCAGTGTGTTGCTGTAACCTTCCTATGCTTTTGATAAGAACACAAAGTGAAGGGAAACAGCTTAATGAGTAGTAACAAAACACAAAAATATCTCTGGCACAGTTCAAAATTCACAATGTGCACTACTCTTTGAGCCACTGGGAGATCCCCCCCACTTCCTCAGTTTTTGTTTTATTTTTTCTTTTGGCAGCCTTGCTTCTTCAGCAATGTTTGGATGAGATATGAGCAAAAAAAAAAAGGATAGAATCAAGAAGACCAGAAAGATAGTACTGTCTCCATGTACCACACAAAAATGTGTACATCTGTAGCCACCTCCCGACAATCACCCATTTTATTGGCACTCACATTCAACCGGTTTTCATTTGTCATGAATATGATGCAGAGCAGTGACCATTAAAGTGTCTCCAGTTGTCTAGTTAGAGCTCTGTGAGCAGGAAGCAAAGAGCCTATCACTTTGCCCTTTTATCTTCCTTCAGCTCTCAAATGGAGTGGAGACATTCAATTTAAAGTCTAAGGTCTCGTAGAAGCCACTGACTTCCATTAACTCCATCCCTCTGATGTAGTTGGAGAGGTACAGCATCAAAGAACTTTAATTATCCTGCTCTGCAATGATAGAGACAAAGTGATATAACCAAGGCAGGAAAAAGAAGAAAGGCATACAGCAGAAGGAAAGAAAGAAAGGTAAAGAGGGAAGAGGAAGTAGGAAGTGTATAGATTGTCTGCCATAATATTGGCTGATCTACTTTATTCTCTGCCTTTTTGCTGTTGAAGTACCCTCAAGGTTTTAAATTGCTTCCTTGCTTTCATTATCCGTCGTTTGATTGGATTGTGGAGCCCTGCTGAGGTATGCCATCAGGAAATAATG
Source organism: Parambassis ranga (assembly GCF_900634625.1). Lineage (NCBI taxonomy): Eukaryota > Metazoa > Chordata > Actinopteri > Ambassidae > Parambassis > Parambassis ranga. Next base: position 9,210,245 of record NC_041043.1, read on the forward strand.
GGCAGATCTAGTGGCATTATTATTTTATTTTGATTTGGCCGTCACCCTGGATCGAAATTCACCTTCAGAACTGAAATATATTCACAGTTATTAATACCTCGTGATCAAAATCATAGACTGTAGCAAGTTTGAACAAGTGCAGGTACATGCAACGAATCATTCTAAAACCTTCGAGAAGACTGAGAACATTGGAAATATTTTAGGTGGATGAATTACCTGGGAAGGTAAAAAAAAAAAAAGCACATTTTTTTCCTTTCTTCTTTTTTTAGTGGACCAGCCAAGAGTGATAGTGGGACAGACATTCAGACAAAGTGGTGGAGTGGAGGGCGGTCTGTTGGGAGCTGGGCGGTAAAGGTCAGGGACGAGGCGATGGCTCTAGCACAAGGGCATAATTGGCTAGGCAGAGAGCCAGTTCAGCACACACACACACACACACAGGCACACAAAGGTGGGAGATAGTGGCCTGTTGTAGCCATATACTGAGGGAATAAGGGCCACCTGAGAAATGTGTAAAAAGTCTTGACAAAGATTGTTTGGCTTTTTATCCATCACCCTTGTTTTTTTTTTTTTTTAAACTCCTCTGCAACTCTGACTCCAAGCTCTGTTAGCATTTCTTTCTGTCTGCACTCTCTCCATTGCTTTTTATACCCAAATCAGTTTTTGAGGTTTCTCTCTCCGCAATATTTCACTGTCGTCATCGAAACTTTAATGCAATTGAGTCTCTTCTTCCTCTCACTCACATTCTCCTGCCTCCTCTGTGTGGGAGTGGCTGCAGACAGCCACAGATCTTAGTTCTAACAGGATACTGATTCTCTTTAAATGGTGCACTAATCAACCAGAATAATCCTAATCTGCAACATGTGTTATAGGATAGATGAGAAAGCGTGTCATAAAAAAAAAAGAAAGGGGTAATCCATCATTTGAAGAGTTATTCTTCTTCATACATAACACAATGGTTTCATCAAGGACTTGCAGGAATGTGGTGGCGTCTGCTGTCCCTTCTGGCGCTGCTCAGGTGGCATTGATAGCTCTAGCTGTGCTCATTTGCATTGACAATGAGTGGTAATAAAACCTGGATGGGGATAGTTGTGAGTACAGCCATGACTATCAGTGCACTCCTGTCTCAGGGGTTTGGCCTTATAATGGATTTCATAGCTTCAGGGACAATATTTGCATCACTCTGATACATGCATATGCACATACATTGAAAGACTCACATTGAAAAAAAAAAAAAAATATATATATATATATATATATATATATATATATATATATATATATATATATATATATATATCAGCCCTGCCCCTAAATTCATGATTATGACTTGCATAGTAATCATCTCTTCAATGCCACAGCAAAGAGAAAAGGAGGAGGCAGAGAGATAGAGATTAGGGTTAAGGGCACTGTGTTAGATGCCTATCATCAAAGAGAATTAAAATCTTGTAATAGAAGTAAAAAGCACCCTTGGGCAGTAAAGAGTAAAAGGGGCTGGATAGAAAACGCAGTGAAAAAAGTGTGCTCAGGATATATAGTAGAAGACAGACTTTGCTTTGGGGAGGGTTGGAAGGTTTGCCCAATCAAACTATCCACAGGCATTGATTCAATGTGACTGCTGTAAGTGGTTGTAAGTGAGGAAATGGTCAAACCCTCATTGGCTCGTACTTAGAGATAACTCTCTTAGGTTTCCCTTAAGTTGATACACTGATGGCACTAGTGCTTAACACAGGTTCATTTTACTTGTGTGGTATAATGACAAGGTTAAGGTGTGGTGATATTCATTTATGGAGCAGCATTTAACCACTGATGGCACTGTTTTGTGTTTGTTTGTTTGTTCTGATGTTTATGTTAAGACGAACTCTTTCATCATATAGACGCAAGAAAGATATGAAGTGGAAAACATCCCTCTTTCATGTCTTTATTCCATCGTTTCCAGTGTCAATCCCTCCCACTGTCTCCTGGAGAAAGTAAGATAGATGAAAAAAGACAAATAGGCAGCTGCAAGACAGCAGAGTTGGCATGCCCCTCCCTGCCTGTCATCATTCTCGTGAGAACTCTTTTTGCATCAGCGTAATGTTTTATTGATTTATCGGCAGTGTGAGAATGATCCATTTATCCCTGTCTCAAAGAGAAATATGACGGTTGTTGATGTGTTCTGGATGAATAATCCTGGTATTAATCGAAGCCAAGGACTGTCAAGAGGGAGTGATCGGGTTGTTTGAGGTCTGTAGTAGAAGTGGTGTCCAAAAAAGGTGGCTTGGTGTGCAGATGTGTGACTCTGGCTTATAGTACAGAAGCTGAAATTCATCACATTGAGACAGCTCAAAAGTGGTCTAAGCACGGGTTTGTAACCTCTTAATTGCTGTGGATTAATGTCTTTCATAAACACTGAGCAATAAAAAAATATGTGGCCTGGTTAATGTCCCCTTCTCCCTCTTGCTCTGTGGTTGAAGATGAGTTAAACGTGGCATTTCAAGTAGCCCTAAGTGAAATCTAATATGGCGTTTGTTTAATTAAAACCCAGGCAGTGTTTTGGGGGCAGCAGATTAGTGCTAAAAGATCCAATTAAAGTGTTTGGTGAGAGAGAATCTCCGGAGCCTGTTGGGTTTCCTCTCAGATAAGTGAAATACCTTGCAGCCAAACCTGATAGTGCTGATAGCACATAATGAGAAAGAACCCTTAGTGCTACGTGGGGCTACAGCCAGCCGCTAACTATGGCTCCTGCTGCTGATGCTCCCGAACTCTCATGCCCTCCTTTCATCCTCGGAAAAGCAGACACACACGCTTGTTTTGCTATCTCATAGCACAATCAGCATGTCTGCAAGCAAAAGAGAAATATTTAGACGCACTGTAGCGTCCCTCTTTTTCAATGAAGTCTGATTACCATCACATTCTGTAAAAAGATGCTGAGAAACAAACTGAGATAAAGGGAGAGAAGAGTTTTCTTTGGAGTTTGTTTGTTAGTCTAATCTCTCCCACTTGGTTTTGAAAACTCAGATAAGTGTCTAAATCTTTTATTAGATTCTAGGGAGACCAGAATTTCATTCCGGTTTTGATGGGATGAAATGGGCATATTTAGAATTTAACTACATTTTTGTTTTCTTTGTGGCTTGTTGATGAACCAACCCCTTGAGTGATAGTTCTTTTCCAGCCATTTTTACATACAAACACAGCTGGCCAGATGGAGCAGGACACTTAGTCATGGGAGGCCTATGAGAACATTTGTGTGTGAGAATATTACAGGGGGTAATGGGATGTGAGACTTCATATATTCCCATTTATCTGTTTTTTTCCCTGTCAGACAGGTACATTAGCAGTTTATTTCCCAACACCAGCCTTTTCACTCCCGCCACTCTTAGTTACTATGCTAGAACCATGTATTTCGCCTCACCGGCCCCTTCATCTCACCACAATAGAGCACTCCGGAGCAGCCATTAGTGAAGCAATCAGCATACTGTAATGTAAATATATGACTGGGGCTATTTTATAAGGACCCACAGCCAACTGAATAAGTATGAGGGTCCCTGTATAAAAATTTATACTTGAACCCTGCTTATGCAAACATGCACCTGCACACAAAATGCACCTGTATACCCACACACACCTACACAAACTCGTTTCCTTTCTCTACCTCGGCAATAGTTCCCTTATTCACAACACTGCCTCTCATACTGCCTGGCTAGAGATGCCATCAGTCTGAAGAACTTCTATTGTTACTTGCTGGCAGGGTGCTTGTGGTGCACTTGATGGAGCAAAATAAAAGTTCAAATTGATCAAGGTAATGTGAAATTTGACAGAGCAAAACGTTCTCCCTGAGACATCTTTGATGTTTTTTTACTTTGTTTCATTGTTTGATGTCAGGGTTGCTCGTTGAGTAGATGTATACATTCTCCTGCTATGGCAGAAAGATGCCTTCCAGTCCTGTCTTTCATCCCAGCTTAGTGTTTTGACTATTTTTTTTTTCATTTAAAATTCCATTACTGTCATATCCTGGATTTTAGACTGTTTAACCTCATGTTTTTTTATACTGAATTTTAGTTACTGCCATTGCAATGATTCTTTAGAGATGGTCAAGTCCCAGATCTGCTTAGTGCTTTGCTGGCCTACTTTTTGCCAGTCATAAACTACCATATTTGCTCTTGTAGTAAAAAAAAAAAAATCACAGACTACAATAAAAACAGATGTCATCTGATTATTTTCTCAATAGCAATTTTGAAATCTGGCCATCTCTCAGGCCATCACCATCTTGGTAATCCACGAGTGGGCTGATCTACTGGCTAATCCAAACAGTGGCAAATTAGTGGAACATGAGTGAAGCTGCGTGTGTCAATCTAAACAGCACCCACCTGTCATTCAGAGTAGTTACATCCCTAATGATTGAGAAATCTATCTTTTTTCATACTGAGCTGTGTTTTTAGGTGCTTCTGTTGGGGACACGATAGGTTTGAAAGTGCTGCTGTATAGTTTTCTTATCCTTTTTTTTTTATTATTCTTTCCTGGAGTAAATGGTTAGGTTGCGGATCACATTCAGTACATTATTATTATTCTACTCAGCACACTGTGTTACCTCAAGGTGAAAAGCCCTACCATTGTATGTAATATAGATCATACAGTATGTCTTTTGTCCACAGCACCAGACAGGAGACAGTTATTGTACTATTGAACTTTCTTTCTCAGGCACTGACATATAAAGCCTTTACAAAGGTAAAGTATAAACAAAAACAGTGTACACAAATAAAGTTCAAACATATTCATTGCTCTTCATTCATCTCCTGCTATTCATCATGCCTCCATTGGCACAGTCAAACACATCCCGATCAGTATTCATATCCAACAGCACAATAAAATGAAGTCAGATCCTGATAGGCTCTGTGTGACTGTGGCACCTGTTGCCCTATTGGCTCAGCCTGCGGATTGATGTCTTCCCTTTGATGAAACAAGAGCTCATGTCTAGACTATACAATGGGGCTCTGTCACCTTGCTTTTCTACTGCAACATATTTAAATTGTGTAGGTCGCTGAGCATTTTCAGTGTTTCTTTTTTTTTTTTTAAATAATAGATTGTGTGCCTATAGGTAGGTCTCCATGTAACAGGAGTAGTAACATGTTTTAATGAGCTTGACTCCCTTGAGCTATGGAATAACATAAAACAAATGAATGAAAAAATGCACTGTCCTTTGGCAAGGAGACAAATAACCTGTTGAATGAAAACCTGCCAAAATGTATTTCAATGATGCAATTTTGGTGTCTTGCCAAAGGTAGTATAGCTCTGAGGTCCTCACTGGCTGAGGCTTTGTCATTCCTGCACATTTGCCACTTCTTATATGTGCTATATGAGCCATATGACGATGTGTGTGAACTTGGACTGAAGGATTGAAGGATTGTGACCTTTGTACAGAGGTTTTGCCTATAGTCCCTGTCCCCGATACCATGCCACTGCAACAATTCCCCCATCCATTTGACTCACACAGAGTGGCAGATTTCTTTTGCCTTTCATGAGCTGTTGAAAGCCGCCGTCGCTCTCTTTAAATTTCTTGTCAGTTCAGCTAAGTACATCTTCAAAGGCAGCAACTGGGACCGGCTGCCATGGGTGGGGTTGAGGTAAAGGAATGAGAGATTGAAAGAAGAACAAGTGGGTAAAAGAAGAGGAGAGAAAGATGGCAAAGAAATGCTTGGTAGCTTAGCTTCTAGGTATACATACTTAAATTGAAATCCTTACCCCAGAAAAGACAGACACCCACACACATAGACAAAGGACAAAATCCACAAACAGCTCACTTATCTGGCACTGACATATAAACCGAGGTCATGGGCCGGACGAGGTTGTGAAAATATGAATGTTTAGTAACACACTAATGACATCTGCAGATATGCTTTCATTCATGAGGACATCCATGCTTACAAACAGAGAAGAGCGGCAACAACATGGAGAGCATTTTTGGCTTAGCCTTTAATTAGGCAGACACTTAGAAACACTGAATGGCCAGCATGTTCCATCCCGCTGCCCTCCAAACTCCCTCAGGCCTTCTCAAATTCACCCCAGGCAAATTCAGCTAAGCCTTGGCCTCTGATCAGCATACGCTTCCACTTGCACTTCCACACAAGCTTACTTCCTGCTCTCAGGCTCAAACCTCCTCAAACATGTTCTCACTCGCTGTCTTTGTCTTGTCCTCGCTCAGACTGGCACATGCCCTCCTACCTATCGCCAATCCATAACTCCCTTTCAAGAATTCCGTTACTCACGGATTTTTAGAAAAACCCTTTCCCCCAGGACTGCCCCTTCCTCCCCCTCTTATCGATCACAACTCCCCTTGTTTATTTGTAGATAGAGTGGGGAGCAGTGGCCTTTTAAACATCTATCTTAGTTCCCTCCTCTCCCCTTCTCCGCTCCACCTAAGCCATTCTCCCCCTTTTGATAAAGGATTGGAAACAGATAACAGAGGAGGTGGTGCAGGACCGACCTCTCTCTGTGGCTTTGTGGCTAAATCACTGCAAGGAGATGGATTGTGCTTCTGCCACCAAATTTTCCTCCTATGGTTTGAGTCGCTGCTGTGTTTTGTCCGTCTGTACATTGTCCTTGGAGCATTGGGTAGAACTACTGGCTGGACTTCGTCAAGGTATCTGGTCATTGGTGGGAGAAGAATGGAGAGGACAAAGTGGAGGTGAACTGAAGAGAGGGAGGACATTAATTATAAGGTTGACACATTCAATAGAGGGCTGAAGTCAAACCACCTGCCGGAGGGAATTGGAAAACAGCAGCTACAGTGTAGCATTCCAATATCGGAAGATAAAGACTGCCTTGGCCAGAGAATGTGTGTTTTAGTTAGTGTGTATGTTTTTAGAACCAAGAGAACAACTAAAATGAAATTTAAAAAATATGTATAATTACTTAAATAATATGTAAAGAGGTGCAAAGTTGAGAATGAAAGACATGATAGTTATTTGAAGAGACGGATGGTCTCTTCAAATAATTCCACTGCCTGGCAAAATTTATGATGCTGGAATGCATTATTAATTGTTTTTAACCTTCTGCATCATTATGCTTGCACCAATATTTTCTTCCTGGAATATTCTTCCCTGTAATTTGAAATGAGACCTACCAGCCTCACCCACAGTACATGTATGCAGACTCAAACACAATTTCTCGCTGATTGCCATGTAAAGTCTCACCTATTGTTTTTTTGTTGTTTTTTTTTTACAAACAACACAATCTTTGCTCAAAATGTCACTCAAAAGTCAACCTATCAAAAATGATTAAATGAAAACTCTCGCCACCTGCTGCATGAAATAATACAGGAGGAGCACCATCAAGCCTAGCGAGGCGTGCACAGGTGAAGCCCCGCAGAGAGATAGATTCTGATTCACTGGATGAATGACCATTACCATGTACTGATTGCTTCCATAAAAGAATGGCAGACTGGTACACTTAACTACAGGTTCTGTCTGCCTTAAAGATTGCAATGCATGTCACACTGAAATAAGAGCTACCTGTCAAAGCCAATCACCTCATCAAGGTTACCATTGATGGCGGGCCTCGGCTTAAACTAGAGAGTTGTTTAGTGAGAACAGCAGGGCCACAGTAAGTGGTGCCTTAAATGTTACTGTGGAATTAAAGTCCTTGGCTCAGAGGGAGGCTGAGTAAACTTCTAAAAAGTACAAACTTCAATGATTTTTTTTGCCGCCTCACACGCCAGGCTACATTTTGTATATGTGTGTGTATTTTTCTCAGTTTGTGTGTGATGGAGAGAGTACAGGGGACGTGGGAGGTGCATTGCAAGGCTATGTTTCAGTTCACCATTAGAGGGGGAGGAGTTGCTTGTGAGTTAATCAACTAGATGTAAAAGGTGTTTGATGTAGGCAGGTTTGAAAACGATGTCAGGTTTGTCACAGACATCGGTGACTAGGATGTGGGGTTGCTATGCCAACCGCAGGCGCAGCTGGTCTATCTTTAGAGAACACAATGAAGCTGTGTTACGGTGGGCAATCATCAAATTCAGACAAAAGGAGGGCACTGAGCAAACAAAAAAGGTCATCAGGCAAGTTTTTTCACAGTTTGATTTTGATCTCAAAAACAGAGGTCTGTATTGTCAGCTTGATTGCGTTGTTTGTTTTCCCCCGCAAGGAAGAATCATCACTGTGTATACCGTTTTAGGTTCAAGTATTTTTCTATTTGATGTTGTCTATATCAAAGGGAAGATTAGCCTTCTTCATAAAAGACGCTGATTCCTTTTAGTATCTGTCTGTCCGGCTCTCTAATCCATATTTTTCAAAAGCAAGTGGGCATCTGAGAGAGAGATTCTCAAGTTGTCATATAAATGGAATCTACCTGTGAAAGAAATACACACCCAGATATGACAAGGATGGAATGGAAATCTAAGGCTCGCTCTCTTTAGTTTTCAACAGCTTGTTTGTACTTGTCACTTTCCATTTAAAACTGTAATTACTGTATGTGAGCGCCGACTATGTGCAGAAATGCCACCTTTGATTTTTTCTTCCCACACAAGACACAAACACTGTCACTTTTTTTTATCATGCGTCTTGTGATCTTCTGTACTTTGTGTACTGGCGTGACATCGGAAGTCAATATCATGCATAGCAAAGTAACGTAAACTTAAGTAAAAGTGCCTTCCTGCTGCGAAGGACACTGGACGTATAATGTGAACTGGAGCGTTTTGCATGGCCTCTTCACTGACATTGGTGTGCTCATGGATGAATAAAACAGCCCTCTGAGTACCACAAAGGTACAAGAAAAACTGTACATAGTCTTTCAGAATCAAAATATATTCTACTGTGGACCAGGACTGGGCTAATAATAAATTTAAGAAGTTAATATTTTATGCACAGAACAAGAAAAATTCTGTGAGAGTGTGGTCTCCTAAAGAGAAAGGAACTCAAACAATTTAAGGAGCTGCTGCATAAAGGACCTGTAAAATACACGATGCAAAAATATTCTCACAGAATAAATATATAGTCCTGGAAATGTGCAAGATATGTCACCTTTCACAACACCTATCTTCAATCAAGAAAAACCTGAAGCTTGCTGTTTGGCACGGCAGCCAGTCGGACAGATAGTCAATTCATCTTGACCTATTACATTCTGTACACAACTACTCTGATATACACATACACACACACAGAACTAGCAGAATCCATTTGTTGCTGTGGTTTGTTGACATCAAGTGAAAAATACACAAACTGCCTCCCTGGAAAGGTCTGTACTTTATTCAGCCAATATGTTTCAACAGAGGGCATTTATAAAGGTATAGAGAAGGGGGGAAAAAAACTACCTAATATATGCTGCAAAAAGAAAACAAAGAAACTCCAGAATAGAAGTGCCGAGCTAAATGTTAAACAGTAAAAAAATCTCATAGTATACAACCCTAAAATGATAGTAGTTGGCCTCTAGACATAGCAGTCAGTGCTGTGGTTTCAGACTCTGTTTTTATTGTCTGTCACAGATGCATATGCCCATTTGTGTGTATAAAATCATCTTCTCTCTAGAATTCAAGTGTTTTTAAGTTAGAATATCTCTCCCTCTGTCCCACATGTATTGTATAATCCTAGGTCATGGAAAGTTTGAGTTGCATGTTTTCTGTAATACTGAATGACGCGAAGAGCTTTTTATTGTCCCACAGGTTGTTGTGACTTTGTAGTTGCAGCCTAATTCCACATTTGTCCTGATCTAAGTCATTATTGCTACAACAAACAAGTTCTGATGTGGTGTAAGATCTAAAACTTTCCCATTTCTTGGACCCTGTAAAAAAGAGTAAATGTGTCCAAGTGAGGCTTGAGTCATAAAGGCCTTGGGATATGATCAGTGGCTGAGGTTGCAGTGCTGTATTTGTATGAGCCCCTTTCTGTTATTGCAGAAAGAAAAAGTGGGAGGACACAGAGACAGACTGGGAGAGAGTGAGGCAGAGTGTAGTTCTGGGCTCTCCGCGAAGCCTTGGCAAAGGCAGACAGGCTGCTCTATCCTCTGGGGAAGATTCAATTATAAATGATGCTTCCACTCGGAGCCATCTTGGAATCCCTTATTCTTTAGGAGATCTTCTTCACCTAATCCTCAGCAGAGTTTGGTGTGGCCTGCCTCTGAAGTGATATGTCTCACACACACACACATTGTGTGTCATGCATTATGAATGATGGGAAGGAGACACTCATGTCCTAATTTCACTGAGCAGTGTGAACATCAACACTGAAGTTGACAGAATGCTAATTTCCACATTTAGAAAGAACCAGGATTGAGTCAGGTTTTACAGAGCTTCGGTGTGCGTGTGTCCCAGCTATTTATTTGCAATTTTTGTGTGTGTGTAATCGCCATCTCAGACTGGCTAAGCTCTACCTGTACTGCCCATCTTTGTCTGTCTCTTCTTCTTTTACCCAGGATCCTTCTGCATCTCACCAGTCATGTACCTCCTTTCCTTTCATCTCTCTGCAGCGTCACTCTCCTCTTCCTAAAAATTCTACTGGTGGCAGCAAGCAGCATTAAAGTCAGTAGACAGGTCTTCTTTGTAGCCTAGAGTGCCGTGTGGATCTCAGCCGCAACCCCCCCCCCCTCTCCCTACTTCGCCAGCCTTCTGAAATCCTCTTCAGACCCCCTTCCCTCTTCCCTTTCCAAGCAGAGAGAATAGGAGCTGACATCTCCAGAGAACCGAGAAAAAAATCATTTAAAGCCCTTCCTCTCTGTCCGCTTGCCGCTACAACAGAGAGGAGTGTCAGTAATGCAGCAGTGGGGGGGGGATTGAAAGGGAGAGGGCGGGAGGGTGAGACTGGATCGGAATTTCGCAGTAATGAGAGGGGAGTTGTTATGGCTCACCTTCTGCTGAGTGTGTCTGTGTGGGTATTTTCATGTCTGTGTAGTCACATTTGCGCCTTTGCAGTGTTACATGAAGCTGAGGTGAGGATACATGACTGCTTCGTTAATGGGAATCTGTGAGTCGATCTTCCTGTTCTTCTACCGCGATCTGAGGATGATTTGACATGCCTGTGAGTAAGGAGCCAGTGTTACAAAGCCTCTTCCTGTTGCTCTGAGAGAGCAGGGAGTGCTGTTGGTGTGGAACATCTCAGACTCACATCTACACCACACTCTCTCTCTCTCCATCTGCGTCTCTCTGTTCCCCACGTCTTCCCTCTCTTCATCTGCAAGAAGTGACTCCTCTCCTTCCCCTACTGGCCATCTTCACATCACCCCACTTCTGCTTCTGCAACACTGATACAGATGGCGAGTCAATCTGTTCATCATCGAAACATATCAAGCATGTCTCCCATCAATGAAGGGTGACGACAAAGATAAGAACTTTGTGATTGAGGCCTCTCACTTTGAGTTACCAAGGAGAGCCCCCTGGAATGATGTCCAAGTATTCCTCTCAATGAGTACAAGTTTGGGCATCTGATGAAAAGAAATGCTTTAAATATTTGCTGTTTCTCCTCTTCAAAGTACATCTGCACCTGCTTCTGCCACCACATGCTCGAAATCTTTGCCAACTGTACCTGTGTGCTTGTGTCAAGACAACATTTACGACCTTTTATTCAAAATTTTTGTTTTGAATAAACTGATGGTCAAAGCCTTGGCTGGTGGATTAGTTAAAGAAAAAAAACACAAATCATTGTTAGTTGTTGCCACTAGTGATGATTTGGACTGCAGATAGAAGTATATTCCTGTTTCACGTCACACACCTGGCATCCAACATCCAGCTAAAACAAAACTGTCAACACTAAGTCCAGCAGCAGCAGAGAGCTGCTTCTCTTGGCATTGTTGGGCAACTGTAGCACAAATCTTTGCACTGTAGTTTTTGAGTCTGCTCAATCCCACTGAATGGAACTTCTGCCCAGCAGCTCAGACTTTTTCATTGTGGCTACTGGTGCTACTTTGCAGCCCAAGCAGCAGCAGCAGCAGCAGGAGGAACGGCAGCGGCCGCTGCCTGAGCCTCTGCCTCCCTTTGTTGCATTTGCTAGTGGGCTCTGACTCATACTGTTGGAATACGACTCTTTTATACACTGTAGAGTAAGCCATGTAATTCTTTTTACATGCTGTGGAGACTGGGAAATAAATCTGTAAGCCACTGCCACATTTGTATTGTTGATATTTTTTTTCTATTCTTGTAACTTTTCTTCAAGTTTACACATGAAAATTTAATGGGTCCTAAACATGTTTGTTTTTTTTGGCTAAACATTGTTTTTTTGTCATCATTTCAATTCTTTGTGTGTTTTACATTTTTCTCTTGGCCCATACATCATAATACAACTCCAGCTGCCTTTTCTTTATGCACGCTCTGTCCATTCTGTCTCTCTCTTCACTTTTTCTTCCACTTCCATTACCTCGGGTTTTTTGGCGCATGAATCCATATAGTCTGGTAATGCTACAGCTTATAATAAGACGGGAACAGACAGTGTAAATCATTCCGGGCTGGCTGTTTTCTTTACATAGCCATTCTTCACAACACACTGCCCTTCATCAATCATATTCTGCATTTTGTTCAGTGTCGCTGATGAGAGATGGGACGCATGGCCACCACTACTGGTGACAGCACAGAGACACACACTGAGCATTTTCTGTGTGTGTGTGGGTGTGTGTGTGTGTGTGTGTGCTATAGAAATATACATTCAACAGCGCACACACACATAGACATCTATGTTTAGTGTTTTAGCTGTTTCCTCCAAACTCTCTTGTGGCAGCTGATTGAAGATAGAGAGAGCAAGAAGAAGAAGAAGAAAAGAGAGAGAGCATTCAATCATCAGTCTCTTCCCTCACTCTATCCCAGAGGGGAGAGGCAACAGTTGGAAATATGAATTATGAAATGATAAGAGGTTGTAAAATGGAGATAAATCCCAGTGATTACACAGCTCAGTATCTCGCAATTCGATTCCTCTGTTAATGATTCTTTATTGTAGTTGTGTGAAGGACAGCAAGCCTAATAATTCCCCATGTATGAAGCGCGGCAGGGGAAAGTATTGTAATGATAGAGTTCTTTTGAACATGATTGAAGAGGCAATTACATTTTGCATCTCACTTTCAGGATGTTTTTTCTAAAGCTCCTCTTTCTTTTCCTCATTCTCTGATGGCAGAAAATTCGACCACATCAAACCGTGTTTGTCTTCTTTCTCCATCCCCCGGGGTGCCAGCGCTGCAGAAAGCCCAAGAGATAACAAGGAGAAAGACATAAAAGCATATAAACAACACACACACACATAACGGCAGACACACACTGAAGGAGAAAGGATAGTGTGTGTGTGTGTGTGTGTGTGTGTGTGTGTGTGTGTGTGTGTGTGTGTGTGTGTGTGCGTGCATGCTTGCAGATGTGTGCACAATTCTGAGACTCATTCATGTCTATGCAGAAGACTTGCTGGAGCGTTTATCCGCTGCAGTTGTGTGCCTCGTGGCTAACTGGTTGTGCCACCCTTTGTGTTTGTCTATAAACACACATGCATACAAAGGTATGTGTACACCCGCAATAACCCATCCAAGCTCCTCAAGGGAGGAAAAAAAAAAACTTGACTGCCATCTCTTTGCAGCCTTTACAGCTCGACAGACAGGCCCAGTCTTTTACTGTAGGTCTGCTACCTAAACTGAAGGTTTTTATCACAGCATGGTGTGAAGTCTGAATACAACCAATTACCCTGTTATAACAGGGCAGCTGCTCTGCTCTTTTTTTGTAGATAGCATTGTTGCCTGATTTAAATGAGTTAAATGTTAAATGTTAAATGTGTCAGTGGGAGATAAAGACTGAGTAGTAAATGCACATTCCGGTAAATATGTTTGTAAAATGTTTTTAATCACTACTTAGTTGAGGATTGGAAGTGTAGTTGGCGTCACCTGCATTTTCGAGTCTTTAGAAATCTATGACCTTCTGTGGTTTCTGTCTGTGTGAAAATACTGTATCGTCCTTTTTTTTTTCCCATTTTCTCTGGTAATGTCACTGGGTGATGTCACGTGGGGGCCTGAAGGACAGGACATAGTTCTGTTCTGCAGACAGGTGTCCTGACCTTCTGTCTGCTCGTCCACGCTTCGGGGGACCTCTGTGAAATAGAGGCCAAGGCTTTGACCTAGTCTCTCATCTACAGTTTGTCTCTAAACGGAGGCATGTTGCTGATGCGATGAATCACAACACTGGAAAGTAATGTATCAGTGCTTTGCCTTTATTTCAGAACTAAACACCGCAGGTTTTATTTAAAGGTGTTTTTCACTTATTGTCAGCTATCAAATAATAACAAAAGAAAACAAGTGTTTGGTCTTCATGTGTTGCAGAAGGCTTTCTATCTCCCGTCCTTTCACTCACAAATCAATGGAGCACCCATGTGCTACAATCTGATTTCAGATGGTCTCCCTCCAATACCCACTGGCCATGGCAAGATTGCATTATTCAAAGATGGAGATGAAAGTCCCCTCTGATCCAACCAAAATAACATCCTGTGCAGTAATCTGTTTGTAGATTTGATTCCTTTGATGATATTTTCCCTGCAGTTGGCTTTTCACCAGGCGCCCTTACGGTGAAAAACGCCACGTGTATATTGACATCAATCCTGCTGTTTTTACGGCTGTTAAATATTTCTACCTTATAAGCATATTACCAATATGTGTTTTTTTTTAAGAAAGAGGTAAGAGGTAAGAAAAAAGGTTGCAGGATTACGATGATAAACCAGCACACAAAACTGAAGAAGAATTTCGGCCATTTTCAGGAAGCAGAATGCATGTTCTGCATTGCTGTTGACCTTACTTTTAGCAAGCAAATGGAGGTGAAATGGGTGTACAAGCCCTCGCTTTACCACGTTTTTCAAAGGTTGTCTATTTAATGAATGTTTTTCCAAACAGCATCCCTTTTTTGTGGCACTCCTGCTCTTTTAATTAAATGCACACATTCTCAAACATTTTTGCCTAAATACAAATATGAGGTATTCATGCTTAATGTAGAGCACACACTGCTACTAAATGTGTGCGATGATTCGTTGTATATCATAGCAAACTTCTGCTTTTGCAAGTTGCAGGAGAACTAAAGCCCTAAAACTTGAAAAGACTATTGTTTATTATGGTTTGGGGGGGCAGGTTAATGCAAAAAAAAAAAAAAAAAAAGCGGGGGTGGGGTTAGCTGAGGTAATGCGCTGAGTATGCATATTATAAAAAAAGCTATAATTGCTCAAATAAACCACTGCATACCAACATCGTCTAATTAATCTCCTTGCAGAAATTAAATTATAATGGTGCTCCGTAAGACCACATTTGAGTGCAACAGCCCTGTCACCTCTAAAAGGCTGTTTGTTGCACTGAAATTATTTTAATAAAACTCTTGACCTGAGAAGTTTATTCAAGATGTTGCAATTTATGCATCCAAATAATCCTGTTTCCCTGTTGAACGGGGACATGTCAGATATATGTCAGAAATGATGGCACACTGTAGACACGCGGTGGACTTCCCGTCTGGGCTCAGCAGGTTGTTAGGGAAATGTGCTACATTTCGGCGATCTCGGGTTCTCTCTCTTCTCTGTACTTGTGCAGATAATCACCCACTTGAGTGATTGTGTGTGAGAAGCCATCATTTTTTTTGAGTGTTTGTGTGTATGCACGCGTGTTTGCACACTTTTATACAATGTGCATTGGTGCCTCTGCCTGCTTGTGTACGTGTGTATGTGTGTGTGTGTGTGTACATTACTCTTTTTAGCGTGTGGCTGCCTCTGTGTGTGTATGTGTGTGTGTGTTTCATGTTGAACATTGTCTTCTTGAAACACTAAGCAAATCTCCTCAATGTGATAATTGGCTCCCCGGGGTGCTTGTATCTTTGCTGCTCATCATCGTCATCCCCTCCAGAAAAGAAAAAAAAAGAGTGTGTGTGAAATGAGATAGACAAAGTTTGCTCGTTTGCTGGGGAAACTGATCCCAAGTCTGCCTGAACTCTTTTGGCAAGAAGAAACTTTGAGGCAATGGGACAGCAGGGCTAGATCTTGTGCAATCTGGCCCCAGGCTGATATGTGTTTCTGATGCAATGCAATAAATGAAATGTGCTGTTTGAAGCAGGTGATCCATTGTCAGTCAGGCACTGAAAGCTTTAAAGCGACATATGATTTCTGTTAATCTTTGTGTTGAGTCATTTATTGATGATTACTGCGTGAAGCCTGTGTTTGAGAATTGCCTCACTTTTTGTCAAATGGACGACCTTAGTTGGTGGTTTGCAGTGTTGGCACCTGAACTATGTAAAATGCAGACCTGTTTGTGTGCCTGAAGGCAAATAGAGATGCTCATCTGGTCAATAGAGTCTCTCCTTCTCTCTTAGTCCCTCTCTTCCATATGCTCTTGCAGTCTCCAGGGTATTATGGACCACAGAGCAGATTGTTGGCCGCTTCATAGGGGAAACAGTGAGACAGCTGGGCACCCATCACAGGGCCAAACAGATGTTCAGGTGACTCGAAGAGGAAGTGAATCGAAAAGAGAAATGGTGGGGGCGGGGGTGGGGGGGGATGCGGTAGAAAAAGGGAAGCAGAGGGTTGACGGAAGCAGCAAAAATAAATTAATACATTGATGCAAGAACTCAGAGACTTCATTAGCAATCCCCTGTCAGCTTCTGAGGCGAGCCAAATGCTTTCCACTCTCCTTAGGCCACAGGAGTCTGTTTTGTCTCCCATATTGATTCACCCACCAGTCTATCTGCTGTAGGTCTAATGCCTTTGATCTCTCGATTATCTTTGCCTAAATGTGGACGAGATGGCTAAGCGGCTCAAGGATTCAGCGCTTTAATTCTGATGTACCTCAGGGAATGTTCAGACTGCACTGACCCTGCAACCAAATAATGAAACTTTATTTTCACTTCTTCTCTTCCATGTGATGATTAAAAAAAAAATGAAATCCACAAACAATTTTTTACAGATTCTGTGGCTCAAGGCCAAGCATGATCCAGTCCCTAATCTGACTCAAATCTGCGTAGGGGCTGATGTAATACCAAAAAAAAAAAAATCTGGTGAGCTTTTCTTTCCCCACTGGTACCGAGACCCCTATTTCACTGCATTTGTCAAATTAAAACCCAACCAAGGTTCTTCGATCCTCCTGCCCCTCCTTTCTTGTGCCAACCTTTGTTCTTTAGTTGCAGGTCTCATATATAATACATGAGGACTGGGGGACTTATCCCGTTCTGGCCATACTGGCTGTTATTCCCTGGAAAGGGTCTATATTTAAGAGCTGGATAGGTCATAGATAGCACCAGGGGAGGTGCTGACTTCTACCCAAAAGGTAGTGGTGGTGGCTGAATTCCATTAAAATCCTAAAATAGAACTTGACACAGTTACATCGTGGCAACAACAAGGCAGCTATAAAGGAATTACATCAGGTATCGACCTTAATGGAGGTAGTGTAGATGTGGTTTTGTCAGAAAAGCGTTGTTTGTGACAACACTGTGCTCCCTGGAGTCTAGTTAGACTATGTTTGTACATCACAGAATAGAATTTTATCTCCTTTTATGTGCCACTGTTTTGTCTATATAACAAATCTAATTCCTGCTGTTTTTTTTATCTCCACAGCTGGCACCACCTACATTTTTGGCAAAGGAGGGGGCCTGATCACATACACGTGGCCCAATAATGAGAGGCCAAGTACACGGACGGACCGGCTGGCAGTGGGTTTCAGCACCACTATCAAGGACGGCATCCTCGTCCGCATTGACAGCGCCCCACGTCTGGGTGACTACATCATGCTCCACATTGTAAGTGATACACTTTCCTCCATTCATTTTGAATTATTCAACAGATTATTGTGTGCTGCGCCCCCAAACGCAAGCATTACAGCCAAGGTGATGACCTAAAACTTACCTCTGAATCATTCTCCTCCTTGTGGCTATCTTCTGGCCAAATGCATGCTGTGATACTCAAACTGAGTTTTACAAACTGTGCAGATCCATAAAAAAAAAAAAAGATAGATAACTTACTCCACCACTCGAAGTCTCTGCTTGCCATCCTCCTCTAGGATAACCCTACTCCACATTCAAACTAACTCTCAGCATGAATAATAAATGCTCCCCTCCATACATATGCAGTGTGTTCCCACATGTTGGAGAAACATGTTAAAAAAAATGGGGTGCTGCAAGTTGGAATTCTTGGCCAGTCGACCGTGCATCATCCAGCATCTTAATAATTTCACATTGCGACCTTGTGTTTGACTCGTTTACATAAGCATTAAGTATTTACATAATCATCAGCAGCTAGATGAGTGCGGGGCGTCAAATCACTGTGGGGGAGCTATGTAGAGGTGGTGCTGGTATAAGGGGATGGAAGAATTGCTGCTGACGCCATGCAAAAAAAAAAAAAAAAAAAAAATGTGATGATGAGGAGGAGCTACAGTTGCTAAAGCAGATTGAAAGTATTTTTCTTCTTAAAGAGCCCCCCTCATCTCCTGAGTGCTAGCCATGTGGTGCAGAAAAGCAGCCATCTGCTCGGCAGAGATGAGGGCCAACAACAAGCAGTTTTGCACTGCCTTTACAGTACAGAGAGATACAAACGTATGCATGTGTGCGTCTGTAGGTGAGAGGGGCATATACAGGTAGGAGAATGATAAAGATGTGTGGTAACTTGTGAGGATGAGGGAGGAAACGCCTCCCTATGTGATTCTAACCAACTGAGTAATTGCAAGAACCGCTAAAGGAAGGAGAAGGAATGCATTTTTAATTCTTCAGATATCACAGCGGAGCTAGCCAAGCAGGGTCTCTCCCATAATTTGGCTGCAACTCGTTGGGCGGTGAATGTCTTCATTTCTCCAGTCTCATGCGCTAATGAATTTATTAATAGAAAAAAAAGCGGAGAAAAGTGGAGATTTCACCAGTTCATATGGAGAAACAGCACGTTCTGAACACACTGTCGTTCCTGGAAAATGTCTGACAACATGGATTTCATTTAAAGTTAACAATAATTATGGCCTTAAAGTATAGAAATAAATATTTGGCAAAACACACGGCACTGTAAGGCTACCGTTTCCCACAATTACACAGAAACCAACTGAAGAAAGCTGGATTTGTTTTTTTTTTCTTTTGCCACAGGTGAGCAGTAAATAATTAATTAGACCTTGAGTGAATATGTATTTGTGAGTTTGTTGGATTTGGTTAAATCCACTGCTGGATCCTTATTCCTTTGCTTCTTGTTAGGTGGGTAATGTATTATCACATGCCCCTGTTTAAAATGTATATTCTCCAGTTGTGTTGTGTTGCCAGAGACAACCACAGGACCAACAGGATCATATTTTTTAAGGTGATTAAAACCAGCCCTGTGCCCTCCTGTGTTACAAACAATTTAAGAAGGACTTGTCTCCATGGTAGTTAAACATGGTGGAGAAGCTTGTTTCAGATGTGAGACATGTTCTGTGCATCGTGTAAAACTGTTTTCACCCAATAATTTTCTAAACCTAAGGAAGTATTTTTTATGCTTACTAAGTGGTTTCGAAGTATAAACCACAATAATGTCTGTGACATCACCCCCCCTAGCTAATTTTTACAATGAATGAAAGTCAAAATGGTCTACCTACTCTAATCAAAACAGCTCATCATTGATGGATGGACTTATGTTAGTAGACAAGCTCTAACTGGCTAATTCAAGTGAAATTAAGCAGCCAGTGCACCAACATCATGATTGAGGGACAACAGTAAGAGCTCTCACTCCTTTGATCATTCACACTACTACATACACAAACACACAGTGACGCAAGGAGAGAGTCGACATCGGTGTTATTAACATGGAAACATTTTGAGTGATCACAACGTGATCGACCCGCACCCCCTTCTGAATCAACGTGTTGGGCACCGCTGGTCTAGCAGGTCACAAAAGGTGCAATCAGACCATTTATTGAATAAGGACTTTTTGTTTTTGTTTTTTTCCCACAGTAGTCTCTGTAACTAAATCAACTATCGCTGAAAAATATCTGTTTTAGTGATACTTGAGTTAGCTGGGATTCCTGTCCTCAGTGAAACGATAATAATTCCTAATGACAGGCGTTAGGTCTTTGCTGTCAGCATTTTGCGTTAGTAATGACTCTGGAAGAAAAGGTTAAAGGTATTATGGCTGTCGATTCTGGATATATGTCTTACCAAAGGTCTCAACAGGCCCAGGGCCATTACTTTAGCCTATACAATTATTCGGTCACTACTTGCTCACTAACATCTTAATAGGCACATTTTAACACATTTTATAGCTAAATATATGAGAGGATGGATATGAGAGAGTCAACAAAAAAGGGAATATTACTTCCCCAGCTTTTCACTGCGTATATATACCCTGAGTTTATTTTTTAGAGAACATGTCTTACACCGACTTTGACTTTGACTTGTGGTATCTTGTGCTTGCAGTGTACGAAAAATTAGTATACATGGCAGTTTTATTAAACATGCAGAGTGCAGAAGTGCAGAGAAAAGCAGACATTTTGAGGCAAGACCTAATCACAGCTCTTTAGTCTTCCTCTGTCTCTGGCTTTCTTCATTATCTCCTCTCTCTGATTAGCTTACGGCTTGTTTGGCAATCATGAATTAAAATGCTGATTGTAGTGTTTACATTTTAAACCGCTAAGAACAACTGGATGCTTGGTGTGAAATCTGAGGGGCAATTACGGGTAATTTAAGGTGAGGGCAACATTTTTCCATCGCTGGTATCTCATTTAAATGTTTACTTGATTTGAATGCAGACGGTAACAAACACTTGAATCCTTGTAAAAGTAACCTGAAACTTACTTCTAACATAAAGCTCTCATATCAAATGTGTTTGTATCAATTTTTCTTTTTTTGAAAAGTCAGTAAAAAGCATGTGGTAATAATGTAGCGTGTGATTAGTAAGATTGTGCGTGTGTGTGTGTGTATAAGCTTAAATCCATGACAGAAGAAGTCTAAGCCGTGGGCTAGATGTGTTGGTTGTGAGTCACAGCCTCTCACCAGGGACTGCATATGACTGCAGGTGAAGATTACCCGAGATGTAACACACAAACACGCACACGTGAGCACACAAGGGAGAAATCCTTCGGAGTCTCATCTGTACTACATAATTTAAGCAGTAAAAAAAATACTTTGTCACTATAAATGCAAACAAACAAAACAACACAAACTTAGGTGCAGGTTCACAATTTCACTTAAACCTAACCAAGTAGTTTTAATGTCTAACCAAACAACATGTGACATGACATAGTTTAACATACATCACCGTTTTGTACTATTTCACCCACACAACCATTTAGCAGTAGTACCAGTGATTGTGTCTTTTTTGTGAGATGTTAAAACACTACAGTGAAAGGTTAGCGAGTTAAAGCCCGGGTCTTTATTGCTTTTTTTTTTTGAGCTCGGATAAATTCGCTTCTGCAGAGATGTTGTAAGTGACAAGTCGGAGTCATGCAAAGCTGAAATTAAGAACGCTCCGTTAAGTTTCATGTCTGGCAGCTCCTTTGGTTTCCAATTAAGAGAGAAAATCACAGCGAGGCACCTGACAAGATAAAGACACTGTAGCAGGTAACTTGAAAAGTGTGCATGCAATCATTAGAACAAAAAAACTTCAATTGCCAGCTTATGGAGACATGTGACGTTTAAGTACTAAGTGTGAGTTAAAAGCTTATAAGGCTGCTTCAGTGTGAACTATAATCATTTTATTTCTCTTTGACTAGTTTAATACTTGTTTGCTTTTAACACTGCGAGCGCATTTAGTTTGATTTGAAGGGGTATTAGAACACCTTTTTTTGTATTTTTGCTCATATAAGTATAAAAAGTAACAGTAAAACACAGATATTTACGCTTCATCCCTCAGCTTGTCTCGCACTCAGAAATATATATACGGGCTTATTTTATAATGGAGCAGCGGCACATGGAATTCCATTACCCACTTGAATCCCCCCCCCCCCCCCCCTCATACAAATTCAGTGTGAGAAAAGGGGCTGCTGCTGGATAATTGAAAACCCAAGTGCAGACACTCACATACAAGGTGTGGAATGAGATGAGTGGATGTAGATGGTAAATGTTATATTAAACATAGCTGTATTCATTATTATTTTTTTCACATTAAGAGCCTGCATGCACAATTGCATGTATGGTTTAATGAATTGATGCAGGAGAAGGCATACATAATTCATTAGTTACACACTCGTTCCTGTCCATCCATCCATCCGTCCAGCAGCTTCTTTTCTGTCTGTCTTTATGCTCAACAGTGTCTGTTTTCCCACACGCCTCTCTCTCTCTGTCTCTCTCTCTGACAGACCTAATATAAGATGTTTGATGTGTACCTATGTGCATCAGGGCATCTATGGCCAGAAATGTATTGCTTCTATCAAGTTACCCTACCTCAGCAGGGAAAAATAGATATTATCACGGTTATGGCTCATGGCCTCTGATAACATTACAGCTTCTTTTGACTTTGTATTTTCTTACCTCCCACATTTGATTCCCCCCACGGAAATAAAAAACCTGGCAAAAATATACCTCGCAGCTGTTTTCACAACTTGTTGCTTGCATCATATGCAGTCAGTGTTATTGTAACTTGGTTGGTAAATCAGTATTTTTATGAGTTGTTTTTATCGCCTGTGCTGTATTATTTAAAATTTCCAGGCGATACCGAAGACTCTTTCAGCTTGTGACTGTTGGCTAAACTAACAAAAAAAACATCAGTACAAGACTGCTATGAAGTAAATAGATATGACCTGATTACTAATATTATATTTCCAAGGCGTTACACTGTTATCATAATGACTAATCATAGCAATCTGAGCTTTACTAGCACACTAGCTTCCAGATGGTGAGGTGATATGTGTGAATGCTATAGTATGCACTTTATACTGGGTCGTTTATGTTTGTTTGTATGTGTTATTTTTATTTATTTTAGACAAAGGGACCGTACAGTGAACACTATATGTACCCTCTTGCCTGCAAGTTTTAGTTTTCTTCAATAAGGCATGGCCATATGTTAAGCCAAAAGAGACCTGCCTATTTATACTTAAGTTTGAAACTCTAACCCTATTTAATTAGTTCAGACTGGCATGCAGTGAACCTGGGACTTTCAGGCACTCAGGGAGTCTGGGGCTCAGGGCAGATGTCTGCTTTTTCCTGACTGATAATCCAGCCTTTACGTGTTCTGCTTTCAAATTAAAAAACATGCTTTTAAGTTTAAGTTTCTTGGTTAGGAGATTCCTATTAACATGGACACATGATCCAATGTTTATATGTGCTTCCCATTCATTCTCTTTGTAGACAGTTGTGCAATGCATTCTGGTGCTGGATGTTTGTTTGTTTTTTAAGGGGGGGCCTGGATTATCACACAAATGAGCATTTCCTAGTGTAACTTACTGCTTCTCGAGCTCTGCTCAGGCATTGTAAATCAAAAAATGAGATGATTTCACAAACACATTTCCAATAACTAATTTCTAAATAATAAGAGACAGTTTTTCTAAAAACGAGCCCCCATGTGGTTGCAGCTGAAGTGGACAACCCACGGTGAAAGTGCTGCTGATTCCTGTATTGGTCTTTCAGTCATAAATTGTGAAGGTCTAGTCACATATCCGCTAAGCAAGCATTGTGTGGACAGGTATCATAAATAGAAGTGTATTTATTTATTTAATTATTTTACAAGGCATTTCTTGTCAGTACCTAGATGGTGCTGTTGATTTCTACCTGAAAGCATTCAAACAGCCAATGGAGAGGAAGACAGCCTGAGGAAAGACACGGAAACTCAAAAAAAAAAAAAAAAAAAAAAACGCATTTCATTTCACACTAATTAGACTATGACGCTGAGTAAAGAGTGAGTCATCAACATTTTATTTCAGGAAATGACAAATTCCCATCAAGAATAGCTGCCTTTATTTATCATTGTTGGACCTAATAGAATTTCATGGTCACTTCAAGGTTTAAACACTAGAGTTTTGGCTCTATTTATAACTATACATGGCTGACATTTATACTTTTCTACTGAAAAAAGTCTTCTTTTTTTCGCTCTTCTGTCACTGACATTCCTGAGTTAACACAGAATAATCAAGGAAAAGAGTGTGAGAGTTTGATGCCTGTGGTTTTTAATAATTAACAACCTCAGCAGTCTTCTACACCCCGACTGAAAACACAGAAAACGATGCACACACATACTTAAATGTACGCTGAAAGCTTTTTTGTGTCTTGTATTTCCTCAAACAACACATGCATGGATACACACAAACATATGTAACACGGGCACTTATACTCTATATTCTCCATCTGTTGCTCACAAACACACACACTAACACACACCTCATCTCACAGTCTCACAGGCCATGTACATACAGAAACACACACACATGCATTTCCACAGGCTCCTTCAACAAATTTTCACACCACGGTACACTGCTACTGACACTCCAAACATGATATGAGAGCTCTTCAGGGACATCTAGCTGTCAGTCGTCCATGTCAACCAAAGCCACTTCGGGTGGAGCGGTTTACGTATCAGACCTTCTCCTACACACAGTACACACACTGTATTAGCCTTTTAGCTACCATTTCAGGGGAGAACAGCAAGTAGTAACTGCTCGAGCTGGACAAACAGAGCGACATTATTACAGTGTACCCATGTGGTCCATGGCCTTAGCCCTGGCCTCAGCGATGTATATTTCATGGATTAAGATGAAAAATTCAATGAGAAACAACAAACAGTGTGCCTGCCTCCAGCTTCTTTGCTCTCTGACAGCCAAACCCCTGGGGGATGCTTGTGTTTTCACAGCTTCATGGTAGGACATGAATCCCATTCTCACAGTGATGAAGAGACAGAAAGAAGAGATGAAAGAGACAGAGAGTAGAGCATCATGTACATCCAAAAGTAGAACAAATACAAGAGTCTGAATGAAAAAGGAAAAAAATAGAATAAGAAGAGGTGGGAGGAAAAGAGTTGGGGAGAGCGATGGAGAGATGTGTGTATTTTAGAATTCAGAGCAGGATCAGAGACAAACTTGGCTCAGATAGGTCTCAGCACACAAGAACATTGGCTGTGAATTCCAAATTGTGTGTTGCCTTTCTGTCTCACTCTGACGCTCCACCATCCCACCACCCACTTTCTCTTATCTCTCACTCCTTCTTATCTCTCTTTCTTTTTCTTTTCCGCAGTGCTATTGTTTTCACACTAAAGGCTAGATTGAGTGCTAGAAGCTGGTCGGTCAATCAGTTTGAATCCAGCTGCAGTGCGAAAAAAATGGCTGTACTAAAGCTCCTGGTAGATGTTTTACAGTTGGGTTAAACTCACATACTGTGGACAGTATGCATATTATGGTGTCGGCCATTTTTTCTTCAAAGGTCTCTGCTCTGTTATTAAAGTTATTTATTACAGCATCAGAAAATAATTAATTCTAATTTAGTAATTACTCTGTTACTACCCTCGAAGGAATGCCGGCATCGTCTTCAAAAGCATCCTCGACGCAGGTGTTGTTGATCAGCAGGCGCCATAGACTCCTGTCGTCATGACACCGATGTAAAGCGGTCAGGTCCACACAGAACACAGGGGTGAAACTAAGCCAAACCCTCAAAATAACGGCCTGAAACTGAAACATTCTGTACTGTCACTTAATAATTGCTTAAACCTACATTAACTATTTAGATATAATAGCACAACAACCAGAGATTACATGTAAGAGCGTGCTGTAGCTTTTCATCATTATTATTATTATTAACTATGTTTAAGCAACCGTAATCACTATTTTTTATGTTAATAATGGATTGAATGAGCAGTGTGAAAGGCCTTTGTGGTGACTGAAGGAAATCATGAGCAGGTTCCCTCTGCTGTTTTACTTTAGTGTCTTTCAGCCCCTTGTTTTGGTTGCGCAGCCAAAACCTCAATTCCAAAACACTTTGTATGCAGTGACCAGCTAGTTCACTGCATTTAACAAGATAAACAGAGAACTCCCCATCTTTTATTAACTGCAATTTATTTGATTTTTTTTCGTCTGTCAAAGTTTGTAAGGTTTACTGCAAGGTATTTATTGATCACTGAAAGACTACAAGGACGCGCAGATGGCATTAAATGCATTCCAAATTCTCCAGCTATCGTGCTCTAGCTTCAGTCTTTTCCATAACACTTGGCACTCATGACATGGTGCAGTTTGTGCAGCTAGCTTCTATATTTGGTGCAAAGATCTCATTGCTAAAATGTGAAAGGGGAACCCTGTGTGCTGTTCTGTGTTGAAACAGAGGACTTAACTTCCTAAATGAGCGGAACTGTGTACATTGTCCATGCACAAACTATGAATTGACCTTTAGATGGAGTAAGATGAAAGCAGCAATATCATAAATTCCTCCATTTATCCAGCTGTAGACACAATGCTATGTGTGCTTGAGTGATGAGAGGGATACCCTGTGACGAGCACCTCATGAAAGATCAGAGGAATTTGGAATTGATTGAGATGTATCTCACACACAAGGCTAGGCATCGCCTCAGCTCTCCTAAATCCTCCCACAAGGCTCCACGTTACCTGTTAGAGCCACTTTGTACTCTTCTGCCATCTCTCACCTGAGCCACCACAGGACAGAGTCAGACAGGGAGACAGGAATGGGGAGAGAGAGAGAGAAGTGTGTGTGTCTGTGTGTGTGTTTGGGGGGCTAAAGCCAAATAAAAGAAAGAGATTCACATTTTAGCGAATTGACTACCTTTCGGATTATCGACGAAAAGAAGGTGGATGATGAATTGCAGGCCTGCTCAAGTGGTAAACGTCAACATTAGAAAATAAATCTAGCGGAAAGAAGGCAAGAAAAAAAATCTTCTGCCTTCAGCAACGGTGTGGCAGATTGCTTCACTCAATACCACACACACATACACATACATGCACACTGCAAATGTATTCATTGAGGATCAAGTTCCTGCTGGTTTAAAAAAAAAGCAGCAAGAAGTTGTGTTTTTTTTTCTCTCCTCTGTCACTGATAAAAAATGCATAGCTCCTTCACAGGTAGAGTGAATGTGAAAGTGAACACACTTGCGTTTTACTGAGTGCCAGTGTATTTATTTAATCCTCCTATTATTGACTCCCACCATGACAAAGCACTATTGACAGGGAGACCAAAAAAAGAACTATATGACTTATTTTTAAAAAGCTGGGATCATCAGAATATCAATCTATAGGGATAAAAGATATTTCCTACTGGATGTGCTCCTATATAGAATTATTATGAGCCCTGAATCACTGAAGGTTATAGAGTGTATGTCAGAGTTTTATTGATCTTCAAACGTTCTGGGCAGGCAGCGGGGCAGATGGCCAAGGACATGACAGCCAACTCTTCCATCCCCACATCTCTTGTTCTGCTCCCGCATTGCCCGCAGCCATTTCCTCTGTCTCTTTACTGTGGTGAAAAAACATATCTTCTATTTTTAGTGTAAGCTCAAGTTCTGCAAAGCACTATGTCTGTGCCCGAACACACACTCATGCACACACACACACACAGAGAGAGAGAAACAGCATATTTTCCTTAAGGTCAAATCTGGCTCAGAAGAGGCCGTGGCCTCCAGTAGAACCTAGTCTGACTGGGCATTCCAAGTCGGCCAATAGTGTTGCGACCTTTTTATCCTGCTGGCTTACTTCGAGTAACTCTTAGAATGTATGTGTATCGAATGCTCTCTGGCTAGTTCATCATTTTTTTCAAGAGGTTATTTTAAGGTTAGGGAGTAGGGGTTAAATCAAAGAAAGTTTACTCCCATACTTTGACTTGAATATCATATTAAATCAATGTGTGATTCTCGCCGCATTCTGGTAATTATGTTCTGCTGCCTGTGCTCAGCTTCAGTGATCTGCTCTTGAAATCTAATACACCTACACTGGAAATATCTCAAAGTAATGTGTAGGTGTCTGAATTAGTTTAGATCCCTGCTGAAGACAGATAGGTGCTGCTTTATTGTACTACTCTTAAAGTTTTCTAATAAGGAAAGAACATATTATTAATTCTACAATATGTGTGTGTGTGTGATTTGTTAGGTAACTATGGAAAGGGTATCAGCATCCATCTGTTGTGTTCTGAAGTGCTGAAGAGTGTTTTTGGTTCTCTTCCAGAGAATTTGAACTGCAAATGTAGATATAACACAGCCCTAATCTAGAGTCCATTATAATTATTATTACATCACAATGCAAACTATGATCAAATTCAATCAAAACAAATCAATGAATAAATATAGATGCATATCTTTATATAGAACTCTGTAATTTCCAAGATTTAAGTACATTATGTGTAGTTGAATAACTATCATGAAGTCAATAACTTTATGGTCTACAATTTACTGTGTAACACTAAAACAATGTAGACAATTCTAACAGTGCTACTAACAGCATGAGTTCTTAGACATCTGTCTGCTGCAGGTCAGATCCATAACATTTTATGATTTATGTCACTCATAATTTTCATCTGACAAGTGTTAATGATCTCCACCTGCCAATCCATAATCATGATTTATGTTCTCATAGTTTAATGGATAGCTTTATTAAGTGTTATGCTTGTCATGGTTTAGCACACTCTTTATGATGTGTTGTGTTAAAACCATTAAAAACTACACATGTATCCATATATATTAAGAACTAATAGTCTCAGCCTCACTGAGTTTTACTGTTTTGCAGAAATCATAAACCCAAAAAAATAAATAAATCATAATTTTTCTTTAGATTATAGATACCATACAAATGGTGTCAGGAATCATTAAGAAAATGTAGTCAGTGATATGTGTGTGTGTGCGTGTCCGTGTGTGTGTGTGTGTGTCGAGAACCCCACCACTATGCCCTACAGTCATGCCCCCTGAGGAAGATCTGAGCCCATAACCATGACTGTCTGAGTCAGCACAGAGATGACAGATGTTAAGCACAGCTCTCTTGACCCCCACCACCCTCTCCCCCACTCTAAGTTTCACAAGACCCCTTTGATTAAGTTGGTTTGATAGCTGTAGAGCACATGCCTAATTTATTCTTCCCACATTATCTTTAATTCATCCACATCTCGTTAGAACATGCCAGACCGGCCAAAAGAAGAAGAGAAAGGAAAGACATACTTCCAACTGACATCTTTGATGGTTTAACCAGCTCATTCATTTGGCAGGTTTAACTGGAAAATACAGTATTCATCATATTTCCTCTCCCCTTGTGAAGACACATTGTTTTTGATAAAAGGCTGTTCTTGTCATATACAGTCCATGATGTAATTGCACACGATTTGGAGAAAAAAGGAAAGATGTGGCTGCTGTGCAGTCTTCCCAATGTAGAATTGCCCTAACCTGCACGTGGTCTGGCTGTTTTCCAGCAGGCTTCTGCCTGGACAGCAATTAATGTCATTTGGAGTGAAGAGGGACCTCATGACTCATTACATATGCCTTTTTGCTCAGAAAAGCCTCCAAGCGGCCTACTCCTCTTGTGTGGCAATGCTGCCACTTGGGGGATGGCACAAGTTGGATAACACTCTAATTATAAAATTCACTATGAAAAATGTCTTCTGCAGTGCTGGTTGGGAAGAGATTAAACCTTGTTTTGGCTTTAGTTTGTTTGAGTTTCTAGTGCCTACAGGCCACACGGCTACAGTATGGATACTGTGTAGTTTCGCACCCTGCAGTACATGTTTTCTGAATGGCTGTTTATTAGCCAAGGTTCTTATTAACTTAAAAGGAAACTGTGCCCAAAATTCACAAGCAACTACAAAGGAAAAGGTGAATTGTTTGACACTGAATACAGCATTATCTGACATTTCATCATTATATTAGCTTAACTTTCAAGTGCAGCGGTGAGAGGAAGGATTGGAATACATCATTTTTGTGCTATAACCTGTGTCAACAGTCTTGCTGAATGGACAAGGAGACCCATCTGTGCCTCGCATGGCTGATCCTGGTGGACCTCCTCTCTTGACTACTGTAACCTGTTCACAGTCCTGGCTCAGTGGAGCGCACACTGACAAATAGCGAGAGGCAAGGATAGGGAGGAATGAGATAGAGGACAGAGACAGGGAAGGGACAAGAGAGGAAATGTTGATGGGGGGGAAGAGAGAGAGCATTAGACAAGGGCCCAAGATATGAGGAGAGAGGGAAAACAGAGATAGATGGAGGTAGAGAGAGTCAGTGCAGTGTGTCTAATCTCCCTTCAGGGGCGGTAATGTGTGGACGCCTTCAATAACAGATAAATTCACCCGACAGCAAGCCCAAAATGACAGACACCCACTGTGCCCGACTTGGCCCAGAGTTTCTACAGCAGCTGGCAAAAGGGAAGGAGGCAGCACCTAGTTTCCACACAGATTTTGGTGGAAGAGGCAGAATGATGGTGGCAGGTGGGCGGTTTTGTTAGTGGGGCAGTGGAGCTGCGAGGTAAAGTCAAGTAACATTTGCTGTACTGTAGTGAACACAGATGGAAGCAGCAGGAGGTGTTTTATTGTTTATCTCTCAATTTCATTTTTTACTCTATTGGAGATTGTTAAGATCTGTAATCTGTACTCATTGGATACAGACTCTTTTCAAGTATCCGGCAAGGATACAGTTTTCTCTGAAACAACATGTCTCTTAGTCAGACTATAATTCTTACTTTGGGTATGAAGGATCATTGTTTTCTTAAATTTCTTCAGATGCATCAAATCTACCACAAGCCAGGTGTGCTAAATTATAAATCCCATTTGACGACAAATTGGAGGCACGTGGCAGATTATTAGTGTGGGTAACACCCTGTAAATAAGGGCAGGTGCAGAGCTTGTGCAAATTCTCTGGCACATGTCCATAAGTTGGAGAGACACATTCCACCATAGAAGGGGTAGAAATGTATAGTCCTATTATACCACTAAGTCTATCCAACACCACATAAACTAAGCCATAGCAGTCATTGCCCTTTAGTACTGGCAAAACTGGTCACAAACTGAACTTTGGTGGCTGAGGATAACACTTTTAAATGTAAGTAAGTATTAACTGCAGCTCTCACATTTTCTAGGTACCCAAGCTGAATTTTAAACAGCTTGTGGTGCAAGTAGGAAATCCTCCATAGGTCTCCGCATCCTTTTAAGAATGCAGCCACTGGATTAATATACAATTTACATCTGCATCTTAGTCATAAAGAGCATTGTTCAGATTGGGAAAGGTCTGCTTGTATAAAGTTCATGTCAAGACTGGGGTCAACTCATTCTAAGAATTATCCTTTCATACATACTCTGCTAAAGTCACTGAATCTGGAGACTTTTGAGCAGTCAAGGTGGCAGATGCTTATTGTGTGTGTGTGTGTGTGTGCATGTGAGACAAAGCAATGAATCTCCTGCGGTCTTCTTCAGGAGCAGCGGCACGGGCCGACCTGGGACAGACCTTGAGAGTCCCTGTGACATTTAAAGATAACTTCCCACTGTCTTGCAAGACAGACAATATATTTGCCACTCTGCCTCACTTCTTTCTGCCCTCTGTGAACCTTTATGTAGTTATCTCAGAATGGAAAAATAAAAAGATATATGCCAACATACCTATCTATATCTATATGTCTCTCTCTGATCCATTCATACAGCCACGCTGTGGGAAAAAAAGGATGGTCATGCTCACAGGATTTGA
This sequence comes from Parambassis ranga, assembly GCF_900634625.1. Lineage (NCBI taxonomy): Eukaryota > Metazoa > Chordata > Actinopteri > Ambassidae > Parambassis > Parambassis ranga. Next base: position 9,241,708 of record NC_041043.1, read on the forward strand.
CATTACATCATTCACTTTTGTACTCAAGACACCCTTATAATCTAAGCTATATTATCGCATAATGATAAAGGCATTAGCTTCTATGATCGTGCACTTGCACATGCTTACAACAGGTGAAGTGGATCAGCATGTTTGCAAAGCTTCAACATGCAAGAAGGCATCAGCATAATCAATCATTTGCAGGCCTGATTAACGTTAATGGCGTTTCTGAGAATTACATTGGCATCTCCTTGCATTCCAATCACCTAGATTTCATGCCTCCTCTCTGCAGGCAGCCCTGTTAATTGTGAGAAAGGAGAGCTGCAATGAGCACTATCTGCTGAGCCTTTGATATGCACTTATCTTTTAGCAGTTTCACATTATGGAAAAGAAAATTGCCTTTAAAAATGACTGGTGCCTTATTACTTTTGGGCCAATTAATTTCATGAAAAATAATGCCGTTTTGAAATAGTGAGCAAAAAATAATTACGGAGAATAATTGACAAGGAAGGACAAGCGTGCAGAGAGGATGTAAGGAGATGTGAATGCAAATGTGCTATTATTTTGTAGTTCATAAATAATACTTCATGATCTTTTCTTAGTATAAGGGAGAGAGGTTTGACGACAGCTTGGCCTGAAAGTGTCCAAAGCATTCAAGAAGTAGGGCACTTGCCTCAACGTTCCTTGAAGTGGGAGAGACAGACCGACCTAGATTTTCTCCTGTTTATTCAGCCATTTTAGGTGCTGGCTATTCATGTCTCCATTTCAGTGCTCCCCTTTCACCATCTCCATAATTCCTGTTACAACACTGAGGCTTTTGTTTGTTGGCGGTTCGCCCTCTCTCCCTTGCGTCCTCTGTCCATATCAACTCTCAGGCACATAACATACATGAAAGTAACTCTAAATGGCAGTGACACATTCAGACAGCTGCTGAGATGCCCCCTGCTGCTTTACCTCAGGGGGTCTGATAGCTTGACTTATCTCAAAAAGCCCTTATGTAACCTACTCCTAAATTTGACATTTTACTGAAAACAATCTTCGGTTATTAATACAATACTGTACCAATTATCTGTTGTTAAATACAGTATTTCGTGTAAAACCTACCAACTGGTCAAACAGTTTTTTTAATTAATCATCAGTGGCCATCATCTTTTCATGCATTCAGGGAGTTACGTGTGGTTCTGGTTGGTTTAACACAGCTCTAATGCACAGGAGGTGGTCATGAATTAGAAATGAATAAATGCTAAGTGAAACTTGGACTGTAGACCAGTATCAAGCTGATATGACAGCCATGCACACAGAGATGGCATATGTTGCCCAGTGTGGCTTCTGAACCATCACCATAGGAGACTTTTGACTCCGCTGCGACTGCTGCCGCATTGTGCCCATTGAAGTATTCAGCTATACAGTAGATAAGGTCTGCTTACACAGGTTACAGTGTGGCGTAAAGCAGTGGTCCCCAACCACCGGGCCGGGGACCGGTACCGGTCCGTGGGTCATTTGGTACCGGGCCGCACAGAACGACTGAGCAAAACATATATTATTCATTATCTGAGTCTGAAAGCTGTTTCATTTATAAATCGATCAGATTCATACGCCTGTGCCTTTAAGCACCTGCAGACGCTGGTCTCGGTCACGGGATACGGCCCCAAAATTAAGCCCACAAGCAGCAAAAATAAATAAAAAACAAACGTCTTTGGAGAGCTTCTTCGGAAAGGGGAAAAGGCCTAACGAGGAGACAGAAGAAGAGGAGCCTACCCCTTCAAAGAAAAAGAAACCCGCATTTAAAAGACTATATCAGGAGTCCTATTTAAAATACGGATTTATTGCAACAGGTGATTCTCACACACCAAGTCCGCTCTGATTGATATGTGGCGACAGACTCGCAAATGAGGCAACGAAGCCTTCAAAACTGCGAGACCGAGCACCCTGCATTAAAAGACAAGCCATGGAAGAAAACATGAACAAGAACGACTGAAGCAATTAATGACGGCCAAAACAAAATTACGGAGTGGACTGGACATAAGAAACACACCTCGGGTGTCATGTCTCCCATTATCCCCAGATGGGACCGCCTCATTGCTGGGAAAGCTCAAAGGCTCCCACTAATTAAGCATAAGAGTAAGAGTCTGTTTATGCACTTTGTTTTTTTTTTTTTTTTTTTTTGTTTTTTTCTGTGCCGGTCCGTGAAAGTATTGTTTTACATGATACCGGTCCGTGGTGCAAAAAAGGTTGGGGACCGCTGGCGTAAAGCACAGCTCACTTGCTGTATGTATGGGCAGTGAATGACATCTACGTTGCCCAGTTCTACAAAAACGGAACCATGTGCTCAACAACCAGTGTACTAAGTGTGTAAATTTAAAGACAACAGACCTATTGGTTTGTAGGGTTTACCACTAGATGTTAATCAATCAAACATGTTAAGCAGCTGCTACAAACATGATGTGTTCCAGTGTTCTCTGTTGCACAAGTATTGTTTCACAAGCTCCACCAACTTCATCTTCATTAGAAGACTGTTTGTAGCAACTGTAGATATACTTTATCTTCTTATTAAGTCATAATCTTCCCAGGTTGAAACAATTACAGTGCAAATGGTGTGAATTTAAACAGCAGCAATCGGTGTCTTCAGCGCTTAGTGAAAGGGAGCGATCCACGAATTGATATTATCACAGAGAGACTTGGTGGATTTGGAGCTAAATGAATCTAAAATCAAAGTAAAATGAATCTCATCTTCAGTAGACTATCAAAGACAGAAAGGAATGGAAAGGAAAAGAAAAAAGTGTGTGAGTGTGGTTGGGAGTGGGATACCTAATGCACTCTGTTCTCAGTTAATCATTTTTCTGTAGCTCTCTTTCTCCGCTGCAACTGGCTTTTTTTTTTGTATTTGCAGACGTTCACTTTCATGCAGTGTATCTTTTCTCCCGCTCTCTTTTTGGTTCCTTTACCCGCTGCCTTCATCCCTGACACCTCAGCAGGCAAAGTGGAAGGTAGAGTCTTGATCCTAGGCAGGTTACCCTTGGCAACAGACCACCCACCCACTCACCCACCCCTTCTGCTGCCAGCATATTTGGGCTGATCCAACTGGCTTTGGCACCGGTGTTGGCAACTACCCTCCCACTTCTCCTCCCTTACCCCCTTGTAGGGAAGAAAGGAGGCCTTTTTCTGCCTCATCATCTCCTGTGATTGGGGAACAAGCACCCCTCCTTTTCTTTTTCCTTCACATCACCCTGCGCAGTCTAGACCTGACATAGCCGGCAAGAGATCAGAATACTGTCTACTGTAGATGCCAGCCATTAGCATTAGCCTTTTAACACCTGTTCCCGTGTACGTGGGTGTTAGCACTTCTAAATTTAATGCAGCTTGCAAAGACAACATTGGGCAAACAAGGGCTGTGACAAAATAAAAAAAAACACCATCTGTGTGTGTTCATGTGCACATTTATGTGTTTACATTTGTCAGTCTGTCTGTTGTGTCTGGAAGTGCGTGCCCAGAATAGTACGTTTATATAAACAGATGGGTGAGAAGCTGTGTCTCTGTCTTTTCCTGTCACTTTGCCTTTTTTTTAACTCTCAATAAACTGTAGTCCAAGTGATGCACACCACACAGGACAAGGGATCAGCTATGTCCATTCCATGTTATTAAAGGAAGGCTCTATGTTAAGGCCTCCCCTCCCCAACTTAGAATTTGTGTTTCCTGCTCCTATAATACAGTGGATTTTGTAATTGAGCTGATGTGCAGCTGTCTGGAATAGCTTTTGTTTTATCCTGCATTTTTCCCCCCCTCCTCCTTTCAGCATGGTTTTCGTTTTGCATATGAGCCCCAGCTACGGTAAGAGAGCGTGCAAAATACAGAGCAGCTCTTCAAACACGCCGAAATCTTTTGTGTGTCTATTCAAATAATTTCACCCCATGACTCTTAACCAAGCAGCTGCAGTGATGCATGTGATTGTGACTCAAGGTATTATACACACTCAAAGGTCAAAGTTTTTTTTTCTGTTTTTGTAGTTTGGTATGTCTTTGTTTCGACTTAAACATACAGTTTTTTTACATGTACCAGATAGGAACATGTTGCAAAATAAGACGAGGAAAAATGTCTGTGACCGCTTGATTTATTGCTCTGGGGCTACCACATAGAATGTGCTCAAATTCAGCAGCACATTAAATTAAATATCTGCCGAACAGATTCTAATTTGATCACCAAGCTGTTTCAATTTCATTAGCCTAGTCCCTAATGGACTTTCACAGCATATTATTCCATCTAGCACAAATCCCATTCATCGGCTTTTTTTCCCCTAAATGAGCCCCCTGGTGCAGGGAGACCATGTGGCCCAACACGGCACAGTGTGAGGTCACACACAGCCTGGTGCTTCTTTTAATGGACAATGGATCAGAAATACACTGTGAAATCAAATCTGAATCCACAATAGCGTTAATGCAACCAAACTTAAGATGTATGCCCAGTGACTTCTTAAGAGCTGCTGCGAAACATCATTCCGAGCAGAGCATTAATATGGTCATGCTAATGTTGAGAGTGTTTCAGTGTTTGCGCAGGGGACTGAGGCCCATTGTTTTTGCATATGGCCTGATTACATCTTGTTGGTACATAGTGGTGGTGTAAATGAAGAAGTGAAGCAGCAGGTCAGGCAGATGAAAATTCATGGCAGAAGTCGTACCACGCTTCTGTGGTTTAGCAAGATTTTGATTATGCAGGGTGCATTTCATTACTTTAGCTTGTGTTGTATGACCATGGACAGTATTGGAAGCAACACTGAGCACCTGTAGCTCTCAAAAGTCCCAGATCACGCCGGCGTGATTGTATTACGTGACATTTTCAACACGTCGTAACAGAAAAACCCTGCCATCTACAATGCTGTCGATCTTTTCCATCGATGCAGATTTCGAACGTTCACCCAGTTTTTATTTTATGTTGATACACCCAGTAAAACCAGAGATACGATACGTTTTAGTTCGAGTATTTGTCAGAGCATAAAAGTGTGATCAGAGCGCTCGGCAGGCGTTGGATTTCTCTCGCCGTACTCGTCAATTTTGGTCTTTTTACAAGTCGGTCAGATATAAATAGTACATAAATAGTATTTTTTTCCATTCAGATTTAGTGACTTTTTGTTTGTTTTGGGGCCCAATATGTTAATAGAGTAGGTTAAACCTAAAAATAATGATCAGATCTTATAGGTGAGGTTGTGCTGAAAAGGATACCAAACATGGGTATGGTAATATTTTCAATGTGGGATATTAAGACAAAACCAAAAGCATTCATAAACAGCCAGAATAGGCCCAGACTTCCGTTAATGTATGGATTCAAAGTCAGCAGTGGCAGTGTTTATATTAATAAACAAGAAATATTCAAAAACATTGCTTGTGAACGATTGTTAGACCAACAGTAAGCCTTCAAAACAAAGCAAAGGATGCACAGGGAGGAGAGAGAGCGAGAGAAGACCAATAAGCTCAGAGGACAGATTTCACCATTCTAATAAAAAACATTTAAAATATATGTATAGATTATTTGTTATTAATAAGTGCAATAAAACATAGTTCTTTCAGGGACAGTCTGAAGCAATGCAGCCCAAACACGTGCAGTAAAATATGGCAGTGATGATTAGGATCAGTGCACTGTCAGTACTCTAAGTTCCAAAAGGCTGAAAGTGATAGTACGGAGTTGGAGAGGACTCTGCGGTAACATTGATAAATGTTTTCACCAGGCCGTCCACCATTAGTGTCAGGGCAAGTTACAGCCACAAGAGCGGACAAACAGGAAATAGAGAAAGAGTGGGTGTAAATAATTGATAAGGCTGACCCTGCGCGATTCATATTCTGCGGCAGAGGATCAAAGAGCGAGAGCTCAGAGTTTGACATTGAGCCCCGGCGCAGGAGTCAAAGCCATTACCTTCCCCAGCAATGCTGCTGCTTGTGTTTATATTAAAAATGCAATGACTCTTCCTTTTTCATTTTTGGACTAACAGTAGCTGGCACTCCTGGGCATTAACCAACTGGCTAATGGACTCACTGGTATTATCCCAGCAATTACAGTGGTGCTAAGTAAAGCGAGGTGGAAGCCATTTTGTTCCTGTCCGTTCCATGAAGCTGTTCCTGGCGCTCTCAGGTGTGAAATATAGCCTGTGTTAGACCTCTGGGTTCTTTTAGGTGTGATCAATATTTCAGAAGCACCCAGGCCTCTGTGCCTTGTATCCTCCCACATGGCCTCTCACAACAGCTCTGCAGCCTGATTATGAACATCTGAATGAACATTTGATCCAATTAATGATTTATGAAATTTCACAGTTTCTAGAGGAATGTTTATTTGAAGAGTGCATTAGGGCTGTCACTGTACAAAACTACAAACGCTGCAGACCCGGCTTTAAATATGGGAAAGTAAAATCGTGTCTGCAGTGTTTTATTCCGCCCCGCAGATGAATATATCTTTCCAAAATGAGTGCCTCTTTGTGGCCCTTGTCTGTCAGCAGCACTGCGTATGCATCACTGCTGTGAGCAGCTGCATGTTCTGTGTATGAAAATGTGCCTTACTCATAACATTAAAATGTATGTTTCTCCTGTTTCTTATTCAGGAGTTTATGTCCTTTAAACAATGAACTGGATAAAGCAAAATATTGACTATGCGTCATACCTAGATAAAATTCTAAGTAACACATTAATGAGGGCTGTAATTCACTTGTTACTGTGAAGGGATTTTTGGTTCTTATATGAACTGTATAATTAGATATATGGGTTATTTTATTCGATCAATACACTGCTTGCTTGTAATGATGGAATAGATGGAATGTTTTGGTTTGTTTGACAAGGTTTTGTAAAATAGGATTTGTTTTTCTTACATTTGTTGCTTAACATTTGCTCTTAACATCAATAATTATACATTGTACACCTTGTGTAACCACGTAACCATCAGCTGAAGGCGTACAAAACAGATTCTCATAAGAGGGTTAAGTGATTTCCAGCTGGGCGCTGCAGTTCTTATCAAACGTTACTCAACAGGTCTGCTGCTATTTTCAGCACTAAATGAATCCACATCTGTATTTCTACCATCTGTATGGTGCTTATGGGAGTTGGTCAATATGAACTATGAACTATCTTATCAATCATTCTTTCTTTTGTTTCAGAGCATAACATATATACTAATGAAAAGAAGTCTTGGTATTGTCCATGTGCATAACGTTGATCTTTTTTTTTCCTAGGTGAAGTGATTTAAAAGGTTCAAATAGTTACATCAAAGTATCATCGGCATATAGCCCAACTTTGTGTTCATCATCATCTATACGAATCCCTTTAATACCATTATTTTGCCTAATTCACTTGGCCAGTGATTCAATGAAAATTTAAAAAGAAGAGGAGATAAACCACAGCCCTGTGTCGTACTACGTTTCAGTACAACAGTTTTTGATAAATTCATTAAATTGCTTTGATAAAACTTTTGAGAAAAGTTTCTCCAGAACCCCGTACAGGAACCTCCAGCTTACTGAGTTCTCAACGTCTTCTCAACGTCTAGACTGACAAGTAGAGTAAAATATTTTCTGTTCATGAATATGACTTATCATATGTAGGGAGCATCAGATGTTGTCATGTGTTTGCCTCTTTGGGGTAAACCCTGTTTGGTCTGTATGTAAAATCATAGAGAGAACTTTTCAGTTCTTCTTGCAAGGATTGATGTACTGTATACATATGTTAACATTGAGAACTGAATTTGGTCTGTATGACTCACAGTCTAATTTGTCTTTTCCTTCTTTGGGTGTGAGTGGAATAGTAGTACCTTTCACATTGGAAGAATCATTCCTTCTTTTAGAGCTCACCCTGAAGGACTTATTTTTGAAAGTCGAGTTTTATTTTAATCTTTTTTCTATATTTTTTAAGATCTTTGTAGGTGGATCTTTGATTTTGTAGATAGTATTGTCCAGTTTTAGTTTTTGAATTTTTCATGCCAACAATTTTTTGTTTTGCGAAAAAAAATCATCTTTTTGTGCATTTCTTGAATATACAGAGTGTTTATCTCCTTCCTATAAAATTATGTGTCTCCAGTTTTTAGTTAGTTGATAATTATTTAAGTTAATTTACTTATCAGTAAAGTTTATTGGTTGGGGTGGTAATGAAGGTGTCGGGAACCCTTCTTATTACTTATTACTTATACTCTTATACTCTATACCCTGTACTTAACTGCTAATGTAACTTGATACCTCTGGCACAAGAATTTCCTTCGGGATTAATAAAGTTTTATCTTATCTTATCTTATCTTATCTTCTGAAACCATGTCCTCACCCCTCCTCGCCTTCGGTATTCCGTAGATTCGCAGGTTATCCCAGCGAGTTCTCCCTTCTTGGTCCACTAATTTAGCCTTCATTTTTCATTAGCATAACCGTAGCTTGCAGTGCTACATTTAGCTTCCTCTAGTTCTTCTTGTTGTTTTCTCAAGTTGTCAAGTTGTTGTCCCGTCTAAAATCTTTTATCTTGTTAAAGTGCCGCATAGAGACGTATCATCGTCGTCTTCGTCGAGTCCGTGCGTTGGGGAGCTATTGCTTGAGTCAGCTGAGGCCATTCGTCCTCATTCCTCATCGCAGCTGCATTCTGAGTTCTCCTGCTTGTTTTTTTATTAGCCCTATTATCAGGCATAGTTGTTATAGGGCTGTATTGTTTACGTATCGAGGAGCATCGAAATCAAGCTGCCATCTTGCCCATGACCGGAAGCCAACCCCATATTTTGAACAATGAAGCTACAGCTTGCAATGCACAGAAAATATTTGCTAATAGGATTAATCCATTGTTGGCCTTTTCATTGTTGACAATAAGAATAATAGAATATCTCTAGGCTCATACATTAAGTACCATTCACCTCAAACAAATGAGGATGTAGGCAGATGTAAAGTAATTTGCTTCGCTTTATATCACAGTGTTAATGTGTTTTCTTTGATCAGTCTAATCTAGCTTTCAAATTCACCAAAAGGGCTTTTAAGACCGCATCAATATGCTGGTTATTTTGCTGAACCCAAGGCCTGTTGAGTCGTCAGTGTATTCTGTACATGAAGAAGTTACTAGCACTAAAGGCCAGCACGCACGCTCCTCAGCAGCCTCTAACATCTTACCCTTTAGCAAATTTCTGACTCTAGAGCTTGATGCGCACGAGAACAGACAGCTACAAATCACTGTGCCGTCTATGAGTTATCTCTGTCAATTACTGACAATAAATAGCTTTGGCACCGTGAAGGCCAGGCGCATCAATCCAGCACATCTCACTTTGTCCTAGCTTCTCTTCACTCTATTGATTCTTCTTCCACCGCTTCCATGATCCAGTTTTGATGGCCCCTGACCGCAAAAGCTAACTTGAGTGCTGATGTCAGATGAAAGGGGGGATATGTAACCCAAACTCCCACCCTGGGACATGTTCACATTCTTGATATGAGATCTTCCTCCCTCCCAACTGAGCCTTAATATAGATCCACTGGAGTCATCCCACTACAACTACTCTCTACCCATACCAGATTTCAATCAAGGTTTGATTGCAATGCTATAGCTTTTGTGGGAGAAAAAAAGCATCCACTTTAATAACATTCTTTGACCTTATACTGCTTTCAATGCACATCTTCAAACAGAAGATATCTGGCACGTAACTACATATAGTTATCTGTGTCTTTCTCTGTCTCCTGATCTCTTTTGTCAGCTTTTTTCTCCCCGGCAAAGCTAAATGTGCTTATTCTACCTACCTCACCTCTATAAAATGGCTGTCAGATGTATTTATCTGTCTAGGGCCTGTGGCTTAACAGAATGACCATTCAGCGTGCCGGGGATGGGGTCTATTGTGAAGCAGCCCGTCCTCTGTACAGGAGCTGTCTTCTAAGGGTTGCAATGGCTGTCTGCAGGATCGCCCACCACTTCTTTGAGTGATTCGCTCTCTTTCACTCTGCCCAGGGCTCTCCATGTGTTGGAGGCATTGATCGGCCCTGAATTGGATTGCGGCGGGCCCGATTACTGATGTCAGTGTGTGCCTGGACACGTGGGAACGCTGGAGCTCCGCGTGCCAAGGCAGGGCTAGCTTTCAGCAGAGGGTTTGGAGAAAGGGGTGCTTTGCATGCTGAAATTACATTTAATTACATTTATCATTTGTCTTAGTTACATGGAGCGTGAACGCATAAACCCACACATACTGTACAATTAAAACACAAACAGACTGCCAACATAATGTTGTTCTTCCTGGGCTTCAGCGAATGATGCCTGTAAATGACCCCTTTACTTTTTATAATTTTATACTTAGATTGTCTGCTAAGTTAGTGAGGGCACCTGATTGGACCCTTTTCCACATGATGGTAAAGAATCTTTAGTGCAAGGTTACACTTTATGACTTTGTGTGCATTCAGGTGTCTGTTTGCATTTCAGTGTGTGTAAGTTTGGAGGTGATTCTCTGCACGTCATTTGTTTACACCTAGAATAGTGGCCATCATCTTTTCCACTAAGAGAACAATAGCCATTTTTCCCCTTTGCTCGGGAGACAATGAAGTGCCTTCCCGCCTCGTAAGCGACAGGCCAATAAAAAACGTAATTGGATCTGTCAATCAAACATTGCTGCAGCATGGGGGGTGGGCAGGCAGGCAGGCAGGTGGGTGGTGGTGGCGGTGGCAGAGGCGGGAGGGTAGCTGGACAACAGGAGTAGCACAGGGGAAGGAAAGAAGGAGGGAGAGGTCTGCCATTACAAAAGCAGTCATACACACAGTTGCTTCTTTGTACACTGCCTGGAGGTGCTCAGCAACAGTTACAAAGGTGTACAATTGTTGTGTTTTCTTGTTTGGTTGTACCAGGGCCAGGGGGTGATGATCTGTCTTTGTTTGTAGATATTAGTGGGCCAGCGATGTGGCTTTGATGCAGCTACACAGGAGAGCAAGGACTGCCAGAGCCTCTGAAGGTCACAACAGATGAACAAGTGCTGATGTGTTTTCTATGTGTTGAGCTTGTCAGACATGTTGTGTTGGGTTTTTTTTTCATACCAGGGAAAGGTCCTGTCATTAGTCGGTAAAGGCTGGAATGCTTTAGTAGTATTTTTCACAGAACAACACACACACACACACACACACACACACACACACACACACACACACACACACACACACACACTGAGCTTCACCTTGTCACATTAAACCATCAGCGTGTTTGTGAGTGCTCATCTTGTCCATGTGCATGGATTATGTGTATTAACTGCCAGATAAGCAGTGTGCGTGCCCACACACTCTTCTATTGTTTGTTCTAAGTTTTATTGACAACTACTTAAATTAAGAGCCCATTTACAGCCTCTCTGACAGAGACGTTAAGTGCACATTCAGATATTCTGCTATCCTTACTCTCTTAGACCCACCTCAGCTTTTAGGAGATGGCTTTGTCGTGTCTTTGGTGACATTCTTTTTCCATTATTAGCGGAACTAGAGATTGGTACAAAGTGAAGCAGTTCTGTCGTTGCTCTCAGTATGGTCTTAAGCACGCTGTAATGCTTTAGAATCTCTTTAAACAGAGGATGTTTTCACTGTAAATATGAGTGATGCACTGCAGGTCCTGGTAGGTAAAAGTATTTTTAGAGGACTAACTTTTTTTAAGTTTTCCAGTCCAGAACTATACACATTCTTAAAACCTTCAGCAAAGTATTACCTTTGAAAGATGCACTGCACTCTAAATAAGGAAACAATGTTGCTTTTTTTCCCCTTCACACTTGCTAAGAAACAAAAATGGAATCCTAATTTAGAGAAAACAAACATCTTCTGCTGTTTTTCTAGGTGTTCTACTTAAGAAGTTGGAACAAACTTGGTTTGGTAAAGATAATATGTGTTCCCTGTTGTTCTCATATTTGCAGGATAACATCTACGCTGGAAAATAAGTGACACTCTTCATTGCTGTACACCATAGCTTGCTACAAGAACCCGGTAGTGTAGTGTTGTAATTTTATAGTCTGACTCGTATATTTGAGAGTGCAGCATGAGGAATTGTATTAAGTCAAGGCTGGTCATAGTAAGTGTTCTTCAATAGTATTAAGAGCCTATGACATTAAATAGGGGTCTGCAGGTTTAAGTGTCATCGAAGCAATGTTGCGACACAGTTATGTCGACGAGCACTGTTATATTCAGCCTGACATTATCAGGGCGTGTAAAGTAACAGTCAGCCGCGCAGGGCTAGTGTCTCAGCTGATCAATTAACAATATGTGTCTCCCCCCTGTGCAAGCCTTTCCTAATTTTGGTTTTGTTATGAGAAATGGTCCCACTACTCTGGGCTTCTAAAGAAGGTAATTACACTGAGAGATTCCCTGTGGGGGATTAAAACAAATGACACAGAAAACACAGCTCTTCCCCATCGCCGCTCACTCACTCAAGCCCTGCCTACGCTCTAAAACCTTTTGCTTGTATAACGCCTACATACCCATGAATACACAAGCAGTCACAATAAAACACACTGGCAGCTTGTGAAAATTAGTGGGGTCGAGGGGAGAAGAGTCAAGAAATCATGGAGGGACGCATCAAAATTTGTGAACGTGGTATAACTGGTTTAGCATTAGGAGCTAAACAAAACATATGGTATTCATACAGTTTGTAAGGACAGCAGCAGAAAAGGCATCTGTCCTGCCAGTTTTGTAGTGACAGGCTGCAGGGAGCATTACTCATCATTACAATCTCTGTTGGCAGCCTATTTTCATCACATTACAGTGGAATAATGAAGCGTAGCATGCTAGCGTACTCAGGTTCTCTGAGTAGTTCACCATTAGCACCAACCGAGGGCATTCAACCAAGTAGCTTTATTGAACTTTTTACAGTTAGTTTATTGTATAATTAATTCATTACTGCACCACAATAGATGCTGGTGGAACCGCGGTGCATGGAACAGTTCCGATTTTTTAAATTCATCTAACTTTGACAGTAGTGGTATATTAATGTAATGCTTATTTATTGGAAAGTAGTGCACATATTACTGGGTTTACCAGTTTCCTGCTGTTTTGAAATGAAATGAATGGAATCGCTGATTCTTTTTCTATATGTGTTTCCCAGGAACAAGGCAAAATTGGTGTGACGTTCAACATCGGGACAGTGGACATCAGCGTCAAGGAGATGACCACAGCAGTAAATGATGGCAAATACCATTTGGTACGATTCACCAGGAATGGGGGCAACGCAACCTTGCAGGTGGACAACTGGCCAGTCAATGAGCACTTCCCCTCAGGTACTGTCTTTACTATTAATCCTTATATTTTTCTTTCTTTGAGTAAAGTTTTATAACCACTGGACACCACCTGTTTGTTAATGTAAAAGAAACCCTCAAGAACAAAAAAAAAAAAAAGAATAATTTTTCCTGTCCTCCAGCAACCCGGTCCTTTAGAAAACGGTGTAACAGCCACTGTGGTCAGAATATTAGTTCCTCAAAGGATAATAGCTTCACGATAAAGGCTGTACAATTGTGAGCTGACACAATTTTTCATGCTACACTTTTAGCCTGCAAATTAGCAGGTACAGAGGGAGACAAAAGTCTATCACATACCAGACATGTCATTTTCTCTAGCTTTTAGCTGCTGCTTGTCTGGGAAATGCATATTTTAACCCTGTTAACCAGTCGTAGTTAACCAAAAAAATGAAATAAAATAAAAATGGATGTCTCATGAATCTGTTAGATTTAATTTTTTGCCCATATATTTGGGATGTCACAATGGCAGCAGCATCAAAACTGCTTTGGGTGATGTGACAAAGGGGACTAGCATAGCTCCTCCACATTTTTAGTTAGTACACCCTCTGCTAACATGGTGTGCCTCTGTGTTTTAACACCTGACTCCACATGAGAGGAGCACAACCAAGCTAAAATCTTTTGTCTTGCAAAAGGCAATAACAGTGCAACATCTGGCCAGCTTATTTCTGGAACTGGATTGAAAGGCACCAAGGGGCATTCAGTTGGTGGGCAAGCAAGGCGAGGATAGAGGCAGAAACCAAGGGTGGCCTGTTGGTTTGATAAAACTGCTGCCTGCCTGTATCTCTCATTCCCAGGTCAGCAGAAGCAGCACAGCAGCAGAATACAAATAGGGTCATCAAACGGAGCCCGCTCCATTTGGAGGCTCAGGCACTCCCTTCATTTGGAACAGATATGTGCTGCTCAGCTTGCTAGGTGAGAGAGTGAGAGACAGAGTGAGGGAGGGAGGGACAGAAAGAAAGAAAAAAAAACTCTCTCGCTTCTACTTAACAGTCCATTAAATTGAGTTGGCTCTCCTCAACTTTGATATCGGTGTCTCAATGTCAACCAGCTTGGAAAAGCCACCTTTGTTTTCTCGTTTCCCTATTACACCCTCTTCAGTTATACTTAGCCAGGCAGTGCAGACACACAGGGGAACAACATGAGCACAAAGAGGCAGCTGAGACAAGATGTTGGCATGAAAGAAAAATAACTGATCTCTGAGGTAGAAATCGTGCCATATACGAGCGAGACAGAAGCAGGTGGAATAAATGTAGACTAAATAGCGTTCTGTTACCCAGTGTGGAGCTTACATGAACTGAACTGTCCCCAAGAATGCGACTAAAGTATTCCAAACAGAAGCTGAAATAAAATTGGAATAATGCAGAAACGCTGATGCTACCTAATGGTGAGAAGCAAACAAATTAGAGTTGATCCCTTTCACATCTCGGCTCTGGTTCCCAGCTGCCCCACAGCGTGCTCCTAGTTGCAAGCCTTCACCAAGGACAGGGCAGCGCTCCTCTCGTGGCGTGACCTGGCATGCTGTTTTGGTTCGGCTCAATGCCAGCACAGGTGACGTTAATCTCTTCTGTCTCTGGCTTTCTTTTGCCTTTGGCTGTCTTTTGCTTTTCTTTGACCAGATAAAGTTAGACGGGTTTCATAACTGAGCCTCAGCCACGGTGATGCTGCAAAATACTGAGAAACTCCATAAGCACACGAGTGACATCGCCGGACACGCTTATGTTCATACAGTTTCATAATTCTATACAAGTACCTCTCATACAAGAGGTACTTCAATATCAATACATCTGCCAATGACCCTTACATCCAAGGATGACTTCTACATGTCTGTCAGGTTTACATCTCACCTTTAAAAATGCAGAAAGCAATCCCTGTGTTGGTTTATTCCCTTCTCTGTCCACCTGCCATTGTCTTGAAGAGCAGTTGAGGTCGGAGGATCGAATGTGTGGTAATTTCTTTTTCTCCTCCGCTCAGGTAATTTGCAGGACATTCAGTGATAGTAATTCATGATTGATTTTTTTTTCCTCCCTTGTAAAGGCGTTGTCATCTCGTGAGTAATTACATGTTAGGGTGCAGTCCAATCGACTGCTTTCTCACTGCAAATGCTTAACTCTAAGGCGGTAGCAGCCACGAGGCTGAGCTCTTGCAGTTCAATAAACAGTTACCGGATCTGTGCATGCCCCCCTCTCCCTATTAGGGAATAGGTGAGGACAAAGGTGCCTGGTGGTTTGCTCGTCAGTCAAAGCTGTTTGCAAAACAGCCTGAGGCATGTGAATTGAACATTTCAACAACTGTGTTTACAAAGTTGGCCGACCAAAGTATTAAGGCGTTAAAAACATTGTGTGCTTTTGAATGTGGAGCAGATATGCAGGGCATTTAACAGTCACTTCACTGTGTTAACAACTGACGTCAGGCAATTTACAGTGGTGCTATTCTAAGAGAGACTGGGCACAGAGTAATAGACACTCAGATATATTTAAGCTAAATCTTGTTTGGTGTTGGACCAATTTATGTGTCCATCAAGCTGCTGTGCTCACTGTATTTGTGCACATAAAGCTTCCTGTGCTGTTACACACTGTTACCCATGAAGTTTGTTTACTTCTTCTCATGAAATGATTGTGAGAATGTCATTTATTTATTGATAGCACAACATAACATTTATATGTTATGATAACATTTATATCTTCTCAAAACTATATTGATCATAGTGAACATTAAAATAGGAAATAAAAAAGGAATGTGTCTGACAACTGTAAAATTTCTAGCATTTCAAGTCTGCTTGATTGTGTTTATTCAGATTAAAATGGAGATATTATATAATATATTACAGACAGAATTAAAAAAAAAATGCTGCCAGAGAGTTGAATCAATAACATAATTACTGTAAATCATCACTTAAGATGCCACATAAATGCTCATTATACATCTTAATATCAAGAGCATGCGACAAGGACTAATTTGTCACCGTGTAAAGCAAAGTGGTAGATTGCAGGTTAGAAACTGTTTCCTAACCGCAGCTGTTCATTTTCAATTTCTTTTACTTGAACTGACTGATGTATCTAAGTAAAAGCTCTTTCACATAAAGCTGCACCGCATTAGATTTCACTATATTGTTGAGAGAACGCACACCTGCATTCTAGCTAAGGTGCTTCCTTTTGTATTCAGAAGAAATAGAGGTAAAGATGCTACATTTGACAACAGCTGCTGAAGGATGGAAAGTTAATTAATTGATTTGAATGAATTATGCAAAGAGCTCACAGTTGGCTTGTTTACACTCTGCCTGATTGTCTAACTACTTGTTTTGTTGCACTGTTGGACTTCATCATTATAACATGTTACACAAGGTGACAATGAAGAAAAGAAACAATTTATTCACAGTTAACTGACCTTTACTTGTCCTCTAGGTTACAGCTTTACCATTAATGACCTGAAACTAGTATGATATGAATAACCCCAATTAGTTCTTTAATATAATATTAGTGTTAGTAGCCAGAATGAATAGGTTTATAAGATGAAAACTGTACTGACAGCATTGGAAACAGAACTAAAAAGAAGTCCTGCCTCACAGTCCCATTCTTCTGCATAACAATATCCTCTCACTGATCCCATACAGGAACATTTCCATCAGGCTTCTGCAGCTTAAACATGTGTGTTTGCGTGTGGGCGTTGAACGTGTGTGTCGACTGCTTTGTCTCTTCCTTCCTCTAATTATTCTTCCCCCTTCAAACAGTGCCCTCTCAGAGCTTCATTCTTTTTTTGTCCTCAAATTCCTTCTTATCCGTGTTCCTCCGTCCTTTTTCCAGTCACTGCTCATCACGGCTCTCCTACGGTCCTGTGTACTTGTGTGACAACCCACGTTACTGCAGGGGTTTGTCTTTGTTTTGTGAGAAGGTTCCAATTTCCTTATATAACACTCTGAATCCTTGTACCCTTTGATTTTGGATTACATGGTCTTTTTGCGTGAGTTTGAATCTTTGAATCAAATAATAACTTGACCGAACCAGGCGGAAATTGTGCATCACACTCTGCCTTGAGCTGGCTGAGGTTCAGACGTTGTCTCAGATGAATGACCATTGGCCTAACTACTCTGTTAGTGCCTCTCGGAAAGTATGTCTCTGTGTGTGTGTGTGTGTGTTCCATCATTTGTGGTGGGTACAAGAGGGTTGGTCATAGCCGTGAAGGGCCTTGTGTTCATTTTCAGATGCACCCACACACACACGAGGACTTTTCATCCATGCGCTGATGTGCACAATGTTAACCTGAAACAGACACAATGAGTTGCATCGCTTCAATGTATCTGCCAGCCTTTGTCTTGAAATACAGACAAAACAATTCTTCAGGAGCGAGATAAATCCCTACATGTCCCCGGGGCCAAATATGATTAGCCCTATCTGAGACACAATCTTTGTCGCTCTTAGAACTCAGACTAAGCTGAGTGTACACGCTGCCAGTCTAATTCATCCATTCAACACCGTAATTTTCAGAGCGACCTGATAAATGATGAATTTACTCCCCGGCTTTGTCTGACGTCTGAGGAAGAATGGAAGGAGCATGGAGGGAGGAAAGGCAAGCAAGAAACAGAAGGACATGGGTGAATAGAAAAGAAGCCACTGAGGGAATACAGAGGCCTTTAATGAAGTAGGAGACAGAAATAAGTTGACAAAAGAGAAAAAGAGCTTACATATGGATGGATAGGTGTGTGGAGAAAAAAAAAAGGGATTGAAGAGTGATACCAGAATTGTGGCTACAACTGAAGAGGCCTACAAGAGCAAAGAAGGCTGATTGCTGAGTCACAGAGAATCCAGATAGGGAGGCAAGGAGAAGATGAAGGAGCCGAGTATCAGTGGAAGGACGGTGGGCTGAAGAGGAAGAGAGAGAATAGAAATAAAGTTGAGTGCATGAATGAATAACCAGAGAGAAAGAGGAGGAGGTGTAGAAAAGACGGTGGTTGGTGCGGGATATTTATAACCAGAGGCTGCAACAGTTATGGAGTTGAGCTGTGGAATGATGATTTTTGGACCGGGCCACACTATATCAAATGTACTCATCATCCCCAAATGGAGAGAATGCCAGCAGCCTGTCACAGTAGCCATTTCCACCGTTTTGATGCGCTCTC
Source organism: Parambassis ranga (assembly GCF_900634625.1). Taxonomy (NCBI): domain Eukaryota; kingdom Metazoa; phylum Chordata; class Actinopteri; family Ambassidae; genus Parambassis; species Parambassis ranga. The sequence goes on from NC_041043.1 coordinate 9,260,021, forward strand.
AGCACCGGCCATGTGATGGAACCCCAGCGAGATTAGTCTGGCAAGCAAACCGAATAGAACGAAGCGACCAAACAGCAGATGACTGCCGCAGTGCCAGTGTTTGTGTTTGACTGAATGGCCGCCACCAATGGGAGAAAATCTACACAGTGTTTTGGCTAGGAGGGAAAAATGATGAAGGCTCGCATTAAGGGCTAAAATAGACCCAAACAAACTGTATATAAACAAAAGATGAAATTGGTTTATTTATGGATTAAACAGTCATGCATTCAGCTACTCAGCTGTCGCCACATGCAACAAAATGTGGATGAAATATTTTGGAAATACTGAATTAAATGAGTGTCCTTCAGTAACGTTTTACACCTAAAGATCTTTATAAGAAAAGTTACTCATTGTGAGCAGAAAAATTGAAAGCTGCATGTCAGCACTGCAGGAATAGTGTGATTGATATCTCATCTGCTCATATAAATAGAGATTCAAGCACCTGAAATGTGTTATTTGGCATCCATTGCCAGTGATTCCTAAAAAATACATCTTTAGTCGTGAAAATATTATGTCGACTCAAGACTGACCATCACCCAAGAGACTCAGGTATATGTTCTGTCTCATACCATACCGTTGGTTTAGGTAGTATAACTGCAGGGTTAGGTTTAGCAAAAGATGTTCAACAGCTGTCTTTGTCATTTTGTTAGTTACCATGGTGATGGGAGCTGGGATTTTATAGACAAACAACATCATTACACATATAGGAGAATGTTGGTTTCACAGTAGGAGCCATTCTAACAAAATGGGCTTCTGACAGACACAGAACACATCATCAAACACGTCATAGTTCTAAATTGCTTGTTCCTCACCCGGTCAGCTGAAAGATTCAAGGCAAATTCTTTGAGGAAATATATCTGTCGACTCTGCTTTATAAGAAAAGGCAGACTGATTTTATAATACACAGTCGTGCTTTTATTGGCAAGGTCATCCATCCTGAAGTCACCTCTAGAAATTGAATATCAAATTGACAAACTAGAGAGATTTTTCTCATTAGTTGGACAATTAGCTTGTGGTGTATTCATTACAGGGGGGACTGTCACCTCATTAATCACCTAGAACAATGTAAGAGCTATACCTGAGACTGTGCCATTGGCAATGAAAGATTATGGTTTCTCTTTTCAGTTGCAGACATGAGCTCACTGCAGCTAAATAACAATACCAAACAGCTCTGGGACACTCTCAGCAATAGACTGTAAAAGTAGTTGGAGAGATTACAGGCTGTTTTTTTTTTTTTTTAGCTTCAGCTGATACTCCCTCCCCTGTCTCGTTTCTCCACCCACTCCATCAAACTCTTAACCCCTCCGACTGTCCTCTGATTTCTCATACAACCATCATGCCTCCCTCTGTGGCCCTTGTCCAGAGGAGAGTGTATTTGGCTGCCACCTGAAGCCTGCTTGAGATCAAAGGAATGGGGAGGGAGTCCTGCTAGTAGCTGATTAACCTGCTGGCATGCTGCAGACATAGTCCTTTAGCTCTTTGGGCTCCCTTGCAGCTATATCCACACTCCTTCCCAGCTGGCTGTAAACCAAGCACTTGGCTGGTTTTCTCTGTGAGTGCGAAAGGTAGGAAGTGAATGATAGAAAGATAGCGCAGATAGAAAAGAGGGGGAAACTGAGGCAGCTTATGGTTTTATGTAATTGTGGTGCGTTCACGCCTTATGTAATGTAACATTAGTCAGCAGGGTGAGAGCAGCCTGAAAATGTGTGTGCAGTAAATAAGACGGAAAATGAGGTAAGGCTTGGGTGGGTGTCAGGACAATGATGGCATACAAAACACATAGACATGCATAACTAGAATGGGTCAGTAGCTAATTGTTGTTAGGTTTAGAGACAAATCTAAAAAAGCAGCAGTATAACAAAAGTGTCTAAATAAAGATAGAACACTAGCTTAGTCACTTGAGAGAATTGCAGACAAAATATCCATTTTCAAGGCGTTTCATCTCCACGTTATAAAGCCTTGTCTTTTTTATTATACATTAAACATACCCATGCCTCTTTCCTCCAAACACCTTCCCACCTGGGTCCTGAGTGACATCATGCTGTCATTCATAATTCAATGCAAGCTTTATAGACTGTTTTGTCATCCCTCAAAGTGTTTGAAGATGTTGAAGACGTACGTCTCAATTCTCAGTGTGTCATCATACTTACAGAATGGCTCTGTGATTGTCAGACAAAATATTGCAACCTGTGGCACATACACAAAAACAAATCATATCATGCCAGAGATAATACTCAGAACACACACACACACAACATTTCCTGTAGAAGGTGGTCTATTATCCATAATACCCATATACCTGGAACACATTAGCCACAGTCTCGGGAAAAGGGGGGGAATGTGGCAGCTGGAGTCTAGAGCCTTTTTTTTTTTACCCAAAAGGCCTCCCACTATGTCAGTAATGATCTCATTTGTATGCATTGTCCTCTTCAAATCTGTGTCACTGTGGGACTTCCACCCACCCCAATAGGTCTGCTGCACTTAAAATTACCACTTCCTCCTCCACCTCCTCTAACATTGGCCTCCTTTCGCTGCAAACCTGCTGCAGGAACTCCATCCTTCCAAATAAGCTACTACACCGAATCGTTCCTTGGCCCTTGAAATGTAAAAGCAGGTGGTGTCCAGTGGGAGAATTAGTGAACATAAATTACCTCCGATTTGCTACGGAGAAAGGCAGTTAATGCATGTCTACCTTTTTAACCACTTGATATCCTTTTCTTATGGTCTCCATTATATACTGTGATGCATTTCCTGTACTTATTCTTGCAGGTTATTATTTCTTCTTGGCTGCTGTGTTTTTTTATTCATGGATACTGTGTTAAATATTGGTGTGGAGTATGCTGTATAAATATGAATATTAAAAATTAAATCTAAAGTACCCACTACTTGGGGTAAAAAAAAAAATCATAAAGCTTTTATAAATATATCTAAACAAAGATAAAATTCATTATAAACCACTGTATAAATGTGTGATGTCTGTTGCTGTTGCCATCTGTTTCAAGCTGTTTGTTAAACTTTCAAACTTTAAAGGCAACAGCGACATTGAGCGCTATCAAATGGCAAATAAGAAAATCCCGTTCAAATATACCCGGCCAGTAGAAGATTGGCTTCAGGAGAAAGGTAAATCTTTATTAAACTTCTAGAATGTTTTTCTTTTTTAATTTTTATTTCCTGTCATTTCACCGGCTTGTTCCCCTTTCAACCTTTGAGAATGAATAACCATCCCTTAAACCCTTTAAAAAGAACATTAAACAGAGCGCTTTTTTTGTTACCTTCCTTTGTTTTATTTAGGTTTTAAATTTATTTCCCCTTTTTTTGTCATCGCCATCTTTTTTTTTCATGGTGTCCAGTTAAAGGGACTGGGAACAGATTTCCATAAACAGTACAACAACAACAAAATGTTAAAAATTGAATGGCTCCTAATCTTTTGTGCAAAAATTTGACTTGGAGAAGACATTATCTATGCTGCAACAGTAGGCCTGATTGTTTTGAGAGAGGAGAATTAACTCCCTTGGCTCAAATCCTCTGCAATGTTTGAGAACAAACTAATCAGTGGGCATTTCCCCCTGAAAACTTTCCAAACAGCAGGTGCTTTTCCCTGCTGTAATTTATCTGATTGTAGTTATACCCATCATACGCAATAACATTCTCACTTGTTTAGTGATGGAGAGCTAATTGGAGCCATTTTAACAGCAAAAAAAAAGCACAACAGTGTGCCCGCCCAAGGTGCCCTGATTGATGCAGTTGTGCTTTTCAATCTCTCAGATTATCCAAGTGAGCACCTTGATTATATTGAATGAAAACAGACTGTGCAGTACATGTTCCTATTCAACATAAATACCATTATAAAATGCATTTAAAATTCATTGCACATAAACGTCTTAACCTTATTATAAAGTCCCTTTAACAACCGCTAAAACACAGACAGGTTTGAAAAAGAAATCCCATTACTGCTGCATGCATGACTCCACACATGCTATTTTCATTTTGTGTGATATGAACGTCCTGTCCCCGTCATTCCATACCTAATGTATTATGTATGATATAACAAACAAATGTAACGAGCTTGCAGAGCTATGTGTCTGTAAATTATACAAATGAGATTTTTAATTATGATTCGTGTATTGTTGAAAGTTTGGTGTATTTTCCTTTCATAATTAATGCATGAGCAGTGTGTTTTGACAATGATATTTCAGCTCTTCCTAATGAAATTCACATGAATTGTAGTAAGTGTGTGTTGCTCATAGTTTTTATCGTAATAAGACAGAGCTTGTATACAGAAACACATTTATTAGTCATTTTTTACTGAACAAGTCCATCGTTATGTCCAGAGAATATGAAGCATTTGTTCTAAATGCAGTGAAACTGCTGAAAAGCTGCAGCAAAGTGTGTGTTCTTTTCAGTAAAGGCTGCTGTAATAGATAGCAGCAGTGCTTTAAAATGAATAGATCTGTACAGTTTTTGAGTATAGTGTGCGTTTACATGGTGTAGACATTTTCTCTCCTATCACTCAATCTATCTTGCAGTAGTTCTTTTTCAAGTCGATGCATGTCAAAAAAAATTTTTCAAAGCCGACAGCCTTATCTGCCTGTTGCATCATATCATCCCTCCATCCTGCATCTCAAACATATCCACCCTGTTCCTTCCCTCCTGCGCCAGGCCGGCAGCTGACAATCTTCAACACCCAGGCCACTATCTCAATCGGTGGCAACGACCGAAAACGGCCCTACCAGGGCCAGCTCTCCGGCCTCTATTACAATGGCCTCAAAGTCCTCAACATGGCAGCGGAGGGCCACGCCAACATCAAGGTGAACGGCAGCGTGCGGCTGGTGGGAGACGTCCCGGTCAGCCGAGGCGCGGCACGCACCACCACCTCCGTGCCGCCGGAGATGTCCACGACCTTTATTGAGACCACCACCACTCTGTCTACCACAACTACCCGCAAACAGCGCTCACCACCCACAATTCAGGTAAGGCTGGATGTATTTTACTATTCTCTTAAAGGAGTCATTTGACATTTTGGGCCTGTTGAAGCCTTTGGAATTGACCAATCAGAACGCATTGGGTTTGATTTGGAATTTACCAAAACAAACAAGGAAACATGTTAATATGCAGAAACACACAGCACAAGGTGTATTCACCCCTTGTCATACTAAGCAATTTAACCATGTCCTTACAGATTTTAGTGGCTTCTCATGTAATTCTCTGCACTGAACCATACTTCCCAAAATCTCAAATTTTGTCTATAACTGCACTGTGCTGTGTGGTGTTCCAATGCACATTTCCATGCAGGAGATTTAGATGCTTTAGACATTGATTTTCCTTCATGTGGAGCCCAACTGTCTGCAGGATAAGTGTTCTGTTTTTTTGGCAATCAGGGTTTTAAAATGTGACACACTAAAATGTCAAAAAGCACAACCTTCTCCAATAGTTGATGTGTTTTGGTGACATTTTAGGTGGATTGTAGCCACATGGCTTTTTTTTACTCTGCTTGATCAGTCAAGGCCGGGATACTGTATTTCTCATTCTGGGGAGAATTGAAGTGCTGCTGGTCATTGAGGTGTGCCAAACTGGTCCTGCCACGGCTGCTTTTCTCTACTTTTCTTTCTGTTTTGGGTTTTTTTTTATACATTTCTCTTTTCTGCCTTTCTGTCTCTATCGGTCATTCACCTCTATCCTGGCCTATGAGAGGCCTTTTTCCACTACGTTCTGAGTTCAAGCCAATGAATGTCACCATGTGTGCCAAGAAAGTAATCACACCACAGCAGTCCTTTGACACTCAGAGGACAAATTGAACCATTTGTTGTCCATATTAAAGCAATAACTCTCCCTCAGGGGTGAGACTTTTTTTGGGAGGGGGTGAGGTTGGTTGTTGCACGTCAGACAGAGGCCACCGTTATCAGTTGCCTCAGATTGCCTGGCGTGCAGTGATGATGGCCCTTCGTGTCAGTGCTGACACTTGTATGTTTGTATCAGTGCAAGTGTAGAAGAGACCAGAGGGGGAAAAAAAGAGCAGCTAAAGCCACTGAATACTTTGTGATCAGGACTGGAGAGCTGACAGAAAGCACCAACCTTTCACATGTTGGGTTTGAAGGTCTGGAGCTGAAGTGAAGCAGTCTGTATTCATTCTGACTATGTGGCACCGCTAACCTGCAGTGATGATGACTGAGCTCAGATACATTACAGCACCGTCTCTGGCACCATCAACAAGGTCACATCAGATAAGAAAGAACATGGCATCGCTGGGAAAATGGCATTTTGTGTCACAGGCTATTAATATCAAAAGAAGTCAATAAAGTTCTGTGCACAATGCGGGAGCTTTTATACAAAGCACTCTCCTCTTCAAGGTGAAATGATGAACGGATACCTCTTTTGTCAATACCTGGGATGCAGCTATTAGATGCCAAATAGTGCACTTTGGTAACTTAACTATGAAAATGAATATTTTTTTTACCTCTCGCTAACTTTTCACTTTTACTTTTGTATTCCTTCTGAGAGCACGTCTTGTTCATTCTTCTTCCACAAGCTCCCATGGCAGGGTCGGCTTTGATTCACGCTGCCGTGTCACAGAATTTCATTTGCCAAGCCCTTTAATTTTACAGTTCCCTAGTTGGCTGTCAAATATGTGGTGTGAGAGGTAAGGAAAGGACCTGTACCAGTTTGGCAGATTTCTCCACCCCTCTGGGCAGTATAGGGGAGTTGAGGGAGTTGGGCTATCATTAGTGATGTACTGCAGTGCTGAAAGAGATCTATAGGCATCTGACACAGTGCTGGACTCCAGCATGTGTGCAAGCTGTTTTAGTAGTAGCCGAGCATGTGTAGATACAAAATGTGTGTGTGTTTTGGTGTCTTTTCACATGTCTATTTTTGTTCCACTTCACCGGCACTACCTGTTTCTTTTTCTGGGAAGAAGTGGTGAATCCCTTGACATCTCAGGATCAACAGAAAGAGAGACAGGGGGTGGGAAGTGAAGAGAGCCAATCTCACACTTAATTAATGATAGCTCCTTGGGGACATACCAACACCACAGACACGTTCCATTTTCTTGGATCTCTCTCTCTCTGCCACTCTGATACTTGGCTGCTCTGTGGGTCAAGCCAGACATCTGGGGGACTAAAGTAGCAGAAAAAAGAAACTGTTGGTATGTGTTTCACTTACACCGGGTTCAGGACAGGACACTGAAACCTTGCCATGTAAGTTCTGGCACAAGCATAAGCCTGGCTGTTCACTCCAGGTGCACAGTTCTCCTGTGAATCTGCCCTTCCACTCTGTGTAAAACTAATAAAAGGTTTAATGACTTCCTGGATATCAGCTGTATGCCCACCTCTGGAGCCCCCCATGGTGATGTTCTTTAGTGTGTGTCTGCTTTTTCACTCTCTCACTCTCTCTAGTTAGACTGAACTGACAAGTATGTGAAATAATTAAAACTTTTGGAGAACAACGGGGAATGGTGCCGGACAATCAAAAGGCTTGTCAAGAATTTGAAGCATATTTTAGCGCTCATAAGAATCAGAAATAATTTTTATATATAATACATGATCTGAGAGCTTTCTTGCCAGATGTATTTTCAGCATGCAGAGGAAAAAGAAAAGTGACTCTTCACAGAATGTTTCACTTACTGTCTGAACACAGAGTTCAGACCAGCCCACAGTAGTAATATACAGTAGCAGTTGCCTCAGTACAAAAATGGAATAATTAAAGTCCTGGTAATGTAATTCTTGAAGAAAAACAGCAATGTTGTTCTTCACGAATATTATAGATGATCTGAGACCTGGCACTAGATATGTCAACAAGCTGTCTCTTTCTGCAGCTGCCGCTCGCCGGCTATTCGGCTGTCAGAAATCAGTCGGAGTTTCATCCATTTAGCAGTCAGAAGATTTCTTTGATCGCGTCTCGCAGACACTTGTGACTAATGCTAACCACGTTAGCTTTAGCAGCCTGCCTTCATCTCTTTGCAGCATAAAGTGTATATACATGGTAATGGCTGAGAACATTAAGCAAGAATAATGTTTTTTTCTGTACTAGACAATGTAAGATATGGACATTCAATTTCATTTTCCATCTCATAAATAGTTGTTAATTCTTTATTGACTTGGTAAGACACATTGATAAGGTATATAAAATTTCGATTGATAAATGTGTATATGATGGTTGGCTGTCTGCATTCCTGTGTTAAATATGGAATTGGCTCAACAATTATTCTCAAGGTTATACAACATGTAATTAAAATTCTACATGCAGCCTGTAAGAGGGGCCATTAAACAAGAACTCCACATGATTCCACAGATCAGGTCAACTCTGTTTGTAGGTCTGTCTGAATACTACTACATTCTATATGAGGAGCAACAAAATGAGTTTTGTTTATTGATTTGTGCAGTGTTCAATCAATCCAGGTGATGGAAAAGCCTATTAGTAACCTACAAGCTCCCAAAGTGACACAACACATAAAACTGGAAAAATGCATGTGGCTAGCTAATTTCTTCATGTGTGCACTATTGTGCTTGGACCAACCCATTGTGGTGTGGATAGTCATTCTGGAAATACTCGTTTATGCAAGGCTCTCTATCATGGGAGATCAACGTCTGTCGTTCTCAATTAGCTTGCGCTACTGGCGTGAGATGTTTGGGAACAATTAGTACGGGAGGCTGCAATCTAGAGTACCGTGGGGGAAAACAGCTGAGGGAGAGACACTGAAAGTGATTTGCATGGCTTGCCGTGTTAAAGAAATTGCTCACGTCCATCATCTTCAACTGGCTAGTGCTCAGGAGACGGGAAAATGAGAGGTAAATTGTTTGCGGTTTAATTGGGCTTTTTTTCTGCTGAGAAATGGCAAATAACGCGCTTGGATACACCGAATATTACGTTGAACTGACATGGGTTCTTAAGTTTAGAGAGGCAGGTCAACATGCCAACAGAGGTCATAGATTGGACTGTGTGTGTGTGTGTGTGTGCTGTTGCTAACATGAGGCTCACTCTCTCCTCTCACTGTTTCTTCTTCTTTAACACTGGGATGTTGCTTAATGCCTGGGGATATATGATAATCACTGATTTATTCTCTCTTCAAGAGGTGGTGAGAGAGGCACTGTGTGGCATGCTGCGTGTCTCCACGTGATATTCTGCTAGATAGTGTTTGATGAGTGTGTTCATCTGCACGTGTGCAAGAGAGCACAGGTGTGAACGTGAGAAGGCAGATGTATTCCTTTTCTCCACCTGCTGTCAGTCGTCTTCTCCTTTCAGTTAGTTAGTGTCTGTGATCACCTTCTCTCACAACCAGTGCCCAGATCTGCCAGTAATTGTATAAAGGTAAAACTAGTAGGGAGGTTTTTCTTTTCGTTATCCCTCCCTCCTTACTTCTTTTTTTTCTGGCTGCCCTGCAAGACATCCCAGCTCCAAGTGAATTCTTGGAGATGAATACTGGAGGTCCGCTACTTGCTCAGTCGGTCCAATTAGGAAACAGCACACTGATGGGGACCCTGCTGGTGTGTGTGTGTGGCTCATTAAAGTGGTGCACACACACACATGCATATATGCAGGCAGTTGATACAAGGATCTCTTAATCTTTGTCTCTCACAACTGCAACATGCACAGCCAAATTAAGCTGCTATCATTTGCATATATTTGTGCACACACTCAAAAACCAGTCGGCCCTGTTTGCAGTCACATCCGCTCACACTGCCAAAGAACTGAAGCAGAATATGAGAAGGATTTTCAGTGTATGCAGACCCCCTACTATCAACATGACAAACTCATTCCAGCTCTGTCATGGATTGTCTGTCTACTCTGTCACCAGAGTTTGTATGCAACATCCGGTTGTTACTCCCAGTATGAATATTTCATGACACTTGGTGTGCATAGAGCTGCTTCCATTAGACTTCTCTGTGTGAACAGGTTTGTAGATGTTTGTAATTTCATGTCTGCAGATCATGTCTTTCTTTGTGTGTGTGTGTGGTTGTTCAGGGGCAGTTTGTCTCTCAGTGTGTGTGAACCAAGCAGCTAGCTCCGGGGGTTTCTGACCATGGGGGTTTTGTAATGGATGTCCCCCATGCCTCACAGCACAGCTTATCTAGATCCTCCGGGAATGCTTGTGTGTGTGTGTGTAAACCTGTCTTGTCAGCCGCCACTGTCACGGCGGGACACTCACACACCAAGAGGCAAGCAAACAACAAACATCATGCACACACACACATACACAGAGAGCAGTTTGTTTCTGAGCTGACCAGCAGGACATCAGTGAAAGGCTCGGGGTGGTACACAGGACCACCTCATGCTGTGTTGCCTCCAGAGATGGCTGACTGGTTATAACACGATATGGATGTTCTACTAAAAGCTCAACATTACAGCTGAAGCGACAAAGTGACACTACAAGCCTAAAAACACTACATCACTGATCACTGTTGTTATAGGGATTCAGACGCCTTTAATTTCAAATCATATCTATGAACAACCCGGATTAAAAAACATGTCAAATGTGATTCGCTTCCAATTCACATACTTCTTATTAATACAGTACAGATGCCATCTATCCCCAAGCACATGCCAGTAGGCTTGCATGGATTATCAAAGTGGAACAGTCGTTATTAAATCTTGTGCCAAGCCATTTTTTTTTTTTTAAAGTTGTGAGGTTGCTGTGAGATTCCGCACTCTTGGTGGTGTTTAATTAACTTTTTTTCCAGCACAACAGTTCTGGGAACAAAACTATTATACAAAGTTTAACTTCAGTTGTCAGTGTCTCTTCTTTTTTTTTTTACTTATTAAGTAACTTTCTAAGTTGCTTCATATCAGGCTCTGGAAGTTACTGCTTTCCTGTAAGCTAGCTTTTTTATGTGGATTCCTGTCCATGCACTAAAGAGCACAGACATGATTATTTCATCCACCTCTACCCAAGTGTTAGTATACACCTGATCAAGTGAAGCTTACCTGAACTTACTGTAGGTGTCCTCTGCAGTAACACACACACACCTGCTCACTAATTCTAAAGCATTAGTGAAGCTGTGCTGTGAATATATTTGTGACCAGGCAATGACGTGCATGTGAGAGAGGGAGCTATATTCACAGATCTAGACATTACTGTATCTGAATGTGTGTATGAGTCAGTTGGATTTAATTATGTATCACACAGAGTGAGCTTTTGATGTTTCACAGCAATAATGTGTTCTGTTTCATTGCTCGGCCAAGCTGGTGCCCAGTGATGTTTCCCTCGTCTGCGCCCGCTGAGAGTTGCTGCAACCTACAGTGAAACCTGTTGTTTTTAACGGTGATCAGAGTGAAGGGTAATTGTTAAAGATGTGCGCGTTTGCATGCATATATATGTGTGTGTGTGTTAGCATGTAGCAAGTGCTCGGATGTGCAGTATAGTAGTTTAAGTAATTTCTCTATTGGTTAGCGATTATGCTTTAACTTTCATCTTCTAAAAAGAAGCTAATTCGAATGCTTAATTTGGTTTGTGCTCATTAGGAAGTGAACCCAACAGGGACCCCTGGCTAATATGGGACACGTAAAGCTGCCAGCATCATCCATTACATAACGCCTACATTGATTTGGTATTACAGCCTTGAAGTCATAATAGCCTCTGACTGTGAGAAATACAGCAATATTGAAATGGATTGAAAAGGGAGATCAAACTGGAGTCCACAAGGAGAAAGAGCAAGGTCCAATTTCAGCAACTTGTTTCAGACTTCACACATTCTCAATAGAATGCCAATAGCATTCCCAGTTGTACATATTGTCTTTCCTATTGATTGCATTGTTGTAATTAGTGACATCAACTGAGGTTTATTTATAAATGTTACAAATTCATATCTAAACAAAACAATAGACCACATAGGTTTAGCTAATTCCACACTAACAATAATGAGATGCCATTTTAACATTGTTGTTAAAGTGTTTTGTGACAAAGGAAATTAAAAGCTTGGATTAAGAATGCCCTGAACAAAGTAATCCAGAGTCGAGCTGTTCAATCCGATGCAGAACTGCAGCGACAAGATGAATTCAAACCATGTTACAATATGTATATTCATGACTTTATAACACCGATCTCACGAGGACATCAAGCACAGATCACATTAATTCACAATGAATACAGAGATGTTAGAGGAGAGCAGCGGAGTTCAAAACCACAGAGCAGCAAGCATTAAACACAAAAGTGTGTGCATGTAATAAAGAATAAAAAAATAATAGTAGACAAATAAAGAGACAGTAAATCAATGTAAAAACAGAGCATGTTGGCAGCTGTTTAAATTCTGACAATGAACAGACGAATTATGTTACCTTTATCTTGGATTTAAGCCCAGTTTGAGAAAACAAAAACAAAAAAATTAATTAACTGCCAACAATTGTGAGAACTGGTCTGGGAGTCAGAAAAATGCCAAAACTCACTTTCTTAGTAAATGAATCTGATTATGTTGTGGTTAATTGTAATTCTAAAAGTTAAAGATCAAAGTGTTGACTGTTTTTGTGTGTGGGGGACCAGTGCCGTCTGAGCCTCGGTAAAATGGAGTCTTTTCCATTTTTGTCCCATACTTCCTCAGACCCCCTCCTCCCCCTCCTCCACCATGTGCTCTCATCTTCTCTCAGCTTTTTCTTTGGTCACAGCTTTCAGCGCAGCTCAAACACCACATCCACACAAATTCCTCACTTCCTCTTTGAAGGGAAAAAACCACAAATGGAAACACGAACCGTAACGCTGCTACAATTTCACCTGAGGATGGCGTGGAGCAGCAGAGGAAGACAAAAATATTTCCTGCTTCATCTCTTGTCTGCTTACCTCACGTGTTCTTCTGCGCTCATCCCTCAGCATGTGACCACCTCACCCATAGTTTGTCAGATGTTGGCTTTGTGTACATACATGTGTGTGTGTGCGACTGTCTGTGTCACAGGGCTTCCCCAGTGACCTTGTACGCTGCGGCAGGGGGGTGATTAAGGATCAGGGCCAAAGACCATTTCCTTTTTCCATGGGAAGATGAATGACCCTGTTTGAAAGTGGCTGCCTATGGCCTCAGGGCAATTAGAGTTTGCTGTGAGCCAGCAACCCTCACTGCTCTGTGTACAAAGGCAGGTCCTTGAGAAAAAAAAAATACTCGCCACATAACCCATTGTGCTGAAACCAACACTGCACGGTGACGGTGAACAAATTAAATGCATTTTTTTTTACCTTTCCAGTTGTTCCCCTCCTCACAGTCCTCTCCCGCCCTCTTCCCATTTCTCTATAAACCTAGGAACAAAAAAAGGTGCTGACTACAGGAGCCACTAAGAAAGGCCCACCGAGAGTGCTCATTCGAAATATCAATATTTGATTTAGGGAATCATTTAGCATGTGGCTTTGGCCTACAAGTTGGTTCAGGAGCTCATTTCATTTTAATTTATACAGTATACTGAAGGACAGCAGACTTGACAGTCTCTTTTTTTGCCCTGGTTGGGTTTGCTTGCCTCCTTTTAATGAAGATAATACATGATGGTAAAATGTTTGATTAGAATCTCACCTTTGTGTTATTTTTAACATGCTTCTACACTGCCATTTTCATTTCCATTTTTTTTTCTAGCCAGATAAAGTGTCTTATCTGTCACAGAGCGGGAGCAGAAGCAAAAAGAGTTTGATAGGGATATGGCCTAGTGCCATTGATTCCTCTTGTAATACAAGCCTCTCCCTTGTCTGCCTGTCAAAGCTCAGATTGGACATGATAACGTGCACATCGGGCAGCCATCAATAGAAAGGCGAAGCTTCCGCCGTTGAGATGACTATCTTATTTTGGTGTGAGGGGCGAGTGAAGTGGAGGAGTGGGAACTAGTGAGATAGTGAGAAAGAGGAGATGGGAGTCAGTCTGACCTCAGATTTCTGTCACTTTTTTCAGCCATTTCTTAACCTGAAAAATAGACTTTTCGACTTCCATGTGTGAAATACACATATATATGTGTGTGTGTGTGTCCAAGGTGACCCAGGAGCACCTCAGGGCAGGAGAAATTGCTTTGAATTGTGTGTCTTTTTTTGATTCGCCCGTGCCATTACGTCATCCCTTTGATCTGTGAACAGTCAACCGCATTGGATATCTATGGCCACTATGGACAAGACTCTCAAGAAAATTAATTTCTTTGGAGAGTTTTTTTACAATCAGTAGCAACAAAATTCTAGCGCTTTGCTATTGTGAATAAACCAAGTCATGTTTGCTAGCCAGATTGCTTCGTGTCCTCCATTATTCTCACAGGGCTTTGTTTCTCTGTGTTTCTTCCAGCCTCTGGACACGACAACACGTGAAGGTCATTTGTTATGATAAGATCGTGGTGTGTTTAGGAGCAACCTCCAGCGCCCTCCCCTTGATGATATGACTCAGTGTACTGTACATGTGTGCGTAGATCCCCAGCGCAAACACACCCACACACAGCAGTGTTCACACTCATCTTTCATGTCGTGTGTGTAAGCCGGGGGCCATGACTGAGTTTTAGCCTTTGCACTGTTTTTACTGACCCATGGGAAAACTATAGACAGTGGTCGAGTACATTACGACTTTCTCTCTCTCCTGCTGCCGAGCACAAGTCGTTGCTTTGATGTGACTGATCAAATCACTGTCAGGCTCAGCAGAATATTCAGCTGCAGCCACAGCCGCAAATGCAGCAGCTGCTCTTGTTACCATCCGTTTTATTCCAAGTTGAAACATTCACTATTTAATTAGCGTGACCATTAGACATCGGGGGAGAAAAAAAAAAAATCCTTGCTGTTTAACCCATTGTCTTAAATTACAACATGAAATATTCCGTTTCAATTTATCAGTATAGTCTGCAGTGGTTCTGACGGCCAGCTTTCTGAACAAGAACATATGCAGCAAAGGGCAAATTGTGATGGTTTAGCACACAGATCTCCTGGGTGTTTCTTATTAGTCACAGGTGTGAAGAGACAGTGTGAATGCACTTTTGTTCCTGCAGGATCATTATTAGATAGAATGCCTCAGTAGTCAAGCACAGTGATGAAAATAATTTGATCTTCACACCTCTCCCCGCCCGTGCTCTTTGTTTAAGTGGACTGTGCTGTAAGACGTGTGTCTTCTCTGTATTGAATGGTGGATTTTGTTTGGCTCCTGAAAAAATCTGTCAGACATTGGTTGCATTTATGTGCTTGATGTAGCAGAGCGTGGCAGCCCACAGCGCCACCGCCGCTGCTTCTAATACAGCTAGGAGGGAGCAAAGGAAGACATATTTCTTGTTTCTAATGTGCTGAAATCAAAGGATATATATACAGTATATATATATATATGTATTATTTTTGTTAATGAACTCTGCATAACACCTCAAAAATCCTGCATATAAAGATGTTTTTCGGTCATTATCTTGTAATTATTTGTGCTATTTTAATCAATCCAGCTGTCCATGATGTGTGCAAGTAAAACACAACTTCAAGAGTAGCTGTCTTCCTCTTCTTCCGTATACTCATAATTACAAAGATTAAAATACAGTAACACAAAGAGGAACTTTGGTGATGAAAATACCTGGAAGATTGTGCCTGGTGTCCATTTGAAAAGCTTTTTGTCAATGCACAGTGAAGGACATTGGGAATTCAACCAGTGTGGAAACTGTGTATGCAGTCCTCTTAACAAGCCAATAGTGCATTGCCCCTTTGTGATGACTGAATGCTTCACTTGAGTGGGAAGCAGCATAAAGATTTCACCAAGAGAATAACAAAAAAAAAAGAATAAGGAAGTGCAGACATTGCAAAGAGTTTGCTTCTCTCTCTCTCTCTCTCTCCCTCTCTCTGGATTCTACTGCACACACAGTATATTTACATAGAAGAATCTTAGGAGGAGGAGTTCCAGGTCTCACATTGAGCTGAGCTGTCAGTCTACATTACTCACTCAGCTTTGTAGTGAAATGTGCATAAAATAAACAATCCATCTCTGGACGGGCAAAGTGTGTGTGTTTTTTTCCCTGTGGTGAAAAGGTTTTTAATATGAGCAGTGATGGTTTTCCAAGCTTCAAGTTTATTGTTAATCAATCTTGCAGCCTCTGTGTTCACGCTGAGGTCAGGCCTGACTGGTGATGTAGCATGCACTCCATTCACTTGCAGAGGTAATTGCAGCTTCGCTTGTTAATGAGCTCTGCATTGCTGCTGCTGATTCACAGTAGTCAGTCCAGAGTACCTGATTAAACACCGAAGAAGCTTTGACGAGACAGAAACGGCCCAGCATTGTTGTGCTTTCTCCATTTTGTTTGTGTCGCGTGTCAATTGTGAAACTGAAAGCTGTGTATTTTGAGACTTCTCTCCCAAGGAGGCTGTCTATCTTTATCGATTTGCCGGCGTGATCCTGTTAGTTGATGTGCGTAAGTGGTCAGAGGTAAATGCTGTTTTAATGAAGTCTGGCTATTGATTTGGCTGAGGTGTTTGTTTGTGGAGTTAGAAATTTGAGCGTCACTTGAAAGCAGGGTAATCAGGATAATCAGGCGTGATGCACATAGCGTTTTAATGTACTGAAATCATCGTGTGTAATGCGCTTTCTTCACACAAACACAGGAAGTGGAAGGCATGCACATGCATATTAAACCTTCCCACACACAAAGGGAGCCGGCCTGTAAATCCCACCACACAGACTCTCTTAAAGATGACGATGAGAACGTTTGTTGAGAATAATTACACCAAAAAACGAAAACATTTTGCTGCCAAAATATATCCCACTCTGTGTTATGGAGATTTCGACGGAGAATTGGATTTCCCCAGCTGTGAAATCAGTTTTTGTAGTCCCGCTGGCCAACCGCATCATTATGCTATACCCTGCTGTAGGCTCTCATCACTGCACACACATGAAGTCTATGCCTTTTTCCGCTCCACAAGCTCCCTTTTGCATTTACAGCATCTAGCCTCGTGCCATATGTTATTATCGACGTCGCCGGTCGACTTAGAGGAGACTCTGAGCTCTGTGTCACTTCATCGGTTCTGCATTAGTCCCAGTGCAGAAAACTGCCGCCCTAAGCCCTTCATGAGAAGCACTTCACTCTGAACCATTGTGACAGGCTGAGATACATCATATGTTTATGAAAATTAATCAGGTGCACATCTAGTGGATCTACAAATGTCAACCATCACACTTCAAAAGCCCTCTGAGGAATCAAAGTCACTTAGATGAGCATTGCTTACTATGAGTTTGTGGATGATTTTCACTCCAATAGAAAGTGAATACATTAAGTGTGTCCTTGTGCTATTTAAAAGCAACTTTCACAATGCATGAGCTGAGGCAGTCGGTCCTTGGATTATCATATTTTATCATTATTATTATTTAATATGGATGGGCTAAAAACATGAAGTGCCTAATGATTTTTTTTTATTGCAGTGCCGTCCTGAGCTTCTGAATGCCAACATGTCAAGTGAGCACAGAGATAATAAAAATGTGCAAAGAGAATTACCTCAGGGCTAAAAGTCCTGCCACTTGACTGTTGGAAAAATTATTAGCCTTAAATATAGACATAGTAAAATAAGTCATTGAATTACTGCTAGTAAAGTTCTTTTTAGACACAGAATCTGTAGCATTATTGGCTTCATGTGTCTGTTGTCAATCAATCATCAGCTTCATTTTATCTATGTTTCACAAAGACTTAGTGCTACAGCCTATATTGCTTCTCACACTGCTGCTTCTGGCAGTTTTGAAAATAATTATATGTCGGAATTACTTTTAAAATGCAGAACTGTGCAGTTTCTGGGTGATTTTTTTTATTCACCGAGTGCTCATTTTCACTGCAACAGTCTGCAGCACTGTGGAAACAGCACAGGGATGGCTAGAAGTGGAGGGAACTCGAGCATATCTTTTGTGCAATATAACACAATTATCATAAATTATTAAAAAAAAAGAGGAATGTCGAGGTTCTTCATCATTGGTTTTTACAAACGCACTAAACTGGATTCACTGTGTAAAACATTTTTTTTACACGTTACCAGTAATAGGAAAAAAGGGGGGGGGGTGCCACTCTACATGCTGCTGTGTTTAACCATTTGCAAAGTTGCGGCCTTCAGATCATACAAAAAACTTAATCATGGCTCCAGTTTGTTGTGTGGGGAGCATGAGCATTCTTCACTGAGAGCGACATGTTTTTAAAATAACTTCATAAAGCTTAGACTGTGTGATGTAAGTGGTACAGTTCATTTTGTGCCCTAAAAGGGGAGTTAATAGCAAAACAAGCCTATGAATGCATGTGATTTATTACCAGGTTTTTTTTTCATTTAATTGAAAAATGACTTTCCATGATAATTTATTTAGCATATTTTCTATAATTTGGTTTGTAAAGGCTCTGCGAGATTTGGCGCATCCCAAAGGCAGTAAAAATATTCACTGTGCTAAGAAGCTGTCAGCATCAGCTGCAGAGAACTGCAGCATGAATGGACAAGAGGAAGGCTGTGTTTTCAGTTGATGCTGGGTTATGGTGTGATGGTCTCGGGCTGAAATTGCTGGAACAGACTTTGAAGTGGCTCTGGTTTTTCATCTCTCTCTCTCTCTCTCTCTCTGTGTGTCCCTGCCTCCCACATCTGCTGCTATCATAATAACAAGCAATAACCCTCTTTCAGCAATAACCAAGACTTTTACGCCCGTAATGTGGCTTCAATAAATAATGTCATGTTTACCAAGGGGCCATATTTTACAGCAATTTAGTTTAGAGCCTCCCCTCTTGCTTCGTTTTTTTTTTTTTTTTTGCCTACTCATGCTGGAGTGTACATAATTTGGTGCATTATCCACCCCAGCATTAACACATTATCAAATATACTGATACAGAAAAATAGCTCAGATCGTCATGCATAATCATCGCACACATTTAGGGATATGCTTTGAAAAATAAACTGTTTCACTGAGAGGCTTTGTAGACATGTTGAACATCAGCATATGGTACAGCTTTCTTCAGGCGCTGTTGAAAAGCAGCAGCACAAGCATGGGGGCGCGTTTCATTAGTCTGTCAAACTCAATGATATTTAGAGCTCCACACCCTTGGCCAGGACTGGAAAACTCAATCAGCACTCTGATTTCATAACCCTGCTTGGTGACAGGGCTTATTTTATCGCCCCGCTGATTCATTCTAATAAACGCCGGCTGCCCACCGCACCACTGCTGAAATACAACCTCCTCCACCACTCCCCACCCAACCCCACAGCCCTTCTGTCCTCCATGGGTCGACCCGAAAACAGGGTTTCGGGATGGTGGTGGTGGTGGTGGTGTGAGAGGATAAATCAGAATTGTGTGAACTGGAGGGTGCAGATAATCCATCGCTGGTCCTGGTGTAGCTAGAAGGCCCCATACCTTCCCTTCCCTTCCCTCCCTCCCTCTGCACCCTTTAGCACAAATCAGAAGCCAGGACGCTGTTGATCTGTATGGGCTTGGTGGGTCCATTGATTGTAGACGATGGAGGAGGAGAGGGGCGATAAATAATCGGAGGCAGAGTGCGGAGGGTGAAGGAAAACAATTATCTGCGGAGGTGGAAAGCACATAAAGTGAGCAATGATAAACACTGTGAAATATGATTGACTCCAAGTGATATATGGAAGCTGAAGGACAGGCAGAGAGGTCTGTGTGTGCAGAGATATCCTTGAATGGAATGCTGTGTATGGCAAGTTGAGGACTCACTGTGCTGCCCCGGGTCTAACCATCATTTCCTCTGTGTGTGTGTGTGTGTGTCAATGTCTCTCTTTCCCCACAGACAACAGACGACATTGTTTCGTCAGCAGAGTGCTCCAGCGACGATGAGGACCTGGAAGAGTGCGACTCCGGACATGCAGGTGGGATGAGTGTGTTGAGTTGTGCTTGCTCTGAACCTGGTCTATTTCTCCTTATCTCTCTTTGATTTGCTACCGAGGAGCTTCTCCTCTTAGCATCATGTCCCATGAGAGCTTCAAGTGTAACTTCAAAAAAAGCCCTCCAAAAAAAAAAGAAAAGAAAGAAAAAGTAGCCTCTGTGAGAAATATACATTAGTGTGAGGAGTTCTCAGTGTATGTCTCAAAAACTTTTACCCACTCTTTGGAGATGGATGAAAGCAGTAAGAATTAACTTTCCACATCCTTAGCACACTTTCTGTAATGAAGTCACAGTTTAAAGTGTAAATAAATACACGCACACAGCTTTCTCTCAAGACTTGTTAAAGCTCATATCTTCATCTCAACAACAAGTTACACTTAGCTATGGGGCCTGGTTGCAGACATGATGAAGCGTTGATACTAATTTTGTTCTCTCAGCATTCAGTCGAGAGCAAAACTTTACTCAACAAAGTACGAAATTAGTATCAAGCCCCATGTCGCCCGCACTGATGCTTCAAAATGTATCTGTCCTGTACATGGTTGATTTCCTCTTGCTGTGCGTGTGTGCGTCTCTCTTGACAGAGGATACATTTTGAGATTCTTTCAAGAACAAAGATGCTTTCAGCCTAGATACTGTGATATGTAGCAGACTAACTGCAACAGAGCCTCTTCCTCCCTTCTTCTCTTGTTTGTACCTCTGTTTCCTTCGTCGGAGGCTTGCCTTACCTGAAACATTCTAATAGAGAACAGATATCCTCGAATTTCTGTGCGCATCGTCTCTCTTCCCTCCTCCCTGTACACACACACACACACAGACACACAACACACACACACACACTCACCCATATCACTTTGTGATTACATCAAAGTGATAAGACACTCAAAAATGAAAACAGAGCTGGAAATAATACGACAGATTTTAAAAGGAGTGGTTATTTTGAGGCAACTTGGGTTTGGACGACTTTGGAATAAGCAGCTGTCAATCACGCCTGTGCCCCAGGAGCAGCTGGCACGTATCCCAGTAATAATGGGAGTAAACCATGAAACTGTGAGCTGTATTGAAAACTGGCTCAGCATTTGAAAAGCAGCTCCCCCTTAGGCACTCTGGAAATCATTAACAGCTCAGGCTATTTGATTGCTTCACTGTCCTTCAAAATACCATCATAGCACACTAATTGATGCCACGTTAATCTGGCTAAACACGGCTCAGCTTAACAGCGAGCATATGTCCACTTTTCACAGCGAACAATTACTTGAAACAATGCTTTGTCCGTTCACTATTATCTGTAGGCGGAGAACATAACAGATAATAAAATATGTATTTATTTCTCATGAAAATTAGGTCTTTTTTGTAGACTTTAGTTTTGTAATTTTTTTTTTCCCAATCTGGAAGTCGAGGAACTCATTTACTCTGAAGCCTTATCACACTGTAATAACGTTTGTTTCCTTGAAATTATGAACACATTTAGGTTCCTGTGCTTATGGCTTTTTGATGTGAAGAGAAAGCCATTTTCTCTGTGCGTTCATGCAGTGTTTAGGCACTTTATCTAGCATGAGTTGCTTTTCTTAAGTCGAGAGATTATTGGAAATTAAATGGGTAAATTTTAACAGCTCGTGTGTTTTATATATATATATATATTTTTTTTTGTATTTCCTTAGACTGTTAAAACTTTAAACCCAAGTATTCTCAAAAACAAAGTGGAAGTACAAGCAAGGGCAGTGTCAGAAGTTTTAACTGAGAAAGACATGGTACCCTCCCCTCATATAGTGGCAACATATACACACTCATACATACATACTGTACATTTCACCATGTTGACACAGAAATTCATGTCCTCATTCCTTGCCCCGCTTCCAGTTGTATGAACAGTTGCATGACATGGTGTTCTTTTCTGTTGCATTTTGTTTGTTTTGATTTGATTTTCTCCTGTGATGCACATATGAACATCTCTCTTCTGTATCGATTTGGACCCAGCTGATGGGTTGCTTAAGATTTGCTTTACCTTTTTTTGGGGAAGTGGGGTTAGGTGTGAGTGGGGTGATTTTATTTTCTTGTTTTTATTATTATCATTATTATTATTATTATTATTATTATTATTATTATTATTATTTCTTTGGTGTCCTCCTCATCATCCGTCGTCCATCCTCCAAGCAAGGATAAAGCCGCTCCTCCCGTTTTTTGCCTCATTTTGTGCCGCATGAACTTTTGGTGGTTGGAAAATTCAAAGTTCTCCTCCTCCTCATCAAGTTTTGTGTTTATTTTTTTTGTGCCACACGGCTTCTAAAGAAACATCCTCCCCCCCCTCCATTTTCGATACAACATAGGGAAATGAACGGCAACAAAATCTTTTCTTGCCATCATCCTTTTTTTGGCCTTGTGCAGGCAACCCCATTCTGTCTCAAGAAAGTTGTGTGTGAAAGAATGACTCCCCGTCTCCCCCTTTTCCGAGCGTTAACTCCCTCCTCCCCTTCCCCTCCCCTCCTCCATTATGACTCACCCACCTTCTTTCTTTTAGCCTTTCTGCATATACATGTCTGTTTGAATGCAGATGGCATAAAAAGACTTTTATTGCCACAAAGTATATCTGTTTTTCTATTCTATCTGTTGCTCCAAGTAGAAGGCATTTGTGGCATGCACACTGTACTGGACTGTACCACAGCTCTATAGACTAACTTATAATCCTTTCCTCCCCCCCAATCCTCAGTCCCCCCCTCGCTTTTGCATGGATATGATTGGCATCCATTTTCTGTGCTGCTTCTTCTCCACCCATAAGTCTTAGGCTAACCCCCCCCCCCCCTCCCAACCCACCTGGCTTCTACTACATGTAAGCGTGTGGGTGTGTGTGTGTGCTGGGGGGGCTACAGCGGTGATATTGCACCACCGTTGTTCCCCCACAGCCGCTCCTCCCTCGGAGGCGTCTTGTGTTTTTTTGTGTGCTTGCGCCTGCTGTCTCTGTCAGTGCTCCGTCTGTGTTGTGCCTGTCTTGTCTGCTGTACGTGGTTTGTCTTGTGCTTGTGTCGTCTGTGTGTTTAATAAAAAAACTGTTAAACCTTACCTCTCCCCCCTTTTATCCCGCGTGAGTTCCACAAGAGAGCGAATGCACGGAGTGTGCAGTGAGAGTCCTGACAGGCCTTTTAAAATAATGGCCTGCGCACATTTACATAGCTATTAAACTGAAAGAAAAAAGCTATATGCAGAAATGCATTAGACAGTAAAAACTACAATGTGAAAATCACTGGTGAGAAAATAAGCTCAGTTTTAGAGAACAGCAAAAAAGCAGTCAATTTATGATTTAATTTCACAGTGATTAACAATGTTGCAGCTCATCATTACCGTGTAATCAGAGTATTTTTATAATCAGTGTGTGATTAAATTAGTAGTCATTGATGCACATCATTTTTAAAGTAAAAAATCAGAATGTTTGATTTGTCCTAGTAGTACCCCCCCAAGTTGCTATTTTAGACTTGAACTTGTTATTCTGACTAATAACAAGCACAGGTAATGGGACTTAAGCACAGATGTGGGAAAATGTCTTTGTCAGAGCAGACATTTTACATTGTTATTGCCAGAAAAGGTGCATGTGTGACTAATAACATCATTGATGTCTTTGCTCCATTAACTGTACTCTAGCAGTACTTAAAAGCATTTTCAGGGAGGGGAGCTTTTATAATCTCAGAGCAGAGTTGTCATAATTGTTACACCTTTTTTTTCCCTTCTATACCATAAAAAATGTCTGCTAAGAGATTTACTCCACTTACAGATAAGCATTAATAACATCAGAAGTGGGAGACAGTTGTTAGCAGTTCCTCTGTGATTGATGGTTTGGTCAGAATTTAAGCTTTAAAACCCCTTTAATGCAAATGATGTGTCTGATTTCAGGTACTTCTGTCAGAACACTCAATGTTTATTTCATTTGGGGGAAGCATTAACCAAGCTTTGTTTGTTGTAACAAATTAAAAAGGATACAGCGGCACTGCCTGATATAACATAAAGTTTATATGGTGCATCATTCACAGATTAAACTGCGTGTGTGTAAATGGATTGGCGACCACTAAAATACACATTTCCATATACTTGATACTTAAAATAGTAAACACCGGAGTACATGATTTAACACACGGCATTACAGTTCTCATCTGCTTTGTTTCCAGCTATAACTTAAACAGACAAACCCACTCTCTTGTAGTTGGTGGCAACCAAAAAGGAACTAAAAGGAATATGACTGCCGCTGCACATACTAATCCGCCTTATAGGCTGGATGTGATGAGAAGCAGCTGCTATATGATCCCTTACAATGTAGTCAAACAGTGATGTTTGTTACACTGGCATAAGATTATTTAATGGCGGTAATGATTGTCGTTGGGAGGAAGCGAACCCCAGCAGACGGTTGTACATTTTATGCCCCATGAAACACCCTTTTTTTAACTGCACTATATGAATGCCAAACGACCTGCTGCTTTGCCGCAGAAACATAAATACACAGGTAGGTTGTCTCAGTCTCTCTTTGAACAACAACCTAGTAGTGTAATTTTCCAGGAGAAGACAGCACTCCTGCAAATCCCTGCCAGAAGTGTACAGAGTAACTGTTGTGTACTGTACATCGTAAAGAAAGTGGGTTTATATTAAAAAGGCCATAAATGGCTGTGCATGCACTATTACCCTCAGCCTTTGATCAAGTGGAACACAGATCAAACAGATGCAACATATTTATAGTTGTCTCCTCATCTCACAAACCTTGGGTAGATAAACTCTGGGATGTTAATGTTAGACTGGAGGCGCGGATGTAATGTTGTGTGATTTTCTTCATCGCTGTATACGAAGGGCCGAGTGTAAGGTGCAGAATGAAGTATGATAGGGATGGATCACCAAGTTTCCTTTTGGCGTCGGCTGTGGCTTCCGTCAAGCCCCATTGGGCCGGCTGTCACTTCAACACAGGCCTCAGATCAGTTTAAAGGTTATTCAGCTGACACATGTCCGCCGAGTGCAGAGGTGCAGCCTAATGGCTGTACAGCAAATCGACCAGCTGACAGGGGCGAGCTGCCACGCCTGCTGGAGATGCCAATTTAATAAACCAGACTGCGGCCAGCCACATGATGACAGATTAAGAGTTATCTGCCATGCGCCATGGCTTCAGAGCAACCTAGATGAGAACGTGCATTTCTTTTTAGGGTGGAGATTTTTATTTACGCTTGCTGAAGTTGTAAATGGAGCATCATTCAGGATGTTAATAAATGTCCATCAGTGAAAAATTAATCTACTCCTGGCAGGAGTATGCACAGGTGAGATAAGATAATTTAATGGCATGGTAAAATACTACATGTTTCACGAAAAGCTCAGCCATTGCACAGCACACTGATATAATCCCTGGCATGTCTCTTTAAATGTCAGAATCTGTGTGTTGCTGGCACTCCGGTAATCATTTTCCTACCTGTAGTAGGTAGAGGTGAATGAATCTGCTACAGCAGGTCTCTGGGCACAATACACACGTCTCAATGGGATTTCAGGGCCCCAAACCACTGACTCACCTACAATTTGCAGCATCAAAATCCCATTGACTCAGTTCATCCCCTGGTTGGTACTGGTACACCGGCTTTCCGCTTTTATGGTGTAGCGATGTAAAATCCCTGACACACCATCAGGATTCATCTCCATTCGGAAGCCTCAGCAAACGTTGGATGGACACGGGGATCAGACCAGGGAGAGGGAGGGAGGAAAGAGAAAGAGAAAGTGCTGCTCTGAGATTTCTGCATGTGCAGCCTTCAAGCTGCTGAGGTAGTCAATCAGCCATTTAACTCTATTTACTTTAATTCCTCTTCAAAAGCGAGCAGAGGCATGCAGCGGATAGTGTCTTCCTTACATGGTGGGATGAAAAGAAGAATGGCTTGTTTCAAAGTTTGTTTCATGTTCTTACTTTTGTATTAGAGTTTTTTCCTCATTGATTCTAAGGCCAGTGAGTATTGTAGAAGAAGAGTGGCACTTCAGAAAGTCCTGACTCTCTCTTTTTTTTCCCCTTAAAGGAAGGAAAACAGAGTAACTGAGCTGTAGGTCTAGCGGAGTGGAGAATTATTTGCCAAGGAGGCAGGGGCTTAGAATAAAATCCCCATCCATCTTGATGAGTTCACAAAACAAATGCAATCTGGTTGAGCAAACCCATTAGAAAGCGCCGTGTTTGTCTGCTTCAAAAATGCAGCAAGACGTGCAACGCTTGTGCAAGAGCTTACACAGGATTAAAGTGTTTACCAAAACATCAAGGTCCTCTGCACTAACTTTACTGGAGACCCTTAACTGCAGTAATTCTCCCATCCCCTCCAATCCCAGCACTTTTTTGATATAGCACAAAGCTAACAGTCTCCGATTGCTGTTAACCAAGAATGGAGTGAAAGGATGACAACAAGGGTAGCATTGGATAAATAAAGCTTTGGATGAAATCACTATCTCTGTGCTGCTAGTGTTTATTTAACAAGCCAAGCAGCTTGGTTCAGTTACCGGAATATTATCACGGCTGTGCAACAAACACAAGCAGTATAGCTGTTAGCGAAAGAGCAGAGATCACAGTAATGCAGCAGAGCAGCACTCTGTATCATGTCAGACATCACCGGCATTCTCTCCAGAGTGTGGTTGGCCAGTCAGGAAATTCACATTTAAGATGCCAATGTTGATAATACACAGTCAGAGAAGTGTGACAGATGCCATATTTACTCAATGAAGCTCAGCTCTCAGATGCAGTTTGCTTTAAATGAATGAGGTTTCTCTAGAGGTGGAGGAACCCAAAGCTGATATCTGAAGACAAATGTGCACCTTAAAATTCACCAGAGACACAAATGAAAACTCTCCACCCTGCGCCCTCTTGTGGAACTCCAGATGTTAATCTGTCAAACGAAGGCTGTTGGTTATGCACATAACACACAAAGAACATTTAACAAAAGAAAAAGTAGCTCATTAATTATAACCCTACTTGATTAATTCGTTAATGTGTTGGGCCTAAATGCCATTTAATGTTGGTTATATATCACCCATGGTGCACCTTCTGCCCCTGATAACTGCTAATGAATGGTCTCTTTGCTTGACTAAATATCCCACAGTCCTTGGTGGCAGTGACCTTTTACTGACCATTGACCCCCCCCTCCCCTTTTTCTTAAGCCCCTCCACTTTACTGTTTCCCTCCAGCTTGCTGTATTGTTATTGTACATTACTCTCCCTAAATGCAACTTACTTAAGCATGCATTAACCCAACTTCATATAGTGGAACTAAAATCCAAAGGAATTAAAAAAAAAATGTCTGATTTACCTCTCTTTCTCTGACGTACATCCAGATTGCACGCCCTGTCCTGTGTTTTAAAAAAATACTAACAAGAGAACTGTATTGAAATAACTAATAATAAAGCATTTATTATTAGTTATAAATGAAGGTGGTGACACTTTGCCTATAAACTGTCCCCCCCCTCTCTTTGTCTGCCTCAGTGTGTGCTTTCTGGTTGTTCATCTTTGATAGTGTGACAAATTTAATGCATTTCTTGCTTGCTAATCTGTTTGTTATTTTTTTTGTTTATTTGTTTTGTTGTCCTTTTTTTGTACATATATGTTACCAGACATATATGTGACACTCTATGTTTCTTTTCTGGAAATGTTCAAATTTATTAACGTATATGCTAATTTGCTAAGAATCACTATTGCCAATGTTTTTTAATGATTTGTTTCCCTAATTAGAACGACGCTTCCCTCTTTTCTCTATGAATTAATGGCCGTTACACAAACAACATAAGGTTTCAAAGATTGGCTATCAAAGGCGAGCAGCTGGATTGGTGTATTTCAATTGAAAATGATTTCATAGAGAAAAAAGAGAAGACACCTCTAAAGCAGACCCTTTTTTATCGCTATCTGTAAAAAAAAAAAAACTGTCCGAGCTGTTTCTATGCTGATCTCTAATATTCACCTGTTATTTAGTAGATTTTTCTGAAATTTGGAGTCTCATTAATTTGGTGCATGGCAAAGAAGTTGCAGCTTAGGGTTTGTAAAACTGTCAGTGTTGAGAGTGCTGTTCTCTTTTGTAGATGGGCATGTATATGCTCATTGTTTGTATATCCCCATCCCTTCCTTACAGCCAAAAGCTCTAATGCCGCCCGACCGCTTCGTGCCGCCTTTACATGGACATGGCAACTGATGTACACGTTCACCCCCATCTATGTCATTTCCTTCCTAGTATGTTCATAGGTCCCACCCCCCCTCCTCCGTCTCACACTCCCCTTCCTCCCGAAAACCCTTTAGATTCTAAGATATGTACAGTCATCCATTTGTTCATTACTGATGAACAATTTAAAAAAAAAAAAAATAAAAAGAAAGGAAAAAGAAATAAAAAGTCATCCAATCAGGCTGTAGATATTTATGGAGACTTATCAAAGCAAGAATTATAGATATACCATTTTCTTTTTTTATACAAATGATTATTAAAAGAACAAAAAAAAACTCCTGAACAGAATGGTGAAGATTATTTTTCATGTCATGATGTGTGGATGTATGTGTTGTTGCCTCCCTGTACCATCCTGTCTAAAAAGAGAAATATATAATCAGAAACTGTTAAAAAGAAACTAACCTAACTTGTCCAAAGGCATTCTTACACAACTTTCTTTTGTAAATTTTTTTTCTTCCTGCCAAAATCATGCGGGCAATTTGTTGATGTAAGTTGACAAAACTGATGGTATGCTTTCTTCCTTTGACAAATGTCTTTTTGTAGGCTTTTATGATTTTCCGAGCTTTTCCTTTTTTTCCTGTTTTTTCTACTTACTAATCCTTTTTCTGGATAGCTCTATCTGTGGCTTTACTTTGTGAATGTTTTTTTTTACGATGTTTGCTCTAACTGAACTTTCTGCAATGCCTTATTTTATTTTATTTTTAATTTCTTTTCCTTTGGTTTCCATTGTGTTCTCTCTTTTTGTATTTATTTATTATTGTTCTAAGAGGTTTGCATCTCTTTATAGTGCCCTGTTTGTGAGCCTTTGCAATGTATAAACAAGCCACTTTGGCAAGAGGATAAGCAGCTTCAAGAGACATCTGAATGTTTCAGACTCCAGTCCAGCAGCAGGTTTAACTTATAATAAAAGCAAGGTGGATTTATGATGCAGAAGATTCAATAGTCTGGCTGAATAATTAGCTAAACAGAGAGTGCGTGACAGGTGCACGGTTAAGTCAGCAAACATTCAGGTGTCACTGAACTGCCCGGAGACTTTGTGCCACTGTGGTAACTGTAGGGGTCAAAAGGCAAGAGGCTAGGTCCAATAGGGGAGCCCGGAATTAGAGTGGGGGTTACATTCACTCACTCCACAGCTTTAAATTTCCCGTAGTTTCCTTTTGTGTTTGTTTTTAAGAGGCGCCAACGTTTTAAAAATGACAGGAGCCGTTTTTAGTATTTTTTCACCCCTGTAGGTCAGCAGTGTCAAAAAAAATGGCTCCTCCAGATGCTGCATAAGAAACACCTTACAAAACATTTTCTCATTTCAGACTTAGTTAACTTGCTTTCAGGCCCCGCTGGCTTACACTTGAATTGCAAACTAAATGCTAATACCGTCTGCTTCCTTTTTATCCACAGAGCGCATCTTCTGGTGCTTTTTTTTTAAACAGACTTAAAAAAATAAATAAAAGGATTTACAGTGCAAGATAAATGAAACTTGCCTCTTAAAAGCCTGACTTAGTCATTTATGTGGAGATATATATGCAGAGGCAGAACTAAATATGGGACTACAAACTGCATAGCATTATTCTTTTTATATTCAGCAGTGATAAATAGTTCATGTACATGCATCACATAAAATGTATGATAAGCATGACTAGCTTGTTGTGCATTATAAATATAGCTCTGATACAGTTGTCTGCAGGATAAGTAGGAGTTAATGTGAGGTGTCAGTTTTGTGCGGCTCGCCCCTCTGCATCCCTCCAAGCCTTTTGATGTGATGTAAACTTGATTTATGGCTGTTGTTTTCTTTCAGTTTGGGTCTTGTTTGGTTCTGAGTTTTATTGTTTTTGCACTGGTACAGTCTTTTCTGTTCTGTTCTGTTCTTTCTTTATTTTTTTATCTTTAGTTTATTTCTTCCCTTTGTTGAGCTTTGCTTTTTACATTCTTTGTTTATCGATTCTTTTGGTGTCTGACTGCTTCTTGTTTCTGTGCTGATGGGAAGACTTAACGCCCTCTAACTGGTGTCTCTTTCTGTTTTGCTTTCCAGGAGGGGAGCTAGTAATCCCCGTGCTAGTCGAGGACCCCATAGACATTCCTTCTGTATCCACCCGTTCTCCCTTCATCCCCCTCCCCCCAACCCTCCGCCCTGTCCTCACCATTATTGAGACCACCAAAGAATCCTTGGCCATGGCCACTGAGGCGGGGGTACCTTGCTTGTCGGACCGAGGCAGCGATGATTGTGATGATGGTGATGGTGGTGATGATGGTGATGATGATGATGATGATGGCATGGTGATTTCGGGGTTTGGCTCTGGCGAAGCTTTCGACTCTAGCCTGCCCCCGACTGACGATGAAGATTTTTACACCACCTTCTCCCTGGTAACAGATAAGATCTTGACCACATCGGCCTATGAAGGCGGCTACAAAGCCCTCGCGCCCAAGTGGGAGGCCAAGGACTTGAGGCCTAGTAAAGCCTCTGAGGCAGGTAGGACTACACCCACCTCGCCTCTGCCCGACCTTCGGGGCACGCCGCCGGCGGCAGTCCCCTCGGACACGCCACCCAAGCTGCCCGCCGGGAAAATGAACAACCGCGAGGTAAAACCCCCACAGCCGGACATAGTCCTGCTACCCCTGCCCACGTCCTTCGATCTGGACGGCACCAAGCCACGGGGCCCTTTCATCACCTCACCCATGCTGCGCACGGTGCCCGCCGCATTGCCAACAGTGCCCGGAGTGGTGCGGCGGGTGCCCCCGGGGGCCTCAGAGGTGATCCGGGAGTCCAGCAGTACCACGGGCATGGTGGTGGGCATTGTGTCGGCCGCTGCCCTCTGCATCCTCATCCTCCTCTACGCCATGTACAAGTACAGGAACAGGGACGAGGGTTCCTACCAGGTGGATGAAACACGCAACTACATCAGCAACTCAGCGCAAACCAATGGTGCTGTGGTGAAGGATAAAGCACCCAGCGGCAGCGCCAAAGGCAGCGCCAGTAGCAAGAGACCGAAAGACAAGGACAAGGAATATTATGTATAGAAAACAAGTCATTTCCCAACACATAAAAAAATAAACAGTTTGGAACAAAGTTATGAACATTCTGACAGTACCATATTGGCAACTGTGATTTAAAAAGATTAAAATATCTTGAGAACTCGAGACTTGCTGAGTCACTGAAACATTTACAAAAGAACTTTGGCTTATGAAAGCACACTTACTACTGTAAGCATTACGCAGAGACAATACAGTACAACTTCATCGGGGACTCAGGACATTTTTAAGGAGTCCCTACTGGAGACAGTGTGAATAACATCACTCTTAAACACTACCACACGAATCCCAAGTGACTGTCGAAGAGGTGTGTGATCCTTGGAGTTCTAACGACCTTGTCCATTGTAACCCTGTAAAATACGATCACTGTCATTTCGGCCATTCTGAGCATGCATGTGAGGTGTATGTGACGTGGTGCTGGCATCTGTGTAAGTGAGGGACCTCAAGAAACAATGATTGTGGGGAAGGTTGGAAGTCAAAAATACCTGATTTCTCAGTTTCATTAAATGTAGCTTTCATGGATGCGGTTTGAGGTAAAGTATATGTGTACTTCTATTTTTTTTCTTTTTTAATTCATTCGCTGTAATTTATTTATTTATTTATTGATTTTTTTTTTTAGTTCTTGAAGGATGATGATGTCCAGTCAGGGTTGACTAGGCAGTGCTCAGTGACTGCTCAGCAGGATTTGATACAGTAATGTATCCCAATATTGCGCTCTCTCTCTCTCTCTCTCCCCCTCACCCTCACGTCTCAGTTAAGGATCGGACTGCTATGCATGGCATCCAAATTCTAGATGCTGTTGGAAGTTTTGCAAGAGTGGGTCCATCAGGCAAAAATGTAATGTTTTTTCTTTGGAATTTCAAATCTCTCAACTGCATCTTTTATTTCCTTCATGTTTTTTTTTTAGGTTTTACTTACATTTACTGCTCTGCTGTGGCAAAAAAAAATTGCATTACCATCAATTTGTGTCTGGCAAAGATGTAATTGTCACAATCTTTAAAAAAAAATATATACAATAGAAAAAAATCCAGGCTTAAAGACTTACTCCAGTGTGATTCTCCAGGTGTGATTCTATCTGTTGTCACAGATGACTGTGTCAAAAACAGCAAATATGTTTACATATTTTATTACATCTAGCCGTTGTGCTTTGCAGGTCAATATTGTACAGAGAATACAAGTTTCTGTTGAGTTTTTTTAAAAACATTCCTTCCTGTAAAGACAGACCATTTGATTTTTTTTTTCTGCTGTAGCAAGTCATTTTTATTCTTTTTGCCAGGAGCCACCTGCAGATAAGAACTGATGTGCACAGGAACAGGCAGGGGAGCAAATGTTGTTAGATTAGAAATCTAGTCTCTCTGGATGGTGTTTCTCTTCAGTCGCATGAATTATTTGACCATCGGAACCTGTCAATCAAATAGAAAAGCACCTCTTGTAAACACATCTTGTATTAGGGACTCCTCTTTATTCTGAAATTACTTTCATCATGTTATTTATTTTTTTATTGGAAATTTAAAAAACAAACATGAGAATAAAGACAGAATATGATGGATTTGGAGATCTATTGCTAGCACCTTACTGACTTACAGGTGTGTTTTTGTTTTTTCTCCTTTTTTTTCTTTTTCCACCTTTTTTTTTATTATTTTTTTTTACTGTGACGTCTACTCAACTCGTTTTGATTTTACTTTCTGTGTTTATTTGTGTAGCTAATTTCATGTCTCATTTATATCTTCCAGCAATATGTTGTTTTTTTTATCTTATTATTTATTGCTGAAATTATTTGTTTTCATTCATTTCCATGCAAATCAGTCAGTCGGTGTGTATGTTCTCTTTGATTTTTTGTGTTGGTACTTGGCTTTTTTGACCAGTTAATTATTGTCTTATGCTCCTTTGACTCCAAACAGTTCCCAGAAATAAAAAAAAATGTTGTTCCCAAAACTTTCTTTGAGACTGTTGGATGGGTGGCTGTGACAGCAGCAGCAGCAGACGACAACGCCTGGCAAGAAGACAGAGACAGATACCATCTATTCACCAAAGCACAATCTCTCATCCATTTGCTATCACTTCACTGATTTCCTTTTATAGCAAAAAAAAAGTGGTATCATTTCAATTCAAATGAAGTCCAGAGCGGAGTAGCTCTATACTATCATTTACCTATAGATGATTATGCAAATTCATACCCTGCTCATTGATGCAACAAGAGAAAAAAGGGGGGACAAGAGAGGGGGGAAATCGTATCAGAGGGTCCAGAGTCTTCACAACAGCAGAGGAAAGGCTTTGAGTTTCTTTAAAGTCAGGCCTTTGTGAGAATGTGCAGCCAAATGAGATTCCTCCGAAGCATATGGCCGGGTTATGAGCGACTCAATGGCAGCAGCACCTGCTTGCTTTCCCAGCTCGTTTTTACTCCGTCCATATTTCGTGCAAATGGGCCTTCACAGAGCTGGTCATTAACTTGCAATAGCCCATTGATGTAGGATATCAGAGCGCCGTGTGTGAGTATATCCAACTCACACAATGACTACATATTAACTCATTCATCCTGCCACGGGCAATGCGAACGAGAAGGGCCAGCAGGGATTTTTCTTTTTTTTTTTTTTGGATGATGCAGAGGGATTCCGTTTTGTTATTATTTCCTCCAAAAGTGTGTGCAAATGTGTTTTGCATAAGTCAACACAATAACAAGTAAACATACAAGGAAACATTTATTTTAACAAGGAATAAAATTCAGCCCACACTTCATTTTACAGCAACAGTTCCTTATAAAGGCATAGAGCAGCACAAGCAGCAGATTTGATCTGTAAAAGGTTGCATGAGAAGCGTTTAGTTTCTCATCAGCTTTATGGTGTGTGTGTGTTTTGCCATCCTTTAACTCACACTGTTCTCATTTTATTGTTTTTTTAAGCACAGCAAGACTGTTCTGCACAAAAAATCTATTCAAACTAGTTACTGTACGCTGTCATTTTTATTTGTATGAGATCTTTCACAACCAAATCAGGCAATTTTAGCCTCTAGTGAATTCGCACTGCGTTCCATTCAACTCATGTGGGGATTTCCAGATCTTCTTACTTTAAAAAATACATGTTATTGACACTTTCTGTCCCTTTGTGCGTCTTTAAAACAGTCAAACACCACTGTGTGTACATGCAATACTACATAATACATTGTTATCAAGTACCAATGCTAACCTAGTAGTTTGAAAACAGTCTATTGTGCAAACAAAATAAAATAATAAATAGTGTATGAAGTTGTAACAGTAGTGCTTATCTGTCACACAGAGGTGAGGTGTTGTACAGTGTTATTGTAAATGGTGGGAACGAGCCGTTCTTTGTGACAAAGCAGTGTGCCGTGGAGTGGGTGGGATGGATTGTCCATGATGGAGAGCAGTTTGTTCAGTGACCTCCTGTTCCTCACTGACTCAAACGTCTCAAACATCCTTCCTGCATCTCTGGCACTGATGCTGCTCCCCCAGCAGACCACACAGCACGGTAGATGGTACTACAACAACAGACGGGTAGAGGAGCTCCAGCATCTTGCTGCACACATTGAAGGATCTGAGCTTCCTCAGAAAATAGTCATAGTGCTTGTTTTGTAAGCAAAAATAGGGAAAAATAACAGTTTTTGGTTAACTAATTATTGCCAAAAACAAGCTCTGCAATGAGGAAACAGTGGCAATACACGCACATTTTGTTTACAAATTATTTCCACAACCACATAAAAAATTAATTAAAAAAATAAATCATCCCTTGGGTATGTACGTGTGTATTTTGTGAGCTCTCAGACTCAATCAATGAAATAAGTTAAAGATAGGGAAACCGGAAGTGCTAACATCCGGAACGCTGCGTTGGTTTACCTGTTTGAGATGACGTCAGTACAGCTTGTTTCTGCCGTCCTGTAGTGGCCCAGACGGTTCAGAAGGTGCTGCTGCGTCGTTAGTTGTAGTCAGTTGTAGTTAAATCTATTTGAACAAGGACGCGACAGTTATCAACCTACTAGCAGGATATTTCCTCACGAACAGAACGGAAGAATCTGCGACCATCCAAGATGGCTGCCTCACGTGAAAACGGTATGCTAAGAGCTGCACTGACAAAGTGTTCATAAGTTGTTGTTCTGTCTGTTTGTGTGTGGTGAATTCAGTTGTGCACAGTTTAAAGTTTAGCCTCTTTCGAGGACATTTCGCCACGGTGTGTTTTTGTGTGAAAATACTGTGTTGTTGTCTTTGCTGACGATGACAGTGCTCTCTTTCAATTCAGTTGTATATGGCGTCAAAATGGCCTGTAGGTGCTCAGTCTCTGACAGTCGAGCAGTCAATTAAAACATTGTGATGACTTAAGCTGTGACTTGACAATGCAGTGTTGATAAATCAACGTAAGGCGGTAATTTATGACTTTTAGGAGTTGTTTTGGGAGAAAGATTTTGGCCTTGTTTGTTTCTGAAGCCGAATGCTTCTGTTCTTGGTCTGTGTGTGTGTTTATAACATTTCAGGCAGTTATAAGGTGTTCTACAGTTCTGCAATTCAGACAAATACATTTCCCTAATAAAGACAGAGTTGATTAGATAAAGTGCTGAGAGTGGCGTTTGATTCCTCCATCGGGTTTGTGTGAGGGGTGATGCATGCCTCATGATAACTTTGCATCCTCTGTTCCAGACAAGCGGATAAATGAGACAGACCACCTGGCAGCCTGAGTAAAAGACATAGTTGTTTGTGTTGTCAGTAGGCTTTAGTAAGGTCTGACACATGAGTGGAAACTAGAAACACAACAAAATAATCATTTATGTCATTTAATATGATATTTCCACATCATACTATACATGTCACGCTGTAACACTCCCATGGGTTCAACAGAACTGGGGAAAAACAGCCCTGCCTAATATTGCATCCCTTTTATATTCCATTGCAGATATTGTGGATCAAATGATGTTACCACTAATATTGTCCATTTTAAACTTACTCATATGAATTTAAGAGGGCTAAACTTTATTCACGATACTCTTAACAGAGGATGCAATCCTTGGCAAACTCAAAATCAGCACCTTACAACAACACCAACAGCAATCCAACATGGTAGCCTAAGGCACGCATATGTGGCCCTTGAGGTACGATCTTTGTGAGCCTCAGACATCTTAGTCTGAGAAAGAGGGCAAAGAAGACCATCTCTATCAACATTGACTTTTCAAAGGGCTTATTTGCACAATTTGGAATTTAATACTTTTATTACCTTATTTAAATCAGAGGACATGCTTCTTAATTAAAGCTGTCATCAGCTGTGAATCCACCCCTCATTGTAGAATTTTTTTAACCATCTGAAATAGAACATGTTTGTTATTTACAGACCTCTGATGATTTATCTCCACTGATAAACAAAATACTGCATTGTCAAGCCAAAGACAGGAGAAGAGCAATCATGCAGCATATTCAGTTGCTGTGATTTATCTCTATTTACTGAATAACTGAATAATTTCAAGCACATTAGTTTTTTATATAGTAATACAAGAGTCAGGTTTAGGTGTTAACTGAGCTTTGATCAACTGTTTATGGGTTTTTATGTGTTATATATCTAATGTTATGCACTTCAATTTAAGATATTTCGCATGAGCTTGCCATGCCTTGATCAATCCCTTTCAAGTTGTCTGCCCTTTTTCAAATCACTCAATATTTATCTGCTCTGGAGTAGATGGAGCCTCAGGTTGCCACTCACTGTGCACCTCTGGTAGGACTTCTCCACCTTTATCTCCTCACTGTCAGAGCTGATTAATGTTCAGGAGCATCTGTCACGCACTCCTGGCCTCATTCACATCACACTGGAATATGAATCCCAGTGTGATTGCGAGCTCCCATGTAAAGAAAGGAAGCTGCTTAGATGGCAGTCAACAACCAGAAAATCCCCTCTAATCCAGAAATACGACTGTCTCTCTCCAGCATGTTTTTATGACACTGCTAAAATGTAAAATGGCCTTTCTCCACACTGCAGAGGGCAGAGATTAAAATAAAAAAGAGCGGGTTCTGTGAGCCACTTAACACAAACACTTAAACAATAATGTCAAGAGAAGTGAGAAACGAAAACCAGCATAGAGAGGAAGGTAATTGCGGCATAAATCAAAGCCGAAAGAAACAAAGAGTAAATAAAACGCATAGAGGCTCAGCTGAATATTTTCCCAAATAGAAAATAAATACATGTATGCAATTAATGTTACAATCCTGTAATGAATTCAAGGCCCCAAATAAGAAGTAAGCGATACAGAGAAAAAAAGGGGGGGAACAGGGTCTACATTTAGCTCCTCTAACACCCACATGGTACAAACCCTGAAACAGTGAGGTATTGCTATTTTCACCACCATTAGTCACTTTCAGATTTACAACAGCAGGGTGCCAGCTGAGGAAACGTATCCGTTTCATATTCACAACCCATTTGCTTACACACTTTTTGGCTGACAAAGTTTATTGATTGGGTTTTATGTGTAGCAACTACTTTTCCTTTTAGTCAAATTAGTAGAAGTAGATTACATCAATCCCGCTGATGTTGGCTGGATAATTCATATCTTAATTGACAGAAAAACAATTTACATTTGCTAATGGCTTTTCCAAATGGATTCTGTGTGTTTGACTGCATTAGCTCTGCCTTTGCCCTATATTCTCAGGGATGCCAACAAAGGGAGCCGAGCAGCTCCCCTGCATGCATTTAGAGGCTGACAGTTGACCTGTCATGAAATTTTACTCCAACTAATGAACTGGTTAATTCCACTTTAACGCTTTATGGCATGTTTTACCTGTCAAATAAACAGCAGCTTTATAAGTGTGATACATTAGCTTTGCGGCTGATGATTACAGATTATGTTTTTTGTTGCTTCCTACACTCAGGCAGGATGCTGTAAAACACATGGCGCACTGGGAATGTGTGCAGCTGTAGCATTTTATGGATCCTGTGTATAGATTTAGAGCTTTTTTTTTCTCTTTCAGTAAAGGTTCGAGAGAGATGCTGTATCCTCTATAGACCTGAAGCAAAGCAGCTGTGAAGGCGATGGTGATCAGTCCTGACAGGTAAAATATGAGCCCACTGACCTCAACGCCAGCATTATGAAGGACACACACACAAGCACACACGCACACAAACCTCAACAAAAATGTGTGTAGGTGTCTGTACATGTTAGGCATGCTTATGCCACATCAAAGTTTGCAGGGAAAAAAATGGATTGTGTGGGTTAAGCATTCATATTAATGTGTCTCAGTGGGTGCACACAGTGATACATTAGCAGAATAGTCAGGTGTGTATATATATATGCGCTTAATTCACTTTTGTGTCTCACTGCGAGGGGTGCATCTCCTCCCATTCTTCCGCTCCATCACTCAGCAGCCAAAGCTTTCAGTTAGCTCCTCAGCCCTAATTAACTGCCAAGATATGAATGCGCTAATCTGGCCTCTAAATCTTCAGTTCCACCGACAAAAGCTTTTACAGGCTGTCACAGCTGCATGATAAACAGCAGCGCTCCTTTTTCACCTAGTGGTCACAGTGCCATCTAGAGACCAGGTCTGGCAGCTCAGGGTCCTTAGAGAGTTGTGCATTGGTAAACATGCAGTCATATTTCTGTATAAAACCACCCTGACTCTATAGTAAAGTGCATCAACTGGGTGTTTTTAATATTACCATAGCTTTTAATGGATTATCAGTGAAGTTGAGCAACATTTGAAATATTCAAGTGAGCTTGTTTTCACAGAGTGAGCCTGAGCTGCACACCAAAACACAGCTTCCCTGTTGCACTGCAGTGCAAGCCTCAACAGCATGTGTGATAGGAGAGCAGGGTGTACGTGGGCGCACATTTATACTGTATGTCTACGTCTCTGTAAGTGAGTGATGTTCAAAACTCTGTGTGTGTTGTATTCTCTACCTAGGGAGACAGACATTCTATCCAAGCTTGACAGTGTGATTGGATCCAGTGAGAATCCCAATGAAGCAATAAGTATCTCAGCGTCAGCTCTGCTCCCTGGGGGCCCCTGCAGAGCCCACAGGCCCGGGCCCCAGCCCTGCCTGCTCTGACCAGATGGAAAGCGAGACGAGAATGGAATCTGGGAATGAAAGATGGCAAGGGAACTTCAAACCCTTTCAGCTACTGTGAAGGTGACTGCAGCAAAACCAACTGTAAAATATGATAAGTGATGTTGGCAGATAATTGTTGTTGCTGTCTAACGGAGGGTTTGTGTATGCTGCTCCTATCAGACATGAGATGTTTGGAAATAAGCAGGATGCACATAGTCACACCTGCAATTTTTTAGCTTTTGTTTACTAATGTTGGTAGCAAATAGGTGATTCCCCCTGACATAACACAGTCCAAATTCAATACTGACATAAGGCTTTTTGTCTCCAGCCAAGCAGTCGTAGCAATCAACCGTCTGTTTTTAATTGAGCTGCCAGGTTTTACAAAACTTTGGAAAAACATCCAGCTGGTTGTTTTGGATGCTACTTAGTTCAATGCTTGCAGATGAAACGGAACGAGCACACTCACCTGGGCATGGTTACACCAGCACCTTTGTGTATATAAGAAGAGAAGAGAGATGTAATCAATATTTACTGTGGCAAAAGGTTTTGCATCCTTTAGCAGTTACAGGGCATCTTGGTCAATTTCCTTCAACACTCCTTCCTTACCATGTCACCATTTTTATTATAAACTATTTGCTGACCTTATCTTATTGAAATGTGGCACTCAAGATTTGCCTGTAATAATGTTAAACCTTCATCGCACCAGTTTTTACCCTCACTTCCCCACAGCTGTGTGTGTGATGTGTCAGTAAATTCTTATTCTGCTGCATCCAGTTGGTCAGCAGCAGGTGCACAGAGCAGGTTTCGTCTCGTTT
This sequence comes from Parambassis ranga, assembly GCF_900634625.1. NCBI lineage: Eukaryota > Metazoa > Chordata > Actinopteri > Ambassidae > Parambassis > Parambassis ranga. The sequence continues at coordinate 9,299,862 of NC_041043.1, forward strand.
GTTTTGTTCAGTTCTTCCAAACACAGTTTTGAAATTGGTGCAGTATAAAAGAAAAGTATAATAAGCTAATTACAAATGTACACAGGTAGAATACAAAGTAAGTTATGTCATCAGCCTGAATCTACAGGCTCAGCCTGCATTCATGTGCAACAAGTCACAAGTGATGCTGAATCTGTGACTATTGCAGCCACATCACACAACTCAATCCACAACTAGGTCGTAACAGTTGCCGTCTGTTTGCGGTAAATCTATATCGAGCTGCTTCATGTGAATTAGCACAGGGCCTCACAAGTGGTGACACTTGATTGCTGCATAGAGGATGTGATGAGCCTCCCTACTCACAGTGCCAGGAGAGGTCATACTGGCATCACGGCTGGCAGGCTGAATGGCTGCTCCTCCACCTGTCTGCCATCAAACATGGAAATCACACCATTCACCCGTGACTGTTGCATATTCAGTGAGCAAACACAGCATTTAGCTCTTCATCTTATTCTAAATGGCTTATAAATACAAATAGTTGCACAACAATTGCACAAAAAACATGATTTTTTTTTCTAAGCCCAGGAGAAAATGAGGTTGATGCGGAGACTCAGCTGCAATAACCCATTCACTTATTGAACGACAGCGGCTGGATACACTCTCAGCCTCCGGGCTTAAACGAAAAAGCAGAGCATGGCTGCCTGATTGAATGGGTATGTAATGCAAGCCAAATAGGTTTGTTCTAATGGGAATCAGACTCAGTGACGGCTGCAGAGGCTTACGCCAACACTATAACAGCAGTAAGAAATGGTTGCTAACACCCCATAGCTTCTTGATTGGCTGTGAGAGGTAGAAGCAACACTAACGGGTTGCTGTGTTTACTAATGGTGGTTTTAGTGGGGTAATATTCAATGAGCGTTAACACAGTGTTTGTGGGAAAAGGCTTGTGTATGTGCTTGCATGAGCATGTGTCAGCTGCTGCACATGCTCACAGGGCATCACTATCCTGTGGTAGTGAGACATTCCTGAACAACACATAGAATGGTAAAAAAGGATGCAAGACCTGATTGCTCACATAACAATATTGAGTTTCTAGTGAAAGAAGAACATGACTGCTTATTTCAGGCATGTTTTGGTTAAAAAGTGCCTTTTTCTTAGATGATGCTAGTTGTCATAGGGATGCCTGACCCTGAAGTACAGTGGCAACTGATGAAATTTTGTTCTAAGATGGAAGCAGGCTATTTTATAGTGTCCTCCAACACAGTTACACACTCAGCCCAGCAGATGTGGAGCATACAGTTACCTTCTGTAGAACATCCGTTAAATGGCCCACAGCAGCAATGACATGATCAATGTTAAAATGGTGACCACTGACTTTACACTTTCATCCCAGAAAAGGGGGAGGTTCACCTTACTTCCAGACTTTGAGGATTTGGATTTCTTGGGTGTCGGGCCCTGTGGTGTTTTCATTGTTTGACAGTTCTTTCACCAGAATACAGCCCACAAAATGATATTAAGAGCATGTGCACAAGGCAGTGACAAGCGCACTCCTCAAACACAGGAGGAGTGGAGAGCGTGCATGCTGTCTCTAGCTGCTCTCAGTCTCTTGCTTGCTCTCTGCTGAGCTCGATGTCAAACTGAGTTTTGGCAGTAGGGAGGCGGGACAGTCGTTGTCATTTGATTGGACACCTTTAACAACCAGTTTGAGCTATGCTCATTTAGAAAACGCAAAAAGCGGTTGTAAATAAGGAAATTATTTTCACTAGTTTGACAATATACACATAGAATATAATCACAACACTACCACATATAAGGCACTGAAAATAGTAGAAACACCAACAGGAGCGATTTCCCCTGGGACCATAAACAATGACAGACCTGCCTGGTAGCTTCTCCTGTGACTTAGATTTCTCTAAATCTTTGCCTGTATGAATGCATGCATGAGATTTTTGAGCTTTTATTGCATATTTTTGATATCGGAAAGTAATTTCTGATGAGTTAATGTAAACACAACTGCTTGTTATTTAGGCCTCACAGAGGTGTGTTTAATATTCTCATGTTGATATACATGCAGATTACAAACACAGCACAAGTACACATCTGAAAAAGGCATAAAGAAATGAAACGTATTTAGAGAAGTTACAGGGATAGCAGTATTTCTCATCAGCTTGCATCATTTGTCATCATTTGTAAGCACTATCCCAAAAACATCATTAGAGCATATCAAAGAGTTTAAAATCAAGGCATTTGGACTTATTGCATAGTTTTCTGAAAATATTTCTTCACCTTGCTCAGTTGCTTCCTCAGTTCAGGTTAAAAATATAAAGGTTAACGGGCTAATAATTATATAAATACATAAAAAATGATGAGGAGCTCAGCTAGCTCGGATCTTTTGTGTGTCAACTACAAGAGGTTACTACAATAAGCTACGATTTATTTTTTGAGAAAATCTTCTCTAATTGTTAATATTTAATCACATTCATTATATTTGAGTGTGTTGTCACAGCTTTCTGTTTTCAGTTTAGTAAAATCAAATGTTGATTGTTAAAAAAATGTTCTTTTCTGTTTCGCATCACATCAGAGGGGAAAGTTCTATGATTGCTATTAGACCCCAGACCCATATTTTGTGTATGTTTTGAATATTTGATGATATTCTTCCAATAATCTGATATTTTCTGACAGCTCCTAAAACATGTGACCCAGTGACACTGATGCAAGCCCACAGCAATTGCACAAAGAATTTATATCTCAAAATATTTTTGCTGAGCCTCTGTTTAGACCATTGTTGACGATGTACCGCCTTAAATCAGATAAGGCCATATATTGCACAGAATTCTCGAACCCTGTCTTCGTTTTATGCAAGATCAGAGAATAATTAAATCATGTATTACAGTATTATTAGGCTGGAAGAGAAGAGGGAGAACAGACAAACACTTATACTAAATGATAAATAGTAAAGCTGAAACTTTGCCAAACCTATTTCCCCTGCTGGTCTGGATGATCATAGTAACTACAAAAAGCATTTTCAGAAGAAAATGCTGCATGCTGAAGGATGTGCTGTGAATTGCTGAAATCTGAAAGCTGAATTTATTTAAAAGGTTGAAGAAATTGAAATTTAATAGAAGTCTGCAATTGTATCTGGAGCTGAAAAGAACAAAGAGGTTGAACAAGATCAGGAACGAGCACATAAAAGGGACAGCCCAGGTTGGCTGTTTTGGGGATAAAGATGGAGAGGCCTGATTGCGATGGTTTGGACATGTGCACAGGAGGGAGAGTGGTCATATTGGTAGACGAATGTTGGCAATAGAGCTGCCAGGTAACCGTAGTAGAGGATGGATATGCTAAGAGAGGACATGACATTGGCGTGAGAGAAGAGGAAGCAGAGGATAGAGTTTGGTGGAAACATAAGATTTGCTGTAGAGACCCCTAAAGATAACATGTTAACAGCACAGGCCTCCTGCCTGACCTTCCACTGCTTGAACTGTCTGAGGCTGTAATAATACCTGAAGCTTACTAGAAGAACAGGTTGTAGGATTTTAATGTGAAAAAGTGGTGAGCAAAAACTAGTGATAAAAATGACAGATATAATGTTTAACGTCTGTTAAATAAGCAGGTACAGATGTGTTTGTGTGTGCTTGAGTCTCTGTGGCAACACACAGACCAACTGTTCCTATCTCCCTCTCAATCAGTTATAATAGAAATTTTAAGTTTTGCTTTCGAACAACCACTTAAAGAAACTTAACATTTATGGGGAAAAAAAACTAAAACCGTGTGAATCCCAAGATTTTGCTCTACTAAAGTGTGCAATTGTATGTTCATCATGTCATAGATGTGGAATTGCCGCCAAGTTAGAGAAGAGGTTGCCACTAGTTGTGTCGCTTCCAGTTTGTATGGGCTCTGGAGGCCCAACCGGTTCTTGGCTTTGAGAGTTGCACTGTTAGAAAGCCAACAGATTTTCCTTCGAAATTATCCCTGTCAGAGCAAAGGTGCAGGCGCTAGAGCAGGTTAGAGAGATTTGCTTCAGTTGTCTGCTGAGGCTTTCTCCACTGTAGGTGGTGACATCACCCACTCTAGCTCTGAAGATTGTGCGCAATGCACACTAATGGTAAAATATGAGGCAGCCCAAATAAGCAATAAACAACCAATCAGATGATACCTTACTAACAACAAATCAGAGTAAAGAAACAACCAATCAGAGCAGGCTTTAGATACAACCAATCAGAGAAGCGCAAAGAAACAACCAGAGCAGGTCTTACATACAAGTCAGAAGAGAGCAAAGAAACAACTATTTAGATCCAGCTTTGCTAACAACAAATCAGAGTAAAGAAACAACCAATCAGAGCAGGCCTTACTCACAACCAATCAGAGCATAGTAAAGAAACAAGCAGTCCGAGAAGAGCAAAGAAACAACCACTTACAGCAGGCTTTAGATACAACCAATCAGAGCAATCTTTTTTTTATTTAACATTATCTAGTAGATAATGTTCTTCTCCTTTGATCTGATTTTCTTTTTTTTATTTAACATTATCTACTATCTATTAAGTAGATAGTAGATAGTAAATCTACTATCTACTATCTAGATAGTAAATCTACTATCTACTAAGTAGATAGTAGATTTATTTAACATTATCTACTAGATTATCTAGTAGATAATGTTAAATAAAAAAAAGAAAATCAGATCAAAGTTTATTTGTCGCTACTGAGGCCATAGGAGAAGTTCGATCCATGATATATGTGTGGGGCCAAAGCCAAACTTTGATGGCCAGGAAGAAGTAATCCTACTCAACCTTGTCAAAGGCCTTCCCTGCATCCACGTTGGAGTTTCTGAGCCTGAAGAGTATATAATATTAAACACTAAATTGATGTTTTTTTAATCATTCCTGTCTGGTCCTCATAAATATCTGTAGGAAGCGCACGTTTCAGCCTATTGAATCGTTTAATGTTTAACAACCACACAGTGACTCAAAATGCCTGACCCAGCTTGTTTTCAGACGCAAACCTTTCCACCAAAGACCAAAAACTAGTGCACGTTTCCAGCCTCACAATATTTATTTTTGACCTTTAGAAGAAAATGGCATCTGTTATTAAGAATATAATGATAATTTCACATGTTAAATAGCATTGCTACAGTTTATTTAGCCCTGGTGTGTTTACATTTGCATGTGGTAAATGCAGATTGCAATTTTTTTTTAATGCTTTTTTTTTTCCCCTGCTGTAGAACACAAACCAGAGCAAAGCTCTGAATACATTCATTACCATCTCAACCTGACAAAGTGGAGTAAAGTTGGACTAATGATGGGGCAGAATGTAAATGGGGAAACTAGTCTGCTGGGAGCAGCAGGACTGATCTATGAGTTTGCATGTGTTTTGCAACCTAATATAGCTTAGATAAGCAGACGCTTTCCTAAGGACGTAGTTACAGTGCAGAGAAGCAGCCAGGCGTGACTGTGTACAGAAGTGACTGAGAAAGTCAAACCCACCAAATGTGATTTATTTAGATAAATGTGAAAATATCAATATTATGATGAATGAGTTTATGAAAAATCATCTTTAGATTTATGTGTGGTTTCAGCCCTTGTGGGGGACAAATATTATTGTTTATACTCACTCTGCCTTCTTCTAAAATTGGAGTTATAAAATATAAACATTGTCAGTTTGTGCACGTAAATGAGCAAGCTACCACGAATCAGTACAGTCAAGTGTACAGTGTAACATCACACAAATGCATTCAGTCTGCTTTGGATTGTGTGCTGGGAGAATAGTTTAGCTTTTTCACTGGACCTCAGTCGTCATTGTGTTTAGAACTTAAGGGAAATAAGGATTGAGTGAAGGCTTAGCACAGTCTTACGGCTCATTTTCGTTCCAGGCTCGGTTAGATCTTTGCTTTCCTCAAACTGCTGCTTCATAAAACATTGGCACATTCTGTCAGACACACAATAATACTTTTTCCTCCCCTTCATTAAATCCAAGAAAAACTTTATTGTTTTGGTAGGGTGACATTAGAACTGGGGTCTGAACAAACCTGCAGACGCTTTGATGAACAAGGAAGACAACCTAGCTGTCAATTAAAGTGTTTTTTCCTTCTCTTTTGACAGGCACCCGAACATTACACACCTGCAGAAGCTTTTACAGAGGAGGCCCTGTACAGCTGGCGCACAAACCTTGCAGAAGCCCACTGGTTTGGATTTTCAAAAGGTAAATGAAGCAAGCTTGATTTTTGAAAGGTTCAGCTTGGTTAACACAGGTGTTTGTTCAGAGATTTTGATAGTCAACAGAACTTATGTGGTGTAAATGTATGTTTTACAATTCCAAGTAATCTGTTTCACTCCCTCCTAAATGTTGTGCTGTATGTATATTTTATGACTTAATTGTTTAAAAATATCTATATATTGCTGAGATAAGCCCTGTTGAGTATCGTAATTTTAGTGAGGCTAACTTGTACCTCACAGCATTTAATAATTAGGGCCCCAGCACCAAGTGGTGTGAAGACCCTATTGTAACTGAAAGAATTGTTTTATTACGATTCCCTATTCTTTGCTGTGTCTAAAGAAGTGCTAATTTAACACTTAGTGAGCTGAATGCATCAAACATTGCACCATAACTTTGCGACCTTCCTAACCCTAGTTTTTACCCTAATCCTGAGCTAGGGTAGCATCTCAGCTGTTGTCACCACTTCCAGATTCCAACTTCCAACTTGCAAAATTCACTTCCAGATATGGCCTAGAGACATGAGCCCAAGACCAATTGAGTCAGGATGACCTGAATTGTATTTTTGCTCATAGATGTAAATGTAGAATTTACAAGAACAAGTGTTTAAGTAAAGAAACTTGTACAACACAGCCAGGCTCTTTCAAGCTTAAATTCAATTGCTCATCGGTCAGTAGACCATTCCGTTTTAACCTTGCTTTAACCACCCAGGAAGGACCCCAAAAAAGGGCCCAAATCTTCTCAGGTTGCCTGTATGTTAATTCAGAATGTGCCCATCCCTTAGCAAAGCTTTCAAGGCAGCCAAGCTCTTCAGATTGACTTTTCTGTCCTTCAAGGCTGTGGTCACCCATTTTTCAAAGTTAAGATAGGCTGCGATGTCTGACATACATACAAACTTTAAAATGACTTAAAATGGATAAATACGGTCTCTATAAAATTTTATATTATAACTGACAGGAATCTGGAAGTGGAAGCTGGACTTGAGATTTGAAGATTACAAAGCAACTTGGAAGTAAGGTCTTAGACACAAATCTGGAAGTGCATGATGGAATTTTGAAAAAAAAAAAAAACCCTTCCATTATGTTTATGTGTAATAGATTCGGTTTTGTTTTGGAATTATGGAGTGAGAGGTTTAGTAATACATTGTGTATGACATAACCCTAGTTTTAACCCTAACTACCCCCTGCCAAATATATCTTCCTGTGCGCCTGCTGCATTATGCCTTTGAAGTCAACCAGTAAATTAAATAAGAACACTCTGTTGTTTGGCTTTAAGGCTGCTCCTTTGAATTATTTTAGCCTGAAAGCAAACTACGTACTTCTGGGAGAAGCTGGAATCTCTTAGCCACTGCAAAGCAAACAGTCACTATGAGATGATGACATCAAGTGCACTTGTAAAAACCAGACATTTAGCTGCATGTGGATTTATTCATAGTGCATAGGCTTCCTTCATATGTCATTAAAATAGACATTCATTTGGGCTCTTAAGAAATATATACTGCACTGAAAGACAAAAGTAAATACATTGCGACAGAAAAACAACACCTCACTTTTCATGATGACAACACAGTACAGTATGTTAGTTTAAAAAACTGCATATTGTTTAAAAAGGCACCAAAGTTTGGTTTGCTGTATAGGACATTATTTTAGCACCAGCACATTGTCATAGTAATGAGAACAACATGTATAGTAAAAATTATATAAAAACTTTTATGCAGATAAAATGCTGGAACAATGGCGATAACTGTAACAGTCAAAACAGTTTGGATTTAAGCTGTTCAAATTCATTAAATACATTCAATTTAGGTGCTTATAAATAACATTTAAAACACTTTACAGTATATTCTGCCTTTACAGTGTAAAATTATATCTCCTGTCTCAAAGTTAACCAGAAAATCTTAACAGTTTCTCGAGCACCTTCAGCGTCTGCCTGGTTGAGGGAGTCCAGGTGGATTAGTGTGGCGGAGACGTGCTTCAGTCAGGTAGTCGGTTTGTTCTGGATGAGCAGCAAGCAGGTGAATCGGTTTGTTAGTTAGTTTGAGATACAGATAAAGATTTGCTTGAGGTTGAAGTCAATGTGTTAGGGCTCCGGCCCCATCGCTTTTGGAGTCATCCAAGTCTGAACTGGTCAGGCCTTTGTTAGGGGCTGTGGAAGACAAAAGAACAGACACATTTATTACTCAGTTGATGTTTTCATTTTGTCATTTTTGCCAAAAGTTAAACTAACTGTTGCTGTTAAATTGTTATGAATATGTGTGATAATTGCAGTGTATATTAACACTAGTGTTAAATAGACATGGTCATGTTTTGGCCACCATAATTCTCTGAGGCAAAATGGACACAAAGGCACAGAAAGTACGCTCCTCTCACACTGTGCCAGATATGTATAAGCAGCTTAGCAAAGTGCTACAAGTGATTTTGGATGCAAGGAGCTGGCAGTGATACAGACAGACTCATTTCCAGAGCACTGATGGAAAGTTTGAGCACCGGTGCCATGTATAAATTCTGAATGGAAGAATGACGTTGTGAAATTTGCAAGCTAATTTGCCTTTTTCCTTATGTATATCATGTTTTTTATACAGTGTTGTTATTATATGTGATCTATTTACATGTATTATCACTATAGTGTATTATCACTATAGTGATCATACATGTAAATAAATCACATATAATAACAACACTGCATAAAAAACATGAGCACTTTTATGGAACAACACATTTAAAAATACTGGCATACTATGTCAAATTATCCAACAATACAGACGTGCAGAAAAGCATGACTACCATCAAAGCATTGAACAGACTAGACTGTCTGTTAGAACAGCTTCGCACTCACATAGCGTTTCAGATCTCAGTGAGCTGCTTAGGAATGTGCTGTGGCCTTTGATGGAGGAAGAAAGAGCCGCCAGTCTCAGGCTTCTGGAAGTAGCGTCCAACTTTTCCTCCTGTAAAATACGAGGACATTGGTTGGTGTACTGCAGCTCACACAACAGTATAAGCCACTGGATGTGTGTAAGAGTGAGAGAAAATGTAAATTTATCTAAATATATATATAATTTAATAATGTGCTTGCAGGTGTTGATTTGACTGTATTGCAGGCTGTTTTTTGTGCCACTATTATTTCTGTCCAAAACACTTAGATCAGTTGGGGCCAACACTTTGCTGACTTGTGTTGGGGAGCTGAACTCATGATGTGATGACGCAAAGATTCAACAAATTGTATGAACCCAAGCAAACAAAACAAAGATCCATCCAGCAGATTTTTTGTCCTGACTTCAAGTGACAGAGCAACTAAGTACACAGCAATGTCCCTATGATGGGGGATCAGACTCCCAAAAACAACTCTACATACAATACAATGTGAAAACTAAAGGCTGAAGTGTCGCATATATCCTCATAGTCACTGTCAATGCCACATTGACTTTGCAAATACTGTCTTAGCCTGTGTTTAATAACATCAAACTGACATAACTCTGACAGTACAACACTGGAACTGACCAAAGAAATAATCTTTGTCAGGATAAGGCTCGCTACATTGTGATGTAGAAGCTGTTTGTTGAAGCTATTGACTGATGAAAATGGAAGTCTTATAAAGACCTTCTATCCATCCATCCTGTTTCCTTAAACAAACCCCAAGTGGGTACCAGCTATTACGCTAATGCGGTCGCCACTTATCACTCAACACAGAAGTCATTTGGCAAACCAACAGAGTAATCTAGTAGATTAAAGCTATTTAAAAAGTCACTGTATAGCTGTTTAGTGGAGGTTGTAAACTGCTGATGGCAATCATCTGTCAACACTGATGTTTTGATGGCTCCCTTGACTAATTTACAGGAGAAAAGACAGCGACATGTAAAATTTAAGCTTTGTCTGAGTGCCATTGCTCAAACTTGTCTCACTCTGTCCATCTAGGATACATTACCACCAAGTGAAATTATTCATTTATTCATACAATTTGCAAATTAGGTATGGTGCACACATTGGCATCCGTGTGGGTGAGCTAGACTCATAAATGGCTCTCAAAGTCAGAATATCCTTATCCAAACAGCTGCTGTTTGAACAAAGCAGTGCAATTAGTGACTGAAATAGAAAAAGTGTGGGTTGTTGTTTAGAAGTACGGCTCTTGTAAGGCATTATGAAGCTCATTTTTCTAGTGTAGACAAATGAAACTATATATACGTGTGTGTGTCCGTCATACTCTGTACTCTTGGATTCTGCGCTTAGACTCGTCCAGCTGGTGCTGCAGGTCCCAGACGATCTCTTTGTATTTTGTGTAGCGCTGTTCTACCCTCTCCCTCTGCTGCTGTGATTCCTGAATGCACAGAATGAAAGCTGTGTTATTAAGACTTACCCACAAGATATAACCTTCTTTAACCAGGTGGAAAGTATAAAAGCATGAGCATTTAAACAATCTTAATAGAAAATGTGAGATTTCTGTAGACTGAAATGAACGCACAACACAGTTTAACTGGATAAATATATTAAATTATGGCTGAAATAATTAAAAACTGACCTATCTCTGTGGTGTTACGCATAAACATTTACAGCATTCAAGGTTGTTATTTTGAGTAACAACCTTGTCTCAATCATTTTGTATCTACACAGTCCCAAAAAGGTAATGTCGCCATAAAGTGAACTCACCTCCAAATCTTTGAAGTTCTCCATCAGACACTGTTTCTCTGGAATTGCTTCCAAGTGGTCCAGGGCTTCTCTGGTTTTCTAAAAACCAAGTAGGAGGAGACTCATAAAGTAGTTTAAGTCATTAAAGTGCCTGAGATTAACCATAACCAGGGTGGGTACGTTGTTTTATTTCTACAATTGTGAGAAGTTAAGAAATCAGGGAGATGGTAAAGTCGCTGTGCCTCAGCACTGAGGAGAAACCAACTAAGGTGGTTTAACCCTTGATTACGATGACCTGTAGGCACGCATTAAGCATCTGCTGCAGGCCGAATCACCAGGGCTATTGCAGGATTTTGTCTCTTAGGTGGCCTAGTGGCCGCCAGGGAGGAAGCTGATGCAGCAGGGAGGGCTGGGCAGCCCTGCATCCCATTGCTAGAGCAACCCTAATAGTCTAAACATTTTGGAGAATGCATGGAAGTATTGGGGCTACATCCCAGTTCCATCAACTGTCTCCCTTAGGAGACTTTTGCTTGTTCATCAGCATTTCTCACTCACAACCAAGAAAAAGATCAAAGAATGAGAAGCGAGAAGAAATCATCAGTGAAACAGTGAAATGAGACTTTGTTCTCCATCAAAGCTCATCTGAACTGATGATCACTGATGAAGGCTGCACAGCTGGATCGAACGTCCTTGGGCTCTAACCGCTCTGTAGTGTCGACAGATGCCTTTGTATTTGCACAGATAATGGGATGTACTGCCCAAACAACAAGGGTCCACAGCTGATACTGTAAGTAGCACTATTATCTATTATTTATGTCTATGTCCCACATGACAAGCATACAGTTAATGTGTTTGGTGGGAAAACACTGAACATCTGAGCACTTTCAGTGCAACAACAGATGTAGGGTATTTAACAATTTATTGACAGAGTGCAAACTCATTAGAATATAACGAGACTATGGAATAATGGGTAAAAGTGCATCATGGTGTTAAGTAAAGTTGCAAACACGATTTAGATTTTGGATTTCATTGTGTCTGTTCTGAAGTCAGTTGCCATCACCATCACAGCTGCCTCTCCACTTATGTTGTAGTGAAGTTTAAACAGTTGCTATAAGGCTCGGGTCATTCCATGTGAAATCATCCAGGGCTGCCAGATGACCCCCTCATATATTGTTCAAAAGATTCAATCATGTACATCTATCAATATTATGGAGAAGATCCAGAGTTTGAGGTCTGTACATGTAACTACTTTAGCCACACTCTATTCTATTCATCACTCCACTGTGGGTTTCAGTAACCTTCCTGTTCCCATTCAGATGGAGCATTTAAGCATCAAAACAGCTGTTACAAGGCATCATACTGATTGCTACACTGAATGGCACGCTGACATACAAGCAAGACTCTCGCATGATTCCCATCACCCATCCTGAGTGGAAGTTGGGTCGATGCGTCCTGCCATTGTGCAGTCACAGTAAGCAGAAATTATGTTGAGTTGATGGTGGTGTGAGGTATTTACTTTTCTTTCAAACGACAGCTAATTAATTGTTGAAGCAGACAAGCATACAGCATAATTGTGACGGATGTGCAGCGAGCCTTAGACAGCTTCAGTTATTTAATTTTGCCAAGGACAGTAAAAAAGTGCCTGGGTCAATATAACCTTTCAGCAGGTGCTAACTAATTTCTGGCTGACGTCTAATGGCCGACTAAGGATGTTCATTGTTGACGTTAACAGTTTGGATGGTGAGGTCAATATCTTATTGTCAGTGCAGCTCATGCTCAACCCCATCAACAAGACTTATGATGATTAACAGAGCTCTGAACCTTGACTAACGCAATCATTTTTAACCTGGTGTTAGCCTCTGTGGGTTGCTGAACAAACAGCCTTAGGTGAAGCTCCTTACATAGCTAAATCAATTCACACTGAAAATTAACATGACTTATTATGTAACAGGTCACACTCAAACTTATTACTTGTATAAAGCTAAAATTTTCTTATGAAAAAAGTGAAACCATACCATCTCTAGATCCAACACACGGTCCTAGAAAGACAAAAACAGCAACATTACTTTATAAGCACATTTTAAGATACTGAAGTAATGGTGGATGAGAATAGAGAATTTCAGTATACACTGTAAGCCTGTGTGTGGGGAAAAAACTGACAGAAGAGAGAAATAGAGTGTTCCAACAAATGGGTAACAAGGGAAGGAAATGCAGGGGCTAGGGAGAGTCTATAGCACACTACAGGCTTCTTATCACACACACTGACACATTCACACAAAGACGAACCATGCTCACCGCTCATCCAGCTCCTGACTGATGTTCCCTCTCTAACGATGCATAAATGATGCTATGCCTCTTATCTGCCACTCAAACACACACCTGCTTTTCCCTCCAACCAGCTGCCTCTCCCCCCTCTGCCTGTAATATGTTGATAGTTTCTAACAAGGGTTCTTTTTTTCATCCTCTGCCTACCACAAACTTTTTTTTAACTTGTCCTTCAATGTATACTCTCTCTCTCTCCATCTTCACCTTCAGAATTAAAAGCTTGGTTGTGACTGAGAGGACATACAGGCTCTGACACGTGTTATTTAGCAGCCACAAATGGAACACCAGTTTCTTTAGACACACTATTGTCTCTGTGAGTGTACATATGTATTTTGTCGTTTAGGGCCAGTGAGACACCGAGAAACAGTCCACTAAAGACTAGGTGAGTTGGTGGCCTGCCAAGAGTACCTGCTGCAGTTTTGAAAGACAGCGACAAGGTCTCTAGTGGCTAGTAATTAGCTCATTGTCCAAACAATGCTGCAAGGAGTCTGTCAAGCCCACAGCTGTGTAATAATGTACCATATTAATGGCTTTTGCCTAGCATAACTTAAACAATCCAACTGATTTACACCAACTTGACGATGCAGTATACACCAAATTGTACTGTTGCTGACATTATTGGCTGTTTTTACTTTATTGTCTTTTTCCTACAATAGATGAACTGTAACCACTAACATGGAACACAACAGTGCTCCAGTGCCACAGGAGATTGCTCAGTGCTAGTTGGAGCTAGCAGCTAGCTGCTACACAATGCCATCGTACAGACACCACACAGCAGGAGGACCGTGAACTAGGGCTGGGCGATATAGCCTTTTACTAATATCCCGATATTTATGCCATGCCAGGCCATGTCACGATAAACGATATATATCTCAATATTTTGTTTAGCCTTGAATTATTTTGATGCATATAACCATGCCTAAAACGCACAACAGCACGTGATGTAGCATACATAACTAGGTGCGCGTGGTTTATCTCTCTGTAAGGGGAGATGAGAGAGTGAGGAAAAACCTGTAGTTCGATGCCTGCAACTAACAGCAGCTGCCAGACTAATGACAATATAGTTATTTTCTACATCCCACAGGGGGCGAGCTGCGACTGTACTGAAGGCTAAGCAAGCTGACACTCACAGCACAACCCAGTTTGGCAGCTGTTTTCAGTGTCTCTTTGTAATCTTACGTGTCATGTTCCTACCAATCGGACGTTTTCAGGTTTTTAATAACAGACGAACAGATAAATGACACTGACCTGAAGGTTCCTTATTTCTTCCTCCTTCCTGCGACCTCTCTCCAGCAGGTCTGAAATGAGAAGACTGTGTGAGAACAGACAGCTTCACTGTTAGATCTAAAAGTAAAGCTCACACATGCTCCTTCTTAAGAGCTGAAGACAGTTCATGATAAAGAAAATTGCGAAACACTTTCTTTCTCTACTTTCACAATAACTGAAAATATGAGATGTGAGAACAGGCACAAACCACCTCCAAGATATCCCTAAATCATCAGTTTGCTCCTTTGATTTTGTTTGTACATCATACTGCATGGTATGTTCCTAGTTTAACATTCAATTACAGTGTCCTGACACTACTGTGCAAGCCTACATATATCTGATGACACACCATTTCTTCCCATAGAGCAACCTTCTATGAACCTTTCTGTTAAAATATACTCTGAAGTCAGCAGAAGAAAGATTGTAACAGGAGCCCACTGTTAGTGCCAAAGTTATCTTTGCTGACTCACACACAGGCCCATCTCACCTAAAAGCTGTGGTGGGTTCAGAAATACTTGAACCACTGTTATCTACACATACAGTGCAGACTTGTTTTTCAGGGGGAAAAAGACCAGTGGGGAGCACAACAGATGAAAGGTCTCAAGGAAACTACACACAGCGCGATATGACACAAATAAATTCACAAACACAGATACTGATATCTCACAATAGCTCTGCAGAGGGCTGACGATAATGGCTAATCTGCTGAAAAGTAGGAAGCAAGAATGCGTTTTTTAGTTAAATAATATAATTAGTATTTGCCACACTGCATGGCTGTTGCACATACACCGTCATTACTGCTTTGTAAATCTTCTGCAAATGCTTTACTGAGAAGACATGTCTAAAATAGAGCTGATAAAATCCCTGCCTTCTGTTCAAATAACCAGATGTTGCTGTTGTGACGCATATTAGTCTCAGGTCTAATCACTGCAGAGACAATATCGGTGCTTTTGCCTGCAGTAGAGACAGACAAGACCACTTCTGTAGAACTGATTGAATCCAACGACAGAGTGAACTGATTCCAAAGGGGATCTGGGGACAACCGCTTATCTGAATTGCGTAATGCTACCACTACAGCCAAAACAATAGAGTGCATAGTAAGTACAGATATAGCTGCCTTTATCTCTAAAGGTTTCCCATACTCTGATCTCCCCCTCAGTCTATGGTCTCACTGTGTCTTTTACCTCACTTTCTTACTGTTAATGGAACACAAATTAGGTCTCTTTCCTGCACTGTTCAGGTAAGGCATTAACAACAAATTGCACTCTTTCTGCCAGTTACAGCTCATTAGTAGAAATTCTGTCAAAAATGGGACTAGGACAAGAAAAACAAGACCATTTCCACAGAAAACTCAAAGTTCACAGCCATTAAGATGCTTTCTCAAACATTTGCAATTGTATACGGGCGGACCCATGTGAACTGTCTAAAAACAACAATGCATCAGATACACAGCCTACCATTTTCAAAAGCATCTATTACAACATCACGCAGAAAAATGCTGTAAAGAAACACTTCACTGAATTAGTTATTGCTCCTAATAATTGTGTGATTATATGCAAATGAGAAAGGAAGAAAACAGGACATCAGAGCCTGGCTGAGCTAGATCAATCAAAAGGAACCATTTAAGACGCTGTATACTTTCATTAAGAGCTGGCTATGCTAAATATTCACGCCTTTTCACCATCATTAGTTCAGGGGACACGAACAACCAAAGAGTTTCTTGTCAAATTCTCCCTGATAAAGACCCCTGACTTTGATTGGCCTCACGTGATGCTGTGCTGTGACTAAGTTTTATTAAGGATGGGTATGTGAGTCAGTGACATCTTCAGTGGGAGTGAAATCAACATGAAGGCATATTTCTAATTAAATACCACCTTTCTTTTCAGTGTTCACAGACTGAAGCAGCTTCTCCTGTTGTTCCAATCGCTGCAGGAGGGCCGCGTGCTCCGAGTCCCGGCTCTGCCTGAGGGCCTTCAACTGATCCCTGTTCTGTTGATGTTGCTTCCTGAGGCGCTGCTCTCTGGTGTCTCGCTCCCGTACCTCCTCACAGAGCCAGCGTAGCTTGGTCTGCACA
Organism: Parambassis ranga; assembly: GCF_900634625.1. NCBI lineage: Eukaryota > Metazoa > Chordata > Actinopteri > Ambassidae > Parambassis > Parambassis ranga. The sequence continues at coordinate 9,316,332 of NC_041043.1, forward strand.
GTTTAATAAAAACACACATGCATTAGAGTTAAAGGTTGGGAACTCTGGGAAATCAGAGCATTGACACTACCCAATGAATATTGCTTTGATAATACACTTGTTTTTTTCTATGTAACTTAACAACTGCCATTTCTACCTTTGATATATTTTCCTTTAAAAGCAAAAGCATCTTAATTCTTCTATTTTGAAGCTTTTTTCTCCCTTTTGTTTCCCCTATTATCCCAGAATACATTTTTTAGTGAGTATTTACACAGCATTTTCAACTAAGCCTGTAAATCATACCTACACTATACTCACACAAAACCTCTTAATAACCAGGCTAATTATCACTCTTGTTCTGCGCTGTCTAACTCTTGTGAATGCACAGTACTTGGACAACATTTCTGACAGGAGGTATACATTATGGTGATAAACACTCTGCTTAGTGCAAATACATTTTACCGTAACACAGGTTCATGCATCACTTCCCTCAGCCATAATTACACGTTTCTTTTGCAAGTTTACAGTGTTAAATGGGAACTGATTTGTCATGGGTAGAAGCCAGGTGGCTGCTATTATTGGGAAAAAAGAGGAACACGAGGCCATGAAGGCAACGCTGTAAATAAAAACTGCGCACTCTTCATTTCATCAATTGTAAGTACAATTGTAAGGAACATTGTGGTAACAATGAAGCTGACTTGTAGAAATAGCAGTGATATAATGTACTATGGAAGAACTGAAGTTCTAAGGGTAGTTTAATTTACAACTGCCCTTGCTCCTTTGATTATTATGGAAACACATTCCGTTTCACATCCCTGAACTTCAGTTTCATTACGACCACTGCTGACTCTCAACACACATCTGTGCTTAGCAGTAGAAAAGTGGTTCTCAACAATCAGTCATGTTTTCCTGAGAGGTTATACCAGGGTAAACATTTGTTTAAAGCAAGCAAAACTACATGTGGCTGGTTAGTTTTCAGTTCGGAATACTACTATTCCGCAATTATCTTGTACATAGTGTTACCTTTGGGAATGGCCATGGTAATAGTATCATTTATTCTTGTTTTCTTCATTATATATTCATATAAAGGAAGGAAGGCAGCACATTTGCAAATAATACAAATACCTTTGTCTCAGCTAGCCACCGATGGGGATCTTTCACTAAGCCTGGTCTCTGCGAGATCGCCTGTTGGTACAAAACAGAGATAAATGCAAATGTGAGCTTTCCTGTTATTATAGAATTCTGTTCTGAAAAAAAGGAGAGTAAAGACTGCACATTCTAATTTGTATACTAACATATATACTAACGTAAAATGTGTAGACAACAAAAACATGAGGACACTGCAGGGGTTACAGAGTCTAAAGAGTTAATGACAATGTGGATGGACAAAGGGCCTTCCTTCAAAACCCTTGCTTTTTTTTTAGGGAGCAGCTTCTGCCAACCTTAATTGGCCTGCATGTGTTAAACAGCCTATAAAACTACACATACACACAGTGGTCCATGCACATACACCTACGCACCAAGGCTGTGTGTGTGTGTATGTGTCATAAAAATGAGCTCAGGGAGTATGATTCCATCCTTTCCAGACAAGCTTGTCAGCATCAGCAATACAAACTGACTGTCTGCCAGCTCTTAATGACTGCTGACACACACGTACACACTCACAACACCACACTCAAGACAAAAAGACACAGAAAAACCCACATTACTAGATGGAACTCAGTTAAGTGCACACCTCCAGCAGCTGCTAAAATGGGCCAGCTACACATGTGGAACTTATTAATAATGCTTTCTATGTTTCATTATCTGTGTATTTCACATAAGTGGTGAATACCTGAAAAAAAAACAGATTCAGATACTGTACTACTTTCCTAAACATACTTCAAACACAAGTTGATTCATAGATAATCAAAACTTTCTTCAGTGGCCATTGATGTTTCACCAAATAACTAATGTTTTAACAGCAAATTCCCTCCCTGTATAAGATAACATTATATGTGTGTTTATACAGTTAGGATATAAGAAGAAAGAGGAGTGAATGTCTGCTTTTTTTTTATTTCAACTACAACAAAGCTGCCCCTTTGCTTGCTTATGTGACTGTTACTAGGCAATTGTTTTGTTATATTTCTTACTTCTACTGATGGTATTGCTTGATGTTTAAAGAACATGGATGTTAACACTGATGTTGGCTGAATGTAAACTTTACTATATATGCCATATTTTTTAAGCAAAAAATACTGTATAAGTCCAGTTGCCTCACTTCAACCTTTTGAATGAAAATAACCTGGATGACTAAGAACCTTCATCAACAACAGAGCAAAGTGGCAGGTCCTAGAACCATGCCATGTACAACATCCACTTTAATACACAATAAGGGAATTATTCAGTTAAAATCATTTCCAATTAACACATTTGGAGAGAGAGGTACTATAAGGAAAAGGCTGCTTGTGCTCTTATGATAAGGCAATGGGCAGCATTATTCCATTTAAAACAGGACCTACTGGAAAAGCCTACAATGGTTGGTCTTCTACCTACTAGGGGCTCAATAACTGTTCAAAAGTGAAATGCTATTTAATCAATAAATCTTTATCAAGAACCTTCTTGCAGTGCAGCTAACAGAGCTAAAACATAACTCCCTTCCCGGTACATAAGGTGGAAAAAAAACATAAATTAACACACAGACTCACACACTGCCATGAATAAAGCTGACAAGAAATACAGCTACTTTTTCAAGTGCACCCTTGTGGCAAGGTGTTTACGCATGATCAACAGACATGAAAAACACACAGCAAGTTTTTTTTTGGACTCTTTTCTGTCCTGCGTCTTAGCAAACAACATCGTCACTGCACAGATGTCAAGCAGCCTTTTCAGGGTGTCACTCAAAACCAGATCCAAGCAAGCTGAATCTCCCAAGTTGTTTCCTTAGCAGCTCAAAGTGAGCAACAGAGTACTGCTGTGTAGAGGTTCCCGTCTCATGGAGTGTACAACCGTACGGCAGCACATGTGACTGTGTGGGAGGATAAAAACATGCCACAATGCTCTTCACTCACACTCTTTACTTTTCCTGAGCCATCAAAGGCGGCTCTGCACGGTAGCAGACAAAAAGGAGGTGAAACTGCTGAAAAAGTGAACAAGTAGACTGGGAGTTGAAAGTGCTGTCTGTGGGGCTGAATGGGAAAAAAATGCCACTATTTTCGCAGTGGCACTGCTGTGGAATCCAAGCATCTGCCACTGCTAATTTCAAAATGTGACTGCATGGTTTATGTCTCTTTTAGAATGCAAAGTAAATCTGTATCTTTGGTAACAGCGAGTTTGTTTCACCTCCCACTGAGAAAATGAAGAAAATGTAGAGCAAAAGCTGCAGATGTAAACACTCTAAGAAAGTGGAATGGACACATAAGTATGTTCATAAAAAATTACCATAGTTGCATCTTCACTAAGCCTAGGAAGAAAATCTAATGTCAAACAGAGTTTAGCAGTTGCTATAGAGTGTCTGAATATGACTCTGTACACCCAGGGTCAAAGAGTGCACAGCAAATTAATATTAAAATTAAAGTGTACATTACTTAATATTAAAATTAAAGTGTACATTACTTAAGGTAAAATACATTAAATAAATGTGCTGTTTATAAGCTTGACATGATAGCACACATGGTGTACAAAGTTTTTCTTTACTTCCAATCTCTTCCCACTGTCTTACACATTCGTGCATTAGTGCCCCTAGAGAGTAGGAAGGAAGGAGGGCATCATGAGGTAACAGAAACCTAATATACCCTTTAACTGTTAATGATCACCCTCATTAGTCCGATCACTATTAAGTTTGACTTCTTCTCAACATGACGGATTGCAGATGAGAAAAGGTGTTGGCTCGGATGTCTGACTGCGGCACTGCCAGGCCAGACTGAGAAATCTATAAGAGCAGATAAGAACAGCCTGGGTTCATTAGCTTAAGCAGCAGAGGAAAACTAGCTTAACACATAAGGGGAGGGGTAGTGTGTGTGTGTGTGTGTGTGTGTGTGTGTACTCTGCATACTTCCAGGAGGCAACATCTATAAAACAAAAATAGTGACTGTCTATAAGCTTTGTAGAAGTTGTATGCACAAGTAGATTTGGGTGTATGTGGGTTTACAGTATTAAACATGATTAAAAGCATACCAGTATCCTATTAGAGGTAACAATCTGGCAAAACAAACATCAAACGAAATGGTTATATCTCCCTGCTCACTGTAGGATGCTGGTTCATCAAACTCTATCCATCATAAACTGACAGAAAGTTCAATTTAACAAGGTACCAGTTGAACAAATTTAGCACATAGAACTAAAGACCAAAATACTTTCCCCAGGAGTGTGTGGACCATCAGACCTAAACTATGAGTTGCATACCAGTGTTTCCATTAAAAACAAAGCAGCTTTAAACGAACAACAAAAAAAATACAGTAAAATATGAAGAAGGAAAATACCTGTAGTTTGTCTTCGCCATTCCTAGCCAGGCTACGGCAGGCTGTGTCCACTTCCTCACCCACTGAGGTAAAGACATCCTCTTGCTCTGCTTCCATTTGCGACACCTTCTGCTCCAGCTTAACAATTTCTGATTCAGAGGCATGTCTCCGCTGACCTGACCTGACCTGTGAAGGACAGCAGACGGCTAAGAGGAGCACAGCAGTTGCAGAATTACTTTATCATGTCATTTGACTTTTTAAAGAGATTTCTGTAGATGAGAGTAAATAAAAATATTTTGGCCTCTCTGAGATCGATTGTAATAGTCCTTCACAGCTTTCTTCAATAATAAACACTTAAATAAAAGACAAACAAGACTGGGTATCAGACAGCCATTGAGTTTCCTCTCAAACAGATCTAGTTATGTTTCCATTTCTGGAGAGCACTGTCAATAGTTTCAGGGTCTCTACAGTCAATCAATATGTGCGAGGACAGGAACCAAGTGATCAGTGCTGCCCAGGGACCATGGATCATTATCCTGTCCCTGGGATAATAAACAGCCCATGTTACATTAATAAGAGACCCTTTTTTCTGCATCCAGCCAATTTCAAATCAATACAGGGTTCCTGTGAAAGAACCTCATACAACGTATCAGGGGCCGTCAGAAATTGGAATTGGGTTCAATTCTTCATCAGCTGTTGTAAAATACCAGGGCAGGTATTGATAAAGACCCTTTAAAAATAATGCTGATTTAGCACTCTACTTCTTGACCCCGGCCTCTAGGGTCAAATAAGTATGTTTAACCCTAATATGTTTTTGTTGATGAAAATCACTCTAACAACATCAAATATACAATGTAACAAAACATGAACCTCTCATGGTATAATGTGGCATTGTACAGTCACCTATTATTAATCATCTCATTTGGAAAAACATGGCAGAAGTGTCCAGGCTTACTTTGTCTTCCAGTTCTTGTTTGAGTAGCTGGTATTTTCGGTGGAGAAGTGCATGTGCCTCGTCTTTTGTGCTCAGCTGTGTTGCCAGCTTATCACACTCATCCTTCATCCTGTCCAATTTGATGCGCAGCGCCCCACACAGCTCCTTGTCTGATGCTGCATCTGCCTAGTGGAGAGTGGATATGTTTAAGGCAACGACGCACAGCTAATAATTTTCAGATCATAAAGACAGGTAGTTTATCTGGTGCAAGTATATCAACTTGGAACAGGTGGCAGTTTTCAATTTCAGTGACTTTTTACTGGTAATATAAGCAAATAGATTCATATCCACAGTCATTTTACTCATATAAATCATGTAGAGCATGCAAAATCAACTAGTAGACCAGCATAATTTGTCAAATGTTAAGTCACATCTTGCTGGCACACACTGAATGACTGACAAGGCATTGTGCTCCTCCAACAGAGAACATCCTGGTCAGGAATGTGGGTAAATGCCAAGACTCTGAAATCATGGTTTCAGCCCTTAATGCCTGTCCCTCACTGTCTGAGTCCAGCTCAAGCCTCAGACACCCAGCTTTCTATCTGCAATAATACCATTATCAGAGATCCAGATATAGTAAAGTTGAATGAACAACAATGACTCAGGATTGCGAGTGACAGGAGTCACAGAAAAAAAGAGAAAAAAACAGAAAAGCTGGAAGTGAAAATTTAAAATCAGAACAGGAAAGAGGCTGAGAGAAGGATTACGACACAGAGACAGCAAAGAGAAAGATAAAGAAGAGGAGAAGTCTAGAGCGAGAGAGAGAAAGAGAGGACAAGGACACAGAAATAAGAATATTTTAAGCTTTTTCTGACAGTTGACTGTATCACAATTGCACCACAGGCTTCCAGCTATGCTATGTGAATATGGGGTGGGCTTCTTAGGGACATCTGCAGCACCCGTAGGCTAGCATTTAAAAACATTTCAACGCCCTTGTCCTTACCGCACTTGGAAATGACACCATTACAATGAGCTATGTCAGATATTAATGCCATTCAGCGCAGCTAATGGGCTAAACTCAACCATATCAGGGAGGACCATGCCCCTTAAGAAACAATGTACCCAGGAGGGCTCATCATTGGAGATATTGAAGGTAGGGAGGGGGCTGGGTGCTAGGGGAGTAAGCCAAGTGGAGTCCCATATCTCCAGCACTGCCTTGATGAGACTTCTGAGGTCTGATATCAGGGTTTTTAAATATTCACGCTTGGAGCTTTGGAATGGCCGTGAAGATCCACGGGGCACCACACACCATTAAGAGCTCAGTTATCCTCGGTTCACCCATACTCAGAGGACAAAGGCCCGGCCAATGAAGAAAATTACTCTAAATGAGAATTTTGTCTGTGTCTCGCTGGGTCGGAAATATGCCAGATGTTTAGTGGCTGTGGCATGCAGAATTTGAAGAGTGTGCCAATGATATTCTAAATGTCAATTAGAGTGTGGCACTCTGTGATCCATGCCTAGGTGTGAGGGAAAATAAATCACAATGGCTGGCTTTTCACCTTGAAAAGATTTGATAAATTGTGTGTGCCAATTCTGATACATACCCTAGAGACTGGCAGTATTTTTGTGTTGGACCTTTATTAATATTTAAAGAATTTGTACATGTTTAAATTTATTGCAGAACATATATATATATATATATATATATATATATATATATATACACACATTTTTTTTTATATATATATATTTTTATTTTATTTTTTTCCTGCAATAATTGGATAAAAAAAATGTATAATAATCTAGTGTCTGTACTCAAAATATGTAGCTATGGGTACATCCAGTCTGAAGGTAACAACATCTGTAGCAATTAAGTAGCAGACAATTTCTTGGCTAGAAATAGCTGCGATCCAACAAGTGGAGTGAAGCTGGCCTTAATTCTACCCTAAGAAAACCAGCATTTGGCTCCATTTACACATTTATTGTACTGACATTTTTATAAAGAAAGGGCCTACCTTGACCTCCCTCACACGTGCCTGTATTTCTTCTCGTTCTTTATGGCATAGTTGGAGCATATCCTGCACTTCACGATCCTTTCTCATCCTGGCCTCCTCCATTGTGGCCTTCGTGTTGTCTAGTTCCTTCTGATGTACCTCCCTCTCGAGCTGCAGGTGCTGGCTGAGGGCAGCCCGTTCTTTTTGTAGCTCTGTCAGCTTGGCCTGAAGCTCCATGTTTCCCTTCTGGAGCTCCTTCCTCGACCTCTCCTCTTCATTCAACCGCTGGGTAAGCTGGGCATGGGCGGTGGTCATCTGCTTCAGGGCTGCCTGAAGCTCATTGTGCGTGTCCTGGTCTTTCTGACCACGGCGAGCTTGAACATTAACTTGTTCTTCCAACCTTTGGATCTCTTCTTTTAGTCTTGCATACATGGTGGCCTGACGCTGGCTTTCGTCCTCCCGAACAGCTGACACTTCCCTCGCCTACAGATAGAAACACTATTAGGATCTTGTCAAAACTTGTTAAATTACTCTAAATGTTTCACATGAAAAAAGATGATTGATCGGCCAAGAAAGTTAAATCAAAATTTCAGGCATCTCTTCAGGTAAACAGTGCTTTGCTCTTGCTTGTAACCACAAAATGTGCATTTAAAAGGGGGGGTTTAAATGTCTTAGGACATCATAAGTGGTTGCTGACTACTTTCAAAAATAGCATCTTTCATCACGATAGTGATAAACTGATTTTAATATCATCTATGCTGCTGTGATTTAAATAGTTAAAAATGAATTTTAACCTGCCAATGCCCTGATGGATTAAAATGTAAGAACTGCAAAGATTACCACATGAAACTTGTTCAGTAAAAGCCTGACCCACAGTGTCAGCCCTGTGAGCTATTTTAAAAATATCGATGTGTGTTTTGTGTCTCTAGTGATTTGAAAAAAAAGAAAAAAAAAAGAAACTATTTCTGTCTGTTCGACCGCACACCTCCCGGATTTTCTGCTGCAGTGACAACTGGCGCTGGTGAGTCTCCGACAGCTCCACGTCCTTGCGGTGGAGCTCTTCTTCACGCTGGGCCAAGCGGCCTAGGATTTCAGCGAGCTCCCTGCGGGCCGCCTCAGTCTGCTGGCTCAGCGCCTTCAGCTGGGCCTGAGAGCTTTCCTTTTCCCTTGCTGCCTGAAGGGAGAAGGAGAGAGCAGGAGCAATAATGAGACGGAGGGAGAGGAAGAAGGGAATGAAGAATGACAAATGAAGAGGAGGGAGGTTCTAACAATAATGATGAGAGCAATAGAAAGAGTGACAGAGAGACTGAGGGTGGGAAACATATGCAGTACCAGCTCTTGCACTGATAGGAAAATGCTAGCACTCAGCTTTCTGATAAGGGACAATGGTCAGGTCTGTTCAAAGCAGATTGCTCCTAATACTCTGGCTTTGACTGGAATTTGCAAAGACTTTGCTGCAGCTCAGAACCTAATCATTTAATTGAGCACTTGATTCTCTCCCCTAATTCATTAAGGGGGCAGAAATGATTTTGTAATTAATTCATGTCACGTCGAGAATGCCAGGTGGGATTCTGTCTGTCTGTCTGTCTAAGGGGAGAGAGGGTGTTGACTGTGAGACTGAAGGTGACTCACTCAGTTCAAATGGAATGGAACTGGGAGGTGACCTAAAAATAGTTGGACATTAATTATTCAACTAAACATATACCACTGTAACATACCATGCAAAGGTACTTTTTTAATGTGGTCATGTTATTAATTTAATTTAAAATACTTTATTCAGGAATTTAAATCTGACATTGACACCCTCTGAAGACAAAACAGAGGAAGGATTAACACCAGAGAAAAGGTTGCACACTTTTGGTTGAATAGTAATAGTAATTAATAATTATAATAATTTTTTAAAAAGCTACAGTTTTTCATGTGTTTTAATAAGTTTTGGGTACCTTAAAGTAGCTTGTTCTGTGTATCACTGTAGGCAGTAGTTGTAACCTGGTTTTATCCCACTATCCACTAATGTATTCTGATCTCACGAGTTACAGAACTACAGACAGAGTTTGGCTGAGATAAGTTTTGTCTTGTGTTCGCTGCCTGGGGCATTGCTACTAGAGTTGAGAAATGTATTTCAGTACAGACATTATTGACTACTTCACTTGTGAAAATTACAAGTTATGCATGATTGGTCAGAGCATGCAACAAATAAAGAAATGGCACAGGCTCAAACGTAGCTACAGTAACAGTGCTGCCAGCCAGCTGGCTGCTAAGACAGCTTGTAGGAGTCGCTGAAGCTGAAGCAGCAGAAACAGCTGCAGCAGCAAGCAGAAGCAACACAAAGCACTTAAAGCCAGAATGTTTGTGATAGAGCTGCCTGGAGCCAGCCACAAGACTTAAGAGTACTATTTGTGGTGCAGATGCCCACCAGTGCCAATCAGCTGCCAATCAGTCAATAAGCTGCAGTGAGATTTTCCACAGTCTGGTAAACCTTTGCTGGATTTTGTGCAACTGAGAGCTTTCAGTTCATTCAGTTTCTGGCAGAAAGAAGGACAACAGTAACGAGACAGCAGATGACGACTATGCAGTTTTGACTGGTATTATTTGACAGTTTTGCCTGCCTGTTGACAATAGCACACATAGTAAGTTTACTGTAAAATGCACATTGTGTTTATACATTTCCATGCAAGATGCATTGCATGAATAGGTCTTACACAATGTATATGGTATGCCTAAAGGTATTGTATTTCTGTCACACTGTGAAGACTCGAAGCAGGATCCACGAACCAGATATTCCTATAATAAGATACACCTTGTTGCTTTACAGATGCAAGCAAGTGATTTAGCTGTGCATGGCTAAAGGCTGTTATGTGACTCACTGGATTAAAGATAATGAAAAATATAGCATTCTCTTATATGGGTCGACCTCCCAAAACACATGAGTCTTTGTTTACTCTCAGTGTCACTTAGGCCCTGTTCACACTGGAGAAAGTCATTCCAGCTAGAGTAGGATTGAGCCCAGACAGCCTTTAGGCTGGATGCGTTCAGACCTATTTTCAAATCTGGCTAGCACACAGTTGTGTCCGCACTCAATCCGGCTTCATCTAGCGTGTTTGCTGTTCTCCAAACCACTAGGTGGCGCCTCGTAATATGGCTAATAATGTGGCAAGCCGGATTCGCTAGCCACATTTGCGTTCACACCTGAGCCACATTTGAGCCAATCCTGCTAGATCCACCTCTCGAGGGTGGATCTAGCCGGCTTGAAATCAAACTGGATTCAGCCGGATTGGAGGTGTTCACACTTGGAAAAAAACACATCTGGATTGATCTGGATGCGGCCAAATCCTGCTTAAGCCACATTTTTTTCCCAGTGTGAAAGGGGCCTTAGTATCTTTCATTAGACCTGCCTAACTTAAAAAAATGGGGACACATACAATGCCCTGAGTTAAGTAACTAGAGTTCATGTGTAAAATTGGCACCAATTTTTAATGGTGTGATGATTTTGCTCTTTTCAAATGTTTGAAAATCCTTGCACCAGCAAAAATGTAGAAATAAAACAGAAAAGGCAGATGAGTCCACTAGAATCAATGACATGGTAAAAAAACGGTTGAAAGCCAATATTATAAGGATCAGTAGGCACTTGGCTGTGCTACAGTAGGGTGCATTCATTACACACAAAAAAATGCTGTAATGAATGCATCTGCTTCAACAGACCTGCACAGACTTGTCAGTGTGAAATTGAACCTGGGCCCTCTCCTCCTCCAGCTCCTTCTGCAGTCTCTTGCACTTTGACCTCCACTGGTGCACGGCCTCTTGGGCCCTGGTCTTCAATTCATCTCTGCTCCTCATGCTCTCCTGGAGTAATGCCTCGGTTTCTCTCCTCTCTGTCTGCCCTCGGCTCTAAAAAGATGATTGAATGTATGAATAAAAAAGTGTATATTCATTCATTATATGAAACCATGTGGTTTCCTTCTCATTCTGAAGGATCTCTTTAAGGCAGCGCTAGTTTTTTTTTTTAATTTTCAGCCGTATAATTTGATATAAGTCACCTGTATGTCGTTCAGCTTTTCCAGCATTCGCAGCTGCTGTTGTTCCCGCTCTGCCAGATCTGATGATAATTCCTTGTATATGAAGAAAAGAAAGGTCAAGACATGTGTGTTTGACCGAGTACTATTGCTAGAGGTAGAAAAAAGACAAAAGGGCAGCAGTGTAGAGACAGAAACGCAGAATAAAAATTACATAGACACGGTAGGGAGGCAAAGAAAACCGGATTTACCACCTTGTGTTGGTACGCCTCGGCACACCAGTCTAGGTGCAGTTTACACCCATGTCATGTACAGACTTTGACAGGTGTTTTGGGGTGGAAAGGAAGAAATAAATGATGAAAAGCATGCAGTCTTCAATTCTAGACTATTTTTACGGAGGAGTGCTGAGCACTAATATAGAGCTTTGTGTCATGGTGCAATGACAATCGCTTGAAGGACAGTGACAGCTGACTAATAGAAGAAGAAAAGGCCTCCTCTCCTGGCTGGTATAGAATAAGACATTTGAATAAAATGTCATAATTAAAATAGTAGTTATTAGTTAAAACTGACCTCTGGTGAACTAATCTCATCACTTCATTCTTCAGTACATGTTTGCTATAAACTGAAAATTCCATCAAGACATTCCACAGATATCACATTCAAGAGATAGGAACAGACAATCCGTAAACACAGGCTCAAAAGATTGTAGGAAAATGATAAACTGTAATAGGTGAATATAGCGAGCAGAAAAGGGGACAAAAGGCAAGGACAGAAAGGTCAATAAAGACCGAGGCTGTTTAAAATTGGATTACCTACAAAGCTGGTTTGAAAAATAGTCTGAAAGGAGAAGTGCTCTGGATTAACTTCATAGCCACAAGAAAATCACAATCACTTTGAAGTACTGAGTTTGATTGAAGTCTATAAGTAAATGTATGTTAAGTTATTCTGCTGATGTTTAGGTATTTATACTAAATCAGTTAGGAGTAATTAGTCATACAGTGATTAGTCACACACCTATTACACTGTATATAAATCCAGTCACTGAAAAATCGAATCTTCTGCTCTATTCCCCTCATTACACTTGATTTTTGCTCATTTGCGCCGAAAATGAAACATTTCCTATGTCTATTTTGATCTGAGCATAAAAACAATAGGAGATGCCCCAGGTGATACATGCAAACACCCACTTCATCTCCTAACACCTACTCTGCAACGTGAAATTTTTCTTTCACATTTGTAGTGAAAGAAACATCAGAGATTAGAAGAATGTGCCCGAGCTCAAAGTGCAGCTTTTCCCACTACATATTATTGATACCAAGAAACAGAGCCTTGAATACTTTTGCTTAGCAAGGGATGCATTTTCCCTAAATTTTTTTTTTTGCCTTGTTACAGTGATGGAACTGACACATTGCACCAGTCTGAGAGGGATAAATGACTGCTGGTTGACTTAAGATCTGCTATTCCAACTGTCACTTCATCTGACGATTTTAAGAGGATCAAGTGGCATGGAGTTGGTGGAGGGTGCAACCATGGATGAGAGGCACCCGACAAACTGAAACAACCCTGTTCAGGGTGAAGACGCCAGCAATGGGTAAAGTCCAAAGCATGGTTGTTTTGTGTTCATTTGCACTCTAGCTGTGAGATATTCAATATTTTCCATTTATTCTTCAGTGCAGTGCAAAGACTATGAGACAGCTTCCAACTCCTATAAAACACTCAGTGTGAAATCTGAAATCTAATGGTTTTATAATTTCTGATACACACCTTCACCTGTAAGCTCAGTTGAAGCCTCTCCTTCTCCTTACAGTCCAGAGCCCTTTTCAGTTCTTCAACCTCACCGAGGACGGAGACCTTGCACAACTGAACACGTAGCTCTGCCACTTCTTTCTCCAGGTCTGAACGATCTAGGTACAACCACATGTGTGCAAATAAACACCACCGAATTGTTGCCACGCACAAAAAATATCACACATAGTGAATAAAAACAAAAACAATTTATAAACCAGACAAGCCATGGCAAGTAAAAATAAATTTCCCACCCCTATTTTTGGAGCGCATATGAACGGTTCATTGTCAATCACTTCAATTGGTCACTTGGGCCAGACCAAGATTGAACAGAATATAAACAAAGGAATGAAAGATGTGAATGATTCTCTATCCTTAAACATGCTGATGCACTTAATCTGTTGATTTAGTACTGCCATCATGAAGTAATCTTTAAACAAATTTACATTAAATTCTGATTTAAACAAATTACCCGAAGCAGTTGACAGTTTATATAGCCGAACCTGAGACAGTCTTATATGAGACACTCTGTCATTTTCAAGCCCTCACCACCAGTGAAAGCACCTTGATACCCAGAAATCAATACCATTACAAAAAACTGAGAGGCAGAGAAAGGTTAGATTTTCAATATTTTTCTCTAATACAAACTCAATTTTCTCTCCTTTTATGGCCACATCTTTGACATTCTTTTTTTTTCTTCTTATTTTGTTCTACAGTCCAAATCAATTGTCTGACCTCTCACCAACACTGCAGTTGTCCTTTTTACTATCTTTACTCTTGTTGGCCCTGAATCAAGCCTCTCATTTTTCAGTCATTTTCATCGAGCTTTTTAAGGAATCCAGCAGCAGGTAAAAACATTTGCAATGTCTTGAGATGTCTTTTAACAAGGGATTGATACATAACAACATCTCATAAAACCAACTATTACTACATTTACAGCATTTACAAACTGCATCTTAATCCACCACCTCTTTCCACTTCCTTAACCCCCTGGACAATACCTGGCCCTTGCAGTCCACCTCTTCTCCCCTCTCTGTCAGTGTGGTTGCCATGTGGCTGAGCACTGGGCTGAGAAGTCTCCAGCAGTCGTGCCCTCTGAAGCTCCGTGTTCTCTGTCCTTGTCCTCTGCAGCTCACCGCGCATGTCCTCCACCTGGGGATCATCAGCCATGTACACAGACAGAAAACAGAAAAAAAAGACAGCTTGACTGTCTGACTGGTCAATACAAACAAAGACGTTTTTCTTTATTTAAAAGTCACTTCAGAAGCTGCTGGTTTGTCTCCATACACACACCAGTATTTTGAATTCACGTAGAGAACACACAAGCAAACCTGTTGAAGGAGAGACTCCCTGCAATCATCCGACTGTTTGAGTAATTTTCTGGCTCTCGCCAGCTCCTGCTCCAGCTGAGGAAAGTGAAAACAATAACAATGTTAGAACAATGCATAATTAAAGCCATTCGATGAGCAAGAAGTTTAATCTGATGAAACTTCAGTAACTATTTTGTTTGAAAGTTCAAAATGAGTACTTCAAATAGCATTCTATTAGGTATGAAGCAATTAGAACCTACAAGATTTTTTTAAATGTATGTAATTTGTGTCAAAAAAAGCTTTATTTAATTCACAGCAGTAGAGAAGGTTGAAGCAAGGCGTCTGGACTTGTAGAGTTTTCTAGAAGACGTTTCGCTGCTCATCCAAGCAGCTTCATCAGTTCTAACTGTTTGGTGGGGAAACATGGTTTATATGTGGTTACAGACCTCAGTGGGTGGGTCTGGGTAAAACTTTAAAAAACTTACAAACAATAGCACTAAATGTTTCCATACTTACCTGTGATGTTCTGGCTGACTGGGCCAGGTGTGTCTAACGACTGGCTAACGACTATGAAACTGCCGGAGGGGGACTGGTTGACAGCCCTTTGTTCTTACTGTGAGTATGTGTAAACTTCCTGGGAATGGATGGAATCACTGCATTGTATGTGGTAGAAAGATGATGTCTGAGGCCACCACCTCTGTTAAGGGAAGGTTTTTCCAGCTTAACATAGATGGCTTCCTTGACTCCTCTTTCATACCACCTTTCCTCCCTGTCTAAAATGTGAACGTTGTTGTCCTCAAAGGAGTGTCCTTTGTCTTTGAGGTGGAGGTGAACAGCTGAGTCTTGTCCTGAAGAGGTGGCTCTCCTGTGCTGAGCCATTCTTCTGTGGAGTGGTTGTTTAGTTTCTCCAATGTACAGATCAGAGCATTCCTCACTGCACTGGACTGCATATATCACATTGCTGTGTTTCTCCCTGGGAATCTTATCCTTCGGGTGAACCAGTCTCTGTCTCAGTGTTGTCATAGGTTTGAAATGGACCGGGATGTCATGGTTGTTGAAGATCCTGCGGAGTTTCTCTGATACTCCTGACACATATGGAATGGAGATGTTCTTTCTCCGCCTGGTGTTGTCCTTCTTCTTGTTGTTGGGGGGTCTTGTTTTTGTGGCTTTGATGAGTGCCCACTTCGGGTAGCCACATGTTTGCAGGGCCTTCCTGTCAGCAGCACAAACTCAGTCACATACAACGTGGCTAAGCACTTGGCTGAACTCCTGACACCACTGGTAGGTGACACACCACATCACATCCAAAACTCGCAGGACTTTGTGAACAAGGTGGAGAAGATCCAAATGGACCCAGATGACACCATGGTCTCATTTGATGTCACCTCCTTGTTCACCTGCATCCCTACATCAGAAGCCACAGAGATGGTAAGGACTTGCCTCACACAAGACAGCACACTCAAGGAGAGAACCAACCTAACGCCAGACCACATCTGTGACCTGCTGGACATCAGGAAGGCCCTGCAAACATGTGGCTACCCGAAGTGGGCACTCATCAAAGCCACAAAAACAAGACCCCCCAACAACAAGAAGAAGGACAACACCAGGCGGAGAAAGAACATCTCCATTCCATATGTGTCAGGAGTATCAGAGAAACTCCGCAGGATCTTCAACAACCATGACATCCCGGTCCATTTCAAACCTATGACAACACTGAGACAGAGACTGGTTCACCCGAAGGATAAGATTCCCAGGGAGAAACACAGCAATGTGATATATGCAGTCCAGTGCAGTGAGGAATGCTCTGATCTGTACATTGGAGAAACTAAACAACCACTCCACAGAAGAATGGCTCAGCACAGGAGAGCCACCTCTTCAGGACAAGACTCAGCTGTTCACCTCCACCTCAAAGACAAAGGACACTCCTTTGAGGACAACAACGTTCACATTTTAGACAGGGAGGAAAGGTGGTATGAAAGAGGAGTCAAGGAAGCCATCTATGTTAAGCTGGAAAAACCTTCCCTTAACAGAGGTGGTGGCCTCAGACATCATCTTTCTACCACATACAATGCAGTGATTCCATCCATTCCCAGGAAGTTTACACATACTCACAGTAAGAACAAAGGGCTGTCAACCAGTCCCCCTCCGGCAGTTTCATAGTCGTTAGCCAGTCGTTAGACACACCTGGCCCAGTCAGCCAGAACATCACAGGTAAGTATGGAAACATTTAGTGCTATTGTTTGTAAGTTTTTTAAAGTTTTACCCAGACCCACCCACTGAGGTCTGTAACCACATATAAACCATGTTTCCCCACCAAACAGTTAGAACTGATGAAGCTGCTTGGATGAGCAGCGAAACGTCTTCTAGAAAACTCTACAAGTCCAGACGCCTTGCTTCAACCTTCTCTACGTATGATGACCTGGATGACTGAGAATCTTCATCAACAATTCACAGCAGGTTTTATATACTGCCTTGTTAGAATTCTTAGTAAAATAATTTGAAAAAATGAAGCCAATATTTTTATGGCACATTTACGAAGTTTAGTTCCTTACAGTTTATCGCCAAAAGTTTAAACTGCGATTCCAATACAAAAGACTCAATTTATTTACCTCAGATTTCGCCCTGTCTGCATTCAGTAGTCTGGCTGTAGTGGCCTCCTCCCTCTCGTGAGTTTGAACTCGCCACCTCCCTGAAGCCTATCGAACACACAAACAAAAATTACAGCCACTCCATAGCATGCATTATCATAAGACTATTGTAAGAATGCAGCATAAAAGGTGTCGCTGCATCATGGCAACCCCCAACCCACCCCCCCCCCTTATCTAATTTTCTTGGAGCAAGATACTGGCATCATGGTGGATTTGTGCAAGAGCTTAGATCCCACTCAATCCCACTCACTCTGAACAGGCTGTGGTGATGAATTACCGGCTGCTAGCAATAACATCTACCCAAGTGACTCATCATCTATTTGATTCACATCACAGCAGGCCCATTGGGAGAGGTGGGGGGGGGGATAAATGTGCCCCTTGCTCCCTGTTCTTTCCTGCTCTTTAGTAGTAAAGGAGATTATTTTCCTCTTCATTTCCTCATGCTTGTTTATTTACCCCTAATTTTTGGGCAAATGCATTATTTCCCAACACCCTGGGCCATGCTAGTGCCCCATTTGGGCACTACGGAGGAGAGGGATGCAAATGAATTGGCATCTACTATCGTTACACTACATCATGTTGAAAACTCACAAAGATTATTAATCTGGATACAGCTACACAGTGCCCCTCTGTGGTTGACTAATATAATGCAGCAAGTCTAACACATTAGAACCTGTCTCAATATACAGAAATTACAGAGAAATACATGGTTTGGTTATTTAAAACACTAACATTATGCTGATGATGTATAACAATGAAGGAGTTGGGTGGTTAAAAGCAAAGGAGCAGCAATAATCCAAAATACTCTAACTATAAGTCTACATCTGTAAAGTGCACTTAATGACAGAGCACTCTACTGCTACTAATGCTTTTAGAGAAATTGTGTCTAAAAAAATAAAAGAGTCTGAACTAAAATGAAACATAGCAAAGTCGCAATTGCTTGCTTAGCAACCATCTGTACTGTAGCCAAGTAATTGCCAATGTGTGCTGTACAGTCTCAGAGCAAAAAGGTGAAACAGTGGAAACACAGCACTGACAAACAGAACAGGTCAGCAGGAGCTTAAAGAAAACAATGCTATCATAGAAGACACTGTGACTCAGGAAGTCAGGAGAAACTGCATGTGCTGTGACTGTTTACACAAGTACATGATGGACAGCATTGCATTAATGCAACACTGTATCTCATCATCTAGAAGATCAAATCAGTTATAAATACCAGGTGGCAGGTTTCTGGGTGGTGGCTACACAGAATGCATGTAAAGTAAAGACAAGCAGTCTGTGTTACATCATACATATGAGAGAAAATACATGCATTTACTTGTCGTTATGGCCACTTCATACACAGTAGATGAAAGCCCAAATGTAGCAAAACTATTTATGTGGCTAAATATCTAAAACATGTTTCTTTTAAAACTAAAAACTTCCATTATGAACTTCCATACAACAATGAACAACAATAAACAATGAAACAACAATGAAAATAAATACTCAACAGAGACTACAAAAGCACTGCTTGATTTAGTGGGGATTCTGTGCAGCTGCTACCTTGGCCAGGCCTTTTTATTTTTTTCAAATTGAGCAATAGACCTCGGAGATGACTGCACAATAACAGTAAGGGATTTCTTCTTGAGCATCAAATTAATGCAACTTTTGCCTAAAAGAAGATTTGAAAAACTGGCAACATACTATCCATTTATATAATTAAACTGCCATCTGTATGAGGTGCACTCTTTTTCCATGTGTGCATTTTTTAAGTAATTCTGCCTATCATAAGGCTTGGTCGATATGTTGCCGCTGATAAAGTTTTATATGTGTTCAATCTTTCCTCATTTACATCTCTCTGCAAAATGTATGTGCCTGTCTCTGAACTCTTTTTTTAAAAACTACATTTTAAATGTAAAAGTGTAGCAGTGTCAATAGGGAAGTGTATGCCACAACAGTGATGAGTGGTGGAGAACAGTGTCACCTCCTGCTGCTCGTCAGACATGGTCACCCGCTGCTCTGGCCTTGTCTCTCTCTCCACGCTCCTGTGCTCACTGTGCATCTCTCTCTCCAGCTCCTGCAGACGCCGCTCCACACGAGACGACACCTGTGAGACAGGAAGGATGAGGACGCCTCAGGTCACGCAAAAATCACCAGTGCGGGAGAGGCAGCAGGATATGATGAATGAGACAACAGGAAATTAAAAGTGTGGGCGACAAAAATATCACAATGCAACAACTTCCCTGTCCCCCTGTCTAATCAGGAGGCATCACATCCACCTGTGAAATACAGCTAATACCTTTATCTTGTCACGTCCACAAGACATGACAAGATTAAAAAAATATCAAACATGCTGACTGTCATATTTGTCACAGTAATGATGGTGCAGTGAGGTGCCATGAGACTTCATAGTGAGAATTTTTAAGTAACAACTACAATAAAGTTTCATCAAATCAAATGCAACCATTTGTTTGTGGCTGTTTTCAATTCAGAAAACAAAAATATTTGCATATTCTGTGCTTTTAAAAATAGCTTTCATCCATTAATGATGAGTGATGTGATGTCTTTAAATTCAAACTGCCTCTGCTCAAAGCAAACTTGAAGTAATGGCAATGAAACACACAGCCACAACTCACCGAGTCTCGTTTCTGAGGGGTTGTCATGTGTTCTGTGAGGCTCTCCATCGCTCGCCTGGTGTCAATTTCTGACCTAAAACAAAGACAAGACTGGTTGAAAAATCCTGTTTTCGGGACATCAAAGTTCAAAACACATAGTTCGATGCCATTAAAGTAATTATGCAGCTTAAGATGTGGAGTATTTTGCTTTGGTCAGCAGCACTAGGAAGGAGAGATTTTTAATAACTTGAAAATGTCAACCTTTAATCCACACTGAGAGAATGATCTGCTGGCTTTTGACTTTGCATTGCCACCTCTTCAAGTTTCCCAGTGACACTTTTATCACTTCTTCATCAAGGAGATTTCAAAGGCATGAAAACCCTGCGCGTATTTGAAAACTTCAAGCACAAACTTCTGTTCAGTAGAAATGAAAAGTAAGAGATCAATATTCTACACTGGTGTGCATAATGTCAAGGCCTCAGTAAAATCTGTGGGCAAACCAAAAGAAGAGACTGTATAATAGCCCCTTTGCACTTACTATGGATTACTCAAACAGAAAGCGCTGAATAATTAAAGCCTTATCCAAACATCCAAATTCTGCTTCTAAATTCAATTAAGCACTCACTTAATGTTTCATTTTAATAAACTGTGAGAGCAGTGTCTCCTACCACCTCAAACACTGATTAATCTTGGTACTGTGCAAAATTAGCTTTGGAAAAAAAAAAAAACAAGCCGTTATATGAGCTCTCACACGTCAAGGCAATTAAACATTTTCACTGTCTATTTCCATTGTTAGCATTTGATGAAGTTGTTTGGATTCTAAAAGAATATGAGGAATTGGTGACAACTTTGATTTGGATAATAGCTAACCTGCCATCTGACTAACACAATATCATTTGTAATTTTATGGGGGTTATACATTTAACTTGTCATGTAACATAATGGGTGAATTCAATTGTGATAAGCCACTGTGTTGTGTGGAACAATGGAATATGGCTCTGCCATCGGATACCTATTTCTTCTGAGGATTTCTCTATCCAGGTCATCAGACAATCTCAGCTGGTCACTACGCAGATCCCGCAAGGACTGGTGCAAAGTGTGAATCTATGTGAGACAGCAGTAAAAATTACTCTGAAAATAAAGCTTAAGAAACATGTAAACAGTAGTGTTTATAATAATGTTAAATAATGTTAAACTTAATTAGTTTTTTCTTAATTTTACCCAACTCAGTGTGCCCTCTTGTGGCAAGTTTATAAAACTACATAAAGCAACAAGGGACACTGATGGATAGCTAGTCTATAAATTCCTTACATCCCCTCCTTGCAGACTGCTATCCTTGAAGCGAACACTGGCAGAACGAGACCTCCTCTTCCTTGCTGAAGTGCCTGGATAGTCCCTTAATGTAGAGGTAGGATAGAAACGCTGGCCTTCTGAAATCCCAAAATATACATGTCATAAGAGAAAAAAACACATAATGAAGTAGGATCTGGAGCTTTTGTGTCCTAGTTACACAGAAAAAGCAAACTACTGCAAAACATGGTAAGGGGCCCTTTAAATGATTCTAGTAATTTAACTTCTATTCTAGGCCTTTATGTTTTATCCCTAAGGAATCCTTTCTATTTTCCATACCTGATCCTGAGCACGCTTCCAGGTCACTTGTATGCAGGGTGGAGGCTGAACTACTACGAACACCATTGGATCTCCCCAGCCTCTTTGACTGCAGCTGGCTGATTGACTCCTCTAGGTTCTCCCGAAGCTGATAAAGAACAGAAAGTATACATGACTGAAAACCCAAGATACATAACACAATTTAACAGTTATAGGAAAAGCAAAAATCAAATCATATCCCAGCAGACTAAACAGGAAGAGGAAAATTGACTGAATAAACAATGAGATAACTTCTCAAGTTACCAAGTATTCAGATCACTAAACTACTATTCCTGCGTTGCTATGGATTTTATATATCGAACACCTTATGTTATTCTATCTTTCATTCTTCTTACTTCAACTTAAGAATATACAGCATTTTCTCAAATGTGTTCCAACACTCAGGAAATAGCTTTAAATACTAATAAATACATAATAATGGACTCACCAGTGCCATGGCTTCCGCCTGATCATCTGTATGCTCTCTGTACTGACCCAGCATTCTGTCTACATTGGTCAAATTCCTACTGGTGTCCTGTCAGAGACACACAAATGCAATTAGTGTTATCTGTTCATGTATCGATACAGGCAATGCATACACAACATACGTGTTCTCCCTGAATATTGAATTATTGCATTCATAGAGAAGCCTGCAGTGTCTGAGCACACTATGCATGTTGGGTGTGAGCAGGTATGTGAAATCTCAGCTGATGTGTCACTCATTACTCCGAACACAGTACCTGTAAGGTGTTTGCAAGAGTGCTGATTTTTTCGGAGATGTCTGCGACTCGGCCATCGCCTCCACCCTCACTGTCTCTGGCCCTGTCCCGGCCATGTGTACGGTGGGCTTCACGCCCCCGGGGCCTGTTTCTTCTGGTCCTGTCGTATGAGTCCGACTCGCTGGATGTATCCATAGTTTGAGGCATGAGTGTGGAAAAACGGCTGGCTAACGTAAATATGACGATTAGTGATCAGCACTAGTTTCCTTCGGGCGGAAAATGCTAGCTGTCAACTATAACGTTAATCAGATTAACGAACAAAGTGGGATGTCTGTCAACATTTTTTGAAATGGACAATTTCAGACGAGTAGACCGTGTCATCGTTATTTTAACGGCCACTGGAAACACAAAGCTATCTAAAAAAACAAATCACGGCGATTCAAACTGCCCTCCTCCCATTCAATAGCAGTCCTGAGCATTGTTGTGGGCGATGCTCCCCCTGGCTAGCAACAAGTGGGAACTCTAGTGAATGTTAGCTAGCTAGCTAACCAAACGTTAACAAAGTAAATAAACCCTGTGCGCATACTTTTAAAACTACAAAAGACGAGCACGGGAGATACGTGCTATAGTTAAAAGTACGTTACGCGGTAGACGTTAGTTTCTCGTCTTGCAAATGATAACTAACAGTAGAACAACCCTCAGCTTCACCGTGCTATGGCAACTTGAACTAGCCGCGTCTGAACAGGAAAACAACAGACCAACGCAACAGTCCCGAGGGACGCCGGGATATGTAGGCTGGTCAGAGTGAGACAGTATGAGAACTCAATATGTGTAAACTACATTGTCCAAAGGTATGCGTTTGCGCCAGTAGTGCCGCTCTTCAGAAAGGAAAGGAAAGGAAAGGAAAGGAAAGAAAGGAATATATATAAAGGAACTTATATTCTCTGGTCTTTATATTCTTTACGAAAATAAAAGTTTATGTAACCGACAAACGGACATCTGTTGCAAAAACACATTTATTTTCAAGGTTATGCTGATTTACATAATGAATAATTAGTAATCAAATATAAATGTAAAAAATATATAGGCCCATTTATAGATAAATGAGATTTCAGTATACAAGAGTAGCCTGTTTTTAAATAATAACTGTCCTACACATCGTTCAAGTCAACACTGGAAAAGAGACTATTCTGCATTCTAACACAAGAGTGCCTCAGAAGTCCACCCTCCCCTCACGCTGGAGACCACCTCCAAACCCACCACAGAGCTGCAGCTGTCCGTCCTACAGCATCCCCACCTTCACAGCCTCACCGAAACTCCTGGGGCCCTGAACAGAAAACTGAGCCTCATACTCCCGACAGTGCAGCTCCACTGTCTCCACCAGAGGATTACACACACCAAAAAAAAAAACAAAAACAAACAAACATCATAGACAACTTTGCTTAAACTATTAGAAACACACTCGTGGACATCAGGAGGACTATCAACGAAAGCGACAATTGACAGCCATCAGCACTCCAGCATGCAGGTGATAACATGCGCCTTGTTTACGCTCGTCACTCTCCCTATCAGCAGCACGTCGGAGGCTGCTGACTCCTGCCCCGCCGTCTGCGAGTGCTCTGAGTGGAAGATTCACACTATCTCCTGCTTTGACATTGATATTCTCCCCAGGTTTCCAGCAAGCACCGAGACACTGTAAGTAGGCGTACGAAACGCATCTGTAAAAGTGATTTTGCTGTTTCTTTCATGCATTTAAGGTGCTCTTAACCCCGAGGAAAAATCATTATATCATGAATATTCCTTCAAAGTGCACCCAGAGGAATTTTAAGACCGTCTGTATTAAGTAGTTATTCCATTTTAAAGTATCATTTTTGTCTACTACAGTATGTTATGTTAGAGCCATCAGTGTGACTTGAATTGTTGATTAGATATAAAATAAAGGTATTAAAAGCACATTAAAGTAAACTATGTTTTAACTTTTGGGTTTTTGGAATATAGCTTTAATAACTATTAACCCACCTCCATAGCCTGAAATCATCCAGCAGACTGAAACAGATATCAGAACATGACATCTGAAAAATAACATGTCAATTGTTCAGTGACTTAAAGGTCGATTTCTTTGTGATTTAATTAGGATTTTATTGTTATTGTTGAAGTTTTGCCCCAGGCTACATATTGAGCCAGTAACAGCAAGGCCTTGTCTACATAATGTATTTTTCCTGAGGGCTGTAATAAATTTCTTTATGGAGGAGGAAACAGAGATAAGGAGAGCAATAAGGAAAGCCAAAAAATCAGACGTCCAGCACACTGAGATTAGAGGCTGCAGCTGATACAAAGAGAGTCCTCTCTGCAAAGCAGTCAATGAGTAAAAAAAATCTGAAGAGACAGGTTGGGAAAAATGGGATGCTCTGTGACACCAGCACAGAAAAACAAGCCTCAGTTTACAGTTTATTCTTCTCTGCTTGCCTTGTTGTGTGCCAATGAATAACCAGCCAAACTGCCAGATATCAGAGAACTGTGCAACATCAGAGTTCATCCACTACATTCCAGTAACAGCATAGAACAGACAGTATAATGTCATTACTGCCAGCAGCTGCAAGGATTCATTATTTCCATTATCAATTTTCTGTTGAACCACGTTTTCAAATGCTTGTCTGGTCGATGAAATGGAAGGCATCAGTGGAATATTAGCACACATGCCAATAAGGGGACATCTTCAAATAAACAAATCTTTATTTACAATGTATTTCAGTCATGCACTGACTAAATACACTAAAGAAAAGGAAGCAAACAACGTTAACCTACAGGTGATCTATCTGTTGTGTTGTTATCTGAGACCCCCCCCCACCCAAAAAAAAAAAAAGAATGTGTCAAGAATCCTGACCCTGCATTACGTAATATGTCAACATCACAAAAAAAATGTGAAAAATGTAGCGGGGCTCTTACACTTTCCAAATTGCTTAAGTACTTGGTGAAAATTATGCAATAGAGATGTACGACCAGTTTGTCGTAGCTTTGAGTGACGGAAACACATGCCCTTCAGATGGACTCCATGGCAGATGTGGAAACATAGAACTGGAAGTGTTAGAAAGGGTATTCCCATTTTAACACTTCTCTATAGTAGTGCTGATTATATACAGAATATGCTGGTTGGCATAGAAACAACTATGCTGGTAAAGGTTTAATACTATCACTGTACTAAGGGCTTACTAAATGATACTGTAGGGTATATGGGGGATGATAGATAAGTTTGTGATGTAAGATAGAAGAAGGAATGTTACATAGGCCTCACTATCAAGGATTGAAGTGAATAACTTTTAGTGATAGAAAACTGTAAACTCGCACCCCTATGCATACTTGAGGACAGGATGCTTTCTGATAACATGGCAAAAAATAAGCTAATATATTTATGATAGTGTTGTCACCATGATGTGATCTCGACTGATGACACAGTAATAATAGAGCTGGATATGTCACTGTGTCATTCAGTGCCATAGTGAGTAGATTTTATTAAGATTTCATCAAGTACCAATAGACCAGAACTAACTTCAAACTTGCCAACATGATTGTAGATGCATAGATCTATATGAATTGCACTGTAAGTGTAATAGGTGATAGGCCCTGATGGACACACTAATATTTACTCAAGCTAAGGAGAAGGTTCTGCACCATGTTGTGATAACCCCATTCCTGCCTTACAGTTTATTGGAATACCCCTCCATCATTGCCTCCAGCAGCACCCTTCACATAAAATTATCTCCCGATCACTGCTTCAATTCACACGTTCACGTGCCCTGATGTCCCCTACAATTTCCTCACATTCCTGCCCAAAGTTTACCCAGCGCCCTTCAGAAGGATAAAAAGGCATGAAAGCATGCCACCTAACACTATCAGCCCTGCAGATAAAAATATCTGCCAAATAAGCCCAAAATAGACTTATGCATTTAAGGGGATGTTCTAGCAGATGAGGCGTGATAGAGTTAGATTTTGTGGTATATACACACACACACACAGAAACGAATGACCCCTCTGCCCTGGTTAGGCCAGGCCCAGCTGTGATTTGTTTTTCTGCTAGTGGCCATCTGGCTCATATTGCTTGTAATTTTCAAACAAAGACTTTTATTTCTTGGGATATCAGATATTTGATTTTTAACAGAATACATTAACAATGATTAACAGTGTTAAATGTACATTGTAAATAAAACTTGAATGTCAGCAAGAAGGTTCTCCACCTTTTTTTTTTGCTATGAACTCATGGTGACGAGTTCAGACTTGCTGACAGATGCATGCATATATTCATATATTTAGCATTTGGTAGTGGTTTTCATCTCATCTCTCAAACTATTACATTTAAATAAATATATATATATATATATTTAGACATTTGTGTAGTTGTGAACATTCAGCTTTGAATCACAACAACAATGGATTAGAACTTGGTTAGAAATTGAAATTTTCTGCAAGAAACAAAATGCAAAGCAGACTGTGTGCGTCTCTGTGAGTGTGTGGATGCTTAACATGTGTGTGGAGCTCACTGCATGTGTCACTGGGAGTCAGAGAGGTGGAAAGGAAAGCACAGACACTCTGAAAAGCCTGCGTAGCGTGACACCCATCTGCGTCTGGACGATGCATTCAAATATAATATTTACCTTTTACAGCACATTTCTCAAACACCCAGAGAGTTCCATTTGAGAATAATTAGGAGGAAAAAAAGACTTCAAGGGAAAAGGGGAGGAAAACACAGCAGCTCCAGTCGTGCAAAAAAAAAACCTCAGAAATTTTGGTTTGGGGCTTGAACATGTGATAACTTGCGATATTCGTCGCCCTTCGACCTCTAATAAAACAAGAAATCCTAATAAGGTCTCCTGAATGGTAACAGATGAGCACTGTTGAACATGATGAGCTGTAGCTGAGATGAATGGAAATACTGACAATTTCCCACTCATTAATTTGTACCAGTGGCTCGTGTAGTGGAAATTGTTACGATTGCATTCTGTACCAGTTATGCGAAAACAAATAGGACTCTTTTTTTTTTTTAAATAAAACTTTTCTCCTTATCCAAATGTCAAAAGTAACTCTGCAGTGCACGTCCAAGCCGTCTGACTGAGCAGACATTAAGGATTTCTGTGTAGACAGGTTCTAAATGAGGGGGGTTTACATGTGAATCACTTTAGAGAAAGTGCAGGTTAGCATCTGTAACTGACCCTCTTCACCCGTCACAGCAAACCATTACACGTCAAAAGGAGACAGCGCTTATAGTAAACACAGCAGCGCTGTCAATCCAATCCTGACACTCCTCTGAATTATGTGGCTTCTCCCCACTTCAAACTCAATTCACAACCTGTTTGTTTTCTAGAGTTTGAATCCAACATGACAAATTGATGCAGTAATTTTGCCCTTAAGCCTGCAGGATGGCCTCATTGGTCTGAGGGAAAATGCATGCTGGTTATTTAGGTTTGAGTGTGGCAGCGAAACAGCGTGGTTCTAACTGGGGTGTTTGGTGTCAGGGCCTGCTTTGTGTCCCTCGTGTTTGTTTGACTTTGTCAAAGCGAGAGCAGGGTGCTGCGCTTCTGTGTCTATTGCCACCCCCTGGCCTCATGGGCCAGATCTCAGCCTCTGAATTAACCTATTGTTCCCCTGATGAGCCAAAGGTGCACGAAGATGTGGTGGCTTTTGGCTGAGTCACCCTCTTTTCTTTTTTCTTTTTTCTTGTTTAACCTGTTTCCAATGCACTCCTGCTGGCTGGGACAGGATGCAGCAGACCAAACTGTGAATGTGCATCCTATGAGCCTGACACACAACACATGTGGATACCATCTTAATTCATTTCCTCTTTTATTATGTTGTGATTCCGAAATCCACCACAATAAAATATCCAGGAAGATCACAAGAAAGGAGTAACACATTGTCACTGGAAAGATAGAGGTTATGCTAAGCCTCTTTGTAATAAACAACTCCACAAACATCCTGCTTTTATGTGAGGTGGAAATGAATAAACCAACATTCACTGTGGAGACAAACAGTTTTACCAAACTCCTTTACACATTTTTTCTCAGCTAAATCTCTTGTACTTAATTTTCTTTATTTTGTTTATTTAGTCTCTTTGGTATTTATGCTTTCTTGAAGTTGCCTGCCACATTACAAGCATTTTATTGCTCAGATGACCCCTTTATATATTGTCTGTGCATATGACAATGAACCACTTTGAATCTTTGAATCTTAGAACAAGCCAGGAAATGAGCTGGGGGACATAAAACTAACATGCACTCCCACTCAACGGTGCAAAGGTGTCACCTGACTGAAACAATGATCAAAAATACACACATGCATAAACAACACAAACTTTGGACTCTACAATGTCCGATGCGTTTTTTGAAATCCCACGGTGGTGCACTAGAAGAAGAAGAACCAACAGAGGGAAAGCATATGTTTTTGTAACAACTAAAATGTTTGTCTTCTTCTGTGCTTTCTAACCAGATGGCTTTTTGAAACTCGTCTGTCATCTGTGCCAGCAGATGCCTTCGCCAACATGATCAACATCTCAAGAATGTGAGTGCCAGGATTATTCTATTCAAGGCCTATACACGTCCTCATTAACTGCTATCGAAAACAAACTGTTTTCATTCACCTGCATGGCTTTCAAATCCTTTTCCTTTAAGGTCCAAATATCCAACCCCCTCTCCTCTCTTTTCTGTCTCCCTTCTTTTGTGTCCCACCCAAGCAGATGATGTGCTCGCGTTCCTTCAATAGGAATGTTAGTCCTTCAACCGCAGCAGGGTTTTTGGGGGCATTGGCTAGGTACTCCAGCAGGGCCTGTTTGGTGTGTGAGACTCCCAGTAAAAGATGAGACTCAGTAAAATATACACTTGAGATTTGATCCTCAGCTGCTGAGTCTGACATCTGTGTCCAAGTCATACAGAGAGAGAGAGTTGAACATGAATGAGAGACAGTTTCTTTAGTGCACATAGCCAAAGCTTCCACCTAGTTTTTTTAATTAATCATATTAAAATTGAAATAATACATGAACATAAATCAATGAAATATCAGTCAAGTGCATGTAGTAATGTTTTATTAAGTGGCTCACAGTAACTGTAAGTAAGTAGAATTCTTATAGTAGTCATTTTTAGGGCTGATTTAGTGCAAAGTTCATGGTTTATTTTAAGAGCATTCTTGTTACAGAGTAATAACAAATGAGAGCAGAGTGACTGATGACTGGGTAATGTATATGTGAGGTGCATACCTGTAAAATTACCCAGGACTTTGGAGGCTTTAAACAAAAACGGTCTGATAAATTCAGGAAAGAGTCGGGATCATTTTTAAAAACCTCACATTTTTTACGAAAACATGTCTAATATTTCGCTCTCATCCTGGCACAGCACCTTCATTATTTAAAGCCACGTGTTTAGGAAAAAGTCATTATTTTTATATTACAAAGACAGTTGGTTCAAGAGGTTTGGTTAATTTCTTGTAGATATATATCTGTGGATATGAAGCTGCAGAGGCTGGAGAAGCACTCGTTCTACAGCCTGAGGAAAATCACCCACATGTGAGTAACTAAAGGGAAAAGGGCACACTCTTTATTGATCTTTATTGATTAAGCTGTTCCATTTGCTCTCCGGAGAGAGTGGGAAAAAATGCTTAATTTTGAACTTTGCCAGCAGCAAATGGAAGTGAGGAAGAAACACATTAGGAGCTTATTTCTCTCTTTTCACACTACTTAAAGCTTTGCCAACTCATGAGGCTGGAAAATAGCCTCACTGAAGCACTGCTAAATGCAGATTAGATAAGAAACAATTCAATTCGATGAAATTATTCGTCATCTGGATGTATGTGGTGCATGATTACTGCAGTCTTAAAGCAGAAAGGCAGCTAAACAGCAGCTAGTGTTTGGCTTCCTCTTCTTCTTCTTGCTGAAGCTCCTGTTGCAGCAGCTTGGGGGGGGGGGGGGGGGCAATGTGTCTAGCAAGGTGCACTCTATTCTCAATTACAGGATAGAGATTTATTGCAGAGGGTCCTGCTGGACCACACACTTTCCAGCAGAACACCTCCTAGCACTTCATATATTACTGCAAGACTTCCTGCCTGTATGTGAAAGATTTGTTCCAAGTTGCAGCATCCTGTAACGCAGCAGTTTGTGCACACAATTTATTTTTCACTTTTCAGAAAATATGGCCGTACGTGTTTAAGACAGCGGCCACGATTAACGGCTCCAGAATTAATTTGACATGACTTGATGTATCATTTGGCTGTCATTTCTATCTTAATTATACTAGTCTTTTCTTATTAGCTGCTCAATTCCAGACATCAAAAAACAGACAGAAGCAATAATTTAAACCGCTAGCTGAGGGTTGTATCTGTGTTCCAGGGGTGTATTTTGGATCTCCGGGGCCTATTTGCCACTGATTGGTGTGGTGTAGTAGTGCCATACATCAGATAATGGCATCTCTCTCAGGTTTCCTTCAGGGTCAGACACAAATTAATGCTCTGCTTCCTGTTGGCTGCTTGAGGCCGACAGCAGCTGTGGATCAAGGACTGCAGTTGGAGCTGAAAATTCAAAGGGGGTTGGGGGTGAAGTCTGAACTCTGCCACCAGCAAATTAACATTTTTTTTTTTTAGGCAGGTCAAAAAAAAATCTATACTGCAGTGTGTTTTAAGCAATAGTCTAGTAATAGTAGTGTGGAATCTGCAGAATGTGATTTTGCAGTTGCATTTTTACATTATGGTTCAAATTACATGTATATAAAAGTTGATTTTTGTGATTGAACATTCAAAATGTATAACGGTTTTACTTCAATGTTTTAGATCACTCAGATAGTGGGTAGTGGGAGACCAAAACCAGATCCGAAATCTTCAGTCTTACATTTGGCAGAAACACCTTGCTTCTTCTCTGGCTCGTGTTAATCTGTTTTCGCTTTAAAACACACACGTTTTGCTACAATTAAAGGTAGGGTAGGAGATTTTGAAAACTCAGTGAGAGTCAGCCAGATTTTGAAAGTAAACACACACCCCTTTCTCTCGGAGCTCAACCCGAAGCCACGCCTCCCAATCAAATGGACACGCATTACCTGAAGACGAGCTGCGGTCTGTGACTTCGGCCATCATGCACCTCTCTGGTATGCACAGAGCAGGAAGAGAGTGACAACCAGCCAATACTCCGTGCAGGGACGCCTCGCAGGATTGGCTGATGTTTTTAGCGTTTTATAGCTTCCACAGATGATTAATATTCTTTGTTTTAAAGCGAAACTGCTGAACTAATTGGTTGCTAGGGGATTGTAAAGAGAAGTTACACTAATTTAACAAAAAAGTGCATCAGAATGAAATCTCCTATCCTACCTTTAAACCATGTATATGTAAGATAAACCATTTGGGGGAAAAGTTGTGGCCATTGTGGGGGGAAAAAAAGCAGAGAAGCTTGTTGCAGAACGGGTACAGAAAGGTTGTTTCAACGCCTAACCAAATCGACGTATGCTGCATATGAATAACTATACAAGTTACATTTCCATTCATGATGACAGTAGGTCACTGATGGGCTTAGAGTTGACATTTTTGTGAATTAAGGAATTAATTTATTGCTGTTTTAGTGATAGCTTGTTTTTTTCTGTGCAGTGGAAGGCAGTTTCTTCAGGGATGATGGTGTGGTTTACCTTGGCAAAATAGAGACCTAATTATGCTTTTTGGAAATACCAGAATCAGTTGAGCAAACCTTTTTCAAACTGATCTGCCAAAGTTACTCTGGCTTACCAAAGAAAAGAGGACCACACACCGTAACACTCACTTCATCAAGAGATAATCCAAGTAAAAGGAAATCCTATTTCCGACCACGCTGTTTTAATGACCTGAAAGAACTGCAACAAATTCTTCAGTCTACCTGTTTTTCCTCAGGTGTTCTGTAGCCACTTTGACAGGCTATACAAGCATTATATTGGCTTATTTAACTGACCTCCAAAGATTTCAGTTTAAACGTTTTACTCTTTGTACACAACTGCGCTGGGAAGATGAACCTCATCCATTCAGGGACTTTCAGTGAGGTTTGCCAGGTGTGTGAAGAAGGGCCAGGACACACATTCCACAGCACCACATGGCTTCAGACAGCAGAAAGAAGTGTTCACTCCTGCCCAGGGCGGACCAGAGTCAACACGCTAATGAAACACTAATTAGACTCTACTTCCGGCGCTGGCTGTCTGCACCAACTTTCCCTTCTTTTGCACATGGCTCTTGGTCTGAGGATTGGGCAGTGTGTGTTTCTGAATAGCTCCCTGTTATTATTCACAATAAGCCCTACATTTGTTTGGTTTACAGTTTCCGCAGCTGACACCTCTTTGTCCTTATTCTTCCAGAGAGATTCGGAACACAAAAAGTTTGAAATACATTGACCCAGAAGCTTTTAAACATCTACCGAACCTCAAGTATCTGTAAGTATTAAAAAAATCCACCTATTAACAACGAGCTGCAAAGATGACATCTTTAAAATCTAGCAATGAAAATTCACATGAAAATTCTCATAGATGTTTCCTTTTTCCTACCACAAGGCCATAGTCTTGTAGCAGAAGCTTTAAAAGTCAGAGTGTGACCACAGTCTATCTGCTGCTGGTCTAATCGTGTTGACAGCAGCAACACAATTAGATGCATCTTTAAGGGTGGTGTGTGTAATCTGCTTCATCACATGATCATTTGTTTCAGGGGGATTTTCAACACCGGCCTCAGATTCTTTCCTGACTTGAGCTACATCCACTCTAATGACATGAACTTCATCCTGTAAGTGGCTTTACAACCTTGATGCAGATCACACTGTTCACTCTACTGAAACCGCTACAGATACTGTAATGTAATAAAGAATTAAGGAAAATAATTAGGCATCATCACCTCTTCTTACATTAAGTTTACTGTTTTTAAGGAAGATAAATGTGCTCTGCCAATGCAAAGGATAGATGTTTGACCTGCATGCAGCAGTCAGCATCCATGTCCATTTATAATCTACAAGCACACTTATTGTAGTTATTTTTGCGCTCTTTAATTTTTAGTCATCACTTTTAATTTAAATTTAATTACATTTAATGTAATTTTTGTCACAGTACTTGATCATAATGCTTTCATTATGGAGGCATAAAGAAAAGATGACACATTTGACATGTTCTTGCTCCCTTGTATTGTGAGTACGTTGGGCAAGTAGCAAGAATTTTTGTTTAGACCACAGCACAGCACAGATTATGGGAAACATGGACTCAGTTTTGAGAAACTCTACCACTAATAAGACCACTTTCCTCATGGATGTGTGTATTATTGACATACAAAGTGCTTCAGATACAGTCTGTGTGTGTGTGTCTTGTCAGCTACTTGTGTCTTATGTCTGTAAAAAAACGATCCACAGTCACATTTCCATGTCATGACCCACTCAGTCCTTATTTCTTAAATCTAATTTTCCTTTCCCAGCCGTAATCCGTTAGAGTATCATCAACACCACGTCTCTCCCACCCCTTTGCACTTTCCAGTGAAAGATATATATTTACAACAACGCTTCATTTCCTCCTCTCTGTCTTCTTTTACAGGGAAATTGTTGATCATCTCTACATTACTGAGATCCCAGCCAACTCATTTCGTGGCATCACCAGCGATGTGCTGACAGTGTGAGATATAAATGCACACCCGCAGCAGCAGCAGCAGCAGCAGCAGCCACATCAGACAAACATATATTTTGCACATAAAACTGTCCCACACCTAATGCAAAATATCTTTATCTCCAAATCTTGCCAAAACCCTAAAATAGCCACTAGAACAGACTAGGAACAGTCCAAAATGACCTCACTGTGAAAACACGTCCTTATCTTGACCTCGGTCTAAATACATAGACTCTCACTCACAACAAGCACACATCACATGTGTGTGTGTGTGCGGTTAGGTCTGTGAGTAAGGGAAGTGAGGTAAATGTTGGGTTTAAAAACCGCAAAATTGCACAGACAGACTTAATCTCACTATAAAATAAGAAATGAGTAGATCCCACTTATCTCTGTCACTGCTGCAGAGAAAAAGGTGATGGATCAACACATGGAAATGTTTTTATTTCAGGACTTTACTTATTAAACCTAAAGAGACCATTTCAAATGAATGATGCTTTTTTTTTCTTTGTTCCAGCATGCTGTATGGAAATGGCTTCCGAGAAATACAACATCATGCCTTTAATGGGACCAAGTTAGATCAAGTGTAGGTATTCTAAACGGAAACACCATGACTAACTCATTTGAATTATATTAGCAACACTCTGATACTTTGACAAATATGCTTAATCCCTTTCTTGCAGAGGTACATGTGACAACACTGTAATGTTTGTTTAACAAATATCTGCCAGCAGCTGATTATCCTATGCTAATAAATAGAGATAAGAGAGTGATAGATCGCCTGGGTCAAAGAGCTTTTTTGGAAAAAAGCCAGGTTTTAAATCTAGACCTATTAATAGGGAATATCTTATTTAATCTGAACAAAAATCCAAATTTAGAGTTTTATCGTGTTTCCAGACTTTAGGCTAATGTGAAGTAAGTTTGCAGTGTGGTTGTATGAGCTACTGTACATATCAATAGCCAGTGTATCACCTACAGATGGTGATTGGCATGCTCCAAGTTAAGAGTACACCAAAGCAGGTATTTTTCTGTGGAGAAAAAGGGGTGAAAAATCTATTTTAACCACTTAAAAAATGCCAACATAAGAAAATCTATATCAGTGTTAATGTGCACATTGAGAATCTATCACTGCTTTACCTTGGTGTCTAACAAGGTGTCTTCTTTTTATTATATAGGGAGCTGAAATTGTTACATTTCTGTCTTCATATACACACCAGTGTGTTTACCTGTAAACTTTCTGGTTTACAGCTAAACCAGAAAGCAGTAGATTAGAAACTCTGTATTGAGCAAGGTATTTCTTTCAGGGTGGCCTTTACGACAGCACAGATTAATACAAGTTTCCATTTCTCTGTCAGAAATGTTGGAAAGTTAGAAAACACGGTGGTATTATTCCAACTACAAATGTATGTATTAAACAGATCTTTCAGGTGGGCCTTGTTTTATGTGGCTAAAATCTGTTTTCCTGCTGTGGATAATACATTGACTAAGTATCTCATATAACCCCACAGAAATCACTTTAAATGTATAGTTACTCTACATAAATGTGAATCTAAATCCAACAATAAAGAAAAGTTTTCACATATACACTCACACTGAACGATCAGGAAAGTGAGACATTAGTCTAATTACTTGATGAGATTCTAGAGTCAGTGGTTTGTTGTTGTATCTTGTTGATCGTCTGTCAGTGGAACATTACAACTAGTCAATTTAGAGGCTTTTCATTTTTAACCCTCTCTGACATCTGGGCTGTGTATTTCCTTACACAAAATTGCACTACAAAAGCAGCAGGATCGCAGTTGGGTCGTCTCATATGAACTCAAAAAGGGCCTAAGCCCAGCTCTTGATTATGAAGAGTTCTCATGGGAAAATATCTTTCCAAAAGTGGGTATCAGGAAGTCTTCATTAAGCATTTTACCCACTGTCATACATTCACTGACACTAGTCTCTGTGAGTTTTGTGTATTTAGTATCCTCATTCCTATAAGGTCCTTTTTGTGGCAACATGTTTTCTTCTTTTCTCTTCATCCTCTTGCTCCATGATCCAGGATATGAGGTATTAATGATATTAATTTAAGACCCCTCTCCTCTTTTACAACACCTACACTCATCCCAGGCCCTTATAAGAGCCCAATTAAGCCATTGGTCGGTAACTAGTGAGTCTTACCACATGGGTGTTTGTGTTGGCATCTGGCCTGCTCCGAGGGGAGAGCTGATCCCAGCATAGCCTGACCAAGACAAACACGTCCCCTCACAGGTCTATTATCCTTATTAGATTTAAGGGATTCAGGGATATGTGCAGCAAGGCTGCAGTGTGTTTAAGGAGTACTCCATCCTATCCTTTACTGTCTAATTTGAATCAACAACATCAGTGAGACCTTTTTCTGTCATTTGTCACCCTTCAAATGAGAGAAAATAAACACAGGAATGTGCAGTGATGAGGCTTGAAGTAATATTATGCCATACTTCACCTCTGTCAGTCTGTAAAGGAGAACTTTTCTATGAAGAAACTTAAATTTGTGCTTTCCTGTCCAGAGATCTTCACAGGAATATGTATTTAACCAAGATGGATGACAGGGCATTTGCGGGAACCATCAGCGGCCCCACGCTTCTGTAAGTACCTGAAGAGTTCAGGATTTAAATCATTCTTAGCAGAAACATTATTTGTCCCTTTGCATATCTCATCTCTATGCAATTAGAACATTAACCATACACATCATTTCACACTATGATTTAATAGGACATCTGATTAGATCTCAGTGGAATTCTAATAGTTGGTGTTCAGCATTACAGTTACTGATCAAGGTTCATCAATGCCCCAAATGCCTGTTTGGCTGTCAATCATGATGACATCAAGCAAACCTTGAAAAAATGTAATAAATATACATTTGAATAAGTACCAACACAATTAGAGGTTCTTAATATGCCAGATTTGTTTAGAAAAATGTATATAAAATAAATAACATATTAATTTGTTCCCATGTTATCCAAGTTGTGGTTAGCTGCTTTAAAAAATGATCTTTTGGTCCAAATTTCTGCAAGAAAACAAACCCCATAATCATAAAATATTAATTTTTCACAAAGCTGTTTAAAAAATTCTCTCTTTTAATTACAAATGTCTGTCCAGTTTTACCAAACTTGATAATGATCCCCTTAAACAGTTTCTTTCATAACATGCTTAATGCATGAGACATGTCTGCGAAACAGGAACAAGAAAAAAAAAATCATTCCTCCACAGCTGTGACTAGGAAATCTGACACGCATTGTGTGCATGCATATGATGAAGTGACTTCAGTCACTTCTCTTATGCTGCTGTTGTTTTCCCCTATTTAAGGATTGCTGATGCTGTAGCTATATCTGGTTCCTGTTGTTGTTCTGATCTAGCTGTTGAATATCTGCTTAGGTAAATTAGGGTGTTTATGGGCAGGTCTTCGTCCTCTGTTCCACTGAGGAACATGTCCTGAGTGAGGTCACCTCCATGAGGTCATGAGCTAAACATCTGGAAATGACAAAATCAGACCAACACTCAACCTTACACAATGAGCCTCATGAGAGGAAAATAGAGCAGAGGACAGAGAAGTGGCGAGAGCAAATGGGACTAAAAAAGAACAACTGAGCTCTCAGCAAACGTGGTATTGTGTTTCTTTTATTTAATCAGATTAATCAATGACTTAGAGGTATAATGGGTTAGGAAACTAAAGAAAGCAAGAGAGAACTTGGACTTTACTTGGCCTCTGGAAGGGGGGGGGGCATCTGGTGCAGTACGGCTGGATGTCCTGATAATGGGATCACACAGGATGTTGGTGAGAATGTCAATCCCCTGCATGTCTTTGTCCCGATGAGGTTGAGCTGGCTTTGGCATGACGGCCAAGTGCAAGAAATACCACATGTAATTGTTTAAAGATGAAGGACTGGGGAGTGCGCTTGAGGAAACAGATGGAGGGTGTTGTTTAATCCATCTATGAGCTCTCTAGTCTCATCATGTCTAGCTCTTCTGATTCACTGATAGAATGCTTGTTCCAAAGTCTGGGCTTGAATGGTTTGGTCAGGCAGGGACTGCGTGCCGGTCTCAGCATTATGTTATCATGCAAGTGCAATCAAATTGGATGATTCAGAAAACTGCACGTTATCAATTGTATCGGGGATATAACTTCAGCAGTCTGTATGTTTTCCAGACTCAGCTTCTCTCTTATGACCCCACAGTTTTCTTCATAAAAAGACAAACTATTGAAAACACACTATTTCCATGGAAACAAAAGGAGCCAAGTGGAGCCTGTCTGTAAAATGACCTGAACTACAGGTGTTACTAGCAAGTAGTACAGTGTGTTGTAACTATTGCAGACTAAATTCATACCAGAACAGATGGCAGACAAGCAACACAACCTGCGAAAGTCTTCATTGCAGCTTTACGCTGCATCTCTGTGTAAAAGCAATAACTCCTTCCTTTCAAGTCTACCGAACACTCTCCTCTCATCACCAAACTGCCACAATTAAAGGCCAAAAGTCAAAATCTATGTGAGTGCACCTGATGTACCTTTATAACCTCTTTAACGTCATGTCTGTTTTTTTAGAGATGTGTCTCAGACAGGGATCACCAGCCTCCCAACCACAGGCATGGATTCTATCCGGGAGCTAAAGGCACGTAACACCTGGTCACTCAAGAAACTGCCACCCATTAAGACCTTCAAACACCTCACCGTTGCCAACCTCACCTACCCCAGCCACTGCTGCGGCTTCAAAAACCTCAAAAAGAAACGAGGGTACGCTTAAGTCAGTTCTTTATTTCGTAATTGCTGATGTATCTTGGAGCGTGAGAAAAGTTAAGTGAAGCGGAGGCATCATAAGAAGAGTGGCTGTTAGTTGGGGCAGCTGCACTTTTACGGTGTGGACATTGGCAAAGACTGAATCAACTCTTTGACGTGTTTACCTATAACTTCTTACAGTACTGCCTTAATTAGTGTCACTCAGCGCTGTTATTGTAGGAAGAAGGGTGAGCCTGACTTTTAATGACTCTTAAAACAAGATGACTGAACACTTAGCGCTAGAATGGAAGCAGCTAGGTATGTGTTGTTTTTAGTATTTTATGAGCTCCATCTTGTGTATATTTGTCTGCAGATTTTTGGAGTACATCATCTGTAACCTCACTGCTTTCTACGACCAACATCACAAGCGTTCTGTGGGGCCCCTTCGCATGCCTTCCCTCCAAGGAGACAGTGTTGTGGAAACGCTCCCAGACCAGGAGCAAAACGACGGAGGTCACAGAGACTCTCAGCATGACTGGAGGAGAGGTGACTTCCATGGCAGCCTCCATTACCACGCCTACTTTGGGGGTCAGCCAGATGAGGATGTGGGTTTTGGAGAGACCCTCAAGAACCCCCAAGAGGACAACAGCCAAGATTTTGACAGTCGTTATGATTATGTGGTGTGTGAGGAGGGAGAAGAGGTGGCGTGCTCGCCTGTGCCCGACGAGTTCAACCCTTGTGAGGACATAATGGGTTTTGGCTTCCTGCGAGTATCTGTGTGGTTTGTGAGCCTGCTGGCTGTTCTAGGAAACATGGTGGTGCTCCTGGTGCTGCTCACCAGCCACTACAAGCTCTCAGTGTCACGGTTCCTCATGTGCCACTTGGCGTTTGCAGACTTATGCATGGGGATTTACCTGCTGCTCATTGCCTCTGTAGACCTCCACACACGAGCTGAGTACTTTAATCATGCCATAGACTGGCAGACTGGGCCTGTCTGTGGACTTGCAGGGTTTTTTACAGTCTTTGCCAGCGAGCTGTCTGTCTACACGCTCACAGTGATCACTCTCGAGAGGTGGTATGCCATCACCTTTGCTATGCGGCTGGATCGCAAGCTGCGTCTGCACCATGCAGCAGTCGTGATGTTAGGTGGCTGGATCTTCTGCCTCATCATGGCCCTGCTTCCTCTTGTTGGGGTGAGCAGTTACCAGAAGGTCAGCATCTGTCTACCCATGGACACCCAGTCCACTGTGGCTCAGGTCTATATCATGTCAGTGCTGATCCTCAACGTTCTGGCATTTTTTGTCATCTGCGCTTGCTACTTTAAGATCTACTGCGCCGTGCACAACCCTCACTACCGCTCGGGGTCCAAGGACACCAACATTGCCAAGCGCATGGCTGTGCTCATCTTCACTGACTTCTTGTGCATGGCACCTATTTCATTTTATGCAATGTCAGCTGTGCTGGACCGGCCTCTCATCACCGTCTCCAACTCCAAAATTTTACTGGTGCTCTTCTACCCGCTCAATTCCTGCGCCAACCCATTTCTCTACGCCATCTTCACTAAGGCCTTCAGGGGGGACATCTTCATCCTCCTCAGTAAGGTGGGTCTGTGTCAGCAGCGAGCACAGCTCTTCAGAGGCCAGACGGTTTCATCAAAGGGCAGCAGCGGGACATCTCAGGTCCGTAGAGACAAAGATAAGCTGAAGAAAGGTCAGGAAGACATGCCCATCCACCTTAAGAAGTGCTCTGGGAACACCTACCACCAAGCAGTCAGCCAACCTTTGAACCCTGAAGAGAGCCGGAGCCTGGATACGTGAGCCAAAACCCAGGTTGAGGTACTAAAGCAAAGACAGGTTCAGGTGTGAGAGGAGAGGTCATGGAGTGTTTGTGGACAGATCTGCTTGGATATTTAACAGAAAGCTCCAGTATTCTGTATCTGCTTCAGATTTCAGGCCAAGTTCAGCTGTTTTCACAATTTTCAGCTGTGATGATTTTATGGTTCCAGTTGTTGGAGAATATCGAGTGTCACTGTAATATGAGCCTGACTTCATCTCACTTATAGTTCTTTGTATTCTGATGGAGAGTCTAGAATAGAAAAATATACACGTAGTATAACTTTGATTAAAATATATTTTTTCAGTATCTTAAATATATGACGAGTCATATTCAAATTATCTGTACACAGTCTGGAAATATTACACTAGGAAGAGGAACACTATTTATACATGATTGTTATGTTCATTTGTTGTTGATTGTTATGTGACAGCCTGCTGGCTCAGTGCCGTTCAAGGTGGAAAATGTATCCAATTTTTGAAACCAGCATTTCTTACTTTTATTCCAATTAATACCTCTGTATATAATGTAAATATGCTGTATGATGACACTTCCTTGTCTGTTTTGTTGGACCTGAAAAGTGAGTATGAATGTTATGCTGTAAGTAGTCAACAGTTTGCAAGTGGACACTAAAAGTGCTTTGATTTGTGCATACATGCCAACAATTGTCTACTTTTCTTTCTTTTTTTTTTGGTGTAATTGACTCCTCCGTTCTCCCGCAATCACATCAGGACAACGTGACATATTTCGACTATTAGACATTTTGTACAAATAACACACAGGTATGATAATCACAAATACATACTGCTGAAGCCATGTCTCTCCTTTGGAATGCCGTGGTTGTTTTTTTAGTGAGATCGTGATATTTTTCCAACCTTCCTTGTACGGAAACAAGTGACTTATACAATCAGGGGAGATAGTTTTGCCTTTGCAGGGAGAGCTTAAAGCAAATACAACCGAGACACGTGCAGGCTGCACTTCTTTAACTGTCTGTGATACTGAACTATTATGCGTTAAAGGACACCCTCTGCTAATGGCAGCTTAACATCTGGTTAGCATTTCATCTGCTGGGTGACATATTTTCAAGAAAATATATGGATGAAGGGGGGGGGGGGGGTCTTTCCAGGAAAGAGGGATCATTTTTAAAATTTTGCTTGCATATTTGTCATGCAAATTGTTGTACAGTAGTACTATACTGCAATAGTGTGTACCACTAAGCCAATCTCAAATCATCTGTGAATGTGAAACCTCAAACCTGGAAGGAGTTTTACAGTTGAAAAAATTAAGAGTGGCATCTGCTCATTGCTTTCCAGACTCGACTCACACAGTAAATTCCTAACAGAGTAACAAGACATCATTTTCAGTTGATTTTTTTTTCCACGGCTTTAAGTTCATCTCTTTCAATCACCCATTAACAACAATCCAGTGTGTGGACCCTTCAAATAGAAAGCACACTGAGCTGGAGCACAACGTGCCTGGCTGCGTTTGTGAGGGGCCTCTTCCCTTCCACTGCCAGCTAGTGTTAAGTCACAGTTCAACAGTATGCATGTCAAAGTTGGTAAAAATCAAAGTCAGACTGGTGGTGGTGGCTTGTACCTGTAGAATGCGCACCAGTCTTCCAAGTGTTTTCTGAAATCCATCAGGATTATCACATGGACTGTCATTGAGAGTTGTGGGTAGGCTTACTGGCCAAACAATAGACAGACAGAGCCGAACAAACGATTGAGAGTTGAGGGATTGATTTATTTGGACATTCTTCCTGACTGGTTCTCAGGCCGAACTGATCATTCCTCTGTCGGTTTGACAAATAAACCCATCCCTGAGCTGTTCCTCAAATAAGCAGGGCAGAACCTGACAATGCCCCTCGCTAACAGCAGATTTGGTTGCTGAACTCAGACAGTGGGAGAGGAACCGAACAAAGGCTTCCATCACAAGATTTAGAGCTTAAATCCTAAGTATTCATCCAGTACTTGGTCCTGGGAACATAAAATCCATGCATTTATGACGTCAATTTAACTCCAAGGGCCAGTTGGCATGGATGGTCCTTTTGAAGAGTCAAGTTCCTGTGACTTGCAGAGAGACTCTTGAATGACAACCAGAGCGAACGTAGTCAGTAAAAACATTCACTCTGCTGTCCAGCAAGCTCAGCACATAAAAAAACAACAGGAC
Source organism: Parambassis ranga (assembly GCF_900634625.1). Classification (NCBI taxonomy): domain Eukaryota; kingdom Metazoa; phylum Chordata; class Actinopteri; family Ambassidae; genus Parambassis; species Parambassis ranga. The sequence continues at coordinate 9,358,749 of NC_041043.1, forward strand.
GGTATGTGTTTTTGAACTGTGGACATTTCGGTGCACATTCACCAGGTGGAATGAACAGCACCTGATTAAATTAGACGGTGTTGTGGTATGCCTAGCTGAAACCCTCTGACAATAAGTAAGGTATTCCAGTTGTGTGCCAGTGGTGGTAAATGGGCCTAACTGTTGCACTTATCCTTGCAAAGGGCTGTTTTAGCTTCAGCTTAATTTTTTCAAGATCTCCTAATAGAAAGCACAAAAGTGCCGTGGCCTTAAGCGACTCAGGTGCACTGAGAATGCAGATTTGCCTACACTGCAGCACAGTATCAGAACCTTTTGATCACATCCAGATTCTTGTGTGCCAACATTATCAGACTCATAGAGACATAAATCATGACTGTATCAGAAACAAGCCAGGAAAAATAAAAGTACTTTATTTATCTCAGACTGGGAACTTTCACTGTTGTAGCAGCAATGCAGAGGCACTCGGAATACTATACATAGACCTATAAAGGTAAAAACATGTGGAGATCACACAAACATCAAACGCGTTATATGTCTGCAACAAGCTTCACTTATTAGTGTCAATGTCGAGATTTTACATGCACTTGTGCAAAAATGGTTTTAGGTTCTATTCCTCTACAAGACTTTATCAACTTTTTGTTGTTGTTGTTGTATAAGACTGGATTTGACACACATAGCCAAGACTGACGAGCTGAATTGCACACTATATATTCAGTACGGTACACTTAAAAAGTCATGAAACACTTGAGCCAGCAACAGGAAAGGAGGAATCTCCATTAGACTTGGATAAAGGCTCTGTGTTCCCATTTTCTGAGACTATGGTGAATTCACAAGCATGCCACTGCCAAACAGTTAAGCTACTACATTTTACTCAAGCCTACAAACTCTGTTTAGCCATGTAGCTGATTGGCAGTCACCACAAGTTATCTGTAGAGCAGAAAAAGCTATAGAACCTAAGCTAGACATCTCCAGGGCCTCATTATAAGCCTCATTCACCAGCAGCTCAAACTCTTATGTCTGAGTGCCCGGGAATAGCGAGAGAGCCCACTTCATCACAAGCAGCCAGGGATGCATTCTTCCTCCACTAGGTTCTGTTCAGGGCTGAATAAGTCTTTGTGAAGTGTGATATGTTGTAGAAGTGACAGCCAGCCTCAAATCCATTTACAATCAAGGGCAAAAATCTCCATGTAGTTTCTGATTTAGTTCTAATCCCAGACAGCACCACACCTTTATCTCATAATTACCCAAAAGGAAATACACAGGGATTGTATCGGTTTGGGTTGGAATTAGAGGAAAGGCAAGGAGAACGCCCATGCTGTGCAAACCCTGACAGCCATCCAGACGTTGGATTGCAGAATAGAGGAATTAAAAGACAGGCTGGAGCAGATTCTGGGTGTCAGATGCATGTTGCATTAGAGGTAGTTAGAAAGTGATCTCAGCTAAGGGCACTTCCATCTTACAGGGTTCTTCTGTAGAGGCAGAAGTGTACAGAAATCATTAAAATGAAACTCAGATGGAATCTAAATACTATGGTTTTGAGCATGTAAGCAGAGAAATGTAAGGATTTTGTAATAAAAAAATGCAAATAATGCATTTAGAATGCGTCATGGATGGTAAAATAGGTGAATGTATACAACATACTTGACATAATTAACTATAAGCATAGTTTGTCAGTATGAACAGTTGAAAACTTTAAAATAAGTGAATCCAACAAGTTAAGATTATATAAAATGTGTATCTTTTATCCAGTTCAAATCATATGAGCCTCAAACAATTGACAAAAACAGCATTTCCCCTTTTTTTTCCTCTAGCAGGACAACTTGTATTCAAAGCACAACCTTCTGTTTTGTTCCAAACTCGATTTAATTTAAGAAAAATTAATATGAACAATACACGTCTTATTTAATAGCAGTTAGAACACACAACAAAACATTTGGAAAGCAGAGAATGCACACTTAATAAACAGACACCCCCTCTTTTGTTCTATTAATTGTGAATACGGCAAACTTTGAACCAAAGTTCAAAAGGCACACGCAACACCCAGAGATATGGAAATAACTGTAAAATAAGTGGCTATGCACCGCCCAACCACAGAGAGCTACCGTACGCTGGGTCCTGAAAGTCCAGGATCTTTCAGGGTTATTAATTTTAGCAGGTGTAGTTGCAATTTACTAGAAAACCTTTCCACTGATGCATGATTGCCGTATTTAAGAAAATAAAATTAATGTTTTGTATCCGTGATGTTTGTTTGTGGTGATGTGGCAACACACAACACTACTTTACACAGCTGACCAACAACCAAATCGACACAACAGTCAAAAACATGTATACTTTATTTTAAATTGCTGCAATGGGCGCTAAAAACAAACAGCAGAGAAACACACAGGCCCCCTTCCCACCCCGCCCTCCCAGGAGTAAACTCACTTCGGTAGAAAACATTCTCATTTTAAAAGTCATGAATAAAATGAAAGCACAGGAGAAAATAATGGTGGACGAAATGATTTGGAACACAGCGTTTGGTAGCGTTTGTCCAGCCAACAGAAAAAAAAGGAACACTTATTAGATTATAAGAGCACAGTTTGGTGCGGCTTTTCAATCATTCAAAGAAAAAACAAAAAAAAAAACAACAAAAACTATGAACTCGAGGGAATAAATAGAAAAAAAAAATGAAGGACACCGCCCTCGCTGCTATAACTGTGACCATTTGAGATTACGGGGTGCATTTTCAGGGAAAAGCAGTGACCCCCACACACATATGCACCACGTGTCTGTACAGACGGTCACTGTCTCACTCACTGGCAAATGGACAAAACAGAGAAAGCTTGTGGCTATTGATTACCTGGACTGACTTCACAACACATCGATAAACTAACAGTGCAAATTTTCAGACGGCTGCAGGGACATAAAATAAAGAGTAAAGAAGAAGACACACCAACAGGACAAACTCTCTATTTCTTTAGTTTTAGATTAAAGGTGGAATTTATCTTTAGAGAAGCCAATGTTGATTTTTTGCATTTAGTGCTGCTTTGAAGAGTTGCATAAAATTCCCCTCATGCAACCATCAATTAGTTTAGGATGTATGTTTTTTAAGCCTTCATCAAACAGATTTAAAACATTTTTAAAACAATAATAGGTCAACTACATAAAACTCTCTGGAGCACCATAGTAATAAACAGACAGGATCGAGATCAGAGAACAAAGGATCAGAAGCCAAAATGTGATTCTGGTCATTCTAAAGGCAGCAATCTTGACTGGTGGCACTAAGTTTGGACTTAAATGTAGACACGAGTCAATCCAGTCAACCGACTACAGTGCATTACAAAGGTGTTTTTCCATCTATGGGGGTTATATAATGAATGACCTCTGACCTCCTGGGGCAAGGCAGGTTAGGTCACCCTGGTCCACTACACCTGTATAATGTGAAATGCTCACTTCTCAAAGCATGTGAATTCTCTCAGGAAAGGCAGAGAAGCCTGGAAGAAAAATAAAAAGGGAGAAACAATGCTCGGTTCACAGGCTATCCGTTCCCCCTGTAGGTTTCTCATCCCGCAAGGCTAGTTGAGTGTCTTTGACAACACTCAGGTTGTACAGTACCTCACAGTCCTTTGGATTAGTCAGAGTTCTCAAAAGACTCAGAAGTCGTTTCCTGAATGAATCCAGTCACAGGATATGGAAGGATGCTGAAGTGTCTGTTAACTGGATAGAAGGAGTTACAGAGTTCCTGCTCCTGTTGCTTTTGTCTGTTCTTTTTTTTTTTAACTCTACTTCACCACTCTGCATCCCCAATGGCTTTGGAGAAGACATAGTCTCTCCCATTCAGATTCATGATCCCGTCCTTCAGGTGGAATTTCCATTTGTTCTTGCTTCTGTGAATCTAGGGGGAAAAAGGGAGGAAATGAATGTCGTGGGCGTGGAGGACAGATGGACAGTTTCAGCTTACAGTGGACACCATCTTTAATGTTTTTAGCCCCTGCACACAGAAAATTGACCAGACACATACAGAGTGTGATATTAACCCGTGTTGATGTTTGTCGCACTGAATTAGCATCAAATAGTGTTGTAATACACCCAGTGCCATATGATAGTGGCAATCGAATTATGTGCTCGAGGCAAAAAACAATGCTAACACCCAAAAGTGAAGAACCAGGCAGCATAAGGCTGTAAATACTATAGCTGTTTCTAATAGCAAAAACTGAGAGGTTTGATGTTTGGGATGTGACCGCGACAGGTATTTGTTGTTGTGGACAACTTTTTAAATCATGTGTTATGTTAAGCAGCTCCACTATGGAAAGGAAAAACATTAAGCTATGTTTCCTAGCTACTGGTTTTAATTATTTTTATGCAGTCACACAGTACAATAACCTACTACTTACAGCATTCAGGGGATTTCATGATTGTTGTGCCACCACGGTAGGACAGCCTTCCTATTTGGCACACTGTTTGTCTTGCATCGCTCAATATAAAGTAGCTGAGATTTTCTGCATCCAAACTGAGATGGTATATTCCAAACTTACACAATATTGAATACTGAATTTTAAAAGACTATTTAAATATTTAAGCAAACATTCAGACAAATATATACTTCATGTAAATCAGGTTTAAGACGGGGCATTTTTTCCCAAACTGAGATAGACGCTGTATTCTGTGTAACCCTTTGCAGTGAACTGAATGACAATAGTGTATGCATAATGTTTCCAGCATTTTTTGTCTCACTGTAACAAATATTTGATCTCATTGTGTTATTTTATGATTAATCAATAAAACAACATCAAATATCTCTAATATCAAACTATATGCCTGCAAACCCAACATACTTTGACATCAACATTAGGGCTTTTATTATTTAAATAACTGTATATCTATACACTAAGGTTCATTTTAAAATATACTGTAGTGTTCTGCAGATTAAATCATTTCCTACCTTATCGTACTGGCACACCACCACATTCTCTGTATCAAATAGCTCCTGGTCCTCTTCATCACTGACATCATCCCCACTGTTCAGTGGCTCCTGAATAAGAAAACGTTGATTGATGAAAGTGCTTTATGTTCTTGACAAGGCAGATAAAACTCCTGCCTATGCAGCACTAACACATGCAGAGCCACAGAAATCTTCTTCAGGTTTCCTTAAATCACAGATTTTACTTATTCATTTTATTGTTTCCTCCTATTGCTCACCTCTTCAACCTGCCCATCTTCTCCTCCATCCTTATCTTTCTCCTCCTCGTCATCTTCATCGTACTCCTCCTCCTCATCCTCGTCCTCTTCTGAGGAGGTGTCACCGGCCCCATCCACCTGCAGCATCATAGGAGGCTGCTGGGCCTGAGGCTGAGGTTGAGTCTGGGCCTGAGCCTGCTGCTGGGGCTGTGGTTGGGCTTGTGGTGCAGCTGCACCCTGGACCTGCTGGACCTGCTGGACCTGAGCTGCTGTTGCTGCCTGACCAGGCTGTGGTGCCACAGCTGCTGCCTGCATCACCTGGTGAGAAGAGGGAACCAGAAAGTAAACAGTAAGTCATTGTAAGACCTCACAGGTTACATGGACTATGTAATGTTGAAAGCACATTGTGGCTTTGATTGGAAAAGTGCTACGTCATGACGAGCACGTGAACTGTGCTCGTCATTAAAGACTTCAGTTAAAATTACATCGGTGTTCTGACCTGTGCATTGCCTTGGACTTTGTTTCCTGGAGCTAGAACAATCTGCTGCGGCTGTATGATGACTCCTGTTTGCTGGGGCAGGCCTCCTTGCAGAGGAGCCAGAACCTGAAAAAATGTTAAGAAAAAAAGGTAAATTTCATGTAAGCTCTTGATTTTCTAGAGAGAATTCCATCTGAAAAAAAGTTATGCTACATCTTAAATGACAACTTTAATTTTAGAGATTGTCTACAGAGAGAAGTAGTGTTGTTTGAGAAGGGGCATCCTCCTGATTTCCAAGTATAATTTTGGGTTATTCACGGTAATTCATCTTCTTCTTCGGCTGTTTTAGAGCCACAGAACCAACTGCTTTGAGTCCTTGACTTCTTTTACCAAATTAAGGTATTCCTCACTGTGTGATGGTACATACCTGTTGAATGACCGGTGCCTGCACCCCACCGGGCTGCATCTGCTGCTGCACAAGGATCTGCTGCTGAGGCTGCTGGATGAGATATTGTGCCCCATTGGGAGCACGCACCACCTGCAGGATCTGACCTGTGGCATCACAAAACATACGAGAAAATAAATGCTTTGAGTGCATACTGTACACTTGCAGCAGTAAACACCACCTTTGTATGGTCGTTTAAATACAGAAATGTCCATGAATTATTACATTCTGATATACAGGGAAGTTACCTTGGCTGGTGATGAGCTGTTGGTATGGGGTGACCCCTGTGGGTAAAGCAAGGGTTGCTGCGGTAGCTGCTGCACTCTAGAGGACAAAAGAAGAACACACACAAATGACTGAAACACGTAGGAGGAAAAAGACACTATCATTCTTGTAGCAAAATAATATAGTAACAGAAAAACTGGGGCTCAAGAATGTGGACAAGAAGACTATCCATGATTTAAGACATTGCACACAGAAGTATTTATGACTTTAGAGCAAAGTATTTAAATATTAAACATCTTCACAGCCAAGTTCATATCCACTTTTCTATTGTGATAAAAGCAGCATTTATGTTTGTGAACCTGCTGATTGTACCTGTTAAATTTGATGTTAAAAGATGAGAAGTGTGTAAGTGAAGCTTAAAAATAGTTGAGGATTGAGAGGGGGAAAAAAAACCTTCTAACGCCCAACAGCACAGATGCAAGCTTTAACGATAACAGATGGTCTGTGGAACAGAGGTGTTGAAGTACAAAAGGAAGAAAAGTGTTCACAGTACGGCATTAAAGCAGATGAAGGGTTGGTATGTTTGTCAGTGTGTATGAGACACTAACAGATCACGTAACTGTCAGCATTGTCTCTGGCTGTATCTACTGAAATATTCAGGCTATAAAACTACTGTCTGAAGGTCCTCGGTGTCCTTCTGCTCCCTTCATCTGTCTGTTACTAGACTAGCCTTTCTGGGCTAAGGAAAAGCCTTGGCTTAGCAGTGCATTCAATAAATGAAAGGAATGCATCAAAACTCCTGTAGAGTCACATGCACCTTATCATTACCATATGACTGACTGGTTCTCCAGAGCCTTTGCTGTGTCAAATGAAGAAAGCACATTTTGTAGCAGGATGCAGCTAAAATGGCTGTTGCCTCCCCTCCATCGAACAAATGATAGAGTAGGCGAGAGAAGCAGTGGTTGAGTGAATGCAAAGTGGGGGCGTTGTAAGCGATAACAAAGCAGGGAAATAAATGTTATGTTCTGATTGTTTTACAAGTGGTAACTTTCTAAAGCACAATTACACACACCCATACCTCCGCACAGCCCTTCTGGAACATGAAGAATGGCAGAATGATAGTTTTTTTTTTGTTCAGGCAATAATATACAGTGGGTTCATTGTAATATCTTGAAAATACATCAGGTGATTCAAGTGTGGCCTGTGCATTAGGGAAACAGGGATTTGGTCTGGGACACTTGATACTAAGTGACTCAGATCAGGGGTATACATTACATACTGTAATCTACTCACCATCCCCGTTGCACTCATGTGCTGCAGAATCTTAGAATCCTGAACGATGACTTGCTGCGGGGGAGCTGTGGAGAGAAACATGTTTAAGTCATAAGATGCCCCATGTTTCAGTACTTCACAGTGATCTCAAAAGTGGGAAGCGGAGGGAAAAAAATGACGCAAAATCTGTTTGTCTCATGAGAAACTCATTTTTTGTGAAATGTCTGTTTTATGCATGAACCCCAGTAAAAGTCTATTCTAGATTGGGATTATAACTGGACATGCATCAGTGCTGACCCACCTTGCTGCTGCTGAGGGGGCAAGATGACTTGTTGGGCCTGGGTTGGCTGCGTCACCTGCTGAACCTGTTGCACCTGCTGTACCTGCTGCAGCTGCTGTTGTTGCTGCTGCTGAGCGGCTTGCAAGGCTGCCTGCTCCTCGGTGTGGAAGCCCTCCACTGCCTTGGACTGCAACAATTTGTTCTCCCATAGCTAGAGGTACACACACACACAAAAAAAACACATCATTTGTCAGAAGGCTGCTTCAGACATAAGGAGCTTAGCAGCAGGTGCTCCTAGTTTAGACTTGTTAGGACAAATCCAAAGCGGGCACACTGACAATGTTAATTACTTTACAAAGGAAGTTCTCAGTGTGAAATACTTGACAGCTGTTTTAAACAAGCCACTTCCTAATGCATATATAATGTTTATATCCCACACAACAAGCACACATAGGACAGCCTAAGAAAGTTACCGTTTTCAGCTCCAAAAGAACTTGTTCATCCACCCCTTCATCCAGGAACAGCTCCCGCACCTCACTGATCACATCCTCAATCACAGACCTGTATAATTTAGGCTAAGGAGACACAAAAAATAAGAACAATAAACATTTTTATTAGCATAATGGGGAAAACTTCTTATTAATATTTAATAATTAGGCCCTGATTATATGTATGTGGTAATAAAACCTGTGTGCAGACATTAATTGCGAATAACGTCATCAACATTACAAGTGAAACACACCATGATAGGCGTTACATTCAGTTACGTCATGCCAAATAAGCATTAATTAGTATAATATGACAATGGCTTACAGCTAATGCATACAGGCAGCTCAGCTCTCAAAGTGACCCAGTGCATTGTAATCCCTGGGGTTTTGCTACAAGCGTTTGCACAGCACTGCGTGGCTTATTGTGCTAATCTATATGTCCTCCTGTCACGACCATATAACAACATATACAGTAGAAGTCTCCCGGGACACCGTGACATAAACGGGTGGGTCGACTCCCCGCAACATATGCATCGCGCTTATATAAAGATCTACAACAACGTTGCCGCAGCTCTTTAGCACCACAATGTAAAACTAAAAAAAAACAGCGACACAGACACGTAGGCCGCCGCACTGCGCTCACTGCCCCAATGTCCGCAGCACAGACCTCGGTCTCTCCTTCCCTCCCCCTCGGCCTGTCTGCTTCTCCCACTATTTAAAGCACAGTCTGGTGTTTATATGTAGAGCCGGTGACGTAGCGTCGAGTAGCACCTTCCCATCCCGGGCAGTCTATATTAGAGAGCCAATATGGCTGTATAAAACCAGGCAGCGGAAAGGAGGAGGGCCAGAACCGAGAGAGAGGGCAGACGTGGAAGCCATTTTACGGAGCGGCGGTGTGCGCGCTCGACGGCCGTGTTTCTTTACACTTTAGTGTGGCGGAATGTGAAGGATACTTTCGGTGTAATATCTCATGAGCACTCGGAATTTTACTCATTAGTTTGTCTTTGTAAGCAGGGAGCAGGACAAATTTGATATGATGTGGGTACAATAGGTGGTTTTGGGACGCATTCGTGCCTTCTGCTCGTGGAATGGTGGACAATGATGAGGCATTTGACTGAAGCTTTTGACGACTTTTAGGCTAAGGAAACTTTAATATTTTTAAACATAAGCTTATTTCTCTCGCAGTGGATGATGGCAATGTGCTTTGCGTACATCTGTATTTTATAAATAGAAAATATACTAGCTTAATTATCTGTATCAGTTTTAATAAACGGACACAAGCAATGTTTTAACCTTCAGTAAGTGCGCAAACATCACGTATCCATATCTAATATTAAACCATACACATGGAACAACTAAAGAAAGCTAACCAGCCAAGTTAAAATTGCATTTTTAACCATAAATAAATTCAGACTCTAACAACATATTCCACTAATTTACCTCTGCAAACAGTTTCTCCTATCAGATGGTCTGAACTGACTGAAAGAACTCTGGTTTCAAAAAGAAAAAGTATAATGGCCGATTAACTGAACCTAAGTATTCATTTTTTTTAATGGATACAACCGTGAAGTGTTTGTCAAAGCAGACTCATTTGTACTGCAACAAATAAAACCTGCTCATCGACAGCTTTTCATTCACTTTACCCCCATTTCCCCCGCTGACAGTCCTTAGAGATTGATCCTTACCACTGGGTTCGAGTTAGCCGAGCTCGCCATTATACGCGTAGTGTAAAAACCACCACGGAAATAGGCGAGAAATACAGCCAAAAATTACAAAAAAACGACTTAAAACAACTGGGAACGATATTCTAAAACAGCCGGCATCACGTTTGTAAATAAAACACAGTTTTTACGGTCTTATTTACAATCCCGGGCTGCGACTCCCCAGCCGTCCTCCTTCCGTCGTTGTCCTGCTTTATATACTGAGCGATGGTGCTGCGAGTGCGCGAGACATAGGGCAGGGTCAAACCGCAATTATCGCGAGATCTCATGTGGAGTTTTATGACTAATCTTAATCGCTGCTGCCGCCGCTGCTGCTGCTGGGAAATGCAGTCCAAAAGCGAGGAGGCCGGCAGATCGCATTAGCTTGGTTAATGCCCTGTGATCTTGTTTACTGATTTAGGCTAACTGTAAATATTGCGACCTAATAAAGGAATCAATCACAGCGTACTTGTCACAGAGTATTGGACAAAGTAATGTACAAATTAAATACGTTTAAACCTAAATAAATACATGTAGGCGATCTTTGGCCTGCACTTTTGGTCAATTATTATCCAATGAGCACCAAAATCAGAAACATGAAAACATCTTAATATTACATTTAATGTAATTTATGCATCAGTAGCCAAACATTTAAATTACATGCTTCCACCGTAATATCACAATTTAAAATCTTTGTTTCCAGCGCTTTTTGTGTAGTAACTGTATGTTGCCACAAGAGTGTGATCACACTACATAATTAGACAACCAGCCCTCTCCTTACAGTTCACACAGACACCACACACACAGACACACATTCCACTCACTTTGTGCAGCATGCAACTATTTTACATGTTATTCAATAAAGGGAGATTTTAAGTGAATTTATGGGCAAGCATAGGTCTTGTTTGCTTGATCTAAAACACACTTATCTTAGACTGCCAGGGGGAAATATCCAAAAACAATAAAGCTTTGCAATAAATGAGAGCTGACAAGAGAACGTTACCTCCACTTCTGTCTCCATGGAAACTTGCCTCGCTGGTCATTCTGTGGATATGGATGATATAGACCAAGGGGAACACACAGCTCTGTGTGCATCAATCTACTCAACTCATCCGCGTGGCTTCTGTAAAATGAAGCAGTTAAATGTAATTTATTGAGATGAAATTAAAGACCCACATGACCCTGATGACAACATGCTTGTAAATTGACTTGTCGCCTTTTTCTTTGGGGGGAACAGGACTGTAAGAAACTATAAGTGATATATAAAAAAAATATGATTAGGGAACCGTGTCTTATCTGTGCCTCTGAGATGTGATCCAACATAAAGCTGCGCCACATCGTCACTACCTTTGAGTCTCACTCTCTGTAACTGAGTAGTATGATGCCCTCTAAAGATCCAGAGAATGCACACTTTTTTTTCCTCAACCCCCCTTCCTTCTTTGCTGTAGTTGCATAGCAACAGAGGAGCTGCTAGCTCCAGTTGTGTTGTGGTGGGAGCGTGCTGCACAGGGAGGCACTGGCTCAAGATTAAGCCAGTCTCTGCTTCAATTATGAATGGGCTTCCACTGCCACATGCCTCTAAAATGGCACCACTCAGATTGATAAGGCATTGAAAGAAGAAGTCTTTGGTATTACTTAACTATTTTACTTTCTTTCCCCTAAGGGAAGTGAGCTGAGTTTGACTTTAATCAGAAGTATTGAACTTAAATGATTAGAGGAAGTAAATGAATAATTAACTGGCGGGAGAGGCATGGTTATGATAAGACCCTTGTTGATGGGAATATGTGAGGTTAATGATTGGGGTCAGACTTGAGAGCAAATTAAAGTGTCTCCAGTCTCACAAAGCTAGGATCAGTAAATGTGGGTTCCTGGGTGGTGCATGATGATGGGAGGATGTTTAACTGTAAGCTTTTGAGGCTAAAATATTTAAATTAAAAGCTTTCCTTTATTATTTTTCTCTTCTTTTGACTCCTCCATTAAAAAAAAATTAAAAAAATAGCCAAACTAATCGTCTGCAACTTGTATTTTTTTTATTATTGCAACCAACTGGAAGACAATACATCACATAAACATCATTGTAGTTTTTCAGAAAATGGAAAACAAAATAAAACAACATTTATATATTTTTTGCCACGGTATTGGACAACGTTGATATTTACATGTAGTGATGAAATAGGTCTTAAAATCATTCTTTGGCAATATGATTGCACAATAAAGGAGAAAATTGAACATTTACTGAGAAAAAAAAACACCTGGGTGTGTACTCTGCATTACATCTCACTGATCAATAACAGTTTTGCATTTTGACATCTCTAACCTATGGCTTTCCGATACTTAGCTCAGACACCGGTAAAATAATGTCAGTATTGTAGGTAATTTTGTCAAGAGAGAAAAGCAAAAACAGAAAATAAAAAGGCGCATAAAAATGGCAACAAATAAAAAAAAAAATAAAAAAAATAATGGCAGCTATTTCATTTAGAGCGTTTATGTGGTATGTTTGGCAGGTTTGAAAGAAACACTGGTTTTTAGGGGGCTAGTCAGGCAGTGTGTTTTCTTTGCTTTAGGTATATTTTTTATGTGTTGCTCTGTTTTTTATTTTTTTTTCCAGGACTCATAGGTCAGGAGTTCATCTTTCCTACATGTCACTGAGTGAGTCAGAGGGAAAAAAAAGGTGGTTGCTAAAGCAACATATTCTCCCCTCGACATGCCTCTTGCCAACTGAACGCATTATTAGTCACCACAACAGTGGATTGTTACATCAAATACAGCAGAGTGCTTGACCTGGGCCACGGGAGCACTCAGACAGATATCAGACGAGAGACGGATGGCACACAACAAGAACACTGACAGTGTCTCCTTTTAGCCTTTTTTGTTTTTTTTGTTTTTTTTTTTTACATGTCGGCATGGATACCATACAAAATGCAAAGCCGGTGATGCATGCTACAGGTGGAGAAAGACTGTACCAGTGAATGGGACATGCATTTATTTTAACCGCTTGGCTTGCTGACAATCACTCAGCATCTATTCAGCTCCAACAAAACCTTGTTTGACTTGGCTGCTACAACCAAACCCAGCCAATGTATTCACCTATGTAGATGAAAGGGAAGATTAATACTTTTAGGCATTCCTGTCAAATAGGCATGGCAGTGCAGTATTCATATTATTACGTCTGATGCGATGAATGTTAAAGCTCACTTCTGCCCTTTTAACCAAGTCAGTGTTTTGACCCTAAGTGAGATACACCTTGCAGAGTGGCAAAATAACAACAAAAAACAACTCCAGACTAGGCTCTTGAGACTGAATGCAAGCTTGACATCCACATTGGCAGGTAATCAATGGGCTAAAATACTGTATGTAAATTTAAAAATAAAATGATCTTTCTTCTTCGTTTTCAGTTCTTCCTAATTTTGGCTTTTGTTTTAGAGTTCTTTCAGGACACCAATAGTTCCCCATGCCCATCCGATTCTTACATTTACACTGAACAATGTCGATGGAAAGTAAGGACACATGTACATTTACACACTGGGAAGAAAAGAAAAACAATACTGTTATAAATAAAGACAGTTCTGTCATGACAACAGAGGTACTGAGGGCAGGCAGGCAGGCAGGCACAATGTTAAAGGGTGTGTGTTCCTGGCAGGGCACACAAACTCACACACTCCACAGACGTGTTCTGAAATAACACCAGGGATAACATTGAACACCTAAAAAAAAATAAAATAAAATTAAAAACAAAAATCACTGTACAGGCTGAAGAAGACAGAAGCCCACCCCCTAAGAGGTGATTCAGCTGGCCTATGTAGCCTGAACCCGAAAGCCCAGAGGTGGCACCCTTTGGGCCTCTAAATTGCAGAGTGATCTCCCACGCTCCTCCCTGAAGACGTGTCTTTGAAAGCCCGCTCAGAAAAATAATAATAATAAAAAAAAAACCCAAAAGATTCAAAGAAAGACAAAAAAAACCAAAACAATATAATCACGGGTATAAGAATTGGCGGCAAAACTTTTTTTCTTTCCTCTAGGATCAAGGTTTATATGAAAATAAGTCATGCTTCATGCTAAATACATTGTTTATCTTACATGATCTTTGAATAAAAAAGATTTGCTTTTTATCTTATTTACAAGCACCCATGCAATATAACTGAGAAAGTCCTGCAGGTCAAATTGCTTCAATTAAGAAAGGAAAAAAAATAAAATATTTTCTAACCTTTTTACAGAGTTGTCCACACGGGACAAATTGCTTATATCTTTATGAGGGTAGAGTGAGGGTAAACAGACACAAACAGAAATCTAAACCCACAGTTTATGTAAAGAGTTCTTTGACGTTGTCAAATGAACAGGAAGGTGTGGTAGCTACTGGTAGCTATGGTACCTATACCAGGTGTCTACGTCTATGGACAGAAGTACTGGGAAGGGGGGAGGAGGAGGAGGAGGGGGGGGGGGGGGTTAGGGATGTTTACATTATGCAACAACAACAACAAAATGAAGGAGATATTGCCTCAGACCCGGCACACTATCCATCTCTATGGTGATAAACATGACCATTTTTTTATTTTAATATATTTATTCTTAAATACTATGAGTGCTCTTGAAATAAACCATGTCTTTACCCATGATGCTTTTATTATAAGTGGCGTAAAATAATCTTAAGTGCATGAATATATATCACATTGGGGTTTACATTGATTTTGACACTTAAGGTCACTCTCTCTCTCTCTCTTGCTCTAGCACTTCACTACTATGCCTTGTTTTTTTGATTTTTATTTTTTCCTGGTATCGGCTACATGAAGCAACCTGGTCGCTTATCTTTGGCACAGTCTCACGTTTGTGCTCGTTGGATGTAGGAGAGTGATGCTAGTGAGCGGCCCGAGAGAGCTCTCGTTAACTATAGGCTTGGTCTCGTCCGGCTCTGCCTTTTCTTGCTGGCATCACTGCAAGATTGCTACAGATTCACATAGAAACAAACAGGTAAGACAAACAGCCATCTTCCGTTCCTGGACCGTACTGCTCCTCAGTGTGACTCGGTTTTGTCCCATTTCGACTCCAAATTAGTGACAAAACATGCTTTTTTTATGGCTTTCATCCCCTTTTAAACAACAAAAACAACAAAGACACATGAAAAATACCCAATGATGTTTGTGTTTCTGAACATGTAGGAAAACATAGATTTTTGATATTGCCACAAATAAGTAGGATTCACCTAATGCCCTGCAGATAGATAGAGGGAGATGACAAGTGTCCATAGAGACTAATGCTGTAGTAACGTTACCTGTTGACCTATTTGTGTGTCGTATATATGTGTCTGTGTGTTAATTGTGTATGTGCGTGCTTTGAGCTGTCTGTGTGTGTTTGCATGACTATGTATTTGTTTGTTCTATGTGTGTGTCTTAGTTTCTCAGGGCCTCTTTCTGCTCCTTCTGGCCCTTGGCGGTGCGATTTGTGATGTTGTTGAGGCAGGCTCTGACCCCCGCCAGGTGGAGCAGCGACCCCGCCGCCTCCTTCATCTCCTCGTCGTCGCTCTCCGGCGGCTTCTCCACCGCGCGCCGCTTCTTCAGAGGCAGCGTGTCGCTAATGCCCCTTGCTCGGCTTTTGGTCCAGGGCAAACTGCTTCCTGCCAGAGTCCCAGCTCCTGCACTTGAGCTACGTCTCTGTCCGCGCAGGGGCTGCTGAGAAATGTAGGTAGTGGCGGCAGTGGTGATGTGAGAATCCAGTGGGATCTCCCGGGGTTCGGGTTTGACGTCTGATTGGATCTCCACGGCGATGATGTCGTCGTCGTCAAGGGGGGAGGAAGGGGCACTGACCTGGGAGGAGCACAGCCTGCTGGGGGATTTGGCGGTGCTGTAGGTGTGGTCGTCCTGGAGGTCCTCACTGCAGGGCGGAGGAGAGTAGCGGGATGGGCTGTCCTGTCCTCGGCTTAGATAATCTCCCAGGGATGATCTGTATGAAGCAAGGACACAGAGCGGGAGAGAATATTGTTACTCCTGCTGTCACACTGCCAGCCAGGTGGCCTGCCTGCCTGCCTGTATATGCTTCACTCCACTGAGGCTGCTCCACTTTGCTCTGCATTCTGGCAAGAACGCAAAAATAAAAAGTTTCGATGATAATCTATCATCCTCTAATAGTCCCCTCGGGCCCTGTGTGCACACTTATTAGGTCAGATTATAACCTTGTATCTTTAAATAGACTCATTTTCGGACTACAACCTATGCATTTTTTTAAATGACAGTGCATTTTGAGCAGCTCTCATTCTAACTGAGACTGTGGAACTTGCTCAGCACATAAAGAAACTCTGTGGTAACGTCAGAACACCACAGCGTGACAATTCTGCAGTAAAGCTGTTTAACCGATGTCCACTACACAGTGCGTTTTATTACGACACATATTTTGCTCTATTAGTCTTTGTAAAGCACAGGCAGGGGGTATCTTGACAACCAATAAATCATAAGTAGCTTCAGCAGCATGCCCTGTCCCCCGGACATTTCTCTCCTCAGAATGAGAGGGATAGCATATTAATATCTTATAAGGAAAACATGCACCCCTTACAGTGATCAAATATTCACTGCATACCTTTAGCGAGCCTTTGGGTATGTTTAATTCATTATGCAGTGCAGGCCATCATACTCTTATGCTCCTGTGATGGATGTACATGTCCATGCATGCTCCAAATGTTCTTTGAATCATGAGGACTCTCCCTCTAATAAACCTGTTTGGAGCATGAAATGTGTGTGTGTGTGTATGTGTGTGTGAGAGAGACCGTTACATAAACACACCTGGATAAAATGTTCTCCACAGCGGGGAGCTTGTGAATGCCTCTGACTTTTGAACACAATAAAGATGTAATTAAGTAAACTATCAGTGGAAAAGTTTGGTGCTACATCTGTTTTGTGTGTGTGTGTGGGTGTGTCTGTGAGGGAATGTGTTTGTGCAGTGAAAGCACTGACTGACATTAATTATATGGTTAAGCGCAACAGGAGCAAAGTTTACCAACCGTATGGCCGAGGTCCTGCTCCCCACAGGGCTTACAGGTAGGGGTCTGATAACAGGGAAGAGCGCCTGGCTCCTGACACGGGCACCATTTTGTATCACACCGCGAGGAACTGAAAGAAAGAGAGAGGAAAGGACACACAAAAACAAGCTTTAACAAAACACACACACAGATCCATTCAACGTCAGTCACATGCAACACACAAATCAGTTACAAAGGAGAGAGGACAAACAGAGGGAGCTTCTCCAAAACCCGATTGGCCCCTCGATAAGACACTGGGAGCAGCTCAATGAGCATTCACTGACCATCTGAGGGGGCCAACAGGGCAATATTGATGAGCAAGGCAAGGTTAAATTGAGCGGGAAAGCGTCATAAATGAGTTAAGGCCGCTGCGAATCATTCAATTACCAACGACCGCTGGGCTCGGCTAAATCTAGCCTGTCTGATGCTGAGGGCTGAACAGCAGCGTCTGGGACTTAAAGGGCTATCCTGCAGATTTTAACATTAGAAAGACATCTTAGTTTGATATAACAAACTAAAGTGTGGGTGTGTGTGTGTTGTTTCATGCTAAGTCCTTCTTAAGTTCTCTGGTCATCATTCATCTACCCACCCAACAATACAAAACATCAAGATATTCATTTTTGAGTTATATAAAGCAGAAGCAGCAGGTGCTCAGTTGAAAACTGAAGGCCAGAGGACTGCCTTTGCTAATGAATTTTCTGCTGATCTATTAATCAATCAATTAACTAATTATCCTGTTCTAATTTAAGTGTTTGTTTTTAAATTATTTTTGTTACACCTGATTATTTAGCTGTATTTAACAGCTTGAAGTAATGGTTCACATGCACACAACCTGAATGAATGAAGAATGGATGGATGGATGCGGAAAAAGAGGCAGAACAACGGTTAAAAGTTTCATGGAGCCCTTTTATGGTCAAAAAGTCAATAACCAGGCCTCACCAGTAAGGCTGTGCTAATGGATTATTTCAAAGTAATCAAAGAACCTGACAGGACAATTCTACGTATTCCAATTAAAAAAAATACATGTGAAAAACCCAACTGGACTTCACCGAGTCGTGCTTCCTGTGATCGAGCAGGACAAAGATTAAATCAATCAGGTCTAAAATCCAAGCATTTGATCTGTTTCTTATCGCCTGCCACTAAATTATAATATGAATGGTCCAAACTACAGAGAGGTCACTGAAGGTCACCCAGATGCAGACTGGGGCACACAGAGACACCTTCCAGAGACAAAGAACCCTGAACCACACAGCCGGGATAATGGTCTGGCTTTGGAACAAATCCCTGAATATCCTCGAGTGGCCCACTCAAAGCCTGGACTTGAAAATCTGTAGAGAGACTTGAAGATCACGGTTTACGCTCCTGAACCTGACAACTGCTAGATGCAAGACTTAAAGGGGGACTTTGCAGAATTTAAACACTTGTTGTTGGAAAGGATTAAACCACCAAGACACAGCATCACTGTTAGTAGGCTGCAGAAGTTCTAATAGGCAGGCAACCTATTTTATTTTACTAGAAGTCCTAACCGGCAACAGGCTGGACTTTATCTTCAAGATACTCTTGACAGGTTATTGATTAACATTCAAAAACATGACTTTGGGATAACCTTTTATATAGACTGTATATAAGATATATCTTTGATAGGGAATTCAGGTGGTTCACATGCAGGTGTAATCTCAACATTTTATAGTCTAGAACTAACAAGAAAAACAACAAAGACTGCAAAAACATCAAGGTCAAAGTGTCCTTTAGCTTCCTGTTTGCCTAAAGAGTTTCAGAAATACTGAATGGACTTTGGCAGACTAGAAGGAATAGAAGGAAGACCAATATATAAGCTTTCAACATAAAAACTGCTGAGAGGAGAGGGGAGGAGAGGAGAGGAGAGGAGAGAAGAGAAGAGAAGAGAAGAGAAGAGAAGAGAAGAGAAGAGAAGAGAAGAGAAGAGAAGAGAAGAGAAGAGAAGAGAAGAGAAGAGAAGAGAAGCGCAGCCAAAGGCCCTCATTATTCAGGCCTGGCTGCTCACCACAGCCATCCCTGTTCACTAAAACAGCTGTCATTTTCATCTCAAGGGTCAGTTTGTATTTCTCACAATGATGACCTGCTGTTTGCTTTTGTCTGCCGCAGAAGCATTTGTTAAGGTGCAGTTGTTGACACCCGTTTACCACAGCATCAACACACTGTAGCCATTTTTTAATGGTTTTAAATCTCAGCCCATACAGTATATTTATGATTAATGTTACGAGGGATAATTTAATTCGCCCTAGGAACCACAAACTCA
This sequence comes from Parambassis ranga, assembly GCF_900634625.1. Taxonomy (NCBI): domain Eukaryota; kingdom Metazoa; phylum Chordata; class Actinopteri; family Ambassidae; genus Parambassis; species Parambassis ranga. Next base: position 9,378,075 of record NC_041043.1, read on the forward strand.
TTAAAACATACAAGATGTCATGACGAAGGCCCCCCAGAAAACAATCTTGGCTAGTGCTGAAACACATACACACACACACACACAAGATGAATTATGATGGGCCTGTTTGTGGTTTTGTCGTCGTGAGTGTGTTTTGTAGCTCTTCCCAGGCCAGCTGTGTCCATAGTAATCTTATTGACTCCAGTTAGTGTGGCTCTGCCCCTGATATCTCCAGCTCTGCTCTCCATAACCTTATAAGTAAGTCCCTGCACAGAGTCTCTTTTGTAATCTTGATCACTTGCTGCATGGTTGTGTGTGTGTGTGTGTGGGCAGTGCATTAGGTCTCCCTGGGTTGACATGCACCCACCCCTCCCTCCCCACCTCTCACTCCAGTCAGGCTTTAGGTTGCCATAGCAACGGTTCCAATTCCACATGCCACAGAGTGGTAGATCATGCATCAGAAGAGAAAATGATAGTGAGGAGAGAGAGAGAGAAAAAGGGGAAAGGAAATACCAAGCACTGTTTGACATGGCCTCTCATAGCTGGGTCCACTACTGTTTACCTGAGATTCACACACACACACACACACACACACACACACACCTCCAAAGTATAAGCACAGACACCTTTCCTTTTATGTGCATGTCCTGTATCTTCACCTCCTCACTTTGCTGATTACATTTCTCAGTAAACCCTTGTTTTTGTCCTTTTAATCCCATCCTCTGTTTTTTTTTCTTGCCTCTGTATTGATCTTGCCGTCTATACATAGTAGTGGTGACTCATATCTCCAACTGAGCATGCATGCTGTCTCTGCAGGTAAAAAGCCTGGGACATATGCTGTGGAGATGAGGTGACAAACTAAGCTGAGAAAGACCACGCAGTACTCCCAAACCCTGTCCTCACTCGCTGAGATTCCAATACATTTTACAAGCTCAAAGCAATAAAAAAAAACAACATTTGGGCTGGTAGTAGAAAGCACAACCGGCTGAGGAAAAAAAAAATCTGTATGAACAGACAAGAAAAGGTGTCTGTTCCTTTTTCCTAGAGAGAAAATATCCTCTAGTCTTTTCCAATGTCTGGTCAGCTGCTCCTCTTCCTTTTCTGTCTGCTTCCTACATCTTTGCTTGCCACCCATCTCCCTGCCTGTTTTTCCAGGGCAACAGAAGCCCTCCCTCCCCTCTCAGCTCTCGTGTGCCGTACACACACTTCTCTGCTCTCCTGTTAAATGAGTTCCACATGGCCCTGCCGACTGCAGTCTCCGCACGGCCGGCAGAGGAGCGCAGCTTACAGGCAAACATTTACACACACACACACACAGTGCATCCAAAGGTTCAAAGGTCACTCCCAACAGACCTTGAGAATGCAACCGTTTGAAAGTGGCCTCTCACTCAGTCAAAACACCCCCACCTCCCCTCCACCCTGTCTCTCTGCCTGCTTGGCTGTTGCGAGTTAAACTGAGTCTGAGGGCAGGATGCATACTAATGCTGTCTGACTGACTGGCTGACTGACGGACTGGATTGCTGGTGGGCTGAAGTTGCTGGCAGTTTAACTGGATGGCTAACTGGCTTGTCTATCTGACACTCCAGCTGAGTGTTTAAGTGGTTGGCTGACTGACATGTGTGACGACTTGCAGGAGGGGCAGACAACACAAAAGCAGCACTTCATTACTGTAACTTAATAAGCCTTTTAAAACAGGTACACACAAATCAAACTGAATCAACACATTTTTTTTCTTCCTGTCACTCCACTCACGTCCCCATCTGCTCCTCTAAACCTAGTCTGATATGCATGTAGCCAAAGACCATGATTTTTTTTTGCTCCTTGTAAATTTTTGACTTGTGCTGCTTTGAAAAATTAAAGGGTCATTCCTTTAAAGTTCTGTGTGCTCATCACGAAGAAATACCAGAAATCCTGCACGACAAACATGATGGGTGAAAACATGCACTGTATAAAAAGATGGACAAAGCCACGAGACTTCACTTAACGGTTTATGGACTGTTGTTTCGGCATCTTGAGTTTTTGATACTGGGTGAGAATGTAATTGGCTGAGAGGATAGAGGGGTGGAGCTGACAGCCACAAAGCACAAGTGTTAATGACTTGTTGTGTTAACTGACGTAATAAATCCATCATTTTTTTCAAGGGTATCTATTCCCTGAAAAGAGTTTGATTTTTTTTTACTCAGGTAACCTGTTAAAATAGGTGATGACTCCAGAAATAAAGAAATAAAGCAGGATGAAGGCCACGACTATTCATCAGTGTATCTTTTACTTTTAAATTCAACACCAAATGAACATCTTTTGAGGACTTCCTGTGAACAGAAATGGATTCAATTTCTGAGAGATGTAGGGACAGAATACCCTTTCACACAAGCCAGCTGTTGCTGTTGCAGTGTGTTTTTTTTGTCCACTGTAAAAGGTGCTTAAAAAATGGCAAGTCTATATTTAACTCCATTATCATTGCTTGTATTATGTCTCTATTGCAGTGCTGCTTGTTTTAGTGACTAATATGTCTGTGTAATAATAGAGAGATAAACTCAATACCAACCGCAACCTTCAAAGTGACTGTGATGCTGCAATTAAACATTTAACAGCAGGTCAATTTTTCTATTGACTTTGATACACCCGTCCATTGCAGCTGACAGATTAATGAAGCCTTTGCAATAATTCTAAATTAATACGGCCAAAGTAAGTTTCCTCTTTAAATGATAGCAGATAACCCGAGAACTTAAAATTAAAAAAAGATCATGTAGACCAAGCAGATCCTCTATAATTTAGAGCTGTTAGATGCTGAACTTTGGGGCTTGTGGGAGCACGGTGACAGGTTGTGTTGAGGACTCCCTGCCATTGTCCTTGTGAGTCCTCCTGAGCTGCTGCTGGGTCACAGGGAGAGGCAGATTTCAGCCCACATCAGCTCAGAGCTGAGCAGCTCTGAAAGCTCTGGGAATGGGAGATGGAAGTAATAACCAACAGCACTAACAGCTCCTCTCTCTCTCTCTCTCCGTGTCTCTTGTCTTTGCCTCTGGCTGTCTGTCTGTCACAGGTTTCTTCCTCCTCACTGCCTCTGAATATCACACCTGACCATTATTCCATCTCTCTTTTCAAAAACACATTATACATTAAAAAAGTTTCCTCTTGTCACATGTGGACTCCCAAGTCAGCCTCTTCCTGACTCTCTCTCTCTCTATCTCTCTTACTCTCTATCCGTCCATCTGTCCAGCTGCTCAGACACATCACTCAGACTGTGTGTGTGTCTAGAGGGAGTCCAGGTTTTCAGACACTCTCTCCAACCTCGGCTCCTTGACCATTACTACTCCATTATCAGCGGCGATGGAGGGCGCGCCGCAGACGCCTAATGTATCCATTTCCCCCTCCATTTAGGACTCGGCAGCCCAGCGAGCTCCCGGAGTGCTTCCCTGATTGGGATTGAATGTCCATTTAAACTGCCGTCCAGCCACCAGGGAGGAGGTCATGGAGGGGCGTGGAAGAGGAGGAGAGCAGAGGAATAATGGGAAATATAGGGAAAAGGAAGTGAATCAGAGTAAAAGAGTGAGAATGTTGTGTTGAAGGAGGGGAAGGAGGCAAGCGGACTGCTCCCTATAGCCTCTGATTTGAAGCACAGATTTTCTTTTTCTTTCCCTCTCTCACTTGCTGTGTCTCTATCACTTTTTTTTTTTTTTTACAAACTTTCAAAAACGCCTCCATAGAAAAAAAGCGTTCCTTCTTTGGCATAGAGCCAAGTGTCAGAACTCAGCACTCAGTATTCTCAAGGTGCGCTTCTAAAAAGAGGGATTTGGAATTGAGATGATTGGAGTTGGCACATCCGTAGAGGGTGGAAGAAGAAGAGGGAGGGGAGAAGGAGAGAGAGGAAGAGAGTGAGACAGAAAGAAAGAAAGAGGCGGGAGATCACACAGACATACACACAGCTTGTGGAGGTGAAACAGTACCTTGTAGGAGAACTCCTCCGTTCTTTCTGAAGAGGGGACTCCCCGACCACAATGGAGGACTAGAAAAAAAGAAAGACAGGAGAGGAGAGGAAGAGATGGGGGAGGGAGGGAGGAAGGTGAGACAGCGAGAAAGAGAAAACTGGTCAATCATTTGATCATGTAGCAGCAGCCAACAAACCCAGCCGGCTTCATCACGAGGCAGATAGCAAGGCAGGAATTTGAGCCCATAAGCCAGTGGTTCTGATTATAGTGATTAGATTCCCGGGTGTCCCACTGTTGCCATTATTCCCTGTGATTACCTCGGAGAATTACAGCCTCGACGCTGTAGTCCATGGGGGTAATTTCTCATGACAGCCCCCCACCGCCCGCCACTGGTCCATTCACACACACATTCGAAAAAAAAAAATCATCAACACACACACATTTAATGCACACTCATGTAACACCGACATGCTTAAAAGGAGATGTGAGCACACTTTAAAGCGCAGGCTGCCAAAACACACACAGAGGAACACACAAAGCCAGAGACTCAGTTTAGGTGATCATTGCACCACTAATGAGGGAGGTAATGACAGCATTTCTCACATAGACGGAGATATCTTCACTCACACTCTCACACACAAGGACAATGGATACAGTTCTGCTGGCGAATCTATAATTTTAAGACAGACGGCAAAAGATGGAGAGATAAAGATGGAGAGAGAGAGAGAGGGAGGGAGAGAGAGAGAGAGCAAAGAGCAAAAAGGCTGCAAGAGCTTTTCCAGGTTGAGTGGTCTTTAGCTCCCCATTAGACAGCACGTCTGACTGCTCCTTCCTTTTTCTTTCTTTAGCCAGACAGGCTGTTCTCAAACACAGTCAGTGTGTCTGACAACATGGGTCTTGGTCATATGTACACACACACAAACAAGGAGAGAAAACACCTGGGGATGCTGTGAAAAAGCAGCCCACTTGTTTCCACTCATCAGGAGAGTTCCCTTTGTAATGTGAGTTGTGTTTTATGTTCTGTTAAGCTGCTGAATGAGAGGATTTAGACGTCTGCACTTGTGATGCGGCTCTCACCTCACCAGATGCAGGGGAAAGATGGACACACACACACATACACACACACACACAGTAAAGCAAAAGCAGCGAACGCAAATTTCAGCCCTGAGCCACCTGCTGTTGCCATGGAGAGTTGCCACATTGCGTTGCCACGGCGATAACATATTTTTCCTGCGCTAACAGCCTGTCTGTTTTCCCTACCACCCCACCCCCCACCCATCTCATTCCCCCTTTCTCACTCTTTCTTTCTGTCTCTCCTCCCATCCCTGCTCTCTCTCTCTCTCTCTCTCTCTCTCAACAAATGGCTTCACAGCGCGACAGCACCTGACTTATACTACATGTGTTGCCATGGCGGCGTTCCCGTTGCCAAGGCGACCCTGTGCATTTAATGTTGTGGGCGAGGGGCTAAACTCGTAGCAGACGCTTGCTCTGCAGCACCCCCCTCCCCCAACCCCACCCCAACCCAACATCTTCCATCATCCATTTTTTTTCCCATGTTTTTCCTCCAAGAGAAGAAAGAGGAAGAGTGGAGGAAAAAGGAAGAAACACAGAAATGGAGAGAGGAAACAAGGAGAGATGCTCCTCCCCAACCCCCCTGAGACACCCTCCTTCCATCCATTCCTCCCTCCCCTCTTCCTCTCATCCAGATGCTGATGGGGTGTGAAGGAATGCACCATGGAGCTGACCTCCTACCCAGCATGCTCTCTCTCTCTCTCTTTCTCACTTCGTCTCACACACACATATTATTACCTATGTCCACACACACTCATTAACAAGAGCATGCACAGGATACACCACAGACATTTGTACTGAAAACTGCACACACACACACACACACACACACGAGCTAACTGCATGTGGGGGGTCGACCCGTGCAGTGTGAGTTATTATAGACCATGAAAACCAAAAGGTGTGAGCGACAAACAGCAGAGGACAAAGAAGCGCCATTGCACTCGCTCCACCTCACCTCAGCCCACCCGACTCCTCAGCCCCTCACTCACCTCTCCTCTTTACTCTGCCACTTCCTCTCTATCCGTCTCTATCATTCTCTGCATTCATCTTCCACTCCAGTGTTCTATGGAACTGCTTGAGACAGTCCTTGACCTTAACATAATAGACATGCTGTGCAACCATTCACAGTCATTACACTTCATAACATAATATTCTTGTGAGGGAGTGCTCTTGAGAGATATCGTGCTATATTGATTGGACTTGAGCTTCAAGATAGGAAACTGCTAATTCCATATTCTAACATAGACATCAGCAGTACATCTGTACAATGTCTTGTGTCCTTAAGCATCAGTTCCCTTTAACTTATATACTTTTTACATTATAATCATCATGTGACACAGATCTGTTTCTCTACAAAAAGTTCCGAAAAAATACGTGCACGTTCACTGATATATAACTAGTCCAGGCAGGACTACAGATGGAGACAATGGAAAGCTTTAGTAAAGCCGGTTTGTCAAATTAAATAGTAAATAATGGACTCTTGTGCCATTATGCGTGTGTGTTTTTGTCCTGCTGTGATCTGCTTCAGTACTTCATGCAGCTTTCAACTCTGAAAGTGAATGCAGTTGTAAATTGTGACCTTTTGCCCACAGTGCTTCTATTGTACATCATAGACTTGCAAAGGGTAATACTAATTACACTTAGTCTTTTGAACTTGCCTGCAGCATTTAGGCGGACCTATCAGCAGAAATAGATTATTATATCTACAACTGAATGTGCAGATCACCTTCTGCAGATCCTGGACTGTTTCTACATTAGCCTGAAACACAAGCTCCAGTTAACTGTCATGTTTCTGTGGTAAAGATCCTAACAGGTTCCCTTAAAAGGACCATACTATGAGTGGCTCTCATGTTTTAGCCTATAAGCAGCACATAGTGTAGATGCTGCTGCTGCTCTGCTTTACATTGCTTCTGGCTAATTTCTAACACACACCATAAATTCTTGCATTGATTTTCTACCTTCAGTGCTGCTTTCCATTAAGAACAATGTAAAAGACTTCCAAAAATGCCTGCTTGTTATTTAATCATCTGTAACTATAAGAAGGCGTCAAACGTTTTATTAATATTGTAAAACTCATATCAGTCTGGTCAATCTTTTGATAATAAAGTGTGTTTAAAGGTGCCCTATATCTGCTCACAACACAACAAATGATACAATCAGTGCATAAAGTGAATGAGACCGACTGATGCAGTGATTATTATTAATTAAGTAATTTCATTTTTTATTCAAAAACTTCTAAAGCGCTTCTAGCTGCTGGTTTCGTTGTCGTGTCTTATTGTAGTGGAAGTGTCAGATTACAGGGACCTGGGAAGGACGTTTATAGACCCAATAATTAAATAAGTGAATAGTACATTCTCTGCAGGTGCAGCATCACCAGCGACCTCCAGCTCCTCTCACTTACTCTCCTGTTTCCCACTGTGTGTCACAATGCAAATGAACAACCTCCCCTCTTTGCGCCCCCTCTCCCCCTCCCCCCCACACCCATACTCCGACCTCTCCTCACTGCACCCCCCACCACCCCTTCCATGTTCCGACTCTAGCCTCCAATTTGTTCCACTTCCCCATACCTCATTGTTCAAAATGACACTTTTACATTTTATGGTGAACCAATTATTCTGTCTTACACAGTCCGCTGGCTCTGCAAGCCAACCTGCCCGGATCAGCTGGGGAGTGGGGTGGAGGGCTGGTGGTGGGGTATTCAGAGAGAGAGAGAGAGAGAGAGATAGAGAACAGGCAGAGGGAGGAAAAAAAAGACGACTAATAGTACCTCTCTTTGACATATCCACAGGGATGGGCAGAAGAGCTGGAAACTGAGATGTTAGCAAGAGGAGAGGATGGAGGTGGCTGGAGAAGAGGTCATGAGAGGAGAGGAAGAGAATGTGGAGGAAACAACACAGGTGGATGCTGCTGTGCTGTTGAGAGATGTGCGCGTGGGGAACCAGAGAATAAAGTGAATGTAGACAAAGGAGGATTTAATTGAATGATAAAGTGATAGAGAAAAAGTGAAAAGAGTGGAAAGAGAGAGAGGAAATAAATCACAGCAGGGATAAATAAAGAAGATGGAGTATACTGGGTGCCCCACTAGTTGTAATGTATGCCCGAGGATGAGCAGGAGGGTGTGTGGGATATTAAAAGAGGAGACAAGGAGAGCGAGATGAGCGGAACAGAGCAGCGTTAGGAAGCCGGAGGAAAGGCGAACCAGAGGGGAAGACAGGAGAGGCTCGGACGAGGGTGAGGGAGTGAACATGTGGGGAGGAAAAATGAAAAAAAAGATAAAAAAAGGGCAACGCAGTGAATTTACCTGTGATGTGCCTGAGGGGGAGGGAAGGTGGGAGGAGGGACGGGAGTGTTGTTGCATGAAAACAGCATGCAAAAAGATTTAAGGAAAGGATGGAGCAGGTCAGCTATATAATGCCTGCAGCAAGTGGGAGGAAAGAGTAACAGATGGAGAGAGAGGATGGAGAGGGTGAGTGCAGCGGATGGGGTTTTATGTTATATGTGGATATTGGCACTGCAGTCCCCGTTTAAAGATCCTCATTCATCAGATATATAACAGTTTAAAACACTCAGGACAATTTAACCTGAGAACTCAAATTCCTTTTCAGTCCATGCTCGAGCAGCAAACAAACGGCATCCAAGTAAATCGGGAAAATACACATAACGTTTATGCAAATGTGCACATTCTTTGGGAAATTTCAAGAAAGGCTATCGCATCTGAAAACAACAATCATCAAGTCTTAGTTTTGTTCATAAAAAGATAAAAGAGTAGCTCCATAGTCAGACATTGTGCATTTTGTTGTGTTGTAGCCTTTGTTGGGGCCATGCAAATATTGTGTTGGACTAATCCTTCACTGGACACATCCCATGTGTGTGTGTGACTGGCCTGCAGCAACATGATCACATGATCACAAATCCACTTTTTTATGTGCTGCAGCCTGATATGAGGATGACGCTGATGAAGCCCACTAGATGATCTTAGTTGGTGTAACAGTAAAGTCGGGTATAAGTTTTGACCTCTTCAGAAGTTTTTTGCCTGTTCGTGCATCATGAACACAACTGAACACAACTGAAGCTGAACCCTCAAAGCCAGTGTCCCTGATCTGCGCTCACAAGGACAATTTTAAGGTCCTGATGTCAGTAAAAATGTAATCTGTACCGTTATGGTTACATAAAACATAACTAAACTTGGGGAGAGCATGTCACTAAAGCAGCACACACAAAAATGAAGACAAAAAGTGTAAACAACCCACATTTTTAGGGGTGAATGCATGTTAAGTGTCACACGGGTCCATAACCAAAGTCTAAAACTGAGCTTGAGCTTGAAACATCTTCATCAAGGTTCTCTTCACTCATCCATACTAAGACTGAACCCGTTCATACAACTCCACTTTTTCTACATCTTTCCATGTGAAGGATGGGATGGAGCATTAAAATGTGTTGAAGTGGCCCAGTCATTGAGTCGTAATGTCACAGTTAAGGCACTAAAGTGCTGCCAATAAGAAAAGACTCTGAGAACTGTTTAATCTCAAGTATGAATTAAATAAAATACAAAAAGTCCTTGAAGACAAGTGCAGCATTTTTATAATTAGCCTAAATTAACCAAAGACAACTTCAGCTTCAAAAACTGTCTTCCTCTCTTTGTGTAAACACTGAAAACAGAGCGATCTTGTTTGAAATAACTTCATTATTTGAAAGTGACAGCTTGAGCTAAGCTCATCATGGCATGTTGTTAGCGTGCCTGCTGCTTAAAGCTGATGTGTGTAACATACATGGTAAAGATCTGCTGGGTCATGTCTTACCTGTGGTGAAATGTCTGTGGAAGGGTGGGTGGGGAGGTGGAGGGGGTGGCCAGGCCAGGCGAGTAGGGATGATACGGCGTCTTCTTCAGCGCCTGGATGAGGTTGTGTCTGTACTCTGGGTCTATGGACCACAGAGAGCCTTTGCCTATGCTCTGAAAGAAAGGAAGAAAGAAATAAGTCAGTGCGGGAAGGAACACGAAAGCCGTATCAGAGAGTTGTTATCGGGCTCCACAAAACTCATCACAAGCAGCACAGCGCACTGAGCCATCAGCTCCAGAGCCCAAACACAAGCTCAAAGTCCCGACCTTGTGCTGGAGTCTTATTTACCAAACCACCTGTGCACACAACAATTCTGCATTCACACTGAGAAAAAGGACCTTGAGCAAAACAACATTTCTGTGCATCTGCTGGCTCAGAAACATCAACCACACAAACACTCCCATATTCACAACTCAGATAACAGTCAGAGGAATGAGAATTAAAACACCCTCAACGCCACCTCACTCCATATTTTCCAGCCCTTCGCTTCTATTTCTTTCTGATTAAGACACAAGAAAACTCTTTAACTTTTTCCACTCCAGAGGCGATGATGGTGTGTATTTTTAGATCAAAGCTGCTTCCCCCCTTACCTAATGAAGCTGTCGGCTCCCAATCTGAGTGAAACCAGCCTATAGATTATAGAGAAAGGCCGCCATGAAGATACACACTCACTGTCTCTATCGCTCAGAGCCGTCTCCAGGCTTTCATCTGCCTTGTCATCTGAACGCGGCAAAATCGGGGGTTTGTGTACGGCAGAGACGACGAGAGAGAAAGAGAACAGAGTAAATATAAAATTAAAGCCTTCTTGCCTCGTGTTCAGCTCACTTTGTAGTGCTCTGTGATGTGACACAGGTACAGGCTACGGGGTGGGAAGATGTCATGACTGTGGACTTCTGATTTCTGCAAATATGCCAAGGAATCTATTAAGTGGGAAATGTCAGATATGCCAGAGCTGTAATTGGGGACACATTCTTAAACCTGAGGCACATTTAGTATCAAAGGGGATGAGAAATACGCACCACCATGATTCCCTTACATTACATTAGTGGGTTAGTCCAAAAAAAAAAAAATCACCCAAATGATGTAAAATATGTTCATATCTTTATTCAAAGACACGCAACCATGACAAGTATTTTTTTTGCAGTCCTAATTACTTTATGTTCATCTTGAACTGTACCCGTCACCAAGAACACGTTAAAAAGAGGCAAATATTTCTGATATATGACTGAAAAAAAACGGATTAAAAATGAGAATGCTGCCTATTAAATTCAAGTTTTAAGAATGAAACCGGCCATGTCTAATGTCTCTACACTGCAGCCACTGAACAGCTTTTCTTAACCAAATGAAATGAGCTCTCATGAATTCAAGTGTTTTTTTTTTGTTTTTTTTTTGTTTTTTTAAATATGAGAGTTAGCTTTTGTTCTTTGCATGTTAAGCTAGAAGGCCAATATTTTTTTTAATTTAAACAAAAGCCCTGGCTGCAACTGTGAGAAACTGTGACTAAACAACACTGAGTCCAGTAACAATAAGATTTATTTGTATTAGTTGACAGCAGAGCTTTGTGAGAGACTCTGTCCACACAGGAAGCCGCTTTTGCATCGACAGTGTCGATTTTTCTGTACAAATCCTGTGAAATCCTTGATATGCAGAATCTGTAGACAAGGGACAAGATTGTTAGTATTGGAAAGTTTAACCCCATTCACACATTCTGTTTGTTGCAGCTCTATTTTCTGAAATTAGCCTGGCCGGCCATACCAATACAATTTATGAAAAACCTTTCAATGAAATGTTTGTGGAATCCGTCCAGTTCACAGCAAGGTCCAGTACAAACCCTACAGAACCGATCATTGCCATATATACATGAGTCAAGCTAAATGTGATGACTTGAGTACCTGCTCCACTGTAATGGTCTATTGTTGAGACTAGTCTGGCTGTTGTTGCTCTGCCTATGTGACATACTCTGTTCTGATTGGTTCTTTGTCTGAGTTTATTCTGCACCTGTTGGTACTGACCCTAGAAATCCAGCTTAAGTCCACAGAGACCATATAGAACAGAAAAAGAATTAGGATGGCTGCCCAGGCTAGGCTGACATGTATGGAGGCAGAATCCATGCCACTATTAGAAGTTGTTAAGAGAGGCGGATTGACTACAGTGCGAATAACCGCACAATAGAAATCAATTGGACGATGCAACATGGTGGCTTTCTGAAGTGGGCTCAGAGGAAATATTAGCCGGCCTTATTTTAAAGTTCATTCTCAGTATGAAAGTGGCAGGTAAAAAATCAAAACAAAAGATGGGAATCCCATTATTCACTTTCATTGATGAGCTAAATGATCTCTTAGCCTAGATCTCTATTGCTGCCTACACCTTGAAACTTTGGGGCTAATGTAGGTGTTGAACTTTCTATAACCGCAAGGGTCCACGTGACATAAAATCTGTCATCACAAGGTAAACACATCCTCTCCACAGACGCCTTGTCGGCTTGTCTGTGAAGCCACTCAGTCACTGCAAGGGCACCAGGTGCACATTTGTCGGAAAACCACAACAACCTCTGACACTGAAGAGAGGCTGTGAAGTGGTCTGATGCTTCCTGCATCTGTACAGTTTGAAGACAACAAGAAAAAAAAACACAGGAAATTGCCCAGACTTTCTGAAGAGTAGAAAATGTTTGTCGGTGAGACTCTACATTCTTTGCAGTTAAAATCAAATATGGAGGGACACGGTCGTATTTCTTGAATTTCAGTTAGTTTAGGTTAACATTTTATTAGCGCATTTTGAGAGAAGCACTTTAAAAATGAGGTCATGAGCACAGCCAGCATAAAACCAGACGAGAGCTGCCTGTGGACACGGCCCCTTATGGTCCAAAATTAGAGCAGGAGGTCACACATATACCAACCAAACTATATAATGGAAACACCCAAAATCTGCAAAATCTAACAAGTGATGGACACGTTTTTTTTTATGTCACACCGGACCCCAGGATGTTCAACGAGTCAGCAACTGCGTTACAACAGCCACTTGACCTTGCAAGAATACGCTAACGGCATGCGTGTGCACTGTTGATTTGTGTCTCCCTGCTCCTCGTCTGAATCTTTGCATTAGTATGTCAGCAGAGTTGAACACAGGCCATATGCGCAGTGTTTGGCTCTGTGTGTGTGCGTGTGTGTGGGTGAATGTGTGTATGGCGAGTTCCCTAGGGAGTGTGATATTACCCAGCATGGTCTGCTCCTGGGAGTGCTTCTATTACTGCCAGCGACGCCTCTCCTGGAGAGCATGATATTACACACACATACACTCGCTCCCACAGAGGTGACCCCCACTGGGCCAAATTTCCCCTTGCACCTCCAGCCCGACAGCTTTTGTGTATATATGTGTGTGTGTGTGTGTGTGTGTGCGCGCCTACTGTCTGCCTGCTTGCCAGCCGATTAAATCAATGCTCTCTCTCTAGAATTTCTGTCTGCCGGGGCCTCTTGCCTCTGCCAACCAGCCAGCCAATCAAAATGCTCAATCTGTAGACCCCCCACCTTTTCTTCAGTCGATAGGCCAATCACAGGGTACATCTCACAGGAAGGGTCTGTCACCTGGGTTATAGCGGTCGCCTAGGCAACAGGCATCATGTAAGCTTGGAGGCGAGGGAACGTGAAACGGTACCTTTAGTCTGGAGAAAGTTTAGACAAAGGCAACAAAGGAGGTAAACAAGGTCAGACGGGAGTTCAAAGTTTTTGATGGGTTAGAGGTTTAAGGCACATTTCAAGAACATGTCACCTCCACGAGGGCGGAAAACAAGGAGACTAAGGACTGACATTTTGACATTCACCTAGAACTGCCTGTGATGTCCATCCATCCTTTCTTTTCATATGGTCACGCTTGTTTTAATGTGTATTGTAAAATCATAGCTACAAAGCCTCTTTACATATAATTACACTAAAACAAACAAACCATTCACAACTATGCAGCTAAGGAAAAATCTAACAAAGTATTCAAAATAAATGTAGTGATTAGTGAGAATTAAAGGTATTTCATTATAACGAAACAATACTTTAACATGCCTGGGACATGTCATAGTGTGAGTAAAAGACAAAAAAAGAAAGAATTAGAAGCGAGAGGGAGAGAGAGAGAGAGAGAGAGAGAGAGGGAGAGAGGGATGATTGTGTGTTGCTAACATCTGTTTCCTGTGTTATATAAGCTGTGGGGGCTGGTCTCCTTTGGAAATGGGAGATATTAAAAAGTCCTGCTGTCAGTGACCCCGTCGGTAACACTACACCCATGCTACTGTGTTCCTAACAACACTATTATCCACATTTACCTGCCAAACAAATATATTACCGCATGCACCATTTATTATTAAGGTTTTTTTTTACCCTCGCCGTTTACACTTTTATGCAAGTGAGGTACAGATGCAAAAATTTTACAGCAGAGCTAGACTGACCCAGTTTCCAGCTATTGCTATTATGCTAAGCTAATCTAACCAGCTGCACCAGGCATCAAACTAACTCCTACTAAGGAAGCACAGAACAGCATATTGTCCCTTGTTGTCAACATATTCAGTGAAAACAACAAAAACAACAATCAGCTCTTTTAAAAAAAAAGTTACATCTTATTCCTCTGTGCCACAGAGCTCCACTGTTGTCCAAAAAAAACTATTAAAAACACATCAGTGTTGCACTGGGTAACATATTTCTTCAGGACAACAAACACAGGCACTGTAGTTTATTTTTCAGTCATTCCAATAATACCATCCTTTAGCTGTAAACACTCACTGCTACAAAAAAGTGTGTAAATCCTCAGCTGAAAATAGTCCCAGAGAAATGCATGGTTTCCTCTAAAAATATTATGTGTGTATCTTTTTTTTTTAAAGAAGTGAAGATCTCCATCAGTAATAAATGGGTTTGGATATTTTTGTGGATCCTTCAATATGCTGCTTCAAATAATCATTTTTTTCATCATGGCATCCACACACACACTGCAAAAACCCATTTGCGCTGATCATAGCGCCTATTACGAAAGGAAAAAGTAGAATTTGTTTTCACTGATGAAAGGAGTTTAAACACATGATGGCACAGAGCTGTCACTCTGCACGGAGGCATCAGTGTAAGAGGCTTTGCCGTCCGCTACATTTTCACGCACACCATGACTTAACCTACACTACCAATCTAAAGTATTACGGCTGCATATAATTTTATGATGGACATCTCCGCAGCTGGAGAGTACGTGCTTTTAAACCTGGCTGTGTTAAAGCCTGATTAACCCGCTGTGATACTAGTATCCATCATTACTTACAGTACACATACAGATAAACAGGAGGATTATCAATATGGTACACACCGTGAGACGAGCACAGCATGGACCAGATACATGTCTGAACACCAGTTCAAACTGAAGAGAGAGAGAAACGTCTGTCATGCAGAAGCAGGAGAATTACAGCAGAGGATGCAAACGTTCCGACAGAAACAGGAACAGAGACCTTTAAGCGAGGAAACAAGTAGAAGGAGTGGAAAAGTACACAAAAGGGGAATATGTGTTCTGATGAAGTTGTTTGACACAGACAGACAATTTCTGTGAAAGCCTTCTGACAGCAAAGAGACAGCAAGAGGACAAAGAGGCCCTGTCGGGGGATAAAACGCTACACGTTGGCTTGGACAACAGTTTATTTTTGTCAGTATGTAGAAGACTGAGCGGGGTCATATGTGGAGATGTCTACAGGTGTTCCCAATTGACTTTTCCTCCACAAGCTGTTTCCCATGTGGTTTCAATTTAGTTTCCTCCTGTTCACTTCTCATGCAGTCGTCAATACATTTAAGCTTTGTGCCACGGCGACCCCACACCTTTAACATCGCAAAAACAAGTGTCTTCTGCTGGAATGAAAAAATATAATTTCACTCAACAGTTTCTTACATTTGCAACACCACACAGTGATCACATGAGAGATACAAGCTGGACTAAATCCAAAGTAAGCAACTCCTGAAGCACCTACAATATGATACGCTGTCACTTAGCAATTAATTTAGGTGAGGTCAGTCCGGTTTTGGTTCCCCTTTGGCTTGTCACTGCTGCATACTTTTTCTCGCCTGTGAAATTTCTCTAACAGCACTTCTAAGTAACAATCTGTCAAACTGCTTCCCTTAGGCTACACTGAACAACTGGTATGTGGCAACAAGATTTTTAACTTAAAGACAAGAATCCTCAACATTTTTGTTTATCAGTCAATTTATTGTTAATTTAGTTTATTGTGTGTTTTGACTTAAACAAGGTTGCCTCACATCTCAGCTAATAATGCTGTCATGTGGCTTGTTACAGGTAGGAGATTTCAAAAACTCACTGAGAGTCAGCCAGATTTCGAAAGTAAACACACGCCCCTTTCTCTCAGAGCTCACCCTGAAGCCACGCCTCCAACCACATGGACGCGCATTACCTGAAGACGAGCTGCGGTCTGTGACTTCAGCCATCATGCACGTACCTCTCTGGTGCATGCAGAGCAGGAAGAGAGTGACAACAAGCCAACAAATGATAAAATAAAAAATAATAAATAATAAAAATAAACAAAAATGTACACGGTATGTTAGCTGAGGACTCTGAATTGTCTGTTGGTGTGCGTAAGCGGTTGTCTGTCTGTCTCTGTTAGCCCTGTGACAGACTAGCGACCAATCCAGGACGTACTCCACCTCTCGCCCTAACAACTCAAGTTTATCATCTATATCAGTATATCGTGCCATTATTGTGCTGTTTCCACTGCAGACAAATATGACAAGTAACACAAATACAGAGACCACATTGCTCCTAAACTCTAGCAGGAAACAGCCACTAATCTTTGGCTGCATTGTTAGCATTACTAGCAAACAAACGCCTACCTGCCTCTGAAGCACCAAACTGTGGTTACAAATGTAAAGAAGTAAAAGGTAGGGAGGTTACATGACAGATGATTTATTCAATATATATATATTTTTTTTTTTAAATCGCACAGTGTATGCTTAGCTTTAAATTACAAAACTGCCTTTTCTCTCTCTGCTGTGATTTCATAAAAGGCTTGGAGAGATATATTGCCAAGTGTGTGTTTGGGGTTATGTGTACGTACATCTGTGTGTGTGTGTGTGTGTGTGTGTGTGTGTGTGTGTGTGTGTGTGTGTGTGTGTGTGTGTATGTTTTGCTGTTGCAACACTGATCTTTAGCACTGATCCACAAGTCTGAGGGCAACAACACTTGTCATTAAGGCATGTCATTCAGCACAGCAAAGAATCCTGTTTGTAAACAAAGCCATGGCAACCGTGGGACTCACACTCTCTCATGCTCTCTCTCTCTCTCTCTCTCTCTCTCTCTCTCTCTCACAAGTTTGCACTCCCACATGCAAAACTAACACACACACACACATAGAGCAGCAAGCTTATTCTAAACTAGTCCCCATCTTGTCATCTGCCTGGATATGACCCAGAAATACAGCGACTGGAACAAATAGGCCACTGTCATATTAATCTCCACCTCTGTAAATTGATGGAAATATAATTTGGGTGCGTGCACAGTAAGCCATGTCTACGTGGTTCTCCATTTCTCTCTCTCTCTTTCACACTCCTTCTGTGTGTCCTTATGTGTATCCCTTACAACGATAATTTGACCTCTCCTTCAACCAAATCCCTCGTCTTTCTTCTTCTTTTTTCTTTCCACGGCGAGCAGTGAGTAAAACATAATGCAGCATAAAGAATCATATCTTACACCCCGTAATTGCAAGCTCAATTCAAAAAGACATAAACAGGTAAAGGGAAAAAGGCAAAGCAGGGAGAAAAAAGGGTATATTCACATGGAGATATTCTCACTGAAAAGCTTTGAATGGCAGATTCTGACTAAAATTACAGAGATTCTGTAATTGCAGCTTCAGATAAAGCACAGCACTTGGCAGGTAGAGTAAGAGTCTGCAGAGATGTGCCCTCATTTCTACACCGACACAGCACTCACTTCAATGTGTGTGTGTGAGTCCTTTTAAGCATTCATGCATGCGTGTGAGTGTGCATATGCGTGCACACTTGTTTGTTTGTGTGTGTCAGGCATGCCCTGTGTGTGTGTGTGTTTGAAAATGTGTGTGTTCAACAGAGGGGAATAGGTTTGAAGGGTTAATTAGCGTGCTGTCTTAAACAGTGTGCAGTGACAGGAAGACAAGACAAGCTGTCCTTGCCAAAATCACCTCTACACATGCTGCTCCACACACACACACACACACACACACACACACATGTGCATATAACACAAGATGAGGACATACTGTATACTCTTCCCCCCACTCAACACCTCAGTGCCCATTTGAAGCTCTCATACACACACAGACACACACACATGCCTAAGTCAGTAAAGCCAAATCAGTTTTCCCGTTGCTACAGCAACAGCATACTTTTATGTCAACTGCAACCTTGTTACTATGGAGATATGTATACAAGAGAAACTCTGTTTCGTTGTAGTCAAGGGCCAGATGACAGCATAGCGTGCGGGTGTGTGCATAGACACCCACACCGTGTCCTCTTTATCCTTCATCCATTTTGTTCTTACACACACGCACACACACACACACACACACACACACCGACACACACCCAAGGCTCACTCAAAAGGAAGGGTTCAGATTCACACGCTGGTCAAGGAAAGCATAAAGAGCTCTGCTCTCCTTCAGTATAATCTCAACCAGCTAAACACGCAAAGCTAGCATTGATCCTCGCTGTTTGTCCCCCCCCACCCACCCACCCACACCCCCTCCAACACCCTCGGGCCAGATGAAATCTAAAGTCTGTTGGCATCTGTGTTATTAAATCCTCCAGTATTAATTTAGCACTAATTGAGTGAGGGATTCATTCCCCGTTTACCCTGAGTCTTTAACGGGGGGGAAATCTGGATGGGAAAGCCAGTATAAAAGACTCTATCAAGACTTAAATCAAAAGCGAAATGCTGCTCCCACTGGGGAAGCACAGAACGTCAGAGTGAAAGAGAACTATGAAAGCAGAGATCATCAACTATTGATAAGGCTGAATCTGGTACAGCTGTAGACAAAATACAGAATATGTTTGACTTCAAGTTGGATATGCCTGCAAACCACTGATAAATGTCTGCCTGTGAAATAACTTATAACCACACACGATAGAGTGAATAATGGGTCTGTGTTTAACATGAGGCTACAGTCATGCTTTACAGTATAGGTGTACAGAAGGTAACTAGTGAACAGTGATTTGAACCAGGAATGTCTGGGAGGGGATCAAAAACCAAGCGGAAACTGATCATTTGAAATTCTAAAATGCCGCTTCCCCATCTTGCCAAGTGTAGTTTAGCAAAAACATCCATCCATCCATGACATGACTAAATATGTGAATGCAAGGAAAAGTTATTATCTATAGCAAAACATACTGTTTGGGCTACTGGCTTCAATCCTGGGAGGCTTAACTAGACTTCAGCATTAAAATTATTCATATTCTTGTGGGCCATTCCAGACTCTACCTTGTGACCCAGTGCCACCTGGGACAGGCTCCACCCTTTGCATCCCTCTACAGCATAAAACAACAATAGTAGTAGTTGTAGTTTCATTGGCTTGGCAATGCCACAAAAATGCACCAATTAGTTTGGAAACCTTTATTTTTCCGGTATCAAGAGGTATTATCAGCATGTGCATACCAAGAGCCTTAATAGAGGTGCTCTGTATTTAACCCAACCATGTTGGTTGTGATTGGCCTAGGAGGACAAGCAAGCGTAAAGGTGAGCAGAGGTGGAATTCTGAACTAGAACTTTCATCCTGTTACCAGGGCAACCGTATGGTTTCACATACCAAGCTGCTCAGTACTCTCCTGGTTATTGTGATTTTTAAATGACATGCTGTATACACAAAGCTGCCTGAAAAGTCCAGCAAAATGATACGTAACTAATAAATTAACTGGAAAACAGACCAAGTTTCTAAACTCTTCAAAGCCAATCATCGATCAATACCCAGCTCTTAGCATGAAGGGAAGTAAATATTATCCAACGTTTCTGTAGAAGTTTAGCAGTTTTTAGAGTTCTTTACCTGGCTGCGATCTTTATCCACTTTCTTGAAACACTTGTTGAGTGACAGATTGTGGCGCACTGAGTTCTTCCAGCCTGTAGGGGCGCTGGCAAAGTAAGGGAAGTGCTCCAGAATCCAGCCGTAGATATCCTTCACTGGCAGTCGCTTGTTTGGCGCATCCTCAATAGCCATGAAGATCAGACAGCTGAAGGAGTACGGAGGTTTCCGGTTGGCCCCTGCCGCCAAATCGTATGCTGAGTGTGCGTCACTGAGCAAGGGGTCGTCCGGGGACGGAGACGAAGACGAGGGCGAGCGAGGGTTCTGACCATCTGGGTCTTGCAAAGGGGAGACGCTACGCAGCCCGGAGTGGCTGAAGCTGTTGAGGAGGTCTGTGCTCTCATGGAGCCAGGAGAGGCTGGTGAGCTCCTCGTCCTCAGCCTTGGAGAAGGAGGCAGACAGGGATAGGGAGAGGTCAGCCGCCTCAGCCTCAGACGCTGCCGTGGCTGCATCCCCCTGCCGGTACGGCGGGCTCATGCCCTGCGAGGCACTGGCTCCACTACTGGGGCTCTGGGCCTTCTTACTGGGGGGCATGGTGGGTCCCATCCAGCCCAGGGCTCACTCCTGAAGAGACAGACAGAAAGAAACAAGGTCAGCTAGAAATTTAAATACTTCCTCACATAAAGCTTTTACTTTCATAATGCTAAGCAACAAAATTTTGACAACACTCCCAATTAAGATGCATTAGATCTGAGGGGGGATAAGAATACATCATCATTTTATCTTTGGGGCATTCTATTCATTTCTTACTGCAAATTTAGTGCTTCATTGGCTGAGGAAATGTACAACCACCCTCTAATTACTAGCATACCAGCTAAGTATTGACATTACATAAGGCTGCTGTCATAACACATGAATACTGTTAAAGTTCTAACAGTTGCAGGGTCACAGAAACTATGTCAGTGAGTTAACACCACTACAGCAGGAGATCATTTATTCGTCAATAGTGTTGTGAATGAGTGCAGAAAAAAAAAAAACTTTAGGTCCTGGATTAACAAGATTAAAAGCATCCGATGGTCAGACTCAGTTCCACAGCAGGATGTCTGTGACCAGAAATGATCATGATAGAGATATTTGTCAAGAAAAAAAAACAGTGCCAGTTTGAATTCATCCCTATTCTAATCAGAAGGTTATTCTGCTAACATAAGAGCAATGCTGTGCTCGTTAGACGCAGGCAGAGTGCAGTAATTGAAGGGGAAACGGTCCAAAGTATCACACCACAATCAGACGGCTCACAACCAAGCCTTTGATTGTCCTCTAGCACAGACAGCTGTGAGAAGGACCCCGGCAAGCAGCTACAGCAAAATGTAATCTGCTCCACTCACTCTGAACATCCGTGTCTACACACACACATACCCGGTCTTCCTAGGATGCACATATGCTCAAACACCCACACACACAAACACAAACGTAAAACCCAAATTTACTAAGCGGATCCTGACATGCGTATATGTACAAGCAGGGGGTCACAAAAAAGATTGTGAAACTAAATGCATGGACACACATACAGACATGGATGAACAAAACACACACGTACACACACACACTACACAGCAGCACCATTAGGACACAGGGATTAAGACTAGATATGTTCTGGCTGGCCCCTGTGTGGTGCGATCGCTCCCTAATCCAAGGTGATCATCTGCCGATCTGTCCCCTCACTCTGCGTGATTGACTGACAGCTGTCACCCATGGCAACCCACTGTGCCGTGACAACTGTCAGTTCGCTACAGCTCTGGCCGCTGCGTCGCCATAGCAACAGAGCAAAACAACTCATCTCCTCTCTCGTTCTGGCATTTTTTTTCCCCTTCCTTCCTCCTCTGTGTCTGTCGCTCTTCCACCTATCTCCCCGTCTCCTCTTTTTTTTTTTTTTCACTTTTCTACCAGCACAGATAATTCTGCTTAGCAGTGTTGATAGGGTGTAGCGGAAGGACTGAGCTAAATATAGAATTGTGATGTATAGCTGCTGCGCTGTTGCTCCGCATATAGTTGGCCAGCCTATAGTCACCTCACTGCTCTCTATCCGGTTGTCTCCACGGTGCAGGGAAAAAAAAATGCTTGGTGGAGCTACATGTCTTTGATCTCGCTTCCTCTCCTCTTTTCACTTCTCACACTGTCTGACAGCGCGCACGCTCATTCAACAAGCTGTACCTGTCTGAGGTACGCCGTTGTTGCACCAATATTGACATTGAGCATAATGAATTCAAATTGCCCCGGTGACGATAACGCCGTAGCTGAAAATAGTGAGCACATAATCAAAGGGATGGGCAAGGTGGAAAGGGTGTTTGACAGGCTTTTCAAGGTGCGCGTGTCTCTTTGCATGAGTGTATTTATGCATGTGTTTGACAGGCTCGTCACGCTGTGTGTGTATGTGTGTGTGTTTGTCTTGAGTAGGAAGAAAGGGCATTGTAGTGACATTGTTCCTCGTAGGAGTCCACTGGAATGCAAAGATGGCTCTGATGCTCTCTTTCTCTGTATCTCCTCTTCCTCCTCCTTGTTATGTTGCCATAGCGGCAAGGGGGCCATGAAACATTACGGCTGACAGTAAAGTCATCTCATTTTACTGTTGCTATGACAACAAACTCCTCACTGTTGGTTGGGGCCATTGCGAGCTGCCGCCCAAGCCTCGTGCCTGATGCATGTGTGTGTGTCTGTGTGTGTGCCACCATGCCTCCCATGGGCTCTCATAAAGCTTAACACACTTGCTCAGCTCTAAACAAACTTTCATGCAACTTCTACAGTGGACCCTGAGGACCAACTGCTAAAGGACAAAGGCAGATATCGCTCAAGTTCAGACTAAACGATGCTTGCTGTGTGTGCGTGTGAGCGTGTGTGTGTTAGAAGCATCCTCACATTTGCTTGACAGATGGGACTGTGCTATTCTTTCTGTCTTCTTCATTCTCTGGATCTCTTTTGTGTTTGCATGCTTTGTTTTGATTTGTGTTCATCTCTGTTTGGCATGTCCACATTTGGCTTAGTATGTGCATGTGTTTTTTTCCCTCCTGCCTTTGTGTGTGTATGTGTGTTTGTTGGACTGTAAGCACACTGTCTGATGAACTGTCTAGTGCATTCTTCATGTAAGTGTTGGGGCATACCAATTCAATGCAAAGCAGCTGAAGTCACTGTGACCCTGGCACCACATTGGTTCTGTTTGCACTATGCAGCCTGGTAGTATGGACTTTAAAATACTCCATTCAATTAGAATAAATCACTTTCTCCATTAGAAACGCCATTCTTGAAAGGTTCCTGGTGGGGGGTACACTTAAGTCCGATTGCTACTATTATTACGCCACCATAAATATAGATTGTATATGACTCTGACAGGTTAAAAAATACACAGCAGGAAATTACTGTGGCACCAGCCCTGAACTTCAGATTCAAAAATAAAAAGCCTTGTTTTCACAGGCATTATAATAGTGAATGCATGTACAGAGTCAATTCCCAAAGACCTCCATGTTAAAAGGGCAAGTTTAAAGCAGAAGTAAACATTTGTGGTCTTTACTCAAAGCTGCTCAATGCTCCTCAGAGGGTTCATCCCTCTTTATTTACAGTCTATGATTCCACCCAGTCGTCGTGGAGATTAATCTGTTCACATACTGCATGTTTAGTGGCTTTGTCCAGAATACATTGCTTTGAAAAAATAGTTAAAAAAATAGAGCTGATTTTGTCAGTAGAGTTTACTGTATTCTATACCTGGGACAGTTAGCAAACTCTATAGGCTTTGCCTTCAATCTCATGGTAAGGGGACCTTCAGTGTTTCATTGTGCTAAGATTAGAGAATTCGATTCCTGTTTTCAAAAAACAAGACAAAACAAAACCGAAACACTTTATCACAGTAAAAATGTACAGTTGATATGCTGTCAACAAGTTGGCAGCAGGCAGCAAATCAACCTTAAGCCTAAAGCATATTGGCCAATCAGTGCTCAAGTGTCCATTGTTCCTGTCCAAGTGACATTGCTACAAAACGACCTTCAAATATCTTCAACCTGGAAGAAGTTTAAACATTATTTTTTTTCATATTTTTCAAAATACAGAATAATACAAAATCAAATTACTCATAATAAAAAAAACCGCAGATGAAGAATTCAAGTATCAAGTTGCAATGAACTATAATGAACGCTTAGATGAACAAAAGGAATGAGATTTGATTAATTCTAAAAACTGTCAATGACATTGATGTAACCCTGCTGGCCCCTGACCAGCTCCGACCTCTTTAAGTCTTTGTATCTGCAGGCAGAGCCCATCAATGTTTACACGGACCGCAGAAGGTTAACAAACTCCTCTGAGAGAGGAGAGGGTGTAAGCTAATTCATGTGCTCTAATTGACAGCGTAATCATCTTACAATGCATTCATGCTCTCGCAGATACTTGTCTAAATCACATGCCACATTTACGTAATCCTCAGAAGATCTCCATTCCCTGTTGGCAGCTTTTTCTCTCTGACTCGCAGGCTTTTTTTTGTGCGCCGCAAGCCAGAAGAAACATTTCAATAATGTCCTTCATTTCACTGTCTTGTACTGGAGTCTGCTGCAAACATTAGCCAAACTGACTTTCAGCGAAATCCCCAAGTCATCACATTACAGAACTCCCAAAACCACATCAATGTAGAAATATTAAAATAAAACCACGATAGGCTTATGACATGCTGTCAGCAGCTCATTTATGCTCTGCTCTGGGCCTCGGCGGACTGAAGCGACTATTACAACTTTGTCAGTTTGATCGTAGCTTGTGACATACGTTGCGTGTCACATCCTGGCGCTCCTCGCTTTCCCGTCAGTCTTCACTATACAGCCCAATAAAGGCAGTGCCATGAAAATAATCCCCCACCACCACCACCACCACCTCAGAATGGAGTAGTAATAGTAGTGTAGAAGATAGCGGCAAAGAATGGAATAGTGGCTGGTAGGAGTTATTACTTTGCAGAGGGGTGAGCTGAACCTTGTGGCTCCTCTGGCCACAGTGATAAAGCAGAGAGTCAGATGCACCGAGGCAAAACTAATCTGGAGTTTTGATGACAAAAGGACGACCTTTATCCCTCCTACACATGCGCTGGATGGATGGAAAGGAAGAGGAAGACCAACAAGAGAGAAGAAGAAAATGAGAAGTCTCTCAGAGACTGGAAAATAATAACTTCTGCAACATATATGTCAACACGGGTTCTAGGAAGCCTTGTGATGTTCTCTATTTTCAACCCCTGAAATCATTTCACCCACCCTCTCTATTTCCTGCTTTTCCCTGACGACAAATATCAGGGATCCAGAGGGCTTTAAAGAAAGCAGAGCAAGACCAATCACATCCTATAAGGTCTGACTGTGTCTTCCTTTCATGTCAGCAACAGCAGCAAAGAGTTATGGAATAGAGGTCAGGGGTCAGGGTGTCCCTGAGGACTGCTGCTGACCCCTCAGTCCTGAATGCTGCTCTCGGCTGCCTGGTAACTAAATCAGTCACACACACATGCACACATTCAGGGACAACAGCAGCACTAGATGAATTTGTATAAAAATATATGTTTTAGATTTACTGATTTAGCAAGTATACAGCTCCTTCTTTTCAGCAGTCATACAGTTTATATTACTCAAATGTCTAGAGTGATATTGTGTCCATGAATGTATTGATTCGTTTAAAGGAGAAAAGAAATCTGAAAATTGAAAAATGTTGCCTTCTCAGATCATTACGACAACTAACAGCCAATCAGAGGCACTAAACTTTTGGATAAACTGCAAGCCTATCAGTATCACTTATAAAAGATGCTCTAATGTCAGTTTCTCCCCTCTGTGCATCTTTATCCAAAAGCAACTGGCTGGTTAAAACAGCAGCTCAGTTGCCCTTGACCATCCAAGGCATCCTCTTCCTCCTCCTCACCAAACACAGGTGTAGCTGCAGCTAATCAAAATCAAACTTACACTTTATTGTGATGGCAAATTGTAATAAATCCAAAAGGTTGTTACGGTTAATAGGATTTTAAGTGTAGACCAGAACTGACCCTTGGAGCCATGTGGCCAGTTTCACATGAAATGTCATGCATCCGAGTCCCGCCTTTCAAAAGTGAAATGTTAGTGCATTCCTTTTTGAGATCATTGAAATTTTAATAATTGGGTGTATGAAACTGGAATTTCAAAAAGTTATTCATTTTCTAATTTACTTTTTCTAACTATTGTCTAAAATGATTGACAGATGGATCAATATGAGGTCAGGACCTAAGCTCTTGCACTCTAAATATTGCAAGTTTGAGTTCAGTCTGCTCTGTTAGAGGATTAAACATTATCCCCTCTGTCTATTGGCAAACCAACTAGGCAGATAATAAGCGCATAATATACAGTATATTTAGGGGAACTGAGCCCCAGAACTTTCAAGATGAAAAATGATTGCATAAACGCATCAATGGGGCCACTGGCTATGCTGTAAGAACAAAACATATGGTGCTGTACTAAAGAAAGCTCAGAAAAGGACACGTGTAATGTATGGTGCAAAGGCAAAAAAAAAAAGCAAAAAAAAGCAAATATTGCCAGTGAATAATTCAAGACGACACACACACAGCCTGCCGTCTTTCAAAGTAGGCTAACCAACAAAGCAAACAGACATTTGCATCAGGCAAACACAGAGTAAGTTTGGTATGATTCATCAGCAGCCAACAATCATGAAGTCACGCTTACCCTTGCTCTCTGTGGATGGTGAACAATCAGACTCAGACACACACACAAAAGCTGATGGAGGTTGTGAATGTGGACGCTTGCTTGAAGGTGACTTATGTGTGTGTGTGTAGCCTGGAGGTCCCTTAGAGTACAGGGGGTGCAGGACGTTGAATGTGTGTGTGTGTGTGTGTGGTGGACTGACTGCAACAGTCAGGTCAAGCTTAAAAAAGCCCCGGCCCACGGCTCCAGACTTCCATAATAATGGCCATGACACACCATGGGCCCACATGCAATCACACGTTTGTGCATGCTTGCTCAGTTGTAAAGTCCACTTGGTCCTCCACTCACTTGGTATCAGTCAGTTCAGACTATGGGGCCTATTATTGAACCTTCCTTCCTTCCTTGCTCCTTCTTTATGTGCAATAAAACATAAAACAAAATGCTAATCTAAATTGACGACCGCAGCCAAAAGGCCAAAAAGGCTGTTTGTCTGGTTAATGTGCACATGCAAGCCAGAGCTACTTGCTCAGTCATGTCACTTTCAATGACAGCTCTCTGAAACATGGTGTTTTATTTTCATTCAGCACAGTGAGGAGTTAGACGAGCTTAGCATTAGCACATTTTATTATGTTAGTTGAACTCGGGTATAGTCAGAAATGTTAAAAAAAAAAGTTAATCTATTTTTTCCCTCAAATTAAGTGAAGCTAATCACATCCCAACACTGGATCCACAGTACCTAAGAGCCAGAGGTCCCTACTCCACCACAGACTACTTTTATCCACCCTGAAAACAGCCACAAAAGTGGTCATAAAGAGGACCTTGAACCTGCCCGTGATTTCCTGCAGTGGAAAAACACCTTTCAAAAAGACAAACGGGCTGAGAAATGAGCTCCCTATAGCTGGGTCACAGAATGCAGTTTCCACGGTGGCCTCTGGGGGTTGACTCCAACAGTGAGTCAAGTTAACATGACCAACTGAAATGACTAAGAGTGGTTTGCAAGGGTGAATTTTTATATAACTTGCTGTTGCTTTTTGTCATTCTTTAACAAATCCTGACAATTCCATTAAAAAAAAAATCAATAACACAGTTTTGAACAGATACGATTAAATATCCAGATGCGATACTGATTTTAAATCTGATCAAAGATGCCAACACTAAGAGCAATGATTACAACATTAACAAGGATCACAATCTCATTGTTTCCACCTGTCCTTCCTCTCATGCTTCAAGCCCCCCTTCTTTCGTCCAGTCCCTCCCT
The DNA here is from genome assembly GCF_900634625.1 of Parambassis ranga. Taxonomy (NCBI): domain Eukaryota; kingdom Metazoa; phylum Chordata; class Actinopteri; family Ambassidae; genus Parambassis; species Parambassis ranga. The sequence continues at coordinate 9,405,839 of NC_041043.1, forward strand.
CGCTCCCTCTAAGGCCTCCCTGTCTTTTCTCTTTGACAGTGAGCAGGTCCCTGTTGGCGTTCTGTGCTCTTTTACAATATTGTGGGAAAGGGGAGACGGTGCGAGAGAGAGAGAGAGAGAGAGAGGGAAAAAGAAAGAGAAAAGGAGACTGCCAGAAACACTATACAATATCAAAGCAGCCAGTGCACAGCCAACAGAGCTTTGATAGTGGGCAGGGAGGAGTGTGGGTCACAAAAAGCGCAAGGAGAAAGGCTCAGTGAAGTGTTTAAAGAGGGGAGCGTGATCTATCGGGATCCCCACATTGATGGGGGAGCGGGGTGGATGAAGCATTGAGGTAGTGAGCGGTTTTCAGCTGGGTGTCCTGCAGTCAGAAAAAAAAAACAAATGAAAAAAAAAAAAAAAAACAGGGCTCCCTCTCTGTGTCTGTCTGTCTCCTCTGTCTCTTTCCCCTCTGGCTTTTCCACTTATCTTTAACAAACAGCAGCTCAGGCTCTCAGCCACTGGCCGACAGTTTGTCCCGACAACAAAAAACCATGGCAACAACCACTGGAAGAGCCTGTCCGGTTCCAAAGGTCCGCCCTCTCTCCGCTTCTCCAGCTCACTGTGCTCTTTGAGCCTTTTTTTTTTGCAAATTTGGCTGAAATACTGGATTCAATAAGCAAAGCAGCTCAAAGTTGGTGATATAAAAGTTTGTCATGAAGACACTGCATTGCATCACGTTTGGTTGAGAAAGCAGATGAGGACTGAAGAATTTATTAGATCACCATTGGCTGAGGAAAGCAGCCGGAGTTCAGAAAGTGTGTCCTGGTTTAGAAAGAATAATTTAGAAAAAAAAAAAAGGACAAGGGAGTGAGGCAGCAGTTTGTCAGCAGCCTATACAGTCCTCTCCGGTCTGCCTTTGCTGACGATACTTACACGGCTTCTGCTGATGATACAACTCTGCTTACATCCTTCACTCCTCCCTCCCACTCCTACAAGCTGTTTTTAACACTGCACAGGATACCTTATGTCAACTGAAATGTGTTCTGAATGCTGACAAAACAAAATTCAGACTGTTTACAAACTCACAACCAGGCCAAAAAAAGAAGAAAACCGGATATGAGGAATCACGCTTATATCGAAGTTACAAAGGTTTCTTTTCTCTCTAGGCTATTTTCTAATGAGAAATAAACGTGTATGTTTTTATCCAAATTAACACATTACATACAGTCTTTATACACTGACCACTTCAAATGATGTCAGTCTTATTTCCATGTAAAATTCAGCGTGCCAGCATCTTGTATATCCAGTGAGGAAATCATGATAATTATCCAAACCTAACTGTTGTGTTAAGCCTGACTGATGCTGGCACAATGAAAAAAAAAGGAGTCTGCACAGCTAACTGATAAGGGCATTAAGATTTTTGACATGGAGACGCATGTCTTTTTGGCCTTCATCTGACAGTACGAAAGACAGAAAACATAGCAGGAGTGCAGAGGAGATATGAAAAAAGGTTCCTAATTTGAAACTGTGTCTTTGGACAAGGCAGGTTTGACAAAGAAAAAAAAGAGACTTCAGTGGGATGCTCACTGTGATAGATTTTCTATCTCAAACAAGTTCAGAATCTTTGCCATTTGATTTTGGAGCCATCTAAGCCGAATGGAAAGAATGACTGGATGATTGGAAGTAGGAAAAATGTGTGCAAACAAAGAAGAAAGTGGGTTTAAAGACATCCTTTAAGAGGTGAATTTGGGTCATGCTGTTGCCATTTTTCAGTTAAAAACAGGATTACATTGCTTTATATTTACATGCCATCATGCTTGTAGCTGCTTCACTGACAGTATCAGTGTCTTCCATCAGTGTCAGCATCCATGCTTGACATGTAAGTAAATAAGGATGCTGAACTGTTACATCTTTGGAAAAAAACCAACATGGATTTGTTTTCCTTATCTGTCCCTGAGGTCAAAGCTGAATTACACACAAGAAAAGTGCAGTCATGCATTCACCTCCTTCACCAAGAAACAGGCTGTAAAATTAAAAGCAGAAAGCTCTCTTGGTGAGTTTACACGGTTAATGAAGGTTCTTGTGGCAGACTCAATAAGAAGCTGTCTTTGCTTTGTTTAGTCAAGATTTAAATAGGTTTGGCAATGAGCCTGCTGGTTTGACGCTTAAGTGTTTCCTACTGGGGGGCTTTATAAAGCAGCCTCTCAGCTTTGATTGTATTGTGTGCTTCTCTGAGTTTTTTTTTTGCTTGGTGTCCCTGGATGGAAGAGATTTTTTAATCTGGAGGGCTGCCTGCTTTAAACAGACTTTAATAAAATTCCAACAACAGTTCAGATTGACCCCTCAATGTTCATCAAAAGTATAACTATTTGTCTCCTCACACCCTTCATCCAATGTTGTATTTATCTAATCATCATATCCAGAGAATGGCAGTGAGGTTGACCACGAGAGCTGATGACAGGAGTGGACAGGAAAGAAAGAGTGAGGGGGAGTAAAGGAGGAGAGGGTAGTTATATCCTAGGGTCATTAGCAGCATTTCAAAGTCACCCCGTCTTTCAGCGTATGCTGTTTGACAAGCCCTGCCAACAGAATTAGGGATGAGGGATGATGGCGCCGTGATTAGATGTATAACTCAGGGGAAAGACAGGGGTTGATCCGTGGTTACAGTACACTCAGTCTCTCTCACATACATCCACACCGCAGAAAGAAGAGGGATCTGGAAGAAAGCGGGATAAGAGATGTGATAACCCCCGGACTCGAGATGTGGTCAGTTATTGATTGCATAGCCCCCAGACCTTCTATTTCAATGTAGAGACCTGATACGAGTCAGCCCTGATAAAAACTCCACAGGCTCCCCTTGCTCCCCTCCGATGAGCGAATTGAATTCCCAAATTACAAGGCTTAAGATAACATACCTGGCTAAATTGCTGCTCTTTATAAGTCTAAAATCTCTTTGTAGATATTCATCAAAGGCTGTTTCACTCCTGATGCGGAGAACACAGGAGATGGCAAACAGGAGAACAACACACAATGTGGTTCATATTAAGGCCTCTGATCTTCTATCTCAAGTCCCTCGTTTTCCGCTACATTCCTTTAGCCAGGGGTGATGTGTGGGAGAAGAACAGTAAGGGAGGCTCGGCATCCTCTCTGCCAGTGCAAAGTATGTGATGAAGCTTCTTTGTCAGTTGGAGAATTCAAGGGTAAAGTGAAGGGAAATCTGTCTCTACAGTCTGATCTGTCCTTTGCTTCAGCCCAAATGCAACAATTGCACAGCCTCATAGCTGTGTCCACATTATCCCAACTCCTCCATGTATACATTCAGTTCATCTTACAGCATCTTTTCTCATACCTATGTGACTCTGGACTGAATCTGAAGTTTCCATCTGCTCGATGCCAAATCAATGCCAATGATAGAAGCATTTGCTGGATAAACTGAGATGGGTCCATCTGCTGGCTGCAGATTCCCTTAAAAGACTCACTTACTCTAACATTAACCCCTAACATGCCCTCCAAGAGAGCAGAAGTTGATCTGATGCCTCAATAAATGACGAAACTTTGAAAAACATTGAATTTTTCTTCACCACCTTGGGCAAATAATCCACAACGGTCTGATTTAACCTTCCTGGTGACCAACTGCAGAGCCAGAGAATTTAAGCTAAGAGGGTGCACAATACAGCCCTGCATAAAAAAACATGAAGGACTGCATCAGGGCTATGAAGGTGCTTACTATGGTTACAAGTTAAACTTAATCTTAAAATAGGCGAGTTTCTCCTTCAAAGCAGAAAGTTTTTTGGGCATGCATCTCTACCCAAGTCTTGCAAACTGTCGGCTAGATTGCTCCTAAAACCTGGATAAATCAAGCATATCTCTATCCATCCATCCATCCATCTTCTAATCCTGTTTGTCCTGTACAAAGTCACGTGGGGGCTACCCCAGCTGTCAATGTTCAAGAGGCAGGTTACAGCCTGGACAGGCTGCCAGTCTATAGCAGGGCTAACCTCCGAAGACAGGCAACCATTCACAGTAGAACGTGAAGAAAGATCCAGCCAGATTCGAACCAGGTACCTTCTTGCTGTGACGTCTCAGCATCTCACAAGCTTAACTAGAGGTTGGAAGTTGAAAGATTCAGACTGAATAAACCATCATACATGACTAAAGTGAAATATTACTGTGCACATAAATATACTTTGTAGAAAACATTGCACAATGCAGAGCAGGAGAATTAAATCCAGGGATTTGAAGGATTATCTAATGCAAAAACACAGCACAGAGGTCTATCGTACCCTGAGAAAACCTTACAGCTCTTAAAGTTGAGAACACAGCAGATTTTGTTGTGATGACCGCAAGGGAAACTGTAGCAACACAGTGTTTGTACCATCTATTTGACTGGCCAACAGTTGAGGTCTTTGTGATTCCAATGAAACCCTTCAACCCAAGATCTGATCCAGGACTAGTACAAGTTGGCATCAGAAAACTGATGTATTAACCCTAACTTTAAATCAAGTTATTTAAAAGATTCCAAAGACACAGTCATAGTTTTTCTGTGTGTACTGATAGTCAGCACTGATACATGAACAAATCCATTATAGAGGTTGAACACTAGAGCTTTCTTCAGCAGCACTGTAAAACAACTCTCTTCTCTCTGTGTAGACGTTTTACTCCACAGCAGATGAAAATGAACAAGTTAACATATGTTCACTGGTGAAGCAGCAAGCAGTGAGCTGGTGTGTCGAAAGGCATTCTGGGAAATGTAGTCAAAGTGAAGTTGATGAGACAGGCAGAGGGAAAAATGCAAATGACAACTGCATATTCACAGAGTGACTGAGAATATGTTGGATGTCCCAGCCTGATGATTTACAACAGCATTGGAGCAGCGAAGGATGGAATTTTCCTCAGAGGCAGGGCGTTCCACCCCTCTACCAAAAGGCAAAGGGAAACTCCAGTGTTCACACACAAACGCACACTTGTGTTTCCGGAAACACACGAATGAATACAGAACACGAGGAGACAGAAACTGTACACATTTGTATGCATTTACACACACATGCACTTGTTCTCTCTTTTTTTCTCCTTCTTCCTCTTTCACAGTGATTTCCTGTGCACACTGTCTACCTCTCATGGTACATTCTGAGCATGAACACCCAGAGTCAGCAAGTCTGGACACAGCTGCTAAATATTCAGCCCTGCATGCGTTCCCTCTTGCTCTCACACTTCCTCTCACCACGTCTGTCATCTTCCACCTTAAACTCTCCTTATTTCCCCCCCCCCATCTCCCTCCAACCTTCCTCTCCTTCTACCGCCATCCCTCCCTTCTCTGTAGCGCTCTGCAGCGCTGCCTCTGCTGCCTCTGCTCTCTGTGCTCCACTTTCATTAAGGGGCTCTCCTCTGATAGCCCTTCATATAACACTTAATCATCATAACAATAAGAGCACTCTCCGACGAATCACCTCGAGGGGCCAGTCCTAAAGATCCTCCGCTAACTGATGTCATTAACTGCCGAGGCTTTCTGATTGGCTCGAGCGGCGCGGCAGAGCCCGCCCCAGGTGTTTGACGGAGGGCTCAGCGGGAGCATGCAGGTCGGACGGGCCAAGGACATTCCTCTTACGGAGAAAAGCAGAGAAACACACATGCGCCTTCTCGCACAAAGGCTCTTGCTGAGAAGCAGAAGACAAGGCCTTTTTGGTTTTGCAGTCAAGAGAGACATGAATAAGACTATTGAATAAGGGGGAGGGAGGTTTGAATAACAGTATTTTACATGAATGGATCTTCAGGGAAATGACTTCTCAATAGCTCCCTCCTCTCTCTATTTGCGACTGCAATTTGACAACATGGTTGTGTGTGTGTGTGTGTGTATTTAGGGGTTGTATTTTGGCTGATTGAGTCTATGCCGTTATCACGCTGTGGAAGTGACAGTGTGCCATATTATGTTGTTGTGGGCGAGTGCATAGATGAACAGTGACGGTCGCTCTTCTTGCAAACAGAACACACACAAGCACACACACACATACATGTCCAAACCACAGTGAAATCACAGCTGTTCTCAGTTGCTATGCGGCAGTCGCACCATCGTCTCAGATAACACACACACACACATATGAGAGTGTGAGACGGGGACAGTAACACCAGACTTGGCAGGGTCGGAAGGTCACAGGGGTATTGTGACAAAGTTGCCTAGCAACAAACACACGGCGTGGATAATTTTGTGCCCCTGACCAGATCTGGATGTAGTTGTGATGAGCATACTGACAGGCAATGATTGTTTTGCACCTGTCTCTTAATGTTTAAGAAGAAATGTGTTGAATGCATTGGTGCTTCATAATAGACCACAATAAATCTTGCACCATTGTTAGCGCGCCACAGTGAAACCAAAGGGTACAATCGGCAGCATGCTGACTTGTTAGTTTGCAGCTACTGTTCGCTATACAAGAGGAAAACAGCAGTGTAGAGACAGCTGACACACTTAAAAGCAGCATTTACAAACAAGATTAAAATCATGTCGCATAATATCTTAGGATATCTTAGGATTCATCTTTATCCTCATTAAACATATGATTCTGCATTTGCCATTATTACAGCTTGGATCTGGGATACCGAGCGGTCCCCTGATGCAGTTTGTCCCTTGAGGCTTTCCACACTGCTGCACTGCAAACCCCAGTCACCAAACAGTAACGTACAACACAAGTACAGTGACAGGAAAGTGACTTTGACTACAACCTAAAAAAAAGTGTGAGTTTCATCAGGACTGCAGGTAGCTCAGCCCATCTGTGTGCTGAATTCTTTATAGGTTATCATAGGAACAAGGCTCCTGTCCTCTTCTGCCTCTATTCCTTTGTGCGCAGCAATGTTTCAAAACATAAACAGTGAGCTGGGAAATGCGGGCCTCTGCAGAAGTTGAAATATGCAACGCTTTTAGGTCGGTAGAGATACACCTGTCCTGTTAGTTACAACTGGAAGCAGTTTTCTAAAGTTGTTTGTGTTTTAGCGTCCTTGGGTCTGAAAAATGTTTGCCTAGCATAAGGCTAGGAAGTTTTTAATGACGATTACAATATTTTAAAAGAAAGTGCGTCCAGGATGGATCCAGATATGCATGATGAATGTAGCAGTTTGACTGCTGCATGAAAACACTGAGAGAAAACAGGTGAAATCTGCATGGAAGCTGTGCATGACCTGCTTCTTTTGACTCTAAAGACCAACTGAACCACAGAAGCAGAGCAAGGATGCCACATTTCCTCCTCCTCCTACATATACACAAAGGTAGAAATGCATCCTTCTTTACCATAAAATCCCACCACCCAATGAGTCCTTTGTGACCTCAAATGATCCCATGATTCACTGTGTGCTGCTGCATTTTTTTCACTGGGGGTTGCTTGAACATCAACAAATGACATTTTTGGCCAAAAACCTGCAAACGTTGAGTGTAAGCAACAGCACTGCCAGACAGAATGCCAATTCTACCCTTTCCCACTTAAGTCAAAAGCCAGATATAAGCGGGTATTGTCCAGTCTAAAAGTCGCTGTTGTATCATTTAAATGAACTTCAGCAGCTGTCAATCTACTCCGTCAGTGCAGCTGTAATAAGACATATTGTTGTGTCAAGCATATTGTTTCGGTGGTCTAAGCTGAAATGCTGCAAGGGGTTTGCTCTATTTTAAGAGTCTTTATGACTCATTTGCAACAATATACAAGTACAGTCAGTTTGACATTTTCTCAAATGTGCAGACACATTTAATGAGTCATGCATCATATTCAACCAAACAACAAGCAACCAGCTGAACATGCAACTATATTTTCTATAAAACAGTCATGTAGTTCACCTGTTTGGGTGAACTACTATAAACACATGCTTGCATTGAAACCATCATAAAATCCAGTTAAAAGCAGTGGCCTCTGTTTTTTTTACCTCACTGCCTTCTTTTAGTTAGTGATGTCACATGTCAGGCCGTGCTGTCGACTCCGTCTCCTTTCCACTGTGCGCAGTGGAACAAAGCAGAGATGGCAGAGAAACTTATCTTTAAAAAGAAACTGCACTGTGTTGTGGAATAATTTGGAAAACTGTCACAGAGAGCGAATCCTATCTCAGAGAATGCCAGTCACACACACACACACACAAGCTTAAAGGCATGCACATACACACATACACAAACAGGGGCTTTGGTGTTTACATCATATGGGAAGGTATTTTTTCCCCTCATACTGCCAGGGAACAGGCCCACGCATGGACACACAGACGCTGACTAAGGCCCTAAGACTCTTGGGGTGGGGGGGTGTGTTTGCGTGTGTGTGTATACATATGTATATAATTACTGTAGCTGTGTGTCTATGACAAACTGTTGCTTGCTGAAGTGAACATCTTTTGGATTCCATTCACAATCTGTTTTGTGTGTGTGTGTGTACAGGTTTCCTGTTTGTAGTGTAATTGTGTGTGTGTACAGTGGTATCAAACCATCCTGTTCAGTGTTAAGCTGGCGCATGGAATGTACAGTACTCTGTGATTTGGCCTTAGCTGGGCCGAGCTAATGCTAATCTGTTTATTAGAAAAATCTGCATATTGTGTGTTTGTGTGTGTGTGTGTGTGTGTCCAAGCATGTATTTTTAAACCGTGTGTGTGTGTTGCTTCTCAGTTTATAAACTGTTAAGTCACCGTGTGGTGTGATTTCTCCACGGTTTGGGGTTTGAGGTTAGAGAGAGAGAGAAGTGAGAGAGGACAGAAGAAAAACAAAGTGTGTTTGAGTGTGTGTGTGTGTGTGTGTGTGTATTCAGGTCTGTTAAAAGCTCCCAGTTCTCCCTTCCAGTGTTAGATGGCTGATGTTCAGAGCTTCAACCACAACACTTTGGAGAACACAACAGGCGGCCTGTTCAACCCAAGACACAAATAGAGCAGTCGTCCTCTGTGCTTAAAAACCTGTAGCTCAAACAGAAAGCTAAAAACAAACGTTTCTGTTGAGCGTCAAAGACGGCCAACCGCTAAACTCACTCCTCCTTCTCCATGATGCTGTTTTTTTTCTTCCTTTTTTGCTAAAATAGGAACTGGCAAATACAGTATCCGTGGAGACGACGCAGCTTCATTCACTGCCTGCCTGCGATTGTTGGCGAGTCTCAGGATGAGAATCAACAAAGGTCAGACGGTCGCAGACAGAGGGCAACAAGGCGATGGAGTTACCATTTGCGAGACAGCAGGGTATCCATTTCAAAGCTTCTCTCATGGGACGGTTACACACTGTAACAGTGTGCGTGCATGTGTGAGTGAACAATGCAGGAAGATTTTGCACTTTAAAAGAAAAGAAGAGAAGAAAAGAAGGGGAGGAGCAGAGTCATTATATAAATCAGCTGCTTCCTGAGGTCATTTTTGTCTCTACACATGATTACGCATGCCAGCACGCGCACACACACATGCAGTGTGTATGGCTGCATCCACTTATGACATCACTGTAGCTAGCCAGAAAGAGAGAGGAGAGTCAGAGAGAGCCAAGCTGACGTCATCCCATTCACTCAATGTCAATTACGTAATCATGGGGTCCAACGCCTGCAGGACAGACATGCTGCGTGTGTGTGTTTTTTTGTGATTGCATGAAGGGCAAGAACACATAATTGCAATCTCATGTGTGAGAGAGGACATAAAGCCAGGCTTGCTGATGACATCATTAGCGGGAGGCGGCCTGGCGTGAGCGTGGTGGCTGTGACACGTTGAGAGTGTTTGGGTAGGAGAGGAGGAGACAGATCTCTGCGAACAGACCCGGCTAGAAGAGTTATGCAACACAAATCCAACTCAAAGGACTAGAAAGGGCCTTTCTTGCCTTTTCTTTGTGTGTACAGTGCAGCTGTGTGTGTGTGTATGTCTCTTAGGCGACTTTTCTTTAGCACTTTTACTTGAGGCGAAGAGTGCATTAAAAACACACAAGCACTCAAGCATACTGCACACTGAAATACACACACACACATATATACGTACACACTCCCTCACTCACTCACTCCCCCCATAAACAAAGCTTCCTAAGGACAGGAAATCCTTCCACCCACGTTCCTGTGTTGCTTGGCAACCACAGCAGCGTCACCGTGTGCATGCCTCAACCACTGACAACACACACACACACACAAACAAGACAGAAAAACACACAAACTGCAACTCCTTGAACTCTTGCTTCTTTAAAAGCAGCAAAACATGGCAGATAGCAGAACCAAAGAGAAGCAGGCTGATACTTAACCACAGCTGCCCTCCAATTCGTCAGCTATGGATCTAAACCAAACATGACATCACCACTTGTAAACATAAAACACTTTTCCCCCCCTATTTATAAGCTCTATTTTTACACCGGCTGACGTCTTTCTATGCATGATCGTGCGTGTGCTTGTGTGAGTCTGTCTGCATGTGTCTGTGAGTATTCATGCATGTGCACTCCTGTGCCCCCCTACACGAGGATGCAATAGCTCAGCACGACTAAGTAGAGAGAGGCTAATTGAGCAGAGGTGCCCAACACTGTGGACAATGAGTCCATTTCACATCAGCAGGAGGCCTATTGAAGACAATTATAACCTGGGGGACACAGAGGAGCATTATTCTTCTAAGCCACTTTTGGCCACTTAGGCCGACTGTGTTTCCACTGCTTTTAACTCTCCAGTTATTTTAACATACAGTTGTCAAACACACAGATGACCTTCCAAAACATGCACAAAAATCAATTCATGACTGCAAACTCAGTCATAGCTAATAACACGACAACACAGGATGAGCAGCGGCTTTTTAGCCATCCTCTGATCATCAGCCCACTGCCAACCACTGTATGCACTCTGCATCCAAAGGTCATATATTGAGTCATTTTAGCAGCTTTCTGCTAAAGACAAACAAATGCCATTAAAAGTGCTCAAGTCTAAAAATCTCCTTCCATGTTTTTCTTCAATGTTTTCAAGTTTCCAGCTGAGTTTTAAAAGAGTGTTTATGCCAGCTGGGGCAACACCATACGTCTATTCATTTGAGGGCACTGTTGGGTGCCAGAAAAACTGCTCATCAAAAGTTTGAATTTTCAGTCATAAAGATTTGAGTGTTTTAAAGGGAAGTCCTGGTGGGCTAGTGCTAAATGTACAAAAAGTTTGATTCCAGTTGGAACAGAAGAAGAAGTGGCAGGAAAACAAGCAGAGAGCATAGCTGCACAGTTGTTCAACTTTCAGCTTGGGAGGAATGGAAACACATGCAGCTATTCAAAAGGGTTAGGGATGACTTACAGCTCCGTATTGGTGTCTGTCTGTGTATAGTTCTCCAACTTTGGAGATTGAAGGATTATGGGAATTCAGCCAAGCAGAGACTACATAGACGCGTTAGCATGCAAATCTCCAAAAGGCTAACAAGCCCCGGGGTGATGCTCTGTGAATGCTGACAGGTTTGGTTGGAACTAAACATGGGGACGAACACAGCAGGGATCACCACGAGCGGGAAGAAGTGCAAAAATCAGATTTAGTCCATTACAAAAAAAAGTTTTTTGTCACGCCACAACACAAAATGACCAACAATAGAAGAGCAGCCTACATATCCGGCCACAAATTTATGAGCGTTTACAGAGCTCTGCAGGATGGAGCCATGAGTGGACATTTTTTTTCAAACACATGCACAATCTGAGGAGTCTGAGGGGGAAAGAACATAAATAATTAAAACCTTACTTAAAGAGATCCTTAATCATGTGATTAACTAGTGAGTATGTGTGCTTTAATGTTATGTTTTGAAAGGATCATGATAAAAGTGCTTTGCTTTCGTTTAACCCGAGAAAATTGTTCAATGACTTAAATGGCCCTTTCTTTTGACTTTATTTCAGCATGGAGAATAGCTACCAATGACTTTTGTGTAACTATATTTGGTTTACTTTGATCAAAACCCCTGACAATAAAAGTGCAGCGATCTACCACACTGAGACAGGAGTGCCTCTCTCTCTTACTCTGGACAGGTGCTGTAGCTTAGCTGATTTTACTACAATGTGCCACAGTAGCACAAACAAGTAGTTTTTAGCATGCCAGCATAACCTCCTGAATACGCCCCGTCATACCTATAAAACTTAAAAAGTCAGGATATTTTTATCACTTTTGCTGATAAGGTGCACTTGTGCTGCGCTCACCTTTTAGAACTAAATGTACCGTGGCCTCTGATGTATACTTTTTTTTCTGACAGTGCATTTTAGGACCATATGGCTCACAGCCACAGCTGACCACAACACAGCAGTAGGTATTCTGCAGGCAGAGTCAAACACAATCACAAATGCTAAAGCAGCCATTATTCAGTGTTTATGTTTAATGAATCATAAGCTGGCATCTGAGAAAACTCTCTGATGCTTCTATTCAAAACACACTGTTTCAATTCATTCACATATGAATTATAGATCCTTTATGGACTGTTTGAGCTGCGTTGAGGGAATCAGACAAACACCAGTTTGTAGTACTGAGAGCACTAACCCCACTGATCTATCCATACCAATTATCTGTGTCTAGGGTGGAGTCTGAATTCAATATTCAATTTACACAATTCAATCTCACATTAGAGAAGCTACCAGTGTCAAAAGAACCATAACGGACAAAAAAACAGCACAGACTTTCTCACAGAGTCTCCGAAGTGGAAAAAAAAAAAAAAAAAAGAGGCGGGCTAACTGAACGTCGCTCCACAGGGGTGTCCATTGAGAGACAGGGAGAGGTGGAGGGGCGAGAACTCCATTGAGCGCAGCCATGGGGGGTCAATATGTGAATGAACGTTTGCCATGGAGGTGAATTATGAATGAGCAGCACTCTGAGCACTCCTGGAGAGAGCATGTCAGCCTCCGTCTCCCTCACTCCATCTCCTCTGCTTTCTCCTCCCTCCTCCTCCTCTCCTAAAATCTCCATCATCCTTTCCTCCATCTCTCTCTCTCTCTCTCTCTCTCTCTCTCTCTCTGTGTCTCATCTCTCGGTACTGGATTAATCTCCTCATCTGCCTCATTCTTGGTCATCTGATCGCCTCCTCCTTCTCCTCCACCTCCTGTTTCCCAGACCGCAAGGGGAGACGGAGGTAGACACACACACCGTCTGTCTGAAGACACGACAGAACACTCTTTCCCTCCACATACATATTTACACTGCCTCAGATGGACACACACACACACACACACACACAAGGTGGCAAAGGATAATACAAAAGCAAACAGTCCTGCACGTGCAAAGGCAGACGCGTGCATTAAGTGAAAGGCTCTCGGTCACACACACATTTTTCCCAGCTGTTCTCCTGGCCACAGAGCATGTGTGTGTGTGTGTGTGTGTGTGTGTGTGTGTGTATTCGTCTGTGTGTAATCCAATGTGCTGCTGCTCAGGCTGTGCCACGCTCTCTCCTCTGTTGCTGTGCGTCTGATCAGATCTGCCTCCCTCAACCTGTTTGCCATCTATGGCACACACACGCACACACACACACACACACACCCTCACACTCACATATAGAAGCTGCTACTACTCATCAAGCCTCTATCAGCATCAACCGAGCATTGGGAAAATTCATTCAGCGCTGCTTTTGCAACCTCCAAAGAGAGAAAGTGTGTGTTACCTGCTGCACTACAAACTCCAGAACACACACACACACACAGAAAGAATAGAAGGAGGTGGGTAAAAAATGGACTTCTTAAAAGGGAGTGTTATGCCCCCCCCGGTTTTCCTCTCGCCCAACTTAAAGTAGCCTACCAGAGAAGTGTGTGTGTGTGTGTGTTGGAATGGGATCACGCTGTTCCCTAAAAAGTATCCACTCCTTTTGATCCCTTCACTCCAGCCTACAGTGGTCACTTCAGCTCACTTACACACTTTGGCCCCTTTTTTAGCTTGTGGAAAAACAACTCTCTCTCTCTCCCTCTCTCTCTTACACACACACACACATACACACACACCACTATGTATATAAGCTACACACATACACCCACCCCCACCCCCCCTCCCAACATACAGACACGCACCTCCACACTTCCCTTTAAGTGCAGAGCCATGCACCACATGTCAACACACACACACACAGACACACACACGTATACACACACACCTCTGCATGCAGCCATGAAAGCCCAATAAAGTCACCTCAGATCCTTCTGTGTTCCAGACGAGCCCCTTCTTCACACTCTTCCTCTCCTCTGTCAAGACTTCTCTCTCTCCTCCTCTCCTCCTTTCCTTCCTTCCTCCCGTCCTTCCTTCCGTGCTATCCGTTCGTCCTTCTTCTTCTTCTTCTTCTTCTTCTTCTTCTCTCACACTCTCCCTCTCTCTTCGTTTCGGTACTCGGTCAGTTCCCAGCGTTTTTCCTGAGTCTCTCCATATCCGCCCCGCCAGTCGTTTCTACCACCGAGCGAGCGTACCTACACACACACACACGCACACACACACAAGCCTCTCTGCTGCGTTCCTATAGTCTCTCTCTCTCCCTCTGTTTATCCGTCTGTGTGCGCGCGCTCTCTCTCTCTCTCTCTCTCTCCCCACTGTCGGAGAAGAGCTCGGTGAGTGTGTGTATGTGTGAGTTTGTGTATGAATGCGCCCGTGTGTGTGTGTGTGTGATTGCATGTGTGTATTTGTGCCTTGCCTTGCCCCGCCAGCAGCAGCAGAGGACTTCCCCCGGAGCTCGTCCTGGGTCCTAAAGAGAGTCATGTTCACTGAAAGAATGCTATTGTGTACGGAAGGAGCAGCCAAAGATCGTCTATGATTTTGACAAGATGATTCACTCATTTGCCCTTAATGTACCCTTTTTTTTTTAAAATAAATGCCTACAATAAATACATTATTTTTAAAAAAAGAGAAGCTGGTTATTTAGGAATAAACAGATCAGCCATAGGTAGGACTGTTTGACACATAACCACACACATCACCCAATGAAGCAAGAATATGAGGACATGTGACAAAATATTTAACCTCTATTAAACTTTTACAGTAAGAAAAAAATCAAATACATTTCCAGTTACCACAAACATACAGACACTTGCAGACAATAATTAGGCCACATTGTCTGTTACTAAGAAACAGAATCTAACACAAGCTTTTCAACAAACCTAAGGAGGCTCATTTACTGACATTCAAAGGTAAAATGTGGGGACTTTTTTTTTTTTTGCCACTAAGTTGTTTTGAGTCTGTACCCGAGTAGTCGCTATGGCAACAGCAGGGCAGAAGCAGAGGCAGGGAGTCATGCAAGGGTGTAAGGAGCCATTATAGTTGGGAGGGATGGAGGGTGACTCTGTGTCCTCTGCACACGACTGGCTGAGCTCTGACGGACCTATTTGTCCAGATCATAAATCCTATTTTCATTTGGTCCGTGGTAAAGTCAAAATATTTCTTCTATATTGTGCGTGAAAAGCTGTCCCAGCTTACCCTCTCTCACCCACACACACACACACACACATAAGCACACACACAGACACACACTCACACATAGGGTTCCCCCTAATCCACTTCTAAAATAGCTTCTAAACTCAGACACATAGCTGCATGAGGAAGAAAGCTGCAAATGTTAGATATAGCATTCACCTGTTTTTTTTTCTCTCTTTTTTTGGTTTTCTTTTTTTTAACCGAGTGAGTCATCTGCTCAAACACACTCAATCTTTGGTGCAGCTACCTTTTTCCTCATCTCCCTACCCCTCCCTCCCTCTTCTCCCCATCCTGCCTCAGAGCGTCATCAGGTTGCCATAGCAACAGCCCGCCTATGGGAGACAGAGATCAGATCATTATGGACCATGGGATCCAGAAACTGAAGGGCATGATTTTTTTTTCTTTTTTTTTCTGTGAGCACAGGAAGCGGGAACCCTTAACAGGAAAGCTTGCTAAGTTAAACAGTCAGAGTAGCACTATGTGGCTGTGCAGAGGGAAGTTTTGCTGAGTTGTGTTTGGGGGTAAAAAGAGAGAGAGAGAGAGAGAGAGGGAGCTCTGTTAATCCATTTAAGCCTTTTAAATAAAAGTAATGCATTCCAGCATGTTGCTAAAAATAAACGAAATTTGATTAGATATGCAAAAAGAACTGCTTTGACATGTAAACATGTAGCCTCCAGAAACGGTTAAGCAGAACTTGCTCGACACTTCTGAATTAATGGATCTGACAGACGTGGCAGTGATTGGCCTCTTGAAAGCCCATAGTCAGGAAATCCAAATGTGCTCTCATTTTATTTATGGGCGGGGAAGTCCAAAGTGGGAAGAGTGTACAGAGCGAGTGTTCAAAATGAAAGATGGAAGCACAAAATACAGCAAGGAAACCGTTTTGTTTGATAAAGATCAAAGAGAATTGTTGGGAGCGTGAAGTGTGTTTACGAGTCCTCACATCCAGGCAGTTTCTCCCTGCCCCTGTTATTAGTGGGAGGCCGTGTGTGTACATGTGCATATGTGTGTTTGTACTGCAGGCCCAGAGGGCTGCATTAAGCTAAAGTGACAGTGGGGATCTTTAAGATGTCTTCCAAAGTTTGCGATTGAGAGAGATCTTATCGCTCTGCCCTGAAAACAGCCGAGGAGAAGAGAGGAGAAGAGAGGAGAGGAGATGACAGGGAAGGTGAGGAGAGGACAGGAGAGGCTCAGACGAGGAACAAGCAGAGTTCAGGTAGCAAAGCTAGGCAAGATGTGTAATCATTTTTTTGGCCAACATGTTGTAAGCTGTTATCTTAGGGTGTGGGGAAAATGGGTCAAGTTGTTCAATGAGAAAAACAATGAATATAATCAAAAACACTGCATGTAATCCAGGGTTCATCTATTGCTTTAAAACCTTCCTTTCTATAGTCAGGAGCTTTGCTCACCCGTGTCATACTTTACCTGATTGATTACAGAGATCAGGACAATTGCTGCTGCTGTTTTTTTTTATTCAGATACTAAATTAAAACCAACAACACTTGCTGATTGCTAAGATTTGCAAACATTTCTGATGATTAGTCAACGTACACCAGCATTTAGCTACACAGTCATACAGTAGATCTTAGTTCAGCTACTTCATAAAGTTAGTTAAAGCAAGTGACAGCTAGCTAATTTAGCAACCCCCAATCTGCTCTGAGAGTTTCAACGAATTAGGTGCTGTTATCCAATCAAGGTCAATCAAGCTGATCTGCTACATTAGGTAGTATTTTAGTGATCCATCACTTTAGAGGCACACACATATGAGAGAGGCACACACAGAGGCTCTGTCTCTGTTCAGGACAACCAGGCTGTTGCTGGACGCCAACATGATCACAACATCGTCAGATACAACAAACTGTTGGTGTTGCCAACAGATTACATTTACACTAGGCTGATGTTTCAATAGACAAGTCAAACCACCTTCAGATGTGGTGTAGAGAAAAAAAAGGCTGATTGCAGTTATTGTATTGTATATGTGATTTCTTTATCCACATAAAAACAGGACAAACTGTTCTCATTTTACTGCCCTGAAAGTGACCAAAGTTTTGTTTCTAGTTATATCAGCAGGATCGAGCTGGACTATGTAATGAAAAGCTAAAACAAATAAACTCCAGTGTTCATTCTGGTGGGATTAAGAGGCAGAGATTAAGGCTAATGGCAACAGGATGAAATGGGGTGAAATTCCGAATCCGCTATTCACATACACAGCAACCTCACACAGGAATCCACCGTGATACGGAGTCTGAATTTAGCAGGCGGTCACATTCAGCTTGCAGACAGTGAGCAGCCTAGGAGGCGTCCATCCATTCATGATCCTTCATTCTTTAAATGGGGCTGCCATCTTTGCCTGTCTACCCAGAGACCTCTGCTGGGCAGAGGGGTGGGTCAACAATCATGTGCGTGACAGGAAACAGGCAGACGTATTGGCTGTCAATCAAAGAGTCTCTTTATTTCCTCTCTCTCTCTCTCTCTCTCTCTCTGTGCTGCCGCTCCATGTGTGTTTCTTCTTCACTCTTCATTGTCTCATCCTGTCTCCTTCCCTCAAGTCTGACAAGCAAAAGATTTTCTCTTACTTCAGAGAGGAAATATAAGGGAGGGGAGGTGTAAGTGTCTGCCCGTCTGTCTCTTTTTAACATTCCCTTTTCCTATATCTCCTACAGACACTCTTTGTCTCACATATCTGAGAGACAGCTAGCAGTGGTTTGTCATTGTAACACTTTAGTGGACTGTGTTTTCAAATCATCCCTTACACTTTTTCTGCAGACAGGCAGACACATAACATTCCTCAGAAGACAGGTCGAGCAGACAGAGAGAGAGAAAGAGGAAGTTGTATACACCCTCTCCCTCTCTCTCCCTCTCGTTCCAAATGCAGCTGAGTGCTCCACACGGATCGATAGTAATCCTCAGTGGGAGCCGTTTATTTTGGAATGTGTGTGAGGCCCAGTGGGTGACAGAATCCACATTCACACTCACACATGCGTGCAACATTATAAATCTCACTGCAGCTGGAGTTGGTTGCTGTGCTCGCACACAGAACGGCGCACGCACCGGTGCAGACAAACTGACACGCAAACTTATACACACCGACAAGTACACACTCAACACGATCAGGGCCTGACAAGCAAAGCCTCCTGTTGGGCTGGGCTCTCTGCTCTCCTTCACTGAGCAGAACTCACAGGGCTCCAGGCTGAAGGAGGCAACCCAGAGTGTCTCAACACCGTCCCCTGCCAAGGTCTCTGTTTCTGGGGATGGCAGCTCTCAGCAGCTGGCTTGGCTGGAGCTCTATGTGTGCTGACTCCAAGCCGCTGGCTGTTTCAGTCCAGCCAGGAATTTCTAATTCTACAATCACACAGACACTTTTTCCCCCCCTCTCACACTTAAAATGTAAGAAGAGATTCAATTTGGCTGTCTAGTTCAGATGCAGACAAAATCTGTTAATGTCAGTGGAATTACTGCAATGCTAAGTTTGCTTTAACTTTGGGAAACTTTGACTAAGTGGGAACCTCTGGTGCTGTGAAACAGCCAAAGATGCAGTTCCTCAAATGGCCACTTGAGGCTGACCTTAAAAACGTGAGTCCATCCCTTTCCATTGTTAAAATGCTCAACGTTAAACATGTATAAATGCTAGAAGAAGTCATGCATAAGTGTGGAGAATTCCAATCATACAGCCTGCATATAGTCAGAAATGCTGGACAGATGACAGTGGACGGATCTACACATAGACACAACTTACACAGATCCTTGCAGTCAATTGGAAAAGCATAAATTAGCCCACATTTGTCATGTTTCTGGTGTTTGTTTTCTCACCATATCGCTCCATCGCTGCTTTTACCAATTAACACCCAGCTCTTGCACATAATTAGAAAAGAAAATCACTGCAAATAGGGTTTTAAATTTTCAGATAGGATGCTGCAAATGATTTGTGTCATTCTGTCCAGTAAATCACACCAGAAGCTCTGTGGGGATTTTTTTTTTGGCATTACTCTGTGAGGACTTGTCTGGACTTGCTGTTGGACATTTTGGGGGATCAGTTTGGAAATATTCCCCCTCAGAGGAAGCCAGGCAGGCCCACACACCACACCACACCACACCACACCACACCACACTGCACCGCCCAAACCTGTGCCTCGCCTGAGAGCATTGCATTATCTGAGGCAATCTAGCAACACCGCGAATTCTGCTGCCATTTTCTTTGGGGTGAAGTGAGAACAGTAAAAATGACCAAAAGCAGGGATGGGAGCATATTGTGGAAAAATGATTTTTAACATGAAAGCAGTGAACACTGATAAGAAAATTGATCTTTGGTAACATGAATCAATTTAAGTAATGCTTCAACAGTGCATTAGCATTGTTTGAATTGAACCTCTGGGGCTGAGAAATGAAGCTGAGACAGAATCAAATGCTCCTGAAGTGGCTCCAAAAGCAAGTTGATCCCCATGTTGAAGTGACCAACAAATATAGTGACCAAAATAAACAGCTGGATTCAAAAACATTTTACAAACATTTTTAATTTATTAAGGCCTTACACTGTAGCTTTGCTTGCACTCCACTTCTTCGCCCATAGTTCAGTTAACCAGGAGTTATACTGACGTCGGAGCTGCCAAGGCTACTAGGGACACCACACTGTGCTTCAGAACTGCTCTCCAGACAGCCAAAGTGTGAAGTCTTGCAACTTTGATCCATCTTTACTGTGATATCCTCGCTATTAAATGACATTTTAATAGTGCTGTCTAGCTAATATTTTAGGACAAAGTCCATTTTTCCAAGCTGCAGGCAACTCTCCATTATCAGCTGATACACGCAACTAGAACAACCTTAAAACGTCCGTAGTACAGAATGATGCTGCAGCAGGAGCATATGCTGCATGTAGCTCTACAGGCACATGGGACCTGACCACTCAACTATCTCTGGGCTTTGCAGCAGTCAGCAATACAGACATATCCTCAGCAATACTCCCTTATCCTCAGAAACACAGTAGCCTCAACAGCGTACCTCCTTCATTGTAGTATAATCACCTCTTGTGACAACATCCCTGGCTCCTCAAGAGTCTATCTACCTCCTCAAATACCCTCACACCATAAGATAAAGACATTAGAGACTGAGGGATTTGGAGAGAGTCAGGTCTGCGATGCACAGTGATACAGACCTGGAATGCCTGGGAAGTTTTGGGATCTCTCTAACAGATACCATCAAATGAGCACAGCAGAGCAGCAGGACAGACTGGAGCAAAGCTCAGCATGTTGCAGGGCTGGTTAGGAGGGTTTCTGTTGTTCATGGCCGAGCTGCTGTGATGCAAAAAAAAAAATGCATTTTTAAACAAAAGGAGAGCAGTGAGGGAATCATCTGTGAGACTCCACGTGGGACTGGAGGGAAATATAATGCATGTTTGCTGCTAGTGTTTGCCAGCTGTGAATTACTTTTCCAGTGATACACACACTGGAATTAGTATTGCACTGAAATAAAAGGTCAATAAGAAGATACCTTCTGCCATATGTCTTCTCTGCAAATCTATTACAAGCTTTTTCCACTGCACCGTTGTGTCGCCTCTCACACTCTCCCGTCCTTCTCCTCTGTCTTTCTCCTCCCTCGCTCTCCCTCACATGCTGTCCCTGGGTGGGATGAGTCATCAAAGAGAGAGAGAGAGAGAGAGAGAGAGAGGAAAAGAAAGGAGAGGAGGTGTATTTGTGTGTACTGTATGTGTGCGTCTGTGCATGCGTTGTGTCATTCCTCCTGAGGTGCTGTGCCCTTCACACTCCTCAGTTCATGTCAACCTTGCTGTTAGGGTGCAAACATATAAGCTCCAAAGGTAAGCATGACACAATACACATGTAAGCCTAATTTTAAATAATCTAGGCTAATCTGACGAAGGTATTCTGTTTAAAAAAAATACCTGCGACTTCAGTCCAACTGTTGAGAAGTATCTCTCATATAATTTAGTGAAACCACCTACAGTACATTGTGACACATATATTTGTTCCTAGTAGACAATGAAGTCACCCACATGGGTTTTACAGTCGCTATCTCCTACAGACAGGCACAGAAGTTTTTCAGCAACTTTTTCTCGTCCTCTCATTGTTTCTGATAAACAATCCCAAACCCTGCAGAGTCAATCCACTGTGTCACCAAACAAAACACCAAATCTGGGCACTCTTCTGCATGGATGTAGACTGTAGTAGCCACTGTAAACACTGCTTATAGAGCTGCAGATCTGAGACGCAATGCGACATAGATTCACCATATAATCTTGTGGTACATATGGTAACACAATGGTACTATGCTATGGTATAATCCATGGCTAACTGGTTAGCATGCTAATCAGCTTTAATGGCCAAGGATGAAGCAACATTTCTTCAAAAATAATATCTATTTTAGATATATCTCAACTAAAATTACCTTTTAACTGAATGTTCAGTCCAGTTCATTAATGAATTTACAGTCATTTTAGTCAATTTTAAAGTGATTGTACAATAATAACTGTTATGTAACTATACAGAAAGCAACTTATTCTATTTATTTATTATTATTCTATTAATTCCTTTGACTAAATTAACTGAGCTTTGATCATATTTCCATATACTAAATATATACAACACAATATTGTGATATTGCTGTGGTAATTTGACTATAGACTGTATACACAGACATACAGGGGAAGTTTAATCATGCATCATTACCCAGCAACCTTGAATACTGTCTGATGACTTAGACTTCTGCTTTTAATGTGAAGCCTGTTTGTTTCATGCCGCATCAACATTTCCTGTGCAGCTGTGGCTGTTGGATGCGAATCAGTCTAAATACTGAGTCAAGATCTGACTGGACTGCCACAGAACTGTCCAAAGAGACAGGCAGAATGCACGGAGAAAGAGATGCGACACTTCAGCTCTCTGTTTCGCCCATCTCTCAGTGTTTCTCTAAAACAATCAAATGGGATTAGTTGCAAGATACTTGGCTTTCATTTGCAGTGACAGGTTTGTGCACTCTTCTTGCCAAATGTGAAGCAGAGTCACAGCAAAGTCAGCAAAACACATGAGACATCATCCGAAAATAAAGAAATTATTAATACACAGCTGTTTGGTGAACACATTACGAGTAAGCTTCTGAAGCCTTTCCTAGAATACACACATGGATACACATGTAACTAACACACACTCACACACACACACACACACATTAAGCAACAAACAGCGTGCAGCCCTCCAGAGTGCTGTACTGTCATTTCCATAAATACTCTTAAAAGGTGCAGCCAAAACCATGGAAGGGTGCGATTGCCTCTCGGCTAGAAGCGCACAAAAAAGCTCTTTCTCTTTCAAGAGACTGTAGGAGAGGATGACCCACTTAATCGAACAATTTGGAGTGCCGGTATATGCGTGCATGCATGCGTGTGTGTGTGTGTCTGTGTGTGTGTAAAGGCCTCCCAGTGCCTGGAGACAAACAATAAACAAAACCAAGGCAGAGACATGGCATGATGACTGTCTTGCAAGAGTAACATATGTGTTTATGGGAGTAAGAACCGCGCTCTACATTTATGAGTCACAGCTTTTATATCTATGTGTACGGTAAGAGAAGGTGGGAATACGGTGCAGGGCATAACCACAGGTTTTATTATTTTTTTTTATTTTTAGTAGAGTGTGTGTGTGTTTGTGTGTCATTCTCAGAGTACAGCAGTAATGAAGCCTTCCATCTGCTCTTTAGAGCTGTGGAAAGTGGAATAGGGCTTGGGTGGGGGTTGTGCATGACTGTGTGTATGTAAGGGGGGGGTCAATCCTGGTTTAGCCTCTAACTGCGGCCCACTATGACAGTTTTAAAAGGTTTTATTGGCTTATGGTCTTACAGGAAGAAGTTATCTAAATAATCAATATTCATGATCTTCCCGTGTCTCATTCGGTTCCTTTCTATCACCTGAGCTGCTGAGATACACTTTTATCTCTTTTATAATGGCATGAAACATCAAGCAGCATGCGATTCCTGTAATGACCAGGAGCCACACGATCCTGACTGACAAATGGGCAGCAAGCGTATGCCCGACGGATGGACAACACATGCAGGGTCAAGGCTTGCCCCATAGCGACTTGATGCAATAATGCAACATAGCAGGCTAGTCTGAAGTGCTACAGTGAGCTACACACACACCACACAGACGGGCAAATCTCAGATGTCAAGACAGAACTGTGTACCCATCCTCAACAGAACACCAGTGGGATTCAGTTTTCTTGGTCCTACAGAGCCCTGACACAAGCCTAACACAAATATCACTCACAGAGCTCACCAAACAGAGAGCCATTCACCAGAGACGGGACAATGAATGTACGCCTTCCTACACACTGTGCAATCTCATAGAAACACAAGTTCTGGCACAAGTGAGGTATCAGCAGTACAGTTTCTCCCTGAGCGAGTCACAGTTTTATCATTTATACATAAAGTAAAAAGAATATTTCAAATAGTCTTTCAGCAAAGAGTGGATAGAGATACAGGGACCTGGTCTATACCAGTCAAAAAAAGAATGTCCATGTATAGATAATGTGAATTTAATAACCTGCACATGTTGATGATGTCCTCCAGTGCAGACATACTTTGCAGCTGTAAGCCTGCGTGATCAACCAGGCAAAGCTACAAGCAGGCCGGGAGGTGTGCTATCATCCATTTTGATGAATGATAAGCAGAAAGAAATCCAGATTCTGTAGGTGGCCAACTAAGAAACGTCCATGCCGGACTATTTAAGAAAAACAAAGATGCATTTTATTGCTATGAAAATGCTCATGTTTTGAGTAGCTTGCACCAGAATTGCAGAACTGTGCAGAACTTCCACTTTCTCCTTGCTGAGGTTCTGTCTTGTAGAGGGGTCCTTTCTCATTATATTTGTGAATCAATCAAATCAATTTTTCAATTTTATGTGCAGCTACTCTTGTCTCCTGTGCTTTGTGTATTACACCCTCTCTACCCACCTCATTGTGATGCTCCCTGCACTGGAAAACAACATTGTGTCTGTAGCTTCAGATGGTACTCAGAGCCCAACTTACTCTATGATGAAAAGTGAAGCAAACTGCAAGAAAAGTAATATAATTTTAACTCTGAAAGATGTCCCTTTTTTAGAGGAGGACAACATACATTTCCCTCAAAAAACCGTAATGCTGTTGGCTGTGTGAGTGTTAAGTGTGTCCCCATTGAGACAGGCCTGACCCTGGCGGCAGCGCTGAGGGCTGTGCATCACTGTGACCTTTCTGAGCACCGCTGCAGCCTGCTGCTTTTGTTCGCCTAATGTGTCCCACACAAAGCGACTTTTGACCAAGAACAGAGAAAGAAGCAAGGCAGCGATGGAGAGATAGCGACAGAAGAGAGGGGATGAATGGATAAAGGGACAGGCGTCGGCTGGAGGTCCGCGCTAATGGCCCCTGTGCGTTTTGTAATTAGGAGCAGTGTCAAGAGACGCAGGGGGAAGAAATAGAGGGTGGTCAGACCAACGTGCCAGGAGAAAACAGGCGAAAAGAGGAAGGAAGATGGAGAGAGGACAGATATCCAGATGGACAAAATAAAACCAGCATGAGAGAGAGGAAGAAAGAGAATACAGAAAAAAAGAGATTAGAGGCCAATTAAGAGAGAACTAGAGAGTCTGACTTCTAAAGAAAGCCAAGAGAAGGAGAGCTCATCGTCTGATCTGTAATTGATCTTGTGCCATTGTGCATTCTCCATCAATGTGAGTGTAAATGTGTGTGGAGGGGGTGAGTTAAGGAATGGACCATTAACCCTTAGGACAGCACTTTGTGGAGGGCAACCCATAAACCTACAGATGGTAAGCAGAGAACACATTCAGTCGGGTATCCAGAAACATGAATTTTATTTCATGTTGGATGGTGAATGCTTTTATTGTGAGAGCTAAAGTTATGAGAACAAGCTCCAGGGTCTGTCTGAACTCCACACTCACATCACTTATTTCATGATAACATACCCACATTAAACACATTGAATGCATTTTATATCTGCATTTAACACCATTAACTTCCTCATATTTGACTACTGGTGGTTACAATACAAGTTTTGCAAAGTTTTCCACATTTACAAGCTAATAGATTTTGCTAACCAAGCCTAAATTAGACTGTACAGTGAAAACAGGTTTCAAGGACAGGAAAATGTCCAACCACTACAGTCTGCTTTAAACACAATCTTCTCCTATTTATACTCACTATGACCACATGAGACATGAGTTTACATAGTTACATAAACACCAGTCATTTCAATAGCCTTTGATATTCAACCTCTAATCATAGTTTTCTGGTGAGGACGATGAGCTACTTTTATTTTCAATAGAACATAACAAATACAAGTAACCTGTGGGCAAAGACAGGAACATCCATACAGGCTGTATGGATGTGTGCAAAATTTTATCCATAATCGCCAAATAATTGTCATTTAATGTGCTGTTACGTGGGAGTGAAGAGTGGGGAAATGTATGTGCACATATTACAGCATCAGCAACTGGTCAATAGGATAATACTGGATGTTGTCAATAATCCAACATCCCTAGTTGATAGAACTGTACAATTAAACTGAACTTTGTGACTTTGCTTCAAAGTTTGAGGAACTGATTAATTCTATGACTCCTGTCATGCCAGTGCTGCTTTGTTTCTGCTGTATCTCAACCATTATAAATGCTGTGAGGATTCAGCAGCCTTTGCCAAAGTGCTTTAGATCGCATGTATACATGGGGTTTTTTTTTGTACGAGAAGGTTTCTGTGGTGTGCCTTGGCCGCTCCTTGTCTCCCGTGTGTGCGGCGCACATGCAATGAGGGATGGACATCACCGGGGCAGCGCTACGAGTGAGCGAGGCAGATCAGTCAAAGACTTAAAGCCCTGCTCCCCAGCGGAGTAAGCGGACAGGCTTTGATGTTGATGTGAACAAATAAAAGGAAGCCAAAATGAGTGGAATGGACCATTATCTGCTGTGGAGAGGCCCTCCCATGGAACCGAGCCCGCCTGCCTGCTTTGCTTCCAATCAGCAGGGCGAAAGAAGGGAAGGGGGGGATTGAGGAAGATGGGGAGCGAGTGTGTATGAGACAGAAAGACACACACAAAAAGACTGGGAGAGAGCGAGAGGGGGTAGGGGGTCCAGAATCCTATTGATTTCACTCTTGTGCTAAATCCAAATACTGCAGTGTTCTATATTTGCTAGTGTGCAGCCTCTTACAAAAGGACATTCATACGTGTGATATCCCTTCTAACACTGCAAGAGGCCAAGTAAGGATGTTCACTACCAGAGCATGCTGAAAATAGTTGATTATATCCACCATGCGATATATATATATATATATATATATATATATATATATATATATATATATATACGAGGTAGACAAGTTTAAAAACATCTCAAGCAGAAAGCATGGCTGAGCTGCTGCACTGGAATTAATTTTAGAGGCACTCGTAATAGGACTTGGCTTGTCCTGTTTAACTCTGGTAACGTTAACTTACAGAGAAAAGCTATTTGCCAAAGCCACAAATACAAACAAATAAAATCCAAGAATAAAATCTGCATTGACTTCATCGCTGAAGCTGAAGAGGGGAATAAATTAGTACCTACATTAACTGGTAAGTAGGCCAACTAATTCAATTATTATTGTTGTGTTTGTTCAAAAAAACCAGACTTTGCCAAAAGCAAAACCAGCAAGCAAAAAGGTCATTCATTCTACAGATGAATAGAGGAGTATTTAAAGGCACAGGGAACTTGTTTGCACAAGCTGACACATGTTAACTATCTTTTGTACTGCCTGGAAAAAGTGGGTCAGACGTACCGGCAGCAAATGTGCACACAGAGGCTAACAACAGCAAGCAAGTAACACAGAGGATTCATGCAATGCTGACCCACAGAGGAAAGTTGTTCCGTCCTTGTAAGAGACAAAATGTAGAGTGTGGTCAGAGTGCAAGAAGTGTGTACACGCAGCTGAAAAGGGCATTTTCCAACAAGTGAGGTTTAAACATTTGGTTTTAAATAACCTGACACACCAGATGGTTTTTTAACACAAAGCCATCCTTGGAAACTGTAGGAGTAGGCACTTTCAAACAAAACCCTGGCAGGTGATTGGATGCTGATGAACAATACATCACACATCATTGTCTATCATTGGCTAAACCAATCAGAGCCATATAATGACTTTCATTTAGGAAATACTCTGCAGGTCTGATATAACTGCTGCCCTAGTATCAGAACTGAATCGAACCTCCTCAGTAAGACCTTATTAGATAGTTTTTCACTCGCATCCCTATACACCATCCTCACACATCTAGGTGACATACAGGACTGAGGCATGAAGCCAGGGACTCAAACTTTGGGTTTGGGTTTCACACTGGAGAAAGTCAATCCAGCTTGAGCTGGATACGCTCAGACCTATTTTCAAATGTGTATTTTCTCATATGCGTAGCCGCGCTCAATCCAGCGTAACCCGGCTTGTTTGTTGTCCTCCAAACCCCTAGGTGGCGCCTTATAAAATACAGAGTCCGTTTAGGCCGTGGTAGGACCGTGTCATTGTTCTTTCATTTCTTTTCGGTTCAAAAATGCATTTTATACCTTAGTAGCCCTGTTGAAAATAAACTCGGGGCAAAGCTTTCGTAGTTTGACGGTTGTTTTCATACAGCTTTTGTACGCAACCCAGACACTGTCACCATGAACCAGTAAGTATCACATTGTTAGCGGATTGAAATCAATCTGGATATATCCGGATTCACTTTGTTTGGAAATATATCCAGATACAGCCCGAATCCCGCTCTAGCCGGAGTGATTTCCCCAGCGTGAACGGGGTCAAAGCCAGCAGGTGACATCATGGAAGCTGTGTCCAGTTTTTTTACTGTCAAAAGCTATAGACTCCCATGTTAAAATATTTATAATCTATGTAATTAGTAATATGTTCTTTAGGCCGAAGCAACAAATCAGAATCCATCTGGACATCATTTGTGATTCAGTCCATTACTCAATGTTACTCTCCATCTTCTCCAGCGTTTTTGTAAAAGGAACTTTTAGATGCTTAAATGCTAGATGTGTAAAAAATGCTGTAAATTAAAACAACAAGCAGAAGGCATTTTGTGAGCTGTCAACCCATCTCTCCTTGCTTTTACATACCCCCCCCACCCCCCTTTAAATAGTTTACAGGAAGAATAACACAAGTAGTTCTGTTTCCAATAATTGTTTTCATCCCAAGTGTATAAATGAGTATCCATGAAAGGAGCTGATATATTGCAGGAAATCAGATAATGGATTGTTGGCTACAGCAGAGAAGCTCCCTGCAAACTTACACCATTGATGCAATTAATAATGAATAATTAAAAAGAAGACCTTTTACCTGCAGGATGATATAATGAAATAAAACAGGGTGTGTTTCCTGCACTTCACTGAACCGAAGAACGAAGCCATTCCACTTTTTGCAGGTGTTGTGACACAGACCTACTCATGTGTTATAATCTCATCCCCCATCCTCGGCGACTTGTTTTTTTTTTCTTTCACAGACTCATGACAGTGAAGGAGGGTTGGGGGCGTTGGCTGCTAAAAGTTGTAATTAGTTTGCGGTGCCACATCTGCTGAAGGGCAGTCATCTTTAATGAACATCAGCAGTCCTAATGGAGCGTAAAATGACACTAGGAAATACAAGATGTCGTGGTCAACACGGGGACGGCCACATCAGTCAGGCCTTTCATTCCTTTACATATGCTTCAGTTTAGAGACAACTGGATGCAGACATTCTCTGTCTGCAGCTTTCTTTGTCTACTTATCTGTAAATCTAAGCTGCCAGGCATCTTTTTAAACAGCAGAATAGATTCTCTACATTTTAAACCTGCTTCGTTTAACTTTTCTGGACTCTTAAACAGCTGAAACAACTTCATCTGTCAACCATGGTAAGACCTGCTGCTGATCTGAGATGTCCTATTTACTACTCTCCTTTTCCTCTGCCTACTTTTCTTTGTCTACTTCTCTTTTATTTTAATAACCTGAAACATTTCCCCTGGTTCCTCTGTTGTGAACTGTTGCTGTGGAACACCGAGCTTGACCGAGCCTTTGGTTAATTCATGAGGTTCAATGAGAAAGGCCTTTGATGTCCATGAATTATTTACAGGCAACACTTTTTTGAACATTTCCTCTTTTTTTGGTAAATACTTCCACAATGTACCTCAGAAAGTCTTCTTCATTCTGGTGGTCAGACAGAGGATGACGACTTGAGAGACAGGAATGAAAGAGGGTCAGAAAAACAGATGGTATCCATGAATAAAAAAGACCTGAGGCTACTTCTCCAACTACAAGTGTTTAATAAACTTTTGTTCTGTCCATGATGAGTAGGTGTCTCTTTTTATTTCCAAATGGTGGGCACATTATCTCATCTTGGATCAAATCTCTTTTTACACATTTGGTGGCTGCTGCTATCCAAGTACCTACAGCAACATGCCTACTTTGGAAAGCAGTGGCCAATTAAGTTCTTACTTCTCCACAGACATTTTCTTGGCTACTATGGTGACAAGTCTTAGCACAAACAGAAGAATATACACAGACTTAAACAGCAGACAGTTAAAAACTCTGGTCCATTTTCTGGTGAAATCAGGCTATAGTCCATCCTCTATTGCTCAACATGGACTGAGAACCAATTTGGCCTGTTAAGCCGCCTGATAGCTTAACTGCCTTCTCTTTTATGTCATCATGATGTCATATAGATTGTCTGCTGTTGACACAACTACAGATAATGGAAAATACTCATTTAACCCATATATATATATCTTAGAATTAACTCATACCTAACTACAACTGTTTTTTTTAATCACCTAAAACAGCAGTCTTAATATGCTACTTATTTTCTGCATATTTGCTGTTAATTTTATCAAATGTTGAGCAAATATATATTGTATGATGAATCCTCAATTAGCAAATGTTTTTCTAAGTGGTTGAAAATGACAGTTTAGTATGTATAGGATTCTGATATGGAGGAAATGTGATAAGTAAATCATGTATAATTTAACCTAATTGCTGTGGACTCCACAATCTCATAGGACGCTGCAATATTGCAGATAGGCCTGGTGATTAGTGATAGCTGAGACCCCCTGCTGGTCCTCAATGTTAAGTCCAGGAAGCATCAACAGAGCTCCCGACTAATCTCAGGCTGCCTCTCATTCCATTTGTCCGCTGAGCAGGCACAGAGTCTGGTCTTATATTACATTGTAAAACCACCATTCTGTCATGTACAGTGCTGCAGCAGCATCACTTCTTTTTTGCCCTGGCAGTTCTTCCTCTGTCTCACATTCTCATTCATATACCAGTGCAACGAGCACACACACACCACACACATTCCCTCCCCGTCTCCTTGTCCCCGTCATTCCTCTGTCTGTGAATGCTGATATTATACGATAGCATGGCATGATGTGGTGTGTAAGGGCAGCGTAGAGAGCAGCGACTGTGATCTTCACCCAGCCATGCTCGGCTGTTTTACCCCATGTGGTGGCACACAGCACAGGCAGGAGTGATATAATTAGAATGGAAATTACAGAAAGTTACAGGCGAGCTAAATCCCCCCGCGCATCGCGTGGCTAAAAATGTCCCGGGCAACGCCAGTGGATGTATCACCATAGCAACAGCCTTCTTCTGCACTCTATTTTCAGACTGAAAAGGGAGAAGCATCCAGAGAGGGAGGAAGAGAGCGGGAGAGAAGGGGAAATGCAAACATTGCCGTTTCTGTAGAAATTGATACATTATTCAAGTAAGGAAAACATCTCGGAGTGAGTGCTGGCGGACAGGAGGTGGGCAGGCATGTGCGCCTGTGCTTGTCAAGACTAAACTGAACTGTCTTAGGGGGCATTAGTGTGACGGTCATACAAGGACAATGGGGTGCTGTGGGGTTGACTTACACATCTCAGCAGAGGTCAATGCTGAAATCCACACCAGCAGCGAGAGATGTTAACATCAATGCAGCAGTGTGATGAGACTTCCTAACTGGCGCTTCTATTTTAATCAATCACACATCAAATGGTCGGAGGGTGAACTGCTGAGGAAAGTGACTCATGGAAGGAAATGGGATAATTCGGGCTTCAATGAACCTGAGTGGAAGCAAAAGTATTTAAGGTCAGCAATGTGTCAAGGGCACAGTGTCATTGCTTCGACTCTCCCAAAATGACGTACCGTGAAATCCTAAAAGAAATGCCAGAGCATTTAGTCTCTATTTACTGGGTCCTTTCAGTTTGGTTCCATTTATTATAATTCATTTCATTACAATGTGGTTTATTAGCATGGAAGCTAAGAATGAAATGCCAAAGCACCAAGACAAAAGCTCCACATTTCCCTCTTTCTTTCTCTCTGCTGGTCTAATCAGGTCTTAAATGAAAGCATACTCTGTCACATACACACACACGCACACCACTCTCTGTCCATCTTTCCGTCTCCTAATGTTTCTCTCACCCCCCAGGGGTCTGATTGAGCCGGCTGGGAGGCATGGATCTTTCTTTATTGATCCGCCTGCTGAATCACTTATCCCTTTTCCAATGGCCTTCATCACCACACTCAGGTTTTAGCACTCTCTGCATGCACAGATTTCCTTACTTGTACCGCCAAGATCCAGAGCTTGGAAAAGAAATGCTTTGCAAGTGAAAAGAATATAATAAATGGTTTGCTAGCCGTAATGGGTTACAGTTTCTTAGAAACCAAACATGCTAATTACACTCATCAGATAACAAATATCTAAGGGAACAATGTCCAGAATGGACACAATCTCCAGTAGCGATCAATAAGGGTGGTTGAGGAAATTGGGTCATTGTTATATATAGCAATATGAGTGATCAAGGAAACATTGTGGTCATGCTAATGGACACTTGTTTCTGGCGGATGTTCCACAGTTCAAAGCAGGAACATGCGCCGAATTGATTCCAATTACGAGGTTCAAAGATCTATATAGAGAAGAGGCAGAAAAATATTTATAAAGTAATGCAACAGGAAAAGAGTGACAGTGTGATCACATGGAACCACTCTGCAGGAACTGTTTTTCATCTAGGTGAAACACTAAGTAAGTGAGATCCAGTTCTACATTTAGTGTGCACATTTAGCCCAATCTGCTCAAAGACAATGGGCTTTAATCTCAAACAAAGCCACTCGAAGCTTTACAGCAAGACTCAGATGCGGATCAAAAGGAAGCCAAGACACGTGTAAAATCCCACTATGTGACTCCAAAAGCCACTCGGAAACATCTTAATGATAATCAGAATGGATGCCAAGCACATACCTATTTATGTAAACAACATATGGACAAAATTAAAGCACAATATTCTTGTGCTCGACTAGAGTCGCACTGCGTGTATCCATATGGCTGTGAAACAAACGAAGCCAAGCTGAGACATATATTTATATGTGTAGGCTACGGGAGATCATTTGAATGCCGCAGTGCCCTATACAGTACAAACCTATCATTATCACCATCCATCAACTTGTCATGCATCATTTTTCTTGGGTCGATCCGGCCAGATGAAGAAAACAGAAAAAAGAAACTATCCTGATTGATTGAGGTTTGACTTGTCTAGCTATTATTGGATCATCCACTCATTCCTCCACTACTACAAAGAAAATAATAACTTACATCCACTGACCAGACTGTGTGGGTTCCTGTATTTAGCATACTGCTAACCTCTGGTTAGGTACAGTATATTTATCAGAGGGCTCTGCTGCTGTAGATCAATGTTTTGTTTAGCACCTGCCATACGGAACACTACAAATATGTTTTATAGCATACTGCTGGGAATGCGCAGAAGCATGTTCTTACCATTGAAAACAACAAAGAAAACAGGCCGACACTGAAAAGACAGGTCCCCGGTGGTCATGCAGCTTTTTGCAATGTCAACCAGATGCCTGTGGGCTGATACAGATGCTTTCATTCTCCTAGCAGGATGGACTCACTAACACTGCCAACCTCTGTCCAGGCATAAAACAAGTCCCTGCATGTATCCTGATAATGCCTATCTGCCTGTTCCCGTCTCTGCTCTCTCTGCTTCACTTTCTTCCACTGTCACTCACCATCTTTTTCTCTAACTCTCTCACTTTCAGTCTTCTTTAATTCTTTCAATCCTTCTGCTTTTTTTTTGGTTGGTCTCACCCTCTCCAGCTCCCCAGTGCTGTGTTTGACTATATTTTTGTCATCAAACATGACGATCTGTCATGGTTGACACAATACGCTCTGACCTCCAGAGCGCTCTGTCACTTTGAACCTTCGCTGTCCGTCTGTTGGGATGACTCGTACAGACAGAGGACATGGAGTGAGAGAGACTGGAAGAATAATGATGATATTTAGCGTGGAGTTCAAAGTCCGCTAAAAATAAGGATGCCAGATCAAATGAGAGAAAAGCAAAGATGGGAGCGGACAAGAAAGGGGAAAATTAGTCAGTTCCACCAGAGAAAATGCCCCTTTAAGACATTCATGTCTGAATGAACACTCTGATCAACTTTCCATAGAAGTTCCAACAGCAATCCCACTAGGTCAGTCCTTGTCATGTTTACATATTCACTGTCAAAGTGACAACTTAACTGAAACAAACAACTAAGTAAGAGACTTGTGAAGACCTGTGCAGGCATCTGGCCTACATAGACATACATTCTAATAAAAGAGACCATGTTCAGGAGCAGAGGGCATATGAGGACAGGGTTTACACAGAGGCAGTGCCAGGGGTTTAGCCTGAGCCAGGGCTTTAATTTTGTAGTTTTGTTGTGTTTGTTTACTTCCTGTCTTATTTTATAGTCACTGACCTCCTTCTCGTTTCAGGTGTCTTCTCTTGCCCTTCCTCGTGTGCTCCCTCCTCCTGGTGATTACCTGCTCCTCCTTAATGTGTCTCACCTGCGCCTCATTGTCTCCCA
The DNA here is from genome assembly GCF_900634625.1 of Parambassis ranga. Lineage (NCBI taxonomy): Eukaryota > Metazoa > Chordata > Actinopteri > Ambassidae > Parambassis > Parambassis ranga. Next base: position 9,440,003 of record NC_041043.1, read on the forward strand.
CTCTACCTCTGTATATCTTGTGCGTCTTCCCATCACTCTGTGCCAGTTTGTCAGCCAAGCAAACCAGCTTTCCATACAGCCTTAGTGCCTTTTCTAGGTGTGACCATCAAGTGCTTTTTGGATCTACCTTAGCATTAGTCTTAGTATTGTTTATAGTACTTTGTGCATGATCCTTTGTTATCTTTGCTTTGTGAACTGCTTACCTGTGTTAGACCTTGGACTGTATTAAAGGACTCTGTTTTTGCTTGACGCAAACTGCCCGCTGTCCTGCATTTGTGTCCGTAATCTTTGAAACCTCGACAAGCAGAACTGTAGAGGGCAATGAGGAAGGAAATGCATCGTCACAACCACATTTACTTTCACACATCTTGCAAACATTGCAGAGGTACACTGAGCTAAAAGTTGAAATATGTAAAATATTTAGTTAAAACATTTAAGGTTTAGTAAAATCATTGGAATATTTGGCTGCAGAGATATTAAAATTGGCAATTATGCTTACGAATAGATCAAGCTTTTTATTGCTACTCTGTTGTAGTCAGGGTAGGCACCATAGAAAACAACTAACACAGAGACACACCTGTTGATTGCCGATATGCCCCACAAGAGGACACACTGCGAATAACCTGAACCTCACCCTGTAGGCTGCTGTAGGGATGCAACATATGTGTATGTTGTTTCCAAACATTTATAATCTAATACACACTCCACACGTTGGAAGTTGCCTGCTTTTAGTTAGTCTATTAGTTATGAGAACCTAGTACTCATATTTTCTATTATAAATAGATAACAGCATTAATGTGTTCCATTACTCCAAGGCATCATATCACATGTCTTAACAGGGCTGTAGTATAACCATCTGTAAGACCTCTGATATACACAAGCAGTGCACACACACCTGATGTAGTATCATGCTAACCCGCCATGGCAGCTTCCACACGTGAGCACAGCAGGGTCATGAGAGCTATTCCTGGCTGGTAAGGATAAAGGTATGGTAACACGTGACAAACAAACACACACACAAACAGATACATATCTAGCTCAGGTTCACAGCTGTCAGTCAATTATAGATGTGGGTCAAATAAGCAGAAGGTTGGACTGTAATGGTTGAGTCAGATCAGTAATAGCAGGCTGTGGTATCTGGGACTGTCATGGAGAGTCAGTGTGAAGAGTGCAAAGGGGGACACAGAGAGGAAGTAGAACGAAGAAGGCAAGAAAACAGAATAAAAGAAGGAAGAAGGAAGAAAGAACTGAGAGAGAAACCTGACTGACAAAGTGGATGTTAAAGTGAGAAGCGGGAGGCAGAATGAGGTTTTTAGGAGAAGCAGATTTCTTGCTGACAAACATTGGAACTGCTGTAGACCTGCTCTGATACTCAGAAGCCAAAGTGTCTGTGTCAAGGAGATTATGACCCCCTTATTGAGCAAGGTTAAGTGTATGCATTGTGTGTCTCACATAAAGAGGCATTTGGCTTCTTTTAAAGGAGAGACTAAGTTTTCTGAGCATTCACAGTGCGTTTTCCAGGACTGGATCGAAACCAACACACACACAGAGGGGAAAAAAAGAGGAATGGACAAATACACAACCTGTTTTTGCCAAGTCCTCTGTAGCCTCGAACCAACATTTTTTTTGTTACATGCTTGAGCCAACAGTGCTCTCAAACAATTTAGTAGCTTTTTTTTCCAAGGACTAATTGTCTTCATGGGCTGTGCATCAATTTGTTTTTTGCAATTTAGAAAATTGTACAATATGTGGTCCAATGGTTAAATATATATATGTATATATATATATATATATATATATATATATATATATATATATATATATATATATATGGATGCAGTTGTTTTGTCATCGCAGACAGGCACAGGATTATTCAGGAGCAGATTGTGGATAAGAGACAGCAATATGTAGATATTAGATACACAGAAATCCATATTAATCCAGAGATCTTTAGAGGGAAATCCACATTCAGTCCAAAAATCTTCAGCAAACAGTCAGTGGCTCTGACATATTTTGTGGCAAACTCCTTATATCTCATTTTCCCTTCTGTCTGACGACCTGATTGTCTGGAGACCATATTCAGATGAACTGAGTTATTAATATTTCAGTGCTTTGGCAACAATTTGGCACCGGTTTTTATCTTCAGAAAGACTTTACAAATCCAGCATTCAACTCTCAACTGACTGGCAGGAGTGATGAGATTTTGACCTCCGTGGGGGTCATTAACACCTCACCTTGAGAGTCATAGAGGTGACATATGAGTCGTTAACCCACCCCGCCATCAAGTGAGTCGTTAGGGTCGCATCAGTCGAGGTGTGAATGGTGTTAAGCAGCCTGAGACTGCGCTAGAAATGTGTGACATAACTTTCTCTCTTTAGGTTTTCTTTACCCCAATATGTGTAACATGCATTAATCAAAATTCTCCTTTAATAATAAAGTTAAATGTTAATTATTCATTATCTCAGTTAATCACTGATTCTCCACCACATTCTCAGTGGTATTGTCATGTTTGCTGCATGCAAAGGTCCTGTGTTTAAACCATTCATATTAGACATACCAAACTAAAAAAAAGGAAAGAATAATAAAACTGTGGAGTCCAGCTGCCACCATGTCAGCAATGTCTGATTAGCAAAAACACTCAGTTAATCCACAAAGAAGTGGAGTAAGGTGGGGAGGAAGTTGCAAAAGCAGGAAGCTTACTATCCGAGTGGGTACATTACTACTACTTTAAGCAGCCATTCCTTTAATTATGCAAAATTTCAAATCATAAATGAAACTTATTCATATTTTTTTCATCTAACAGGCTGTAAACATGTGTCTTTCTGCACTGAAGTTGCTCTAGATGTGAGCATAAGAAAGAATTTATCTTTCTGTGATAGACCCTATCCCCTGTGTCTCACCGATTGACAGCTGGGCTGGTTAAGAAGATAGATGGATGGATGGCTGGACCTCTGGTCACAAGTGAGTCAATCATCAGGTTTGCAGTTGTGCTGAGGGGGCAGATTTTTTTTAAACAGTCTTTGTTAGAAACTGCTTATTTTTCAGAACATCGAATCCGAAGTTCAAAACTACATAAATTGCTGCTAGTGGCAAAAAAATCCCAAGAAGGAAGCTAATCAAACCTGAGATCTGGCCCCAACAATTGAAGCAAGCGGTAAACAGCACGTAGATTGACAGCATAACTGATCTGCCCACGAGCAGCTGATGGTGACAGGTGTCTGCGCTGCCTCACGGCCCATTTCAAGAGGAATCAGCGCACACAACTCAACGTTCCCTTGTGCGCTTTCGTCAAGTTCTAATTAATCCATGTGTACTAAGAATACATGCGCGCATGTGGGAAGGTGTCTAAACTGTATAGTATCCCGAGCACACATGTAATTTCATAATTATCAGGAGTTGAATGAGACCTGTAGTCAAAGAGGATGACAACAAAAGAAGGACGGATGTTGCAGTGGTGGAGGGAGGGTGAGATGAATGAACGCCACGCCAGTCAGGCTGACTGTGTGTTGACAGTAGAGGTCATGGTGAGAGATTGAGTCTACCTGTAGTTTCAGCACAGGAGGAGAAAGAAGCCTTTAGTCTCTAAGACAGGCTGTAATGGGAGTTGCGCTGACATGTTAACACTCAGATCAACAGGCATTTCTATTAACAACTGCAGTTCTTAATTAGTCATGAAGCTATGGGTCCTTAAACACACATACGCACATAGGCGACCCTATACACATCACATTCATGAGTGGCCATAGGTCGTTCCTGCCAACCTGCTGCTCTGTGTAACCTCCTGACAGGGCCCCCCCCCCCGAGGATCAGACACACACATAGATCACCACATACACATAGCAGACACAGTTTGGCAGCAGCAGATGACTTCAGATATGTAACGGTTTCATCCGTGCCTACGGTGCTGTATCATGGACAACAAAAGCCTGATAAAGATGCCATTTTAGTCAATTTAGCTTCAGGATATGATTAGTAACGACCCACGCCAGGTGAGACGCCTGAGGCTACCGCGCTGCATTGCCAATAATGAGAGAGAGAGAGAGAGAGAGAGAGAGAGAGAGAGAGAGAGAGAGGTAGACAGGCTGTGAAAGAGTAAGTGGTCATCATGGAAAAATAATTGCATCTTTGAAATGAGAGGGATAATAATTTGGTAAAATGAAAAGTAGGATGGGATCATTGACAGAGGTTATAAAAGAACAAGATGAATCATTCAAAATAGACAGGACAAGCTAAATTTATTACACTGGCCCACGGAAGTAGGAAGGAGGAGGAAAGAGTACGAAAAGGGCAAAGGGAGGAGACAGCGACAGCTCTCTGTCGGGCACAGCAGGTTAATTTGCTCTTGTCAGAACGAGGGCTTTCCCTCAAGCCGTCCTTATCTTTGTTGTCCTCCTGGATGTTGGTGTCAAACCAAGAGGCTGTGTGGATCCCGCCTCGGCACTGTCACCTCACTGGTTGCAGTGCAGAAGTGACAGAGCAGCAGCTTTACCCTGTAATCCTGTAATTATGTCAATTAAAGGGCTGAAGAATTGGGGGTGGGGGGGATTCAAATCCAAATTGTAAAAAGGTGAAAAGCAGAGGTACACACAAATGCACGACAAAAGAACCCACAGAGACTGTGACACAGTACTACTTACAAAGAGGATGCATGCTCAGGTAATTGTGCTGTAATGAGTTCAGATTTTTTAATTGGTTAAAGGAAACCAATCAGTGTTGACTGCATGAGTGGCAGCCACCAAAGGAAAACCCACAGAGGCTGAATAATGAAGAAGAAGAGGAGCAAAATGCAAATTCAGGATGAATGTCAAGCAAAGAGGACTTAGGAAGCCTTAAAGTGTTGTACATTACCTCAAATGGGATTTACAACAGCCATAGTGAGAGCTTACACAATAACACAGAGTACATGCACTACTCATGTGCATGTCAAAGTCCCGTGGAGGACCGCTGTTTGCTACTTGTTTTACAGGCGAACTGCCTTCAGGACTTTAACACAGTCACAGAGGAGGGTGAAATACTCACTGGAACGTGGAGGTTGTCGAGCGTTGGCCGGCTATCAGCGAGTTATTCACTCATTTTGAATATTTTCTCTGAAACAGAAACAAAAATGATAGAAAAACTCCATGAGAAACCAGACCGGACATTTGAAGATGGCAGCCATTGCCAGTAATAAATACCCGTCATTCCACATTGAACTTTTTGTTTGCTTATTCGAAACTGCTTCTGAGGACATCGGTGGTGCAGTGATCTCTATTCGTAAAAGCTCCCAGCTGCACACATCCACAGGTGTTTTCACTCATCCTCGCTGACCGGACCTCTGCTAAGGTAGACGGTTGCAGAGCGGTCAGGTGACTGTCAGTGTGTGATCTGTCCCACCATCATGGCTGGTGTAACCCAGCGGAGTGAGGAAAAATGCCAATCAAACACACAGACTTCACACTCCCACTGAAACTACTGAGAGGAGTTCCTATTAGCCAAAAATGATGAAATCATCTGTGTGGGTGTACAATGCTTCAGTGGACTAAAGTTTTTGATTTGTCATTTCTATTTATTAAATAAAACCCAGCATATATGAATATGGAGCTGGGCCCAACAAGAAAGACTAATGTGACTAATTTGTTAATTACTTCTGTTTCTGAGTGATTTACATTCTGCCACACAAACATATTTTCTTTTAATGCATCTATATACCGTAGTTGTTGCTTTGGTTTCGACTTTCATCACATTTTCAACACTTGTGGGGATTTGTTATGCTGGCTTGTGTGTTGTTTGTTGTTGCATATTTCTGTGTTTATCTTTTGCAGATGTTTCTGGATTTGAAGTCTGTGCTTTCTTTCATTCATGTGTGTTTTGATGTGAGCAAAGTTTAAGCTTTGGAGTGGGTTTCTTCTAATGTCAGTGCCATTTGTATGTGGTGTGTCTACAGTGAGTTAAAGTCTTGGAAAAAAAATGTACTGTTCATCTGTTTTTGCCTTACTGAAGTCTGTAGACAAATGTTTATTATTTTTGCTCCATGGAATTTACAAACTTAAAAAGTTACTTAATTCCATAAAGTGGACTCTGAACAGATATATTTTTTCATCTAGATGTAGTATCCTTCATGTTTTACTCTGCAGTACAGCAGGGTAACTTTCTCAGTGATTCGGATCCTCGTCAGCTATCAGCAACCATCCCTCGGGAGACGTCCCTCACTGATGACATCATCTCTCAGCATGGGAAGTTGATGGATCCCTCGCCATTTTGGTGCCTGTGGTTTTGATGAAGTGGTGAGCAGGTAGCTGAGGGGGGAGGTGAGGGTAGGACGACTGCCAAAAACACCCGTAGCGCTTTGTCAACGTCAGAGAGGTGCACTCGGGGTCCCAGAGCAGCCCAGACAGAGATTAAGAGCAGGGAGGATGGAGGAAGTAGTGAGTGTGTGTGTGTGTGTGTGTGTATGCTTACACCATCATCAGATATATCACGTTATCTCACTACACTGCCATTTATTATATAGTGAAATATCTCTTCATGACTCACTACACTAGTGGCTGGGATGTGAAGTCACACCACCGTATCCTGTGATTCCATTCAACCCTTTCTGAACCTTTAGCCTGTGAACCAGCCCAAGATAAAGAGTCACAGGGGGAAGTCAAGTGAAGAGAGAAAAAGGAGGGAGGATAGATGGAGTGTGTTGAGGTCTCTGTCAATGTGTAAAAGTCTCTGTTCCTCAAACGGCTTCGTCTCACTTTAGTCTTGAGCCGCTGCGCACCAGCAGGGGGCCTCACAGCCGGGAAGCCCACCATGAGCTCATACAGTTAAAATGTAATTTAACTGCATGAAAGCATGTGTGTGGGCATATGGCCATGTGAGTATGTGTGTATATGAATATGACTCTGTATATACTGTAGAGGAGACAAGGACAAGGAGGGGAGATGCAAGGCCTGGAGTCATATTTCTGTCAAGGGCAAATCAGACCTGTCAGAAAGCATCAAGCGGTGCTGCCATGGCAACAACGTTAGCACCCGCGAAGGTCACAAGATGGAGTGTGTGTTCCCCTCCTGCTGAGCGGCTGTCATGAATGACACACAACTAAAGCCACACGCACACACTCTCTGTGTGTTAACAATAAACTGCGGCACAGAATACCGTTTATCACCAAGTGTTTTTTATGGTTTGAAGGAAAGCAGGGAGGATTTTGTGTTACCAAGGGAGACAGATGATGCAGTGGTTCAGACAAAGTTGATTTCATTTTGTATTTATATTTAGGGAATATAAAGAGCTGCTTTTTCAAACCATAAGAGATGTATCACTCTAAAAGTGCTCTGTTTTTCTTCAGTCTGGGGATACGAATTACACATTTGAAAGCACAGGACTGTGTACACATCCAGGTAAATACATACACACCCACATCATGGCCATTTCCACTCCCTCCCTCTCTCTCTCTCTCTCTGTCAGACACACACATACACACACTTCTCAGCAGGTTCACAGGCTCATTAGAGTTTTCCCAGCTGTCTGGAGAGGATCTGTGGGATGTCGCCATCACTTACCTCAACTACATAGGGATCTAACACTATCAGCTGTGCACACACAAACACAAACACACACATCTGCAGCACGATGAGCAAATGTGAGCTCGAAGCAAAGTGTATTGTCTTATCCACAGGGCCGGCTGCTGGCTGGATGATGAATGTGCTGCTCTGCTGTGTGTCCTCCCTTTGTTAATAGAGTGATAGAAACACTGTGGCACCCTGTGCTCTCCACCCTCCTCCTCCTCCTCTGCTGCACCCAGGAAGTGGTCATAAATAGGCACATAAAGCCATAAAGCCCTTGGCATCTGAATAGGGTCAGGGAAGCTTTCTAATTTTTCCCTCATTACAAAGCAGGAAGGGTTTCTATACCATGCTGTCCTTGAGATGAAGTCCTGCTGCTTTGCTCACTTGAAGCAACATTAATAACTATTTTAGCTTAAAATAAAGATTTCCCAATTCTTTTGATCATGCACTGACTTCTAATAGAAGCACTGGTCTCTTCCAATCCTATTCTCAACAGTTTGGATGGACACCTGCTGGCGTCAAGGTGACCAGACTGACCCCGAAGCTGGCCTGGACTAGCAAATACAATGAACACACCTGCTATGTTTTAAGGTGTTCCACTTCTTTTTGATCATCAGTCAAGTCAGCCTAACCTGATACACAAGTTGCTCCAGTGCTGTAAAACTGAATTTGAAGTTGGAAAACACCAGTTACTTCTCACTCTCAAGCCTTTCAAAGAACACAATATGATGAGTTATAGTGATCTGATAAAACCCTACCTATTACGTGATAGTTGGTACGACTACAACTTTACCTCAGGGCCCTCAGAGAGAAACCAATTAAAGGATCATGGCAACACTCTGTATGATCCTCCTCCTACTCACTTGGTCAAGTTGGAACCCCGATGTCTACTGCTCATTTTGACAAGCTGTCTTCATCGAAGCAGCATTTACCCCAAGGCTGGATGGAGCCTTGGGGTAAATCAGTGAAGCTGAAGGTACAGACTGTTAATGAATGGAAACCTTTAAGGATTCCATACTGGGCTGTTCAATTGAAGTGGTGGCACCTTATGGGCCATGTGTTAAATAAATGATAACAGACACATACACATGTTACATATATATACTATATAACGTGTTACCCAGTCAGAGTACACTAGAGCTCTGACATTCAATCATTCAGATTTAAATGTGCCCATACAGCCCATCCTCTGCAGGTAAATGACAGCAGTGGCTGTTACTGTAATAGCCGAGAAAATGGCAGAGAAGCTTGTTTCAGATGGAGAAGTTTTCTTTGCTAACATGTGTTTAAAGATGTGAAAGGGTAACTCAGATCATGATTCTAAACCCAACCAAGTAGTCTAAATGCCAACTTATGTCCAAACTGCAAACCTTGCTGTCATTTAAATTACAATATCTTGCAAATTTCCCCACTGTGCATGGGACTAATGAAAGATTTACTCATAAAGTCTTGTCCTGTCCTGGACTTTTGTGATATATACCCATGACATATTAATTAGCGAACAACCTATTGTGATATCAGTGTATGGAGATGGTACAGAAGGACTGCAGGGACACCAATGTAAACAACTCCCATTTCTCTTAATTTCAACAGAGTGGATCATCTAACTCAGATGCGCCAAATGTGGCCCAGATCCCATACTGACCCCTCATTGAGAAGCGTTTTTGGGTGCATCTGTTGTAACCTCTGTTTATAATGGCACACCCACACATATTGTTTTCTATGTAACACACCAGACAATTTTATATGCGAGCCATCATAACATTGTGTATTTTAATTACACCTCATATATCCTTTCTCTCTAATTTAATGTCACTGCACCACACTGTGTTTGATCATCCCCCCTTTAATGAACTTTAGTCGTACCTCAGACATAAAAATACAGAATATGTGGTAAAAGTCTTTTGTTCATGTACCCACTGCAGTAAGCAGTGGTTACGACTTATTTTAGAGCACACTGAACCCGTAAACAACAGTGAAGCAAAAACACAAGAATCTGCACAACGAGTAGTTTTACATGGGGAATCATGTTTTGTTTTCTGTCTGTTTATATGAAATGTCTAAAATAAACCACAGGAGTATTTTTCACTCCATCTCTGGGACCACAGTAAACTTTACGGTGGTTACACTGGAATGAACTTGGGTTGATCAAAGCACTCGCTTTTATACGTCGTACGTCAGCTGTAGCGTACAGGCATTAATAGGAAATGTCAACAGAGTTCTGTTGTCTAATAGTATTTTTTACTGCCAGTGTTTGTCAGCATGCGTCTTTTCTTCAGAGGCTGAATAGTCAGTTGTTGATGTTTTATCACTGTGGGTGCCATGCTGTGTGTGTGACACACTTTCATCATGCTGTAGTTTAACTGTATTCCCTGTTGAACAAAACAAACTTCTGCCTCAGGGGTTTCTCATGTCTAAACACAGGATCATTGTGACAGACTGCAGAGCTCCCAAGATGGTGCTTTGGTTTGGTCATGCTTTACTGTAAAGGTAGTGCCTGTGAGGCAGCCTGTCTGTAAAAATGTGATATAACTCAATAGAAATAGATTTTAACTTTAACTCATATCGGCTTGCTGTACTTGCTATTTACATTTGAGGACAGTGCATGTCATCATTTCTAAAACCACTCTGACTTTTAGTCCCAAAAATGTGATTTTTAATAGAATTGTAACAAAAATCTTTACATATCTCAACAGACAAGCATCAGTCTATCATTTATAGAAACAGTAAACTGCATGGTTGTTGTTAAGTTGCATTATAAGTTTTATTCAGTGTATTTATCTGAGTGGCTGATCCCCAGCTTGTGGTTGTGGCAGCTGCTGTCAGTCCAGTGATGTTAAAGTAACTGTGACACTGGTCTGAAGCTGAGCAAAAACACCACAGAGGTGATCATTTAGCACCAACATGCTGCCAAAATAAAAAATAAAAAATAAAAAAACAGATTATCACTTCAGCACATGGTGGTTGGAGGCCTGTGACACCCTTCAAGCCAGCTGATGGCTAAGCTTTTCTGGATCAGAGTCTCTTGTTTTTGGTCCCTCAGACTTAGTTGGCAGTCTGGTTTTTGGCTTTGTGGTAGCAGGAGAAGATTTTGAGTATAAGATGTTGCTGAAAGAATACTTAAAAAAATGAAATGCCTTTCAGTGTCATGTGCATTTCTTGGGGAACTAGCGCTGTATGATCAGCTCCACAGTGTCACCTTTACAGCTTGGCCTCCTCCTCTTTTATTTCCAGAAGCACCAAGAAAAAAAAGGGAGGAAGAGTAAATTTGGAATGTTTGACCCAGAAAAAGATGCCTACAAATCCTCTTTGAATTAGTGTGTGGAATAAGTAGTGGCAGCAGCACAAATTCTCACTTCAAAAACAAACGCGTAACAGTAAGTTTCTACTTTCAGGGTCAGACTTCAGCTTCATTTGTTGGAGCTGCTACATGGTTGTCTTTGGTATGTCTCATTAATGGCAGCTGAGGATTTCGTTTGAGCAGCTCATTGCTTTGATGAGAGAAAAGTGCCACCATCACGGACCCTCCACAGCAAGTGTGTGTGTGTGTGTGTGTGTGTTCCCACGCTCATTATGGCTACATTCGTCTAATGCTAGAGGTTTTGTTTGTTATTAGTGTATTTGCAACCAGCAGTGCTGGGATATAACACCTTCTGTGCTACAAAGTGCCTTAAGACACACAAACTCATAGTTGAGAGAAAGTTGTGACTGATAAAATGATCAAATGGCAGCGGCGCGCTGATTACAAGGAGTGATTCAGCATCAACAGATGTTGTGTGATCATAAACAAGAGGATTTTTGTCAGAGCCATGAATCAAGCTGCCTGCCCTAATGCTGCAGTGCGCCGCACAGAGCCTCATCAAGGTGCTATTATTATTCCAAGCAAACTTGTATTTCAACTCTGAAGAGAGAACAACTGGCTAAACTAAAGCTCTGGTTGAGTCGCTCAGACTCTTTGATCACAAGCAAGAGATTCAAAGTTTCTCAAAGGGTTCAAACTTCAAGTCCAACAATCTTCCTCTGTCTTCATCACAGTGCTTTATACTGCCAACACCTGATTCTACTATAATCACAGCACCATCAGAGTACTGCTACCAATAAAACTATTATATTCTATTGTATTTCCTAATGTGATAGCGTCACATGCTTTTTTTTAAACTGGCACAAATTCAATTAAAATCCAATTTAATCAAAGCTTCATGCAGAGTAAATGACTTTGATCAATACTGCTTATCTTTATCTTTGAGAACATTCTCAAGGCGCGCTGCAGCTCACTCCATTACACACTTCTGTGATTTGACTTACGCTGGAGAATTATTCATGCACTTCACACTGCAGTTTATTTTGCCGTGTGATATGCAAAGCTGCGTTCAGCATCTACTACTGTAGGTAACATCAAACGCATAAATGAAATGACATGCAAAACTGCATCCACAGTTAATCCAACATCCGCAGGAGTTATGTTTGGGCATAGAAACCATTGGTTAGGTTTAAATTGTAGAAAAAAAAACTGAGATTGACATTGAGATGTCATTTGCTTTCATGGTTACAGCTACAAGTCAGCTTTAGCTAAGATGCTGCGCACAGTCCAACAGCATGATCACAGTGAATTCAGGCTTTAACTGGTGCTAGCTGTTTACGGATGAATATCTAATTATTTAACTGCCTAATCATTAACCTATAACATCCAGCTGCTGACCTATAATATGCTTGCATGCTGTATCTAGGATGATGAGAGCTGTGTGTTCTGCTGTGCATGTAGAGTGAGTCAGACTGTGACTGGGGACCACCTCATTAAGGTGTTAATTGGGTTGGTTACCTGTGCTGTCCCTCACCGCCCAGGGCAGTGTGAGTCCATTATGTCAGTGTGTGTGTGTGTGTGTGTGTGGAGATGTGAGTCATGTGCATATCTGTTAAGTGCCTGCACTGGTATGATGTGGAAGGGTGAAAAATTAAATGTATATCGACAGCCGCCCAAAAAAAAGGTGCAGGACGATGGAGATGGGATCTGGGGAAAACCACAGACCTCTTGGGGGTGAGGGGGGAGAATCAAAAACAGACAGGCGCTTTGATGAGATGTTATTTGATTTCTGATTGATACAAGACCCTCTCTAATTGGTCTGCGCTGTGAGAGCGATGGCTCCCAGGCACAGCTGTCACTCGATCAGATGTATACTGATGTGTCCCTGCATCATCAATGACCTTTTTGAAAATGAAGGCACACGCAACAGAAATCTGTCATGTTGAATAGAGCAGGAGATGATGGACGGGTTTACAGAAAATCAAGTTACCAACCTGATTCTACATTGTCACAGATTATTTTTTATGACAAATTGATTCTTTATATTCTTCTTTCTTCTTATAGTTCTTTTATTGGTTCTTAAAAGATGCCACAAAAGGAATACAGCCTGGCAAAATAATTGTAAATATCCAGGTCGCATTTGCTCGGCTGTCTGTACATATACACTTCTTTGAAGGTTAGGGTTGTTTTAGAGTCGCACCCTCTGCAGCCTGCACAATGCCATCATCAATTGCTTCTGCAGAATCCAACAAAAGATTAAGACGTCTCATATCTAGCTGATGGCTTATGGTGTTAGGGTTCAGGACTGACACTCCTCCAGCTTATATTTAATATGTATCCACAATTTAAGCTCATCTGCTCAGTAGCTTTAAAGTTGGTGTCTCTTATTGAGCAGACTAATAAGGCTCTAGTAAGATCTGGCCCAGAAACAACAAAGACTGTGCAGTTTCCGGTTTGGTTGTCATTAAAAACAAAACAAATAAATGGCATCCACACAAAAGCAAGGAAACAAAGTGTGAAAAATAACCTTGACACTAAGGTCAGGCTTTGTTGGATTATTACACTACAGATTTTGCTTTATTCATTTATAATGGAAATGTCTGAGCTTGGTGACATCACAATGGATAGATTAAATAAGCTGATTAAGAAGGGTCATTCCTGTAAACAACTGTACTTTCACCTGCCCTGAAAAGCAAGACAGGCAATTAATTGGGACCACAGGCCATTCAGGGGACTTTGAGGGTCAACAGACTTTAAGCAGTGCCAATGTACAAAGTTTGCAATGACAGTAGAAGACCTCCCGAAGAGAGCAACGTCAACACATTTGCACCATTGTAAACACACGTCTAATGAAAGACGACATTTTTCTGGTAAATTTAGCCTGCCCCAATTTTCTGTGATTGCAAAACACCGACTGGTGATTGGATTTATAAGAGAGCCTCCTTAGGTCATGTAAAATACTCCAGGCAGGCAGGACATGTCATCATGTACAACAGAAAATGGTGGAGAAGTTTATAGCAGATGGAAGTTGTAGGAGAAGTTTACGTTGTAACATATAGTGAGTATAACGTATTCCATTGTTCGTGTGTGGGACCACGACTGATAAGAAAGGATAAATAAATAAAAAGTCAACAGCATCTATAACCATGTCAGCAGCCGGGGCACAACAGTGCTCTAGGCTAAATAACAATATTACTCTGTGTCTCTAAACAAAATAATTAAAGAGGATATGACCTCAGCGTCAACAATAGCAACTACACTCCTCAGCAATATTTTTTTGCCAACTGCTTCAAGTTGGGTGAGGTCAGACCCTGAAGCCCATCCAAGCATAAATGTCAAGTTCAGCCTCAGGTGAAAATGTCACTGTCTGCTCTGTACCATCCAGCTGCCTCCAATGGTGCGACTAGCTCACTCACCAAATCCATTGATTTTCCCTGAGACCAATTACGCCGGCGTCAGAGATCTCACTCACAAGTTCCGGGCGGCAGGGGGATTCTCTGACTTTAATCACACATCAATGCTAGCCCCTCAGAGCAATCTCCACTGTTTATCCCAAGCCCCAGCCCCTTTGCCAGCTATGTATCGATTACTACCAGGCTTCAGCCCTGTACTGCGATCCGTCGTTATCTGTGCCTATATCTGCCAGCCATCCCTCTGACACCGTCTCTCCTCATGGCAGGAGAAAAACAGCCGGAGGGGACTTCGGCAGCGATGGAGAACAGAAAGCAAGAGTGATGATTTCCTTGTGAAACAGGCATTGATTTTAGCACATGCTGATGCTGATTTCTTTCTCTGTCAGGAGAGAGTGAGCAAATGATCCAGGCTTACCAGAGCAGTTTCATAAAAGAAAAGAGTGGGGTGAGGCACAGGTGGCTGATTCACAGCCAGGCCGGTCGACTATACTTACACACATATCTGCATCCTGCCAGGTGAAAATTGTTTTAGTGTGAAGGTGCAGAATGACATTTTGCAAAACAAATATAAACATTTATCCTGACACAGTACAAGACCCAAACCTATGAAGCAGGACCCTGCTCTGCTACATCTTTTAACAGCAATACAAATGAATTGTATTGCAAATGAAAAATCACATTAACATATATGATCCTAAACAATACAGACACTGTCATCCACCTTTTCTAATTGTATATAAAGTAATTAGCTCCACCTTTGGTCAGTCATCCATCTATACCTCACTCTCCCTGCCCACCACCACCAGCCCCTGTAGGGAGACAAAAAGGTGCTGCCAGGCCAGCCGAGAGATATATTCCCTCCAGCATGGCCTGGGTATGCCTGGAAAACCTCCCTACAGGCATCGGAACCAGGTGCCTGAACCACATCGACTGGTGCCTCTCACGATGGAAGAGCAGGGGCACTACTCTACGCACTTCCTCCTCCTGACCCTGTCTCTAAAGGAGAGCCTGGCCACTCATTTTGGCCTCGTATTTGTGGTTTTTATTCTTTCAGCCAGCGTTCGTGACCATAGGTGAGGATGGGAACATAGACTTGCCTAGCCTTTAAACTTCATCACAATGGACCAAAGTAAGGCCTGCATCACTGCAGAGACCTGTTGGTCTCCCGCTTCATTCTTCATCTCAGCCCAAGTCACTTAAAGGGTCTAAGGTTCTCCACACTTGGGGCAGCAACTTGTCCCCAAACTGGAGAGGGCATGCATACCCTTTTTTGCCATGGAACCTTATCCCCCTACTTCACAGTCGGCTGCAGACTGCTCCACTGAGAGAAGGGGGTCATGGCTCCATACATATGAAACGCCAGTGGGACCTACTACGACATTCACAAACTAATACTATACTATAATTCACACAACAAATATGACAAAACTTCACAACAAAGTCATGTGGACATATTTTACTCTAGAGGTCAAAGGTCAATTTCTTTATGACATCAGTGTTGGGCAATAAATTTAAGCTGAGTTAGAGGAAGTTGGTGATCCGCACAACATGGTGAGTGTTGGGTCAAGGTTAGTGAAGGAGGAAAACCACTAAGGTGTGCAAGGTGAAGGCTCAATAAAAGACAGACAGGCATAGACATGCTAATTAGGCTAAATTTACTTCAACTGGCACTGTTTGTAATTCAGCTGCAACAAATGCTGACCCTGTAATCAGACGGTGATCACACGCCTTGTTTTAGCAGCAGAGGCTTTCTGACCTGGAGAGTGATGCAAGAAAGTTCGCCAGTAACTACAGTTTGATTGCCTCATCATCATAATTTGGCTCATCGGTGTCACTCAGAGTTTGCTTTCAGAGAGCCAAAGTATTTGATGTGTGTATGTGACGGTGTGAGTTTGAGAATGTTTAACTATGCTTGTGTGCATAGGAGTTTTGGCGCTTTATTTTTGGAGTGTATGAGTTCCAGTAGAGGTGTGTGTGTGTGTTTTGGCTGAGTCACGGTGGTTCTGGCAGGGTCGGAGCAGGCTGGACTATGATGGGTTGAGTTTGGATAGCGTGGAGGAGCGGACGTGGGAACCCTCTCTCCTGTTCTCCCATCTGTTCGGCTTGGTGGAGGTGCAAGAGGTGATAGAGGTGCATTGTGTGTGTGTGTGAGAGAGTTTGTTATAGGGACACAATATCACAAACCTCACACGTATAGAGGTGCATACACACTCCTCACAGGAGGTGACAGAAATGAGTGCGGACACAATTATAGTTGCCATTTTAAATACACCTTGTTTATATTTTAGTGTGATTATATTTAATTAATCGTGTAAAATATTTCTGACCAACTACAAACTATCACAGTTTTGTGCTCACATTCCTATGTCCACATATGCTATTAGACACACACACACCTCTGAGCCACAGATGGCAGAGTGAAGGGGTTAGGACTTCCTGAGGTCTGTGCCTGAGCATCCTGTGGGCAACATCTCTAGAGCCAAATTTCATCTTCCTCCTCCTCCTCCTCATCCTCCTCCTACTCTTCACCTCCTCCTCCACTTCTCCTTCCCTCCTGACATGACACTCATTCATCACCTGCAGACAGGGATTCTGCTTTATGGCTATTAGGATGCAGGCGGTGAATCACTCTAACCTTGGCCGAAGGTCCGATTCACTCAGCGTCCTCTTTCAGGTTTGGATAAGAAAGTGGGTGCAGCTTGCTCTGATGTTGTTGTTTTCACTCATTAAAGTTTAAAGACAGAGAACCAAATGTTCACTATTTCTCCTAGTCAAGTTCTTAGATGTTAACGCATTGTTATTTTTTGTGATTAGTTAGAAACATATAAATAAATAAATAAATATATTAACATGCTATTTTTTTACCCACCAGTGACCTATTGACCCTGTGTATTTCTAAAGTAGAACCACTCCAAGGGACGAAGGGATGAAGTTTCAGGTGTACAATTTCAATACCATAATGTTCTCTAATCAATAGCTGTCAAGAAAAAAAACTAAACCTTCAGGGAGACAGACAGTAACTAATCTTGTGGCTACTTGCATAGCTCAAAACATAAAAAAAAAAAAAAACTTCTCTTTTGCAGCCAATCAGGAGGATTGGAATCATTCATGGCATGGCTCTCTCAAAACATTACGTTTTGCCAGAATCGGTAGCGTGAGACCCAGTATGCAAAACTTTAACAGGATAAGTGGACAATGGAGAAAAGAGAGTATAAGAAGCAGAGCAGACACGTTGGTTCACACGTGACTTTTAAACTGAAAGATTGCTGAAATAACTTATTACCTTATAACTATAATGAGCAAATATAAAATATATAAATAAAAATAGTAAATGAATACAGATTTTGGTGCAAAAGCTCATGTAACAAAATTTTGACTTATACCATAATTTGTTAGAATGATCTTAATTTCATTCATCATTTATACCCCTCATGCATACATGTATTAATGAAGCTGCTCATAAAATATGCACAAAAACCCCTTATAGGGTAATATTTTACCCATGTACTTAGAGCAAATAATAAAGAGCAATTTGCCTTTAAAAGAAAAGATAAAAACGTCTAAACTGAACTTAAATAAAAGCCAGCGGAAATACCCAAAGAGGGGAAAACATGTGAGGACTGCATTTGGTTAAAATGCAAGATTGAACTTTTGGCCATGTTCGTGTGAGTCTACAATATATTTCTAACGTTCCATCATCCCAGTCTACCTTTACTCTTAAATTCAGATGCATCTTTCAAGTGTAAAACTGGGGATTGAAACCAATTTTACACTCATGTGTCCATTTCTCAAATCCATTAGATTATATGGAACCTTTATTCATTTGGAGAATTGAGTTGCAGCAGCAGCAAAGCGTTGGCTACTGTTTAAAATAGAAGAAATCCACATTATTGAAGATAATATATGAAAGAAGTGCAATAAAAACATATGAAGGTCGATTCAACAGATTAAAAAATGATGCCGCTTCTTTCCCCCCAGAGAGTCTCTTTATGCTGACCGTAGACACATTTATGTGTTGGCTGATGCACAGTGTAACATATAGAATCACATTAGACATACAAGAACACACGCCGACAGGATAGGACGAGAGAACACATGTTGTCTCAAGAAATTTACCTCCACACACACACTCCCACACACACACACACACACACACACTAAACCTCCTCCTCATAATCCCACCTCCCCTGAGTCTCTCCAAACAGGTGACATCCTGTGCTGTTCCTGGTTTGAAATAATCTCATACAACAGATGGGTCCTTTTCCCCGAGCCTGCCAGCCAGCCCCGCACTGCACCGCAGGCGCTTGTGGCAGCAGTAATACAAACGCTACCCAAGCCAAGAGAGCGGTCCAATTCTCATCGCACTGCCCACCACCGCGCGCGATGCTCCGCCGGTACTGCTTTCTTTTCCGGAAATACCAGTGGGCGTTTGTTTCACTTCCTGTACCCTTCCTTGTGAGATGTTGATGCCTCTTTTTAATAATAGGGGTCAGAAGAACTCAAGGTGTGGAGTGTCATGGGTGGGCGGTCATGTCACAATGTAGAGATGGGCAAAAAGACCAACACACTGGCAAAGCAGGCCATTAGGGATGTATTTAAAAAACACACACACAGGTATTTGTCTTTAGTGCTGTTTATATCATCTGTCCCCCTGGATTTACCCACTCAGCTAAGCTCCAATCTGCTTTACACCATAAGGAAGATCATAATATTTTGTTGAATGAAAAACAGAGCTAAAGCGCCACAGAAGGTTCACAATACAATGTCACATAATTTCCCTACATGTACAGTGCATTCTTGCTCTAGTAGAGCATTAGCATTAGCTGTTTGTTAGCAAAAAAAATGGCATTAGCTAACAAGCAGTGACAGCTTTGACAATGACCACCAAGCTCAAAGCAATACAGGCAGGTCACCTTTACATCACCACTGGATACAGTGATTTTCAGTGATTTACAGTGACTACTGTCCGATGCAAAGGGGATGGTCTTTGGGGCACACTGCCATTAGGATTTTTTGTTTTAGTTTCAAAAGTGCCTTTGACCCGTTTCCTTACTGGTGCACCATCAGCTGACCAAGTCAGACAGTGTGTACACCGGCCTCATGAGAGTGACAGTCAAACACAGAGGGAGCCACATCAGACTTGTTGGTGCTGCCAGTCAACAGTCATGTGTTTATAGGTTGATATTATAAGAAAAAGGTTTTCTAAGTATCATAAGTCTTGTTGCTCAATTGTTGTGTAATTTAAATTGGCTGTAAAATTACTGTACACGTCACCCCACTGTAAATGTACTCATCCACAAAAATAACACATCAAAACTGCTTGGTTAAGTTTAGAAAAAGATGGTGGGTCATGGTTTGGGTCTCAGTTTGTGTGTGTGTGTGTGTGTGTGTGCGTGTGTGTGAGTACATCCAGGACAAAAAAGTACACTGCATCCTAAATTAATCACGCCACTTTAACATCTCTGTGTTCTCTGCTGAGCAAGCTCAAAAGTTAGAGAATGGGAGGGAGAGGAAGAATGCTAAGCAGCTTCCCAAACTCTTAACATCACAAAAAGATGCTTCACTTCGTTTTTATCCGTCTTCTCTGCACCTGCCTGACTTCCTCACCCCACCAACTTTTATATTTCTCCATCAATCCTCTGACTCCTTCCTATTATCCCTTCTATGTTACCTTATTAATATCTCAGATTATAAAAAAAAGACGTCTTCCTCCCTCTATCTCCTCCCCTTTTTTCACCCATCCTCCCTTGTCCTCTGCCTGCATCCTCCACCATCAGTGCCCTCCGAGCACTGCTCTGTTACAGCTCAGCTGGTGACGGCGTGCCAGGAGACTGCTCCTTTTGTGCTGCGTTGAAAAGGACTCATAGCTTGTGTGTGCGTGTGTGTGTGTGTGTCTGCGTGCGTGTGAATGAAGAGGGTGAGTGGGTCAGAACGATTGACATGGGCATCCATCAGTGGCAGGCGTGCAGTGTGCCTATCGCTGTCACAGAGATTTCAGTCAAGCTTGTCCGCATCAATTATCTCTGGTAGATAACTGGGACGTAACAACACACACACACACACAGACACACACACCTACTATACAACCTCATTCCTAATACCACCTACCGCTGTTGTGGCAGCTTCCCTAAAATTTTATTGATGCCAGCCCCCCCTTTAACCAACCACACACACACACACACAAGCTCCACAACCTCAAACTAATCTCTTTCAACACAGCCCTATAATAAAGACACAAAAAGGGGTGTGTGTTTTGAAGCTCAGTAGAGCATGACACTGAAGAGGAGAAGAAGAAGCCTTGTTAAAAGCTCAAGCAACTCTGTCTTCTTCTGTGTCTCCCACTAATGGATGGGTAAATTTAGAAATATAGTCAAAGGAGAACAGAGCAGAAGAAAGAGGAGGGAATGGTTTCAGCCTGAGGAATTCTTCTCCTTTTTACAGCTGAGGATTGTAAAGAGCTTTCCTTAATACGTTTAGAAAGGAACGACGACATGCTCAAAGTGTTTCAGCAAAAACACAAAACACATTGTCTGTTGTCATGCGAGAACAATACCTGAGGTAAGCTGGAGCCACATGGCAAAAAAAAAAAAAAATGGCGGCTTTATGGTTAGCCATAAAATATGATAAGATGGAAATGGCTGAAGAAAGAAAAGGGACCTGTGGGGGATGACATCATCATAATGACATTCATCCTAATGCACCATCTGGAGTAATGGCTTTTGGATGGTTCTTTGACCAAGCCTGGAGCTACAGTGATTTAATGATTTATTGATAGTGGCGTGCCTTATGGCTACACAACAAAATAAGAGCTTATGAACACGGCACGGCGAAATCATTATTTCATGCACATTGAATGTAAATGATTTGCCCACTTTATGTGGCACAAAAAACTCCTTCCTATACTGATCCTAGGCTGCCATATCATACCGTATCACAGTCCAATCTGTTCACCATGACATTTAATACAGGAGCTCAAAGCATGTGTAAAATAAAAAAGATCCATTCAAGGGTCTGTCTGCTGAAACATGGACTTCATGCTTACTGCCTGTGAGTGCTGCTCAGCAGAATGAGAAGGTGTAAACAGACATTTCTCAGTGTGAGGAAATTGTGTTTTTGTTCATTTACACCTGCCCAACTTCAGTCTATTAAAAACTTCAATGAACAGCAGAACAAAACAAAAAAAAAGTGAGAAATGGACTGAAGAGGAAGTGTAGTTATAACTCCAGAGAGAGTTTGAGTTGTCAAAAAGATTATGTCACCTTGTGGATTCAGTGGATCTTACAGCACAGTGGAGGCACAAAGACTGCAAGGGCAGACAGAGCAGGTCATTCCTGTGCAGCACCTCACATGTGACCAGTGGTGGAAAGTAACTAAGTATTTGTACTTCATTACTGTAAGTAATGTTTTATGTTTTTATACTTTACTTAAGTAAAAATAATAGTGCATACTTTATACTTTTACTCCATTACATGTTGCAGCTGTTATCTGTACTTTCTACTCCACTACATTTCTACGTGTTTGTAGTTCCATGTGATGAACACAGTGCTGGACTGATGTGAGGTCAGACTCTGCATGGAGGTGGTGTCACGCTGCCAGCTGTGTTTCTATAATGAGCCTCAGTCATGATGCCGGTGCTCTGGCTCAGTTAGCTAACTAGTTAGCTACTGTCTGCTAACACAGGTCCATCCATTAATGTCTGATTAACATGAATCATAACATTAATCTACAGCAGGAATACTTACACAGTAAAAATGCTGAATGCCTGTTTTTCATTAGCAGCCTCTCTGTTCACTTGATGCCCACAGCCTGCCTCATGACACACAGACCTGTCCATAGCTGCTTCTGGACTGAACATGTATATTAACTACACATTGTCCATTTTAATTGTAAGATGATTTCTTTGATTATTTTAACCTGTTCAGATCCTTTGCAATGGAAATTAATAATATATATTCAGTGCATGAGTACTTTTACTTTTAATACTTTAAGTAAATTTAAAAGGAAGTACTTAAGACTTTTACTTAAGTAATCCTACTTAAGTAAAAGTCTTAAGCTACTTTGAAGTAGCACTTCTACTTTTACTTGAGTATATATTTTGCTGGGTAATTGTAAGTACCAAGTTTCAGTACTTCCTCCACCACTGCATGTGACTAAAGCATGAAGTTATGTTATTTGTTAACTGGATAGGGAGGGAATTATATCAAAGACTGGCCACAGAGTCTTCAAGTTAGAGTTCTTAACCTCTCCAGAGGACTCTGTTCATGAGGACAGGGACTGGAACAGCAGACGTCTGGTATCAAAATGATTAAAAAGAGAAGGAATAAGTTGAAAGAAATATACATTTGTTTATGTGGACATTAAGACAATAATCCCAGCCTGTTCCAATGTCAGCACTACAACACTCATTAAGGTGACCAAACTTTGCAGCAGTGGTCCTTAAAAAACCACAAAAGCAGAGGATTTGACTACTTGGGTGGGGGGTGGATAAAAAAATACTTCACACATAATGTCCTCCCTCAGCAGCTCCTACACAGACACCCTTGAACAAGGCGCCTGAGCAAACTGCTCCAGTGGAGGAAGCTCAGGGTCCACAGGGGCAGCAGCAGCAGCTCCCGGGTGCGCCCAGTGCTGCTACTGAATAAAGATCTGCAGGGCCAGCTGAAAAGGAGCAGGTGTCAACCCACTGCAGGTTAATAAAAGCGGTTTTGACATTTAGAGCCATTTCCCCACACTGCACAGAAATCTAAAAAAAAAAACAAAATAAAACAAGACGGTCTTTTGTGCGCTTGATGCAAAACTAAAAGATGTCACATCTGTGAGAAAAAAAAAGGTAAACGTGGCATGTTTCAATTCATCCTCAATGAAATGTTCCAGCGCGATTGTTATGGTTTAAGCAACAGCCGGCACGCACGTCTCCTGCCTGCCATAAGACACTCAGGCACAAAGACACACGCCACAGCCATGCAAACAGGATTTTTTACACTCACAGACAAAATGAGATTATTTTTTGCCATTGAGATTATTCCAGGCAACAGCTCATGTTGTGTCTCAGGCTTGCTCGATCACATATTGCACTTGAAAAAAAAAAGAAGAAGGAAAAAAAAGATAATGTAATAAGAGAGCGAGAGTCAATTGCCTGGTTTCACCTAGAGGGCTGATCAGGCTCGGCCAAGGGCTTCCGCATCAGTCACATCATCCACTCTCCGCTTCAACGTGCTTTTTTTCTGTGAGCAGGAATGAATTCTCAGCAGGGCGGCAGTTTAAAATAAACAAACGATGCTTTCAATCCCTTTCTGAGCTGGTGATGGTAAGCCCTGGCAATGGCCACTTTAGCCTGTGGTTGATAAGTGGATGTGGGCAGGGGGATGATACAGTGATGGGGAATGAGGAGCAGCAGTAGCAGACAACAATCCCGTCGTCCCAGCAACATCACAGACACTACATCTTTCTAACATCCCTGTACTGGTGGATATGAACCAATGAACCCCACAGCGTGGTTTGCTATAACTTTGTTAACCATTTTTATTACATTTCATGCATAGATTAAACCTCAGACAGTCTGCTGTTTAACTCTTGAGGGTATCCATCACTTCTTTATGAGCTATAAAGAAAAAAACATAGAAACATTTTTAACTTAAAGTGTCACAGGGTTTAAAAACTTTCACCTACAGTCTCGTTGGAGCTCAATAATTAAAAGATCAACGTCTAAACAGGTATGCCGGGTGCAGACAGGAACACTGTAGTAGTTAATTTCCCATACTACTCCTGTGTGGCTTCAAATTGCAGCAATTGGATTTTAATCTGTGTACCACTGATTAGTCATTTGGCTCCCCAGCCGCTGTGTAATTTGTTCCACAACAGAGAGCGGAACAGGCACGTGTGTGCACGCATACAGTACACACATTTAACTGGAGCACAGACACACACACACCAGCGAGCGTAAAAGCAGGCAAAGTGACACACACACACAGATGCTAACAACAGTGGACACATGAGGAGCACGAGAGGAATAGATGGAATTAAAAAAAAAAACACAGGAAGCAAAGAAGAGCAAGAAAACAATAGTTTGTTTGAGAGATTTTAGAGGATCTCAGCCCCCTCTCATGGTCACACAGTGTAAGACACACACTTAATAAAAAAAGAAAAAAGAGATTGATTGTATTAGTGAGAGACTGTACAGATGTCCAGAGGGGATGGACAAGGTCGTTCACTCAAGTCAATCCATTCGGACTGTCACAGAAAAGCGGCTGGGACTCCTTCAGCCATGGGTCAGAGTCAGAGGACAGGGAGCCACGCAGGAGAAGAACAGAGTCATTTCACCTGGCAGGCAAGGGCATCAACGTGTGTGTGTGTTTGTGTGTGTGTGATTCAGTGTGGGTGAACACAACTGGTGGTACTTTCCCCCCGTTTGGGACAGCATCAGCTTTGAACTGACATTATTGTGTATGAATTAAAGTCTTTGTATTTATAAACAGAAAATACCAGAACCAGAAAAAAGTTGAAATTCCAAATATCCAAAAATAGCAGCTACTGGAGTGTTTGCACTGACCATAAACTTGTTTTTAGTCTTTGACTTTTCCCAAGAGTAATTAAGATTCTCAGTCTGTGGCTCGATCTGCATTTGAAAAAAAAATGTCCAAACATTTCATAAAAAAACTTTTTACATCTGCTGTATTTATTTTATTATTTCATAATAAATGGTAGCTTAATATAACTTCACAGTAATTAACACAACATTCTCTTTACCAGCAATATAATAATAGGTGCTTGAAGGCAATCAGCTGGTACAGTGTTAAAATCTGTGAATTGACATCTTAGTATACATATTTTTTATCAAAAACATATTTTATAATTCTAATGTTGAGGGAATTTTCACCAAACCTGCACTGTGCACTTGTGTCCACTAGATGGCAACACTAACCTATACACTCCAGCTGTCTATATTGTACTGTATGATGTGAATACAAAGTGCCTGGAGCACAATAATCATTATGAAATCATCATCAGTATTTTTTAGAGAAAAATGTCAAAAGTAAAACTTAGTCTAGTAGCATTAAACCTGAATTTAACCCCCAGCAGTGACCTTTGTATGATCACTTTTTTACCAAACCATGCTCAGAAAAACATCAGCGATAGGTACATTTTTAAAAATGTGTTTATGTAATAATTCTGTAAAGAGAATTGTGCAGTCACACAAAAATGGCTGCAGTATAGAAGCAGTGAATCCAATCATACCAGGAGGACTTGGTGGTAGTTTGGTGATGATGAAGTATATGCAGAAGCTACATCATAACAACAACCTTCCAGGGATTTTTATGTTTTTAAAAACACAAACACCACTGTCAGATGGAAATAAGAGCTGTGAGAGTCAACTAAAAATAATTTGTTTTAACAAAAAAAAAATGCAAGAAACAGGCGGGAATACTCGGATCACTCTCTCTCACTACTCTTCCTGTTTTGTTGTCATTTTATCATGTTTTTTTGTGAAATCGTTTTGTTTAAGTCAATATAACTGACTATTCATTTTGCCCAAAGAGTAAAATCGAACCCATTTGAATGAAAAAAAAAATATTGTGGAATCAACAGTTGTTTTGTGTTTGTGTTTTGTGTATTGTCAGAAATAGATAAGGGACCATTAGAGGCAGTGAATGAGGCTCAACTCGGCAGCTCTGCCGTGGTGAGAACACAGTAGGTGATGATCGTTTAGAGTGTGCGTTCCTCTCCACTGCACTACACTATCATCAACTGTCTTTGACACAGAATCATCTGACTCATACAGGATGACTACATGGAAAGAGAGGTTCACTATTGTTCATTGAGTTCAAGGACTTCAAAAACGCTGCTAGAGGAGGGGGAGGGGGGGGGCACCTCACTGAACTCATTAGCCTGTCAGTAGTCATAGCACTGTGATTATTCATCTCCACTGTAGTTGATTGCTGGCTTATGTTGTAGCTGCGGAAAGGAAACTATTATTTATAAATAATGCTGCACATCAATAACTAATTATCTTCAGTTTGAGCTGAACCGGGCCAAAATGCATTACCCTGTCACGTTTCATCAGAACAACAGATCATTTGCCTTTCACAATTTCTACCCTTTAATTTTACGGCCATCGTCGGGTATGTGTTGAAGCAAGGTTTTATCTTTCAGGTTTGGCTGGAAGTGGGCACATTTCAGAGAGAGAACCTGTGACCTTTAATTATGGCACAGTGACATCTTTAAACGCTGTGTGTGTGTGTGTGTGCGCATGTGTGTCCTCTCTCCCTGTGACCCAGAAAATCAAAATCAGCCACACAAGTCGATGTTGAGCTGTTTACATGATGCTCTCTGTTGGACTTAATTGATCACCAGTGGGTGACGCCATCCATAATCTTTTCAAGTGTGTCAATTAAAGAGATGAACACAGCTTAACACACACACTTCACACCAGCCTGCTCACCTAAACATCTAGTGTCATTGTTGGTATAGGAGTTTTGACTAGTTACAGATATGACAGTAGTACTAATCTTCCAACACGTCCTCACCACAAAAGTTTCTACTATCGACACATTTTCAGACATACGACATGAGATCGTATTGGCCGACGTCATCTTATCATGAGACCAATGAAGTTGCAAACGTCCTACTACAGAGGCGGGAAGTGGCTGGCTGGATGAGCCCTAGACTGTCACTCAGGAGTGCTGTGACTGAGTCCCCAAGGTCTTATCAAAAACGCAAAAAACACAAAAATCGACTGGTTACAGTTAGGTATTAACAACAGGGTAACAGACAAATACCCTTCCTCTTCTGTCTAAACAGCCTCAGGATATTCACATATGTTAGTAGCACAACAGTCAAACTTCCATTTTCCCATTTATATGTCTGAATCCTGAAGAAGGATCAGTAACAACAAGTTTGGAAACACATACCTAAATGGATAATAGTTCTTCATTGAATATAATTTAAAGATTCAGAAAAACGGCTGTATTGTTGGACTTTGTTTTCATGCAGCTTCCAGTTTGTATCAGTGTTTTAGCCCTGAAAAGACTTTACAATCCTCTGTCAATACAGCCTCTGCGGAGCCATTATTTATAACCCACTTTCTTGCTATTTGAAAGGCTGCATTCACTCTCCTATTTTATGAAAGAGCTGGACAGATACACGGAACCTCTTTCTTAATCATCCTTCCGCTTTTTTCTGACCTTGTTTCATGTCTGTTTACCATCACTGTGACCTTTTATATTATTTTCTCTCTCTCTCTCTCTCTCTCTCTCTCTCTTGTTTTTTGTGTGTGTTTTTTGCAGCTGAGGGAAATCCCAAATACAGCTGATTTACTGCTGGCGTCTTGCATTGGTTTTTTCCTTTAAAATGATGCTCACAAAATCACTCTGTATATCAAATCATAACACTGTGTATGGTACCACCTGCACAGAAGTGTCAACAGCACCTGCATCAGTACTATGTTTACAGGTAGAAACACACAGTGAACTATACATGACCTGCTTTAGGGCATACGTCTGGTATATATGTCGAGTTAGCCTGCTGCTAACTGTGCTGTTTAGCAGTGTGTGTGTGCACATATAAAGCAAATGAATGCGTAACATAGATAAATGTGTGTGTGTGTGTGTGTGTGTTTCCCCCTCTGCGGTCAGTGAAGCTCCTTAGTTTATGTTAGTAAGGGTTAACTTTAACCCTTACAGAGGGGTTTATCTGTGGACACTGCTGTCAGATGCACCAGTTCCTTTCCCATCATTACTCATTATAAATATGCATGTATTAAAGAAAGCCCTAACCACAACATTATTATTATTAACAATAGTGGATTTCCACAAATACATGTAGGGAAAGGCCAAGACGAACATTCCCATTAAACTCCATTGTGTTGCTTTAATCTAAACGGACACACAGAAACAGGGCTGATGTTGAATCAGGATACAATCAGTGTCCACAGCTATCACTTGAGAAGCTTAAAAGCTCTGTTAAGACACTCCTGACTCCACAGGCCAATCACATGCTTTGTTTTTTTTCCTCACAAGAAGATGTTAATTAGGCAGGTGATTGAGGTGGATGACTAAAAATAGCGATGACACGGTAACACCATTGTCAAAATGTGCTGGGCCCACATCTGATCTCCTTCAGGAATAGAGGCTTTGGGTGGGATAAGAAGATCAAAATAGCACTTGTGGCTGGAATGTGAGCTGCCTTAAACAGCACAATCACACACACACACTTCTATCAGCAGTAAGAGCAATTTTTGGTCCTTCAGGGCAGACTCATTTCTCTGCCACAAGAGTCATTTATGCCCGCCTTTAAGCTCTTTCTCATCATAATCACTTGTTATCTTGTTCAGTCCAGTTTCATCTGTTTTATTTCTTTTCCATTTCCACTCTCACTTCCACTGTTGAACCGTTTGAGGTAAGAAGCCAGTTCATTTTGATTGTCAAAGAGATTTATATTTCAGTCAGGAAAATTAAAGACAGCAGAAGCTGCAAAAAAAAAGCTTTTAACTGAAATATTGGTATTACTCAGCAGAGTTATGAGTCTAAATTTAATATTTATTCATATTCTCTCCTCACCTCACATCCATTAGATCACCCTTCCTAACACACGCTTGTGCCTTAACCTTCACCCCTCCCCACCTTCTGTGTCTCTCTATCACCAGTGCACCTCTCACCCCGGGGTTGCCAGGGAACGGTGTCTCCTTGAGTCGCGTGGGCGGACGGCTGGAGGAGTGGAGAGGTGGATGGAGACACGAAAGCGAAGGTGGGGTAGATTAAGAGCTCTACCCTTTACTCTGTTTTTCTTTGCAATCTTCTCACAGGCCCAATTAAACCATCTCTTTCTCTACAACAAGTGACATCTGTGAACCCATTCTTTAAAATTATTTACCAGAGCAGAATCCCTTTGTATGCATTTTTGGAGTGTGCATTTTGGCTGGAAACTAGAAGTGATTTCTGTTACCAAGTAACAAAGAAGACCTATTAATGTGAAGGAATGAAGTCATGAACTACCAACAGGCTTAAAAGCTCAACAACCACATGAGGAAAATAAAAAGAAGAGGCCATTTTGTAAGATGGCATCATTTATTTGTGTAAAGGTCTTCATGCATTTTTATTCTGAACTGTGTTCGAAAATAGGATTATTAACTTTCAAACTAATGGGCCATATGTGCTCTGTGAGGCCCCAGACTCAGAATTTAAATCTGACGCTAAAACAGCTGCATCTAGAGGACATGGTGTAACATTGAAAATCTAAAGATCCAGATATTTCCTTCTGGAGTGGTGGGGACCAAAACGTGGAAAAAATTTGAGAAATTGTGACACAGCCGCCTCCAAATGGAAGCTAACAAGTTTTTTGTTTGCAGTTCAGCTGTTCTCAGAGCATCTTCACTGGAAAGCCATTGATATAAAAATGTCAATGTTACATAAACACCAAAAGGTTTCAAATCATTTCATCTATTTTCTGCACATATTAATTAATAGTACTGCAGTGAGTAATGACATTTAATTTTTTTTTTTGATTATTCGCCCCTTCAAGCCCAAAAACGTTGTCACATGGTCTGAACTGAGTAAAGGTTAGTGAGGGTTTTCTGGTGCATTTAATAAAATGTCACCAAATATAATTAATGCCAACACTCTGACAGAGTTCAACTATATTGTACCAATATAAAGGCTTCACAGCTCCACATTAAACCTTTTTTCAGCTGTACACACACACGCACACATATACACATACATATATATGTATACATACACTGCTCAAAAAATAAAGGGAACACTTAAACAACACAATGTAACACAGTCAGTCACACCTCTGTGAAATCAGCCTGTCCAGTTAGGATCAACACTGATTGTGAATCCATTTCAGCTGCTGCTGTGCAAATGGAACAGACAACAGGTGGAAATGAGAGGCAATTATCAAGACAACCCCTCTAAAGGAGAGTTTCTGCAGGTGCTGATCACAGACCATTTCTTTAGGTCAGCAGCACACGTCAAAACTGCCACTGGGCTACAGCCATGAACTTCCTGCAAAATCCCCCAATGAATTAGCATGCCTGTATGATAGCTGTACCTCTTTCTACCTTATCAAATCATTCCCGTTATATACAGCCTGTAGACATTTGCCTTCCTCTAGCATTACAGCTAGAAGCCTGGCACTTTCCAAAGTTTAAAAATCAAACATCTCAGGCTCACTAATGGCCATGTTAAACAGTATCTTGTTCATTTCATCAATACACAAGCTAAAGTCTCTGCTGGTTGCCAGGCTACCAGACTTCCAGATTCTAGGAAGTCACTGTGCTACTCTGAACCATGATGTAGCTCAATTGATACAGTCACACACCAAAACAACACACACTGCTGTTACACAAACAGGACGAAACGTTGTAATATTACAGTACAGTAAAGATAAGAGTATTGACTCCTGGGTGGAGACGGTTCAGCTCATCCCTATGCTTATTCATTCTTTCTTCTCCCGTCCGTATGGCAAGTAAAGGTCACAGAATCACTAACAGCAGATGAAAGAAGAGTTAGGTGTCACACACACACCATTAATGGTGGTAAAGAGGTCTTTTTTTTAAGTTCTATTTTTCTGAACAAACACCTAAATGCAGCTATAAGCAGAAGATGACATAGGGACATTAACTGTCATGAGTGTGCAGCCTTTGGGCTCTCCTTCTTTTTGCAGTATCAGTCTAACTGTTTGAGTCCCTGGCTCCCTGGAGGGGTTTGTTACTGCTATGTGCTGGCGGCGAACTACTAAGTGACTCGGTGAGGATCGGTGGAGTGTTGATTTACAGCTGTTGCAGCGACAGCACAATTACTGAGGCTCTGATGGGGGCACGAATCGCTCCAGCTGGATGTGGTGTTGTTGTTGATGGTGATGATGATGATGATGATGCTTGGTTGGTTAGTTAGCCTTTGTAAAGATTGGGGCTGAAATTGATTTGTTGCTGTTTAATTAGTCTTTTTTTTATTCACAGAGGCTATTTGAAATGAGCAGCTGTGAGTTAATACATCATTAAATTTTAGGATATACTGACACTGTACTTTGGTCTATTGTTTTTTTTTAAAACGTATATTGCATCTGTTGTGTTAATCTGTTTAAAAAGAAGTTTGCTCTCATCATTTTCCTCTTTTTTGATATTTACACCACATGTTCAGAATTTCACTATAGGCTCGGGCTTTAGTTCCAACAAAACACTTATTTGTGTGCGACATCAAACAGGGATCTTCAGGGACTCCAATTCTGTTCTACGTCATCCAGTGTCTTGGAGATGACTCCCCAAAGTTTTGCCGTCTGGGCCCACTGGCACACAATCGCAATAATATATATCACTTAAGAAACAGTAAACAGTTCCTTTTATTGCTGTGCTTTGATGATAGAGCAATAAAAAAGGGGGGTTGGTTTCTCTTTTAAAAATGGCAGTCACAGATCTGATTTCATTTCAGTTTTTGTGTTAAAATTTGATTCTGTAACAATTATTATTCTAGCAAATTGTTTTAGATTTTACAAAACACATCAATTACCAATATAACTAATAATTTTACATCAAAATGTCAAATTAAACAGCCATATTTAATGTTAGGGAACATTTCATAAGGGTATAAGATTTGATACTGGATGTTTTATTAGAGTTTGATTACAACATGAACTCCCTGTCAAATCCTGTCTTCATTTCCCTTTTTCTATGCAAACAACTGATGAACACACAATCATCTCTCTACTGCCGCAAGGGTCTAACATTGTTGGTGGAAATCCGGTTCATCGGTCTCCTGTCTGTTTGTTTGTTTCTCATTTCATGGCTATGGCTGCCTGGTGATCTCTGAAGAGGCATTACAAACACATTAACTGTATTTGATACACATTAGTAGACATGCACAGGGACAGAAACACATTTTTAGAAGATTAAAAAGTGCACGACACACGTCATGCAAAAATACACACACACAAGCATGTACACATTCAAACACACACACTGGTTGGCCTGCTCTAATAAAAGACGGATAGTTCTACCCCAATAACACAGGTTGTTTTTATAAAGTTCAGCTCTCAACTATAATAATGAAAATAATTGTGCAGAGAATGTAAACTCTACATCAATCGTACTACCTTACGTCATGCACTGCAGTCTTTGTTGTCAGAAGAAGAGTCCTGCAAGACAGAGGAAGAAGTCCAAACTTCAGCAGAACCTGTGCAGGCTTTCCAGTGACACAGACATGTATAGAGACTGTCTGAACCTGGGGTCAAAGGGGGTGACAGGATGAGAGGGTGCACGGAGGAAATCTGGACTGGGTGCTCTGTCCATGTCACATGTATGAAGCTGAATATAGCAGTTTGTGTCAGTTTTTACTGCGACTTACAAATTATTTTGATCCTATAAACATAAGGAGAAGTGCTTTCACTGAATTGATGATTTATTGAAACCATGGCAACAAAAACCTGACCATGATATCTTCTGTTAAAACTAGCCAACCAGTTCTGTGGCCAAACCCAACCAAACTGGTAGATGCAGTGGGTTAAAACCAACTTATGATGTTCCTCCTGCAAATATTGCACATCGTGGTTCTGAATGAAACTATAAGGAAACTGAGGACTACATGACAGAGCCAGAAAATGCATTTTTAGCTCTCTACTTGTTATTTTTATGCTGCTTTGCCTGCATTACCTAAGAGGCTGAGAAAAGTTACATATCCTATAAATTCCCGAGAGGTCTCCGTCTTCCAATATTCTCAGCCAAAATTATGTGGCTGTAGAACTTGCATTGTTTCTGCATCGAGATCTTTCTCCCCCTGCAGGGTCTTACTGATGCCTGAAACATTAGAGAACTGGTGTCACAGTCTGAAAGGGACTGGTTGATCAAAGCAATGTGGTACAACATGGCTGCTAAAAGCTGCTATGACACATCAGAGGAACAACAGCCACTGGAAATAGTCATGGCAACCAGTCAGCTTCAGCATGACATCAAGACACAGGGCAACTGCATGGGGTCTTTTAGGATATTTTATGTTATGTAACACCCAAGTTTTGAACTTTGCAAGATAAAGATTACAACTGTTTCACATGTCAAATATTAGACTTGCATTGAAAATGGTTCTTAAGAGTTTCCAGACACTAAGGATTGTACAAAGTCTTTGATAGAAGAGAGAAAAGTGTAGCACAGATCATCTGTGTCTGCAAGCATGATGTGTGTTCAAGTGTCTGCAAGAATGCATCAACACTGTATGGTCTGCGGCTTTGCTATTCACACAGAGGGAAGCAGTATACAGTATTTAAGATCAAGGTGATAGCTATGGATGAGCAAGTATGAAGGAAATATATGTATTGTATGCTGGTAGCTGGCATCACATTTCTAAATGTAGCTAAGGACAGCTTGGCTATGGTAGAAGGGACACTTTGACATCTCACACTTAAGGATCAGACATCTGAAGTTTCAGGTGCAGAAAACCGATTACTTTGTTCGAAATAAGAATGTTTGTCTAAACTCATTCTTTCTCACACAGGCCTCCCGCCGCTGCAGCAATCACACATTGAATAATTAGCAGTGTAATTGCTCTGCTACATCCTGATCAGCTTATAATGACTATTACAAGTTCCCAACATGTGAAAAGAAAAGCTGCAATGGCAGATGCTTTCAGATCCTCACAGGAGAGTGGCTACTATATTGAAAAAATTAATCGACCTGACAGGAGGAGCAATTTGGAAGCCCATTTTGGAGAGGATATTGAGAGACATAAAGGGTGCAGGGTGATTTCTTGGAAACGTGTTCCTAACAGCTGCTAAGCAGTTGGACAGATGAAGCCTTTGACCTGTGTCTGAAGTTTGGAGAACCGGTCTGAAGATAGCAAAGAGTTTATTGACATATGACATATCACCACATCTGCCCTAATCCAACCTCAGAGTCTGACCGCTACTGCGCAGAGAAACATCAATGTAAACCCGGCACTGGGCTGTACTTAGACACAGTGATGCTTGAGCCAAATGCTAACATCAGTATGCTAACAACAATATTGCTCATTTGGATATCACAATTTTATTATACATCAACAAAGTCAAAGAAAACACAGACATTCCTACAGGTGGCTGCTTCTTGCTTTAATCCGGATTGATCAAAGCAAGCAGCAGCCACCTGACCTATGGGCCACAAAGACAAATGAGAAGAGTATTTATATACAAACAGTCTCTTCTCGCCGTTATCACACCTTTGAAGTCTGGCACAATGAATTGTGTGAGTTATCACAACTCTTATAAGTCTCCAGCTGCCTGGCTGTGTGACTGAAAACAGTGACTGAAAGAGAATAACAGGAATGTGTGTGTTCATTTATCTTTTACTTCACCTAAGTGATCATCAAGTCAGTTTGTGAACATTTGGCCATCGAATGACGTCTGTATGTGTATCAGCTGAATAAGGCTCCTGTATTTATCGGACTGTCATTAAAAACCTCTGAATGTGAATGAATATACCACACACACGCACACGCACACACACACACACACACACGCACACACACACACACTCCTTGTGTAGTATTGTTTGTGAATGTTCTCAGCACCTTATCTTTCATTTACTGACAACATCATAAAGAGACCCGCTCTTTGCTTCAGATTTTTACATTTCAAGAACTCTAATGGAGGTGGGAGACATTACATTAGTCAGAGCCACTATCCAGTCATCACCCGTCATCACCTTTCAACAATCATTCATTGACATGGTGCCAGATTGACAGACATGTCTCTTAAATTTAGCTTAAGGCCCTACTGTCTCTGTGGCAGATCTCTCCATCTCTCTATCTCTTGTGGACCAATTACAGTGGACTTAGGAGACTATCTTTGGACAGTAACATACAACGGTGCAACCCCCCCCCCCCCTGTACTTCACAAAGACAGGAAAAAGCTGGAAGCATCAAAGGCACTGCAGATGAAGGCCCTTCACATACTCACTAATACTCTCTGTTGCACACAGTCCCTTCCTAACACACACACACTCCTTCAAAGAATACTTCTCAGTGATGCACAATCGCATAAATATGTAAAGACATGCACAGAGCCCCCCCCCCCCTAAAAAGACACATACAGAACCATTGTGCCTAAAGCGTCTAATTGACTCAAAACTAATCCGAGCTGTGTGCGCCTGTTGATACAACTCCTGTGCAACAGAGATGAAACCCGCTGCACAATGGACGAGGAGGACAGGACAGAACATTCCTGCTCATTTACATTAGAAAAGGTGAACATGGAAGAGAAAAATCCATATCCAATGTTATGCAAATTTTAAAAGGCAAAACAACATACGGCTTAATTAGTGAAAAAAGTATCTGCTATTTTAAGATGTGTCTTTATTAACAAGCAGGCCTGAAAAAAAAACAGATTTGGGAGTCTTGACCTGATTTCAGTTTGAATCTTTAGAATTTTGTTTGTCTGAAAGGCCGGGTCTTATCACAACATCTCATTTATTACATCCCTATCTCATAACCCTTTTACCAGACGAGATCAGCCCCACACTATATCAACAATATGACGAATATATAGTCCAGGGCCTTTTGTCTGATTGCCACATAAATGCAGAGAACATCAAGCTTTCCTGTAGTTAAAATTAACACATGGAGATACATCAATACTCTGATATTATTATGCTTTGCAGCACTCTTTTCATGTGTCTGTATATAAAAAAAATAAAGCACATGATGAGTTTATTATTGTTTTTGGTGGTCAAGGGTATTTAATCCCACATGAACACAAAGTCCACATGTGATGTCGGCTCATTTAAGGGCTCAGTGAACATCTCATGTTGCACTATATGTATTTATTCAATACCATCAATGGCCTGGGCAGTATCAACAAGAAGAGCAGTGAAAAATCACAGCAAGTCTAGCCATGTTCAGAACAAGTTTATAATAAAAGAGCTATGAGAACACAGGACTGGCCCTACAAGAGTTTGATTATGATGATGGTAAATAAAACACAGGATAATTCATAGCTCCTTTATAGAGGCTTGCTATTCAGAAAATATTAAATGAATCTGCTCATGTGAGTTTTTTTAAATAGTCTGGATCGATCACATTCATCTCAACACCTTTATCCTTTATTGTGAAGACTGTGAATGGGTGGTGGGTCTTGTGAGGTACGTGTGTGTTTCTCTGTTTCAGTGGGCACACACTGTGTGTTAAAGGGTCAGTGATCCCCCCACACACACACACACACAGACACATCATGGCAAGGATCGTCTATCCCGTTGATAGAATATTGACTGTTCAGGGAAGGTGTGCACTGTACGCTCTTGTGCACTTTACTGTTGTTTATATACAATACTTTATAACCTAGTTTCTTGTTACTATGGTTACCCCATGCTCAGCAGATAAACGTCTCTCTACCAGTGAGAGTAAGAGAAAGAAGAGGGGACGTGCACCGTGCACTGTATTTGACAACCCAATTTAATCTTGTGATTAAGTTGAAATGGAATAAGGTTTTTATTTTCTTTGTTGCTGTTGTCCACTTAAAAACAAAACACAACCACAACACAGTCATAATAAAAGCTGTAATAGCAGCACTCCATGTCCAGCTGAAATGACACTAAGACTATAAAAGGAGGAGTTTAAAGTGCTAACATGCCTTTAAAAGGAAGTAAAAAGCTATTTCTTTCTCTGTCAAAAAAAAAAGTGTTCACCACTGTCTGAAAGAGGATATGTCCTTCCAGGACTAAATATTTGCAGCATTCAGAAGATGAGTGCTCAACATCTCTGTAACACCCTGTTCTTTTTTTCTCCCCATTTACATGAACAAAATTATCCATTTGGAACTGTTTCAGTACATGGATGAGAAAGCACAGTGGCCTGACCACCAGTGTGTGTAAGTGTGTGTGTGTGTGTGTGTGTGTGTGTTTGTCCTCTCTCTGATCCTCATGATGAGAGCTTATCATGGTGCTTACTGATCTAAAACCAAAGAGCTGTGTTTTAGGGGGGGGCTGTAAGGAAGAGATCAGACTGTAGCCAGCCTAGCATGAAAGCAAACATTACAATGAACAATTTGTTGCTGTATTTTTCCCCTCCCTCACCACAAAGGGCCAGTCTGAAGTCAGCCTACCTAACCTCTGGTTAAGCCCCCCCACCCACTCTAACTGAAAGGTTGTGACGCTCATGGGGGCCTTTAGATGGGTCATGCAGTGGCAGACTCACACAGGATCCCTCAACACTCAGTAAAGGTAGTTAAGGTTGAAAACATATTCCTTATGTCAATGTTTTCATCTCAAGCTGGAAGGACCACCGCTGATTTAAATACAACTATTCCCATGATTCAATAATTCTTGTGTCATGTACTTGCCCTACTTGCCTTGCTCATCTATCATCATGGTGGACTTAGTGTGTCACTGCAGGATGGGACGTGTTGTTTTTTCCTTGTTTTTACCTCACATGCTAGCATTCACAGGGTCCAGCTGCCAATAAAATCTTTTTGTGCAGGTTTTCTGACCCTAATTTACCAAGAAATTCTCTTCTTTTATTCTGAACTGGAGGTCAAAGGTCAGAATCAGCTGCCTCAGAGCTGCTGGGAGCTGTTGAGATTCAGAGTATTGCTTAAGGACGTTTCAACGGTGTGGTAACAAGAGTTTAAATTAGATGCCTGCTTTAGAAATGTGTATTGTGTGTGTGGAAATGATTAGACCACAAGCTTAATGATGCTGCTTATAAACCAGAGCAGAATGAGGTGAAGAGCCCACTTGCACATGTAGAGGCTGATGACAAATGGCTGTGACCTTGCCAGACCAGGACTCATGGCAAAGCTGTAATTACTTAAAATGTTAAAACAAAATAATGACGATTCAGATGTTAGTGATATGATTTAAAAAGACAAAAAAATTGCTGTTATTAGCTCGTCTGTTACCGTGGTTACAAAATGTCTTAACACACAGCTCATAAACATCCAGTCGGAATATTCCCAATTTCCATGGAAACAGATTTCATACCCACCAGAAAGAACAACAGTAAATGAAATGAACTTATTACATGCCAATGGATTATATATAAATCATATTATAAATGTAATTCGACTTTAACCCATTAATTGATGTATACATATTTTTCTACTTCACAAGGCTTCTATCCAGACAAAATAATTGAAACGGCATCAGTTGGTGTTATCATATGCATAAAATGACACGCAAAAGCTTAAATTGAGTAAACATGAAACACAAAATATGCCTGACTTTTTCCAGAATTGAAGCAGGCTAACACTCATACACTCTTAATTTTTTAG
Organism: Parambassis ranga; assembly: GCF_900634625.1. Lineage (NCBI taxonomy): Eukaryota > Metazoa > Chordata > Actinopteri > Ambassidae > Parambassis > Parambassis ranga. Next base: position 9,478,474 of record NC_041043.1, read on the forward strand.
CTGGAAGCATTAGCTAATTAGCCTAGCTTAGCAGTAACAGCATTTTAAACATGAATTGAAATGTCTCTAAATATAAGCTACATGGCTACATTTTAAGCATGGTAGTTGTTTACACACTGAGCTTCTCATCCACCTCCAGTACAGTATAGGTGATGTTCATTTTTATTTACAATGTATGGTGGCGATAACAAAGGGCTGTGGGGAATTGTCTTTTCTATTCATGAGAACTTTTTGTCAATGAGGCGATATTTAAATTGAGCATAAACAGACCTTGTCACGATTACTGAGCCATAATTAAGGCTGTTATGCACAAACATGAGTGCATGTGTAAGTGTATGGAATTTCACTGCATACATTTCATACAGTTCATCAATGCGTGATTCCTTCTAATGGTCTAATAATAGAAGATAGAAGGTTCACTCATCATTCAGTCATGAAACTCTTACTGGCTGAAGGGCATCTGCAGGGAACCCAGAATTAAAGAGCAGCTTTTCAAAAGGGAAAAAAAAGAGTCACACAGACTACTCATCTATGTGCAGTGATTTATATTATTAATTAAACCACCATGGCCTCAGCAGTCCTTTCTTTATATAAAAAAACAAAATCTCATATTTTATGCAGCATACAGCTAGTTATCAGTATTGTTTGGGAAGTGTAGCTCCAGGACGTAAAAGCAGATTCACTAGAAGCATTTAAAAGGAAATTAAAGCCTTCAGTAAGAACAAGATTAGAAATGCACACAAAGCAGTGGACAAAAGATAAAAGCACTGCACTGCAGAGCTTTCTTACGATTTCCATCAAAATGTGGCAAGTTTTAATTGTCAGTAATGCATTTTCTACTCTTGTCTGTACTTCATGGAAAATTACTGGGGCAGTCACTTTGGCAGTGTTTCTCTACGGGAGATATAACTACAGAGCTTCTACAAAACCAGGCTTTGCTTTGATTCAAAGGAACACACGTGGAGAGGGAAGGCCTGCCTTGACTAATGTTAGGGGAGAATCTAGAATAGACCGGTTCAATAAAACAGAGCCACAGTGCATAGCATAGCACAGAATAATACAGCATGGTATAGTATATCAAAGTATAGTATAGTACAGTACAGTACTGTCTGGTATACTATAGCATAGCTAGGGCTGCAACGATTACTCAAGTAATATTCGAGAGCAAAATGCATCGACAACTAATTTAGTACTCGATGACTCGTTAGTGACGTCATTGGGGATGACTCTCTCGTGGCGTAGCAGGATGATCAGTGTTTTGGGCGCAAGAGGCCCCGGGTTCGGAACGCGGGTGAGCCATTTACACACACGGTTTTGGAGCTGGGCATGGAGGCGGTCACAGGCTGAAGCAATGACACTGCAGCGGTCCAAAGCAGGTATCCACCTGCAGCTAGATGCAGCCGTATCAATGGAAAAACTATGTATGGAAGCTCGGATGGAAACTAAGTACTCGAGTAATCGCAAAAATAATCGGCGAGTATCCGAGTATCAAAATACTTGTTTGTTGCAGCCCTAAGCATAGCATTACAATGCATAGCACAGTATAGTACTGCATAGCATAGCACGATATAGTATAATTCAATGTCAAACCAAACCAGTTCAATAAAACAGAGCCACAGTGCATAGCATAGCATAGCATAGCATAGTATAATACAGCATGTACAGTACAGTACTGTTCTGTCTGGTATAGTAGAGCACAGGGCAGCATTACACAAATGGTATATAGTTTAGTATAGTATAGTACTGCAAGGTATAGTAGAGTATAGTGCAGCACATCATGGTATAGTATAGTCCCATGTCAGTTTGGTTGTATAATATAGCATATCACAGGCACAGCAAATGGCATTACACGTACAGTTCCATTGTAAAATACAATCGTAGTCTTTCATTGATTGATTTTAGTAGTATTAGTATATATTGCTAGTCTCATATAACAAACACAGGGTTGTGCAAAACTCAGAACTTCAGAATTTAATTCGATTCAATTAATGAATTTGAATCGACTCCACCCTACATAGTGTTGCATAGTGTTGCATGTAATGGAAACAGTTCCTCAAATGTTTTGTCATTGAGGCGGCATCGCTCTGGTCTGACTGTTCACGTTATGGATACAAGTGCCAGCAAGTTTTTATGTTGTACTACAATTACATTTGAACTGCAAAGATTATTGGATTCTCTGCCTCTCTATAATGCTGTGGCCAGACCCCTGCCTCTAAGGCTACTTTGCTCTCACATGATATGCCAAGATTTATGACTTGGACTTGCACAAGCAAATGGGGAAGTAGTGTGATTAGATAGTCATTGTATAAGGTAATACATTACATGTTTCAAGTGGTGACTAATACCCTGGTCATCAAAACAAAACACAGATTACAAATCTGTGAACTTACCTGGAGGTGACGTTTAACATTTGAGGTAGCCTTTATGGAACCACAGACTGGAGCAGAGCAGTAATTGCAGATTACTCGGTGGTTCCCATGTGTTGTGGGAATTAGCTCACACGAGCACAGGTGTCCTTTTACGTGGGTTATCATTTTGCATATTGGTGTAATTACAAAAATCAAAAGTACAAACCAGCTCTGGCCCTCAGTGTATTTCACCAGAGTGTGCTCCAAACAAAATGGCCTAAATGTTTGGACAATCATTTTGAAGCCTAGGATACAGCAAGGTATTCTGGGAAATGAAGTGCTGCCCTATAACGTTCCACAATTTAAGAGTTAAAAAAGGCCGAATATATATTCTGTAAAGATTAATTGTTGAATATACCTTAATTATGTATCATGAATGTCTTTGAATTTCATGGAATTCAAATTCTACTTCCTGCAATTTGAATTGCAAGTTCACTTCCTGTTTGCAGTCTCAATTGAACTATGTATGTAACTATGGCATTGCTCACCAAAATGATGAAATGACACAACAAAGGAGAAAAAAATGGAGCTGTTTTAACCCAAGGTGCAAAGAATCAACATGGTCTTCATTTTGTTTTCATGTCCTGCACACAAACACACACACAAGAGTTTATTGCTTACTGGTTGATGGCTTTTAACAGCCACTCCACACCTATATCAGCCTCTAGGAGTGGAGACACAATACTCCAATCAACACTCACCTCCATGGCCAGGAAAATATCAATACAGTGCACCGTGATTGAGTCTATAAAATCAGTCACAGTGTGGCTGTAATCAGTGCATGAGTCATGAACACAGTAATCATGTAAGTACATAATTTATGTACATTAACAGACACATTGTTATTTCAGGTGTTTTCCTGTACTTATCTACAGTAGTTATTTCACCCTTGTTAATGACTACAATATCTTGCACAGCTACATCTTCGTTACCAAAGTTCTATAATAACTACAGCCTGTGAAAGACTTCATTCACTTTAATTTACCTTGCCTGTGTTTATGACTTCAGTGACATGATGACTCTGATGAGTCACATTATGTGGGAAAGGAAAAATGTTATCAAAGCATTTGCAACACTTGCAGAGACTGGACTTCTATTTACAGTTTCACCTATAGGTACAGTACCAAAAGATAATAAAATATTCTACCTGAAGGACTACAGGCTGTTTGCCTTAACGTCACCGGTTTGCATACTGGACAACTCGGTCTGTTGAGGATGCTGTGAATCTGGCTCAACACCTGGAACCCCAACACCTATGCCTAGCTATACTGTGTATTGATTTCAGTTCAGCCTTCAATACTATCAACCCACTCAACTCCTTCAATAAACCTGTGGACATGGATATTGACCATCACTCTATGCTACAGGATCCTGTGAGAGAGAGAGAGAGAACAGTGAGTCCAGACGAATGACCTCCCATCACAACCTCTGACCCTCAGCACAGGTGCCCTCTCAGGCATGTGTTCTTTCACTCTGGCTCTTCTCACACTACACAAACAAACTCACATCCAATCACAGTTCAGTCTCCATCCTCACACATGAAGATGAAACAACAATAATTGGACTCAGCACTAACAATAATGAACATTACTATCAAGAGCAGGTTGCCCAAAGAGTCACTTGGTGCCAAAACAAACATCTACAGCTCAACACCACAAAAACACAGGAAATCACCACAAATCCCCCATCTTCAGCTCCACTGAAGCCATAACCATTACAGATTCTTTTAAATTCCTAGGCACACACATCCGTAAACCCACTCAAAGTCAAGTCTGTTATATACCTCAAGTATTCCTGCAAAGAGACTACATTACTGGAATCCTTCTGTGTGTAATATTACATCAAGGTCAAAATGCTAAGAGATGTTTTGAGCTTACTTCGTGCAGATTTAAAGACCTGGCTTAAAACATGTAAAATCAGGACCACGGAGAGGTTTCTGCGCTGTCCGTGGTCCTGAAGCGGCCTTGAATGCGTCATCATTTTGTTAAATTCCCAATTTTACAGAAATAGCTCCTTTGTTGTCCCTGTGATCCTGAATAATTTATTTCGGACCGTCGTGCCGTTGTGACATTTGCTCACATCGTCCCCGGGTAAGCATGGGCCCGAGCCTGAATCCCTCATCCGAGCTCGCAAAGGTCAAGTGATATTGATCTTGCTATGCAAACGCGCGCTATATTGTCAGAATCTAGCCTCTAAAGTTGGGACCGGGTCGAACATGACAGATCACTTTAGGGCTTATTATCAGGGTCGACTCTTGTGATGTGTTATACAAGCTGAAAATCGGGAAATCAGCACAGGACCGTGCAGATCAGGAAAGGCAGACTTCGCATATGTGATGCTGAATGGAGTGTAAGCTCAAATATAATGTAAGCGCTCCATCTGTGGTGCGTAAAAGGCGCGCTCCGGGGAGGAGACTTCTTTGGAGCGGCAGCGCTGCACGACTCTCAGTACCCACAGGTTGCTGCGCGCATCTCTCTCCTCCCTCTCTGAGCACCTTTGCAACCCAGATCAGTACAGCGCAGCCGGTCGATATAAACTGAAAAGTCGTTACGCGTTGGGGGTTTGGACAGCACACATGAAAGGCAAACCCACGGACGATCTGATCATAAACTGCCGTAACAACAATCCAGTTGTTCCGCACAGGTGTTTTGTGATCATACACTACTGCCATGTGAACGTTTCTTTCGAAGACTGTGCGTTTTATGTGAGACCATCATGCCACTGGTCCCTCGCTGCAGCTGCACCACGGTGACAATTGCAACATAATGGCATGTAGGAGCGGTTGCTGCTGCGGCTTCGGTCCAATAAATGAAGATAACGCGCGGTTCCTGCTGCTGGCATTGTTCATTGTTCTCTACCTTCTCTGTGGAGCTGCTGTCTTCTCAGCGCTGGAACAGCCAAAGGAGCGAGAGGCGAAGGAGCGCTGGGCGCAGAGGTTCGAGCATTTCAGCCAAAAGTATAACCTGAGTAAGAAAGACCTGAATAACTTCTTGAGGAACTACGAGGAGGCGAATGTAGCGGGTATCCGCGTGGACTCAATCAGACCGCGATGGGACTTCACAGGCGCTTTTTACTTCGTGGGAACTGTGGTGTCAACAATTGGTGAGATGGAGCTGCAGCTTTGAAAAAAATAAAATCTCCTTTCTTCTCTTTGTCACAGCAGTTCTAAGATTTAGTGCTTGTTTGATTGCTGTGCCAAAACTAAACTCTTAAATCCAGCCCATTCTTACTTTCAAACAATCATTTTAAACAGTGGTGTTTGTTTTCATACCTTTCTCCATGCTGAGTCCAACTCCTCACGTCTCTCCTCCCTTCAACTGAAACACAGAAAAAAATGCATTTCAATAACCGACCATGACAAATGTGTTCACCCAGGCTGTGTCCAGACCTGTCAGTGTCTGCAGAGAAACACAGCCATTACTCTAACAAACAGCAGTGGTGCACACCAACACAGATATTGATTTGTTTTGTTGTGAAGATCTGTCCTCGCATAATACTGTTCCTTCTTCCTTCTTGTCTCTCTACCCGATGTCATTCCAACACCTTCATTGAAGGGAATTGATTGTGACAGCTGGCTAAATGAGCAGGACGGTGATGGTGGTGGACACAATAATTGTCTTCCATGCAGAGGCACAGTTTTTGGAGTAAAGATAGAGGCTTGACAATGGAGGTTATTTTCTTCCTACAGCTTCCCTCTAACTGACTACATCCATTCTGTATTCTTCCCCTGAGACCTCGTACAATGTTGCACCCACAAACTTTCTCACATCTTCAATTCCAGGTGTGAGTGGCCCCCTGAGAGAGGAAATATTGTTCTGTCGACAACAAAATGCTTTGACATCCCAATGACTGAACAGCTGGAGGTGAAGGCAACATAGCAGCAGATATTCTAGAAAGCCTGCATCACAATCTCTGATCTTAATGACACATGAAACATTATAAAAAACCCTTTAATGATGTGGAGGCTGCTGCAGCTGCCACTGAACCCTGCTGTGTGAAATTGAATTTTAAGTAAAGTCTCATCAATGCCTGCTGCTGTCAGCCACTCTTTATGCATAATCTCAGTTATTTTGCAGTATAGCTAACTAGCCCCTCACGAACACATCATCTACAAGAGAGGCGTTTGCGTCAGCGCTCACATGAATACATGCAAGAGCATCAGAGAGCCGTATTGTTGCAACATTTTGAGTGAATGTCAGTTGAAAGGAGCTTTATGTGAAGATCTAGATACTTATCAGAATAAATGGGCTTATTGATGTGATAAAAGTTCACCCTAAAGAAATGAATCTTAAGTAACAGTCTGGATATACTTGCATGCTTTCTGGTGGAAACCCCTTTTATATCTGTACAATAAATGACAGAGAAAACACTCAGAAATAGAGGAGAGTCCAGCACTAACAGAGTAATGAAGAAAAAACTCTCAAATCAATCGCTTCAATCACAGCTTGTGTGCTCATATGATGTTATATGTGAAATAAAATCCCAGTGTCTAGTCAGAACAAATGAAAACTATTCTTATGGGATTTGCTGGGCTGGTGAGGTCATATATGTACAAAAATGGCAGATGTAGGTAACTGTGTGCTCTAGTTTTGTCACCTTTGGTTTTCATGGTCTCACAGACACTGCAACTGTCAGTGTGTCATACAAATGCACATCGATAGTTGAATAAAAAAAAAATAAACATATTTGTAAGATCCATGTGGTTTCACTTTGACTTAAAAGCACATGAAATCAAAAATAAACCTCGTCCTTACTCAGTGACTGAAGCCAACTCATGGTTAGCTAAGCATAAAAACAGTTAGCTTAACCTTGCGGTCTTCATGAGAGAAACTATACAAAATGTGTCTGTTAGCCATTTATAGCTTATGAGCTCACAGGCTGTAAGCTGTAGCCTATGTAAATAGGCTAATCGTACCTCACTGAAAATGTTTTCTTCGCCTAAAAGTCAGGACTGTGTGGCACACTCCAACCACATTCACAGCTTTTTGTCAGTCAAGACGACACCGATGTCATGACAACAGCTCATCATTTTTTTGTTTTTCTTTCAGGTGCTGTATATTTTATCAAACGGGTTAAATGACTCATCAACATTGCATTTAAGCAGGCCTACAAAACAAGAAGGAAAGAACAACAGATCTATAAAATCCAGTCTGTTTGTCTTTATCGCTTCATTTGGAAAGAAAACTGCGGCTTAATTAGCACCTTGAGAACCAATTTGAATGTGGAGGCAATCAAACCCTCAACAAGAAGCTTGCCTCTGGCTCGACTGCTATTAGTCATGCTGCAGAGTACGTTTTTCATGACAGGAGATAGAAGAAACAGGAGTAACAATTAACTTTTTTTTTTTTTTGGGAGAAAAAAGGTCTCGTGTTGGTGTCATTTAGAGCTGCTGTATCTGTAAACATTCATTTTGTCATATCCCAAAACAAGGTTTGAGTAACTATGAAATCCAGCAAGGATTCAACAGTTATGAATGGAATAAAAGGAGACAAAGCACAGAGGCAGACAGACGGCACTTAATTGAGGCTTTAGTGTTAAATGAGGGATGAAAATGACACATCGAAGCTGAATAGAAAGACCTCTCACTTTTCACTTGCATTTGTTAATATGCCAGGTTACAAGAGGCAATGAAGTCACGCACAGAGAAAGCATTTCAGTTCCCATTAGGATTAAAAAAACAACTTTAAATTGGTTTAATAATCGAGAGAAATGGTAAAACTGAAGTGTGATGTGGCTCTCAGTGGCCAAAACAGTGGGAAAAAAACTAGTTGCCAGTTTAGGATCGATTTCAGCTACTAGTTTCCTAGTGTCAGCTTTGTTAATATGACCACCTGCAGCCAACCTGTTCAAATGTTTTGTGTTCTGTGTGCCAGGCTTTGGGATGACCACGCCTGCCACCATTGAAGGAAAAGTCTTCCTGATGTTCTATGGCCTGCTCGGCTGTGCAGCTACCATCCTCTTCTTCAACCTCTTCCTGGAACGAGTCATCACCGTCATCGCCTTTGTCCTCAAGTCCTGTCATGAAAGACGCCGTAACAAGGCTGTGCTCCCACACAATGGACGTCAAGAGGGGAACAGGGCAGGTGGCAATGGAGGGGGAAAAGAAGAGGACCTTACCGGCTGGAAGCCGTCGGTCTACTGTGTCATGCTCATTCTAGGAGTGGCGGCCATCTTGGTGTCCTGCTGCGCTTCCCTGATGTACTCAGCAGCTGAGGGCTGGGGCTACCTGGACTCGCTTTACTTCTGTTTTGTGGCCTTCAGCACAATTGGGTTTGGAGATATGGTGAGCAGCCAGCGAGCTGTCTATGAGGGCCATGTCACGGCCGTGTACAGGCTGGGCAACTTCTTCTTCATCCTGACCGGTGTCTGCTGCATCTACTCCCTCTTCAACGTCATCTCAATTGTCATCAAGCAGGTTCTCAACTGGCTGCTGAGGAGGCTGGAGGCCCCATGCCGCTGCTGTTACCCCAGAAGGGGCCCCCACCCACATAGGCACCCCAGACGGAACGTGGTGGCCCCAGGCCACCTCCGGGCCCGCAGAGACCCCTCCATCGAGACAGACGCCATCAATGAAAGCGAGACTGACACTGGGCGCAGGATGTCTGGGGAGATGATCTCCATGAGAGACTTCTTAGCAGCCAACAAGGTGAGAGCTGCAGTCCGAACATGTGATTGTGCCTTTTTACTTCAGACAAGTAGCTCCTCACAAGCAGCACAAATGTTTAATTGTCAATGTATTACTTTTCCTGTTGTCAGGCACAACCTACTCATATAACATATCACTAATTATTAAAACACGATGAACAATCAACAATCCATATTGTGATTCAAATACCTTAGTAATAGAGAGCATTTTGTTTTGTTGCCGTCCCCTGCCTGTATACATTATACATGTGACATATCTCTGAATATCAATAATCTTACTGGATTGCTGTAGCTCATCGAGCAGCTCTTAGACACTCGAGGTGTCCATAAATTATCATATATACTACCCATCTCTTCAGACAAGATGAATGAACAGTCTGGGAGGCAGTTAAATGTCAACGGCATCCCACAGCGGGCACATTGAATGGAACCTCGAACAAAATCTGAATTTTCACATTTATTGATCACTTATAGAAGTGTGGAGATTCACACATGTGCAGTCCTTCAAAAGCCAATGCAATGCTGCAGCCAATTAACCGATAAACATCATATGTAGGTGGTCGGTTGAGAGATTTGTTTCAGGAGCAATGCGCATAAAAAAGATGAGAAAATTTTTCATTTAGACACAAAACAACATTACAGCGTTTCCAATATTGCTTCATTACAATACTGTCCATCTTGTCAGCACTGCCTCAAACTGACAGCAGGCTGATACAACAGGCATGTGTCAGCACCGATGTGATATCATGCTTGAGCCCCAACATGTCAAGTTTTCTCTCTGTGCCTCATGCTAATTAGCAAATTTGCTAACACTAAAAACATATACCCTGCCAACCAGTAGCACTCTCTGAGTGAGTAAGTGGTGTATTTTCCACTTATGAGTCCAATTTCCCACTTGATTTAAAAATTTGAGTGCTAAGTAGCTCTTTCTTTGGGGGATATAAAAAAAAGTGAAAAGAAAAATCAGATCCACTTTAAAATTATAAGGTGGTCACGCCAGGTATGATTTAAATCACAAAAAGAACTGCAATTTATCTGACAAACGGCCTGCAATTGTACCAATTGTGGCTGTAATTATTACCGGGGTTGCAGGAAATTAAAATCACTTAAGAGAGCAGGCGATGTAAAAACCAGCCCACCTCCCACAGAGACATACTGTAAATCCAGGCTTCAGTCATGTTTTCTTCAGCATAGGCACACAGTTCTATTTTAGTCTCCGTTGACTGATGGTGATTGTGTTCAAATCACGGAGTTGCTCTGTCTACATCTTGTATTGCATTATAATTTACGAGTGAAACATTATGGTAATTGAGCTTGAATATTTATACTACTTTCACTGGCTGTTCCCTACAAATGATCCTTTAAAGTCTGACAAACTGCCTCAGTACATACTGTACCTGTACAAAGAGAAGACTGAGGGATGGGTGGATGCAGAAATTTAGCAAAGGCTTCAGAAAATAACATGCTGATCAACAACGTGACATTTTACAATGTCACAGTGATGTCACTTTACTTTGCAGAGCCAGGTGAAAAATTTAAACCCAATGACAAAGCCTGCAAGGCTTTATAGTAGCAAGTCTGTGTCCATAATAGAGAATTCTGTCCAATTTAAGACACATCCTTAGACCAACAAGATAATAGACTTTACAATGATCCACAAAACTACACGTTTTCTCTTCATGCTACCCTGTGCTTATTTGTCCAAAGTACAGCGGAGACTAATAGTAAAAGCTATTTTGTAGCTAGTCATAATCCAAAGTACTGTTGATATCACATGACAATCCTTCTTTGTAGATCTCATTATGTAATTATTTGTAAGCCATTTCACTACAATAAGTCAGGTGTCTGTATTTGTGCATTCATTTTGCTACTGTGGATAAAAGTACACAGAATTATGCACAAACATCTTTATACCTGTTTATTTCACAGCATTTCACACCAGCATTTTCTACAAACTGCTTTGTAAAGTGCAGAATCGAACTGAAAGGTTGCTGTGTGGGAGAGTAAAATCTGGTTCCCTTCAGTCACATTTGTTCAGCATTCGTCACCTCTGTTTTGTTTAAAATTGACAAAACTAAAAAGAGGAGCAGAATCACCATCTGGTTGCTTTATCTCACACCAGTGTGATCACATGTACCTGCTGCTGACACATTCTAATAATCTTTGCTGTTTTTTTTTTGTTTTGTTTTTATAGGTTTCGAGCAGAGCACATCTTTTTCACGACTTCATGTCTTTTTTTTTTGTTCCTCTCTTCCTGTAGGTGAACCTGGCTATTATGCAGAAGCAGCTTTCAGAGATGGCCATTGGGCACCCACGCCAGTCTAGCTCGCGTCAGAACGGTTTCTCAGGAGGGGTGGGCGCCCTCGGCATCATGAATAACCGCTTGGCAGAGACTAGTGTGGACAGATAGGAGGGGACCAGTGTGAACATTACGATGCCAGTAGGGACAATTTAACTCTGCGGGCTGCCTTCCTGGGGGAAGATTTGAATGCTAAACCCCAGCTGCTGCTGCGGCTTAAGAAGGAAACCATCTCAGTCCACTTTCATGTAAAGAACATGGCTACATGAATGATGCATGATGTTTGCTGGAGTCTCACATCTGGACCAGGCATAGAGTACTGGAATGTTCCCCCATGAGGAATGCAGTTTCCATGGCGATGGAAAAGCCTGCCTAGAGCTCTTGTATCCAAGCTTTAAAACCTGATGCACTACATGCTCCTTCATACTGAACTGCAACTTCCACTCATCTGCAGTACTTTATAATACAAACAATGACTTTGCCTGACTGAACCTGCCCCTATAAAGGATGTAACAGACAAACAGCTTTAATAAAGTGGGTGTGGACTTTGTGTCCAACAGAGGTCACTGCATACAGCGCAGTGTCATGTTTAGAAAATACCGTCTCACTGCCTCCTATTCACATGTCCACTCTGTTTAAAACTCTTTTGATTCACTACCACAACAAACACAAAACAAAAAGAGCCTCATTACCAATAATCTGTCCATCAGAGTAAGATGAGAGTCTGTGATGAAATCTAATATGCAAGACTGCCATTTACTGTGCTCCATTATCCAAGCACAAATACAGACATGAGGACATTTTCACACCCTGCACATGTCGGTACGGATATCAATTAAAGTATGCTTATTATTTGGATTCATTATATTTTGGTTCATCTGTGTTAGGTTTGGACCCACAAACACAGTCATGATTGTTAATAAAATGCCTGTGAACAACTTGTTTTTTATCTAAAGGACACCATATAGGTACTCCTGAATGCATCTGAGAGGACTCTGAAATTACAGGGTGAGAAATGTCCTGGTTCCACCTCTGATGTCACCAGCGGAGTATGAGTGTTTGATGTTCTGAGAACATGAGCAGAGAGACAATCTTTAGAATTTATTGGACTAAATGCTAACCTTGTGAATCCCCAATGAAAAAAAAATGTTGTTTTTTTGTACAGGGTCACACTGATTTTTTCAATGCTTGTACAAGGACTGCTGTACAAAAGTCATCTGAATGTTGCAAAAATCAAACTGAGAAGAATGTCAGTTGGCACACTGGATAAATAAAACTATTTCATTTTAGCTGGCAAAACTGACCATCGTGACTCTTCCTGTTTACTGTCGTTAACTTGTAGACTTGTATTACACCAGTTTGGGTCGTTACTGGTTAAAAGTGCATCCACTGTGCAGTATTTCCCCACTGTACATGAGATGTTATACTAGCAGTATGGCCCTGTTTATTTATTTATTTATTTGTACTGTCAAGCAGACTCAGCAGTCCTGCAGTACTACAGAATTCCTTGAAAGCATTTTTAAATTGTGGAATGCATAGTGCAATTTAAACTATGCAACATGACTCTTTCTATTATCAGAATTAGAAGAGAGACAGCTTATGACTAACACAAATTTGCAAGAGCAAAACTTAAACATACAAAAAACCTGACTCAAAAAAAGACATACCTGCTGAATGACATTAGGGATGCCGATGAGGAACGCTAGCAGTATACCATCCAACCAAGGGACAAAGGAAAGGATGAGACTGTCTACACACACAGAAGGGTAATTGGGAACAGGTGGGGGAAACAATCAAGGAATCACAGGAGGCAGGAACAAGAAGGGAAAACAGACAGTAATATTTTCAAAATAAGACAAGACAGGAAGTCAGCCGGCTGAGGATGTTGTGACCATATGGAGCCATTTTGAACTGCAAATTTGGAAGTGGGAACAGAAACTTTAACAGGAACTGAAAACAGTGAGATTTTATAACAGCTTAAATTCAAACAATTCTTCCAACTGAAGATAGGATGTTATAAAACACTGAGGACAGGAAGCAATTTCTATGTGAGGATACAATTCCAATGAGTTACTTTATTGGCAGTGGAGAGAGGGAGGAAATAGCACAGCCATAAAAATCTGAAGTACAAAACTTAAACTAATAAAAACTTCCATCCAATCCATTCTTTTATATGCAGGCAATAATATCTCTCTCTTGTCTCTCTCGTAGACACATTCACACACTAATAAACACAGGCCAAATAGTCTAATAATGAGTCAGAGAATGTGTGCCTACACAGATAATAATAGCTTTAACAATGCCTGTGTGTATCTCTTTGTTCATATGTGTGAGCAGAAACAGGAGAGACACAGACTTATGTAGACATACAAAAGATGCATGACAACTCGCCGGGTTACTGACACCACCGCCAAATATCCACTGAACCCTTCATGGTTTAGTGGTCAGGAACATAATATAGGTATTTTATTACTATGTTGTGAAACACATTAGACTGTGTTCGTGCAGGTTCTGAGTCATGCTATGGTCATCTAGGGACTTCAGCACATACATACATAGGCTTCATAGACATGCCCGATGAGAGGGTAAGCCACACATACACACACACACAGCAGGCAGCCCCACACATTTAGCTAATTACAATAATGACTTAGTTAGAATGGACGCAATGTATTGTCAGAGTGCACATAATTATTGATATATCGTGCGCCTGAGTGCCTAAGTGAGACAGAGAGTGTAAGCAAGCCAATTAAATAGTGCCTGTAAAAAGCAATGCAGATTGTGGCGCATGGTGCTACTCAAACACATGCAGAGAAAAAACACGTATTTCTCTTTTTTCCTCTTGACTGTTCATCCAGAAACACAAGTCAATGTTAACTTTGCTTTTTTCCACTTAATTGCTTTTTGACCATAAGATAAGGAAAAATAAGACTCTTCTTTATAAGCTCTTCCTTAAAAGTGCAAAAAAAAGTTTACATCCAAAAATTAAAACCAACACCCCTCACTATTACTAAAAAACGAGGATGACTGTAAACACGAGGATGACTTCACAATTCAACATTTTGCGACCGGTGGCAAATTCCCTTATTTTTTTGGTCCTCACAAGGTGCCGTAGCCGTCTGACGTCACTTTAGAGCGACAAGAAACAATGGTAAGTGAGCAAGCAATTTTCTCTGCGCTTCTTATATTTGTTACACATTAAAGCCTATTATTCGACAACATAACTGTGCGAGTAGATCATAAGACGTTAATATTCATGCTGATATGTGGTTTTACTTGTTATCTGTGAAATAACCACAAAATTAAACGTTAGTAACAGCCTATTAGCCGATCGCTAGCTATGGTAGCTTTCCTTCGTTTGGCAGTGGCCTAATTCTAATTTAGCATTTTCATTCATAAAGTAGAGGCACATTTGTCCGTTTCTTCAGTTATTTTTTCATCATGTCACTGCCTCATGTTTGTCTTAAGTCGGGCTTTAGCTGGTTACGTAGTTGTGTAGCGGCACCAGGCTAACTCCGGTAAACAACTCCGCTAATTAAATGTATATCCTGATCTCTAAAGGTAAAAAATGCAGCAGTACTTATTCGTACAGTTGTATTTACTCATGTGTGCTTTTCATCTAGGGTCAAAGTCAAAGTGGAGGCCATGGTCCAGGGGGAGGCAAGAAGGATGACAAGGTGAGGATGACACAGCTTCTGCTACCTAATTTCTGAACCTGCTCGTGTTAGTAACACATCATTTTAAGTGTGAATTGAGATCACTTGTTCAGTAGTTGCAGCTAATTTTGATTAAGTATTGTAGTAATTACTTATTTTATCTTTGACTGCTATTAGCTTTCTTCTACCTGTGATCAGCCATACATGCTTTTTGTTGTTGTTGTTGAACACTTGAACAACACAAATCTTTTTTTTCTTTTGCAGGATAAGAAAAAGAAGTATGAGCCTCCAATTCCCACCAGAGTTGGCAAGAAAAAGAAGAAGACCAAGGGACCAGATGCTGCAAGCAAATTACCACTGGGTAAATAAGCAAAAAGTGTCATCTATTTGTTTTGTTGTCTAATTATTTTCCTAGAAAACAATTTTGTCTAATGTGTGGGCCATGTTATTTGATCATTTTCACTAAGCCTTCTGTTTGACTTCACTACACCTTAAGATATTATTTTTTAGATATTATTAGATGTCTAGATGTGTTGCATTATTGAATAAACATGATCTGACACAATTGTTAAGGAGAGGAAGCATGACTTTGACGTCATGATGCCTAACAAGGAAGGCAAAATCTAAGCAACAAAATGTTTCCTTAAATAAAATTGGTATACAGATTTAATACACTGGCATGTGTCTGTCTTATAGTCACACCTCACACTCAGTGCCGTTTGAAGCTGCTGAAGCAGGAACGCATCAAAGACTACTTGCTGATGGAAGAGGAGTTCATCAGGAATCAGGAGCAGATGAAACCCCTGGAAGAGAAACAGGAGGTCAGCTTTTGCATCCTAAACCTCACCTCTTGTTCGTTGCCGCATGCTGTTATAAAGTGAAGCTACAATAACACTGCTCCATTTTTCTCCTCAAACAGGAGGAGAGGTCAAAGGTTGATGACCTGAGAGGAACCCCGATGTCTGTGGGCACTCTGGAGGAAATCATAGATGACAACCATGCCATTGTTTCCACCTCAGTGGGATCAGAGCATTACGTCAGTATCCTGTCATTTGTGGATAAGGATCTGCTGGAGCCAGGGTGTTCTGTCCTGCTCAACCACAAGGTAAAGTTAAGCATGGCGTGCTTTTGAAGTAAAGTAAAGGATTAGTACTTTGTATAATCTATCAGAATTCCATTATTTATCCCAGGGGCAGTTGTCTATTGTCAGCAAGTATTTCACAACTCCTGTTTTCCTATTTGTGTGTCATTGTAGGTTCATGCTGTCATTGGGGTGCTGATGGATGATACTGACCCCTTGGTGACAGTGATGAAGGTAGAAAAGGCTCCACAAGAAACCTACGCTGACATTGGAGGACTGGACAATCAAATCCAGGAGATCAAGGTACTTTACATCACTGAAACTTGACAGATTGTTTGCTTGTTCTGGTTAAACATTTTTCAGTGTGGCTGACTGTAGTTTTTTTTTAACAGGAGTCAGTGGAGCTTCCTCTTACACATCCAGAGTATTATGAAGAGATGGGTATTAAGCCTCCCAAAGGTGTCATCTTATATGGCCCGCCTGGCACAGGTAATTTTATTAATCAAACTCGGAAATACTTTAGTAATCCCTGGGGAAAATTGTTTTAACATATTTCTTGCAGATATTTGTAGGCTGCAACATAAGATAGTGTTGCACTGTAACCTAAATTATTATCCATTCTGCCTTAAGTGTAGCTCTAAACTAATTCTCTACCTTTAGTAGGGTTGGGTTTGATATTTTATCTACAGGATTTAAAAAATGTCAGAGATTTCCTGTTTAAAAAAATGCTAAAAAAATGGGGGCAGGTAAAATAGCTGATATAATATATCAGCTATAATAAAATAATGGTGGTCACTTGGCAAAACTCACAAGAAATTGTATTTAGTTTACCTACATTTTGCCCTAACCTTCTTAATGAACTGAATGGATCCGTTGGAGTAAGACTTACAATTCAATTGAAAGACTGCAATGTTCCAAGATGACTTCTCCTAGTCTGCATTGAGTAATGTTGTACTAAAGGTCTACTACTAAAGGAAAATACGGTGAGTATTAACCATACTTCCTTCCGTTCTGTGCTTACTAGGTAAAACGCTGCTCGCAAAGGCTGTAGCCAATCAGACATCAGCCACCTTTCTGCGTGTCGTTGGCTCAGAGCTGATCCAAAAGTACCTGGGAGATGGGCCTAAGCTAGTGCGAGAACTCTTTAGGGTGGCGGAAGAGCACGCGCCCTCCATCGTCTTCATTGATGAGATTGATGCCATCGGAACTAAGAGGTACACAGATGTCTGCTTTAAACCATTTTAGACTGCGAGACAGAGAGCATCAGAGCCGTGATAATGGAACACCTGTGGTGTTGAAGGATCACACGTGGATTCTAAGGTGTTGGGTCAGGCAGTACTGTCTTTCTGGCTATGGTGTCATATTAGTTTTGTTTTTGTGGAATACGCAACAGCATCATTTTTTTCTGTGTCACAATTCAGCTGGTGTGGGATAACACAGCTGGTGTGCTGTCCACAGTGCAAGACAGATTTTTAGTAGAATTGAGCTTTAGTGTTTTGAGCTGGAATGGTCTGCCTGAGGATCAAAGAACAGCTAAAAGGGCTACTTTATTCTGATTATTTATTTTTCCTGTATTTAGGGATCTTTTGTCTCGTGACTTTATTTTCCTTCATCTTTTCTCCTGTTTGGTTTTAAAATGATTATAACGGTTATCTCGATTTCATTCCTGATCTCAATGGTTGAAGGATGTAAAATTTCAATATGCTATTTTTCCTGTTGTGTAGGTATGACTCCAACTCAGGTGGTGAGAGGGAGATTCAGAGGACAATGTTGGAGCTTCTCAACCAGCTGGATGGCTTCGACTCACGTGGAGATGTTAAAGTTATCATGGCTACCAATCGGATAGAAACCCTGGATCCAGCACTCATCAGGCCTGGTCAGTATGAGTGTGAATCGCTTCTAGTCCGCCTGTGTTTGCCACTCCCTCTCTGCTGCCTGTTCGCATATCTACAGCACTGTAAATCTGTCTGGCATTCGGTAAATGGCCGTATTCTGCTGAGTCATGGCAGGGAGTGCAAATTGAAATTCAGTTGTTTTATTTCTCTGCTGCCACCACTCTTTAAAACAGATCTGTGCTAAAGGCGCCTGTGTACCAGGAATTAATTTCCCTCTGCTTGACAGAATTCTTTCTCAGTACTTAAACTAATCTAAACTATTCATTTTCAAACAGTATCCTCCTCTGATCACAGGTCAGATTTGCTATTAATATGCTTTACTATGAACTGTGCTGCTAGAAAAAGAAGCGTTGGCAGGACTCTGTGGAATAAAACCACAAATAATAAGAATCGGAAAACAAAAACCAGCTTCGTACTGCAGCAGCGCTTTAAATCAGACCGTGATGATTTTGACTCTATTTTCTTCCTCAGGGAGAATTGATCGTAAGATCGAGTTTCCCCTGCCCGATGAGAAAACCAAAAGGAGGATCTTCCAGATCCACACCAGCCGTATGACAGTAGCAGATGATGTCACCCTTGATGACCTCATCCTAGCTAAGGACGACCTATCGGGAGCGGACATCAAGGTAAGAGCGTTCATCAGTCGCATTCAAAAGTGTAGTAATGCTAGGCTCAAAGAGGCAGCTGGACTTTAAAGAACTAAAGAAGTTTCCCCTTCCTTCTCTGTGTGTAGGAGCACACTGTCTTCACATAAGAGTGACTTAAACAGCATTAAATGTCCAGTTAAACTGCAACCTGGCACTGGAGCTGTGTCCTGCTTTCTTAATTTGCTCTGGCCTGGCTTCTGTGACTACAGCCATTTATTGATTATGTGAGGACTTGGCAGGGAGCCAGTTCTCAGCAGAATCGGGGGAAAAAACAAGATGAAGCTGTTTGAGGGGAAAACCACCAGGAGTGATTTTCTAATTGATTTTCATGTCAACACTTAATTAATTGTAGTGAGGATTTGATCAAAAGTGTTTACTGTACATTCAGATCACTGACTCAGCTCTGCTGCCCTCATGTGGGATGTTACAGAATGACACTTGAGAGATTTCCTTCATATTTAATGATTCTGGATGCATTGGTAAATCCAGTTCTTTTGAAGTATAGGCCAGTGTTTTCAGAGCTTGAAATCAAAATTCCAGACACTTTTGACATATTACAGGTGGTCTGTAGACAGATTAAATTGGTGAAAACCCACCTACAGTAAGTTTGGTTTTATACAGATCACATCACATTTCACTGGTTTTTCAGTGTTGTTAGTTACACACAAACACACAAAAGCTCGGCTATATGACAGCACAAAGCAAGCATTGTTTCTGCAGTCACAACCATTTTACTGTGTTTTTCTCAGACTGGCTATTTATTCTACCAAAGCTCAAATCAAGTTTGACAATCCTTCCTCTCATTGTATTCACCAGGCCATCTGCACAGAAGCAGGCCTCATGGCTTTGCGAGAGCGCCGTATGAAAGTCACCAACGAAGACTTCAAAAAATCCAAGGAAAACGTCCTGTACAAGAAACAGGAGGGTACACCAGAGGGGCTATACCTCTAACCTCCAAACCTCTGTTTCTTACATGTTTTCCCTATATGTTCCTGTGTGAAAGAGACGAGGCAGCGGTGGATCTGTCCCCCAGAGAGTTTTGATATATTTTGTGCATGTCATGTCTGGCTTTATCCACTCTCTTGTTACCCTATATGTTAAGACAATAAATAGATTGACACGAAAGTACTTGAATCTCGGTGTATTAATTCTTTGCTGGATCTTCTGAAATGTATAATAAAATCTTATTTTCTGCTTCATTCTCATGTAGGACAGTACATCTGCTATTTGTAGAACTCATAGACCCAATACAAGCCTGAAGGAATTACCCGTCCCATTGCTTAAAAAAAATCATCCTGCCTTATTACTAGAATGTTCCCTCTGACTCCCACACACTTGACAAAAGCACAGATGCACATAATTAAATCTTTGGGTCACAGAATGAGCTAAAACACCCTGACTGTAGCATTTTACTCAGATGTTGCCTCTGGGAGCTGCATAATGTCAATGCACTAATGCTTCACTGCTAAGTGGACTGTTTATAAGCAAAAGAGAGAAGTCAGTGAATTTCAAGGCATGTTTTGGTGGCAACGCGATGGTCTGCGATTTGATTTTTATTCAAATCAGACTTTTAAGTTTAAGTAAATCCGGCTAATCTAGTCGATACTGCAGTCCCTGACATGCAGAGAACAGCAGCACTGATTTAATTCCTCTTGATGTGGAGCCATGTGTAACTCAGTGCTCAGCAGAAAGTGGCCCCATGCAGCAAGCATTGAACCACTTTACAGGGCCATCGTTGGGCTCGAGCTGCTGCTGCTGCTGCTGCTGCAGCCCCCTCCTTCCAAACACTCTCGCCTTATTAAATCAGTCACGCATTTCAACTGCAGCTCGTACATCGCAGCACTTTCACCAAATGGAAGAAAGAAAAAAAAACATTTAAATCAAGCGTGGTGTGTTGGGCTGGAGAGGCTGGGAGGGTTACAAGCAGAGGGGTGTGCGTTCTAATGAGGCATTTGCCCTGTCAGCTCAAGGCAAACTCTGGGTATAGGGTATTTCTAAACCGCCCCCGTGAGCACACAGATACTGATGGGGGGAGTGATGCAGTGGTGTCTGCATTCTCTCATGTGTCACATTTCATTTAAGACTGGAGGAGATTGTGCTGTATTTCATGCTACATCAAAACATCACATCAACAAGGAGCAAATTTTCAGTAAGTACAGGATAGTTCAAATCCAACATCATCCAACTACAGTCCCAGAAAAAACAAAACCAAACAGAAAGCTGCACACGTCCTTTGAGTTGCTGCAACACACTAAAGTGAAATATGCATGAGAGGGACAGAGACGGGCATGCAAAGCAGCACGAAAAATGTATATCTGCTTATGTAATTGCTATGTCTCCTGTTAAACAGGGCAAAGCACTGAACAAATTCAGTAAGAAGTCCCGATTAGTTCCAGTAGATTAACAAATGAAACAGCTCAACTTGCGTTAGAGCTGCTTGACCTGATGAGTAGACTGCAAACAGCCTGGACTCCGGCTGGAATGCAGAAATTTGCTATTAAAAAAAAAACAAAAATGTTCACAGATCAGACTGTGGGAAATGTGAGAAGTTCTCCTGTTTGTTATATGAATCATCATTAGCTGTCGACAACTACTGTTGTGATAATGAGAATCAAAACAAAGTTAAGTTAAGATATATTAAAAAAAATCTTACAAGGGCTGATAAGAATCCTGATTTGGGGTTTAAACCTGGGTTTTTAACCCAGAATATGGAATTTACATAAACATGAGGAACCTGGTAAATCATAAGCCTGCATATTCAGGTTTATAAAACATGAATAAGCTTTTTACATGCCGGTTTTTATACAGTCTACAGTGTCATTTGAGACGCACCACAAGGACAGACAAGGTGAACAAACCAGGTTTTTATAAACTGGAATGTTTACTTCTATACTGGTTATAATCTGTTTTTACAGTATCCTGGTTCTGGTGTGTGCAGCTTAACAACTTGTACACAAGATGATCAGACGGCTGAATTATGTACGCGGGAATGTGAATCACCAAGTTTCTCATGTTTCATGTGAAGACAGACTTAAAGTAGGATTAAAAAAAAAATCAGCCGCCTACTGCATGATCCAGCAGAAATATGTCTGCCGTTACTTGTAAGACAAGTTATGGGAGGAGGAGTTAATAAATGGTGTTATAATTGTACTTGGTCTAGACACTGCAGTAATACATTTCACCTTAAACCGATATGAAGGACCAACACCTTTCATTCAAGACAGTTTTTTTTAAAGCTTCTGTCAACAAGCCTCCATGAGTTTCTTACTTTGTCCGCTGGGTGGCGCTTTCAGTCAGTTCGACTTCACAGCTTCAAACAGGCTGGAGAACTCGGTGTACGTGGATTATTGTGACAACACTGAAATACTGAGCGCTTTGCCAAATTCTGCACCGTCATTCTACCTGCCTGTTTCATTCAGTGGGGGGCAAACACGATGTTGCACAAAGGAGACTCGTTTTTGAACTAATAATCAGCACATGACACTGCTGTCTGTGTACGGCTAAAACACCCGTGCCGTGCTTTAATGTTAATTTCACGCAGACCTTACCAGTCTTTTGTAAGCAGCCAATGGTAAAATGTGCGCACTTCCCATACGGAGACTATGAAAGTCCGTCGCCAATAATTAAGAAAATAAACATATATATATAAATTTATATAAATAATTATATAAGCTAATAAAACGGAGGGAATGCAACACGGAAAGGATGCGCTAGTTTATAAGTTTCGTGTATTTATATTTATTATGTTTCCATCAAGCGCCACTGCCTGGTGCAATGCAGGTCCCACGTAGCCAATCGATGCGGCCGACACATGGAGTATAATATTGCAGGTCTGCAGCGGCCAATCAGAAACGACATCACACACCGGCACAGCAAAATTCTCCAGTGTCAACCAGGCTTCCTACACGAGAGGTATCCCTCCGCGGCTGCGAACTAGTACCTTATATTTGAGAAGAAAATTCCTCACTTAGATTAAATAATAAAATAAAACAAGCATCATAATAATTCAATACTTATAAAAACTATTTATAATAGTATATTGTTTGTTATAAGTTATATTCAGTGAAGTTGTAGGGTTTCACAGTTGTTTGCTCTAATTTAAAGGCACAGTCCGCCTTTTTTTCTAGACTATAGATTTAAGTGTGGCGTTCAGATTTCTTCACAATAAAATTAGAACTAAAATGTAACTAAATCATAATCATATAAACATATATTGCTTCGTTAGGTATTGTTGTTATTATTTACATTGATTAAAAAACTCACTTAAACTTACAACATATGTATTTATCTGCTAATTGAGGGTGAGCTGTTAATTGTGACCTCCTTATGAGTAAATGTTTAACTTTAATTTGTTGTTATTATGTCTAAGATCTGAAATTCAAACACTGTAAGTTACTCTTGTGTAATAAAGTACACATAAGGGAACTATACATGCATACAAGTGATGAAGAAGAGATCAAAGTATTCTAAAACAATTAGAACACTTTTACTTAAACACATTTATGTGCAATAATAAACTGAATATCTTCAGTTTTTTTTATGATGATGCTGTCATGCTCTGCAGGCGTGTGATTGGTGTATGGACTGTCAGAGAGGCCTGCTCTGCTGCTGCTGCAACAGCCCTGAATTGAAATAAGGAAGTGAGTGATCAGTGCTAGTGTGGCGGAGGGATACACAAGGCAATCCCCATTCTGGCCACGGCCAATATACACACTCCTAACCCGCCAGTGGAACTCCATCTAAGGAACGACCACACTCCTAGTCTGCCTCCACAGACCAACAAGCACACAACCCATCCGACATGGTATGTATTGTCATTCATTCTGGGTAATAGAGCAAATGTGTTTAAACTAAACGGGGGATTATGTAGTACAAGTGCAAACCAGCTGTAGCTTTATGTTTTCCTCGCTGTTTTACTCATTGTTTCCTCTTTTCAACTATTCGCATACGTAGCGGAGACAGAAAACGCCCGGGAGGCGGAATTTTACATGTTTTAGCTTGTGCATGTCATAACATGCATGCCGACATATTATGAACTGTATTCGTCTTCGTCTTAGCGGCTTTTACGCTTCAATATGTCTTCAGCTCTTCGAATTGAGACCGTATATGCTTCATAACTGCGCAATTCATACAGCATTATTGGCTATTCCGCTATATCGGGTCAAGTAGCTGCTTCACGGGCTGCATGGTGCAGATCGAATTAATTCTTGGACTAGATTTGGTGGTATCAGAATAACTAGCAAGCTATTCTGGGTTATTACAGCATAATTCTGAAACCATAAGTGCATTAGGGTTGCATTTTACAATCCGCCTTAGGAGCGCAGGCGTGTTGGGGGAGCATATCCAACGCTGTGAGAAACACGGCGCCGATAGATTTTTTTTTTATCCTAATGAGGAAACATGTTTCAGGATGTTTATTTTCTGCTGATACACGGTGAAAACTGCGATAACGACTTCATTTATAAGGAGAGCCAGCTGGCTGCGTTTGGTTTTCTTTTTTTCTGGGTTGCACCATCTTGCTGTTCCGAGCCGTGCCATGATAGGGGGGGTGGGGGGGTTGGCACAATTGTACCTCGTCAGTGTTCCGCAACGGAAGCGCGGACCATAATCTGTAATTGCAAGGTTATAACTATAATGTTGCTACACTGGCTTGTAAAAGGGCTACGAGAAGCGCTCTGAGACGCAGTTCCGCCTTTTATTGCAGGGTGTATCGGTTGCTAGATTATCTATTTGTGTTATGTCGGCTGATTTGGTTGCGTCTTTGCAAATTTTCGATGTTATGCAAATGTGGTACCTGTGTGAGTTGACCAAGAAGCTCTTTATAGCAACAGTCAACACAAAACACCAACAGCTGTGAAGTTTCAAACCAGATACTATCATGCAGCAAAGGTGTTTTCTGTAAATAAAGGTGGTTTTTAATAGGCCTCAGTGACTTGCAGAATATATTCCCATACTAATCATAGGTGTGGGAGGCCACATGCAACATCTGCAACCAGCTAACAAAGTAGAAACCTCTCCACTGGCTATGTCGCGCAACGTAAGGTGGAAATGATCTGGGTGTGGAAAGAAAGCCTTCAAGCTAATCCATTGATTATCAAGCTTGATAGATCATTAATGGCCTGAGGGAGTCAAGAAGCTGTTTTTTTCTCTTCCCCCCCACCACCACCACCCCAACGCTGCGATCAAATATCCCATATATGGTAACGAGCTGCGATGCAGTTTCACGTTGCAACATCAACACGGTAACTGGAGTGTAAAGTAGAATTGTTGTGGAGTTAGCCTGTGTATCAGCATCTCTGAAAAGTTTAATCCACGGCTGTAAGCCCCTTGTCTGCATCAATACGCCCACTGAAGTGGAAAGGCTCCCCCATTGAGGTGGAAGTATCGAATAAGTAGTCGCACCATGCTAAGGCCCTATCCTATTCCTGTTACACTCTTGTTTGCTGATGCATGTTTAGTAACTCGAGGGACACTTGATCCACTGCAGTGAATAATTTATTTGCATGGCGGCAAAAACCTAGCCATGCCTCCAATGTTGCCAATGTCTAGGAGCGATAAAGTCCTTTCTGTGGCGCAAAGGAGCACCCAGCCACCTACCACCTCCGCCAACCATATGGTGAACCGGCATTGTCATGGGGAGCCTAGTGTTGTTTACACCATCCTCACTCTCTCCCTCCTCCCCTCCACACACAACTCAGCCCTGAGGCCTCGCTGTCTTTTGTCCATCCTCACAGAGAAGAGACGTGCAATGCTCAGTGGAGCTCACGGCTCCTATAGAAAGGAGTGTGTGTGTCACATTGTCTCCTGTGGTAGGGTGTATATGAGTGTGTGTGTGTGTGTGTCACACCCATCTGTCAGAGTGACAGCTGGTTCTGGGCCTCTCAATAAGTGAATATAGAGATGTGTCTTCAGGAATTGTTCAGGTATCTGACAGTGACAGAACACATTAAACATTGATAACAGGTTGTTAAAGAATTAGAGTATTGTTTGGCGTTCTGTTACACCATTTTGCATCCCCTATCAAATTAAAGCCAGCGTGAACAGGGGCTGTTGCAGTATGTTTGTACAAGGGTGATACAGCATCAAGTGAGAGCGAAACATATTCCTTACAGCCTCCTGCCTCCCACAGTCATGTTTGGAGTGCATTGCTAGGGCCAGCTGCCTGGGCAACAGTGGGAGTGGTTGACCCACTCATGCCAGTGAACCATTGCCAGAAAGAGCACCCCCCCCAACCACCTCCAAACACACACACACACACTCCTATTCCCCTACAAGCTGTTATTAAGACTGGAAGCTTGGCAGCACATAACCTTGACGCTGGGAATGGTGAATCATAGGGAGTTTCCTCTGAACAGTATGTCACATGCAGAGAGAGAAAAGGGGACATGCAGAGGGGAAAGGTCTGGAGGAGGAGTTGTTAACATCGGCTGAAGCACAAGGGCCAGGAAAAGAAGAAGAACAAGGAAGAGATGGGCCAGTAGTGGGTCTGGTGGTTGTTAAGCACCACCATAAGCGCCACAACAGCTTGGGCCTAAGTCAGGGGAGGATCCATAGCACTGAGTCACCAAACCCCACACCCAGTCCGCTTAGAGAGACAGCAAGATACAGCAGGAGGAACACAGCATGACAGAAAGAGGGTGACTAAGGGGAGATTGAAAGGGAGACTCATCAGCAGAGCAAAAAGAAATGGGAGGGAGGGGGCACAGAACATCGGAATGAAGAGGGAGGCTGCAGCAGAAAATAATAAGCTGATGAGACTGAGAGTATTGGTGAAGCTGAGTGGCATGTTGGCATCAGCAGGGCTGTTTTGTCTCTTGACATTTCCATTCGTTCAGATGAAAATAGAGACAGGAAGAGTGGGCGCAGGGAGGGAGAGGAAAAGCAAGCACTGATGTGTGCTGTATCGGTTATTGAATCCGGTCAAGGTAATCGTATGAGCGCAGCTGAAGTTCTCCACGAACCCCCTTGCTGACTGGATCGATTTGTCCTGTGGCTGCTGCTGCTGCTACTCAAGCCACAAGGAGAGAAGCCCTTTTGTTTGAGTTAAAGGTCAGCTCACAGTGTGTCATGAGGCGACCTGCTAAATCTTATCCAGCCTAAAACAATGTAGTCATTATGCAACAAATTGAATTTACCAGCATGATTTACAAAATAAAAAAACCCTTGCCTCCAAACATGGACTTGATGAGGTGCAAGTCTCTATGACTGCAGGATTTAGAGATGACGTTGATACTGGTAGTGCTTGATTCCAAAGCAAGATGGCGTGTAAAAACACATTAACACACTGGAAGCCTGGAAGAATTCACTTCTGTGGCTACACTGACTAATGCACAGGAAACAAGGGGATGGAAAGTATTGGAGTTGAGGAAGAATGCTATTAAGGGAGCCTCTGTGTGTGCTAGCGTAAGCACACACTGCTCGTGTTTGTCTATGTGTGATACTTAGGTGCCAAGCACAGAGATGTCAGATTGTTCAGTTCAAAATAATAATTAAAAAACAATTTTTTTAAGTCAGGGATGGAAGTGGAAGTAGCTCTGTGTTCACACTTTAATGCTGAAGGTGTTTGAAATCAGTAGGTCTTTTAACAAACAAGCTTGATCCATCCACGCTTGCTTTCAAAGCCATTTAAAGCAAGTGTGAGTCACTATCAGCCATTAGAGAGCCCAAGCTAGCGCAGAGAACAGGCTGGTGGGGTGGGGGGAACCAAACATTGCAGGCAAACACACTACCAGCAGGCCCTTTATTTGTTCCCCATTGGTACATGGAAAGAACTCCCATGCTGATGTGTCCTGAAACAACCTCGCCTAAACATCCACTCCTAGTCTGTAGGCAGCACTTTCATCTATTTTATTACAGTGTCTTGTTGCCCAGCACTCCCTCCTATAAGAGGCCACCTCTGTGTAGCCTGCTTTTGTACACGGTGTGAGTCAGTGCCATGGAGTCAGTCATTAGCTCGAAGTTGAATTTTATGCACTGCCCTTATAGAGCTTTATGCGTGTTATCGCAGCCTTATCAGACAAACACAGGCTTTCAGAAACCATGTTGATAAACGTGTGCTATCACTGAGCCTAAACTGATTACTGATTTGTCGCATTATTACCAATTCTATGGTGGTAAAAGCGGCACTGGAGACAATACAGTCTCTGTGTGACATTAAACTGTTACACAGCAAATTCAATTGAGCATTCTACTTCAATAAGAAAATGCCAATTATGTAAGAAATGTAAAAAAAAAAAATCAATCTGGAGTGTTGTCATGCAGACCTTTTGGCAGTCTAAAGAGTAGATCATAGCTGAGGAGGTGATGACCCTGCATTGAGGCCAACAGACCCCTAAACAGTGCAGCCAGTGTTGAGCCTTGCGGTGGTTGTTGGGTGGGGAGGATGAGGAATGTAATGACGAAACACTTTGGGATTTGGATTGTGTTCTCTGTTGAGTAACTTGTTTGTTTCTTTTGTTTTACCAACCACAGGCTGACCAACTAACAGAGGAGCAGATTGCAGGTAAGAAGAGAGATGTTTTATTTTTTATTATTCTGATTTTTGAGATGGTTTACTGGGCTGCTAGTGGATCAATTCCACAATGTGTTATTCAATATAGTCCTACAGTCATGTAAGGTAATACCTCTCATTAGCCGGTTTGGCTGCTTCCATGGCACTCATACAGAACATTGAAGGATTTTTCACACCCCCCCCTTCCCTTGGCAGATCATTAGCTTTTGGGAAAAAAAGAACAGGCCACAGGGGGAAGTATTTACAGCAATCCTGAGTTGGGGCTGAAACTCACACAGATGCAGTGCACCTTGATATTCTTAATAAATAAATGATGGGGCTTTGTGCTAAAACTGGAAGCTGCACAGTTCCTTCTCAGTCAAACCCCCTCTGTGGCTAATTAGCTTGTGCTAAAGCCCCAAGGCTAAAGCTCACTATTGCCTGTATTCACTTCCCTGGATAGCTTTTAATGGCCTGTAGTTAAGTAGCTTGCTTGTACAAAAGGGGAAAACTGATGCACACACAAGTTGAGTCTTAATCATGTGTGCCAACTTACAGACAGCCCGGCCGCTGTAGTCACATCACTAACGATCGATTAACATTCTGGACACAACTGCAGCGTCCTAACATAAACCCATGTCTGTCACTGCATATGACCTGAAATCTAACCTCACAATCTCACCTCCACCTCTGCAGAGTTCAAGGAGGCTTTCTCCTTATTCGACAAGGATGGTGACGGCACCATCACCACCAAAGAGCTTGGCACTGTCATGAGGTCGCTGGGCCAGAACCCCACAGAGGCCGAACTTCAGGACATGATCAATGAGGTGGATGCTGACGGTCAGTAAACTCATGCTTGATTTAACCCCCACAGTGTTAAAGTGTTCAGTGTCAAACAAATAAAATGGAGCCAGTAATGTCCTCACGACTGATCGGAAATAACATTTAAAACTGAGAGGATTCAGATCTTTTTGTGTCTTGTCATATTTTAAGCTACAAAAATATATCAGGGGACACACTGATGGGGATACCACAGGATGATATGGGTAAAATCATTAAAGACTCAGATATTGCAGCCTCTTTAAAGCAAGTGGTGATGATTTTAGTATTTAGGTTAATATGATCTCATCCTCGCTGTTTTAATCAACAAAATGACCTGCAACTATTACTCACTGAGCAGGATAAACATCAACTCAAACTCCATTAACAACTATTACAATATTAGATTGTACAAAATGTCTATTCATTTCAGTGGTGAGGGAATACAACCATAATTTCTGGTTAGCATTTCATTGCATGACTTTAGTGATAAAACCTACTGTTACAAATGGATAAGGGATTAAATAGAGCATCCATTACTGCCCCATTTCAGAATACATCAGTGATGTCGCTGCCCACCTCCCTTCCTTTTCTGCCAACTGTTAACCAACTGTCCAAGCCAACTGTCCAGCCAGCTTTATTTTCAGATGACGTATCCTTCTGTGTCAGCACTTTAGTCACAGTGTGTTCAGCTCCATCATAGTTGACAATGTCACAGATATGGCTGTGCAGGAGGAGCTCTGCAGAGAGAAGCAGGTGTCAAAGATTCTCAGTGATACTGCCAGTGATGAGCAACCATCTGTTGCAATCAATCGTTTAATCACCTTCTCCTACACCTCTGTTCTTCAGTCTATAGAAAGTGAGTGATAGAGACAGAAAGAAAGGTTGGAGAGGAATCTAAGTCCGAGTTGGCCAGCAGCTTGCAAGCTGGCTGTCCTTGGGCAGGAAAGGATGTTAGCTGTCAGTGGGGCCTTTACCCCAGTGGTGCTCTGTCAGCTTATAGGATTTCGTAAATGGGACCACATTGATCAGGAGAAATCAATTGGACCGCAGCTTGGCTGCCCCTTTATTGAAACGTCCTGCCACCATCCTCAGTGCCCTCCCCTCCCTTCCCCCAGTTACACCCAAGAGCAAGCGTACACACACACACACACAAACACACCATCACTAACATCCCCTTGTTCTGCCTTTGCTTCCTTTGGCTGATGCAATTTAGGTCAGACAGCAATGAAGCTAGTAATGGAAAATAAAAGTGGTTACATAAGGTCTCTCTGCGCTTTGCACATCTAGTACCCACATCAGCAGCCATGGGATGTCAGCTGGCCCATTGAAAATCAGCTTTATTTACCAAACAAGGAGGCTGTGGCAGGGAATAACAATGAGTGGAAGATAGAAGGCTTTAGCTAGACAGTTAGAGATCAAGTCCCCTGGCTATTTGATTGTAAAGCACAATGACAAATTTATGAACAGTGTGGATTACAGTAGTAGACAGAATCGCTGCTCTTCATTTCACAACCACACACATCAGGATAAAAGCTAACCACACCTGCTGACAGGGATGCGGAGGCGTATTCCTAGGATTGACTTAACATATGTAACTTACCAAGATTTAATTATTGATTAAAATATCTCCATGATATAAATACCACGAGTACATCACTCATCATTACACAATCCTACCCGTCTTTCTTATGTCAAGGATGGAACTTGGCTTTATGATGCAGGAAAAACATGATGACCACACATGAGATGCCTCAGCCTTCTATAGTTTGCGTCAGCACCTCTTATGTGTAATCGCACCATCTCCCACTCGGTTCACTTCTTATATTCTCTCCTCTTCATCATCTCCCTTATCTCCATCTCCCTCTCTGCCGCCCACTCACTCCCTCCTCCCTTTTTTTTCTCTCTCTCTCTCCCATAATTTCTCTTCCTGTCTGCTTTCCTCCCCATCTTCATCCCTCCTCGCTTGCATCACTCCTCCTCTACATCTGCAGCTGGCCTGAGGTGCAGCTGAGCAGATTTAACTTGAGGGCTACCCTGGTTCTGTAGTCATCGCCCCCCTCAGATTGTAGCTATCCAGTTGCAGTTCTGCCGTTGTCCAAGACAGCATGTGTTCCCTCAGTGCTGCTGGCTGTCTCTGTGTGTTAGATAACAGGTCCTTAGATTGTTACCCCAGGCCATGAGATCTCCATCTGCCCCATCACATTATTGTATCCCTTTTTATTCCACACACACATCCACCCTCTTGTTCACTCTCTCTCTGCTCTCGGCGTGCTTTGTCATTGGTTAATCTCCCTACAATCCCCCCGCCCATCTGTCCCACCCCAGGGCTAATCCTCATAGGCAATTTGCCCTTGGTGTCCTTGACCTTTCTTTCTGTCTTCTCACAAATTCCTTGGATTTTTTTTTATATCAGTGGTTAATGAAGACACACTTCCAGATGTTCATACAGTATCTGGAATGCAGCTCTCTAATAGTTTCACCACTAACCCTCCCATCCTCCCTCCTGTGCTGTAGTTGGTGAGCTGCTGAGCTCTTCATAGATGCTTCCCCTGTCAGGAGGGTCTGATCCCCTGGTAATCCTGTCTTTGACAACAGCTACATGGATATTGATCCTAACGCATGCATACATGTGCCACCAGCATAGCCGCTGTCAAAGCAACACCACAGAATTGTCTATTCAGGCAAACAACAAAACACAACAAGAGATATTAAATAAGACAAAGACTAAAAGAAAGATTGCAGTTCTCCACCCATCTTTTGTCCTTTTCCCCGCCACCTTCAGTTTCTGTCTGGGGCAGCAGGAGAGATGTGCCTTTGATACATGTAGGCTCCTCGAAGGCCAAGCTGCACAGTATACTAAATGTCTACATAATGGATGACTGGCCATGGGTTACCCCTGCAATCCTGCTGCGTTGTGTACAACATACGCAACATTTTCCCAGGGCTTCCCTGAGGAAGAAAGGAAAACACAGTCACTCACACACATACATGCCCCCTCCTCCTCTCGGCTCGCAGTAGCTGCATTTATCACGGAAAGGAAGGAGTATACAAAAATTATTTGAAGGCTGCTTCCCTTTCTGTGATCACTCATGTCTAATTTATACTGTCACTCCCAGGAACATCTCTAGAGAGACATTATGGCCTATATGATATTGCAAATGTCGCTGTCACACACCCGGAAAAGACACAGACAGCTTTAGCACTAAATGAATATTTTTAGTTGGGTACTTTTCATCAGCTAAATGCTGGGTTATATTATCTCTACTTATGAGAGTTTGCTTTTAAGTAATTGCAATTTTTGCTGATTAAATTGTGCCTCATTGATCGCCCATTCCAGGTAATGGAACCATCGACTTCCCGGAGTTTCTGACCATGATGGCCAGAAAAATGAAGGACACAGACAGCGAGGAGGAGATCCGTGAGGCTTTCCGGGTATTTGACAAGGTAAATAAGGTTTTAAGAGCATGAGGAAATTATAGGACAGTGTCTATGCTGGGGAGGTTTTAATTTATGTGGAGCAAAGGGCAGCTCATCTGAGGATCTTTTTAAATAAGCCTGATGACTCACAGGTGAGACAACTCAAGTTTACCAAGCTGCTGTTTAACTCAGTGGAAAGAAAAGTCATTCGCTTTCAGCCTCCTGCTTACTTAACACTTAACACCTGTCGCCATAAGCGGCTCATTAATTGACTTGGTGGGAAGTTTGCTTCTGTGGGGACATTTATTCACACTTTTGATCCCATGTCGCACATTTACAGGATGGAAACGGCTACATCAGCGCTGCAGAGCTCCGTCACGTCATGACGAACCTAGGTGAGAAGCTAACGGACGAGGAGGTGGACGAGATGATCAGAGAAGCAGACATCGACGGAGACGGACAGGTCAACTACGAAGGTATGATAAGTTTGAAGGTCGTAAAGGGAGCGCATATCTAAAACGTCACAGTGCACAAATAGCTTTTTGTTTCTAGGCCACAGTGTAAGCTTTTATTAAACAGGGAGACCAGAGCACTTCATTTTCCAAGCTCTGTATTTCTCTGAGGGCGCCTGCAAGACAAGCCAGCCACACATTATATTAGTTATTAGATAGGGCTATAGATGGAGCCTGCTGAAACAGAGATGGGAGAAATCCATCCCTCTGAATTATCATCAGCGTGTCAGGAGCCTTTTCACTCTTTCTTTCTTGCTGCCTCTCTCCCTTCCTCCCACTGTTGGTCCCTTGGCACATTACACAAGAGACTGCGCTCATTTTCTAGAAGGCTGTTGATATATTATGAACAGTCCATAAGTCTTGGCTGAAACATGTCCCACTTCTACACTGTTGTATTACAGTTTGTATTTCACAGACAAAGAAAGGCTCCTGTGATTTATTTATTTCTTGTTGTGTGTGCATGCATATTGCCATCACCGTGCTCCAACAACTGTGAGCACAATGCAGCAGCTTTTTAATCAAACAGGCTTAATGAAATGAACGTGGAAGCCGTTTGGAAAGGGGACACTAATTAGGATGTGTGTTCTGAACCTGCTCAAGTTGATTAAAAAATTAATAAAGCATTTAACAATTTAGCAGGTGACTGCTCTTACTGGCAACAGGCTGTGCCAAAGCCTTAAACCTGATGTCCTTATTGTCTTTTGTCCTCTCTCTCTCTCTCTGCAGAGTTTGTACAGATGATGACTGCAAAGTGAAGCTTGCCCGCCCCATCCTGTCCCCTCTTAGAAGAAAAAAGAAAAAAAACGGAAAAAAAAATCAAAATGTTTTACTTACCTCTTGGAAAAAAAATGTTCATTTATTCATACTGTTTCTGTATAGAAAATAATTGAATGTTGAAATAAAATATCCTTCTGTCCACACAAGGAAAAACATAAAAATATACAAAAAATATCTGCATGAAAATGATGGTTAGTGATCCTGTCCCCTCCCCCCGGAGATCAGTTTAGCATCAGTACTTAACAAGTAAAAATAATAACAACAAACCCTGTAACTACTACCTTCAGACTAAAGCAGAAGCATTTGGCGAACTCCTTCCAGTTCCATTTGCTAGTGGTAAATGTCTGGGCTGGCCATCTCTTCTTTCTCTCTCTCTGTTTTCTGTTTTTCATGCATGCAGCTTGAGACCGGAGCACTAACTCCCTGCCCCCCCCCCCCCCCTCCCCCTCCTTCTTCCTCCCGCCCCCCCCCCCCCCCCCCTCCTCCTTCTCCTCCTGCCCCCCCATCCCTCCTCCGGGCTACCAGAGCGTGCTGATTCCACTATAAGCTGTCCTCTTGTTGGTTTGGTACAGTTTTTTTGTATTTGGAGAGGAACCCTGTACTGTTAAGATGAGAGAATATACCAGGTTCTAACACAAGCGTTAAAAGTGGAATGGGACTTAATTGTATGCTAGATAAAATGAGAAAAAAATTATGTACAAAAAATACATTTTCAAATGTTTGGCATGTTCTTTTGTTTTTGTTACGTTATTTGGACGGCCATCTTAGTAGTTGTGCGTCCTTCCCTTTGAAAGGAGGGGGGACTTAAAGAGTCTTACGGTGAGCTTTCTATTTTTTTTCTTTAATTTTATTTTTTTTTTCGCTGAGATGGAGTGTCTGTCCTCTTTTCTTGCAAGAGAGAATCACTGGCCTTCACTTTTCTTTTTCTTCTTCTGTTTCTCGACTCAGAGGAGAGTATAGTGAGGGGTGTACTGTGTTCGCAGCGCATGCTGTTAGAGTGTCAGCACACTGGTCTTCGCAACTGTTCATCTGAGTTCAGTTTACATTCATTCCAAGTTGTACATGCTAGTCTTTATTTTTTTTTCAAATAAAAGACCATGAACTTTATCATGTCTTATGTCATTTTTCTTATGCTTGATTGTGAACAATTATCCATTAATGACAGCATAACAAGTCTGTATGTTGTTTACCGACTAGACAAATGTGTCAACAATAAATGATTATAATCAGAACCCTTTCTATGTGCCGTGTCTTTGGGTGATGTTGAGCAGGACTCCCGGTGTGTGTAATACTGTGCTCCATTACATGACAGTGAGGTTTGTGGAGAGAGTGAGCTGCTCACAAGGGAGGAAGAGGGGAGGTAGCGGAGTGTTTGCTCTCGCGCTCAGCCATGGATATACATACACATCTATGACGCCTCTCTCCTCTCTCTTAAGACCCAGCTGGTTGCTAGGCAACAGGAGCATGCTGTAACTGGGATGTAGGGGGTTTTTGAAAAGGCAAGTGGGAGTTTGACTAAACCCTCCTGCTTCTGCCGATGACTCCATGTTGGCTTGTCCTAGTAAGGCAAACCAGGCCACAACACTACTGCTGTACGCACTCTGCTCATACACACACACACACACACAGTACAGGACAACCAGACAGACAGCAAGACACACCATGCCTCCTGCAGTGTATTACCTTTAAGACTAAAAAGTCTAATAAGAGCTGCATTTTTTACTATATTTGGACTGTAATTTGACCATGTTTGGAAAGAAGCAAGACAGGCTGAGACAGCTCACCACCCACCTACACAAAAAGACAGGCACTCACCTTAAACATACAGCTATGCAAGGAAATATACACCTTTTTTTTCACAGACCAGCCAGGATTCTGCTTGTAGAGGGGGGAAAAAGAACATTCTCCTCATTCCTCATGCAGGTGTTATCTCTGTAAATCTGTACATGGCATTTAACTACTCTGGGCTGGCCACTTCAATCAGATAAACAGGTTCAGTCAAGGAAAGCGTGGGTATCAAACAGCAGAATGGGGAACAGCGCCTAATCACTGCCAGTAACTGGGGAGTGTGTATCGTGCTGTAATTACAGCCAGGGTGTTTTATTTTGAAAAAAAAAAAACATGGCATACTGGTGCACTCAGATCTCTTTCCTCTCCCCTCCCTGCAGCACCAGATGAGCCAATAGCAAGAGCTGTAAAGTTGATTGACAGCTGGGACTGGAGCTCTGCTGTTCTAAACTACCAAACCTAAAAATGTACATCTAAAGGAAGATAGCTGTGATCTTTATGGATATCAATGATATGAAAGTCAAATTTGGAATAATATAATATAGTATTACAGTATTTAAAAATTGAAAAACTGCATTTATAGCTTCATAAAATTGTCTTCTTTTGACTATTTTTCAGAGTTGTTATTTATTTAATAACAAACAGACAGTTTAGCAGAATTATGTATAAGAGTATAGGTGGATGGAATCTAACCTCCACCTTTTAGCCATTTTAACACGGGAATCTATGGGGATCAGGTCGTTTTGGAGTCGGCCTCAAGAGGCCATTCTAGGAAGTATTTTCGACTTTATTTTCAGGCCTGGAGGTTTCTACGACATGCCTGCAGATACCAGTTAGTTACTTCTACACTTCTTCGACACATCTAATATTTGTCATCACAGCCCAACAGGCATATAGCAGGTACAAGTCTGTTCTTATAAACACATACAGAAGAGGTGGGCCACAAAACAGAGTCACTCTCAGGTTTGCGCTGCCGCTGTATGCACCAACCAACTACTAGAGACTAAGCGCACCCTATCAACCAATCCCAGGGCAGAAAGGGCGTGGTTTCTGCACCACTGCTGCGAGTTCCCTAGAAAAGGCCTCCCCTCCTCTCGGGGGAGGAAGGGACACCTGAGCACCCTGGGGGTTAAATTAAGAACATCAATATTTCACGTGTAAATGAAGCAGCAGACTGCGGAGGCAGTAATGCGAGAAGGATTGACCGGGCAGAGATATCACGTATCAGTGCCCCTGGAAAGAACAGGCACGCTTATGAGACAGGGCCCATGACATACAGCAGGAGTGTGTGGGTGGGTGGTTGGGGGCAGACAGGGCATGTGCGTGGTGACATGCAGTCTTGTTTGTTGGTGTAGCATCCAGCTGTATTAGCAAGTTAAGGAAGTGGGTGAGCTAAGCTGAGCTGAGCATAGCATCAATACAGGAAAGCTTGTGGTACTTTCTACACACATGCAGACACACATATTGTTACAGGAGCTTCAGCTTAACAGCTTAATGTGTTTTGGATGTTGATATATTGAGCCAAACAAGCTTTTTTTTCTCATTTTGGTGGCTGTAGAGGTGGCAGTTTAAAGGAAATGGTCCAATTCTCTAGCGTTAAAAATACAGAGCTACAAGTACTGTAATAAAACACGGCAGGGACGACCTTTTATAATGGCTTGATCTTTATGCCATTGCACACACTCTACACTCACACAGTCCAACACATATTAATCTACTTGAAGTTTTCCCTGTAATAACTGTTCACCTCACATTGCAGTACCTTTAAATCCATCCCCTCTCATTCCTTATTTCACTGTATTATTCATGCCAAAAAAAAGCAGAGATACCTACAGTAATTAGATTGTATGGATCTAGTCATAATGTTTTTTGCAGCCTCACTGCTTATTCTGGGCCTTGGAGGGTCGTTTTCACCATGTTGTGCTAATGACGACTGTTGAGGTGGTGGAGCAAATCACCGCAGGGGGGGTTTGGCTGTTCTTGCTCTTCATACTCTGCAATGCAGCTCGTGTCCCCCCCTCCACCCACCACCACCACAACCACCACCTCCTCCTCCTCCTCCACCACCACCACCATCATCCCAACAACCCAGCTAAGCTCCCCTCTAAATCAGTCCCAGTGCCTTTTCAATTACCGGGAGCAGCGTGGGTCTCTCCCTAACTCTTTCTCCCTCTAATAGCTCCACCCCTTGCTTTTTTATCCTCCTCACTCTGTCATTCCTTCCGTCTTGATTTCTCGCTCTGCCTCCCTCTCTTGTCCTTTCCCTCCCCCTTTCCCCCTCATTTACCTTGCTCTTTTCTCTTTGCCTGCTCCATTTGTCTTACAGTGCATTTTTTTATTTTTATGGACTCCAATCACTCTTTTTTTTCTCGTCTTCCTACAGCCCCCTTTATGGTGCGTTAGTGTCACCGTCACTGTCTTTGGGCTTTTCCTCATCGGTGCCAGGCCTCCCTCTATTTACCTAGAAAAATAGGCTCATCCATCTTTGATTGTTGTGAAATATTACGGCAGCGTCACGACAACCAATCCTCCCCTGAACCTCATGCAATATTCAGGGGCGATGATATAAGATTCCTGCTAATGAAAAAAACAGCAGGCTATACAAACAGCTCTTTAATAATAGTCTGACAGAAGAGCCTGCTGCCTGTTAGGCTTCGGAGCACAGACCCTGTACATCACCCATGCAACCCTGTTTGCTTTGGGAGGCCCACTTTCACCCAACACAACAGTCACTATTATCAGTAGGGACAATGTGTAGCACTAAAGTCCAATGCTAGCTAGCTGTGCTAACCCTCCTTTTGTATACGTTGTACAAAACAGGGATGAGAGACTGTCAAAATGATGGTTGGCCTCTGCTTGTGCTCCAGATATTCTTGCTTTGTGACACACACACACAGCACATTTAAATGCATGCACATGCACAAAGTAAATGCGCAGGTCAGGTATGCATGCATACATCCCCTCATATGCGCATGGCCAAAAACGGGAGGGGGTGGGTGGGTTCCTTGTATAGTTTATCCAGCAGGGAGAACACCCCCTCTCCATCAGAAATGCACAGATCAATGCAGGAATACCAATACAAGAAAGATATGCAGAAGATGGAATGTGGAAATCAGGTGAGGGAGGCAAGGATGAGGCAAAGGGATGGAAGGAGGTGGGGCGGGGCTGTCAGAGAGAAAGCGCTGAGCTGGGATCCTCCTGCGAGGGATTTCCTCCTTATGATGTACACCCCCCATACCTCCCTCTTTTCTCTCTCTCTCTTTTTTTTTTTACCGCAACGTAATCTTTCCTGGGTTCATTGCATATTCCCTGGCAATACAAAAGCACTGCTCACTACCTACTGAGCCCTTTGCTTTTTCCGCTGCTCCGTCTTGCCCCCCCCAGTACACAACAGCTCACTGCCAAGCCAAGCCCCTGCAGACTGGCACCAACCTGACACTGGAGACGGGGATGATGAGGGAAGGCAAAAGGGGGGTGGAGAGAAAGGGGGCCCAGTCTTGCGGAGGCAATGCAGAGGCAATACGATGCAAATGCAACATAATGCAGTGGTTGCAGGGGGGGGGGCATTGCAGATGAGACAGGGCAAGGACATTCAAAGAGAAGGCTGTTACCAAGGGCCCCATGGGCACAAGGAGTGATGCTTGTAATGCACCCTTGACCTTGATGGATACTATGAATTACATATTGGTACGCAATGGAAATGTGCAACAGAAGCCGCAAATGAAAGTGAGAATAGCCAGAGCTCGTCCCCGTCCCGTCAGTCCCAGCCGACAGATTTGTTTGACAGGGCATCAAACCCAACTGCCATCCCCTCCTTGCTCTAAGCACGCACATAAACATTCATCAGCTACAGCGTGCACTCCCATAACAATCCATACACACACACGCACAACTCTTCAATTATTCATTATCAATATACGCACAGTCTGAGCAAAACACAAACGGCTCAAATGTACCTTGACACAAAAGAAGTCATTACCGCAACAAGGCCGGGGTTTTAGGTAATGCAGACATGGCAATCTGCGCTGACGCAGTACAAACTAATACAATTTTCACAAGTAATCTAGTTTCAAGTCTTGTTTGGCTGAATACAGTCAGAGCACCACAATGCCCTTCCCTTTTCACTCTGCAAACAAGTCTGGAGAATGTTCCCTCAAATGTTAACATCCTCTTTTTCTGATTTAATAATTCAATAAAGCTAAACTTAAAATGGCCTGCATGCTGCCAGGAACAATTCAATTAGCCAGGCAATGTGTTTTGACAGCCTGGTTTATGCTTAGACCCCATATTTGTTTGTCCTGTTGGTACAGTATAACCTCTCAGCCCCCAAACTACCCCTCTGTCTTTCTCCCCCTTCTTCCTGTCAGTTCTTTCTGCATTGACAGTGTATTCGAGTGCCAAGAAAGCTGAGGCAACAAGCCGACTCAGACTTTTTCTGTCCGGCTGTGACGAGCTGCGGGCCACATTTTCTGCTATGGGGGTAGAAAGGAAAAAAAAAACTGCTGTCAAGGGGGTAGCTGTAGGAGACAGCAGGAGGAAATGTGATGGGAATGGAGATGCTCTGCATTTGTATAATATTGTATGTGAAAGGTGCTGACAGGCGACAGTGTGAGAAGGGCACAGTATTCATTCCCCAGGATGGGTTGGTCAGCCAACCGTCAGCGCTGGCTAATCCAGAGCTACGTTGATTGACAGAGAGTCAACTGTCAGCAAGTGAAAAAAGCTTTGTTCTCTACAGCACACAAAGGCTTTTCTGCTCAATAGAATCGCCCTGTGTGGACACATGTTCACTTCAGGCCTGAGGCATAAAGGGAAGGCAACGATTTAAGGGTTAGGATATGGTCAATGCACAGATTATACGATCTACAGTTAATGGGGCCAAACAAAGCTTAAAAGGACTCATCATAATCATTTGTGTTACTATGTTGCATTTTACTTCAATACATGTATAATAGACTGAAACACTATAGCCCTGCAGCAATCCCTGCAGTGCATTCTTAGGTTTTGGTTATAGCAACTGTCATTCTAGTGCCTCTGCATGGCTGTATTTAGACACAGAGGTGCTTTGAGATAAAAAGCAAATGTTAGCTTACACACATTAGCTACAGTGAAAAGCCATTAACCGCAGGCTGGTGTCATTAGTTTGGTAGATATGTGATCATAATTAATAACTAATCACACACTTTTAGTATTTACTGAAAAGTATGTATTGTTGCATGGAGGAAATACACTAAACACACTTACTGAGCCATCCAGAGATCCTTTTTGTTATGTCATCTTGGTGGCTCAGACATATCTCCTGTTATGGGCCAAAATAGCTCTCAACAGAAAAAATGCAACCAGAATGAGAAGAACATTGTTTTTTATGGTGCTTTTATGTTTTAGGACAGCATCATTTTTCCCAGAGGAGATCCTGCAGCCTGTGCTTGAGGGATTTCCTCTCCTAGCTGACATGTGAGCAGCTGTGTGTCCCCCCCACCCCAAGGTGAGGGGCTGGAGGAGTCTGCCTGGGCACTGATGTTCACCCCGTGCTACCACAACCCCCATGAGGCAATGAGGATAATGGATAGACAAACAAACAGTAAACCTAAGGTTGTAAATTCAGGACAATCCAGGGTACAGCTGTGCATTGAGACCCATGAATACTTCCTGTCCACTATCTAAGCAAAACGGTTGCTTGTCGTCTACAAAATGTTCAGCTTTAGCCACAACAACTTTGTTGTGCTTTGCTACATGTAGCTAGGATACATAGCTGCAACATTATAAGAGCAGGAAATACATGACCCATCCAACCAACGTGTGCTGATAATAAAACAAACATAGGCAGTTATTTGCTTTAAATAGCACATATTCATACTAAGGCTTCCTGCATATATATATATATATATATATATATATATATATATGAAAGCGTGTTTATACAAGCAGCCACAGAGACAAGGTTGGTAAGCAGCAAGAGTCCTCTCCACCATGTC
Source organism: Parambassis ranga (assembly GCF_900634625.1). Lineage (NCBI taxonomy): Eukaryota > Metazoa > Chordata > Actinopteri > Ambassidae > Parambassis > Parambassis ranga. Next base: position 9,519,886 of record NC_041043.1, read on the forward strand.
CACCCACACAGAGGCCTAGTCACCAGGTGGGCGGCTGGCAGTCCACTCTCATTGGCCAGCTGAGGCCTCCTGTCCACTGGAAACTGTGAAAGCACGGTTTTTCCAACCAGAAGAAGATGCTTTCCATCTCCTCCAAACACACACACACAACCCCCCCCCCCTGCAGTGATGAGCAGAGACTGATTCAGAACAGAGAATTACCTTGATAAAAATAGTTTCATCATCTGTCTTTGATGAGCCTCCACCAAGAATTTAAAGCGATGCCTTTTTGTAATTTTTGAGAAACGAGTCATCGATGCGAGTCATCCTGAGACCTGAGGCCTGGTTCTTACATCTTTCAAGCTAATGGCAACAGATGCAGTTAATGTAAATGCAAGTCAATGGGGTTAGAAACAATCACAGAAGACACCAATAAAACACTTGCTTAAGTGCACCACACACATCATATTGGTTGGACAGAAAGTGAGTAGACTTCTTAACACTCTAAACATTTATTTGAAAACAAAGAGCTTCAGTAAAAAAGTGACAATGAGAAAAATCTTATTGCTTTTGTGCTTATATAACCACTCACTCTCTGCATATAGCTCTGTATATTTCCTCCAAAACAAAGCAACAAAGTTAAGCAAGGATCGTTTCGCTAAAGTCTTTGAAATAAGCTTTTGTTTTTAAAATGCATCATGATTTGGCCTTTCAGGAGACTGCTCCATGTATTTTGGGGTAAAAAAAAACTCCCATTGTGTTTCACAGTCTGGACTAAAGCAGAAGATGGATACATAATAATACAGTATATTGAATCTGTTGACAAATGAAATGAGATCCTCGTTTGTGCACCATTAACACAATATAGAGGATTTAACATGTGGGTTCACTGTGCTGTGCAGTACAGTGTCTTATGTGCTGAGCAGAGTCAGTCACTTCTTCATCCTTTTCCTCTCTCCCTCTCACCAGTATCTCTCTAATTACTGCCTGGCAAACTAATGAGGAGGATTCTTTCGTTAAATACAAACAGCAGCCTGGCCCTTAATTAGCAGCCTCTCTGGCTTGTTTTTTGAAAACACTGTGGCAGAGAGTAGAGTAGAGCCTCTAATAAAGACCTGATCTGACCTGACACTGAGATGAATAAAGTCTGCAGCACTACCAACCAAAATTGTGGAGGAGGGGGGGAAATAAAAAATTAAAAAAAATAGCTTTTGAAAGTTGCAGGTTATGAAATGACACACCTTGAATTTTGGACTCTTAAGGAACTAGATCCTTGAGTAGCAACTGCTAAGGTAGCTCTCAACAAACTTTTCCCCAAAAAACTTGATAATGTGTTGTCCTGCTATTTTGGCTTCAAAATGGATCTGTCAAGTCATCCATCTTTATGAAGTCCAAGGCACACATACACAACGCGCTATACAAAAGCTTCAAAGCATGCTTAATTCAAGTGCACATAGCAAACTGGACAGTAATGGAGCTGCTGCACTTTCAGTGTCAGGACCCCAATCTCAGCATACAAAGGTCTGGCTCAGGGAAGCCAGTGCAGTGCTAATGGAGGGTCAGAGGCTAAACACACAGAGGCACAGCCTGTTGAACTAAAAATATCCTTTTGTTCTACCTTCATTCAAATTATGAAGAGTTTTGCATTTATGTGTTTCACTCATCCCTCATATTAACCACACAACAAGCTCGTCAGGCAAACTGGGGTCGGTGAGGGGGTTAAACTTCATCCACAGTTACCAAGGAGACCGGCAGGGGACTCTGAAGATGAAAACCTGAGATGATGGCAGCAGCCTGAAACTCACCACCACCAGCTGAGGCATCTTCAGTTTCCACCACGCCACCATATCTTCAACAAGGGCTAATCACAGCTGCTCACCATCACCGGCTGGCGAATGACAGAAGGATCAATCGGTCAGGTGAGGGCAGCCGGGTGGTAACCCACTGAAGTCACGAAAGCAATATTTGAGGAAGCTGAATGGGCCGCTAATGAGACACTGGATCCTAAATGATAACAGAGTGTTTATGAGAGGTCACCTGAGACGCCTGATGAATAATTGAAAAGCTGTAGCTTGCTGAGAGCAGGTAAACTCAGCGGGCTGTGGTTAGAGCTCAGCTCGGGACCGGAGCAGTCGCATGGCCAGCATTTAGCAACTCATGCTCAGCCTAGTGAGAGGGGCAGCAAGTGAGAGGGGCAAACAAAGGCCAACAGGCATGGTGCCCGGGCAAGCAAGAGGCATGGTGCGGCACCAGGGTCACTGACAACGAACAGAGATAATTAGACTGAGCAGTATAGCAAATGACAGCGGGAGCAGTGGGCATTTAGCCTTGATACTTTTTCTTCATGATGATGAAGTAGTTTATTATAATACAATATAATATACTTATAAAATATTAATAAAAATGTATATTTGCCATCACCCCATCTATTGTAGCCCACTGAAGTGATTATTCTGTCAATTAATTGGTCAAAATTAACCAGCCACAGTTTTTAATGGATTAATCACTTTCATTATCGTTGAACACAAGTCCAGCTTCTTATATTTTTCTTATGAATTTTTGTAACTACCTCAAGGTTTCGGTGCATTGGTCAGAACAAACAAGGAAAATGAAGGCTATCTGTATTATCTCCCTAAGTGCAAATTGCTGTACAGCCAGCAGGAACAACTGGAAGATCTAAGAGAAAATAATGAATAATGCATAATAATAAATGGACAGTAATTCCAAAAAATCCTATTGGGGTGTTTAAAGGCAAAAGTGGCAATATGGAGGATGGGATTTTCTTTTTCTTCTAAGTGGTAATCACAGTGTGCGTTTTTTTCCTTTTTTAACCTCACTTCCCAGAAATCCTAGCAGCATTGCCTGTGTGATGTCATCATTAGGTTACCTCTTTTGTCCATATATTAATTTTTGCATGGAAGTCATATTAATCCTATAAACAGGTTGGTTAATATGTCAGCTTAGGCTTAATGATTAATTGACAATGAATATAATTAAATTTAGTGACTTTCAAGACAAAAATGCTAAAAACTCATCATAATTAGGTTCATTTTCTGCCAATAATCTTGGAATATTGCATCTACCTAGAGTATATTATCACAGTTACATCCCTACCTATGGGATGTGTGGCTTCTGTATAACGTGAAAGGAAACCTGACGCCCAGAGGAAGATGGTGATGAACAGCTACTCAGAAACACCCTGTGATAATGACTTTGAGCTACCTGTCGGTAACACGCTGCTTGTATTTATTGCTGGTAGCAGGTATTCTTTTGGGTGTTGCGGCCTCACTGTAATTTTCTGGCATTACAGCTGTTAGCCCTGACCCAATAAAATATTAATGAGGGCAGGTGTAGTCTTAACAACCCCGCTGGAAAATCAGATTCTCAACCTGTTCAGTGCAGTACTCACTCACATTATTATGATGCCATAATAAGGCGTAGTTACAGCAGACTGTGTACAGTTATAATCGCCCCAGAAGCAGAGAAAATGTGTTGCTATTAAAAGCCTATTGGAATTATTTGGACTTGAACATGATTGGATGATGGTAAATTCCATTAGTGTGCCCTCTCTTTTCTCTGCATGTCTCTGCTCATGTAGCCTCTCTCTCTCTCTCTCTCCCTCTCCCTCCATTAAAGGATGCATCCATTTCACAATAAAAGCCCTTTTTTCCAGCTTCTTGCATTAGTTCACTGACAGATAAAGGGAACACAGCGTTTCCTTACAAAGAAGACGCAGACACATCAGCCTATTCATTTCCACTTTAAACATGTATGTGGACGGATGGATGGATCAGGTAGAAGTAGCTGTGCTTTTGCTCTGAGGGCCCGCTGTCTTTATGTATGTTCCAGTGTGCAGTGTGCAAGGCTTAACATGCACCCCTGGGCACCACTGAGGCTCAGTGAAGCCAGCACATAAAGACAGAGCGAGCCTGCTCTGCCCTCCTTCTGAGGATTACATAAGAATGGAAGATGCAAGCGTACAGACGCTGTTGCAGCCAGAGGTGGAAGTAGGCCTACGAAGCCGAAGGGGTGATAGGTGTGTGTGTGTGTGTGTGTGTGTGTGGGGTGTGTGTGTATGTTTGAGAGGACCATGTGAGGAGGAGAATAAAACCGCTAGAAGCGATAGGCTGGGCTGGAGCAAACAGAGCTACTGCTGGGCAGGAAATTCTGTTTACTTATTCATAAATAGAGACCTAAGGGCCTTGCTTTTCATCACATTCACAACGAATGTGTATGTGCTTATTAAACCAAAAGCACATATAATATACAGTTGCAACAAAAATGAACTAGGTAATAGGTGAAATACAGATGACAGGGTTGTGTCTTTAAAGTGGACATGTACTTCCCCGAGCCAGCAAAAGGGGAGGACCTGCAATAGAATTCAACTCTGCTACACCCATACCAAAAGGGGTGATACCACTGCCTCCACCCTCTCTCACCCTCTGTGGAACAACACAAGGCTTTTACCGAAGACACGAAGGCCTCATGAATATTCATGTCGCCAACACTGCTGGAGACGCAACAGAACTCGCTGAGATCAGCGCTGAGAAATCCCCACTGTGTGAAAACACACAAGTACACTCGTGCTGTACGGTATATGCATGCATGGTGGGAGCTCTTTCTCCCTCCCTCTCTCTCTCTCTCTCTCTGCCTGCAAACACACACACACAGTGGAATCCGCCTACATGTTTTCATGTTTACATGGTCTGGGCTGGTGGACATGGAGGTAGACAAGTTCACTGTTCATCCAAAAGCGGCCTCAGTTCAACAACTCGGATTAAACATTTGTTGTGCATTTTGGCCTATATTCAAAGCTGAATCCATATCTGGACAGCTGCTACTCTTTCACACCGTCAGCCGCACAAACATACGCGCATGCTAGAATTGTATTGAAAATTTGCAGCACACTGTGTTCTCCCATGTGTTTATGAGTCAGTGCTTCTCATCATGTCCTCGGACGGCTCCGTATCACGTGTTCAACACCTGACTTTCAGCTCATCAGTCGAGAGTTGCCACAGTAGCTTTTCGACAGTACAGAGGCAGGCCCTTGATCATAAATGGAGATGACAGCTAATCTGATGTCAGCTTTGGAGAGCTGTGACGAGGCCAAGCCTATGGGCCCAGACATTGACAAGTAACCTCATATTAGTGTTGTACTCTGTGATCCCCTGGCAGCATTGCTCAGCTCACAGCTGTGTGTTTGATGTGGCGTTATGAGAATGGGTGACACAGGCACAAGCGAGTTTGGGGAATCACTGATGCAACGTGTGCAGATTTCCTTTGCTCCAATAGGTTTCTCTAAAGGATATTTGTAATAATACGGCTCAGAGAAGGGTTCACGGTAAATAAAAGTGTACGTCCTGTCACCGCCTGATGTAAAACTGATGCAACCTGCTGTTCCAAACACTTGCTTCGCTAAGCCCTGCTGGGGAATTGTTGCAAAGCTGCAACAATTAGTTGATTAATCTGCAACTGTTAATGTTATTATTAATACTCTTAAGAGTCCACTGCGATGCTAAAAGATTAGTGAGCCTGTGCACTGCCATTACAGTGATGATGACATGCATGATTTGCATGTTAGCGTCTTTGTTAGGTCTGTTAGCACGCTAACGTGCAAATAAAACAGCTGAAGATGAATGTCAAAGGTCATTATATTACAGAATTTTGGGAGTGATAATGTTAAATACTGATCAAATCCCATAATAAAAAGGTATTAAGTTGACAGCATACATCCGTCAGAATTGGTGGTTGATCAAATATTTTCAAAAAGGTCGATTGCCCATGACTTCCAATGACATAAATGGTCATTTTGGCAACATATTGAAATTATCAGGCCACACAGTCTGCAAACAGGGATGACATCTAGAGAGTAAATGCCCTTTTTGCTAAATGAAGCTGAAAAATGATACCAAACAAATCTTCCTGAGTCTGGACCACCTGACTCATGCTCCAACAACAGTCATATTAGGACAGAACATTTTCCTATTGGGCAGGAAATTAATCAATTAACTGTACTTTGCACAGAAAGATAAACCTGATTCACATCAATTTGGATTTCAAGAAGTTGCCAGGGTCATTATTTGCTATTTTATAACAAAATGATTGAATTAATAAATAAAATAATTGCTAACATCATGCTACAGATGATAAAAAGGTCTAGCCACCTGACCAGAGAAATGGCACCTGAGGCCACAGTCACTGAGGAACAAGCAAAGATGGTGGACTCTGTAACTGCTCTGCATCACCACAGACCACAGATGACATTTATTTAACTGTATTCTAATGGGGCACATGCTTTGCCGAAGTGATTTGAATAATTTCCCTTTGGAAATAAAATGCATTATAATATTCTTATCCGCACTAACCTGTGTTAATGGATATATATATATATAGATAACTCCCCATGTTTTCGCTGGGATTTCAAGGTGGAGGGACTCACTACAACAGTGCATGATGCATCAAAGCGTCCTCAATGTCACAGGTTTAACATCTTTTTTGCATTGAAATATAAAAGAACTACAGCTGCACTGTTTTGTGAAAAATAAGAACAAAAATTTCAAATATAGAATCACACACATCTTCCACTATTCACATTTCCAGCGGCAGAGCTTTATTAAAATTGGAGTACGGCTTGAATATTTTAAAATGCTTAACCTATCTTTAGTAACAAGAGGTGAACTTGGGCGATCCGGCGTCCTTAAAGTTGCCCCGTCTCTAACACACCTTTTCAGTCAGAAAAACAAAATCAAGTCAGTCCGATAAAAGCTTTGAATCTTTGAAGAGATGCCTATTATTACAGTAGATTGTTAAGTCATTAAAAATTAAGGATTAGAAAGGTGATGTCAGGATGAGAGAGAGAACAGCAAGCAATGTAACATTAAAGATTCTCCTGAAGGAGGAGATGGAGAATGTGCTTTGCAATATGGGGTCATCCCCCTGACAGGTCTAAAATTCACATGCTTCCCCTCTTGACGTTTCACCTTTTAAATTCTGCCTCTAGTTTAAGGGAATTAGGAACGCTTCAGCTCCTCTCAGAGCAGTGTCTCCCCTGCTGGCCTCAAACATCAGTCCTCTGCTTTTTCCGGAAGACTAATGCAACTGATAACAATTCCAGGACCATACTGTAGATTATATAGTTCAGATAAAACTTTTGTAAGAGCTGTTAAAAGTTGTTTTTATATGCACCAGTTTTCAAAATTCATCTATTAGTCATGTAGTAAATAAATGATCAGCAAGACTATGTGAGGTGGTGCTTATGCAGAGCATAGTCACAGCCTAGTCTAACAGCCTTTATTTACTAGGTATTTATCTTAAAAATGACCAATATTTCCTGCCAGCTTCTGGAGACTGGGCACCACCGTTTGGATAGATGAACTTGCACCGGCACTTTGCATTTACTATGGTAGTCTTAGCCAAACTGATTTATTTTTCACCAGAGATTAAGCTGCTAATACTCAGTAGGTGTCTTTTTATGTTCTTGGGAAAAAATTGCATTTTGTACATCTGTAATGTTTACTATGTCTATGGAATCCCCTCACTTCACAGCCAGTCCCACTCAGTGTAAGCTATCAACTGTAACTGTGGGTTCAGGTTTTATGCTTTGACTTGCTGCTCGCTTCATTCAAAATATTTTTGCAGAATTTAAGCCAACAACACTCATATTACCAAGGACCCTAAACCTTTGTCCTGCAGTGCAGGGAGCCTATCCCAGCTAACTACGGCGGAGAGGCGGGGTACACCCTGAACAGGTCACTAGTCCATCGCAGGGCAACATACAGACAACCATACACACACTAACATGCACAACTACGAGCAATTTAGAGTAACCAACTAATCTAACAAGCACGCCTTTAGAATGTGGGAGGAAGCCAGAGCACCTGGAAAAAACTGGAGAACGCCCAAGTCAGAATCGAACTGGAAACTTTCTTGCTGTGACAGTGCTAACCACTGCACCACAGTTCTGTCCCAATCTGAACCAACTATTTTGAATTGCTGTTGCTGATGCTACTCCACAGTGGTGGAGGAAAGCTGGTCCTTGGAAAGCCTACATCACATGCTTCTTTTGTCTCTACAGAGATCTTTAAGTACAAAAGAGGTTCCTGGTTTCTCACTTTTCTTAGTAACTAAGACCAAACCTTTACTTGGATGTGTGTATGTTTGCTTCAGTGGTAAGAGATGTATCTGCTTTGGACGCACTGAGGTTGCACTTTGGGGCCTGCGATCTACAACTCAACAATACAGTATAATGGATGCATTTAACAAATATATAATAAACCAAGGCAGGTGTTTCACAGACCAGTAGACCTGATGGCAAAAGAACATCTCCTTTATCCCTGAGTCTAGACGAACAAACAAGATGATGCTGTGTTATTCTTTCTAATCATGGCTGAGTGAGTACGGCAGTGCAACACCTCTGAAAGGCATACAGTGTATGACATAACCTCACATAAAGTGTACACAAAGTGAAAGGACACCTGAAGGGATCTTAGATTCAGTAATAGTATTTGTGAATGAGAGGCAGAGAGAAAGAGAAAGAAGTATATAAAGTGATATCATTGTGAGCCATCACAGTAAAGTGTTGGATAAAAGCACCCTAAGGCGTGAGGCTTTCTCGTCTTTAGACGTGGTCCGTTTCTAAAGTTCCCTCCTCCTCCTCTTTTCACTTGCATCCCAGTTGCTGTCCATCAAAAGCCCTGTTTGAGCATGTGTGCTGCTCATACAGTCAAGCATTCCATTACGATGAGTGGTACTCTTACTGCCTGAACCCAGGACGTTTGTGTGTCTGTATTTTACGACTGTATTTGCATGTGAATGTTCATTTATGTGTGTAAAAAATGCACATGCATAAGTGCTTATGTGTTCATGTGTTTGTCTTTATATACACAAAGACTTAAAGGCCAAGCAGGTCACAAAACAGTAAACCGCCCAGGCCTGATAAGCAGCACACAACAGTCTCATTAAGGCTGGCCTATCTCCAGCCTCCACATTCCCTTTTTCTGCATCCAAACACTGGATAAACAACAAGCTTTGTAACTTGTCAAAGGGTGCCACTTAAGGTTTTTTCCTGCCTGAAAACGAGTAAAGTGGGAAATTCCTCTGAGGAATTTTTTTTTTTTTTTTAAACAAACCCAGTAGATGAAACAGTGAGAAACAGAGTACCTGTCTGTGCGATGTGCTCTGTCAGCATCCTGTCAACAGTGCACAGCCAATTAGGACTGCAGCCAAATGGCTGGGTGAGCTTTCTGTTTCTCACTCCACTGATTCCGAGTCCAGCACAAGCACACACACAGCATGACGTGCACGCACACACATGCAGGAAACGGGGCCGACCCAAGTGAAACATGTAGGCATCTACACATTACATTTATACGCATGTGAGCCTTTTAACAGTAAACAAACACACTACCTGCCTCCAGGAAGAAAGGAAGTCTGTATCTAAATTTTGATGCAGGAGGATCATCCTGACTGTACGAAGTCTCTGTATTCTCCTGCTACTGATGGCAGTTGGCCATTTGACTACATTTTCATACCGAGTATGTAGAGCTGAGCCTCCGAGAGGTGGATAAGATGTGTGTGTTTATCTGTTCAGGGAGATGACAGTGAACCTGACACCCTCTATGTAAAAATCTTAGCTACCGTGTTTCCACTGGCTGGGGACCCCATCCAGACAAACAAGGAAGAGAGAGGAAAAAAAACGTGACGTGAACTCACAACCTTTTTTTATGTGCACACACAGGCACACACAAAAACAATGTCCCTGTCTGATGCTGCCATGCTACATTGGTTCCCGGGCTACTTTGCATATCAGACCTGACATAATGAGGAGATACTGTATGGTGTCTGAGGACAGCGGGTGTGGAGTTGCAAGGTGATACTGTCACCTCGTCTGGTCAGCTAAATAAGCATGACACATACTGGCCCGCCAGCTTGTTGGAGCTCCTCTGTCTCCAACTATCAAGTCAGAAAGATCAAAACTCCAGAAATCAATGATCGGTGCATGATTGCAGGACAATCCCAAAGACTGGTGCTGAGTTTAATGAACACGAAGAGACATAAATTGAACAAACATTGCTTGGTTTGGCTTAAGAAAAGTTTCAGTTTGTTACAACCTCATCTGTTGATTGAAAACAGACACCAAAGTGCTTCCCTTTGTGTAAAATGAGACTACTTCTAAAACTCCTGACCACGCAGTCGTAACACATCCTGAGTGAAATAGCCTTATAATAGTAATCGGCAGTAAGAACTCACGCCTGAAAAAAATACCCACTGATGTCCTGAACAGATGCTCTGCTGAGCGAGGCTTTCTCTGCCGCCTTCCTCGCTGTGTACACACACAGACAGCCAAGAGGGTCCTAAGATACCCCTTACACTGCCAATGATAGTGCCCGAGGGGGTCTACTAACAACTCTGTTGAAAAAGTCCTGCATATCATGCCAAAGCTCACTCAGGGCATAGATGATGTCATTTTTCATTTCCATGTCCCCTGTAGAATAGAGGAGAAAATGCACTGAAACTGAGCCAACGTGTGTTTTAGGGAAAGGTTTGAAGGTAACAACTCTCAATGTGCAGTTTGGGTGGTTGGAAAGGGCACACAAATTATTCTCTCTATTAGCTGTTGTCAACGCTTGATGGATAACAGCTTTAGAGGTACCTGCCCATAGGGTAAACCTACAATTTTTACTAAGGGGCAGAGAAATGAACCACTGCCTCGACAAATTCAGTGGAGAGTGGTAAAAATAAACTCTCTCCAAACCCCACATGATGAGAAGGGATCTGTGATGCATATGGCTTAACAGAAGAATACAAGAGACAAGACAAAGAGAAGAGAACAGACCGTTTCTCAACGCCTAGGCCTTTGGTCTTGGATTTTCTTCCACTACCGCTAGGGTTTACGTTGAATCCTGCTGGTCTCTGGATTCAGGCCTTAGGAGGCTACAAAGCACTGTGACAATCTAGTCTCATGTGCCGTCAGTACAAAGTCAGTGTTTTTTGTAACATATTTTTTGTGAAGGTGGGCTGCTCTAGAGCGTGTGTTCTGCTTTGAACAGTCAGAGTTGGGACTTTGCCACCTTGCGACCTTGTTACCTCACTGCTGCTGTAGTGAGTGACTCATATCCAGCCAGACCTGGGATCAGCAACAGCAGTTTTGGGACATTCTGGTACCTACAACTTGCACTGGTGTTATTCAGCTCACTCACAATCTGCTGTATGAATTGCTATGGGACAATAAATATTACTCTTACTACTATTACTACAATGAAAAGAAGATCTGTGTCCTTAGTGCAAATGGAGCCCTCTTACATGAGCAATCACATGCACTGCATAGAAAACCAAGCTGACACATCATGCTGGTTGAGGCATGCTCAGGAGGGGCACTACAACCAAAAACAAATGGATCCCCTAATCTAATAATGTTGCTTACTGGCAGAGAAGGTGACAGCATGGACAATGTTTCGCAACATAAAACGCCTCATCTGGTTTTCCTCAGAATTTAAAACCATGTAAAGCTAACTAATGCCCCATTGTACAAAACGCTTCAATTTTCTTCAATGCCATTTTACACCGAAAAGCAAGACTCTTGACAAATGAAACAACGAGGAAAATAGAGACATTTCTGTTTATGAAGAAAATGTTCGAATGTTCGAAGATTCAAAAACAACATATGGTCATTTGGCAGTGTAAAGACAGAAAAAACCCCGATGTAGAAGGAACAGATGTAGGCGTCAACCCAGCCAAGACTTTAACCTCAGAAAACAATTAGTTTGGGTTAAACAAGACTTTCACAATATTAAGTACAGTAGTAATAATGACGTAGTCTGAATCTACTGTACACATACATCAACCATAAGAGTCTAATGGAGAGACACATTCCCAAATGTAAATACTGCAGAACATCATGTAGCGTTTGCTCCCACTGTGCAAAGTTCACAAACTGTACGTCAACTATAACCAGCCACATGATCAAACGTTAGACTGAAGTGTAACACAGGTGAGCAGTCAGTGAATGAGCCTCAGGTTTGAGTCTGTTTTAGAATTCCTGTTGTATGACACTCCATTGTCAACCCTAGTGTTGATTTTGGGCTTAATGGTCTTAAAATTTTAGATGAATTTATCAACATTCATAAGTGTGCAAAGCACAAAGCACGTTGCTACCATCTATGACAAGCTTCTCTGCCATTTGCTACCATTGTGACAACACCTGTCATGATAACATACTGTAGCTATGACTACTTCCATTTCCTTAGGATGGGCTGGTTTGGTACCATTACATTTGACAATATAGGCCACATTCAAACTCAAGCAGCAACTTGATGCAAGTAGAGTCTAGACAGTATAGGATGAAGAAACAGCTATACCCTGGGTGCTAATGCTGAATTCTAGGGCACTGCCACTGACACCCTTAGAGAGGTGATACCAGGCTCATCTAGAGCACAGGTTTGCACCGCTGCAGGCCTGTAGATTTGAATCCACCTCACTCTCTGCTCGTCTCTCCATCCATCCTGATGAGCAGCTCGCCTTTTCTGTTTGATGGTAACTCTATGGATGTATGCATTTAACATTCTCTTACACAATCAGCATCAAAAGGTACACACCCACGCATAAGCCAGGCGCACTGCACATGCATGCATGCACAAAGAGATCCACACACATACACACATCACACAAAGGGGCAGGGATATAAGTAATTTAGCAGTGTGACACTTTCACAGTCTAATTAGCCCCAGTGTTGCAGTAAACACGTCCCAATGACCCTCCAGTTCTGGTTACTCATTAAGTATGGATGGAACTGACGGCTTCTCTCTGACTCGTTACAGAAGCAGCTTCTCAAAACCACCCAGAACCTCACCGGATTCAACAGGGAAACAGTCCGGCAGAACACAAACAAGGAAGCCCCGTTCCATTGCTGTTATGTGGGGGATGTAATAGCACTTCATACATGCTTTTTATATACACATTGACAGGAATGTGCAAAGCAGATTGAAGGAAGGCTGCATGGCTTGTGGACAGAGAGACAGAGAGTCCTGTTGAGTGTTTGCTTGCTGTTGTTTCTGCCTTTGACGCGGTAATGGGGATTTTCCTCTTTTACCCTCTCTCTCTCTCTCTCTCTCTCTCTCTCTGTGTGTGTTGCAGTAGCAGACGTGGCCAGCGAGCTGTGATCAAACCGTGCCTTCATCCCTCTCTCTCATCAGCTGGAAGGCTTCAGCAGCAGGGTGCCCCAGATTAACAGACCACCTCCCTCCTCCCATCTAGTGCAGAGGCTGCTTCCACTCAACTGTGGAGCCCTACTGACACCTACTGGACAGAAAGGATGCACACCAATGTGGAGGTGCACAGAAGCACCAGTGTAATTTGGTTGACAGTCAGGATTTAAAGATAATTTCCTTAATGGCGTTAAGCTGGCATGACCGTTTGGAAGACCAAATAAACTACAGCACACTTGTGTTTGATTATACAGCTCTATCTAGAGGGGATTTGTATCCAATTACCCTTCTAATTCATTCCTTTAAATTCCAGGCAACACTGCTGCATCTGATCAATATTTCCAATAGATCAATCAATGGATGCAATGATTCTGTATGAGGTGTCTGCACAGGCCTGAGAGCAAGCCGATAGACAGTGTGGGGTGGAACGAGGCAAAAAAAAAAAAAAAAAAAGTACATCAGCACAGATTTGGAATCAATACCAGTATGTGGTGTTAATCTAGTGAGTGGCCCTCTGGCAGAAATAAGTGACTGAGAGTTTGAACAGCACAGCAGAGCAAAGAGCCATTATCACATAGGACCAGCTCAGCGTTTTTCTTCCAAATAGGCCACATTTTTTGTGTCACAGAGGACCGCAGCCAAAGTTCAACACACCTCAGGGGTGACTTTGGATTGAGCGCTGTCAGGGACTTTCTGCCTTTGTGTAGTAGATTATTATGAAGGAATGTATCTTGAGCTTTTTGTATGTGAAAGGACAAACCCAACAGTTAAATTTTTATGCTATTAAAATATATGAAAATAAGCTAGCTAGACAATACAATTTTAGCTTTTAGCTTAAGATGCAGGAAGCAGAAGTCCTTTTAGATATACGGATAGATTATATGACATTTTTTATGTTTAAATGATACAAAGAAAATCTTTAATCAGTTATTCATGCATTGGCACAATGTCACATTTTTTTTTTAAATCAATATGTGAAAAAAGAACCATGATCCTTTAAAAAAAAGTAGAAAATGAAAAAACAAGCCTTGCCACAAAAGGCTTCAACATTGTTTTCTTTATGATATATGTTGCAAGCACCTCTCTTTACAATACTGTTGGTAATGTTTGAAATATGTATGCAATGCAAAAAGTATAAAGCACCGTAAAATACAACGCAAAGAAAGATCTCCTTCAGTCCATTCAACATCGTTTCCACGAAGAGAAAAAAGTCTGATTGGACGGATCGTAAACGCACAAAATAAGTGTTTCTTTGTACTGTTAATACATCTATATGGAACAGTTTTACTAACAAAGAAGAAGAAGACAAAGAAAAATGACAACAGAGGAAGACAGTAAGCAGGAAATATATTAAAAAAAAAGGATGAAAATGGCACTAGAGATTTGAGGCTTTTTCACTAGCACAGACAAATGGCAACATGAAAAGAAGAGGAAAAAACACAGAGATGCCTCTATGTACAGGGCCGCTCCCGTTACTGTATGCTCAAAATACAGTTCATGGCCTTGATTTGAACTTAAAAAATGTAGCACTGGGGAAATTACACTGAAACACCAACACATCAAGAGATCATTTAAAACACTGGCTCCCCCAAGTGGCTTTCAAACAAACCTCTGGGGTGTTCTCAAAGAATAGTTTTATGTCATTATGTGCACAATATAATTCACACTTACTCAACTCCATATTGACACGTTGTTTTAACTAAATCAAAGTTTCTCTGGGGTCCCTGGGGATCCTGATACAAATTTATTTGGCTCTGTGTGAGCATGAAATTCAAGTTCAAGCAATGCATCTTGGGAAAGGCAAACTGAACACACTGCTGAGGGCATCCTCATCGGTGTTTCTCGCTCACTCGATTATTGACCCGCTTCAGTCCTCTTGGTGCTAACCCAGTACACAGTAAGGCTTCATTGCGTTGATACTGTTTTTTTTTTGTTCAACCCCCCCGAACAGCCGAGGCATGGTCTTGTCTCAGAAAGGCACGCAACTGAGCTCCGCGGTTCACAGTTTTACTACTGCTCCATTTTTCCTCCCATTGTCTCTTCTTAGCAGCACTTTGCATTGATCTCCATTCCAGAGAAAATGACACTTTGTGACCTTGTCGATAATGTCAACATACACGTATTTACAGAGGATTGTCTCCTTATAGCAGAAGGGTCGGTTGATATTTGTTTTTACGCTGTTTGCTTTTTGTAACTTGTGCACAGAAGGAGGTGAGGTGAGGTATGTGTTTCTGCATGTGAATGTTGAAATATGTAATATGGAACAGGAGACAACAAGAAACACAGCAGAGATGATAGTCTTTGTCTGTACGTGTGGTTTTTTTTTTTTACGAGTGTTTGATGGTGTATTTGCCTTTCTGTAGCTGGGAGATGTACAGCTTGGACTTGGTACCATCCAGTCGCTTGAACCACACTTCATCGTTGTTGATAGTGGTGATGATGGCACTGCAAAACAGACATAAAATAATGTTAATGATAAATCAAACAGGAGGGAATTCGAAAATGATTCCCATCGATTGGAATCGTGTGGATACTGTGGCAGCGGAATCTTGATTCTATATTTCAATGTACACCAGCCACTGTCACTCCATTCCAAGTGGTTAAAACTACCATGAACCTTGCTTTAATAAAGAGATGCTGTCAAATCAAATGCACAAAGAGGTTTTAAAGGAATTCAGGAAAGTAACAATTTAATTGAGATATCAGAGCAGCATAAATAATCTAAATACAATGTCATTTTATATGCATATATTGGCAAATACAGAAGCATAGTTGCTTCTCTTTGGTATCATCGAGAACCTGCATGCATGTGGCTATAGACATAATCCAATAACAATTCCTATCTTAGCAATTTTCTTCCAATAGCCACTCACTACATTTTCATAAAGCATTCATTTCTTCTTTCCTTCCATCTGATATACTGAAGCACTTAAAACAGCTAAGTGAATGAAATGGATGTTGCAGACAGCCTCAGCCGTGCAGAGGTTTGCAGCTTGTCTTGCAGAATAAGCTTGTCAATGTAACAATCTGACAAGCTGTGCTACTTCTTGATTAATAACAAAGGTTATCCGTTTCAAGAGTGTGACACTGTCCCCACATGCATCTGGATAAAGGCAGAAAAATGATCATGGCTAAACTTAGTCTGTTCATGGGTGCTAAAGGAGAGACTTGTGACTAAAACCTCATGTACACACACTGTTAGATCATGCTAGGATGCATATGAACATTGTATTTACATTCACAAATCACATATAATAAATACTTTGCATATGGTTATAGGTGTATGCGAGCCCATTTTTGTCTGCTGTATCTTCTATGATGTACAATTACATATAAATACATGGATCGTTAGCACAGTTGAATATAGTTTTGACATCAATCTACCTTTATATAAAGCAAAGAAAGCTCAATTTCTGCTGATAATCTAGAGCCCATTTTTGTCTGTAGTATGCAGATCTCAATATCACAAATCTGCCAAGTCATAACAGCCACCTGTGGCATTTGTTTGGCCTCTCAGTTGGACTGGAGCAGGAGTGATGTGACATGACATCAATGCATACCTTCTTGTTGACTGCCCTTCCTGTCCTGAATGCACACAGGGCAGGCACAAATAATTCAGCCCAATACTCACATCGTCTCACTATGTTTAAACCCAACTCAAAAAACACATTATGTGTGCCAGAAACTCAATCAACAAACCCTCATCCCACACTCACCTAGTCGGGTACTCGTCCTTCCGGTTGATACAGATGGCCTGTCCCCTGCAGTACCACTGGTTGTCATAGAAAAGACGACCGTCCTCTGAGCGTGCCACATGATGATGTCTGTCAGGTTTGACTGCGGGAGCTGTATGGAGAGAAGAATAAAAGAGAGTCAGAAGGAGATCGTTTTATTTTGAAGTATGTATAAATATATATATAAAAACAAGGACAAGCTGTGTCCTTTTCAATTATGATTGTCAGTCCTTTGAGCAGAAAGTATTGAATAAACCCCTCCTCTGTCAGTGTGGGTCGATCGCTGCTCTCAGCCAGATATTGACTGTAAACTAGGACAAGGAGAAACTCTTACCATCCACCTTCACCCTGTGTGGCCCAAGTGATGCCATCGCCTGTGAAGTAGAGGAAACAGGCACAACCTGAAAGGTCAAACTACAACTTACAGTAGAGGTGACTGCATCATCCGTCTTAAAAAATAATACCTTTCTTATCGCAGTCCAGTCTTCAAGAATGTCCAGGTCTTGCAGCATATAAACAATATAAGGCCGTAAAAAGAAAGAAAGTTAAGGAAAAATCTACCAGGAAACATCTGTCTTAAGAGCATGCCACTGAAGTTCTAAATGTGATGGGGATGGATGATGAACGGAAGAAGACAAGGTCAGGACAATGGAAAAGGATATCAGAAACAACAACAGGCTTCTTCTTCTTGACAGGACAGAACGGGTCTTTCTTCTTGTTTTTCCGTGAGTGCAATCCATCATTCCACAACTCTGGAAAGCAAAGAAGACAGATGAGAGAGAGAAGGGGGAAGTACAGTGTTTCTGTGTCTCTGTATGTCTTCCTAGTCAGTTCTATTTTGCAAATAGTAAGCACCCTTGAAGTCCTGACATACTCTTGACGAAATATGTAGTATTTAATAATAACCTGGACAGTTGATTCCAACTGAAATGTATTTATTGTTCTTTTTAACAGTTTGATTAAAATACCAAATACGTATCAATAACTGTTGTCAAAAAAGTGTGATGTATTTTCTGGTTTGTATCAATATAAAGCTGCCCTTTCACAAATGTAGCACATAACAGGAGACAGTCGCCACAGGCGATACCTCGGTAGACAAACCAAGAAAAGTGTGTGCACTCTGGATTCTTCTGATCATCTGGGTATTGATGGAACATAGACTGCAGGCAGACTAAAATAGGAACACGTATACATCCTTGAGATCCACATGGGAGCAAGGTTCTCTAAAGGCATGGGGTACCATGCCTTTAGAGAACCTTGCTCCAACACTGTGTAAATGATTCTTCCTCTTCACCCTTCAATGTTTCTATTCTCCCCCGTTTTTGATGACAGAAGGGTCATCATCATGCCTTGGCTTATGTAATCTGTCACAGTTGCTGGCCTAACTTTAGGTGTGTATTACTGAAAGAATGATGAGTAAATGTTGCTTAAGAACCGGCTTGTACCTGAGGTAATGTCAATACTGTGTCTGTCTTCCTCCAGCCTTCTTATCTTCTCCTCCAGTTCACTCTGCACAGTGTCAAACAGCAGCAATTTCTCACTCTAGAAAACCAAAGACAACCTGGTTAACACAGCATCAAAACTGGGTTGTACTTGTAATTGTAACCACAATTATATTTCCTCTTTTGATAAAATATACTTTTTAATAGGAAAACACAAAGTTTAACATAATGTAACCACCCCATCTTACCTCCCAGTGTTGGCAAGCAGCTTGGATCTCACACTCATATTTGTTCTTCACTGACTCCAGGCAGAGCTCCCTATAGATACCTGCAAGGCAAATGATGAGTTAGTCTTGAGGCAGCCAGCAAGAAAGAATATTTAGAACTGCAAGTCGAAATAATGTACCGGCCACTTTGGTCCTGATCTGCATGTTCTCCTGAAGGTTGGCTAGGGGTTCCAGATATTCTTGTGCACATCCAGCCATTACCTCCTGCAGCTTGATGTCCACCTGGCTCAATCGCTCTTTATACAATCTGAAAAGTAAAATACAAGGACATGAAAAACACTAATAATTTAGAGGATAGTCTCTTTGTATGTGGTCTCATTCTTGTAGTCACAGGTGAGTGATGAAAGTGGTAAATCTTTGGCTTCCAGCTCAGCTACCTTCACCTCAATGGTCTGATAGGGTGGACTGGAGTACAAACATGAATCAATAAAAGACTCTGGTGACATATTTGACCATGTGCATGGGAGAGTATTCAGAGATGACAGGCATCTAAGTCCAGACAGCAGGAGCTGATGACAGACAACTTACTGCTCCTTCAAGTCAGTGAACTGTTTCTCCAGTGTGGTCATCTCATCCAGGCACTCCATCCTCCTCCTCTCACAGTCCTCATCATCCATCTCTGTTCACGTGAAGATATGACAGATATGACATTAGTTTCATATCAACCGCTTTTAAAATATATCCTCGAACCCACCCTTGATTAAGCAATTCACTCATTTTCATCTGACACCACATACTCTTTCAAACCCACAACTGACATGCAAGTCCGTGTCAGGAATTTAGCTGTCGGTTGACGTTTAAGGCCTATTTTTCCTACCCGAGCTGTCTCCATCTTCAGACACGGACGAGCTAACAGTGTCCTCCTCGTCTGTGCTGCTGCCGTCTTGCTCGGGAAAATCCACCTCCATTTCTTCATGGTTACTTTCTTTCTTCTCCCGTGAGTGGACCGGCATTGCGACTTCCTAATAAGCCGGTGTTAGTGGGGTGGCACGGCTGTTGTGTAATTTTTCACCCCAAAGAAAGAAGCAAATGCAGCTCAGACAGCTAGCCGGTTAGCTAGCCCGCATCTACCAGCTGGAAACACAAACATGGCCACCACTAACCAATCACGACGAACTTTATTGACTTCGTCCAATCAAATGTTGGCGCGAGTAATTAATCACGAATAGAAGGTGGGATTTGTAGTTTTTTTTCTGTAGACATTATAAACGCATTAAAAGCTAAAAGCTACGTAACACAGATAATGATAATTTTATCATTTGTTCCAACTGAGAGCAAGTTGAAGTTAATACAAAAAAAAGAAAATATAGAAAAAAAACAAGTGAATGTGGTTTTCAAAGTTACTTTCCATAACTGTGAGAGACCGCAAACTGTGGTATAATAACTGTACAGACAGGTATTGCACCAGAGAGAAGTGTCATGAGATGACTCATGATTGACAGCGTTTTAACCCTGCAGATCCTGGAAGCTTTCACACTGAAAGCATCTCCTGCAGCTGCAAGCACACTCTGCAGAGGCGTCAGGGAGCCTCTGCCAGCTGAGGAGGCAGCTGATTCCCTGACATCCAAGCTGTCAGCCTCATGCTCTCCTCTCCTCTCTCACCTGGGTGGCAGTGATGGAAGGACTGAGGAGAGAGTGGAAGCTGCAGTGTGATGGACAGGTGAAGGCATCAAATGAGTGGACTTATTTTTTATCTTCTTCTTTTTTTAAAAAAAAATGCACTTTTGATTAAAAATGTTTCCATAGAAAAAATGTATGCACATAGGAGGACATAACAGACCGACACTACAAAACGTCAAATGAAAATAGGCCCCTAAAAACAAATTTTGAAAATAGCTTCTAAGAAAATGTTTTCCTCTTAAAAACATATATTTAAACTAAAAACAAACAGCACAATAATAAACACCACCAATGAACATAAATGTTTCATTTCATTTTCATACCACGGAAACCAACTGAAATGTAAACAATCCTTTTGTGTGCAATTCACATATCAACCAGATGAGGGCGCTCAAGAGCTTTGCTCTAAAAAAACAGAAGAAAACTACACTGATTCTAAAATACTTACAAAAGTGAGTAAGACCATGGAGGATAGATTATTAACTCATAAAACAGACTGAATGGAATATGAATAAATATTATTGAAAGATATAAGATAATAGGAACATACAGCACAGCTGTGATTATAGGGTATGTTTACAAATGATCAATTCATCCCTTGGAGGCAGCTTTAAGACTTGTCCTCTCTTATTGTCAGTGCAGTCCCTCTCTCTCTCTCTCTCTCCAGTCTTCCTGACATTTCTCTGCTTGTCTGTGCTAGATGCATCCTCCTCTTCATCACAAAGCATTGCATCCACACAGCACTGTTACTGCAGTGTGAGACCACTGTTTAAATGTACCCACATGTGCTGCTCCCTCATTCAGCTGCAGTTTTATTTGTGACACCTGAGTCTCTGCTCAAACCTCATCAGCTGCATGAGAATATTAAAGAGTGAAAGACTCTTCTCGGTGGAGTTGTGGTTTGTCTTGCGGCTTCACTATTTCCGTGGTGTGTAGCTCTCTGCCAGTCACATCCATCTTCACGCTGCTCGTATGTGTGTGTCAGGAAACTTTGCCGGGTTTAATTTTTGTATTTAGGGCAGCGCAGTGTGTGCTAGCAGAAAGTCTGAGCTGTCTTTGTGGTTTATTTCATAACACAGTTCTGTGTAATGCTGCTTACACAATCCACAGTCAGAAAAGTGGGAGAAACTCATAAGAGGAAAGTGACTTTGTTTTGTTCTTCTTTCCTTTCTGGTGACCCCTCAGATTTAGCAGCCGGGTCTGCAAACATGTGATGAAGCTCAGACCTGCTCCACCTCTACAGCTCTAACATGCTGATCTATGTGACGCCTAACTATTCTAAAGCATCTGAATGCTGCTTATTTATACTTACACCATGCATGTGCACTCATATGACAGTCAGCATAACATCATGCAGTCGGTCTAAATCTATCTCAGGCTGTGTTCTCTGCCCTGTTTCTTCTGGTGGGATTTGAAGTTATTAAAATAACCCCTTTTTCTTGGCAAGTTTTCCTTCATTGGAGTTAACACTGAGTGACTCATTCTCCTGCAACTGAAACATAAAAACAAAAGCTGATGTCTACTTTTATCTTCTTTGAACTGCTGCTACCTCTCTCACACACTCTCTCTCTCACACACACACACACACACATCCTCCACTTGTTCAAATATTTGAATATCTGTGGTTGAGCAAAAGCGTTTTTGTGCATTCCCACCATTAACATTCATCATCCGCCTGCTATTGTCAAGTTTTATTAACATTTTAACGATCACATCTGAACCTGTTTAAACTACACGGCAGAGCTCTGGGCTCTGTGTGCACAGCAGCCCTGCAGCCCTGCATGTTTACTGCTCAAGTGAAAACACTTTGCAGGTAGCATGTGCTAAATAAAAAGCTAAAGCAGAGACAGTTCAGAGATGACAGAGGATTTCATTGTTATTTCCTGAAGATGTTTCACATGGGGGTCCCATCTATTGATTTGAATGGGAGAAGTCAACATGAGCAAAGAATGCTTTTGACCCATAGTCATGATCAGACAAATCAGGAGAATATTCATTTTGTTGCAGACCTGCTCAGCAGCTAAACATGGCTAATGTTAGCAACATATAAACAGCCTACATTATGCAAGTACAATCATTCATTTAATTGTGTTTGTTCAGTGTGTGTATAGCATGTAATGCCGCCAGCTGTTTGATTAAATTAGCTTCGCCTAGCATGAAGGCTGGAAATAGTGGGACCAACAAGCTTTGGTAAAGAACTGTAAAGATAAACATGCATCTACAATTAACTCTACAGCTTAATAATGTTGTAAAGTTCTTTACTCATATAGTCACATGCAGGAATTTTTCCTTGAACAGTAGCATCCCAAAAAACTCCAGTTTTACGGGCAAACATGTGACGCTGAAAATAAAACACTAACGTGGTGTTGAAGTACTTTTCAGACAATTTACATTTACAACAATGCTGCTGTCATACTTCATGCTATGCTATGCTATGCTATGCTATGCTATGCTATGCTATGCTATGCTATGCTATGCTATGCTATGCTAACTGCTGACTTGTTTCACATTGATAGTAGCTACACCAGTATGAGTATATAATATATATAATATATAATATATAATATATACATATATACATACAATACATATACAATAACTGTCCAGAAGATAAGGACATTTTGTGTGTGTGTTATTTGCCTGACCCTATCCAAAACAGCAACAAGTGCCAGTGTGATAGTGACATTATAACCGTGAGAGAAGCCTGGAGGCAGTAGGGCAGTAGGACACAGATATCAAATTAATTCCTTTGTTGGGTTGTATCAATGTGTGTGTGTCTGTGTGTGTGTGTGTGTATACATATATAACACCGTGGGAATGCCTGGAAAGGGAAAAAAAAGGTATTACCCCTACTCCGAAAAACACCCACGCTTCCCCGAAAAAATATGCATTTGCACATTCAGCATGAAACCAAAGCAACTGCGGGGAGAATCTCAGAGCTTTTTCGCCTCACTTTGAAAGTTTCAATCAATGCACGGAGATATCCATTCAGCTATAGCACAAGACAGCGGAGGAACACAACATCTCATGATCATATCATGCCTCTGTGAGGCGTGGAAACCTGTTTGAACCACTTTTCTAGGAAACACACAAGAACAATGGTGTGTGTTTTTTTTGTGTACTTTTTGTCCTTGCATACCAAAGGAGATCAATGGATAAACTCACACTCTGATAATCCATACTCATCCTGACACTGATTTAATATAATGTTTACGGTGTGTAATTACATAAGATGGCAACTATTTGTATGATTGTGCTGAAGTCCATCTGACTCATATCATTATACATTATCTAACAGACACCATTTGTCATAATAGAAATACTCTATGGGCTGGGTGGGTGTAGTTTGTGTACACTTTGGGCATACATTGCTGTGTCACTGTGCCCACAACAGAAACTGGGTGATTTAGGTTGAGTGATGGTGCCCACTGGGTGATATATATATATATATATATATATATATATATATATATATATATATATATATATATATGTCCAGGGTGTACGGGTCTAGCTTAGCATTAGCAGCTAGCTGGACTATCATGACTGCTATGTACAGCTCTGCTTATGTAACCTACTCATTGCATTTGTTTGTCTGCTAAGCTAGCTGGCGTTAATTGCATTATTCATTCCCACAGGCCTTGTGTTTATTGGTGTAGAAATTTGTAGAAAATGTAAAAAGATCAATATATTCCAATGAATTTAAAGTCAATTAAAGTGATGTAAAGGTGTATTTTTTTAATAAATTGATCCTCGTCACAGCATTTACTCAGCTTGAGAATAAATACATGCATTTCCCAAAATGTCAAACTGTTCCTTTAAGTGACAATAATAGCTGCCATCCAGAAATTACTAGTGTTTCAGTTTCAGAAAATTAACCGTGATGTAAATTCCATATAATTTTTGTGCACTCTAAACACACACTTCCTCATCTTCAATACTTTAGCAAATGAATAAATCTGAGGACATTTTTTAGAGGATACATTTTAACATAAATATTGATATATTTTTATTCATGGCAGCATTATTCACTGCATAATGTGATTGCTTTTATTAGGTGCAGGGTGAGGTTAGTTTCGAACAATCGATCAAATAAAAGGAAAAACTTTAGACTGGTGACTCTGTCAGCATTAACAGGGAGCTGTGAAAACCTCCTGACGCCATTCACTGTCTCAGGTAAGTGGTGTTTTACCAGTGTGCAGACAGAGGGCAACGTTCAACACTTTGACACAGAACTGGCGTCATAGATTAGTCTGTGGTTGTTGCCAATAGCAACCAGCTGTAAACAGAAGGCGAGCCTTACAACAGAGAAAATTCTAAGAGATGCAAAGTGGAAGTTCCAGTATTTCCCAGGCTGGGCGAACAGCAGACCCTACATATACACATAGGCACGCAACGGTGACAACAAAATAAAACTAGAACAGTCTGTCCCCAGACTCCCCTCACTTTGTGATACTTGGCTGAGAATAAGGAATGCGTGGAATTCAACAGTGCATGCATGTACGTGTGACGTTTGACTGCTGTGACGCACTCTCTCAGTATGCTTGAAGACGGTGACATCACAGACCTGCAGGCTGTGTATTTGTAAGTGTTTGCTTTGTATCATGTAATCTCAGAGTATCGTCCCACAGAGGTGTGACCTCTCTTCACTGCTCCTGGATACCGTTGCTATGTTCCCACCAAGCCCTCACCATGTAAACAGAAGACGTCCTGGGAGTTTTTAATGTGATATGTCAGGAAAGCCCGGGCGGGTATACACCTGTCACGCACTTACACATAGACATTATGTTGTCCATCCATCCATCCATCCACCCATCCATCCATCATCTATTAACCCGTTCCATCCTGCAGTGCAGGGTCATGGGGGGCTGGAGAGGGTGAGAGGTGGGATACACCCTGGACAGGTCACTAGTCCATCGCAGGGCAACATAGAGACAGACAACCATTCACACTCATATACACCTATGGGCAATTTAGAGTGACCAATTGACCTAACAAGGTTAACCCTTTATAGGCAGGCACATCTTTAGATTGTGGGAGCACCCGGAGAAAAAACCCATGCACACACAGGGAGAACTCCACACAGAAAGTCAGAATCGAACCAGGAACCTTCCTGCTGTGAGGCGACAGTGCAAACCAATGTAAAAAAAATCCAAAGGAAAGTCACAAATATTCAAAAATCTCCTGCATGACTTAAGACAGTATTTCCAGGATGGAAGCTAAGTGTGGACAGAACTTCACCTCCAGACAGGTGCTGTGCTGGATGGGTAAGTCCAGACGAGCCTGCTGTGGGACATGATATGTTGCGTTCATGAGGGAGTCTCCATGAGGAAACTTCAGAATCTTCCCCCTCCTCTTCTGCACTTATGTACAAACACAGTCTGGAAATCCTGACTTTTGTCACACATGAACTTTTATGTTTCCTTTTTTTTTCTGATTTATGCATTTTGATTGTGGCTATAAAAACATAATATCACCCATATAAATGTGCTTTCGTATACGTATCTATGGCATGATCTGTGATATCTGTGGTTAATAATTGAGATTTAGGCCAAAGTTTACTTTGTAATGCAGGAAACTGACACTTTGATAAATTTGGCAAAAATGTAATAGAACGGAAAATATTCAGTGCTACTCTGGTTAGCCACTTGAAATAGATAATTTCCCCAGTGCAGAAGGGAATTCTTCAAAAAGCAGTCAGGGGCTGTCTCATCTCATTCATGCCCATCATGTCTCATTCAATGAAATCTACGAGGACATGTCCCCTAACATGCATCACAGGTGAAGATAGGTGTCTAATAGGAAACTACAAGTTTTCATTCTGAGTCTCTGAGAGAGAGGGGGGGATTTTTCTCACAAAAGCACACAGCCCGGTGTGATTTCCCTTTGCTTTTTCAAAGATAAGTCAATTGGAAATCCCCTGCTGAGACTCCGCCCATCATTCCGAGCGAGACAAAAACGCAGCGCGCCTCCCTCAGCTGCACACACACTCTCCCCCCGACCTTTGCTTCAGAGACCAGGATCTGTGTTCTTCTGACAAGTCGCAAAGTCAACATGGACGTCCACAGAGTGTCTAACCACAACCAAATGGATTATAACTTGGACAACATGGAGCCCAAACACGGGAAAATGTTGCCTGTCCACGAGGACCGTTTTGACAGCGGCCTGGATTCCCTAAAAGAAGACGAGCTGGTGAACGAGTTTGAGGACATGACAGTGAACGCAACCGAGACTCACACACAGGAATACGAACCTTGGAGGACTACAGTGACAGATGATGGTGACACGTAAGTGGAGTTTTTTTATATTTTTCTGTAGATTGTTATTGCGCATTTGCAACAATCCGTGTGCGTAAAACTAATTTGGAGTTGCGCAGTAGAGTTGCGCGCGTTTAAACTATGAATACAATGCATTGGAAATAAAACATTGCAAAAAGCAGACGCGTGTATGTGTTTAAAGTTGCATGAAAACAAGAGGTCTTTAAAAGTTGTGCGTGTGTGTGTGCAGCACACTGCGTACCCAGGCGTGTATCTGTGTGTGTGTGTGCGTGTGCGCGCTTTGGCTGAGAGCACAGTCTGGGCGGTGCTAAAGTCCGCCGTGCGCGTTCAGGAAAGTCCCTGGCCCGCTGCCAGTAACTGATAAAGCATCAGATGTGTCAAGCCACAACTGGTGGAAATAACCCGACAAAACTCCAGTCTTGCGAAACGCTCTGCTGCTCGGCCTTTGTTCTTTCTTATTTAGCTCCAACCACTTCCTCTGTGCGTATTTTTTTTATTTAAACTAACCTCTCTTCTTTTTTGGCTCCCTCTCCACAGGCTGCTCCACTTAGCCATCATTCATGAAGCCTTTGAACATGCCCTCCAGATGATCAAGCTTTCTCACAATCACCCCTTCCTCAATGTACAGAACCACCAAAGACAGGTAAAAGCCCCTCATCAAACCCAGCTGATACTGACTTCAGTTTTCATTCACAAAATGCCTTTTTAAAGTCAACACCGCTTATGTAATTTCTGTCACCTTCCACAGACTGCCCTCCACCTCGCAGTCATCACAGAGCAGCCCCAGCTGGTGGAGAGACTCCTCAAGGCCGGAGCTGACCCACTGTTGGCTGACAACAGCGGGAACACGGCCCTCCACATCGCCTGCAAAAGGGGGTCCCTAACCAGCTTTGGTGTCATCACCCAAAACTGCCAGCGTCAACTCTTCTCCATGATGTCCTTCCCCAACTACAATGGTAAGGACTGAGATGAAATATAACCACTGAAGACAAACACGTGCTTAATGTTCATGTTAACTAAACTATTCTTAACTTTCTGTTTGTAGGACATAACTGTCTCCACTTGGCATCCATCAATGGCTATATTTCATTAGTGGAAAGCCTCATCAGGCTGGGTGCAGACATCGATGCACAGGTAGGTGTCATGAACATGGAAGTCCAATGAGTTTCTTTTGCAATAAGACAAATGAAAATCTAAACCACACGCTGGAACCTAACGTAGGTTTTTCTTGTTTCCTGTAGGAACAGTGCAGCGGACGGACAGCGCTCCACCTCGCTGTGGACCTCCAGAACCCCACGCTGGTCTGTCGCCTCCTTGAGCTTGGCGCTGAAGTTAACTGTATGAACTATGGTGGCTTCACGCCGTACCACCTCACCTACGGCCGCCAGAATGAAGAGATCCGCTGTCAGCTGTACGAGAAGACAGCGCAGAATCTGAGGGCGCTGCCTGAAAGCGAGTCAGAGGACGATATGGACGACCTGGACACTTCAGATGATGAGGTTAGTATCTGTTTTAGAACAGCAGAATCACAAATATAAAGATTATTTATATATATATATATATAGTCAAATCTTCAAAAACCTAATGTTGTCTTTATTTTCTTCCTTTTAGCTATACGACGACATAAAGTTTGGGAAGTAAAAAGAAAAAGTGTCCATCCACTGGTGGTGTGAATGTCGAGCTGCTTTTGGGTTTGCCGAGCCACGGCGCCCGCAACAGTGGTCAAATCGGTCCGCGTTCCCCGGAGTCCAAGATCCGAGTCCACATGAGTTGGCCACCGGACTCACAAACAAGAATGAAGATGGCGTCAAGTCTGGTCAAGATCACTGTATGATCTACACCAAAAACCCACAAAAACAACAACCTCTATATGGTTCCTTCTGTACTTGTGTGTGTATATATATATATGTATGTATAAATATATAATAATGTATATATACCAAATGAGACATGTAATATATTGTAAATACAGAGATATTATTTTTGTACCTGTACATATGTGTGAATTTAAACACTATTAACAAGTGTTGAGAATAAAAAAAAGTTTATGATACGAGCAGCTCTGCCAGGTGTGTTTACTTTTGAGTCAGACGTTTTCATTTCCACCTCTGATGACGGCTTGGTGGCCTTTCCACGCTGTAAAGTTTCTCACTCACACAAAAGAGTCATTGCACAGACTTGTGAAAGATACAGACATACACAAAAAAAAAAAAGATCAGTCAGCCCCTTGGAACAGTATGGGATTTCCTTTTGTTGGGCGAGGTCACAAGGTCTCTGAGTCACTGCACTGTAAAGTCCCCCGGCGGCATATGAGGAACATAATGTGCTTAAATATTCCACCCTGCCCTCGACTGCTGCTGAATAGGAGTAACTGGCACCAGCGTAACTTTAAAGCGAGGAAATTACTCTGTACAAATATGAGGGGAAATATGTGCCAGAGCCTCGCTGCTGGAAATCATAAGACTTCCCTGTTGGCTGACACACATATACGAAGGTTGGAATTTCTTCAGGAAGGAATCACCTTAAGTAACTGGCACCATTTCCCAGTATTGAGTAAACAATGCCTGTGTCTCTCACAAGGGCTGTAAACATTGACTGTGCATGATCACAGGGAGATTTTCCGATGAACAAATAAATTGTAGGAACTGCTTACGAAATATGAACGCTGATCCGAGTCCCAAAGATTATTAGTATGACAGGTCAACTCCATTCTCTGTATCTGCACAGAGGTAAGGAGAAGTGGGTAAGGCTGAAGCTGATGTCATACGGCTGACTAGCAATTATCTAAAAGTAACTGTGAATGACTTGGCTGATGACATGCTAACATCATTTCTGGTCATGTTGATGACAAAATCTTTCTAGGTTTCCGAGTTGACCGACACACATTCGTGTGTCAGCTTCACCGAAACACTCAAGAAAGTTCAAGAGCATATTTTCCCTTTGCAAAGAGAAACTACTTGTGTTGTAGCATGTTTCCGGTTACTTGAATACGTCTATTTCTGACACTGTATGTGTAGATGTATAGAAAATGAGGTCAAACCAGCTGTACATGACTGTGTGTGTAGTAGAATCAGGTTTTCACCACCTCACTAAGTCATGTGATTTTTAATTAAGAGCCACAACAGGAAGCTCAGATGTAGAACTCTGCAGCAGAAACATTTTCCCCTGATGCTAAACCGAGCTGATTAAAACCGTGGTATTAATTTAGTAATGTAAAAAAATGCTTTCACTTTGTTGGAAAAAATGCAGTTTACATTCGATTTCTATAAATAAGATAGAAGGGCAGTGCTTGTTTTACTCCAAAAACGTGTTTTATTTTTTGTTGAAACAGTGGGGTAAATGTACAGCAAACAAACATCAGCCTGCAAATGGGAACTACAAATCCCATCATGCTTCTAACGCAGCCCGACAAGGCGACACGTCTCGATCAGTCCCGCTCTGCCAGGGACATCAGGTGGGTGTCTACTTCAGTCTCTGTCAGGATCCTGCAGAAATAAGATGGATGATGATGATGAGGTACACCACTGATTACACCCGTTCAAGACAGACTTTGGCTATATGCTATCTGGGCATTCCAACAATATGGCATTCAGATACAGCTGATCTTTTTTACCTGAACTTGGCGTCATGTGTCGTGACAACGCCCACCTCCAGCTCGGAGGGCTTGAAATCAATAGAGAGAACAGTTGACAGGCAAGAGATTGCAGTCTGAAAGATAGAAGAGGAAGAAGAAAGATGGAGGTCCTTTATCACATGTTGCTTGGAAATCACCTTGAGTCATACAGGTTACTTTTAAATTCATATTCCTTCCTTATAAACCTGCCCTACACCTGCATAGGAATATTTTAAATACCTCAATCGTTTGTTCAAAGGTCCAGTCCAGTTTCTTTTTCACTTTCTTCTCCAGAAAGCTGGTGGCTTCTGTCTGCTTTACTCCAGCAGCGGTGGCTTTAAATCCACAATAGTAACCAGCAGGGTCGCATTTGTACACCTGAGGGCCAAACTCCTCATCTATGCCGATCACAATCATACCTGCATGCAATGGAGCAGACAATGAAGCTGACATCTGGACATCATCACCTGCAGATCTGTCTACTGTTGTGGAAAAGTGTAATGTTAATGACTACATGTAATGTACTCACAGCAGCCCAAAGGTCGCATCTCAGCGTTCTGCGTGTAGACTTGTGAGATGTCAGCAATTCTCTTACACAGCATGTCCACTGGGATCTCATAACCGTACTTGTACTGCCAGTTGGCTGCCTCATAGCGAGCTCGCTGGACTTGAGACCTGCTGTCAGCTGGAGGACAATGCAATGTTTACATACCTTAGCAGGGATGTCAGATGAGTACTCCAAAATTCCTAGGTTTGACCAGACTGATGCTGTTGTATTAAAAAAATACTGTTTCCTCATAAGAGACTTTACAGTAAACCAATAACAGACAGAAAAATCCTGAAACTTTTTCAGTGATAAAGTAAAAAAAAAAAGAATGTGAGGACATATGCATTATCTGAACAGGAAATGAAAGCCATAAATTACATGGAGTTCTATGGTAAATATAAATGCAGTATGGCATATATTTTACAATGAGAGAACCAGATAAATTAAATGCATTTTAAAATGAAATCAGAAAAACACATCTAGGTGGTGTATACAAACTGCTGCTTACCCGTCATCCCGGACATTACACATCCAATATTATCTGTTATTCTGAAGAGGTGGGTCACTGTGGAGGCATCCAGGAGCTTGTCCTGGTTCAAAGAAGGAATAAAGAGATATTTTGTCATTTGATGTAATCAGTGGGTGCAGAATATTGACTCAAGTATCTGAGAGTTCAAGACAAGGTATAAAAATAATAATAATAATAATAATAATAATACATTTTATTTGTAATGCACTTTACATTTGCGAGCAAATCTCAAAGTGCTACATAAAATCAGCAAGGCAACAGTGTACACTAGTCATTAAAATTAGCAAGGCAACATTATAAAACTAATCAATAGATAGGGGTTAAAAGAACAAAAGAAGAAACGCAGAAAGAAAACCAACATAAAAACCAACATAAAACTGTCCTAGCTGGAATAGGCTTCCAGGAAAAGGAAGGTCTTTAAGCCTTTTTTAAAAGCATCCACCGTTTGTGGAGCTCTAAGGTAGTCTGGCAGAGCGTTCCACAGACGGGGAGCAGCAGCCGCAAAGGCCCTGTCGCCCATACTTTTTAAAAGAGTTCTGGGTGGCTGCAATCTGTGACTGTTGCCTGACCGGGTTCTATTGTTTGTATGTGAAGTGAGGAGTTCCCTGAGATAATCTGGGGCATTAGCGTGGAGACAGAGGTGAGTGTGAAGGAGGAGTTTGTACTTTATACGGGAGCGGATGGGGAGCCAATGGAGTGTGTGCAGAACGGGGGTAATGTGTTCATGTTTTCGCACCCTCATCAGGATCCTGGCAGCGCTGTTTTGTAAGCTCTTGCCAGGAATCCCGATGAGGAGTGCGTTGCAGTAGTCCAGCCTGGAGGAGACAAAGGCATGGACAAGCCTCTCTGCAGCTCGGTGTGAAAGGGATGGGCGGAGTGTAGCGATATTACGGAGGTGGAAGAAGGAGGTTTTGCATATTTGATTAATATGAGTTTCAAAGGTGAGCTGGGGATCAAATTTGACTCCCAGGTTTGTGACAGAGGGGCTGAGGGGGATGTAGTGGCCACAGACTGATATGGAGGTGATGGGTGAGGATCGAAGTTGATGGGAGGTGCCAATTTGAATGGCTGAGGTTTTGGAGCTATTCAGCTGCAGGAAGTTTTGACTCATCCACCCCTTTATCTCCTCCAGGCAGGAAGAGAGGCGTGTGATGTTGGCAGATGGGGTGGAGGGGGTGACCTTGATGTACAGCTGTGTGTCATCAGCATAGCAGTGGAATGAGATTCCATGCCTGCTGATGACACGTCCAAGGGGGAGCATATATATGGTGAAGAGGGTCGGACCGAGCACTGAGCCCTGGGGGACCCCACTGGTCTTAATGTGGGGCCGGGATGTTGCATCCCCCAGGGCTACAAACTCAGTCCGCCCTGTGAGGTATGATTGAAACCAGTTGAGAGTTAAAATATACAATAATATAATCCAGAAACACTAAATCAGTACTTTCATTTCCCATTTTACATTTTAATGGCTGATTTCACCAAATAAATATTTTCTTCTTCTATTTAAAAACATAATTGCACATCTGTCTGTATAGAGCTTCATGATGTGAAGCACTGTACCAGTACAATAGAAATCTTGGTAGAAAACTGAGCTGTATTGTAAGGCAAAGTTTAAAGATCAACAATTAGATGTGTGCACAGGGTTTGAAGAATATATATATATATATATATATATATATATATATATATATATATATTCTTCAAACCCTGTGCACACATCTAATTGTTGATCTTTAAACTTTGCCTTACAATACAGCTATATATATTATATATATATATATATATATATATATATATATATATATATATTATATATATATATATATATAATTAAATGACAGTTTTTTTTCCTCTAAATTGTGACTAAATTGTGGTACATCACTACCTGCCAAGACTATTACAGCTATATGCAAACACCAGCCTCACATCAACTCACCGGTACTTTTTTCTGTGTTACAACAACTGCACAGTCCTTCCCCCTCACTGCTACTGATGTGAGTCCACCTTGATTTATGGCCTTGAACGCATATTCTACAAAAAAAAAGAAGACAAACAGTGTGTTGTTAAGTAAGCAGGAAACGAGCAGGCACACAGAAGACTTACTGTTTTAGGCAGAGCAGCAAATATCTGCAAACACACCGAGTTATTTCTCTCAGCTGGAAAATTTGGGCAACAAGTAAAGATCTATTTTCATGTGTCATCTGAATGACCAGCTGAGCTGAAGTTTTGCCCCAAATATTTCATTTATCATAGCAATGGTAACCTAACAGCACTGGTAGACTTTAGACTGATAGATAACAAACTTTTATTTTTAAGGATGTGGATATTGATATCAATAATAACTAAATTGTGCAATGTGACAGCTAAGTATAAGGAAAGTTTACAATTCCACAAAACAAAGCTCATTCCGGGGCACAATGCTATGCTACAGCACGCTAACTTTTTATATGGGGGATTTCCCTAAATTTCATTTGTAATTAGTATTTTTTTAAATCAGCAGAACCATCTTTAACACATTGAAAAATAATGGAAAACATCACACAACAAAAATATCGAACTAAGTTTGCAAGGGCTAACTGTGTGACAGGTTGACTGCAATGAATCAGCTTGCCTACAGCAATGCTAACCATGCTAACGAGCCTAGGCTAACTAGCTGTGTTGCTTCACTTCTCGGCTGATTTAACAGAAAACTAGACATAAAATAACAGCTCACACACACATAGAAAGACTTTCGTGGTGATATATGATAACTCTTTCGCTTTGGCGGAGTGTTATTTATCAGCTAGAATCCCGGCTAAGCGAACCATGACAGAGCATTTAGCTAGCTAGCAAACAAGTATAAGACAGCGAGCCGGCTTTTTGTCTGTACAAAACCTCATACTGACCGACTTGATAGAGCCTGCCCTCAGGAGAGAAGATGGTAATGTGTCGATCAAACCCTGCACTTGATCCGCGGGACATTTTACACGGTAAGATTGGCCGAGAAATTCGTCCAAATGAATTTGCAAGCAGATATCACTTCATGCACAAGATTTCCACCCGGAAGTTGAACTGAGGGGACGCGAAGTACATCCGGTGTGAGAGGCCTGCTTTGTTTCCATGGTGATACAATAAGATGTTGCTGATAAAGTAAGTATACTTTAGATGTTTTTACCCTCTTAAATCAGCATCGCATTTATTTGACTGGATAATGAATGAGTAAAGATTCTTCTCAATGTACCTTTATTATTCTTTAAAGTGTATTGTTTATGAATGCTTAAATATTTCTACCATGTTTGTGCAATATAGTCCTTAGTACCTCTGTGTATAACATGGAACCATGGAACTCCATTATCCATTATCTTCTGCTCTTCCCCTTGAGCCACAGCCTTCTAATGACCCTGATTGTCCTCTAATCACAAGGTTGGCAGTTCGATCCCAGGCCTCTTTGCATGTTTAGAAGTATGAATAAGAAGCACTTGGAGTACCACTAACAGTATAGCAGTTAGAATTATCTGCTTTAAAACAGGGTTCAAAACAAAGGAAGGAACTGATCTTTATAATACTGTAATACGTCCTATGTACACCTCCTTCCCCCCTTAAAAATCTATTAAAATACATTGTGGTGGAGTTTATACAGCTTGTTTATACAGTAAAAGAAGAATTTTATGATAAAAGGAAGGGCTATCTTAAATAAGGAAACAATTATGAGAATGGCTGTTATGACCATATAACAGTAAAGAAGTAAAATGTTTTATTTCTTGTTTGCATCAGTATTCTAAATGCACTTTGCTTTTACTTTTAAAATCACACACACACAATGCTCTGTCCCTGTTGTTGAATGAAGGTGTGACAGTGCAAAACTTTGAACCAGTACCAGGTGATTTTGTTTTGTTATGCACACTGTACACCGTGTCCTCTTCCTGTTCTCGGCTAATTGTGCTCCATGAAAAAGGAGTGTGCCGGCTCACGAGCACCTGGGTTACACCTTGTTCTTTTCCTGGTGGTCACATTATCTTCTGTGAAAGAAGCAGCCTGTAGCTACCATGGGAAATTCTAAGTATGTTGATGCAGCTCTGGATGGTTGGACTAGACAGGGGGACTCCTTATAGTATAAATAAAGCCTCTCTAACTCAGCCAGCTTAAAAAAATGTATTTAAATAGCCTCTGTAGTGTCAGTTAGCGTCCTTCTACATGCATCATTTCTGCTTCAAGTTACTTTCCACTATCACATAACAAGCCAAGGTGAAAATGTTGCTTTCACATGAAAAGGAACATGAGCAAGGAGGACGTTGTGGTACTATCATGTCACTGCTCTCTTGGTAAAGGCTCAAATCCCATTTCCTTTTTCCTGAAAAAAAAAAAAAACATAAAATTGGTCCGCACCATTAGGGGTTTTCCCTTAGTCCCCAGGTACCTCGTACAGCTGAGCAGAGGATGTTTGCTTCCTCTTTATAAGTTACTAACGCCGACATGAGTCATTAGACTACTCATGGAGCTGTCATGCTGAGCGATGAGCAGGAGATGATTGTGAGATTTGCAATGCCAACAGGAGTTATCTCATAAAACTTTATCATTATGGTTTCAATGCAGAAAGTCCCTCTCTTTTTAAGAACAGTTTTAAGTCTGTAACATGACATACATGGGAGTAACCACTGAACCACGTCTCACTCACCCACCATGTATGCAACTGTGTATTTTTACAACTCTTATTCATCCTAAAATGTATTCAGGCAAAATCCAGTATTGCAAAAAGAGAGGCCGTCCACTCCTGCACAACCACAAGCGATCCTGCCGCAGGAAAATGGATATGACACAGTTTTTACAAAAATATATGCATACTGTGCTGTATACTGTATATTCAGGAGCTCAAATGCAGAAGTTAAAGGGACAATTCAC
Organism: Parambassis ranga; assembly: GCF_900634625.1. Classification (NCBI taxonomy): domain Eukaryota; kingdom Metazoa; phylum Chordata; class Actinopteri; family Ambassidae; genus Parambassis; species Parambassis ranga. The sequence continues at coordinate 9,555,995 of NC_041043.1, forward strand.
AGCAAATTATCTATATTTTCCCATGGCCTACACTCACTCACATACACCATGTTTTGATGGATGTGAGAAATTTATGACAATATAATGCAACTAAAGGACACTCCACTCCATTGTTACTGAGTATTATTGTTTTCTGTGCCTTAAGCACTACAAGCCAAGTGGCATCATGTTGAGTTACAGGGCAGAAATATCTCCAAAACTCAATAAGACATGCAAAAACCAACACATCCTTACCAAACCAAAACATGGTCGATAATACCATAATACATCCTGCAGATATATGACCCATAGAATCATTTAGGCTAACAGAATCATTTAGGCTAACAGAATATGTAGACACATCACCAGATGTACGACATTATGTTAAGTTTTGTTTTAATTGCAAATCGCAACTGGATTTGGGATAAAAATGACTAGTTAAAGTTAGGCATTAAAAACAGCCTTATCACCTTAAAACACACAAATTCCCACATCTAACATCGGGGCAAGTCCCCGCCCCAATGAGCATGTAGAGGTGACAGCAGAAATATGCACACATTCTGTTTGCAGGGACTGAATTATTGACCTTATGTTACATTTTCCTGTTGAGGACCGGCTTGCCAAAATATTTTAAATAGCACTGAAAGTCACAAGACTCCAGTATTGTTGCATCTGCACCTCCTTCATCTTGATATTTCAGAACCTCGACAGCAGCCCCCCCACCCACTCACCCACTCACATGACCCTCCGTTCTGATACCTCTCACCTTCCTCTCCCTTTCCTGTAGTCTTCCACCTGCTTGCCTTCTGACTCTGTGATTGACAGTGCAACTGTATTTGAAACAAGAAAGACCCCCACCCCCGTGCCTGCAAGACAAGGCGTGGGGGCCCGATTTCTGAAGTGCAGGGGGGATCTCCACCATCTATGAAAATAGTTTTTAAGCGGTTATTTTTTTTTTCACATTTCAAACCAGCAGCCTGGCTAATGTTTTCCAAACACAGAAGTTTAGATGTTGTGCAATGGGGGAAACATCAGAACGATGAGGCCTTTTTCTGTAAACTGCGCACATAAAACACAGATAATTTGACTCAACGTCTCTTTTCTTTCCATAAACATTTTAAAATACATAAATAAAAATTTCAAAAGATCTATTATATGTGCAATTGAGCAATTTCTACCCTAAAAAATACATATAAAGAAGGCAAACCAAACATTAATCATATTGAACATCACACTTCATGCACTCTGTTCTAAGAAGCTGAATGCAGGGAGCAGCTTCTGGGAACAGCTTATCTACAGGGGACCCAATGATGCAAACAATGATATAAAGTCCACAGAGCGACAATGTTGTGCACTCGCTTCCTTCCTCTACAAATGTCTTCCTCAGAATTTGAATATTGTTCCTTGTAAATTATTAAAGTGATGTGTTGTGTTGCAAACACCTTTGTGATTGCACAGTAAAGCTGCAAAGTGTGTTGCAAATGAAGTGGAGACACACTTACTTAGAACTGCTTGAAGTATTCAGACTGACATGCAATTAATATGAAACAGAATGTGGCCATTCCAGTCTGCTTGCATGCCAGTGAGACAGTACAGTGTGTGTCTTTTGGGTGGGGAAGCTGAGCCACCCAGGTATTTTACATGGATTAACATGTGCTGTGTGCAGACTGTCGTTTCTAAGGGAGGTTACATAAGCTGCACTGAGCTGAATACAACACAAAAAATGCTCTACGCTCATCTGGTCATTCCACTTTTTATTTGTATTTACTGAAGGAAGTGCTCCTGTTTATTATTGAACATATCAAGGCCTCTTCTTTCTTACAGACTGAAGCAATACCTTGTCTGTTATGACCTCTAACCCCTCTACTGATAACTACCGACTCTGTTAACTTACTGTTGCTTTGAACAGAAACCAAAACACTGCTCAGGTCTTGCATAACTGAGTTCCTGCTTTGCAATTACCTTATTAATGACCCTGAAATTGACATGCCAAAACAAGCATATCCATCCATTATCTGGTTTATCTGCTTCATCCTGCAGTGCAGGGTCACAGGGACCCAGCTAACTATGGGTGAGAGGCGGGCTACACCCTGGACAGGTCACCAGTCCCATCGCAGCGCAACAACACACAGAAAAACAACCATTCACTCTCACACCTACAAGTAATTTAGAGTCATCAATTAACCTAAGCACATCTTTAGACTGTGGGAGAAAGCCTATGCAGTCACAAACTCCACACAGTAAGGCCCCCAGTCAGAATCAAACCAGGAACCTTCTTGCTGTGAGGCGACAGTGCTAACCACTGCACCACCGAACAAGCACATATTATTATGTTAGCTGAAGGACGCTTCATTCATGCATTGAGTTGTTTGTTAACAAACTCATACAATACAGTAGTATAAAGTTAAAATACTGGAGCCTTGTTTTTTGCTTCTCTATCATTTAAACTGAGTTTCATTTACTGCCCAGAAGCAATAAGTTAAAATACATTAAAGCACTGGCAGCACGGTGGGCCGTGTCACTGCGGCTGATCTTGTGATTCTTGCACAGCATGAAAAGATTTCAAGGGTGTTTATGTAATGTGGTCGGTGCATTATACAGTTGGCTAAACTATCCATACCACAGCATTGCATTTTAATGAGTTTCAGCTGGAAAACCGAGAGCGTAGTCATGGTGTAAGTCCAGTCCTGAAAGTAGACTTAGAATAAGAATAAAGTACATTAAAGAAAAAGCTATTTCAAGCTCGCTAACCCACCCAGTGATAGCAACACAAAGTGCACAGTACAAATCTTGAATCAACCTCTTTGCCATTTCTACTTTTTCGTGTAGATGAGTGAGTAAGAGGTGATCGTCTTTCTGAATGAACCATTAAAGAACAGGTGTCTGCGATAACAATAGCACTAATGTTTGAGGGGAGGGGGATATCCGTGGTTTTTTTACACACACATATCCTACTTTAAATGTCTCATGAATTCCCCGTTACAACCTAAATGATGTTCACAGATATCAAGTGCGGTTATCCTAAAACAGATGTGTGTAGTATAAATATACAAATGTGCAAAGAACCCCTGGCTGGGTTTCAGATTAGTGGGGTGAGATCAGTAGCTGAGTGAAGCTACTGCTCCTAGTATGGGATAGACACATTCAATTACAGCACATCCTCTAACTATAGGCTTTAATATGCAGATTATTAGATTAGAACTCGAGCTGAGTGCACAGATATAAAATGCATATACTGATCTGAGCCTAAAGAAAAATCCAAATATGCACTTTGACCAACAAAAACAAGCCTAACTTCACATTCTCTTGAGTCAGCTACTGAGTCAGGAAGTAAACAGGTCTCCCGCTGTGCCACAGGGCAGCAGGAAACCCAAAACCTCTTCTTCTTTTTTTTGAAGCCTCTGCTTTTATAGCCTGAAAAGCTCAGTGTCTCTCCGTGTACACCAGCAGGCATATTCAGACAGGCCTGAACTATCAGGTTTTCCTGGTAGTCTTTGTCAGACCCTACTCACTGTCTCATGTCATGCATAAGTCTCTCATTATATGTATCATTATTTGAAAGCAGTGCAAAACAGACATGCAGACATGCAGTCAGTTTAACTCACATGCTGGCAGAAAGCATGTTTTTTACTCCTCGCCCTGAGGCTTTGAGGTAGTCAAGCTGGACTCAAGAAAAAAGTACTAGGTATGAGCGAGGACCAAATCCTGTTTCAGCTGCTATTTATCTTGTCACATACAAAGAGCTCACACAAGAATGAGAAAAATGTAGAGCTATAAAAACAACATGTAAGCTCAGGTAGCAATGAAGTCCAGGTGAGCTGCGTTAGCTGACTTGCCCTTAGAAACAGAGTGAAAAACACTTGCTGTGCCCTCTGCTGTCATTTTCACAAGTTTTACAGCTGTTTGATGAAACCCAGATAGCAGCCGTTGAAGGTGAGAACTGCCCATCGATGCACATTCTGCAGTTTTTACAGTTGTGACTGCACTTGCCAGCTACTAATAGGCATGTTTCTATATTTCTTAGCATGCTATGCCATTAAAAAATGTAGCATCTCTCCAGTAAAACTGTATTATAGTAGATGAATGTCTGAATACCAACTGTTTATTTTTAGCCAGAATTAGCAGCTTAGCCTGAAAACAATCTGCTCCCACCTCAAACACAAAAAGAGCATCTATAAGTATCTATATTTACGTGACACCTCTTATTATTTTAGATGAGTGTATTCTTAATTGGATGACTTTTGAAGGACACCATAACTCCTGCTGGCTTCAGTAATAACAGACTGAACTCAGTAATCCCCTGATAGCTTAAAGAAGGGAGGAAACACCCTGCTGCATTGCAGCAATGCCAACCGTACCACACAGCAGGGGCCCAAACCGGCCGCGTTTTGGACCACTGCATACATAATGATGATGAAAGAGAAACTTCAAACCAGTATGTCAAAAAACAAACAAGAACAATGATACCGCTGCGGCACCAAAAACATGGGCAAGACCCGGAGCTTGACAGACGTGTTTGTGGCACGCTGGGAAGGGAGACTGTAAAAGATCCCAGTCACCAAAAAAAGCATGAGTCACTTAGTGCACACTACTGTACGCCTTTAAAAATCCCCCTTTTTGCACACTTATGCATTCATTAATCGACTGTCCACGGTGTGTCCACATATGGAAAAATGCTCTCATCGATCTTACTCAGTTATGTTAGATAGTCGAATTAGGTCTAGGAATAAATGGCTACATTCAGCTGTGAAGTCATTGCAGGGAATTCAAGGGGAATTTGGTAGGAGAAAACCTTTCCCAAAAAATAAACACGCCATTTGACTATGTTGGAAGGTCATGATTTTCATTGTGGCAAACACCGACTATGTAACAGTTAAGACAGTTAAGATAAAATGTACTTTGTCCTCTTCATGTCTATACTGCCTGTTCTTTCTTGCCCCCTCACACTCCCAAAGCGAGCAGCATCCAGGAACTCTAACAGGGCTATAAGCTTACATTCAATATCCTCAGCCTAGTAAGATTTATTGCTAGCTGGAGGGCATTCTGGATCATCAAAACTGTCCCACAACTGTAAATCCGACTTTCATTTCAACTGCAAGATGCTATGAGGAACGCAGGAATGTGCTCACAGAGGACTGCTGGAGTGGAATTTTTGCTGGGAATTTCCCACTAGTGTGTGTGTGTGTGTGTTTGCAGTGCACATGCGCAGTTTGTCCACAGCCTGTGTGAAGCGCCCGTTGTCTATGAGTGAACGTAAACACGTCTGCCCTGACTCAGGTGCATGGAGGTAAACAAGTGTGAGGCAGGTAAATGAGTGCCAGTATGTCCACGTGTTTGTGTGCATTTGTAGACGCTGTGCTCCGAATGAAGCTTTCTAGACAACCAAATGGACCTATGCATCTTTAAAAATAAAACTGCAGACACACACTGGAAAGCCTCTTTTTTTAGAGAAGTCATTTGGAGAAATGAAAACGCTTGCTTTCCTAAAAGCCTCTGTGCAGAGTGCAGTTTTGCAGAGGTGGCGGTCCACGGCTGACCTCCAGTAGCATGGTTGCTGGCTGTATCTCCGCCTTCTGAAATCCCCTAAACTTTCCCCTCCAGCCAAATCTCTCCTACCAGCCGCCGAGATAATGGCCTTTTCAGGCCTCCTGTGATACACGCTCTGCTGCTGGATACACCGCAGCCGGTGGCTGCCTGGCGAGCAGCAGCCATGTGTTCCACCTAATTGCTTTTCCAGGGTAGAGCGCAAGGGCAGTGTTATAAAGACACCGAGGTGCTCAGAGGATGGAAGAGGAGGCCAAGAGGGAAGCTTTCTGGCCCAGATGTGCGGAGCAGCAGTCGGCCAGGCACACATCTGCAATCATTTGAACTTACTGGGGGAATTCCTCTCTCACTGTGCGTCTCCATATATATTCTGTCCCTTGAATCTTCATTGTCGGGACAATGGACTGCCTGCCCCTGTTCTTCCTCTCATATTTCCCCTCTGTGTGTCATAAACTGCATCCCCACAGACAGACAAACAAGCTGGTGTGGTAGTGACTCCAAAAGGCGTGGGATTTCTTTGTGTTTAGGAAGTTTAAAGGGAAGATAAAAGAGTCCACTATTTCTGTAAATACACGGTACAAAGTATGAGGCACAGACATAACAAGCACTTAGCTATGACGCTGTGTTTGGTGCACCTTACCACACATGTCCCTATGACTGTGACAAAGGGAAAAAAATGCAAAGGTTTTAGCCGCAAGTGCTTTACACGCAGGCCTCCTTAAAGATAAAAAACAAGAAGGAGAGAAAAAAAAAAGTTAACAATGTTGCTACGTGGGTTAAATTTAACAAAAGGGATAAAAATATCTATTGTTTTGCTGCTGCGTGGGTTGGCGGCAGCACAACAAAAGCAGGGAGTTTCCTCCCATGCCAGGATGTTGGGAGATTTCCTTGTGTTAGTATTTCAAGATTCAGGACAAGATATTCTGACTGACAATGATCTGTGTTGAGCAGTTCTTCAGAGACACGCTGTTCTTTCCCGTTGTGACATTTTTTGTCTGGGACAGGCCTCACTGTTGGACATGATGTATGAGAAGCAGTTAGTGTTATACACCACCGGCTGGACTTTTGAATGGAATCCCAGAGGACTCACAGGATTTGGGTGCAGATCATTTTTCAGAAGGAAATCCGAGACACTGTGCATAATATAGCATGTATTTTATAAATAGTTTGTGTTCTCGTTTTTAGTCAAGCTGAATAAAGAAATGAAAAAAATTCTTTGAGTTTCAGGTGTGTCTCATTTACAGGAACAGACTGACCGGCGTTTATGACTTTTAAAGCTGCACTCCTCAGTTTTGCATCGCAGCACTGATGACCCCCAAATTATTCAATATATAGCTATATAAATATTCAAAAGATAAACTGTGTCATTCAGTTTATTATAATAAGACTTTAACAGAAGTCCACAGAAGAGTCCCCTTTCTGTTAATTCTGTCACCAACAACCACAAGTCGAGCTGTTTGACCCAGACTGGCTGACATATTTTCTGTTTTAAACCCTGTTTCACACTATTTGCTGCGTATACACCACCAGATCTGAGAATAGTGACAGGCAGCAGGGAAGGAGGGGAGGAAGAGGGGAGGGGGGGATGCTCTTTAGTTAGGAAAGTACCTAAAGCATGGACCTCTGTGTCCTTTGCAACCACCACACTACGCCCATGCAGGCGCATTATTCTGCAGAGGATGTTTCACTACTGTTTTGCCCTGAGCCATTCTGAAAAAAAGAGGGGGGAGAAAGCGGGCCTCCACCCACTGACCAGTCAGGTTATTTCTAACAGTTAAAATTAGGGCAAAAAATTCAAACTTGCTGCTTCTTGTTCCAAGTGGAAAGTTTACAGTCAAGCATTGACACTGCAGGATGAGTAAAAACTGAAAAAAACACAACATCTGTCCCTGAATACACACATTACAGGGTTTCTACACACATGCTGAAAAACCTGCATGCAAATATCTCAGCTATTTTGCATTTCTTTTTTGTTGTTTTGTGTCTCTTTGTGATCATTTTGCTGTGCAGTTGCTTAACATCTGTCTGCTCTGTGTAGTTTTGCATCACTTTGTGGCGGTTCTTTTGCATAATCCATCCATCATTGTAACAACAAGCCAAAATATACCTACACAACTGTATGAGAGGATGAAAGGAAGGATGAAAACATCTGCAGCTGCAGCTGGATGCCCTTTATAGCTCATGTTAATACAGGTGGATGTTGGCATGAGGAAATGTTGGTTACATGTCACACTTAGCAGAAGCACTGCAGCAAAATGCCAGTCATTTCAAGAAGGAAGTATCCCATCCGGAAAGAGAGAGAGACAGACAGAGTCTCGTGATGCGTATATTGGCTTAAATTGTTATGTTAAACATTGTATACTAAAGGTCGCATAACAAAGAGAAGGTCTATTTTTTTCTGGAGCTTTTAAATGTTCTTTGTCTTTTGTGAAGCTGTTAAAATGAGCGACCACGTTAACCTCATGATGCGGCACAGTGGGACTTTTCACACACGGCTAAACATCCATTAATCATGTCCTGATAAGGACGATGATACAGGTTGTGATCGAGGACACGCAGCTTTATGGAAGGCTGTTTGACAATCTGAGAAAACTGATAAGCATGAGATACTGTCAGCTGCTTTTATTGATGAAGGAAGTTATTTATACTTTACTATAAATCCCATTGAAAGGAAATGTTGTTTGCAATTGTTTTGCAGACAATTTGAATTTAATTTCTATTTTGTTTGTTATTTTAACAAAGAAAACTATAAAAGCTGGGCAGAATTTCCATCTTTGATGTGGTTATGTGCAACAAGCAGTGTGATATGTGTAATTATTTTTTTATATTAGACGTGTGGTTAGGCAGATGAAGGTTTTCGTGCTACATAGTTTCCTGCTGATACAGTAATGAATGATGTTCTCGATTTGCCCTTAATTCAGCTGTTTGTGCAGCAGGTCAGTGAAGGTGCATGCAGCTGACACAGTGCACAGGTCCTGTTGTCCCAGCACTGCTGTTGCTGTAGCAGCCACCTGTACTAGCTGTCTTGCAGCTGAGATAGGAGGCGGCTAGTGCCAGGGACTTTCCACTGCAGCGTGTGTCAGTGCATGTGAGTGTGAGTGTGTACAGTACTTGACAGTCAAGCGCGTGTTTGTGCATTCGGGAGTGTGCATGTGTGTGTTTGGGTGTGTAAAGGGCAGTGCGGTGTGCAGACACTGAGTGAGTGAGTGTGAACTACTACCAGCACAGTGTGAAAGGGGGAGATTTTTTTTTGCAGTTAGTCCTGATCATGCACTGTGGCTCTGCATGTTTCCATGCATGTAAATGTCAATATGTTTGAAGGGAAAATCAGTGTGATTTAAATGCAACAAAAAGATGCTGAAGTTTCACTGAGGAAATGTGTGAGTTTCAGATCAATCATAATTCCTCATTCAAACAAATGAAAAAGGACCTACAGCCCTGTAGCATAACACCCCTGTTGAATTGTGTCTTATCCCTAAAATGACGATACCTGTTACTCCGGAGCGAGTGCCCTGTGTGGCTGTAGAGGCTTTGTCTTTGTAAACAGGCCCACAGAGGACGCAAAAGGCTAAGGGGGCGAGACAGGAGACCAAGCAGTGCTGGAAATCCCCTTTCCTCAGCAGGCCTGCCTCGTCTTAGGCCCCGCAGAGGCCCACATCAAAGGGGCTGCTGCTGTTCTCATCACCCCCCCTCCTTCTGTCTTTCTGTATGTCTCACTGTCTTTCTGTGTCTTTACCTCCTCACTTTTGTTTCCATTTATATACATGTTTCTTTCCCCTCCGAGGAAGGAGCAGCTCATACCTGTTTAAAAAAATGTGGGTTCATTTTGAGGAAATGAAGCAAAAGCTATGATTATGCTGCACAACTGCAGCACTGAGTGACTAAACTGCATGAATTAAACCCAGACTTGATGCATCAGCACATGTGCTACACAGGTGTGAAGACATTTTTAGGACATGTGGTTAGACTTGTGCACAACTGATGAGTATGTCAGAAGTGGGGGGGGGGGGGGGCAGAGTCTGCGGGATGGGCCCCTTTTACATATATGCAGACACGCATTTTGCTTGTGCAGAGTTTGTGCACGTGCAAGCACTCATGCCAGTAAACACTAAGTCACAAGGAATGGCATTGTGAATTCTCAACTCTGGATTTTCCCTCTTAATCACTGATTGTCTGATGACTGCAGCGTGTCTCATGTCTCCTGGATGGAAGCTGCTGTTTCCTCACTGTGGCACCACTGCACGGACCGTCCTACAGATCAAGTCTTTAGAGGGCAAAATGTTAGAAACTAACTAAACTATAATTGAACTAAAACGATCACAGAATGTGAACAAACTTCAGCTATGACATTATAGGTAAGATTGGACTTTTTTGGGTGTGGATAACCAGTTTTATAATTTTTTTTCACGTTTGCACATTGACAATTATGATATTATGGCAGTTTTAAAGCAGTTTAACATCAGTTTATTTACATTATTAAAGCTTCATATCAATGAATCTCATTCAGGTCCTTTTGTTCATTTCAAGAGCTCAAAGCAGCTGGTGTTTTTCCATGAAGATGTTTTGCTGAGCAGCTTCAGGTGAAGCTGTCTTCAAGGAACTCTAAGTCCAGGTGCCCTGCTTCAAATTCTTGAATGACTTCTGCAGCTTGAACGTGTCATTGGCCTACGATAACCCCAGCTTGTCTCGCCACTAAAAATAAAAAAGACACTACTCCCCCCTGGTGGACAGACAACAAACTGCATAGATTTGCAAAAAAGTCTCGGATTTAGTGTGTGAGCTGAAGAGTTCCAGAAACAACAGCATGGTGATGCAGCTTGAACTGTAAAGGTGAGGTGCTCCTCTGTAAAGATGGCTGTCTAATGACGAGCCACTGCTGCTAAGCATAGGGTTTGTAGCGTGCAGTGTTTTTATTCCTAGTTTTCCTGTTTCAAATCGCCCCTAACAGGAGTTAGCCCAGCCAATTCCCATAAGTGTTACCAGCTACCTTAAATATATCAGATTCTGTGAACAAACAACTACTGAAGAATCTGTTCAATCAGAAACAACAACCTCAGGCCGAAGCGAGATTTTATGTATGTACATAATCAACTGAAAAGCACATCAATAAATAATGGACAAAAACAGCCAGAAGCTGTTTGTGAAGGATCTAACTAGAATTATTCAATTACAGCAGGTTTGGAAGATCATTGACACGACATAACCTAAAGGCACCGCTGGATACTCGCAACAAAAATATGAATCTACAAGACTGTAATTTAAAAGTCTGCCTTGTCTCTGTTGTATTATGAATAGCAGCAAGATGACTTGTAAGCAGCGTGCCATGACTCTGTCCCGGGCTGTGCAGTCCAGGCTCATCGTGGCACCGCTGTAATGATGTGGTGTGACATACAAGCAGAGCAGCATCTGCCAACAGGCTGTCTTTGTTTGTGAGTTTACATAGTTTGAAAGATGATAAGGGTCCAAATGTATCTCCAAGCAGGTCTTGAAGTGACCAGAAAGCCACAGTCAGCGCTGAAGTTTTCTGTGAACTCCCTATTATACTGAAAGAGAAATGTACTTTTCCTGCCATAAACTAACCACCAAACATTTCCAGCATAAATTATCAGTCTCCTATTGAGCTAAGTCCTACTTCAAGCCTTATGAAACTGTCCAAGTGGAATTTCCTTATGAAATAAATCAAGTTAATTCTTGACATTGGACATTTTAAGAATTAACCCCACCTGCCGATTACCACGAGACGTGACTAGAAAAGAAACAAAACTATAAACAACTAACTTAAATGATACTTAATGGAATAACAACACCTTGCTTTCTTGCAAAGAGTGTATGATAACTGTGCATGCTAATTATGAAGCTCAAATCTGGAACTGTTAGTTTAGTGGAACTATTAGCTCCTTCAAAAACGAACTAATTACAACTTTTTATGGCCAAACTGTGGTGTGAAAATGGCTGTTTATTGTTTACATGTACTCAAAAGATAGCTGTAAGCTAAAGTAAGCTGAGCTAATTTATATAATAATATAGTTAATGCAGGATTATTAATAAAATTGTAAATAAAAACAGTCTATTTTGGATGCACGCCACCACAGTAGCTGCCTTCCATGCCCACCAGCGCTCAGTGCTTCCATTGTCACCAGCCATCGCTTCACTTGTTCTCCATATCTGAGTACAGTAAGGCATGTGCCTGTGTTGTGTAAGTCTGCCTCAGTGAGGGGCGTGACCGCTGAGGAGGTCGTCCGGGTCTACAAAAACCCACGGTGGCCTGAGAATGGACACATTGTACAGTAGGGTGGACGAGGTCTCTGACCTCAGAGCGGTCTGCACACACTGAACGACACAGGCTCTTTGTTAGCACTGACAAAGCCGACCCCTCACTTCACTCACACTGCAGCACAGCACAGCACAGCACTGTGACTCTTTACACAGGCGGACAGGCCAGAAGAGCACACAACACTGACCGATGTTTAACTTTAACAAACTCTGAACACAGACAAGTATAAAAGTCAGACAATAACTTTATTAAATTATTATACAATGTTACCAAAACAATAGAAAATGTTTAACTTAAGGTTCTCGGTCAGTAAAATAAATACAGAAATACAAAATATTGTACTAAAAACAGTTAAAAATGTTAGGTTTGCATGTCTTTATACAGACTTAAGTGTCTCAATGCTCCCTGCCATTACCAAAGGCGATACGCACCACATCTACTGTGTTCATGTCCACAGCAGATAAGGCAGATGATAAGAGCAGACTACAACACCTACACCCGTTTTTGTTTTTTTTTTTCTTCTTCAAATAAAGTCAGTCAGTCTCGTGGTCCACGGATGATGTCATAACCACAACTAAACTCAGTGCTTTCACAGACATTTAAGTGCAATACAAGCTTAATATGCATTAATACACAAATACAGACGTCAAATCATCATCATCATGTGAGGGGGGGGGGTTACAATGGCCAGCTCTTTGGTGCAGCCAGGCGTGTCAAGAATGCATCAGTATGACCAGATCTGCACAAAACAGCTGATCTTTGAAACAGTGCAGAGTGCGCTCACTGAATTTTAAGGCCGTTTGTGTATCCAAATCAAATGCTTGGTCCAGATCTGGCCCTGACTTGGCTGTATTGGTGATTTAGGCACAGTATCAGGTCCATCAGAGGCACAGGGGAGCAACATTTAACCTTTAACCTTCACCCCGCAGCCCGTTTGGAGGCAGTAGATGGTGGATAATGTGGTAACTTGTTGATGTGTCGCCACATTATTCAGCAGTTACAGATAACTAAATGTTGCACCAACCGCCGTCCCTCGCCATTCAACCAAAATACAGCGGCGCCTCCTGTCTTTAAAGCCGTGTCATACACAAACCAAAACAGCTCGGTGAAACTAGACAGTGTTCCTTCTTTAATAAACAAACAGGACTTTTTTTTTAAAGTGTAAACGTTCTTATCTGGGGATGGTTAGGTCGCCGTGACGAGAGCGGGGACTCTGATGGTGCTCGGAGCCGTCTGACTTTCATTCTCCACCTGGTAGGTGACTTCGGGGCGAGAGGCCGTCACCTCCAGCTTGTCTGTCATGGTGATCGGCTCGTCCTCTACTTCCTGAGAGTGTAGCTGGTCGAAGGATCGCTCTGCTTCCTCTGACAGCCGGTTTTCCTCCTTCTCTTCCTCCCTCTGACAAGGATACGTAAGCAGGAGTTACAGCAGCTGAGCAAAATGTGAATAATAATATCATCCCCTCCGGGCTAGACCGGCCTCCTACCTCTCTCTTTAACCTGTAGTATTCATCAATGGCGTACTGATATTTGGCTGATGTTATCCCAAAGAGGGAGGCCATCCTCTCGCCAAGATAGTCACATGCTGGAAAATTCATATAATATACAAATATTAAAATCAAATATCACCAACTAATCAAACATTTCAGACTCTGAAGCCTCCATCTGTGCCCTTTTTTAGTGTTTACCTGGCAGTTATCAGATGATTTTGATGGAACAAGTGCTTTACTTTGTAAAACTCTGCAGATGAAACACACCTGTGCAGCCCTGACCTGACACAGCAGATGGTTTGTCCCCGCCTGCTTGATAGCAGGTGCTTTTAAAGGAATACTTGGCAGAGGGAACGGGATGAACCATCTGTGAGTCGCCATCTTTCACAAGCTAATATAAGCTAGTCAGATAAACTGTGAAGAAAACAACACAAACCTGAAGATTTTATGAAGCAGCAGAAACTTGGCGGATGATTTTTGAAGGGACAAACCTGAGATGGTGGATGTGGCAGCTCGCCACATGTGGAACCAGAAGTAAGGACCCCACGTCATCTTGGACTACGACACAAAAAGAATCACAGTTACTTCTTATCAACAGGGGAAATTATAAAACACACATCACCATCATTTCTCTAACACACACACATGCTCCTCACCCTCACCGCATCAACCGGAGAGGACAGCAGGTCTTTCCTCTCTGGCTCCTTGTCCTCTCCATCCTCCTCGTCGGTGCTGTACTCCTCCATGGTCTCACCACTGGAGAAATGGATGATCCGACGGGGCACCTTCTCCCTCTGCTGCTCCTGCTGCTGCCCCTCTCTCTTGTCCAGCTCCCCCAGCTCCACACTCTCAAAGTCTTTAGCTGGTCTCTGCAGGCACATCACAAGCAAACATAAAGAAAGAATCACACCCGTTCACAAAGCAGCAGCTGGATCAGCCCCAACAACTGATAACACGTCACAATCATCCAGCTTTATAGAATTCTTTAATGTAACGTCCAAACAATACAGCTGACACTGAGCTCTGACCACCACCATTAGCCGCATTCTGTAAACATATACGGCAAAACATCAATGACTGGTTATTATTAAACAGAGAGCTGTTTACCGACCTGCATCGCATCCATGTTCCGTTCTACCGACAGGTTAATTTCAGCGAAATACACCGATATATCGGCCATTGTCGCCGTCTTCTTTGTATCTGTGGATGCTGGCTGCGCCCACAACAACGTGACGTCTCACCTCCGCGCCACCACACCCGGAAGTGCCGTGTACGTCAGTTCATTTCTAAAATTGTTTTTCGTTATTTTATTAAAAAAAAATTATAAACGCACAACTTCATGTTAAAATAATGTTAGCTTAATTTGTGTTATTTAATAATTATTTATTTGAAATAACAATTTACATAACAAGACTATGTAATTAGAGCTTAATTACTGATGAGTGACTTCCGCTATTACTGTTTACTGCTAATTACTACTACTACTATTATTATTATTATTATTAATAATAATAATAATAATAATAATAATAATAATAATAATAATAATAATAATAATAATAATAATAATAATAATAATAATAATAATAATAACTGAATGAAAATGATTTTTCATCTAGCAAAAAAACAAAGTCTGGCAAAAACCTATAGATGTATGAGCTTATAAAAAATAATGTGATACATGTATTTATTAAATTCATGCTCTTGTTTTGCACCACCAAGCTTGGAACCTAGCTTCAGCTTTTTTTTTTCCACAGCAGACATTTTGACATGTCACATCAGGTGTGAATAATCAAATCAGTGCACTTTCTCAATTCCATTTTGCAGCTTCAGTTTCAGGGCCCCATGCACTGAGAACACCGGCTCACTTTCACACCATCATGGTTTACCAGGAGACTTGAATAGAACAGAGCCATCATTAATCTTGTCAGTAACACCCGCCCTTCACGTCACTATGGTAAAAAAAATAAAACATAACTGCAAAGGAGGAACAAACTGCTTTTTTTATTGTAAATCTGGAGCAAAGGCGGACCCTTCTGTGTGAAGTCTGTATGTTCATCTTATGGCTGTGACACACATTGTGATGGGTGATAGGTGAATATGATGGAGCAGCAGCATGGAACACTTCAATGTCATGTGACATATGTCCCAGTGATGAGATGAGGTGAGTAAAGCTGATGGATGGGTTGTAGTTTACCTGGAAAGGAACAGAGCCATGATAATGTTAAAGCATGTTTTAGCCATATTAAAAATGTCTACTGGCCCAAACAGCCAGTGTCTCTGCAGTGACACCTTCGTGATATTTCCCTGTTTACACCACTAGATGTCAGTATACCTTCATCTTAGGCTCTAAACTGCCTCCAAGGCAAGCTGTGCCTCTGAGCAGGTAGTGAATTATTTGTGTCTGGATGCCGATTTATACAACTCACCAGAAGGAACCTGAATACCTCCACATCGAATAATCACTCACTCTTTAGTTACCTACTCTCACCCTGGAGAGCTGCAAAGCAACTTCCACAGGAAGGATTTACTGGAGGCCACAAACCACAGGACTAACTCAGACCTATGATGTCATCAGATGTAAAAAGTTGCATAAAAAATGCATGTCTGCCTCAATTTGTGGCTTCACACGGATGTTTGCTTGAGGTGCATAAGGAAAACTACTTTATTCTTTTGTAGATCCTCTCACGCTGAGGCGTTCTCAGCATCATTCAACATTTCTGTGGTTATTAAATTTGAACTCCACCTGGATTTACAGCTTCACCTCTTCTCACCTGGTTTGTTTGGATTAGAGCGAATCAGAAACAGTGTTTTGCAGTTTTTCATCGCCTCAGTCTGGTTTCCTATTAACAGCTGACAGGACCATTTAAGCAGGCTATTTGTAATCAGTCACACGATTCTCCGGTCAGCTGTTCATTGGACAAAACATTATTAATCTTGAGCTGTCGAAAAAAAATATGGATTTCTTGATAGGGCAAAATCACAGCAGCTGCAATGCATCTATTGTGTCTTAGGAAAAGGTTACAGCCATCATAAGATGTTGGCTGTCACTGGAATTTGTTTTTAATAACAACACCACTACAAAACACTATAAATAAAAGCAATGACATACAATTAGTTTCCTTTTAAAGCGCTGGTTCAGGAGGCATTTGGGCTAAAGTACAGCAGTCAAAAAGACAGTTGTTTTGCAGAGGACAGAACAATTTGTATGTGATTGGATTCTCACCTTAAATTGCCCTCTTCTGGATCCACTTGGAGGTGCCGTGAAATCACCTGTGTCGTGCTACAGGCCCCTGGGAGCTGTTGTTTCATGCAGATCTGACTTGATTGGTGCATTCTCCACTCCTGACAGAAGCCAAAAACCAAGAGGATAAACAGTCCAGGATTTGATTTAGCTGCACCAAATAAGGTGTAAAAAAAATGGCCAAAAGCTGCACCAGGGTTTGCGGACGCGTTCACCTTTTTTCTGGCTTTGGGAGAAGCTGTTCATGTTTAAATAAAGACCGGTTTTGATTTGACTTCCCAGACTGGATAAGAACATATTTATGAAATCAGTTCCAATATAATGGCTTTCAAATGATGAAGGTATGAGTGCAGATACTGGGGCTATTATTCCTAAACCTTGAGCAAAGTTTATTCAGGTGTCCTGTGCAAGCTCTGCAAATAGTGGAAATGATGTGTGTATGTGTGTGTGTGTGCAGTAGAGCTAGAGTTCTGTGCAGTGTGCATACATGTGTAGGTCTTGTATGTGTGTGTGTTTGTAGGCTTCATGCTAAGCCGAGCCTTGTCACAGCGTTTTAATGATGGCATCCATACTCTGGTATGTTCTCTGCCTGTCTCTCTTGCTGTGAATCGTCCCTCTCACTGGATCATTACTTTCAGATGGTTATAGATCTGTACGGCCTCGTGCATGCTTTGTGTTGAGTGCTGTTAACACGGGAACAGATATGGGAGGTGGTGAATGAAGACAGCTGAAATAATACTTACAGTATATACATGGTTAGATCTATGTGGTGACTCACTGTAACTCATTTAATTTGGAATGTTGAAGATGTTATTGCAGAGTGAATAGACATTCACACTTTAGTTGATGCATTCATGTGAGATCAGAAAATGACCACAGAGTGTTTCTTTATTTGTCAGTCTTGGTAATTTGGTCTTAAAGGCAAACAGAGTCATATAAATAGAGAAAAAAACTCATTATTTTCTGCTTTGATACTTTATTGCCTCCAATAATAAAAGTCACATAACAAAATGAATCACTCACTCTCTTCAACTTGACTCCTCACAATGTCTTAGCACTTGACCTGCAGTCCTTGTTCTCCACTTGCCTGCGCCTGCAGCTCAAGGTTACTCACACTGAATGGTTGCAGTATACTGAATAGTGACATTACTTGTCATACAGCTGAACTGAACTCCTGCCCACTGGAAATAATACTAAACCAAACAGCAGAGCTATGTCTCAAAAAATAATTCCGCCTTATCTACCAAATGGAATTAGAACTTAAAAAACTTTTTTTTGTACTGACGACTGCTGCGTGCATAAGGCTTAATTCTGCAGAAACCGCAATGCGGTGCCCGTTTCTAGATTTACGATTAGTGCTGCTGCGTCCATCAAGCTTCACATTACTGCGAAACACAGCAATTTACAGTGTTGACTGTGACAGATGTAAGCCTACATGATTTTTCTTTTAAAAAAACTTAAAACCCTGAACTGTATGGCTTTAAATACACAAATATAAGAATGATTAACAGTAGCGGTTTGAGCGGTTCAGTTAATGAAGCACTAGCCAGGAAAATGCTAAAGCATTAAGAATTAACTATTTATTTAGCATAGCATTTTCTAAACTGTATTACTCTTACTACTTTTAATAGTAGAAAAGGGCAGGGCTTCGGATAAGGGATGACTAATATGTAGCACTAATGTGCTGCTTAGCTAATGAGGGTAGCTGGTTACAATTGGTGCAGCAGCTGCCTCTTGGCAATTTGGATGTTTTGTGTGTTTTTTCTTTTCAGTGGCTCCCAGCTTCCTCTGATCCCACAAGCCTGTGCATTGCAGGCATTCACCTCAGCTAGACTACCATTATAATGGAGCCATTGACATCCTCACTTGCCTTTAATAGCATTGGTTTACATGGGCTCCTCAGCAAACAGGCAAAATCAGCATAATTAATACACCTTCGCAAGTCAATCACAGTCAAGTATAAAGTTCCCACGAGCTGCATACAACAAAAAAACAAGGAATGATTTGTAAACCTAAAGGCCCTCATCACAGATTACATGAGACGAGCAGCAGGAGCCTTCAAGGTGCACACGGACCATAGATCTGACTCTCTGCATTACAGCAACACAAAAGGAAATGAGGCGGCATCTCTTCAGCAAGAGAGAGAGAGAGAGAGAGAGAATATTAAATACTATATTTTATGGGATATTTGGGTGCCAGCTGTGCTGATAAAAGGCTTTCATTGCTTACTCTGCTTTTGGGTGGATTTTGCAAGCTATGTAACCACAGCAGAAAAGAAGAGCTAGAAAGAATATGAGGGGCTTATACGCCTTTTTTTTTTACAGTTTGGTTGGAACGCACGGCGCAGCAGATGCATTTGAATTGTTAATAGAGCAAAACTATGATGCAGGAAAAACAAGCTACTATTATGCATATGTGCTTGTGGTGTTTTACAGCTTATTTAGAAGCATTAAGAAATCCTTTGTGCGTGAACGAGTGTGTGTTTGTATCCATCAGCAGTTCTAAGGGAGGAGGAGGGGGGGGCACAGATCTGAGCCGAATCCTCTGTGTGTCCTAATCACCGCCTCTGACTCTTCAACGTGTTCATCAGCTCTTATCAGATATCCTGCCGAGAAAACTGCCAATCACAGACAGAAATGTATTTTCCATTCTGAGTTCAGACATCAAAAACTCAGTTAACTCAAGGCCTCTGTGTTCTTCTTATGGGCATGTTATTAATGAAGCTCATTACAAGCGAATCAACAGAGCAAAAGGGCAAGAATATAATAATATTTGCTAGAGACAAACATGCAGCCTGCTGATGACAGACAGGAATGGACCTCTTTACATACTTGAAATGTTTCCAGGTTCAAACACCTTGACTTTAAAACACCTCTTTGAGGAAAATACTTTTCATCTGTGCCTGGTGCTGAATGAGTTACTGAGATATTTAGACAGGCATTTATGATAAATGTGAAAGGTGTAATACTTTAGAAAAAGAGACACAAAAATCCTGGCTGGAAGTATTTGCAGGTTTAGTGCAGATGTAGACGCCATAAATTAAAGAAGAAAAAAAAAGAAAAGAATGAGCAGGAGTATAAATCTGTTCCCTCTCCTCTGCACTCGGCTGCCTCCATTACTGTTCCTAAAACAAAGTAATTAGTCACTAAAATCAATTCAATTGATTTGGATGTAGTCTACAGTATGCACAAGTGGCTCTGATTATATAAAACGCTGTGGACAGGATACAGGGAAGGCATCAAAATATTGATGAGAATGAAATGGCACTGAAATGAGAAGCTGTTTTGTCACAGGGTTGACATTACTTTATCCTGTTATTGCATCTTTAAGCATGCCATGTTCTGATTCATGAAATATGAGGATGAAGCAGTAACAGTGCAAGAGCTGGAAATGATACAGACGTCCACTGTAAAGTGACTTACATCAGCCTCATAAGGCTTCTGGCTGTCAACATCTTTCTTTTGGTAAAATGTTTTCCTCCTCTACATTTTAAGTGTTTTTGGGGCTTCTTTCCTTCTCACTTATATGCTGTATTTTAATTCCGCTGAAGTTGTACTCATTTGAATAATGTTTCTGTCAGACAGAGCGAGTATAAAACAGCAACTGAAATGCAGGCTACATATAAATAAGCAGTCAGACCAGTGTCCCATTTCCAAGCTGCTGCCAAAATCCTACACAGAAACACCACAAACTACAAATGTAGAAGTGACAGCTGAGGTTCAGAAGAATCTCAAACAGCAGAACTAATGTACCAAATGCACCAAACATGGTGAACACGCGACTTTCATCCATCCATTTTTTAGTCTGCTTCACCCTGTTTAGCTTTGGTGAGGTGACTCACAGCTATCAATAGGCAGGAGGCACGGTACACCCTGGACAGGTCTCCAGTCTCCGGCTAACATAGACAAAGTCCCCTAGAGTCCCTAATCAACCTGTCTTTAAGATGTAGGAGGACAGAGTACAGTGGCGTGCACACTCCACTCAGAAAGGCCACAGCGGGATTCGAATGAGGAACTTTCATGCTGTGTCATCAGATAAGAAGTAAGAAGAACCTAACCTAGAGAAAAGCACCTGACCCAGCTGCCTATAAACCCATTCACATTGCCCAGCAATCAAACAAACAGGAAGCAGAACCAGCACATCACAATCACCTCTCCCACAATTTAACACATTTGATGACATAATTTTAGATAATCCTCTGTCCTCTAAATATCTCCTCACCCCAAACGACGAGCCAGCGGAAGACCTTTAAAACTGGCAATATAATAAACCTATAAAGACAGCCTACCAATGAGCAGCTATGATGAGCTCAAAATCCAGAAACTCTGTAGTTACAGTAATAAAACAACAGTCCTCCCATCTGAGGTTGTGTATCCTGACACCATTCTGTGTTGCAAGGTATGTTTACACTCCACATTGCATCACCGCTAACACAGCAGCCCGCTTAATGAAAGAAAGAGCAGTATAGAGCGTGAGCAGTATAAAGTGCAAGGCCGATGTTATGTAGCTGTTTTGTACTCTATCACTCATGGCATCACACCAGTGTTGGCATCCATTTTTAATACTCATCAAGATAAAAGAAACATCAAGTGGTGGCATGTTGCCAAGCACGTTTTTTCATCCATTCATTCATTCATCATACTTTCAGTTGCAAATCTGTTTTCCACTATGTCAATATTTGCATTTGGCATAAATGTGCTGCAGCTGCATGCTCATGTATGAAACAGAGGAGAGACAGACAGACATTCACAGTCCGCTCACTGTTCTTCTTCTCTGACATCTGCAGCAACTGAGCTCTTCACAAATCAGAACGGGCTGCCTCTTCTTCCTCAGACAGGGTTGAAGATGACTGCGCTGTCAGAACATCTATCAATAAAATACAATACGCACACAGCAACACAACACACACACATATATATGCACACAAACACAGGCCCCATACACGCGCACTGTTCTCTCTGACATAAAGACGAATGGCACACATCAGCGTTTCCATCTCCTGCTCCATATGGGGCCCCACGGAGGGGCCTCTGCTGCAAAGTGGAGCCAAGTCCGCCTCACACTGCTCTGTCATGACCATAAAAATTACTTCTAATAACTTATATGACGTGACTGCGTTTAAAGGAGTTCTACGGCATGCTGTAAATCTGCTGCAGAGGAAACACGAGAAGCAGCTTTACTGTAGAAGCTGCAGCTTCGGCACCCAAGGAAACGCCGCCGACATCCTTGAGATGCTCTCGGAAGAGAAAACACAACACACACACACACACACACACACACACACACACACACACACACACACACACACACACACACACACACGCTGGCAGGATTATTTTCATTTCAAATCCACACAGACTTTATTACCTGTGAGCCTGTGCTGTGCGAGTGAAGATGAAAAGATGGATGTGAACGTGGTTCAAAGGCCAACGCACCCTTCACTTTAGATGAACCAGTGCTCAGCGCTGCGTTTGGAGGCAATAATTCAGCTGCCAAATTCCATGTATACATGCTGAGGATGTATTTGTTGGAGCAGAGCCTCAATTTCACACTTTGACCTGTTCATCATTAATTTCCTCCAAAGAAATGTGCAATTTTAGATAAAAATAGAAGCTAAAATGGCAAATTATTATGCAGTTATTAATTGTTGATGTGTAATTTTATTAATTAGACTCCATGAATTTCACCTGTGGGGGACTAAAACAGGATTATCTTATATTATCTTATTAAAAAAAAGAGATAATGTAAACAGTAGTAGAAAATACACACAAAAAACACACAAACACACACACACTGAGCTATGATGTGAACTCTAGTAACCTCTGCATGCGAGAGCAAGCCCAGTGAGATGTTTACCTTCCCAAACCTCGGCCTCTACAAATCTCCTCAGAATTGAGAACCCTGGGGTTAAGGGAGGATACAAACAAAGACCGCAAAGTTCAAGGGCCCCAAATTGGTGCCAGAGAAATGATTCTGTCACTGACCAACCACAGCCGCGCAGTTAGCCGTGTCATTTTGCTGTCCTGTCCCGTCCCCCCCTTTGATAGATGGCTAGTGGTGAACCTCAGAGGACGCGCACGCGCACGCGCACGCTCGCCAATCACATCAACGGCTGTGCCGGTCTGTGGATGCCTCTCAGCACATGTGTGCACAAATGAATGTGTGGGCACGCTGCGTTCCTCTGGAGGCAGGATGCCGTTTCCACATCCTTCTCTGTCTATAATTAGCTGTCCTGATAAAACACCGGTTTGCTGGCGCTTGCAGGATCAAACAGTGATGAGCAGGCAGCTCTCCTCACTGCAGACGCCAGGTGGCTGTCCTTGAGTTGAGAGCTGGGTTATATGCAGTACAGCATCTGGAGGGCAATTAATCAGAAAAGGCAATTGTGATATTATATGAGGCTCTCTTGCAATCACAATTATGACAGAGAGAGGCCTAGCGACTTTGTGTAAGCTTTGATTTGTTGTGTTAAGGAGATCTGTAATTGTTTGGTAGGTTTTGTGAGTGATTGTGATTTTAACCCTGCAAGTGCCCTCAACAGACACAAACTGATTCTATTACTGTGTCTGTGTCAGTATGTCTCATTTTACTGCATCTTTCTTCACAGAAATACAGATGCAGGAGCACATGTCTGCAATCCAACACAAAAATATCTAAATTACCAGCAAGTCAGGGACTTTATAAAAATAACTACCCTTCCTCAAGCAGTTCAAAAAATTAAAACAACATTTACCATCAGAATGCATCAAAACAACAGCTATGACGTTCCATCAAACACACATATATTGTGATGTTTAACCTGTCCTCACCAGGAAAATGTATTTCAGGCCATAAAAAAGCTGAAGATGGCGATGGGAGAAGGAAACGGTTTTCCATGTAAAACGTATTTAATGATAGGTTTCAAGACAAACCATGGTCTTTACCTTTAAACCCTTACCCTGTTTCTTTAATCCCTTACCTTAACTGTGGGCAAAAAGGGACTAAATAGTGAGTGAAAGCTTGCATGTGTCAGGTGGGCTCCACACTGGAGTCTTGTAGGAATGTTAATTTCACTATCTGTACCCCCACCGTACCCAACCTACCCACTCCTAAGGCAGACTTGCTGCTGTATTGGTCCCCTGATTGGATGGTGCTAGGCAATATGTACATACAGTATATCCCATTAGCATAAACATAACCATGTGTTGAGTGTAGGACACACACAACAGATCCAAGCAGCGTAAAAGCAACAATGTCAGTCTAAAACGAGTGGAGGAAGTAGAATGAAGCTGACCAGCTTTGTTTTCAGCCTAGTATGGACCTCTTGCTGTGCCACCAACAGCTACAGATGTCACTAACTCTCAGATTACCATGCACTTTGAATAAATGTCAAATTGTAACTTTAATTTCAGACTGAAATATCTAAAAAAAACTACTATCTAAAGAAACTAACTGAAATATTGCAAATGAGCATATAAATCTAAAGTAATTTCTATAACAATTAGCTTTTATATTGAGATAATTACAAAATAATAGCTTATATGTTAAGATGCTTTGATAACATTGATACTGCTAAACATTAGTGTATTGGCATTGTGCCTGTTAGAGTCTTAGCATAGCAGCAGCAACATTATAGCCGTGTCCCAGTTGAAGCCGCCGAAGGACACGTTTCAGACTGAATTCATCACTGCAGTGAGACAAGATTCACCTATACCCAACTTTAATAGCAAACAGGTTGCTATGTGTTAAACAATATGTCTTCCACAGACTAGGCTGTCCCATGTAACCATTGAAGGCTATGCAAATGATCTATGAAGCACAGGCCTCTGTAGAGCTCGTCCCTTGGAGACACAGCCTTTAAAAGCAGTGTTGTTTTAGCCACAGAACTGCTAACCTTACAAAGCCCCCAGCAGAGATTAAACCATGGGACGCTTCTTGGATAGTTTGAAGAATGAAATGTAAAGTTCAGCCCCTCCTCTCCTCACCTTAATCATTTTCATACAGTCCCTGAGTGGAACATGAACATGTCGGCGTCTGACTGCCAGCCTGCAGCTCTCTATGTGAATCCGAGGAAGAAGCACTTCTCCTGCAGAAAGGTAGAAGTGGGTTACCAGTAGGAGGCTGCTAGATTTTGAGCCTTGATTACATTTTATATTTAAATGTCAAGATATCCCTGTGGAAAGATTCAGGGTCACCGTGCTCTGGGATATTTTAGCCTGACTTAATGGAAGTTCAGAGAGAAGGAAGCAAAAGCTTTTACCAGTGAAGCACAGTGACTTCATCTGCAGGCCAGACTGGGACTATATAAGAAATAAGAAATACTCGATGATTTCTAGTAATACTTCAAAATCTGTACTGTCACTGTGATGTCTAACGACTTTACTTCAGTTTTTCTCCCTTTTTACTGCAACTTTTACTACAAACTGTCGTTGAGGCAGTTCTGCTGTGACAATGAAACTCATTTATAGCGTGCAGCAGCCAGCTGCCTCGGGCTGAACGCTGATGTGCTAAATTGACACTTTTGGCTTTGTGTGGCGGAAGCTTTTGTGATAAAGAGAAATTTCCACTGTAAACTGTCATTAAAGGAAGCAGCACTCTGCTTACACTTTGAAATCCTGTCTACTGCACCAACACAAATTGTGAAAAAGAGGTTATAATTGGCCATCATGCTACGATAATGGCTGTCATGTCATCCCTTCAACAATGGGCTGTTTCTCCTCTTCCCTTATCCCCTAGATTCTGTCTTCCTCATGCAGTCTGCAATCATTTAACAAAGCAAATAGACAGAAAATAGATGGAGTGGGACACAGCCATTCTGACAGATGGAGAGAGAGACGGTCAAATGAGGAGGAGCTGCTAATCTGACATGATCGGACTGGCAGCATGTCCGCAGACTTCAGGGTTGAAGAAAAGCCCTGTGTGAGCTGTGGGAGCGTGAGGTTGAGGGTGAGCGTCTTCATTGCAGGATGCTAGAGGGCAAGAGAGGTGAGAGGTGAGGAGGAAGATGGAGACCGAAGGGGCAGGAAAAGGACAGAGGTGGAAGAAAAAGAGAGGTGGAGGGCAAAGAGAGCAGTGAGGTTCATTGTTGAGAATGGGTGGCTGCTGAATCGATCGTGACACGGCAGGATAGTACAGATATTCCACTTTTTTTCAGTCCATATCCAGAATTGTTGACTTGCCTCAGAGCTTAAATTATTGAATGGAATACATTTTTCATTCATAAATGGATTCAGGGTTTATCGACGTGAGGATCAACAGCGAGAATGTGACAGTAAAACATGAATTACTGGAGGCAATCCAAGATTTATTGTCCTCAATGTTTGTGTCGCAGCCTTGATTTCATCTCGTTGTAGAGCATAAACAATGGTTCCAGTGACCACTTATGCCGAACGTAAAATGTGCCTCCTGTAATGTTTTCATTTTCTGAGATGTAATACGACTTTCCTGTAAACATGAGCCATCCATACATCCATAGAGAGACATAACACCAGCGATGCTCCCACTCAAACATACGGCCGATTTAGAGTCCCCAATTAGCCCAACATGCACATCCTAGCAATGTGAAAGGAAGCGGGGAAGAGGAAGAGAAATCTAAACATGAACCACATAAACCAAAAAACAAAAACTAGCCCTGAAGCTCCAGATCAGTGTATAACTACAAATATTTCTGATTTCATGCAGCACATGAAGCAGCCCGTCCTCAAACTGTAAAATGTCACATGAGGTCAATATTCAGTTTTTGAAAACACGAACATGTGTGTGTCATGGGGGACAGGACTCGTTCCAATGACAGCTGGAAACAACAACAACCGCAGAAAAGCAGGTTTCCTTCAGGAATGTGTTTAATGTTATAATTCATGGCTAAACTTAACCAGCCTTTTATTTAAGGCCTGTGATCTAAAACGAAACTTAACCACGGACAAAAACAAAACAGCTGGTGGTGGTGTTGGGGGGGATGAACCTCGGATTCCTTAGTGCTTAGTGAAAGTCCACCATTCACCCTCACCTACCCACCTTGGTTCTTTGGACTTTTGTAGCTTATTGGTCCCATATTCAGATGATGTTGTCCAATACGATCATATGATCCAATAATGTAAACATAACATAATGTTGTATATTGAGCAATATGTCAATAACATGTCCATAATATGTGCCATTAGCAGAAATGTAATGCGTCACACTTGGTGGATGCATTATTGACTTTGTTTTCATGAGGATCTGTTGACATAAAATCAACCTTAGTGAGTGTCAACCATGCATAAGTCATATTTTCTTTATGGTAAACTGTGGCTGGGTGCACAGACATCTATGAGACAGAAAAAAAGCAAAATTACAGAAATCTCTCCTGCACACAAAAAAAGATGTCTTTTAAATGAAATAGAACCACAAAATCCCCAAATTCCACCTTTTAAAAAAATGAAATAATTAAAATTCTACAATTACCACATACATAACTTAGAGCTTTAGGGGCTTTGGGTATTCGGGGCCTCGGGGCAGCTGCTTCCTGGTATAATGCAATTATATTATGTTAAGTAGAGCTGTTGAGTGAGACCAGCAATCCAAGCATTTACCAGTAAATTTTGCCTTTTTTTTCCTTCCTCTTAGTTTATTCCCACTTTGTACACTTGTGTGTCTTTGTTCGACTAAACGCATGCAGCAATTCTTGTAAAGGGAAATACAATATTCCAATAATGCTGGAGTCCCCCCACATGGCATCCAGTAATCAGAAAAAGATTTGCAGGCCCAGAGAGAGGAGAAACAAAGGATCGAGTTTTCCCATTTACTCTCTGTAGGAAATCTGTAATGTGAGGGCAAAGGGCTTGGTGGGCTCTTGTCTGATAAGTCGGGGCATTCTGTGTTAGTTGCATTGATGAAAGAAAATCCTTTAAGGGGTTTAAGTTTTCACGCTGCCAAAGTCAATACTGACTTTCTGCTGGGTGCAGCCACACTTTCACCTCTCTCTCTGTCTGTCTTTGTTTCTCTCCTGGTAATTCATCCTCTGTGTGAAATCCTTCGTCTCGCTCACTGTATTTTCATTCTCTCTCTTACTGTATCCTTTGGGTTATTTCTATTACTCTCTCCTGCACCTTTTGCTGAGGGGGGCATCAATACTCATCCTTGAGTGGACAATTCTCGACGACCACGGGGGAATAAAAGATACCAGCCTGACGATCAATTCTCCTCTAGAAAGCATCCTGAATCAAAATTTTATCTCCACTGTTGATTGCATTTCAGATTTTGGTATATCTGTTCCTGTCTCAATCAATGATCCACGTTCCTTTCATCGCATCTCTTTTGTTCGCCGCCTCAGTGTGTCAAATGTAACATCTGCACAGAGGTAGGGACGCATACTGTAGCCGGAAGGTTGCAAAAGCGAGTGGATGCCGAATAAAAGAGTAAACATTATTACTGTGAGAGAAGGTTTTGCTGCATATGTTTCAATTAGTCATTTTCCATTTCAATTATGGCATAGAAGTCAGTTCAAGGTAAAGAGGCAGATAAAAGCTGGAGGCAGACTGCAGGAACTTTCTAAAGCGCTGCACTTTCTGAAGTAATGTGGTTTAATTTGTGAAAAAAGGGGCATGTAGTGAGTCTGTGTATATATTATATATTACCTCATCTCTGATGTCTCTTTCTCTTCACAATGAACTCAAACACAATTACCATTTCAAGGATGAATCAATATTGAAGGAAATATTGAGCCAAAGTGCAGACCTGAATTCCCTTCATTTGATGTGAAAGCAGCCAACTCTATAATTAAAAGAAAAAGTATTTACAAAACTGCTAAATAAATAGATTAGCTCCAACAAACAGAGATCAAACTGACGTTCATGGAAGCAGAATGATTCTGAGCAAAGGCACCAGCTACTAGCTGTTTTAGTTAGCCGTTCTCATGGTAACAACCCGTTCCATCCATCTTCTATTAACCCGCTTTGTCCGGCAGTGCCCCACCAGGAGACCTTTGTCTCCCCCAGGGGAGAGGCGGGGTACCATTCACACTCACACCTATGGGTAATTGAGAGCAATTCACCTAACAAGCAAATCTTTAGAATGTGGGAGGAAGCTGAGCACCCGGAGAAAACCCACGCAGGCACAGGAAGAACGTGCAAACTCCACACAGAATACCCCATGGTAACAATATAAACTAAATAGTAAAACAGGATGAAGTGGCTTTACTTCCGCCCACTGTACAAAAGAAGGGCCAAAACATTCCATTTTGAGCATGCTGCTATCTAAAACAGATGCCATCTTAGAACCAGAGTCAGCATTGTAGCAATTAGGAAGTGAAGCTGAAAGGTTGCTGTTGCTGTTTGTTTAAAAATGAGTATTTAAACACAGACCTGCAGGATACACAATAGCTGAAAATCCATAAACCATCTGTGGGACATTTTTTTTTCTAATTGAGAAATATGTTGCCCCTTCCACTAACATGGAGGAGATGGAGTTTATGAGATTCACTGCAGCCAGCCACCAGGGGGTAATCAAGATAGCTAACTTAGCTCATTTGGTGATTGAGCTAAGTTAGCTCACCTAATTTATGTTATTCCATTAAAATTTGTATTTGCAATATCTGTCTATTGCTAATAGTATATATATATATATATATATATATATATATATATATATATATATATATATATATATATGTATACATATATACATATATATATATATATATATATATATATATATATACATATATATGAACATGCATGTGATATGCATGCATGCAGATATAAATGTGAGCACCTATAAAACACGACTTGTCCAACAGCTTGTAACACTGTGACACACACTTACTATAATTGATTCAGTGAACTGAGATGTACACAACATGACCCTGTTTTCTTGCAGTTGCTATGTTCTTTTGCTGTCCTTCAGACCGTATGTTGTAACAAGGTTTCTATAACAAGGAGCATGTGCTCTGTGAAGACCCCCCCCCCCCCCCCCCCCCCACATCCAACTCCCCCCAAGGGGTACAACAAACTAACAGCCCTCTGACCTCCAGTTAGAATGAGGACTTTCCATCTCTGGACGCCTTGCCCTTCGAAGATCCCTGCTTAAAGGGCTAATGGGTCTCATTCCCTTGATGCAAGAAAATTAGGGGGGGCTAATACGACAAAGTGGCCGGGCTTTTTGGTGTTTGGGGGATAACAGATTGTTTCCAAAGTAGGGAAGGAGGGGCTCGCTGATTGTGAGGATGCCTCATCAATCATCATTTAAGAGCTTTTAAATGGGTGTGTGCCTCCCTAAGGGATTTTAGGATTGAACTGCCAAAGGTATAAAGGGCAGACCTACTGTATGTTTCCCTGCCTAAGCACTTTCTAAAGTAACTGTGTTTAACTCACCCTGAAATAAGGCGACTACTGACTGTTTCATAGAAAGACGGCCGAATTGATCTGGTAAACAGCCTGCGGTGTGGTATAAATGGTAGCAAGTGCTCCTGCTGACGTGGTGGACACTTCTCACTGACAGCCTGTATTATTACTCTATACATGGTATCAATGCACATGTGCATGACAAACAAGAAGACACACTGATGAAGAGGGGAAAGTAAAGAGGGCCATTCTTTATCAAATAAGTAATATAAGTGATTTCTAAAATGTCACAGCTGCAACAATCTACATTTAAGGGAAATCAAAATATGCAGCATCTCAATCAGGTTCTGACCCTTTTACAGTTGATTGCGGGACTGACTATGCATCCACCTCCGCCTGAAATCTCTGCATTGTTCATTTGAACAGTTTGTACACACAGAGTGCTTTGACATTTTGGTCAATTATTTTTACCCAGAAAGGATTTGTGCTTTGTATGAAGGCAGCAAGTCCGCAGATAGGTAGCTTAGCTTAGCATAAAATAGGCTTGCCTGGCTATCCTAAAGGTCACAATATCTATCTAAAGTAACCACATGCTGGCTGTAGCTTCAATGTAACATAGCTACACAACAGTGATAATGACCATCTCACCTAATACACTTTTTACACTGAAATTAGTGGGTTTATGCAACACAGGTACATTTATAAATTGGATTACTACTTTCCCTACTGAGGCTACTCACTGAAGAAACATATTTTGGGGCAAATGGGTCAAAAATTAGCATTTCACTTTAAGTGAGTGCCAATGAAGCTTGTGCTAGTCATGACCAAAGTCTGAAAGAGAAAAGAGGGTTGGCAGTTTGATCCTCGTCCCCTCTACATACCAAAAAGGACAAGATACAGAATCCATGGGCGGTCTACCAACCTTGGTGTTTGACTGATGTGCAAAAGAACCATGAACGTGCACACCAAGTACCACACCTCAACAACTGTCTACAACACTCTGACTATACTACACAACTCTAACTTCATCAACAAACTTTTTTTTCTGTGTACGTACTTGTATCCCAGGGATGCACTATAAAAAAAAAAACTGTGTTAGTGCATCAGAGGATTTGATATGCTCCACACCACAGTGTGTCATTTTGCTTCTGAACAAATTTGAAACAAACATGATTATAACGCTGTTCCTTCAACTTCACTGTTTTGCTGTTCTCATGAACATAATGATGGGTACTTGACAGATTTGTATTTGCATGTAAACAGGCTCATACTAGAATTAAATGTGCCTTTGGGTAAACAACAGTAAGCATGAGCACAGCTAGTCAAGTCAATAAAAGTTAATAATTCATGTGAGGATACAAATGGATGAGTGGATTCGATAGATACTTTACTGATCCCCGAGGGGCAAAATGAGGTATCCAGTAACAACACTGGAGCAGACAGCATCGCATGCATAAAGGTATAGATTATTTCTAATGAGTAGCTTGACTGACTTATTGCCCTACAGATGTTCAGCTGTCCATCTCTCTTTCTCCACCAGCATGGTTGTCTTACGAGACCTCGACAGGTCGACGGCATCTTAAAGCCCTCTGAACTGCCTCTTGTACTCTCACCAACTTCCTTCACAGGCTACATGTTGTAAAGCTTGTCATCTTCACTCACGTTGGACTAAAACTGCAACGCTTTTTTTTTTTTTTTACAGCTAACTCAAATTGTTGTTGTACCTGAATCAGGCTGGGTTGACCTTGCAGTCGTCACCCTTGAACCTCCGTGTTTGACTTGTGTAATTGCTTTGCTATTTCCTCTCTTGCTGCCATTTTTCAACCCTTCATTCTGGGTTTGTTTTTGCTTTTAACAGTGCCAGGAGGCGCGGGTCAGCCTTATGCATGCATATCATCCATTTATCTTTAATCCTGACAGGATACTAAAAGATTTACAACATCTGAGTTTATTTACAGCGTGTTTGTTGAGATGTGACTTTTTTGTTATGTGTCATGTTGCAGCTAAACAATACTGAAAGTAAGCTGGTGCCCTTCAAGTGCACAGCTTCCATGTTACTGTCAACATAAAGTACACTCTTAGAGCCACGACAGTGCTGCTTTACAGAGAGAAGTCTTGTTCAGTGATAGCATGTGATGCACCTCGGAATACAAAAATGATCACTCACACCATTATCATTCATGAGCTCTCCTGAAGACACAAACGTGTACAATTGTTCAAAAGAAAAAAGCCGTAATTTCATATTTTGTGAGATTTCTAGCAGCATCTGCACCTTTCCTATGTGAATTTAGGATACGGGATGGTAATCAGACATTGTTGGGGAAGTGTTGGCAGTTTGTATGGGATTAAAATTATCCATTACCGAGCGTACATTGGGAGGATGAAATATCCAATGTTTATTCACCACAGGAGATGATGAATGGCTGCTCTGACGGTCTCCTGTGTCAATCAGTCAGGTTGGCTCATTAGGTCAGCAGATTCTGAGCCACAGGGGGATAGTTATTCAAATCCCTAAAAATATGCAGAGACAGTCAAAACACCTTGTCCATGAATAACAATAGCCTTCTTCTTCTCCTTCTTCCTGTGAGGCATACAGCCACTGCGATACATGGAATATCAGCGACGCTGCTGAACAGCCACTCAGACCCTCGCGGTAAATAATAAGACATCATACATATTAAAATTAGAAGCACGGGAAACAAAAGTACGACACGTCAGTCATGCATGAATGCGCTTCACAAACATGCGCGTGTATCCCCTAAAAAAACAGCACAACACTGATTGCACACTATTAAATATACACCAATCCACCACATTAAAAGCACTGGCAGGTGAAAGGAACAACACTATCAATGCAGCAAGTAAACAGGCAGCTGTTAAAGTTAAAAATAACAACACGACAATTTGAGTCACTTCAACAACAGGCCGCTGAGTAAGTGCGTTTCTAACACAGCAGGCGCTGCCGGAAGTGCACAGAATTCTGTGGCTTTCTTTTAAAGTGCTTGATGACATCAACAGGGGCAACAGTGGCGCAGTGGGATATGGGTTGTCCAATAACCGGAAGGTTGGTGGTTCGATCCCAACTCCTCCCTAGTCACTGTTGTGTGTTCTTGGGCAAGACACTTCACCCTAGCCTGTGGCGCGCCTTGCTAGTCATTGTATGACACTGCTTGTGCAGCAGCCGTAACGAATTTCCCTCTGGGATTAATACAGTATCTAAAAAAAAAAATGACATGTTGTGAAAGTCACTTTGCTTCCATTCATGGTTAAGTTGAGGCATTAGAGCTACTTGGTTAGGGTTCGGGCAGAGATGCACTTCTTGGATATGACCACAGGTAGGTGCCACATCCTACATAAAAGCATATCATTAATAATCTAAATGGCATTTGCAGTACATAATTAAAAGTTTTTCATCAACAAACTTCTTTTCTGTGTGTTTACTTGAATCCCAGGGATGCACTGTAAAAAAAATCAATGTTAATTAAATGAGCCTTTGAGTGAACAACAGTAAGCATGAGCACAGCTAGTCAAGTCAATAAAATTTACACTTCATGTGAGGATACAAGTGGATGAGTTGATTATTTCCAATGAGTAGCTTGACTGACTTAATGCTCTGCAAATGTTCAGCCGTCCATCTTTCTTTCTCAACCAGCATGGCTGTCTTACAGGAGCTCGACAGGATGACGGCATCTCAAAGCCCTCTGAACTGCGGGAGCCTCATTCCAGCTGCTGTCCTCTTCCTTCAGAGTGAGCCAAGTCCTGAGCTCTGCCCTGTGGTTGGTGTACATCCTGCCTCCATCTCTCTCATCTCTTTTCTTCGTCTTTTCTTCCTGCTCGCACCGACTCCTTCACTGTGTTCCTGCCGCTCTCGCTGCTCAGCGTCGGCCTTCCCTCCTCAGTAGATATCTGGGTTGCGTTCAGGAAATCAGCCAGTCACAGTGAAGACCAGAAGAGGGAGGGTTGAGACCGTAAACTCTGACTAGGAGCCAGCACTGTTATTTTCTTCATCACAGAACCCGCCTTGACACAAATAATGGAATGCACTGGCAGTCTTTCAGTAAGACAGCGAGGGGAAAGTGGGCCACTGCCAACCTTAGGCTATGCAAATCCATCCGCAGCCGTCTGAGTTTAGAAATCTAATGATCAGACCGAACACAAGCGCTTTCCATCCTCTCTTTTTCCAATCCCTGACTTTTCTCTCATTTCCTCTCTCCATTTCTCATTCCTCCTTGTCCATTTTTTTCTACAGTTCTGTTACTGGCTCAGCCATCTGGTGCTGGTGCCCAAGAGATGGACTCAGCTCTGGTTTGCATGCGGGTGGGGTGGTGGAGGCGGGGGCTTAGAGTGGGAGCTTGGCACCATTGCTGCTGATTCCAGAATAATCTACCCAGCGCTGTTATGACTTATTTTGCCTCTGATGGGCACCATGACCACTCGAGCATGTGCCTGCAATTAAGTGTTGTGTTAAGTAAAAACTGCAATTTGCAAAGGCGAGCGTGAAGGTGCACTTCAATAGGACAAAGCAAATTGAAGGGGCGGAGTAGTGATGGTGGGGGTCTGCGCGGAGGAACCAATCAATCCATCCGAGTGTTTGCATTTAGTTGTTGTTTTGCAGAGCAAATTGCAGCAGTCTTGAAATTGGAAATGCTGCTACTTCAACGACACAACTCTAATCCTGAGTAACCCCACACATAAAAAACCAGCATATTTTAGCCGCACATAAGAAGACAAGAACAGATGTGAGTTTGAAAATGACAACAGTTTAGGTCATCTGACTCTGCAGCAGGGGTTTAGTCACTGTTTGCCACTGCCTCCTCAAGATTTCTCACACTGAACAAATCAGTCGAACATTAACGCCTCCCCCTCTGATCTCCACGGGCTATGATTATCTCTAAGAGCTGCTGTCACTAGGTGATGTGAACGGCAGCGAGAGGAACACATTTAGGCATCTGTTTTCAATTTGTAGCTACAGGTCTGACCGCTACGCTTTCAGCTGGAAGTGCTGTAATTTCTTTTTACCCTTTTCTGTACAGTTAGTGTCAAGTCCAGCTTACCTAATAGGAAAAATGAGCCTAAAAATGTGAGTGAACAAAGCCCTCACACATTTTGACACTGATTCTCACTTATGTGAATATAAAGGAATTTATTCCATATGTATAGATGTATGTCTTGGGTTTACATTTGAGGAAATATTTGCTTTCCTCTGTGAGTTAGAATAGAAACCCAGTCAGAGGAGCCCACTTAGATGCAAACAGTCAAGCAAGTGGAGTCATCATGGGTGAAACCACACAGCTTTCAGCATGGGGTTGCAGATGACCAGTGTTTACATGTCTAGCTCTCCTGTGGTTGTATGAATACAGTGCATTTAAACTGTGTTGGTCACTTGGTCACAATTTGAGTTACAGTAGCTTGTGTGAATTGTGTGATCGCACACATGCATGTTTCCAGGCTTTAATGAGACCTTTCAGGATGTACTGACAACATTGAGAAGTGATTGCTAATTTGTATATGTCCATGCAGTACAAGTAGTTATTATGCACATATTTTTCTTAAAAAAAGATGGCAATAATTATTCACAAACATGTTTATACTGCAGTTCCCTCTGTGGCCTCTAGGTGTTGATGAACAGCAAGTGAATCACTCTTTTTTAGGATTTGCATGTTAACATTTTGTTTACATTATGTTTATAGTCTGGCAGAAAAATAGTTTAAGTCTCTACTGATGAGTTCCCGGCTCTTTAGGAACCTCTGGGTGACAATACTGAAAGTACGCTCTGTCTATAGTTCAACTAGAAGAGACTTTGTTATATCATTTTGAAATGAAGCAGTGAATTTTGGTGCAGACTCAGACTATGGAAATTATATGATCTAGGCTGACCAGATCCCAGCAGTGCGCTCTCCTCCAGGAAGGCCCCTGAGCCCCGGTGAGGAGTCTGGAGTGCCCTGGTGAAAAGATGAGTTGGGGTGGCGGTATGTGCCTGCGAGACGAGCAAAAGGGCAACCTCCCACACAGCTCTGCATTATAAACCATGTGGTGCACCAGGTAACATTTGGTTACCATGGCAGCCAAGAAAATAATAAAGATGTTTGAAGATGAGAGAAATTCATCTAGTTGTCTTGTCCTTTCGGTTTCAATCAAAAACACGACTTTCTGTCTAAACTGGGTCACATACTTTTTAAAGCCTCAACACGAGTAAAGCAAAAGTGAAGTGACATTTGTGATGGATTGTAAAGCAACAGTCCCACATGGGACACAAAGCCCAGCCGTCTGGGTGTCCATCTGGAGCCATGTCAGAGTCACCATCCAACCTTTTAATATTCCTGATCAAAAGAACATAAATGGTTCTGTTTTTATTATGTAAAATATCATATATTTGAAAATATTAAAATGAGGACCGCACAGAACAAACAAACAGAACAAATGTTGGTTTCCATCTCATGATCGCACCTTACTGGAAATGTGGCTTTGTTCTAGAGGGGTTCAGTGTCATTATAGGTTTTTTAAATTCACTTCTCAACAGGCTCAAACTGAGTGATTCTTCAACAAATGGTTACTTAAAAATGCTAAAATCTGAAGTTAAAATTAAAACAAATTTGGCGATCTTGTGAAGAATGAAGAATTCATGAACAAACTGTGCTCAGACACTTCAGGTTGAAAGAAGTAAACTTCGTTTATGCAGCATCCGGTGTTATCATGCTCACACACATCACTGCTTCTAGGGAGAGACACTTTTAGACCTACAATAACACAGGATCTACGACATTAATATTTTTGAAAACATTCACAACAAATCATTCATAAATCACCGATGAGTAATATTCATGAAGGAACTCTTAAGAGGATAAACTGCACAAGCTGACATAAGTCTGTTGCTAAAACCACACGTGTCTGCTTCATTGATGTGTCATCACAGCAAAGCCGCAAAAGTAAAAAGAGATCCATACGTTGACTAAAGCTGGGTCTGATCTCTGCTGGGAGTAAATGCTGCTTTCAAGTGCAATTTGAACAGATGGTTCCACAGTGTACTGCAGAACTTTTTCAGTGATTTCAAGGCTGCCACTCTGGATAGAACTGCTTATACCTGAGATTATTTTAACTGGACATTATGCAAGGTCTGTGTGGAGCGCAGAAACTGAAAATTATCTTCTGACATAAACCTCAGACTTTTTAGAATAAGTATGCTGTGTTTGATTCAAGTTCGGTCATGTGAAATACAGAGAAATGGCTTTCATTTAAACAGTGGTAGGTAGATATTTCCAAAGAAAGGGTATTTGCTTTCTCTCTCTGCTGCGGCGATTTCACGCCACACACACCCATGGATTTCATGTTATGAATTATTAAAAGACATGATGGAAATTGCCCCCACAGATTCTGCCACAATTTTAAATCAATATTCTAAATTACTAAAAAGGTAGTCACATGCTGTAAAAAATGTGGACAATGGGTTACTATAGGACGTCAGCGTAGTAGTTTGATTTGATAATTAATAATTTGAAAATTATTATTTGACAATTCACTCTGTACACAAAATTCTGTGAAAATCTATAAAACTAAGAGTTTCTGTAACATTTAAAAATGTTACAGAAACAACGCCAACATTTTTTTTTAGGCTCAGGAACTGGTGTTTAAGAATTAAAGGACCCTCTTGTGGTCATGGCAATAAGTGTTTTTAAAACCTGCTCATCACTATTTTAGTTAAGAAAATGGTAGAGAAGTTTGTTGCAGGTTGGAGAAGTTGGCCTTGTTACATGTGTTTTAACCATGGATAAAGATGGAGGACGCAACTGCCTCTCCTCAGTATGAAACTGAGTGTCCTACTAACTGGTGCTGCCATCTTGGAACCAGAGTCTGCACAGTAGAGGTTGAGAGGTTATGCAGCATCACCTAAACACCCATCTACTCCCTCTACAACATTACTTTTTACATGGAAAAGACAGGGTTTATGCTATAATAAATATAACAAAATTAGTCTGAAATTGACAATTAGCTTCCCATGTTCTGTCATGATATTTACATTCAGTGTCTCTATGCACGTCATGCGGAGGGGTTTCAATTTTGTTCAATCAGAAAGGGGACAAAATTGTCCTCTCTACTGAGACTTTGATGTAACTGAAATTGAATGGTGATGATGGCACCCAAATAACCCAGACGAGGCAGCCATGCTTTTAGATCCATTTCTGGGTGTATGATGAAATGTACTTCCTTCAAACAGTGGCCATATTTGCAAAGGACAAAAAAATCCTGTGATTAAAAAACAAGGATGTCACCACTACTACACAATTACAAAAATGATACAAAGGCAGAAGAAGATGTGGTTTGATAAAATATGATTAAATCTAAAAACTGTCATTTTCCATTTTACATGATATTTTGGACCATTTCTGAGCAGCACACTTGCAATAAATGCCATAAATGGAGGGGTGTTTTATTGAGATGCCAATATCTGGTCACAAGCTACTTGCCAAATCCATAATGTTTGATACGTGACATGTAACCCCAATATGTGAGTAATTATTGTTTCATCTCTGGGCTGCCTCAGATGTGGAGGATGACAGGGCAGGACGGTTCAGGGGCCTCTAGGGGAAAGGGTCTATGTTCTGGGAACCAAGACAGCTTTTGTGTGGTGGTTTTGATCAGCCCTCAGGCTAGACAGAGCTTGAGATGTGTGTGTGAGAGTGTGTGTGGATAGAGCAGGTGTACTGTATGTAAAGGGATGGGCAGGTAGTGGGCAGTTGTCCGCCACCCCATTTAAAGTCTTGTGTGTGTGTGTGTGTGTGTGTGTATAATACTTATGTATGTGATTTCTTTCTTTAGTGAATGAGCTCCCAAGCCACAATAGATGCAAACACAGAAGCTAAATAAAGTCTACATGTATCTTCAGTATTACCTCTTTAGTATTTAGTACATAGTGAACAACTCCAACAGTTTTTATGATTTGTCGTGTTTTTGTGGGTCAATTGTATTGTTCTGATGCTTGTATGGACTGATGCTGGAGCTTAGAGCTGAAGAACCACAGCTGCACAGTGAACAGTTTGTAGAATTATGTGGCATGAGTCTGGGAGAGGCTGACTGTTTGTATTACATGCATTTGTCTTTATGATAAACACGCTGATGCAGATGTATATTACAAACAGGTCTTGTGGATTTGTGTTTGTATCGGGGTAAACACTGAATGATGATTCTGAATGGTCTACACAGTCATCAGCTGTAAAGTGTAAAACAAGCTTCAACCAAACTTAATTGAAAAATTAATATTTAATTAGTTATAAGAGATTTTGGAATAAAAAGCAATTAAGCTATGGAGATAATTAACTGATGAGACCATAATATTGTATAAACATTAATTTATTCATCAATCATCCTCTAAAAAAGTCAATTTCAAGGCCCTAATTACATCATAATTAATGACAAAATTTATAGAACTTAACGTCAAAGGTCCAGTTTTACAGTGGCTCCAGTTTAGAGGCTGAAGACAAAATTTGCAGCTCACCCTCCATGTAGTGTCAGAATTAAATACATCCCCACTGCTCCTGCCCTTTATTCAGAGCACACGTGAACCTTTTTATGACCAGCCATCAGTGCATATGTCATTACAGGCTGAAAAGTGGGAAGCTCTCGTCTTTTGTTTCGACCACACACAGCGGTCACTCACTTGTGAAGCGCCTATGAAGGTGACAGGGTCGCAGACTGTGTGAAAGCTAAAGTAACCAGCGTCACGCTGAGCTGGTGCTACTCTGTATGTGTACCAGAGCCCATTAACACAGCGGGAGCCGAACAGAGAGCCTGGACACCGGTTGATAATTTTCAGGCTGGGTACACTTTCTGTCGTCTGGCTTATAAAGACTCTTAATGTAGACAAATGCTGTGCTTTAGCATCAACATCACATACACAGCACACACACCTCAGTACTGTGCAAATGATGTCATCCTTTGGAGTGAACCTGAAGATGGTGGAGCAGCTATGTCACAATGTTTGAAGTGCTGCTGAATGCTGAATGTACTCTAAACTGTAGTTCTAGTT
This sequence comes from Parambassis ranga, assembly GCF_900634625.1. Lineage (NCBI taxonomy): Eukaryota > Metazoa > Chordata > Actinopteri > Ambassidae > Parambassis > Parambassis ranga. The sequence goes on from NC_041043.1 coordinate 9,595,844, forward strand.
TTTCTGTTTGTTGGTGGTATTAACCCAGCTCCAGATATTCACCGGTAGGACTTCAAAATGTTCGTTATGTTTAAAAGATTTAATTAGGTTTAGCTAAACACTTTGGATTTAAACAGATCAAACTGAGTGACCTGGATGCTTGTAATGACTCAGAAAGATGCAGAAAGATGGTGTCAGGTTATGACCAGGAAGTATCCCAGGAGCATTCACTGATCGGTTCACCAGAGAGCTGGGTCTGTACACAGATAGTGACTCTGCAGAAACAACAGAGTAACGTGGCTGGGCTAAGCAGGTCAGAAGTACAGGCAGGGATCAGGAAACCAGGGTATCAGTCCACGAAGCAGAGGTACAGAGAAATCACATTCCCAAAGGCACTAACCAGAGGGTCCAGGCCAAGTAACAAAACCAGAAGAATCAGTCCACCAAAGCAAAGGTACCGACGGGGATAAGGCAAAAACCTAAACGAGATCAAAACAGGGTTATCCACAGGAAAGGCAATCAGAGTAGACGCTGGAACGCAAGGGAAGAAACCACGAGACGATCTGCGAACGAGTAGTAGTCCAACATGGAACAAGTAGTCCACAGTTCCATCATGGGAGAATACAGGCATGGCCACGGCCACTGGCGAGAGGCGTCCAGTAGCGGAAGTAACCCAGAAATGAATCAGTACTTCCGATCAACAACATCCAGGGCGGCTCCTTACAGTAAGTGGCAAAGCCGTCAAACTGAGCTTCAGTACACCTCTGTCCTTTCTCCTTCATTTACAGTCTATATTTACAGTGTGAAGGCCCTATCCATCAGAAGGTAGAGACCCCAAACAGAGCAAAAAGGAGGGAGAGTACTGAACATTACATGCATATACCAGAGAAGTCATACAGGAGCATCTCAGTATGTGTTTAAGGTCTGTTATGTTGCAAGCTGCATGCTAAAGCTAAACTAATATTAGTTATAATGTAGTTTCAGCTGTTTGTGTCACCTTCATAACACCGATAGTGTCGAAGCTGCAAAATATGAATAGTTCAGTGATGCTTAATCTCACTTAATCATTTTGGTTTGGCTTAAATCTGTAAGACCACAAAAAGAAGAAGTGTGGTTACACTCCACTGCTTTACTAAAACTGGCAATTTTTCAAAATGGAAATCTGTTAGAGCTCATTTCAGCTGCAATCACTTCAGTTTCTATCTCAGAGATGTAGCACTTATCTAAAATGATGAATCAGTTTTATATTCTCACTGTCAAAGTGTTCGCTTCATGGGTTTGGACCCAACTAATGGCTGCTTGTGGTTATATTTATTATTAATGTTGTTGGGCCTCAGAAACTTATGGGATCCAACCGGTCCGCATGGTCTTTAAAAAAACTGACTCTCCATCTCGCTCTGTTCTCCTCGCTTGATGTGTTGGCTTTTTAACTCTCACTGCCTTGAAGAATAAATATTTTATGTGTGATCTGAGGTAGTTTTTGCATCCAGCTGATCGCTACATCACAGTTACACCCAGAGGATTTTTGCATAGATTAAATGGAACTGCTGAGGAAGTCGATCATGCATGGTCCATTTATTTGAAGGATGCGAAGCCGGCTGCCTTTTTCACTGCCATAGGTATATTTTTAGAGTGCTTTGAGTGCCTTAAAAAGCTGCAGCAAACAATTACAGGAGCTGCAACAAATTGTCCGACAATCAGCCCTCAGATGCTGACAATTTGACGCGTCTCAACTGGCACATCGCGCTGATGAATGGACAGGATCTAACCGAACGAAAAAAAACTTCACTTACTGTTCTGATTATTAGAGCGCTGCTGATCAAATTTATGAGTGTAATTTCGCCTGGACATGCTTGTGTTTTCCATTTACATATGGTTTATAGAGCTGTGATTTCATTTGCATAATAGGAGCTCAAAGTGATATGCTGATGAAAGCACAAGGGAGGGCTCTCAGTAAACTTTTTATGGGCTGCTGTTAAAAGAGGAGAAAGCAAATACCGCACTGCACACTGCAAGTGTGTGTGTATTTGTGTGTTTGTGTTACTTTTTTTGGTTTTGAATGCACACATACACAAGATAATGGAGAAAATGAATAGAATGCTTGCATCTGTGGTTGTTTTCAGTGAACATCAATATCAACTAAAACAACTAAGAGTCAGCAGATCGTCCGAACACTGAGACAAACAAAGAAAAAAAAGACTGATGCTCACATCTGGACAGATTTTCCTATGCCAATAAATGTAGCCTTCGTGTTTTCACATGTTGTCACATGCTTTTCTCTAAGCATTCTGTGAAGTAGGCACTGACAACCTTAGTTGTTTGTGTAATACCACTTTGTACCACAAGATGTACCAGTGAGTCAGTGTAGCATCTATTTTGCTCTCAATCCAACAGAGCAGTTAAACACAGGAGCCTAAGGAGGCTTTTTCTTTTATAAAGTCTTTAATTCTAACTTTCTGTCAGTCATGTTGACGGACAGGTGGTCAATGAATAAAACAGTAAACACTGGAAAGGGTTTGTTTTTAGAGGTCTGTAGTCAGAGACTTGTGCAGTTTATATCGAGCAGATCATCATACAGATGTGTTGTTTATGCTGGTTTTGGCACTAGTAGACATGAACACCTAAAAAAAATAAACTAAAAAAAATGGACGAAAGGCTAAAAATCCGAAAAACCAACTGGGTGGGATATGAAGGGAAACAACAAAGCCACATATAAATTATTGTGATGTTGGTAATTTGACAGATAATGCGAGAAGTGCAGGTGACAGACTGAAATAAGCTAAGTTATAACTGCAGGTTATTGATCACATTAACATCTATGAACATGTCTGACACAGCAACTTTTAAGTGTTATTACAATAACACTTACAGCTCACACAGCATCCAAGTATTAACACTGTTAGCGCCACAACTAACACCGATAGTATTGGCATACTTTTAATTGGATTCATCCTAGTTTATGACTTCATTGTTGAAATGTTATGTAACTTCAGGAACTGCTCTTCTCCTGCATGGATCCGCTTTATAATTAGTTAGTTGCACAACAACTTATTTTAAGGGCTCTGGCGGGAGGAAACTGTGTCATTTGCATCCTTTTTCTTCCACACAGAGGATGGAGAAGAAAAAAGGAAGTATGCTTTTGAGATAGCAGAATGAAAGAGTAGGAATTATAAATGATACTCGGCTCTCTGTTGTGCATAATTAGGAGCCGCAGTGGCTGAAAGAGGGTGTTAAAATGACAAATGAAGACTTTCTGGATCAGCCAGGCCTTGTTTGATGTCACTGTCTGTGAAATGTGAGGTGTTACATGTTCCTCTGAGGGGCAGAGCTGCAGCATGTACATCATCAGAGTGACGCACTCCTCTCCTAACCGCTGCCTACACTTCTCTCCCTCTCCTGCAGCGTGCCGGTTGTCTCTGACCATCCATCTGCACCACTGATCTGGTGGTTTCAAACCATGGCTTTGACAAGCGACTGTGGCTCTTTTGAAAGGTGCTTTTCGATGTAATGTGGGAGATGGGGACAGGAGGTTGAGTGAGGAGCACCTATATATGTGTATGTCAGTGCGCACTTGGGAAATATTACTGCCAAGCTTTCCCTTCCCCCGGAGAGCTTCATGTCCAGACTGTCTGTTGTCTCTCAACCGTGCCAACTGCAGCTGAGGTGACTTGTTTTGACCCTTTCTCAAAGTGTGATTGAAAGTGACAAGCTTCCAACTACCGATCCCTCATGTCACTCAGAAAAAGTTTCTTACACAAGAGGTACCTGTGAACTCTTACAGCCAAGTGATTATGTTATTGGTGCTTTGATGTATAAAGGAAACTTGATGCCTTTTCTCAGCCCTTAATCAGCCCGTAAGAGTTCCTGAAGATGAATGTCAAATAGTTCACTCATAGACTGGATATAAAGACGATGTGGCTCTATGCAAAAGCAATTCGCTGCCATGTTTGAAAAAGTTGCCATCTTGGAACCAGAGTCTACCTGGTAAAAGGCCACAATGAGGATTAGCCTAATGGAGGAGTTTGTGTATCTCGAAATCTTGTTCATGAGTGGGGGAAAAAATGGAGCAGGAGATTGACAGGCGGATCGGGGCAGCTTCCACAGTAATGCGGTCGCTGTACTGGTCTGTCGTGGGGAAGAAGGAGCTGAGCCGAAAGGTGAGACTCTCGATTTACTGGTCAATCTACGTTCCTACCATCACCTATGTTCATAAGCTCTGGGTAATGACTGAAAGAATGAGATCACGAATACAAGTGGCGGAAATGAGTTTCCTCTCCGAAGGGTGGCTGGGCGCTCCCTTAGAGATAGGGTGAGGAGCTCGGTCACCCGAGAGGAGCTCAGAGTAGAGCCGCTGCTGAGGTGGCTCGGGCATCTGTTTAGGATGCCTCCTGGATGCCTCCCTGAAGAGGTGTTCCGGGCATGTCCCACTGGGAGGAGACCCCAGGGGAAGACCCAGGACACGGTGGAGAGAATATGTCTCTCGGCTGGCCTGGGAACGCCTCGGGATCCCCCGGAAGAGCTGGAGGAAGTGTCTGGTGAGACTGCCCCCGCAACCCGGCCCCGGATAAGCGGTTGAAGATGGAGCTCTAGCTCTGTAATGTTGCATATCACCAGTAATGTTCTATCATTGTTACAACCAAAGAAATAGGCCCTGTGACACACTCCATGTTTGTGAAAAGAGAGGTTTCTGTTGAGGTGTTTTTTCACACATGAATGAACCCGGTGATGCCCACTTAAAAACGTCTGTCTTGATGTCTTCGCTCTTTACCTTAGCGTTTCTCAGCGCTGGGATGTTTGTGTTTTATATACTTGTTGGGGGGAAATGAAGTCGGGGGAGTGGTTCAAAGCCCAAGTTTCTGACAGATGGTCGGGGGACTGTGCCAAAGAAGGCCTGGGCGAGAGGCCGGGTACAAGGTGGGCCTGAGTGAGAGACAAACCACACACAGCTAATCTGGCGCACCATCAAACCTCTTGGCAGCTTTCCGAGGGTAACAATTACCGAAGCAAGGTTCTGTAGAGCCACCGCTTTGAAAAAATGAAATGTAATGAGTTTTTCCCTGCACGGCTGCAATCAGTACAGAAATGCTGATTACCTTTCAAACGTGTATGTGGGTGCCTTTGTTTCTAATCCACAGAGAAATATAAAGCACATTCAACAGACAGACAGACGTACAGAGAGAGAGAGGCCTGCTTTGTGTTGTGCCTCTGCATTTAACATTTACTCACTCCAAATCCCTCCCTCAGACAGTCAACAGCATATCTGCTTCAAGAGCTTCAGGAAAGACAGAAGTGTCCAGTGAAAAACTGGAGCTAAAAACGTCAGTTCGGGGACAGACAGAGCTGACTGTAATGAGGGACTGAGGGGCCCTGTCAGACAGGAGACAAAACACCCCCCTGGAGTCCTTCACAATCGCAGGGGAGAAGTGCCAATTCTCCTGTCCTCCCCCCTTCGGGTTTGATACTCTGAGTGGCTCTGTTCTACTCTTAGCTACTGATCAATACGTCCCGTTCTCCTCTTTTCTGGTCAGCTTGTCACTGGGCCCGTGGGGAAATGTGAAGAAATGGCAGAGTTCCATAAAGCAGCTGTGGTCCTTCCAATCAGCCAGGCACTGCTACCCAACGTCTGCTTTTGTGTGAGCTGATATGAAGCCCACGAGGAACGACAACCGAGGACTTGGAAGCCAGCGAGGGATGCTACTGGAGTGTGACTACAGCATGAACAGTACATCTTCATAAGCATCGCAATCTGTTCAAATTGATGCTAAAAATCTTGTCTCTGCTAATCTCATCAAAAATGGACAGCGTCCCCAAAGTGAACATTGGGATCTCAGTTTACAGTTTATCTGTATTTCATTTGAATATTTAAAAAATGGATTAAAGAGTGATTGATTGGTGTTAATTGATTTTTTGCCTGCAGCTATGGGAGGAAGTGACATTAAGGGGAGGACTCCTCCCTCCAGTCAGTGACATATGTAACATACTGTATGGTGTTCTATTACAAATGAGAAAATAGTTCCTGCCTTATAAAGAATTATACATAAACTAATAGCATCCCCATCATCCTAGCAGCAGCAGTAATGTATGTTTAGTGCTAATTGTAAATAGCATGCTAACGTGCTCAGATAAAGTGGTGAGTTTGATAATCACTGCACCTGTTATGTACATCTGTTGCCTGCATTAGTATGTAAACATTAAGCCCTTCAGAGCATCAGTATAGAGGACTAAACCTTTTGTGGATGTGGGTTTCAGTCTTTCCTCTTTGTGGTTTTTCTGTTTTTCAACTTTCTTTAATTCTGTTGTCATATCGACATCACATTTTTTTTGTCTACCGACATCAGACACTGCATAAAGTACACGCAACCAACAACAGGCAAGCTAGTTTAAATCCAGTCCTCAGTTTGATAAAGACAGGCATGGAAGCAGTGCATGAGGGAGAAAAGGCTAGGCAAGAGGTCATGCCATGTTATGTCATTAATGTCCTGTTCTTAAATATGACTGACTTCCTCCAGACTAGATGCTACTGTAACTCATCCCATCTTGTGGTGGTATTACCCTGTGACAGCATACTAACCGTAGTAGAGATCTCTTCATACACATTTTTTGATATAGTTTTCAGATTATGTTTTGCATTTTTTAAAAGCTATGGTTGAATGTTTTAAATGTTCATTTACTTTTTCATCATGACGTCAGTGAGGTTGGATGACCTCATAATAAATACAGTGAACAGTTGTTAAAGCAGAATCTAAGTGAATGTGTCCCGGTCCACAATGAAGGACTGCCTAGTCAACTTTTTAGTTTTGCTTATAGTCCCAGATGCATTGAGATACAGTTCATTTGTCTGTGCCAAACAACTGGGACAAGGTTGTCCCAGTCTGTACCTGAGGCAAGGTACCGACAAGTGCGTGCATATCCCCCCCGCAACCCCACCCCTCTTCTTTTTTTTTTTGCAGTGATTGCATTTTCATGGTATCGCAACATGTCACTATGAAAACATCTGAGAGGCGCCTAAAAAGGATCATATCAATCCATCTAATTATCTGGAACTAAAGGTGTGAGATTTCATTTGCTTCTGTACATCACACAGTGTCATTATATAATGTCATTATGAAACATAGGTGTCCGCGCTATATGAGCCTTACAGCGTCATTTTCCTGAACCTGATACAACCCCAGTGAGCCAATTCATTAATATGCTTCTAAAATATGATATTTTTTCCTTAGATGTTTTTGTAATTTCATTCTTTTACATGTAATTTGTCCATTACAATAAAAAAAGGTTTATTTTAACCTACTTTATTATGATTTTTTAAATTACACCTGAATCCCATGAACAGCAGCAGCAACTGTATTTTTTGTTGCTACTACTCTTTTTATAACACAGACATGTATTTCTCTGTTTACACACTGATGCCTTCTCTCTAGATGCAGATCTCAGCATCTGATATTTGTGTCAAGTCCGGTTACAATGTTATTCTTGTAGCTGAATGTTAAAGTTTAACTCGCCCTTTTGACATCCTGCTTCACAGAAAGAGGTAACAGAGGTACATCTGGAAAAAAAATGGTGTTGTTGAGACACGGCGTTAAAAATACTTCTTTTGCCCTCCCTGGGCTGCAGTCAGATGGATATGTGGAGAGAGAGGAGACACAGGAAAAAGACAGAAGACCTGAAATAGCCTCCTGAAATAGCCTGAAGCATCCAGGGAAAGAGACCTGCCTCCGTCTGCTGTTAATTCCCCTCTGTCCTTGAATGTGTGTGTGTGTGTGGTCATGTGAGATTGTATAGAAATAGATGTGTTTGTGTTTACTCTCCCCCACAATCTCTTTTCCTTCCATTTCTTGCTCCTTCAGCCTCCTCCCTCTCTCGTCTGATTTGATTTAAATAAAAGCCAGCCAGTTAAATTGAAGTGTCAGGGTGAAAATCCAAAATGTGTTTAAGTGAAACAGGACTTCTGTGAGTAAACATATCCTTCCTGCACATCCTAACTTATGTTTATTCATTTATGGAGCGGCTATGAAGTAATGTTTCGTTTTGGTTGCTTGCACTATTCATTAGCCTGTGTATTGCTGGAGGTGTAGCCGCTTATAATGGTTGTGTAGATGCGTTGGTGGCAGCTGCGTTATTGACAGCGCTGTATGGATTTCATTTTACATTCATCACACAGACCCCTGAGAAAGAGAGATCTATAGGAGTGTGTTATTGTGAGGTGCTGAGAACAAGTCACGTATGCATGAGAGAAAGTAAGAAAGAAGTGTGTGTGTGTGTGTGTGTGTCTTAGTCAATTCCAACCTATCTATAGTAGGGAGAATTGTTTCAGAGACAACCATTTCTGGGTGCCATCATCACTCAAGCTGCCCAAGGTCTCCGGCGTAAGATGTTGCCATACATCAAGGTGTTGGTGATCAATATTGATTGATTTGTGTGCAACTTGAGGGAATATCAGCACCCACCTCTGCATCCCACACTGTTCTGTTTATGTAATTAATATGGAACACAAGTACTAACTCCAAGCCATAACTTTTTAACCTTGCAGAAAGCCCCAATAAATCACAAGCAGGGAGCATCAGATAGATTTAGCTGGCAGTGGTACTGGAGTCGTACATGATAGCCAGCTAATATTTACAGTACAGTAGTTTGGCCTAAATAAAGCGCCTGCATGGGTCACATCCGCCTTTCAAAGCAGATGCCAGACATGTTTCTGCAGGGAGTTTGGTGAAGTGAAGGAATGTGATGGAGGTTCTGTTGGGTTTGAGGTTTTGGAAAAGTTCTTCATCTGCTCTCCAGTTTGACCAAAGTCGGCTGGAAGTATAATAACAGCTACTTTCTGACTGTGCACAGTGTTTTTATAGGTTTTCCCATCATACTGATGAATTACTACCAAGATTGTCAGTCACACACCCAACCCAACAAAGCCCAGACCCTGACCTCCTCATCACAATAGCATTAATGCTGCCAGTGTGTGCTATAACAACTGCTCCTCTGATGCTGGGAAGAGTAAACAAGGCTTTAAATTACACAACTAGCCTCACAATCTAGCTTTATATATATATGTACAGGAGGTTGTTTCCAAAAAGCAATTGACAAACACCAGCAAATGGTACCAGAATCTGCTTTACAACTTTCATGTGCAAAACTCAGATGAACATGGGAGATTACAGTCTGTATTTTTTTTAAACTGTAAAAAGAGGCAAAATCAATGTGAGATAATAAAAGATAATCATGTTTCAGTTTCACCTTTTTAAAAACTATTTCGTTATTATTATTATTGACCTCTCCATTGTGACATTTCATTAGGTTTGGAGTCAAGTTACATAGTGGTGGAAGTTCAACTCTTTTTACTGACTCGAACGAAATCGAACGGATCTTTTTGAATGAGTCATTTCGTTAATTTTACAGCAGGTGGCGCTGCACTAAATACTGAACACAACATGTTTTGCTTCAAATGAATTTGTGCAGCCAGAGCAGCCTGTCATGTGACAAAAAAACGAGATCCCGAGGACAAACCGGGTCGTCGTGAACTAATCATTTCTGTTTCCTGTCCTGCCCACTGAGCTTATGCGGCTGCCTGCCATGTGGGGAGACAACGAATCACTTACTGAGGTGACTCGTTACTCCCGAGTCATATAAATTAGTTCATATTGAACAAAACTTTTGCGACTAACACATCACTACATATTAGTTGTCGGTAATAATACAAATAATGTGCACCATTACAGTCGATTGATCACAGTTTTGTTGGTGAAATTATGAAGGGGGAAGTTTCAAGTAGTTAGCTACTTAGCTAAAGTGAAACTCTCTTGATGTTTATGTGCACAAACAATGTTCGACAGGCTGAAATGAGGCTGCTTATCAGGGTAGTTTAAAATTCAGAGGCCACATACTGTAAAGTCTATCTCACAACATCAATTTACACCAGGCAGGGTTACAGAGCAGTTACTGAAAATCAGTTCACTCCCTCAACACACAGGGCAGCTCCTCACCTTCCACTCTGAGAACAGCTGCTGCTTCTCTCCCTGCCTTTTCCTTTCTGATGTTGTCCGCATAAAAGTATGTTCTATCATATAAAATGCAGTTTCTCTACTTTTCAAACGGAATCTCTCCTCATACATGGCTGTGGCTGTGTTTCTCTGCCAGTAGCGATGTTAAATCAGCCAGATGCGCTGCAGTTACGCTGTGCTTTCGCGTCCGGTATAAATCTGGGGTAAGACACACGAGCCAACATGTCAGGATCTCTTTTTCTTTTCGTCCTGTTTCAAAATGTTAAAAACTGACTGTGGTGCCCATTAAAACCAACTGTACACTTTGTGTTTTATAACTAAAACATCACAGTTATTGTTAAGCAGCAGGATATGTACTGAAAAATGAAAAATGTGTTGGTCTTAAAATAAGACAGCTCTCCAAAAAATCCTTAGTGGGCGACAATGAATCTTTAATCAAGGTCAAGTGCTGAGATTTAACTATTCATGTTTTCCTGATGTGAGAGGAGTAATTAGCTGTAATTTCTCTGCAGATTTTACGCTCATGAATGCAAAACATGAATAAAACTGAATATTCTGAATGTGAATGGATTCTGTCTGATATAATTCCAACAACACCTGTTCGGCTGCTGAATCAGCCCACTTCCTGCATTCATTGCTTCTATATGCATTTCAAAGTAGTCCCATCACAAACAAGCTTGCACACACACACAGATGCACTTCGTTCTGGAAGGTTTTAATTGTAGAGACAGTGCTTATGGCTTTTATTGGTTTTTGTACATGTTGGATCCAAAATGGATGCATAATTGTTTTCTTCATTTAAGTCTTCTCTTGTATGTGTATGTTTTGTGCTTGGACATTTTAGGTCAGTAAATGTTCCCAGGAAATGTTTTAATCTAAGTATTTTTTAAATCAGCACATTTAAAATGTTTTTTAGTCCAACATGACACAAACTGCTGTCAAAACTATTTCATCAGCTTTATCATGTATTACATCCACATCTGACACATGCAGACATGTTGACGGAGGAAATAAATAATCCAAGAGCGCAGTTTAGATGGAAATTAAAAATAACACATTCTCCTAACACATATACTTCTTATCTTTACATGTGTCAAAACAATATAAACATGCAAGGCTGGGATTGGTGGGCTGGACGGAGGCTTTCCTCTAAGTTTCTGTTCATTACTTCTGGCACAGTGTTCCTCCCTCCCTGGATGATGATCTGTATGTTTAACTAATTTAACTTCGAACGTGTTGTCATAAATGATTCACTACATAATTTGCAGAACTGGCTGATCATGAAGATCAGGAAGTTTATTTGCATATTGACAGCAAAGGTTATTCTGAGCAATGGCATTTTTACTTTAACTGAACTAAACTAAAATAAAGGAAATGAACTTAACTCCTTGATAATTTACTAGTAAAACTGTACATGTCCTCTCTAGTCATCTAGTATTCTGGCTCATGTTGGTGGACATTTTTACTCCTTACTAGTTAACTAATGGACAGTTAGGCTCCTACTACTTAACTAATGTTTTTGGCTGCACTAGTGAACTAGTAAGGTCAAAAACTGCCCTCACTAGGTAACCTGCGGACAAACTAGTCCCTGATTGGCCAAGATCAAACCAATAATTCTGTTCTGGGTGGGAATCTTGCATATTGCTCAACTATTTTACTGGTGGCCGTTTTGCTCCATGCTTGTTAAGTAGGGAGCTTTTTGCCCTCACAAGTTTACTAGTGAAGGATTTTGGCATTCACTAGTAAACATTTTTTGACTTTGACTGACATTTACAAGCATGTTTGTCTGTTTAATGTTAAGGCCAAAAAGGCTTCTGGCACTTATTGACTGCAAATGTTGGCCTTCACTAATAAACTAGTCAGACACTAGTCACCCACATCTCTAAAATAGAGAGATCAAATGCTAACACTAAATCCAAATGGCCAAACTAGAAACTAATAGAAAATATACAAAACAAAGACACCAGAGTGACACATGGAGTAGGCTGAGAACACACACAGAAACAAATTTAAAAACGACAGAGGAAGCAGAGGATTTTCAATAAGACAAAATAAACTGCTCCACCATTGTCTCTGCTCCCATGGTAACAATTCCTGCTCTGACCCCCAGATTTCATGTTTACTTATGAAACAGTGCATAGCTGCATTGTTATAACCTCAGTTATTCAATTAAACCCCAAAAGAGGATGAAGCTAAGGCAGCCTGTGTGTCATCTTTGAGGCAAAACCCAGGGCTGAAAGTGCAGCAAAGTAGAAAAGAACATTACTGCTGCTACTACTTAAGTTGGTGTTCTGGCTGCAGAGAAACAGAAGGTGACTCAAATAAGCTCATCAACATTTATATGACCTCCTTTCCACTCTCGTGTGAATATGAGCGCTGTGCAGTCAGAGGATAATGTTCAGAAACTCACCTGAAACAGTCAAAGTGACAGAAGGGACGTGTCCCTGTCACCCACTCTGGACACATATCCACAGGAGAGCTTTATTCAAAATAACATAGTCTGCTGTAATCTAATTAATGCATTAGAGCATGAAGCCACACAGTTCAATCTATGAGATAAAACCTGGAATTTAGGAAGAAAAAACATGTGTGTGTGTTCCTGATGTGGAGCTAGAAATGGTAAACACCTGCGACTTGTAAGTTGACATAAAACTTACATCTGTTTAGATTGTAGCAGTTTATAACAGGAGCAGAGAAAACAGAGAAACTGTTGATCTGTTATTGCCAGAAAAATAAGAGAAGGCACTGGGCCGACTGCCCACTGGAGTGCCACAACGAGGCATAAAATTGTATTTAATCTCCAATAACACCGGCTGATAACAAACAGGGTGGTGTTCAAAGTGTAATGTTATTATTGGTAGTTGCTCAGACTTCCTAGATTTGCTTGTTTTTTCTGTTTCTTTTCAGAAGATTATGAAGTCTCTATCCCGGCCATGTGTGGTCCAAAGCTTTCCTGGAACACTGCAAATATTTGTGCAACTTCCTCCAAAACTGGCAGCGCAGGATTCTCATCGTCGCTGAAGTCCAGCACTAAATAATGAACTTACTTCATCAGTCAGTTGCTACTACTACTGCTTCAAATGTAATGTTTAGGGTCAAGAGATGTCAAGAGACTGCAGGGTGAGGTTTCTATGCATAGTGTGCATATAACAGTCGTCTTCCAATTGTATTAACAATACAATTATTATGAAGTGACAAGAAGAACAACATTGAAGGACACATAAGTAGCCTGTCAGTGCTGCTCCATATCATTACATTTATAGGTGAAAACATAATTAAGCTGTTCTAAGTCTGGTCAGTGTCCTTCTTTAGCCTATTTTTCATTTACTTCTAGCTGCTGTTCTTTCCAGACTGCATGCTTTCCAAAAACAGACAGGTACAAGCTGAGTCAACTCTTCCAAGCTCGGTGCTGCCATAGAATTACTCCCAACTTTGCTCTTCTGTCAGGAAATAAACAACAGCCTGGAACAAGAACATCAACATCTACAGGGATATTTTTTATTCCTTGTAGAATCAATGTGAAAACCACTCAACTGTGCATTAACCAGTTTAGCTTATTGCACTTCAATGTGGAAATCCTCTCTCTCGCTCGGTGTCGAGAGCAATAAACACAGTTCCATTTGCATGTATGGATTTTTTTTCTCTTCCAGCTCTGTGTGCCTACGTGTCGTGTCCTCGCTGGGGGTGAAAGAACGCTCTATTCATAGAGTGTGTGCTAGGAAGAAGGCCATTTGGAGTGCAAAGAGTGGAGTATAAAGTCCTAACTTCCTAAATTACTAGATGCTTCACATGCATAGCTGCAGGATTTAGTGCTTCCCCTTCATCACTCACATCACAGCAAGACACTGAGTAACAATGAGTATTTACTTAGTAATTCTCGATTTACTTTCTACTAAATAATAATGTGTGTGAGTCATCTGACAGAAAAGTGAAACATCTATTTATGATCATAATAACACTCTCTGTGTTTGCATCAGCAAAAAGACAACCGCACAAATAAATAAATAAAAATAAAATGAAGCACTGGAATGAGCAACACTAAGGCATGTGCCAGAAATCAATGCAGCACACGCCCACTCTTCATAAGCCAATGAGCTCGTTGAGCTATATCATGAAGTTCCCCGCGTGTCCCACCAGCCACCACAATGCATCCATTAGCATTTATGGATTTTCTCCAAGCACCCCCTTGTATCTGCGTGTCATGCTCCTGCTTGGAGGAAAACGGGATCTCTATTCATAGTCTTTATCCATTTCATCTCCCGCCACAGTCTTGACCAAAGGCCTTTGGAATCAGTTCCACTCACACACACACACACACAGAGAAACGATTTACTACAAGCAGGCAGGGACGTCAGATAGGAGCAGGTCACACGGCCGCTCCTTCATGACTTTGCGGACGCAATGAATTCAAGAGGAGGCGATAATGGTGACTGAACACGGGAGCGTAATGCACTTACAGGTTTCACAAAGGTAGATTTGCATTAGGTTGACATAGGTTCGGAGTGTTTTATGCAAATATTGATTTAAATGTGCTATAAATATGATGATTAAAACATTTCGGGGTTTAGCTCGGCAGCTATCTGACAGCTGAGGCAGGATAATGCTGCATTTTACTGGAGGCAGTACCAAAATAGTAACTGATGTACATAATATGGAGCTAATGTTTTGTGCCAGTTAGCAGCTGAATCAAAGTCAACCAGGGATGATTCATTTAGAGCATGAGTGTGTAGACACCATGCAGTCTGTTCTCAAAGAGCAGAGTCTATCAGAATTACTCTTGAAATACTTCATTAATTATTATAGATTGAGCTCCAGTGTGAATTATATACTGTATAATTCTATTGACCAAGACTTTCATGTGTTCAAAATTTGATACCACCAATCAGTACTAGAGCTTAAATTAGTCCCTTATTTCTACATGTTGGTCCGTGACACCTCGTTTCCCCGCTTGTTGCAAGTTGTAGAAATGTTGTTGAAATAGCCAAGCTACTTGGAATTCATGTATTCATGTCCACAGTCACTGTGTGTTTTAGGTGTAATTGAAGTTTCTCTAAAAAAACATGGTGTGCTTACAAGTTTTTAACATTCTGTAATATTATGGAGCTTTGCTATGTAAAAATTAAGGCTTTTATTTTGACGTCTAAAAAAAAGTGAACGGAGAAACTCTTCTTTGGCAGACCTGAACAGGAAACGCTAACAACAAACTGGAAGTATGGTGCTGGTCACCCATACATGGTTTCACCGTGTCCTAATGTAAAGTGACCTGTCGTGCTAATCCTTCAGAAAGC
Source organism: Parambassis ranga (assembly GCF_900634625.1). Classification (NCBI taxonomy): domain Eukaryota; kingdom Metazoa; phylum Chordata; class Actinopteri; family Ambassidae; genus Parambassis; species Parambassis ranga. The sequence continues at coordinate 9,611,106 of NC_041043.1, forward strand.
CATGACTGTAAAGTGTAATGTGGTCTTTATATGTTAATGACATATAAGATGAAATCTATTTTGTCAATTTATTTATTATATTTTTAAGAGAAAAAGGAAGAAAGAAACTATTTTGCGCTAATAATGGTGTTATTTAATGTGGCGTAAGCACAAATGAGGAGGTTGCACGCCACCTGTTGTTGTAGAAAGAAGAAGAAGGGATAATAAAGTGTCATGGCTGCTGTCAACAAGCTTAGGTTTTAGTTGAGTGAGGAAAGGTAAATTAGAGAAACCGAGACAGTTTTATGATGTTTGTGGATGTTTTGATAAATGAATACGATCACAGCAACTGCGTGACGTCACCCGTCAGACATGTTAGCACCGATGTTAAATGATACCAGTTTATGGAAGGCACTTTTCTGCTGCCTCTGTTTATTCATAGTTCACAATTGTATTGCAAATCAATGTTAGACAGGACAGACCCATCAAAAGCTGGAGCTAGTGGTTAGCAGTATACAATGCTACATAGATCAAGCATTGGACAGCGGACAGCATGGACACACACACACATAGATATTTCCACACACACACATTATAAGACAGTTCTGCCTTGGTACAAAAGTGATTATGTGTTTTCACAACATGGCTAAACTTCAATCCTGTGACCAAGCCTTTTATTTTAGTCTGTTATTAGCAAAGAAGAAAAACACTCAAGAAGAAGTGGGTTTTTGCTTTTAAGCAGACGCTAATTATCGCTTTCTTTGAAAACAGAGCGTAACGTACATGTGACATCTGAAGCACTTTTCATATCGCTACACAGGTACAGCTGCAATTTTCAAATGATGACACACTCACTTTGTGTTATATTTTGAATGCTGAGCTGCTCCTCCTGCTCCAGTATAGCTGTCAGAGTGGGAAAAACAGTTATCGCATGATTGTTGAGTAAACAAGCAGCAAGTGTACCGAGTTTTTAGGTCATAAACATAGTGTTTACAGCAGTCTAACAAGTATGAAACTACAAGAAAATAAAGCCTAGAATAAACCAGAGTTTGTATGATTATTTATAAATAAAATACAGCAGCAGGATGCCTCCTACTTTGCAGCACTACTTTAGAAATAAAAGTTTGAGATGTACTGTTTAAACGTACAGACAGGTGTGTCTGTCAACATCTCACTGAAACAAGCGTCTGATGGATTCTAAGCGAGGTGAACAGATGGAGGAAAATGGGGAAAAAACACCATGTACTGCTTGATGAAATGATGCATCACATGATTTTTGAACTTGGTGTAAGCACAGATTGGGAAAGTGCAGGAGATGCTGTAATTTCATGCAATTATTCAGCACATGTGAGTGTCTCTAGCAGCATTAGGAGATATGGAAGAAAGTGTCCTCGACCAAATTGGTGTCAGGTATTAATTTGACTCCGCAGCACACTTGTACTCTGAAGTGCATTTGTGACAAATTGCAAAGTGCAGCATTTGGAGCCTGTCAATGATTCGTCCCACTGTGGGTGTTTTTTTTGGGGGGGGTTTTGGGGTTTTAAAACTCCGCTCACATAAGGAAACTTGACTGTATATAAAGTGTGTGAAACTCTTATACAGAAGGGGGAAGGGGGGTGGCTCTCGTCAATGCAAATCACTCCCTGCCTGCCATCTAGCTCCAGCTATAGTCTGATGCTCTGGCATATTGGCAAGTGAGGCAGGCGGGTCGATAAGGATTTTAACCGCATCTTAAAATGGGCGATGGTGGCCTTTATGTGTGTCATTGTCACTTACCCAAAAGTCACGGCTCCTAAGCGCCACCATCCATCACCTGCCTGCCTGCCACATGGCTCTTTCTGCCTAACTGATTCACTTAAGCTCTGTTTGTTTGTTTGCTTTCAAAGTCACTTTCATTTATGATGGAGCTGGGCATGGGCTACGATTGCGCCGCACAGCTTTACAGCACAGAGATAGACGGGTCGAGGCTCGCTTTAAAATTGCTCACCCACACTAAATCCTGTCATATTGGATATTATGCTGGCGTGGATCTATTTTTCTATCCAAAAAGGACAACAAAATACTACAAAAAACTGTTTTGTCTGTGAAGTTTTAATCTTAACCTCAAGCCGGTAACTGACTTTAAGAAAAGACCTTAATGCTATAAAGAAGGCAACTTAAGGGAAATGAGCTAACGTCTGACATGCCTGGCATGAAGGATGTACGCTGTTTGCATACTTTCCCCCTAGCACACTAGATTGTGCCTCACCTTTATGGCACATATCAGTAGTTTCACAGCATTGAACAGTTAGGGGCTTTCACTACGAGAACAGCACTGACACACTCTGAGATGCAGCTTTTAAAGTGTAAATTTCTGCTGGATGGTGACACATATCTGTACACTGTAGTTCCTCAATAACCGGTGAATATATTCTGAATGTTATATGGGTGAAGTAAGCCATTTGACAGTTTAAATATGAATGCTGTTTGCCATTAGAATGAGACTTAATTTCCCAGCCTATGAAATGACCACCTGTCGTTTTATCTATGTATTGCCCGTCAAATCTGTCGCTGGGGGTGGGGCTTATCACTATGGTAGAGAAGGATTCAATTTTGGGAATTTTTGATAAACAAAGGCACATGAAGATGTGCAAAAATTCTGTAAATAACTATAAACAAATGACACTGCTCGTTTAAATGCTTTTGGAAAACAATGACCCCACTAATAATATCCAAGATGTGATTAATAAGTAAAATATAAAACACTTTAAGACAGTTCTGGAACTGGGGACCTGTCCATGATGGTGACACTGGAGCTGCATGTTGGGTTTTATGAGGCTGGGTTTGGAGAGCTGAGGCTCAGCTGTGGCAAAAAACAAAAAAGGACACTTCCAAGTGCCACCATTGTAAAATAAAAATGTGTGCAGCTTAGCGAGTTTAAAAACGAGTGAAACTTATGTTTATTGTTTTTTGTTCTCACAAAATTGCTTTGCCAATACAAGCCATGTCATTAGGTGTATTAGCCCTGTCAACTTCTATATCCATCACCATTATTATTACTGCTTATGAAAGTATGTCACAACGGGAAATGTTTTCATTCGTCAGTGTGAGAGCAGAGCACAACACATGGTGGACAGCTGTGTGTCAGGATACCGGGGCCTCTATTAAAGGTAGTTAGCATAAAGTATGTTTCATTAAAACTTCATTCTGCAACGTACCAGGAGTCATTGGCAGAGCTGTTTCGCATCCATGTATATTTACAAAGGCTTGGCATGCTTCCCATTCATTTTTGTGGCTTGCTGGCGAAGATGTTGAGTTGCCCTGAGCAACTGTGAGAAGCTACAGAGAACGATTGGCAGACTGGAGTTGGAGGATAAATGCTCGTTAAGCCGACCTATGTTGTCATGGTTAATTAAATACCCGCTTATTTTTTTTGAAGTTTGTTTTTCCTCGCCGCTCCCTGTCCGACCCTCTCTGTCAGGAAGACGCCATGGCAATGGACGGTGGACATGCAGGGTCACTGCTGCCTTTCTCTATAGTTTGACTGATGTTCGTGAACTAGCATTAACTTCTGACTGATCATCTCTGGTCCTTGATTGAAGGCTTAAAGGCCTGCTTTGAACCAAGCCCATGTGAACTTAAAACAGAGAAGGCCTCGTAGCTGCAAACCACCCAAAGATTTTCAGGATATTAACTGCTCAGCAAACACACCGTCTTATTCGATTGTTGCTGAGCCAGTGTGAAACTGAGAAAAAGGAAAACAGAGGCTCTGCACACTTGAACAGTGGAGGACGCAGTCACCTCGCGTCCAACCTGCTGAAGGAAAGGACTTCATTGAGTATTTTGTTTTCAACTTGAGCGGAACACTGTCAGAATCACTTGGCGGATGTGTGTGTGCACGCTTGTGAAAGCAAGTAAGTATAAAAAAGAGAGAGGTAGCATTTATATGTGTGTGTGTGTGTGTGTGTGTGCTTGTTACAAGGCACTCTCATTTACATATAGAGCACTGGGCCCTCAGGAGGTAAGTGGACTTTAACAGTGAGATAGCTCTGCTATTTATTGCTTTTCATGCTGCAGTGAATACCTGAGAGCCGCAACTTCTCAAACGTGGCAGTGAAATCCATACACAAATGACCAACAGCCATCCGCTGTTGTGCAGTAAGTGCTTTTGCACTAAGAGAAAGCAAGAAGGCTGTTAGACATTCTCCTATATCTATGAGGTGCTTCTTCTCAGGATCCATAACACTATATATAAATGACAAGCAGCAAAGTTTGCCCCCCCCCCCCCAAACTTCCTCTCAGATTCCATGAAAACTTCTAAATTTGACAATCTATTTGGTTTGATTTTTATGCCCACAAACTATTGACAGAGCAGCCCACCCACACAATAAACCAATGTCAAATTGTCAGGCTGTCAACAAAAAAAGTCAGTTTGCATTTTTTACAGAACGATGATACAATCCATCACTGTCAGGCTAATCTGAATTGGAAATTATATTACAAACCCCCAGAATAAAACCCGTGTTTTTGTCTCGTCCAGTCAGCAGCATGGAAGATTTATAGCGATGTCATTATTCTAAACATAATCTTAGTTCTGCTGTGTGATTTAGCAGTGATTTATAGTCATTCTGTTTACTTGTTAAAGCATGGCAGAGACTGGCAAGAGAAGGACAGTCTAATATGCTAACAGCCGCTGTGCTGCTGATATGAAAATACAGCTGGCTGAGGAAGCTGCTGCAGCGCTGTCATCAGAGCGCAGCCTGGCAACGCTGATTATATGGAAACATTTACATCATCGCATAGAAAACCATGATGATGCCACCGCCCTAATCAGCCCTCTCATGTCATTAATACTATCATCATCATTAGTTAATGTTTTCTCCTTTTAACATTATGATGGTGACACACCGTAGAAGAGAGAGAGGTTTTTTTTAGGCCATTTAGGTCAGCATCACTCTGTTTCTCTCAGCAAAATTCAATGGGATACTTCTGTTGGATAATTAGAGGAAATAAAGTTTCTGATAGACCTACTTAATCATTCTGCTCGCAAAGATTATGAGTCTGAATTTTGATAGACCGCCAGAAGTAAAGCTAATTACCTGCTGTAATCTATACCACAATCACATGCCAAGTATGGCATGCTGGAGAGTTTGGGAGCAATAGTCAATGTATGTCAATTAGCAGCAAGTTAGCAACACCTCTTATTAAGACCGCACTGGGGTACTTACTGATGTCACAGTGTCACAGAATAAAATTCTGGGATCTGACCAAAATCCATTCAAAAAGGCCTGTTGACCAATGCTGATCCTTATCTGGGTTTACAAAGAATCAGAAAGGTCTCTGTGGATTTGGGGGCCGTACCAATGGATGTATGAACTGCCCCTGGATGCATTTAGAGCAGAGAAACGAAGCCAACACAACAAGTGACGTAGGTCAGAGCGACGATCTAGTACCAATAAAAGACATCCAAAAATGGCATACAATGGATCAGGTAGGCCTGTGAATGACTTGTGATGTGTGCTTTGATATAAAAACATGGAAAAACTACGGTGTTGCCAGCAGCCCTGCAAATACTTTATATATACTCTTACATTTAAGGTTCCGATTGGTGTAATAGGTTTGTGGAGTGAATGGATATGGATTTTTTATTAGTTTTAAGTGAAATTAAAACGAATTAGTTTAAAGCTAACTGACAGATGCTAGCCACTATATAACATAGCGACAGCTTAATTACCAAACTATGTAATCCTTCTATATATTTGAATGTAATAATTGGATCAGCATTATTTTTACCTGAACATTAACTTTGATCAGCCTCATAGAGCAGCTTAAAAGCAGCCAGTTTAATACACATATTAACCAGGTGCTTCTTTTCGATGTTAAAGCTTTGGTATTGCTTCTTTGTAGCTCTGGCTTTCTTGAGGAGCGTGGCCTTCAGTGAAAGAGAAAACTTCACTTGTTTGACTTGCTCATTTGTTTCGTTTTTGTGACTAGGTTTCTTCTTGTGTTTCCCTTTTGTAACATCTCTATTCTTGCCTTTTTAAATGTTTTTCTTTCAGGGCCTCCTCGGCTGTATTGTAATGACCTCCCTGGTTGCACAGTACATCATACAAAGAAGTCAGCAGATCATTACTGTCATAAGAGCAGCAGATGGATGGAAATGACCCTGGAGCCTGAAACTGTATATGGAAAGCCTTGAAGACCCCTCTTGTTATTAAGGTTGGTCTTTGGGGGAGGGTGGTGGTCATTGACTAAGGTGGAGTTACTGAACCAGATTAGCCTTTAGCCTTGGAAGAATGCACCCTGTACCTTTGACTAGTTATTGCTTCCTGCTGTGCAGATCATACATCTATGCTATTGATTGGCCTTGCCTGCTCCATGGCTCTAATTGTGCGGGCCTCGCATTTCACAGACAGTAATAGGTTACACAGAAGAATAAAGATGCAGTCGCCGGATATTGATCACGAGGAATCCACACCTCCAGCAAAATTAATGAGACAATGCATATGGATCAATACTGCTTTCCCCACACTTGGCAAAAAGATTCCTTTTTTTCCATCCTCTTCTTCTTCTTCCTCTGTGATCCAAGCAAAAGTGCTGATTTGGGCTCATCTTTACAAAAGCATCTCATTAAAGTTCATCATGGAGTATCTGTTGTAAAACCGCCAGGAATCTCATTATAGATTAGGAGGTGGGGGGGGGGGGGGGAGGCCTGCCTCAATTGTTTAAGTGTAACAGAGACAGGCGCTTTCACTGGGAGCATGTTGTACTGTAAATGAGACGGCTCTGATCGTGCCCTGTTCACTTCAGCAAATCTGATCAGCCAATATGAGAAGACAGATTCGGACCACATCCTGTCCTCATTCTCACTGTGGGAGACAGAGTGTTATGTATATGAAGCTGTTTGCTGAGGATTGCAGGAGATTAATGGACGAATGGCTACACTGTGTATATTGTGACTACCGCGGCCTTCAGACGTTCGTCCCATTTGTTAAACACGAGACCGACCTACGCGGATGTTACAGCAGACGCAAATTGATTCCTGGTTCCTGTAATTAGCTTGCACGGGTAGCAGACGGTTACAGTGCCAGTACAGTTTTGTGCCCGTGTGTGTGTGTGAGAGTGCGACTCTGTGTGGAGATAATTATGACGGGGATTCTTAGAAGCTACACAGGGCAGCGGAGTACTTACACACGTAATTACTCAAACTCGATGCTGTGCCCTCCTGTGGCGAGACCCAGCCCAGGTGGGGGGTTTTTCGGGTGTCAAGGATCCCGCTGCCTGTTTTCTCTCTCTGCGTGCTTACCAACAGAAAGGAATCGTTTCATCACTGTCTCCTTTAATCTCCCTCTCTCTCACACTCACACCTACACAGAATTGACCATTTTGCTTGTCAACGCTACCCTTTTCCAACCCTCAAGAGTGTGGGTTTCTCTTAATAGAGAGGCGAGAGAAGGTGAACTTTCCACAGCAGCTAATTAAGGGCTGTTAGAAGTAGAAAATAGCATTTTTAGAGTTTGTATCCGGGAGGGAACAAACTTAAAAAAAGATACTCAGGTTTGGCACACACACGCTATAACAAATAAAAATATGCTAATGTAAACCTTACCTATAAAACCTCAGGTGCTTTCAAAATGTCAGAACATTTGAAGTTGAAAAATAATACCAATACATTACTCTGTGACAGATTTAGATTTCATGTGGGCAGAACACACACACGCACACACAGCATTAGGAACATCTCATCTCAGTGCCTCGTCTGACAATATTACAAAAGAGGTCTGAAAGCAGGGAGCAGTCATTAGCTGTGTCTGAATACAGGCACTGCATCCTTCAAAGTACAAGGCCTACGAAGGTCACAAAGATCCCACTGACTGTTGTTAAATGAGATGCTGCGGCCTGCGGAGGATTTTCTGTTTGTGTCTTCAGCTGTTCCGGCAGCAGCAGTGGTGGTGGCCATTAATGTTGTGTTTGTGGAATCTGACGTATTCTCTTATAGGGAACAACACCTCAGTGTCACCAAGGTACAAAAGATTCTTGATACGTGTCGGAACGCGAAGGATGCACCTTCAAGGGGGGAAGGGGAGCATTGGTACTTGTCCCTGGCTGCATTTGAAACACGTGGGCCTTTAAAGATGCAGACACTGAGTTATAGGGTCACGGTTCGTTTGCTTTTTCAAACTGAGACATCTAAATCAACATGAAGTTATTTTTTTTATTTGCAGATCTACAGAAGGCCAGGCATACTTTCAGATCCTCCTGACACGACTACTTTAATACACTTTATATACTGTATATAAAAATGATTTATGCTTTAGACTTGGTTATTTGTATTTTATAACATTCATTTCTTCTGATCTTATATTTTATTGCACATTTTAGATCATCATAATGACCTAAAAAGTTGGGTTTACATTTATTACGTTTCTACATATGTTGCTAGGAAGATTGTATTTTACAGTAATAATACCTTCTGAAATCCTGCATGTGCACTGATTACTGTGTCTGTTCCGACATTTGAATTTTCTTTGGGGACTAAGTATGTATGTGTGAATAATGCTGACTGCCTATTTTTTTTATTAGATTCACATTCTGGAGTTACTGCCAATAATATTCAGGCTGGTCTCTGAGGTGCCTTACTGAGAGGAAAATAAGTAAAAAAACACAGGGAGTCTCTGTGGGCACCTGGCAACTTAAAGTAATTAATGAGAAGGTTTACTTTCTTCTGACTGGAGCATCCTTTCCGGAACTGCTTTATTTGGAACTGCTATATTTTCTCCCCTCAGGTGTGGGTAATTTCTAAGTGCCCTTAATTTGAACAGTGACAGGAACAGTTATGACTATAGTCAGGACATTATGAAGATAGGAAACCTTAACTCACAGTGCTAAAGGGGGAAACAATTTCCTGTGCTCGCTAACACACATTTTACATCAGGTGCTTTGTTTATGTATTTGCATAGTGCTGGAATAAGTGATGCAACACCTTTTTATTAACCTCACCTGAACACGAGTCATTTGCATCTTCATATTTGTAGTTGTTTTTTTAAACCTCTTCTCCTGTGTTTTGTAACTATGCAAATACACAGCTGCAGAGCAGGATAATAGCACCATTAGAAGAATAACAATTTTAAGTAGTATTTTTATTCACTGCACAGCCCCTGTTTTTCGCATTAAGCTGAAGCTGTTTGACTGACAAACCTGTGCAGCACTTGTTTTTTTTTCCATTTACAGCCTAAGGTTGTTTAGGCTGTGCACAAGCTGCAAAGTTTTAGCCTCTTTTTTCCATGTCAAAGTGTTTTTACTACCCTCTTAATCTGAGGACAAAAAAAAGGTCCCCAACCAGGTGGTGTTATCGATGGCTGACATTTGCGGTTACACCTTTTAAGTACTTAGTAACATCAGTTTCCTGTCCACCGAGGCTCCACTTTCTCTCTCTTTCTTCCTGTAAATCTCTAACATACAGTAGAAATATACACAGCCTCTACTCTGAATCCATCCATCTCTCCAACAGTAAAATGAAACCATTATTTACTCCTCTCTCTCCCTGCATGCATTTTGAGGTATATCCACGAGACGAGAGACGGCCAGCTCCATTAATTAGGAGCCTGGCTCGGTTAAAAAGGATCCGCGGGGAAAGATGGTGATACTTGCTGCTCTCAACCTGCCCACCATGTCCTCCCACAGTGCCGGTGATTAATGATGTCAGACATATCAGGGGGGCCCCTTATCAAGACATGAACGCTCCCACCAAACAAAGCCAGGGTTAGAAGCTCGCTGTTTAACTGATGAAGTGGGACTGATGGCGAGGGGAATCAGAGAGCCGTCACGAATGCTAATGACCTCTGGCATCGACTGTTAGGTGAGCACCCAAGAACGTTAACTGTTGTTTCCTCAGCTTGAAGCTACAGCAGGAACTGTGACGTGTATGATCTAGCTCTAATACCCATAGGCCACTAGTGTAGTGTGTACTGAAAACGAAAATGCTGCAGGACAGTCAAAACATGCCAACCATTTGCCCTCTTGAAATTTCTTATTGATATGCTTCTACTGCCGTAAATAAAACACAGGGTTTCAGCACCATGCATTGGTGTTTATCTGGGACTACACCAGGTCATTCATCACCCCATTGAATGGTTTATGTCAGATATTATCAGTAACATAACAATGGCTGATATGGTCTTCTTACATCTGTTAGGAGGGCAGAAGAAGAATGAATGACAAACAGAAAACCACCCAGGTTCATCTCATTCATGATAGTGTTACTCATACAGTGTACATTAGGGCTGCAACAAACAAGTATTTTGATACTCGGACACTCGCCGATTATTTTTGCGATTACTTGAGTACTTGGATCATGCATAAATGTCATAGTTTTTCCATAGATACGGTTGCATCTAGCAGCAGGCGGATACCTGCTTTAGGCCGCTTCAGTGTCGTTGCTTCAGCCCATGACCGCCTCCGTGCCCAGCACCAAAACTCGTGTGTGCGTTGTGTGTGTATGAATGGCTCACCCGTTTTTTGAACCCAGGGCCTCTTGCGCCCAAAACACTGATCATCCCGCTACGCCATGAGAGAATCATCTCCCATGCCATCACTGAACGAGTCATCAAGTACTAAATTAGTCGTCGATGCATTTTGCCCTTGAATATTACTCGAGTACTCGAGTAATCATTGCAGCCCTAGTGTACATCATAATTTTGGACATCTGAATTGTAGATGAAGTGCAGTGCTGTTACATTTAAACACCGGTAATACCTCTCAGCTTGCACAAGTGCACATTTGCACATTAAATAACCATTTTCCATTGTCCAACTATCTATCTAACTTATCTGATCTGATAAAGACACAGAGATCAATGAAACAATCTCTTTGTCTAATCGCGGTCTAATCTTCGTCAACAGTTCTGTGAGTTATCTCCTGGTTATGAGATATCTACACCAATGTGCTTGCTTTTTTTACTTTATCACATATTATATCACATTTTGCAAAGGAACACGGTGAGACCTTGCACGTGCAAATATATCAGGCCCTATCTGTCCGCAGCAAGAGAGAGAGAGAGAGATTGGATCTCGTCTCTCTGACGATCTGCCACTACAAAGGCGGTATCTCTCCTTCGTCCTCAGATTGCTATCTCTGATGGAACAGAAATAGAATACTGTACAAGATATAACACACTTGCACATTATCTAAGTGAGAAGGGTGTTTAATGAAGCAGCATGCAGTAAAGACTGCTCCAGCAGGAAGCATGAATATTTGTAATAAAAGGGTAAGGAACCATATATGTGTGAGGCTACTGCATCAATTACACTCATCATATTCACCAACTCAGTTACAATAAGACAAGTATCATCTCCAGCACATGATCCAGAGGTACAATAAAATCCACTTCACTTGGAAAGATCAAAGAAACCAACACGAGAATCATTTGAATAAAGTCCTTTGAGAGCGCAGAGTAAACACTACCTACAGGAATAGATCCTTTTCATGTTGGAAAAGAAAGCACATGCTGTTTACATCTCATCCGTACAGCACATCAGCAATATACAGTATAGAGCTGGTTAATTGGTTTCTGTTTGTTCACTGCACCTTATTTGCTGGAGGCAAAAGCCAAGAAATCATACAAGCCTGGAAATTAATACTTAATGACTGTCATTTATTAGCTATTCCCCAATTGTCAGGGGAGGTGCGCCAAGTGTAGGAAGTTTGATAGGATGCACGAATCAGAGAGTGTCATTTGTCCAAGCACACAGGAAATTAAATCACACGGGCAGGTTGATTGTTTCTGTGTTATTGTATATAGTTATAGTCAGTTTTTAATATTCATTGTAAATGAAATATGCATAGAAATATTCCAGTCCGCCCTAAACCGGAGAACATAACATGTTTATGTTTTAGTCCTTGAAAACAGAACATGAGAGCATAATTCTCTACACAGGGGCGGGGACTCATCCGAAAATGATGACTGCACAACGAAAAAGAGTGGTGTGTAAAATATATTAAACATTATGTATTCATGTGTTTAAAGGTCATCTTCACCTAAACCTTTACCCTGTTTTTAATGCTTAATGCCAAGAACTTACTACAGACAAAAACAAAACTTATCGGCAGGTGAAAACAAAACAGCATGTGGTGTCAGGGGACTTGAACCATGGACTCCTGAGTCATAGTCCACTACTTTGGATACAAGTCCACTATCTCACCCACAGCTCCTCACAGGTACTTTGTGGATTTATCGCTCCCATGTTCAGATGACACTGGGCATTACGTCCATATGCTACATTAGCAGCAACGTAACAATGTGTTGTATCTGATGGATGTAGTATCGACCAAATAAAGTGAAATATAACACCATAAGGCTGAGGGCAACTTGTGGTACATGTATCTTATTACTGCAACAAACCCCATCAATCTGAGCAACAAGTTTTGTTGTAAAAAAAGTAAAATAACGTAAAAAAGAGGGTAAAAAACAAAATTACATCTTGAGGGAAAAAGAGTTAAAACAGACCTTTACACAACACTAAATGTTAACACATCACAAGGTGTTCAAAAAGCTTATCTGCCAAGCTGATGACAAGTGGGCAAAAAGTGAGCAAAATAGTGAAGGAACTGCCAATCAATTTCCACATTCTATCAGCCTTAGTAAGTTGTGTTCAATAAGCATGTTAGCATGTAAGGGTGTAAAATATTGATGTTTAGGCATTGTGAGCAAAGTAGCACGCTTTTAGCCTTTAGCCCAAGCCTCGCAGATCAGCTAGCATGAGTGTAAACACTGCTGTGTCTCTTTTTCTGTTCGATCAAATGCACAAATTGGTGCATAATTGGACAACACGCTCACAGGAAACAGTGAAAGTGTATTTTCCAGAACTGTGACTGTCACAGTGTTTTGTGTGTTTTAAGTTTCTGGCCTTTCCTGTGTCTGTGTTGCTCATTGTATGTTTTGTGTTGATCCCATTTATGGTGTGACTCAATATTGGCTTCTAGCTGAGAATCCAGTATTACCCGCTGAAGGATCCCTCTTCTCCTCATTTGCCATGAAATTTGAAAAGAATACGAAACATCTTCCAAGTGTGGCTTCTTCTTCCCTTTCAGCGCATTCTCTATCCATTGCTCTCATTCATCCGGTGTGCCGGAGAGGTCCACGAGACTCATTAGTGCCCGCCTCTGTGTTTCATGGCGTGTTTCCCCCAAGGCATTACTAGCACCATTAGCCCAGGCAGCAGTGAGATTTCAAACTGCCTGGGCAGACGGATGCCTTCCAAACCAAAGTGTTCGCCTTTCTTTAATTAGCATTTTCAACATCAATATATTTTCCTCTGGCCTCCTAAGACCACAACTCTACCGAATTAATTATTAACAGGCTAGCTGTCTTCCACTTTCATTTTCCTCCAGTCCCTCGTCTTCCTTCTAAAGTAGACTTGGTTTCCAAGATTGTGCCCGGATTTGGATTTGAATGCACCTGCTCCCTGAGGTATGTTTAATAGCACACATTTTTTGTACATAAAATGATCAATTTGAGTCCAAACCAAGAATGCCAACTGTGCTAATGTCCATAAAATGCTAGAGTGCATAAGGCTTTGGGGCCCACAGGACATGTTTAATTATGTTTACATTGGCGTCTTCTCTAATTTATTGTCTGCTGTCAGATTTGGTATTCATGGCAGCACTTTGTGAGCCACGCAGAAAGAGAATCACCTGCTGAAAATGGGATGATTCCTCTTCAGTATTCCCTCAGGTGGGGAACAGAAGGTAATATTTCTTTCTATCTGTCATAAAAAGGAAGAAAAAGTGAGGCCACAGACTTGAAAAGGCAAGGATTGGATCGGAGGCACAATATGGTTGAGGAGATAAAGTTGAAAAAGAGCAAAGTACCCCTTTTCTGTGGGCAGCCTCTGTCACAGGGCCAAGGTGGGAACAACTGAGTTCCTACTCTGATTCTAAATCAAGCCCCTCCTCAGTGAATCCAACAAATGTATATACATGCACTCAGATTCGTTCTCATAGCAACCTGCTGTATATTGTAGGTCGCTGCTCAGTAAAAGTATATAAATGGCTAAAATGGCACTTCATCAGGTGTCAATGATGGCAGCTATATTGTAGAAGACACAGGACACTTCTTTTTCTAAAGCTAACTGACCCTGACCAAGGTAGTGCGCTTATCAAATATGCATGAGAGTATGAAAGCATCTTAAAACTGTTAAATATGTAATTTTGTTAAAGAAACAAATTGGGAACAGTAGTTTTTTCACAAAAGTGCAAGTGTAATTTTGTACAGTAGCATGTTTTTAATAATTGCAGAGAGAGAGAGAGAGAGAGCAATGGACCCAAACAGCATTTAGATAATGTTGTCCTGAGGTGATGATAAACAAATATGTGACTGAGTGGTATCCAGCTAAATACAGTGGAATGAAGTGGAACAACATTCCCTTTTCCCAATTTACAATATTATTAAGAAAATAAATCATTATAATTGCCCATTATGTCTAAAATAAAAACATAAAAAGCAGAATATGGTGTTTATCTTAAGTAAACTCCATACGTCCAAGGCAGAAACCAATTTAATATACACAAAATGATAGCAAATTGGATGAGAAATGAAAATTACTAAACATACTTATATCTGCACTTTTGTTCGCTCTCTAAACAAGGCAGTGCCAGAACAAGCACATTTAAACAAACAAATCATGAGCACTAACATACACCCTGACCTACCTCTGTTAGCCTCAACAACTGAGCTACAACAGGCACATTACTGGGAAACACAGCAGAATGACTCTAAACCTGACATATAAAAACCTAACACAAATGAGCTAATCAATGTTTAATAAAACGTCTTTTCACATTATTGTCATATTAATCAGCTCCTCTTGGGTTTCCCTGTTTAGTTTTGTACTACAACTATTTTTCACAGTATTTAATGGTAAGGCTGTATGTTTATAGAATCTTATAGACGTACTCAAACAAACTTCTCATAGAGATTTCATCTGAAATGCCTTAAGGCTGAAAAAGTAAAGAAAATCTGTACAAGTGTGTGTGTGTGTGTGTGTGTGTGTGAGCTAACCCCAGAGATCCTCAAAGGAGGATGCAAACAGTCAATTCCACTTTAGTTCAAAACCCAAATGACAGCAGTGGAAAGAAGTGTTCATTTGAACCCTTCTTTAACATACAGTTTAACACATGAAGGCTGACATCAGTCACATTAAAGAGACAATCCTCCACTTTTTACACTCATTGCACAATGTCCTCTGAGGCCCTGAGTGAGCTTTATCAAGACTGACATAAATTACCTTCATCATCAAGCTAAGGCTCGCATGAAGACAAATTTATAAAACTTGTAAGCTGCATGGGTTTAGTCGAATTGCAATGTGGGAAATGGAGGATTTAGGGATTTTGGAGTTTCACAATTACAATTGTCTAGAAATGAATACTAAGCCTGCATCTCTATGAGTTTAGGGGGCGGGGGCTTGTCCTTGTGGCAGCTGAAAATGGAACATGAATTTGTGTGTTTTAAGATCACACCTTACCCTGTTTTTAATGCCTAACCTTATCCAGCTGCAATAAACAACAAAAGTTAACTGCAAGCGAAAATGAAACTTAATAAGTAAAAACAAACCAGCTCATGAGGGACAGGGGACTAAAACATCACAGTCCTGAGTGAAAGTCCATGCCTTGGATAACCACCTAACATTCCCCACCCACCAGACTTTTGCAGCTGTTCAGATGATGTTAGCCAATACGATCGTATGTTCCATTAATGTAAACGTAACATAATGTTGTATGCCAGACAATATGTATGTTCTAATACGTTCCAAAATGTCACCCTGTGTCCTACAGTATCTGCCTGCTGTATTATTGACCAAACATGGTATATTTTTTCACGAAAATGTGTTCAATGTCTGCCGGAGTCCTTTGAATTCTATCATGTGTATCACAAGTGAATACAAAGCAGCCACTGAATGGCCACTAAGGGTCATGTTCTGTCAAAATCAAGTTTCTCGGGCCTTAAAGACCAGATGGCTTGTTACACAGAAACATGTAGGAAGTCACCTCGGGAAAGAATACATGGCAAGTGAGGGAAAGAACCATCTGTGGGCCACTGTCTGTCATGGGCTACCAATCAGATCAACAAATTGCCTGATAGGAAAGACATTGCTGAGGACAACCATCACTGCTTGCCATTGTCACCATAGCTTCAGCTTGCATCAGTTTTTAATGCCTTTTCACATATAGATATATAAGTAAATCAATCCTTTTTTCTGTATGCTGAGCTTTAAGGGGTGTTTTTTTTCCTTCTAGAAAGTAGCTCAGCCTCTACGAAATGTTTGTATAATTAAGACTCCAATCTGTCAGCTCTCAGCAGCCCCGTATGTTTGAACTGTCTTGCGCTGCTTGGTCTAGTCTCCTCAATTTGATCCAGATTATTGTTACACCCTCGGGGCAGGCTGTTGCTTTGAACCAGCACAGGCCATACAAAGTTGCATGAAAACACCCACAAAGATATAAAGTCATAAGTGGATTACTGTCTAAATGCTGAATGCAGCAGACGCATTGTGCAGTAAATGTGATTACAGCGATCAGGGTAGAGCAACCTCCACACGCACTGCGTGCATGCATTTTCTTTAGCAGTTGGTGAAACAGATGCTCACATAAGACAAAAGCAGACAAACAAAGAGGAAACAGGAAGTTTTATTTTTATCATCAAAGCTTCTTTTTTTTCCACATGATCCGCCGCTTAGATCGTTCCTGCTATCAACCAGAGCGTAATTGTATTTTATCTGCCTGTTAACCTATAATACCACATATCAACATAATTATGCCAAAGGTGTTTGCTGAATTGCTTTGAGCGATCAGATTTAAACTCTTTGATATGTAAATACTTTCAATTACAAATCAGTTTTGATGTCGCTTGAGCATCCTTAATTTTTATTGTTCATCTATGTTCAAAGCAAACACACATAGGAACCACACTCTATGCACACAAAAACACACACTCTGCTTTATACTTTATTATTTTAAGTGACATTAGACTAAGAGAGACTTATGAGAGCTGCTTGATGCACCAACGCCAGAATAGGTGTGGGACTGATGGGCTAAGTGGTAATGATGTAGTACTTTAAAAAATGGCTTTTGTTGAAGAAGGATTAAAATAATCTCAATTTATTTACACATTTTCCAACATGTTGGTTGGTGTGAAGGTCTGATAGTAGCTGGCATAAGCTAACCAGCAGTGACAGCTTTGACAATGACTACTAAGCTGAAAATGATACAAGGGAGGGTACAGTCACCAACCAGGGAGAGGGCCTCCACTTTCATGCCTTTTCTCTTAAGTGGCAAGTGGTTTGTTGGCTAGCACCACTGAAATGAAACAACCTTCTTGTTAGCCACATTGCTAGCATTGTTGTACCAACAAACACACAGCAGAGGTGTCCAGGAAGAAAAGAGGTCAACTGTACACTCTTTTGTCTAATAACTGCTTTGCACCAAATCCAAACTGGCCTCTACAGAGTGAACCACATTGGAATAAAGTCCATGGTGTGTCCAATGATGTGTGAATGTAGCATGTTCAAATTGGGGTCAGCAATACACACCCAATGAAAGGTGAATGACAATAATTAGGCACCAGCTCATGGTGACCCATCACACAGGTTAAGGCCAGAATAGTTAATGGATAGATGGATGTTTAATATGTGGACCACACAGCCAGTCATTTTGTCTTCTCTATATTATTTGATTCTTTATCTTTGTTTCATTTAAATCAACACAGTTTGGGTTAATACATTCCCCTCTAATCTCTATAAGCTTAAAAAAAGATTAGTGAGTTTCTCAAAAGAAAGTCCAGGTCAACACAGGTCATACAAATGTTCCATCTCCTTTTTAGCCACTTTCTCAAATTCTGATCACAAATGTGTGATCACAATGATGAGCTTCATTATTTCTGTAGACACTGGACTTAAAACATGTTGTGTTACTTCTTCTGTTTTCACGTTTCTTTAGACTTAAAGAGTAACTGTAAATTAAAGAGAAATCCCTGTATGGCTCTCTGGAAGAGCTAAAATATCAAAAACAAGACTAGTTACTTGGATATTTGCTCCATTTTGTTCAAACAATACCATCTGGATACATTCAGTCACTAGTTTGAATAAATTTAACGGTAAAACGTTTTATAGTGTAAGTTATTCAACCAACTGTGTCTTGAAGTATTAGCATAAGTATTGGATGTGGATACAGTGGGAGAGAATGCGGCTTTGTGCGAACTCTGCTGCCTTTAGCCTCAAAGCTCTGCACAGCTTTGTCATTTAAATTTTCCCAAGGGAGGAAACATTGTGAGGAAATAGTCACTAATTTATATTTTGTTAGAAGTAACCTTTAGTGTAATATAGTAGAAGGGATGCTCAAGTGGACTGCGAGCAATTTTAATATGACCAAATGGCATTATTTGTCTGCCTGTGAAGACTGTATTCTGCCCTAGTTGAATTAATCTCAAAGGTACAAGAGCTTGTTTGGATCCTTCTGTTCCTTATTACAACAAATAAAAACATCTCGCGTTTCATCACACACACACACAGACGCACACACACACACTGTTTGATTTAATGTTCCTGAAAATAAGATGATACAGAGACATTTGTGATGGGCTTTCCATCATCTCCCTGCACATATAACCATCTGTAAAATCCATCTCTTTCTGCGTGCCGTGGTCTTTCTCACAGGTGCTCTCGCTGTCACATGAGCCCTTTTGACATTTGCCTTGGATTGGTTAGCCATCTGTGAATGTGATGAGTTTTTTGGTGTATGTGCTTTGCTTCTTATATGAACCGCGTGCAGCGCCGAGGGTAGGAGTTGTTTACAATGCAACCCAACATGGTGTTTATTTTTCCTTGCTCTTTCCCTTTCTCTGCCTGAGATTTTGCATCTGTCAGCCTGCCTTCGATCTTTCATGTGATAAGAAAGGAAAACTCCCACACTTTACACTAGTGTCTCACACTGGAAGGTAAAAGGCAAACTGTTTGAATCAATTTTAATCATGGCTGCTGCTGTCAATTTTCTGTTCATCAAATCATCTTTCACTTCTTACACAGATGCATAATTATTAGGGATGCACCAAACACCGAAAATGAGGAATCCAAGGCCGAAAACTGAAACACAGAGAAAAAAAACATATCATGCCAATTATTAGTACCATTGCATTTATGGCTATAACTGTGTACTAACCTCACTAAAATCAAGGCACTGCAAATGCACAACTTCATATTAATGTTTCAAAGAATAAAGCAATTACAAAATTATGAACATATTTATGTAGCACATTCAAACAATGCACAATATAAAATAAAATAACTTAGCTTGACCCCACTCATGTGTACATTATCTGTACATCTTATTTAAACAGGGCCAGTGCATAAATAAACATTTTGTCAAATTAAAAAATGTCCAGCAGAAAAATAAATCTGATGTCACATGTATATTAAATCAGAACAGAACAGCCTGTCTATGATTTTTTGAGGCAATGCAGTATCTGACTGAACACATCAGATAGCAAGGGCCCGCTGTGCGCTTCTCTGTCTCCAAGCGGTTCTATGCATCCAAGCGGCCCGGATCATTTGTCGTGCACACTGCTTTATTCCCACAAGTATGATCTTAATAACGTGGATCAATACCATCGCGATGAAGTGCAGAGAGTAGATCTCAGTGAAACGCGTGCTGACGGACTACGAGTGTACTTTTTAACGTTTTCACTCTGCGGTCCGTCTCCACCACTTTGATTAGAAGAGGCTTTAGTGCTGCATTTAAAGGAATAATGTGAGCTACAGATGCATCAGAGGAGTGGATCTCTTAGCTTAGTTAGCTGCTCAAATGGAGCAAGAAAAGACACCTCAGACATGCTGGAGCGTCCAGACAAGTCTGTGCTGGTTGCGTCATCCCCACTTCCTGTTTCAGTCGAGTTGTTTCGGCCGAAGATTTTCAGTGGCTGAAAATTCGGTGCATCCCTAATAATTATCTGCAGTCCGAATGACCATTTCATTACCACTTCACAAAGTCACTGAGATCTGGGATCAGGCTATGATCAGAAGAAACAGCTAAGTTTGTCACTGTTTATGCTTTTTATACTTGGCTCAAGGTCTGTACATGGACTATTATTGGGGAGCATGCTAGCAACATAGGCATGCATTCAACCAGTCTAATACCTTGAATAGCCTGATTTTCATCTTAAATAAACACACACACACACGTATGTATATGGGTGCAGAAATCCATGTACGTTGATTTCATTAAATTCAACTACACACCTGTTTTATGACTCTTGCACAACTCTGACACTACTGTTGACAACATCTGTCTGCTGAGACTAAGACATGAACAGATCACGTCATTATGACTTAAATGCATGAATGCAACAAACATTATAGATGAATGCACCCATCAGTGTTAACTGAAAATGACCTAAGTAAAAAGAGTACACGATTTACTACATGATAGTTAGGGCAATGATAGTTAAAATGAAATTATAGGTGGGATTTGATGCACGGAGCTGCATCTACCAATGTGCTTCACCTCCTGGAACTCTCTATCCGAAACACACATACACAACTGTACAGACTTCTCCTTTAATACCATGAGGAAAACATACCTTTTCAAAACTGCTTTTAAACTGTAATTGCTCCATAATGTCATTTTACTTCTACTTCTAATCTAATCTAATCTCTTTTTGTACTGTTCATTACCATTTACAGCATCTGGAGTGGTTTGAAAAGATCTTTATAGATAAAATGTATTATTATTATTATTATGACTTCTGAGGTTTATGAGAAAAACAACAGCTACAAAAACATAGCAGCTCTGATGTGACATACATATGGCAGAAAACTGTGTCACTACACTATTATAACACAACAAGCAAGGATGTGACGCTCGTGCTTGGTTGGGGGAGTTGCTGTAGTTTAGTTTTGCAATATGCAAAAGTCATGCAATAGTCTGAGAGTGACAGGCGGGGGAAGGCGGCAGAACAGATTCATAGAGAGACAGCTGTTTCCTCAAAGAGTCTACCAGTGTTAGTGTGCTGCAAACAATGGGGAAAGGAGGACAAGCTAATGATGGCAAAAACACAAGAAGTCTTAAAGCGTGTTTAAAAATAATGATAAGATTCTATTTTAGTTGTAATCGTGGTGTTCCACTTTCGTATGACAGTGAGATAAACGAGTCTTTCTAGTTCATTTCAGGTGATCATCGGAAGTTTCTGCTGTTTCTACATAATATTATAAGTAATTGGGTATGGACTAGAATGGGTATGGACTTTAAGGCTGTCAGAGTTTGATGGTGTTAAATTTCAGTTGACAGTTTTGAGAGCGTTTGATAGAAGGCGCACACCAAACGGCTGAGGGGGGAGGCGAAGCTGGTGACCATGTAAACCACTGCTCTTTAAGAAGCTGTTGAGCCTCTCGCATTTTCATACGGATGTGTGTGTCCTCAGATAATGGCTGCAGTCGCTGCATCAGAAACGGCAAAAATTCATGCAAAAATCAAAGTTGTTATTCAAACACAACTGAATTCATCTTCCTCAGTCTGCACTGGGCTTTGATGCCAGTTCCAATTGGACAAACATAGAAGTGAAAAGTAATTGATTATTTCCTGGGTTTGCTTCTAACTGTGAGTGAAAATGTGACTCTGCCTCTTTATCTTTCCTTATTTCACCATTCTGCTGATTTGCTCTGAAAGATGCAGGCTGTGAAGGTAATCTGTACATGTACGCTGCAAGCCTGCAGTCAGACAAGGTGTTTCTTTTGATAGCTGTGTATCAGCAACTTTTGGCTCACAGGCATTTTCTTCAGCATAGAACATGACATAAAGCTTCCGAAAGACACAGCACTCATTTGTTCCAGGATGACAGCTTTTCCTGTTTTAATCAGTACGTCTCCAAGTTGGGGGTCACGGTTAATTCAGTGAGAAACTGTGAGATGATAAAATCTTAACCTTTTATTCTCATGGTTTGCTCAACACATCCTTACACATGAATATAAAAGGGGGCTGATGTGTCACTACTAGAAAAAACAAGGACAAATCCAACCCTTCAGCTTGATGTGGTCCTAAAGGTCAGGTGATATGTAAACAGCTTCCAGTCTGCTACTGTCACTCTATCAATCAATCGGATATTGCCAGGATATGAAGAGTAAAGAGTCCATCAAACCCATCCATCTATCATCCAAACCGCTTTGTCCTGTAGTAGTACAGGGTCACAGGGGCTGGGACCTATCCCAGCTATCTATGGGTGAGGCGGGGTACACCCTGGACAGGTCACCAGTCCATCACAGGGCAACTCCATCAAACCCTGTGCAGATAACATGTGAAAGAAAACCTGAGGACCCTAGTAGTCATAGGGCTTAAATACACAGCTGAATAAAAAAACATGTGCATGGGTTTGAATGGCTTTCAAATTTACAAAATTCAGACATAAAAACCATGCTTCGAGGTAAAAAAGTCATAAATCATCTCTAACACTTGTCCGCCTGCAGCTGCTGCAGTGGACTGCCACATTCCTGCTTCAATACATTCTGACAGACTCTGCTATATAAAACTTTAATATCTTAGTGGAGTATCAAAGTTGTTAATGACATTTACACAATGAAATAAATTGAATGACACACATGCACTAAACATATTGCAGCTTTATCAGCCTGAAGTTTGCACATAAAGTCTAAACTAAGAGAAGTCTGCCGGCGTACAAGTCAAACATCTGCAGAGCAAACAAAAGTCTCCAACTCTCTATTAGCACCATGACAACTCCACTGTGTTTCATGTGAAGTGGAATATGCACTCTACTTAATTAATTGAACTGCAAGGCCATCCACTTGGACGCTTGCTTTTCAGCCTTTTTTATTGCAGGCTTCACTAAATTAATTGGGTGAATCCCTCACTCCCTTTAGTTGGCTCCAGCGACAGTCAAAGGGAGATTAAAAAAAAAAAAACCTTGGATCTCACAAACCTAAAAGATGTCTGATGCTGCAACAGAAGGAGTGATTAAAAAGGTGCAGAATTGGTTCTCATTCTTCTTTTCATTTTATCACCACTCATACATCTTGTTCATTTGGGTTCGTCTGATGAAAGACTCTTTCAGTTGGCTTTTGATGGTTACAAACATTTTATAATGATTTAATATGGATTTCTAAAACACTGGGTCAGGTCACACGTGCACTGCTGCCCTACTTATCTGACAAGGGAGAAAAGAAAAAAAAAGTAATTATTTTTTAAGCCTTTCCACTTATAGTTAAAGTACCATCTCAACAACACATCCACACAGTGCTCCACTGATGGCTCCAAACAGCTCCACTGAAACTGTTACACAAGGGCACCTTGACAGCAGGTGTTGAGCGAGAGGGAAACGTCTGAGCAGAGTACATTTCTCAGTCTGCTTCCTTTTGAGTAATAGCAGGTTTTCTGTTAAAACAAACCCCAGGATCAGAGGCAGCAAGTGGCCACCGCTGCTCCGCAAAAAAAGTGTAGTGCGATCAGTGGGGCTTAATGTTCTCCAAAGGACGGGGATCAACCTGCAATAGTTCAGGCTAGCTTATACAGACAGGGTCACCATATCAAGCCACAGATCAGAGAGTTCAATAACAGCTACATGCGAGCCTCTTGGATTGAAACGCTTGAGATGGAGAGAAAATCAAGCACTTTAAACTTTGACGGTGCATGTGACATCCTATCTTAAAGGCCAGGAGAACGACAGGTTTGAACTTATACACAGCCCTGATGGCAATTTAGCCTCACCTAATGCCAGTTCTCAAGCTTATTTTGACAATTAGATGCAGCACACAAGACCCGTTTGGCTGGCTGATACAGTTTTTGAAGGAGCAGCCTGTCGACGGTTTAAGTCCAAACTCCCTTTTGTCTTTTCCTCTGTATCAAACCAGTTCCAATGCTGAATGTAATACTTGTATTTAGTTCAACAAAGTCATAAAAAAGGTAACAGTGTTACTTTTACTGACATTTTCAATTTGTGACGTGTCAGAGCGCCCTGATGCTCCGGCCTGCTTGTAGCTTCCTCTCCTTACAACACACATGCCATGATATTAAAGGAGGTAAAGCACGGGAGGTGAGGATGTGAAATCAATATCTTTCAGCCAACATGCTGCCACACACACACACACACACAATGAGACTTCAAACTTCAGAGGTTGCTGGCCCTGCTGTATGTGTTTGTAGGTGTGTGAATCCACGGTCAAACCTGGTATTTGAGAGGGCTTCAGATTCAGCATGAATGCGCATATTGGAGTGTTTGTCAATTTATTGAAAGAACCTCTTATATTTTTCAACATCAGATTCATGAAATATAAGAAAAATCCCATCCCATGTAAAAATATAAAAGCTGCCTTTCATGTTTTGAACCTTGATGAGATCAGATGTCATTTTAAAGTGGTTTGTTGTGAGGAAGCTGTGAAAGAAAATAAAGCTACAGCACGGCGTAATCTCTGATGCTGTAGATTCATGTCAAAGGCAGATCTCTGTGAGAGAAAGAATCTGTTCGACAGTGTAAACAGTTGAAATTCGGGGAACAAAGTTGTGTGTGCGTTATCTGTCTAGACTTATGCGGGCTGGTGGAAAAGAGCCAGGTGACTGGATGTGAGAGATCAAAGTTCTTGTCAGGCGTGCTCAGAATGGAAGCCGAACTGGGTAGTTACCAAGACTCAGGATTTGCGTCCATCACTGTAAGCCCCAGCTGCCTTTGTTCTTTATAGACCTCTGTAAACACAGCCATTTCTCTCCTCCAGCGTGTAACATTCCCATTTGATTCATATCCACAACATATTGTTTCATCTATGACGTCTTTCCTGCTTGTGGAACTAAGAGGGCTAAGCTTAAGAAGAGCTTGTCCTGGATAATCAAATCCTTATCTTTGAAGAGGAATAACACTGCCGCCTTAAAGAACATGGTGCACAGGACAAGCAAGGAAGCTTAACTTTTATTTCCCCTGCCTCTTCAGTATCTGGCCAAAGTGTTTCACATGTTGTTATTTTGTTTTAGCGCCTTCCAGTTTTGGTTATTATAGATAAGTTCTGCCCATTTTTTCATCTCCCTGCATTAGATGGGAGCGGATGAGGAGCACCTGACTGGGTGCCAGCATCAAAGCAAGGCTTTACTTTGCCTATCCTTCCCTCTCTCTGGCTTTCTCCTACTACACCAGTCCTCATTCTTTCTCTCCCTTTTTCTTTGAGTATAAAAGCGCAGCACCCATTCTGTTCCAACCTGCTGTCCGCATGACGGAGCATGGGAGAGAATGATGGAAATGCACTCCTGCATTTGAAAGCCTTTTTTTTAGCAGAGGGAATAGTCTCCCCAAAAACACGGAGCTCCTTCTGTAAGGTGTACGAGAGAAACTGGCAGCAGAATCAGAAGGAATCAGAACAGGAAAAAAAAGCATTCAGAATGGGTGTGTGAATTTAAAACACCTTTTCTTGAGGCGATTCTCCCCTACACTCTTTCAAGGTGCATAAAAAAGGAGGCTAACAAACTTTGTGCATTAATTCTACTCTGCTAGGCTCATGGAATCCAAACCTACTGTGTGGGATGGAGAAATGAGAGGAAAAAAAAATGAAAACACTCCACAGACCGCCTGACTAAATGATGGTGTTAGGATTATTGGGGACCACCAGTTCAGTGAAGCAGAAAATGGGAATATGCTTGTGAGGGCATACCAGTTTACTTGAGCGGGAACCGCAGGCTCCCAGAGAGACAGGCGGGGCAACCTCAGCAAAACATTCAGCTAAACACAAACTGTGCCATACAGCACCAGCAACGGCTCTAATTGTAACTAATTGAAATTCATCGCAAGCATAAATGTATTTCAGCACTTTATTGACTACTGGATTCATAACAATTTGAACTACTTTTAACAGGCTCAAGCCAGCAATGGAGAAAATTAATCACAGGCATTAATGGGGCTGTAATGAATTTTCAGTCCTTGCAATAAAACCATTCTTCTTCTTCTTCATCCTGCACTGCGTTACAGGACAAATTCTCTTTTCTTAGTTAGTTAGTTCCTAAAAAGAAGGCGGAATCTAATTAGTCTCTGTTAAAAGGCCAGGAACCTACATAAGTGAGGCCACATTCATTCACCCAGCTCTTCAATCTATTACTATGTCAAAAAGGCAAATAAACCAAAACGTGGATTAACTGTATAGAAATGATATTTGACTATTTTATAAAGCAATTCCATCAACAGAGTCAGCTTTCCTGTGTTTCTTGTAGTAACAGCAAAAAGTCATAATTACAGCTCATCCTCAACAGGAAAATGTAACATAGGGTTAATATTTCATCCTTTGAACATCTTAGGTTCATAGGGGCAGGGACTAGCAGCTGAAAAAAAAGGCAACTGCAAAAACAGCACGTTTTCTATGTACAGTAAAGTGTATTCAATTATGAAGATGAGTGATTTAACCGCTAACACTGTTTTTGGGCCATGTGTCCATATATTCAGTTAGCATACATGTAAATGTGGTGTTCTTAAGGATTTATTGTGTAAAACATTATTTGTGATGGTCAAACCTCCCTATCCCCAGCACCTTCCTCCAGCTCCTCCTGGGGGATCCCTCACTATTTCCAGGCTAACAGGGAGATATAATCCCTCCAGTGGGTCCTGGGTCTGCCTTGTGGTATCTGCCCAGATGGTCATAACTGGTACACCTTTAAAAAGGCAGTTGCCCAGCGGGGGACATAACCAGAAGCCCAAACCTGGCTCCTCTGAAGCTGAACCTAATTGCAAATCATCTCTTACATCTCAATTAAAAACAAAATTCCCAACTCGGTGCACCTCTATGGGACTTCTGTGATGTGTATAGTGTGGTACTTGTGTGTGAAAACTACAAGGGAGAAAGCAACTCATTTTTATCGTCTTAAAAACAGTAAAGGAGCTGATGGCCAGAGAAAAATCATTCAGACTGCAACAGGAGACCGTTTACTCAATTAAAATGGAAGATTAATGCTGATCATTTTCTGTTGTACTTCTCTTTTTAATGATTATAGCCCATTTGGTTAGTAATAATTGTTACAGCAAAATTAATGAAACAAAAAAAGAAAGACTAAAAAAAAATGGCACATCCTAGGTTAATTTCACAAAAAAACTATTTTATATGAACTTGTAAATTATCACTATGGATCAGATCTATTTGCAAAATATTGACACTGATCCCTACTTATTAGAAACCGTGTGAGCCAGTCCAGCATGAGCCTACATAAAAATCCGCTTGGAGTTGTCCTCTGTGAGAGTGCAGACTGATGCTACATGGCTGGCAAAAACTCTTTGGATGGCAGGATGCGAGGAGAAGTATGACTGCTGCTGTCACAAAATGGCACCTAAAGAGATTTGTGTCGCATTTTGGAGGTAACAGCTGAGGATGGAGGTGCCACTCAGCCCCGCCCGGACAACACCAGAGACGATAAGAGATGATGTCTGGGATACAGATGTGTTTAGTTCTCATCCTCCTCTGTAGCTTTGCCTGCAGGCTATCCTGGCCCATCCTATGTGCAGAGTCAGAGAGAAGCCAACTTTTTTCCCTCTTTCTGTTATAGCTTTAGAATTCTGCCTGGCAAACCTCTTAGCCCACACCACCTTAAAGAATCGTGTGCGATTACTGCTTGTCACATGAATCCAGTAATCACTGATGCAGGTTCATTCATGTACAGTTGTTTTAAAACCTGATCAAGTTCTTTGGCCTCCAGGCTGTCTCGCTGATAGACACTTCAAAAATTGTTCACTTTAAGAACAATGTATAATTAATGACTTGCTTCTCTAGTGTGAGCAAGTCATTTCATTAAGGATCCGTACACATTCCATATGGAATATCCTGCCACACCCTTGGTCTTTGTATAAAGAGGCAAACACGACCCAGTGTTGTCTGTAAATACATACTGACATACAGTATGAAGTCACAGCGACCTCATTAGCATTTGTTTGCTGATGGTTACACGATCTGAGATGATCATTCTGCCCAGGTGAGCTGATAACATCATCGCACTGGGAAGCATATTTGATTATAGTGAAACCAGAGTGAGACCTTCAGGCGCAGAGGCAAATATTCAGCTTCCACTGTCTCTGTAGTCTGACCTCAGATCAGCTTTAATAACTGGCAATGTGTGAGTTTTGAAGTGCCAAGGCTCAGGTGAGCTGATCCTGGACCAGCGCTTGCGGCGGTGGCTGTATAATGAGGCGCGGTGGGAAACGAGTGATGAGGAGTTTCCATGGTGAAGGGCCCCGCTGAGGTTACAGAAGCAGCGAACGGTTGGTAATCAAGAAGTACAGCCAGAGGCAGTGTCATGCTCGCTGGATTGCTCAATCTCCTCACATTATCTTCTCATAACGCCGCTCCACCTCTCTGCTCAAACACTATTTTGCAACGCACAATGGTGGGAAAAAAAGGGCTTTGGGAGGAAGTGCCTTGTCAACACTGGTCTTTCAAAATTTGATATGTATGTGCTAGAGACAGGGAATCTTGAGGTCAGGAGGATAAAATGCCAATTACTAAAATTTGATATAAAAATGATGGAAATAATGAACTGCTACTGCTATGAGCAGTTTGAGTATTGAAAGTGTTTTAAATCAGTGTGACAGGTAGTCACATTATTGCCATGACTATTAATGGCCTAACTTGGTTAGGTTTAATTAAAAATCCTGGTTTTGGTGTAAACAGACCTTTTCCCAACAATAAGCTGATTTTACATGGCAATATTGTTGCTATTTGTTGGCACCCAGGGGAAAGAGTCATATCCAAGATAAAACCACCAGACAGATGTAGTCACTCGGGGGAGTTCAGTTGTTCAATTTAAAACCAATGACTTAGATGAATGAAGATTTTTTTTACAAACATGGAAAAAAGTCACACTCCCAGGAACCCATGTGACACACGTGTGCCAGAAATGGTACACAATGGTGGATTTTAAGGCCATGGAAATCTCTGCTGAAAGCAGCCTGACCAATTCGTTCAGTTTACGTGACCTAGTTTGAAATCACGCTAAAAATAACAATACTGAATCTAACTTGCTGTTCCACTGTTTTATGGTAACTGGTTTTACACCTTTTAATGTTTTGGTTTGCTCTTTTACAGACTTGGTTTTCAGCCAGAGTAGGCAGCTTTGTTTGGAAAATGTGTTCAATGCCTAATGGCGCACAAACAAAGGGTGACCAAGTAACCATGGCAACAAATTCAGCAGCTAAAGAGCCAAAAATTTCTTGTAGGGGTTGGTGGCGGCTAATCCAAAAGGCAAAATCTTGATTCAATGCTGACGTTATACGGTGTCTTTTGTAAGCAAAAATGTTGTTACATTGCTGAAATAAATAAATCACGTGAGCCTATTGATGGAATGCCTTGCTTGATGGAAAACTAGCTAAGCATGACTGGAACTATAAGTTGACACAATATATAATTGGTATGAATATAGAGTTGTCATTAGAGAAGTGAAAAGAGTGTCCATGCTGTGTAAGCCTTCTGCACATTATGTGTACTTTTGTGTTATTGTTGTAGTGTGTATATGCAGCTGGCAGTGTCGACATAGTCAATGTGCTGGTGGACGGTGCCACAAAGAAAAACACTCCATAGAAAAAGTCATCTTTCCAGACACGGCTTTGTGCTGTAGTCTTGCCATGAACTCGGATGGTCTGTCCATTCTTTTAAACCACAATCAATTGCGACTGAAAGAGGTCTGGAAACTGTTCAGTGCGAAATGTATTTTTGTGTTATTTTTATTCAGGCAAGGCTTCTTGATCTCGGCTTCAAACCCGCGCATTTCTCCTCCGGGAGCTTACAATGACTCACATTCGAGCCAGGAAACTAGGAGCGATTGAGCAGTTTCAATCACACGCATGAAGACTTTTTAAAAACAAGATCAATCAATATCCACCTCTTAAAGTTAACTCACAAAATTTACTTTAATCGAAGCCGCCACTCACCCACAGACGCTAAGTAACCATCGCTGTTGCTCATCAGTGTTTGAATGCCAATGACCTGAAATCACCGACTTCAAACGGGCTGGAAGATAAACCTATAAAGCTAAAGACTGTCTTTGTGTGTCCTGAGAACGGCTTGTGCTCCACATTTCTGTGACCTAATTTCCTGTTTCACACTGTCAATAACTAAATTGTGTTGCTGCATTAAAATGAACAGAACGCTTCCATGAGTGTGAGAAGAAAAATATACTGCAAGATACTATACTATGGACATATACTCGTGCAAATTAGGAAAGGGAAGCACAGCATTGTAAAATCTTGTTTGAGTTTATTAGTGAGTCCAGTTGTCCTTTGGGGGTCAGAGGATTTACAAATGTTTCCGTGAAGATATAGATCAGGACACTGTATGCAGCATTCTAGTGATCAGGCTAATGTTACAACCTGAGAACCTAAGGCAGAATGTATCATTGGCTAATCAAGGGGCTTTGATAAAACTAGGCCTCATGACTTTTGCAAAATGATCAACATGATGGTCATTTTTGCAAATGACCATGGATTTAGGAAATAACTTGTAGGGGATTCACAATATTTCCTCCATCAGTACTTCTGGTTTCCACTGAGCAGTTGTGGCACAAAGAGCTACCTTTTTGTCAGGGCATGGATTCAGTCCACATCTGTCACAATTTGTCACAGTTCAGTATTCACATCTTTCCTGTAAATGCTATGGTACAATCTACATGGCTAGTCAACATACATAGGGACAAGCTGATGCTTACAAAAACTTTGGATGTTTGTAGTTAGCATGTTCATCTGTGGGACTTGGTGGTGACTAAATGAAGACTGAAGAGACTAGAGAAGGGTTCTCTTTTCGTGGAATGCATATGGCCTACCTACATTAACACTAAATGTTTGGGAGCAATGGCCAATGAAAAAGTACAGCCCTGGACTTGACTGCAGATAGTTTTTAGGCATCTTGTAAAAAACATAGCCATCTCTAACTCACTTGTGCCAGAATTGGAAGTCTGCACAGTCAAGAAAGCGGAGTAGAAACCCTTCATTCTCTGTAAGAAGCCTATAGTTTCCAACATGGGTATCACAGTATACTGGTGTTTTAATGCGGGCTGAGTTTTAACTAGCAAAAACGATGGTTTTGCTAAAACAAAAATGGATCAACAGCAAAATATGTTACCCTTTAAAAGACAATGCTGCTGGTAGGTGACTACTAAAAACCCAGTTTGTTTACTTACACTAAAACGAATGATCCACTGGATTTTCCAACAAAGAAAAACACGAGGAGTAATTTTTACGCAGCTATGCGCACTCTTGTGGGTAATAATTAAAAATTATTATATCATAAATAATTGTGTTAATAATTCTATGCAAGTGCAACAGTTAAGTGTCCAAAATGATACACAAGGCACATGCAAAGGTCCAACAGGGTAGACAAACTCCCCTCAGTAAAAAGTCTGGAATCATTAGAGATGGGATCTTGTGGATCTGGTTCCTTTTAAAGAGCCATTCAAAAGACTGGCTTTTAAAAGCCAGCCTGGGGGGTAACTCATTTTATCTGGGAAATAATCACTGGAAGGGATGATAGAGTGAGGCTTAGATCAGAATCCTTCAAAGTGAGTTTAAATTACTCTGAAATATTATAATTCAGTTGGCACGTGTGGACTAGATTTTTCACACATGCCAACTAAGCTAAGCAAAAACTAAACTAAGCAAAAAAAAAAAAAAAGCAATAACGATTAACAATGGCTCTTAACATCTAGTTACAAAACCATGTATTGAGGAAGCAGTGATGAAATCTGACCTTTTACCATTAGCTTTAACAAAGTGTAGCAAAGCATAGGTCATTTCTGGATGTTGTAAGCTATTCAAAGACAGACAATACACAAAATACGGCTTGGGAATGCAGTACAGTAGCATATGCATGCACTGTTCCACAGAAAGCCTGCCTTCATTTTCCCCCAGTTTCCTGTATTAATACAGGAAAGACAATGCTTTAATGAACACATTGAACACATTAATTAATGTGTTCATGAGTTATAGCATTGTTTCTCTAATCCTCGTAAGTGTGTTATAAAATCCAGCTTGAGCTCCTTTATTTCAGGTGTTGGAGGCAAAAAAAACAGCTAAAAACATATATCAAGCCCACCATTTCTTTTGCTCAATTTTTCCCAGTGACGGATATGTCTTGGAAAACAGATACAAGCTTGTAGCCAAAAAAACAGAATAGTTTCCCAGCAGTGGGGCCTATACATCATTGTAAATAATTCACACAAGTAAAGCTAGCTTCCTGGGGCCAGCACCCGCCCAGGCCAACATGTGCTTCATCATGCTCGCCGTGAAATTCCCCAAAGGCACAGCATTGACCCAGGGGCGGCCATCTTGGGGACATGTTCCAACAGAGAAGCATTACTCCTCGTCTCACAAATGTAGTTTTTATTAGGTGCCAAAAGTGACAGCCAGATTGGATTTTGCACTTGTTCTTTATCTGGTGTAAATTCCAAAGTGTCACTTCACTAAGATTACTTTAGTGTCCAAGTCAAAGTAGATTTTCAACTTGTACAATATATATATATTTGCCTGGATAGAGTGGTAGGTTGAAAATACAAGTTTCCATCC
Organism: Parambassis ranga; assembly: GCF_900634625.1. NCBI lineage: Eukaryota > Metazoa > Chordata > Actinopteri > Ambassidae > Parambassis > Parambassis ranga. The sequence goes on from NC_041043.1 coordinate 9,643,621, forward strand.
ATCATTTCATATCAGACAAACCAAATACTGCACTGTGTGCCCTGAGGCTGCATTAAATAATTTGTATATACTGTGTATATATATATATATATATATATATATATATATATATATATATTGTCATTATTCAATCAGTCACATATCTCTGCCTGCCAGCAGAACCACTCATGAAGCGCAGGGCCCAATACCATTTACATATTATATGCTCTGGAGCTTAGGTACAAACCTACAGCAAATGTTCTTAAGGTGGGGTGAACCTTTATAAGCATTAGAGTCTTCTTAATATAACTGACATAAATATAAAAGATGCTCATCATGAAGCAATCACTGTATAATGGTCACCTGTCACAGGCGCAGTTTATGAAACACAGTTAAATCATGTGTTACACAGCGGTTCTCATAATGTAAGAAAAAAGCAGACAGACCAAAGGACGTCTGGCAGAGCAGTCACAAAAGAACTCAAATCACGAGAACAACAGGAAAGGAAAATATATATACATACATGGGTTACATACATTATGATCAAACATCCATTTTCTATAGTAGTCCATCAGGAATAAAGTTTTTTTTTTATGATCCCTGAGTTTGTTACTCAGTACTGGGGTACAAAAAAATCTGACAGGCTTTTTTCTAATTTTCCAAATTTTCCAGTGTTTCTCATATTTCATAGTATTATGTGTCGAATAAAAAGTCAATTATTCTGCAGTGTAAATTTCCTGAACTATTTCTAACCACTCAGGTGGAATCAGTCATTTGGGTTCTTCGCTCATCCATTTCCTGGTAATTGCCTTTTCACTGCCCGCTGACAGTATTTGTAATTAATATCTATCTTGCCTTGTAAGCTTTGTTTGTATGTTTGCCATATATGCCACTCTAAATTTAAATCACGTTCCAAATCAGTTATTGATTTATTTCACTAATGTACAAGTAGAACAACTTAGAAACCATCACAATTTTTGTTTTATTATACTTTTTTCCTCATTTCCATTACATTAAAAAGGTGACGGTTAGGATACTTTGCTGCTGAAAATCTGAACTCACCTCCCTGCCGAGTAAGGTGAAGCCTTGTACCACCCATTTGTGGTGGCTTTTACTTCCTACGTGAGCCTAATGCTCACCACACGCATAAAACTCACCACACTAGTAGTTTAGACCCAGTGAACAGTTCCCCCTGAACCAACTGTAATACAGATATGTCTGGGTGGCCATGACCCCTTAGCTTATTCATAGACCTATTCTGTTGAGCGATGATGTTCAGCCAGCAAACCTCCAGGCTCCTGGGAAAAGATGCTTGTCCAACAAATAAATACTGAAAAAGAAATAATATTAAACCATTTGTCTTATCGCTAAGGTCCTTGCAACACACTACAATTTTAAAGAGGTGTAGTTTCTAAGCTTAAGTTTCCAATAAACCTCAAGTAAAACCTCAGTTTTTTTTGTAACATTATAGTTTGCACATTTTTCACAAGGGCCAACTACAAACTGAAAAGGGAGTTTAAGTAAAAGCTGCTTGACAACTAAACATGAGGTGTAAAAACCATGAACACATTTAAGATTTCTATTTTTAGATATTTTTTTTCAGATGACGTTGCTTTTTTGTCCCTCACAGCCACCGTACATATGTGGTAAAGACAAAAAGCAATGTAGTGAAAGAGCAAGACACAACAGTAGAGCGACTGCTCCGGGGCAGGACGTTTTTTTTTTTTCTTTTCCCCCCCAAATCGCATTACCGCAAGGAATGAGGCGCCGCTGGGGACTGTTTTGGGAGACAGAATCTTTGGTGAAGAATCATTTTTAATTCAGGTGCCCTAACTTATTTCATCAGCTCTCAGGACTGCTGCTGAGTAAACACTTTTAAAATTGAAGGTGAGAAAGCCCCTCTGGTTTTGAACATAAAAAATGCATCAGCCTTGAGAATGTGGAACAGTATATCATTCCTGGAAACACTGCAGCTTCCATTTCAGCGCGCTACACTGCACTCACCAGCCGTTGGATGCAGTAAAGCGGCGTCAGTCTGTTTTGATAGCACATAAAATTTATGACTGAGGGCTTTTGCATATACATAAAAAAGATAAAGGTGTATTTTCCAGTAGTATATGGTGTTAGTTACCCCCCGTTTTGCAAGGTGGAACAACATCCCTCTCCTTCTGGTGAATCCCTTTGCAGTTGATTTGATCCATTTCACTAACATATACTGCTCAGCTCCTATTGATTTTTCAAATAGCAACCTGCGCTGAGGCCTTGCACCGAAGCCCACACACTGTTTGAATGATGACACTCTTAATACATCAACGCGCACAAGTCAACCGACCTGATACCAACAATACTCGACCTGCTCAGCCGTGTAATGGCGCCTTTTGTGTGTTAGTCTAAACATGGCAGACTGATTGCTGACGCATGCAGGGGAGTGATGTCAAACTGTCCTGCGTTGAATCGCAGAAATGCTCTGCCTCCATTTCATGAACGCCTTTCTGCTTTGGCTGAAGCTGCAGCGAGTCAATGTGTTTGGACAGATCAACCCATCACTTTCGCCTGACCCAGACTCTGCTCCCATTACAGTTTTTTTTCAATCTGTCACCACGTGTCAGGGTTACATAGTCCAGCCTCTGAACGCAGGAAGCAGCTATGATGAGGCCAGAAGAATCCAGTTTCTCTGGCTTCAAAATGTATAATGTTTTTTTTTCAGACAATGGTAACTAACTGTTCATAAGAGCTACTAAAGAAGCTGGGATTTATGGATATTATTTTAAATTCTACACTTGTTCCTTTCTTAGATTAGTAGTTAAACTCGGGCTGTCAAACATGATCAATTAACCTAAAGCTACACTCTGCTTTCCTTTAATATCTACTCCACAGTGCATAGTTCAATCCACCCAGGCTCAGGACCTTGCTATCTCTTTCAGCCGGGCTTTAAGCTGACTTTCAGCTGACACATCAGCATGCTGGTGATCCATGGCAGTGATAACTTTTGGCTGTTGTGACATGAGGGACCAAGATTGTTTTGTGTGCGAGGGTGTGAGGGCCAGTCGGTCATTGGGAGCTGGGAGGATTTATCACTGTGTGCTGGCTATTGATTTATACTCACAGAACTTGTCACCCCCGCACCCACCCGCTACTGCCATGTCTGTGGCCTCTTGTGTGCTTGATTCCTCCATGGTAACAGCTCCGCAGGAGCTTCTAATCCCTCTCACTGACATACACCTACCTGCCCTTGTTATAAAAACATTGATTGTTCTGTAATAGTAGAGTACAGATTGTGTACAGTCCTGTGGTGTGTTGGCTGCAGTTGTAATTTTCTCAATACAAAAACAGCTGGATTTTCAGCATGCTTCTTATAGCTGGAGTAAAAATGTGGTTAACACACTAAGTGAAAGTATTTGTATAGCTCAATGTCACATCTCAATACCTCAGAAAGCCTCAGTAGCTGGTGTCTGTCCCTGACTCACTTGTAGACTAAAGTGCTCAAAAACACAAACATATCAATTACAGTCAAGTTCCTAAATACTGGAACTGTTTAACATTTCTCTCATGTCAGTCTTTTAACTCAGCACCACACTGAATTTGAAATGAAGATGTAAATGAAGTCAAAAAAAAATCTGTTTTAATTTAATTCAAGGGTTTTGACAAAAGTGGCCATTCAGGAATGATATCCATTTTCATACAGACACACATTTTTAGTGGCTCATAAACAGCGTATTGGAAGAAACTAACAAAAGTTAGAGAAAATTCTTTGTAGCTAATGACTGCCTGGAACCAATGGACATAACCAAAGTTTCCTCCTCTGTGATGCTTTTTCAGGCCTTTACTGCAGATGCTTGTCTTTGGGTCTTCCTACCTTTTCTCTCCTCACCTTTTCAGCCGTTTTTGAGGCCTCTTTCACTTGAAAGGGTCACACCCGGCCATGCAACGGCTGGTCATTTGTTTCATTATATATAATAAATATGAGCCACCACATATTTGTGTAAAATAATAATTGTAATTCCTGAATAGTCAGTAACACACTTCTGTCAAAACCTGAAAACTGAAGCAGAGAGTTTCAACACATCCCTCATTTCAAATTTGCAATGTGCTCAAAGGTCAAATACCGTTCCAATATTTATGAACCTGACTGTATGACACAAAGCCCTGAACATATGGCAAAGCCTTCAGGCAGTGGGTACCTCTGTCAAGGTTACTATATACACTGTTATTTTTGCTATTCTAATAGTAAAGAATAATAAAGATCGATCCATGATGATGGATGGAATGATCTCGGACACAGCTTTGGTTGTCTTATTGTTGACAATGGCAGTTTAAAATCTAATACAAAAATCTAATACAAAGTTATATGGATGTTGGATTGAACAGCTTCTGTAACATACATTTTAACACTGATTTTTAAGGCTTTACACAAACTGTTTCCCATCACTGCCAAGACTATGAGAGCTCATCATTACCAGGCCATAGGCCCTTATTGTCAGCACACCACTGAAGCCGGTGTGTATTTTTTAAGGTGTCATTCTGCATTATGGCCATGATATCAGGGTGAGAGTGGATCTATGTCTAGACCTAACAGCATGCGCTGTGGAAACAAACCATAAGATGAAAACCTACTCATGTTGTTGGTTTACTTCTGGCTTGGTAAACTATCTTGCTCTATCTGGGCAATTAATGCAAAAATGAATTTAAAAACATTAATTACAAGAGCTACAAAGGACATTGCTTGTCAGAACTTCAAAAACCACTTGACATTCAGATTTACTTTGCATCACATTTTACAGAAATCATTCACAAAGTGTTAAGATATAGCTAATTAACTAAGAGACAATTAACAACCATTGAGAACACAGTGTCCTTGGTCTCTGGAAGATCACGTTTTGAAAGGCTGAAAACCATGATTAGATTCGATGGAGCACAGATACGGAAGAATGAAGCATTTCATCCTTGACTAACCTGAATATGTCAGCTAATGCCCACCACATTGTGAAAACAACACTTGTGGGAAAATTCATTACATTTCATGACATTTCATGCATTTCCTACCAATATGCTGCATCCCTACAAACGCTGCACACTGGCTGTGTTGCTGTCATATAATTACCAACACCTGCCATTTGATTACTTACACCTGTTGCTTGCCTAATGAGACGGTTGTATAGTGACAGCGGTGATTATAGTGTGTGGGCTCTCTGTCCACAGCAGTGCATTCTTCTCCATTCTGTGGTGTCTGAGTCATTTAGTTAACCTGTCTCTTCAGCTAACTCTGACCCCAGAGTTAAATCCATCGATATTTTCATTTTTCATGTCTAATAAATGTGTCAGGCGTTTAGTGGCTGTGAGGCCGGCCGGCTGTGACCCCTGTCTGCTGTCATGATGAGGGCCCACCAGCATCTCATTTGTCCTGTCTTTATCTTTGATTACACACAAATCTGATGGTTGTATTTGAATAGTCTGAGGGATTAAAAAAAAGTTTTCAAGACAGCCGGCAACATCTTTTCTTTGCTTCTCTGATAACACAGGCTATCAGCATCCCGCCTGCAAATCTAAATATTGACAGGACACATATCTCCCAGCTGACAGGCCCCAACATATATCCTCCAGCCTTTGCTCTGCTGCCTGCCACAGACCGAAGCTTTGTTAAGTCACCTGTCAGATGAAATTACTCTAGTGCCAGTCGCCCAGTAGGGTGACGGCGGGGATCCTGGGCCTTGCAGGCGCCGGGGCTCTGCATGTTCCTGCAAAGTGTTGCGGAAACGTCAGGGAAGGGTGGGGGGGCCCCCACAGCGCATGCTGTTAGGTCTCACAGAGACACTTATACAGATCCACTCTCACCCTGCTATCATGGCCATAATCCAGAATGACACTTTAAAAAGAACACACTGGCTTCATTAGTGTGCTGACAATGCAGGCCTATGGCCTGTTAATAGTGAGCTCTCATAGGCTTGGCAGTGAGGGAAAGAACTTTAATCAGTGTCTCACAGGTACTGCAGTTGCCAGGGATACTACACTAAAGACAGAATACAAAAGGACTAATGGTGTCCTGTTGCGCTAGTTGGCTTCTGGACTCCATTTTAGTTCCAACATTGAGATTTATGGAGTCTAGAGCTGCAAAAGAAATTAGAAACAGTACAACACGCACAGCGAATGATATACAGCGATACAACGATGTGACGGTATATTTAAACACAGTTATGTCATGTAATTCTTTCTTAGTCTGTAAACTTTTATGCCAAGTGCCCTGCAATTCATTAATGCACATCACAATGCTTCACGTCAGTCAACAGTGTATTAACCGCCTTTTTTTAACTGAGTAATAATGTCATAAACTAATTAATGAATGATATTTTGTGTGTCTTTTTGACTATATACACTAACAGTAGTTAATGATAATGACATAAAAATAATGTCAGCCTATGAGGAGCAGATATAATTAGCTCTGTAACTAAGGACATCTGCCAGTTATTTTCTGAGTTAATGAAGACACACTCAGATTCTCCACTGACTTCAACCGTCTGCCTGATGAAAACGGTTAATAGAAAATGTCACTCAAGTTTTAACAAGTCAGTGCTTAAAGTTCTATAAGGTTGTCAGTACAGAAAAATGATTTTAGGTACAGTCTTACTATTACTATGTCTTCATATACATATTATTTACATAGTATGGCATAGATAGAGTACAAACAATTACAACTGGCCCTTTTTTGGCCCCTTAAAATTACATGATAGAGGCAGTCCTTCATCCACACCTCATAGTCCTAAACTTCAAAACTAACTCACAAAATGTGCGATGACTACTGACAACATGGCCTGACACGACCCGCTACACACGCAAACTACAATTCTTGCTATGAAACACAAAAGCACACCAAGTGCCAAACACACATCCTGTTGTCAGAATACAAACACGACACAGCCGAGATCGTTCTTCCATTATTAAACACACACAGAGCACTGAAAGGATGAAACATGTTTGCAAACATTTATCCTCATCTTAACATAATACAGGTGAGCAGCTTTGCACCACAACTGCTAATTACTCCACTGCCACTGTTTTTGTTTTAAATGTTGGGAAGAAAAAATGGAAAATTAGATTTTTATTTTTTTTTACTTGTACATGTCAAAATAATGGACTGTAATGTGCTGATTGCAGCAGTGAATGTTTTGGTTTAAAAATTACTGTAGCTTTTAGTGTTTTAGATTCAAGTTGCTAGAATAGTTAGGGAGTACAGAGGCTTATATAACGGCAAACAGAAGTGAGGAATAATAAGACTCTTTGTAACTACAATCTCCCTCTGATGTCCTCTCTACATCTATAAAACAAGTGTTTTGTGGGATAAATGTCTGACAGCAATGTTAGGTTTTGTATATTGAACCTGCAGAAAGGACTGTAAATATACAGAGCTTTGATGGTGGCTGAGTCTGAGTGAGAGAGCAGGCTCATGAAATTTGGAAGATGTGGTCATTGATTTTGTGTCAAAGCAATGAAAAGTGATCCACGGGTTAGTCCGCACTGACTTGTGTTTGAAAAAGTCAACTTGGTGTATTGTGCAAAAATAAAACCCAGAGATGAACGTACAGTGTTTTGCTGATTTTTGATATAGATGTTAACTGTACCAAAGATAATTGATATATTTTAATGATATGGAAATGATATGACTTTTATTTTAACATAATTTAGGCAGGTTTTTGAATCCATTTGTCTATTTTACATTGCCAACAGACAAGTTTTATTTTTGATTTTTGTAAAAAAAAGTTGAGAAAAGTTGAAATTTCTCATCTTGCAGAGATGTATAACTATATACATACAGATATAAATTTCACGTGAAGAACACAAACTTTTTTTGTTGATATATAACACAAATCTAACTGATCAGTTATATCAGTTATATCAGTTTGATAGTTGGATCAATCAAAGTACAGGCCTTTTCTACAATATCTGCTAGAAATGTATGTGAAAATGTCATCAGTTGTGCCCCCAGGAAAATCAATTGTTCATCATTGTGTGCAATCAGTTTCATATCTTTCACACACGGGTACACACAAAGCAGAAAAAGTCATCTGAGGTTTCTTGCTTTTTTCTTGTTTTATTTTTCCTGCTCTGCTCCTCTGGTTCTCCTCATGGAGAAAAAATAAAAAATAAAATGCTGCATGTTGTGTGTTTATTCTAAAATCTATAGTGGCAATAAAATCAAGCCCCGCTGTGATGGCCGGCTTGTTGTTTTACCATGACATCCTCATTGTTCCCCACTGTTTCAAGATGATGAAATTACATCAACGAAGCAGACTTCCAAAGGCATATTGACATTCCTCCTCCTCCTTTTACCAAACATTTCTTCCATTATGTAAAGAAACAGGCAGTTACATTCAAAAGGGGGTTCAGTTTGAAAATTAAATATTCTTTTCATTTGAGGAAACATTTGAGTAAAACTGGGTTTGTATCTGTTAGAGATTCCATTTAATCAGCTTCTAAAAAGGAGAGTGCAGAACCTCGGGTTCTCATCTCGACCTTTTCGAAGATAAAAATGATCTTTTATTGGATGTTGATGATGTTAGCTGTCTGGGGGCCAGAGAGAGAAAGAGAGAGAGAAAGAGAGAGAGAGAGGGAGCGAGAGAGAGAGAGAAAGAGAGAACGGAAGGCAGGGGAAAGAAATAGAGACACTGTGGGGTGAAGGCAAAGCACGGAGAAAATGAGAAAAATTCAAATGAGAAAGGGCAAAATGAAGAGTATTAATAAGAGAGATAGAGCTTGAGTGGAGGAATGACTATCTGTAATCAACACTTGATATCTGTCTGGAAGGCCCACAGAGGTCTTTTGTCCTCGCCTGGACTCTTGTCTCTCAAAATGATCGGCGTAACCTCGTCAAGGGCCCCCCCTGGCATTAGTCAGCACTTATTTTCTACTGAAATTACTGCCTCTGTATTGCCGGTGCTGTCTCATGTCCAAACACTCCAAAAAGTATCCAAACCACTCTGTGGGAAAGCACATGATTGAGTAATTGAAGGCTTCTTTTAGGCATAAACAGTGGAGTTTGGTGGGGCTGCTTGGTGGAGACCTGATTCCTTATTGGCTTTACCTTCCAAGTCACCAGAGTACATTTGACTATAATTTATAATGAAACTAAAATGATGACAATGATGCATTATATTAACAATTGCAATGCATGTTACTTTGTAAAACACCTTTAGTAGTGAAATGGAATTGATTAAGACCAGCTGTATAACCAACACCTTTTAATCTGCAAAAACTATGAATAAATAAATATTTAAAAAAAGAAGAAGAAGAAGAACAGATGGCTCAGAAACCATCTGTTACATTCTTCATTTACAAGATAATATAAAAGATGTTGCAGTGACAGATTTAAATTAGCGTTTGGGGTCTTATTTAAGCTGTTCCACAACTAGGTGTGTGATTAAAAATCTAAAATTATTTGTTAGTTACACTACTTTTCAATATGTCAGACCATCTGTTATACATACACTTCAAATCACAGGAAGGAAAGCTAAAATAAATTACATTTGTTTTGAAGATATAAAGTGCATTTAATGTAAAAAGAAAAAATATGGACATGTAATTGGTAACTGATGTGTGTTTTGGTCATATGCATCTATGATGTACAGGAATGTGGACCCATCATCGATATCAGTTAATATTCTGAAATAAGCACTGGTTCACAAGCAATACAGTATTTCTGAGTGTGTGTGTTTAAAGTCAGAAACTGTTTGAGTAGCTTCTTGTAATTTACCTGCTGCACAATTTAATTTGTGCAGCGGTTGTCCATTAACAGTACAAACAAAAGCAATTATCTCATTAAAGGACCAAATCAAACACATTGCTTACACTACAGGAGAGACTTTGCTGATAGTAAACACATCCTGTCAAGTAACCCAACACAAGCTTATGCAAAATTATTTGGGCTCTTAAACTTTAATGAGATGATATGTAGTTGAATCCCAGGACCAGAATTTAGATGCTGGTCTGTTCAGCACAGATTTAACAGATGGACAACGGAGTCATTGGCTGAGAGACGCCCTGGATAAGCGAGAGGAGGTGGAGAAGAGGGAGGAGGAGAAGGACCAGGGGTCGGTCTGCTCGGAGAATCTGAGCAAACTGACTAGTGAGTGAAAGAATACTGAAATGGGGAGCTGGACTGTAGACAACAGATTGTATGCCTGGGATTCACAGTCTCGGCTCTTGACAACAGGAATATACCTCCGGCCAATCGGTGAGACAACGCAGTATCAGCAGAAGTACCAGCAAAGATACTGTGTTCTGACCACATGCCATTGTAGTGACATTATGTCTTTGACCTAGTTTAAATAGAAGTGCATTATCATTTTAAATTATGCCCTGCAGATTCTAAGAAATGTGCTCTCTATGGACAAGAGCAAGCACAAGGCAGACCACTGAGGAGGAACTAAAAGCATTCAGTAGGTTATGCCGTCTCCTTCATCCCTAAACAAGGAAAAAAACATTGTGTGCTGTGATCGATATTCATGATTACTATTATCATATAGCTTATTAAGGACATTTGTGTTCTTAGTGTTTTACACAACACTGGTGCTTAGGAGTTGCAGATTATGGTGCCTGGCTCTAACATTTCATAATGTTTGTGTTCACATATCTTGAAGTGAGATAACTGCTGATGCATCCTTTTATCATTGTGCTGCACAAAAACAGCTTCCAGCCTGTTCAAAGAATATTTTATTCAATGCCCAACACCTTGACTCCACATCGTTAAGCTGTAGAGAAAATGTGAAAGAAGTGGACTGAAGTTTATGAAAAGAGTGAATCTTTTCCTAAACTAAGTCAAGAAAAAAAGCATTAAGTTGCGATGTGTGTGCCATGTTTTGGCAGTTATTAGATTTAGAAATGATGTCCATAGGTTGAGTACATTGGGTTTGTTTTAGTGCTAACGGCCTTAAATAAGAGTATGTTATACAGGTTGCCAGGCAACAGAAGCTCACAGTGATAAACAGAATTCCCCACAGATCAGCACAGTCTCATTTAGGAACCATCGGCCCGAACTTGTAACATTGGGGTCGGATTTTGTCATGCATTCATTAAAAAAAAAATCTAATTTTAAAACAGACCGCCAGAGACACTAACACCAGAGACGAGTTTAAAAAAATAAAAAAACTCCTCTGGCTAACCTTCAGTCAGACACAGGAGACAAAGCCACAGGACAGACTACTAAGAGACAATTAAAACTGCAGGAGTGAGTAAAGAGCAGGCAGGCCTGAAACCCGATCTTTCAGGTTCAGTGACAGCAACCATGATCATATCAGACTCACATTACAGTCGACACTATACAGCACAGACGCTTTCAGCGAGGTCTACGACAGTGCTCCTCCAGGGTACGCTGATATTTTTATTATAGACATAAAAATTTCTCTCCATCTCTTTTGCTGTAAATCAAACGTCCTCGGCTGACGGCTAATTAAAGAATGACACAACTTTTTGAAACACCTCGTCATTTTCGACTTTACACATTTGGTAATCAGTCGGAATATGCCATCAAAATAGCCTCGCCAATTAGTTTTTAATTACACCTGAGAGGGCCGATGGAACGCAATACACGGCAAGCTTTTCTTGTTTTTTTTTTTTTTTTAAACATAGTAAGAATGCTCTTCAGGGAGAGCTGCCAGCTTCCTGTAAAGTCACTTTAATGATTCTCTTAGGTGGCAGGCGCAGCACAAAACCAAAACCACAGCAAGAATCAGTTCATAGCCACAAGGTCACACAGTGAGAAACCTCACTGGTTTTTATTGATAATATGGCCTTCATTCCTAGGCTCCTTTTTCCCTCTCTCACTTATGATTCTATTTTCTTTCCCTGACTTATTTTTTCTCTGCTTCTTTCAGACGATGTAAAAGCCTTGGCTTCAGAGGTGTGTGGGAGCAGCTGATGTCTGACCGAGGGGAGACAACAATGTGAGCCCACACAGCTACATTGTGAACCAGAGAATTGTGTTCTATCACTCACTGCTCTTTTTTTCTCCCTCAGCTCCTCCATCCATCCCTTGCCCTGCTCCCCTCCCACGCACTGGTAGGAAATGTAGCCTCAAAGCGTCACCACCCACAACAAAATCTCAGAGATCACAGTCTGCCGCGAAAGTACTCCTCCGTGCAACGATTCCCGCTGCTCCCTCACTTCCATGTGGATGCACACATGTAGCTGGGTGAACCCGTGCATCATGCACGATGGGGTGTCTTCATGTCAGCGTCATGTAAATCCCAATACTCTGAAGCCGCGTGGTATGGAAATATTTCATTATACACGCTTATAGCATATAACTCTACACGTGTCACTACACATCTACGCATGCAGATATGAGAGGTAATGTCAGTCTTCCTCGACAGGCCTGTGGCGCCTTCTTTCAAGTTGTCTTGCGGGACGTCGTTAAAGTGCCACGGTGGGTTTGCAACAAAGACTCATCAGACTAAACAAAGACTCTCTAAGAGCTCAAACTCCACTCGACGAATCCGCGGCATTGCTTGGAAGAATTTGGAATTACAGTCACATGTGATCTATGATTCATGATTTGTGCTGGAGTTGTAGCAGATGTGTGAAACAAGTAGTCGCTGCTGTAAAGTTTTCCCCATGTGGATTCATCTTATGTCTGTCCCGTGTTTTATGTAACAACACAGCAGAGCTTTATTAATATGCCACAAATGTCTTTAGAAAAGCTGGTATTCTAAATCTGCTCTGCTGTTTTTTCTGTCAAACCCAGCAGGTGTTTTAAGTTAAAAGCCTGCTGTGAGTACCACAGATTACACTGTTGGAGTAAGTAATAATAATTGAGTAGAAAAATGAACCACCCTAGAAAGATCTAGTAAATATTTACACAATATTTTGTCTTTAGGTTTTATTTGTGTTGAAAGCCCACATTGACATTGTTGTGGCAACAATCTTGCTGATTTAACTGTTGGATGACAGCTGATTTTGAACCAGCATCACACTGAGGCTAGTAATACTAGCATGTATAGGAAGTAGGGTAATGTAAGAAAAAGACAATGCTACAACAGTCATGCATCAGCCTCAGCTTTTTGAGGAGAGAGTGACAGAGCATTGTGGGTGTTGAAGTTTTCAAAGTCAGCTTTATTGCCAATACTACTATGTACTGGACATACATGGAATCAAAGGCTCCTGGTTCGACTTTGGCTTGGGCCTTTCTGTATGGATTTCCATTATTAGGGGTGGGGTTAGAGGCAAAATAGCAAGTGGTCAGTTTCCAATATTGTGTATTTTCCTTGGGTGGGATAAATACTGCATTGCTATATAATTATTATGTTGTCTCCTATATGTGATTCTTTTGAACTGCACTACATACACTATGTTCCTAACAATCAATATGAAATGTACATACAATGTATTGATCCCTCCTGCAGAACATAGTATCAAAAGAAAAGCTGACTGTTTTACAACCGTTGGCTCCTAATAGTCTCTGCTGCTAGACACATCGGTTGACTAATGCTGTCTGTGGCTGCATATTGAAACACCAGTGCAGTAACTGTGGCTTCAGCACTGGAAGTGATGCAAACATGAATACAAATCTTTACCTTTTTGCTGCCAAAGTATTAATTTATGTAAAAGATACTGTATGTTCATACAACAGTATGCCTTTTTTACTGATTCCAAGAAACATGAGGAGCCATGGGACAAAACCACAGAGCGTGATTGTCTCCCAGCAGCCCTGTTTATTTTATTTCCAAAGAGAAATTCCCCCCACATCAAGTCCCAGCAGGGTTATCTGATATGCTTCCCATTTGAATATGCAAAAAGGGATGTTTGTTAGAAGGAGCTTGGTAAAAGTGCTGACTCTCCTGTGCAAGTGTGTGTGTGTGCATCCTGGGAAAAAGGAGGAGTGCAGTGGCAGGCAGCAGCCAGAGTCCATGGGAATAAGGATGAAGTAGGTGGATTAACATGTTTGGACAGGGAGGCTGATTGTTTGAACAGTGTTGCTGAGTGAATGACTGAAGAACAACACTGACACTTATGTGGAGTGAGAGAGATTTCCCAGAGCAATAGTCCCAGTGGTGTGTCTGTGTGTGTGTGTGTATGTGATTCAAACATTTATGTGTATAAAACAGTCGATTTCTAGAGTGTAGGAAATAACTCAATTATCTGATGTGCATTGCTGTGTCCAGTTGCATCATGTAGTGAAACAGCTTGAAGCATTTGCAGTAACATATAAATGAAACATAACCTCACAGGGGAATCATTTAAAACGGTGGAAAGATTACGGATTCTCTCGTCAGTTTGCAGGCTGTAGTTCTGTATTTTGAAGCCAGCAGCTTCCATGATGCAGACAGATCATTCTTATGGAATCAATATATTTTAGCATTACATGTAAACAGCTTTAATAAGTGTCAAAGCACGCAGCAGACAGCTCCAGGCTGAGAGTGCACACACCTTCTCACCCAAACAGACAGACAAAAGGTTTCAAGGAAATATTATCTATTACACAGTAGGAAACTGATAGTAAAAGGCAGAAGCAACATTGTAAATACTAGCACAACCATCAGAGTGAAGTGAGTGGAGGAAGCTTATTTGGACTCTCTCGTCTATACCAGTCTCATGTTCGGATGACATCAGGCAATAAGATCAAATGTTCTGTTAGCATAATTGTAACCATGTGTCGTAACTGGCGATGTTATTATGACACTGACCCACAAATGCGGTGTTTTTCGTGAGGATGTGTCATGTTACACTGACATAGTGACACACCTCTGATTATAAATGACGTTGTTTCTGAAGGAGAAATACTAAGCAGAGGTGGAATAAGGGGTGTGAACAGGCCTTACATGCCTTCCTTTTGTAGAAGACTCCAATGTGTAATATTTCTAATACTTTACAAATTAATATCACTTACAAAATTTTAGTTGCTGAAATCAGTAGTTCAGTTTGCCACTGATTTTGTGAGCTGCACGTTTCACATCACGTAAAAACCAACTGTAGACGCCGGCGTCAAAACATTGTACACTTTTGTACATTCATCATCCAATAAACACAACTACCTTCCAAATTTGTCGAATTCCCCAAGACAACACTTTTTTTGTGCATTTTTCAAGAGCTTTCTGATTGCACACATGCAATCGTGTTCTCCACACAGTCCTTATGGTTCAGTGTTTCAGCACTCAGCTGGAAGATTACAAAAAAAACAACAAAACAAACCAAATAATGATAAATTACAGCAAGAGTTATGGGACCAGAGTTATTTGGCCAACATGGATACCGCTGAAAAGTACAATGTCCAAGCTGTAACTTAAACTGTGCCAAGCCCGCTCCTTTGACCTCATTTGAGACGCTTAGCTGTTTGGCCATGTTCACATAGCAGACAGCAGGAGGTTCACTCCTGGCACAGGAGGCCACATGACCAGATGGAGAAGTAGATAATTATAGTTCTGTTCAATAGGACCACTGACCACTTCAAGTCCACTTTGGCTTCACTGTACTGGTTCTGAATTGATTTTAACACTTACACAAAGAGTTTATAGGCTAAATAAGGAAGAAACAACAACATCAAAAGTGAGTGGAATCTGCGTGATTCTATATGGCTGACAGTGTAAAATAAAAGTTTTTTTTTATGCTTTCTTTTTGTTTTATTCTTTTTCATAACATTAAAAGTTAACTACTCTGATAAAAGTTTTCAGCCAAAAGTAATGCAGCGCGGGCTCACACAGCCTCAGTGTGTCAAGCCTTGGCTTGTAGCAGTGATCGCATATGCCTGGAACATCAGCGCCTGAGAAAATCCAGCCAGTATTTTCAGATGTTGGAAACCATCTCCGTCCTAATTGGGGGATGAGGTTTTCCATCATTTTTTAATCATAACTTATTGCTGTTTCCTGTGAATCATAAATTCAGCCAATTTTAGTCCAAGCATAGATGAGGAATGGTAAGACAATCCAAGAGCAGATTCGCAGGCACTGTTTGCATAACTGTATGTGTGTGTGTGTTAGTTTGTGTGTCCAGTTTTACTCATGACTTAATTTGTATCTATTATGACCACTTTTCCTAAGCCGTGACCAAAATGGCAAGGGGACAAATTTCTTCGAAGCCCATTAAGCACAATGTAATAAGTGTTGATGCATTTTTAAGAGACACACTTGGCCGGAAACACAGGGCTGCCTTCCTCATAAGTCCAATTTAATCTTTTTCTCATTATGAATTATGGTCTAGTGCTTGAGGTGTGCATTTGAGTGTGTGTGTGTGTGTGTGTGTGTGTGTGTGTGTGTGTGTGTGTGTGTAAAATCACTGAAGGCCAGGAAGCAGATGCTGTCGCGCCTCACATCTCTCCAACCAGCTGTATTTTGGATATAAACTGAGCATGTCTTACACACATACGCACACACACACACAAGCAGCAACTCACTTTTTGAGTTGCAGGGCATGCATGGATATACAGACAACTGTCTAGCATGTGTCTTCCACTCTATGATTTGTAGGTGAATTTATGAGCTATTAACAACTCAAATCTAAAAATATCTGCAATGATTCACTCCAACATCAAGAAAAAGCACTACTTTGATGCAACTGTCCTTGTTAATGGATCTGAAGTGCTTTATTTGCCATTTCCTTATGTCTCTTACAGCAACTAATGCATCTGCTACCACTGACTGTGCTGATAAACAGGTCGGATCAACAAACCCGAGTGTAATAATTAACTTCCTGTTGTTTTTAGAGCACACATGCACCTGGTCCTTCTCACCTCAGGTTTCCTTTAGCCTGTGTCCCTGCCTCTGCTTCTCTGACCCCTCCTGGGAGGAGGAACACCTCACACTTTCATTTTCTGTGCTAATTTGTTTTCTACAAAGAGAAAAAAACAAAATCTCTGACCTGAGTCTAAAAACAAGCTGTGTATCTATTAATGGGCCGTGAGAGTGAAAATAGAACAGGAAGTTAAAATATATTGAACTTTATCCTTTTTAGTGGGATACTGTGCCAATGGTTTGCACTCGAATTCGTGCACTTGTCATCAATCATTGTCATGCCAGGAATTCTAAATGGAGCATTTAGGATTTCAAACAACCACATTTTGCCAAATTCTAAAATTGAACTTATTTGTGCAAATCTGAGCATTAAACACATGAATTTTCTAACTTATTTTTTTTTAAAATATTTTTGAGCCGTTTTGCATGAACACTTCGTTCCAGAAAGAAGAAAAATAGTGTAGCAAATGCATGATGCTGTTTGATTAGAGGAGTATGTATGAGTGGATGTCATCCACTGTTGGTGTTGTATTTATACTTTAATCTAGAGCACACAGTGTATATCTCTTGATATTACCTTGACTTGCATTATTTTTCACAAGTATACACATGAACAACTGTAATTAGTTTGCACACTATATACTCGGTAAACTGTAACAGGATTACACATAACAGTCCCCGCATGTGAAAATGGATTGGTTCATGGTTTCATCCACCTCTGTTGTCTGACTGCTTACTTATGAGAGATGCTCAGATTTTTTGTGTGAAGCATCTTCAGCAAAATTTGATTGTAAAAATATGCTAATCAAATTGAATTAAATATTTGTCTCTTTTTCAGGCAGGATTGATTAAAAACAAATATGAACATAAAAGCCACACAAGCCTTGTTAAATTGACTGGCTAATTGATCGATGTGCTTCAGTCCATAGCCGTGCATTTACCATTTCAGCACCAATAAGTCATTAGTGCATTACTTTGGAGTCATTAGTATAATCACTGTAATCAGATGAAACCACCGATGAGAGGACTGGCAGCCCGATTCACAGCACTTTACCCTGCATGAAATATAACGCATTTTCAACCTGCTTATCCTCTTAAGCAAAGTGCAAAACAGTGGGGTGCTGCCAGGTACAGTACAGGAAGGAGGGGGAAGCAATTACCAGCAGGAAGCAACAGGATTTACAGGAAATGCACTTCTAATTGGATAACCCTGTGTAAGACTTAAGTTCGTTGTTCTTGTATCTTGCTAAGATACAGGTATTAGAAAAAAAGTACTTGTTTACCATAAAATGTAAAGTGTATTCTTATACTTGCTTGACAGCTTTGTGTTAATAGTGTTTAATAAGTGATGCGTTAGTAGTCAGTAAATTTGTTTTTACTGGAGAGGAAAAAAAATCACCTTAGTTTCTGGCTTGTGTGTGCCTTAAAGCCATATTAACGCTCAATTTTGTTGGTTACATGACTTTTTGTGAGCCTTTCTATCCAATTCGTGTCTGTGCCTTTAAAAAAATGACCAGCAGAAACCAAATTTGGAATGACACTGGTCATGATGACAACCATTCATGAATCATTTTAAACCATCACAGGTCTCTTATTTACTCTCTGCCTGGAAGCTGAACAGGTTTTACAAAATAGATCTGCCGGTTGTGAGTTTTTTGTGTGTGTTTTTTTTGCATTGTTGGCATGGCAACGCACGATTTTGGTTAAGTCTTTGTTTTTTAAATGTTCCATAGGAATACATCTGTTGTTTTAGCCTGTAACTATTTTGTAAGTGGATGCTGACCCACTGTTAATCTCCTAATAACAGTGACAGTTCTTAATGGATTTAGATGGCATAAAATGTGAGCTGAATACAAGTAATCCTGATTGGTCAAATGTCAAAAAGATCCACTTAATATATAACAATGACTGCTTTGCTGGTAAGCTGAAGCCAATCAAGATACCAAGCAGATAAAACATGTTATTAAAAAAAAATAAAAAAGAGTAAAAATAAAGAGGATGTAAGAATAAATGTGCAATGACTTGGGCTTGTCAAAAATATAAATATCCGCAATTATATCAAAGATGGACAGTATTTCTCTCAAAAACCGGAGTTGAAAGACTGGACTTTTCATCACAGGTTGTACTGAAGCATCAAAGAGGTATTTCATAGCAGGATGCCTTTTTTTATTCTTTTTTTCTCTCTCTCTCTCTCCCATGATCCCCTCATCACTCTGTTGGCTGTCTGTCAGCATTTTTTTCCCTTTTAACTAGCCTTTCTACTTCAGTGTCGTTTGGAGTAAATGAAAGCAAAAGGGCTACAGATGGAATATGTGACACAGAATATAGATCTGACATGTTGACCTAGAGGAAATCAGTAGATTTGTCTTTGACATGCTGGTTTGTTAAATCCTTTATAGCTACACATGTAGCAGAGTTTCAAGGTTAACTAGGGCTTGTTTGACTCAACGCTTAAAGCCTCATTATTAGCCCAAGACCAGGATAACAAATTTTATCGACCAGACAAGCTCCAGTCTGATTCACACATCAGTGCAGGCACGTACATATATTTCCGTATGAGGCTTTATTTTCTATATGCTGTAAGATTTCTTGTACATTCTAACCATAGATCATAGAAGAGGAAACAAGGCTAAGCCAATAGAAATGTAATGATATATCATGCATGGTGCATTCAATCATTTCCTGTATTTGGCTCACAATCTTTGACTAATACAAACCTTTTTATGTCCGTTTAGAGTGCTGATTTAAACAGTAAGCCTGGTGCAGGTGTTCACTTTGGTGATTCAGTGCAGGCCTTTTGTTTATGTCCATCTAAATGCTTCACTGGAAGTGGAGTAAACCATGAAAATCGGTTGTTTTGGCCATGACCTCTAGAACAACGCGTGGACCCATCAGCAGGATGATATCATGTGATGGTCTTTTTAAAAAGCAACTCACAAACAAGCATTAGGAAAGTAACAAGGTTTGGATAGATGTAGGCACACACAAAAAAAGAGCTTAGTCAGGATTAAAATGAATTGAATTGAATGAATTTGCTAAACTTTGGTTAGGTTTATATAATTATTGTGACTATGTCAACAAAAAGGAAAAATAATGAATTACTGAATTACTTCCAAAAACTGGGTTGTAAGGTCACAGTGACCTTTGACCATCCATATCCAATAAGCTCATCCTTAAGTCAAAATGGTCATCAGATTAGGACGGGAGTGAAGTCTCAAGAACAATGACCTTTGACCTATAACCAACACAATCAAATCAAGTTTTCCTTAAGTCCAAGAAAACACCTGAACCGCTTTAGGACAAAAAAAACTATATCCTAAGATTCTTAGGATGTCACGTTCATGTTGAAGAATGGTATAAAACTATATAAAACCAAGCTTTTTACACTTCTTCATGTCAGTTATGTTTAATTAGGGTCTTTTTTTAGTGACTCTATATACCACACAATTGTTTTAATTGAGCCATGGGTTAGGCAGAGTCTGGCACTGTAAAGATAGAGACAGCAAGAATCACCACACTGAGCTTGAAAACTGTGTTTCAGTACATGTATTATGTGTGCCAGCTTTTATCCTAGATCCTTGCTGGGTTACCCTCTGGCCAAAGCCCACAATGGTCGCAGGCAGAAGCTTGGCACATCTATGCACATTTTTCCACACTGGCAAGAACAAGCCACACTGTCTTCCTGTTTTAAGCAGAGCTGATTTTTTTTCACACCTGTACACACAGGGACACTCCTGGAGTGCACATATTAATGTGTTTTTATCAGGGTAACTGCAGAATGAATGTGTACAGAGACTGTGAGAGGGATGTTCAGGCAGATCAAGAGGCTGGTATGAGAATAAGACGCCTAAACAGACAGAGAAACAAGACTTGAGGGGAGCGGCCAAGAGAGGAGGTAGGCCAAGGTGCCACATATGGGATGCATATTTAACCATATAAACCTGTGAGCTCCAGATTAAATGAATAGAATAAAATTAAGAATTCAAGCAGCTGTCTTTAGGGTGAATGTAGAAGGTTTGAAGAGAGAGACAGTTTGTCTACAGGCTTTATAAAGAGGAAGTAAAAAATAGTTTGAATAATAAAAGTGAAATTACAATTACCAACAACTAACCATATGAAGATATGTCAGTTACAGCTATTAGTCCAGCGTGTTATCCGTCACACACAGGATTTCCTGTAGCAGTCCTTAAAACAACGAAGCTGTCTGAGTCTAATCTTCTGTGAAATATTGATGTAAACAAATGATGTTGTTTCATACTGTGTGACACAGATCATTTTCCTGACAGCCAGCATAACAATCTACAACCTTACCAGCCATCTACGCCTTAACCAGCTGTGTTTTAATAACTACCCAAAGTGTAAGTGAACAATTCATCACGGCAATGCTGCCGTGGATGGGTGACAACTTTGGCCGGGGGTAAAAGTCCCTTGTGGATTTGTGCCATCCGACACAACTTCAAAATCTTGAATCCTGACGTTTTGTTATGTATGTACAAAAAGTGGCAATTTCACAAAGAAATTGATTTGTTTGGGAGCAAAGTAATAGCTTGAACATGTCATGTAATAGGATGAGAATAGTGTGTAAGTATACATTTACATTAAACAGTCCAATATTACATCTGTGTCTAGTCCAAACCCAGACACAGAACAAACCCCACTCCCATAAATTCCATCCTTATCGTAGTTGATACAGTGCCAGACACCCTTTGCTCCAATTTAATTCTTAAGCTATAGCTTCATCTGGTGTCAATTTTTACAACCCAAGAAGAGAGACCCATTCATTGACCAACCCCAATTCCTGGCACAATTACCCCCTCAGACCCTGCACGTCATTGGTCTAGTCTTCAAAATTGCGTGAACCCTTCAGGCTAGACGGCATCAATAAGTGCCTGACAGACCATAGAGGAGGTCCATTCCCAGACAGTAGTGGTGAGATAAAAGACAAATGAAGAGTAATTGACTCACAGCTCTTGGCCAAAGGGATTAGTATGACTGAACTCTTGGGAACTCTTCCACTCTCTCTCCCTCAATCTGAGTTCGTCTCACGCTCTCCGTCTTTCTCCCCGTCTCATCTGCAGTTCAGTTCGTCATGGCACCTGCAGCGCCACCACAGAATATGTTACATTACATCAATAATACCTACATTAATACCCAACAGAAAGCAGACACTTATTGCAGACATCAGTACCTGCCATTAGAATCCAAAGGGAAATGAGTGACCTCATTTGATATGCAAGTCAAGAGATTACCCAGGGACTGAACTCTGAACTTTCTGTGAATGTTGAATTTGTTCTCCGTTCTTCTTCTTCATTCAAAATGAGAAGATGCACTTGACACAAACAAAAATATACTTCAAAGTACTCAGGTTTATCCTGCATAGACATCAGTAGACTGATTCCTTTTTGTTTTTGTGTGCGTTTAAAAGGAGCTCATTATTTTTCAAGTGTTCCAACAATCTCACCAGTCAGTCATATCAGTGATATGGCTGTCTGAAGAAAGTACTGTGTTGTATCCAGACATTTTTGTTCAGATTATTGAGAGACGGCAATCGGAAGTCTCACTTTGTGAACTTTTTAAAACCCTGGTGTGTTTGCAAGCGCCGCAGTCAGTAAAGAGGGTAATTGGGGAAGAAGAGCTGAAGAAACGAGATCAGATGAAGACGGAAAATGTCATGGATTTCATTAATGGAATAGGAACTTGTTTGGCCTACATTCGAGTTCATTTCTTGCAGTGACTACACATGTTGGGTTTGTGATAAGTGTGTGTGCATCCAATCCCAACCCTTTCATGACCTTCCATTAACCTGTTACTGGGCCTCGGAGCAAAAGGGCACAGTTGGTCCTCTTTTTGTCTTCCTGTGCTTTGTGTATTGCGTTTCCTTCTGTGTCCCATTAAGTGCAGCAAATAATACCCACATTCAGCCCCTTTGCTGTATGCCTTTGATGGGCTATGTAACAATGCTGCCTTCATCAGTCTGTTAAAGTGACAGCATTTAGACATACACCCGAAAGTGACTGAGAGAGAGAGATATTATATATAAGATTCAGAATTATTCTGAGCCTCCTCAAACACGTCTTCACTTTCCCTCTGCTCCTACATGTCAGTTTCATTTCAGTCTTTATTCATATTCTCTGAAGACCTGCACAAGTCTTCAAAAACTGTCTGGCCTTCTCTGTTGACTGTGTCTATCCTTTTGTAAATAGAGATGGACAGCATGACGGCTCCTCCAACGTTGAGGCCACAACACCTCGATTACCTCTGAGTGGCTGGCTGCAGTATAGGTCATAAACTCCACCTCCCCCATGCTTGTGGATGGGACATGGACCCAGCTAATGCCGGATGTCAGATACTGTTACTGGAATCTGCTGGAGTAACCCATAGTGATCTGATTACCACAAGACCATTGTTGCCTTCACTTTACATTGATATATAGAAAGATGTAGAGACATATAGATAGAATAAATAAATATAGAAATAAAAAAGATATACACATAAATATATAGATATATATAGTATTGTAGATATGTGATAGGATAGATTTTCCCCTTAAAATAATGCTTACAAAATTACTTTGATGGCATCTCAAATTATAACAATGTAAATGGCCCCTCCTCCATAGTCTGAGCAGGTTCACACCAGAACAATGTTACTAGGGTTTCAGGTTAGAACACACAGGAAACTAGACAACATGCTTTACATCATGCATATGTGACTATAGCCACTCAAAAGAGGAGTTAGCTAAGCATAGCAGCTACCTATAAGATGGAGCTATGTAGCTTGTTATTTTTTTAAGTGGACAGTGAAAAAACCAACAAGTATCCTGTCTGAGACAACAAAAAAAGGAAAATATCGGACCAGCTTGCAGACGTTACATGTTTGTTCCTCTTTTTCATTCTCTCTGTCCTGTCTCCTGCTTCTTCTCCTCCTCTACCCAGCCGGCTATCAGCAGGAAGGTTTTCCTTTATGAGCTGGGTTCTGCTCAAGGTTTCCTCCTGATAAAAAGAAAACCACCATTGCTCTTAAGGGGTTTCAGGCTCTAGGTTTCTGTAAAGTGCCTTGAGACACTTTTGATTGTAATAAGTGCTATATAAAATAAAATTGAATTGAACTGAATTGAATTAAATTAATTTGAAAAAATGTGGCGAGCTATTTACATTCTATAAGATGATGGGGAATTTAAGTCAGACAGGCACATACTTTTTAAATTTAAACATCATTAGAGTGATAAATCCCAATTTCCAAAACAGTGGAAACAAAAACAGCACCCATGACCAGTAGTTGCGCATTAAGCTATCTAGAGGACAAAGAGTCTTATGTAAAACTGATGGACCTGCCACTTGATGGTGTTGCCTTTCTAATTAAAAAAATTACTACATACAATTCAACTTTTTCACTTTCACATTGTTAAATGGAGCATTGGTAACAATAACTAATATGTTGTTCAATTCTTCAGCATGACAGCTGGTGGCAGTAATATCTGGCGCACCACCCTCGCCATCACTGTGGCATCCTATTTCCATCCATCTCTCCACACACTCTGGTGTATGGAGCAATTCTTCCACACACACCCACCTACCAATCCATCCAACTACAAGCTATTATAGAGCATTATCATTTACTCCATCTAACTACATGTTGCCAGTGTCCTCCTGGTGCCCGGTATTCTCCTCCCCCTGATATCCCCCCCTGCCGCCACTAACTAAAGACCTGGAACACCAAGTCCTATCTCCCGGGTCCATGTAGGCCATCTGTGCTGCAGACAGGATGTAAAAGCAGTGCTGAGTTGCTGCCTGCATGCAGGATGTCCAGGGCGACACAGATCAATGCGAGGGGTGTGGATGAGTGAGTAAAATGAGCATTGATTGCCAGGAGGCGGCACACCACTGAGAGGAGAAGGGAGGGCTGGCCAGACTGCATAACACCCTCCATAGACCTTGCGAGGAAAATGATTGCCGAAGCCGTGAATCTCATATTTGGGAGAAACACTTGATTTCTGTATATTATATCTTTATGCAAGTTAAACAAGATGTAATATTCTAGCGCTTGAAGGTTTACAATGTTTCTCTAACTATGTATTCATTATAAAAAAATGCTGGAACCACAGCCTTAGAGACACTGTATAGCCTCTGCATGCTCCTGGCACATCTTATTATTTCTCCCCCCTGATGATATCCAAAACATCAAAAAAACATTTGAAAGACGGATAAGCTCCAAATTATGCAGAATATCTGACCATCAGCAGCTGTTTGAATATCAACTCGATGGATTAATATTTAATGCTTAATGTTAAAAGCATAAAAAAGGAGCACAGTAACACCAACAGCACTTAAAGATTTCCCATCTTTGCTTTGTTCATCAAAGTGCATATTTCAATGGAAGTAATCTGCACGGCAGTATCTGCTGTTATTCTTGTGCCCACTAAGCTATAATTTTGTGTAAAGGGACAGAAAGAGGCAGTCATTTTTAAGGTACCCTTTGATGGATAAACTGCAGTTCTTCAGTGCTCTCTGCTCGTACGGAGAGACAGCCAATTTAACAGCTGATGTAGTGATGGGTGCCAGAACTGCAGCGCTGATCACACTGAGGAAGCGCTGATGAGCGACTTACTGATTTTAAAGCTGCAAACACCTTTACTATGCTTGGCTACTTAAAATAAAAATGACTGTGAAATACCAGCCTAAAGGTAAAAACCAAAAGGGGCTTAGTACAAATGTAGCCTGATAATGATCATAAAATTGTAACTTTTTTATCATTAAGCATAAAATTCAATGGAAATAAATATGAAATATGTATGTAAGAAATGGTGTGAAATAATTTACAATACATTTGAAAATGCACATTTCAGGGTGGCCTTTTATTGTGGGCAGTTTGAGGTACACCTGTGCACTAATCATGATGTCAGATCAGCATCTTGATGTGGCACACCTGTGAGGTGGGATGGATTATCTCAGCAAAGCAGAAGTGCTCACTATCACACATTTAGACAGATTTGTGAACAATGTCTTCAATGTCTTCAATGATCTTCAAGTCCATCTCATGAAACATGGGAGCAAAAACAAAAGTGTTGCGTTTATATTTTTGTTGAGTGTATATTGCAGAGTTTGCATGGCAGTATATTACAATCAAACATGGTAACAAGTGAATCATATCTTTTTTATGATTTTCTTTTTTCCCCAATTGAGTGATTGATTAATAGATTGATTGATTTAAGCCCTAGCACAACCTTTAAACTGTATCCTGAATAATAATCACATAGGAAGCTGTCTGTCATATGTTACCAAGTAGGGATGTCCCGATCCGATCACGTGATCGGAAATCGGGCCTGATTACATGATTTCAGACTCGATCGGTATCGGACGTTATCTCCCGATCATGACTCGGATATATATATGTATATATATTCTCATTATTTACCACATCTATCGTTATGCGGTGGCACAGAGTGAGGCCTCTTCACTCCACACAGAAACAACAACGCGTGCGGCATGACGTCACCGTGTTGCAGAGACGCTATAGGTGAAATGCCAGTAGAACACGGAAGCGCGAAGCAGAATGCGCGAGTATGTCGGCGGTCTGGCATTATTATAAAGTTGATGACAACAACATTGCAATAGCAAACTGCGACATATGCAAGCTTGGAATTGCAAGAGGTGGAAAGGAAAGGACCACATTCAACACAACTACCCTGATACGGCACCTTAAAAACAAACACCCGACACAATACAGGGAGTTTACCCAGACAACCCAGCCGAAGACGAGTCAGCTCACACTGCAGGAGAGTTTGAAGAGGAGAGAAAAAATGCCCAGTGACAGCGCGAAGGCGAAGGACATAACAGACAAGATAGCGCAGATGATTGCAATGAGTGACCTGCCATTCACCTTTGTAGAAAACCCTGGATTTCGTATGCTTATGGAGCACGTGGAACCTCGATTTGAAATGCCGTCTCGCCACTATTTCGTCGAGAAAGCTCTACCAGCCATTTATAAGAAGATTTTTGACAAACTACTTGTCCTGTTATCAGATGTACCCCATGTTTCACTGACCACAGACATCTGGAGTTCGTCCGTAGCTCCCATGTCTCTACTAAGCCTTACCACACAATGGATTGACTCGAGTATTGTTTTACGCCGTGCAACCCTAC
Organism: Parambassis ranga; assembly: GCF_900634625.1. NCBI lineage: Eukaryota > Metazoa > Chordata > Actinopteri > Ambassidae > Parambassis > Parambassis ranga. The sequence continues at coordinate 9,670,451 of NC_041043.1, forward strand.
ATGTCCAGGAATTTCGCGGATCCCACACTGCAGAGAGCATCCAGCAATCGTTGGAAAGGATGCTAAACAACTGGGGAATAGACAAGCAACGGGTGCATGTTATTTTGCGTGACAACGCTGCTAATATGAAGAAAGCTATGAGGGATATGGGGGTGCCTAGTGTTGGCTGCGTCGCCCATTCCTGTCAACTCTGTGTGCATGAGGGCCTGCTGTCTCAGCGCAGCGTGACAGACACCCTGGCCAACGCAAGGAAGATTGTAGGACATTTTAAGCACTCTCCGTTGGCCTACTCTCGACTAGAAGACATACAGATGGAGCTACATACGGATATCAAGCGCCTGCAGCAAGATGTTCAGGTGAGATTCCTCTCGTAACATTCTTTAATGTATTTCTATTTTATTATTATTTCCCATACACTTGATGTAGTAAGCCACTAAATCATTACATGCTCTGCACCTAATATGCACAAAAATAAATCATGTTCTCTTATGTGCAGACACGATGGAACAGCAGCCTCTACATGCTGCAGAGCCTACTGCAACAAAAACGTGCTCTTAGTGTCTTTGCAGCTGAGCGCACTTTACCAGCAACACTGACAGCTCAACAGTGGGAGCTGATGAATAAGACCGCTGATGTGCTGTCCCCCTTTGAAGAGTTGACCAGGGATGTGAGCAGGGAGACTGCAACTGCAGCTGATGTGATCCCTGCCATAACAGGTAATTTGTATTTTTATTTATTATTTTATACTGTAACATTTATTGATGTTGTTTGAAACACAGGAAAAGCCCATGCATTCATTAAGTCATGCACTCATTAGTCCTCAGACGTGTTCTGTCTCTGGAGGATGGTGATGACCAGGGAATAAAAACAATGAAGAGGACTCTGCTGGAGGCAGTGGAGAAACGCTTTGCTGATGTTGAAACTGAGCCATTCTTCTACATCGCTACTCTACTAGATCCCAGATACAAAGATGGGCAAGTATTGTAATATTAAAATGCATCTTTTGTACATCATGTTTATATAAAGTCAAGTCATCACCAGACACCAGTATTTTAGAAAGACATTTTTGTAATGTTTATTAATTAAGTACACGTGTAGGCAGTTGCCTAACTGAAGAGCTGTGCTATGTGGTCTCTTCTCTTATTGTTTTGAATTGTTTTCTTTTCTCTTTTTCTAGCTTTTTCACAAAGTCAGCCAACCTGTTGCTTGCAAAGGAACACCTTATCCAGGAGGTGGCAAATGCAGAGGGGTTGAGGGCTGCCAGTGCAGTGCCAGAGGAAAATGAGGCTGCAGCAGAGCCAGTGAGCAAGGCACCACATCATGAAGCATGTACCAGCGTGGACATCGCTTTTGAGGAAATCTTACAAGAGAGGCAGTCACAGGGACGGTCTGTGAGTACCACATCAGCAGAAACTCAAGTGCAGACCTACCTCTCAGTAAAAAACACCCCTAAGAAAGGTGACCCACTTCAGTACTGCAAAGAACATGCTAATCAGTTTCCCTCTACGGTTGCTCTTGCAACCAAATATCTCAGTGCCCCCTGTAGCTCTGTGGACAGTGAGAGACTTTTTAGTGCCGTTGCAAACATCCTTGATGAGAACAGAAACAGGCTTAAACCTGACAAGGTTGAGATGTTAGTTTTCATTAAGAAAAACATACATTTCCTTCTGTAAAACTCACTGTGATGACAGTAAAAGTGTAGTTCCTAAAAGCACATACTGGCTTTGCAAACACTGTGGCACTTTTATTTTTTATTTGTTTACATGCCTGCCAGGTATTTTAAGTTGAGGTGCTGTTTGTTTTTATAGTTACTGATCGGGACTCGGTATCGGCAGATACTCAAAATCAAATGACTCAGACTCGGACTCAAGGGCAAAAAAACCTGATCGGGACATCCCTATAACCAAGGTTATCAAATATGACACAGTCTAAACTATGACAACCACTTTAATACCAGATGAAACAAAGAGCTAGCTCCAAATACAAAACACAAACATGTACTTATTTAAGCAATATTTGACTTGTATCTCATATGGACTCGTCACCAGTGGAGTCCTAAGCTGCAAAGTCTGCAGGGTTGATTCTTATCAACCTATCTGATGTGCCAACATATGATACTCTGGACAGCACAAGCACACACTTCATGCCCAGAAGGGTCCAACAATCCAGCAATCCAACAACCGACCTGAGCTGTTCACCACTGGGTTTCAAAAAGAAAACAAAAAATATGTCATGTAACTGTTGCCACAGCAATCAGCATAAGGATGCATGGGTTTAAATAGAGGTGTACTCAGCAGCTCTGAGGAAAAAACAAGCCTTAAGTGCAGTGTCGCCGTGGTAGGAGATGATTAAAAAAAGCCTCAGTAATAATAAGACCAGGACGCCTTTGTTTCGAATTTCATTCATGCCAAATGCTGAATAAATGAATATCCAATGAAACGCTCCATGCAGCATGTGAGCATATTTACAATGTAGGATTTCCTATGTAACATGTTCAACACATTTCTAGAAAGGCCTGTCTAGCATCAGCATGCCTAGAAAGGCCTTTGTATAACAAAGTACTACATGTGATGGTCATAAAATGATGTGGCCAAAGCAGGTGCATCACCTGGACATTACACTGTGTTAGAAAACTGTGCATAGAATCCCACAGTATAAGCCTGCGGCATCATATTACTGATGGTGACTAATTCAAGAGCTGCATATGAATAATGTTTGTTTGTTTAATGAGCAGCTTGTTCTACATGAAAACCTACTCAAGACACTGACAACAATGAATTGTAATGAATCATTTTTTTCTCCTTTTATTGAATTTAAATGCTAATTTGGGATATTTTTCCTAGCATTGTACTGTTGTATCTTTCCTGTTCTTTTGGGTCAGTTTGACTTCATCTCACTTCCTCGACAGCTCCTTAAAGGATAAATGCAGAGTAACAGCTTGGAGACCTACACAAAAAAATAAAAACCTCAACCTCATGTTAAAGTATGCTGCCAACACTGACTGCTGAGAGTTACTATCTTCCATTTGCCCTTTTTTGGGGTGGTTTATTACTCTGATCAGTCACAGTTTGTATCAGTGCTTCTGTCATGGAACACTCCGAGCATATCAACCATGGAGCATGAATACTTTATAATGGCAATAAAGCAGGCATTTATGATAGCTGCAATCATGGCAACCCATTCCCCCGTGCAGTCCCCAATAGTAAGACTATTTATAAATATCACCATGTCCACAAATTGTGTTTTTTCACAGATGTAGATAGATTATAGGCCTGGTGTTTTTATTGAATGTTTAAAAGTTACAAAGCATGGTGTCATGAGGAGGGAAAGAGAAATGGTCTGATGTTTATGGTCAGCATGTGGATCACAGCGGCGGTCCCACATGGCCTACAGATGATATAGAAAAACAGTACTGCAGACACGTCGTTCACACCTAGATCAGGACATTAAAGTGACTTTATCCTGCAAGACTCCAAATATAATATCTATACAATGTCACATACTAAAAAAGTGCATAAAAAGTGTGCAGGTTGTTGCCTGAGAAATTCTTATTATTCATATTCATATGAATATGTCAGTCTATGTGCTTCAGCCTCTTGCAGACTCCACAGCATTTACACTAGAAAGAATGCATCATGCATGTGCAGGCGGTCCCCCGATGTGAGCTACAGTGCTGCTTTTCTGAAGTTTGTGAGCCCTTTAGAATGTTTTTCATACTTCTTCATAAATATGAGCCGATTTTTACATGTCCTGAAAGTAGATATAGAATGTTTATTTAATGATAATGATCCCAGGTAACATATCTGTGAGTGGCAAAAATATGTTAACCTTTTTTATTTTAGTTTACTTGGTTGCAGTAAACTATCAAAGTCTATTTTTTACATATGTTTGTAGTAAAGTATCATGGCACGATCAAAGGAGATTTCTGAGGACGACAGAAAAATAGTTGTTGCTGCTTTTCAGGCTGTAAAAGTTTCCAAAACCATCTCTTACGAGTTTGGACTCCACAAATCCACAGACAGACAGATTATGTATAAATGGAAGGCATTAAAGATCATCCTGGTGTGGTTGACCAACAAAGATTACTCCAAAAACAACATGTAATAAGATGTGATAGTCCACAAGTTCACAACGGAACCCAGGGCGACCTCTAAGCAGCTAAAGGCCTTTCTCATATTAGTGGATTCATGAACATGAACATTAACTATAAGGGAAACACTAAAGATACATCCTGTGCATGGCAGAGCTACAAGGAGAAAGACACCGTTCTCCAAAAAGAACAGCTGATGTGGAGAAGCCAAGGGGCTGCTGTGAAAACATTTTGTGGACATCAGAATTGAACTTGGTGAAAGGGACCGCCCAGCCACCCTTCGAAGGAAACTCATTTCGGCTCCTTGTATTCGCGATCTAGATTGACCGGTAAATCGAGAGCTTCACCTTTTGGCCGCATTACTGCGGAAGCTGCACCAATCTGCCTGTCAATCACCTGCTCCATTTTACCCCCCACTTGAGACCCCAAGATACACAAACTCCTCCACCTGGGGCAGGAGCTCTCCTCCCACCCGGAGAGGACACGCCATCTTTTTACAGTTCAGAACCTTGGCCTCAGAATTGGACGTGCTGATTCTCATCGTACCCGCTTTACACTCAGCTGCAAAACGCCCCAGTGCACACTGAAGGTCCCGGGTTCGATGAAGCCAACAGGACAACATCATCGGCAAAAACAGATCTGAATTATTCAAGACGGTCCAAAAGGAAAATGTCAGGACTGCATATTTATGCAGAAATATAGAAAATTCTAAAGGGTTAAAAAAAAAAAGATGTGTGCAAGGTCAAATCTGGACAATGTCCACAGTCTCCAGGCATTGTCAAAAATGAATGTGCTAAAACGGCATGCTGCATACACAGCATGCTAAGTGAGTTTGTGTTGAGGAATGCATAAAATGGGCTGTATGTATACATATGGTTATCAGGCTTATAATTTTCACTTTAACAGTAAAACATAAAGTATGTTGCTTTTCTTTCCATAAAATACAGTATACAGCCAATAACCCTCAAGTATCTACCTAACCCCCCACATCCTATGTGAAGCTGTGAATCCTATAAGAACCATTAAGCAGTTAATAAACTAACTTAACATATCTTCACACAGGTAACACGGTTCTGAAGAAATTCTAACACCAAGTCAATAATAAACATGCAACAAAATCACACTCACAATGCATGGCCCACTAAGCTGGCAGTAGAACCATGCTACTTTACTCATATTGTTTACCAACAACATCTACCATATGAAAGACAACACTCCAACACTTACTGAGATGACACATTTGGGATTTCCTTCCTGTTAAATCATCAGTAAGAGATGCATTTTCTCATATCACACCTGACATGGAAGAATCCAAATGTTGTGATTTATGATGACAAATTGTTTGTCATCATAAATATATGATATGTTTTTTTTTAATCCAGCCTATACTTATATCACAACACAAAGGACTTGCTGCGGATTCTTGATCCATCAGATATAAGATCTTCAAGGATATTTCTCAGTACTGCATACTAAAAAGGACATATTATAATGACATACATTATACATACATATTATACATTGAGTCTTTTTGACAACATACTTGAGGTGAGCAAAGGCTGCCCATATCTTCAAAGGCAGCATTATCAGTTCTGCTTCATATGCCATGTTGAAGAAAATGGGACATTGTGGAGAGTTCATTAGGCTGCCACAGTGCACTTAGGTTAAAGGGTGCTTTTGTTCATTAGAAGTTCACAATTAAATTATCTTGCAGAAGAATTACCAAAGACTGATTATGACGGAAAAATATTTCAGTGTGTTCATGTGTTCTGTGCTGCACATAAGGCAGGATGGGATGTAAATTACAGAGCACTTTGTTGTTCAAAAGGGATGGAAGGGCTGCATGAATGAATACAGAACACAGTGTGCTGAGAGGTTGCCCTCCTGGTTGACCTTGTTCTCAGAGACCTATTTAAAGGATGAAGAAAACAACAATTATTGTCATGGGCATGCGATAAGAGCCAAATCACCTGGAGAGACATACAAATGGATGACAAGCCAGAAACTCATAAAAATCTTGCATTAAGCATTCTTAATAGCTGCAACTCTGTTGTGGACAATATGGATTTTTTCCCTTTGTAGTGTGTCACGTGGATACCATAATGTGTTAGTAAAAATAGTTATCAGCTGAAGCAACAAAGAGGTCAAACACTTATGACAGCTGCAGTGTTATTTCACCCAGGAATGAGGATGACTGTTCCTATTCCCTGTAGTTCCATCAAAACATCCTTCAGGGAAGTTTCATCAGTAGGAACTCACACAAAGGTTAGTTCCGGCAATAAAAACAACACCTTTTGTCCCAAGCTTTATGGAAGCAGCGGTGTGTAACAATGAGTCGGCCCCATCTTTGGATTTAACCAGTCACATCCAAAGGCCTGTGAGCCCAACACATCTGAATGTCTAATAAAAAATGTATGTCTGCACAGCTGAATTCAACCCATTTTAAATGAATTGGTCACAAGCACAAGGCTAAATCAGTGAGTACCCATTAAATGGCAGCGGATTTCATTAATGAACGGGTGTCATGGATTTAAGACTTATAATGATATTTTGCAGTCATAAGTGCACCATTGCAGTGTATCTGTCAAAACTACCATAAAACTGCGGCCTTGGTTGAGGTCATTTTGGCTGTCCATCGTCTATTAGTAGAAAGTAAACAGGCACTGTTTAAATGCTCTCTGGTACATAAAAAAGGGAAAACATTCAGGTTTCAGTTTGACTGAAAAGCAACAACATTTAATCAACACCTAGACAATTTGAAAACATGGAGGTGCACAGATTTTTTTTGGACAGTCTGCTGAATATTTTGGAATAATTTTGGAGATGGTGTACTCGATGCTTGCTGAAGAGCAAGAAAAAAAGAAACAAAACATTTGCCTGAGTGGTAGGAGTAAGGGATGTTTTTCATGGCCCAGGGAATGTAATGTCACTGATAGCATCAGGTTAGGCACACTTACAGATACACACACAGACACACACACACACGCTCCCCATGTGGGAGGATTATGAGAGGAAGGTACAGCCCATTGCTTTCTAATAACATCCTCTAATGTCTTGCTAGCTGCCCTTGAGGCTGTCCACTCAGAAAACATTGCAACTTTTCACCTCTAATAAAACAGCTCTTCCTCGGTCCACCATCTACAAGTGAGGGGAGGGGTGCGTACCCCTCTCCATCACAGAGATTGGACAGGGTTGGCCCTCTAGTTGGCTGCAGAGGAGAAACCCATTTTTATCCCCTACCCTGTCAGCTTGAATTAAGTGTACAACCCCAACCTTTCAGCTGAACCTCTGCCCATTACCAGCAGCGACACTGTCGGTATGGTTTTCTATTTTCTGGGAAGGTTCTCTCAGCTCCTACTCTCCCTCCAGTACATTATGTCCACTTCTTTTCACACACTATAGCCTTTGAAAGCATGATCATGCAATGCTGAAATCTTTTGTCCTTTTGTGTCAGCTGCTGTAATGGCGAAGCAGGCGGGGTACATCCATCTAGTGCGGCAGACCAACCTTTCATCCCACCTAATGGCTCAACTTAAACTAAACCACCCAGTGCCATAACATCCCTGAGTCCTTTGCTTTCAAATCAGGTATTACTTTGTGATTTTCATTCTGAATACTTTCATCCCCTATTACTCTGATCCGTCCATCACAAGTTTCGCAGACTCGCTTTTAAACTCTGTCGTCATTTGTATTCATCACATTTTCAATTTCTCCCACACTCTCTCGCCATGATGCCGCATAATGGGTTTTGTGCTTCTAAGGTGTTGTAGGGTTTCTTTTTCCAATTAGCATGGAATCATTTCTCCAGGACTAATCTCCACCCCTGCGAATAGCCACCCCCTCACCCCCCCTCACCCCGCCACCATCTTTGATTTAACGCTTGGTGTGAATCCAGGGGAACTGGAGTCGCACCCATGTTGGAGAATCCCCTTGGCCAACAATGTGTTCACCTCCCGATTGCTCACCCTCCCAGGTTTAGTGCTGGTTTATGAAGCATGTTATGAAATAAACCCTTTTCGGTCCCCCAACAAAGATTTGTGGTGCAACACGCACTCAACTCAGGGAGGTCTAGGAGGGGTAGTGAAAGAACAGAAATGTTAAATTCAGGCAAATTTGGAGATGGACAAACAGAAAACTGGACACTGACAAAAAACATTGATCACCCCAAACCACTGCATACATACTGGCCTTTGCAGGGCCTGGAGAGGAAGCTCTGGTAAAACCACAGATCCACAGATCATTCTCAGCTAAAGACCCATTGTCAGCCTCACTGAATAGCTTGTAAAATAGAGGCTATTAGTATGTTCTGTGTACAGTGTTTATCATCATTGATATCTGAAAGTAATGAATACATCAAGTGTGTCTGGTCATGAAAAAAAAAGACATGCCACTCTCATTCCCCGGCTTTAACCACAATCTCTTCATTTATGGTTAATAATAAAACCCGTCAGAGAAGAAAACATTCAAAATGCAAATTGTTAACCCACCAGCCCCTTCCAATTTACACACACACTCTCACACACACACACTACTGCTGTGGGTTAGATGGGGGACCAGTGCTGAAAAATCAATTTTGGTTGATTCACAGCACAAAATGCTTATAAGTCTATTATTTATTAACTACCTGTTTCAGCAGACCGTGTCAGATAAGCCATTGATCCAAATAGGATAGCTGTTTTGTTTATTATTCATAGAAATAAAAAAGTATGAGCCAGAAGTAATGATTATGTCTGTCCGTCCAGTCATATCACGTCATTCTCGGATTATTTTTGAAGCTATTGCATGAAAGCACTCCTGAAAACAAAGAGGCTTTGATTTTAGTGCTTTTATTTTTTTATAAATTCATTTTCATCAACAACAAAAAGAAGCTCTGATTCCTTCAAATTAATTCACAGTAAACATGTTTATTGAATTGACTAGATTTTATTACAGTAGACAAAGATGGCGTACCATACCAAAAAATTCCTTTGCTAGATACTTTGTGACAAAGTCACGTGCTTCTTTTTCGCTTTATTTAGAATACAGACTATAATAATTTATATATTACTCTCTCTTTTTTAATAAGCAGAGTATTCTTAGTGCTTTATTGACCTTCTAAAGCAGCTGCATTCTCACCCGGCAACGACAAAATTACTTTGTGTCCTTGCCTTGTTTAAAAGCAAACTGCTACTTGCCTCCCCAGGAAAACTTACATGAAGTAGATATTTCAGTGCTTGAAAAAAAAACTGTGCATATTACTCCCACTGCATCTCTATGTGTTCATGCATCGAGGAACCATGGTACCAAAAATGCTGACCGCAGAAAGGAAAGTCTTCCTTGTGAAGTTATACGTTATACATTTGTGGTTTGAGACAAAGCATGATCTTTACCTAACGGCGTGTTTGTTTTTGCCTAATTTTAGCCACTAACTTTTAAGTCCTAACTCCAACCGTGAGGTAAAACAAACCTTGCAGTGTCAGGGGGACAGATCCGAACTGCTTGTACCCCCACCATCCTCAACCTACACTCCTTGGCCATTCAAATACCTTTGTTTACTATCCCTCCATCCACACCTCTGCAACATCATGTTGCACTACAAGAACACACATCACTTCAATGCAAATTCACAGAGGAACGCTGATCTTTAATGCCAACATAGTATGGAACAGTCTGGCTCAGGACATTGCCTTAGGTTCCCAAAACTTTGCAAGTTGTACAGCTGTAACATCAGAGGCTGAATGAATCACTTAACAGCTGCGTTAAATCAATGTCCACTCTCATTCTCAGCCTCTGGATCGGGAGCAGTCACTTAGCAACTCTTCTGACCTTGACTGCCATGTTAGCATGCATGAGCAATCTGAATCCCTGACGCTTTGATGCCCCGCCGTCTCCCCTTCTCCATCCATGCATGAGAAACTTAAAGATTTCCTGCTCGGGTCAATCATATTGAATTGTGAAGTGATCAGCTGTGATAGTCGGCTCTCTCTCAGACACAAGCACACCGGACGCTGAGAAAACGTTTCACCTTACCCAGGTGCAGTCACCTTGGCTGTGAGCGATGGGCTCTGAGGTTGGTTGAATAATTCCTTCCCCTGCTCCCAAGACAGCACATCAAAGAGATCTGCATGTAGATTAAAGCCTGTGATTTGCCAGGTTTACCCTTAGCCAGTTAGCATTCACTGCTACAACAGCAGTCAGACGTTATCTTGGGACAGAGAAAAAGGGAGCACAGCTCTTTCTTCTATCACTGAAGTAAATAGGGTGAGCGAGCCATGAGCGAGTCATTAAAAGACCACCTGTTCTGCATCTCTATCTCAGCCTTGAAGTATCATATCCAAAGCAAAACATCTAAGACCCACGTAGCATGTACACACTCAAGCAAGCGCATCTGTGCAGTGGCACACACACGCACCATTAGACACATGCCTCTGGTTAAGGTGATGATACACAACATATGGTGCTTGAGAGCCTCCTAAACCCCTTGCAGAGAACACAGAGAAATCCATAGGATTAGTATGTGAGTGGTTCATACAATAAGAATGTTCAGATTGAGTGTTTTGGCAGAGGCTGAGAGGCTAATGGCCTGCTTCAGAAGTTTAATTAGTTTTTATATGGGCCAACTTTTCCAACTAAGAACAATGACCTAATGACACAGTCATGTATTAGGTCACTTTTATTGTTAATAAAGTTGCAGTGATAATCCCCTCCCAGTAACATGGTTTGTGGGTAGTCAGCAGTTAAAGGACACACACAGACAGAGATGGAGGTCAAAGATATCACCGACATTTTTAGAATTCATGCTGTCACTTTTACTTTCATAGATCCACCATGATAACAAGGCAAACCTCCTTCATCTTTGTTGAATCACAGTCTATTTGACGTACCTTGTTGCTAATCACATCCTAAATAATGCTCTGCATGACTGTACTAAATATGAGAGTATTAGTAGTACATTTTATTATGCTAGGTTCATGAAACACTATGTGACCTTTGTGCAGCGCTGCAGGAACCAGTCTAGACAATATGTGGGAAAGACCTCAGTCAGTTGGGCTTGTTAAGGCTCCTGCAATGGTGGAAGTAATGAACTAACAGTGATTAAGGGTCATGGTTGAGGCAGGAGGGGCCCCTTGGCAGAGTTTTGGTTTGTGCCCCAAAGAGGTCAGGACCTAAAAAATAATTGTATAGTTACAGGAGCAATGGTGGCAGACTAGAAGCTAGCCAACTAGCCATGAAAAGCGCTACAAAGACATGACTATTAATATCCTTGTATTCCCGCCTAAAGCTACGAAAAATACACAATTTATGTTCAGATCCTGTACTGTTGTTGACCGAGTAAACAGAAAACAATAACAAAGACCCCAACTGCTGAGTTTAAAGGAAATTGTGTTCAGAAGTCACAGACACACACAGGCCTCCACAACAGCTCTATAGAAGTTGTAAAATCTGATTAATCTGTATTATTTACGGCTCTGAGACGAAAAACTGCGTGCATCCTTTAGGATCTCAATGACTGGCATGACACAAGTCTGATATTTGGTATATGAACTTGGAGAGTAACTTAGCCTTATTTTTCCAAAGAAACACTTCTTTTTTGTTACAGTCAACATGCACAAACGCCATGCTATCAAATGCTGCAATCTTGCAACGCCACGTCAGCCATTTTTGTTTGCAGAAGATTTTACTGCATTAATCAGATGTTTGAAAATGTTGCATTAAATAACGGCTCGTTGGAAATGTTCGATCATATTTAAATCCCCATCTGTTAGAACTGTCTGTTTGTGCTGAGAGAAAAACAAGTTAGAAGCAAAAATCATGGCGCATGAGAGTGAATGACCGTCAGAGAAATACTGTCACCTTCCCATTAAAATATGCAGATAATCTCCATATTCAAAACATGACAGGTGTTCAGATGCAAATTCATGAGTCTGTGAACTTGTAAATGAGCAACATTATCACTATTATCATGGGGAAAACCAGTTGGGGTACTGCAAGATGTTTTTATTTTATTTTTTAGTGTCAGAAGGTGAGTGTATCCAAATGTGAAAGAATCTGGAGCATCGATGAATTCAATTCAAATATTAGACAGATGTTCTTCATGGGGACTCTTATTAAAGGTCAGAATTTCAAAACTTAAAGGCCAGCAATCGTGTCTTAATGCAGCTTAGATGGATTAGTTTCCCTACATCGTTTGTGTGAAGTGTGACTATTATCACAGCATCACATTAAAGGAAAAAAAATCCCAATTAATAATTCAACATTACTGTTGCAAAAAATGCTTGGAAAAAATGGTCTGAAAGAGGCGTTCCAAGTCCTCTCTTCCTCAAGACGAGCAGGCGAGCCCTCCTTGGCACTGTCTTTGGCGATGACACCCTTGCACGCGGGGGTCGGGGTCACATCTGGCTGTGCCTGGATCTGATCTGAGCAATCAGATGGAGCTGGCGAAGCATCACACACCAGCCTCGTGGTGTTCGCAGGGAGCTTACAGAGAGGCAGGGTGAGGAGACGCAGTGGGTGAGAGGTGTGCAGATGGTTGATAACAACTCATATATATGCTCACCACATTTCCCACATCTTATCGCTTAAGTAAGCTGATTGCCAATATTTCATCTCTTTTATTTACTGTTGTCTGTCCTGTCCCAGACTTCAAAGAAAAGTGTCATGAAGCTCCTTAAAATAAAGGAAGCGATGTTGTGTTTTCAGCAGCATCATTTTCCTGAACCTTCTTTTTCTGAAATGTGATTGTTTTATCTGAAGTATACTAAAATAATAAGAATAAACCCTTGTATTCATTGCTTTTTTAATATATTCAATCATGTGAAACTGTGTGCGCAACATACATTTGAATGTAGAAGCATGTTCAATGAGAAACCCTTGAGTTCTAATTGGTACAATTACTATATAATTTTGTCTATCACTCAACAGAACAAAAACACTGACAAAGGTAAAGTTGTAATTCTTCTTATTACATGTACTGACATCAGTTTTCTGAGTAATTATCAAGCCACCTAATGTGTGCCTGCAGTTAGTGTCTGTGTACATTGCACATGCAGACGCTATGTGACAGCTGTGTAATGTGATGTTGACTTAGACGTCTGGAGACAGATTGGATGCATGAAAAACGCATTAAAAATGTAGAGTATCACTGTGTGTGTGCATGCATACAGTTTATGTAGGGCCAATTATCTGCAGGGATATAAAACACGTGGCTGGCTGAGAAAATAAGCAACAATGACATGCAGACTACATATACAACTGTAAGAGAACAGCTCTCTAAAAAAAAAGGTCAATGGGAAAAGATCCTGTTTTTACATGAGAGATTTCATCCCTGCAGCATTATGTCCCCTCGCTATGCTAACCTAACATCAGCCTTTGTAAGTGCTGTGAGGACAGGATTTTGTGTTAAGGTTCTGACACTTGCATGTTTCCTCTTTTTATCATGGAAACCTAGACAATGTTCTCAAAGATGGTGCAGCTAGAAGTTTTTTTAGAAATAGAAATATTTTTACCAGGTGCAGAAACCAGAAAAAGCTTTGAGGTATTTTTTGGCAATGTGCAAACAAATGTGTTTCCACATCAACTGGCTCTTTTCCAGACACTGGAAAAGTGTTAAAAAGCATGTTTTACATATTCATAAAAGAAAGCACAGTGACAGACCTTGTTTGCAGTTGCAGGTGTCTTTTTAATAGTTTCACCCATGTGTCTTTAATAACAGTGGCCTATCAACTGACTTAGATTGTAAGTGACAGTGGCCCATCTTTCCACATTAAAAAGTAAAGGTGAAATGCCTTGAGATCCCCACAAATGCATTAAAACTCTCCTTTCATTTCTAACAACATTGTGAAGTGGGCTTTCGACATATGAAACACACTTCAGGTGTTGCCGTCTCCCATCTCCCATAGAAGCTTAGTGCTCCTACTAATCCTGTGTTATGACAAGTTGCAGTTATAATGCACCTAATACGTGTTCCCTGTGGGTGCTGCAGGTTTTTTTTTCTCCCAACCCCCAAACATAAAAAAAATGTTTACACACATTTATGCTAATATAACAGATGGACAGCTCTATGCCAAACATATGACATTGGCGGATATCATCCGATCATGGGACAGACATAAAAGTAACGAGGTAGGGTGGGGATGGTGGAGTTACATACAATGAGGCAGACTTTCACTTAGAGGTGTCAGTCCCCCTGACACTGCAAGCTGTTTTGTTTTCACTCAGTGTTAGGTTTCTTTTGTTTTTAATTGAGGCTGAATTTGGCGTAAAAAATGGTTAATGTAAAAATCATCTAATAACACAAAATTATAATATTAAACACATTTTACAATAAAAACTGTTCCATCACACGGTTGCCATTTTCAGCTAATATTAGGAGGAATTCCTGCGCTCCATGAACACAGAAATGCAGCCGGAGAAATATTTAAAAAATATGATCATCATCTTTCCACTATTTTTGTGGCAAATGAGCACCAGAGTGAATACTATGTGATCAAATGACTATTTTGTAATATTATGATTTTGTTATTTACCTCTATTTAAAGCCACGATTGGAATCATTTTTTTCAGGTTTGTAGCACAGTCCAATAATTAGTTTGTAGTCTGATTCTATTGATTGTGCATACTGTTAAAGAACATTGAATGATCTATAATAAATGAGGATTTAGTGTACATCTTCCACTCTAGGCAAAGACAGTTGTGTGATACTGTAGCTCAGCAGTGACGATGCCTCAATAAAATGCATGGGCACTACAAGTAGGATTAAATTGACACACTGACACACAAATGACACTCTCTCTATGCTCATTCGCACTTAAGAAAATATCCATGTGGGCACCGACCATACTCGTTGCTTAACTCAGCCCAAATAACACCCAAAATTGAATACTCAGCCCACGGTCTTTATCTATTCCTTACTCTGCCAAATCCATTTACAGCACCCTGTGCCAGTTTAAATTGGAAGATTACTCTTTAGTCCATACAATTTAAAGAATGCACAGTGTTTCCATCACTGCAAGGCTCTGAAATCAATATGTCAATAAACCTACATCTTTCTATCTATTCCACTTACTCCTGGATACATACAACTTTAAAGACACAGGGGCAATCTCATGCTACACAAGCACACAGAGCACATGCAGATATTTGCATTTTTATTTTATACCGCAGGCGTTCAAAATTCAAATCTTCACAAAGGTGCACTTTTAGGATCACTTCAGTTTATTCAGCAGCATAATAATGAAGACAGCGCAGGCTTATATTTCAGTCCCCCACAGTGTGAATGTGTCTGTACCAGACAAATCAAACTGTATCCAGTTAAGCATCACATAAGTGATCAATATTTATACATCTCCACTACTAAAATCTACAGCTTCACATTAGGTATCTCCTGGGGCAGATAATATGTGTTTTAATCCTCACACCACCTAAACTCTGGCCTGGTTCAGGCTGGCTCAGGGTGAAGGAAGGAGCATGTTAACTATTTATCACACATACAACCAGACACGAGCCCATCAGGCTTAAAGACAGCGACAGCACGCTCCTCGTCTGCTGCAAAAACCTGCTGACAGGGGTGAAACACTACGCTTCCCTTCTCTTTAACAGATAAGGATCCAGACCTCCTTTAGTGACCACTAAGCCTTCCCCCGTGTGCCACACACAGAACTTCCTACAATTGAACTGGCAGGCGAAATGAGGACAGACAATCTCTCATCATCAGTACTATTGCCTTTTGTCTGACATCTTTCTGACAATGAAACGCGGCCATGACCCTCTTTTCACTCACCAAAATGTGTGACCGTACCCAGGACATGGAAATGATCTATTAAACCTCCGTCTCTGCCCCATCGAGCACATTCACATTGCTTTGATGAAATGAGAGCAAGTGACATAGAATAAAGGAATAAAGAGAAATTACAATTTTCCTTCAATTTTGGGGGAAATGCAGTGTCAAAGAACCCTTGTGAGAAACCTGAGTCTCTCAAAAGAAGAGAGACAGGAGTGAGATTTCTTATCAAGAGTTCCTAGTGGCTTGACTTGACTTCTTGAGACATAATCAGCTAGCTAGTTTCTTTTGTTTACATGACGTACTACAATTAGCAGTTGTTTCCTGCGCCTATGACACAGTATGCTGAGCTACAACAGGTGTCATGGCGGCCCTGCCTTTTCACCTCTTGGATTTGTTTAAATTATTTCCCTCTTCTCCTGTCTCTCATGGTCCACTGTGTGCCTTGCTGTGCATTTGAGCAGTAGGCGTGGCATGCCACTTTTTCCTTCACAGCTCCTGTCCAATCACCCTGGACACCTGTGGTTCATCAGCTCATTACATGCTGTTTATCTACCTCGACTCTTCAGTCACCAAATCCTTCTTTCTGCTTCCTCACTCTCACCTCCTTTACTCATCTCACCCTCCACAGTCCCAGCCTGCCTACCAGACATCCGCCCTGCGCTCCCTCTGCCATGACCGCCACCTGACTTCTGCCTGCCATCAGCTCACCTCACCACCCTCACTCTCCCCTAACTCACAGCCAATGATCTACCTCAGCCCTCTTCCTGCAAGCTCATCCCCTACCATCACTTTTACCTACACATTCAGCCTCTTTAAAGTGTTTGCAGTAAATCACTCTTAAATCACTTAACTGTTGGCCTTGTGTGTTCTGCATTCAGGTCTGGAAGACATCATTGGGGTACATGACTGTAATACCAGAAAAAGGGGGAAATAAAAGTAGCATTAGAAGAACAATAACAAATATTTTGGATTTGGATATCATTGGTATTTAAAATTTTACATAAATAAAAAGATTGAACCAAACTGATCAAACCCTGAACTCCACATTTTGTGAACGTCAATTAACTCCAAATCAACTTTCTGTATCTCTCTTTTTAAAGGTTTAAAGGAGTACTTTAAACTTTAATACATTCGAAAGTGTAGATTCCTGCTGCAGCGATAGAATTCTGGATTTGTAAAATCCCATTATAGCAGACATAGTGCTGCTGTAGCACTGCTGTATTATTACAGCTTACTCCTATAAGCCGCATTTTCCACAGAGGTTAACAACATGTTTTGAGCCAGAATGAATAGCTCCACAGCCTGTCCTCAATTCTGTCCCCATATTTGGCTTACAAGACATGAGAAACAAAACCATTAATCCTATAGAGCCTTTGATTTGTGTTTGTATTTATACATTCACTTTTATATATGAAAGCATGGAATGTTTTCTCATCTTCTACCTTATTTTTGACTCCCCTCCCTTGCCTATGTTTTATTGATGATAAACAAGTCACGTGGCAAAAAGAATATTTTTTTTTTCTGTAAATATTTCTAGAGGTCAAAATTTTGCTCATCCATTAGTCATAAGTCATGCAGCACCAAATATCTTGGATCAGGTCAACACCAAAAATGATGCTAGAATCAAAAGGAATGGCTAATACAGCGTGGTACCATCTCTATAGCCTCAAACGCCTTGTGAAGCTAATTATTTGTAATTAGCAGGATTCTGTTGAAGGCGTAAACAAAGAAAATTTATGAATTCAGGAAACTGCTTCTCAGCTCTATCCTTTAAATCATGCAAACATTTTGCTCTTTGTGGAGCTGGCCATGCCGGATTCTGCTGGGGAGATTTATTGATTCGACCGTGGCTTCCATCAGTTTTCACTCTGCTTTCAGTTAATTTATGGCCGGAGCAGGGATTATCGAGTGCTCATGCAAATTGGAGAAGCAACAAATTAGCACTTCGAAAATCATTTTTTGAGAATGATTATCTTTTGGACTTTTTTCCCCTCATACATAGCAAAGTAAAAATTGAGCTAATACATTAATAACAAACTTCTTTATTTTAACCTCATAATAAAGAGCAGGGTGATGCATCCAAACTAATTTCAAGCTCAGGCCCGACAGCTTTATTAACATCTCACTAGCACAAAATGAATTATCAGAGATAAAGTGAACTTGCTGGTTTTTATTTGAATTTGTTAGATGAGGTCAGAGTCCTTTCATGAAACTTTTTAACTTTTTTTTATTGTCAAATAACAGTCTGTCCTGACATTTAAAGGACGTGACATGCTTTTGAGATAATGAGGCCTGACTGGAATGCTGAGACAGAAGGCACCATGAAACTCTCTGAGCTTAACTGAGTCCTCGTTTTGTCCTAATGCTGAGGCTTTTCATTGTCTTATTAAAGTCTGAACAGAAAATATTTGTTTCACAATGTACACAACTCAAAATCATGTGAATGGATCTAAGGACACAGTGTCCTCTCTACAGTAGAAACTAGATCATGGAGTTTTTCCATAGTTGCTCCTTCTAACAATTTTACACATGTATTAAGATGAAAGAAATGGATTGCTGCCATTTGCAGGAACTACTGGAATTCAGTAGCCGCAATGTGTTGTAGCGATAACCTGTTGTCTTTGTAAGCATTTCCTTAAACAGATACGCTAAGCCGAAATACATTGGTTCAAAATAACAATAAAAATTGTGTATTTTTCCAGCAGTGGTATCAGGTACATATATACTGATCAGGCACAAGATTATGACCACTGACAGGTGAAGTGAATAACACCAATTATCTCATCTCATCTCATCATGGCAGCTGTTACTGAGTGGGATATGTTAGTCAAATAAACAGTTTGTCTTCAAAAGTGTGTGGTCCAAGGAAGGAACAGTGACACCAGCGACAGGTCACTAATGCACATGGGCAGTGAAGGCTGGTCCATGTGGTCCAAGCCAACAGTCAAGCTACTGTTGTTCAAAGAAGATAATGCTGGTTCTGATAGAAAGGTGTCGGAATAAACAATGCATCAGTTTGTTTTGTATAGGGCTATATAGCCGCAGACCAGTCAGGGTACCTATGCTGACCCTTGTCCACCACTTAAAGTGCCAGTAATAGACATGTTAGCATCCACTGGACCATGGAGCATGAAAGAAGGTGACCTGGTGTGATCAATCACGTTTTCTTTAACATCACGTGGATTCTTAACCAGGGAACACATGGCCGGCAGAGGCAGTGAGATGCTTTGTGTGAAGTTTTGCTGGGAAACCTTGGGTCCTGCCATCCATGTGGATGTTATTTTGACACGTACCACCTACCTAAGCATGGCTGCAGACCATGTACACCCTTTTATGGAAACAGTATTTCTGAGCTCCGGAGGCTATGGCCTCTTAGCAGAATAATGTGCCGTGCCTCAAGAAATAGTTCAAGTATGATTTGAGGAGCACAACAACGAGTTTGAGGTGTTGATTTGGCCTCTAAATTTCCATGATCTAAATCCAATTGAGCATCTGTGGGATGTACTGGAAAAACACAACCGATGCTTGGAGGGCCCTCCTTGCAACTGTACAGGACTTAAAGGATCTGCTGCTAACATGTTGGTGCCAGATACCACAGCACACCTTCGGGGTCTAGTGGAGCCCATGTCTCGATGGGTCAGGGCTGTTTTGGTAGTAAAAAGGGAGACCAATAAAATATTAGGCAGGTGGTCATAATGTATGCAGCTGTCGGTGTAAATGTCATGTTTTGGGCCACATGTTAATGTAAATAGATCGCTGCTTGTTCCGTAAGTTGGGAGGATCACTGTCGAGTTCAGCTGCCTTCAATTTAAGCAGATTATTGTCTGTTTTACTCCTACTGAAAGCAGCCATGTTACTGAGGCAGGGGTGTTTTGGTGGGGAACCAACATCTTTACATACCAGCCTGGTTTTACTCCCCTTCCTCCCTGCATCTCTCTACCATCACCATCACTGAACTGATGGTCAGCGGCCGACCAATCAGAGCAGTTCTGGTTTTTCAAAAAAATGTAGCAATCGTGATTTTTTTTAGTACATGTGTAAATATTATGAAACATTTCACAGGAAGATTAAACAATCTTGTACTATTATAAATGGATTTTTCACTACTTAATGCATATACTAATGCACTCAATTTGTCAGGGCTTGCTTCACAGTTCTTATAGTTAGGCACCTTTTTCTCAGCAGTGGATGTATTTTTAGGATGAGCTGGATAATTACCCTGTTAATTGGTTCAGGATTTAATCCCATATTGTAATTCCCATTTAAGATTATGAATATTACACAGGCTTTCTGATGTTCATTCGAGTCAGATTCTTTTGTCGGCATGCTAGTTTTGGAATGAAAAGCTGGTCCAAGCTGCATTTTTTCCCCTCTCTAAAAGAAAGTCTAACATCTCTCTGTCAAAGAGGTTGTCGACAAATGTTCCACAGCCGTCTCTGCCACCGAGAAACATGGGGAGAGCAATTTACTACGCTCACCAGTCACTCTAATCTTCAAAGGATGCTGTTACTGTAGCGCTTACGTCGCTCTCTATCCGCACACTTTATCCAGCCAATCCTGCCATAAAGTGTCAGGTAAAGTGTTAGATTACACCCTGTGTCAAGAGAACTTCTGTCCAAGAAACGACAAAATGCCGATGCTGTGATTTGTTTTGTTACTTTTTACCATATTCCTTAAAAAGGTGTGTGTGTGGGAATGATGGAGGGATTTCCTCTTTGTATCTGCTGGGCACCAGGCAGGGGCTGTCAGGCCGATGTGAACGGAGTGCATCTATATGGCAGTGCCTGATGAAGCGAGGACATACTGTACTGTAGCTGCCCAGTGTTCTGCTTCAGCCTTTAAAGGATCAAAGTCAAACTCCAGCAGAGCAGAGTAGTTGAAACTACAATGCATCAAGGGCAACGCTCCTCTTTGCCCAATTGTGAGGTGGTTCACAGGGGGGGGGGGGCAAAGCTGCTCCGATTAGATTGTGCTGCAGCAGCTGAGCACGGGAAAAAAGGCAGAATGGAGGTGTAGCATTGACGGGTATGAAGAGACAAAGCGAGAGATACAAGTGGGATGACAGAGGGTGGGGGGGGTGGGGTTTGGGGTGGCTGGCGCAGAGTGTAGAACAGAGGGGAGGAAACACAGAGCCAAACTTGCTCCCTTCTGGTGCCAGCACATTTCATCCTATTGTCTTTTTTTCACTATTTTCAATGAGCTTTGCCAGTCACAGTCCACTGCCCAGATGAAGCTATGGGCCACTAGTTTGGAAGAGATATAAGGCTACTGCACATGCCTGCCTGCCAGGTTTTCGATACTGGTTTTGCCAAAATTGCCACTGTATTATTTTCCTGGTTTTTGTGTTGTTTGGCAAACAAGGGCAACGACTTCCACTTTGGAATGTTCCACTGCATTAATATTTCAGTGCTGCAAAAGCCAAAAGAGCAGCAGAATGATAGCAGAAGGAAGACGTGGGTGTGCACAGACTGCCTTCCAGGGTCCAAAGTGATTTTTATTTCTTTTGTTCACAATATTAAGGCCATCTATTACAATGCATTTAGAAAACCAGCGTTAATTTTCTGCATACTAATATCTAAAAACTCTATACAAGTGGAAAATAACCAGAAACAGCAGGCAGCCATACATGAACGAACACTATGGCCCCTTTATGTGCTCTTGGCAGGTATGTGTAAATGACTCTGTATGTTAAATTGAAATGGCATGTCAGCTCTGTGGGCTCTGTGAGGTAGTGATGAATGCAATTAGTTTCACATCACTAATGCATAAATAATGACTCCCGCTGGAACGCAGCGAGCTTCCTCTGTCAAAATGCTGTCGTACGCAGCTCTGGATCTCTTCTCATCCTCTGAGCTCTTTCTATTCTATTTGCATATGTGTTTGCCACAATAGAGAAAACAAAGGAGGGCAGAAATTAACATTCTTGTCATTTTTTTTTTATTGACCATGATTCTTCATGGTTAGGAAGCAGAATGGTTCATGCTCTCAAAAAATATTCTACTCTTCCTGTTTGTCAAAACTAAGGTTAATGCATGTGTGTAATGTGATGATATGATATGAAAGATTAAGTACTGACCCATCTGTAAGCATTTCTAAGAGACTCTCTATCCAATCACCTGATCTGTAGAACATGATAATGACACTGTAAATAAGGTCAGTCAAGACCCTAAAAGGAAAAAGAAAACAACCCCAGATAGCTTTCTATGACAGATGTTATAAGAGTGACATGTCTCCTTTAAGAAACTTGGCAGTTAGTGTGTGTGTGCATGTACCTGGGAGGGGTGAGCGTACATGAGTGTGCATGAGATGAGAGAGGTTGTGTGCCTATTAATGTACTGTACGGGGTAAAACAATAAAGCTGCAGCCCTGCAAGGACATATTTAACCAACAGATGCCGCGATGCACCCTTCTTTTACTGTCCAAGACATTTTTTTTTTCAAGGGGGTGTAGTCAAGGCGGGGGGCATTTGTTGTCAAGGCGGCCGCCCTAACTGTAAAGCGCTGCAGGAAACCCTGACATATAATCGTTTTCAGTTCTTGCACCACAACCTCAAAGATGGCCAAACCTTCTGTGACATCAGTCACAGGTTTTCCAAAGAACAGTTTAGAAGCTCCGTGTGGGAGGCTCCAGCTGTCTTCATTTGGGCAGGACCTGTCCTTTTAATTGAAATATCGAATAAAGAGGTTGAACACAAGTGGGTAGGCAGGCTGGAGGGCAGCAGGAAGCTGTCAAAGCAGGTGGCTTTTGAATATGCATAGATATAAGGCTTAATTTTACTTAAATGTGAAAAATGTTTCATTGTTAACTTGAAATGTTATCTTAAATTGTGTGAATGTATTTATCTGCAATAAAAGCTGGGCATTTTAACATGTAGGTCTGTGAAAAATGTTTTTTTCTTCCCCACATTGGCTGTATTAACTATGCTTTATTATTTCAACTTCACTGCTGTGAATACAAAATCAATGAAGCACCAGTTGCAAGAGAAAAATCATGTGGACGGAGAGCAAAGGTAATCTGTGACATCTTTAATGCCTTCTAATAAGAACGTCTCTAAACAATAAATTTAAATACCTTAGTTATTGCTTTCTTTGATAGCCGAGTGCCTTATTAACGTATGCATTTGTTGCAATTATAATAATAGCAATTTAATGCTTTGTAGTATCAGGCAATATGACATCTGATTAAGAAAATGTGTCTGGTCGACAGCTGGAAAAAACCATTGATAGAAAAAAAATGGCCTTATGAAGCCGACAGTCTTTATTACGCTTTTGTTTCCTAGCAACATGCTACAAACCAGATTCATTACCTGTATATATTCTGTCCTCTACAGTACCATTAGCTGAAGAAGCTGTCAACTTCTTATTGAACTCTTAAACCAATTCTGTGTTGTCCTGTGTATTTGATTTTCCAGCAGCACACATCACGCCTGCTGCTCTCAGCCAACTTTCATATCTCAGCCTTTCATCAGCTGCTGCAGCAAATGAGCCTACGCTTTAATGTACGTTACGAGGCAACCATCACGACTTCTGAAAAGACCGCAAAAAAAATACAGGAAAAAAGGATATTCCTCTTTTTTATGATAACTTTGAAAATGCATGTTCACCATTTCCAAAAAAAGAGGACACTCACCCTGAGAGTAAATGGCATGCATGCATTATGGAAGTAGCTATATTTGAGGTAAGAATATGCTCAACATACAACTATAATGGCACTGTTGTATAGCAAAATAGCATTATTTGACATTTAGTTTTTTATACATATAAAATTTGCTGTGACATCTGGACACTTTATTGACTGGGTGTATAAATTATACAACATGTAGCTTTTAGGTGTGAAGCTGAGACAACTGCGCTGTGAAACTGATAGTTACCATGGCTACTTTGAAAGTGCATTCCCATTGTACAGTAACCACTGATTAGTAAGTTTAACGTCCTTATGAAACCAGTTTGTTGCCTAATATGTCTCCCTGGACATAGCATTCCAGCCAACTTAGACCTGAATGACTTAAGACCTTTATGGGTCTAGTACATAGTAGGTGTAAGTTGGAAAGTCAGAATAGTATAATAATAATAAAAAATGAACAAATGAATACAAAAACATTAAAACAAGCAAGTGTCAAGATTTCTTCTCTCACCTACAACCATGGTCAGTCAGGCTTGGTGCCTGAGAGTTTTTTTTCCAGCTGGCACACCCAGCTCCTGAGGTGAGCTACAATGTTTACACTGGATCACTTGCCTTGTTAGCACAGTGCGACTGCCCCATGTGCAGATAATCATTCCAGTCTGCATATATCCATAGCATAAAAAAGGCATTGCTGTCTTAGAAGGTGGCTTACATCTTTAAGTCTATGTAAGTAAAGCACCTTAGGCTTTCACTGCCTCAGCTTTAGGAGATACTAGTCAGACTGATGTTGCCCTGGAATGCCGTTCAACAATAACCTGCAATCTTCTTGTCTGTCACTCAGTTGTCACTGTATACACAGGCCGCTGAGTAGATCCTATCTATAAACGCTGTGGTGACTCTTTGAGAATAAATATTGTGTGATGTTCGTGCATCTCAATCACAGATCAAAAGCAGCTTCCTCAGGGTAGAGGGAAAATGCAATGTAAACAAACACTCGTACAGATACATAACAGATGTAGTGATATTGATATTTGTTTTGTAATCTTCACATTTCCTTACCCGTAAGATCACACTGACAACACAAGATAAAACACAAGGTTTATAAAGAACAGCTGTGCAAACGGTGATGATGATTTATGGATTATTGCGTATATTGAGAAGTCTTTTTAATATGCCTCTACATATAGGTGAACAAAACATTTTCAACACCTCGTGATTTATTTCTTTTTAGTCAGCAAAAAACATCAATGTCAAAGATTTTTCTTTAGTCATGGCCTTAATTCAAACAGGACTGGATCAGATCTTGAAATTGAATTGGACTCAACAATGGTGGTCTTGCCTGAAGCCAAGAAGCAAAACAGTCTCATTAAATTTCATGAAATAAGCACAAACACTGAACCATGAACACAGCATTCCTCCTGCACAACATGATGTTCTGCCAATAACACAAATTGGATATGCACTTTGGACACCGACACGTAAAATGAAACTTGTGACTGCAGAGTTAAACACTTTTCCCAGCCATACCTATGGTGACCCAGAGGGCTAACCACACTATGACTTCATAAAGTCCAAGCACCAACAATCCAAGAGGCCATCTTCACGAACATGCCAGAAATCCAGTGCCAACACTCGCAACATAAGCAAACAGTGTACATAAATGCAGCACAAATGGTCTGCTAACCAATGGTTATGGAAATTGGATTTATTAGTGGGGTGCATTATTTATTAGCTTGCTACTAATTGTTAGCATTTCCCAACCAGGTCCCTGAAAACCTTTCAGAATCAAACCTTATTCAATTTGTCATGTTCTCCGAGATATAATTAGCACAAAATCCTAAAATGCACTTTCACACATCCCATCACTGGCTTATTTATTAATGATAAATGTACTGGATCTAATCACTGACAGGATGATTAATGTGGATAAGACTGTGAGTATGCTTCACGCATTGCAGATTTTTGAGGGTGTTATGTTTTCCTGTCAATATCACTAAATGACGGAACTCCCCCACGCACCTGTG
Organism: Parambassis ranga; assembly: GCF_900634625.1. Lineage (NCBI taxonomy): Eukaryota > Metazoa > Chordata > Actinopteri > Ambassidae > Parambassis > Parambassis ranga. The sequence continues at coordinate 9,695,949 of NC_041043.1, forward strand.
TGGACCTTGTAGCTATAAACACAGCAGCTTCGCTAACCTTTATTAGCACGACGCAGTGCTGATCACTGTTCACACCCAGCAGCTCCTCCTCATTCCCCTCCATGCCTGTGTTTGTTAGCAGGGATCAGACATGCAGGTTGTTTGGCTGGGAGCCACATATTGTTCGCCCTTGAGGATTTTCTAATATCAATTATTTTTATTTTTAATAGAAGCCCCTCGTCAAAGTTCCTTTTCTGTAAATGTGCAACATCAGCATCTGTGCAGAGCACAGTTTACTGGACACAAAACACAAAACACCAAGCTTCCATTCAATCCTTATCACAAGTATTTTTGGTGTTTACAGCTGTGAGGAAAGAAAGGTAGAGAAAGAAATGACTAAAAACATGACATACACTGAACCTCCCACTAAGACTGAAAACTGATCACTGACACAATGTTTTGATTAACATTAGCTTGCTGGGAGGATTTACATCATCAGGTGCAGAACATTAAAAGCAGAATAAGATAGCTGTGCATGTCATAGTTGAAGTTTCCCCTGAAGATTTTTAAAGAAAACAGCAGGGGAGCATTTTGCATGGCACATGAGGTGATTACCTGTTAATAATGTTCAGTGGGCATTGTTAGGCAGAGCAATTAGTAACAATTCAGGAATGACTGTTTCAAACAGTGGGAATCTATCAGGAAAACAAAGATTTCTGCATTTGCAGAAAAAGGAAAGGATGATGATAGACAACACACAGTTTGTGTTTTTCTTTTTTTTTTTTTCTTTCCAACCTTCAGATTTTTTTCATTACTGGGGGTTGGAAATATACAGGGGTCATATAGACTGAAGCACGTGTACTGGAAAGTAGGGAGGTCTCATAACAGAACGCATTACTTGAGGATGTTTTCTCAGTGAAGGCCACCATGCTCTTTGTGAAAGAGAGTTCCATATACTCGAGAGCATGCTTCCTTAGGGGGACAAAAACATATGACAGGGTTTCATTTCGAAATGAAAAAGTTCAGCTGATGGGAAAAGAAAACCACAGAGGGTGGAGAATATATCACATTTTCAATACAATGACCTTTTCTTTGATGGTTGTGCCTAGAGGCGTGTAACAGTTCACAAAAATCCACAGTTCGGTTCGTATCGGGGTTCTGGGGTCAGTTTTTGGTTCGGTTCGGTTTACATTGTCGAGGTATTTTCTACTTTTTTAACTCTGGAAATTCGGCATATTTAAGAATCAGTTATTACATTGTGTTGCTGCTCTTGCGCCTCTGAAATTTCCATTTTTTTTACTGCTTGTGTTCGTGCCTTAGAGACTACCACAATTTTTATTTTTAAAAATTTTGCCATTCAAACACACTATTTACATCTCTGTCAGCCACAATGGGACCAGCGGCAGCCTTGCACAATTGGACGCAGAGTGGTGTGGGCAGCTGAAACTGCTGCGTGAAGCTACTGTGTGACCGCCTGCGAGTGCTTTGAGGTGGGGAAGGAGCTCAGGGTCGTACCTGCTGCTCATTAAGGACAGTAACTGCTGAACGATATGTGCTTTCAGGTCAGTCTCCAAAAGTCACCAGAGAAAGTTGCTAGATTTGTCACCAGTCGCCAGATTTAGCAACAGAGTTGCCAAGGTGGCAACACTCATCTCTGTGCCAGTGGGGAAAAAAAAAAACACACGCCCTGAACTGTGACACGTGTACCGAACAGATAGGATTTTTCCCTCAATCATCCCATGCCACTTCTATCAAACAGGAAACCATCAAGGTACAAAGGACAATAACACAGATGAAATGAAAAATGAAACAGCTTTTAGCTCTGACGTAAACCTTCGGCTGAGCTGTTAAAGTAGGCTTGTCAGGTTTTTCTTTATACCGGTAATTAAAAAGAGAGCCAGAGTACTTTGTTTGCACAGGATGTGTGTGTTTGTTTTACATGTTTATAGCTCAGCTCGAATTACATTGTCAAGCATGTTTAATACCTGATTTTGTTTGTGATGGGTAAGGCCACATGTATCAGCATACACTTACAGATCAAATGGCCCACTGGTGATTGATCCGTGAGAATTTACACACCAATTGTACTGTAAACAAGGTCAGCCTGTAGCCTGCTGCACTTACAGATTAGTAATTCCTACACTGATCAACCTGTCCACTAATTCCCACCTCAGACGTCTCACTTTTATAGTCTCGAAACAAAAAGTTTTGCTGGGATTAGAAAAGCTTCCCTGGTTTATGCAGTCCTTTTTTCCTCCATTCAGGTGAAGGAAGTACATAAACTGTGGAACAAATTAAGTTAAAGTTGAGCTGAAAGGAACACTATTATGCTGTTGCTATTTTATCATTTTCAAATAAAGCTTCCATGAGAAAACACACAGATTAATTAACTGCTCTTAATAACAAGCTGGAACACAAATAAAATTTGACAAAGACTGGATGTATTGTTTCTAATTAATCATATTTTAATAATCAAGTTTATATTTCTTTAAAGGAGAAACCATCCTTGAAATTATTTTAAACTTGAAAAACAAAATTTAAAAAAACGTGTTTAATAAGATAGCATTTTACAATATACTAGACATTTTATATTTACATAAATCTAAAAAGTAGGATATTTTTGTCAACGTGTCATTTTGCATCTCATCTTCATTTTAACAACATGCAAAGATGAAAGTTCATCTTGGTTCTTGTTAAATAATAACTCTTATTTAGCCCCTAGCAATGAAGATCATAATTATAATTACAGTTCATTTCAGGTTTCTCCTCACAGCATGTTCAAACAGTGCCTTAAATTTGTTTGCATGCTGACTCAGCCATTAGAAGTTAGTAGAAGCTGTTTCTTTAACAGGAAACAACGGGGGAAAAAAGCACAGCAAACACCAGAACCAAAGAGATTAGCACAATCTGACACAGCAGTCCTTATAAAATGAAATATCATTGGTAATCCAGTTTAATCCTGTGCCAATTCAATACTAGAAAACCTTTTCCCCCCAATAATCCACTCTATAAACCTGAGTAATCCATTACTAAAGGTATTTTCATAGCTAGAGGATGAAAGTCTGTATTACCTATAATATCCCATCAAAATCATCAAATATATCTAATGATTTGTCTCGAGTCCAAAAGGTGGCTTAAAATATTGGTGTCACCCTAATTACTGACAAAGATTGAAAGAGGTTCTACATCTTAATGAGCACTTTCTTCCTACTATTTTATTTTTAAACTTGCCATTTTGGCCTCGTCTTTTTTAGGCATGCAACCAAAAACATCAACAATGTGCAGTCACCAGTGACATTCAGATGCACTGCCTAAGATGTCTGTGATTAAAGGGGACTGTCTTGTCAAGTTTAAATCTTAAAAATGACAAAGAAAAACAGCTGCACTGTAGCTGTTACGTTCCGCTGTGTACTGGCTGCAATAACTGCAGACAAGACAGTGCTTCCTTCATTTTTATGTCTGTCTTTTCCCCTTCAGGCTGTCAGCGTAACCATTTTTTTGACCTCCAGATTATTTTTCTTGAGCAGGGCTGGCTGGGAAACCCTGGGAGGGGAGAACTGAAAGGAGAAATGCTTGCCCCCCCTCCCCTCAGCCGCCTGCCTTGATGTGCCTTGAGCGAGACACGATCCCAGAATTACTCCACTTGAGCTGCTCAAAACTTTAGTTGTACTTGGCAGCTCTTAGTTGAGTCAATATGTAACAGGTTCAGATTCAAGTCGTCCTTAAAAGAGTAAAAACATGCATATGGAAAACCACAGGCACACACTCACAAATCTGCACAGCATCATTCCTATGCAATGGAATCTTAATGGCATTTAAGGGTCATCAGTGGCTGACTGGGTGCGATAACATCAGTGCTGCAGCTATGACACCACTGGGACGACTGGGGCAGCAGTGGAATCAGACTGGGTTAATCTGCCCGCAGGACTGACGCTATCGGCAGGCTCATCTCTGCTGAGAATGAGATCCTTCTCCCGACCTTCACCAGATCCTTATCATGCTTGGACAAAAACCTGAGTGTGTGTGTGTGAGTCAGTGAATGGAAATGCTGCTGCAGACGTGTGAACTCTGGAGACTTGTAGGACAGCTCAAAAAGCCTATTTTTACAATCACCATAAGAAGTTATGTCTCGGTGGAACCTGTTAAAAAACACAAAGCACACATTTTTCCTGAAGCTACCATTAGCTTCATGTGCACAGAAAAAAACAGACTGCCTTTGAAAGACATTGAATTTGAGGGGAAAAGCTCAGCTAGTTAGCTATTAGCATGAAGCTGGGTTCACTTTAAAGACGTAAAAAAACAAAAAAAAAATAATTACCTGTGCTTCTGAGGCTCATTGATTAACATGTTATATCTTTTGATCCAGGTCATGTAAAAGTACAAGTCGTGGTTTTCTGGGAGATTACGTGCTTTCTCTTTGCTTTATTTATGATAATTGGAGGCTAAGTAAGAAATGGTGCACTGTGTCTGGTTTTCACCATTTTTGCAGCATGTTGTGTCTTCAGAGTCACAGCTGCAGTTGACTCATAATCAGACGTGATAAATAGCAGGAGAAAAATTTGAATTGTGTGATAAATTTCACTTTTGAAACAGTAGTTCAATAAGTCAAGAAAGCTGCACTTCCCTACTCGGCGAACTATACATCTCACACTTTTACTTGCATACTGCCATCATCTCAGTGATCAAGTGGCATAGCTCTATTGAATCCTATAAGAGACAAAAACATGAAGGGTACTACATAACACATTTTGTAATGCCACATCTTTAGCCAAACTGCTAATCACTTTGTACAAAGGTATGTCCATATCATTCGTCAAAGAGGCAGCAAAAGTCTTAACCCTTTTTCTCACCTGAACTCCAGTTTAAGTTGGACAGAGCAGCAGGAGAGGAAGAAAAGGATTCACTGAGAATAACGTCTATATAATGACAAAACCACATACATTTGAATGGATGTGCGGAAAGCAATATACACACCAGCAGATAAAAGTACCATGCGTTCTTGCACTATTCGACTATTACCTACTGTGTTCACATACAACACGTCCTTATGAAAAAAAATATTACAGATGGTTATGTTTATGCTAATGGGACATATGATCCTATTGCCCGACGTCAGGAATTACAAACAGGGTACGGGGTTAGGCAAAGGTCGTCTCACAAATACAACACACATTCACAACATTAAACACATTTTACAAGAAAAGCCTTCCTGTCCTGCAGTCGCCATTTTTGGCTACCCTTGAACACAGTGGTGCCACAAGATAAAGACCCACACGTGTCATTATTTCAGTCCTTGAAAACAGAACATCATGTTACATTTTCCTTGTGAGAACGTTCTGTCACATATCAGCTAAATCAGCTGCTACCTGAGCTTGGGGAGCTTGCAGGTCTGCAAGACTGGTTCCAGTGTGTCTGTGTTTGTCATTTGTGTTTAAAGTGGCAGGTGGCTGGTTAAAGCCCTGACAATGACCAGAGTGTACTGCATGTAGAAAACTGACGTTTTAAGATGGATTTGCAGGAAATAAATATAACTCCATGACAGAAAAGAACATAAGGTCTTTTTGTAAAATGAGGACTTTACTGACCCTCTAAAATAACTTTTCAGTTGTCTTTACTTGCTTTGGATATTGTCGTGACCTTTCCTGGTCACCCCGGATTGTCAGACTCCGTCTTCTGTATTCAGAACATTGAGTGAAAGACAATACCCTGGGTTTGTAGTTTCGCCTTTGCAAAGGGAGAACACTCAGTGAACACAGGCCTTTCAGTCTGCTTCACTCCCCTCCATAAGTGTTCTGCCCCTCCTTGGACACAGGCTCGTTTTATTGAAAAGTGGAGGTACATTTGCATAATAGATAAACAGTTTTTCAAGATCTTCGTTGGTATTACCATATTGGGACATGTTGCCCTTTTATTCCCACCTACCAATTATAATATGCAGCCAAAACAGATATCAACCTTTTTTTATGTAATAATCGCAGCTCTCCCATGTGGAGCGGTGTGGGACCTAAAATGAGAAAGCAACAACAGAGAGCTAAATTAATTAAAATTAAAAAATACACATGACAGTAAAGAATTACCATTTTCAATAACATTATCTAGCTGCTAACACTCAATAATGCACAAAAAAAAACAAAAAAGCAAAATGGATTTTTGTTCTTTTACATCAATCACAAACAATAGATTGAACAAAAGTGTTCGGCGTCATGTAAATCAGCCATGCAGGCCCAGTGGTGATACTATAATGATTGGATTTAGCTGTGAGAGGAACACCAATCCTGTTTATAGAAATCTGAATGACGTGTTTTTTTTTTAACAAGTGAGCACAGGTGGCTGCATTTTTTGGAGAGGGGGGAGATTTGGTATAAAATAAAATCAATGTGTGTAGTTGGATAGACAGACAGATAAGGAGCGAGGGACAGAGAACAGCTGCAGCTGGAGAAGGAGCAAAATGAACAGTGTTAATCAGCAGCTCAACTGTTTAATTGTAGAAGCAAATGGAAAATCCAATTTGTGTTTTTGCTATTGTCTCACAAACCCTCTCTCTCTGTTTTATGCACCTGCAATGGTTGATTAAATTGTGCTTAGAACCCAAAACAAGCCCAAACAACATAAAAAACAAAGCAGCTCTTTTAAGGGACGCACGATTTATGGCCCTGACACAAAATAAAACTATGTGTGTTATATTGTAACAGCCTAATTTTATGAACGATTTGCTACAATTCCAGTCTGCCCGAGCCAGACCTTGTAATGTTTTCCTTAAAACAGAAAACATTACAACGTCATTCAGAAGCTTAACTGTTCCATAAGCAAACATCGGAGGAAGGCATAAAAACTCTGTCGTGACTTGTACGCAGCAGGATCGGGGAAAACACAATTAAGGATTGTGCAGTAATTGTTCTCTCTCTTATTTACAAATCAGAGTTCATTTTCAGAAGGAAAAAAAGAGACAATGGGGTCCTCTTTTTGCTGTGGGATGATGTGTCCTGCACAACGAACACGAGCTGATAAGGCCACATGACTCAGCTGTGTCGCCTTTTATCACTGCAACCTGCAGCGGAATCCATTATCTACCTTCTTCAACACCATCTATGACAGAATGAGAAACAGAGAGGCCGATGCGACTTACCGGAGGATTGATTTTGATGAAGAGTTTTCTATGCTGTCCTGTACTGTGGCTGCATGTCTCATGTCTGGTTCCTAATTCAAGGACAACTTCCACACAGCTACAGATACGCTACATGATGTGCATTTATTAAAAAGCTGCTCTGTGCTGTAAATGATTCATGAACAGATGAGCAATATTTGGCCAAATATAACAAGTCCGTTGCAATCCACACATCAAATTACTCTCAAAGTAGCACCCAAATCTGGCATTACTCATTTGCTATCTGTATAAATCAAGGCTTAGCCCGTTAGTCACACATAGTATCAGCCAGCTGTATGTCCGCATAAGAGCAAAACACAAATTGAATTTATAGCCGGAAAACACATTAAAGTTTCACATTAGTTCTAGAGATGCACAACAATTTCAGCAAGTCATGGACTATATATGTCAACACTGACTGGTAATCATATGCAGATGTAAAAAAAAATGTCATGTTGGTAAGAGTAAACAGCAGGTGAAGGATTGCAGGATTCAGAAACAGTTCAAGTGCTTCATGTAATTGACAGAAAGAAGAATGGAGAGCCCTAATGTTCCAAACAAATATATGCATAGCAAAAATCTAACAGAGCATTTTTAAGTACCAGCTTTAGCTCCACAATGTAGTGTTTTTTAGACAAAATGTCTCAGTAAATGGTTAATGAATCACAAAACATCACATGGTAACACATGATGATAGTGCAGTTAATAAACTGTGTGTTTTACTTATGAGTTGCATGAATGAATTATACATCATCAGTTCCTATGGATCACTATGATGCAATGATTCAAATTAAATTAGAAATTTAGTCAAATTCATTCATTCATTCTTATTTCATCACTAGTTATGGAATGTTAATTCATAGTTAAGTTACCTGATTAATTAAAATCACTTTGACTTCATCATCACCTCACCGTGATCCACAGAATTGATGATGTATAATTCGTAAATTCGTCAGGAGTTAAGCATTAATTAACCCTCAGGCGTCACTTTAATTTACTACCCTTTTGTGTCATTAGGGGACAAAAAAGTCCACTTCCAAAAAACTGCTATAAAAAATTAACAGATTAATATTTTTTTTTCCTTTTTCTGCATAAATATGTTAAACAACTTCAGCCCTGTTCAATACTATCAAACATTAAATCATTTTTAGGAATTTAACCCTTTAAATGCCAGTTTGATTACTTGATGTCACAGTAATTATTTATGAAGAAAACACAAAAAATGAGTTATTTTCCACAAAACAAAAGTTAGGTGGCTGAGGCATTATTTTTATATATCTGTCATGGATAGGTCAAAGATTAGCCAAAATATTGAGTTTGATGCATTATTAGTTTTTGTGTAGCAGCAGTTTTAAAATTTACTACCCTTTTGTGTCATTAGGGGACAAAAAACTCCACTTCCAAAAAACTGCTATAAAAAATTAACAGATTAATATTTTTTCTTACTTTTTTCTGCATAAATATGTTAAACAACTTCAGCCCTGCTCAAAACTACCAAACATTAAATCATTTTGAGGAATTTAACCCTTTAAATGCCAGTTTGATTACTTGATGTCACAGTAATTTTTTTATGAAGAAAACACAAAAATTGAGTTATTTTCCACAAAACAAAAGTTAGGTGGCTGAGGCGTTATATTTATATCTGTCATGGATAGGTCAAAGATTAGCCAAAATATTGAGTTTGATGCATTATTAGTTTTTGTGTAGCAGCAGTTTAAAATGGTATTTTCCACTTAGGTCCCATTAACTCCTATTATAATACTACATTTTTTAATATCATAACTATAACAACATATAACCATGCATTTCTTGATGTAAGGGTTTCATTTTTGAAAAAAATAGTTAAATTTGACATTTTCTACTGTTCACCACTAAAATCAGCCATTAACCCATTATATTCCTATGCATAAAATCCTTGTGTTTTGTGGATGTGTTTTGGATTGTGTTCAGTAGGCTGTTTTAAGTGTGTGTGCATGTGTTTGTGCACGTGTGTATGTGTCCATGTGTGTGCATACGTGTGTGTGTGTGTGTGGTGTGTGTGTGTGTGTGTGTGTGTGCATGCATCTGTGTGCTGTTTCATGTGTCTTTGCAGTAGTCATTGTTGGTGTTAAAACTTATGTATGTAATGTCTGATGAAGTTACTTCAGTATTTACCATCCACCTACACTCTTTCAAGTAAACAAAAACATGCCCCCTTCCATTTTTGAAAAAAATAGTTAAATTTGACATTTTCTACTGTTCAGCACTAAAATCAGCCATGAACCCATTATATTCCTATGCATGAAATCCTTGTAATTTCATCATTTTTTGTGGTTGTGTGATTGCGCTTAGTAGGCTGTTTTAAGTGTGTGTGCGTGCATGTGTGCATGCATGTGCATGTGTGTGTGTGTGTGCATGTGTGTGTGTTTGCCGTTTCATGTGTTTTTGTAGTATGTATGTTGACCTTGTAAAGCTTGTAATGTCTGATGAAGTTTCTGCAGTACACTGTCACAAACAGCCACAACGCACTCTTTGAAGTACACAAAAACATGCCCCCCCACCTCTTCCTACTGCACTTTAGCCAGCAGCACCTGGCTACAGTCCTGGCATCCAGACTCCTCTTTTTCTGGATGTTTCACTTCCCTGAATCTCTCTAGCAGTTACAGGCAGCATCATTTCATCCTGAGCCTCTTCCACATAGAAACACCATCTTCATCTTGCTCCTTGGTTGTGAGAGTGTTTGTATGTCTGTGGATGGTATATACTGAAGTAACTTCATCAGACATTACATACATAAGTTTTAACACCAACAATGACTACTGCAAAGACACATGAAACAGCACACAGATGCATGCACACACACACACACACACACACCACACACACGTATGCACACACATGGACACATACACACGTGTACAAACACATGCACACACACTTAAAACAGCCTACTGAACACAATCCAAAACACATCCACAAAACACAAGGATTTTATGCATAGGAATATAATGGGTTAATGGCTGATTTTAGTGGTGAACAGTAGAAAATGTCAAATTTAACTATTTTTTTCAAAAATGAAACCCTTACATCAAGAAATGTAAGGGTTAATGGGACCTAAGTGGAAAATACCATTTAAAACTGCTGCTACACAAAAACTAATAATGCATCAAACTCAATATTTTGGCTAATCTTTGACCTATCCATGACAGATATAAAAATAATGCCTCAGCCACCTAACTTTTGTTTTGTGGAAAATAACTCATTTTTTGTGTTTTCTTCATAAAAAAATTACTGTGACATCAAGTAATCAAACTGGCATTTAAAGGGTTAAATTCCTCAAAATGATTTAATGTTTGGTAGTTTTGAGCAGGGCTGAAGTTGTTTAACATATTTATGCAGAAAGAAGTAAGAAAAAATATTAATCTGTTAATTTTTTATAGCAGTTTTTTGGAAGTGGAGTTTTTTGTCCCCTAATGACACAAAAGGGTAGTAAATTTTAAAACTGCTGCTACACAAAAACTAATAATGCATCAAACTCAATATTTTGGCTAATCTTTGACCTATCCATGACAGATATAAAAATAATGCCTCAGCCACCTAACTTTTGTTTTGTGGAAAATAACTCATTTTTTGTGTTTTCTTCATAAAAACATTACTGTGACATCAAGTAATCAAACTGGCATTTAAAGGGTTAAATTCCTCAAAATGATTTAATGTTTGGTAGTTTTGAGCAGGGCTGAAGTTGTTTAACATATTTATGCAGAAAGAAGTAAGAAAAAATATTAATCTGTTAATTTTTTATAGCAGTTTTTTGGAAGTGGACTTTTTTGTCCCCTAATGACACAAAAGGGTAGTAAATTTGTTTCACCATGTTCTGGTGATGTATTTGAAAAATTTAAATTGGAATTCTAAAATGTGTCTAGAGAGAGTCTTTGTTACAAAAAATTGTGCCATACCAACACAGATAAAATGGTGGCCAGGTAAAGAGGCAAAAATTACCCAAATGGACAAAAAAGTCCCCAATGACGCACAAAGGTTAAGTCTATGATTTGAACCATTATTGTGTTAAGTGTTACCACACACACTATATGAAGTATAGAGAGTATAGAGATAAGATTTTTACTCCCTTACCCAAAACCGTGTAGAGACAGAGAGCAGTCTACTGTTCAGTTCACGTTTTATCTTCCAGGCTACCGTTTACAAAAGGGCTAAACCCATGTTCAGTAGCTGTTTTGTCTCAGTGGGTAAGACACAATCTGCACCAAGCCTCTCTGCCATCATCTTGGCCACCATTACCTTGTGAACTCCGACTTGAACACAATTTAGTTGCACTGTATTTACACGAATGCAGGACTTCAATTTCATGCTAAATGTCAACAGTTAAAATGGGAAAATACCAAGATAGTGACCATAGAAAACAATATGCGCTAGTGTCATCAACACAGCTTTCAGCTCAGCTCAAAGTAGACCCTTTTTTCGTTTGACATTGGAATACAGCAAATATTAAATGTGCTGTCCCAAGCGGCTGTACATAGACTAAAATAGTTTAGAATTGTCCCTGAGAGCAAGTTACACAGTATGTAGAGTGTAGAAATTGTGCTGCTTCAGATGTAACTGAAGATGACAGGAATATACACTGCTGTCAAATTTGAGAAATAGTTTCAGATGCCCATCAGGAAGAGGGAGAGGGAGAGGGAGGTGGTTTGGTTTAATTTTACTGAACCTGCATGTTGAATTGTAAATATTTTGCTTGAGGAATATTATCTACGTATTGCCTTGTTTTTTTCTCTAGTAGGGTACACTATGACCTGTGAGAATATTAATTTGGAATCCTGCAGCTTTAACAAGCAACACTTAATCTGCACCTGCTGTCGAATCACTTCACCTGCTTTTTTAGCATACTGAGGAGGAACAAAATATGAATTTTCCAGTTCACCCTTATGAAGAATGGAGGGGTAGTGCGGCAGCAGTCTAGCAGTGAGTACAGATGTCCAGAAGATATAGTGTAGATGGGGCATGATATTTATTCTCAACAGCCTGAAGCCGTTTTCATCACACTACATCCTGTTCCTGCAGCTACAGCAACTTGTTCCTACCGCAGATCAACATCAGTGGCTGCGACAGGATAAAGTCATGTATGGTTCATTTTTTTCCGATTCTCTTTACATATTGGTTTTTTTTTTATATACGTGCAAGTGGAATGGTGTTTTTTCCCATCTCTGTGTATGTAAGGCTGCATCAAACTACCCCATGCTAGTATGTGGCATCTATTTTAGGAGTAAATTGCTTCGGAAATGTTCCGTAAACGTCAGCATTTCATTCAAAACTGATTCTCTTAATCAGGCTCAGATTTGTTCTGCATACAAAAAAGGGAATCTGCTTTCTAACTGATACTATACTGTACACACAACAAACGTGGGAGACATATGCACCTACTTGTGCAGTCAAATATACACACAAAAACAGCTTTCACCCCTAAAGCAAGAGGTGTGTGCCGTTATCACTTTCAGGGGGGATAAACAATGTTAGTGAGAAGACTAATCTTGGTGTACCAGCTCAGAGCGTCTCCTCCAATGCTGGGGTATAAATAGCATAATTAGCCACGGGAGGAAACGCAAATGCCACTTATCTCACTAACCACTGCACAGCATTCCACATTCCTCACACACATTTCTTTCTCCGATCCATCCTCCCATGCCTTCCGACACACTCCGTATCTGAGACTGAAGGGAAATGTGGGGATGTAAGGTCGGGAATGCAGGGAGATGTGGTGAGAAATGACAATTTACACCGAGTTAATATTCTGTTTCATCTGTGGGTTCTGGAGGCTGGGACGCTCGGGCCTGAGGGGAAAAGGGAAAGTGAGGAGGAGTGAAGGTGAGGTCTTGTGTTGGTGTGTTTTACCAGACGGATGTGTGCATGCGGGACAAGAACCACACATATATCACTGGCTCTCTCACACACACACACGCACGCACACACACAACAGAAAGCAGTGGCGAGAGTCCAGCGAGTCGTATCTCAGAGGTCACTGAGCCAGATGTTGTCCACTGATGCAAAGAGGAGCAGTGGGACATTCAGTAGAGTGGGCCTGTGATACTCAGCCTGAGGGCAGCAGACTTAGCTGGGACGCTCAGCTCAAATGCTTCTGATAATATTAAGTACTATAAGGACACATGATCATGTTGCTTGTAATAATAATAATTAGGTTTTTATGAGGTTAGACAAATAAATGTTGTCAAACCTCATTATATATAAACCTAATTATTATTGTAAGCAACATGATCATATGTCCTTAAAAAAACAGTTATTTTCCAAGAATAGTGACACAGTATTTGGCGAAACTGTTAGTCCACCTTCAATTTAATCGGGATTCACAGAAAACATTTGCCTTTGCTGCTGCAGTTTCACATTAAATCAATTGGCAAAAATACAAGATATGTTTGTTTGGATGTTCTTTCGCTCCAAACTCTGACTGTTAAAATGCTTAAAGCAGCTTTAATCACTTGTGCTGCAGCGAGCCACATGTCAGAACAAAATCAGTCTTGTTCTGACATTCTGACTCCTAGAATTAAAGTGAAGCACAAGTTGTTTCAGCTCTGAACTCATGATTCATCTTGGGACTTGTGATAAGGACTGCGGTTCTCACTTGAGGGATGAGTGGGAGTTGACTGGCTGCTCACTAACAGTCACTCAAGCTTATGACTCAGGAGTGGGACACTATTCACCCTCTAACCCCCCCTGCAGAGGACTCTGGCTCAGGAGCGCTGGCCCACTTCGTTGACAATTGTGTAGGCTCGCACTTGTGATCCTCCAAAACAATCTAACACAAACGGTACTTACTTACTGCCAATGGAAAGGATGAGATCAGCTTCTTATATAGCACTAAGACTATTATTATGGATGTTTCCACCAAAAAAGCAGAGCCATTATGCTAATGTGGCTGAAAAGTATAGTTATGACATTACAAGGCAAATCCAGGTATCATGTCACAACTATACAAACAACATGCAGCCTTAGTTTGAGGTCTGGCTCTGTATAAGCTGCCCTGTATCTCTTCTGTCTGCTTGAGGCTTTTGAGTAGTGTAACAGTGCAGCTGGCCTAATAGTAAGAAAACATGGCTGCAAATTTCCACTGCACAGATGTACAAAAATGACCTGATTATGGATGCATTGCTGTCTGGAATAATGCAACTAATTTCCCCATGCGCACAATGAAAGACACACACAGACAGTCTGGCCACTGGTGTCCTTCATGGATAGTTCCTGACAATCCATATTTCATTTCCAGCGGGGTTATGGGAAGCATCTCCCCAGAGGTTTCCACTTGTCAAACTGTCACATCTCAAAGGCCTCACAAGGAGAATGAATTTGTTGATGTTTGCCAAAACCCACACATCCTCCTCTTCTTCGGTTTCTATTTCAGTGATTTTTTTTTTCATGACCTCTATCTCAAGACTTAAGTCAAGGCAGCTGTGGAAAAAAAAAAAAAACAGAGAAAAAGCAGTGCTATTGCTAGATATGTTGCCTAACAGTGTAGAACAACATCTGACACTTTCAACTCATTTTGCATCATTCAAGCCTTTTCATGAAGCCTGGGACTTCATCAAAAACAAAATATCCTGTGAATTAAAAGTTATACCGCTCTAAACCACAAACCCTAATCCAAAAGCTGTAACTTTATGAGTTCATTTTGTACTGCAAATGTACTTTTCTTTTTTAATCTTTTTTTTCTTTCCCTCTCTCTCTCTTCTCTTTAATCTTTTTTGGTGTTATTAGCTGGCACAGGCTTCCATGGTAAGTAACTTTTTTAATTTTTCAGTTTGGATTTTTCTTTATTACATCAAAGACGCACTTAATTTATTGGCTGAGGGTGAGCAGCTGGAGATAAATGTAAATTTTATATTTATTTAGAGATTAACGTCTTGTTTGCACTGCTTGCTACATAAAAAGCTGTTTCAAAATGAATAAAACCATCCAAATGTAAATTGTCTTTACTCCCCTGACTTAACTTTTCGTATTCATTTCCTCAAAACTGCAGCTGCTTTTTGCCAATACTCTCTCTCTCTTATTTTTGTACTCTTTAACTGGCAGTAATTTTACTGGGCTCTCTGTGGCTGTCAATGAAATGACTGTTAGTCGTTTGGGCACCCACAACCTCAGGATATCACCAGTAAATGACCTATCATTAAAGAACGCCTATCCAAAAACCGTGACAATGAAACCATGTAATGGGAAAAGCCTTAAGGAATAATTTTTACAGAGATGATGATGATGAACAAAATTACCCCAAAAAGTTTCCCTTAAAAGTCTATATAGTCTTAAAAATGATGGCTATGAGTACTAAGCCTGTCCCAGGGCTATCATTTAACTTATCTCACCATGAAATGTAAATTACAGCCTTCATAAGTTGTAATGGTGCACTATTTTATTCATGAGGTTATGATTACACCGTTTCTGTCCCTTGAATATTCAAAATGTGTCAAGTGGAAATGATTGGATCTAATGTGATCACTGGGACCAGGACGCACAGTGATGCATTATAGATTAAAACACTGCAGTCCTTACTCGTCCCAAGGTTGCCAGAAGGATTCATGAGTTGCTATTTAAGTTCAGATGAGACCTGATAGTCTAAAAAAACCTTTTATAATGAATTACCTTCAATTATTGGTAACTCACCCCCACCCGTGTTTCATTACCACAAGCAGAACATGATGTTGATACTCATTTACTGATGTAATAAATGTGTGAATGCAAACACGAGCAAAAAATGAATGTGAGAGGTCTGCTACGGAGATTAATTGGGGGCTTGGAGGAACGCAAAGGGAGGCATGCATATAGTTAGTGTGTGTGTGTGTGTGTGTGTGTACTTACGAGCATGAACCTACACTGCCTGAATGTAAAAGATGGATCGCTATGGAGACGGATTGTAAGCCAGTAGGGAAACAGAGTAATTATGATATGCTGGGAAGCAAAGTGAAAGCTGTCTTAAGAGCTAGCCCTCTGGCCATCAGATACTAAAGCATAGTTCATTGCATCACATAGCCAATTACATTGTGTGTCACTGAGTGATTTATTGCTCCAAAGCTAGATATTTGCTTGACAGACAGTTGGAAATAAGTGGGTGATTGTGTAGTGTGTTCCTAGATGAGGTCTTATCCATTTGCTGTGTACAACATATGTACATGTTCTGATGGAGTAACAGCATGTAACAAGCTCACGCGTTTATAGGCCTGTGCACAAACACAACTAGCACACATGTAAACAGCTAAAGTAGATAAACGTTCTCTCAATCATGCCTTCGGTTGCGTGTTGCTATGTCAAGGTTCACTGACTGTAAATGGGGGTTGGAGGGTGTGGTAGGAGTGTTACACAGCACACCCACTGTGTAATTTGTAAATGATCAAATGTAAGTGTAGACAGTCAAACTGTATACACTGCTAGCAGAGACTAGTTGGGTAATATTTGTTTGTGAAGGTGGAGTATATAGAGGCTTTATCACTCTTTTAAAAGCAGGTGTTGTACACTTGTGTATTCTAACATTAGCAGCTCTGTTTGGCTCTTTTTTTTAGGGCTGGCAGTCTAGAAATCCCACCAACCCTTAGACCAAGATAACAAACTGTTCCCATAAGGATTCTTGAGTTATTTGTTTCTCCTTCATAAAGTCAGACCAAAATTAGACTTCATGAACAGAAGCCATGTCTGCATTTTATGTCCATGGCCTTTGTATGTGTCACTAGCTGGTGAGCATGTTGACTTTGGCCATAGCATATACAGTAAATAGCTTTTATCTCAGTTGTTTGCCTGTGTAGAAAGGATGCAGCGACTACAGCAACCCCTCCACTACCACTATGCGACAATGTCAGATGGCTAAAACAATAATTATAGTATAAAACTTTATGTCTTGCCTCAAACCCTAGGCATGTTTCCATGACAACATCACTGTAACAGCTGCATTCAGATTCAGATTGCTCATAAATAGGGTTTTCTGTGTTTGTTGTGTGGTCTTGCAAATGGGCACCTAAAAATATCAGGGTCAATCAGACGCCAGGGTTTACACCAAAAACACAACATTTAACCCTTCAGTTCCCATTTGGCCAAACTAGACCAAGCTCTACTAGACCATGTATAGAAACACCTGAGTGATATAATCCCTGCAGCAGGTCCATTCTTGGGACATGCCCAGAAACACCTCAACAGGAAAGTGCACCGGGAACTTCCAAACCACCTCAACTGGCTCATCTGATCTCATTTTGGCTGCTTGCATTTGAGATCTCAGTCTTTCAGTTACTACCGACAGCTTGCAGCCAAAGGGTGAGGGTAGGAACATAGAACAGCATAGAGCGACATAGATCAACTTAGACCATTTTCTATTATTATTATTCCATTAGTATGCATATGTTCAGTGTAATTTTGACCCATGCAGAGCTGTTGTATCTGTAACTAAGGGTCGCAAGGGTTAGAAAACAATTAATTCCATTAAGAGAAATACACAAGAACTGTATGATTCTGCAGTGCTTGTAATGATGCAATAAAGAGCCACGTTTACTGCTTCTTGAATGTACACTTGCACAAGCCAATTCTCAAGTATCTCCTTTATGGAGGCCATATGCACTGAAATTACCTTCACATATGTTTTAAACTGTATACCAATATATCTGATGATCATTTCTAAAAAAAGAAAACAAATCTCTGACAGTGTGCAGCCTGATGTAGTAATCATGGTGGAAGAGCACCAGCTGAACTTTAATAAATCTCAGCTGCAGTGCTGAGAGGGTATAGGATGTACTATGCAGTATTTGTGCCTAAGCAAAAATTAATGGGACCCACATTCTCAGCTGAGTACAAAGTAATTATTGTCTTTTTAGAAATGTTACCCTTTGGTTTAAAAAAAAAAAACGGGGAAAAAAACTGAAGGCCACATTAAAGCACAGATGGGTGATATTTGCATGCAGATAATTACACACCATCAGTTTTGTGCTGATCTCCCACTCATTCCACAGTAAATATCAACCACTTCTTTGCTCATTTGTTTCACAATGCCACCGAATGTTCATCAAAAACTGTCCTCATTATCATCTTTAGACAAAGGTTTATAAATTAGTGAGGCAGTTTTGCTCATAATAAACATGAAAAGGCATGCAAATGGCTTGTTTTGTTCCATAGTATAATCCTGTCAGTAACTTTAGAGTCACACTGGACCTTCAATGGAATTGTGGGAGTTTGCTCCAAAGCCACCTGCTGCTGTCGGAGATCTTTCATCATGTGTCACAAAGATGTCTCTTCTTTGTGTTCTTTTCACCGCTGTCTCTCGGTGGATATTAGATTTGAGGCAGGCAGCTTTTAAAGACAACGCGCGCACAGGCATCATTGGATCTAACAGGAGGAGATGAGAAATGCAGACAAAATTCTGCAATTTATTTTTTAAATCATGGAGATGATGAAACATTTATTTAAACCCACAGGCATGATACACAATACGGCCTTCGTGCCACCGCACGAAAGGTGAAACTTAATCCGATTGGAGAGATTACACAAATGTTTTTTTATCCTCATCATTCTTGTCAAAGCACCCTGTCAGTCCTTGTCATTTCCAGCATCTCTGATTTATCTGCGGTTTTCTGGCCTTTCATGCCGCCGTCTTGTTTGAAGTCAGAGGATAAGGTCACCTCAGAAGTAAAGGGTTGCTCGCTGTGTGTGTGCAGTGGGATTCTGAGAGCCTTGCTCATCCTGTGAGGTTACATGAAATACTGAAGGTGTGCGCCGCCTTACAAGCTGAAAAAACTAGTAAAAAAAGAAACGAGAATCCTTCTCTATGTATGTGTGTGTGTGTCAAAGAGATGTCTCTGACCTTCTGTTTTTACTGCGTGTTTATACTTATTGTTTTATCGCCACACAGTCTGCACTTGAAATGAATAAACGCTGAGTTTCAACCTAAAATTTATTTCATACAAAATGTGTTGTTGTGTTTAAAATGAATAATAAGATATAATCTGCAGCAAGTGCAGTAAATCCACAGTGGAAGTTAACAGTCAAAACAGCAAGTAGTTCATATGGAATCTAATTTGGACAGCGATCTCTATTAATTGCTGTCTTAGCTGTTTACAGTTTATTTGCTATTGTCTAGACACAGCATCATAATAATTAAGTAAAAGGAAAAAACACCAAGGCCAGCCATACCAGTCAACAGTCAACAGTCATTCACCAGCATATCTACTACACGCCATCTCAGATGTCCGTTGTTGACTCTAGCCTGGTTGTCGGTCTACCTACATCGTATGCTTCGTTTGTGGCCCCTGAACATCCAACTCCAATCCACAAAGACCAGGCTAAATGTTTGTATATAGTATGATAATTTGGATGGCTAGGTGAACTAGAGAAAAAAAGAGAACTTTGGACAAACAAGAAAGAGCACTGGTTACACAATAACTTATTTCAAAATAAAGAAGAGAAAACTAGTTATTGGTTCGTTTAGGCGACTGTCTTCCTGCATCATCATGGGTGCTGCATTATCCACACAGCTGTAGCTTCACAATGCTACTATACAATAACAAAAATGCACTCCACAAATGCCACAGTCAATTAAATACTACAAGACACATCCAGACAGCAACAACAGACTGTTACTGTGCCAAAAGGTTGCACTTAAACACATCACAAAGACAAGAGGCGTCTAGCATTCCCGTTTTTGTGAAAGGAAAACCTCTCCATACCAGAAGAAAGCAGTAGAACCAGAAGCACTAGGACTAGCCTACACAAGTGGCCTTTTTAGTAATTTTACCACTTGGAGCTCTCTTCTCATGCACAGATTCACAAAGCTGAACAGTCAGTCTAGATGGACTGACGATCCAATAAGGGCCCACTTGGCAGCAAACGTGCAGAACACTAAAGCCAAGAGCATAAAATGAATAAACTTTGACAAAATTTAAGCTGAGTACAGTAACTGCAATCCAAAGTGGTCCTGAGGTTGGTGTGCAGTCACGTCAGCAGGTAGCTAGCAATCAGAGATGGTGCCACCTGTCAGTCAAAGTGGTCCTTATGTGTCCATGAATTTTACATAACTTAAAAGTTTTATCAAACTGCATTAATGAACAGAGAATTAAGTTTTGTAGTAAGTGTGCTTGACTGCATGAGCATTGCTCTCCAGGTGAAAATCATATGAAGACTATAATATATACAAAAAATGTTGAGTTACTGCACACAACAAATTGCTGATTTTTGAAAACTGTGGGCAGCACTGACTCAACTGCTACTGAAATAAGCTGTGTAATTACAGCGTGGTCAGAGTGACAGATAATTACATGGCTTAAGTGTTTGTTTCCAAGCTGACACACAACTCCCTGCCTTTGCTTATTTTGACGATCAAAATGCCTTCAAAGGTGGATCTGTTGGAGTCTACAAAGACCTCCTTCACATGATTTTTTTTTTCAAATATAACATTACTATTGACCACAGGGCACTGAGGCCTCAACCTCTGCAGCAGTCTGTGTAGTTCTGGATGAATAAGAGCAAGACTCCCTCATGTTTTCCTGTTATTTCCCTTTTGATACTAAACCCAGGAGCCTTCCAAAAATATGCACACATAATCTGAAGGATCTGTTTTAAATAAATATGTCACATCTCCCCACTGAAGTCTAGGGGCTGGGGGGGGGGATGTGGACAATCAACCTGTTTGCGTTAGGTATGAAAGGAAGCCAGTGGTTTGCGGTACGGTTCTTTACTTGGGTTAAACAAGAAAATTACAAAACAAGAGCGGGGGACAAAAGGTCCAGCCACGCCACAGAACAAAAAAAACAAAAAAAGACAATTTCAATGCGGGTTTGACACACGGAGGTCAACTGGTCATTTTAAAACAAACACAAATCTACTCGTTATGAGCGGAGGCACGGCAAGGCAGTGCTAACAAGGAGAACTCAGAAAAAACCCCCCTTCTAGTCAAGCGGACTAACAAATGCTGGCAAACACTCACAGGCCAGTAGGGGTTGTTTTAAAAGGGCAGGAACACAGTAACATAAATCTACTCGTTCGTACGAGCGAGGACAATCCATTCAAAAAGAAACACAGCACAAGTCACTTACTCACTGAGAGCGGCAGCACAAAGTTACACAAACAATCTCAACGTTAAGGCACACGTCGTAACGACCATAGTCAGCGCAACAGACACCTCTGTTGCGCTGGGGAGAAAGACACACACACGCGCGGCAACCCTCTCTTTAGCAGTCTCCGCCGAGATGTAGTGCTTCGAGGCTTTGTAGCGGCCGCCCAGATTGCAGAACGAACATTGGTGGAGGAGTCTCGTAGCCAGCCAATCGAGAAGAAGAAGAAGAAGATCCAGTTTGCATGGGCCCCGCCTACATTCACTCCCATTCATTGACTCGGGGCCCCACCTCCAACTCTCTCTCACACACACACACACACACACACACGTCACTCTCATCCAAACGGACCAGGGGTCCGTAACAAAATAAATCACATTTTCCTACTGAGTTTTCTTGGCAACAGCTGGAGCAAGCTTGCCATATAGAAAGAGATATTTAGAATAACCTGATTTTAATGCCAGATAGTTAAAAAAAAGCACATTATCATTACTCATCCCATCTTTTGCAATGTACATCTTTGAAGTGCAGCAAAAGGAAAAAACCTTAAAAAGATGCCACACTGTACTTGAAAGGCAGAGTAATTCCGCACCTGAGGAGTCACATTGGCACATTATGTTGCCTGCAGTGGTCCAAGCTCACTTGCCATATTTTTCCTCATTATGTCACAGTCTGATCTCTGCAGCTGTGTAATTATTTCAGCAATGGAACAGAAAATGTCATGAACATGAGCAGGTCACAGGGTAGCCTTAGAATCTGCCCAACCACATTCTACAGTGTTTTCAATCGGACTGAACTGAGGGTGAGATGGTCCTGCATAAAGTCACGTTCACATCTGCACCACACCCACAACACCATTTTGTCTCCAATCATGACCCGTTTGTCAAGGCATCACCCCTCTGCTCCACTCCAGTTCCAGCTCTTTGTCCATATTGGATTAGCTTGTAGTTAGATGGAGCCAGACACTGCCAAGTTGGAGCCACCACATTAAGCTTCAAAACCACTCCGCAGGAAACCTATGGCTGACATCACAGAGGATCTATTCATCTTTGCTTCAATCTGTGGTTTGCTCACAATGACACCGCTAACATGCTGATGTTTAGCCCGTATAATTATCCCCAACCACCCATCCAAACATCTCAAAATTTTACAAATCTATCCAATAATTGTTGAGCTATTATACTAAAGCCTTATGACAACATGGCGGTGCTTCTGTTAAAGGTTAGCAAGAAGTCAGAGACATATCTTCTTGTAAATTTGGCTAGCCTTCCCTATTGTTTTTTCTTTACTATGCAAAGAATTATTCTGGTCTCTCTGTATTTAGGCTGGATTTAGGCTGGATTTTCCGGGGTAGTGCCAGTCGGTGCAGAGTAAAGAAACAACTAGAAAGACAAACAGCAAACCAGAGAACCTAAGTATGTTGCGTAGGTAGAGCGACAACTAGAGTAGTATCAACAAAAGACATCCACAATGGCATGCAGAGGACTAGGTATGCTGGTGAATGACAGCTAAAGTGTTCTTAGCAATTCTGCAAATATTTTAGAACAAGGCAAGGTCTTGGACATTCCTGTAAGACTCATCGCATAAAGATAAAGTGATTTTTTTTTTTTTTTATAAAAAGAAAATTGGATTCTGACTAGCACAATAAGGTTTTAACTGAGTTGCAGTGAAGGAGTATTTTCTGACAAAACAATTTCTGTGAAGTGACTGAGTATGGCTGACCAGGCTAGTCCTCTGGGCAAAATGTTACTGCAATCCATCTAATAGTTTAGATTTATTTAGTCTGTGTTGAACCAACTGGAAACACACTGCTAAAGCTAAGCTGAAATGTCTTACTAAGGGAAATCTCTGAAAGTCACCTACAAGCAGACAAAACATCCTCATCAGTATTAATCACTAGTAACGCCTCAGTTCAACAGTCAGATCACACATACTAATATGTCAGTACGTATTAACGTCAAAACAGTTTAATGGTCAGAAAAAACTGCAACTCTGGACACAACAGCAGTGACAGTGTGGACTTTCCACTGAGTGAAAAGAGGCTGATCTCAAGTTTCTACACAGTGAACTCAGAGTGAACTTGAAGCTTATTGGCCTGGTAGTATCTACTTAACTAATGGAGTCTGGGGATTAGTACTTTAGATGACCCTTCATCAAGTATGTATTTGAATTGTCACACATGTGTAGAAAAAATGTTTTTGACACTAGAGAGGAAAAAATAGTGCATCGTGGTGACCATATTTTGTATTTGGGAAAATTATCTAAAAAAGTTTATAAATTCTCACGTAAGGATTTTTTGCCCACAATTTTAAAAACTGGAAGATTGTAATTGCACAATTGTTGAATAATAATCGGGCAAGCAAAGCTAGGTACAATCTAAAAGTAAATCCCATTTGTAGTCATGGAATAAGTTCCAGCAGAGTGGCAGGAACCGTTCTTGATGAGGTTCTTATTGATTAAGAGTGGCCATCACCCTTCTGGGCTCCATCTTAAAGCAGCCCCCTGTAGATTTATGTGCTTTTCACACAGGTTTATCTTTGCCTTAATGCCTCTTTGTTCAGCACTGTATTGGTGTTTCTGTCACGTTGTTAAAATCTATGGCGCAATATCACTCGCTTGGAATGGGCTCATCGAAGTGTCAAGCCTTGCAGATCTATGGCACAATATGGCAGAGAGGAAAAGGGGAAAAAGAAGGAGCTGTAAACTCATAAATCTATATCTTTATTCTGACTGATGGTGTTTCACTGTCACTTTACACAAAAGGCAAAAGAGACGACACGGAAACAGCTGGCATTGTGTTAAATATATAATCCTGACTGTATGAAATTATTCTGCAGTTTTTTTATGTCAGTGATGAGTGTTTCCATTTGACTTTGGCCTGAACAATTTCCTCTGACATCTTGGCTCATCCACAGCCCATGATTGCATGTGAAAGCACTCAGAGGAGTGATTGATATGTGGATGGGTGTCTGCTGTGTTTTATCTACTTTATGTAGATCCTTTCAGCTGCAGCATTCAGGGACGCAGCAGCTGTTCTAACCTGCTAACCGTTTTGGTCAAGCTTCTGAGTCAGCTACTCTCACTGATTGAAACGCATTCTCTATGATTATGGCAATCATCGAACCACTCTTGCTATGCAGCTACACTTCCTCCAGCTGGCCCATTTGGGCCCGTTCCGAGAGTAGAATTGCATCAAGGTGCTGGTGCTGAAAGGCTCTGCCGTCAAATGACCAGTCGTGTAATCTGTGATAACTGTGATCAGCCATTAAATACTTATTATACAATATTATTTTTTAGCTCAATACTTTTTTTTTCCTTTGACATGCAATGTAATAAATCATCTATTTTCCAACATCTCCTTATGCATTAAAAAATATATTTAGAGATACATTATAAAAAATTCCAATGCAGCAATTACCACTCAGAGCTGGTTACAGTTTTAAACGTAGCTACACATTCAGCCTGGATAAGGCTGCATAAAGCTCTTGGTCTGGATACCATTTTATAGGCTCCAGACCTTCAGTAAAGACCTACAACAAATATCCAGAACTTTATTCAGACGCTTCAATTGTAGATTTCGCAGAACAGGGATATAATGTCATTAATGACAATGATCAACAACTAATGACAAATCTTCACCTCAAACAGGTGACCAGTCATGTGGACACAGTTTATCAGCTGCAATTAAATCATGTGTTACACAGCGGTCCTCATAGGTTCATAACCAAAATGTGACACAGCAGGCGGACTTGTACTTGTGTCTTTTCCCACTGTCACAACAAACATTTCCATTTCTGTAGCAATCCCACCAAAGAAAAAAAAAACTCTGTCCCGTCCCAGTCCTGGCTGGAAGAATGATTCCTGTTCCCATTGTTGTTGTTTTTCTTAACTTGCATTTAGTTGAGGGTGGTTAGATTTGACCGCCCCGGAACTTTGTGTTTTGCAATATAAAAATAAAAATGTAGATGTTTTTTATCGCAACAATAATTTACATTAAAAATGTGTCATTTAACCTAGCTGTATCTCAGGGTCCAGTCCTACCCGTTTCCTCTGTAAACACATACTGCACTCCACTGCACAGACCACTGTCTTATCAGTGATCACACTATAGCACCATGGAATGTTTATACAAGCAAATATGTAATATGAATGTATGTACAGTATGATATGTACATATACATAGAGCTAAATCTAGGTATTTCTTGTGTAGGGTGCAAACTGTGTATGGTTTTATACCTTGTGTTTCTATTCTTGCTTATTATTGACATTTATTTATTATTTTGCACTGAGCAGAATGCCGCTATCAAATCTCATCGTATATGCAATATCCAGTGACAATAAAGGCGTCAGATTTTGAATCTCATTTAAAGCAGCCAGCAGGGATCTGTCATGAACCATCAGCTTTTCTAGGTAGAACTGTTAGAAATAAACTGTGAAGAGACATCACAATCTGCCAAACTCTGACTTGCACTGTTCTGCACATATTTGGATGTTAAAAGGTAATATGGGAGGGGTAATATTGATCTTTTAATTTAACTATTAGTTTTGTTTCTGCATAATTACAATAAAAGGTAAGAACTTTTAAGGTGACGTGCGCAATTTACGTTGCCCTTACCTACATAAATATAAGCAGCAGTGAACCAGTCATCCTAATCTGCCAACATTAACCCTGCATCACCAGATCCTTTCTTCCCCCTTCCTGGCACCCACAACAGCTCAAATTGCCCAGAGGAATGCTTATTTTCAGGCATCAGAGCACAAGCCAGACAATGTCTGTCCTTTTCAAAGGGTATCAGGGATTGGCAGGGCCATGATCTCCTCTACTTGCAGGGCTTTCTGATTCCCTGGAGGGGCTGAGGCCAGGCGAGCTCCATGGCGCCATTCTGCTCTTTCACCCAGTCAGCCTTCATTAGCCTCCACCTCAGCATTCCATTGGCTGGAGATCCACACTTGATGATGAACCCAGTGGACTAACTTAACAGCAACTAGTTTTTAAAAGAGGATATGGAGTGGCAAAGTAATAATGAGCCAATTTAGTGATATCTACTGATAATAATGAGCATAATTTCACTCCAGTTGACTAATGAGAGCATAAGTACATAATGACTGCTTTCAAGTTTCTTTCACTGATAACTAATCAGTTTCTTTACATTTATACTGCTCAAGGGGGAGTATAAGATCAGGAGGAGTCACCATACCTTAGAAAGGCACGTCTAAAGTCATTTATATAACTTATTTTATTCAGATTCAAAGTTATCACTGTAACACTTCCTCAAACACAGAATGGCATGTTATACATTTGAGCAAGTTCTGCAAAAAATTTGCCATTTGAGGTTGTGTTTTAGATCAAAAGAGCTTAAAACTCCATACAGTAGGAAGTTAATACTTCAGGTAGTTTTTTTTTGTAATCAGTCACTCTCTTTAATGTGGTGGCTGTGTTTCAGTGAGCAGGATGATATCTAACCACCACCAGTGAGCACTGGATTTACTGGATTCTTTAGCTGCTTATTATAGATAAGAAAAAATAAGTACTATTGTACAAATACAATCTACTTTATGACAGTGGAGTCATCTGAGCTTTCTTGCTTTTTGATGCGATTACCAAGGATATTTATATAGATGGATTTCAGCATATTTACCATTTTATTTGCTTCTAAAAGAAGTTAATCCTTTATCAGTCCCATAGCAGGGGAAATTCTAGTCCAATGAATCTTTGTAATTAATTTTAGATCTAGCTTCCTTTAATAAACGACATTGTACATTGGATATAAGTCAACAAATAAAAGTATGTCCATGGATCTGTGTGTGCAGGGGCAAATCCTTATGTACTTTACACAAGTACACTGTGTACACCATTTTCTGTGTGCCTCTAACATGCACTTACATTTGATATTAAAATTACAAAAAGAATTTGACTTGTATACTATACTGATTATTTTCTATGTAAATCACAAATAAAATACTGAACAATCTCATTAACCACTGCAGTTATTCTATCAGTGTGGCATTGCTGAAGTGAGATGTTTGGATCAATACCAATCAATGCAATGCATCAGTAGTTTGTGCCTGTTCAGCACAGCAGCAGGTGATCAGTCATACTGATAGGAGGACCTCTGAACCTGAAATTCAACCTGCACTCGGCAAATTTTATACAGACAATGAGTTGATGTCCTGCTTTGACGATGCTCCTGTAGGAGTGTGTCATGAACACCCAGCTATCCTTTTAAAGTTATTAAGGTCCATGAATGGCTGCCTTTCAACACTTTGTACTATAAGACTGTAATTAAAGGTTAACCCAACCTTCTACATGTCATCCTCTGCAGTAGAAAGCGGTCTGAAGCTATTATATGTTGACGGACAAGGCACAAAAAAGTGATGGGGATCACACCGACAGGAATTTTTGTAGTAACAGATTTACAACTATATGAGGAGATCAACAGAGAGCCACAGAGATAAAAACAAGGGATGGTGGATTTGCAGTGCAGGTGTGAAAAATACTCCTCCTCTGCACGACTCTAGGTTGTCACTTGTGTACCTTGTTGTTTTTCTCAGCTATCAGTATAGAAAAACAACAGCACAAAGATTGGGGCCTCCACTTCTTAAACCCTTGAAACTGGAGTATGCCATTATCTGCCAACAGTATTTCAAGAGGAATGAAGATAAAAGGTTTCCAGACTGATTTCTGTGAACAAATGAGCTGCTCTAAGCTGCTCTTTACTTTACATTTTTCACACAGTATTGATCCCTGAAAATAGCACAACTTCTTATAACCGCTGTAACCTGCCCATTTAATCATTTGCAGAAAATCACAAATTATGGCTCACTACTCTTGACATAATCTTTCTGTTGGGGAAAAATGTTTGAGAACTGAAGGGCATTTCTTTGTAACATGGTAATTGGCCATTTGATAAACCACTGGTTTCAATCCCTTCAACTTCAGGGCTCTCACCTCATGTTGAGGCTGCATGTATGAGGCTACAGCAGTGTTTCCCCACACAATTAGGAGTAAAGTGTAACTCATAGTAAAAGGCTGCTCACTGCGCACCAAGAAAGCTTACCTCCAAAAGCAGCTGGATACAACTAATCACTAAGAGTTTTACTAAGCCACAACCTTCAGGCCTGAGACCACACAGAAGTGTAAAAAATTGCAGTTCACCTCAAAGCCTTTAGGGGCTGCCTCCAAAAGCAAGTCAATCCCCATAGACTGCCAAGTAACTTGTCCTGAATTTCCCACTCAGGGATCAATAAAGGAACCATCTAATAATATTATATTAAAAATGACACAGAATTATGGTCACACCCACTTCGAGTGACAGGTGGGTGCTGAATCACAGCACAAGCTGTCTTCTACCACAAATACCCGCTCACCTCACCTTCACTGACACTCTCTCTTTACCTCTATTCTGAGTTTAGGCAAACTGTGACGCTGCCAACATAGCGACGGTCAGAGCTTCCCGCAGAGACTCCTACAGCACCTCAAAGCTATGATTGGCTTCATAGAAGTGAAGTGAGTTTTAAATAGGTTGGGCGATATGTATTGATGACTTTATCAGATATCATAAAGTCATCAATTGCCGATATAGTCTAAATTCCAGTTAGTTGTACTTAATTCATTAATTTAGCCGAGTGTTTAATGAGCATTAACATCGTCAGGATCTAATGACAAAACACCACCTCAGACAGGTAAGGTGTCACACAGAGTACAGTTTG
This sequence comes from Parambassis ranga, assembly GCF_900634625.1. NCBI lineage: Eukaryota > Metazoa > Chordata > Actinopteri > Ambassidae > Parambassis > Parambassis ranga. Next base: position 9,724,857 of record NC_041043.1, read on the forward strand.
ATCATAAGTTACACAGCAGTCCTCATAATTGCAGAGCTCCATCACAGCTGTCGGTATGTTTTCACTTTACTGTAAGTAAATGTCAGATCTGTTTATGTGGAGATGCACTCTAATGGCAAGTCTGATGTCTCAGGACCTTGATTTTCAAGTGTGACATCTTATCCTGTAATCCAGTATTGATAACACTGAATGAATGTGAAAACTGACCATACTTTTTATTTCTATTAAAAAGCGACATAGTGACTGGTGGGCAACACCCAGTGCAACGACAAGCAGAACTGGTTTAAACACCTTACTCAGGCTTCCCAACACATGTGCACAGATTTCCATGTAAACTCCATGGTCAAAACCAGGATGAGACAAAACAGAAATACCAACGTTCACCAAGTGTGTCACAGCGGCAGCAACAGTAACTAAGGAGGTAACCGGAGAATTACCCAGATTTCAGAGGCAACTATTGCATCCGATTTTTTATATTTATCTTAAATCAAATGCTAGGCACAGAGGTTAAAAAAAATGGAAGGCCAGCCAGGTTTCCCAGGATATCTCCCTGCTGCAGAACACTATTGATCCAGCTGGTATAAAGAATCTGTAGTTGTGGGCACAGGTATTGGCTTCACCTAAATTCACTTGTTGTGGAGGTAATTTCATGGTTTGACTGAAAGAACATCCATCAGCTAACACACACACACACACACACACTGGGAACACAAACTCAACCACCCCCCCCCCCCCTCACAGAACAGCACAGGTTGTCTCCACTGAGAAAAAAAATACATCCAATACTAATCAAATGAATCAGTTTAAGTGCATTTCTGCCCTCCCATTTATCAGCTGGCTCTGTCCAAACAGCTGCTGATAATGCTGTGCAGTGCACATTGAGGCACAGACCAGCATTGACACACTGTGGGCGCCCATTTCACGCCTGCCCAGTTCAGGGGCTAATGAGTGCAGTTAGCATCTCACAAGTGGGCTTGCACAATAATCGAACATCATTAATTCCAGTGCGATTCATTTTGTAACCAAATCACTGATCAAAGTCTATTTCAGCTTGCTCTAATAGCACTGATGGAAAAAAGAAATGCCCCCATGGCAGGCCTCTGCATCTCAGTAAACAAATTATGTGGATTCCATATGTGTCTGCATCCTTGATTAAATGCAATGATTACATGTATGGTTCAATATTATCCTTCATCATTGAATGAAATGACTCATCTCAGTTTCTGATTGGTTTAAATCCATTCTCGCCTTTCTGTGCTCCCACTGGAATGTCAAATTGTAACACATTGTATCCAAAGCTTTCTAATTATTATTCAAAATAAATATAATAAATACACATGTTGAAATCTGCACTGCTTACTGTGTGTCCCAGAAATGTTGTTACACATCCCGTGCACTCACACAGTGCTTGGGAAGATGGTATTTCAGGAGGTGGAGCATCTAAAACATATAAAGAGCAGCGACAGACCCAACAGCACTGGCAGTAAGACAGCATTGGTGGAACACTGACCCCTCAGTCCCACCAGGCACGTTTGAGGCATGTTGTTGCTGCTTTGTAGCACCCGCTGTTGATCACTACCACTCTCTGTGTGAAGCGACCCACTGCTCTGCTCCGCGAGGGATACACGCTGCGTGTATTTTGGCACTCTTGTGCCAGACACATGTCAATCTGCACCAACCAGATCAAGCGGGCAGGAAGTCAGGCACCAGAACACAGGTATGATTGAAGACCAGCTCAGCAGATTTGGCAGCATTATTATACGGTGCATGTGTGCACCGAGCATAGTAAACATATATTATACAGTGTTTACTGTTAGACTGAACTCTATTGGCATCACTAAGCTATCAAACTAGCAAGTCAACAGTGAGCAAAACAACACAAGCCACCTGTATGTGCACACAGGTGTCTGTGTACATGCATCGAGTGGGGTGCCCCCCTAATATAATGTATAATGGCTGGATGAGGAAAGTGATTTCAAGGCATGTATCTGGGTGAAGAGTCAGCTGGAAAAAGCACCACTTCCAAGAAACTAATACCTGACTAGCATAAAAATCTGTGTTTATATACCTCAGGAAGTGAGGCTCTAGTCCTCTTTGAAGGTTTGAATCAAGCCTGCACTCCCCTGTGTCTCTACTCACACGTTCAAACACAGGCTAAAAAAAACAGATGGTGTCTAAGATTCTTCAATAAACATGTAAAAAATGTAAACACATATTGCACAGTAGAACAACCACCGGGGTCAAGAACCCCTCACTGCACTTTAAATTTTGACAATTTAACTGTAGCACCCAATCAGGCTAATCTCTGTGTTGTCTAAATGCCAAAACACAGTCCCAGGATGTAGCAATTACCTCTTGAACTAAATGACTTAAATTATATAGCTCTCATATTAGGACCAGTTTTAAAAGCTGTAAAACATTGACAATACATGGTTCCTCTGTCCAAACAGGTGGACAAATAGACACAAGCACCACAAAAAAGGATGACAGAAGAAGCCAATAAAGCCTAATAGTCTTAAAAGACATGCATTTCAAGGTTCCCTCCAAAGTAGAAGATTAATTCAGCAAGAATTCAGCCTTAACATTCTTTGGGCTTTGTACAATGGCTGTGTGTGTTTGTCCTAGCCCCAGCTTCATGCATTCTCAGAGCGCATTGATGTGTATGTCCTGCTGCCTGTCTAAGATGACAGAGATGGCACAGCGCCCGAGTACCCTGCGCTGCATTCCAATGGCCATTAATTGAGTACCTGCCCGTCATCTCGTCCTTGATTGATGACATAATTAGAGACGGGCCTGTTTGATGGAGATGCCTGGCAAACTCCTCTGTCTGTTGGCCTTTGTGTGGATGTGAGGCCCAGGTCCCAGGAGCTTTGGTCTGTCACTAACCTTGCCTCAGAAGGAGGAGGAATAAGCCTTCATGTGCCGCCGCGTGTTAAGTGTGTTTGTGTGTGTGTGTGTGTACATGTGTTTATAGTGTTCCCCAGTACTGCTCTCCTTAACAATGAGCACAGCTTCAAGCTTGGGGAAGCTGATTAAATTAAAGTGCCTCACAGGCAATCATGCCAAGGTCAAAGAGATGCTGTGCAAACTGCTTTTGGCACCAACTTTCCTCGGTGTGCGGAGACGCTTATCAGCAGATGTGTGTGGTTTAGGTTCGAGAGTGGCTGAACAGTCATGGAATGTGGAAAATTGAATTGTCACTGTTGATTTTGCTCCTTGCATATCAGGGAGAAAATGAACTTTCAACAATAGCACAATATGAGGTCCTGGTCTGTGCCTTGGATGAGAGAGATCCCAGGCAGAGGATTGCTGCCCGTTTGTCTCTGTCACAAAGATTCAACGCATTTTTTTTTTCCTTTTTCTAGACGAGTAGAAATACTTTATATTACCATCTCAGGTCTAGATCACAGTGCACAGATTGTTATCCATCACAGAGCACCATCACAGAGGTATGAGATTGATTCTGAAGTCATTCTGCTTTACAACAACCACCACAAACGTAGCATTACTCTCTCACTGCACAAAAGTTGTCATCATTATCATAACATGTTCTCAGGACTGATGACCCAAAGTCAGATTTTACTTTAAAGGACGAAACAATGGCAAAAGATGTTAAACGCAGCATCTGAAGGAAACATTCATGCACCAAAACAAGCTCGAAAATTATAGAACAAAGTTAGCCTGGATAGATTTTTCTCTACTGCACAGGTGCTACTGTACACAGCTGATCCTCTTCCTGTACCAGCATTCATGAATACACATACTGAATTTGGAAGAATACAGACAAGAAAAAAAACACAGATTGAGCACAACTTTAAAATCAGCTGCTGACCTTTAAGAAAAAAAACAGTAGCACTGTAATGTTCACATCCATTCACTGTACGCTAGCATTTAGAGAAAGGATGCTGATTAGGACTGACTGCAAGAGGAGATCGTCCTTTGTTGGCAGCAGAGCCCTAAGATCTGTATTATGTTAATTCGAAATGGCGGATGCCATAAAAGAGTCTTTTATCATTGTGATGTCACTAACTAACTAAGTAAAATTGTATAGACTAGAAAACTCTTATTTGTATCATTTGTTTCAATCCCCCTATGTGACAAACTCAAACTTGTTTTCATACAGTGGTTGGACAGACTTTCCAAACCTGTAATCTGCAACACCTGTGGGTGACTGTTTATCCACATTTATTTACAGTCCTTTATTCACAACCATGAACAAATAATTAGTCTGTACTCACCGGAAGACGCGGTTGTAGTCAGTCATTTTCAGAATTCCTCTCTCCATTTTGATAATTCAATGGATAATCCTGGTCCGCAGAGCATCCCAGAGGGTGTGCGGACTTCTGCTGCAAACCGTGCTGTCCATAAACAATAAACAAACGTCTCATCTTCTTTCTTAAACAGAGTTCACTCTGTCGCTGTGACTTGGTGTAAAACGTCTTCATTCACTGTCTTCTCCAAAACTAGCATGCAAGTTAGTTTTAGCTAGGTTCACCACAGGGCTACAGACAGTACACGCACAAATGTCAGCTGAAGAGGCACCAAAACGCACACACAGAAACAAGGGACACTTGTTCTATTTTTTAAACTCATTTCCGTTTTCTTCAGCTCGCTGACGCTTCCAGTCTGCTCACCTGTCTTGAATTTATCGTTAGTGCACCCTAAAGTCACCTGATTGGCCACAGTACGTCTCAGATAGACGCTGATTGGCCAATAACAAATTGAATCCCTAAACAACAAACCAACCATGCGTGAGATGTTCAATGACTACTACAAATGGAGGGAATCTGAAAGGCAACAAAGAAAACACTTCTTTCAAAAGGGTCCAAACTAACCTAAAATACAAGACAAGAAGGTGTTCTGGGTCCTTGGTGATGTTCTTGTGCCAACTTATGGTACTTTTAAATAGTTTGGTGTGAATGCTGCTTATAGAGTCACTTGAGATTGAAAAGACTCTGGATAATATATGACCGAGCATTGTGACGTGTAGTGAGGTAGCTTCCAGCTGATTCCAATGACTGATGAGGATAGAGAAGCACTCTATGATGCAGTGAGCTCCTGAATACACCATGATGCTGCTGTTCGTATTTACAATAAATAAATCTACAGCATCCTAAGCTGACTCTTACTGCCTAAAACATTATGCATATCAACAGTTTATTTAACGAATGGAGAGGCATCCATGTGGACTGCAAGGGGTCAGCGGCTGGTTTAATGAGTGTGAAAAGATGTGGATCGTATGCTATAGCCTTCACAGCCAATTAAAAAGATACGAGCTGAGAAAACTTCTCTGACAGTGTCATCAAAACAGCAAAGGAGTGAGAAGAGTTGTGGATGTAACAGATAAACACATTAGTAGCAGTAAAAATGTATACACGTCACAACAACAACATATACAATGTCACACCAATTATTTTTTGTACTAGGGTGGCATTATTTATCTAAAACGTGTTTAAATGCACAGACATCCTGTGCAAGTGAGCTGAAAACCATTAAAAAACCATTACACATCAGTGTCGTCTGCAGCTGTGTCCACATCAGAACATATTCCTGGCCTTTGGAGGGTGCTTCACTGCAGCAGGCCTGGAATGACTTGTGAAAGAAAAGCGAAATAAATCATGTGATCTCTTTAAGGAGATAAACACCAGGCCACAGCAGAGCGGTCTTGACATAATGAAATCAGATCCCTGTCCCCAGTCCAAACCTGGCGAGCTGTGTCTTCGTGAGCCCAGTGTAACTTGACGGATCCTGAGCAGTTTGGCAAAGAAACAAAAAAAAGGAAAAAAAGGAAAATTCTGCAGTGACCAGACATGAAAACTGAGACAGACACACACAGAGTCAAGTCTGCAACTGCTGCCAAAGCAGCCTCCACTATATATTGACCTAACGTGGGTGAATTATGCAATCAATTCTTTTCTGTTTTTTTCATGGTCTTAATTTAGATCAATTTGTAGAGATTTTTTTTTTCACTTTGAGGTTTTTTTCTTTCATCAAAAAAGGCTTAATTAAATAAACTGTGAGTCAATATTGTAATCAGGGATCTGACCATGGTTGGCACTGCACCAGTGCTGCCCAATCTCCTACCGGCCCCCCCTCTGAGACCACAGCTCTGATCATGCCGGTAGACTTTTTTGGCCAGGGCCAGGTCTTTAAACAAACACGTTAATATGTTTTAACCATAGATTGTATTTACATATATATATATATATATATATATATATATATATATATATAAAGGTGAGGCCAAAACATCCTGCTCCCATGTTAGGCCCCGTCCACACTGGAGAAAGTCAATCCAGCTAGAGTGGGATTGAATCTGGATCCTTTAAGCTGGATATGTTCAGACCTATTTTCAAATCTGGCTATCACAGACCCGTGTGTCGCAGTGTCCGTGCTCTATCCGGCTTAACCTGCTAGGTGGCGCCTCGTATAATACAGAGTCCGCTCAGGCTGTGGCAGGACCGCGTGTGCGCTTGCGTCATGTTTTTTTCTTTGGAAAAAAAAAAATTGAAGTTTGACGGTTGTTTACATACGGCTTTTGCACGCGACCCGGACACTGTCCCTGTGAACCCGGAAGTATGACCGAGTCTGAACAACGCGAATCCGAGAGGTGGACTCAGAAAAAAAACAGGAAATATCCGGATACGTCCGAACCCAGCTCTAGCCGGAATGATTTCCCATCATCAGAAACCTTTTATAAACTGCTGACTGTGACATTACTTTGTTCTTTTTAGCTAACAACAACTAGCTTTAAACCATCTACAAATTTACCTGCGGAGTTCTTTAGTTTTTAGTTAGATCTGTGTCCTATCTACTAAAATGGAGGAGGTGGGGTGTATGATCTCTACTGTAGTCAGCCGCCAGCGGGGACAGTTGAGATGTTCTGGCTTTACTTTTGGGGAGCTGTTATGTCATCCATATTTATTTACAGTCTATGGTTTCAACTTCAAACTCAGTGGAGGACATGCAGAGTTTGACTGGATTCCTGTCTGACCACTGAGAGACGCTAAGTCGACGCTCGTCATTTTTTATTAGTTTCAGATAAAACATGTGTGAAAATGTGTGGGAGGAAATACGATGCTGACTTGGACCTATCGCAGGAAGTGCAGGGTGCACACAGCAGAAGTATAAATCACGTTTTCAGGCGCAGCAACCAAATGTACAGTCTTGATTGGTTTGGAATGCTCATTCAAATGATCCTAACCCCACTCCTGATTATAAAACATGAACAATCCAGTGTGTGTGTGTGTGCTTACAAAAAGTGTCCTTCCACGCTGTACCAACCAAATGCTGCTTTGATACCGTTTCTCGGATGTTCGGCACTTCACAGAGTAGCTGAGGAAAGAGATTGTTTACTTTTTCACACACAAACATCATAATCACAGAGCGACCATACAGATGAGTGAGAAACAGGCGGACATGAAAATAAAAGATCGACTGTGGATGGGTCTGAATGACTGATACCCAATCAGCAGCTTGCTTATACTCCTCTGTGGTTTTCAGGGATGTCTGTGGCTTAATGACTCACCATTGGAGGGCCTCCACGTCCCATGGAGAGATTCAGATCTGCAGGCCAAGTCTGAGCGCTATCAGATGGTTGTGTGTGAACACCAGTGGCGTCTGCAGCATATGCTTAATTGGCAGTTTGAGCCTCTGCTCTGCTGTCTGTGTTCCAAGTCATTAACATGTAATGTGCACTCCGGACCCGGGGCTCTAAGAACCATTCCTAGCCGCCATAACATTTAAACAGCTTTGAGCCACACTTTCCCCCAGCTGTGAGACAAAAGGGCTTCTGCTTCTTGTCTCGTGTGGACTCCTCTCCAGTATCGCCGTGTGAACTGTCACCACCTCTCCGCAACCAAAGCCTTTTCATGGCGCTTTCTCGTGGGACCGCGCTCCCGTTCAGGCCACGGCTGGTTTTTGTCTGTGCTACTTACAGCAATAGAAGAAAAAAAAAGAAGGAGAGTGGAATAGTGAGAGTTGTTAACAGCTTGTTAAACATGTCTGTTTAATTCAGCACCACTCTCACCCCTCTGCTGGTCTCAAATGCAACGTTCATCTTCTCTAATGCTAATGCACTTCGGCTTTTATGGTCCAGATATAGAGAAAATCAATTCATAATGTCTCGCCTTTTTTTTTTCCTCCATGCTTGGAGTGGATGTGTGAGACTCTAATGAGCTTCCAATTTAGACTGAGATGTTTGTTTGGGACTGGAAAAATTTGTTCTTTCTAAGAGGAAGTGGAAAAATGGGGTGATTCCAGAGAGCGAAAACACCAAGCACATGAATTTTCAAAAGGGTAAAAGAAACAGGAAATAATACCGTGTCTGCAGGCAGTTGGAGTGAAACTGCAGGACTATAATTCATGCATCTATTGCAGCCAAGGAAACATGTAGGGATTGTGAATTTCCTCTTTTAAATCAGGTAAAGACTTCAGAGCTCATTAGAAGGTCCAACAGAATAAAAATAATGATTTGTGAAGTTGAAGGTTTATATTACTGAACATCTTGGAACCAGTTGAATCAAGGGTAAACTAACTTTTATTTATTTTTAACCCATTATCTGATTTTCAATGCACACTTGCCTGCTTATTAATAATAATAATAATAATAATAATAGGAAACCACCCTTTTTCCTCATTGTCCAAACGCGTTAATAATAAAACAACATAAATGTCTTGGACCAAATTATATATAAGTATGCATACAAAAAAGTGATTTTAATTTGAGTCAAATTTAATGAGCGCACATCAAAAAACTGCCTTTCTTTCCAGCGTTGCATCAGCTGCAGACGTCTGCCAGGCAACAAACACTCAGCAGTCTTTCCATCACAGACGGGAGAAAATGTTTTGCTCATCAAAGCCTTTGTTTCTGGGCCGACAGTACCGCAGCACCACAAAGCTTTACTTTCACTTAAGGAGGAGATTTATGACTCAGCCCCAAAAGAATGCAGCTGTGAACAAGGACTTTGTGACTCAGGGGTCTTTATGAGTCCAGACAGTGCTCACAGTGTTCCTCACATGTTCTCCCCTAACATGAAGACAAGGTGAAACAGAGGAATGATGGTACAACCAGGAGAATATGGCCCCATATCAGCTAAATACACTGTAAAAAAAAAACACAGAGTATAGTATACCTGGGGAACCTACATAAGACCACCGATTTAGAGCCACGATTCTCCTACAATGCTCGTCTTTGTCTGCGACAGCCCAAAATCACAGTGTAAGCCGGGCTTTAGACAGCTGCTGCTATTGAGATTGATGATTTCCATCCATCATTTGTCAATTACTTGTTACCAATTTCTACAGTATCCTCGCATATACATTAGCTTAGAAATGGACATTCAACACAAACTTTTCACATCAAAAAACTAACAATAATAATTTTTTCTAGTGAAGGCTGTCCTTTAGCAGCAGGGACCATGAAGCCTTTAATTATAAGTGTTGTTTTCTGTTGCATAGCTAAGCTAACACCAGTGCACTGCATGCTAAATACATCATTTTGAGCTGGTTAATATTTCCGAAGGTTAGCTCGCCTGTAATACATATCAATTGGTAGCAACTTAATGCCTAAACACTGTGTCGAGAAGATGAATCCTTTAATCAGACATTTTTTTGTGCATGCATGGTTGAGTGGAAGTAAATTTATCCAATTATACCTCATCAAGGAAGAATTGATTTAATGGGCTGATGATTTAGTTTAGATTATTTTCTGCCTTTTACTTTGAAAAAAATATTTGTACAGTGTGCAGACTTCATTTTCTGTCATCAAGGCTCCTCATCACTCATGTTTAGATGAGATGACCTTCAGTGAACCAGTCATAAATACTCCTGTGAAGACCTTGTTTTGACTGACATCCCCACTGAATGCATTAATAGAAAGTTCAGCATAATGGTGATGTTATCACTGGTTGATGATGAAGGTTTTTTTTTTAAAGGTGAATCCAATGATTCAATATATTTGCTGATTCTGTCTCTACAAAGTTCCAGTCCAAAACCGGAGTCGATTCTTACATCCTAAATGTCTGCAGAGCCGCAGTAAAGTCGATAAATCTTCGAGGCCTTGAACACACCGAACTTACATCTCACGTGAAAATAAAGAGAGTGAGGGAGAGAGAGGGAATGCTTTCCTCTCTGGTCACCTCCAGAAAGCCGTGAGCCTTTTTTGTGCCTTCACTATTCATCACCGTCTTCATTCATTATGGGGCCCTAGCAGACGGTGCGTCCCGCTCAAGGTCACAGCTGCACCGTCCCACCTGGAATGGCGACTCCCGTGACCCACCGGCCCAACATATGGAGGCGCTACCATGCTCCGCGTGCTCCAGGAGAGGAAGTTAAACTTTAATCTGGTTGGCTACTGGGGGAATTTGCTCCAAGTCTCCTTAACAGGTGGTGTTTTAATTATTGAAAATGCTCGCTTCATATTTAGTTTAGCCTCCAAAGGACTTTTTCCATCAAGAAAAACAATTTGACAAACCCACCGAATGTGGAAATGTGAAGAGCGTGTCTGACTATTACGTTGTTTTGTGGACTTATTGAAAGAATTAAATTTTCTATTTAAGATGTAATTTAAAAAAAATCTCACCTTTCTACAATATTTTTAGAAAACTTTCGGTTCAAGGCTCCTTCCTCTCAGTCAAATAACCCAGATTATGGAGACCACACATTTATATTACAGGATGATAACAGGATTTCTAACAAAAAACAGTATTATTAGAAATAAATGATACATTTCACTAAATGTAGATACAAATTAACATCTGTTTGAACCACAAACCTGAAGCTAACATACAAACTACTTAAACTGTGCCTCCTCAAAGGGGCGCAAGAGAGTTGGAGACACAATTGTAGAATATGAAAATATGCATCTTTGCTAATGATGTAGTGAACTGACTTTTGGAACACAGGCCTCAAAATGAGTGCTGTTAAAAATAAATATACATTAATTTTGACTCTTTTATAGATCTGCCTGTGTGCAGCATCACAGTTCACCAGAGCTTTGTGGTTTAACTTTTTTTTTTTTAGTATTTAAATAACCCAGTTATCTGTGTGCACTGTAAAAAGGTGATGACACTAGCTCTTGTGAAATCTTACTGGGTTAACTGGCAACTTACTTATACTGTTTGTAATATAATTATTATATAGGTAGATGTAAATGTTTGGGCAGGATTAAAGTCTAAAACAGCAATAATAAAAATGATAAAGTCAGTGTGAATATCACAGGCTGCATTAACTCAGTAAACCTGCCACACTGCATATATCTAATACACTGATGTCCCATTGCTTCCAAGAAACTGACCGCTACAAAGTTAAGCTTGGCGGCGTTTGTTGCAGCGCTCTGTTTGTTGGTTGCATCATACTGAATAGAGCCGGGTGGCTTTTTTTTTTTTTTTTTACCTTCTGAGCCTGAGGATTTCAGGCAGCCAGATAGCGACTGTATGTGTAACAGTCAGTTTGTCACCAATTAGGCCAGGTTACAGCTGGCAAGCCACTCTGTGAGTTGCAAAGTGCATATTGTATGCATTTATTTTAAAGAAAATGCTGCAGTTTTTCTGCTTAGAAAGGACTCCAAAGACGTGCCAGGCTTTATAAAGATTCATACTATTCATTTCAGTATAGAAAATATCCTACTTATCTTCCTTTTGGTGCTGAGCATATTTTCCTCAAATGAAAAGCAGGCTAGAACTCTGCATGCATTTCACACACACACACACACACACACACACACACACACACACACACACACACACACACACACACACACACACACACACACACACACACACACACACACACACACACACACACACACAGCACTATTCTGCTCAGAAAGCTAAAATTGGGAGGACAAATTTAATTTACATGTGAAAACAGTCCCCTGATCATTCACAGTGCTTAAACGCTGCCAGAGGAATTTCTCCTATATGGCTTCTGTTCCTGTTTTTTTTGGTCTCTTTCAACTCAACAACATCAAATTTTAATGACTAGCATCAAACACAGTGAGCACCTTCAGCAAGAAGACAGAACTCACAAGGCTTTTTTTTCTATTTCACCTTCACGCTGCCTGTTTTGGAGTAATTTTTCCATCCATTTGCTTTTGTCAGACATTTTTAGGTGATCCTAAATTGATTCGGGTGGTTTTAAGTTAACGTTCGTGACATTCACTGTTGGCAGCAAATGTGCAGAAATCCTAGTGACCCACCGTGACACACATTAGCCTGATGTACTGTGAAAAGCAGCGAGGGCTTCACCTGCATTCAGTCTTTAATTAAAGACTACTGAGGGCAGTGAAAGAGCCGGATAACAACAGAGCGCAGCTTAAAACCAGACACTTCAATATGATCCATTCATTGTTTATAACACCTGGAATAAGATCGCTTTAAATTGCGTTCTTTAATGACTTTTCCTCCACACTGACGACTGCTTAAAATGTAGATCACAAAGTGAAGCTTGTACTAAACAGTAAATTAAATGTTCTTTTGGCAAGAAAATAATAACAATAATAGAAAAAGCTACAACACCTGTTCACTCAGTAATCCAAAGGCACGCATTCACACTTCATCAGTTTCTGCCATATGGAATGTAGCAAACCACTTTCCTTTATATGAATCACACACACACAAAAAACACACACACTCTGTTTCAGCATTAAATCCAACAGCTCTACTTTTATCCCAGTTTAAAGTGTTTACTCAGGACTGACTACATCAGGTTGCACTACAAAAGAAAAGAAGAGAAGAGAAGAGAAGAGAAGAGAAGAGAAGAGAAGAGAAGAGAAGAGAAGAGAAGAGAAGAGAAAATAAAATAAAATAAAATAAAAGGAAATAAAATTAATAGAAGTACAGACAAGAAAAATAAAATAAAAGTCCTTGTTCAGCTTTCTATTAGCCTGCTGCTAACTCTGAAATAATAATAATAATAAACATGAATTCCTAACACACAGTAAAGGTTGTTGGTTGTGGTGATTTCTGAAATCTCTAACAGATTCCAGTTTGTTTGACATTTGTAAATTTCAGGTTGATATCATTTAATCACAGACCACCAAAATACCCAGCTAATATTAGCAGCCTATAGGAATTTTTGTGTAACTTTTTAACCACTTCGACAGAATAAATGTTATTTAAAACCTTCAACTCTAAAAGTTCAAATACAGCCGCCCTTCCTGTTTAGTTGATGTAACACTATAGAAAACACACACACACACACACATTAAAAACTATATAAAACTGCATTCCTCTGACGGTGGAACCATAATTGGTTTCAAACTAGACAGTACGAGCTTAGTAATGGATGGACAACCTGATCCTGATGAATGCACCGGGGTGAGATCACACACTCTGAATATTTCATGTCCCTCGTTACACAACACAGAAGCAGGAATGAAGAGTAGTTTAGTGCCAAAGCCTCAGTTCATTCCACCTAAACTTACAATTCTGCAACAACAAATCACATTTTGACATTTAAGGATTTCGGGGAAAAACACCAACAGTTTCCCGCTCAGGATACCAGAGTGGCACACACACCCGTTCAGGTTTGAGCTGTGGTTAATTGTCACAGTGAATTAAGATTGGGCTAACGTGGCTTTTTTAGTGGGCTGGAAGTCACAAAGTCAACACAGGGATGTGGTCATGTGGACGGTAAGAAGTTGGACTTTGGAGAAAAAAGGAGTCCATTCTGGGATTTTAGTTGTTGCTATACAAGCAGAATGAGAAAGCATCCTGACTTTCCCCCAGCTGAACACTAAGCCGTGGTGGCAATGCTAACATGTCTTGAGCTCCCTGTAATAGAAATAAGAGGATAACTTGGCCACGGTGTGGTACAGCACAAGTCTGACCCGGAATAGATTTAGAAAGCCGGATCACTCATCATCAGCGATCAGGGATCTTTTCTCTAAAATAAAAAAAAAAGGAGTGATCGCTCAAATCCAATGGCTCTTTTATTTTCAAAAAGCTTCACTTAAGTATTTACAGTTTGTGCAAAAACATTTAAAGGTTTCAAGGACTTTACATTGTAAGTTCAACCTCAAGGCACATACATGGAACAACATCAATATTTCATCATGAGAACAGAAATTTTAACTTTGGTTCCTAAGGAAACGGTGTGGATGGCTGAAGTATAACTGCTGCTGCGGTGTCTCAATGAGAAGCCAGAAGCCATGGATGGCAAAGTATTACCAACATAGCCATTTTACATGCACTGTAAATCACCAGCCCTACTTCCTCTAAAGCACATGAAAACCTTTTTTTGTGTGTATGGTTGTATGGTCTCAACCAACTCTGGGTGATTATTGGAAAATAATAAATCCAACAAAAAAAATGAAAGGCTATGAAGCTAAATACAGTACATGCAAAAACTCTTGAATGAATATCACTGGCTAATAGATGCATGAAGAGAAGGTGTTTCGCGTGTTCTCGTCTGGATCAACCTCTCATTAAACTTAATGGTTTTCAGCATTAAACGAGGAGCTTCACAACAGTCTGAAACAGCAACAAACTGGTGCTTGCAGTTTGCATTGTATGTAATTCCACAATGGTCACAGCGCTGCATCAAAATTACCACCAGAAGAAGCTCCTTCCTCGGGCTGGTAGAATCATTAGCCATGCGCTGCTTTTTTTTCTGGCACTATGGATGAGCGGTTTCTCGTTAGCTACACTGCATGTAATGCTTTTTAGTGTTGCTCTTCGTATTAACGCGGCTATTGTCGGATGGAGAAATGTGCTTTCTGTCATTGCCGTCTCTTTATATCTCATCTTTTCTTCCTTCCACTTAACAACTTGTCTATTCATTCAGTCCTGCATAAAAGGTAAGGCAAATATCTCTGTCTCTGTTACACATTCACAGACAGGGGAGCGATGGTTTGACCTGACTTGTTTGATCAGCATGTGACTTTAAAATAGGGCTTTAAAAAAAAAGAGAAAAACAATCTTGAATGGAAAACAAACAGATAAAAAAACAAGACAGTTGTACATGTTCAAGTGTTGCTGTGTGGGATTATGGTCAGCTGGTGCAGCATGTAGTGAAGCACACAGGGCCAACTGTCGGTCAGGTGTTCAGCAGGGTAGATTCCAAGCACAGGTCGGGGCAGCCTGGTGTGTCTCGATGGGACGGTGAGTACTGGATGTGCTGATATGTGGATATTAGTAGAAAAAGGTGGAAATAAAAAGTGGAGATGCTTTGATAACCACAGAAGACCTAATAAACCCAAAGTGTGTGTGTGTGTGTGTGTGTGTGTGTGGCACAGGGAAGATCATCTTTTTTTAATAATTTAAAGGAATAGTTTGACATTTTGCACTACTTTCCAATACCATTATGTTTGCAAGTGCCTCAGCTAACACTGCACAGGGTGCTGAAATAATCTGTTAACATATCCTTTGTTAGCATTTCAGTCACGACACATGACACATTGCCTCTAAATACTAATCCACAGCCTGGGGCTAGTTAGCTTAGATACAAACAAGTGGCTCCCAAGGTTAATGATTAGCATGTTAGCCTGGTAAAATGACACGTTGTTGTTTTGTGCATAAACATTTCTTATCTTTGGGCACAGTTAGGCTAACTTTTTTCCAGACTTCATGCTAAGCCGGGCTGAAAGTTATCTTCAGGAACAAACAGAGAACAGAAGGTTAAAATCCTCTCAAGTGATTTTTTACAAAATGTCAAACAAAAATTAGATTTCCAAAAAATTCTTCCTGTTATGTGTTCAATAAATAACTAAAATCCACAAAAAGGTCAAAGACTTTAATTAAAATAAACATTTTATATATAATAATATTTATGACATGTTGAGATGAGTGATTTCATTTGTTCATTTCACTGGAGCTGTGGATGACTCAAATTAAAGTCCATGCGATTGCAGACTGAGCTATTGCTGGAATTACAGTAAGTGCAGCTACTTTTGAGACCACCGAGGTAAATCCTCTCAAAGATAATCTCCACACTCTTGAAAAACTTGAGTATGAGCCCTTGAAGATCATTCTACATTACATGTTAGCGTCTCTATCATGTTGAAGAAGCTGAATCCATGTGCCTCGCAAAGAGTTAAAAAACCCCAGCATGAGCCTCAACGCAGCCAAGTGAAAATAAGGTCTACATATTTTTCTCCCTTTTTTGGTTGAGGATTATGAGACAGGGGAGGGGAGGGTGGGCGAAGGGGTGGGAGGCTTTAAAGCCTGGACCCTCAAAATAAAATCTTGTCAAATCAAATGAAGTCTTACTAAAAAGTGCATAATGAAGACCTCTCACTTGGCACCTCACATCCAAAGAGCTGCCACCACAGCCTGTGAGCTGAAGGGCAGTAAAACTGTTTTAATTGAGCCCATGCAGGGATCAGAGTGCCTTTGTCAGACACTGACACAGGCATGGATAGAAGGGAGAAAATAAAACACAGCTAGACAGAGCAGGTGAGCGAACGAAGCGGGCCGTCTCATAAAGTGTGGACGGAAGGATAAATGACGGGGAGCTAGATGAGACACGCTGCGTTCATCCATGGGCGGGTTGCGATCCTATTGTTGTAATTTCCTAATTTATTATAAAGTCTAATGAACACTGGGACAAGGTTGAAATAAGTGGGCGTATAATTAACGTTCTTCATCACACACACACACACTCTCTCTCTCTCTCTCTACACACACACACACACACACACACACACACACACTAGACCACAGTGTTGAAAATCCATATCATTTAGCTTCCAAACACAGAAAACACTGTTAGTTTTAAATGATTCCACGTCATTAAGTAGCTCGATGAGCAGGAATACTCACAATGCTGCTTGAGCATGAGTAATGTTGTCTGGGTAATGGGCTTTGGGGGGTGGAGGGGTGGAAGTAAAGTGATCTCTCTGCCCTCTCTTCCTGCGTCCCACACATGACGCTGAGGGAAAGTGCCCCCTTGTGGCTTCATTTGCCAAAACAGGAGAAGCTCACACACACACACACACACACACACAGAAGCAGAACAAATTAGGAAATTTCTTCAAAAAACCATGTGCAAGTCTCAGCACATCCATGCACCTCATTAGAGACAATAATCCTTTGTTGCTTTTAAGCCTGTGTTAATACTTGTGTGTGCTGAAAATGGCACATCCTTTTTCCAAAAAGCGTCTCTCGACTAATCCCACCTTCGTTCCACTGTACACTAATAGAACAAAGATGCATTTAGTGTTAAGGGCACTTTTGGGAAATCTCAGCAGATGATGACATTCTGCACAATCCCTTTACATGTGATCACCACCTCTGCTCATTTCCTGCCTTTGCTACCATTAATTAAAGAAAAAAAAGTGCACTTCGATTCTCGCCACGTTGTTGAACCAGTGCTGCGCTCTAAACATCAGCAGTGTTTGGATTTCCCCCTGTGCTGTGTTGTCTTTTACCGCTGTTCTCATGTACCTGGGAAGGTTTTGCAGGGTTTTATGATGCAAACAAAAAAGGCCATATTTTGCTTCTGTGGTTAGCAAAGGATCCCAGCCCTCTGAAGCTCCCTTCCAATACTGACACCTTTTTTATGTGTGTGTGTGTGTTTGTGTGTCAGAAGCTACACCCAGGGTGCCATGATTGTACAAATCCAAGTTCATGTACAGTACTGACCATTAAAACAACTTTCAAAACCCTGCTGGTTATAAAAAAATGAAACACTTGTATCTCTTTTTCTCTAAGAATAAAAAAGATAGTAGCAGAGAATCCCACATTATTATCCACAGTATAAATTACATTGTAGACAGAACTTGGAAATATATATAGTACAGTTATATTTCACTAGAATTTTTATATTTTTTTTTTGTTGTTGTCTACACAAACAGTGTATGTGTGTGTTTTATGCGTGTGAACGTGTGGATGCCGCTGTACAGTGTGCTGCTGCATCACGTGTGGCAGAACTCTGTACTGGGCACGTTGCTGCTCTTGCAGTAGGCTATGCTGTTGTTACTGAGGTGACAGTCTCTAAATCCAATGCCCCCGTTGGGCGTGTAGATGGGCTGAATGCGGAAATCTCCCTTGAGCAGCTGCTCATTGTTCAGTGCCACTATCTGGAAACTGGTCTCAGTCATCTCCAGAATGGAGTTATCCTTCTTGGTTCCAGCCTCGCAGTAGTCGTCTTTTCTCCTGCCACGGTTGTATTTCCACTTGGTCGAAGACGACCGGCTCTTCCTGTGCATGTGCCAGCAGAACAAGCCCAGCAGCGTTACCAGGATGATAAGAACCGCCCCGCCTATGATCCCAGCCAATAGAAGCGTGGAGTTGATGCTGTCCTGAGGAGCTTGCTCTCTGCCAGGAGGCTTAGTAGACGCAGACGCCTTGGTCCTGGCCTCAGAGCATATAGTATCCTCTCCGGGCCTGTAGGAGTTAAGAGTGTCCAGAACGTGCACACAGATCCGATACACGGAACGGGGTTCCAGGTTAGTGAGGCTGATTTGTCGACGGTCCCCGCTCACCGTCCTCTCCCGTATCCCTTCATTTATTTGGCTTTGGCCTCGTTTGACCCAAGTGACCTTGTAAGCTGTGACAGTGAAATAGGAAGCCCAGCTCACCTCAATGTTGGTAGAGTTGACCACATGGAAAGAGATCTGAAGTGGATCCTCGTAAGGGGGCAGTGGCCCAGGGGCGTTTGGATGGACTGGGGGTAAAGGAGGGGAGGGGGAGTCAAAATAGTAAGGGACGGATGTGGTGATGAGGGTGGATATTGTGGTGACTGGGGTGGTGGTGGGTGGGGGAGGGGGTGTGGATCGGAGGGTGGGCCAGGGTGGCTGGTCTGGATAAACAGGGCACTCGATAATTTCCAGGGTGAGCTCTCTGATTGTCATGCCACGCACCTTCTCTGGACTATTACACACAAACCCTCGGGCGTTGATGGAAGAAGGCAAAGACTTGAGCCACACCACCACCCATTTCACAGCACAGTCACAGCGCCAGGGATTGTTCCGAACTATGAGGTGCCTCAGGCTCGACAGGCCATCAAATACACCCTGTGTGAGAGTCTGAAGCTGGTTGTGGGATATATCCAGTTTTTCTAGCCTGTTTAGACCTGCAAAGGCCGCCAAAGGGATCTGGTCAATCTGGTTCTCCTGCAGGCTGAGTTTAGCCAGTGCCTGGCTGGGTAGAAGGGGAGGGGGGAAAGTGAGTGAATTGCGGGCCAGGGCTAACTCGCGCAGGTTGGTCAGGTCCTGGAAGGTTCCTGGTGCGATACCCTCGTCCGTCAGCAGGTTCCCGTCCAGCAGGAGGCGCTGCAGGCGTGTCACATTCTGGAAAGCCTCTTCTGCAATGACAGCAATGCGGTTCTCATCCAACCGCAGCTCCTTCAGGTCCTCAGGAAGGCCAATGGGAACACTGCTTAAGTGGTTCTTGGTGAGAAAGAGGAGTTTGAGGCTTTCAGCTGCCCTGAAGGCCCCCTCTTCCACCCCAACTGTGGAGATAGAGTTATCATCAAGGTGCAGCTCCTCTAATTTACTCAGCTGGGCCAGGGCTGCCTTTGATATTGTTTGGATATTGTTCTCCTGCAGATGCAGGACCCTGGTGTTTTTGGGCAGATTGATGGGGAATTCATCCAGCTGGTTGCCATAGAGATACACAGTCTCCACAGCGGCCAGATTGTGAAGTTCCACAGGAAAGCCAGCATTGTTGATCTGGTTGTTGTGCAGGTAGAGGACCTTGTAGCCGTCCTCTATCCCGAGAGGCACTGATGTCAGGCTGCGTTCGTTGCAGTACACAAACGATTTGTCGCAACGACACTCTTGCGGGCAAGAGGCACCCGGACTGAACTGCATTTGGAGGCTTAGGATGACAGTCAACCAAAACTGCAAGAATGAAGCCCAATCTTTATTCCAGGGTCCGGTTAGAAACTCCATAATGAAAAAAAAACTTAACCAAACAATAAAAAAACTGGGAGGGAATAAAACACAAATATGAAAATCAAAGGCAGTGACGTATATCCGCGAAAAAAAAACATCCACAAAAAGTCCACCTTGGAGAGTTTGGTAATGATGCAGTTAGCTGGGAAAAGAGCAGGAAACCGTGGGAGTAATCCTGTAAATGCTAGTCCTCAGCTGAAGAGCGATGGTCTCATTAGTGGTGGCCAGTCCTCTGACTGACTCCATCCATGCTGAGACATCAGACCATAGCAGGACTCTTCACTTGCTGCTCCATGCAGGGCTCAGCCAGGGCCAATTTGAAGCCACGCAGTAGAGAGCCACCGCAGGCTTCGCTCGCCTGTCCGTCACACGCTGCTGGTCCCTGCCCAGGGCAGAGTCCAAGGGGGGTGACATTTGGATCCAGAGACCTGTGGGAAAACAAAGAAAAGCTAGATGAGTATTTTCAGGGGTGGCCTGTTCTCGGGAAAAAAGGGGGGGGCTCTCTTTTTCCCTCTGTCTCTTTATTTGACATACAAACATGCACACACACACACACATACCAAATGTCTTTCCCTCACTCGCAGTCTTTCCATTCTCTCCCAAACAAAAAGACAGAGTTACAAAACATACTGTTCACTGCTCATGTCAAATTATGCACTGGCTACGTTTAAAAAAAGAGTCTGATAAATATTCAGAACAGCTCCAGCACATCCGGTTTCACAGACATAAAGAAGGCTTTTATCCCCCCGCGCTCTATCAAAGGAGGTAATAGAGCACTGCAAGGACACACACTCATGGATTCACAGAGGTTCTCAGCAACATCACCAGTGCTTAATGGAAAACATGCTAAAAAAGAGATAAGGTTAATAAAGAGATCAGCTCCATGTGTGGATTCACAAAGATATTTCCTGGGACACAACTGCCACTTTTTTTTTAACCAGCTGCTTGGAGCTGGAGGTACATCATGTATAAACACACGACTGCTTACAGTAAACAGAGGCGATCGGTTTTTGCGGGTGGCCTAAGGAGGTGCTTGTTATTATGTGCAGGCTCACACCTAACATCATCAAACTGACGATTTTAGGGTGCGAGATTACGAAATAAAAAGGGGGGGGCAGTCGATGAATAGAGACGCTCAAGTATCAGCTCCTCCTCCAAGCCTGAAAGTGACATACACGAGCTGTCACGTGAAATGGGATTGGAAAATAATTCAGTCCCCACCTCCACTTCCACCTCCACCTGTGATGAATGATCGATACAGGCTATTTTTCAGCATGGACTGTTTTGTAGTAAGGCACACAAGGCCATTGGATTACAGTAGACACCCCAACATCCATTATTCCAACTTTTATGACCCATCAAACATTTCGAACACAATTCCCCCTCCTCCTCCTCATCTTCTTCTTCTCCTACATGAGTGAAAGATAGTGGTTGTCATCTGTATCTTTCAGCTTAACTGAAGCTCCACCCTGAGTCAATGTTGGATGACACACAATAATGGGAACGATGGGTTGAATGTTAAGCACAGGAGCGGCCATGAGCGTGGATTAAGGCATCCTGCAGGGGTTTGGAGCAACTACAGAGATATAAGAATTCTCACTGAGAACATTCTTTGATTTTAAAGTAAAAAAAAAAAAAAAAAAAAGAAGTTATATCCAGCAGAACGGCCACTATATTATGTACAGACAACAAAATGATACCTTATCTACACTGAAAATTCCCTGTTTGTTGACTAGATGGAAGCTTGCACAGGCTCTTTGTGGCAGAGATGGTGAAACAATCCTTTGACACACATCTGTGATCTACTTTTCTAAATTGAAAGAGCTAAATTTAATCAAATAAGCTTGAGGGAGGGTGGATAAGCAACCACATGAGGCGATAAAATGTGCTGCCACAGCGGTAGAATCAACAGCAGAAGGCAGCAGCACCAAGACTATTATAGCTGCATAAACAAAATGTCACTAAGAACCCAAATCATTGTCAAGTTTACACGGCAGACTCGATATGTATCAAAGGGTGAGCGTCATTTAAAAAAAAAATACTAACCCTTCTTTTTCTTTCTTTCTTTTTTTTAAACATATAATTTCCAGTCGAGGGAGCAGAGTTTCTCACCCTCAGATGAACACTGTGATATGTGGCCAAGACAATCCGATTAGAACTGGATTTAGCGACAGAAACGCAATTAAAAGTTTAAAATGGATAGGGTGGTTAAGAGGCGATCAGACGCGGATCAGGTACACTTCAAAGGCTGCCCAGTGAGCGCTGTTCATTTGAATGAATTATTTCAAAGGGGAATTGAAAACCGTGCAGTGCATTGAGAGTGAAAGAAAAAAAAAAGTCAGGTTTTCTCTCGGGTGAAAATGTGGAGCGCTGCGCTTTGTAGCGCGCTAATCTTTAACTCGACGAAATATCTAATTAACCTACAAATAAATTGGCCGGCCTTTTTTTAATTAATCTGTAAAAGTGACTGGGAATTACGCTGTTCTTTACGTGCAGGGTGTTTTGGGGGCCGTAAGTTACATATCTGTTCCTCAAAGCCTGTGTGTCATTCCAAATGTATGTTTCTAAAGTAGTCGCTTCATATCCCACTTGGGCCTGTGCGCATTTTTCTACAGCCTGTCCAGGTTTATTAAGAAACATCCACTGTACCTTTGGCGAGTCTTTGTCCATCGTAAACCCCACTACCGCATTCAACTTTTCCCCTTTCTTTAAGCCTCTGTCCTTCATGCGGTCCTGCTCTATGACCGTGCGTAAAGGTCTGCTCGGTAACGCTGGTGCGAGTCGGTTCCGTTCAGCAGCGTCAACCCAGCGAGTCTATGGAACAGCATATTTGCCTGTGTGGGTCACCCCCCCGGTCGTAGCTGCGCGTCCGTCCGTCCGTCCACACACACACACACACACACCAACACACACACACACGCTGCTGTCCGCACTTTTTTCCTCTGCTGTGCTGCTTCCCAGCTTCTCCCGGCGCTTCACCAGGGACCTCCTCTGCTTTAACTCAACACCGTCTGCAGCGCATATAAGCACCGAAGAAAGCGGCGGAAGGCACTTCTTCCCTTCCAATCTCTGCCCGAACGGTGAGGACGCACTCGCCAAAGAAGTGTCCGCCGCCTGATCCGCCACGGGCCATGACGGCCAGCTGCGTCCGTCCGGTGCGCTCTTTTAGTGCGGAGCTCAAACTTGCCTTTAGTGGCTGCGCAGCTTAGACCCGGAGTCCCTGCGAGTTGTTTTCTTAGATGGATTCAGTTGATAGTGCGACGTGTGTGCTCCGCTCACCTCTCTCTCTCTCTCTCTCTCCCCCCCTCTCTCTCTCATGTCCCTCCTCCCTTCCTCAGAATAAAGAATGTCTCTCCTCCAGCAGGCTTCGCGATGGCTTTAAGCCACAGATCCTCCCCGCTGCCCTCACACTGCAGAAAATAGTTTGTCTCTCAACAGACTTTATCCCTACATGCTGTTTGCCCGGCCTACCTTTACCCCCACAACGACGTCTGAGCCTCCATTTGCATTTTAATCACAAAATCCAGCAATTCGGCTTGAAGTCACACTCTCAATGACAAATAACAGATTCCTCCAATATTCCTGGATTTAGTTAGTGTCACACTGTCCCTGCATTCATTCATTTTTTTGCTGGACTGTTATTACTGTCCTAATGTGACACTTAGGCCCTGATCTTTAAGTTTTTTTTAATTAGCCTATAGCTGGTTAATTAGCCCCAAGTGAAAAGCACAGCCTCATCCTGACTTCTCCTACTGTGTGGTAGTGACTTGAAGGATTTACACACTCACTGACAGCCTAGGTAATCTCAATGACCACATCACTTCTTGGCCTTAAACACTGATTCAGCAGTGCATTGCTGCTCTGACAGCTCCTCACCTGCAAACTGATGTTCGTCTCCATCGAGTTCATTCTGGCCCATTAATGTTCAGGCAGCTCAATTACCAAAGTAAAACGCTTTGAATTGTTTTGCCAATGTGTGTGTGTGTGTGTGTGCGCGTGTGTGTGCAAGGATTCTCCCCCAAACACACACACACACACACAATGTAAAATTTAAAATACACTTTTTTCTGTGCATACATTGGTTAAGTTTGTGACAAAAGACTTCTTATGTTTTATTCATGTATTTACCGTGATAATAGTGTTGGTATTCTTTAGGGGTTTGTTGTGCTAACTGCCAGTTTTTCCTCCTCCCAGTGGCTAAAAAGCTAACAGACAAAATTCAAACTTAAGACTTGAACTAGTTTCTGGAAATGTCAGTAAAGACATCATTATCTAGGTGATATTTTGTGTCTGTGCTGCCTTATGGAGGCTCACCCGCAATGCTCTCAGATGTTAGAGGCAGACATTTTAAAGAGCATTTATGATTTCTTACAGGAAAATGAAAACAAGTAAGCATCTAATAATAAAAGAGAAAGGATTCAAATGTCGGTTTTGCTTTAAAAACTGTAAAACTGTCATGTCCTGTATGAGTCTGAGCCGGGGTCAGAAGCGCACATGGGAGTCACAAGATCCCCACAGGTCAGCAGGTGCACACTTTTCATCTGTGTTTCCAGTTGCTAAACACTATTGACTCCCTCTGACCCACTTCAGCAACTTCTTTTTTTTGTCCCTGACAAATTGTGCGGCTGTTGTATGAACTAATGTCATCATTCATATAATCAGGCCTGTCCGGCCAGCGTGCCACTGAAGTCCCTTTAATCCGTCAACTCGCCGTGAGATGATTCGGTTGTTCTCCGCGTTTGCCTTTCATGTTTAATTTCTGCTGCAGCCTTCCCTGAGACAGACGGCCAATGCGAGGCCCAGTCCACAGCATTTAATTCCTTCATAAATCAAGCTTCTCTGCATGGCATGAATTATTGATTGAGTGAATTTAGAGGAAACAGCCTATTTTTATTTTCTCCTTGATGGACATGTTTTGCAGCCGCGTGCTCTTGTTTGGTGCAGCAGTATATAAAAAAATATCTTGTTCTAAGCATGCAAAGGGGATTAAATGACAGACACTTAGATGAGCAAAAGAGGGGCCTCTGGCCAAACACACCAAAGCTATTATCAAAGCTGTTAATTTAATTTAGGTCATTGATGTCAAGCAGAATAAAAGAGCAAGAGTAATATACCAAATAGCCTGATTTACATTAGAATCTGATTCATCTGTATTGTAGTTTCTACTTCAGTTCTGCACATATCATGTTCTACACCCTGAGTGGAAATTCCCCTGGCCTTGCCCAGAAACCTTCCCAGAGTCTTGGTGTGGCATATTTACACTGCATGCTTGTGTACATTGATAAAACTGCAGATATATGTGACCCTGGAGAACATCAAAGCCCGGCACTCCGTCCATCCGCTGCTGGTCAGGGGCCCCAAACAGTGTTTAAAGCAAGGGTCGAAGTGGAGGAGGAGGAGGGAAAGTCCACTTCGATATGCAGATATGTTTATCCCCCAGTGACATTCACTTCAGTCCCTGGAGACATCATTAAGCTTATCACAAATCTCTCTCTCCCCTGCATGAATTTACATCTGGACAGTGAAAGGCACTTCAAAAGGTGTCAACAAACATGAGTGTTTAAAATCCTCCCCACAAGTATTGGTGCGATCTTTGAAAGAAGGAACAGTGGGGAAACCACAGCAGTAATATTGCAAGGTCTGATGTAATCGAGCCTGTCGTTTGAGATATCAGTGGCTTAAAGAAAAATGCTCTGATTATGTTTAGAGTGGGCGATCAATGCATCCATTAATTTCTAAGGCGATGTAATTATGTTCGCCCTCGCCGATTATCAATCCGCATGCATCTTGTGTCACAGCACGGCTCCAAAAGAAAGAAAGAAAGAAAGAGAGCAACACATTTATACAGCTGAGGAAGCCAGTCAGCCAGCAACAGACTAATACACTGTATGTTTTGCTCAAGGAGTCAGCCGAGGACTGCACCGACTCCTCAGCCACAGATTTACAGACACAAATACAATAAACAGTGCATACAGCACACACATAAAATAAACCGTAGCCAGCCATGTCTCCTAAATGATGGAATATGGCTCTCTAATAGATACCAGAGCGAGTTTAAATAATATTTTCCTCCCCACCTGTTTCATTGTGAAAGTGGAACAAATGGAACCCAGACTCTCCCATAAGGTTGCGGCCCGTCTCTATAATGTCAAGCACGGTGTTACGTGTGGCATTTAAAATGTAAGAAGATTTATCAACAAGGCAACATAAAGCCGCTTTAATAAGGGGAGTAAAATGGTCAGTGGAGCTGTCAAAAGGCCAGCAACGCTCAATCAGGGTCATTTCATGATTAGCTGCAACCTGCTCTCACATGAGCATGTGAATTATAGGGGAGCGAGAGCGAACGCAGGGTCCTGACTGAATGCTGCCCTGTGCTAATGCCAGTGCTGTAAAAACACTGACTTGACAACAAGCAAGGCCCTGTAGTTCTGCTGAGAGAGGGATGTGGAGGGGGGGGGGGGGGGGGGGGGGGAGGAGAAGCAGAGGAGGAGGAGGAGGAGGAGGAGGAAGAGGAGGAGGAGGGGGGGCACTTAGGGAGGGAAAGGAGAAAAAGGGTGAAGAGGTTCAAAATTGCTTAAAAAAAGGACTGGTTTGGATATATGTGTCTGCCCACACTGTCTTTCTAAGACCTAATTTCTCAGGCAGCTGCCCCGCCATGTGCACTTCTTAGGAACAGTAGTGGCCATTTTGTGCTGACGTGCTGCTAAGAAAAGCGATCCACCATGGGAATGTCTAACTTTATTCAACACCACGAATTATGTTTACTGCATCCATGGCTGTTTATTATGGCCCCCGCTTCTTAGCAGAGCTCAGAAAATATTAAAAAATCTTCAGACTTTTTTTATGGCAGTGTCTCTGTTCAGCCTTGTTAGCGACATAGCTCTGGTTGGTTCACTGCAAAAAAACAAAACATCTGCAGTTATCACATAGCATAAGATGAAATTTCATGGTCCCCATGAGATGAATAATGCTGACTTTGGAATCACCTCTAGTTGTGGTTTTGTATGAATTGTCTAGATCACCGTACAATCCGGCACAGATGTTCAACTCTGGATGTGCTGTAATAACATCAAACACCGCCGTCCTCATTTGTCGTTCAATCTCTGATGTTCCAATCACTCTTAGCATCAGGTCACATCGGTGCTGTCACAACTCAGTCACATTTCAAAGACTCATTAAAATGCAGCCCTGCGTTAGCTCTATCCCAAGATTCATTGCACCTTGGTGACAAAGTAGAGGAAAACAGTCAACAGAGTTAATGTTATGCTGTAAACAAACCGCAGCATTGTCTCATGACTATGACATCACCACCAAATTCACCACTTTCCCCTCAAAAGCTTTGCTGACGTTTGAAGTCCCATCAGCCACTTCTTAGATACTGACTGTTTTAAAGATGTGTAGCAGTAAGTGTTAATGTATTAGAATAAAACACTGATCTTGTGAGCTCGCACAGACCTGTCTTCAGGCATCAGAACAAATCCCTTTGACTTCAGGACAAGGGAGTTAGTGTTAATGCTAAAAAGTTTTTTTTTTTTTTTTTTGGGGGGGGGGGGGGTAATGACTCATTCTTGCAGCAGCCAATATTTATGGCTGATAAATACTTATGTTTAAAAATATTGTGACCTTCAAAAATGTTATGTGTGTGTTATGTTATCTCAGCAGGCTGATGTTCCTTACAGCATGGCTTGTCGTCATGTTCAGGTTAGTTTATGAAATGTGCACCATCAGCTGCTTAGCTCATTATAATGTGCTACCATCTTTGTGCTGTTGACAAAGTTGTAAATATATTTTTCTGTAATTATGCAAAAAATATAGAAGCTCTGGAATTTTCATTCATTGTTTAATTGCTATTAATGTTTTACAGCGAAGCAGATTTCTGTCTGATCTTCATAAAACTTACATTGTGTCCCTACATTTGGTCCAACATAAAAGTGGAAAACATAAAACACTGGGCTGAGTTTAGTTTAGTTTTAAGAGTTTAAGTGTGTGTGTTTGTGTGTGTGTTTTAAATCCCAGACCTTTATTTAGTCAAAATCTGCTTCTTTGATAGGATTCCTTTTTCATCCTGATGCGCAGAACCAGAGTGAGAATGATGCGCCACAGGCGTGTTAAAAACAGCCATGTTTTTTAAGGAGTAAAAGTAAAAGGACCCACGAGACAGCAACTTACAAGAGATCACCGGAGAAAGAACAGTAGAGGAGAAAAATAGACAGATGCCAGGAAGGAGCAGGTCTCGGGGTCACGCGAAAGATGGGCCTGATCCCACCTCCAATCCCTGCAGCTTTTCTTTTGTTTGAAGTCACATCTGGGCTAAATTTCCCCTTCTGAGTCAAAGCAAAGAGGAAGTCTTCTGGGTGGGTGAAAAAAAAGGGGGCTGAGGGCAGCTCCTGCCTCCCAGGCTAAACTGTTCTAAATACTGTAGATCCATGAGTCACTATGAACCAGAGGCTGAACAAACTTAGATCCAGACCCTGATTCAGTGCTCATCACGGCGGATCCATAATGGAACGATACACACCAGTCATTCAGGGACATGTGAGTTAAAGTATGTTTTGTCTGTATGTAGACACACTCGGTGTGTTTAACACCTCAGACATGACATGACAAAGTGCTGATAAAGCTGCACTCTGGGAAATACATTGTTCCGGGATGCTGATTAATTTAACCCTTTAAACCCCCATTTTTAGGCTTGGGGTGAAAGGGTTAAGCTAAATAAGTAAAAACACAAAACACAACTTTAAAAGTTGTTTACTGTTAAAAATAAGAAGTATTTTACATATTTTTCCCAATTTGGCCATTTCATTTCTATGGGGTTTACATCACGGTAACCTTTCAGGATACATTCTGTTCACAGATTTTAAATGTAAATATAGGCGAAAGATATTATAACATAAATAAAAGTCTTAAAAATCTACAGGAATCACACTGTGAGACATTCTGCACTGAAAAGTTGGTCCCAGCCGCGCACTCCTCTGTTCCTTCTGACCGCTGCCTTGATCCGATCACATCCTTACAGCCGTGAACAGCTGTTTAAAGGCAAAGCACTGTGCTTGAATGACAATCTGTGTTTATCTTTGGCTTTCCCTTACAACTAATTAACTAAAGCCCCAGAACACCGTAACACCACCACCACCACCACCACCTCCACAGTCCCCTGAACCCCCTTTTCTAGCAGCTTGTGTATTAAAATGCACTGTTTCAAATTAGCAGATAGTCTCATAGTCTCAAATTTACACACATGATCTGAGATGCTTATTAATTACTATATTGTAATTAAAGATAATTACAATATCTGAGTGTACAATGTGATGTAGTTCCTTGTTTATGTAACTGGATACAATAAAGACATAATTGTTGTTATCATCATTATCACCGATTTTTAATTTAGTGGGTTAGATTATTAAAACACACACACACGGGGGATAAGGCACAGGGGTTGTTCTTCACTTTCCCCTCTTATCCTCCTCTTCGTCTTTACTTTCAGATTAAACACTGTGCCAATCTTTATTCCTCCTGGAAATGTTTAATTGCCTGGGAAGCATGGAGACATTTTAGCTCGCGGCGTGTCCGAAAGCAGCCATTGTAGTGGGTGTTTGAAAGGCTCCTATTATCTATTTTAGCCCTCCTCCCTACTCCCTCCTCCTTTCAGTGTGAAAAAAAATCCCCCTGATGCGAGCGGCGGGAATTTGGATAAATCCAGATTACATCAGAAGGCAGGTGAAATAGCTCAGGAAAAACACAGCTAAAAATATAATTATGCTGTCAGACACCACCATGGAACAGCCTTTAATCCTCCACCATGCCAAAGCCAGTGCTTGTTTTTTTTCCTATCAAGTGTTGTAATTTAATAGTCATATCCCATGTCTTTCCTCTGGTAAATTCATCATCATCAATTTTTTAATTTATTCTGGTAATAATTACAGTCTTGGCCTTGGCGAGCTTTATTGTAAATTAATGCGTTATGGTATTAAAGTCTGGCAAGTGTTCTTATTTTGGAACATTGGTCACAAGTTGACATAAAACTCACAACAACGTGCTTCAGACACACACACATGCCTTCGTGACGAGTTGACAGCATCAGTACTCCATCTTTTTGTTTACAAGACCCTCCGTGCTGCTCACCATGTCGTGAAAAACATAAATGAGATTTCACTAAATAGCATTTTTTTGCCCCATATGGTTTTGCTGAGGCAGTAGCCCCCTTTAAAACAATCTGCGGTTCCATCTGGTCACTGTGGTTTTTTGCCCCCTTTGCTTTCACTTACTGCCGCAGCGTGCCGCCCCAGTTTGAGGAACAATATCACGACAACGTCCCGAGGGCGTCTCTAAACGAGAGTTACCACTTCCTTAAAAAAAAAAAAAAAAAAAAAAAAAAAAAAAACTTTTGGAACGCCTGATGAATCTGGGCGCACAGAGAGGATGAACAGAGAGAGCAATCGATTCGGAGGGATCTGTTTTCATCCCTCACAGAGCAGCAGATCACTCCTCCTCCTCCTCCTCGCCTCTTGCTCAGGTGGCACGGGGCCCAACCCTGGCGCCTGCCACCCTGCCCAGATTAATTGAAGCATGCTGTTGTAAATGAACCACATATGGCTAATATCTCCCCCACTTTATCCCCTCTCTGGCACACCAAGTGTCACCTATCCTTGTAGTTTCAGGAGCAGACGACTTTTAAGGAAGTGCTGCTCACCAAGAAAAAAAATGAGGAAGAAGAAGAAAAGTGTAAAAGGTAACCAAGGTCAGGTGCTCGTCGATTCACTGTAAAATTCATGACTTTCCCCTTTTGGTTTTTCATTTGTCTTTTCCTACAGTCCACTCTTTGCTCTTAACTTGGCACAAAGCAGATTAATTGCACTGTCATACCAAAAGGTAGAAATAAGCCAGCGCACCTGTCCCTGATGCCACCATGCACTAAGATGAATGCGTCATAGCTTTGGTCTTTATTAGTTATTTATAAGACCCACTGCCCAGAATAACAGCACTAAAAGAAGGGGACGGAGTGAAACGACCGCTAAAGGCGCTTTTGTTTTTTTTTTGGCAACGCTCACCAGGAAGTAATATGAAAGTGTTGACCAAAGTGACATTAACAACGGCGTCCTGCCAGGCAGCTCGATCAGGCTGCCGTGTCAACACAGCAGGGTTGTCATGTAAACATCATGCTTAGACGAGGAAGTGTGAGAGATTTGTTTGTAAAGTAATAAATCTTGACCTGAGCTGTCGACACACTCACACAGGAATGTGTGTTTCAGTCTCTATTTTTTATTTTATTATTTTTGCCTTTTAGGTGATGTCAAAACATTCTGACACTTTCACTTGACTTTTTTAATTAAAAGTTCAGAACAATAAGTTTACAATAGATTTCATCAGGCTGTATAAACAAGGAACCAGCATTTCTGGTTCACTTGGTCTTTGACACAGACTTTATGGGAGGAGTTACAACATAGTCAATATTTGTAATATAAACTCTGCTCTTGTCTGGTATTTCTCAGTTAATACTATTACACTGGAAAGATCTATAAACTGTCTCCATAAATCCTACGTAATGATTGTTAAATATATGCACATGTGCATTGGTTTGTTTGTTAAGCCCAAATAATAATAGAAGTGTGTGTGTGTTTAATTTGAATGAAATATGATATCATCCATTGCTAACCACAAATGACCCTTTCCAGGTAATTGGTTGAAGTATCTGTCTATCATGGGCTAAAATCAGCCAATCAGAGCACAAACTCAAATTTCACCCCACAACTGCTGGTAGTTCTTCACACTTCACTAATTGGCCTGAACCACTGTTGTTGTTCAGACACAATTACATAGCAGGAAGCCTGGCAAGACGAGCTTTTGTGTGATCGCATGATCTCAGAAATCTCTTACAACGAACTGCGATATTCCTTAAAATGTCATGTTAAAAACCAGATGTCAGAGACAGCAATTTGCAGTGTAGGCTGCAGTGCATTCATTTACATTCTAGAAGAATTAAAGCTCTAAATTAGCTAGTAACAGTTTCTTATTGTTGCATAATTGGGTGTATTGACAACTATCAGTGTTTTATACCTTATAAACTCTCAGACGGCAATTCCTGGCCCATGAGGTTATTGTGCATTATCTTGTAATTATTAGATCATTTCCTTCTCAATCAGGCAATAATAGGCTCTCCTGTCATTTTCTTTTTTCTTTAAAATGTGCTTCAGCAGGCAGCAAAGGAAGAGGAAGGAGAGGGAAAAGGAAAATAAAAATGTTCAACCTATCACTGGGATTCAGGTGGTGGTCTTCAGTTAGGACCATTAGGAGAGGAGCAGTGTATCCCTCCTGGGATCATTTGGCTCCTGTCAAATGTAATTCTGAAAGCTATGCAACACAGGAGGCGTTCACAGCCTATGACCTAATATTTTGCACTGACTCAAGATGTCTGATAGCTAATGAGAACGCAGGCTTCCACGAAGCCATGGTGCCCCGTTGGTCCCCCCTCTTATCATCAGACTCATCAGGGTGTATTCACTAACTTGGCAGAGGCCCTGATTGCATGGTTAGAAATTCAAGTGGTAGATGTATCAGGTTTGATATGAATATTATGCGGTTTGCCCATGGGGACAATTCCATTTGTAAGACCTAACCCACCCCCCCTTTTCTTTGTCTGAACCCTTCTGGATTTGTCACTTTGCATTTGCTTTAAGAGGTAAAGCCTTTAAACACTCTCAATAATGGAAAGCATGCTTTGGTGGTGACACCGCTATGATCTATATCAAAGCCATCTGGAAAGTAAAAGTTCCCTTTGCTGGTCTTTAAATACTGTTTCTTGAATTTCCACATTACATCCTGTGTTGAAGGGGCAAGTTAGTAAATCAGTTCATGCAAATGTTCGCTGTGATTGCACTTCAAACGCTGTATGGACGACGATGATGATGATGATGATGCGTTAAATTTAGACATCCTAAACTAAACCCTTGTCTATCATTGTGGTTGTGTACATCCCCAGACGCCCTCACATTTCCTGATCCATGTACAAAAACAGATGTTATAACAACACGGTGCGTTTGAGCACATTCTTATGTGAAGTAGCCTAACATGTTGAACGCGCCTGTTTTTTATTAAACACAACATTGATGTATGTAATTCGTACACTAAATGCTATGTTTCGGCTCCTGGTGCGCGCCGTCCTTGTGCATTTGTCATACTGAGCCACTTGCTCGTCGTGATTAATCGTGCAGCTCCATGCAGATTTACCCTGCTGTCAGAGAATGTGTGTGCAGACAGGCCCCAGGATGTCCACAGCAGCAGTCTGAGACTGGTCCAGAAAATGGATGAGAAGAATGTAACCATGACGTTTGTAGGTGCTTATTCTGCACACTGAATGTTCTTTGTTCTTCCAGCGACCTTCATCTAGACACTTTTTATTTGACATAGAGGTGTGCCCCGCACCAGCCGATTGGAGCTGATGTCCCTATGCAGTCGCCTGGGGTTATAATTATGACTGTCATAAAACAGCCCTGGCTCCGTCTTCCCGGTGTATGAGAAGGCGAAAACAATAGCTGGCACATGTGCCAAGAAAAAGAAAAAAAAAACAGAAAGAAGCAAAAAAGGGAATGTCAAAAATTCCCCCTCCTGTTATTTAAAACTGTTAAGAGCTAGCAGGTATTTCACATGACTATCTGCTTTCCCCTGAGTATCAGGTAGCTTCAAGGAGAGTCTTGAAATGCTTCAGAAAGGTAGTCGGAATGCAGAGACTGCACATGGAAGCATTTTAGACGACTGCAGAGCAGGCGTCCGCTGGAGAGATGTAAGACGAAACATTGCTCAATGTCCTCTTCAATGTATCTCTTGGAAAGAGAGTGTTAACACATGTTCAGTTCCCGGGCTATCTGTGTGAACGTGTGTGTGTGTGGTTGCAGGGTAGTTACTGCCATGTCATAGCAGGGGTTGTGTAGAAATACACCCCTGGGACTTCAGTGCTGGCTCAGGCCCAGCTCTGCTGATACGTTAACAAGAAGAACTTGTTCTTATCAATGGAGTGCTTTATTCCTGCTGTACACACACACACACACACATTGATCAGCAGACACAGAAATGCAAACATCAAACATTCCAATAAACCCTGTCTCTCTTTTTCACACACACACAACAAACATCCACAGTTGACCAATAGACTCACAGACAGACAGACGAGCACACAAAGCAGTCTGAGACCAATAAATACACACAGATGGACAGAAAGACGCAGACACACACACAGCCTGTGGGTACAGAAGCACAGTGCTGACATCAGGAATCTCCCTTCAGGTCCACACACACACACACACACATAAACACACACTCTCCGCTTGTTATTATTCCAAGAAGGAGGAAACTGAGTCTTTCAACCAGGAGGGCAGGAAAGGAAGGGGGAGCTTTGTGTGTTAGAGGAGGTATGAATGTGTCCCAGAGGTGCAGCAGCGGCATCTCAGTGGGTGGGTGTACATACATGTAGCAGGGGGTGGTGAGTGGGGTTAATAAGCACCAGGCTCCAAATGACTAATAATATTGACACATATCATTTTTGTAGCTGATGCACTGTATTGTTGGTGAAATCCATTTTCTGCTCTTTACACTAATTCTGTTGTCAATACAAAAAAAACAAGACTTTGGTGGTATTGATACTTTTAGCATTGATCCATCCTCCTCTGGTTTTCACACACTGCATCACAGTGAGAATGGACTTGCTTGCTTTCTTGTTAACAAAGGCTGAATTCTGAGCACCTTCTGAGAAAAGCAACACTTATCTGAGAGCTGAAGAATGATGAAAAAGGTACACAACCAAAAACAATAAACCAACAACAACAAAATGAGCCGAAAGAGGCTGAAAAACACAAGAAAACATCGTGACCATTACAGGCTAATGCTGCTGCCTGCAATAGTCATTACACTTGGTTACACTCTGGTAGCTGCCTGACAGCAACAGTTGACTGACTAGCTGCCAGCTGACTGCTTAATTAACCCTATAAACACAATTCCACCTGACATATGCAGTGTTTACTCTTTTAACAGTTACATCCCCATTTCACCATCATGAGCATCAAGTTTTTTGACTATTATGAGCACACAGAGCGCGCCGCAAGCTGTCATACTGACGCTTCTACAGCATGCACTCAAGCGTGAGTGTGAAGGTGTGCAACTTGAGATGTAGCAAATTTTTATTGCAGCTTTAAGACTGAGCAACTGACCGTGCAAGACTTAAGAGGTCCACAACTGTAAGGCCACAGTTTTAGATCTGAGAGTGGATAATGGATACTTGGAAGACCACACAGGTCCCCCCCTGTCTCCATCACCAGGCCAGAGTGCAAGCTGAGTTGTTTTTTTATTTTCTCCTCCACCTCCTACTTGTAAATAACAGCCTTACTCCAGGGGAACCTGTACTAAAAAAATCTCTTCTCTAAAAGTCCCACATTTAACACTCCAGAGGGCCTATCAAGTGATTGTGCTGCACTCTGAAAATTTGTTACTGACAGAGAGACACAAAAAGTAAAATTCTTGCAGACTAAACTGATGACTGTAACACGTTTTGCTGTTGTAATGAAGGAACTGCAGCAGAAAGAAGTGTATCTGAGATCCCTGATCGTAATGAAGAGTTAAAAACAAGAAGAGAGCAGAGCTCCTTCATCTCCTTTTTCCTTCTGCTGGCTGAAGCAGAGAAAACAGAGCGGCCGGCCATCTTCCTGCCCCGCTGACGTCTCAACATGGTCTACCTCAATGACAAAGCTTCCTCACAAAATGTAATTATAAACCATTTGGATGCTTCTCTTTCTTTTCTCCACTGCAGACCTTTTATACTTCCTCCATCACACCCTGTTTGATTCTTTTTATACTGTAGCTCATACAGCTGCCCACACACATGTACACAGAGTATGTATACAAGCACAATATATTTCTCTCTCGAGCAGAACCAAGGCCAATGCTGCATTGCTCGCACACTTAGTTACACACAAAGAGTTCAGGTCTGTGAGGAGGCAATGTGTTATCACTCCCTCTCTCCTTTCCAACACACTATTATGGCTGCAAAAGTCTAAAAGCTGTATGTTTTCACCGTCAGAAGATTTTTCTGTCTATTCTGCTGCGCATGTCACCGTGTTTTACAAAACCCAGCTTTCTGCTGCCTCCACTAACACACTCCATCATTGTTTAAACAACACACGTATTGTATTTTTCCCACCCTCATGCGACTTAATCACGCTGCTCATTATTGTGTTTAATGAGCAGTATTTTCACTTCTCCCATTACCGACAGCTTTTTACGATGCTCATAGTTTGAGTGCGGCTAGCGTTGAGGGTACAGTGAAACACACAGTCTCTGCCTAATCCAGTTCCAGTTCTATTGTTGCAGTGTGGAAGTGGGCTGGATACAAAAGCAACAGTACAGCAGTTGTGGTATTAAAAAGCCACATCAGGACATAATACGTCTGGTACTGTAAATGGTGTATTAAATTAGACATTCATGGCAGAAATAGCAGGTTTGAATGGTTTCTAGGATGTGCTACCGCCAAAATAAGAGCTGAATACTTCACTGATCTAAGAAGGTTTTTATCCTACAATTATCTGCCTTATTAAAAGAAATGATCTCACATTTGCTGGTAAAATTCAAACATTTCTCGTCTCCAGACCAGAGCCTTTTTGTGGAGATCTCTAAAAGCAGAGTAGGATCATAAAACGCCGAGTACCCAGCGATGGCAATGATCAACTTCTCGCGCGTCATTTTGATAGGAACTAAAGTACAGTAGGAGCCGAAGTTTCAACGTATGTTCCGGGCAATTGAAGAACGTCTACATTCCAATTGGTTGTCAGTGTTTTATAGCCGAAACGCGTCATAGCTAATTTTCATAAAGTTAAGATGTCTTCAACTTTTGTAGCTTGTCGCTCGTTATACACAGGAATTTCATGTCAAAAGTTCAGAATGCTGCTTTACCTTCAGCAATACAGCGTCAGCTCATTAATCTTATCTTTGTCAGTTCATGTTTGTTTGTTGCCACACGTCAGGGCTGAAGGCTGGAAGAATGTGACCCTGACAACAAAATCTCTGACATGCATTAATTATCTGCTACCCTGATAATGTTAATGAATGAAAAAAAACACGTTTAAATGCTTAAAGAGCAATAAGATCTTTACCTCTATGAATTTTTGTAGAATTAATGCTACTGTAAATACAGCTGTTTGAACTGCATTTAAATGTAAATACATTCAAAACACTCTAGATACAGAGGCTGTACTGTATGTAGGCTCATTGAAGCTGGGCTACGTCTCTTGTTTATAGGCCTAAACCAGATATCCATTTACACCACTGCAACACCGCTGATGAAAAAAAAAACAGCTTATGCAGGTGACAATTTCTAAAATAACTATACTATAAAACTTTGAACATTAATAAATATACATAATGATGCCAGCTTATATATAATATATCCCGCTGACATTTAGGAGGATGACATGAAAATGTTGCACCCTCCACTTTGAGCATCCCCGCTAATGTTTACAACCAGCCACATTTAATTGGTTTCCTAAGTTTAGCCGCTGATAAGACTGCATTAGGAATGGGTGTTTATTCAGAGATAGAGGGCAGCTACACTAATACTGGGATTACAGGAGTGCTGCCAGCACTGCTAAGTTAATATTGGCAAATGATTGTGGTCAAATACTCCATAGGTAAAGCTTTCATCTATATTTATTATAACATCCAATTATCAGCGTGCTGTGAGGTCCATAGGAATATGTATTAATATTCATAATTATGTGCTTTATATATATATATATATAGTGATACACAGAGAATCAAAACACCATGTGAAATATGGTGCCTTCACTAAATGATGAAAGTCCTCTTCTAAACGTTTTTATGAAGGCCACTTGCAGTGCTAATGGGGAAAAGTCTCCAAACCTTACTCTCTTTTAAACTCTTTAGTTTGGTGATCTCTGCAGCCAAGTCAATAAATAGGAACATATAACTTTTTTTTTCTGTCCACTGCCTCAGCTCCCACCACTCCCTCCCCTGTGCACGATCCAATTTCAACCCGACGGAGGTGATCCTTCCTCAGGGCTCGTTCAGATGGAGGCCGGCGGGCCGTTTACACAGTGGAGTGAGAATGAGGGATTTCTAATGACTCTGCTCTCTGATAGTCTTCCAGTGGTGCCCAAGGCCTCTCGCCAAAGACCTTCCAACTCGACACAACTACTCATCAAGCAGTCACATAATTCTAGAGTTGTAGGCAGAGCAGGGGGGTGGGGGGGCTTGTGAATCCAGGAAGCCTGGGCATGACGAGTGTTAGCAGATGGAGTCCACGCTGATCTGAGGCTTTTGCTCCTTTTTTACGCTCATCCCTTTAAAATGCCTCGACACCACTGCAGGTTTTTTTCCCTCCCCATTATGATGATTTTGTAATATTTTTGGAATGTTTTGAAGAAAGTGGCCCGAGGGAGATATTCATGAAAATGTGGAATGAATAATCAGAGCAGTGCCACATATCCCCGGTAATAAAGTAGAAACTGTCCTGAGGTGTTGTGAAATGTGGACATCCTAATTCCGTTAATTTGTTGTGAATTTAATGTTTTTTTTGGTTGATAATTTAAATTATTTAAATTATTTTCCTCTATATTGATTTCCATTTCATTTTTCCTCATAATAAATCCATATTTTCTTTTTTTTAATTAATAGGGAGTTTAGTTAAAGCAGAAAGCACAAACGTGTAGCCATTAATTTAAGGTTATTCTATAAACTATACTAATATATTACCTCTACCTCTTTTATATCACGGACCATGGTCACTCTCTGTGATGTTTGACAGATTTCAACTTATTTTTAAAAAATCCTCATGTTGTTATTTTAGTGATGTGTTTGAGGACGAGCTGTGCGATACAGTGTCAATCAATCAAACGTGTCTGCCTTTGATTATCCGCACTTGTTTTTTATTATTTATCCCCGGTAGCCCTATTGTTATTGCATTATTTCACTCTTTAGTGTATGGTTGAATTTTATTTTTAGTATAGAGTGATTGGACTGTATTTGAAGTTAAAGTGGTGGTTCATTATCATTTCATCTGCTCACAGTGTTTACACTTCAGACTTTCATTTTCAGCGGTCACACGTAATTTACTATAAATGGCTTCTGAGTATAAACATCTCATCAGACATCTCTTTTATGATTATGCATTAACTAGTATATATACACACATATATGTATATATACCTACATACATACATATATATATATATATATATATATATATATACACTATATATATATACTATATATATATATATATATATATACTATATATATATATATATATATATATGTATATACTATATATATATATATGTGTATATATATACTATATATATATATATATATATATATATATATATAATAATCTAATCTAATCTAATGGCAAAATGTATTTAGTTTTGAATTTATTTTTTATTCATATCCACAATCATGAAAGTTATTTAGAAAAAAGTTAAAATATACAAAATTGTTAAATAATTAATATAACATAAATGTGAATCTTCTATTGAATATTGATAACAAATCAAACATAGTGAATTTTTTGAATTTTTTGGACAGACGTCCTGTCCTGATGGACACACGTGTATTAGAAGGTGCTGACACATTGCTGCATGAACAGTACTGACCACTGCATATATCAAAGCCTTGGAGGGCACAGCAATGCCACTTTGGGCTCCATATCTGATGGTGTTGATGGGCCTGACACAGCAGAAAAATGAGAGAGATTAACAAGGAGGTCGGCGCCTCCATTTGTTTCCTTTAGGCTGCATCAATTCAGAGCCTGGTTCCACTTCCAGGCTCATTACTGTCTCTGCTCCAGGAAGTGGATGTGAAGTGGCAAAGCGAGGTCGCAAAAACCCCCCATCCACGTGTCCCTGAATGAGTGTTAGGTACATGGATTAGGGAAAAAAAAGGAGAGCACTTGACCCCTATTGTCTCTGTGTTTGGTCATATTTCCCTGTTAAAGCCATAGGCCCGAGCTGAACTCCACTGATTTTACCATATCAATGTGTCAGAGACAAAACACGATTCAACGGGCGTGCGGAAACACACGCTTAGAGCCAGAATGCCAGAATGTGGGTTCATCACCTCCATCAAGAACACTGCAGCTCATCCTTTCAGGAAGGGAGTGAACACGCTCCCAACCACCCTCCCACATGATCCCTCTTTGAGTGTGTCATCTGGGCACACTAAGATGTGCATGTCTTCACAGCGTTCGTCCCCTGACAGCGCGGCTTCTCTGACATTTAACCAAAGCAAAAACAAATTCCACTCATGAGTGCATTTCCAATACACATGAAAAAAATGTGTAAAGCGATACCCAGAGTAATCAGAGTGTAAAAAGTCCCCTGATAATAAATACAGGGAGGTTGGGAAGCCAGTAGAACAATGCTTATTCATGCGCCGGCTGCTGATATTTGTGCCTCTAAATGAGGCCATTTTGTTGCGAATAATGATGCGGGTTTCCACAGTTTACAGGCTAATTTAAAAAAGAGAACTGTTCTGAAGTATGACCCATTTGGAACGGAGTGGGTTTATTCCTCATCAGAGCTCTGGTTTTCAAGAAACGGCCTCTCTAAACCGCTGTTACTTTTACATGTCTGGGCCCATTTATGTGAACAGTCCCTGTAGTGTCATTTCTTGTGGCGGTCCCATCCTCCCATTTTGTTTTTTTCACCCCCCCCCTCTCTCTCTTTTGTCCATCGTTTCTTTCTTTTCTTTGACACCATATGGGAGACAGAGACGCTGCACATTTGGATGGAAAATTGATTATAAATAGATGATATGAGGGATCCGTGGTAATGATGGCAGAGAGTGCTCTGTCCAACAGCACAATGTCACCGCAAGCTATCAGCTGCCACGGTGCTGCACTTTGATGCTGCCCAGAGCATATTCTTATGCTTTGACGCTGGTAAGTCTATATGCCTCCAGAGAGCTCGCCTGGGGAGGGGGTCAGCTAATGGGACCACTGCCATCCTCCCTCTTTGCTTTGGAAAACCAGCAATTCTTCTTTTCCCCTCCCTTCTCTTTCTCTCTTTCCTAAAGACTTAGTAGTCACTACAGCTCTCATAAACCCAGTTAGGTGGAGAGGGAGGACAGGCCGGAGCTCCAGCCCCTTTAAAGAGATGGAGAAAAGGCGCTTAAGTAACCAGTCTGCACATTCAGAGCCAACACAAACTGACTCACACCTTGGAATCTTTCAATTTGCCTGTAATAAACTGCAGTAGGAAGCAATTGCGTCGCTGATGTGCTGAGGGGGTTGAAATTGAAACCCATGCGGGGACAGTGGCATGCTCTCAAAGAGAACAGCGCCGTGCGGTCTTTGGCTTCGACTCTTTGGAGAAATGGAAACAATTCCCTAAATCTCTTTCTCTTGTGAATACCGTTGTCCTCAGGGGCCTACAAATTAAAAAAAATGTTTGTTAGGCTGAGCACGCAAGCCAGTAGATATGTGTCTACGCTAATGTGTCGAGCCGCTTTGTGTATATTCTCGCAAAATAAATAAATGACAGCAAAAAAAAAACAGCAGCAGTGGCAGCGGCATCGTGTCTGGCAATTACGGAGGCAACAAACATTCAGCATTCACAGACAAGAGATACGGCACTGTGGCTGCTCAGGAAGCCCTTACAGTCTCAAATATGTATGAATGACACACGTATATCCTTCAGCTGTGTGACCCAGGTCACTCCACGTAGTAATGCATCACTCTTATTCTAACCTCCCATCTTTGGCTGTTGCATTAGTGCCCAGCTGAGCGCTGGTCAGCCCTGTTTGCTCAAACTGCAGGTGGCATCGGTGACATGCATTAGCCCCCCCCAACAGAGAAGCAAATGTAAGCACTGGGAGTCGGGAGGCGGGGGGGGGGGGGGGGGTGGTGCTCAGACGTAACAGGATAAAGGTTGTTGGAGGGCCTCGGCTGAGCCACAAGTGGAAAGGCAGGCTGAATCTAATAAGGGTCCAACCCGCAGCCGCATAGACTGTATCAAAACAAGGGCTCTGAATACGGACGTCTTTCTGCAGGTAATTTGGTCTTGAGTGGGCCTAAACTGGTGTTATTCTGTTACATTCCCTCGCGCTCCCTGTGTTGCCTCTGGTTCATTGCTTTCACAAGAGAAAAACAGACATTTGCTGACCTTACAAATTACACTCAGCGATGTACAGTCTGACACTGACAGCTGATTTAAAATTATTAATACCATCAGTAACATTTTAAGCTTTCTTACATGGTGAAAATGTTCAGAAAGCACCAATAAAAGCTTGTATAAAAATAATAAAGCAGGAGGCAGCGGATGAGATTGGCAGAAGCTTGTTTGCTCGGTGAGCGTGTGGGTATCAGATAACACCGTGCGTGTTTTATTGGGTGACAGACAAATAAAGAATAGCAGAACAACGTGTGGGAAGATAGACACTGGTCTAAAAGCCTCCATTCATCCCTGAGTCATGTTTCACTGGGGCTGCAGTGTCAGGT
This sequence comes from Parambassis ranga, assembly GCF_900634625.1. Classification (NCBI taxonomy): domain Eukaryota; kingdom Metazoa; phylum Chordata; class Actinopteri; family Ambassidae; genus Parambassis; species Parambassis ranga. Next base: position 9,767,189 of record NC_041043.1, read on the forward strand.
TGAACCCTAATCTCCTCCAGATGCCCCCATAGGAAAACACCCCCCCACCCACACACACACTGCAACAGGATGAAGAACACAACCGTGATAACATAATTGATTTACAGGTTCTAGTTGTTTTGACTCTACGTATTTACTCATGTATGTGCTCTGTTTGGTTTTTCCTGTCCTCACTTTATAGCCTTGATCAAAACAGTATCTCCTTCCACTCATCAGCTCTTCCTGTACGGCAGCCCGTTCCTGCAGGGTGGGGAGAACAAGGGAAATATATGCATAACCCTCCGCTGACACGCCGTCTCGTTTGATGTGGGATTCTCAAACAGATGCCCCCGTCTCCCTCTCTAGCTCTCTCACCGTTACTGGGGATATTAAAGTGCTGCGTGGTTTTGTGTCTCTGACTCCTTAATACAAACACACACACACACACACACACACACACACCGTCATTTGCAAAAGCCAATTCCATTTCCTGTTTTAGAAACTAGCTTTACAGCTTTCCTCTGTTATTCAGAGAATAAATAAAAACTGAATCCAGGAACTGTGCTGCAGTCTGCCGCTGTTTGTGGAGATGCAAATGATCACAGTATAAGTACTCAGAATATCACTTTAAAAGTGAATAATAACTTTTTTGTTGTTGTGTCCAAGACAATTAACATACTATGTTAAGGGAAAAACCTTCAAATCTTACAGTTATATCATTAACAAAAACTGTAAAGACACATCGTGACAGTTATTTTTACATTAAATGCCCTAGCTTAGCACTTAGCTTAAGACCTACTCTGGTCTAAATGAAGGTAACTACACCTACTTGCACCTCTAAACTTCTCAAATTAAAAAAAAGTTAACTTACAATGATGACTGTGACACAATGTCATTTTTTGAGGCAAGAAAGTCTTAGACATGTTACTTTTTAACTGTACAGTCACTATTGGGTTAGGTTTAGGCATAAACCTAAACCTAAAGTCATATTTGTTTCCAAACCAACTCTTTCACCCCACTAAACATGTTACAAGACAAATGTCTCTGATTTCTCTCTCATGTGCAACAAGCTTCTCTGCCATTTTTTAGCCTATTCACTTAAAGGTAGGGTAGGAGATTTTGAAAACTCAGTGAGTCAGCCAGATTTTGAAAGAAAACACGTGCCCCTTTCTCTCGTAGGATTGGCTGATGTTTTTAGCATTTTATAGCTTCCACAGATGATTAATATTCTTCGTTTTAAAGCGAAACTGCCGAACTAATCTAATTTACCTAAAAAAGTGCATCGGAATGAAATCTTCTACCCTACCTTTAAGTACAGGAGATGTGTATTCATGAATATATATATAAAAATGATGACTAGTTCCTGAAAGCCTCATTGTACTGCCTTCTCATTCAAGCTGCAAATCATTTAAACAGATCCACTTGTGCATTCCTTGATTGATTCCCAACTTTAAAACTTCAACATAACGTGGTCTGAAAACTGCCTGACACCCCGCTCAACACTTAGTTTAATTTCAAATATCATTTGACAGAGCTATGAGTTTGTCCTCGTAAAACAAAACTGTAAAAGGCACAAATGACAAGTATTGCATCTCTGGAACAGAGTCAAACCAGTAAACAGACAGAAGGAGGAGGAGGAGGAGAGATGAGCAGCCTTTGAATTATCTAGGCCAGTCAAACAGAGGTGTGGTCAGGGGAAGGTCGGTGCTGCTCTCGCTCCGGGCCGGGTCTGTTAGGAAAGGTCATGTGAAAGTGGAATGTGGCGGAGCTGGATGCATGCCAGAGGCGGCGTTCCGTCAAGAAGAAGCTTATTTTTTTTAAAACAAAGTGAAAACTGTATTCCACCTGGGGGAGATTATTTCTCCCTGTTTCAATAACGTTCAGGTTTTTTGAATAATTGAGTTTCTGAAACATGTGACAGTCTCTTGCCACAGGGCAGATTTGGACAGTGTATTGTTTCAACTGATTTCACCTGACATAATGAAAGGCTGGGCTTTTTCTTTTTTTTTTGCATGCTGCATAACTGGACAAACAATTACCCAGCAATTACTCTGAAGCTTTTGAGATAGAGGGGAATGCATCACTCAGCAGGCAGCTGACAGCGTGAGCTAACTCAGCAAGCGACATGCAAAATAGGAAAATAATGGTGTAGGCTGCCAGAAGTGAAGAGTGTCCGTACGATACAGAGACATACAGCAAACGAGAGGGTGAAGGCAGCACATTAAAAAAAAAAAAACAATTTCTTTAGACAGGCTTGTGCAAACAAGAAGACGTGTCCAAAGAGGAGTGAACATGGCTGTCTGATTGAAAGCAAGGCAGGAAGGGGAGTCTCGGCAAGGATATGAGGATGAATCATGTATCAGCTGGTATTAAAGCTGTACATATAAACAAAAAGATGAGATTTTTTCCCACCAGGATTATTTCATTTCATGATATTATGTTGCAGGATTTATTAAAGAAAGCGTCAAGGTGAGCAATAACAGGAAGGACAGGGGTTTATACTGTATAATGGTAATGTGCTGCTTTAGTTGGAAGGACAGCTAGTGTATATAGACCTTTGTTCACACCCGCATCACTGAGTCACATGTTTGGCTGTTGCAACAACAAAACCAGGGGGTGATGTCATGCTAACAGCTAAGAGGAAGACAAAGAGGAAGGATAGGTGTTCAGACTGGCACATATCAGATTTAGATTTGAATCAGGATTAGTCATGTCATAGTCATACTGGTGGAGTGAAACCTGATTCAAATTGTATTTGAAATGACTTTAAATGGCCATAGCTGTTTAATAAATCATATTTTTTAAGGGTCCTTGACGTCATGTGGAGGACATAACGCTGAACACATGATGATGCCATCACAGCTGGCTGTGTGAGTAGCAGAAGAAGTAGTAGGACCTTTAATGCAAATGCAGCAAGAATGTCTGGGCCCTCCATCCTAAAGCCTCCTAATCCAGCTCTGGCCAGATTGTGGGATCACTTTAATAACTAGTTTTGGTTTAGTGTATGGATCCACACCACGGACCCCTGCTGATCCTGGGCTGCTGAGCCTTCCTCTGTATGTGTTTGTGGCAGTTATTATGACATAGTCAGATCTGATCTGGCCTATAGTCTTTCTTTCCCATCAGGGTAAAGCAAAGAAAACAAAGGTTTTTCTTCTGTTTACACAATTATTAGTAAATAATGTAATTTTAGACTGATTTAAATGCATTGTGTTATGATTTGGTGACAGACTGTTGCTATGGCTGCACTTCTTATCACATTCAAATTCAGAAAATCTGGCATAATTCCATTTTGTGAAGAAGTTATGTAATAAACTAGTTAATATTCAGGATGACGGGAAATGACATGATGGCTTGATGGAAACATTCGAGTAACACAGCACAGTACAGTAAATGAACTCTACTCTACCACTGCTGCTGCTGCTGCATATAAATACACAAACATTCCTGGTGTATGCTGCTGCCCGCACCGCCGCTATATTGCAGTGCTGTGAAAGTATGAGATGATTCATCTCCATTCTTCATCTAATCTGCAGCTTTCTGTGCTGGTTTCATTCTAGAAAAAAAAATGCTCCAAAGCTGCCACAAAAAATGAACGCTGATGGCTTTACAGTGTCTGAACACCGAATGTAACGCCGCTTGTAAATGACAACAAGGATTTCTACTGCTAAACGTCAACTTTGAGAAACAAATTGAGTTTTTATGAGGTGTGAACATAAAATCTAAGATAAGAGAGAGAGAGAGAGAGGGTGGAGGGAGGGGTCGGCTGACTGCAGAATGCATCATCGGCATGAAGCCTGTTAAAAGTTCAGTGTGGTTGGAGCAGAAAATCAAGGAGCGGGGCTCTGCCTGCTGGCAGCCCTTCTGGCTGGCATTCACCGATGCTTTTTTGGCTGCTTTCAGAGGGCTCCAAAGCAAACAGGAATGGCTCTGCTTACAGGCTGTAAAACATGTGTGTCAGCCCACTCAGTCATACGCAGCACTGTACTTCACAAAAAGGCAAAACAGAGTTCACTTTTTCTAAACAAGCCGAGGCAAAAATATTCAGGAGAGTCATAGAAACATTTGAATGCTTTCTTTTTTCAGACACACAGTACATGCAGCTCTTCCTCTAGATTTCTCCAATAATTTATCAATCATTTTTTTAGGTATATTTCTTCAAACAGTCCCACTGCATCTTAAAATATATATATATAGAATATACATCATGCCATCGTATGTAAAGTTATTACCTCTTCTATCAGCACTGGCACAGACAACAGACAAGCGAGCGACTCGGGGGAAGTCAGAAGAATAGTTTCTGGTTTTATGTGACATTTGCTGAGTCATTATATAAACAAAAGCATTAGCTAGTATTAGCTAATCTGATGTGCCATCTGGAGAGGAGTCACTGGAAGCAATCTGCAAAGAGCAGACACTCTCAAAACAATACTTGGCAGGTGATTTGATGAAGCCCATAATGTCTGTGACATTCTAACTTTAACTGATCTAATCATGTCCTCTTGCTGTTGTCGGCCAAAAAACCTAAAACACTCCGAGCAGCAGCCTCTCCAAATGTCCCGATCGGTCTGACCTAACCGCTGGGTCAGACAATACAGCCCTGGCAAGATAGTTAAATACTTAAAATGAGTTCTACGGGTACCCAAAGTGACTTCTTGAGCGCCCTTATGTTTATTTTACACCAACAAAAGTTAGAAAACGTCATAACAGGAAGAGAATACTCTCGTTATTGTAAACATGCCTCTGCCTCTTGGTACAAAGGCCCTAACTGCAGTGGATACAGTGTCTAACTATGACCCTGTTCACACTGGGGAAATCGATCCGGCTAGTGTGGGATTCGGGCCATATCTGGATATATCCGGATAGTTTTTTCCTGAGTCTGAACAACGCAAATCTGGATATATAGATAGATTTCACCTCTCGGAGGTGGATCTAGTCAGATTCGCTCAAATTTGACTCAGGTCTGAACGCAAATGCAGCTAGCGAATCCCGCTACGAGGCGCCACCTAGCGATTTGGAGGACAACAAACAAGCCAGATTAAGTCGGATTGAGTGCGGACATGTGTGTGTGATAGCCAGATTTGAAAATAGGTCTGAACATATCCAGTTTAAAGGCTAACTGGATTTAATCCCACTCTAGCTGGATTGACTTTCTCCAGTGTGAACGAGGCCTTAGAGAATTCTCTCATCGTTGTAGTAAACCTGCCACTGCCTCAAAGGCTCTAACTGCACTGAATACAGTGTCTAACTTTGAGATGTGTGAAGAGGTCTGTTGCTTCCTGCATCTGTACAAGCTGTTTTTAAAGGACTAAAGAAAACTAAATGTGCAAAGTGGACAAAAAGAGGACATACATCTTATTTCTACAGTAATTACACCTTTTACCGAAAACCTGCAGCTCTATAGTTCCAGCCATGTTTTCCTCAAATCACATTGTTAAACTAGCTTTTCTTCCAACCAGCCCTCTAATGTAATAAGGCGATTTGTTACGTACAGTGTGGTCTTTGCCATAAAAACAGAAGGGCAAGCCAGCCCGGTTTAAATGTCTGTTGTGAACGTTTATGAGGTTTCTTTGTCCCTAAGTGGTTTGAATTGCAGGGCTTTTCCGAACATTGTTACTGCTTCAATCAAAGCTGTGATTTTCCTTTTAAACCACTCTGTAAAGAACAATCACAAGGTGCTAGTGAGCGCTGAGTGATCCATTTGAGAAATAAAAATCATTTGTCATTCCAGATGCTAAGATGCATTTACCATAACAGGGTAAATATCAGCGTACTTGCCAAGAAGAAGAAGAAGAAAAAAAGAGTCTGCTGGAAGCAGCAAGATTTTTCCTCCATTGTTCAGTTTTCAGAGGTCAAGGTGACATATTTCTTTACCTTCGTGGTGATAGTCTGTCTCTCTGAATGACGGGCCGCATAAAGTCACGCGTGGGAGATTATGAGTGTTTGATGAAAGCAGCCATCGGTGGATTTATCGTGGGTGATGTGGACTCGCTCGGTTTGACCTCCAGCAGACACGTGCGCGGTCACTGTTACGGTTTCATGTTTTCTACATCGGTCCTCATGTTATTCCTGCGTCTAAGTCACAGACTATAATCTAATGACTGCTTCGGGTATTATCTTCAGAAAATATACATTCACAACATTCCTTCTGAACTATTGAGTTATGTTTATTTTAAGGAGGGCAGGAAGAATTTGAGTCCTGTTGGCGATGGAGACTCACTTTCACATGTATGTATAGTCATTTTTTATAGACACTTAACTCCAATTAACCTCCATTCTCCTATTTTCGCTATAATCACATTATCCTCTGGTATTTGACTCTATTTTTCTTTCATCCAAGAGAGGCCGTGTTTCCCGTCTGCATGCCCAGATAACAGTTAGACGGTTCAGGAACAAGTTTCTCCTTGTTGCTAGATCTCCCACTAGGCCAGAGAACCTAGCCCGTGGTCTTCTCTCTCTCTCTCTTTTTCTCACACTCAGGTCTTTCTCAAAGCTCTCATGCTCTCCCGTTAACCCTCCTCTTCTGCTCCCTTGCTGCACATCGGCGCTCTGCCCTCAGGCCGAGTGTAGCAGCACCAGACAACGCCTGATTCATGCCCTTCAGTTGGGTGCTGTCATCAGCTGACTCTACGGTGTTTCAAGTTTGGATTTGTTGATGATTAAATATTCTGTCAGAGAGTTTCTAGTGAATTCTAGCGTACTGTAAGTGTAAAAGTAAAAAAGTGATTCAAGAAAAATGTTTAAATAATAAAAAAAACGCACTTTTCATTCTTAACATTATCCATTCATTTCTAATAATTTCAGACATAGTGAGTCATTTCTTCTGTCAAAATAGTGTCAAAGGATTTTAATTCTGGCTGCTAAATGGCTTAAAACGGACAATTTTGAAACTGAGGCTTGAATCTGTGCCTCTTTCTTCCCCGAACGCCGTACAAAAACACATTCCAGCTGTCAAATGTGTTCATTCACATACTAATGTATAAAAACGTTTCTGACTACCCGCTTGTCCCCTAAAGCAATTACAGGTGAAAGAGCTCACTTTTGGCACTCAAATCTTCCACACTCCTCAAAAACAGAAAAGAAAAAAAAAAGATACCTGTCACCCACATGACACATTAGTAACATATTATTTTAGAGTGAATGCATGGATGGTGATGCATTGCACAGGATTGGGAAACATGTCACTTCAGGTAAAATTATACTTTACCATTCTGCTCCGTTAAAAGAAAGTAATACTCGATCCTGTTACATTTATGTCAAAGCTGTGTACAGTACCACGCACAGTGCAGAAGCTACATCCTGGCTATTCTCTGTTTGTACGTTATTCAGATAAAGCAGATCTTTTCTGACCTGATACAACATTAGTGTATAACTGTGCAACACTTTGTATGGTCAGAGATTGCATGAAAACATCAGCTGTAAATGATACTTTTTATATAAAATGAAGAGCTAACATAGATTCTAATGGATAAATATATAGGGAATAGTTCAAATCTTAAACAACCTAGCCAAAAAAAATAAATACACAATCCATATGATAAGCAAAAATTAAAATAGGATGGTGTGATGGTTATAGTTTAGGATTCAAGTATTGCAAAAATTACTTATAAATAATATATAAATGGCAAAAGAAACAACAAATAAATGGCTGAAATAAAGAGTTGAATGTGGGCTAATGGAGAATTGATGAAATTTGTAGCTAAACAAATACATAGTGATAAACTACATAACATTTCTGATATTTAAATTGTTAAAATGTTAGCTAAATACAACCATTGTAACAGAGCTGGAATAGCCTAGCTATAGCAATAGATACATGACCGGAACGTAGCCTGCAGCTGCTGCCGTGCCAAACCACACACAACACAACAGTGACAGTTTAATTGTACACAAATCATAGTTTATCTATGAGAACTAAAGCTCGTGTGACAAAATGTCAGATGTCAATATGTCAAACAAAAATGTTTGGGAACCTCTGGTGCTTCCTGTCAGCACAGAACAGATCAGGCTTCACTGCCATTACAAATATGCTCGACTTGATAGCATTAACACTATTCTGGAAACCACAGTAAATACCGAGTAACTGTAAATGTATTAAGATAATTAGAAGTTGTAGGTTATATGTTGAGGTGTGTGCGGTTATCCTCCGTACTCTGTAGTGTTTACTCATTAATCACATCCATTGGCAGTCATGGTCTGGGATTTTTTGGCTTGCTGGCGGTGTGGAAGAAACAAAACTTTGTAAATTGAGGCGCATTTAAGGCATGAAAAGAAAAAAAGAAAAAAAAGCTTTTGATCAGAGAAATGTCATTATTTCCCAAGAAGAAGTGTGTTGTGTTTACCTGTGTGAGGAGCAGTGTGGGGGGACTTCACACCCATTTAAATAATGAGACCACTGCAGAAGATGTTAGAGATAATTGTTACCGTTTCACCTGAGATGTTTCAAAAGTCATCACTTGAACGCACACAATTATTTTCAATTGCTTTGTACTGGGGGGAACTAAGAGCCGGTGGCAGGTTTCAGAATGTATACTGGCCCTTACACTGCTCTGAATTTTTAATGCAACCCCCTGAGAGAGGATGTGGGTGCAGTCTTTTTTTAAAAAGAAAACATCATCATAATAATGTGTACTCAACCTTTTTATTCAGTGTCTCCTGTAGGCCACCCATTAAAATCATCAACCCTGCTTAAAAGTTTGCTTCAGAAGGATTTGTCACCCAAAGGTTGACAAGACAAGTGCACGAGGTCACGGAGAGACATGGTGAACAACAGGCAGTGAACTAGAAAGAAACATGGCAGCCATGAATAATGCATGTATGAAAAGGTTTATCTAATGGCGCTCTTAAAACTTTTAAAAGTTCATCCTTGCTTCCAGCTGGAGATGCTCTTGGCTAAAAAGCTCCCTTTTTTCCCCCCTAACTTACACACAGTCATCCTCCAGGCTCAGCTTGAGAGAGACACTGATTGGTTTAATTGTGTTTGCTGTGATTAAGCGCCTTAATGGTACTCATCACAGTGTGAGACACGAATCACAATGATTTTTAGCTGTGACATTTGCCATGCAGCTTCAAAAAAAGGCTTTTTCTTCATGAAAAAAGGGATAACTTCTTTTCATCTTATTGCAAATTTTAACAGGCACAGACACACACTTCTTAAAACCACACACACACACACACACAGACAGATGATTTAAAGAGGGACACTTACCATCTTTAGACACTTGGTGGTCATGGCAGGGTCAGAGAAGAACAGAGGCGCTGAGAGAGGCTCAGAGCACGACCTCACGGCATTACACTCACATCCCAGCCGGGCTTCCAGGCACCAAGACGAGACCAACGGGGCTCGTTAACTTGAAAGCACGGATGGAAGGCGGCGGGCTTGCTGAAATGTGTCAAGAGGAAACTGCAGGCACCAGTCAGTCAAGCCGTGGAGAGGCAGCGAGAGGAGGAAAACGAGACAGACAAAAGCAGAGTGGATTCAAAGACGCCAGCAGTTTCTTCTTCCTCTTCCTCTTCTCTTTCTCTGCTTGTAACTTAACCCCCCGAGGAGCCCCAGCAAGCAGACACACAGAACCAGTTCCAGACCTGTCCTACTCCGACGGCTGCCTCTCCCCCTTCTCGCTCTCTCTCTCTCTCACTTTTTCTCTTGTTTTTTGGTATCATTTAACTCTTGATTCCAGGGCCCGGACGATGAGCTCACTGCAGGCTCAGGTTTCAGCGCCTTTTCCTGGAATGCTAGGGGCAGCCGTGCAGAGAGGCAGAGGTGCCGGGGAGGTCAAAGGCTACTTGGCTAGTGCGGAGGAACGGAGACAACAGGGGGTGTCTGTCATCTGGGGGAGTTCCAACGGAGCGATATCTGAGGGGCCTGGAGAGCCGAGAACAAAACAGGAGTTACAGGGGTCACGGGTTACGGATGTTGCAGGGCAAGGCAACATTTGACAGCTCTGGAGGCTATGGACTTGCGGACACCAAGTACATTTACACACTCAAGTACACACAAACACAACTTCCCCAGAGTGCCAGATTTATTGCTCACTTAGAGAGTGTGGTGTTTTCCTCAAGGACAAAAGCTTTTTCTTTCCTTTTTTTTTTTTTTATTCCGTCAAGCTGCTGTTTTCTTAGAGCAGCCAGGGGAGATATATGAGTAGATACTTAAGGAAAAAATATATACATATAATTATGACAAGGATTAGGCTAGATTCAAGGCTAGGCCTAATTGGGATAATGCACCAGATCAAGTTGCCAAACACAAGTGTAAGAAGAAGCTGAAATATCACTATGGTTCAACAGCAGTTCTGTGAAGGGAAGTCTAAATATGAGAAAAGGCATGAGTGGAGCAGTGGTGGGCAAGGATCTTTATAATAAATAACTCAAATACCCTAACAACATGATTACAGGGCATTAGCCTGAGCAGTTCTACTGGGCAGTTCTAGACTCAGATCATGAGTTCTTTCCTGCTCCTGGAAACATCTGTAAATCCGATGTCTCACCTAGACAGATGCATCCTGAGTAACATCTTGAATGCTGGTTGATCTCTGAGCTTTAAGCTGGTGTCCCTCAGGCATTATGGGTATCAGTCTTCAGATGTTGACTTGGGCCGCTGCTCCTTGATCATGTCACATTACACAGTTATGCCGATGACATGCAGCTGTACATTTCTGTAGTTTCCACAAATGAAAAACCACTAAGCTTCATGATATTTACCTGCCAGAAATTAAATGAGTTCTTTAATTAGTGGGCAGAATTGGGAAATATGCAGAAAAACTTATCCATGCTTTTATAACAAGTGGGCTTCCCATCACATCCCTTCACAGGGTGCAACAGATTCTGCTGCTTGGCTCCCTGTAGTTTATAGAATTGATTTTTGGGGTTCTTTTAGAAGTTTCCAAAGCTTTAAATGGCTTAGGTTAAGCCTATTTAACCAAACATTTGAATTCGTATTCCTTCACGAGCCCTTTGGTCCTTAAATACCCACTTGGTCTTGCAAGACTACATTTATAAAGCTATCAGAGACGCAGTTTTTTTTTTTTTTTTTTTTTACATTGATGCACTGGAACTGAACATTTCTTCTCTGTATTTACATGAAAATCTCTCTCTTAAATAAACGTTAATCAGTTTAAAAATATGATTAAATGATTACAGTTGTATTATATTGTGTATAATAATATGTTATTATATTGATTTTTTTTCTTTGACTAGTTTTTTTAAAATTATGAAATAACCATTTAATTCAACTCAAGTTTTTACAGTGTTTCTATTCCCATAATGACACCATATCCTTTTCATTGTACCTTTGTGTGTGTGTGAAAGTGAAGCTGCAGCTTTATACACATTGAAAACTTTTAACAAGCCCTGACACCTGTTTTTTGGTGGCACATTTGCATTAGTTTCCATAAAGCCATGCAAGGAGACTAATTATATGGTGTTTGTGCCACCTGCAGCGATGAGGCAGAGGTGTGAGGATGGGTGCTAATTTCCTCTGATGGCTAACTTGACAATACAAGCAAGTTCAATTTTCAAAGATCATCAAAGTGACTTTTCAGCATACAAACAAAAAGCAGTAGAAGAAGAAAGAACGGCTCACTGAAGCGGCCTGGCATTTGTTTGTTTATTGTTTTTCCAGTTGACTTCCTGCTGTTTACCCCCACCATCACCTCTCTTCTGCTGCTATGAACCGTGGCTCTGCTGGCCGTGCACTGCTGCTCCAGCCGCTGGGAATGTGTGGTCTTTATTAAGGAGAGGAAGTGTGTGCGAATGAGCACTGCAGGCCCAACATCTCGGGAGTCTTGATCCTTTTTTCCCCCTTGTGGCACTTCTCACAAGCGGGGCCAGCTAATCGCTTACACTGATAGCAGGGTTCTGTATGAGGCCCTGGTTCTTGGCGAAAGATGCTGGAGGTGGTAGAGGCTGTGTAGCAACCCCCCCCCCCCCCTCTTTCTCTCCTGGTTTGTATATAGCATGCTGGGGAGCAGGCTCGCATACTGTTTGTGCAGATGAGTGTCGGAGCGGGCACACCCTCTGCGGGCCTGTTCCCATGGGAACAGCAGTGATAGCGAACAGCTTGTTTTTGTGTTTTTTGGCAGTGTTGCCATTGCTGGAATACTGACAGGCACTGGGGAGGTCTGATATGCAAAAATCAGTGCCAGGTAAGCCTTATGTGAGAAAGAATGTTTTCTCTTTGACTTTCTCCTCTGGTGTTTTTACATCCACGCTGAGCTGTTTGGTCACACAGGCTTCAATGGAATCCCGTGTTTTTCACCTATCGCTGCGTGATGTTGATCAAGTGGAGTTTGTGTTTCAAGAGCTCGCTCCATGCCACAAACTGACAGGCTGAACTTGTTCTTTGGAGTTCACAATCCTCAGGTGGATCACGAGATCGGTTTTTAGTCAAATGACTTCAGGTTAGTGTTACATGTCTCTGCACGCTTGGCCGGCAGACACTTGGCTTCGGTTCTGACCCCTTCATTTGTCTCACAGGGAATTCCAGACTAGCTAAACAGGAAAATAAGTATTTTCTTAAAATCCCTCCTTCCCATAAAATTTCAAACGATAACATCACTGCGTGGGTTTGCTGACTTCATTAGCATATTTGTAATCGGATGCCTCTCGCTCTTTTCTGAAAGAATTATCTACTAGTAGGGGGAGTCTACAGTTCTCAAACTCATTTGCATTAACACTGATTTTGGCTCGTGAAGCTGTGAACAAGTGCTGACTTAAGAAGTCAATCTCAAACTGTGATGAAAACTAAAAGAAATATGCTCCTGCAGCTTTATGAAAACCAATAAAAGATTAACATTGGACAAACAAAAGTCAGTCCCCATCTGTGACCAGGAACAAAGAACAAATGTTCCCCACCAACCTCCAAACATCAAACACATCTCCAAACCTATATATTTGTTTTTATTAATATTAGATACACACAGAGTGAGAGGGGGGGGCTTGAAATTAAATTAAAGTGTATGTTTATTGTGCAAACGACTACCTCACTTTATGGTGTTTGGATTCCTAAATGAAAACATTCTCCGAGAAACCCTTCACCAGGCTTCTGGCTGAGAAAGCGAGCAGCACGGAGAGCTGCGAAACGCCTCCCCCTCCTCTCCTGCCGCCTTCTCGCCTGGGACGCAGGGGTAATTACATCATTTGGAGATGGAATGAAAGCACTTTACAAGCGAAAGTAAGTGAAATGCTTTATTGCTCGCAGAATTGCCAATTAAAAAGCAACACCTGGAACGCAGAGGCTCAGCTAAAACAGTCCTCTCCCTCGTGATGGGGCTGAAATCAGGCCGTCCCCTGTACCACAGAGGCCCCAGGAGAATGTTTTTCTTTCCGTCGTTTTTTTTTTTTACCCTCCTTTCACCCTGCTGTTATTTGTGAAAAGTTGCCGACAATGCACCTTCACATCGGCTTACGTAGACCATAAGTCACCAAAGCCTGACGTGCTCTTAAACGTATTAATAAAGCCCATTTCCTGAGTAGAGCATATGGCAAGGCTACAATATAAACCAGCACAGGCCACGCTACTGAGAAAGAAAACAGAGGTGATTCTCTCCAGCACCCAGTCTACAGTAGGTACCCCTCCATCCAACACATACACACACGTCTACACCAGCACAGTCCCAGATGTGTTCCACGCTCTGGTCTCCCAACAGACCAAAGTGAGCAAACAGAAAGGTGGAGAAAAGAAAAATGTCCTTCATATCCCCCCTGAACAGACAGACCACAATCAATGCTTTGAAAGGGGCTCTTGTCTCAAAATACCTTGTCACCTCTTGTGATAAAAAGAAGTTCAAGGCTCCTTCAACATTAAGCAAGCTCCACGTCTATCTACAAACAACAGCCATCGGAGCCACACTGTGCTTTGAGCTAAATGCTGCTATTATACAGAATACTAACCTACTGAAGTTTAGCATGAATAATATTAGCTAATGTTAGACATGCCAAAGTACTGGAAGTCATCATTTTGATTGGAATACATCCACCTGAATGCAAATGTACTGGATGTAAAAGTGACGTTCATATTTTTCTACCAGAGAAACTCTTTTATGTGCATTCCTTTTTTATATTTTGTTTACTTAAGACATGCTGGATGATTGATGTGTGATCACTGCTTGAATTTGTGTTATGTTCCCATTGCATTAAAAAAGCCAGAAACATATGCTGAAGGGTCTTTATGGAGACATTTTCACTGGCTATAAAAACCTTACCCACAAAAGACTCCAGATTGTCACTACAATGCTCTCAACAGCAGCTGGCATACGACCATTTTAGGAAAAAACAAAAGTTGTGGATCAAACTACAACCTAAGTTAGCTGCTTGACCTGCTGGTTAAACATAAATAAAATATACATATATACATATATATATATATATATATATATACACATATATATACATATATATATATATATATATATATATATATATATATAGAAGCTGGTTTTGTCCCCGAGGAGAGGACATGAAAGGAGATGGATACTTGACGATAAGATGTATTGTCATGAATGAGAGTGCAAAAAGGGATGAGTAAAACCCTCAATTGGTCTCATCGCCCCTTTGTAGCTGCAGTCAAAGTGCTTCTTGCAAATTCAGAGCCAGCAGCTAAGGATAATGTGCCTCTCATGGCTAAATAACGGTTGCTGTGTGTTGCATATCCATATAAGAGATCCTGGCTACACCGTTTACAAAGTCCAATGTTATTACTGGTTAAGCGTGCATAGATTTTCAGGGGGTTTATATAAAAAGCGCAGTGTCATGTTTCCTCTTTGTGCATTTTCTTTCATTAAATGATGCTGGAGGGGGGTGGTGGGGGGTGGGTGGCTAGGGGGATGGAGTAAGCTCTTTCAAGCACGGCATACGTCAAAGTATTTCTACAGTGACTGGTTAAAGGCAATTCCTGTGCACTACTTTGTAACAGAGAGAAGAGAGTTCTCAGCTGGAATACAACAATTGTAAGATGAGCTTATCTTTTGATGAGACATGTGAGAACTCTACTGCCCAAACCGTCCGGATGACATATAAGCAGCCGAAGCTAGAATCTCAATAACCTGAAATGTAGATAGATAGATACTTTATTGATCCCCAAGGGGAAATTTAGACCTCCTCTTATCAGACAAAGAAGAAAATAAAAAAAACATTGGAGTGATCCGAGCCTATAACATCTTGATACATTACCCCCGTGCTCTGAGCATGCCTGGCACTAATGCCCCACCTGTAGCGCAGCAGTCTGTGCCAGCACATCTGACTCAGGAGTAATATCCATTTTGACTTGCTGAAATATTCATTGGCACACCTTGGGTGCACCGGAGGAGGTGTGGAGTGTGGCAAATAAGGATATGGCAGCAGCAGCAGCAGCAGTCTAACCCAGGCTAATCGCAGTAAATCATCGACTGTGTTATCAGGATTTAAAGGAATTTTGAGAAATAGCTTTCACAGAATGTAGGATTAAGTAATTGCTTTTTACATTTTTAGAAATGAAAAGAAACGTCGGAGCAGGGAGTCAATTATAATAAAAAAAGTTCAAATTTTAACCAGAGATCAGTCACATCCTGCATGTTTGGCTCCATGTCCGAGTCAATGAAAGCATAAGAAACACATAGGGCTGCCTTAATATCAGATTTTGCAACCCCACAATTATCAATATCATGCTAGACAAAATACAGAGTTAAGCTAAATCTGGGCTCAGTTCTTAAAATGAACAAGTTACAGTTAAACGGATGCTGATACCTCAGCTTTAATAAGCTAATGGCTACACCTTAATGCGGGGGTGTCCAAAGTCCGGCCCGCGGGCCAGCTGCCTTAATAAAACTTTAATGACTCTCTGTGCTGTGAAAGAGGGATGGCGGAGGTAAAGGTGGGTGTTTTGCAGGTAGCATTGATCATCATGGTCCTGCAGCTCACTCTCATACCTGTAAGCTACTTTGTATAAGCTACTTTTGATGTTGTGCAAACACGCTCGCTAGTAATTTTTGAATGGATTCAAATCAGCCAGGAAGAAAAACCTCAAAGGATAAAAACACAATGAAAGTTTTTCTTTGTTTCATATTAATTTTCTCCTTAATCTTTGCAGTAAAGAGAAAAAGCTTTGTGGGGATATTATAACCAACAGAAATGAGCGCCACATTGTATGCTTTGTAAATAAATGTGTCTATATTCAATGCTTGTTTGTATGATGAAATGACGGGTTTGATTACATCTGTACTGTACGTGATGAAGTTTGATTGTTCTGCCAGACTGACACTTTCCTAAACTAGAATGTTAACGTGTCATTTTAACACTAAGAAATGTATGAAACTGTATCACAATCTGGTTTGTCACAGTGCCGTCTGGATACTTACTCACCAATTCGCCTGGTGCCATCCTCTGTCTTCATTTGTTCGGCTGTCTTGTCATCTCCGCAGACGCACTTTAAAACACACAAGCACACAGACAGAGAATTGTTTAAAGAGGACACAGAGGAAGACAGAGAGAAACGAACACATGCACAGCAGGTTGGCTGATTGAGAGAAACATAAAGGGAGAGTGAAATTCCTCCCTGAGTGTCGGTATGGGTATGCGGCGTGATTTACATTTGAGAAAAAAACAACTTAACAGGAAACTCCACCTTCATGTGGAATACTCTCTGCTTCTTTTTACCCAAATTGAGGTTCTGCACGCACCACAACACTCCAAACATCACCAGCAGGGAAGAAAGAGAAGAGAAAATTAGATGTACTTTGAACATCTGGCTGTGGATGACTATCGTCATCACAGAGTGAGTGAGTGAGTTTCAGTGAAGCGCAACTGGAGGTTTGAGATATTTCAAGACAAAGGTCATTCACAAATCCGCTCCCTCTCTTTTTTATCCTCTAGTGTCTGTAAACATTCAAACGGACAGAGATTTTTTCCATTACCTGACACCACCACCGCTGATTTTATGTAAACACATCCTGGGATTGTAAGAGAAGTGGGATACCGTCCGCTTTTACTTTTCTTTTTTTCCTCCCTCGCGCTGTTGTAAAGTGAAGCTCATGTCTCAAAAATCCACAAGTGGTGCATTGTCTCACTGTGTCTGCACGCACACATGCATACCTGGCCCAGAATGGGAACAGGGCTTTGAACCGAAACCAGTTCTGGGGTTTCGTTCCTAAAACATGCGGCATATGGGCGAGTTTTTTTACTGAGTGTTCTCATGGAATGCATTACACAGACGTTTGAGTGACGGGGACGCTTATAGCTGCAGTTTAAATGTGATTTTAGGTCAGCGCTGGAT
Source organism: Parambassis ranga (assembly GCF_900634625.1). Taxonomy (NCBI): domain Eukaryota; kingdom Metazoa; phylum Chordata; class Actinopteri; family Ambassidae; genus Parambassis; species Parambassis ranga. The sequence goes on from NC_041043.1 coordinate 9,784,416, forward strand.
CTGGGAAGAGCCATTTGCAAGTGAAGTGCTGTCCCCGCTCCTCCCCGCAAACGTTGTTTTGCCATTTTGGCCGCTCGCCTGCCGTCCGACATGCTCTGCGTCCCATGTTTCCACGGCTCAATACACAGACGACCTTGTGCTCCCCCCACCACCACCACCCCCTACCCTACCCCCCCCACATCATCTCCACTCTGCCTCCTACACCCAGCTTGGGCTTGGCACCACCAGCTGTTGAATGCATCAGGCCCCAAAATGGCTCCTCAGCTGCCGCTGTGGCACACAGAGGAAAAAAAGCCTGACAGACTGAGCAGCTGCTGGCCTGAAACAGGACAAGGTCACTCTTAGAACAAAACTTAGCTATGCTACCTGCTAAAAGATGATTCGGTACTAGGTCGTTTCAACAGATTTATCCAAAGTCAAAAATGAAATCATGACACATCACAATCAATGCGCCTTCAGATGTGTCAAATGCCTGTTGTAAGTATCCCCACTTTACTCAATTACCACTTTTTGTAATAGGATTAGCATAATTTGCAATCAGACCGATGTAATTATGCAACATGGATTTTGTCACTCTCCAATCCTGTTAGCTGCTGAGACAGTTCACAGATAAAGAGCGGGCAGTTGATTTACTGTTACAGTTGACACCCAGTGAATGCTGCCCTGTGGCAATATACTTACTGCACCACTCCCATATTAGAGTCTTAAAAGACGGCTGCGTCTAATAAACCAGTCCTGTGGTGTCAAGTTCATGGAGCATGAGGCAAGCAGTGTTTTGATGTCATTCGCTCTTTGGCAATAGGTATTCCCAGCGGTGAATTTATGAGTCAGGTTCAGTTTGTTCAGATGGTGGATAGATTAATGATTCACAACCATTGGACATGTACACCGGGGGGTACTGCTGCAGCTGCTACAGGGTGCACGCAGACAATTTGGATTAAAGATAAAAAAATTAAACTTTTATTCTTCAGTTGGTTAGATTCAGGAAGAGATCCTCACATGGTTGGGTTAAGGGACTCGTTTAAAAGTTTTAGTTAGCATGTTTACCATAAGAGTATCAGACAAGGCAGCTGGACTTGTTGGAGGTCTTAAGTTAAGGAGTAGCCTATTAGACTGTTAGAACAGTCAAAGACTGAACCAAGTCCAAGGCCTTGATTAAAACTCTTAGATAAAAATGACCTGGATGACTGAAAACTTTGATCACAACATATTGACATTGTTACAGATCCCGCCCCCCTGTCTAAAACCGCCGCATAACAGTCGCATATGTAAGCAGTGAGCTTTTGTTGTGTCTCCAGCGCTACATCAATCCCCACCAGACACGTTTCTGAAGAGTTTCAGAAGCACCATGTATCCATGTGTACGCTACAAGCTTCTGCGAGATTCTCATTACGTAGTAATTTGCCTGATCACCTGATGGCTAACCTGATGACCTCTCTACATGTATCAGGCTGGGTTACAGAGCACGTTACTGAAACCTCTGTTTACTCCATCAACACACAGGCAGCTTCTCTCTACTCTGAAAACAGCTGCTGCTTCTCTCCCTGCCTTTTCTGCTTCCAAAATGAGTCTCACCTCCTACATGGCTTTGGCTGTTTCTCTGCCGTCTGTGATGGTCGCATGGCTTTTATTTTGAAAATCTACCAAAAACCCTCTGGTGTTCTGGTGTCTGACTTCCTGTTTGCTGAAAATGTTTGCTTAATTAAACGTATGACTTGGGTGTGACACATGCTCCAAAATAAGGCCAGCATGTATCTGTCATGGAGCGGCGTGGAGCTACACTGAAAACGCTCTGGTGTGAATACTCCCATTGACTTAAATGGAAGCGCACATCATTTACGCTTCTGTTACCGGCTGGTGTAAATCAGGTTTTACAATGTGTCTGGGGTCACTTTGCAGCGTGTATTGATTATATACAAAAAAATTAGCAGGAACATACTAGAAAAATTGGTTAAATGTGGCTTATATTGTTTCCTATGAGTGAAATGAGATGAAGTAATACAGTATAAACTGTTAAAGTATCTTGCTAAGGAACATAAAAAACGTATTGTTTATTAATTCTACATTAAAAACAGTAAACTTAACTGATGTGTATGGTAGTATGCTTGACAGGGGATGAGAGGAAAACAGGACAAGAACATGGCACATACAGTACAGCTTTAGACAGGCTGACCCACTTATTAATAAAGGCTAAGTAGACCAACTACTTTCCTCCTCGGGAAGCCCTGATCCTTGGCAAGTCTCTTTGATTGACTTCAACATCCCCTTCCCACCCACTCACTCCATCCCGCTGGTGCTAAAAGGGTGTTTCCTGACAAGTCAGGTCGTTTTACATTTATGCGTTAAAGGTTTTAGGGCCAAGGCTTAGGTTAAAAATTTATTGGCTATTGTATAATGTTTCACGCGGCAGACCGGGCGACTTTGCCTTGTGTGTTTTGCCGTCGGGCCGTACTCAGGAAAGAGCAGTTGTATTTTGATAGCAGTGAGAGTTGAAGCTGTCAAAGACTTTGGCCTGAGGGAAGCTCACCTTTTTGCATTTCTGACTGATTGCGTAAACTCCTGTCACACAACAAAAGCAGCTCTGTGAGGTCCTGCACGCTGTAATTAACTTTGACTTTGCGCCAGCGGATTATTTTTTTCCATGTTTCCATTTATGTATTATTAACCTCCTGTGTGTGGTACACCGTGCTAATTAATGAGGCGCATGTGCCTTTAGAATATGTATTTTCACAACAACACGATTTAGCGAGGTTGGAAGACATGCAACAAGACACGTGTAAAAGTTTTGAACCCTTTTCACCCCAAGCCTATGTTTTTTTTAAGGCATCAACTTGAAAATGGCATGCCCAAAATGAATAGAGTATATCTCAGCAACCACAAGGTGTATTTGAATACTTTTAGTGTCATAATAAAGGGAACATCTAGGAGATTTGCTCAGATGTGTAAGTATTAGTTTGTATGCCTCTGGCTCTTTGTAAATTAAGATGGCACACAGCAAAAATGAACTTTTTTTTCTCGTCTGTTGAAAATTCACACTTTTACAATGAATATCTTCTTTAAATGATGCAGTTGCAGCATCAAAGTTATCTCAAGCTGTAGCTAAGCTTCTGGACATTATCTCTGCCAAGTTTCATTTCATTCTAATAAAGGGAAACAAAATTACAGAGGGTTTAGTCTAACCTATGATGACATAATTTTCAAGATGGCCACCCTGTTCTGAATGTTTTTGATGAACCAAACTATACATATAATACATACATATATACATATTAGTGTTCATCACTTCTATTTACATAACTTTTTACTTGTATACATGGTATACACATTATTATTATATATCTATAGATTATAATATATGTATATAGCAGATATACCACACCCAGATATTGCACCTAATACCTTGACAAATAACTTTGCAATAGACGGGTGGATTAGGATGATTGACACCTCTGTCAAAGTCTCTGATGATCTCTTAAAAAACAAGATTTAAGGCGTTTTCACTCATTTAAAGAAGATGGCGGCTAAATGTTCAGAGAGAAAAGGATTTAAGCTTTTAAAGATATTCAACCTTTGAATTTGGAGGCAAGGACAAGTGCCTGCGTGGGTGTTAAAAAGCACAATAACATGAATGGTTGTACCACTGCTGTGCAGCAGCTCTTTGCAATAGAAGTGAGCCTCTTCTCTGTGCTAATCCGCTATTCACTCAGACTTCTTGATATTGACAAGAATCTGTGTTCAAATGGTGTGCGTGCTCTTATCACTGCTTTGACCTTACTTAACAGGTTCAAGTCTGCCCCCGGATTAGCATTTTCTTCAGCATGTAACTTCAACGCAGTTCTTGTTTTCTATCTGAGCTGCTATCTTCTTGACAGCACACTTCCTTTCAACTGACCCATTCCCATCACTCTCCTCCATCTTACTCACTGCAGAGCTCATCAGGGGGGAGTGATGAGAAAGTGCCCTGGAGGTTTTCCTGTCTACACGTTCTTACAATAAACCTTGAATGTCAGTGTTAAAAATGAGAACAAACGCACTCATCTACTCATACATCACACACTGATAGAAGCTGGCTTTCAAGCTCAGCGTGCACACACACACACACACACACACACCATAACCCCAAACCCAGCCTGACACACACTCACACACACACAATAATGAGTCATATGACTGTGCGTGTGTGTGTCTGGAAAAACCTCACGTTAAAGTCAGATGAAATATGGATTGAAATTACGCCTTAACTCTCCCCTATCTATTCATCTAGATAAAAAGGAAATCAGCTTTTTGTGGTTCCAGAAATGTGAAACGAAGCCAAGCTGATCTGTAATTTTGTTTATTGCAGCGCCGCATTAGGCTCTCCACAAGCTGCTTACTTTGGTTTCTCATGGCTTTGTGCTTTACGCTTTTCAAGCCCCACTCCTCGTTTTTTAATCTCTCTGGAATTTTTTTCCTTTCTGCAGACTTTTGTGCATTATTATCACGCTTCATTGAATTCCCAATTTGTATCGAGCATTTTGCGCTCTTGTTCTCTGATAAACAATTTATAAATCTAATGTGCCACACACACACACACTGGGACAAATTATATGGTCTGAGTGTGCACGCTCCTGCAAAAAGCAGCCATTATGGTACAATTTTGATATCGTAAACACATTATTATGCTTCAGATCTATTTACTGCTGCTTAATTTTTGTGCAATTTTCAAAGTGTAAGTCTTGCAATTTCCTAATTTGATGTATACAAATTGAAAAAAAATGTCTGCTAAATATTTGTTTAGCTCAGATTTAAAAAAAAGTCAAGCAAAATAAAGCAGCAGGAGGAATGCTGTGACTGTCTGTCAGCAGGTTGTTAATAAAAAAAGATGCTCATTAGTTTAAGTAGTTGGGAAAAGCACAAACTTCATTTCATGATCTTGAAGTATTGAGAGTTGTTAGCAAATACATAAAAGTAGAGAGCCCATACATTCATAAAGTTGGATTAGTTCTTTTCCATGACCTAAATATTATTTGGCTTCTTTCTTTTGTTGCTGTCGGCCTATCACAAACAGATAAAGCTACTGAATAGGTTGTGTTATAGCTTGTTATGCAGCCTAAGGACAAATATCTTTCAGGGGACAAAGGCCACAGCTAAAAGCAAACTCAATTACTCACATGACCAGAAATACTACTTATTACCTACTGGCTGTAGAAAAAAAGCAAAAACTAAAACTAAAAGTGAAGCCTTGCTTCCACAGCAGCATCTCTGTGGATGGTAGTTTAGATTCTGTGCTGGTTGTTAGCGCTGTGTTTGACAGGACATTTGGGGCCACAGTGAGAAATAATAAATAAATGACAGGTGAAAAGAAAAAAAACACAGAAGAAAACTGAGGCAGATGTCATGTTACCATCAACTGAGAGGGGAAAAAAAGAGAAAGAAAATGGTGCTACACTTGTAGAACAGCACTGACATGTGAAAGAAAACAAAACAACTTGGGATATCCACAAGAAATAAACCCTTCCTCTCCAGCCATCCACCAACTCAGATGAACATTTCTCCCTCAGTTAATGCTGCACTCCTGACCTTAATTCAGTACCTCTCCTCAGCTAACTCATGCCGGCCCGGCAGGTTGTGCCACCTCCCACCGATGGAGAAGAAATGCTGAGACAGGCTGCAGCAGCTGGGGGCCATGAGCTACACACAGAGTGATGCCGAAAGCTGCATCATTACGGTCGGTCACCCACCGTTTAGCAGACACACCCTGTGTCTTCTGTATCTGCTGATGAACAACACTGTGAGCCAGCATCACCCTGTTCAGAGGCACTAAACTGGGCAGGGAGCAAATGCACCATCTCTGCAGCAGTAGTAGGTTAGTTTGTAAAAAAGGCACAAAGTTGAAGGGCAACAGCTCGACTGTGCAGTGCATCCCTGTTGATGCACTTTGGTTGGGCAAAGTCGTGTCCTTTAAATGGCCCTTATGCAATTTAGCAGTTTCTTTTCAGAAACGGTTGGTGTGCAAAGCATTTCAGGCTCCACAACAGATACGTGTGGGTCTGACAGGAAGTCATTTGGTGCACCTGACTTTTCAACAACTTCATCTATTTGATGAATATACATGGGGACATCCAGAGGTGGTGTGTTTTTCTATGAATCCTCCTCTACAGCAATTCTCCTGAAATTGTATCCATCAACAGATCATCCATCCCGTCTTTTAACCCACTGCATCCTGTACAGGGTCACAGGGAGGCTGGAGTCCATCACAGCTGTCACTGGGTGAGAGTTGGAATGCACTCTGGACAGGTCACTAATCTACCACAAGGCCTAAAAGATGATATGTTGTTTTTTCCTTATTTATGACCAACTGCTTGCACAACCAAAGGCCATGTGCTTTGTCTTGTATTTAGCACTAATTGCTAAATGTTAGCATGTATGCTAGAATGGTGAGCGTTACACTTGCAAAACAGCATGTTAAATGTGGCATGCTAGCATTAGCATTTAGCTCCAGGGCTGTGTCCAAGTACCAAATTGTTGGGCATCATGCAAGATGGGTCTAGCATGAATCTGGAAACCGGCACTTGGGTCATTATTGATCCAAACCATTTTGGCTACGTGAATAGATGCATTAATATTCATTGATTTTTTAGGAGACCTTGATTCTTGCCACTCCCCTTCACACACACACTTTGAATAGACCTTCATGTGAACATCATTATTAATTCATCAACCTGCCAGACTGGGTTTTAGCTGTAATACATTTCAAGATTGAGCTATCTTCTCCGGCAAGGCTGTGAGTGATTAATGATTGAGTAGAGGTGAGCATTGGCTTGGTCCACTGAAAAAAAATAAAAAAGTATGAATGTGCGAGAAAGTCTGGGCAAGGATTCCAAATGATCTGAACTTTTATGCAGGAACGCTCCACTGAACATCAAAGTGATCATATAAAGTCATTAAACAGCATCGGGCACGGAGAGCAGCATCTATCTCTTGGCCTGCTTTATAAAATTCAAGTATCTCTGACAATGCCGTGGGATCAAATCTGGTTACACACAGCTCTAAGCTTATCCTGTCTGTGTGATGGTTGCTTTTGTCTGGCCTCAAAGGCTTCTGAGCTCTGCAGTCACCTCAAATAAGAGCCGGGATAGAGGGGGAAGCTTCAGAGGGTGAAAGGTATCAACATATGCACAAGCAGAGAGCGCGAATTATTTAAAAAGAACACACACACACACTGCAAGCTCGGCAACGTTTCCTCAGCTCTTTGGTTTTCCGTTATGTTAAAAAAGACTCACATGTAACACACAGGCATGAGCGCACACAGACACACAACCACTTGCAGACAGCACACATCCCTCCTCGCTCAAACTACCCAACACTTTGTAGACAAAAGATGAAACAAGACCTTTTGAAGGTCGACGTGTAACAGTTGAGAGATGTTGGAGCCCTGGTTGTGCGGAGGTATTGTTTTGGTGTGTGTGTGTGTGTGTGAGACGCCTGGCCTCTTATCTCTGTTGATGTGATGCCTTCATCCTGCTCTGCCCCTATGTTACTAACTCTCCACCTGCGCTTTCATGTTCTCACCCTTGTCTCTTTCCGGCTGTACCAGCAAAAGAGCTGTCACCATTCTGACAGCCAAAGAACACGGAAGCCATGTTTCAAAATAAAAAAACAACAATCCTTTGGTAAATATGTCTTCTATTTTTAATTTCATGACATTTGCAAAAGCACACCTGAGGAGGAGCACGTCAGCGGAATCACAAAAAAAAAATGTCAAGGCGTTTGACCGGCTGAGCTTAGTCATCCAGCAGCGAGCACAGACTTGCACTATGCTTTTAAAACTCAGTGTTTTGAAGTCTTGAAGTACCAACAGTATAAAGTTGCAGTCCAAACTGAAGACAATCTCCTCACATCTGTGACAAGGGATGATACAATTTCACCGCACACAGTGATGGAGATCTGTTGGAACTTGACTTTGCTCCTTGCCAGCGATTCACTTTAATTCTTAACCTAAACTTGAACTGAGCATGCCTCTACTGCCAGTTTTCTCTAAGTGTTTCTGGCCCTTGACCTGGCTTCACCAGGTCTCACAATTCTCAAGACCTTAGCGATTAAAGAGCCGTCAAGCTGTCATGCTAATTTTAGTGTTGCCTTCTTTTGTCTTCGTGTTTTTAACATTCTTGGATAAAGGGCCTACTTTTAAGAATGACTGAATGTCAAGACCATCAAGATCACACAGAGCTGTCTAAATAATTTCCAGCCAATAATTTACTCTTAAACAAGATTACTTTAGAAGACAAGAATGCTTTCCACCTACAGATTTTAATTACTAACAAATCCTTCCCTCCTATGTTGAGTACACAGCTGTGTTTATGCTGACACTATCAGCAATGGTGGAAAGGATACTCTTAACACAACCAAGGGTCATTCTACACACAAAAACAATGTTTGAATACGTACATAAAACAGAGGTTTTACCATCTATAAAACTACCTGACTGCAACATGTTCCTACTTTAATGTTAATCAGCCTTAGTTTTACACGGAGCAGCGCACGGACTACTTGGTCGAAATGTCTTGTTCTGTTTTAACCAATCAGCATTCGACATACACACAGTCCTCGGTCACTGTCACCAATAGGTGACACGTGTTGGCTGGTCTCAAATGACAATAATCCTTCAATCTACAAACATTAAGTGCAACACAAACAGACATGCAGTAATACAAATCAGTGTAGACACTTCTCACATGGCTAGGTCATAAATACATAGTGTACAGGGAAGAAGCACAAACTTGTCAAAATAGAAACTGATCCACTGCAATGCATACTTATTACAAAAGGCCAAAACACTAAGAAGCCATTGGTACGTTAATTTTGTTAATGAGTTAGCATTAGCTTAGTAAATAAGCCAGTTTAATACCAGATCCATTGAAATTCACTATGCAATCTACTACATGTGAGTACATCACTCGTCAGGTCACTTCCCTTGTGCTAACTGTAGCTAGCCTTCGAAGATAGATAGATAGATAGATAGAGAGAGAGAGAGAGAGAGAGATAACACATTTGAGGAGACATATGTGTTGATCCCTGCTTACGGGCACCTTCCTTTGCTGTCCACTGATACGGAAACAAAATCAAAATAAAACACAACGTCATCTTGTGATTGCAAACTACTGCAAACCAAACAAGCTGCTGCGTACTCCTGTGATTAGTCTGCGTTACGTAGCTACCAGATGGCTGTCACTAATTACTTGCATGGAGGATGTTAAATGTCTCAGGATTTTAGAATAATGACAAACTTGTCAAGTGAATTATGGCAGAGAGCAAAAACAGACCACGAGGCAGTGCAGCTGAGAGTAGAGGTTAATGCACAGTGTTGTCACGCTTTTAGTGCAAAAACCAGGACAGAGTGAGCATGAACTTTTACCCATTAACGCCTCAGGACGAGGCCCACAGCACTGTGGTTCTTCCTGTTTGGTGTCTTTTGGATGTAGAAGAAAAACATAAGAATGTAACAGCATGCCAATTGCTCATTTGTTACTTTAGCAGGAGGAAGGAGCACATTTTAGCATCTATCTGTGTAAATAATAAATGTATGTTCTTGAATACTTTGCTAGATATATACTGGGTAAACATGTGGGAGGTACAGAGTTAGTCCATTTAAAGTAACACATTGTCTTTATTTGTATCTAATGCACAATGGGACATAATACCGTTTATTAGTAACAACTAATAAGTGTAAAAATATAATAATTTATCTAAAGGATGTTAAGACACTGCAAAATGTGTTTTTTTGTTCGTGTTTACACGACTGTTTGTGTCACTGTGAGGCAGCGTGGAGGCGTGGATGGGAATCGTTTCCTAGCCCCTGATTAACGCCGCTGATTAAAGAGCAGGCTGCGCCGGTTAATAAGCGACTAATCCCACTGCCCTTTCTGCTCTGTCAGTCCAAACAGATGAGCTCGCAGGTCAGGGACGTTCTTCAAGGCAGGAGTCTCCGGCAAATGAACAACAGTTCAACTGAACACATCTTTGATAACCCTGTAATCTGCGTAAGTATGTAAATCTCATCTAATTAAAAACAAAATACTATAAAAGCTGCTGTAATTAATACTCAGTATTAACAGTTAATCAAATGAATGTGTTCACAGTGAGAAGCTCTGAAAGAACACAGTAGAGTTTTGGTTCCACTGCTTTAAAAAACAAACCAAAATACAGATTAAAAAAAAAATTACCAACAGTTAGAAACTACCAGTAGCTATAACTATAACACTCCCCATTAATTGCATATTAGAATGGACAAAATAAATAAATGGTACATTGTGAAATAAAAGTTAAATTAAATTCATAAATGTTAATTTATATAATTTATTTCATATTTTTTGCAAGAAATTATCTTTTTTTTTTAAACCTAATTGGTTAAATTCAGAATAAATAATCTCAAGCGTCCAGTGAAAACTGTCCATGGTGATGTCTCTGAACTAGAGTGATGCTTATTTAAAGCATCCATTCTGCATTTTGGAGACTTTAATTAACCTGCATTTTAAATGGGGTCAACGCAAAAACATGAATATGTCACAGTGCGTGCAGAATTATACAAAAATAAGCACGACAATATACTGACAAACTAGGACTATAGATAATAGATGTATGTTGTCATATGGATGAACCGAGCCACCATTATGTTGTAATGTCTCCCTCTGTGCCTGCTCTCATACAGTCATACAGTCAGTCACAGTAATACAGTCAGACCACATAAATCACCAGTGGAGCTAAAAGCACCCATTACTTGCCTGGGAAGTTTGACAGACAATGACAATTGGTTGAAACAGCAGCTTCAGCAGGGTTCGACTGTCATGGGGGATAATGTTTCATTTCTTTTGTTGCGGTGCGGTGAGTGACCTCTCACCTTTTCTAACCCCTCTCCTAAATCAGTTGCTGTGATGTGGATCACATTCCAGCCTGTTTACATTATCCCCCCTATGCCAGACGCTGCCACCAGCCTTTCACACCTGTCCCGTCATGTCCTCAGAAAGGAAACTGTGATACATTTTCAGAGTGGAACAGAAAGACCTTTGTGTGTGGGGGGGACTGAGTGTGTGTGTGTGTGTGTGTGTGGTGAGAAGTAAGCTCTCATTGTACAGGCGATTCATAAGTGCCTGCATGCATAGTCGGCTAAGAGATTGCCCACACAGATTCGCACAGAGGCACTGAGAGACACACATATTTTTGCACATGGAGCTGTCAAAACGTCAGAGGAGTGAGTTATGGAGCTGCTCTCGATGTGTCTGAACACGGAGGGGCAGATTCCATTGCTGTAAGGAGTGATAAATGAGGGAGAAGTAGGCAGCAGGAGCTTCTCACTCCGACGGAGATGCCACAGTCGCTCACTGGAGGGACCGGGAAGGCAGATATGTGCCGTCACCTCAGTGCCATGCATTCCCAATTCATACATATACAGTAACAGCTGCATACAAACCCTCACTGTCCTATTATAATAAGAAAGTTTTCTTTTGCTAGAACAGGTCTTTCATAAGTTAAAGTAATAGTGCAACATTTTGTGGGAATTTGGCAGCACACACACGTCCTAGTTAGCTTAGCATAGCCTGGAGACTAGCCCACATACACACAGCTGTAAAGCTACATAAATATGTTCAAAACAACAACAACTATCTAAGAAGTTACAATAAATAACCTGAAAGATACACACTACTTTACCAAACTGTTTTCCTTTATACAACATAGAAACATGCAGCAAACGCAGCACGTTTCAGCTTATTCAGACGACATTTCCCTCGATGATTTTTGCAAAATTAGTTGTTTTCTACCATCAATAACCTTGTTAGTGTACTATACAGGTATCATTGTTTTTTGTATGCTGTGCATTTTTCACTGATGAACAGAACTGCATTGTGGTTCTAGTGAGAGAAGCTGCTGGTGTATTAGAAAAGAGAAAGAAGACTTCAGCGTCTTCTAACATGAGATTGATAATGATGCTGCTGCCACTGATGATAATGACCCAAAACACTCTCTGATGTTTTTCATCTGCTGAAAATGCTGATTTCCAGTTTAGTTTTCTACTGAAGAGCCTTTTCTTTTACACATTCTTCCCTTCCCATTAGTGGAAGATTTCTTCAAAATTTTTATCCCCTTTTTGTGTTGTCTTTTTGCCAGAATCCATAAGGCTATGTATGTTATTTCATATAGTGTTTCTGTAGGGATATAATAGAAAATGGTTGAAGATTTAATTATTATTCACCCCGGCTTTACACTAATATTTTTTAAACCTACAAATGAGTGCGGTTGCCCTGTTCGCTCCGAGGGCAGCCATTTTGAAAGTGTTTATGAACTCTGCATCCACTTATTACACACACACACTCCACCACACACTCCACATGACCCATTTCTCATCGTCTCCACTCAACACCGGGATATTGGACTAATGGGCCTAATAGTGCGCCCACTGGTATTCAAAGAATCATCGGTATAAACATGGTAGCATAAACATAAAGGTTGATCTGTGTGAAGAGAAACAACAAGAGATAGAGAGGACACACACACACAGGAACAGGAATACAGTGATGGTGAGTGATAAAACTGACGTGCTGAGAGACACAGAGAGAGCCGGGGATGACGGACGCCAGACTGACAGGAGGCACCAGCAGAAGGAACGATGTGAGAAGTGCATCTCACTGCGCTGCTTAGCTGTCAGCACCCCTGGTGTACAATCTAAACATCAGGCCCCCTTTGATTGTGACATTTTCTGTTTTTTTATTCTTTGTAGCTTTTGTCGGAGCACAGAGTAAGTGCTGTCGGGTGAAATGAAAGCAGAAGAAGAGAGAATCTTGAGGGGGGAGAAGAAGAAAAAAAAACCAACACTGTCTCGCCAGTTGCATACAAAAGAAAACACTTGTCTGTTCGGACTCCGGTTGTTCAAAAAAAAAAAACGTATATTCCCAGAGCTTGAGTGATTTAGGCGCATCTTTCCCACATGCTGTTATTACTGGTGCTTTTTTTTTTTTTTTTTTTTTTAGATACTGTATTAATCCCAGAGGGAAATTCGTTACGGCTGCTGCACAAGCAGTGTCATACAATGACTAGCAAGGCGTGCCACAGGCTAGGGTGAAGTGTCTTGCCCAAGAACACACAACAGTGACTAGGGAGGAGTTGGGATCGAACCACCAACCTTCCGGTTATTGGACAACCCTGCTGTCCCACTGCGCCACTGTTGCCCCAAACTTGGTTAGAGATGCCACGAAGTAGGTGGCAATGCCTTAACCGTATATGTGTTGCAGGCCACAGGGGCCAATTCCATCCTTGTCAAGGGGAGTGCTAACCTTCTCTCCTTTCACGACGATGAAACTGAGATGAGAACAGTTTCCACTGTCTGACTTTTATTTTTGGAGAGACTCGGCTGAGTTGATAGTTTTTTGTCTGCTGAAGAAGAAGAAAAAAAATCTTTCAGTTGAGCTCCTGGAAATGAATTCTTCTGTATCCATGCACACACGCTTGTATTCATTCCAAGGAGCAGTTATTGGATTATTGGAAAATTACATTTATACAAATGTGCTCATTACTGAGCAAATTAGCACAGCTAACAATTTCCTTTTGTCTTGAGTCGTCCTGATTTAATAAATGGTAATTATCTCCAGGCATGTGTAATAAAAACACATGAAAACAATAGAGCTGATAGGTTTAGGGATGGAAATTTAAGCCTGGAAAGTTACATTGTGTAAATTATATTTTGTACAGAATGAATTAAGTTTCAGGAGGAGCAAAAACTGGAATCACAGGATTGAAAATATTCCTACTGCAGAAATGTTCTCCAGCACAGACTCACAACTCTGAATGTAAACTGCCTTTTTCTGTCGCCAGGTTTCATTCATTAAAGCTTATTTCGGTTAAATCCCTTGAAAAAATAAATAAAGGCAAACATGATTCAAGTGAACTAAAAACATCTGCTGCTGTTTGTGATCTTTTTTTAACTGAGGGGGAGAAATAAACAACACAACAACAGTTAAACGCCTTCAATTTTACAGCTGACTCACAAACAAATGCTTTTACGCATGAATTATTCATGTAGGACTGAGGGGCACGCACACAACTCGTATTTTACATTTCATTCGGGCTTGTTTTCACTTCTTCTTCTTCTGCTCCTCTCACAGATAAGGTTCCCTCTTTCCTCCACAATCAGCCAGTGTTAGATCCCTTTAATTAGCCAAACCTCTTCTCTTTGATTTGTATCACTTTTAAACTTTACGTCTCTATTTACCATTCCTCCATAGCAATGAACATATCAGCATTTTGCAATTATACCAAAGGGCTCATGGTGGAGACTAATTAATTAACTATGTGTTCCCTCCTGCACTTAGAAGAGAAATGGGGGGGGGGGGTTATGATGGCTGGATTCAGTGTGGGAGGTCATGTGGGATTAGATGCATGTTTTTAAAAAATAATTGGTTTCTTAGTCGTCTTTGGAAACACTAACTTCTGCCTGTTTTTCCTGCTCATGTCTGTTTTTTAGTTGCCGATTCGTTCGGCTGAATATTCAACAGCTGTCGAGTTGGTCCATTCAGCTTTAAGTCTGTGGAGACACGTGGCATAATAGACTGAAAGGTTAGCTAGTGGAGCAGCGAGAGGCATGTTCCACTCGAGTCTCTACTTTAAATTGCTGGTATTCATCAACTTAAGTGATGAGTCCGCATGATGAATGGTCTCTCATTAATATCATTATGCTATTAGGCTGTGTCTCTCTCACTGCGCTCTGCCTGGAATATGCATATGCACTCCCTCCCTTTGCTTGTGTCTTATGTAGGTCGTTTTTCTTCACTTTTTTTTCTCTCTCTCTCTTTATTGTTGTGTTTACTGTATTTGTAGAACTACTGTGTGGTTCATCTCTTCCAGAAAACCTGTTTTTTTTACACAAATGGAGCACCTTTGTCAACACTGTCAAAATGTCTAGACCGTTTGTTATGATCCCTAACAACAAGTGGCTCAACCAAAGTTCACGGACACATCAAGGGGACAGTGGCAGTTCAGACGTGTCTATAATAACAGCAGGACAGATTGGACTGAACATGTTCTGCACAGCAAGGATTAGCAGCACTTATCCAAACTTGTATATTATACAGTCCGAGCTTTTTAGCTCAGAGACATAAGATGAGGGAAGAAACCTTTAATGTTGTAGAACTTAAACTCTGAAACATAAATGTGCAAATCTGTGATTATAAGCTGAAAGATTACATTTCAGACCAATCGCAGTTTCGCACCTTTTACAACCTGCTGAGGTCATTGAGAGGCCATTACAAGTAGCACACTGACAGTCAAAGGAAGCACATTTAATGCCACACAGCGCCCAGGGCTTCAACACTCCAGTGATGACCTCATATTTTGTGAGGTAAACAGTAGAATTACTGTAAGGCATTGAATTACAAAATCCCCTTCCATGACCTGTCAAGGTTATATTACGCTTAACACAGGATATTTTCTCATGAAGTAAAAACTGCATTTAGAGTAAATCTGATGGAACTGATGAAGGCCTTTAGATGCATCCATATTGGAACTTACTCATTGACAGAAGCTGATGCTAATGAGCAGTGACAGCTGCTACTGTTAACTATTAGCACGCTTCGCCAAGACTTGATATCATTACAAACAGACCAAATCACACTGTAGTGTTTACAGGTCTGGTAACACTTAGCAGAAACTCCCTCACAAACTTCCAAACCTTAGACTCAACTGTTTCATATTGTTATAGGTACGCAGTGCTAGATTGCACCAGCCTAGAAAAAGGGGCATCAACCTCAAATGGTGATGTAAAGAGCTGGAGGTGCAATCATGCAGCTGCAATATTTGCATCAGACAAGTGAAGCCAGCTCATAAAAAAAAACAAAAACAAATGACAGTTTGGGACCAGTCTGATATAAAAAAGGCATAAAGCTCTTCACACACAAACACACCTTCTATGTAGATTTGTCTTCACAAGTTACGTACAGATCTCCCCAGCTACAGGCGACCTCCTGCTAAAGCTGTCTAAGCAGATGTTCTTGAACCCTGGTGGCCTATGGGCAGGATGATGCCTTATAATTATGGATATAAACAGATTGTGCACATGGCTTAACCTGCCATGTGTGATGAATGGCAGCCCAGTCCTGCTGTATAAACTGCCAATGCCAGAATGAGAGTCCTCTTGGCCACACAGGGTCAACTACACGAAGAAGACTTAATGAGGGGGGCCATCCAAACAGCCTGGGTGTCCATCTGTCTGCTCTCTCTGCTTTTACATGTCACACATGTTGTAGAGACGGGAGCAGATCGAGCTGGACTAGTGGGACTGCAGAGTGAGGTGTGTAAATGCATCACAAAGGAAAGAACACTTTCACAGAGAAAGTGACAGCTTTCACACCAACACAAGTAGAGTTAGGTCTTTGAAAAGTGCAGAAAGCAGAGACCTGCTGTCCAAACCACGTCAACACTGCCTGCTTATGAACAGTCCAAAAAAAAAAAGACATAATGAAATTGCAGTTTTATTAGAATAATTAGGAAAAAATGATTATCTCCACAAAATGTTTTGCATAACATTACGGTACATTAAATGTCAAAACCTGATGCTAAATGCACTAAACGTGTCGTTTTGTTTTGTCATTTACGCCGAGGAAATGAGCTCTGTTCTGGAAAAGGTCATCAGTCATTATTGAAAATCTCAAAAATGAAATACTTGACCTTTTTGTCACAAACTAAACAGCCCCCCCCCCAACACACACATAACAGTGTTTGAAGGAGTATTAGATGCCAAAACACTGCACAGTATTTGATAATAGAAGCATTCAACTTCATGTCTTAACAGACTTCGTGTGTCATTTTTTGCTGACATTGCAATAATTTCTATCTATTGATGAATTCTTTCTCTAATTTTACCAGATGGCACAACAGTCACTATCAGGTTCTTTCTCATATCTTATCATGTCTTCAGTTCTGTGAGTAAGAAGCTGCCAGACAGAATCAAATGTGGAGGTCTGATCTTTCCCTAAATATGTATTTTCTTCAGCCAGTGGAGGTCTGAGAGCCACATCTGAGCAGATGGTGGCTCTTTTCTTTTCCTTATTGAGATATAATTAAAAAACTTGCAGTGTGACTGCAAGTTTTTGAACACTGACTCACATGAGGGTGTACATTTATGACTTAAGTAAAGCACCGGCTGAAAGTTTAGACACAGCTTTTCATTTTTTGTTTTTTTTTTCCTTCGTTATTTGCTATGCTTCATTTTATGCCAAAAAAATTCAACTAAACAGGCAAAACTAATTTAAAGAGTTTAAAAACAACATTACCTAACCGCTTACCCTGTTCTTTTACTCCTCACTTTAACTAGTTTTTTTTCAGTGTTTTGCCAAATAAAACCTTAAAATAAGTGGAAATAAAACCGCCCCCGGTGTCACAAGGATGAGAACTCCAGACTCCAAGGTTCGCATCTGCCATGCTGCCACCAAAACCCAGGCTAGTAACCATCTGCATCTGCATCTGCGAACAAAACCACCTGCAGCTGAATGTCACTAAGACAAAAGAGCTGGTGGTGGACTTCAGGAAGCACCAGACATTCCCAAACCTGGTCAGCATAAAAGGCACCAACGTGGACATTGTGGACAAATACAACTACAAATACCTTGGTGTCCACATTGACTGCAAACTAGACTGGTCCACAAATGCAGAGGCAACATACAAGAAGGGACAGAGTCGCCTGTATCTCCTAAGGAGACTTAGGTCTTTTAACATCTGCCAGACCATGCTGCAGATGTTTTACCACTCGGTGGTCTCCAGCGGCATCTTCTACGCTGTAGTGTGCTGGGGCAGCAGGATGAAGATGGCCGACACCAACAGACTCAACAAGCTCATTAGGAAGGCTGGCTCGATACTGGGAGTGGAGCTGGAGTCTGTGGTAGAGGTGACGGAGAGGAGGATACTGAGGAAAGTATTCGTAACATGTCTCACCCCCTGCATGACACACTGCTGTCCTACAGGAGCACATTCAGCGGTAGACTGAGACTACCGAGGAGCTGCACAGAACGCCACAGGAGGTCCTTCCTGCCAGTGGCCATCAGACTGTATAACTCCCCCCTTTCTGTGGGGAGAGGAGTTAGATGATCATGTCATGCATCACTTTCATTCCCTCCACTGGTCTATATTTGTATCCATGCATCATATATTGTGCTCATACTGTGTACTGTACTCTGATTGGATTTTTGTGACACTTATACTCTGTACTTAACTGCATTTAATGTAACTTGATACCTCTGGCACAAGAATTTCCTTCGGGATTAATAAAGTTTTATCTTATGTTGTCTTATCTTATCTTATGTACAGGTGCTACGCTGAAGAAAGGAGGAGCTGCGATGGAGTGTGCTTTATTCAGGATTCAATAGTTAATCAGAACAGCACAACAAGATATTTTTAATTTTCCACTAAAAGCAATAGGAGCACAGTGAAAAACACATACATGTGATTTCCTGAGCCCTGATGGATAGAGAATTGTGTTAGATGACCTGGTGTCCAAAATCACTTGACATCCAAATGTGTTATTTAGTAGTTTTGATGTCTTCATTAATAATTTAAGTTGTTACATAGTAAAATAGTATAATTATGTGTGGAAAAACGAATTATTTATGATACAAATATTTAAAACTCTGAACAACATGTGTCAAACCCAAGGCCAGCAGGCCAAATCGGGCCTGCTGCACCGTACTGTGATTTCCAAAACATATATGATCCAACCAATGTCTGTTTTTGTAAACGTAAGATTTTCATCTTTCATATAAATTTAAACAACCCACAAACATTCAACTAAATAAAAACCACAGTCACACTAACAAAAGTGATTTATTTTGTGCAGCAAAGATCAAAGGCAGGCGCTCCTCCTCAGGCTGAGAGTGCAGCTCACAGCTTTAATTGTTGTACGGCTGTGAACAATAAAGGTGTTTCAAGCCGAAATGGAAAGTGGATAAGTGGATGAACACAGTTTCAAAGATGGACACAGCAGTATATTATTTAAATAAAGCTGCCTGATGTGTGAAGAAAAAGTCCCTGTCCTGAAGGAAAATTTTTTCAAGCGTGATTACTCGACTAAAGACAGAGAACAGAAGGAGCAGGGGGACCAAGGAGAAATGAGGCACGCAGAGGCGGCCGACATCTTAGTTTTGTGGTGAGTATCAATAATAGTGATAGATACAACACCCCCCCAACTTGAGTTTGACACCCCAGCTGTATAGCAATAGCATTAGCTGGACCTATATGCCGTACATTTCTCTACAGTACAGAGCTGTGTGTTGTATTCTCTGACTCCCACATTCTCAGAAAAAAAAAACAAATTGCACAAATCCTACAACCATTATCTTCCTTTACTTTTGCTGTTATCTGTGTATTATGGTTAGATATTTTATGAGGTATTATGGCTATTTGCTGAAACCTGTGGCTCGCTGCAGTGTTTGCGGTAATGCTCCACAGAAAACACAGCCGAGCCATGCACTGGAAGTGAACCCTCCATCAATTCCAATGACCATTACAGCACAACTCAGCACATGACACGTTGAGTTTCGGGATAAACAATACAGCTGCTTAACATTGGCTGTTTGCGTCATCGCTGACGAGAAAATCTGCAGGAATGAAAATCGCAGAAAGCAACGATACCACAACAAACATGTAAAAATGGATCCACAGGGCTGTTGTGGAGAACAGAAAGTGGAAGTTGCTCATGATTTTCTGGGCCCTGATGTGGTTTGCTCAACAATTTTCCCTCAGTAATCTCCACTGGCAGCGCGCTGAAAACATTCTGTTTGAATCTATCAGCCGACAGCATTGTCTGGTCTTTATTAACAGTCTGAGGATAGCCTGCGCAGTCAGACCAGTGTGCTCCCTTCCTCATCTAATATTCGGCCGGAGGTTGTATGACATTCCTCGGGGCATGTGCCTGACATTTGGAAGTAGACTCTTATAGATAGAGTAATAATGTCACAGGGGCTGTGGGTGTATTTTTGTCTGGAAAAACAGAGAAACAGCAGACAGACGGGCATTGTCTAATGTGGAGAAAGATTTAATCTGCAGAGACAGACGGACGAGTGATGGAAATAACCTCAGAGAATATCGAGCGTTCTGTTTTCTTTAACTGCAGAAGACTGTCTGTATAGGACAGTTAAGGAATGTGCACACAAGTCATTGTAATCAGAAAATAAACACACACTTTGAATGAGTTTGACTCTCTTTGAAGTCTTCAATGAGAAGAAATGCTTATTTAGTTTATTAATGTATACAAAGAACATCACATTTATGGCACACACTGCATTAAAACTTTGTTCCTACAAAAACAAATCCCTACTGCTGTCTGCTTTACAGACAAAATAACTCTACAGGGTCTACAAGTATCTATCTATGTATGGTATGAAGAGTCTGTATCAGAATTAAGATTTTCAGATCCATCACATGATCAATGAATACTCCAACTGATCATTGTCTCAGATCTGGTCATCTTACAGGTAAGCATTAATGCCGATACCACATAAAACTCTGAATGACTAAGGTCCTGAACCTCCGTGGGCCTGATGAGAAGCAGCCAACATGTCAAAAGACAACCTGACAATTTTTGGCAGATGTCTTCTTGAACATTTCTCTGACAATTTGTACCAATGACCAACACTTAACTCCAGCACCCTAAACCCAGTGTCCTCCTCTCTTTGCTTCATAGAAAGCCAAATGAGTGAGGGAAAGAGGGGCTGGACTACCCAGAAAAGAATCAAAACAATAGCTATAGGAGAAATGTAAGATGATTTGACATGTAAAGCTCACAAAAATAGAATCCCAGAATGTGAATGTTTAATGTAAAACATGTGCGCTGTTGACCTGATGTGGCTCCAGGCGACATCTTGGTGTCGACAAGGAGGTGTATGGGACATGTTTAACATAATGTTATTTCCAAGCTACATATATACGAGTGTAATCGATACTCAAAAGCAAGACAGCTAAACTTTTCTTTAGAAGTACTTGTTCCTACAAGTTAAATACCACAAAGCACTTGGGTCAGATAAATCAGCACTGACCAGCAAAGACCAGTCAAACTTTTGGGGGAGGGAAGAAAAAAACCACATCATACTTGCAGCAGGTTGACTTTCACATGAGATTCCCTGTTTCAGTGTACTAGTCGCTGGTGAAACCATAAGAGCAGGCAACACGTGGAAAACTCAATACCTCCATGGTCCGTTGGACAAGATTTATTACTCACTGGTGTATTTTCCCACAAAAGTAACAGTATTGAAACAGACTGTATTGCATGAAGGAGTGGGCTGCATCTGGCTACGCATACATAGATTCGCTGGTCTGTGTGGGTGTTCCTGTGTTTGTAGGGTATAGGTACTGTAAGTGTATGTGTGTAAGAACAAAGTTGTTTGTGCATAGTGTGTGTGTATATATAGTATGCACAAACTGTAACGGATTAAAACGTGCACACGCTGCTGTCAGTGGAGGCTGATGGATGGGCTGGAACATCGTTTATTGACACAACACCTTCGTGTTTCACAAGGCCATCAGTCATACAAAATGCCCATCTGCTGCTCTAAGCATGACCAGCAAGGTGCACACACACACACACACACAGAGCTACTGAATGTTTTTTATACATTTCCTCCCAGTAGTCCTGACCTTCAGCAGTTCCCGCCATTCACCATTAGAACAGCTTTTCACAATAGAGGCCTTTCAGCCTCAAAGAAGACATATCTATATATTTCAAAAGGACACTTACTGTTAATATCAACCTATCAGAGTCATGCAAGGACCTTAAAATGCCAAGAATGCATCTTAAAAGATGCCTTTCTTGTGGTTCCTCTGTCCTACAAAATAACGCCATAAATCTCGACGACGAAGTGACCAGAAGCTGGACATATGTGGTACGAAGGAACCTTCTAAAACATGAAGTCTCCTGTGATTATGAGCTAGGAAAACAAACAAACAGTTGTGCTTTAAATTTGTTTTTGCTGACAGGGCCAAAGGACACAGTTGCCGCTCATTTCCCTCACTCAAATTATCCTTCACCATCCACTCACAAGCCAGCTTCTACTACATGCAATCATTGCAAATGATTGCTCAAACAGGTTCATAGCTTTGCTCCGTAGCATATTTCTTTTATTTGGATGTCAAGCGAGCAATAATTTCCCACAAATTTACATCAACAGAGAGCGACAAGAGAATAGTGTGTAGTCCACATTTCTCCTCTTATTATTATTATTTTCTCTGGCTCTCTGCAGCCTCTCCATGTTCTTTCTCTGAAAATCAAATAAAAAACACCACTGCCAACAATACTCCCTTTGTCTCAAACCCACAAATCTATTATTAAACACATTTTTTTTTCTAAGGAAGAAATGAATGATGCTTGACATGTTAATATTTGAGATCCAGTTTATTTGGCTAAAATCAATCAATGGTATGACATGTTATCCGGAAGAAAAAAATAAATAGCGATTAATTTTTGCAGGTTGGCTCGTCCCACCCTCCCCTTATTCTCAACAGCTTGTCCTGATGATCTGACAATCATGTGCTTGTGACAGATGCTACAGCAGCATGATGGACTGCGTTTTTGCTGCTCCGTGCCCCTGTAGGAAAGAAATAGAGGTGAGGAAATGAGGGGATGGGATGGGTGAGGAGGAAGAGGGGTGAGTGTTGTCATGTTTTCAAACTAGCACGTTTCGCCTTCCTCGGTGCTGTGACACATGCTGGGATTCTTCCTCTCCTCCTCGCCGCGGTGTCCTCATTACCGTTAATACGACGCTGGTAGCAGGGGGCCGCGGTGCTGCCTGGAGATCCTCAAGGGAGTAATGATGGGGGGCCAGTGGCCAAGAGCCCCAGGAGGGAGGTTTGTTGGTGGTGATTCCCTGCTACTTATGTAGAGGCCACAGAGGTCAACTTCACTCCCTCGCACTCACACACTCTCACACACTCAGACAGCTGCAGCTCGCTCGATTCTCTGTTTGCCCTTGGGAGAAAAATGGGAAGAGAGAAGCAAACAGCAGGGAGTGTTTGCCCAGGCGCACACCACACCCCATCCATCTCTGAGCTGCCTCTCTCCTCCTTTCCGCTGCATGCAGAGGACACAATCATTTCTCCCTTTCGTCTCTCTCTCCCTTAGTCCTTCCCTCAAGCCCCTCGGGTGCATTGGTCCAGTCTCGGTCCAGCGCAGATATAATCCTTTAACGCCTCTAAATGATCCAGAGGTTGAGTGCTCCTCCTGGATGCCAATAGGACCCGCTGGGCTCACACCTGCTGGAGCAGGTTAAGATAAATGCCAGCGGCCAGTCGGGCATCTGGCCCTGCATTAATATTTAACAGGGCAACTCTCATCTCCACCAACTCTGAAGGTGTGAAGGTGCCAAACCCCGAAGACATATCGCAGCTTAATATGGATTTGTGCAAAGTGCTGAAACGGAAGAGCGGTGATGGCAAAGAGAGATCCAAAGTCCATGTTAAGTTTGTGGCTGCTCACACCTACCAGTGTGAACTTTGTTTCCGGGGACGATGAGAGTAACCCTCCCTGCATGTGTGGCTCTCAAAGGGCCATTACTCAAGCATTATGTGGTTTTTAAGCCTGCACAACCTCCGAGTCAAAGATCGATTCTAGTCATCATCTGTGTGTGGCTTTTTCAAAAAACATCCTGAGACTTCAAATAATTAGCTTGTCAACACGACAAACAGGAAGAACTGTCAGAGTACCACACCTCGGCTTCAAAACGAAAGCCTTCACCATTTCCCTGCAGAGGTTAAGAGACAGCCAGTCTCTACAGAAGCACAAAAGAGAGTATTCACACAGCCTAGTTAAAAATCTGATCTGACAGTTTAACTTAACTCAGGTCAGCTTGTCTCTCCGAATCACCTCATGGATGGAGGTACCTAATTGCCACTCAAGCCAAAAAGGATTTTGACCTTTCTAACAAGGTTAAATAGTTCACATATTTTCTTTAGAAGCTCCCTGAGAAACAGCTGTAACAAGGATCAGGTGCTGTTGACCTGTAAATCTAACCCCTGTTAAGTTATGAATGCAGCTTAACCACAGGAAGGAACCTGTTGCTTCTAGGTTACACAAGTACAAATGAAAATGAGGGCGCTACATTAAAGGGTTATTACAACATTTATCACCTTTAATGTTATTTCTTGATCACAATTGATGAGCGCCTCTTAAGTTGGTTGCCAAAAAGTTACATTTAGACATGAAATGTAAACCTCCACATGGTTAAGGAGGCATTTCTTTGGTGGGTGTGTATCCTAGCATTTTGCATTTAGCATACCAGTAAACTAGTAATCTTATGTGTTGGTATATAACTGCAGCCATATAGTACGAGCTGCTCTGCTTTGATATTTTATTGTTTTACGATAGACGTTAATGCTGTATTAACCTCTAAAGGTTTACAACACGCCTGTCTGTTAATGTGTGTGTGTGTAATGTCACATGATAGCAGCTATCATGTGACAGACAAAGGTAGTTCACGTGCCAGCAGGCTAAAAGCAGATGATTCAGGCTAGCAGTGTGAGTTAGATTAGGCATTACCCCCCCACCTCACAACAGCGATCAGAGCATGAAAACCAAACCTAGCAACACAGCATCAGGTCAACCCACCCCCCTCCCCTTATTTTTTTAACCATCCATTTCTCCCTGTGGGTGGGAGGCCATTTTCACATGACTGTTTGTTTAGCCCTGCGTATATAACCTAAATGTGAGCTCAGGAAATAAGGACGAATATAAATGGATGGAAAGAGATTTGTATCACTCTCAAGGTCACTGATAGGTAGACGGCCTCAAATAAGAAATCAGTCTTCTTTATACACATTAAGCTTTCTAATACAGACAGCTCTCTATATGCACAGTGATTTTTATTTTTTTTTGTCTTCTCAAAGCAATAAAATTCTATCAGCCAGCTGAGCTGATAGCATGACCCTCAGGGGTGCCTTTTAGCAGCGCATCACAGTTTTCCTCCTCTGCCTTTTGCCTGTCGGTGGCCTTTCATGCCGCAGCAATATCAGCTCATCCCGAGGTAATGGGTAACAGCCTCAGAGGCAGCCGAGATTGAGATCACTTTGAATTATTAATATTCATTCTCCACAAAGTGGCAGGCGGGGCGGGACTCCCCGCTCGTCATCACAGCCAAGTGTTCGGACCGTCACTGAGCCAGTGTCAACAGTACACTGTGCCCTCCTGCACACACACACACAGACACACAAATTAGGCACATGCACGGCTAACCTTCTTTTACCTACAAACAGAGAGAGAGGTGCACAGGCAGACGCCAGAGATTTGTAGTGTTGATTCAGGCTGTGTGGGCTCCCATCTGTGCACACGGCTCCATTTCCTCTGACACTACAGAGGACAATTCAAACGGCAGGAGCAGGAAATAGCCTCCATGGTGTTTTTATGTAAAGACTTCCTGCCATATTCATCAGAAAGCTTGAGGATGATCATCAACAGCTTTTGATTTAGAGCAAACGGTCCTCTGCTAATCATTGTAAACGTCTATTCAGTCTCTTTAGCTGAGAACAGAGGTAACATTTTGCTTCATCCCTTTATGTTTCTGGGCTTATTTGTACCTGGTAATTTCATCATCTTTAAGTGCTTCTCAAGCTGAATATACAAGCTATTCTAGGTATGTATAGTCTCTCATAGAAACCACCATGGTGTGGTTACAACACAAAGAATGCATTGTTTCTGAAAGAAATGCATCTAAAATGGGAATTTACTCATCCTCCCCACATGGCTCCATATTTAATGTCCATGATCTGCACTTCCAAGAGAAATATTACAGGCCACAATGGGAGCTTGTGGAAAGGTGATATCAGCAGTGGTGGACAGATGGCTGACATTGTGTGTATATCATTGTATGGAGACAGACTTCAATGGGAGGATGAAGGTGCGGTCAGTGAGAGTTTTTTTTTTTTTTTTTTTTTTTCGCGTGTGTGATTGCACAAACAGATGGGAGCTGACATCCTAATATCAACAGGAAACACTCTTGGTTTGTTCTCTTCGGGGATATGACATCAACAGGCAACAGGAAAAACCTGGCTTCATCTCTGGAGGGGACGGTCTGAGCACTGCAGGTCAAAGGAATATAAATGAAGCCTGACGCTTACCTGCACAGATCTGGAAATACAATAGACCTAATCCATGAATTATTCCTGCGCACAAGCTGGACCTACAATTCTGCATGTAGATGTGGCACTGTGGGTTTGTTTTGCACTGTGTTGTCTCTGGTATGATGACCCTATTATGCTCGAGAGTAAAGAAAAATTCCAGTGACTTTTCAGTCACTTCCTGCATTCCTCAAACTCACGTCAACAAACATTGTTTTACAACGTTTCATCATCAAACAGCATGTTTGCCATTTTTTTTCCTTTATCTGTGTTTTCCATAGCGGATCCTTTAAGCACTGAAGTGCTGCTGAACGGAGTAAAGACAGCAATTTTTACAATGTGACTCTGTAAAATCTATTTTTAATTTCCGTTTAACTTTATGTGTTACAGCTGGCTGCAGAAGCAGAAGCAGAAGCTGCCTTTGGTTTGGACAAGCTTTAAAAAAAAAAAAAAAAAGAGGCCAGGTTGTAATGTAACCGCAAAGGCTGCATTTCTCAAAGCAGGCACATAAAAAGGGCTGAAATATGCTGTGAAGCCGAGAAATATGGCACAAAGTGAACTACGGTTCCACCATAATAAAATATAGACCCATGGATTTCATATTTCTCTAAACTGCTCTCCTACTAACTATGTCAACTGTTTGTTTTGAAATACAATACTATTACTATTTTTGTATTTTTAGCTGGAGACTAAAAGCCATAGACAGAGAAGGTGGTCACAAAGACAACCGTAAACACACAATGACTTCTTTAGAACAAAACAGAAAAAATATGTTTACTCTCTTTTAAACATTATATTCATTTAAAAGATAATATATGTCCCTTTACTGTTAACTTACTGCAGAGCACTGCAAATTAAAAACAACCCTAACAGTAGCGAAGGTACAAAGAG
The DNA here is from genome assembly GCF_900634625.1 of Parambassis ranga. Taxonomy (NCBI): domain Eukaryota; kingdom Metazoa; phylum Chordata; class Actinopteri; family Ambassidae; genus Parambassis; species Parambassis ranga. The sequence goes on from NC_041043.1 coordinate 9,811,419, forward strand.
CTCCATGTCAACCAGCTACAACCGCAAAATGCTAGTAAAACCATCCAATAATCACAATTTTTCCACCAGTAACAAGACAGTATGTACCATATGGCATGCTTAACCCTTTCAACCCAACAATAAAAGCCACAAAACACAGCAGTCGCTGAAATATACTCATAATATTCATTTTGGGCTAAGTTGAGGCCTTGAAAATAGGCTTGAGGTGGAAAGGGTTAAGTGTTGATAATTTCAGCACCAGCAATCTTATTAAAAACAAGATATAAAGACACATGTATGATGAGTTCACTATGAAAAAATGAAATCGCAGGCATCACAGGGCACTGGTATCAGATTGGTCAGTATTGGCTGATATGCAGTGTGGTATTGGAACATCTATAGAGACAAACTAACACAGGTTGTTTTCCTCAGGAACTTGCACATCCTCTTGCCTTATATATTAAGCTCATCACCTGAAATTGTCCATGTTAGCATAATTTGACATTTAATTTGTCTTTCACTAATATATTCAGTACAGTAAGATCAGCTCCTGCAAGTAGTTGATTTAAATGTTTATCACAACTTGTGCTATTCAGCACAAACACACACACACACACATACACACGCACACACATACTACTGAGGTGTTTCTGACTTCTTGTTGCCCAAGGCCTCAAGAAACAAAATAAACCCTGAAAGTTTTTAATACATCTGCTTAAATGTGGACATCTGAATTAATCCATTAAAACACACAGTACACACAGAGTCACACTAAAGTTATGGTTTATTTTTACTTTAAGCCTAAGCAGAAAGTTGAGGCAGCAATTTAAATGTGTTGCTGCATTTAAAGTGTGTTCTCACATCCACTGGAGGCCACATTACTGCTCAATTTATTTCCTAAGCCAAGTCAGTTCAAGAGAGCATTCTCCACTGCTGCCACGTTACCCATGCAGTACCACCCAGTGCATCTGCAGCAGACTGGGCTACTCCATGATGATGCCAGCATGCAGATGCCGTAACTCACTGTCCTCCCTCCCTATATGAGCAATGCTGTTGTCTTTCAGACGGCAGCGTCTGCATCATGTATGACAGCATGTTTTCCCCTCAGCAGCTCTGTTGTCTGAGCGTGTAGACGACAATGACGACATGGAGTCTGCCTCAGAAATGCTCGAGTGAAGTGTCCTGAGGGTGTCAGCGGAAGGCGGGGTGGGGGAGCGTTCAGCATACCCCTGACTCTCCTGGGACGGCTTTAATGTATCCACCTGCCAGGCAGCAATATGCCATACACTCAGCAGTCATTCAATCATTCACCAAGGAACGCCAGATGGTATCACCTACGATAAGGTTGACGCACTGCCTGGCACCACAGAAAGTTTGGGGGTGGGGGTGGGGGCTTTGGGATGATGTGTAAACAAACTTAGCGCACCATTTTCCAGCTGAAATAAAGACCTCACAGAGCTTTATTGTTTGTGAGCCAGTGTTGCTTTTATGTCAAAGCCAAAGCAACAGTAAGACAGAAAGAATCCCTGTCAGTCGGATACTAAACGCCGCTTCACTGAACAGATGCCCGGTGCCGTGCCTGTGGGCGGTAATGAATTGAAACAACGTGTTCTCTCCTGCAGGTTAATTGTGCTGATTTGAGTGAATAGGGGGAACGTTTTTTGGCGGCGTGTGAGCAAAGCGAGCGAGCTCCGAACTCTTTTTATTAAGACTATATTTTCCAGGACATTAATTCTGTGGATTTTCTTCCTTTTTTTTTACAATATGAAGTGAAAGCAGAGAGGATACTGTATACAGGACTGTGTGAAAGTCATTTACTAATGAGAGCTCGTAAATAACCTGCATGGGGCAAGGGCCAAAGTGATTTTGGCTGTGGATACATTTACATAGCTCGGTGGCTGGAAATTTAATTTTTTTTCCTTCAAATTCATTCAGATCCAATGAATCCTACTGCTGCCTGTGTGTTTATATTATTGGTTTTTGGAGGTTAAATTTCATCATGTCCTGTGGTAGTAACTTATAAACTGAATGAATAAGCTATCCCCATGGCTCTTAAGACACCACCTGGGCAACTGCAGGGTATTTTTGCAGTATAAAATTGTGTGATTTATCTAAGAGCGGGGGGGAAAAAAAACACATGTAAGAGAAATATTAAAGTGCAATCTGAGTGATTGCAGAGGAGTTCTGTTTGTCTCTGTGCATCATACAAACACGTATTTCCAAGGGATATCTCTGAAGGGCATGCTAGACTGATGTTCTCCCTGGTATCTGTCATGTCGAAGTACACTCATCGCCAATGAAAAGAAGCTGCGAAAACAAACAGCAGCTTACACTGTGTCACATCTGACAGTGATCTAGCAGCCCCCACGGAGTATCCGCAAAAAAAAATAATACTAAACATATCCACAATCAAAACAAATTCCAGCAATGCTAAAGAAACCTCACAAATCTCATGTCAAATACCATTACAGCCTTACATTTTGTAGAATACTATGCAGTCGCATTTCCTTTCAGCTGGATCGGGGCCAAGCACATATTTGAGATGTGCCAATGTACACCTTGGGTCATTTAGTATTCATGGATGAGATGATTTCCTCTAGCACCCCCGCTGGAAGCGCTTAAACACTTTCCGCTCAGCAAGACAGTTCCCTGTGAACACCGGGGCCACACCTGCAAGGGTCGTGTTGTATTTGGCATACAGGAAGCTTAGAAAGTAGCGATGACTACAAAGGTAATCCCGGGAGAGGTAATTAAATTCACACGTATGCAGCGGATTCATCGAAGAGCCCATAAAAAGCATGCGAAGAATAAAAATGAGCTTGTTTTGGACACCAACAATTATTAATATCTTGTGTGCCTGACACATGCCTATTCTGTTTTTGCTCATTTCTGAGTGGCAAGGTCAAATGGCTCAATGAGGCTTCCTTGAAAGCCCAGTAAATTCACATAGGAGCCATCGCTACAGCAGAAACAATGCAAAAATCTGTATATTTTCCTCAGTCTCTATGACATACATAATTTATCCAGGGTATTGTAAGCTGCTGTGATATTGTAGGAGACCAGCGGTGGTGTATGAATCTCAGTCTTATGAGATTTTGGCAACCCATGTTTGCATAAATCATTGCTAGCTCATTTTGTAAGGCTAAGAATATTGCACCTGCTCACCTCACAGAGAGCTCTGTACGAATCCCGGCTATTTATAGATGCAAATAAAAAAAGACAGAGTGAGCAAAAAAAAAAAAAAAACATATTGTGGTTGTCAGACACCATCAGAAATGAAGATTAATTGCTAAAGTGTTATTACTGCCACTCAAGATCCACCCTGTGAAGGAGTGGATACATTTCCTACTACATAGGAAAATACCTGATAAAACCACGGAGACACCAACTTGTATTCAAGGTCATGACTTCTGCCAGAGAGCATCCTGAGCAAAGCCTACACAACTACACCATGTCTCCTTTATAGATAACACTGATCTGGCACAGCTTCGAACCTTGTAAAGGGCTGATGTACATCATGCTGGTGCAGGATAATTCATACATGCATGAAGCTGACTGTGTAACAGTTCTCTGAGGTTGAAACCAGGTCCACACACAGGGTGCATGTTTAAAAATCAGGAAAAAGTCAAAGTCATACATTTCAAATTAACACACCTGGCCAAGTCACGTGTCTCACACACACACACACACTGGTGTATTTAAATGACAGAGAATTGAGGTCTCTGGGGGGGATCCACCATTGGACGTGCTGCAATATAACCAAGCGAGGCGGAAGCTTATTATCTTCGCCCAGACAGTGTCTCTTCCCTACTGGTTGCCCCCAATGACCATGGCTGTTTGTCTGTCACCCTCACTGTCTGCCTCATATCTCGTCTGTTCAGCCGCCTGGATGATACCGCTCTCCCCTCCCTGGCTGTCTGTCTGCAGTGCTGCACGCCTTTAGGGAGAGGATGGGGTGGGTGGAGGGTAGAGGGGAGAAGAGAAAGCTTTCTGTCCCAGTGAGCTGTATCACACTTTAAGTGGCATTTTAGCATGATACTTGATCAGCCAAATATCATTATGAGCTTTTCATCTCATCCATAATTCACCTGCGAGGTAGCCGGCTAAGAATAGCCAGCGTTCTGCGCTTATGGCAGGAGAGGAGATGACGAGGATATGAAACGAGCACGGTGCACATACTGTAGAGCCGAGTATTTGTTCATTGTACAAAGACAGGCAGTAGGTCATGTTTCCCTTCCTTTTTAAATAGAAAAGATTCGGCTGTACGCTGACCTGAACTCATCATCACACTCCTTCCTGTCTCATTGTGCCGTGCCTTGGCATCATCACTCAGGAACAAACAATAAGACAGATGTAGATGCATCAGATTCTTTTTGTGTATTTCTGACATTGTTCTGTCCTTTCCCTTCTTGCCGCTCGGTCACTTCAGCCAAATTCATATCTCACACAGGATGCGACTTTTTTTTTTAACTCTTGGCATCTACAGAGGGGATTGTTTGTCTATCTCTAACTCCATCATCAGCTAAATCTGCACACGTGAGGACACACGGCAACTGTAACGATGAGACGGGGAGAGAGACAGGCTTGGTCCCGAGGGGCCATTATGCTTTTGTCCACTCAGACAGTCCCTTTCCACAGTGACAATATGGACGCACTGTATCTTACCATTAAATCTGTTTGGTTGAGATGTCAGTCTAAACATGACACATTACGCCTCTTCAAGGTCTAGAACAGCCTAACAAGAGACCGCCAGTGGGAGAGAAATCATCTACCCAAAAGTCTTTGCCCTTTTTTTTTTTTCCTCTTCCTGCCAGGGGGGGCACAGTGACCTTTTTTCCCCCCTCCCCAAGGAGAACACACTATTCTTAGAAGCCGCAAAAAGCTGACATTTGACCTGAATAAATGCCTATCTGGTCTTAGTGCTGCAGAGTCACTCTGACTATATAACCCTCTCATCATCTTGCAATGTCTGAATCAGCACAGAAAGGCCATCAACTAACCACACTCAGCTCCCACTGCAATTCTCACATTCCAACAGCTGAGCAGAGAAAGTGTCAGATTGTTCCCCATGCAAATAGGATGGAAAGAGGAACAGGACGCTCCTGAATGGGCCCGTCTCTCCTCCTCCTCCTCCTCTCTGGTAAAAAATAAATAATAAAAAAATAAAATAAAATACAGAAAGGTTTTGGGAGGAAGTTAGACAGGGAGGGCTGAGAGTCACCCAGTCAGTGCTTAATTCATGCATACCAGGGACATAATGTGACAGTAATGCAATTTGTTCTGGGCCAAAAGCCCAGCCGCACTTATCTAACAGTTACAGGCTTGATTTGTCTTTTTAGCCCTCCACTCAGGCCACCATGCATTAAAGAGTGCTTTTTACACTCCTCGCCAGGTTGGGGGGGGTGGGGGGGGATGGTGCCCTTATTAGATGTGACTGCATGATAATGAAACTGCGTAATGCAATGTCAGAGCAGTTGACACAACACAAAAGGCTAAGGCTGGTGAAATTCCTAATCAGCTCAAAATGTCACAGGGCTCACCTTGGGTCTGAATCACAGCCTGCGGACAGATTAGTTCTCCACATCGATGTCAACCTCAAGGATGCCTCCCCTCTTTGGTCTGTCTTAGAAAGTTATCCGACTCTTGACTTACTCCCCTCCTTCTCCTTCTCCCCTCCTTGACATTAGAATCGTACAAGCTGTGAGGAAGAACACAGACATTTTATTGCCAAAATGGTTGGCAAACAATGATGGGCCTAACATTAATTTCCATTTAGTTCAATGCTCATCGAACAACACATTTTAATCCTAAAACTACTTTTATGTATTCTTCCGCCTTCTGACCACTAAACCCTGCCCTACTTACTGCTGCCGTCTGTTGGACCTTTCATTTTTAGAGGTCACATAATGTTGTTTATTATAATAACATAGACACATGATGTTTTTTTGTGATTGCATTTTCTGTCATAGATAAACAAAGTGTCAGCGTGGTAGTGAAGGTACTCCTTTCAGTGCTTCTTTAATAGTTTGGCCCCCAAGAGGTATAAATTCACACTGGCAAGGCAATGAAGCTAACAAGACAAAGCAGTAATGACTTGTTAGAAGGGTTAGCAAGCTATCATTTTTTGTCACAGATAAGCTAATGTGCACAGAGAATAATTTTAGCAAACTACAAATTAAATTTGACACATATACCCTGATGGTAGCGAATCCGGTGGGATTAGGTAACAAAAAACATTTGCAAAACACCACTGACCTAACTGGTCTCTGTACAACAAAGCAAAACTGTTACCTACCCGTCTATTTCCTCCAGCAGGCCTCCCCATGTGATGTCTTTACAATTCACAATAAAACTGCTTTGGTTATTGTTAACGCAATCGCTTTTTTTTCTGGAACTTGAGTACTCCACATGTGTTTCAAAAAGAGGCGGAGTCCAAACACTTCCTGTTTTTGATGTCACACTGGGTGACATCATCAGTGATGTCACTGGCACAGACTAAGTGTGAGGGTGGTGTAAATTAGGAATTTGTTATTTAAACATTAAATAAGTACATTCATTGTAAGCTTTTATGTGCTATGTGTTAAAATATTTTGCTATATGATAAACAGAAGTAGCCTTAGATGAAACTAAGCAGCCAGTGCACCAACATCAGGACTGAGGACATTATAAAAACACAGCAGGCAGGAGGACACCATTGCTCTCCATCCGCATCCAGAGTCTGAACTCCCATCAGTTGGCATGTCATTGTGCGTTGTTCAAAGATCTTGTGTTAACGGTAAGAGCTCTCACTCATTCAATCATTTACACTACTACATACATAAACATGCATAAACATGACACAAGCGATCAGGAGAGAGTGGGACATCTGTGTCATTAAAGATCTTTGGAGCACCCTGAGGATAGATGATGGACGAACAAAAAAACATTTTCTAAATGGTACACAATTGATCCGCACCCCCGTATTTGGCACCCCCATGCTACAGGATCTATCATCATAACAAATCTGACACAGTTCAAGTTGCTAATTTAACTGTCCTCAGGACATAGTTTGTCACATTTCGCTTTCACAGCTAATACAGTCAGGCTTCAGATTTCACCAAAAATAGAACACAGTGTGTCTGAGCAACTTTTTATATGTGCAGACCTAAGGCTAGCACATTTTTACTGCATATAGAATGGGCAGCTAGCAGATTGTGTCTGAATTTGAAAATGTGTATCGGATTAGAAATACCAAGTGCTTAAATCCAGTGCAGGCTACTAAGCAGATGCATAAAGAGAATGGATGATGTTTCCTTTTCCCCATTCAGAGGTTGTAAAGCTCCCCGAGGATCTGGTTCTATAATAGATGTACACAATTTGCAACAGTTCAGCATGGCTACTGTATTACAAATATCTTTCTTCTAGTCACATACAGTCTGCCCTTGGGATAAATCTCACCGACCCTCCGCTCGCTACTTCCACAATGAGAGCCTCCTGCAGGGGAAAGTATACTTTCATTGAGAGCTAATATTAGATCTTTGAGATCATCACGCTAAAGTAATAACCAGTCAATTCACCATGGACACTTTTGTAGGAGCCAGTCCACCGCTTGGACCGCTCTAATGTAATAGACATCATGTTATCACAGCACTTGAGCATGCTCTGTTTATTTTATATCACCCTCAGATACAATTCACATCCACAATCTTGACACGGTGCTGCATCACACCTCATTGAGCTCCAAATCTGGATCTGGCCATTTGTTTTGGGTACACTTGTGTGCTCAGCCTGCAGCACCGCGCTCCGACAGCCCCACTGGTCACCGCAGAGGTAATTTCAGGGTAAGAGTCAGGACTCGAATGGAGGAAATGTCACTGAGGCTCCTGATTTTTCAAAGGCTAAAAGTTTAGTTTAGCTCAAAGCAGTGGTTACATCCTGTTTACAGAGGTAAGGGGAATCCAGACAAAACTAACGAAACAGCTTCATTGTTATCAGTGAAACCAATGTAGGAGATATGTAAATATAACAAAGAAACAGCAACTACAAAGCATGTGAAACATGGAGAGAACATATGAAATAACAAATACCACCAGATGTCAAATGCACAACAATAACAGCAACATACTGCATCCTTTAAAATGACTGGAGACAGGAATTATTTATAACATATTCTACGTCACATATGATCCATGCAGGCTGCAGCACATTCACTGCATTTATATTTAATAAAAGGTATTCATGGATGGATTCATTCAAAGTGAAAAACAGTGTGACATGTTTTTTTTTTCCCAGCACTGGAATTGAGTTTAAAAATGTTAATTTTTCTTGCAGCTGGTGCAGAGAAAGTCCCAAAAAGCATAGAGCACAGAGCCATATCTAACAGAATGGCCTGGATGTAATTGCAGCTCTGCACTGGGGAGCCGTGGTGCAGTCAGGAGCAGAGCCTTAATTCCGCAGGGCACTGCAGGCCTTGCAGCTTTTTTCTTCCTTCCCTGATTGATACTGCTATTGGACCGGTCCAGTTAGCCAATGGAAACCACCATAAATTCCAGGCCCCACTTTATCGTTAAGCTTAGTAGCCCGGGAAATAAAATTAGCTGTGTCCAATTTTAGGAAAGGGCTGTATGACACTATAAATAACAATTTACTGTAGGTGATAAATGAACAAAAAATGGAATTAAAAAAAGAAATACAACGTATCAGATTTTATGTATGCCTTTTTGTGTGTGTGTGTGTTTTATAGAGCAGCATTTCTTATACGATCTAATATTGTGATATAATAATTAAACTGTTATTATTCAGGTAATTTGCTTTTGTTGTCAGCACATAAAGCCTATGTGTAAACTCTGTTGGCCCATCACAGTGAAATGACTAATGACCGGGCATTTTGCAGCCTTTCTCCTGACTATATGTATATTTATATATATATATAGCTCAGGCCCTGTGGTTTGTTGAGGGCCAGGATGGCTGTAGCTGCGGCTTCAGTAAAGGGAGAAACAGCTACTATTCTTAATGTCAAATAAACATGTAACCGTACTTTATCATTTTTGACTGTTCCTTATTGCTAAATCTTGAGCGGGCCCGGCTGTGCTCCCCACGCTCCTTTCAGTTTTGAACCCAAATCCTGCTGAGCAGGGAGCAGAACTGAGACAAAATAAATGACATGTCCTACATCTCTCTGTTTAGGTATGTTTTCACAAAGCCTTTTGTGAGTATCCAAGTCTGTGCGTGTCCGTCCAAGTGCGGAGCTATGTCAGTCTCATGGTATCCTCCTCTCACTCACCAGCATGTGTTTGTGATTACAAACCCCGCATTCCTCTCTCTCTCTCTCTCTCTCTCTCTCCCCATGCGGCCGCCACAAGCGTCACGTCTCTTTGCAACTGCTGTCGATGGTGCGGTATCCCGTGAAGCCACAATGCTTCACGTTGTTATGATGAAGCTTCCCATGTCTGTCCTGTATGTACATTTGTCTGTTGGAGGAAGCTCCATTGTTAACAGATGGTAATGTAATAAGCCTGACCTCTTGACCTCCGCTTCATGCTGGATGATATGTTAAGTGCGTCCCGGACAGCTTGTCAACAAACACGTTGGGGAAGCCAATAAACGGCACACTGCGGTTGCTTTAACCCCAGTAGGGCAGAGCACATTAATCACAGTTAAGGCAGCGATGATGATGAGGTGTTTGGTGGTCGACTCCAAATAGCTGGTAATGGGGCTGCAGTGCGACGAGGTGTCGGTGCCGTTGGTTCCGTCTTGAATGGAAGCAGTTGTCAGGGCGATGCAGCGCAGGCCAGACTGGTAGCAAAAACTTAGAGGTTACACCCATGCTAGCAGCTCTATGAGGACGGACTGCAACACAATAGCGCTATGTGCTAACCCACACAATGATAACTTGAGTTTTACGCACCCTGTCAAGTGTAATGTGTGCTTTGTAGGGATAAGTAAATTATACATTGTGGTAGACAATCCAACACTGCATTTCCCCGAGTGGCTACTTAACCAGCATGTGGCTGCTTTCAAAAGTGAGTCAAACACATTCACAGCCTTCCACAGAAAACAGTTCTGGCCTTTAGATGTTTTACTCGTTCATAGTGTTTTTATATGGTTGATTCATTTAAACCAGTTTAACACTTAAAGTCAAGGACAGGAACACTGTTGAGTGACAGGCAGCTGCTCCCTCCCACTTCTGCCCACTTCTTCCACTTCACTGTCTATTTACATAATATTTACATATTTTGATGATTGATAATTGATTTGCATGGTGTTGGAGTAATGTTTGATCTATGTAAATTTGACTTAGTGCTTGTAGTAGAGTTTCTCCTGTTTAATTTGATATGCAATATGATGGTTAGTGCAGTGTTTTATGGTTTTTATTGGTGGATAGCTGCAAAAGTCCCTAAAAAAGAGGGCCATGGGGTCGAATGGGTTAAAGTATACATATGTACCTAATCACAGTATTTAAAGGTTAGTATAAATAGATGTGTTTTTGATGGGCAGATGTTTCGAAGGCTTGGTGCAGTCAAAGAGAAGGCAGCCTTCTCTTCTTTTTAATATGCTAAATTTGAGGGACAATTTAGTGCCTTAAAACCAAATGAAGGTTTCAGAGCGATGCTTGCAGAGCAGCCTTTTAATCTGTGTTAAATCTCAGCTCCATCATAAGACAGCATTATTACAGTGTCATTTTCTGTTTAAAAATACATGCAGTAGCTTTTCCATCTCACCTTGTGTTTGTATGTCATAAGACCAAGGTTTTTCACTTCTGACTTCATCACGATCACCATGGTAACCTTTAGATCCTAGCTGACAAACTATTAGTAGTAGTAGCAGTAATATACATCCAGTGAGTGGACATCTGGTGTTGACCCTATAATAGGAGAGGTTAAGTCACACAGACTTTAGCGTAATAAACAGAGCTTTAATGGTGTTGTGAACCTTTAATAAAGTCCTCTGCCACTACGAACACGCTGATGAAATGCTGGCATCATGTTTGCCATGTACTGTATCAAATTTCCCATAAATTCATCCAGTGGTTGTTGATATTTTTAGTCTCAACTGAGGTACCAAATGACTGCCAGACTGTCATTCCCCAGGCCATGCTGCTAAAAACAGTGTGTGTGTGTGTGTGTGTGTGTGTGTGTGTGTGTGTGAGTTCACAAATAAATCAGTGCTGTATTCACCAGTCTCCGAGAATCCTTGGAGTGTTATTGACTCATTACGTCACCCAGCACAATGTGTATCAACACGGCGGGTGAATATTTTCACACTGGAGAAATTTAATATCCGATTATTTATATTGTATCAAGGAATAGGTTACATAGTTCATTCAATTCTGATACAACGACTGCAGTGACATTTAGAAGAGCAATTATTTTCAGATCTGCTGTTACCGGCCGCAGCTGCGATGCAAATAAGCCGATTGAAATCCCAGCACTGTCCAATATTTATGTCGTGCCAAAGTGATGGACCGTAGCGAACAGTTCAATGGCCGTGGCCCTCGGTGAGCAGTGGGGCGGGGTTGCAACCCTCCTCACATACAAACATGCAGATAATATTTTGCTTTTCCTCTAAAACGGCACCTCCCAGGGCCACACGTTACTCGCACTATTTGGCATTCCAGGCAAGGCCAAGACCGCCTTGCCAGGCAGAGCAGGTCCGCTGCAAGGTCGGTACACACAGGCGATCAGTTTCACGGTGAATACCAAATGTAAAAGCGCATCCAAACCCTATGAGATGAAACGGGACATTAAAGCTACACTCCCCAGAGGAAGCAAGAGGATGAGGAAGGTGAGAAGGGAAGAAGAGCACAAGGGTAAGAAAAAAAAAACATGTGGCAGCACATCAAAGCAGGAGAGTTTTATGAATTATGGGGGATAATGTGACTGCTGACTTCTGTAGGTCCCAGTGGTGCTCGGGATCATTCTTTATGGACAGTGTAACACACTTTTTTTTCTTCTATTTCTTTTACTCAACAATAAATAATACACATTTCCATAATGTCTGAAGAGCAGATTTAGCAGCGCTGTCTTCTTCCAGGACATCTTCCTGTAATGATCTCAGTTCATGTGCCATCATTTTTTTTAGGTAATGAAATCATTTCCTCTTTCTGCAGACTGAATTAAGTGACCAGCAGCCAAAGCAAATTAAGTGACTCATCTCTCACAAAGGAAATATAATACTGTCCTTTCCCACATAATTCAATTGCAATGTCAATCTATTAAAGCTACTGTTAGAGGTAATCATTTCCCTGATAGTCTATTATTATTATTAGAAGTTATTTGTGAAGATAATTTCAAATATTGGTTCAAAAAAGACATACATAATGTAAAAAACATTGCCCAGTTTGTGAACATACTGTACTCAAGTACAACTTTATCTATAGTATCACCTTTTTTGTAAGGGCAATGACATTGTGCATACAAATTTGTGTATACTGGGTTATATCTGTTTATATAGAAACCATTAGACATGCTATGTTAATTGGCGACTCGTGTGAGTGTGAGAGTGAATGGTTATCTGTCTTTGTGTTGCCCTGTGATGGACTGGTGACCTGTCCAGGGCGTACCCCGCCTCTCACCCATAGTTAGCTGGGATAGGCTCCAGCCCCCCTGTGACTCTGCACTGCAGGACAAAGCGGGTTAATAGATGGAATACAAGAATAATCTACAAATCTGCCATAGTCATTTTACATGCACCTTTAACATGATTGTAGTAACATCAGTGCAGCTGGAGGTGAATATGTGCATTCATATATATTCTATGCATTTTCTATGTTAACATATTTATATACATGGTGTAATCTGCTCATTCCTAAACAATGGGTTACTGTTGATTAGTGAAAAATGCACCTAATGTAATAATTAGTTCTTTTTGGGTGCATCTGTATTTACATTTATTTACATTCATTCACAGATGTCTATTGTTCTATTGTATTCTAAACCAGCTGTGCATTTTAACCTGGAAGCATATTTCCAAGCCTTTGCAGCATGCATTAAATTCCCGGCTCATATTTAATGCTCCACTCTGAGGGTGCAACAAATAATAGTCTTTAAATATTTATAGAGGTTAGCAAGCCATTTGTTGCAATTAGTTTGAAAAGAAGATAGAAATGATGATGCAGTAAGCACATTTGGTTTTATTCCCTGAAGGGTTGCCTAATTATTTTTCCACCTCTGCTCTCTGGCTGATGATACCAAATTATACAGAGGGATACTGGACGAGTAATAATGACTAACCTTACGTACTGTATGGTTTACATGTTGTTGTCTGTGTATACATACACTGTATGTGTGCCTAGGATTCTTCAGCATGAGGCTGATATTCTTTCACTGTTGGATCTGAACTTAGATATTATAACCAGCTTTTATCTCCTGCTGCTTTGCTTCTGTTTCTGCTGTCAGAATATATATACTGGTTGAGTAGTGTAAGTGTGGAGCCTGTGATATTTATGTATTTCTAGATTTTTATGGTGATTGTATTCAGAACAGATCTTATTTACACTCATACAGGTGGAGTTATGTGGACGCAGCTTCCTACTGGTAAGTAATATTCAACAGAATTGAACATTGTGAATAAAACGGTCTGGATCTGAGGGCTTGAGCACTGCGGTTTCGTACTCTTTTCTGCTTGCCTGAATATTTCTTTCCACTCTTTTGTTGATAAGGTGGATTTGTTCAAATGCCATGTCGGATAAGTACTTCTTTTCTTGTGGCATGCTCCAAAACATGCCCTACTGTGGCACAGACAATCTCCTGTTGTGTGCTGAACAATGCCCAGAGAATCAGGTCTGGACGTTGCTTGGCATCCATGAGTGAAATCATTTTAAGCTAAGTTTGCAACCATGACAGCAGCACAGTGAGGTTATATTGTCACTGTAGGAAAAAAACAAACTTCTGGATACAAAACAAAACTTTTGCAAACAATGACATTTTTTTGACCTGAAGAACAGGGCACGAACATAGCTTCATGTTGCATCTATTAAACAGTTGCCACAAAGACATCTTAGTTCAATTGTCAACCTGCTAGTGGGACTTAAGAAAGAATTAGTCTGAGGTGTCTCGTTTCATTTCATTTAGAACCACAAATATTTATACAAGATTTCATGGCAGTTCATCAAGCTGCTCTCAAAAAAATGCACCAATCCATTATATATGGATATAATATATAAATGTTACTGGATAAGGAGTAAATTGACAAACATATGGGATTCATTGAAAGTTTGACCATGAATGACACCACAGCAGTCCAGTTCATGACAAGGAAGAGCATCAGCAAAGTCAGTAAGCTTTACTTTGTTGGGTCCATGAATATTACATATTAGGGGATGAGCAATCAGTTCTTACTTTGTACAAGAACCACCAAGAGTTTGGAGTTCTGTCAGTTCTCAATCGGAAGCTGGAACTTGTCTCGTGCTGTCAGCTCATCAACAAATTCCATTTCTGTCCATTGCTGTACTTCTAAACTTCTACATCACTTTTCCAGCATTCACTCCAGTGCCCATTTGGCTGTTAGAATGTATGCGGCTGCCACCTGTCTATGTTTTTGGCAGTCTGAGATACGTTCTCTGAGAAAATTAGTTCATTTGGTTCCATCCATTGTTCTCTTTATCGTTACATGTCTCTGAGTCCCTTCTGCTGAAAAGCCCCTCCACAGCATGACTTTCCTACCGCCATGCTTCGCAGTAGGGGTGCTATTAGTGCGGTAATGAGCTGTGCCCAGTATCCGCCTGACATAGAGCTTTGTTTTATGACTTGGAGTTCATTTTCCATTTCATCAGAGCAGTCTCTTCTGCCTCTCGCTCTGCTCAAGAGTCTCTCGAATACCTTTTTGCCAAGTCCAGTCTGCTGTTTACCTTTGCATCAGGGACTTTCTGCACTCTGCCTCTCAGTCTAGATTCATGAAGTACCCAATGCGGTTCATCCAGCAATATTTCCCATGGCAGCCCCGCAGCTCTGTAGTTCTGTGAGACAGCTCCGTGGATTCTTTTTTTTTTGACTGAGGTCTTTCTTGGCTGGCTGCTCATGTTTGATGGACTACCAGGAAGTGTGTGGGTATTCCCCTATTTTTCTTTTCCATTTCCAGTGGTCTAATACTGCCAGGATCTACTGCCAGATGCCCCTCCCTAGGTGATACGTCCTCTTCATATTTCTCTCTTTTAATACCACTATCATTTCTCAGGATTACGAGATAGAATTATGAGGGGTAATTGATAGGTTTATGGCCTAGCTAGAAGCAAGAAGAATACAAGTTCAACTCTGAATGGACTATACAGAAAGAATAGTCAGTATTTTTGTGGTATTTCTTTTGAAAATTGCAGGAGTTAGGTTGACCAATTTCGAGGAAGAAACTTTGGAAAGCCTAGAGTCACCATCTGTAAAAAAGCCACATCCATGAAGTCCACTAGCAAGAAAGTGACCTCCAGTGTTTGGTGTAGAAATGTCCTGTGAGTGGTCATAGGAATGGTCGTACTATTACAGGAGTTTATTACAC
Organism: Parambassis ranga; assembly: GCF_900634625.1. NCBI lineage: Eukaryota > Metazoa > Chordata > Actinopteri > Ambassidae > Parambassis > Parambassis ranga. The sequence continues at coordinate 9,826,863 of NC_041043.1, forward strand.
TGATGTTGGGGTGGGAGAGGATCCAAGTGGAGCCACCAAAATAATGCACCATCCACAAGTCCAGAGTGGTAATGGCTGGCACCCTCAGACTATCACGTCTTCAAAAATGTGTGGTTGCCTTTTCACAGTGGTCGTGGTATCACTGCTGACGTGCACTACTTTATAAAGGTCCACGATAGCAACTTCCACAAAGAAGGGATCTCACGACTAAAATATACCAAAATATGCTGAAAAGTGAAATGTTGATTTTCTATAACTGACTCTTCTTACATTAAACTTACCACTTCTTGTGTGTAATATTGTTGACCATTGGAGTTTGTGTTGTTGGCACATAGCTTTCTGCCATTGCATTTAATCCTTTTTAATTTCCTGTGTTAAGCCACAAATGTGTTTTAAACAAAAATAATTGGTGCTTTTCCTGGCAAGCGTCAGATTCACCACACCTTAGGGCAAGGAGTCGGCACCAGCTCCTTTAAAGCTATTCTGAGCCATCCCAGCTAACCAGTGCCCCCATTTAAAGGGTGAGAGTAGTAACTGGAGGTTTTTGTTGGCTGAGTTATCACAGCCACTGCATTTTAGTAGAGAGCACACTGAAGTGGCCGCGGCATCAGTACCTAACACCTAATTAACGCAGTCATGAACCTTTTAAACCTACAAAGCACGCAGCAAATATTTGCTGTTGATATACTGCTCAGGCTTGGTTGTTTGTGGCCTGCCTGGATGCATTCATATTGTCACTGCATGCAGCTGCTGTGTGTCAGCACTTGTTATCAATTGGGAAAAGAATACAAGCTGTCTTCTGCAGCAAATGATGTAAGATGACTAATCTACATGACAATTGTGGTGACTCGAGCGAGAGCTAGGTTACGTATGCAGAATGTGGTAATGTGAATGTGCTCACTGTTCCGAGAGAAGCAGAGCTTGTATGGAACACTTTCTCCCATTTGTTTCTTTTCTTGTCTTTACCTTTCCCAAAAGACCTCTAAAAATGTAGTTCCTTCCTCCCTGTGGAGTGATGAGAATTCAAATTAATTACAAAACCCAGACGACCATGCAGCCAGGAAGACGAAGACCACCAGAAGACATGTGCATATGGTGCCTGGTGTTTGTGTGTGAGACAAGTGTGGTCAAAGCAAGCTTTGACTACTCAAGTATACTTTTCAATTGTATTAGAAAGTGTGTGTGTGTGTGTCAGGTCCCGACCAGCTGGTGGCCAGTGCCAGGTGTGATTTCATTCTCCCAGCAGTCATGGGTCTGTAGGATCGCTTTAGACACAGCTTTTACCACCCACTGGCAGACGATGGGGCACTCCTCCCTCTCAGTCTTGGCTTGGTGTCAGTGTACAGCGTATCGTCTGTGTGTGTATGTGTGTGTGTTACTGTCACCTTGTAACAGTAAGCATTTAGGTTTCATCGTGTGTTCGATCTGTCTGTAGGTGTAGGTTATGTGTGACACATTGAACAAAGACTCATGTTTGTGTGTGAATGTATTGGCCTCAAAGTACAAGGCTGAAAGTGTTTGTGTACATGTGTATGTCTGTCCATGTGCGGGGGGGGGAGAGGCCCTGTGGCTTTTTACGGGGTCAACTTCCCGCAGAGTGGAACGGTTAGGAGGATATTATAATGGCCAGGTCAAGATTCAATTATTTGCCTGAGGATTAACCTTATGGGGTCTTTAAGGAAGGTCAGCGGTGTGGTGAGGGTTACTGAAACAGAAGCCACCTACAAGGGGCTGGAAGACACTACTGAAAGTCAGGGCTGCAGGTGACTGATGCTGGATGGCAATCAGAATAAAGGAGAATATGGTATTATATCTATCTTGACATATGGCAAAAGCTATATATAAGATTTTGAAATGCAGCACGTCTTAGTGATAATGGATAATGGTTTGTCCTCCATATTGATTATGGTATTTCTAGCACTGCTGTGAATTACTATAATGACAGGGTGTGACTGTTCTGATGCATTCAGTCAGAGAAAATCTGGGTAGAACTGACAGGTCTGATTTTTGTCTGCTTTGGGTGCATGCTTCATGAGTCTGGCCATCAGAAGCTGCTGTGCTGCTAATGAACGATTTGCAAAAGCAGGAAACATATTTGTGAAGAATGCTCTGTTATTTAACAATGTGGGGGTATTTTTGATTTATTTATATAGAAAACTGGCTATAATGAATGCAGGTTTGTTATCATTAATTTATAGTATTATAGTTGCCTTTTTCTAGCATCTATGATAACATTAAGCTAATGAGCTGTTTAGTAAAGAAGGCCATTTATATGGCACATTTTTTCTTTGAGAAAGAGTATGCTGGACTAGCAGAAGCAGGTTTGTGACTGGAAGGCTGCTTCTTCAATCCCATTACTGGCAGGTAAAAGGAAGGGGAATTGTCTTGAACTTGTCCCTCCCACATAATAACCGCCGGGTTGCCCTCAAGCAAAGGATTTAACCCCTACATGCTCTAGAGGAGTCAGACTGCAGAGGTACTGTGCTGCTTTCATGTATCCTTTTTCTGCTGCTTATCCAAAGGCAGGTTATGGGGATAGTGAAGGGATTCCCTGGAAAACCTTCAATATGGTGTTCTGTGCACCCTGAACATAAGTTGCTCTCCAAGCTCCCTTTCAGATGTAAGACTGTATCTAACAAGCCTATGGAAAAACCCTACATTCTTACAGTCACTCCTGAAATCTCATGTTCAGAGGTGAGGGTTGCTTTGTGGATGAAATGGTAATTGAATGAATTTTTATTACCTTCCACTTCTGCTCCCTCCTCACCACATATGGCGCAGTACAACGCCCACATTCTTGCTGACACCGATACACCTGTCAGTCTCATTTTACCTTTAAACCTATGAACAAGACCCCAATACACATAGCTCACTCTGAGCCCTTTGCTTCACACGCTTGGTTGCGAATCATTTGGTCAAACAGAGCTACATCATCTGCAAAGAGCAGCTCTGCAGTTCTGGGGTTCCCCTCCTCTCCCTGCCTGCACTTTCAGATGTTGTTCATGAACATCTCATACAAAATTGATGACATGGAGGAATGCTGGTGGACCAATATGTTTGTTTCTCTGCTGAGAATACCAATGCAGTATAGGGTGCAAATCTATGTAATACGCACTGCTGTCATGTACAGTCACAGCAGTCAGGTATTGTTATTATTTTCTTCTCTCGGGTATAAAAATGGGGGCCAAGAACATTTAAGTTACACAAATTACATGATGTGCATTTGCCAACTGAACAAAGCAAGAACACGCACACAGTACACCCTGTATCCATCATAGAGCAATGTTCCCAGATGAAAGACGAACTACACAGGAGAGGAACACTCATTGGTGTGCAATTGATGTAAGTGCATTCATCATTTGCAACTCACAAAATTCTAAATACTAGTGCATGAGCTAATGGAATAACTCCTCCAGCATGAGGAGTGAAAATAAAGGCTTGATGAGCAATGTCCCAGATATTTACAGGGCCAAATACAGGACTGCAGGCTGTCAGCGTCCTCGTCACCTTTTTCCATCTATTTCTGTTTCCCTCTGTCTGCCATCTCGCCTTCTCTCTTCCCTTTCACGCTCGCTCAATAGAGAGTCTTGGCTGTGAGTATGAGAGATGAAAAGAAAACAAAATGCCTTTTGATCCGGCGGCCTTATGTTACGGCTCTGTCAGAGAGCATTACCCTGATAACCCAGCCAAAAAAAATCAGCCACAGGGCATCAAAGCCAAAATTTCCCAACCTTTAATGCACAGACTGTTAATGCACAGCCAGAGAGTATGGGCAAGCAGAGTGAAAAGGAATGCAGTAGAACAGACATGACATCCCTTCCAAGTTTCCTTTTCATTTCATTTTCTCACTTGGTCATTTCTCTCTCTTCATGTTCCCAAAGTCGGCACTACAAAGTCGTCTGAACTCAGCCAACAGCATTTCCAGTTAAGGTTGCTCTGATCAAATAACTGTGAGCTGCATGCAACGTAGCATTGTTGAGTTGTGCCGTTTCATGTTTGACATACGCACTGTGAGGGGGTGGGTGATATTACCCTCCTGTTATGCAACAATCAGAAGAAGAAAAAAACGCAGAGACCTTTGAAACGGCCAGAAAGATGAAGTTACTTCACTTTTGCCTTTTTTCACATGCCTTCTACGTAACTTTGTTGAAGACTCCGAGACATTTGAATTTCCTCTTGAAGCATCCATCTTTTTTGGGGGTCAAATAAGTAAAGTTACATTTGATTTAAAAACTACAGCCAGAACTTTTGTCTTTCTCTTCTGGTGGCAGGAATGACATAAAAGTAAACTATCTACCATCTTGGGTGATTTTTGAGTAATCTGCTATCATGCTAATGCTAATGAGGTGGTGACAAATCTATGACTGACAGGACTCCTATTAGCTATGCCCTCTTACAGCAGCACAGGCCTGGTGCCAAATGTTAAAAGTGGCAGCTCACATTTCAGCCACTAGGGGCTGACTCCAAAACCAAATCCATCCAGGCAGACTCCTATGTTAAAATGGCAGAAAATAACATGTTTACAGCCTGGTTCAATAAAGGATTCTGGTCTCTATTGGTCTTGCTAGAGTATAGAGTGTAATTCACTCATTATAATTATATTGGGACTTAAAACTTTGCTTTGAGTGACAGACAGGTGCCATATCACAGAGTGCGCTTCCTGCTTCTGTAAATGCCATCTGCTATAGCTCCACTCCACCTCTTTGCCTGTGATTTGGCGAGGTGTGACGCTGCCAACATGGTGACAGTTGTAGAACCCAAAGCCTCCCACAGGGATTCAAACCAGCGCTTCAGAAACCAACGAGCCCTGTCCATAGTTTATTTACCGTAAGTGGGCACGTATACACTATACTCACCCTCTCAAATGGAGACCAGGAAGTAAAGAAATCGAGGCTTCTAAATGGGACTTTCTACACTAACACTAAAGCAGCAGGTTGTGTGTGGATTGCTATTTTGGAGTGTTCCGGTATTTTTTGCTTTCTCACAAGCGTTATAGATAAAAAGTGCACTACAACTGGCCGGTACTGGTTCTGTGTTCGTATTAAAGCCAATCCTTCACCTTGCACAATAGCTCCTTCATGGAGATGAATGCAGCATTAACAAAAAAAACGAAAAAAACGAACAATTATTTTCAACCACACTCACGCTATCAGAGACCATGCTTTTGCTGCACTTGAACGAATGAACTGCTGAGGAGTTTCCGCAGAGCGGGCAACAATAAGAGTCAAGCAGCCTGAGGCATAGTAAAATGCTGGGGTGGAACGAGGAGTTGGAGAGGTTCAGTCTGTGTACTACACAAGGATTGAGTTGGAGTGTGTAGACAATAACACAATGAACACAATGGACTTTGTTTTTTTTCCACTCCTGACATTTTTGAGCAGGCATCTGGACACTTCTTTGCTTTAGGGGCCCTGAAGGCAGACACACACATGCTGTTTAGATTTCATACTCAATAAAAGACAGCACTATTACATTACTTAGCTCAAAAAATATTTATTTTCATTTGGTACACCTTTATTAGATTTACAGTAAAAAAACAAAAGAAGCAACGGGGCAATAGGGAATTTGAAGGAAGGAGATAATAACTGATAAAAAGTAGTTTGTGTTTATGTTGCTAACGTCTGGTTCTGTTGAGATGACGACAGTTGGTGGACTGTAATGGTTTCACAAGTGGTGCATTAGGTTATTCTAGTTTTCAAAGTCATTAAAACTGACAGGATAATCACAGACTGGCCGGTGTTGGCAACTAGATAATCATCACTTCATGGGTATGCAGCACATTACCTCTTACTGTAACCTGAGCCCATCCGAACTAGCCCTTTAAGAGTATGTTTCATATATTTTACATCATTCATATTAGCCTGGAATACACTACCGAAAACTGTAGAAAAACACATTTCCTGTTGTGATTAAGCTGTATAGAAATGCAATTACTCGGACCTATTCTTCCAAGTTCTGATGGATCTGATTAAAATGGAAAATCCCTAATGATGCCAGATCTGCGTTACCATGGTTACCAAGTGATCACAAGTGACACATAAATGTGTCACTTGTGGATTGTTTATAAGAATTATTTTTTGTTAAGTGGTTCCTCTGACATTAGAGACCCATATTGAGTGCATACACACCAGAGGCTCGGTGCTGCTACCTGCTCTACTGTTTCCCCTCCCACGGTTCCACAGAAGCCCCTTATTTACTGCTCGAAGAAGTCGTATAGGCCACTGGGACGGTGCTCGAGGGGACGGCAGGTATGAACTTGTGAGCATTATGAAAATGATAGCAGCCATTATGAATTTTATTCTAATATAAATAAATAAATCATCTCCCTCATCATGATGTTGGACAAATCAATGATGTCTGTCAGACATGGCCAATTAAAGATTTAATCAAAACATCACTCACATCATTGTGTCCAATGTGGAGCAATGATTTGCATTTTATTGCGCCCATCTATAATAATGAACAGTCAACATCTTTGTTTTTTAACAAGCACTGGCACATTTACATCATTTTATAATAACTGTAATAGAACGAAACTTTTAAATGAATGCATTAATTAACCAAAGAAAGTCAATAGACACTGTGCTGCTGAGGCTTTAGTTGTACTTTATAAACACAAATAACTACTTTCTGTCAACAATACTAAGTCCAGGGAATATCAGATTAAATTAAAAAAGGCAAGTGACTCCAATTTAAACATGTATGTAATTACAATAATGAGAACATAACTGGTATCAGTATAGAAATTAAAGTAAATGTATTTTTTAAACAAAAAACTCAAATATATTATTTATTTTTGTCTCACCCTAATTCTTTACATCTTTACAGTTACCATGGTTACTGAAGTTTTTCTCTTGTTCGCCGGATTTAGTGTAATAGCTAATTTAATACAAGCAAATTATGTAAACAATAACACAGAATGTGCTTTGTTTCAGTTTTTGTTAACAACTCTTCTTTTGCTTTTGGTGGCATTATTGATTATTTATGGATTTAGCTGTAAATTGTATTGTTTTCTCATTAAGAAACCAGCTCTATTAGCTGATCTCTGGATGGGGGGTCTGGGTATTTTCTTTATTTCCCTTCTCTCCTTTCAATTTGTCCTTATGTTATATGATGTCGCCGGTATATCTTGACACATTAACCCCATCAGGATAAAACCGCATGACCTCATTGGTCTTCGGAGGCTGCGCTGTATTCCTATCTGTGAAGACAGAATTATAAATGCAGCTTGCTGTGAGAAGTATTTCCAAATTGGGCAGCCGCACAACTAGTGTAGTCATCTTTGTTCCTCTTTAATGAGCTGCATAAATAAATATTTTTACTCAAAATTAGTTTGGGAGGCACAGCTCTATGTGCTCCTGAGCTCAGACATCCTGGTAGCCTAGGTTACATGGGTGGATTCCAGTGTTTTGGATCCCGTCATAAAAAAAAATGTACAGCTGGCAATAATGTCACATTCAGTAAATGTCAATCAGACCGTAATACAAATCCCCTACTGCGTCTGTTATTGGCGGTGTATAATTCAGTCTTCAAACCTTTTTCCACAGTGAAGCAGCGGTGGAGTTTTTTTCAATGACTTTCGGGTCATGCTATGGGAAGTGTCGGAATAGCACGGCGCGCTGAGATGTCATTACGGACTCTTTGCTGCTGTTCTCGTTATAAAAGATCAAGTGAAACAGCAGCTGGTTTGCTGCCACTGGAAAGCTGTGATAATAATTGTGTGTGCGGTTTTAATGTGTGTGTGTGTGTGTGAACATTGCATACGTCTGAGAAAAAAGGACCATAAAAACAGCGTTTCACTATTAGAACAGTATCATTTCATCTAAAAGCTTTTCTCCATAAAATGAAAGAAATGTTTTCCAACATAAGCAGCAGTGGTAAGATTTTGGACATACTATACCATCCAATGACAGAAGAACACCTATCAACTTATCCCAGATCATCCCAAGGTCAAAGGGAATTTTCAGTGTAAGCCAATACACTCCGGCAAGCTGCTCCTGGATCTGTTTAATATGGCGGTCATATCATGCTGAGTTAGCCTTTAAAGCCAACCGCCATTACTTTCTCAGAGTGAGTGATGAGAGACCACATTGAAATGCATATGTAATGGCAGAGTCAGCTGAAGTCAGTCTTTCCTGTTATTGCTTCACATACTATATAATATAAATTTCACATAAACAATCATTATCTCCGCCCGGATAGGTTTCCCTGCTTTCGGAGGCACATGTGAGCCCTGAAGGATCAAAGCCCACCACAGCTTTCTCTTCTCTGTTTCGTACCTCACACTCTTCTTCGGCAGTGTCTAAATAAACAGTAAGGAAGTAAAGCTGAGTGCTTACACCCACAAGAAATATCTGTTCCATCTATTTTTAAACCCATCAGGCTGTCATGTTAAGTCAGTTTCTCTGCATAAATTCCTTTTCCAATAGTAAAAAAATTTTTTTTTTAAAAAAAAAAAAGTATAAATCTGAAGCCAAAATCAGCCATTATTTTAACTTAGCTTAGCATAAGGCGCAGCTGTTTCTCCACACATGGGGGTAGGTGGGTCGTATACGGGACGGTTCATGTTTCACTGCAATCTCTCCGTCCTGTTGCAGACATTTTGTGGTCTTTGTTGACACAACCTATACCTCGTTGGAAAGCCACTGCCCTAAGCTATTGATTGACGTCTCGTTGACCATACAAAAGGATTGAGGACCTGTCCAGAGCCAAAAGAAACCAATGAGCGACTATATCGAGCGAAGCACCTCCCCCTACTCGTACACTTCCACAATTAGACGCTGAATCTGACACGATGGACATATAGCCAATAAAATTTAAGTCACAGGGATGTCCCACATGAAGGGGTTGTGGAAGGGCGGTGGGCTACATGCCTAAGCGTAAACACAAACAGTGGATGCCGGCTGTTCATGCACACACACGTAACAGTGAAAGTGAGCGTATATCTACATATTGTGGTGTTTCCAGCGACCAGAGAGATGGCGAAAAGCGCAGAAAAGAAGAACTACACCGTTGAAGAAGTTATCAATGAGTGTACAAGAAGGGAAAGCGACTTTTCTGGCGAGGACATGTCGGACGCAGAAATTAAAGGTGATTTCATGCTAGCTAACATAGCAGGCTAACAAAATGTCAGGGAAGGACACAATATAACTGAAAATATACAGACTCCTTGAAGTAGTAGAAGTAGAAGTAGAAGCCTTGCAATAAAGCGCAATCACTTCTCCATTTTGAAATCAGTGACCCGTTTTTGTGTTACCTGAAGTGCCTTAATTTTCCTTTAATTTGAGCATGAATGAGGTGTGAGGAGTTGGACTGAAGTCAGGTGACGGAGTTGGCAAATCAACTTTGGATCAACTTTTCAAACCTAATGAAGTGTGCAACCTCTAAGTCAGCATCCACACACTCACACTATGATTCAGTTTAGGTGCAGGTGCAACTATCCTGTTATGTTGTCTACCATCTCTCTGTGTCCTCAGTAATAGAGTTTTTGAACACATAAGCAGGAACCCTCTTGTTGAATCAAGGATACATATGGTAAGGTATGTGCAGCTTATCTGAGGTTCTTTTTCCTGGGTTCTGCCTACAGCTGACCGCAGTCTGTTGTTTAACCTACCCAACCATGTTTGTTAGTTTGTGTGAGGGCAGGGCAGCTCATCAGCAACCTGCTTCTTTCCACTTCACTCATCAGCACCTGCCAGAAAACTTTCCCTTTTATTTATTTGCCCGAGTTGACTGGACGGTAATTAATCCTTTTAATTCTCTAGAATTTAAAGTGTTTAGTTTGCAAACATGGACTTTTCTCTGCTTGGATCAAAGCCAAGTGAAGGGTTGGAGACTAGAGAGCTAGAGGGATGAATAAATGGGAGTAACATCGTTAACCTTTAGGTGTAATACGTTGCAGAGTGAGGAATATTTCTGCATTCCCCTCCTCTCTGAGATCTGAAAGGTCACCCTGTCAGCAGAGCGGACTTTATGTCTGTGATTTACAGACAGGTTTCTTCATCAGGACATGGAAAGGTGTGAGTGTAAGAAAGCTGCTGTTGACCAGCATGGATTTAAAAAAAACACTTTTGAATAGTGGTGCAGAGAAAGCACTTATATGATGTTAAACTGATGTAACATTAGCTTTGCTACATCCCTCGGTCTACCTCACATACCTCTTCTGGTTACATCTATCATGGAGCAGAGAGCTGTCACCTTGTTCTATTCACATATTGTACACCGCAGCTGCATAGCACAGTCGCTTTATCCTGTTAGCATATTGTATTGTATTGTATTTAACAGGATAGCTGCAAATTGTACCCTCACACACAATAAAAACTGTAGTGAAAAAAACACAACATGTGGTGGATATTTATGTGTCCATATTTGTTTAGCTACATATCTATGTGTTCATGGGGGCAGGTGGTGTTCACGCTACTACCATACCGTTATTATTGCTATTTAGTTTTGTATTATTATTTTTTGTGAGGACAGGTCAAAAATAAAATTTGACAGAGCTTTTGCCATTAGGCAATTAGGGCCTTGACTTTAAATTGACCTCCGAAATCAAATAAGGTTCACTAAATCAGTGTCTTATTTTACATTTCTGCTTAAAGCTTAAATAGCTTAAATAAATATATATATATATATATATATATATATATATATATATATATATATATATATATATATATATATATATATATATATATATATATATATATATATATATATATGATGGTGATAGTAACCAACCGAACATACAGCAGAGGAAAGCCGTAGTGGTAGAGGTAGCAATCCCAAGTGATGGCAACATACAGAAGAAGGAACATGAGAAGCTGCAGAAATACCAAGGGCTTAAAGAAGAGCTAGAAAAGATGTGGAAGGTGAAGGTAACAGTGGTCCCTGTGGTAATTAGAACCATCGTAGCTGTGATCCCCAAACTAGGAGTGGCACACCAGATCCCAGGAACAACATCAGAGCTCTCAGTCCAGAGGAGCGCAGTGCTAGGAACGGCTAGGTCCCAGAGGACCCGAGATTGAGGAAGACACACACACCACTCATAAGGGTGAGAATATATATATATATATATATATATATATATATATAGTCATAACAGGCCATAAAATCAGTCATTCCAGGAGTGCATAATAACTCTTAGTCAACATTGTGGAAAATACACAACAATTGAGTTTCTGACCTTCAGAGTGATGGCTGCTCGATTGACCGTGTACAGTTTGTGCAGAGAAGTCATAGATTCTGGCTGCAGGAAGACCGATTAAAACCTGTAGTGAGAGTCAACACATGTTTAACAAAACTCACACAGTGCCTGCCCTGCTTTCAAGGTCTCTGGTAGAATGCTACATGCAATGCCAATGGGTGGAACTCTGGGAGAGAGTGAGGATGTGGACGTAAATAGACTTCTGACAGTTTGGATCACAGGGCGAACTGAACCCAGGAAGTCTCACACTCTACTGAAAGCTTTGTTACCGGATGGTTCAGGGCCAATTCTACCATAGATATAGTAATTATATATAGGTAATTTAGGCCTGCAAACACAGCACAGAAAATGTTGGCTGGCTGTGAATGTATACCAATAATCTACCAGCAATCAGCAAAACAAGGGTTATTTTTGGTGACATTCAGTTAATCCTTACAGTGTGTGATTCTTATGATTTATGTTCTGGCATCACTGGACTATTAAATATTAGAGAGAGGCTTGTGTGATCTCCTGAATCTTGTAATAATTGCTAGCACAAACATGTGTGGGTGGAAAACTGTTTAAACGGAGTCGTCCAATATTTACTTTGTGACCCCTTGAAGGCTTCCGCCCGCGCAGAGGCTGAAATAAAATCCCAGAATGTATTTGGATCATGCAGCTGCACTGCAGCTCCGTAAGAATACTGAAAAAAAAAAAACACAACAAACATCATGAAAAGATGGAAAACACTACAGAATAATGAGAAGTGATAAAAACAGCTCAGATTTCAGATGTCTTCCTCTCACACTGTGTGACTTCAGTGGGAGCGGATCTTGCTTGATGTGCTGGACTTTGTGCAGAAGCCGGCGCTGATGAGGGGCCTCGCGCCGAGCGATGCAAGAAATAAACAGGCGAGACCAATGTAGGTCTGTCTGCCGATTGATTTTCAGAGGCGATCCTTGTATCATCCTTGGCTCTGATATCCTATCTGTCTCCGATGTCAGCCATACACCCCCCTCCCCCCTCCCAGATACCCATCTGAGATGAAAAACCCAGACACAGTGCCATGTAATAGTGCTTTGAACCTGGGGCAGTGGGACTTTTCAATCACACCCAAGATGGAATGAATGCCCTTGCAAGCAGGAAGAAAGAAAGAAAAAGTGTCAGCATTATTTTTCCTCTCACCAATGTTTCATGCCTTTGGAATTGAAAAATAAATGGGCACATTTTTTTTTGTTGCAGTATTTCTTTAATATGAAATCACATCGCCGAGTCCAGATGAGAGGTTTTGAAGTAGCAAGGTGAGCTTCCTTTTTTTTCACCTTTGTGGTTTTGTTTGTAGTTTCACAGGAGACCTTGAGTCACTGTTGAGTGTTATTATCACGCTTCAGCCGCAGCTCTGAAAGCAGATCATTCACGACAGCGCTATTTGTGACAGCTGAGAATAGAGCAATGTTCCATAAATGTCAGTAAAGAACCAGTTCTGAACAGGAACAATCTGATTTCCTTCTGCACCCTAAACACAATGTAACACTTACATTAAACTAACAGCCTAAATGAAGGTTTGTGTGAGCGCCAGCAAATTTAATGAACCTAAATTCATTTAAAGCCAATAAAGTTACTGCTCACTTATTCAACAGAGGCTGCTGTAGAAAGCAGAGTGCTGCATCAAGAAAGTATTGAATCATGAAAAAGAGTGAATCCTTAAAGCCCCTGTGTGTGTGTGTGTGTCTTTATTGGCTTCCACTGTTGTGTGTAGTCAGTGTGTGTCAGTTTAGCCTCTCCTCCACCCCCCCCCCCCCCCCTTGCTGCAACTTTGAAGTCAGGTCAGGAATACTCGCCCCCATGTTTAGGCTGGGTCGCGGTGAAATATTGCTTCGTCTCCCAGTGTCTTAACTTTCAGAGAGACGTTGGGAATCGGAGAGCGCTGTGCCCCCATGCCACCAGTCTAATGCGGGGGCCATGTGGACTGATTTTGTGGGGAATCTTTGAAATGGTAATAAGGTTGAAGGGAAGCATCATCTTTCTTTCCGAGAGAGGAGAGAGAAGGAAAAAGAGGGAGGGAGGAAGAGGAGGAGGAGGAGGAGGGGTGGTTTCGGAAGCAGCGCTCTGGGTCACAGAGATGTAATGATGGGCCAGGATGAGCTAGGGTTTGCCGGAGGATTACCGTCTGTCTTCGGAGCTGGCGCATCTCTCTCGAAGGCCAGTGTTTCAATCCCCACAGAGCAGATTTACTTCCACTGCTAGTATGAACAGAGAAGGGCAGCGTGTGTACTAAAGAAATAAGCACTTGGTGTGATGGAATGTGTGTGTGTGTGTACGTGCATGCAAAATCATGCTGCAAAATCCGCTGGCCGAAGAGAAACAATGGAGTATTTTCATCAACGGTGGCCTGCATTTTCATAATCAGGAATAGATGTGGTATTAATATTTGATAAAGCTCTGTGGTTTAATCAGAATCTGATTCATCTTGTTGTTTTTTTCCAAAACAGAGCTTATGTATCCAAATAAATACAAATGAAATGGCTGGCTTTCATGACATTAATTAAAGGATGAGTTCACCCAAATTAAAAAAACGAAAAACATTTTCCCATTGACTTCAAGCTGCTTTTCATAAAATCCTATTTGCCACCTTGAAACACTGTATAAACTATATTTGGGTTCCTATTCAACATTTGAAAGAGGAAAATTTTGGCCTCCGCTAAAAAGGAAATTATTTTCAGTATTGTCTCATATAGTCTGATTCCAGGGAAAAAAACTGCTGAGTGGAACATTATTTATAAGAATGAAGCTTTTTTTACCATTATTTAGGAGGCATTTTATTATGAAAAGTTTTTTTTTTTTTAATTGATGAACTCAGTTGTAAAGGTGGGGTCTGTGGGGACTGGCCCACTTTTTGAGGCCTCCTTGAGTGGCAATTTGAAGAAGTTCCCCAGAAGTTCAACCGGGCAACCTTTTCCACCATTTACTACTTTAGTGATGACTCAGACTGTCTTTCATATTTATTTTATTTCCCTACAGAGATTAATAAACTAATTCCTAATTTCTAAATATGCATTTATTTACACAGCCTGCATTCACCTCTGTTGTTGGAGAGGAAGTCCTCTCTAACAAAGAGACAAAACATCAGTATAAAATTGAGGCTTTCTGACCTTTAAAGCTGAACTGAAACATCACCAGCTCTCTTGTAGCGTAACAGGCCCTCCCTATATATTACAGCAGTCCCTGAGGTCACTGAACCGTTGACCACCACGCGGTGGGTGGACAAGTCAACATGAAGTGTCGGTCAGTCCATACAGGACTCTTCTTCACCTTTTCCCCCTGAGCTTTCTTTAAAAAATCTGGAAGCCATCACGGCTCCTTGGTATCTCCCCTCTGGCTAGATATGAAGTGAGCTCACATTATAAATATCCCCACTCTGTTTGATTGCCCTCCAAATAAGTCACACTGTTCAAACAAGCACAGAGCGCTGCTCCACTGCCTCCCATTGTCTGGCTTTAAGCTATTGAGGCTGCAGTTGACGATTTATTATAGGCACCTTTCCCAAATGACCGATAAGCATTGTGATGGATGCATGATTTTACTGTGCCAAAACGCCTTTATCTCCTCCCCCCCTTCCAAGCTACTATCTCAAGCTGGCTGATGAGCTGTGCTTACTCTCCCTCCTCTGACTTTTCCCCCATGTCTCTTCCCTCGGCTGGAAACCGCTGCGAGTCTTATCCCCCAAAGAGCCCATTTCACCAGGAACAAATGTATTCTATTATTTACTGATTTTGTCTTCTGTGCATTTTGTGGCTTCTTCCGATCCTTCCAGTGTGTTTGCTAATGCTTATGTCTGTGCACATTCTCATGCAGCATTCACAGTGTCTAAGAACCCTGATTGTGTTCTCTTCCTGATGATGTTTCACATTGTTATTCTATGCTCTAGATGCAATATCCGGCTATTTAGAAACCCAACTATCAATCATCTCAGTTATTGCTGGCAAACTTCAAAGCGCTTTTGACTTGCAGCTCATTTTCTTTCTATTAGTAACACTCAAGTGGATAGCAACACAAAGGAGGAGAAATTACAGAGTGATGTGTAAGTGCGGCGGCAGAGCGTGATTTTAGAGATGAAAGTTAGTAGAAGAGTGACAAGAAATGTCTTCACTCATAGCTGAAACATGAAAAGTGACATCCTTTTTTACTCCTGCCTTTGTTGTTTGATAGTAAGTCACACTTGTGCTTGTGCACGCTCATGAACACAAGTCATTTAGATGTTTTAGCAATGAGCATTGACCATCACTTTTTTTTTGTATTGAAGAGGGTAACTTATCGTCAAAGTTATTCAGGTTACACCCACTGCACTATTTTTAAGAGTTCAGTTTAAAAGTGGACTCAAACGCAGACAACAAAAGGCTGAGATAAGCTGAGATAAAGATGTGCTTTATTAAGATAAAGCAGAAAACAGAAACCAAGCAAGAACAAACTTCAAGGGGTGGCAACTCAGACCAACTGAGGAAGACAATGGAAAGTACAGGACTTACATACACAAGGGACACAGGTGAGAACAATCAGGGCGAGGCAGGCGATCAATAAGGCGTGAAACACAAGAGGAAGTAAAACCAACATGGACGCCAAGGGAAGAACCAGACTGTCAAAATAAAACAGAAGAAAGCCAAAACTAACTACAAAACAGCAAACAGTGCTTCCTAAGTAAAACTCAAATAAGTAGAACCAGGCATAATAAAACCAATTATTTAGGGTTTTTGCTCTGGTATCAATAGTTGTCAAGAATCTTGGTCCATGTTATTGTTAATGGACCACTGCTTCTTTGCTAAGTTTTAAAGATCACCGAGTGGAACTGCCTCTAATTTAAGCAAAAGATTGTCCGTTTTACTCCTTTTTTGCCACTCAAAGTCCAAATGAGGTGCCAGTGTCCCGGGTTGAAGTATTTTTATGTGTAGTTTAGCAGTGGCAGTGCATGCTGTCAGTCAAAGTAATGACACAGGAAGCTGCCACTCTGAGTCCAGTGGGAGACCTGTGTCCAGTGTTCACTCCTGATTGGCTGAAAGGCATGGGAGGATAAATGGAAATATGTGTTTGGTCGTTGATTCTCGGTGCAACATTCAGACCCACAAACAGGCATTGCATGTTGTTTTAATTTCGTTGTCGTCCGGGCCTGGAAACTCTCAGGACTCAGGAGGCTATTTGCATCATAAGTCACTTTTTTCCTCAGTCGTCGCTCAGTCAGATGATCATCATAAAACGCTTTTTTTTTATGTAGATTAAGGGAGACGTTTACTTCCTGAGGACATACTTAGATCCAATGTCCAACACTGATTAATCCAATTAAGAACAAAGACAATGACTGCTCTGCATTCTAAACCAAACACAGCCTGTTTACGCTCTGTTTTCTTTTCATGTGTTTCTTTGCTTAATTGTATTGGTTGTGTATTATGTAATTTTTGCCACATTTTCAGCCTGTGAGCTATTGAATATAATATAAAATTGCATGCTGGAGCCTTTTTGCTTCTTTCTCCTCCCTTTCAAACACATAGATGTGCAAATGCAGATTATTTGGAACTAAAGAAAAGGAAGAAAGAAAGATGAAAACTGATTTATAATTATAATTTTTATATTTTTCATCCTTACATAGTGACTCACTTCAACCAATAACCCCATGTGTATATAGTCTGCAGCATTATTTTCCAGTACATTAAAACATGCATGGTTATACATAGCTATGTTTGCATTGTTTTGATTTTTAATATTTAGTCCTGATTATATTTTCTCTCTGTTGCAGAGGCATCAATAGATCACTAACAAATATCATAGTGGAACACAAATGGACGTCCATATATGGCCATGGTTAGGAGCAAAATGGTTGATCAGACCAACATTATTTTCTACAGAGCTATTCTCCTGTATAATAAGACAAGGTAAGAGGGGTCTAATGTAGTGCCACTGGAGATTTGGAGAGCTGTCACTTCAAACCTCTAGCATTATTTGTGTGATGTGACGTCTCTATGATCTTCACTAGAATCTTGTACAGAACAGACTATGTGAGTCTCCATTTTGGGTCTTTCCAACAACACATGTAAATAACAGTCACTTTCAAAGGAGTCTTTGTATTGAAGCTCCCTCACTTATCTGGGTCCTGTGCCCAGTGGGCCCCTGCTGTAATCCACCCATCCCTCTCTACAAAGTGTCTGTGTGTGTGTGTGTGTGTACACACACACAATGAATTTAGCCTTGTGTTCATTTATATTTGGCAGAAATGCCTCCCCAGCGTGGAGGCACAAACAATCCAGATCCGCTGCGTCATTCACCTCGTCTTCTGTCCTCTCCTTCCTCCCCACGGTATTAAGTATCACTCACTGCTACTCCAACACTGTCAAACTCAATTTCAAAGTTTTTCATCTGCCAAATCCAGCTGCATTTTCCGGCTCACATTTGTGATCACGCTGCGGTCGGGAAACAGAGCCAGGAAGAAGTCAGCATGATTGGCGAATCTCGGCGATGTCAGTGTAGCATTTCAAAGCCTGCTATCATTCCCGAAAAAACATCAGCCCCCTCTGGCCCGGCACCGGCTGCCGCTGTTCACGGAGAAGTCAATAAAATCCTTAATTAAAGGAATGCATCTCAAACACACACATCATGATGTATTCACTGAGATTAAAGCTGCAGATTTAAATTTGTTTTCATACATTCTAATTTTCTGTCATCATCCATTAGTCAAAAAAGAGAGAGGTCTGCCTTAACAAAGCGCTTTGCTGACACACTGGAAGTGAGATCATGTCAATGTACTGACTGGTCCTCCAATTTGCCACTACTGGAAAATGCAATTTATTTGCCAAGGCTACTAATCAAAGTAAGCTGAGCTGAAAAATGTGTGTAATTTATGACATGTTAAATTTGGCTGGTGTACTTCTCCTCACTCAGCTCCCTCTGCATTCTCCACCCTGAAATAAATTTCACTTAAGCAGAACAACACAGCCTGGGCCACAGATTTCTAACCATGGGAAACAGTGTTATTGTTATGATAAGAATGCTTAAGGCAAGTTAGTCCATATATTATCTACCATTTTTTCACTGGGTGTTTATTTATCTTGGAGATGAATGCTGTGAGACTCCCTCTGATTCCGGCCTGAGCTCTCCTTACTTAGGGTTGTGAAGGAGATGTGCTCTCTAAATACAGAAGAAAAAAGCCAAATAGAGCCTCTACCTGCTTTATTGTGGGCACCCTTTCTCCCTGATTCAGTCATCCTTCTGTTGGTGTATCTCTGCCAACCATAATTACAGTTCTGCATGCTTGCATTATGCCTCATTGAAACTGATGAAATCAATATTTTAAATATGTTTTTCCAACTGATGAAACATCTTATTGCAATAGAAAGCCGAGCAATTATAATCCGCTAAATGGCACTTTAATAGCGAGTCTTGTATTTTACTTTACTTAACTAAACAGAAGCGTTCCAGTAAAAAAATGTTTTCTTTCATTTGAAGCTTTTTTTTGGCATATCTTGCTGTCAACAGTTTTCAAAAGTAAAAAAGTAGATCCAAGAAAAACTCACAGTGAGGTCGGTGGATTATACTAACAGTGACACTGGCTGTGCCCTGATGTCCATTCTACCATTCTGTGTATAAAGGAATTTGTAAGTCACATGTCGACACTCCTGTTTAAATCCATTCTCAAGCTAATCGATTACAAATGGAATTGTGCTTCATGCTGGATGCTTTTTGTTCTGTTATACAGTGATGTAATTCAATGTAGCCTATTGTCTTGTGTACAATCATACCCTGCTTGCAATGCCTAACTTTAACCAGCTGTGTTTTTATACCAAACCCTCACTGTGAGTGGAAAATGAAATGAAAGTTGGAATGATGCCACGAGGAGGATGTGATCCTGGGACTTCTGGGCGAATGTCTGATGTGGATTTAACCCCTCCACCATCACCCTACCTGCCTTGTAAAGATGACATTCACAAGTTTATATTTTGTGCACAGTGCACAGAAAAATGCGACATCTTTACGAAAAATGGATGAGTCCAGTTTTATTCTGCCTCTTTTTCCTGTATCTCATACCTCATACCTCTTAATTGTCAAACCCCCTCTTATCCTAGAGATGATAAGATATAAAATCTGTCCAAACACTTGACCTCACTTTTCCTCCTCCACTGCTGCTTCACTTTCTGCATGTGTTCTCTCTGAACTGTCCGCGTCCATACTGCTCTGCTCTTACAACAGGCGAACAGAGGATTGTTTGTCTCCCACCCCGTACAGTTTATTCAACTAATACCTAATTGGAAGTTTGCTGTGATGTTGTCAAAGATGCATGGATGTCTTAATAGGTTTTGCCACTCAGCATCCATCATGATAACTCCCTGTGAAGCTGTTGGCTTTTTATTATTAAAGTTATTTAGGTGAACAAGAACCAGCCTATATCTAAAAATAAGACTGGGATAACTTAAGTATTAACAGTCTGTAGGGTATTGGTGCATGAACAGAATCACTAATTTGATGATTCTTCATAATACCAAAACAAAAAAATATGCGACTGACAGCCAAAAATGATGAGTCAACAAAGCCAATCAATAAGCTGAGTATTGGATTCTCTTGCTGAATGGCGGCTTGCTGTAAGACAGAAGAAGGATAACTCTTCATAATACATGGGACAGTACAGACTGTGGTTGTGTGACCTGCATTTTGAGTGCTGCGTGTACCCACTTCAGTGTGTCTGCATGCATACAGTATTTGTATGCATCCTGTGTGTTAACGTGCTGGTGTGATTGCCGCTTGGACTCTCTGAGATAAACAGGACATGCTCTGAGGAGTGGGATGACGGCCAGTGGACACAGCTGAGGAGGCAGCTGTGAGGAGGAGGAGGTGGAGGATGAGAGGTGAAAGGAGTGAGGGGGGGGGGGAGACAGAGAGAGGGAGAGAGAGAGATGGGAGAAGAGCAACACACTGCTGTGGAGGGCAAAGTGCCCCGACAGCCACAGGAATCGCAGAGTGGGACCTCTCCAGGCTTGACAGATGGACTGACAGGGCTACGCCCTGCTGGCAGACTCTTGATGGCGGCACGGACACATCAACACACGCACATGCAGAACCACACACAAACATCTATGTGGGCATACTGATGAACAGAACACTGAAACACACACAGACAAATCCTTATTGTTCAGAAACTCTCCTTTGTTTTTCTGCTGAAGAGTTGCGCCAGACAGAGAAAGAGAGAGCTGTCTGAGGGCATTTGTCAGGGGACTTAAGGTGAATCAAGTCCAAAGATTATATTTCTTCGATTCAGGCCGGTGCCCAAATCCGCGGGGAGCTGCCGGGCATCGACTTGTGTGTAGATCAGCTAGCCTTTGCTTTTCCACCCACATGGGACACAAAGGACAGTATTGGCCAAGATGTGAGATGTGCAGTGAAGCTTGTGCAGGCAGGAAAAAGATGGAGGCAGAATTCAATCAGAGTTGACCATCTGCCAGATCGCTTGTAACGCCAAAGGTGTAATTCCTTTGTGTAGTATTACCGAGACGGGGGGGGGGGGGGGGGAAGAGCGGGCTACACGTGGCAAGATGATGATGAAGTTTAACCTCAATTGTGCCATGATGCTGTGACGGATGCTCGGATTTGTTTAGTCAGCTAAGATATTTTTCTGTGGAGCTGACCAATAAATTCACTTGGTTTATATCGCTCTCAAGAGCTGTGTCTCCACTGCAGGTTCTACAAAGGCCAAAGGCTGGCCTTTGAAAGTTGCATGGGTGTTCTTAAATGATTCAGATATACCAAAGCATTAAGTCCAACCACAGTAATCAATGAGAGGTCAGTTATACTTGGGTCACAAGAGGGTCCTAAAACTTTAGATTCTAGGATTCAAGGGCCATGTGTGTATGTACCGTCCTGTGTGTATATAGGAGATGTACAGCACATGGCTATATGTCACAGTTCACTGGGTTTCCTGATGAAACTATCAAGCCAGGACAGGGATGCACTGATCTCACAGTATCAAAAATATCAGCTGATGCAGAAAAGACAAGTAGGGAGAAGGAGAGTCAACCTACTTCACCACTATGCCTTCACTGTCTCCTAATTTGTGAAAAGGATGTTTAAAAAGCAGTAAATTTACCATTCAGCATGAAGCATTCTCTCCCTACCTACATAACACTGAAATAATGCAAGCAGAGAGAGAGAGAGAGAGAGAGGAAGGCTGTGGGGAAACTGCAAGGGTGGAAGATGAAAAAGGAGGTGGAGAAGGAGAAAGAGGAGGAGTGATACCATTTAAATTGATTCCACGACCTGGGGGCCTGCATCCTGTCACGCTTTCTTGCTGTTCCAGTCTTCTGCCATCCCCGTCCAGGGGGCACATTTGAGTCTGCACCCCCCCTCCCTCCCCTCTCAGAGGGAAGGTATTTTTTATCCCATTGCATTTCACAGCCCCTTCCATGGCTATCCCCATGCTATTCTCTTATCTTCCACACTGTCACAATCACTCAGCTACTGTAGGCTTCAGCAAGCAGTCTGAGTTTACAGTGTTTTTACAGAAAAAACTGGGATTCTTTTCCTCCCTTCCTCCATCTTTCCTACTTATGCTTCCGCCCCTCATCCTTCCCTGGCCTGCCATCTCAGCGTGGTTTCCCTTCACATCTCATGTTCCCACTTTTACTTCTTCTCTCTTTTATATCCAGCTAATGACTTCTCTTCTTCGTCTCATCTTTCTTCATCTCCTCCTTTCTGCAGCTTCTCTTCTCTGTCCCTCACTATCTTTGTTCCTTTACCCCGCCATATGTCCTCCTTCTCTCTCTGCCTCTGACTTGAGTGCCATTTGATGAGACCTGGATTGAGAGCAGTGGAGTATCGGTGCCGTGCAGCAGTGCACCCAGGAGAGGATGTCAGGGAAAGAGACAGGCCCTCTTCACATTAAATATCATCTGACACCTAATCTGCTGCACCTTCTGCTGCAGCGATGAGAGGAGGAGGAGGACGAAACTGTTCCCTATGCCCTAAGAAAAAAGCCATCTTCACCCCCCCCCCCTTTTTGGTTCATGTTAGTAGATGAAGAAGTGCCATGTAATTAATACATCAAGACGAAGGCTATTCTGAGCCTGCCTGTCTTTGAGAGCAAGAAAAAGAAGGAAAAATTGGGGACAGACTTTCAATCCGCATTCACCGAGGAATGAAATCAACTCAAGGCACAATTATGTCAGCGACCACAACCGAGGACCTCCCTCTTCCTTTTTGTCTTTTCGGACAGACTGCTATCTATCGTTAGGTTGTCACAATTCTGCGCCATATCAATACATCACATGGTTGATTTGGCAGCCAGATCATAGGTTTGCAGTTGGGATGCGGGGCAGTGGCCAAGAAAACAGCCTTTTTATGATTCAACAAAGGCTGCGGGCGTGCGCTGATGCAGTTGCAAATTGAAAAATGAATGAGAACTGACAAGTCTCCCAGGGAAATCAATCCAATAGAATAGGTTTCCAATATGGAAATGCTGGAGAGATGATCACCTGGAAATGGTTGCAGCGCAGTTTCTGATTTTCATTTTTGAGGGATAATGGATTGGTTTGTCCTTTGGGGTTAACAACCTGCATCATTTCAAAGGGAAAATCAACTAAAAGTAGAATGAGATTCCAATTCCCCAGATGTTTATTAATATGGTGGTTAAAGGGCCGGAAAGCTTATTTTCTCAATTAGCTTTTTAAAGTGAGTGATGGGGTTTAACAGAAGCACTTTCTGCTAAACAGTTAAGTTATTTCAACAGGGATTTTTTCAATCACGAAATGCTTCATGTTTGGCTGATGCGTTATATATATATATTTTACATTTATCTCTATGCAGAGTTTCCATTGCTAAGGGTAGAATTTGCAAATTTAGGAAAAAAGGACCACACAGTTCTCGATCAATCAAAAATTAGTCAGTGATGTTTTGGTTCATATTAATGCGGACATATAGAACATTTTAAAGGGTTCACAAGCAGCACTGTGTGTGTTGATGTTGTATTTCTGAGGTAGCTGAATTGTGCCATCTAGAACTCCGAGTCTGGTCAAAGTCAAACCAACTTTAACTATTATACTTCAATATATTCCACATCAGAGTGTCTCACCAGGGTTTGTTTTTAAGCTTTTAACCAAGCACACACATAACCAGGTCTCTTACTGGGCTCTTGGCCTGACATCAGGCGCTGCTGAGGAATAGCACACTCGTCCTCACAGCCAGTAGAAATCATGAAGTTTGATATTTAATTAAGGAGTAATTTTAGCTTTTTACCTCGGACTCCTGGGCCCGAGCTTCATATTTAACCATCACTCACCCACAGGGGCTATCACAGAGGCTACAAAATCATTCTCACTTTATTTCCAATGAAGCACAGTCATTTGATGCCTTCAGAGACTGACTTTTGCTTCTCTCTTTTCCAGTACGGTTGTGGGAAGGATGGTGGTGGGGGGGCTCACTTCCGAACATCATGGGACAAACACATGTGAACTCCGTTTTAATATGGATTTTCACTTTAATAAGAAAAAATCCCCAACAGCCTTGGCCAAGAAATGTTTTTGATTATGAAGACATCCACTTGCACTTACTACTGACAGAGTCTGGGCTTCTTTTTGCTAAGAGGACTTGATGTGTCTTGACAGGCAGACGTGAGCCTCGACCAGCACTCGACAAAGACTGCCAACCGGCTATCTACAGAGTCAGCCAGGTCTCCCAACCCCCCCGAGAGACCGCACAACCTGAAAGGCATCAGTGTCTGGGAGTTCATAATGATGCGACCCGACCTCTATCTCAGCCATTTGTTTCTGCCACTTTGGCACTGAGAGAATTGCTCTCAATCTCTTGGAGCAAGTCTGGCATCCCCGCACCCCATCCATCACAAGTCCTCTCTCCAGCGGATGGACCACTTCCACGCCTGTTCCCCGGCCTGCCTGTCCGCCTGTCTGCCGCTTTCATCAGCTAGAAGCTGCCTTTGTGAACTCCATTCTTCTCCCTTTTGCCTGCTGCAATTACCCTCTGCACAGGCATACATCACCCTGGACACTGGTGGACCATTTTTTTTCTTTTGTTTTGGCATGACGTGGAATTGGCTGTGATGACCAGCGAACAGTGATATGTGGCTGCAAGTGCAGCTCCTCCTTAAAGCACCATATTTGACCTCCTGAGGGCGAGACGTGAAGATTTAAGACCAAACTCTGTGAGCTCATTTGACTTTGAAGAAGTCCTGCTTTACAGCAAATATATTCTGCAGCTTTTTTTGTGTTTTTTTTTAAAGCTACAAATGCAAATCTTGAGAATAATGAAAAATGAAGCTTCCTCAAAAGTGCCTAGCTTCCTGTTTTAGTTTCCATTTATCAAGCAGAGACTCCCAGGCATGCTACGATGTAAATAACAGCAATTGCAAATGTAGTGTTTGATGAATGACACTGTATAACATCCCAAATGGCACATGAATTCATCTGAATGGAAACACCACACTGCTTCGATTCCTAACAGCAAATCGAGCTGGTTATATAGATGTCATATGTGCACAGTTGTGTGTGATATTGATTGCCTGCACAGCTGAAATGAACTCTATTCTGAAGTTAATGGCATGTGCACAGAGCACTGATAGCCTCACAAGAGCTTTACAGTAAAAAAAGGGAAGACAATCGTTTTATTGGAAATCTTGAGACTGACAATCATCCCTTCCACAATAACCAGCTCTGCAACCCTTCTTCACCTCTGACCTGTCCGTGGAGGGTAGCAAAGCAAAGTGAGAACCTTTATTATGGAGCTTTAAAACTATCTCCAAAAAGGCTACTCTTTCTTGCTTCACACACACACACAAACACACACACACACAGAGTTAAAGGTTAAACTCCTGCCTACAGTCACTCATTACAGAGTGCCATGTGTGGTAATATGCGGATGTCTGTGGGTGTGAGACGCAGTAAGCATGGTGGGGAGAGGGAGTTCTTGGCTAGTGTCGAAAGCGGTTAAATCATCGCACACAGGACCAAAGTGGCACTTATAGCACATAAACGTCAGTCAGAATGAGTTGGTCCTGGGTAGCCAGTATAATATGCGTGTGTGTGAAAAGCAGCAGAGGTTAAAAACAGATGACTCAGTTTATCACCACCTCACATCGACTTCAATTATGAATCTATAAAAACATCCAAAGAAGACGTTTTATCAGTGTTTTTCATTCTTTCATATTCCTCACTGCACTGAGTAAAAACATGCTATCTTTCCTCTCCGACAGGCCTTGTCTTGCACAGGATTTTTTTAGGCGAGGCTTTGGATCAGCAAGGGCAGTCGCTCACGCTGCACAAGCAGGTGATGATTAAAGGCTGACCTTACGCTTAATTAGTGGCAACTGGGAGATTTCACTGCTTGGCTATGAATCATGGGAGGAAAAAGCAGCCGCCAGGGAAATGTTACCTAAGTGATTAGGTGAGGGGTGTAAATCAATAGTGCCGTTGACCTGCGAATGGAGTGGTGGAGGGAAGTGAGGTGCGAAATGAAGATGGAAAAAAGAATGAAAGGACATGATTAACACGAATGACCCGCTCCTGTCTCACGGACATAAACAGCCAAGGCGCTGTGAGAGCGGAGCGGCTGAGGGGCATTCATTTGCTTTATTTTTCATTTCTCAAGAGCTGAGATTAATGCATAGTCTTTTAGTTTAGTCAGTGTCACGCAAGGTATTTCCATACTGTAAATGTAAATCACATAAAAAATTACAAACCCGTCTGGAAATATCTTTAGGGGCAGAGCTGTATGTTGGCTTTTGGCGATGGTTAAGGTGCCCTCACTGCTGCAGAGGAAAATTAGTCAGCTCCTTGCACCGTGGCTCAGAAATAAAACAATTAATCTTACGCCGAGTACTCCACCCAAAACAAGGAAAGAGGCTAGATGCCTCATTGAAATCTTAAAGCTTTAATGGCTTCTTCGAGGCAGTTTGTGCCAAATCAGTTGTTGATGCTTCATTCCTCTTCTCCACTCCAAATGGGAGAAACTCTTCTTAACACGTAGTCAAGGTCAGCAGACGCATTAGTTATTGAGTGGAAATCCATAGCCGAAGCAGTCCTTGAAAACGCACGGTCTGAGAATGGCTAACTACAACTTATCTGGCCGCTGCTGCTGCTGAGTGTGCAGCCATGTGTGTGTACGTGTGTGTGTGTGTGTGTGTGTGTGTGATACCAAGCAGTGAGTTGGAATAAGTAATCACTACAGTATGTCTGCCAGTGGTGCTGGATAAACAAGTAATTTTTGGAAGGCAGCGTGAAAGATCATTACAGCAAACAAACACATTTCAGAAGAACTCAGAGTCTGCAGACTGGGAGTGTTAGACTTAGGTTATGTTACATCAAGGTCATGACAATTTCCAATTAAAGAAAGACTGTTATTGATCTGTACATACGTGACAAAGCCTGGAATATGATAAACAATAACAATAACTATGTTCAATCATGTTATAGTAGGGCAGAAAAGAACAATTCCACTAGAATTCATATAATCAGCTGCTAATACAAGAACAGGTCAACTCATGGTAAACGAGAAATCATGAAGCGCTAAGACAGTTAACAACACATTCTCATCAATGAATGAATAGTTTAGCTGATAACACAACTCATGGTTGCATTTATGCCTATGGAACATATGGACATATTGCCCCACATCTAACAATATGTTACCCAGGATCATCTGATCAGGGGACCAATACATCTACAAAGTCATCAAGGGAGTAGTTATATTAACTATCATGTTCCTCGAGGTGCAGGCTGAGTCACAGGCTCTCTCTCTCTCTCTCTCTCTCTGCCTCCAGACCTGAATGCTAAAGCTGCAGTCTGGCCCCTGACCATACCAATGCTTATTGAATTTACTCAGAAGTCCAAGGTCTGTTTTGTTTCGAGCTGTTTTGCTATCTCCAGCAATCAAATGGCATTAAAAAAAATTACTTTAAAAACTGCAGAGTAAAGGGTTAGGTGAAGAACTCACCATTCCCTGGTCAGCTGCCATTTAGATCCACACACACGTTCTGTTTTCAAGGACTGACACCACTGCTACAGCTCCACATAACATTTTAGCATCTTTTAGCCCATGGTTTCACAACTCTATGTTAACTTAGATCAGTTCAATTTTCCACAGAGACATTGTCTACATCTGCAGTTCTACCACATTGGAGGGACACCTAGAAAGCATGCCAGAGCTGAAAGAAGAGTTGCTGTACATTCAGACTCTGTTTCTGAAGGGGTCCTCTGAATGTTTTAGTAGCTTTACCCAATCAAATCTGGGAAGTCCAACCATGTTTTTATCAGCATGTACCCTTTTAATTGTACTTCTAATGTTACATCAGAGGATAATTTAAAAGCTAACCAGAGTTTAGCCCTAAAAGAGCTCTTTAAAAGCTCATCTTTTGTACTAAATGTCATATTTGCAGGTCAATCAATTCGCTGAATCCGCCTGCAATTAAATACCAGTTCCTAATGCCCCATGAAAACGTGGCCCCAGCACTGGCTGTGTGATTCTGTCATTTCAGGTGGAGGCATGTGGCTCATTTCACTCACACACACACACACCTCCACGTCCAGTTATAATTGACTCTATTGAGCAGGAACAGCATGCTTTCTCATTGCTCCGGCGCTAATTGGGTTCTTCGCCCTTACTTTTTAGATGAAACACATTTTATGGAGTAATTTAAAATACGTAGCGCAGCATAATTATAAAGAAATGAGGGAATGAGTGGGATCCGTGCCATGACAGCTGCAAGATGAAATGCCTTTTGTACACTTTGGTTGCTGAAGGAAATCATTTGTCTGACGAGAGAATGAGACAAAGTGACTTTGGACAAAAAAACCAAAAAAAAAAACAAAACAAAACAAAAAAACGCCACATCACTTTGCATGCAATGTAAATATTAGAAGACTTGGATGAGGAAGTCTGTAGAACATGTTTAGAAAGCAGATCTAAATGGGGTCATTCTTAATTGATTTTGGGAAAAGACGGTGGGCGTAAACACACCAAGGTAAATAATAATTAACGCTCAGGAGCATATGCTGTTACTTTCATAAACTCTCTCCAAATGACTTACTTGGCAGTCGTTGTCTTGACCTGTGTGTGCTGTGCAAATGTTCAAACACGGAGGTGAGGCCAGATGTTTGGCAGACATGTGTGCACATTAATAAACAGCATGCACACATGTGCTTGTGCACACATATACAGATGCTCGCACAAATCTGCCGCGAACCCACTCACACTCGCACATACACACTCGTCTCATTTGACATCCTCTGGGAGTCACTGGGGAAGAGTCATTCCCCCTACCCCCATCCCCATCCTCACCCCCTTACATACTTATGCTTGTTGATGTTTGTCCTGTCAGCTCTTTAAACCCCAGTCTTGGCTCCTGTACGAACCGGAGCAAAAACATTTCCGACACTGTTGCAAATATTTAACATTGTGAAAAGGAAGAGAATTTACTTTCCGCTAATTGAAGTGGATGAGGCAGACACAAAACTAGAATGATGACATGAGTTTTAGCAACAAGTACAAATGAATCTTCCTCTCTCTCGTATCAGTTTTGGCTTGTAGTTACACTGATAAAGAGTCATTTCCCAGTCGCACTTGCAACATCACTTGGGGCTCGGGAGATGTTTGTTCCCCTAACGCTCATTTTAGCTTTGTCATGGGGATTTTTGCAACGTCTGGGAACGGCTAATTAGCCAGCGACATATTTGCATTTGCCTCTATGTATTGACAAACAGATGCGGTGTCACTTTTCTGCACTTAACTGTAAGGAGGTGTGTGCTAGCTGTGTAGTAAATTTTACAAAAGGATTATACTTGTTTTTTGTGGGCTAAAGGCATGCCACACTACCTAGTTTTTAGAATGACATCATGCTGCTTTTTTGTAGCATGTTGGCACGGCTCACTGTATTATATTCATACAGTAACTCATAGTTTTGATATGGATGTAGTGGTTAAAAAAGGAAGTTGTACTATGCCAAAAAAAGGCCCAGTGTGCTCTGATTGGTCAGATCCGAATCCAATTATCTTTTGTTTTTCACAAATAAAACCCCTTTTTTTTAGTCTAATGTTAATATAGAGGTGATAGAGGCCTAATATATAAAAAACAAACAAACAGACAAACACTTGATTGCATGCACATGTAAACAAATGGCCAATACACAAGTAGGCTATTTGATAGTGTTTTTGAGGAAAAGCAGTCCTCGCAGAAGCCTTGCAGCTGCCAGATTCTTGTGCTTAGACAAGACAGATAAAAAAGAATGAAGAGGATCATATTAAACTAATACACCCAAATCAGAAGTATGTAACAAATGTCTCTAAAATCCTCCTCCTTTACTCTAAACAAACTATATCAGTAACCTCAACCCTGTCTTGATGAACCCCAGCATATATCATGTTCTATAAATAACATGTCCATGTTTAATAACCTCATGCGACCCTCACGAAGCACTTTAATATTAAGAGCACTGGTTATTACGGCAGTTATTGAAGCCGTATGGCCAGAAATCTGGGTCCGCTAATTCTCCCAGTTATTCATAACTGCTGTGGTTGCATCTGGTTTCTCTCAGGTTTTAAATCAATCCATGTCGTGATTCACCCTGAGAAACAGCACGGCAGCTCGGAGGTCCTCAAAGAGCTCATGTATCAGAATCTCCTCCTCTCCCTCAGCCAGAGGATCACAGCTACAGCGCTGTAAAATTTTGTGAGCTTGGAAAGTTTTGTTTAATCGTATCCAGAATGATTTTCCTTTACTTGCAGACATTTTACATCAGACACTCACTTTTAGTGCAGAGAAGGGATTTAAAGTAGCTGCACTCTTTTTTTGTGTGACAGTATGAGTGCTTGATGCTTTAAACACTTAAAATGCAGTTTTTATTCTGGTAAAAAGAAAAAAAAGCCACAGAGCTGCGTTTATTTATTTTCTAATATTCTGAACAGCACATGTGGGTCTGTATTACAAGTAAGTATTTATAAGCACAGATGATGCTTGTTTCACCATATTTACAGCAATATAAATTAAATACTGTCAAATACATTATTATTATTATCATTAACCATTTAATAATTACCTAATATATTGTCTTTATATATTTTTTCCTGTAACTGAATTTCTCGATGATTTAACATTATCGTGGAAAAAGTCCAAATAACCATCATGTGACATATAAGGGCTGTTGTTTATTTCCCTGTTGTAAAGTCGTACTCTAAATCAAATCCCTGCTTTGCGAAAAAGTTTGCTTTCAGAAATTTTACGGCCTATTTCAGAAATAAAACTAGTTTTTTCTTAATGACTTCAATAGGGACAAATTAGTTTGAGGCTCTAAGCCAGATTAAAGCAGTGTTTGGTTTTGGTCTTTTCAGAGGATTTGGTAAAATAGAGAATAACATCAGCGTTGTGAATAAAAATATTGATTTATTTAGTGATTATTAGCAGAGTCTCTATATTAGAAAACTTTTTAATTAGTCAGAAAAAAAATCCTTTAGGAGCCTGCAGATAGAATTATCTATAGTTTAATACTGCAGAATTTAGGCCGAACAGCTCTATTGTACGTATAGAACAAAGAAACTTAAGGGAGTCTCTGGAAGCCTTGAATGTGAATATAACATTAGCCTTGAAATGAGTTTTGAATGCCTGTCTGGTACCTCAGAATGAGAGAAAGAACATGCGCAACTCAGAGAGGCAATAACAGGTCAGATTTCCCCAAAGGTTCTGACACTGGCGCTGAAATTAATTGCACTGTTCTGAAGATGAATAAAGGCATTTGTGCTGTGATTAAGTAAAGGCTGCGTACTCCCCTCCCTGCAGGCCTGAACCAACATTCAGTGAGCCCACAGCAGTGCCTGCCTGCCCGCCTGATGGACTTGTTTCCACAGAGCTGCAGAGCATGACAGGAAACAGAATGCCTACACGCACACATTTGTATAATTCTCCTACAGAGGAACGCTCCCACATGCACTTACAGACCCCCCCCCCTCCCAAACCACACACACACACACACACACAGCACTCCCAGCCAATCTACATACACTCAGATTATAAGTAACTGCATAAAACAAACACAACCCAGTCATTTGTCAAACAGCAGGAGCATTATCAGAATGCATGGTATGTATGAAAATGTGTGTGTGAAGTGGAGAGGCGGCTGAAGCCCTCTGAACGACGATCCTTGATAAGAGCGTGTTTATGATACTGTACGTGAGATCTGACTGGCTGTCACAGTGAATGGAGCGTTGTGTGATTTTAATCGTCACCTTGGGTGACAACAGGGGCTGCGGAGCTTTATAGCATCTGGGAGCAATAAAGTGAAGAGAAGATATCAGCGCTGTGATGGAAGTTGTGAGAAGTGTCGTCTTATAAACGCCGGCTTCAAATTTATGACGGGAAATCGTTCGGAAAAAAGTTTTTTTTTTGCCTTCGTTTCAACATTAGCAACAACTTCAGGAGTAGATATTCGAAGAGGTTTGGAAATAAAGAATATCATTATGAAAAAAAGAGCAGATAAACAGGCCGGTGCGGTGAGTCATTTCTTCCATGAGCCGTCAGGAAGTTTTGAGCTTTAACAGCGGTTTTCATCCGATGTTTTAAAAGCTGTGTTTTGATAGTTTGGCATCTTCAAACCTGGATCAGTGTCAAATCCTATGAGCCTGAGAGTTTCTTCACTGAATGCCATACGTTTCATGTGTCTGGTCAACGTTACATTTCTTCCAAATGGTTTGTTAAGTATAGCTCTTTCTCTCTCACCCCCAGGATTGTCCTTGTTTATGTTAAACTAATCTCTCTGACAAACATTGTTCCACTTTCCCACTTCTCTTACGGCACTCTGCAAACATTATGAAAGTCTTAACAAGTGTGTGACAAACAGGCAGGACCTGCATGTTAGAGTTGTTTTCTAATCTTGCATCATTTCCCCCCTTTAATATTTGGCAGTTAAAAGAGGGGATGTGTAATATTCAGGCAGGCATAAAAGAGTTCGTGCCTGTCTCCCTTTTCGCTAAAGGAAAGTTTAAAAGCATAGCCTTGGGCCTGCATTGCACTCAAAGAACTGACATTTGCTGACATCCAGTGTAATATCATCTATTTTCTGCTTTTATGGGTGTTCTCATTTTCTAACGCAGCCTAAAAAAGCTGGTTTCACCCTTGAATTATCCAATTGATCTGTACTATTAGGTCTCTGTGCACATTTGGCTTTAATAGACGCACTGTGATTATCTAATAGTGTTTTTCTTTCGCAGGCTGGGTTGGGACATGGTTGTAGTTTCAGGGATAACACAGTTTCCCAAATTTATTCTTGGTGGATTGTTTTGAACTATTAAAAATAAAACGTATATGCAATTAAAAGTAAATGTATATTTGAAAAATTTCCAATCATGATGTGATTTGTGAAACGAAAGTTTAATAAAAAATAAAACATATTCAGCCCAAGAGAAAGAGGTTTGAAGACCTTTTCACAGGACGTTGGCTCTGCTGCTGTGTTACACTACTGCTGTTACATTACTGCTGTGGCTCTGGATATGAAAACACACTTTAGTCAGATTTCCACACAATTCTGTACAGCTGTTCATGATCCCCAGAGGATAAATACTGGTGACTGGATTTTTTTTCACTTTAGCAATGCTTAACAATTGTAGCTGTAGAGATTTCTACTACCATGGTAAGAACCACGCTAAATTCTACTTGCTAACTTGCAAAGATTCTCTCGTTTTGTTTCCTCTGACAATTGTCATCATTTTGATGGGCCATCCAATCATCTGTAGTCAAGCATACCTTTAAAACTACCTGTCCTTTTCAAATGGTTCTGTGTATCAGGTTATCATTTCTCATCCTCTTCAAAGAGTTTTAACTCAAACCATAATCTATTCCAAGTTGTTTTGATGCCCATACCTGACAAAAGTGTGACTAAGTGTGAGAAAGTAGTGGTCTATGGACACAAACCCTGGCCACCATTTGCCCCTCTTTATACAACCTTAAATGTCTTTTCAGGAATTGTCGACCTATCTACTGTGGTTTCAGTGTGAGAAAGACAGTAGAGACAGACCACTCATCTGTCAAAAGTCTCTGTCTCAAACAGTACCTGTTTATATAAGCTGAAGTGTTGAATGTTCCATTTCTAGAGCCTCCTCTTGCCTCCTGGCTCTCCTGTGTACATCTCAGGAGGAGCTACACTTCACTCAGCCGTGACTGCAGCCTGAGAGAAAGCTGCCATGCATTTCCCCTCTCCACCGCTGATGTCATAAGAAAGAAAGAATGAAAGAAAATAAACACTTTGTCCCCCTGTCTGCATAAACAAGTTATAAGAAAAGAAAAGGGCATAAATAAGAGAGGTGATAACACAAAGGCAAAAATCTGGAATCAAAATTAGGATGATTTAGATCTGCTTCTCAAAGCCAAAAGTAAAAATGTCTACGCAGTGACACCCACAGCCAAACTAGTAAGTTATGAAGTGCAACGAGATTTCCTCTTTCAAGCTGTGATGAGACGCGGCTGCAACCCGCTGACGTTATTCCAAAGCTGATTGCATTATGATTGGAACCATAAAGGTGGTCTTTAGAAGGTGAGGCGTCTGAGAATGTACACACGGAGGTGAGGCAGCAGTGGAGGCACTTCATCCGTCAGCAACCTGTCAGCCTGCCTGGTTGAGTCATGGCAGCCATTTTGTGTCAAAATATCACTACAAATCAGCTCACTGTGAAACGGAGACTGAGGTTCACTCCGTCTGTAGACAGGCAGCACAGGAAGATGCTGAAGATGTGGAAGGAGTTCAAAAGCTGCTTACACTGAACTCACATTTGTTTGCTCTCATCACCATCTGCCGTTTCCCTTTAATAATTCAGAGCTGGAAGACAAAAAGCAGCCATGTTTGTTGTGTCTATATCCATGTCTGTTACCTTAGCACGCTGCAGTGTGGTTGTTATACACACAGCTTCTAGTACAGTCTTCAAATTATTTATTAACAGTGTGTAGTCACAATGCTGCTGCTGTGCCATGACCAAAGTGTTTCCACTGGAAGTTTTTTCCTCCTGTCGTTTCCCCATTTTGTTTTTATCACTTCTCAAGTTTTTTAAGTGTGCACGGTCGCCCTGGTTTTCCCCAGCCTCACCCCTCTCGTTTGAAATGTATCGTTGGCAGAATAATGGAGAATTACCCTGTCTATAAAAAGCTCCTGAAGTCAGGAGGTGCACCGCTGCCAAACGACACTGAAAGCAATTACCGTATGTTTCAACACCCTTTTCATAGGAAGGGATCTGTCTCGAGGGCCACTCACCATGCGTACGAGACTCATTTGGTTCACATTACCATATCCTGCCGCAGCACAGTCGAGCCCCGGCTGTCACTGCCTCATCTATTCAATGTCTTCGGTATGTGTGTGTGTGATGGCTCTGTCCTTGTATCAACAGAGGATAAAGGAAGAGAGAGAGAAAATACGGGCATGCAAACATGTCTTTGTTTTTATTTCCCCAGCATGGAGTGTGAAGCGACTGGTGACCTTACAAGAAAAAGATTGAGATTCAATAAAAATAAAAAAAGGTTTTGGTGCAGTTATGGTGAAGGCTGGTGGAGGATCCTCTTCCTCTTCCGTTTTGATACTGTTGGGGAATTGTGAATTCAGCAGATAAGGGTGAGCCCCGCCGCTTTCCTCTTCTCTGAGAACAATGCTATTGTTGAATGGCACAAAAGGAGCAAAAGAATTCTCAATAAAATGCAGGAAAGATGGTGTGATTTGTTTCTCCTCCTGCTGCTTCATCTCCCCAGACATTTGTACTCCTGCCTCCCCCCTCACACACCCTCCATCCTCCTCTGTCTCCGTCCTATTCTGCCGGCTTGAACTCCATGTGGGTTTGCTGTTAATTGGATTCAGATTGCAGGGATAATACAGTCTTATGCGGAGCTCCGCACAGCCCCGGTTGTGTCGGGGTTTTCCCCGAGCTTGGGCCTCCAAGTTAATACCATCAATAAAGTAAGTACAGTAGGCGCAAATATGCGAATGTGTGAGGGAACTGTCTAGCTGTACATGTGCACGGCAGGCGGCGAAACCAAACGGGAGGAGGTCACCCAATCATTAGTGCCCCGGGGATGATGTCATCCCACTGTGTGCCGAACGCCAGTCAACTCCCCGCGCCCATGTGTCCCTGCCTCAGAAAACGCATCATCACCACCATTCTGCTGAGTCAGCTGGGTGTCCTTTCTGTGTGTACATGTCTGTGTGTGTGTGTGTGCTTGAGTATGCGTTTGCATAAAGAATACTGACATAACGTGACTAAATAGCAGAGCAAATACGAGGAGGCGTTTGGCCACGTGTCAGTGCTCCACTTTGTCAAGTCATGATCACTTTAAATAAAATTCAAGCTACCTGGCCAGACTGTCGCCATGACAGCTCAAGAATGTCAACAGTAATGTTATACTATAATTCCACCATCCACACATTTCCTAGCTGTGAATTCCAGGAGGGGAGGAGAACAACTGTGTTTCCATGGTTTTACTGTTTGTTTGTACAGACCATCATCTGACTTTGACTGTGTGTATTTATTTATGGGGAAAATGGGAGTTTTGTTGCTTCTGGTGAAAGCAGAACTGATACAAAAAAAGACAGCAAGAAGAGAAAGATCCATGACTGGTGGTGCATCAAAAGCTGCACATTTGTTTT
Source organism: Parambassis ranga (assembly GCF_900634625.1). Lineage (NCBI taxonomy): Eukaryota > Metazoa > Chordata > Actinopteri > Ambassidae > Parambassis > Parambassis ranga. The sequence continues at coordinate 9,862,685 of NC_041043.1, forward strand.
CAATTTCCCACAACGAAACCAAATCAGAGCCATTGCACTGGAGGACCAAATTGGCACAAAAAAACGCTCTTATCCTCCTACATCACCCCGTTCTGCTGTTCACTAGAATAATATTTTCTTTCACAGGCCAAGAACATGTTTGATCACCCCTTTTATTAGAGAAGAGGCCTGCCTCAGAAGTGCCTGCCTGCCGCCCATTCCCACCGCTGTCACTGTCTGTCCGTCTCCACCGCCACATGCTGTGCAGCCTGGCGCAGAGAGAGCAGGAAGAAGAGGGAAAAAGGAGCCCACACTTGAGGGCTCAGATGTGGGATGAAGTGCCAAAGCGAGGGCTCGGATCTTCCATTCGAAAGGGATATATTATATTCAGAGATTGGCTTTCCACAACGAAGCCGCTCTCCCTCCTTGATCAATAAGACAAGTCACCCGTTTGTATTAATCCCACACGCCGCCCACACGCTGGAATGTGCAACGCAGGGAAAATCCAGCAAGAGGTCACTTCTTCATGAGTATTTTTTTTTTTATATTTCCCCTCATTGATACTTTTATAAGTGCACACGCTTGGCAAGAAAATTCAACTTCCCTTCTATGAATGCGAGGAAGAAAATACCACTTGAAGTCTCTCCTCTTTGTTCTCCGCCTCAAGTCAGAGTCTAGGCTGATTTACACCAGAGGTTAGGTCAGAGGTATTGTTCGAAGGCGAGGTCAGAATTCCAGCTGCATTGAGAGTTTCCTCTATTTTTTAGCACAGCTTGCACATCTTGACCATGACATGTAAAGAGTGCCACCATGGCCCAGATAAAGTCTTCAGGGACAAGCAGACAGGAGACTGCTTCCTGCCTGCATTGTCGTGAGGGGAGTATCCTGTTTATTACAGCTGGATGAGCTGCAGAAAAAGAAAATGGCTGAGCAACATCAAACACTTCTCTGTGTACATGCAGTACAAATACATGTTGCATGTGTTCATGCACGCAAGTTCAAATGAATGTTATGGAGCTTTCGCTTTTGTTGTGTGTTGATGGATTACCCTGTTGGATTTACAGGAGAACATATTATAAATCACCACAATGCTGACCTTTTCTTATAAAACAGAAACGCAGAGAACTGACTTGCTCAGGAGGTACGGTATAAACCCTAAGATAGACTGCTTTGGCTGGTGGAAGCCTGTCAAGGCATTTGTCGTACATCGATGTTACAGTAAAGCAGTGATGTAAAGCAATGGAGGATAAAGAAAACTGTGAGTTATGGCTGCAGACAGAACGTATCCTGTTCTCGTCCATATGTGGGATTAGTGTCATTGATGAGCACAGCAAAGTCACTCGGTGAGCTCAGAGCTTTACAGCATGGCCTGCTCCACAGTACCACTCCAATTTGTCAGGAAAAACGTACTTCTGTTGTGTAAATAATGTGATCATAATATACTGGTATTGACAATATTGGTGATATCAGGTAACATAAAATGTGGTTGTCTTTACACCAGAAGCAGGTAACAACACAATATATAGCTTGCTAGCTACAGTGCAGCGTGCGGCTAAGTACTGCTGAGCAAAAACATGTTGGAGGCAAAGACAATGGCTGCGTTCCAATGTCCTACTTTTAAACTTTCAGTACATACAATGGGTGACCTCAAAAAGTCAATACTGGAGCACATACATGCAGTATGCATACAGCCAGGACACAACTGTAATATCACATCATGGCATCTTGGCATCATCCTATAGTTTTAACTGGGATTTTTTTTTTGCGAATGTAATACAATGACATGTTAGTATTCCATTACTGATGACATCATCCACTAAGGAGCTCTCAGACGTGTCCTGTTTGTACTTTATAATGTTGTGTGCTCTCTCCACAGTTCAGTCATGTGATATATCTTTGGTGGGTAAGTGCAGCCAGAACAAAAAGGTTTGCATCATAGACTGTACATAAAGATGGATGACAGGACTGCACCTCCAACTATTGCACAACAGTGAGGCCAAAATATATCACTCAGGGGGGGCTGCCATCTTGAAAAAACACATAAAAACATATTGAAGCCAAAGTCCTCACTGTAGAGGTCAAGAATTGAAGCCACATTGTTGCTGTTGCATAGCAACATAAAACTGGACGCATGGGAAGATCGACTGCATAGATCCTAGGAAGTATAAATGAAATTTTTAAGGCCTACTAGGTTTTATGCTGAGCTAAGCTAACCTGGAGTCACGAGACATCTCGTTACACAGCTATAAAGCAAATATTTCTGAATGAAATATGCCATTAGTCAGATATTTGTGATTTCGATCAGCTTGCAAATAATCACATAGTCAAGACTGGATTCTTAAAGCTTGGCCTACTGTGTGTACTTGACAGTAAAAAAGATACTGTTTGTTGTTTTTTTTTGGTCATTCAGCTCAATAAAGTCCTTTATCCTCACATAAGTACATTCTTGAGCATGTTGCTCCAAATGAGGTAAACTATTTGACAGAGATTATCCTTAGGAGAGGCTGCCAAGCTTGAGTATTAACAAAGGGCAACTTTCCCGCCATGCATTTTTCACGCCAGCAGCACAAAGTGAAATTGGTTTCTGAGCTCCTAATACACCGGTCTCCCCTGTCAATGGGTGATTAGCTGAAAGGGCTTTCATATTACGGCCAAAGTTGCAAGGCTCCTTTCAGACGAGAGTCTCGTAAAAGTTCGGGAGGTTCACTTTTCTCATTAGGTTGGAGTCAGGTTCGATTTCCTGTGTGAGCATGGAGTGGCAGGCCTTGGGTGACTGTTCTAAATGTAAATCATGGCTGAATGGAATTACACCGACAGTCAGACATCTGTATTTTAATTGGCCTCTGGCCACAGCACCCCCTTTCTCCCCATTCCTTCACTCCCCCACCTTTTCCAGCCCCTAGCAACAGGCTCCCACAAAAACACTAATTTATAGCCTTGGTGCAAAGAATACACCCTGTTTTGTGTGCAGAACAAGGGGGAAAAAGTGCCTGTAGCCTACATGGCAAAAACAATATTTAGCAGATGAGATCACTGCTACCATCTCCATCGTAGCATCAGCATGACAAGGCGGCCTGAAAATATTTCACTTGGCGGGTCTGTGTTGGTTTCTGCACTCTTCGCCCGCATGTGTTTGTTTTGACTCAAGGCTGCTTATTTTCACTATGGGCTATCTGGCCATGAGCTGCTAATTGTGAGGAGATCTGGACAGCATGGTGTGTTTTGAGGAAAAGGATTATTTCAGTCAATTCTCCCAGTGAAATGTATGCAGTGGGCCCGCTGTTTATGAGCAGGGTGGTCGCTGTGAGAGGCGGAGAGGAAGAAACTACAATTCGAGAGAATAATTGACTAATTGAATCAAGTAGAGATGAAAGAGATGTGGGCAGATAGACAAAGATGAGACATACTTGAGTGCAGTCTTTAGGATGTGCGGTAATCCAGATGCAAACCTCAATGTGTTGTTAGTTAATAGTGACAGGAAACCACAGCACAGCAGAAGGCTGCGCTGTGTGGAAGACATTCTGAATATGGGCTCGAGCTGAGACCTCTGATGGATTTATGGATAATGGGTTTATTGTACAAGGTAATTGTTAGAGGATCTAGGCTGCATGGCGCGTTTAGAGAAAAGGGATTATTCCGATCATCGTATCCCACTGGTGGAATGGAATGGCTGGAGTCCAGTGTTCGGTCTGGGTGTACAGACGACAGCGTCTCTGGTTGGAGGAACAAATAAGAGGTGGAAGGCTGAGGAAATGTGAAAGCACTGTGAATACAGGACCACGAGACAAACCCCAAACCCAAACAGAACAGAGGACTCCTCAGAAGGCTGATGAAAACGCCCCAAGCTCCAAGACCTTAGCTGAATTTAGTCCGTGGGAATTATTGTACTTCGGATTTCCTTTTGTCAGTGTACTTTCTTTTCTTGCTTTTATTTATTTCCCTAAAGTTTTTTTTTTTTTACTCTAATCTGCCATTTGCCACAGGATTTACATCCCCGTATTGAGTACACCCAGAGAACCACTCAGCGGAATAAGTCCATTACTCACTCAATTACTGGAGCAGCACGGCCTGCTGGGCCGAGTTTGGGGAGAAGCAGGAAGGAAGGTCTTGTGGCTACTGGATGGTTTTAGTGTGTCAACGCTTTTGGCTAAATTCAGCCGTGTCTTTCTGCAGCTTTCCTCTCCTAACCAGGAAGCAGGGCACACACCATATATTTAGGCTGCTTTGATTGTAGGCTCATATAGGTTATTTGTCATTTAATTTGCTGCTATGTAGCTATGCGGTGATGAATATTAACATAATATGCCCTTCCCTAGGCGTTCTGTTGTTTTTAGCTGTATGTATTTAGATACTTTAATTACAGAATAGAAAATGTGATTTATTATAGAGCACAGCACATGCTCCATTCCTCAGGGCGATGGTGAACAGCTTGCCATTGTTGCAGTCTGTGTGATACTAACACACTGGGGTCCCTGCTGTACAGTGTGTAACCATATATGGAACAATCACTGGTGAAATTATTTGCTTTGCATGGGAATCCTTTGAGAAAACTTCAATGTTTCAGCTTGCTGTCTTCTTGTTTATTACAGCAGCACAGTGCGAGGGGCTATCGAACACCATCTTAGCTTTCATCTTCATATCATGTAGCCGGGACTTCCTCTCGCTTAGTTTGTACAGACATCTGGTATTGTGGACTTTGGGTCAGGGGCCCCACTCAGGAGAAAAGATGAGATATTAGCATGTGGAGAAAGAAAGGGTGAGAGAGAGAAAGACAGACAGGAAGGAAAGGGAAGAAGAGAAAGTGTGTGAGAGAGAAAGAGAGGCCAGCACATGTGCATTCGCACACATGCGGCATAAATCATCACAGACCCAAAGATAATAGAAAATGGCAGTCCCCACAGTCTGCTAAATCAAGCCGCTGCTTCCTCAGTCTATTCAGTAATTGCGGAGAGTGCTGATCGTGTTGTTTTGCGGCAGCTACGCAGAGCTAAACGAAAACAGCCAGGACAGCCTCTCCATCGTCTGTGGGCGAACTTTAAGGGGAAAGCAGAAATTCTGTGGCAGCTGTGGTTATCAAAGGGTGGAGCATGCCGGAGAAATTGCTTTGGGACGGCATGGTGTCTGATTGCTGCTGGATGCAAACATTTGTAGAATCAGCAGAGGTGTCAAAATCCAGTGGACCAGCTCGTCGTGTGGAGGCGTCCTCTTATTTAGGTAATCTGTTCATAATTATTCATGAAGGCCAACAATTCTCTCCTGTATTAAGTCCATGAACAAAAAACAAAGTATACTATTAGCACACAGAAGGTAAGGTAGTGATCATAGCCTAACACTGACAATAAAATACCAGCATGCTACATTCATCATTACATGTAAAATTGTTAGCATTTAGCTCCACTATGCCTCAGAGGTCACTATCATGGCTCTAGACTCAATTCACTAAATCTATTTATTACAATAGATGTTGCACTCTGTGTGGAAAATGGCTGCAGTCAGAGTTAATATATATTTACACAGAATAACATAACAGATTTCCTCATAGGCTCATCTGAAAACAAATATTTCCAGAGCTAGCACTAAAAAATTCACCCCTGAGATTACATGACCACTTTTTGGCATGAATGACTGGACACTCATCTTCCAGCTGATAAAATATTACTGAGACTTTTATTTCTAAATGCATTATCTTGTTGTAATCATTTAGGGAGGAGGATAACAAATGCTAAACTTCACTTTTCTTTGCTGTGCTTTTAACAGAAAATAAAGTTAAAACTTTCTAAGTTGCTTCTCCCACTGTTCTGGCTTGGTTGTGTGCTGTTACCTTCAAATTACACATCTCCCACATGGCCAAAAGGCAGCTTAAATAGCATGAGAGATAATAACATCAATTAGCATTTAGACATGTAGCAACAGTTTTGGCCACTTGGTAGATGTTAACCTAACACTGATGTAAGTTAAGAAAGTTAAGCAACTTGATATTTTTTATTTTATAACCTGGCAGGTTGAATACTCATGTGCTTTTTTTGCTTTTTGTTCTGGTCTCCACATATTCCTTTTCAGCTGCAAGGTAGTCCAGTGTGTTCACCAACCTTACCTGTGTTTGGTGTTGAACAGATATTTTTTGTATTTTTGCTGAAAACATTCAACAAGGTTACACACCGTGAAACCAAAACAAGATGTTGAAGCATTTCAAACAAGAGAAATTCCAAATAATAATGAGCAACATTTATCGAATACCGAATTCATACACTATCTGCAAGCATAAGAGGGTCCAAGAGTGTTTTTTTATTTGTTAGAGTGCATCAGTTTAGCCCTATGCTGTGCACACACATCTGTTGGGTCTGCAGCTGTATAGTGGATGACGACAATATAATCATTTTTAAAAATGCACACAATGTCACATAAAATTCTGCAGTTAGATTACAAATTTTCTGCTTGTAATGAATTTTACACTGCACATGTTTCCAAAGTTATTATTTGTGTTAATATTAATAGTGGTGAGAACGTCTTGTTCCTGCTCCTCCACACAAATTGAAAGGGCTTTGCATCACACGCTGACAGAATGAGAAACAACATGCAGGCACTCAGTAGTCTGTCTCATCTGTTAAGCCACCAGGGCTTCAATCACCCTCTCTTAAACCCAAAGATTGAGGCTGCTTAGAACATTATTCCTTCATCCGATTGAAAGTTGGGACAAATAGAGCAATGGGCTGGAGTGGGGGTTTGCTCCCGTTTCCCTTAAGAGCCTGGATGCAAAGACAATTACCAAGTTGTGGGCACAGAGATGGGGAAGAAAACCACTGTAAGTCCATGTGGGATGTTCTGTCTTCAACTAATCTTCCCTTTCCCCAAGTAGGCCAGAGTCTGTCTGGAGAAAGTCAAAAGGAGCTGTGAAAGAACTTTGCCATTTTGAATGAGAATAGTTTCTTCTGTGCTGTTTGCAGCTTCCAAAAACTGAGGGTGGCAGAACGTCTGTTGTAATAAGGAGAATATTGTGTATGACACTTCTGCCCCTTTGTGATTATAATAACAGATTTTCCAACAATAGCGTCAGCTTTTAAACTGTAAATTGTCAGTAAAGTCTGTCTATGTTTGACCCGTGCATTCACGGCCCTGCGGCTAACATTCATTTATTTAATCACAAACCGATTCATAAAATGTGGGTTCATGGCATGTGAATATGAAGACCATTCATTTCCACGTCACTGAGTTCTTTTTATCTGTTGTTCACTATAAAGCACATGTTGATTAATGTAAAATGACAAGCTGAGAGGTATTGAACGCACGTTTCAATTTGAGCAATAATCAAGTGGGATGAGAGTGACCCTGGCACAGAAGCAGACAGGCTTACAGCTGCCAATGGTGTGCATCTCTTTCCCCCCTTATTTTAATTACAGGCTCGACTTAATTAAAAGTTTCTGTGATATTTTTTTTAGTGGCTGGTGCTCACATCAATTAAAACATGATTCCTGAACATCAAGCCAAAGCGGAGAGGGTTTTTTTTCATGGGTATTGGAGGAAAAATGTCACTTCCCATTATTAGTGCCACATAATTTCTACGACTGTTAATTTGTCGCATGCTTCATATGTGGCTACACGCTCTGACATAATCAGCTGTGACTGTTTGTGGTGTGGACGCCTGTGGTCTTAATGCACATCTGAGAGCGATTCCATTTCGGGGCCTTCATTTGAAGTATTATAACATTTTAAGGTGGAGTTACTGAACAGCAGTAGCAGTAGTGGGCTTTCACATACTTGGGAGGAGGAAAGCCTCCATTACCGAGTCATTTTAAGATCTCAGCTTCAATACGCCATACTGAGATCTACGAAATAGGCCCTCACTCTTTCACACACTCCTTTTCTGAGCATTACAGTAAATTTCTCATCTTGAAGAGTAAAAGCTATTCAGACGAGGCACTCAGAGAATCACATATTGGAAATCTAAGCCATCAAAATAAGTTCTGGATGGCCATTTCAGAGTTTTAGACCTTGTGGGAGACCTTCAAATGGATTTAGACTGAACACCACCATCCATGTTCCACAGAAGTCTGCAGACGATATAATCCACTTACACTATTGATATCATACATCCTCATAATGCTCTTTTCCTGTACAAATTCCATGTCCAGGGATACATTAGCCTGTTTTAGAGCCAGAAAGAAGCTTTCTAACCCAGAAGCATCGGTATAGAATCAAAGGTTTTCACCTCTGTCTGAACTACAATGCGTCTGCTTTAAACTTGAAGCTAATGTCCAATGTAAGTTGAACTGAAAATGTTTTCATTTTAGTATGCTAGCATGCTTTGATGTTAATTTATTCAATAGAATGGCAATAAACCCAAAATAAGTTCAAAGCAATGGACAGAGAGGAGAAATCTATAAAACTACTGGCTTTAAAAGATGTATTAGCTGGAATGGTATCAGCAACTATTTTTATAATAACAGTGGGTAAAAACAAAACAGCTTGCAGTAACGGGGGGACTTGGACCTTAGAATCCTGAGCAAAAGTCTTCCACGCTGATAAACTTCCATTATCCCTAACCTGCCTCCTTACTCCTTACGCTGATGTTTGTGTCTCTTAGATGACCTCGGTCTATATGATCATATGTTCTGTCAATGTAATCATAACATAATGCAGTGTAAATATGTCAATATGATCTGTTAGCTTACATGTAATCATAGTAATATGAGACATTCATTCATGAGGACATGTTACAAATTTAACTACAATCAGCCTCCGCAATGGTTAAAACATTTTACTAAAAACAGAAATGTCAGCCTCATGCTGGTCATCCTCTGGAGACTTAATTGTATTTTGGATAATTCATCATGCATTCGATGAATAGAGGTGTTTCAGCTTAAGCTAAACTAATCCATACATACATATCCATACATGCATGGAATCTGAATTTATTTAACCTGTAACGCAACGTATAGCAATTCTGCCATTTTTCACAAGTCACCTGCTGATATTAGGACTGTAAAAACAACACGCTTCACTTCCAAGGAGGGAACGTGACTATTAGAGAACTATCAAAGTGGGCATTTTTTAAATGATTTTCTTAGTTGAAGTACAAATCAAACACAGCATTTGTCTAGGCAGTATATTACAGAACTGTGGTTATTATAATATTAGCCCAACAGTTCATAATGTGTAATTACTAGTTGAAAGTTAGTGGCCACAGAGGATTCCCAGATGAAAGCAAGTGTGGCCTCTGAAGCCTGTGAAGGACTCTGGGGGGAAAACGAGAAGCACACAGCTTGTGATAAGTTTGGCCAAGTGTGTAAACAATTTCAAACCTCAAGGCCAGCAGCCTTTGGTAATGGATGCTTTAGCCAGACTGGAGTGATGTACTCCCCGCCCAGAAACACTGGAACCAGCTGAATTAGTGCAAGGACCTCTGACACACTAATGTAAATAAGAGAGGAGCAGAATTTACAGAGCACTTGTTTTTTTCCCCCTCTCTACCTCTGAAACCACTCAGAGATCAAGAGAAGAAATTTATGTCCTCCTGCCTGCGAGGGGGTGGGGGTGGGGGGGAGGAAACGCTGTAGAAAATAACTGAGTGTGCTTCATGAGCAGGACGCCAACAAAGAGAAAGCAAGAACACCTTTTATCTGATCTGAGTCATTGTCAGTAATGAAGCAAAGCAAAGGCTTCAAAAGGGAGACCATTACAGTTTAAAGAGAGCTGATGATAATAAATACATGGTGTGCCGAACACATCCTACTTCTCATGTAATATTTAGAACCCGCTCCACTTGTTTCATCCATAAAGCTTACTTGTGCAGAAGAGTCCTATACAGCCTCTGAAATGAGTTCAAATATCTGCTGTTCATATGTCTGTGGTGTAATGTAATTTATAGGTAAATACACTTAATGTTGGCATGGACGCCTGCTCACATCATACACCAGTTATTACTCTGACCAGTTATTTTGCAAAAATCAATCTAAAGCAACACCCTCTATGGGGTTAAACTTTAGTTTCACTAAAGCTAGGGAAAAGCTATGTAATTTTTCGCCTGATTTTACTGTCTGCACTAGTTGGGGACAGTCTTTGTGTGTAGTCAGCACTACAATCTCCAAGATCACCGACTGAACTGACTGAAACCGTGTTATTAACAGCAAATGAAAACAGAGGGTGGGACACGGGAACTAGTGTCAGAAGACAACAGGAAGTAGCGGGAATATCAAAACAACAATCAACTCCTCCACTATCTGATCCAAACCCGAGCAGATAGCTGCACAGACAGCAGCAGCGAGCAGACTGTCGCCAGTGTTTGTTTACGTCTTTTTCTTTATTGTCCTCCTTCTTCTGTTTCTTTGAGTTTGTTGGCAGTTAGCAAACAACAAATTGCAGCACACACCAGCTGGTATGTGTGTTGCTGCATTCAGTTAGCTTTAGTTGGTTTGACAAATGCTGTAGTCTGTAGTTTCTCATTTTTCACAGACATAATTGTGATTTTTTTTTTTGCTTCACTTTTTTGCAATAGCTGAAACTGTACCATCCATTACTAATTGCGGTCTAAGGTCAAGTGTGTATCATTTAGGGACATCTACAAAGACATGGAGGCAACACTAGTGGAGGCCACTCCTTCTTACTACATGGAGAAGTAGACCCCAGCAGGTCCCCTTCACCTGATGATGGAAGAAGATGGATGGAGTTTTAATGAAAACTTATAAAGTTGCAACAAAAATCCACAAAAACTAGCTCAAATGAATAATCAAAGCATCTCAGCACAAAAGATATCTCTACTAAGTCCTGAACCAGCCAGTCAAACACTAGGGAAACAGTATAACAAGAAACATGGGAGGATGCATCAGGTAACAACACAGAGAGCAAACAAAAATGACCCAGGAAGTGGGTGACAGGACACAAGTGTAAACAATTAGGGTGGGGCATGCAATCACAGTGGAGGGAAAACAAGACGAACTAAGACAGACAGAGGCTGTGTCCAGAATCACCCAATGCCTAATTCCCCATATGGGATCGCTAATGTAGTGACCATCAGATGGACACCACTTTTCACAATGCATTGTGGGATACATTAAGGGCCCTATATAGGGTGTAAAATTTCTCACTACGCATTTGGAAAGCAATGCAAAATGGCGAAGGCACTATAGAGTCAAATAGAGTAATTAGCGAGTGATTTTGGACACACAAGGAAGAAAATAAAACAGGAAGTTGAGGGAAGATATAGACTAGATAAAAAAATAAATAAAAAAACATACATACCAAGCTAGAAAAAAATGCATGAACTTTAACAGAAGAAAAAGAATTAATCACAGGTGGTGGTTTAATTTTCCTTTGAATATGACATGTTTTCAGCAGTGTTGCTGCTGTGTGTTTACAGATATTTAATGAATCAAAGACGAGTCTGTTCAGTGTTAGTTCGGTCAGACTGAGACTAAGTGAAGATGTTTCAGGTCAAGGCTGGCTGCAGTCAGAGTGCTGTGAGTGGACGTCAGAAAATACAGCTCAGTTCTGAAACTATTTAACACTACATACAATACAACCAGCTGATCATGCACAAAATGTCCCTGTCTGACACGCTGAGAGCGCTGCTGACAACAGCGGGCATATTTATTGAATGGGCCTTAAATTTGTAGTCTCTGGAAAATAAGAACAGTGGGCCTGAAAGACACACACCGTACAGCAGGATGTAATAAAAAAACAGAACAGAAGTTGGAGGAGCCTGTGTTTTTTTTAATCTGCCTTGTTTTCTGCTTCTGTAATTTTGAGGAACATTTTTTAAAGCCATCTTTCATCACTTCCACAGCTTTAATATCGTGCAATGCTTAATCACAGAAGCACGTCCCGGTTGCTCCTCTGAAGAGCATGTGATGACAGATCAACTCAAATACACAGATTTTCTGGCTCATTTCTGTAACACTGAGCAAAGACAGCGGTGAATGATAATAATAATAATATACTGTACAGTATACATATATGTGTGTGGGTGCACATAGTTCGAATGTGGCACAGTGAAAACAGGAGAGGAGATAAATCAGTGCCATACTGTAATGGTGCGTGGGCTTCACCGAGCGTGTTTTAAGTCAAGGGTTGTGCGTGTGTGTGTTTCTTTTATCGCTTCCCTTTTTATTTTAAGCCATGATGACATGTAGGGGAGGACAAGACCTGAGGTGGTGACTCACAGTAAAAAGAGGAAAAAGATGTGAGAGAGGGGTTCTGGTGCATACTCAGGTGTCTCATTCATTACTCTGGGATGCGAGGGAGGGGCAGCCAAATGTACATTCAAGTCAAGATGAGAATGTGCACAGCGTGCGTAAAGAGCGAAAGTTTGTTTTCTCCCGGGTGGTCGTCTTTAAAGGCTGGATTGCAACAGTGGTAATTAACGGTGCCTCAAGGGGAGGATGGTGGACAGCTGCAGCTTTAATTGTGTCCGTCATGTTTCGAAATGCAAAAACTTTTCTTAATATGTTGCCAAAAATTGGAGGATACTTTTTAGTCACTGACAGGCCCAGAAGCTCAAGTTTTGCTCTGAAATCGCAAGAGAGCTGTGTTGTTGCAGAAAGTTAGGCAGGGATTATGCTCCCTTGTGGATGTCCACATGAACAGCTGGGACATCATGGACTTCTAGGTGGTTCCTCTATGAAGAGGCATGCACCTCCTCCTTGGACAGTTGTGTTAAAGGGGTCATTTTGACCAAACACCAGACAAAGTCATGCCCCAAAGTAGCAAAAAAGAAAAAAAAAGAAGAAATAAAGCTGCAGACAGAGTGGATATTGACGATATAAGCACAAGTTAGTTGACCTGGGTTCAGGTACACACAAAAGCATACCAGCATAACAACGAAAACGCTTTCTTTCAGTGGACTGCAGACTAAGGTCCCATGCTCATTTCTGGTTACAGCTGAATCACTCTGCAGTTTCTGGAAAAAAGGAAAAATGTGCCCTGAATGATCCTTTAAGCGCAGTACAGTTATTTTGGGTATCCATTTATTGTCCATTACAACAACCATTACAGCTGCAAACTGATGATTAAACATGCTGAAAGACTGACTTTATCTGCCTTCTGGGGCCTAAATAGCCATAACTAATTGTAAAATAGTAGCCCATCTGCAAACCTGCTGCCTTGGATCTTTAAAAATGAGGAATATTGTAAAAATAATCTGTGCTTGCATCGTGTTTTTTTCCAACTTGGTAGCAATTTTATCATGTACCTGTGTACCCTGCCATAAAAAGTACTCCCTGCCTTAGCATGTGGAGAGGTCGGGGACCTAACATCCCTGTGAACAAGGGCCAACCCACTCTATATGAGCAGAACCACAGTCAGTGGGTTATAGAACCCTGAGGTGTGTAGTTAGACACACTAATGAAAACATTGGCAGATTTAGCCAGCAGATAGTCATCAAATCACAAATATGTGAACATTTGTATCGAAACATTACCCCCCCCCCTTGAAATTGACAGATGATGTCCAATCCCCTACACAACAAACACAACATCCTGACTTCCGAATCTGCACTTGTTTCACACAACACAACAACAATGCACCTGATACTACCCCGAGAAATGAAAAAATGCCTTTCAAAGGATCTGACCTGTGGTGGGCAGAATATAAATGCACTGAAGAGGTGTTTTTGATGTTGGAAGTATCAGGCGTGCTCTTCAGTTGGATGGTAGCAGATGTCTACTCCACCATCTGCTTCAGACAGATATTGCGATGGTGTACGCCTCTTAACATGAAAAGGACTTCTGAGCATGCCACACTTATCTACTGAATACTCTCCGACAACTTCACTTGCCCAGGATATCTTATTTGATCTGTTTTCTAATCCATGCAATGCTGAGGATAGGCTATTGATTTGAGCTTATTGTAGCAACAATGTCAATAAGGGCCAATACTAACACGGCACAGAAAACAGGCAGCCTGTGTGGAGCTGCACAGTTATTAATATCATTGCTGTTCAGCTCTCCGATATCTCAGATATGCTCTTTGGTAATTTGGCTGATAATACCTCTGAACAACTGCTCAGATGTGCACTGATAGATGTGTAATGCAATCAGGATGGGAGAACAAGCGACCATCTTGGGAAAGAGAGGGAGGAGTCTTCACCCCAGAAGCTATGTGATAGCGATGACACTAAGCTGTCTTGTGTTGAGTTATGGGTGGATAAGAGTCAGTCTTTTGGGTTGCAACATGATTCCCAGGCCCTGGTCCTCCTCCCTACAGGATGCCGAGGTTAACAACGAGTTCATAACGCGACCTTTCCAACGGCTTAGTCAGCGAACACTCCCTTCACCCTGACCTCCCCTCTCCCTGTCTTTTTTTTTCTTTGGCTCAGACAGGGAAGGTTTTTCAGGGGCCATCTCTGATCCCAGATGAAACAATGTTACTGCATCCTCTGCCATGGCTTCTTCTTTGTACTCTTCTTTGAACTCACCGCGGCTTTGACTGTCCTGTCCCCCAACCCGTTTGGCAAATCCTAATCTTTATTCCTTGCTCTATCCAGGCCAGAGGAGCAGGGAATAAAGGATATCCTTATCTTCTCTCTTCATGAATCCTGAATCATCCAAGTTTTTCCCTTTTTTTCCCGTCCTCTATTGTGAGTGTCTGTGACCTGTAGCCATGTGGACAAGTCCTGCCAGGTCCAGCTGGGCAAGCAGAGCTACCCGTGGAGTACATTAAAGACTCGCAGAGGTCAGCTTTCTTGAACTTTGACCTCAGTGAACCACAATGTGTGATTTGTGTTACTTTGAACTGCAACATATGAGAGGATAGTAATTGATTTTTTTTCATTAGGCTGTAAGATGATGAGTTCTGAACCTGCTGTTTGATTTGACTTCAGACCATCTGGTTTAAAAAACACATTGTTCAGTTGATTTGGACTCCTGGAGCACGACAAAAATAATCAACTCCATCGTGTATCATTTAGTTGTTCATATTACCAGCAGCCTTTCATGTACTAATATTACTCCAGCGACATCTCCTTTTAAAACGCTAAAAACTCATCACATCTGGACTCAAGCTGGTCCCGTGAGAGCCGTCAGAGCTTATCACCCCTGAAAGCTACCCTCCACATGCGCTCATACGGCGGCCCGAGCTGTAAAGATCTCTGTATTTTCAGGTCCACAGAGGGAAAGAGGCAGCATTGTTCCAGCACTACACCCCAGGGGAGTCGGAGTGATATTTTACACGGTTGTGGTTTTACTGTAAAACATCTCTTTCTGCGCTGACTGTGTGTCAGACAGCAGGAAGAGCTTGTCTAAGATTTATTGGCAGTTGTGTATCTGCAGATGATGGACGAATGCCCTGTTGCAGCACATGTCTTGTAAAAGGCAAAGGGCGGAATACCCTGTTAAAATGGTGTTTATTTCTTTTGCATGTCTTGTAGGATCCCTCTTTCTCTCTCTATTAACTTCATTCTTTATCTATTCGGACACAGCCTGTGAGCTTTTCATATGCTCTTTTATTCCCTTAGCCTTTTACTGAATAAACAGGGTACTGGTGGATTTGCCCTTGACATTGGCTGTATACCTTTAGCGAGTACACATCTATGTGTGGCTGTAGCTTGAAAATCACTTTATGCTTTCTTGGTTGCCATGGTGAAGAGAAGCTTACGTATAATAGGTTACCTGAAATGGAAGCTACACTCAAACGTAGAAGCACTTGGAGCAGCTGCACAAAAAAAGCATAAAAAAAGATGCTCATGATTTTTTTTCCTTAATGAGGACAATTAAAAAACATACAGTATATAATTGTGATCAGAAACACAAGAAAAAAAATGAAACTTTCAATTCTTTGGAGCTGTGTTCTAGGGATGAACACAAATCTTCAGGATAATATTTCCTTCTTTAGTTGAGTGTTATACTCATCCCTTGCACTGATCCCCATGTTTGTACAGAGGCATCTGCCTTTCCATTTACTCAGGTTTTCTCCTTAATCTGTCTTTGAATCCAGTTTAAGTATCTGTGGAAATGAACTCAACTCACCGAACATGGAGCGATTCAATAAGTCAAAAACAATTTCTTTCATTTCAAATGGAGTAATATAATATTATCAATATGACATTTTACTTTAGCTATTTCAGGGCCAAAAGACGAAGAAAACAAGTAAAACAATAACATTATTATGTGGAAGAAACTCCTTAAAATATTCTTTGGCTTCTTTAATGTTTCTTCAACCACAGGTCACCTGACAGCTCACCACCAATGTACCCTGCTGCCCCCAACCCCCGCGAACCTGACATCCAACCACCAATGTCCGCTCCTACCTGACACTATAATAAATAATAAACACATATAATCAAGCAAGAGTTTGTGTCAAAACTGCTGTAGTTTTGTACAGGCATAGCCCATGGGAACTTCTAAAAGTATCCAGCTAGCTCATGACATGCTAGTTGGATAGACTGAACTCCATTGAATGGTAAATGGTCTGTTTCGACCTACTCAGGTACTCAAAAGCACTTCACACTACTTCACATTTACCCCTTTTGAACACACAAGCGCACACACATTTACACACCAATAGTGCAACCACTGGGAGCAACTTAGGGTTAAGTGTCCTGCCCAAGGACACACTGGCATGCAGCCAGGGCAGGGGATTGAACCACTGACCTTCCAGTTGGTGAACTCCACCACCTGTGCCACAGCCACCCAAAGACTATGCTAAGCTAAGCTAGCATAGCACCAGCATTTAGCTAGGAGGGGCAGGTGGACTAGTGGATACAAATGTAGCGCTCTAATTGGCTAAAAGCTTTTCACTCCACTAACATAGTGCAGCAGCAGAATCAACTTCATAGATTGCATAGAAACTGGAAATCGCCGAAACACGAGATTCAACAAAATGCATACCTGGAGAGCAGTGAATCATACAAGTGTAGTGAAGGGTCAAAATGCGTGCTGAGTACGATAAATGCGTGAGTTAGTATGTAAAGAATTATTATACACTAGTATGATGCCAAACACTAGGTACTACAGTAGTGAATTTATGTTGGAGGCAAGAGTTTGTGTATTATCTTTAGAAATGCACAAGATGAAGATGAAAAATAAACAGTTCATTTGAATGATTTATTTGTATAGAGGCAAGTATGAACCAATGCCACATATCACTGCTGTGTGCAAAGCCTGTCCCACAATGAATACATTATGGATATGAAAACAGATACAGGAGACACGACGATTGCATAAAATACTAATAAAATTACCATAGAACCACAGGCACCAGATCATTCATTAAAGATGACTGATCTCCCTGTAAAAATCTGTTTTAGGTGAGTTAATGTATGTCTACCAAGGAAAGGTATGTCTGGAAGGAGGAACAGGAAAGAAAATATGAGTAAGAAGCGGAGGAAAGGAAGAAAAAGCAGAGGTTAAAATTGAGGACGCAGTTTGTGATTTATACAAAAATCTGTATCCACTGACTGTCCAGCATTACTTACTGCTTTACTGCAAGTACAAATCCATAAACAGTATTATAAAGGCAATGTGTTTGACTGCTGTCTTGAGTGGTTGAAGGCTTTTAAGGTTCTTTTTGATACAAAAAGTTTTCTTCTTCTGTGAAATCTCTGCCATTATAGAGGAGTTAAAAAAGGAACTTACATTTATGATCAACAAAGTATTTATATAACTGACCTCCCCTTTATGCAGAAACAGTTCACAGCACTGTTTTGCCATTTCAGGCCCCTCTGCTTTCTTTAAATCTGACGCTAATATTAGCTCCAACTTGAAGTATCGTCTGTTTTTTGAATATTATTTTTATTTAAAATGCAATGACAGACTTAAACTTTGATCATCCAAAGTTCCACTGAATGTAAGAAGGCTGCCAGACACAACAAAGAGATGAGCACTCTTTTTTTTATTTTTTATTAAGCAGACACACTGATGCATAATTTTCTTTCCCTCGAGAAACATTCCTGCGACAGTGACACAAATCTGCAGAAGTCTCAGCGGGGCCACTCAGCAGTGTTCAGGCGTGGGGCTAATCACTCAGCGGGGGTGACAATTTCGCTAAAAAAAATTCAAAGGTGACAAAGTTGAAACTTTTGAAGATCGACGATGACTGTAAGGGAAAAACGCAAGAATTTCGACATTCGTGAGAGTTTTAAGATTTCCTTGAGAAACCGACCAAAATGAGAGTTAATTGTAGTACAGAATGAGCCAATAGACAAATCTGGCCAGATTTTATAGACCCTTTTTTAAACAAGACTGTATCATAAATCTCTCCTTTCACAAATCAATACAGACAAGAGGCTGAGAAGGCCGACGCTCTGACGACACACAATGTTAAGCTACTTCTGTATTTATGATTTGTTCACTGCCTTACAGAAAATGTCCTTGGCCATCGTTGAACCTTGCTTGTGTGAGCACTTCAATCGGCACCTCGTTAGACTGAGTTAACAAAAAAATGCTCTAAAGACATCATAACATTTTTTTTTGCTCAGTGTCTGTTTTTTTTTCAAACACCTGAAGAAGCACAGGGTCAGGTTTGATTGGCATAAAGCTGCTTTAAGTGTTTTTATGTTTTTTTTTTCCATTTGGGATAATTAATGTCTGCTTCCATACAAATAACTGTGATTATCTGTACATCAAATGAGGATGCTGTGAGGAAGTTGAATGAGCAGTGTGTGTGTGCATACCTGGTAGGGGGTGAGCGAGCATGTGTGTGCAAGAGTGTGTGTGTGTGTGTGTGTATGAGACAAGAGAGCGGACGTATGCCTGTTAGTGGTGAACTGTTTGTTAGCAGTGGGAAATAAATGAACGGTACGCTGCATGCCCTGATTAGGTTCTATGCATGTATAGATAGCAGATTTTATTGTATTTTATTTTCCGGGGGGACGTAGTCAATGCAGGGGGCATTTGTTGTAATATAAATATGCATTACTCATACGTTAGTAACAAAAACTGTGCATTCAGCTAGCTAAAGTGCTAGGAGCAACTATGGAGGGACCTACAAAAACACATTTATGGCCTGACTGGCTACTAAAGCAGAAAAAAGTAGAAGCTTATCTTGATTGCAAACAGTTGCCTGCTGACCCAAGACCTGCTGCTGCTAAAGCAGCACTACACAAACCTGACTGGAGAAGAATTTGGACCCAGCTTTACTGCAGTGCACTTCATGCTCTGCAGTTGTCTGAAACAATAAAAAAGTGGGCACTAGTTTACTTTTATTTGCACACATATAAACCAGCATAAAACCAGATAATAGAAATAAAACATATGTGACAGGAGGGTTCCAGCAGCGACAGGCTTAGACAGCAGCTCAGCTTAGGAAAAAAAAGGTGGAAATAGAGAAAAGATACAAAACTCAATAAATCCAACATGATTTAGAAAAAAAAAAGAGGAGAATAAATGGGACCTTGACTGAGTGGAAAATATGTCTTGTCCGAGCCAGGACTGGCTGCGTTTGAAAGGACTTTGGTTCTATAAATATCACATTTAAAGATTTGTTGTCAACATTCACATGTGAAGCAGTTTAGCATTTCAGTGCAGGTAAGGAGCTCTAACTCTAAACTTGGCCTCTGATTCTGAGCAGATGACACTACACTATGTTTACTGCTGTTTTAGATAGCTGAAACATTTCCTAGCATAGCATTGATTGATTACAGCTGTCTGAAATTTACTGCAGTGTTTCACCGTCTGCATTTGACTGTTATCACCGTGAATATATAAAAAATACCATTAATCAAAGGATGAATGGAGGCAAGGCAAAGTTCACAGAGTGTTTTTTTGTGTGTGATTCTTCACTTTTAAGATTAAAACTACAACGTGAATGTGTTTGAAGCCAGTCTGCTCTTGACCTCAGAACGACTATTTTGCAAAGAGTTCTCATAAAAAAAGTCCACTGTAATTAAAAACTAATTTCCAGAACTGCCCACCAGATATTTGCATTACCTTTAGTGGCAACCCATCAATGTCACTTGTCCTTTAATATAAATGTGTCTGTAGTATTAACATCATACTTTGAAAAGACTTTGGCTAACCCCAGTGTTGATAGGTTGAAACCATCATCTGCTAAGAGCACATCTCCCCAGCGTCACGGTACTTTCACGTCCTCCTCTCCAACATTTCTGCCCGAATTCTGCAGTAAGCCTATGAGATATCAACTTACCAGAGGTGAACTTCCTTACCTTGGTGCTGCAGCATGTGTCTTAATACATCTGGATCCATGAGAGATTCTCTAGATGACCCAGAGAGAAACACAAATCTGGTTTAGGGGAGCAAATTATTGGGTTGCAGAAAGTGTAGTGATCGCCAACACCAAAAGAAAAGAATCGAAATTGAAGCAAACCTTGAATGCACTACACTGCAAAATATAACTTAAACTCAACTTTAACTCTGAATTCAGATTACCACCAGAGCTAGCTATGTCTCAACTGCTGAAATACTGAATGCAATTAGGTTGTGCAAAGGCTCACTCTAGCTCAGTCTTTTGGACTAAGCCCTTGGCAAACCAGATCAAACATTAGGTCAAGAAGACCCCCTTTCAACCAGTATGCGTATCTTTTGCTCAATACTGTGCAGGACAGTTATAACTCTGAATAGTATTAAATCCACTGAATAAGTGGGAGAGCCTGTAAGGTCAGTACTACTGAGAGCACGCATGTAAGGAGGAAGAAAGCTACTGATGTGTACAAAGTTTCCTGCTGCTCCCTGCCAAGTGGTGAAAAGATGTACGTTTCCCCTCACCTCTTTCACAGTGTGACCTTATAAATTCACAGAAGATGTTCAGCAGCCACTCTCTATTAAATTTGGAGACGGAGCTGTGTGTGGTGTGGTCTAGCTGAAGGGAATCTGGAGTTCCGTGGGTTTTGTTAATTAACTGCCTTATCCTCCGAGTGGAGACTCTGCTGCCCTGGCTTCTATGTGGAAGCTGGGAAGCTTTTTGGCAGAGTGGCTAGCCTCAGCCCTTCTTTCTTAATGAGGCTACCTTTAATCCTAGTCCAAGATGGAGGAAAGAAGTCAGAAGTCCTTCATGCTGTACGCCACCACTGGACATGTGCCAATACTGACTTCAGAATACACCCCAGTTTAATACCATTTCATTAAGTATAGTTTCCCATTACCGTAAACAGGCCTGTTCTTCAGACCAGACAGTGAGTCATGTGAGGTGACTTAGTACACACAGCATGGCGACACAAGGTCCAGTCACTCATTGACTAATTATTAGAAGAAATAAATCCTGTGATCAAAGTGCCCCTGAGCTTATTATGACTACTGGTGTCAGACATGGAAGCTAATTCACATTCCCTTAGCATCAGCTGAAACAAATGGATCCCCGATGAGAGAGGGCAGAGAGGAATGAAACAGAGAAGAATACAACAGAACAGATAAAAAAAGGCTGTCACATTACCCTCACTTACAGGCAATGCCTCCCCCTCAGACAGAGTCATAATGACTGTTTTTCCTACATTCAGGTTATCTCAGTCCTTTCTTTCTATTTGCACTGAATTTTTAATGAGTCAAAATTTCGTTTCCTAACACCAACACCCACACAAACCGTCACAACCAGACAAAAGCATGACTCAAACTGTTTCACCTCCCTAGAATACATTCCTATTTCATGGTCAGGAAACCATAAAGGTGTGCATCTCCCTTATGTCATTTTGAAGACATGAAAATCCTTATTGTGACTTAGTACTGACGGAGTGTGTTACCACCTCTGAGTTTTATGATTCATCCAACCAGTTAAGCAACAGTTTCAGCTCCACGTCTACTTCAAGATAGTTCTCACGTGACTCACAGTATGACGATATATAACTATGGACAAAGTGTCTGGGACATCACAGGTTTCTGAGTCTTCCGTCTCCATGCTGGCAGGGTCACAGTCCGCCTAAACTCCAAATACAGGCAAAGAAGCTGCTGTGACTACATGTGAGGGTACAACATCTAAAGGAATTTCATCAAGACCGTCTTCCTCACTTAAAATGCCATTTTAGTATGTACTCTGAACTCGACCTTACCCGTTGAGGGGCTCAAGTTTTATTTGCCGATAGAGAAAGGAAGTATTTTGTGGTGTGAGAATCAAGGGTAAAGGGTATCCCAGGTGGCACTGGATGAGAGGTGAGGTACAACCACTGACTGTCAATAAAGGTTTTCTGAGAAGAAAGGTGTAAGTGGATCTAGGCCAGGCAGGCAGCCACATAAACAGGAAGTCAGTTGTTAGTTTTATAAATGCATTTTGGGTAATTTGTATTATCCCAATATGATAATGAACATGATCCGATTTAAAGAAACAAATGTGGTGAGTCATGCAGTGACACTCAAATCAAAATTGTGACTAAGCAACAACTAACAATATCAGCCCCCAGCTGGTTAACTGATAATTATAACTGAGTAATAGGTAAATACACATTTAACCCCACCATTCACAAGGCAGACTTTACTTTGTTAGCTCATACTGAGCCATTAAAAAGCAATCGTACGGGCTAATTTTGAAATATAAGGACCTTCCAACATATGCTGTTAATAGAAAATTATTCTTGCACATCTGCAAAAGCAGTTCAGCTGCTCATTAGCTTGCCCAGGTTGAAAACTGCGGTTTGGACAAATGAGTCTTTACTGTAGTCCCCTAAATCTGGTTTAGTGTTCTGCACTTAATTTACAGTGAAATATGTGGCCATTGAACACATGGCTGTCTGCTATTGACCAACACTGGAGCAAGATAACAACCTGGTCTTGTATTTTTGCTTTTTACCTTCGAGTGTGTGTGTGTGTGTGTGTTACAAACTCCAGTACCAGTCTGACGCCAGCACCACAGGGTGTCTGGTCTCGCCTCGATTCCTCCCCCACCCCCCCAAATCCCCACCTACCGTCCTCCCGTCCACCTAAAACACAGCAGACACACAGTCACGCACATGTTTCTGCCGCTGTGTTAATCCCATTGCTATGTAAGAAGCGGTACCGCAGAGACTCTCATCAGCCTACCTGTCAGCCCCCTTCAGATCAACCCTCAAGCGGCTACAACACGTAGGGGCGCCCAGTGGGGAGCCAAAGGTCCGATGGGTCAGACCTTGTCTCTGCTCCGTGGCGTCAGTTGAATCCAAAACAAATGCACACATTCCAGACTTGTGTAAGTTCAATGCATTCCATTCGAGATAAAAAAAAATAAATCCACCTTTAAATTCCTACAACATGTGTCATTTCTATTTCTACATGTCTTATATTATGCAAGTGATAAAAATGTCAACCTAATCTCAACAAGCAAAAATGTCATCAATTGCGTTATCAAGCGAGAGTGAAACAATCTCCGGTCACTCACTTTGTAATGAATTGGAATCTGAGTCTGGCAAGTCAATTGTGATACAGTAGACTGTTTTAAAGGGAGATTTATATGCAACAGCTGTGTATTAGAAAATCTTCCATATCCCAATGAAATAAAACAAACAGAGGAGCTGTCACTCAGTATCAGTGTAACAGCTACGAGATTTTGTTTATCTTGTCTAAGCTTCCATTCCATTGAAGAGGCAGCCAATGCATGAGTGCAAAACAAATGCAGTGTTTTCCCTCCCATTGCTGCTGGTGACAGGGAGAACAAATAGCTCAGATTTCCAAATGCTCCCACTCCTTCTCTGTCTCACTCTCTCCCTTTTTCTATCCCACTCCCCCCTTCCGTTCGCCCCACTCTGCTGCAGATGGCGGATGCCATATTAGATATTTTCTTTTTGCACATCAAACCAGAGGTCACAGCTGCGCTGCTCCTAAACCAGCCGCAGATGTGGTGTCGGCACAGTTACCTGACAACCAGTGCAGATGGAACACTTTTTTCTGAGGCTGGAAGTGAAAAGCACGAAAAACAAGTGTTGTTTAGCCAGAAACTGCTATGGCTCCCCTGAGAGAGCCACTGAGATCAGAGAAGCAGAATAAAGACAAATTTGCTAACTTTTCCTTGAGAGTTTTGCCACCTTGAGCAGCTGGAGCTGACAAAACTGAAATAAGATAGAAAGGGGTGGGGGTAACACAGATTTGCAACAGTTTAGACAATGTTGTGTAAAATAGACAAGATCTGGCTTGAATATTAATGAATTACATGATTTATTTATGTTTTGTCTTTGACAGACCAAAGAGCGCATGCTATCAGGCTTGGCTTACAGAGCACCGAGGGGAGAAGGCTTTGTCAGCATTATGTTTTGGTCTGTCAGATAGATTAACATGTTAAAATATGTACATACTAAAAACACTCAGCCATTTACATGATCAGGCCATCCCCTGGTGCTGCTGCAAGCGTGATTTCTGCACAGGGAAAAGACGACCGATATGTTCTCAAACACACTCCAGTAATGAGATTTACATCCCTGTTTTAGCAACTGCTTATTACAATCTGCGGTTTGCAAAACCTGTACGTGACTGAGACCATATAATCAACTCATCTGTATTTGGATTGGACTTTTGATCAAATATATCTGCTCCCAATATATATATATATATATATATAAAAATAAAAATATATATTTAAAACCATTGCACTCTTTAATCAGTGAAATATTTGCATACCATAGTCATTTCTTGGATGTGTGATGACACATAATGCCTTGTCGGATTCACAGCGATATTATTTTTGGTTGAGCTAAAATGCATAGATGTGCAGTGCGTTAGGTCATGATGGAATACAGACATATTAATGAAGCCCTCTTCATTCACTGCTCAGTGATGTCAGAAACATTCCTGACTCAGACTGCATTCTTCAGCAAAAACCAATTACAAAAGATTCAGAGGACAAGTCACACACAATCTGTACCACAACACGTCTGCAGACGAAAGAGGAGATTAGATCCCTACAATCAGACAATCAGTGGATATTAACTATTTAGGACATTGTAGGCCATGCCTTCAAAGTGGGTTAAAGTTCTTTACTTTAAGGGTCTACGCACAAAAATCTATTGGCTTTGTAAAAAGGGAAGCGGAAGTGCTAACACGCTAAAAAGAAAAAAAAAAGGAGACAGGTATACATCCACAGCCTCATTTCCAGTATATTGATGTTAATTATCAAATCAAACATAATCAATGTGTTGTATTCATGTAAGTATTTTATGTAACTCAAAGACTCTGTGCTGCATTCATTGATGTCCACTGGAGCCAGACTGGATGTAGACTTTGACCTCGACAATCCCTAAGGGGTCAGGGTTGGAGCCGGGCCTATTGGTGTTTCTTCCTTGCCAGTCAACATAGCTTCAGCTGCCAGGAATATAGCTCCGGCCTCAACTCTGACCCCTGATGCTGCTCTCCGGGCAGATAGGCCCGTCAGGTCGGCTCTGGGCCATTCCTCCAGAGGACCGGGTCTGTGTGGTCTAGGGTGGAGACCTTGGTAGAAGAGAGGCTCACAGATCTTCTATAAATGTGTGTGTGTGTGTGTGTGTGCATGTGCGTCAGTGAAAGCATAATAAAACAAGCATGCATGTATTTGTGTGTTTATATGCATGTGTGGTCACATGCAAACTGAGCTCCTGCCAGGATCATATATTTTTCCAGACTCTCTCTTTCTCCCTGTTCTCTTTATCCTCAGGCAGAGGTCCAAATTACAGCTAGTTTGGTTAACTGGAAATGTGAAGCCAGGAAGTAAGACATGCCAAGAGGGTCTGTCCTTTGATCAGATCACCGTCTGAGCAGCTGGTCATACAGGAAGTACAGTATGCTCGGTGGGGAGAACAGCACCCTTTATTGACATGGTTTTACTGAAGAGATTGATTTATAACAGACATAATAGCTTAAAATACAAAACACATTTTAAAAAAAAACAGCAAATTGGAATTGTTAAATAAAACTGCAGTTTACCCTTCAGCCTCTAGAGTCTAGCTCCAAAAGTGAGTCAATCCCCATGGACTGGCTTCTATTGGCAAATTCCCTTTTAGTGACAACTGTACCTCCTGCAAACATGATGACGATCAGAGACAGACACTCAAAACAGCATGTGCTCTGACTTTGCAAATGATCTGAATAAGTAAAATATAAACAAGATGTTTCAACTCTCATTCAAAAACTCCTTTTCCAGTTCACTTGATAGTTTTTTTGTCCTCTCTTGTCCCCTGTACTTCTTTGACTTTCGTCCTGCTGCTGTTAACACAAAAAGTTCTCCACCTACGTGTTATTTTCCGTGGGTGTTTTACTTCCCACAAAGCTTTGCAAATGTCAGACCTTGAAAAAAGAAGGAGGTGTGTGTCAGCACCGACCATACAATCTTGTCAATCTAGTGTGCAATTGTGCACCTGAGATGTCTGGAGCTGTCCATGTCTACATCAGAAAAAGCCGATAACACCAGCCTTGCCTTCAAATTCACTGACTGGGACTGTTACCCTGTTCTCTGCAGAAAGAAGATGATTCAAAAGAACCTTTATTTAGATAAGATGACACAACACACATGCTGAAACACATTTTCGTCATTATAGGCCTTTAATAACTTGACACATGAGTACTAAAGAGGACAACCTCAAAGTTACACAGCAGTCTTGTGTTTTTTAATGTATGCCAATGAGATGCATGACACCTATGAGGTGATGGCTGTTTGAGAGTGTACTGTAATGGTTCTAATGGAAGCTATTGCCTTATTGGTTTGTACATGATGATGATATTCACATGGAGTCTTATTAGCATTAAAAATGTCAATGTATTCATCACATCCAGTATGCGAAGGGGGGAAGATTCAAATCTGTTCAAAGTTGTAGTCATGTAAGAACTCAACAAATTTGCCATCTGTATAAGTCGAGACTGAATGGTGTCATCTCCTCCACATGCGTAATGAGGTCTTCTGGAAGCCTTTTAGACTGCAGAGAGCAGAGCAGGCACACGTCTCCATCTGACTTCCAACTGACAAGCCTCTCCCTGCTTGTACCCCCCACCCCCTACCCCCTCCTCTTTCCACCAATTAGCTCCAGTATTAGCATATGCACTCTATTTGCATGAGCAACGACTAATTCCTGGTGTCATCGCACAGCTGTCCATGCAGATTATCCAGGCTAGCAGTCAGAGAGATCTCATGTCTTATCGTCTGTCTCGATGTTGGAATTCATCAGAAAATAGATTAATACACACACATATCGCCACGGCCTTGTTACAATCATCTGACTGGGCCTTCGCTGCCACTCCTGCGAGCCCCTGTGAATGGCAGGGTTCACCCCTGTAGAGGCCACAGACCTTAAATGCAGATATCCGCTGTCATGAGCACACAGCGCCGATGTTGAGATAAAGTTGGAGCATGTTTGCTCCTGTTATGAATAACACTGTCCTGGCCCTCTGCCAGGGTAAATATAAATGAAGACATATTCTGATAATATTTCAAGTGTTTTTGCTTGGAGGTCATTTGTAGTGAACTTGTATTGGTTTGGTTGAGAGCATAAGAGTGCAGTGCGGCATGTTTCTGTGTGATGTATATCGAGAGGCAAACCGAACTATTTATTTATTTATTTACTTTTCATTTAAGAAGACATCTTGTCTATGTAGACTCACCTGTGCCAAGAAGATGAAAAATGAAAATGATTTTTTTTATGTGAAGGTTCAATTCTGTCAAAACAGCAATACATTTGAAAAAAGTATGATGTAAAAATAAAGTACAAAAATCACCCCTTCCTGCTAACCTGTCAAGCTGCAGTACACATTCGACACATTAAACATGATCAGGAGGCAGTTCCTGTAAATTATAGCTCTTCTCTACCAAGAAAACAAAAGAATAAACATATGAACGGTCACATATGATTACAATAAAGATCATAACTAACTTTGACTTACTACTGTCTTTTCATCTGTTTTTTTGTGTGTAGAAGACATGGACTTCCATATGCTTTATCTCACACCCACATACTGTATGTAAAGTATATGCATGTCTACATGTTTTCATTACTGCTGTCAAACCATTGAGAATTTCAATAAATAATCACTGTTATTAATGTGAGGGGAGTACTAAATGCTGCTGTGATTGATGACATGTACGGTAAAGACAACAGCTTCCAGGACCAGCGGACGGACTTATCACATGGAGAAAAAACAAAGATAAACAGTAATACCAGAGGGTGAGACCTGCTGGCTGCTCAGCCCGCTAACTTATTTCCTGTGTTTACTACAGTATGAGTCTCAGTAAAAGTGAATTATTGTGTTTAATTTAGGTTTGCTCTTGTGTCCAAGAGTTCTTTCCCCTCTTCTTTCTTGCATTTCTAACTTGAGTGCTGTTTCCCACAATATTAACACAGATGTTTTGACATTAAGATCTGTGTGACACGCTGCACTGATTTTCATCTTACAGGTCGGGACCCCTCGAGTGGTCTAAAGATTATTGAAAAATAAGCAAAGCATATTTTTCTGCTGCACTGCTACTTTGTGTTTGGATTATAAAATACTGAGCATATTGACCACTTCAAGTTGTATTCCAAAAAGTCCTTAACAACACAAGAAAGTCAATCCTGTGCTTTAAATGTGCCAAAAGCTGTATGTAGCATGTAGCTACCTCTGTCTATAACCATCATTTAGGTTATTGAATGCCTTTAAATGACTCATATGGGGGTTTAAATTTTGCATTATATACATAGCGTTGCGCCCTCCTGTGGTTGTGTGAATGTAGTACGTATGCAAAATGGGCCAGTCGAGGTTTAAAGTTGTTACCATGGCAACCAAGGAAATGGCAGAATTTGCCTCACAACAAAACAATGGACATTTCTCACAGCTAACCAAGTAGTTTTAATGCCTAAACCAAACAGTGAGTAAATATGACAGGAGGTGGTTCAGAGCATAAGAGTGCAGTGCGGCATGTTTCTGTGTATATCGAGAGGCAAACCAAACAGTGAGGAAATATGACAGGAAGTGAATAAAAAAATAGCAGTCCAATATTATCTTTCTAAATTGAAAACAACAAAAACAATATACTGTGTAACCTTTGAAGAGAGCCTGGCTGTTTTTGCCAATATTTTGTGGCGCAGTTTTCCTCTTCATTCTGACTTCTAGCAGCACAAATAAAGGTTGAAATATTTGTGCCAAATCTTAGAGAACACGCTGGCAGACGTAAGGTGATACTGCAAGCATAAGTCCTCTATCATTAACTGAACTATAGAAGGAATGACACAATCCCTTGTGCTTGTTAGTTCTGTTTTAACTGTCAACACCATGAGGGATTATTACAAGGCACAGTAGTGTCTCCGCCTGTCGCTCTGGTTGCCATCACACTGTAATGTCTGACAATTAAGATCTAATCTTTTCCACTGGCTCTCACAGCTAGCATGCCAGCCCACCGCTGATCAAGATAAGCAACAATCACTTTGATTCCTGAATTAGAGCGGAGGAACTGCCATCCCTATCAACTCACATTACCAAGTACACTGCAGCAATCTTTTATCCAGCTAATATTATACTTGGCACCAACTCCAGGTTGACGTGCAAAGTAAGGTGGCCAGGAAGAAAAGCATTCCTTCTCCTTGCATTTGGAATGCTTCAGCATTTTTGAACCAAACCTGAGCTTTTGTTCTGGGCTTTGCTTTTTCAATAATAAATAATGCATCTGGTTCATTAGTTTGTTCACTCCGTGGTGGACTGGAGAACTCTGTTTCACCTCCAGGTCATAAATCAAAGAGAAAAAGCTGTCAGGACTAGGAACTGAGGGTTACATGAACATGCTTTCACTGGTTCAGACTGTCAGCTGCTGGAGGATTTTTTTGGGACCCGCGTGTCCACACAGGCACACCACTCCCTCGCTAATGATCAAACCTGTGACAAATGTGTGTGACATATTTGGCTGCTTTGAAAGCTATATTTCAACCTCTGGAAAGAAAAGTTTTGTTTGCTAATGATGACTGGCAGTGGACCAATGAGAAAGCAGCTGGACACAACAGCTCCTCCTTTTATTACCTGTTTATTCTCCTGGTCATTAAAGACACACTACACTTGGTATCATATAACCTCATGTGTGGGGTTTTGGAGCTGCATGCTGTGATAACACCCCACTCCCACACATTTTTTTTCCACCCTGTCATAGGGCCTCCATCTGTCCCCTGCAGCCACTCGGCCACATCGCCATGCTGTCTCGACTTCATTAGGACCAATGGGATGATGCCGGTCTTTCCATGGGTAAAACCGGGCTTTGCTCTCACTGTTGGTCAGCTTTCCCAGCATTCTTGTACAAGTGTGTATTAATTCAGAAATCTTTCTAAATCATTTTGTCATTTGAGTTAGTTGCCCAATACATGGGTAACACAGGGCAGACATCCAGCAACCACTGCACCATACAGCATGTGCTCCATTTAATAGAGCCTTTGTATGGAGTCAATTCATTCAGCAGGAGTAACTCTAGCTCCAAGTTCATACAGCCTGTGCTTAAGGCAACTGATGCAGTGTGGTCACACCGCTCTTCATGATTAGATCATACCCTAATTAATCTTTGAGAAAATCATAACTGCACAAGTCACATGATTGTCACGATAAACCACACAGATGTGTGTACAGCATGCTTTAATGTGTCTGCTACTGTGTATGTGAGCTGCCTGCTGCCTCCCTGGGTCCATCTGGGTGGCACCAGCCCAGCGAGTTTTGCTCTCATTAGGAGTGCCATGGGCCAACTCAGCATCACTCCATCCATGACCAAAATTCTAGATGAGAAATGGCGAGTGTGTGCAAGAGAAAGAGCCAGCTGGTGAGAACAACACACTCCCTGCAGTCTTAGCACAGTGCAGGGTTAGAGGCATGAAATGGGAGCCTCGTGTTTGACCAAGTAATCGTTTCCCCAACTACTTCTCATAATATGCCATGAATTATTGCTCACACACTGCCTATATTAACAGAGTAAGAATCAGCATCACTATTAGTCACGTCAGTTCATAAGTACCTGAAATTAAATAATGTAATCTGATCACACTGTTTATTGTTCTTAAAATTCCCTGTTGCAGGGGTCTGTGCAGTACAAAGGCTTCAGAGCGCCTGGCGCAGCCACACCAGATGCTGCAACCGGTCATACGAGGAACGCTCATATTTCACATGAAACTTTTATACCTTCAAAATCCAAATGCAGCGCACCGAAAAGTTATGAATCACAGTGAAAACCAGAAAGTCTGTGCTGTGTTTTCACAGGCTACCAGGTTGACCGCAGTGACCTCTGGTCACAGGGCGGCATGTGAGCACCTGCAGGGGAAAATTTATCTCGTAAAGTTTAGACCTGATTCTTTGGCTCTCATACAACAGGCTAGGGCATGCCTTGGGACTTATTGAGATCTGTAAATTGATTGGTTGCCTTATTCATAAAACAAGTTGCAAGTTGTGAGCACAGGTGTGCATAGTGGTCAGGTTGGTGGCTCAGCAAAGTGTTTGGGCTATATGGTTCTCCAAACTAAGAGTATTGTCAGAGTATTATGAGAAGTTGTCCTGTCTGGACAAATACACTACGTAACCAAAATTAAATGGACAGCATGTTTGCAAACGTCTGCTCTGTTTTTAGTTCTAAAGGTGGTAAATCTTAATGCTGCAGATCTGCAGCTGCTGTATCAATACATATATTCTGACATGTTATCAACAAAACAGTGGAAAATGCTGTAAACAGTATATACATTTGATAATGAGTATTTAAATGATAAGTGGGTTTTTTGTCAGCTTCCTTTTTGTGGGCACAAAAAAAAAAAATTAAAAGCAATCAGAATATTGCTCAATGGTTCAGCAAACAAAAACCGTATGTCCACTTACTTTTGTCCATATTGTGTAGCTGTGCAAGAAACTAAAAAGATCCCATGGTTGATAATAGATAATGACAGTCCAGCTGCAAAGTTACTAAAGTTTAGTGTTCCCTTAACATCAATTCAGATAAGGCACATTTCCACTGAGGCAAAATTCTTTTTAAAATTTGGCAGCTTGCAGTATTACTATGATTTGTGTAGAATTTCTCTACTGCAGACAACCTTGAAACAATGCCTACAACGCACGTAGCTGAAGACGGAACAATTGGAAATGTCAAGGTAGAAAGTTTTCTATCTGTTCACACCAAAGCCATCAACAAGTATTATAGACGTATCAAGTTTTTGAAGGATTGCTCTATTTCAGAGGAAGAATTTGACAGCTGATTCAGGGACAAAGCAGCCTGCAACCATGATCATTTACCTCCACATTAGAAAATGCATGAATAATACATTAATAATGTATAAGTTTGAATTTAATACTCATGTAAAGTTGACTAATCTACAACAGTGTGAGCTAACTATATAAAAGGAGGTGAAGAAACATGATGCAGCCTAGTTTGATGTTTAGCAACTGTGCCTGAAAAATGAGTCGGTCTATCTTACATGAAGAGCGGGAGAGAATTTGATCTCCGTGCCCATCTGTTAGATCCATGAATTATGGAGCAGACAAGCGGTGAAGGAGATGTGAGCATTGACTAATCAGCCTGCTGATTGGATAGTGAGAGTGTGTAGGCTACAGTACGAGTTTGTATGCATACACACGTCCATTTCTGTGCAAACGTCTGGAAACACTACAACTGCCTGGCAAACACACACAAGTGCAGACAGGGGGCGTCGTATGAGCAGGCTCCCCATGTGCAGCTGCCTCCCGTCGCCGCTGTGACCTCGCACGCCTGCCGACAGCAGGAAAAACAGAATTTGTCAAATCAGAGCCGCTGCTGATGAGGAAAAACACAGATCCATATCCCCCCAACACATCAGCCAGCCAATCAGAGAACAGGCCTGCCCTGGGAACAAAGGCAGCAACAGAGCAGCAAGGCGGTGTCGAACACGCGTGTGCACACACAAACAGAGCAGTCCAGGGGCGAATGCACACCCACGCTTACTCCCCCTGGCTGAGTCAGGCGGGGTGTCGGGTTGCGTCTGGCTGGCCTGTGTGCACATATGTGTGTGAGTGTGTTTTCCTCTGGCTGGCTCTCAGCTTTCACTCTGCTGGTCCCGCTCACCATGTGTACATTTGTGCATGAGTATGTTTGTGTGTGTGTGTGTGTGTGTGTGTGTGTGTGAGCTTGTGTGTGCGCACCCCGGTGGGTCAGGTTCCCTTCTCACCATAAGACACAGAATGCAACGACAAATAAGACTCTGATTAGTTCCTTCCTTCCTCAACAGCACAAAGCTCGACCTAATCCCTGAGCAAACACACCGTGTACAAGTAGAGGAGGGAGGAGATGGAGAGAGGAGAGAGTCCAACCTGTGGAGTGTTTGTCTTTAGAAGAGATGGAAGGAAAAGAACAGTGAGGAGTGGGTGGATTGATGGGGGAAGAGGCAGAGAGGGAGTGAGGGGTGGATTGAGAGGGAGAGAT
This sequence comes from Parambassis ranga, assembly GCF_900634625.1. Classification (NCBI taxonomy): domain Eukaryota; kingdom Metazoa; phylum Chordata; class Actinopteri; family Ambassidae; genus Parambassis; species Parambassis ranga. The sequence goes on from NC_041043.1 coordinate 9,895,841, forward strand.
CAATGGAGTGAAGGTAATGAGAGGCAGGATGGATGAGGTTTGGAAACAGGTAGGGGGAAATATTAACAATGCAAGAAGGAGGACAAAGACAGAGGGATGAAAACAGAGGATTAAACATGCAGGAGCTCAGGTGAAATGGTAGCTTTCCTGCTGACCTGCACTGAGCCTCAAAACCTGACGGGGAAATGAAACAAGACGGCAGTTTGATGAATGCACACTCCTGTTTGCCAAGGCTAAAGCTCTCTGTGCAGTATAGTAGTAGTATAAAGGGGTGTGTGCGGAAGTGTTGAAGTTGTCCATGCATGTATGTAGGCAAACAAAACACAAGGTGGCCTCGATGTGACGTCCTGTTTTTGGTGGCTTGAGTGCATTCATTTAATGATCCGGTTACTGTTTTATGAATGAATCCGTGCTCAATCATTTTTGCAGCGGCACAGAAGGTCAGAGGACTTGTTCTTTCCATCGAGTGGAGCAGATCAGGGCTGTCATTCACAGCAGCAAATATGCCCTGATATCTGATACATCTATGATGAGACTGCAAAGGTCAAGATACCTTTCTGAAATTGCTCTTTAATATGTTAGTGTAGAAATATTTCCCAGGATTTGTTTGTATAAACAGGGTTAAGGGTATTTTGTCAAATTTGTATATGATTTACTTTTTATTTGTAGCACATTCAAAGCATGACTAATTCTGAACACACAATCTGTAACATTACCCAGTGCTTTTTTAAACTACCATTTATTTGTCATGTTTATATATAGTGCTGCCTAAACTTCTGGGTTAATCCAAATACAGGCAAAGAGGTGGAAATAATGTTAGTCGGGCAGTATTGGAAGAACAAGGGCATATTAGGAGATATATAACAGTTCCTGTACATTTGTAACAAAAAGGGACCTTATCAATGCAAACTAAAACAGATTTATAAACATGTAAGGTGGATCATTTTAACCTGGTAGTCTGTGAGGATTAACCTGCTTTTGGAGACTGGAGACTGCCTCCAGGCTCCAGCCTCCAGGCTGCAAGGAGAGCTGCAAGTGTTCGCATTTAGGCATAGGCTTAATTTCTCAGCCCCCCTGTCATATAAAACGGCCACAACTGTTGCTAGCAGCATGCTAACTTCAGGATACAACAATGCTACTTTTTGGCTCATATCCATCCACGTTAGGGGTGGGCGATATGGCAAAAATTTTATATCATGATTCTTTAATGATAAAATCACAATCTCGATTTTATCACGATTTGTTTTTACATTGACACTAATTTGCATGTTTCTGTGTAAATGACGTCAGGTAGCCTACTCTGTCACCTCTCAAAAACTATCAGTAGATTTTAAAGGCAAACAACAACTCTGATAATGTGCACTCAGTATTAGTTTTCAATACCCACTGCACACACACAAACACACACACATACAGGTTTAGAAGAGCTGCTGACTGCACAACAGCAGCGAACCTGAATGTAACGATGGTAATGTTCAGAGAGGTGGGCGCGTAAGTGCTCGTAGCATTATAATACACGCGGCCCTTCCACTGCGACACACGTCGCGCGCACACACACAGATACACACACACAGGCTTAGAAGACGCGCCGCTGCTGCCGGCAGAAACAGTACCGAACGTAGAGGTGGAGTTCGTTTTAGGGACCAGTTGCTCCGTTCTCTTTTCGTTTTCAGCCGTAGCTTCCTAACAGGGAGACTGTCATTGGTTGGTTGTGTTCACATTAGGCGCACTGAGTGAAAAAAACTCATGCGTCTGCGCGAACATAGAACTGCAATTAATAGAAGATGCTCTATGGACGATAAAATGATCTGTCCGTTCTGGTAGATCGCCGACACGTTCAAATCCTTCACGATCATTTATCGTCAAATCGCACAGCCCTAATCCACGTATTTAAGCTAGCTATTATAGCTATTATATATAAAGTGCCATTTCAAAAATGCTATTAAAGGAGCTTTGTGAAGTTTACCAAGATAATCCTGTTTATTATCTTTGGGTTATCTTGGCTTAGGCTTGGAAATAAGTTTGTTTTTTAACAATCTGTTTGTGTTTGAATTAGGGAGTGTCTGATATCTGACTAGCCTTAGTTTTACTCTGTCCAACAATCTAAAACCCAGAAACGTAAATATAAGTTCAAATAATAACTTTGAACCAGAAAATATTTTTATTTTTTTTCCCTCTCAGTAGTGATTGATAGTCCATTCATCTTTTTATGGTCATATTTTGATGATTTGGTGTTCTTAACACATCTTACATAACAACACTAAAGGCTTTTATTTTGAAACAGTTTATCTTCTTTAATTAGAAATCAACGAAACACTTTTATTTCTCTTTTATTATTCACTTAAGACATAAAGAATACTTTGTTGCATTGTGGGCCCCCAGGCAGCTTTTACTTTCCTAATTGACCCTCCTCTCTGTCTCCTTCTCTCTCTGCCAACCATTAAAAGAAGAATTATGATCTTCAACGGCGTCACACTGTGCTTAAAATGTGCCTTCTGTGATTTGATGTGTTTGTATGGGTCCGCAAGCACATGCTATAAGTGTGTCTGTATTTATGTGCGCACGTGTGTGTGTGTGTGTGTGTGTGTGTGTGGCGGGCGGCAGTCGTTAGCAGAGGAAATGAATAGTTGCCACCATCGTTCATAGTTCCCTAATGAGGCAGCTGGGCCCTAGCTTCTCCTCATGTCTCCTTGTTTTATGCGTTCTGTGTGGCCAGGTCTCCTTCTCATCTCATGTCCTCAGAACACCCAGGGGCCTCATTACCCTACCGTCATTGTTTATTTGGAGGGAGGAAGAAGAGAGGAGAAGAAGGATCAAAAGAAAGGTCTGTGATCGACTGTTTCCTGACGTACAATCATCCACAAGGCCAGGTTTGCTCTTGGGGCCTGCATTTAAAAAAAAAAAACACACTGCACACTGTCTCCGAGCGTGTGTCTGTAGCTGCAAACTTTTGATGGCATTCACTTGATCAGCGCCAGATTGCTCCTTGGTGTCATCTAATCCTTTCTGAGAGTTATTGTTGTGCTATTTTGGGGAGACCCAGCTTCAGTCATCACTTTGAAGAAATATGAAGTCATGGCCAAAGCCAGAACCCTTGTTGTAATTAGAAATGAACTGCCTGTGATCATGTTACGGGATTATATTGTTACACAGAAACATAGTTTTAAACCTGACATGGAGAAAGACGGGAAGGAAGAAGAAAGGAAGCGACTACAAAAGAGAGATTTGTTTGCTTTCCCGTTGAACGAATTCTGGTGCACAGCAGCTTTAGTCTCTGACTGGCATGTCTGCCATTTTCACGAACAGCAGCCAAATACAAGTGACATTATATTTCATACCGGTTTTAATTAAAAATAGCTTTTAGACACTGTAATTATTTTTTTTTCCCAAAGCAGCTGGGATTTAGCTCACTCACTTTCAATACTTTTATTCCAGGTAAGGCATTTCTCAAGAGCTGAGAGAGAACATCTTTTCTTAATCCACTCTCTTTCTGTTTGTTTTAAAATTAAAAAATTAAGATATTGGTCACACTGGTCACACATTTGGTCGATAAAATACGTTCATGCTAATGTAACATATGATCATTTTGCATCTCATCTGACTATTATCTGATCATGGGACCGATACAGCTGCCAAAAGTATATTAGTTGGTTGAGAACAGTATAGGTACATCTAAGTTGACGGGCTGTGTTGGACTACGGGACTAGGCGGGTAAATAGTCATATGAAAACACATGAATCCATAACACATTTTACAAGGAAACAAACGTTCTCTTCCATCGTCGTCTTTTTCAGCTATCATTTTGACAATTCTCTGCTTCATTGACACGTAGAGACGTGGCTGAAGAAACACGCTCACGCCTGCCATTTTCCTTACATTCTCCTGGTGAGGTTTTTCTTTGACAGAAGTAGAAACCCACGTCTTATAAAGCAGAGAAGAAAAAATTCACAATTTAAAAAAAAATCAAAAAGTAGAGTTGTAAAGCTTAAAGCCAAAACGATCTGCTGAAAGGACCTAAAATGCTAGCAGAAGAGGGATAACCTGTAATTTTAATGAAATAACTGAAGCAGAAATCAGCCGACGCAGTATACAGTTGAATGAATATGACAATCTGATGATATCTGACAGCACAAAAGTGTCCAAACCATGCTTTTTCCTGTACTCTAAACTTTTTGTGATATTTTTTATTATTCACGGTGTGCTGACGAACTCAGACAAAGGTTTAAAGGGGACAGCTAGATTAGAAGTGGTGTGGTGTAAATTGAGAGCATTGTCAGATGAAATAGCAGACATACTGTTCCCCATCAGTGTTCAGAGGTCACTGTGGAAAAACAGTGCAGCTGATTATAATGATCACCTTTAGCAAGCGGCTGAAAAGAGCTGTGGGAAATAATTTGCAGTTTTACTGTTGCCAAAAGACTAGAAATCAAGTAAACGTATTCAGTGAGTTTTGTTGTGGTGTCATCTATTCTGAGAAGTGTGTCTAAAATGTAAAAGCCCACAGAACACTCATTACAGGGAACGTTCACAAAGTTAAAACTGACAATGGCGACCAAAGCGACATTAGCAAAGAGTCTGATATCGATTTTCATGAATCTTTTTGGCCCCTTTTTTCCTTAGATGAAAGCCTCATGCATCTCTGGGAATGCTGCTGCTGTTTGAGTCAACTGGATTTAATAGGAAGATTAGCATTTCAATAGCTTTTCAGCACACACATACACCCACACACCATACACACACACACACTTAAAACATTCTATGAATAATGAACCATTTCCATAATCAGAGCCAAGGTGATTGAAAATATCATACCGTTACAATCACTTCAAATATTAATTTGGTTGGTTAGGGTGCTGAAACTGCTTTACATATTGTAAACTGCTTATGTTTAGCAAAATAATCATACTGTGTGAGTGCATATTTGTACATATAAATAAGAGAGAGGAGCATTTTTGTTGATGATTGCTGCAACCCTAATGTACATATTCTGAGTTGTGTTGCTTTTTTTGTGTCACTTTTGTTATAAAACAAGGCATTAATCAACATTATAGCAGAGGAGCACTGAATAGATGTTTCCTTAACAGTTTTTACAAATGCTAAACAACGCACACAACCATTCAGGGCAATATGTGTGCGATTGTTGCTGCATAGCTAATAAGCTTAGCCTGCCTCCTGAGGTTTAAAGTTCACTTAGTGACAAAATGAAAGTGGAACCACGGTGAGCTGTTGTTGAGAAATGTGTCTTCCTCACAAAGCAACACAAAGGACAGACAGATATGTGAATATGCATACTATTACGCACAAATTTGCATTTGCAATAGGATCAGGAATTTCAGGAAAGTGGAACTAAAGATGCACCTAAAAATGATTGCATTATCCCCAGTAAAATATGTAACAAATTATTCATACATTTATTTAGTTAATCATCATAACACAGGCTTATATCGCAATAAAACTAACACATTGTATTTTCTCCAATGGTCTCTTGGAGAGGACAAAAAGAGATATTCCCGGGCCTTTGAAAAGACAAGTGTGTTGGTGTCAGTCCCCCTCCTGTGGTTGTCACCCACTCACTCCCTACTTCCTATATGGGGTGTTTAATGTAGGGCACTATATAGTAAAATGTTCAGGAACACCTTCAAACACTACTGCATCATTTTGTGCCGTTAATAACATCATTGCTGTTGCATGAAAGAAACGTACCGATCTTTGCCGGATAAACAAGCTACATCGTTACCAATTATAATGTTACTTTAGTTAAAGCAGGTCATTTTGCCATATTTGTAGGACAGGCAGCGATGCTCCACTTCACATTCTGCTATTGAGGGTACATATTGATGTAGCGACCATGGGTTGTAGACTGCACTGTGTGCACTATAAAGGGTCTGAAACTACAAAACTACAGCACTACAAAATAGCAAAGACACAGAGCCCTACAATAGTGAGATTTCTTACACAGCCATGTTGTTTGAGGTGGGAGCTGTCGCCATGGTAGTCAAAAATGGCAGTGAAAGATGGGACAGATTTCGCTTGTAAAAGGGGACATGATGTTCCATGTCAGGTTCCTCCTTTGGATTGGGCGCTGTACAGACTCCTGGGGCATTGTAATGTCTGTGTGAGTGTACGTGCAGTCACTGTGGACTTGTACCTACACCCATGCCTGCATAATGACACTGACTGCCGGGCAGTAAAGCCGTCATCTGTAAATCAAACTGAGTGCCAGGTGACTGGCGATGCAACTCTAATGATTTAAAGCTGCGGCGTGATTCAGATGACGTGTTCCCTGAAACGTCGTACACTGGCAGAGAGCTGCTTTCCACTGGTCACACTGGAGGTCGGACCAGTTTTTTTAATTTCCAAAAGCAACTCATCTCATTCGTACCTTTTTTTTTTAATTGCTTGCCCAAAAAGGTGTGAAAATAGGCTTGGAATCGAATGGTCTTTGTGGCTTTGTGTTTGTTTCCCAGCTGCTTACCATCAATAGATTCCAGGAGAGTGTTTGCATTTACCAGCAGTCGATAGCTCCTGTGACACAAAGGATTCTTACAGTGTAGAGCAGCGGTCCCCAACCTTTTTGCACCACGGACCGGTATCATGTAAAACAATACTTTCACGGACCGGCACAGAAAAAAAAGTGCATAAAGAGACAACTTACTCTTATGCTTAATTAGTGGGAGCCTTTGAGCTTTCTCAGCAATGAGGCGGTCCCATCTAGGGATAATGGGAGACATGACACCCGAAGTGTGTTTCTTATGTCCAGTCCACTCCGTAATTTTGTTTTGGCCGTCATTAATTGCTTCAGTCGTTCTTGTTCATGTTTTCTTCCATGGCTTGTCTTTTAATGCAGGGTGCTCGGTCTCGCAGTTTTGAAGGCTTCGTTGCCTCATTTGCGAGTCTGTCGCCACATGTCACTCAGAGCGGACTTGGTGTGTGAGAATCACCTGTTGCAATAAATCCGTATTTTAAATAGGACTCCTGATATAGTCTTTTAAATGCGGGTTTCTTTTTCTTTGAAGGGGTAGGCTCCTCTTCTTCTGTCTCCTCGTTAGGCCTTTTCCCCTTTCCGAGGAAGCTCTCCAAACACGTTTGTTTTTTATTCATTTTTGCTGCTTGTGGGCTTAATTTTGGGGCCGTATCCTGTGACCGAGACAAGCGTCTGGGCAGGTGCTTAAAGGCACAGACGGATGAATCTGATCCGATTTATAAATGAAACAGCTTTCAGACTCAGATAATGAATAATATATTTTTTGCTCAGTCTTTCTGTGCGGCCCGGTACCAAATGACCCACGGACCGGTACCGGTCCCCGGCCCGGTGGTTGGGGACCACTGGTGTAGAGGATGGACTGTCCTTCAGGTCAGTGCTCCTCCTTAAACATCAAACCATAGTGTACAGAACTTGTGTCTCTGAATGTATTTGATGTAATTGTGTTTTTTCTTTGTAGTCATTTTCTTTGTAGTCATTTTTTGTTTGATGCTGTCTATTTCTATCTATCTATCTATCTATCTATCTATCTATCTATCTATCTATCTATCTATCTATCTATCTATCTATCTATCTATCAGTTTTGTTGTTTGGGATCTCTTGTGTAGTTGTTTTGTGTTGTTGGAGAACTTTGATGACCTCTAGTTTTTGTGTTGATGAAGATTCTCAGTCATCCAAGTCATCATACGTAGAGAAGATTGAAGCAAGGCGTCTGGACTTGTAGAGTTTTCTAGAAGACGTTTCGCTGCTCATCCAAGCAGCTTCATCAGTTCTAACTGTTTGGTGGGGAAACATGGTTTATATGTGGTTACAGACCTATGTGGGTGGGTCTGGGTAAAACTTAAAAAACTTAAAAACAATAGCACTAAATGTTTCCATACTTACCGTTGATGTTCTGGCTGACTGGGCCAGGTGTGTCTAACGACTAGCTAACGACTATGAAACTGCCGGAGGGGGACTGGTTGACGGCCCTTTGTTCTTACTGTGAGTATGTGCAAACTTCCTGGGAATGGATGGAATCACTGCATTGTATGTGGTAGAAAGATGATGTCTGAGGCCACCACCTCTGTTAAGGGAAGGTTTTTCCAGCTTAACATAGATGGTTTCCTTGACTCCTCTTTACTCTCTAGTTGACATGAAGCGTTCAGACAAATAAGCAGGGCATCAATAATAGACACAACCAAAGCCTTACTACATGCGTGTAAAATCACTGTCTCCCTGTTACTGATAGACAAAGTGACTTGTGAACATGTTTGTCTGATAGTTTTATTCTTGTCCCTCTCAGACTCAGTGTGATCAATGAGGCGCAAAAAAACTCATTAACTGTTCCACTGAAAGAGATTAAAGCCTGACACTGACCTGAAAATCCAGGGTCCACCTCACAGACTCCAAAGGAAACTATCTGTTGAATTTGTCTCCACACCTGAGGCTCACCCTGCCTGCCGGGTCCAGAACAAAACCCAGGCACAAAAAAGTGGAAGATTTAGCCTAGCCTGACTCTACTCATCAGTTTCTGTCAAGTCCTGTCAGGTTGCAGCGTAAATGTCAAGCTGCAGCCTGGGTTGCTCTGGAATATTTCTGTAAGTGTTTCTGGAGGGGTTCGGGGATTTCATGTGTTGTCCTGCTGTAAGGGGCTGAGCATGGAAGCATGTTCTCCCTCTCTCACTGTGCTGCTTCGCATTGGGAGGAGGATGGAAGCAATTACCAGCGCCAGCAGCTGAGAGAGGGCCAAGCCTCTGCACATCAATCAGCATTACTCCGCCGCCACCGTGTGCATGTGTATTTGTGTGTGTGTGAAGAAGAGTGTGTGAAGGAGCACCCCCTGGTGGTGACATGCTTTGTTGCACCAGAACTGTTAGAATACCATCACAGCCACAATCTGCTGGAGGCTTTTAAATCTGAATAGAGGCCTGCTTTTTTTGCTCTAAATTAATTTTCACCACCTAATTGCTATGTTCATTACCAGGGCACAATAATGTCAAAAAAACCACTGTCCTGATTTAATTTCCATGGCTGAATGTGAAATGAGTCGGAAAAAGAGGCAAAGCGCTGCGTGTGCTGCTTGTCATTTACTTCATGTTGAACTGCAAAGCAGAGGCAATTTAGGTTAATGTGGAATGAGGAGGAGGGGCGAGGTTACAGAAAAGCAGGGGTAATTTGGTGTGGCAAATTGATGAGTCATCTTTTGTTCAGAGTCTTTGATTGACAAAAGACCCGGGCAGCATTAGTGGAAACAGTCTAGGCGTAAATTTGTCACTGTGTCACTCTTCCTTTCAGACATGCAACACATCACCCTCTATCACTGGCTTTACGTTTGCCCTGCGTTGTATAGTCATCCTGTGTTTAGCCTAATTACACTTCTACTAAGCGTGTGTGTCAACTGTGACATTTCCACAGTTGGTAGTGCAACATTAGTGCTGCCTCTCCTATTATGTCCACATTAGAGACATCACACATTAGTCAAACTCTCCTCTGGATGCTTTTAACAACAGAAAAGAGTGCAAAAAAAAAACATTTGCTTTCACAATTTCATATTATCTCCTCTGAATTCTGCATTGGCACTTCATTTAATATCCCTAAAATTGCACTGCCGAAAGGTGAGTGGGAACAATCATCCTCCCCTGATTAGTTCTCCGCTCTTGGAGCGTGGTTACCCGAGCTCCGTCACCTCATGCATACTAAACCGATGAAAAAGCAACAACAGCCAAATGTTTATGCTTTGTGTCTCTAAGGTAGAATGAGTTAAAATAAAAGCCTGTTTGTTGTGCGTTTTGTCTACGGAGGATTGGAGTGGGGCGAGGGTGCGTGTGCATCATATTCAGGTCGTACTTCAAGGCCAAACTGGCAAGAGATGAAAGGGAGCAACAGGGCGCTCTGTCCTGTGACGAATGATTGTTAGATATAACGCAGCCCTGGAGGTAAACAAATGATGGTTGATTTTCCACAGGGTAAAAAGGATTTAGGGTCTGGAAGAGAGACAGCAAAGTATCTCAACATCAAGGCCGGTGCTCTCTGAACTGTGCTGGAGCACAGGCATTTATATAATAATGCATAAGCCATCGCTTATGCATTATTATTAGGGATGGAACGGTTCACTAAATCCACGGTTCGGTTCGTATCACGGTACGAAGGTAACGGTTTTCGGTTCGGTTCGGTTTACATTGTTGAGGGTTTTTTCTACTTTTAACACTCTGGAAATACCAGATGAGCATAAAATACATAGCCTATTTATCCAATATTCAACATATTTAAGAATCAGTACAGTGTTTCCCATATCATTATATCAGCTCAAGTCATTATATCAGCTCAAGTCAATTTAATTTCTTTTTAATTTCTATATAGCACCAGATCATAACAGAAGCCATTTAAGATAACCTTTACTACAGAACAGGTCTACACCTTCTTCTTTTAATAACCAAACTAAACAGCTCATGTTAATTATCCTATTTGCACGGCAGCATGTCATTTTTGTGGCCCGATCTGCGTACACACAAAAACACATGCACAGACAAACACAGACACACACCGTCAGACAGAACGTGTGTTGCTTTGTCCACCGTTGCTCATGACATGCTAGTTGGATAGACTGAACTCTATGACTACACTAGGTTAAGCCAACGGTGCTGATGTCCATGGTTTTCTTTTTATTTTTGCCATTGAAATATGCTATTTACATCCCGCTCTGTAAGCACTGACGGGACCAGTGGCAGCTTTGCGCACGATTGGACGCAGAGTGGTGTGGGTCTCTTTGCTCTGCCTGCAGCTGAACCTGCTGCGTGAAGCTACAGTGAGACTGACCAGCTGGGAGTGTTTCGATGCGGGGGAGGAACTCACGGTCGCTGCTTGTCGAGGACAGTAGCCTGACTGCAGAATGATTTCAGGTCAGTCTCTCACCAAATGTAGCGAGAGAGTTGCCAACACTAGTCTCCATGCTGTGGTAAAAACGCCTCCCTGTATTACTTTGTGCGCATGTCCAGAACCGAACAGAACACACGCCCCGAACCGAAACACGTGTACCGAACGGTTCTGATTTTCTTCCTGAACTGTCCCACCCCTAATTATTATATAATTAAACATAGCTGAAAACCGATATGATGATTCCACCTTTCAACCCTGCACCTCCTGAACGAGGACGTCTCCATCTGTCTTGCAGTGGCACAGTCAGACTCCTCATCCATTACACAGCTGTCAGTGCCCTGTAGAGGGGAGCACGCTGCTTTTAAAGGGAATGAGAGGAGCTGATGTGATTGGGCATGACTGGCGCCAGACCATGTTGCTCCCCCTGATAATTTATTCCTCCTTATTCAACCTCTTTTACAACTGTATGCACTCAACATCATGAGTGGCACCACACATTCAACAGCTGTAGTAAAGGAAATGGCAAGTGGACACTGTAGGAGGACCAAGTGGGAAATATAGATGAGGGTGTTGAATAGGAGGTAGATACACTCAGAATAAGCTCTTAGTAGTCAGTATATAGTATAGTTTCTGCAATGTTGCCCATTTGTATAAATAAACACAGCTCAACTGGTCATTCTCTCTCTCCCAGCTATAGGCATCAACCTTTTCTGGTGGCTGGATCATGTGTTTTTAAACTCTTCCTTCTTCTATCAGGTTCTCAGAGACAAGACAGTAAAGCAGATGAGTCTGTCTTGTGGCTGTATATTGTCTGCTAACCTTTATTGTATAAAATACTACATTTCTTAGGACTGTGTGTTTGGAATAAGCTTTAATAACAAGCTCACAGTACTTTATCCCTAATGGTGTAACTTGTGTAATGGCACGTTGGCCCAATTGTTCAGGCGCCTCAGGGGCAAAAAAGGAACAAATGGGTCCTAGTTACCATAGTACTATATTAAGTCTGCTACAGTATGTGGCCATTCCTTTGAACACAACTTAGTAATTGAAAGTAAAATAAAAAATAAATAAAAGATCCATCTTAAGGGCCTTGTTAGGGTCATTTTCACACATTTAGCACAATGCAGTTAAACACAGTAACTGAACTGTAAACCCCTGGAGGCCTGTGGCCCATGGGGCAATTGTCATGTTTGCCCAATTGGTAATCCTGCCCTGCATACCCTCCTGTGTGCTATAAAACAACTCTCCATGGAGAACAATCTTCTTTTTCACTGTCCAATTCACCTTTCAGCAATGTACTTGCTCTGTGGAGCTAAACAGAAGGAGTAAAGCTCATGGTTTTCACACTATAGAAATACATCTATTGAATATTTAACCTGCTATCAGCATAAATAAAACAGTGATTTCTGTGTTTGGCTTGTAGTTGTTATCTGCAGGATCTGGACTATAGAACTGTTCGCAATAATGTCTTGGCAGATTTGACATATTCTTTAAAGCAGATAAGTATCAGTAAGTAGAAGCACTGCCATCAACTGCATTTGCTTTCATGCGTACTGTGTGTGTAGACACAACAGAACTGATTATTTAAAAATGAGGATATTTTTAAGTGTTAGTCAGTCTGTGCTTCATGTGTTAAATGTACAATGAGAAATAAAACCGGAGGCGGCTGTGACTAATTCTGTTCTGAGTAGCACCTTGGAAATAATGCAATTCTCTCTGACGTGCTAATAACTCTATTCACTGAGAAATCATGTTCCATGAAGGCAACACCTTTTCAATGCCTGGAACTGCCTTCCAAATCCTGTCCCCCCTCATTTAATACCCCTTGTTGAGTGCTGCCAGAGTCACAATGACATCAAAATGACTTTTCAGCATATTAACCAACTCGACATGTCAACATTTTACAGTTCCTATTGGACAAAAAACACATTTTAACACTATTGCAGAACTTTTATTCTCCATTTACCCGTTTGTATTGGATATATAAATGCATTATAAGCACGATCAATGGATATTTATCAAATTAAAAAGACATGATTACATAAATGTAGAGCAATATGTATGGCAGATTGCCTCTTATCTGCTTGATCCGTTGTCTTATATTCTCAACTTTTCTCTAGGCATGACACCGGAAACAAAAGCCTCACCATCCTTTGTGAATAATGCATATCAAACATTCCCCATCTACTTATGACACCTTGTCACAAATCGCTGATCACGGATCTGTCCTGGTTTCTCCTTCCCAAGCAAAGCAAAGGGGGACTGCGAGAAGGAGTGAGAATGTGGGAGTGAAGGGAACATATCGCTGACTCAGATACTGGGAAATGACCCACGTCAGCTTGGCAGGTTGTTCTCACTTCGCACTCAGGCAATCTGACATTGGACTGCGCTTTGGGAAATGTCCCGGGCCAGTCTCATTCTCACAGACACTCAGAGGACGTGTTTGTAAATGTGCATCAGCGTGTAGGAGATGTTCACTCTTTTAGAGACAACATGCACTTTAAAATAGTATCACCACAGGCAGCAACTGGGCTGTTTTCAGATTCTTTTGAAGATTGAATGGTGGCTGTAAGTTATACTGAAGCAGAAAGACCACCACAGAGATCACCAAAGAGTAAGAGTAATTCCTGGGGTGTTAAGATGGAGACTCTGTGATGCTTTGAGGCATCACAAATATTTCATAGGGTTAATATGATGACAATTTGGTTGAAGTGAGCTTACACTAAATGATCTGTTAACAAAGATGGTAACTATATTAAGATTGTGATTAATTTTATTCATCCCAGAAGGAAAATAAGGTTGTTACAGCAGCAGTATATCAACACATACATATACTGTGTAGGGCTGCCACTAACAATTATTTTTATATCAATTAATCTATCGACTAATTTATCGATTAATCAAATAATCTAAACGATTAATTTTTCGCAGTGTATTTAGCAGCTTAAAAAATAGCAGTTTGACTACGAAAGGTGAGTCACGGTGCCTTTTCAGGCGGCTCATCATCCTGAATTGCTCCTGTGTGTTTCCTCTTCAGGTGCTCATGCATTGCGGTTGTACTGCTGTGGTATGCTAGCGACACCTTACAAAGAGTGCAAACCACTTTATTGTCGGCTAACTTGAAATACTGCCACACTTTAGAACCCTTTGGTCTTTGGAAATGTTTATTAGGACGCCGAGCCCAACTCATCTCCTCTAGCCGCCATTACTTTGAAAAAAGTTTAGACAGGGTCGACTGGAGCCAAATGTGGCTGTCAAGATAGTAGCACACACTAGTGGTGCGGAGGAAAACAGCAGTAATATAAAATAAAATGACGCATTGATTAAAAATATTAATGTCGATGAATTTTTAGCATCGACGTCGTCGATTACGTCGAATAATCGCGGTAATAGTTTGTAGTGCACCAGAAATAAATTTTTTAAAGTATTCCACAGGTTGGTGTTGTAGAAGCAGGAAATGATAAAAAAACAAAAAGATTTTACACACGTTTAAAGACAAACGATGCAGGACATTATGTGCTCCTGCAGGTGGCGGCTTGGTTAGTAATACACATCCACAGATGCAGAAGAAGCGATGTGTATGCAAACACAGTTGGACAACAGATAATTTACATTTCAGAATTAAAGAGGTATCTATATACTGTTTTTGTAAACATTGAGTGTGGGTATAATCATGCCAGAAAGAGAAAGTGTGACTCCCAGATGGAGATAAATAACTGAATATGTAAATGGACTTATAGAACCATGCTGTACTGTTCAGTACTAAAGCTGCTGGACAATGAGCCCCAATATTTTTCATGCACTCTGCATTTTGATTGCAACCCCTGCCGAGTGCACACTCTTCAGTGACCTTCATCATATGTAGTGCCTTCATAATCTCTATAAAGTCAGGCAATGCGCTCACCAGGGAGCAGCTTATGATGCTCTGCTGGCCTCAAAGAAGCTAACAACAAACCTGCCAACACTGTACATACATTATGTTCGACATATCTATATGCAAAAGAAGCAGGCTCTTCTTTTTAAGATGTGCAATAATGCCTTTTTGATATTCCAAGCACATTTTCTGCGGGTGTGTGTACATGTTAGAGAAAGACATGAGAGGTTAATGTGTTGTGTGGATGAGGCTGAATGAGGACAGGCGATAAGGGCCGTTCAAACGGGCATGTCCTTGTGTGGGATTGCCAATGCATGCACACACACACACACACACACACACACTCACACTCACACATACACACATACAGCCATCATTTTCAACCTGATTAGCTCTACAAGCAGCAATATCCTGAGGAGAAGACAGAGTGTTTTGTTCCACCCATTAGCGGCTTCACAGACAAGAAGCAAAGCAGCAGATTAAGAGAAATGTGTCTGGGAGAATCTTTGATGAAGTCCCCTTTCATATGCATGCTGTTTTGAAGCTATAGTGGCTATAATAGCTATTAAATGGAATACTTTTCTTTCATGTAAATGATCCAACATGAAAATGTTCCCTGTGCTTATCATCAATCCGGATCAGACTCTTTGACAATATTGGATAGGAAATTTGTGGAGGTAAAAGGGAAAAAAAAGGCACATTTGATTTACGATGCAGAAATGGCAGTCTGGGACAATTCCAATCCACTGAATGTCCATTGTAAAATGTCAGAAAATGCATATGCATTAGTGATGAAGTCAATACATTCTTCACTGGCCCTCAAACATTGACATCAGGGAATACAAGGTAGGAGCTGGACACTGGGGATGCCAGAGGGTTTTAAAGGCAACTGTAGGAATAAAAATAGGTGATACATCCACATCTAATATGCTGAGATCATTTAAGCTGGATCTAGCAAAAGGCCAAAGGTGAACAAGAGATGATCAACTTCTTTATATATGTTCTGTAACAGCCACAGATGTAGCATTTGCATACTTGGCTTCAGCCTTCACTGGCTAACGAAGTTAATAAAGGCAGCAAGAATTCATCATGCACGTGTATCCTGAGAGCTTCTTGCACGTGCAAAGCAGAAGCACCATCTTGGCAAAAATGTTTCCCACTAATTTGAAGGCCAAATCCATAATTTCTTTCCAAACCATGTACGTGTCACCACACATTTGCATAATCATCCTCTGTGCCACCATAAATTTGCAAGACAAAACTCCAAGTCACTGCTGATTTGCATTGAGGGGAAAAAAAGCCCATGTCACCATCGCAGTTCACCTTTTACCACAAATCTGCATAATAGTTCCACTGTCACTATAAATGTCCATTAAAATCTCCCTCCGACATGTGAAAAAAATATTTTCCTGCCTTCACCACAACTTTATATAAATTCTATTCTAAGTTCCATGCATAACCAAAATGACAGTTTTGGGGCCTTTCACTGTACTTTCCAACTGGAAATGCTTTCAGACTGCCACGAAGTTTAGAATATATATCTGTACCTGAAAGGGAAGATTTATTCTTATAGTAAGCAAAGATGTATTTTTACTTTTTGCACAGTAGCATGGTAACCGTAAGTGCATATCTACAGTCTTTACTAGCCCTGGTAGCACCTGCACACTGTAGAGGAGA
Source organism: Parambassis ranga (assembly GCF_900634625.1). Taxonomy (NCBI): domain Eukaryota; kingdom Metazoa; phylum Chordata; class Actinopteri; family Ambassidae; genus Parambassis; species Parambassis ranga. The sequence continues at coordinate 9,912,232 of NC_041043.1, forward strand.
ACATTATGTCCTGTGAGATCTGGTGCATTGATGAGAAGTATTTTAAAACCCACATACTGCTGGCCTGTTAAAACAGTGGCAGTGCATCATATTTTATCAGCTAAGCTTTTGCTTAGAATTAAAAACAAATCAATTATTGTTGAATTTGTTTAGAAATAGAATAAGAAATCCTAAACATTTGGTTTCTATAGTGCAACTTGGGACTTAGTTTCTAGTTCCCTCTGCTGCACAGTACACCCTTACAGACCTTCAAACTCTGTTGTGAGACTATCATAATATACATCACCACCTCCTACAGCAGCTCATCCAGGAGGATGGGAAGGTGTTCCTGGCCCAGCTAAGAGATATAATCCCTTCACAGGATTCTGGGTCTGTCCTGGGGCCTCCTCCTGATTGGACATGTTTGGAACACCTCACAATGCAGGCGTCCAGGGGGCATCCTCTTAATGCAGACCAGCAGTGACTCTACACAGAGAGCATCACTACAAGGTGTTTTTAGGGGTATTCCTGCTAAGCACTGGTCATCAAACGTGGTCTAAATGGTAAACCAGCACTAGGGTCATGGGTGCCCTGTCACTGTCATTGTGTGTAGAAAGTGAACTGGTCTTGTAAATTATATATTGTTTTACATCATCCAGATTTCCAAGTTTTTGTGTTGTCTACTTGGTAAAAACATGGTAGCAGGATGCATTATGGGAAAAAGGTGAGTCAGCAGATGCAGTTTAATGGCAATGCTCTGCTGGGAACTCTTGGCTTCTGCCAGTCAGGTGGATGTTATTTTGACTTCACTTTGGCCTGCATATGTCTATCTCATTAATACAAACACATACACTGTTTATGATGCAATAATTATTAAAGTCGTAGTCATGTATGCTCAAGACTGCTATTTTTGCTGACTATGTTCACACACATTTATGGCATGAGGCAGGTGACTACATGTTGTATAGCTGTGATTTTGTATACACAGTAAACAGAACATGATTAGTGCCTCTAAAGCTGATTTTTGTACAAATGTAGTATTTACCTGTTTACATTTGCTAATTAGCCATAGCTAACAATGGGAAACTGCAATCCTACCTGTACTGCTAGTCACAGTACAGCACTGAGAGTAATTTGGAGTCCCCATGACAGTGTTTGGGTTGTTTTACTGTCTAAGAGGAAACAAGAAGTCAACTTTAATTCTCTAGTTTTCAGTCACATTGACAAAAGTGCTGCAAAGAGCGATTTGCACTATGTCATAATGCATTCTGCTAATGGAGAGGTAGTGATATTTCCAGCTTCGATCAAAATATGAGAGAAAGTCAGAAATGAGACCAGAGGCAGATGCTTTGAAAGGGGTTGAACAATCACGGGTCTCTGAGGAGAAGAATCTGCAGAGTGCATGAAGCCAAATCCAGCCTTGTTTTTCCCCTTCTCTTTGTATTCTTTTAGATCTGTGTGGCCTCAATCCCCTCTCACTCTCTCACTCCCCGCTACTTCTCCCACTTTTCTGATAATTAATAGGTTATTAATATTTCAGCAAAGCACAGAAGGACGCACACTCGACGAAGGAAGAGCAGTCACATTACATTTGATTTTAGCTATTGTTTGTAAGTTCCACAGTTTTGGAAATTAAATAGAATTTCTCCTCTGAACTTTAAAGAGATTGAGCGGTTATTGAATGTGACTGTACAGAGCCAGGGGACAGGACTGATTATAGAGATATAAAGAGGGAGCAGGAAGATAGAAAAATCATGCATTGTGGTAGACTTAAATTCTATTACGAAGTGAATATGCAAGAAAACGTCCACCAAGTCTAATCTGTGGATCCGATATAAGGGCAATAGCTGAGAGCTTGATCAAGGGCATGTATTCAGGACCCAAGAATTCTGCATGGACGAGCTAACATCGAGTGGGAGCTCAGCTTCTCTCAGGAGACATAATTAGAGTGAAAGTTTTTGATGATGAGAAATGCTTCTAGGCGGATTTTCAGTGCAGTGTATGTGGGATTAACTGTACATTACATTGGCTTCTAATCCATAGGCATGCTAAGCCAGGAATTAGCATGCACGATTAGCGTTATAAGCCAGCTATTAGATGAGAATAATACTGTAAATCACCTAAAATGGCTTGCAGTGTTTTGACTGCTCTATAGTCTAAACAGGAGACATAAACATAGAAATCCTAGTAGAAAAAAACGGGCAAAAATCAACTACAGTGTCTTAAAATGTTTATTTACCCAAGGAAGATTTTCCTGCATGAGTTACCTTTTTCCAGCTGTAATCTGATTCTCACTTGCACAGCTATACATGTTAAATATTTGGAGCTACTCAATACTAGCAGGCCTCTACTTTTGGCTTCTCATCAGCTCTTTGGGAGAAAATGGGTCTTATTAATGACAGCTGTAGAGAGAGAAGAGAGGAGAGAGGAGTTCTCATGCACCTTCTCTTCTCAGGCTACCAGATGTCTGTCTGTGTCTGGAATTTTTTTTTCTGGCAAATTTTTCACTACTAGCCTAATAGGAGAGTTTAAAAGTAAATGTGTCTGTTAAAGCAGTGTCAAAGTTCACATTTAATATAAACTCTGGGGTGTTGTCTTTCCATCCACTTCTACATCATCCACATCTAATTTTTTAGGCTATTTTTCCATGTTTTTTAATGACAATTTTTTTTAAGATTTAAGAGGTCGTCTGCTTTGTTAGGATATCTTAGCTAAATGCTAACCTGTTATAGAGTTCATATGTTGATGATCTTTTTTCATAAAATCAGTTGTAAGGACTGGCACATTGGCATCATATTTTTTTAGAATTTTTTTATTTTTTTATAAGATAAGATATGCAATTAATTTTCAAAATAAGAGCGCCCAGTCCCAACTTGGTCTGCTGGATTGGTATTGACATTATGAAATGTATTTTATAGCAGAATGTGGATATATTAGGTAATGGTTGCAGGGATCTTGCAACACATTAGTTGGTAGACAGGGTGCTAATGTAATTCACTGACATGGTGAAATGGAAGCTAAAGGCATTCAGATAGTATTTTCAGCATGGTGGTTATTGTGGTGCTTATTGTTTTCCATTGCAGTGTGGTTGTGAGAGAATGATCTGTATGTTCTTGAACTTTTGCAAACAGCAGTGTAAAAGTAAATTCTATTGCATTTCTCCTTTAACCTCCTCTGGTACAACCTCCCACAAACTCATACTGTTTTGCTATTCTTTTGATTCCTCTAAGAACATTTCTCCAGGTCCTGCAAAGTTTAAGAATTCATCCCTTGGTCTCCATGTTCCTTGAGCCTCCCTGAGCTTGCCTTGCAGAGAGGCCTGCATCAGTATTCCACGGATGGAACTTGCTCTCCCTTTCACTGTATGATTGTGTTCCAGAGCAAGGAATAAGATCAGATGCAGGTGTCTACAGGTAGACCTGCAGATCCCCAGAGTCCGGCCAACTTAGCCCCTGATTCCTAACATTGGAGGAATAAAGAAAGAGCCAGGGTGAAGGGGTGGGAGGTCTGTTGGTGCACACCAATACACAAAGATACATTTTATTCAGAAATATCTTGTATTCAGTCAACCTTTAGATGCCCCATCACACACTGTGAGTTTTAATACCATACACTCTTCACATTACAAACAATGTTGCTGGTGCTTAATTCTTAAAAAATACTAAACTAACTAATACTAAAATTACTATGAGTAAGTTTGTGCACACTTTACTAGCAGCAGTTTGACAACATGGGGAAGGTACTTCAAGGGTGTCTTGCTTGTTCAAGGATGCTTCAGCAAAATTGGGTGTGTAGGTTAATAGTAGATTTTTTTGTATTGCACCTCTTGGTGTGTTGGCCAAACAATATAATTCATACTTTATGGATGATATTAGCACACAAAGAGATAGATAGATACATAGAGAAAAGTATTATTGGCTTATTTTCCGCTTGCTAATGATTTCGCCACACTCAGGAAAGCAGCTAATAATATGCTACCCACAAAAAACACTAAAAATGAGACCATCTACAGTGTGTGTACTATACACAGGTGACATGCTAACATGCTAAAAAGCTGTGAAATTAACTTACTCTCCACCTTTAATTCCAAGTGAATCCTCGCTGAAGAAATGGCGAAGTGTGTATTTGTGCAGAAGTGTGCTCTGTGAGTATGCGTGCATGTGTGTGTGTGTGTGTGTAAAGGGAGATGAATGTGTTCCATAGCAGACCATGTTTAATTACATCCTCAAGAATAGAATATGAAGGCATCAATTATGCCCACTCACCTACCAAATGTTCTGCATTAGGTAAACAGGAGGATACTGTTTACTCTTGACAAATGTGCTCCAGAGAGCATGAATAATTGTTAAGGGCACAACCTCTGCCTTGCACAGATTAATATTTATGAAGGCAATTTTGTTTTTTAATTTTCTCTGAGAGCTCCGCAATAGCCAGGGTTTATAGGTGTTTATTGGAAGGAATCAAACCTGTACGGAAGTATATGATGCCATAATCCAAATGTTTTGGTTTTCATTCCTACTTAAAGCAGGCCCGTCCCTGGCCTTTGCTTGGCTGAGCCCTAGGATCGATCTGAGCTAACATCACATTTTATTATCCGAGATGAGAAAGTCTCTCTGCCTCTCTCACTCTGTGCGTCTTATATTCTACCTTTGCACAAACTCATCTTTATAACGCATCGCTGTCTTTGTCTGAACTCTCTGTATAGAAGTGAACAACTTCTACCTATAGTTCTAAGCCAACACATGCACTACGTATGGCATCGATCAGAGAACAAACACAGCACTTCCCTGCTTCCTTTGCTTCTCTCACGTACCCCCTCTGGAGACTTTGTTTATCTTGTTTATCTGTCGGCCCGGTTGCCTGTATGGTCTCCGTGAATCTGTCTGTTTTTTGTTGCTTCCTCTGGCAAAAATCACGGACAGTGAAGCATCGTATGTGGGCGCAGTTGGATCTCATTTCTTCAAATGGTTGTTGTATTTCACTCCATCAAACTGCCAATCAGGAGTCCAAACAAACACATACAATCAAAGAGACAAAGGACAAGAGGAAGAGAGTGTGTACTGTAAGGTGAGATCAAGTTTGAAAGAGAAACTTTTTTCCTTTTCTTTCTGCCATGCTGCCAAACGGAACATTTTGTTCTTTCAAAATATCTGTAGAACACATCAGCTCACAGCAACGAAAACACACACATTCATACAGTCGCACTTCTTTCAGCCTTTCTGAAGAGTCAATAGTTCAGATTTCACAGCCTCATAACTCTCAGTGGGACCAAGTTAAACAGGACCATTACAGCTCCGCTTGTCTCTTCCTGCATATTAGAAATAACTTCACAGACTTAATATTGACACTTCAACATACAGGCCATCATCTCCTATAACAAATAAAAAACAATTTCTTCTTAATAGACCTCAGTTCTAACAGCCCTGCTTCCCCTTAGAAGTCCTGTGAGTGTGTGTGTGTGTGTGTGTGTGTCTGAAGTTGTTGTGGTCAGTTCATTTCACACGGGGAGGAAATATGCAATTCAACACCAACATAAATTTGACTGATCACCCACACTCGCCTTTTTATGGTAGTGGTGAAAACCTCTATTTCACACATCATCTCAAAATCTCCCATAAACGCTCAGCTGAGCGCATATCCAGTTATTTAGAGGCGCTGCACTGAATGTACAAAATATTGAGGACATATATTCCTGTTATTGAATAAAAGCTCCTCCTAAAAGCTTCACAATCTTTCCTCCCCCTCTTCATTTCCCTTCCCTCTCCTAGTGATTGGCATGGATTTAATAAGCTAAATCAGTGAAGGGTAATGGCTTTTACCTGGATTCACCTCATCGCTGTATTTCAAGCGAAGAGCATATTTAATGCAGGTTAAGTGTGCTGTATATACTTGGCACACGGGTAACACTGCTGCTGTGTTTGCCGGCTACTTATTCCCCATCAATGAAGGAGCTGTCTTACTAGAACGATCAGACTGTGAAGAGAGAAATTTGTGAGGAAATGAAGGCGATCATCTGGAAAAGTTATGCTGGCAGTGATTAGAATTCACTGTGCCTTCTTCAGGATAATTACGCTGATTACATGTCAATAAACGCTCCCTTCATTAATTCAAAAACACTGCAGACTGCCTTTGATTATAGAGAGAGTTACTCCCTGCAATACTATTAAGGGCACAGCAGCGTTTAGACAACATGAAGGTGAAACTGCCTACAGAGACACAGACATCCTTAAAATATAAGCAGAGTCAATTCCTGTGCAGGAAATTCCTCATTTAGCATCAACTTAGAATTACATCTGCCAGGAACAGAATTTAGTGTGTGTTCACATTAGGTTTATATAATGGTAATCAATAATGCAGCATCAATAATTACACAACAGTTTGTCAGTGTTGACTTTTAAAACAGCAGCCGACCAAGCAATCTCAGATTTACCTGCTGATGATTGATTATAAAGCTCCTTTGGTTACATTACATAGGACTGGATATGTTAATGCTGTGCATACTATACATTACTATTAGCACTGCCTGCCGCACACGTAGCAGAAGACTCATCAAGGTGGTGCAGTGGAAAATATAAAATTGAAAAAATAATTCCATTATTTTCCCTTTTCACACTACGTATAACTGATCAGTGGGTACAAAGGTACGCTCTAGTAGTATGAAATTGTTCTTGTTTCCTAAGTGAGCATGTCAGAGCTTCACTGAATTTAAATGTGAATTGTGAATTGCTAAAATGAGCTGTTTACACAGCTAGCAGCTATATTTAGCAATACAAAATTGAGTTAGTAATTGCACATGTTCTCATGAGTGTGCTGCTTAGACCCAGACAAGTCTCCAAAAAAAGTGATGTGTTGCATGTGACCAATTCAGGTGAACGTTCAGTGGGCATATTGTGACAGAATCAGTCAGTATCTGAAACAACAAACTGAGGACCAACTGCTGGTCTCTGCTCACTGTGACGTCTTGTGTGTTAACTATCTTCAATGGGCATCACATTAGGCAACCAACACTTAACTACTGTATAACATTTTCGCATTACCGAGGTATCAGTGTACCACTGATATCTGAGGACAAGCTAAATGTGTTAGGACAGGCTTGTGAACAAGAAGCACAGGATGGCGAAGCACGTTATTGGCCAATCACTGCCTCACGGTCCGCCAGAAAGTGACAGCTAGCCATATTTACAGATTTACTGCAACTACAGATAAGATATCTTTCTTTGGTCATCATTGTTTTTTGCTAACCACTGTCAGTAACAAATAGTGGCTACTAGACACAGTTTCACATCATGGCATAAATTCAGGGGCACAAAGGGATGAACACAAAGGCTGAACAGGTTGATAAAGAAGCCATTCCTGAAAAACAACTTTTTTAGCCTTGCTACTTTATTTTGTCACAAATGAAAATCCACCATATGTTTTTACCATGCTTCATACTCTATAATACTGATACTAATCATAATAATAATCATTTGATTACTTAAATAATGTGATTTGTTTTCTCATGTGTTTAAGGAAACAGACTATAAAAAGCCTGTATAAAACTTGCCATTCTGTCTTAAATTTCTTTAATCAGCGACGTCTCAGTAGCAGCTGGAAGTCGCTTCTGTTCAAATGCTGCAGTTCCCCTGAGCACACGTGGCAGATTGTTAATTACGTCAAGTCTGGGGGAAAATTACTTTATCGATTTGCATCAGGCCCGCAATTCAGAGAGAATACAGAGAGGCTGAGGCCGAGGCTGATCTTCATAGAAAACAACCTCTTCTGTCCCAGCTGCCACGGTGAGTGTTTTTATGTAACACGAGGCAAATTTACCTTAGCCCCATAACGTCTTTATTTGTTATGCATCATCGGAGCCCTGCCACTGATCTCACCCAGCTTTGGGCCGCAGCATTCCTCCACGGTGTCTGATATGGTGCTGCTGGCTGTTTGGCCACAGCACCTCTGGGAGTGCCACCAAAGTTCAAAAGAGGAAGAGTGGGGAGGTTGAGTGGCAAAATAGAGTGGGATAAAAGAGGAAAAGACTGAATAGAAGGGCAGAGAGGGACAGTGAGAGACAAATAAAGAGAGGTCAGGGACCCAGGAGGGAAGTAGAAGGACAGAGAGAGAAAATCTAATGCGCTAGGCCAGGGATGGATAGATAGACGCAGCCACTCTGGGCAATGGAGACATCAGGACTGACAGAACATGGCCACAGTCCAGGTAAGAAAAAAATAAGACATGCTGTATGGGGAATTAACTGAATGGCCAGGGGCACGGCTTCAACAGCCACGTCTGGAGAACTGACAACTGTAGATGAGCCAGGAGACACTGAGGAAATTTGTCAGGCAATCAGCTAAAGCTGACAAGCGTAGCCATGGTTGCTAAAAATCTATTGACTCGATAAGAGCTGACTGCCTGATATACTTCACCAGCTACGCTCCATGAGGTAGAGTCCAGTATTATTTTTTTTTTTTTTTGCTTGTGGTGAGCTATGAATCCAAAGCAGCAGATAAAAGGGTAAACTTATCAACCTGCAGTCTTGACAGCTATGATCTAATTGCTCTGGTGTTATGTTTGGACATTACCCACATTAATTCCTGCACAATCAGCATTTTTTTTTTTTTACATATAAATCAATCACATCGTTATATGACATGTTTGAGAAAACAAGCTGACAAATAAGAAGTCTTTCATCTATAATTGATCTGATACACATGCAGATTTTTAGCCCTTGGCTATAATAGCCACATCCTAACATCAGCCAATTCAGTTGCCAGGACTAAAAAGATTTTTATTTATTCCCTTTGAGGAATATAAAACAGAACTTGTCCAAGCCCTTCAAGCAGAACATGTGATGAAGACATCTGAGAAATTAGCATCCTTTTATGGCTGAAGAAAGAATTTATTGATGGATGGGCATTTCTTTCTGAAACATTCCTTTAATTCCGTGCTCCGCTTTGGAGGATATACAGTAGAGCGTTTTCCATCTTTTACCCTTGTTTAAACTCCAGAGGACGGCCTCTCTCTCTTTGCAGTGCGAATGTTGATGAGTGCTGAGTAAACACGCTCTATACAAAAACACCTGTGACAGCCAGCAATATTTACTGGATGTTTATCTACCTCAAAGCAATCTTATTATCTCATTATCTCATTATCTTTGCATTCTGGTGAGCCTTCATTTGCTGCATTGTGCTAAATGAGTCTTATTAACACCCGCCTTTGTCCTTGAGGAAAGAGGAAAAGAGAGGACAGGTTGATGGCAGGGATAATCTTCACCACAGCTCGTCTTTAAGTGGTGATTTGTTCAAATTTACCGTGGATGTTATTCACAGGGCGCATCGTATTCATATCAAATACATTATTGTGTGATTTAAATACGCAGAGTGGGACAGAGTATCAAGGTTGGACTCATCTTTGGATGAGAGGTTCGTTCATTAAGGTCTGATGAGGCATTATTTTAATGGCACCAACGTCACATAGCATCAAATAACAGTGCAATCTGCATGCAATGGGAATCTCAATGAACAGCATGGAAAAGTAGCAGCAAGTGCCACAAGTTGCCGTTCTGCTAGTGGCCACTTGGGGCTGGCTCAAAATGGAAGTCAGTCCTCATAGCCGTCAAAGTTAAAATGTCAACATTTACTGCAGAAATAAACGTGTTTTCAGCCTGGTACAAATGATCAATATCAGATTCCCTGGTGGTACAACAGAGTAACATTTTATTGGCTAATTTCCAAGCTTATAATTTATTGTCTGAGTACAGGAGTATATACAGCATTACACAACAGCCCAGCCATAGTTTTTTAAGACATTACAAAACTCTCAACTTCTTGTTGCTAGTAGAAGGAAAATCTGTCATCAACATGACATTGTGGGAATTCAATAGTGTTATGGTTTATGGAAAAAATAGGTTGATCGACCAAAATGCAAACAACAAAAAAGCACTCAACAAAAGGAGAGCTTTATTACCCAAAGTCGGTTAACTCAGAAAGTCCATAAATTCCAAAATACAAGGACTTCCAACTGAATAAAAACCTCAACCTCAAAACAAAATGCAAACAAAAACCTCAAAAACTCAACAACAAATCGAGGAAGCACGCAGGGGAAAACAAGAACAAAAGCCCAGAAAAACATAGCAGCTGAGAAACAGAACAGAGACGCATCGGTACGAACACAGGAAAGATACACTGAAAAACAATGGAGGGTCGCAACACAGACATGACATGGACGAAGGGGAAGCACATGGCTAAAATAAACTGGGAAGGGTTAACAAGGAACTGGTGAAACCAATGAGACGGGGGAACCAACAGTAAGATAAACAAAGACAAGCTACAACCAAGGAAACACCCAATCCAGAATACAACAACACTCCCTCACACTCAACACAAACAACAATGATGTCCAAACAAAACCAGATGGGACAAGGCTATAATTAGACAGACTCTCCATCAGTGGCATAATGTATGTGATTCAGACAAACATTCATTTAAATGTCCTAATTAGATTGAATAGCACAAACATAAAGAATACTTTTTACAGATTTATGATGCCTTTTAGTATACTTTAGCTCTAATAGAACATTGCTCTGACCTTAATGTAGTTCATTAATTCTTTGCCTCTTTTTATCAATTACAAGCTCCTAAAAGCAACCTTCAAGCTGTAAACAGAAGCATATGTTGTGACTGGGATTATTAATTGTCGTGCCCCTGTTTTGCCAGGCACATTACAGCACTACAGTGGCCTGTCTGACACAGTTACATCAGTGGTGGCCTGGGTAACAAACTAAGCATCTGCCATCCCTCCCTATTCTCTGCCTCTAATGTCGTTACACATGATTCACAACAGTTTGTTGCTATTGACTGTGAGGTAATGATGCATGGTTACTGATCACTCACACTGTTTCTGTCTTTATAAGCTCACTGGGCTGCTCTGGCCTCTCTTTTAAAAAAGCTCTTTAATCCAACAAACCAGGAGAAGCCAGTGTAATTAACTATTGATCACAAGGAGCAGGTATAGTATTCAATATCAAAGTGTGGCCAGGCATTTTTCATAAGGTAATACTAATCAACTACAGCCATATTCCCCAGAGTCAGACCTGAAATATGAAAACTGCTGGTCCATGTTTAGTTCATAGGCAGCGGTGACTCATAAGCTTAAAGAATGAATCATTCTGTCCAAGGCAATATAAATTCATCAAATTAATCTTTTTTTTTTTGTTCTTGTTTTTGCAAACTCAGTTTCATTCCCTAAAAACTGTATGAATGTCCTTGGCCTCCATGCTCTAAATAAAACCTTCTCTCTGTGTGCAATATTACATTTTGATGAGTGATGACTGTAAAGAGACTTATGAGAGGGAGCCAAACAAACTCTCAAGTGTGTGTGTTTTTTATTATTCTTGTCTGCCATAAAGACAGCATTTTCTGGGAGTGTGGCTTTTGCAGCATGTTCACAGTGAAGAATATATATGTATACCTTCAACATGGAAGGATTTGCTGCAGACTTGCTTTCACAGCTAGCCTCTAGTGGACATTTAAGGAACTGCAGCTGCAGCTTTTCAGCTTGTTTTGAATGAAAGGATATCAAATGTAAAATTTGTATTCACTTGGACTGAGTAGAATTTGGTGGTCAAAGTTCATGGTCTGACAAATTAAACATTAAAAGTCATACAAGTTGAGTGGTGGGTGGAGACATATAACCACATATGAATCAGGGTCAGTGCTGATTGTTCCCTTTCCTACTCTGACAAAAGCCAAATGTTGTCCAGTAAAAGTGGATTAATATTCACTTAAACACTTATCAAGAATAAACAGCATGTGATCCCACGTTGCACCTTTAATGTTCTGTTGCCAAAAAGCCTGAAATGAGATGTTTGTATTTAGTGTTTTTCTGCTTGAGGCTCAGCTAAACGTCTTTTTAGCATGACAAATGTATTTGCTTGATTAAAATATTGCGTGTTCATTTTTCAGGATTTCAGACACATAATAATAATATCTCCTTCACCAATTGATGTTGCCAGAGCATGGAACAAGATTGCCTCATGTTTTTTCTTCAGCCTTTGACAGTACAAGATTAACATGTGCTTGCCACTGTGTTAGGACGCCCCTGATGTATTTGTATTCACTAACTAAGACTGTCTCTTTTGGATTTGGGCAAACACAGAAGCAACGAAATGAAAGCGACTCAGCAGGGAGGACAATAACACGCATGTTTTGTGCATTACATCCCGTACTTTATGACACGTTTACATGTGGGGGGTGCATTTCTCCTGCCTGAAGGCTGTGCAGGAGTGTGTAGATGTGTTGTGTGAATATGCAGAACAAGTGTTAGAAAACAGAATGCTCCTGCTCCCCTGCTGTCCCCCACAGACACTGTGATTAGCTACTCTCTCCACGACAGAGACCTCAGTCAGCATCTGTATTGCCGCTCTGTGACCTTATTGATGAGCCGCCACCAGTTATGACATGTACACCTGGTGTCGCAGCACGCCTCCTGCAGGAGCATCGTGGCCAGGAATAGAGACCTGCAAGGGATTATGGGCCTCTTTCCAGAAACCAGTGCGTGAAACAAACTTCTTTGTTGCTCAAGCACCGTGGCAAATGAATTTAAATTTGTGGATTTTTCCTCCTTAATGGATAAACATAGTCTGCTCAGTTTAATTATTACTACAAAATTGCATTCCTTCTGCCTTAGCCCTATTCTCAACTGTTTCATCTGATGTCACAGTCACTACCTTTGAAGTGTCTGAGGTATCATTTAACTTGTGATGTGTTATTCAGCTCGTTGCATTATTTATAGTGACTCAGTTCCCCATAATGAGAGGGTCTAAAGTGTTTTTAAGTTTCTCACTACTACTAATAAAGGACACTATACTCTTTACACAGTTTTCTATGTGTTCTCTCTCCTGGTTACACTGGAGTGAACATGTGCAATCTGAGAAATGCAATAGTAGGAGTGATTTATATTTATTGTCATATATGAAAGATGCACTTGAAGTTCTGGGAGAGCACAGATCAAAAAGATTGGACAACCACTTATGCTTAAATTAATGCGCTGTACTAAATCATGTACTCTGAAAGGATCTGAAGTTGAACGTATTTCATATAGCTGCTCTTTATTCCAAAGCTTCAAAGATAACATACAAAAAAATGGAAAGTGAATAGGGATCATATGAATTAAATGATAAAGTTGAGTTTAACAGCAGAAATGCATTAAATTGACATTTAACTTCATCCAAAGGACAGATCTGTCAGAGACGTTCTTGCAACACACTCTACATTTTGGCTGTAGGTGAAGAAGCAAGAGAGACAGACAGGCAGACAAAGAAGAAAAGCTACACAGCAAATCTGGAAGCAGATACGACGCTAGCTTCTCCCATATTACACTCAACAAAAATATAAATGCAACACTTTTGTTTTTGCTCCCATGTTTCATGAGATGGACTTGAAGATCTAAACTTCATTCCAGATACACAATATTACCATTCCTCTCAAACATTGTTCACAAATCTGTCTAAATGTGTGATAGTGAGCACTTCTGCTTTGCTGAGATAATCCATCCCACCTCACAGGTGTGCCACATCAAGATGCTGATCTGACATCATGATTAGTGCACAGGTGTACCTCAAACTGCCCACAATAAAAGGCCACCCTGAAATGTGCAGTTTTGTCTCACAGCAAAATGCCACAGATGCCACAAGCATTGAGGGAGCGTGCAATTGTCATGCTGACAGCAGGAATGTCAACCAGATCTGTTGCTCGTGCATTGAATGTTCATTTCTCCACCATAAGCCGTCTCCAAAGGCGTTTCAGAGAATATGGCAGTACATCCAACCGGCCTCACAACCGCAGACCACGAGTAACCACACCAGCCCAGGACCTCCACATCCAGCAGGTTCACCTCCGAGATCGTCTGAGACCAGCCACTCAGACAGCTGCTGAAACAATTGGTTTGCATAACCAAACAATTTCTGCACAAACTGTCAGAAACCGTCTCAGGGAAGCTCAACTGCATGCTCGTCGTCCTCATCGGGGTCTTAACCTGACTCCAGATCGTCGCCGTAACAGACTTGAGTGGGCAAATGCTCACATTCGATGGCGTCTAGCACGTTGGAGAGGTGTTCTCTTCACGGATGAATCTCGGTTTACATTGTTCAGGGCAGATGGCAGACAGCGTGTGTGGCGTCGTGTGGGTGAGCGCTTTGCTGATGTCAATGTTGTGGATCGAGTGGCCCATGGTGGTGGTGGGGTCATGGTATGGGCAGGCATCTGTTATGGACGAAGAACACAGGTGCATTTTATTGATGGCATTTTGAATGCACAGAGATACCGTGATGAGATCCTGAGGCCCATTGTTGTGCCATACATCCATGAACATCACCTCATGTTTCAGCAAGATAATGCACGGCCCCATGTTGCAAGGATCTGTACACAATTCTTGGAAGCTGAAAATGTCCCAGTTCTTGCATGGCCAGCATACTCACCGGACATGTCACCCATTGAACATGTTTGGGATGTGCTTGACCGGCGTATACGACAGCGTGCACCAGTTCCCACTAATATCCAGCAACTTCGCACAGCCATTGAAGAGGAGTGGACCAGCATTCCACAGGCCACAATAGACAATCTGATAAACTCTATGCAAAGAAGATGTGTTGCACTGCATGAGGCAAATGGTGGTCACACCAGATACTGACTGGTTCTGAGTCCCCAGACCACCAATAAAGCAGAAACAAAATGCACATTTCAGGGTGGCCTTTTATTGTGGGCAGTTTAAGGTACACCTGTGCACTAATCATGATGTCAGATCAGCATCTTGATGTGGCACACCTGTGAGGTGGGATGGATTATCTCAGCAAAGCAGAAGTGCTCACTATCACACATTTAGACAGATTTGTGAACAATGTTTGAGAGGAATGGTAATATTGTGTATCTGGAATGAAGTTTAGATCTTCAAGTCCATCTCATGAAACATTGGAGCAAAAACAAAAGTGTTGCGTTTATATTTTTGTTGAGTGTATATAAATTTGCTCTTGTTTCAGTCAGTGCTTGAAGCAGTGCTAACAATAAATCTGACTCCAAAACATTCTTTTTTTGCATATTTTTATCATTCTACATAAAGTAGATTGATTCTTATTTTACATGTGAGGAGCCTCTTGTATTTCTTCTTTGAGATGGTTCTGATGATACCGGCTACATGCATCTGATTCTATTTGTTGTAAAGCTTTGATGCAAGAGCACAAATCAATTCATAACTTTTTGTTTGGCTTTGTTTATGATGAGAAATTAAAGTGCAGCAAAGAAAACTTGTTTTATAACTTGATATCATCAGCCCGTCTTCACCCAGGAAACCTAACTTGAGGTTAATCCATATTCAGGTAACATCAGGCAATACAGTTACAAGCTCCATCAACAAAACAAAGCCTTTTATTTTGCCAACATGTGGGTTAAAGTAGGATTTTATAGGTGGGGGAACACAAAAAAATAAGCATAACAGTTTGTTTACCATGACTGTACGACTATAGAATCATTGTTTCGAATGAATTATTTATTTTAAATATTTACAGGAGATACTGAAATGCCATACCGGACTGTTCTGGCCCACTTTAACCCCTGGCAATACATCCATATGCTTAGTTAGCATACAATTAGGTGTCCGGATGTGCCGTCAACCAAATGTGGTGTTTTTTGTTAAGGAGGTATAAAATGACTGAATTTTATGGCAAAAATTAATAAAACAAACACAGCAGGTCCTGTTACATTAGTTAAACAGATCATTAACACCTGAAGTGATCTTTCTCTAAACAGCAACTGGAAATTGAATTTAAAAAGTAACTATTCAACGTGCCCTTTGTATTATTTTAGAAAACCATGGAAACTCAACATTCTGTTGATATCTCTGCAGATAAATGGTTTAATTTCAGAGTATATTCCCCTTTTATTTGTATCATTTAATTATTGTCAGACACCTTTTTAACCAGCAATGCTGGGTCTCTGTGTTGAGGTCATTATGCCCATACAGTTACTTTTGATGAGCACTTGGGTTCATGCTCCTCTCTTTATCTGTCTGGGCTGCATATCTTCCCCCTCAGTACTATCCTCCTCTTTACACTTGTGAACATCTTATCTAGGCTCTTCACAGAGGCACAGATGTTGATATCAGCCTATTGCATCACCCCGTTCTCTGGGAGACAGGTAGGAGAGAAGAAAGCACTACAAAAGGAGCAGGAATAAATCATCTGGCTTTTGTTATTGTAATTCAAAATGGGAGAAAAACGGACGGGCTGTCTGCTAAAAATACAGAATACATTAACAAAACATGATTTCACTTCAAAAGTTTCACTGGACTTACTGAACTGCTAATACATTTAGTAGGTGGAAAATTAACACTTTTAACTGTATAATGTCCTCGTCACAGTAAACTTTGTTCCGGCCTTGTTAATGCAAACACTAATTAAGAGTGCAGCGAATTAATGAATTTCACTCGTGTTCCCTGTTGATCGCATGAAAAAGAGCAATATGAAGCGCTTGTTTCAAAACAAAACTGCAGATTATAGTTCATGAAAAAAATGCCACATTGGGTCAATAATAACTATGTTTATGTGAAAGGAACATATGGACGATTGTCCAATGTAATCAAGCTGAGAGCCGCAACAATTGGTCAAAGGAGGTAGGTTGGGGATGGTGTGGGTAAATGCAAACTAGGGAACTTTCGCTTTAGAGTCCGAGGTGCAAGCCCCCCCGACATTGTGGGCCGTTTTGTTTTCACCCACACAAATCCATAACACTGAACACATTTTACACGGAAAACAACTCCCACAGGGTCACGATTTTCAGCTGCCATCTCGGTGAGTCTCTGCCCACATGAACACAGCCGGAGAAATTTGCACACCTTTTTCAAGGACTGAAATATTGATGTATCTCATGTTACGTTTTACCGTTGAAGATGGCCCTCATCCAGTTATCTGAGCCAATTAGAGCATAGGGCAGCAGCATGTGTCATCCTTATTAGGTGTCTCTCAATATGAAAAGTTCAGGTTTTACAAACATGACACTAAATCTTACTTCATAAAACAGTAAGCACAGACTCATCCTTTTTATGTGGAGGACAATGGCCTTAACTTTGGAGGTGGTCTTCATTCCAGCCTCATTAAGCTGAGCTGCTCTGCAATGGTGCCACAGTTAGCACTGTATGGAGAATGTTTTTGCTAACATAAATTGACATTTTATCAATGAAAAATGCAATGTACAACTTTCTGATTAGCATTTTCCAATTAACATTAAGCACAATGTACAGCTGATAATTATTTATATATATTTAACTATAGTTGTTGCAAATAATAAATAAATAATAAATATACAATTCATTGATGCAATGAAGAAAGTCCTGAAAATGAACATCTTAGGAATACTTTTTTTTTTTAGTAAGCGATCATTTTTTTAAAATTTTTTGTCTATATCTGCGTGTAAAATATAGAAATAGTCATTGTAAACCAGCCATGCTTCACAATCAGAGACTATTCCACTCTGCAGTCATCCCCAGAGCAAGAATTTTAGCTACCATGTAGGACTCTGAGAACATGGTGGAAGTGGGTGTTAAGTGTGACCCTTGTGCAGTGAACAGAAATGACTCCTGTACTACTGCCTTGACCATTCAGGTCAGATAAATATATGTTGAAAGAAAGTCAGAGGGTGGGTCCAAACAAGCTATTACAAAGGGAGTGGACGTGTTCTGCAAATGAGGATGAAAGAGCACACAAGCCCTGTTGTTAACACAAATAAGGAGATACACACCCCCTTTATTTTAGGAAAATTTCAGGGAAAGCAACCAATTTTACCTTCCCTCTCTGCACAAAGCAGCCACGGCTTTCTAAAGGGGGTTTTCTGCACACATTCATCACAGCAAGTTAAATGTCAGGCTATTAAATATTTTATAGAATAACACTGTCAAATGACTTACTAGTAACGGTTTACGTACACATTTGTTTAATTGATTGCAGGTTTCAGACTTAGCTGTGAAACAAAATGGATGCTAGGACAAAAAAATAAATAAGCACCCTCATTTAACGCATCTCTAACCACATTCATCATCATCATCATCATCTGTTTTACCTTGAAGCAAGTATTTTATACAAGATACAGTATGTGCAAACGCAGAAGCCCCAGACACTGGCCCCACTGTGTATAAACAAAACCACCGTGTTGATGTTTGTTTTCCCGGAAGAAAGTGCAGCAGACCACAGTGACACTAAACCCGGTCGACTTTAAGAACAAATGGCAGGAGGAGAGCGCGTACACCATCAGCCAAGGTCCTTTCTGCCCCTGTGGCTGCTCACTGATTGCGGATGATAAATGGCTGAACATGGCTGAACCCTCATTTGGCTCTCACTGCATCAGGTGATAAAAGTGGAGCCCTTGTCAGGGATGGAGTGTGCTCCGCTCTGCAAGGACGAGGCCTTACACCCACGGAGAGACACTAGAGGAGAATGGACTTAATATTCACTGCAGGCAGGCAGGCAGGCAGGCAGGGAGCACATTTGGAAACTAGCAGTGGAAATGTAGGAGATGTGTCAAGATGCAACTCTGTGGCAGAGTTTAGAGGGAAGAATATACTGCATGCACACATGAGGCTGCAGCAGCGGTTTATTGGATGTAGCTCTTCATGGACCTGTCAGAGCAACATTAACCTGGATAAGACTGTCTTTCCTGCTTATCAGGGACTTACATTTGCTTGGAATAATAATGACTGAATTCAGAGGTGTGAGAACACATTATTTTACAGTTTAACACTGCTTATGGCTATGTTGTAGGTTACACATGGCTACAGCTTGGTTATTTACACCTGCAGAGGCAGTTCTGTATAAGCCAATTGGCAACTGCAACACACTTTTGGACAACTAGATGATTAATTATCTTAGCAGGGTTTACCAGGCTAATCAGTCATCAAACATTCACGCATATTGTGAATCTACTCTGACAACGAAGAAGAAAAATCCTTTATAATTAAAAGGAAGCAAGCAAACAAAGTAAAAGGCACAGCTAATTATATCCAATCAGTATGCAATCATAATGTTGCATGTCTCAATTATAGGATTTCAATGTCCTCATCACTGTAATCGCACACAGCATGTTTAGATTCGAGCAGCCAGCAGACTCAGTCTGTTTAAAAATGCCCACCCAGCTTCTTATTATAGCATGCTGCCTTTGGGATAATTGATTTGGTTTAATATAGTAGAAGACAGTGAACAGGAAAGTCTCAAAGGAAATAGGACTGTCATGTGCCTTCCATTCTAATATAACACATTGTACCCTCACCTCAATCTCCTGATCTCCAAAACTAATGAAGCTGTATTTGCATACAGACTGACACCACATGGAGACACTTTCTGCACAGCCAAAGATGTTCAAAAATGATTATTTTGCCTTCAAGAACATGTCTATTTTTGTGCGTGTCATGTTAAAAAAAAAAACTTTTTCTAAGCAAAGAAATGCAACAAAGAAACCCGAGCTTTCAGACACTGACAAATTGTTGGTTGTCAATGGTGTAAATGTGAGAATTGTTAACATGTAGTGATTCTCAAAATGATGCAGATGCAGTGGCAGGTGATGTAAAGTGTTCCCCCCACTTAGGCTTTTCTAATGTCATGTAAAATCAAAGGAAACAAGATAAAGAATTAGCTCATCACAAAATGTGCAGTCGGATTATATCATTATTTTAAACCATGCATTTTAATGATGTATTATGTGTAGATATCCCCTTGAATATGAAGTCAAGTTCAGTCTAAATAAAAGCAGTGTCACATTTAACTGGACAGGTAGATAAAGAGATATTTGCACTTTGAAGTCAACATGTCATTGATCCACATTTTTACGCCAACTGCAAGACAACCAGGCTGATCTAACAAAAGCTGAGTTCAAAAGTTCAGAGAATATTAGGAATACACAAAGTAAAAACTTAAAATCCACTAGGGATCATGACAATTTTGAATAATATTGTATGTGAATGAGTGTGTATTCAAATGCTATGCATCTAGTGACACTAACGTATTTCAGACAAACTATTTAACTTTATTGGAGACGTGTCTGTCTAACACAATTGTAACATTTGCAAACATCATTGGTAAATTCAGTTTGCCGAGGATGGGCTGGATCAGATTGTGTATTTTTAATGCGTGGATGTATTCATTTACAAATAATTTAAACCAATTTAACCCAAGCCTGCATGGCTTTCTCATTTGTAGTGGTAGGAGAAATACAATAAAGCGTTTCACCGATACTATTTATAGGCATGAGAACTGTACTGTGGGATATTGAAAGCATATTACAGTGTTAAAAAAAAAATAAAATCGAAAATGGGCAGGATATGAAATGCCAGCCTGAGCTATCTCCATCCTTCGGTAAATTGTTTTGTCAGGAGCAGGTTTAATATTCACTATTATTCAATATACATTTGTCACATGGATTGTCCTCAGATTTTGAAATATATGTCTGCATATTTTCAGCTGAACTCCTACCCTTAAATGGAAGTGTAATACTTAGATATATCATAGACTGCCATCATCTCTCTTCAGGCCTTTTATCAAATGGATTTCTGGCTCTTTTTTCATGGTCAAGAACATGTGGGTGTGTAATCCAATAATGGGATTATTTCTTTATAGCTGGTGTGGATCAAATAATGTCAGGTTCGGAGAAAACACCGGCCTATTTAGCATATGTCATGTATGATATGATTATTTTAATCATCCTTTTAAGCCATAGGTTCTCATGCAATAACCCATGGCAATATTAATGTCAATATGTCAATGCTCTAATTTACCTCCTGTCACTCCATTGCTTCATGCCAAGTATTAGCCATCTGGTGTGGCAGCGTGTGGGGCTACAAATCTATCCTATCTGTACACTAAGGAGCTGATTATGAATGATGTTTAATAGGCAGTCGGCTGAAGATTTCATGAGCTGGAATTTCCATAACTCATTATCTCGCAGGTCTAATAACTGTAATCATATTAATCCTTGGAGTACAGACACATAAATCAAACATATTCACATTTAAAGGATGTATGATTTCTGTTAACAGGTCTTTAGTATTTTCTGATGGATGTGTTCATATTGGCCATCATTTGTCTTCTGTCAAGTCTGGTAGAGAGGGAGAAAATGGAGTCCGTCAAGAAAATTAAGTTCACATATCCAAGTGTCAGGTTAAAAATACCGTAGTGTCATAACTGTAGTGGCGTGTACGTGTTATGTAGCATGAATCAATCTCCATTCAGTTTTGTTAAGTATAAAAATCAATAAAAACATACATTAAAAAGAGCAATCCAGCATTCTGAACATCAAGCTTTCATAAATACTTGTTCTGTATGTTGTGAAAAGGCAGTTATACCTCAGAGCAGTTACATAATACTATGTAACAGAAAAAGCTGGGATGCTCTTTTTGAGGAATTACTCAACTGAACCGGGCTTCAAGAGCCGGATGCTGCAAACGCAATGAGTATATTAACATTTCAAAATTTTGAACGCATATCTTTTGATAAAAAAAAACTATGAATCCTTTACCTATTTATTATATTTTGTACAAAAACACAGCAGTATAACTGTTGGTCCCTGGTTGTTGGATGATTTCTTCGGTAGCTAGGAATGGTAATAGTATGTTGTCAAAGAGAACCAGACAGAGTGGAATGCTAGTACAAACAGCTGAAAATAGTTTCATCCATATAGTGGCCAGACTCTCCACTGGAGACATGGTAAGGAGCTTGGTGTAGAGTTGCTGCTTCTCCATGTTGAGAGGAGCAAGTTGGTGGTTCAGCTATCTAATAAGGATGACCCCTTGGCCTTTGCACGGTGAGGAATTCCGAGCATGTCTAACTGGGAGAAGATCCTTTACAGGGGAGAACTAGGATAAGCTCAAGGGACCGTATCTCTCTGCTGGTCTGGGAATTATTTGCCATCCTCCGGGATGAGCCCTAGGAGGTGGTCGGGGAGAGGGAGGTCTTGGCTTCCCTACGTAGGATGCTGTGCCCCTGTGACCTGGCACTGCATTAGCGTAAGAAAATCTATGGATAGATGGATGGATCATGGCTGAATCAACCAGTCTGCATCCTGTTATGACAGCCTGGTACTGTTTTAGGAGAAGGAACATTCTACAACACTCTCCAAAAAGTTTTTTGATGATAACCTGGTAAATAATCCAATTGTAATCTAGCCTGGTAGATGCATAAATATCTAAAATATCTGAAATATCTGAAAACCTTGAAAATCTCATTCTTAATTACAATAAACCGTTAGTGTGCATGAGTTTTCTGGTTTAGAGGTATTATTCCTCACAGTTTAGGAGGATGGATGAAGGACTGCCTGGCCCTGTTATTAATCCTTAAGGCTCACATTTTCTACAAATGAGCTCTAGTCAGGAAGAATTAGTAGTTGTAGTCATGTGGGCCTAGAGTGTATCTGCAAAGCAATGAAAGTGTATTAATTGAGCAATGCTGCCTTTCAGGATGTTTCTACAGAGTGTGAGATGGGGGGGATGAGATGGAAACAGAGGTTAGAAGAAGTCTGATGATGAGAAGTGGCAAGAGAGCTGCTGTCCAGTCACAAGGTCAGAGACAGATATTCCTCCTGAATGGCCATGCAGCTATTGTCATCAGGATATTCATTATGCTAATACTGTTTATTCTCTGGGGGATGTTTGGTATCAGAGCGAGCATTGCTTTAATTTGTTCTTTGACTTTGCTGTATCTCATTTAAGTTAAGGTGCATTGTAAGCTATTTCAGAGACAATGTGACTGCATCCTGTGCACACACTTATTATTATGATGATGTCTTAATCACATTATATTTGTTACATGCAATTATCAGTGAATACATTAGCTTCACGAGTAGCCCCTGATACATCATAATGTGTGATATAAATGAGACCAGTAGAGGGAAAAGGCTGTTCATTTGCATTTCCTTTTGAGACTTTACTTGAAACTGGATGGAAAGTTGGATCATGTTCATATTCAAAACAGTATAGTTATGTAATTAAATAGAATATTTTCAGTGTTTTAAATGGTATAAATTGTATTTTATTGCATGCCTAAGCAACTGAGCTGCTAATGTGCCATCTTACAGTGCTCCACATTATACCAGTAAGCTTCCACATTCTAGCTGCATGTTCAGTGCTTAATTAACAGCACATTCTGTAGGCCTGCAATGCACCCTACAGAAATACAATGACCTTAATTGATACATCAGCTAAGGATGTAGACAGTGGGATTGCTACTATGGTTGAAGCTAACAGGCTGCAAATTAATTAGTATGAGGCTAAGAGCTAATGTTAGCTGTTCCAGTGTTAATTCTAGAGTAATGAGACAGCGGTGTGGTCAGGTTGAAGTTTTTTTTTAAAAGAGAGTTTGATAATGAACGATTAGAAAACTGATCACAAATTGATTTCTGCAGTTAATGGATGTTGTGTACAGATCAATGCCATTACTTTTTCCAGCTGGTGGGTTAGGCTTTTAGGAATGTAGAACAAAGACGATAAGAAAGTCTTTAGAAAGTGGCTGCAGCACCCTCAGCACCCTTCACTTCAACATTCATCTGATGCTGCACTTATATCAAACTGTGCTGCAAAATGATCCGTCAGCCTGCTCTGACAACAAATAATTGGTGAAATAAGGTGACCGTGACAAGATGCATAGATATAAAACTGAAAGGCTTCCAGAAAAAGAACATAATAATAACAAAATGAAAACTTTTCCAAACAGGATTTAGCTGTCCAATGTTTCTTGGTCAAAAACATGTGCCACTTTAAATAACACATTTGTTTTTACATATTTCTATGCATAATCTGCTTGGATGGAAAAGCAGCCATTGTCTATAGCAATGACAACACATCGCCTAGGGTGCTTGAACATAAATAATGTATTGTATTTATGCTGACAACGTGCTCCGTAGGGTATCCGTGAACAAGGTCCTACAGCGACAGCACTCAGGTAACAAGGCAGAGCTGCAGCAGTACCAAAACAGAAGCGACGGACCACACTGACTCTCTCTGGTCCTCAGCCATTTTGTAAAACATTGTAATCATCATGGGGTGCTACTGAGGACAAAAAAATCGCCCCAATTGTTTCTGCACATTCTCTCTCCCGCTGCTATCTGCCCGTGCTGCTGCCTCTGCTCTGACAGGGAGTGTTTCAAACCTGTCTGTCAAGATGGATTGACAGGCAAGAGGGTGTCTGAGTGTGAGTGTGTGTATGTGTAAGAGTGAGAGAGCACAGATACATTACCTGTGTGAGCAGATTGATTGGCAGGTTAGTGTCTCAAAGGAGTGACACAGATTGTCACTCCGGTTGATGTGCTGGCTAGTGTTTTTTTTTTTTTGTTGTTGGATGCGAACTCACTACTCATTATTTGAAATCATACTAGATACTGTTACAATTCTACACTGGCAATGAATAAATGTGCTCTGTGCCAGTGTGCCATTACTACGACGCAAATCACATCAGTGCTAAAGAACATTTAATCAATTGCAGTTTTAGGGTATTGAATATCTTCATTTTGGGAATTATACCACATCAGAGGCAAATACATAAGGTTGTTTTGTAGCCGTGTTGAAAATTTGATTCTAAGTGCTCTATTGCAGCATTGTTCATTCTGTCTATTGCTATGTATAATGGACCATTGCTTATTGATTTCTTCAGTATGTAGCAGTGAAGCTATCTTTTTGGATTACTATTGGACAATGACACGGAATACAGGCTGCAGCCTTGTTGGGCCTGTGATTTTATAAAGAAAAAGTGACTTTTGGAATAATTTGGAGCAATACTTTTAACAGACTACTCAGTTACATAACAAGTTTTCATGCTGTGTCTGGCCAAAAGAGAACAATGATGATGTAATAGTTGTCAATACCCCACATATCACTAAAACATGGAACAGTTTAGCGACAAAGGCCTGCATAAAGAAGCAGGTTGGGTTATGGAGGTGGTTGTACAAAGCTGCAGACTTTCACCCAGGAGTTCTGCATATTGCTTTAAACACAGCTAACTGCTTTGTTTTCTCTCATAGCTAGGTTTCATTTTAACTCATTGTGGTTGAGGTTTGGCATTAAAAGCTATTGGTTAAGGTTAGTTAGTAAGGATTAGAGGCTGTGGTACATCATTGTTTCTCTTACAATACAAGGACTCAATACCTAAAGCACACTTAAAGGTAAACTGTCCCCCTACTGTATGTCAATGCCAATTACCATAAACTAAAGTGGCATAGAATGACACTCAAAATGCCAAAATGGATGGCAATAACATGCGAAATGACTTAATAAGGTTGCTGTATTATAGATATGCCTTATAGCAATGCTAGGATGTTAAGTTTGAGTATATTGCAGTTAATTAAAGTGACCAGTAAGTTCCTTCCATCAAGATTAGAATCATGCATCAGTACCTCTATATACTGTACCTATCCAGATGCAGTAAAGGTGCAGTATAAATAAATGTGCACTACTCAGCAGATAATAAAAAAAAAAATCAGTGACAGCTTGTATGTTGTACACACTAATAACCCTTAACTCACACAGATAGCTCAGTGTTTTAGATTGTGAAATTTTACATGTGAATATTTTTATGTATCTAATTTACCAAACTCAGACACAGTAATAGTGAAAAATATTCCCAAAGATACAAAATCAGCATTTTTAAATACTTGTTGCTTAAACAAAAACATTATTATATTATTACCCCTTTTATACTTCTCACCAAGTGTAGGCTGTTAGCTTGAAAAAGAGCCATAAAACTGTTCTAGTGGGTGCTAAGGCTCCTGTCAGTTAGTCACTCAGAACAGCAGGCAGACCCTTTTCATGTACAGGTACAAGTGTTTTTAAAGTCCACCTCCACTAGCCTCCTCGAACTACTGATACTATTGAGCTGGCCTAAATGAGCCACGAGAGGAAGTGAGTTAACATACAGTACATTATGCCCACCAGTCATCCATCCATCCATCTATTCATTTTGTTTCACTTATCCAGGGTCGGGCCATGGGGGCAGTGGCCTACATATCAGTCAGAATACATAAAAGAACACATGCTGTACCATTCATTTTTATGATTACCACTTATTAGCTCTTGTTATAACTTCCTCTTGTTATAACTTCACACAGGCTTTACCCTTATGCTAAAATGTTCACTATGGAAAGAAACTGCAAATAATATTAGCACGTCTGCTACATACATGATTAATGTCATGAAACCACACATTCCTAACACTGGCTCCATTTATAGATAACAGACATATAATAGACATATTTTATAATATAAATATTAATCCAAGATCTTAAAAACCCAAGTGTTATTTCATTAAAATGTAAAAAAAAATGCTCCACCATATGTAAACATCTGATCATGTACCATAGTGTTCCTGTGGTCTGATTACAGGGTTAAGCAGGTAATCTATAAATCATTACGCCTTTTTTATTTTGAAAATAATCCCCACAACCTGAGCTATCAGTGTGACAGTGTCCAGTACCTTCTCTCTGGTATCTGTCACTCTCTGCTGATTGGCAGGTTGCATTCTGGAGGTGAGCCACAAAACTGTCACCTCAGCAGGCGCCTGGGGGCCTGGCTGTGCTGATATGATTTATGTAGGCGCTGATTGTGTCACTTGTTCTGCAAATTGATTGTGTCACTCCTTCCTGTAAACCAGTGCCCAGCTGAGGCTCTCAGTAAAGTAAAAGAAAAAAAAAGCAGAAGACCATTTTAAAGAGGAAAGGTGGGGTAAAAGGTTTTATGCAAAAGTTGTAAATTTTTAAAGTGTCAAACGCCCTGCTGGTACTTCTAAGTGGGAATTTTGTCTTTGAGGAAGTAGGTCAGCAAATCCTTGAACATGGCAAAGTGTCTCATGTGGCTTCAAAGGAAGACAAAATGAGGTAGTTCTTCAACCAAACACAGGTTCATCACAAGGTTCAGTCTCATTCATTTCTAAGACACTTGTGAACTAGTGCATGAGCCTGCTGCAATTAAATGGAGGGAATTTAGATAAGTGCACCTCTGGCCCTCATTTGGTTTTATAATTTACCTCAGAGGACATCAGCAACAGGAAAAGGAGACTGGAGTTAAAAACACAAGCACCGGTTGATGAAGCCAAGAACTACAGCAGATCACAGGGTTAAATAAAGAAATCCTTTGCCTTTTTACACATCTAGTACAAATATTCTAGTACTTTTGTTTTTTCTTTGATGAGGGGGGAGGGCGAGAAAACCACCATAAGTTTGTCCTCTAATAAGGTAGAGGACAATTTTATGATAAAGCAATTAAAGGCAGAGTGGGGCGGGCATTCAGACAAATACATACACAGTCGCACACACCAACAAATAAGTTGTGACACATGCAAAGGTAGTGTTGTTTAAAACTGAAGGTACAACAAACATTAAATTTTCCTCGTTAAGATTAAAACAAGAATGTATATGTGACATATACATTATGTCCAGGAACAAGGTGTGTTTCCACATTACACACAATTCAAATCTCATGAAGCACCTCTTAGACACTGTCGCTAGCAGCCCAAACCCAGGTGATAACAATGGAGACGGAGCCACGACATCCAAGTGGATCAAGTTTGGACAGAACTGAACAGACTGATGGTCAGGTATATTGTGGAAAACATGCCGCTGTTATCAAACATTCTAAAACGTCCATTGTGTTTTATTGTTCCACCAGTGATATAATGTATTGAATTTGATATGAGCCTCACATCAGCGCGTGGTAAAACTCATGTTATAAACATCCTAGGAATGTATAAAATAACCCTGTTTAGAGTCAGACATATTAAAAGTTTGAAGCTTGAAGGAAAACTTGATCTACTCAAAACCCATTATGTGTAATCATACACGTTTGATCTCCAAATATGGACCAAAGAGATATCTGTAAATCCATTAATATTACATCTTTGCCCACTTATGGGAGTGACTATAATGTCTTTGGACTTTGATGATAGTAAGTAAAAGCATAACATAGTTCCTTTAAACAGTTTTAAAAGTTCAAAATTCAAAAACACTGCAAGAAGGAAGGGATATCAAGAGGAAAAAGTGAACCTTTTTCTTCTTCCAACAATTGCCACCAAACCACAGTGAGGAGATCACTGTGGAACTATTTGCCATGGAAACTAGTCTGGCCTCCTACAGCAACAGCTGCTCCATCACAGCATGATGGACGTCTATTTTCGGTTGACATTTGAAAACCAGACCGGACAATGACATTTGCATTTAGAGTCAATTTGTGGTGCAAACCTAAATACGAATGCATAATGAATATCAGTTGGGTGAATCTTTTATTTATTTATTTTTTTGTCTAATTAAAATACCCATTATCATATTAAAGCAAATGAAGAGAGCTTATGTGATACTTTCGCTTTGCAGCTAGGCTACAGTTCCTGCTGCTATTATTCAAATGAGTATTAATTAATGCTATTTTCACAGAGAAAGTATTCTCCATGTTTAAGCAGCTAAAAATGCAGTAAAATGAGGAATCGTCTCCAAAAAACAGACCCGAGTTAGAAAAGAAGCTAATGAGGAGAGCCAGCCGGAGCAGGAATGATAGGCTCGCTGCTATGGTATTATAGTGCACTGTGAGGGTTATAAAAAAAAAAACTTTAAAGCTGTACTAATCTATATTTTAACAAAGGAGAAAATACCAACTGTCCAATTAGTAGAAGAAGCAGCTCAACCTCTGCATTTTAGACTCTTTCGGCTCCCTATTTTGATTTCATGACCTGTATCTGTAATGTTTTACTGAGAAGGCAGTTGTTTTTTAATCAAAATTGAAGGTGATAGCACCAGCATGGCTTCATAAAACAACAAAGCTCTGGATGACTCTGCAGCAGGTGTGTTAATATAAACATTTACCACAGCAGCCTGTAACCTGATGATTGCATTATAAATGAATAAAATGACAACTTGTTGTCTACTCATTGCATCACAAAGCTGTTTTTTTTGGCCACTTTCATGTCTCTATTCTTAGCTGCAGGGTTTCTTATGTCAGTTTGCAATCACAGTAATTTCAAAAATGAGAGGTTTTGATTTTTTAACTGCTAGTAGCTTGATTGCAATTTCTTCTCTGACGAACATGAGTAAAACCTCCTGGGTTATCACGAGCTCCCACAGCAACAGCTGAAAGAGTACAAAGTGTAATTTTTCTGACTCTTTCTTTTCACAGAGAGAACAAATAATACCTCAACATGATCCATCGCAATGTTTGTCATCATCAGGTCGAGAGCAGATTTTGTCACTCACATTTTGTGTGTCTCCCCTCAACGTCTTGGTGTCACCACAGCACATCCCACGCAGACAGCATATCACGACCTGATCGTCCGCCCACACGCTGTCACACAGACTGTCATTGTCTGGGGTCCCACTTTGGATGACTGTGTTGATTTGTCATATCGCTGTAATACATCTCCTTTAGGGACTGTTGGTTAGGGTTTTGGATTGTTTGTATGAGACGGCTAAAGAATTTTTAAAAAGGAAGGAAAGTTATAAATACAACAATCCCTAACAGGCAGATGTCCTCGTGATTTTAATATGGAAGTAATATTCAGCAAACGAAGATTAAAGCCCCAAGCTGGCACTGCATTGCCATCTATCTGAATTCATTTAATAGTTTTAAAACTGAAAACCCCGCCTGCATCACTCACTGTATATGTTTTGCCTGAATGTATTAAACTTTAAGCGTGAGCTGGTATGATCTTCTGTCTGGATCTCTATCTTTCTCTTATGAATTTTGCCTCTGGCTGTACTTTTCCAATCCTTTGCATCAAGAAAATGTGTAAAGCTCTTAAAATATGCTGATGGAGGAGGGAGGAGTTAAAAGTTCAAAAAGAGAAGCACTGGGACCTGAATTCATTTGGCCAATCAGCCTGTTTTTACAACATCAAAGATAAGAGAATCAAAATAACAAAATCATGCACATGGATTCATTTAAAGCTGCAACATCATGCCTTTAGGTCCAAAAAAAAAAACTTGACTAAACTGTTAGGGGGGAAAAAAGTCTCAGTTGCATCTGTGCTAATATAGAGCAGAGGATAAAATCTCTGTGCCCCATGCAGACCATTTGCAGCAGCCTCTGGGAGCCTCAATTCCCGGCAGGCACTCTGTACAATTGCCAAAACAGAAACATCAATGACATTCTCCACACCTCTAAGCTTGTGAGAAACTGAAAGGACAGACCTCGGGACTCATCAGAAGCCGCGTTGCCTGGTTACGTGCAGTAGGTAGTGCAGTGTTAAGCGCGGATAGAAAGGTCAGCCACGGGTCCTGCCAAGTATTTTATCAAATCACACAGCTGTATGGCTGATGAGGATTGTAGGGAGTGTGTCTGCGTGTGATGTGTGTGTGTTTGGAATCAGCTGTGTCAGCCTATTCGTGCATTTGATGCTGTCTTTTAAACTCAATACCAACAAGGCCATTCTTGTTGGTCTAAAAAACATTCATTTCATACACGACTGAACATGTTTCAGAATTAGATGATGCTAGGGAGTGACAGAGACAGCAGCAAAAGGAGAAAAACATAGAGGTATTAGTGTAGCAGCAACCGTACAGTGTGATTGTGTTGAGACTGTAAATCCCATCAGGTTTAGAGCTTTAGGATCCTTCGTTCTCTGATCTGAACAAGCAAGCTCTCAGAGAGTCGGCGAAACAGCAAGAAGGAATGTAAGAGCAGAGAGCCTTATGATTGAGCTAGAGATGCCACTGCTGCTGTGTTCATACGTAAAGTAAACAAATGTACATTCTGTCAACTACTAAAGACTCACATAATACACCTACAGCAGACTGAGCCTTTGTGACAAACCATTTTGATTTTCAACAAACTGGCAAGCTGGAATCCTCATATAAACAATAATCTCAGGAGTCTATCACAGCAGCAGGGGTCCTGCCAGGGAGTGAGTCACATCAGCATTAATGATATGATCATCAAGTGTGTCATTCAGTGGAGTCATTACAGAGAAGCCTGTCAGAAACAATACAACAGCACGCTACATTCTTATTACTTTAATTATACCAGACTGTCTTCGTTTATGTGCTCCTATGCTAGGGAGGTTGGCCTTGGAATAAAACTACTATATCAAATAAACAAAAAGATTTGTGTTTACTTGTTTATCATTTGTTATGATGTTTGGTATTCAGTGGTAACCAAGCTGCAACAACTGAGGCTGAAAATATGATGCTAAAGTGCCAAAACTGTAATTCCTCAAGTAGCCACTTAAGGCGCTAATTGTCATTGACCACTATGATATACTGGCCAACATCACAGCAAAAACAAACAGCCAATGACAGACAAAATGCCCCCATTTATGACAACTATATATGGGTGTTTTTGGGAGACGAAAACAGAACATAAAGTAGAGTGAATACTGAACTAAATAATTTATACGGTGATTTAAAATCAATTACAGTCTGTCTTTTTGGGGGGATTTTTACATTTGCTAATGTTAGATTAAAATTCACTCAATTTACTGAAGCTTTCTTCAAGTTAAAGGAATAGAAGTTTAGCAGTTTTATTAGCCGCAGCAGGAAGTAGCTGTGACCAAGCTGATAATCAACAACAGCATAATACTCACACTCAGTCTTAGATATGTCACCTGTGACTCACAAAGATGCCTTTATGTATATATCATATAATAATACATGTGAACATGCATGTGGATCACCTCTGTGTGTGCTCGAGAGACCGAACTCTGGTTAGAAAGCATGAACTGTGACATTGAAAAGACATCAGAGAGATGATGTGACTTAGCAGGCAGTCTGGGGTTTGGTGGAACACTCAGGTGGTGCATTACTCCACTTTTTTAAAAAACCTTTCTATTTCTGTATCACCTCCTGCCTTTGTTCAGCCCCTCACTGGGCTGCCCGGCAGTTTTTGCAATGAATAAGTTTAGAGTCCACTTTTTTGGTGAAACATGATGGATGAGGAGTGGAAAAAGCTTTACATTCAGTGCTAATGCTTTACCGTTGACCCACTGTCACAGCACAGCGTATGTATTTTGCATTTTAATGTGGTTTGAAAGATCTTGTTTTGGCAGCTGACAAGTAAATGCACATCCTAACAAAGGAAAGGGCTCCCTGTACATTTTCATAAACACCATCTTTCTCCAGGGAGAGGACGCAGCCTCCAGTGGAGCACGATAGATCGACAAGCAATCAGCCGAGTCTAAGAACTGCTTACTTAGCCCATCGCTGTTACTGAGCTGTGCTGCTGTTAATACAGCTGGAAGGGATTTGTGGAAGTGCTTCGGCGTAGTTCTTGCCTCATTCTTTCTCCTCCTTAGTCAGTCAAGGGAGACATTAGTGGAAGGAAGTATATAACGCAAACTCCCATCAGTCTTGGGAGAGTCGTGAGTGTAATGTTGTTTCGGAAGAACACATCAATCCACCCGACCACAGGCTATAAAGTTTGTTGAGCCAGTGTCTGGTGATTCCTGTGATATTCTCTCAGCTTACAGCCCAAGTGGATCCAGTGCAAATCTGTGGTCCAAACTGAACATGAGAGTCTTTCTACTGAAAACAGCTGAGAAATTAACAATTCACTACAGACCCCTGAATCATATCTGCTACTGGTTACCTCAAATTTTTACATAAAAAGACTTCTCTTTCTCTGTTTTACTCAGAATTCAATTTTCACAGTGTTTAAATGCAATTGTCTTTTCAAACAACAGTATTTCAGAGCAGCCAATGCACCAGAAACTACATTAAATCGTGTTGTGTACGTAGTGGTGGAGAGAGTGGGCTCAGGTTTTATTAAGCCCGCGTGTGTTGCTTTGTGCATCACGATGGCAAGGACAGAAAGTGTTTTGCTGCAGCCACTTTAGAGAGAGAAGGCAGGCAGGAGCAGCAGAGAGCATGATCACAATTTGCTTGCTTCTCAGTTGCTAAAATAGATGGACAGCATGTTTGGTTCCATTAAATTTTTACTGCACAGAGAGGAACGAAAGCAACCTGGCTGCTGTGTGCATTCCTCAAAGCTGACTTTACTGGTCCGCTGGGGAGGAGGCAGTAGTGAGGAGGTTTTCACCAAAGGCTGCAGTGATGACAAAGAGCAGGAGAATTCATTAGAAAGGGGGAAGCTAAGGAAAAGAAAGCTGTGCTGTCTGCTGCTGTCCTTGAGGCTTAGGTGGGGAGAGGAAAAAAAAAACTGCAGCCGATCAATCAGTTATTAATACAGTCATTTGGATCCTCATTCTGTCTGGTCTTGGAGGTCGAATTAAAGCAATGAACTAATGAACACATCAGCAACACTTGGCTTGAGGTGATAAAGGATTATAACACATCACAAGCAGACGATAAGACCATAATGAGGGCATTAGCATCATTATTATTAGGATATTATATAATATTTTTCAAAATATGCCAAATCCCAAAGGATTTAGTGCTTTCTAGGGCAAAGGCATGACTAATAACATTTTCACAAGAGTCATTACAGATTATAAATGGCTTTATTTGTAATAATTGTCATATCCATGTAATTTTCTGACAGTATATGCTTCTTTAATGCAACTACAACTATAACTTTACTGATGTGCCTCTTATTACCATTTTATTCTTCACTAAGCCAGTCTGATGAAGTCATTATAGCACAGTCCTCAAACCAGGCTGAAATTACAACATTCCCATGGTGGTTATTTGTAGAAGCCGTGCTAATCTAGAGTGTCACATAACTACTTCTGATGGCCTCATCTAATCTACATTTGTTCTCTACAAGAAACCTCTTAATGAAGAGCAATGAAAACTTTACAGCTCCTTCCTGTAGGTCTTGTAAAAAAAACGTGAGGGAAAATAATTACGCCTTTTTTTTCTGGTCATAAAACCGGTTCCGTCATCTCAAACGGTGCAGGAGTTAATTCACAAGGCGTTCCCTGAGCATAACTGGGTCATCTAAGCAGCCGAGGAGTGTTTCTATACGGGGCATCAGAAGTCCCAGGGACTGCAACGTGCACAAACATTTTATTTGCACATTAACAAGGAGGATGCTCAGACAAAAAACTCTTACAAAACAACCTTCTCCCTCTTGTCCTACAGTAGTTAACATAGTGAGGAGGGGAGATTATAGAGGCAGTGGGGAGTTTTAACTTGGGAAGGCTCATAAACACAACATCCAACCACCGATGTTTAATGTTGCAGCTGCTGCTACCGTTTCTCCACCAGATCCTGCTTGGCTTATATAAAGTAGAAGAGGAGGAGGACTAAATGAATGTGGTGATGAGCAAGTAGAAAATATTTTATCACCACAATCGCAGTCATCATCGTCATCGTCACTGACGACTAAGCAACCGTAAAAAATGTTCTGAGGATGACTGTTGTTATCAGATCAATCACATTTGAATGTACAGCTAAGAAAGATTCCTGGCACCGAACTAAAGAACTGAGAAGGATGACTTTTTTAAAACCTTCAAGTTACACCCTGCCAATGCCACATTACAATCTGTGTGAAGCAAGTTTCTTTTTCCTCTCAGTGGGTGCCGCAACAAGCTAATCTCCTTCCAGCTAAGTTGTCCTAGCAGCCCATTACAGTCAGCTCACAGCGAGCCGTGCCACTGGGCCTGATGACAACAGGGTCTGATAAGCTATGAACACTCCTCTGATTCAGGCAGAATGATTGGACCGTCTGGCCTATCAGACCCCTTCAGTGGATCAGTGCAGGTTGAGCAACCACAAGAAAATCTGTCTCCCCTTCTCAACCGAGTTTCAAACTCACTTATATTTTTACTTACACGTGGTTCATGTGCGAATAAAGTGTGTGTGTGTGTGTCTTTAGAGTAGCCAATATACAGCTGCAGATTGAAAGAAAGATTGCCAGGCTTAGCATCTGCGACCTTCCTCCTTCTCCTCCTCTCCTCCTCCTCCCTCTGCTGCTCTTCTTGTCTGTTTTGCAGCGATCCAATATTTCTAGCTCTGGGTATTTATCTGTGGCCCAAATATGCAGTTCGTGTCACACAGTGCAGCAGGCGTTTCAGCGACATCACAAAGATGGATTAAGTCATGCGTTAAATTGCCTCTTTGAAGGAAATGAATAAATAAATTTGAGGGACTAATTCCTTGACTGTTCACCATCTCATGTGTGAGTGTGATTGCATAATGCAGGCTTAAATGTTCCCTCTGCTCTGCTCTGTTCTCTGCTGTGTTCTGTTGCTGTATTCATTCTCTGAAATTACATTTCTTAGAACTAGTCATGCCAGAAAGTTGCAGCTGTAGTTGTGTACACAATTTATTACCACACACATAAAATTACTTAATTTCTATGTACCTTCACCTGAAGGAGAAAAGTCAATGTGCAAATTATTTGTTTTTTTTTAATGTAAATGAAGCTATTTCTACCTTCTAAGCACATTTGTCCTGTATTAAAGTTTAAGTATTTTTATTTTTTTTGGCGAAAAATGTCTTAAACATTTGAGTAAAACTTGCAAGGTGCTTTCTCAGGTTTGAATGATTACAGGTTTGGCCAACAGAATTGCTGCACAGCCATGTGTAAAAGCACTAGATATGGTACTGCCAATTTGTCCTTGTGGACTGTCAACATGTCCTCACGAGAAAATGATACATGATAACAGGACGCATTGACGCATTGTCCGACACATGACATGATGTTACATTTACAAAACATGAGATTGTATTGCCCGACAACCATCCGAACATGGTACTGATATAGCTGCAAAAGTCCAAATAAGAGGTATGTATAGACTTTCACTCAGGACTGGTTCAAGCGTAATGAAACTAATGAAATGACAGGCATTTTATGCATATGCTAATAATGGGGAATGGTTGACTTCAGTGGTGAATTGTAAATGCACGACCATATAGCGACAAAATGACATGCCAGCATGCAAATAAAATAAATAACATAATGCTATTTATGTTACTATTTTAGCTATTTAGAAAAAAAAGCATAGGCCTGTTCTATAGGAAAGGTAACCTTAAATGACCTCTGTTATGATCTGAGCTATAATAAAATGAAATAAAATTGATTTGGGGGGACACTAACATCAATTAAAATGTGTGCCAACAGGTGCCACACCACCAGTAGTTAAATCAAGCACATGATGCTACTGTAGCCCCTCCTGCGTGACTAACAAGCTACGCTAGTGCTCAACACCCTGGTTAGGAAGCAGTGGGTGTCTCTAAACCAGACTCGATGAGGAAGTTGACTTCCAATGCTGTCTGAGACTCACAGGCTGAAGTCTTCCACCCCAAATGACGAGACGCGGCATGCAACTGTATTTAAAGAGCTGGTGGTGTATATCTTCCTTACAATTTTGTCCCTTGACTCACCAAGCAATCACAACATGAATGTACAGCAAAATCAACTTCACAACACAACTTGAGTTTTTACAGTGTAACCAAAACCCTTGATCTCAGGAAAAATGTCCTTCAAAAGGTGCAAATGAAATCTGGTAGGCACAAAAAATGATTCAAAAAACAGCCAGAATTCCTCCAGGACGTCTTACTGCCCTTCTGAGAAAGTGTCCCATTGTTTCTCAAAGAAAATGATGATGGATGGACAAAGACAAGGGACCCAGTTATGACTCTACACAAATCCAGCTTTCACAAATGTGTATAGAAGAACTAACTACAGCCCATATTACACAATCTACTCTTAATGTAAATATTATTTCATAGTATCAGCTTCGCCCTTGCACAACTCAGGTAGCCCATAGCAATAAAACATCCTATAACACACCCTACAGCCCCTTCTTAGCCTACACATTGCAAAAAAAAATACTTGTACAGTGCATTAACTTCACAGTGCAACAGAATAAATTGCATTTGGTCAAGACTTAGCCTGTTAGCTAGCTTAACACAGGCCGCGCCTAGCATACAGAGCAGTACAATTTTCTATCAACATTTCATCTGAGTAAAACTCACACTCCGCTCAGAATGTACACGAACTTATCTTTCACCAATTCATGAATGAACCCCCGGGCTGTTTTCTTGGGTTTGCATCCATTTTAATAGTTTTAGCAGCTAACACTTTACCAACGCGGCTGATATGCTAATACCACAAACAATTCGGTTAATGAAACTCACCGGGACTCCTGTCAAAGACGTGGAAGTTCAAAGCGGTTCTACCCGCGGTTCAGGTATCTTCTCTCTCCTGTGAAACCTCAATATCTGCCTTTTTTCGTCCATTTAGTTGTTGAAACTTTTATTTTACGTCCAGGTTTCTTCTGGTGTCTCCTAATTCACACCGACAGCGCAACGAACGTATCCAGCCCAAGATTGTCTATAGAACAGGAGGATCACTCCGAGCACACCTTGCGGACCGTGATAGGTTAAAGGTTAAGATGACCACTCTTAATGCCGTTTATAAGTTACATTAACTTTAGCAGAGTGATGCCTCTTGCTGCCACCCTGTGGCCAAATAAAAGTAAACAGATTCTCAGTACATTTTTGGACAGCACCATAAAGTGGCATTATACAGTAAATAAGGGGTGATTTCACTCATAGCTTTAATTGTGAGACCTATAATATTCTCTCATTATTTAACTAACACCATGAGGTAACAACACTGCAAAGCTGCAATCTAATTGGTGTCTGGTATTGTTTTAGAACGGGCTATTGTTATATATTTATCACACATCTTAAGGCTTTTATTTTCATGTAGTTCACCCAGTGCGTAACCCTGTTGTGCAACTTCGACAAGCATTTCAACAACTCTTCTTATTCATCATTTCTGCCTGGGGAACAACAAAGGCAGCATGTTTCAGAAATTCAATCTGTGCCGAGGGTGATGAGCTCTGGAGGTTTCACAATATTCTACTTTCTGCACAGACTCCGTTCGACGTGCTGTCACTTGGCACTAACAGATTCTTAATTGATGTTCACCATCTTTTTTCCTCCATATCTTATGATCCACTCTGTATGTTATTAACAGAATAATTGTCTTTGTTCCTTTGGTATCTCCTTAAAATACCCTGAAGGTCTTCTTCTTTAATAATGATTTAAGTGTCATACCTAATATATCTCACTCTTACTCAGATTTATCTTGACTGTGCTCTTCAGTGATATGTCTCACAGCGATTCATCAGACATCAGTAAGGGGCACTGAGATAGTTGTAATCAGAGGTTAACACAAAAAACGCCCAGGGAATAAACCTCATGTGATTTCAATCATATTAAACTCCCCTTTTTTCTGAATTTATTATTAGAGTGTCTGTATAATAACATGCTATCATCAACCAAGAGGAGTATGGAGTATCAGGGATAGTATGTGGAATGGAAGGGGCGGGACATCAGCAGGATAGACTGGAATAGACTGGAAAGTCTGAAACACTGCAGCAAAGTGCCGTAAACTGCTTGAGCACATTGCTCCAATGTGCAGAATAGTTTGTATTCATGTATCTACTATTTCTAATAATAACTTTAAGTGAATAAATACATAAAAAATACATCACAGAAAGATTTTTATTAACATTTTGCTTGTTTGATGTAGGTGTTGTGTCCTGCTAAATGGATCCAGACAGGACAAAACCTATAATAAGAAAATTACTAATGACAATAAGAAAAAAAGCCTTAGATGCAGTCCTTGGGACATGGTGCAAAAACTGTGTGTGAATTGATCTGCTGCTCTAATTGTCTTCGAAAGTCACATCACAAGGTCTTTCCTTTCGTCTTCTGGGAGTTTGAACCACCCTTTAAGAGCTCTTCCTCATTTAACCTGATGGCTAACCCAGTTGTTTTATTCCACTGATGTGCTGATGCCCTTCATCCTGCACCTGAGGGTACTCAGGTGAGTCTCTAAGACTGAAAACAAACTTCACCTTCTCACCTTGTAGCCTTATAACTAATGGATTTCAGAGGATACTTGTTACTTAGATCAAAACTGCCCAGTTATGTAGAAATAATCATGTAGCTTTTGGTATTTAAGTCCATCTTCTTCAACATGTCCTTACAAAAACGTCACATTTGGTCAACATTGCATCTGCCAGATACAACACAAAGTTATGTTTACGCTAATAGAGCATATGGAGCATATGTGACTTTATGTTATGTTTACGTTAACGTAACATCGCTCCAATCATGGGACTGATACACCCCCCAAAAAACAAGTAAGATCATAGGGTGGAGGGTGTACCTGAAGATACAAAGCAGCTCCTGACGTCAGTTCCTCCTGTAACTACTTAAAGGCTCCGCTATGTTCACAAGCTAGTCTCCAACTTTGTCTGTGTTTGGCATTAGCGCTTTGTCTGAGCTTAGGTTTGTGTGGATTTATCAATATGGCAACCTCTCTTCCATATTGTAAAGATCAAATCTGTAAGACTTTAACATTCCCAGTCATCCCTGAATGCATCTTGATGTAGGGTTTGGTTGGAAAACAGCACAAAATCTAATCTAGAAGTTGTTATTTTTCATCGTAACAATTATTATCCCTTAAGTCTTTATTGAACTTTTGCCCAAAAAATCTGATTCCAATCTGGACTTAACTTCTACCCTGACAGGGAGCTGCATCAAGAGGACTGACAGGCAAAATACATCCAGATGAGTATGAGATAAAGTGCATCTACCTTTGGTAGACACGACAGAGGGCAGAGAGACATCAACAGCTTGGCCTATTATCTGGTCTAATGGAAGCCCTTCTGTTAGAAACAAAAGCCCTGGGTTGTTTTGCATCAGCTGGTCTGATGATTGGCTGACGTTCGTCCCACATCGATGGAGTCAATTAAAGGCTCCATCCGTCAAGTGGCTCCGGCTTCCTGACGCCAAGCCTCGATGGGAAACACACACACACACACAGTGTCGCTCACTCACCAATTTACTGTCACGTGTGTCTTCTTTCCTTTCTTTATTTTCTCTCTGCTGGTCTTTATTGTCTCCTGTCTTCATTTTTCTTTCCTGGCTTATAAAAGCAATTTCATCCTTTCAGTGCTGTCACGCTCTGTAGTATGCAATTTCCTATTGTTTGATTTTAAGTGTAATTTCTGTATTTAAAATACAATACTAAACAAATTGAAAATATATGTGTGTTTCACATGAATTATGTAAATGTAAAAAAATAAAGGTGAAATTGCCACAGCCACTGCATATTGTATATTAAGAGACGTAATGTAATGAAAACAGGAGGTGTGTTCACATTCATATATTTCTGGTTCTTCCTAATAGGATTATGAGGATTGTTCCTGCCAGTCGTCATCCTCTACGTTGGCACACTGCACCTTATGAAATGGTAACACACACCATTGTAAACACAGCCACTAAAATATACTGAATAGGGTAAAACCAGCTGTAGATTTCCAGTCCAGAAAACCATTCTTACAAAAAATCTATAGACAAATATACTGAAGAGTGAAATGGGCTTTTAGTGTTGCTTTGCTTTAGAACTGCTGTTTGCCTCTTTGTGCATCAGACTGTGACCAGACTCTGCAGACTTTAGCTCTCGCAGCAGTTGAGTCTATCACTCACACATCCAGATATGGATATACAGGGAACAAGTCGACATCAGCGCAGAAAGAGTTCCAGTAACAACAACAAAAACTTCGACTTAGCGCGAGGGCTAATATGCTAAGTGATTATAACTGCTGAATAAATCTCCATAATAATCAGGCTGTGTGATGTAAGGAGGGTGTTGAGGGGGAATCTGCGGTCAGCTCTGTCAGTGCAGAAGTCAACACGTGTCACAAGAGAATCTCACTCATGAATATTTTTGTTTCTGTTTGTGCATCATGACAACAGTTTCCAGGTTAAACCTGTGTAATGTAAAGAGGGGTTTGTGGTTCTGCACTTCTATTCAGCTCAAATGCTTTAGTGTCATTGAGCTCATTGATCTGCTTTCATTGGCTTAAAGGCTTTTGACCAACACACAGCTGGACTTCTTATTAACCTGTGATGGTACACTGTGGTGTATCTGGGACTGACATGTTTGCAGCAATATAATCAGAAGGATCCAAAAGCATGACTCTGGTCTGAAACACAAATAAACTAGGAAGGTTCCCGGTTCGATTCTGACTGGGGTCTTCCTGTGTGGAGTTTGCACGTTCTCCCGGTGCCTGCGTGGGTTTTCTCCAGGTGCTCCGGCTTCCTCCCACATTCTGAAGACGTGCTTAGGTTAATTGGTGACTCTAAACTGCCCGTAGGTGTGAGTGTGAATGGTTTTCTGTCTGTGTGTTGCCCTGAGATGGACTGGTGACGTGTCCAGGGTGTACCCCGCCTCTCACCCACAGCTAGCTGGGATAGGTTCCAGTGACCCTGCACTGCAGGACGACGCAGGTTAATAGATGATGGATGGTTGGAACAAAGGTGAGCGCTTTTCAAAATAAAACAGGAAGTAATTGAAGGCTACAACAAAAACGTGACCTCAAGGTGAGGAGGACGCGACAGCTGAAAGGGGCTACTGCCATCAGAGGACAGTGTTTTTATGAATGGGTGCATAGATAGGTGTTATGTGTCAAACAGTGTCCACAGGAACGGCAGCACCCAAGGTTTTAGAGCAAAACCTTCTTTAAAGCATCACACTGCTTCTGCTGGCTCAGCTGCTTCTTGTAGTGCTCTGTGATGTAAAAGAAAGTTTTTCAGCCCAGGCCGCCTTCTCCCACTGGTCTATGGTCCAGTTCTTTATACTTTGACCCCTCACGTATAGAACTTCCATTTCATTTGTTTGACTGAGTTCACCTTTTCTTCTTTTAGTACTTGTGTAGAAATTGGCTGATGCGTGGGTTCATATATATTATGAAGAAATATAGAAAAGTCTTTTGCACAGCGGCGTATATCCACAGTCTCTGCTCTCTATTTTGGAGATTTAAATTCAGCTACACGTTCTCCGGCTCATATCTCTGTGAGTGCTTTAGTTCTACTTGACAATCAATGGAACTGAGATGCATAAGTGATGGTGGCTCTTCTCAATGACACCTGACCGATATGGGAGGAGAAAAAGAAATATAAAGTGATCATGAACTCAAGGTAATCTAATCTGTGAAGCTTTGACCTCAATATAAATCTGATCATTCATTCTTTTTTTTATTTGGACAATGATCAGGTTTTTTATCTCTGATAAATGTGAGAAGATTAAACAAGAAGACTAGACTGTAATGCTTGACTGAGCAATAGATCAGCATTTAATGATTAATAGAAACGATTTAGAGCACTTTTAAGTGTTTTTTTTCTTGTTTATTACCAGAGAATGGGAGTCATAATAGAAGAGTCACTGTTTCCCAAATAAACTCCACAAAATAGAAAAAATAAATCAAATTGAAATTAGATTCTCTGCAGACATACTATAAGAAAAAAAATAGATTGATTATTTGGTAAATGATCTGGAAACACCTAATGAGTTGGATTTGATGTGAAAGTGCTTTCAGATTACTCTCACCCTGCTTAACTCTTACAACTTGCTGATGGGGGTTTGAATTAGCATGTCAAGCACATTCATCTCCAACACCCTCCATAATGTCCTGAAAGAGACATTGATCACGTTTAACAACAGGCTGGTTAATGCACAGATGGGAAAATGTATAGTTGAGTTATTTTTAATAAACAAAAAAAGCCTCTGTGTCAGGAAAGACTAAGAACTCCAGACTTCAGAGTTCCTAGCCTGCAGGATGAGATTCGATTGGATCAGAGTCAGTAACATTAGCTTGTTTCCAAAACACCGACTAATCAATCACACTAGCCAAAGTACAAGTAGGGCTAATCAAAGGAGTCCAGAAAAAGAGGCAAGGTCATTAACTAGAAACTTGCAACTAAAAAAAAAAGCACAAAAGACGATCGTGCAAGGAGTGTGTGAGGAGAGACATTAAGGCCCCGTTAACACATAGCCGGGTATTTTGAAAATATTTCCTTCCCTCCGTTTTCCAAAACAACATCGTGCA
Organism: Parambassis ranga; assembly: GCF_900634625.1. Taxonomy (NCBI): domain Eukaryota; kingdom Metazoa; phylum Chordata; class Actinopteri; family Ambassidae; genus Parambassis; species Parambassis ranga. The sequence continues at coordinate 9,954,998 of NC_041043.1, forward strand.
CAAATCATCGTTTTCAAAAAAACTCAGTCTGGCTTTGTTGAACCTCGATACCTATCATGTCTCTGCTCTTAAGAGGAGCTGTATTTACAAATGCAAACACGTAAAAAGTGCTTACACCAACAGTAATGCATAGCTACACGCTTCCATTACTAGACTACAGCCTACTCTGGCAGCCGTACTACACAAAAAAGGTTGCACCAACTGACGCGCAGACTGCCCAGTTTTGTGACTTCACAGAGGCGACAACTCAGTCAAAATAAGAAAACCCTGGCTCAACAGTGGAGACCCTACACTTTAATTGATATTTAATGATAATGAAAGATATGAGTACTTCTCTTCTCCATGAGCATGATGCCAGATTTGTGCATTTTTTTCTTACACGTGTAATATATGACTACAAATCCTAATATAATCCTGTATATTTAGTAGACTGTATACATCGTTAAATAGTCTAATAATTTTAAGTCACATTGATTGCTACAAAATGAGCCTGCATCACTGTGCATTTTATTTTCATTTTCGTTAGAATAACTATTTTTAGACCATAATGAGCAGCTTCCAGTTAAGTCTCTGCCACATTGCATCAGTGTCGTTATGTATACGACACACCAGAAAGGGAAACAGGCAGCTTACAAGTCAGCGAAATTACATTTTTCCATCCAACTAGCCATTCCTAATGACATTAACATTAGTACACTAAACAATTAGGAAGCGTTCGATACTTGTGTGCTCCAAACTTTATATGGAAATGTAAATGCGTTTCCATTTAGCGGATGGTTTCTATTAATTTGCATGAGTTAAATGATCCATTATTTGTTCCTCCATATATTCACTAGTCACGCTCTTTTAGAGAAACGGTCACATCCATTACGCAATATCTCGGGCGGTAATCACAAGCCATTTAGTTTGACTATTAACCAGTCCCATTGACCTGTCCTTTCGATTATAGAGCACTGCCCTGCATTAGCCTCTCTGCATCTGTAAACATTAACCTTTGCTGGTATTATTACACATGCTAATCCAGTTAGCCGGCTGCCATCGACATCCACCCTCCCATTCCGCTTCCTGATTCTCTCTCTCTCTCACTCTCTCTCTCTCTCCACTTCAGCATGCGGGCCGTTGGCTTGGAGCTCAGAAAGTCATCATTTGATAGCCTCTGGGTTTGTGCTTATCTGCTCCAGGGTCATCAGACAATATTTTTCTCAGTTATCTTCACTGCTTCCATCAATCCATCCATCTGAGCAGCTCACTCACAAACTCATCACTTTGCATGATACAATGAAAGCAGGTAATCCTCAAGGAAAAAATGCCTTTTTTAGGGCAAAACAATGTTACTTTATAGTGTGCTGTTGTTTTTCTCCCTTGTATTTAAGAGCTCAGCTTGGGTGTCAGTCAGTATCTAACCTCATGAATTGAATGAGAATGAGAAAAGTGTGGGAATGTTTTTGTGAGCTAACGGTAGCCAGTTTTATCCAAAACATTTTTAACTTTATATATCTGGATATGTCAACAACTAGTAAGTGGATAACAATAAATATATGGGGAGATTACAATGATAATGCTCAAAATTGAGTGTTTTTACTTAAATATGTCTACATATTTTGGGCAAATTATCACTAAATTAAGAACAGATGGTGTATGGACATGCTAATTTCACATCATCACTGACCTCCTTGTATTTTCAATTCAGATTGTTTTCCCCCATATGAGTCTATGAGCAGTTTAGAGGATTCAAAACTCAGTCTGTCCAGGGACTGCAGATGAAAAGTAGACCTCAGGCATTTACAGAAATGTTAATGAATGTACATTGTCCCTGTCAAACTAATAGATTACATTATGTCTTGCTCACATATACTTCTGCAAAAAGACAATGCATGAGCATCAGGTTGTTGGGATTACTGCTGTTAGCTGATTTAAGCATCTAACCACCACCTAAAGACAGCCTTATAAGCTCTGTTTGTTGTGAGTGAACACCTGTATTTGTTAAGTGTCTTCAACTCATGCTATTATTGGACATGCAAGCCCCCATGATGTGGTTTACATCATGTTTACTTCACACATCCAAATAGAATTTCACAAACATTGTCACCCACACACACAAATGTGCGTCTGCCATTGTCACAACATTAGATGAGGATTAAAGGAAACAATGTCATGATGTTCATTATATTAGATGAGGATTAAAGGAAACAGTGCCATTATGTTTGTTTAAATGTTTAACTTGGTTGAGACATTAAAAAAGTGCCCAACTCACTTAGCCAAACCTGACCCCATTTACCATCCTCTGTGCTGTCACTGCTGAAGTTGAACCACCTTTTTTTTCCGCTGAGTGGATTCAGTCCACTCACTCACTCAGAGATAAAAATCAATCCTCTCCCACAGAGCTGTAATCAATAGCTCAGCCTCCTCTGTGGAGCCAGAGTGGACCACAGGGAGCTTGCTCATTATCCATGTTCGTGACATTTTTTTTTTCCTGTTTGATTGTTGGACATCCTAATTGACTAAAGCTATTATTGTAATTTCCAGCTCATAGCTAAATCATAAATAAACAGGCAAGCTGGCTTTATGTTGAAGAGCTGCTGCTCTAAAAAATAAAACAACAAAATTAAAAAAAAAAAACATGACAAACTGGTTGGGGCACTCGATGCAATTGACTGAAGCTCTATACGAGCTTTGTTTAAAGGAGGGGAGCACAGGACTAAAATACACAAGATAACAAGACACAGGTGAGACACATTAAGGCAATCAACGAGGAGGGGAGAGACTAGAAGGTCAAAAAGACAAGGATACAAAAGGAGAAGACTTTCAAAATAAAGCAGGAAATAAAACAAAATGACTACAGATTAAGATTAAGATTAAAATTAAGAAAGCCTTTATTTGTCCCACAATGGGGACTCCACATGATAAAATTCTTCCAAGATTTTATAAATGTCAAGGTCTCAAGAAATTGATTTGCTATATTGTTACGGCCCCCGGGCCGTTTGTATGATTTGTGGATTGTATGTGTGAACCTAATGAATGGACACTGAACAGGCTGAGCTGGAGCTGCATGGATTGGGGGACTGAAGACCTGACGCTGCGTGATTGGGTTGCTCCTCAACCAATCACCAGGCTGCACTTCAGGAAGCCCATTGAAAAGGCGACGGAAACGACACACCGACGGGAAAAGACTTGGAGCCCTGTTTGGCATGAGTTCTCTCCCCCTCTCTCTCTCTGGCATAGCTTATTCGATTGCTTGCTTGTTGTGTGGAACAGTAAGAACTGGTTAATTGAGTTCGCCTCATTTGTACGTTCATTTGCAACTTGTTTCGTGGAAACCGCTTCTGTGTGAATCCTTTTGGTACGCGGTCCCTTTTTGTTCCGGTAGTAAGAAAGTCTTAGTATGTAATTCCAACCTCGTGGTTGTGATTTTTCGTTCTGGTACTATTTGTGTTAGTTTATCCGTATAAAAAAGTGTTGCATTGTATTTATTTTACCTTCCACCGGCCGATTATTTAGTGGCCTGTTTTATTCCACCTGTTGCCGTAATCAGGTGTGTTCTTTTGTTTGTTCTTTTGTTTGATTTACCTTATACGGCTTTGACAGGGTTCCTGTCCACTTTTCGTTTCCTTTTGTATTGTAAATTATTGTAATGTGTTAAATTCTTGGTTATTATAATCACTTGCTGAATAATCAGTAAACAACTTTAAACCAATCTCTTTGTCCTGATTGGTCAATGTTCTCAACCCTCTCTCCCCTAGCGGAGGGTTGTAACAAAATGATGAAATAATGACCATACAAAAATGCCATTTGAGCTGTGTTCTCCTTCCTCACCTCTAAAGGATTGTGCTAAACAAATAAATATAAAGTCTCGACATTCATGTTTTTTCTACATGTTTATCACTCATCATGTTAACACTGACACATAATTACTGAAATATGAACCCTTTCTTTGCTCTTTTTGGCATCCCTGAACAATGATACCGTAACTCCTTGTATAGACGCGCATCTACAATCCTTGTTGGCTTCATTAAACACCAGTAAAACCTCTACATCTATCAAAGATGTTGTATTTGCAACAGATGCATTCAGCCATCCTCCCATTATCCACACAAGCGATGATGCCAACAATCAGGACAAAGCAGTGAATCTTAACACTGTACAATAAGATTAATACAGTAGCAATAGCCATGCTTGGCTGCCGTGTAAGTCTATTATCAATATAATGACACTTTAACAAGCTAAATGTTTAGAATAATCTTACAGAAAATGTAAAAGAACCCTTTAAAAGATGTAGAAATGATGTGTGACCATCTCTGTGGTTAATTGTCACTCCTGCTTCGTTAGAAACCTGGGAATATTATCGAAGCGAAACACACTTTGCACACACTTGGTCCTTTTTTCAATGTGTATAATTGACATCCCCACCTGTTCCCCTGATATTTCAAATATTACATTCTTTATTCCTAGATGTTTCAAGGAATGGAGCATATGTGGGTGTTTTTAATGAAAGATCAGTACGAAGGAAAAGAGGAGGGCCATAAAGAAGAAAGAGAAAGGAGCTGCTGTCAAACTCATAACTTCGCTTCTACACAGAGGCAGTTAATTAAGAACCTTAGTAGCGGCACGTGCCTTTGAATTAATCTGTCCTCATTACTATGGGAAAGCTTGTCAGTTTATTTCTATCTTTTCTCTTTCAATCTGTTGCTCTTCACTTTTTCATCATCATTGCTGTGTTTCTTTTTTCTCCACAGTGTGTATTCATTGCTCATCCAACCAATTTAAACTGATTTTTCTCCTGTCATCTTGTCACCTTGAGTTTCAGCTCATAGCTTTATGTGAATTAGCCCATGAGTTAGCGTCACTGTAGATTTACTCTAAACTATAGTTTGGCACCTTATGTTAGGTTACTGTTAAATGGACACTTGTAAGGCTGGTTTTAGTGCAACTAAACTGCAATATTTATCTACTGTCCAACTAATATATGGAGACATAATGTAGACATTTCATTTGTGTCTTGTCAGGATCCCAAAGGTTTACAACAACAACACACATATACCCCATTCACACTGGGGAAATAAATCTGGCTAAAGCGGGATTAGGGCCGCATCCAGATGTATCCAGATGGTTTTTTTCTGAATGTGAACACCTCGAATCCGGCTGTATACAGTTTGATTTCAATCCGGCTAGATCCACCTACGAGAGGTGGATCTAGCCGGATTGGTTCAAATGTGGCTCAGATGTGAATGCAAATGTGGCTAGCGAATCCGGCTAGCGATGTGATACTTCCGGTTAGCGACATGCTACTTTGGGTTAGCGACTTCCGGTTCACTGGGCGCGACGCGGGACAAAAAAACCCACGTCGCATGCGCACACGCGGTCCTACTACGGCCTGAAATGCCCTCCTCAAAAAATGCCCTGCATGTCATAATATGATTTGTTTCTATGGAATGTAATTACTGACCAAATGTGCTGTTTATTTGTGAGGATGTGTGGCAGTAGTGGTCAAACTGAGCTGTGTGTATGTAGGGTTGAAGCTTTTTGGGGTTGAAGAGCATGTAAAAGCTTCTGATTAACTTTGGACTTGTCACCATTATACACAAATAAATGGCAGAGAAGTTTGTTGCAGCTGGGAGAGATTTTTTGTTTAATTATGTGAAAAACTAACAATGAGCCGCACCACTAGGGAAAAACAAATAAGTCACACAGTATGTCATAATAATGAGAAAGTTCCTCATTGCTGTGTGCCAACTCAAAATAATGAGATAGAATTGGGGTATCACCAAAAAAAAAGCAACCGTTATCCGAACAGAAAGAACAAACTCAGGGCTTCGTCTGACCTCTCCTCTCCTCTTTCCCCTCAAACTTCACTTCCACCACTGTTTCTACAGTGCGAGAAGAATGTCCACTCTGCAGTTATGTGGGCTGCACAATGATTTTTATAGGTCCAATAAAGCTGTGGCTTAATAAGTGTAATCTGTCCGCTAACCCAAAGGTTAACGCCCGGCAATATATCAGTGTCCCATCGCTATATTGCTGATCTGTAATTGCCTAGCTGGTGGCTTAATTGTTGAGGTGTATGTGGAGATCATTTGGAAATGATCCATCACTTAGTACTGTAATAATGAGTTTCCGATGGTTGACTGAGCCGAGGCAGCCTCCCTCGCTCCCCACAGAGGGAGTTGTTGAACCATAGTGCTGCAACTGTGTGGCGAGGTGCATCAGACTGGAATTGTAAGTGTGAGACGATGTGTGGAGGTTGAGTTTGTTTATGTGTATGTGTGTGTGTGTGTATTACACACTGCCCCACTCTTAATCAAAACCACCTCTGTCCCCCTGCGTCCTCCAATTTGTAAGTACAAACCGGCATAGCATAGAAATCAGGACGCATCTCCTTCTTTTTGAACCCCCCTATGAAGCTCCATCACTTTACGTTATTATGAGAAGAGGGTGAACGCTCTCTGTTCTCTTTGCATTTCCCACCTCTCCACTGTGAACTGTCAAATAAAGCTGAAGAGGCCGCATCTAAATAAAGGGACACTTAAAGCATCCTGCCTCTCAGACGCAACTTCAAGTTCTCAGCAGATGCCTCCACCAATCACCGCTCGTCCTGCTGTTCTCCAATTTGCAATTTCTATGTTTTAAATGTCATCCTGCAGTTGATTATGCAGTCAGCTTCGCCATTAAAGCAGCATCTCAAAATAATTGAATGCTCTTCGAGCGAAAAGGTTTCTGAAGGTGCTGTTTTCGAAAGGCGCCCATCACTGTAATAAGAGTGCACAATTTCTGTAATCAAACAAGCCTGCTGTGGCCACTACACACAGCTGGTGATGTGGGCAGTTAGAGAGTAAAATTGAAATTTCTGTAATTTCAATTGGTGAGAGAGAGTGGAAAAAACACTCTTTCCCTCTGTGGGAACATCATAACATGACAGTTAATGGATGGGATGTCAGAGGGGGGGGGGGTTGGAGAGCGCAATGAGAAGCTCAGGGGTGAGTGACAGTACATGCAGCTGTCATTGTGAAATATATATGTAAACCTCTGCATCAGTGGATTTACAGTATCAAGCGAAAACAAAGTCAATAGTGATGTTTCCTGCAGCAGACATTCAGCCATACTGCGGTGACAGCTGCACTGTAATGAGATATGCTCTGTTTCGTTTTGTTTACACTGATGTATGATAATCACTCACAAGTCAGAAATATTATTTTGCCAGTGTTTGCTTTTACTTTAACAGCTGTAGAAATACAAGATTCAACATGCACACACACAAACGCACTTAATGTACCTGTTCCCCTGTGTTTAACATCTAAACAGACACTGGGTGAAAATAAAACAGCTCACGGTGTCGAGGGACTTGAACCTGGGAGTCCTGAGTGAAAGTCCACCACTTTGGATACCCGTCCACCTCCTTGCAACTTTATCTGTCCCACGCTTATAGGACATTGGGTATTTTTAACCAGAATTCTGAATTTTAAAACTTTAGTAGAAAAAATAAATAAAAACTGCTTTCTGCAGTTTATGTATCAATTCTTCTACTGGACTGTATATTTAAATAAATAACACCATGGCGCCTTATTAAACCTGCATTTAATGTCATAATCATCTGGTATATAAATATGTAAACAGCAATATACAACCTGCATGCTGTTGATATCATGGTTAAAGTTCAGGAGGACCCAGATGCAGCCAAAAACTGAGTCCACAAAAAAACTCCAACAGGCCAACAAACAAAAACCACAGGAGGAATAAAACTACCAAGGTGTCAAACTAAAGGTACATGAACAAAAATACATGAACAAATCTTACACAAGAGGTGAGCACTGGTATAAACGCAGAGTAAGAAGACACAGGTGAACACAATCAGGGCAGGGCAGGTAATCACAAAAGGAGGAAAACACAGGAGGAAGTAAAACACACACAGATATACAAGGAAAGCAGACTCTTCAAAGTCAAACAGGAAACAACCAAAACAGGGAGAATAAAGCATGAAAAACCAAGGAAACCCAAACCAAGACAAGGCATCATGACAGTTTAACCTTTGCATATACATGTACATATATGTTTAATGACATGTGTGTGTTTATATGAAGATTCAATGTAGTTCTTACCTTATTTGAAGTGGAAAAGACAGAAAACTTTCTCTGGCCCACGGTGAGCAGACGCATGGCAGAAGGCCGGGCATCCATGCTTGGCACTGGCCAGTCTTCATCATGTCTTTTGCTCCTTGGACAATGCAGTACAATATGTGCATATTAGCAACAGTCGCAGATGCTGCTACTTTAGCTTTAGGCATTGTTTTACACAAATAGAAATGCAGGTTTATGGATGTAGGCTTGCAATGGTGACCGGTGTGTTTACATCAGCACAGTGTAATGTAAGTTACCATTTCTGTGAAAGAATTATGAGTTGACGGTGCAGTTTTCTTTATGTAAGATGATATATGTTTACTAGCCTTCCACACTATTGTTCCTTTGTCTGCTTCTTCAGTGACTTTTACAGTTTTCCCTCATTCTTTAGATTTCTAGTAAACTCTTTGTGCAACGTATATTTGTGTCTTGACAGAGTGTCAGTAGGTGGACGTGAAAATACACACACACACACAGCCTGTATTAAAGCTGTATATCAGCCTTTACAATACATCTTTATTTGGCCACTGTGTATTTTCTGCACCACAGCTACACTCTGGTCAAGCCACTCATCTCTCTGTACAATTTAACTGTCTCATTTCTCCACCAAAAAACTGGAGCTATCACATGAGTGATTTATATCTTCTTCGTGTGTGTGCGTGTTTTTTTCCTCTCTCTCCTTCCTCTGACTTTTCTGGCAGGCTGAAATTGCTTTATTATTCCCCCAGAGTCTGTCAAATCCCCCAGCAGCTACAAACTCATCACCCATCACTGGCTCTTTGTCTGAGAGGAAATAAAGTGTCGGGATTTCTTGGGTGACAGATTTGTGTAATCGTCCTTTGTCCTGGCTCGGGGAACAACACGGTGGACACAGGAGGAGAGGAAGAGACTAGAGGGAGGAGGGAGACAGATGATGCGAGAGGGTCCTTTTTTAAGTGAAAATTGAGTTCTCCTCAGGTAATTGAGAGCTCCTCAGGTAGTGAAGGTCTGAGACCTTTCCTTTTGAATCCTGAAAAGGAGAGGGTCACCCTTCAGCTTTTATCCAGTCGCTTATTATGGGCTGAAGGTTGCCTCTCTGCTAGTCCAGGTGCAGATTAGTTTGTGCGGCTTCACAACAATAGTTGTCTGTTGTAGAAAAAAACTAAACTTGTTTAAGTGTTAGTGTCTATTTCCTCATCAGGAGCTTTAGCCTGGTGTCATTTCAGGGGCTTCATCTTTAGAGGATGCTTTGTATTCTCCACCAGCAGTGGCAGTATATGCAGTGACTCCTTTAAAATGGGAGTCCTTGATGCACTGGTCTGCATGCTTCAAAGGATGCAGGTTTTGAATTGAAACTAAGATTTTGATTTCCTGTGGCGTGTTGTCACAGGGAGGTTGCCAAGTAACAAGTGGAGGATGCTCTAGGTCACACCCTTATCTATCTAACCATTTACCCAGGGGTGACCAACCACACAGAGACTAAGAAGTTTCCTATCACCTCTGAAGGGTTTTTTACATGACAAAATGCATATTACATAAATTTGTCATACTATAAAGTAATATTTAAAAATATTGTTCATGTTTTCTCAAAGCTGATAAACACTGAAATCTGTAACTTTTCTTTGACCCTTTTTTGTCTCCCTGAGCACCCGTACTGTAATACCTAGTGTAGATGTGCACCTAAAATCCTTGTGTTAGCTGTATTGACGGAACAGAAACATTAACTCCTCAGTGATCGTCCACACACCAAACAAGCAGTGATGCCAGCAATCAGGAGAAAGTGGAACATCAACAGCTCTGATTTCATGAGTTTCTGGGTGGAAAACAATAACTCACCAACCTGAACACTGTCAGTAAGTACCTGGAGTACAGCATGTGCACTGAGCTCAGTACAGATTTCAGTCAGTCAACTCTGAATAGTTCAGCCATCTCCATTTCTGTTGCAGCTTTATCAGTAACAAGCAGAGCCTATATAGCAGCCTCATATCAAGCAGTAAATTATTGATTTTTTTTAAAATCTGACAGATTTGTCAAATTTTGTTTGGTGAAAGGAGGAGAAAAAAAACAACATAACATGTGGTGTGTATGAAAAGCACTCGTGGATTGGACAGCCCACCATTAATCAATCATTTATCATAACTCAACTTAAGTCAACTTTACTGACTATTGGGCCACTGTTGACAGTTTGGCCAATCTGGAGTATGTGGAATTATAGACAGTAAATATCTTGTTGTTGAGATTTCCTATGAACACTGTAGTTTACCCTTCATCCGTAGACATTTTAAGGTGCCAGTTTCAGCCTCTTGTTTGTCAGCTAAGCTTATCTAAGCCAATAACTTGTTGTGTTTTTTAGTCAGATTTATAAGTGACATTATTTATTTAAGACATCTTCTCACTAATAAACAGTATGTTCAGTCCGCTAATTGCCAGAAGGTCAGGATGATACAGGAAGTGTGACCATGGGGCGAATGGCAGCCATACTTTGTTTTGGACTTTTACATGGGTATTGTTCCATATAGGACCATTGCTCTTTTTTTTTTTTTTTTTTTTTTTAAACAGTGCTTCTGATCCATATACACATCACTTTAATCAGGCGTCACAACTACCTGGTCAAGTTTGGTTTAAAACAGACCCTCTCACACATTTCACAAAAATCCTGCCCTCAACACATTTAACGTAATTATACACATGCTCACAGGTGGGTATCAGCTGCACACACATATATATCATGTGTGTTTGTACATTGACTGAACCAATCCCCTAATTCAAGCTGATTATCTGTTTCATTTAATTACTGATTGTCACCAAAAATATGAGTAATATGATATATTTCATGTGTCATTTGCATTGTAGTTAATGCAGCTGTAATCATGGTAATCAGTTAAAATAATATTAAGTATAATATAGAAAAAAAACTACAGCTGAGCTCACTGCTGACCTACATGATGAATGCAGTTGTTCTCTCTTATTTTTGGGAGTTAGAGGTTAAGCTGTGCAGCCTTTTTATTATGAGCTATGGAAAAACTGGGGAGCTCTGAATGGGTGTAATCAACCTGTCATTCATATAGCACCTGCCAGGCAAAACTATTGTCCACATCACAGGGGAAACAGAGGTACAAAAATTTGACTGACTGTTGATAGATGAAAACTGTGAAGAATTTGGCCAGGGCCAACTTTTTCTCAGCTTGTTGTCTGTTCACATATCAGCCCATTTTCCGTGGGTGCTGAGACTGCAGGAAATAAAAGAGAAAAAAAAAAGAAATCTGGTCCAAAAAGACACTCGAGACGAACTGAAAGGCCAATGTATGCTTTCTCACAATAGGGAAGGACCGCTGTGTGTAGCCAACTAAAAATCAACATGTCAATGATTCCTCTTAAAAATCACATCCCAAGGCAAATAAGTGGATGAAGCATTCAGTGGAAATAAATCCTTGTAAGCAAATCGGGCCATTGGCATCGATTCTCTCCCAGAGCTCAGAGATATTATCCGTGCTTGAACACATAAGCGTTTCTGGTCCTCTCAGTCATCACTCTGACCCCGATTCCACCTGCAGACTCCCTGGATGTAAGGTCTCACACGTCTTTGCTGTTGTGACCGAGCAAAACGTCAGATATTAGTGATGTTGTTGTTTCTCCTGTATCTTTTAATAAAGTCCATACAATGACATAATTAAACTATATAAAATTCTTACTTAGGATTCTTAGGATGATTGATGCTGCTGTGGTCCTATTGTCCAGCTCCCCTTGGCTCTGTTCCAATGCCGATATTGATATATGCACTCCTTGTCCAGAAGGGTTCCTGGCAGTGGGATTACATAATGAGATAGTTGAGGTATAATTATTAATAGTGCTAAAATAAACCCCCATGCAGTCTGTAGATGAAGATCCATGATGGGATTCTATTAGTGCTTCTGTATTGTCTCTCTGATTGTGTGTGTTGTTTTTGTGCGTCCATGTTTGTTTGGGCTCGGTTACCATAGTGCTAAAGGGATCTTCTGACACTGGACAAAAATGGCGACAATCAGCCGCTTCTTTTGTTTTGAAATTAAGTCCTCTGCATGGGACACAAAAAGGAGTGGAGCTACTGGTTTCAACATTATACACTTTTAATAACAGCTGACATGCTGCCACCCAATAAAATAAATGTGCTGCCCTGTGAAAACACATGTAGCACTCTCATCATTTCCTGAAAGGTTCATAAGAGCTGCATGTTCCACCAACTTGGTTTAATTACGCTGATGTGAGGAGCCAGCAAGAGCTTGTTAATCCTCTCTGATTGTTCTCCTCTGGAGCCCTTTGCCTATCTCTCCCCTGATGATGACACTGCCCAGCATCACACCAGCTCAATTATCCATGAAATATTCCCCCCACACGCATCCTTGGACGACACATCATGTTGAGAATGACTCTCTGGTTGTGCTTTTTCAGCTGTGTGGTGATCCCGAGATGTCAAAAATTAACACACACACACAGCTGATGCATTTTTAACATTCCCTCATCTTCCAGTCCAGTTGCAGTTAAAATCCACATCTGAGGATCTTTATAAAGGATCCACTGTGTCACTGTGACCTCTGACCAACACATTTTGATCAGTTCATCTTCAAAGAGAAAAAAAAACACAGTTTAACAGTAGAAACCTATGAGATGCTCCTAGTTTCTACCTTGTGTGCTATCTCGGTCTCTAATGAGCCCGCTGATGGTGGATTTTTTGTTTGCTGTTTTTGGACATTTTCCTCTCTCTTCTTCCACAGAACAGTTTGCTGTGCTGCTGGCCACGGTTGCCATGACGACAGCAGGAACACCGGCGACTGCTAGTGGAAGTTTGTTTTTCGTGGTATAGATTAACCCTATTGTTCTATTTATACTCAGAGACAGATTTTTGAGGGGGCTCAGCGATATGAACACAGGACAGAAATAAGTTGTGCTTTCTAAACTAAATTGCATGGGGATGCAATGTGAATGGCATCTGAAGCAATCCATCCATCCCTTTTTGTCATTTAGTGTCAGCAACACACTGGAAACAAAACTCCATCCTCATCTTTAACACTCGAACTGCCGTGAGGTCATTTTGACCTCGTACCACCTTGCACGCTTATTTGGTCTTTTTTTTCAAAATGGCAAGAAATGGATAACCAATGACTTCAGAACAATAGTAAAAGTCCCCTGTTTTGACCTCAGAGTCCAACAGAATTTAACCCTTCCTGCACCCAATAAGAATCTTTTGGTGCTTTTGGGTTTCTTTTTAGGAGGGGATCAAATTATTGGTGGGGGCATGTCCCCTCCATCCTTGCTAAAACTACACACTTGCCCCTGTTCTGATGAGAAATGAACATGAACATTTTTTTACAAAGAAAGACAGCCTGTGTCAAAAATATTTGGGAACCGCAGGCCTATTCTACTCCAAGGTCACACAGCTCGCTCAGGACCACCACACACACTGAAGAACAAACCGGGAAAACAATGTGATTCTGACTTTATCACTGATGACCGAGACGTCAATCTGGTATATTTTTAAACACACACAACCTTGTGAGGCTCTACGCTCACATTGTTAGCCTTAGAGTTCAGATAGGACCCAAATGCAGACTAAAGAGCTAAGGCAAACAAAAAAAGAGGAGCTTTATTAAAAATAAAGCCTCAAACTAAATACTAAAGAAGTCCAAAAAAAAGCACAAACTAAAGAGTTCAAGGAAAAAATGAAACCAACTAAACCAAAGCATAAGTAATACAATGGAAGACGAAGGAACTGGAATACACAGGAGATACATGGGCACAGAGGGGACACAGCATGGACACAGTGACGACACAGTGGTAAAACAGGTTGCAAAACAGACAAACTGGAACACAACACTTAAATACACAAGGTTAACAGGACACAGGTGAAAACAATCAGAGTGGGAAAAACAAGAGGACATAAAACATAAGGGAATACACAAGGAAAACAAGACTTTCAAAATAAAACAGGAAGTCCAGCAAAACACCAGAATATCAAGTAAAGTAAGAAAATCACAGATTTAACAAACCGTAGAGCATGACAGAGTTAGAGTGAGGCTTAGAGTTTAGGATTAGGGTTAGCACAAAAGCAGAGTGTTGGTTCAAAGATCCTCTTATGTGACTCACCAAGACTTTTCTATTGCTTCAGTTGAGGCTCTATGTTCCAACCAGTTGAGTTGATGACCCTGATCTAGGGTTAAGGGTTATCTTTTAACCGTTTAATTTAAGATTGAGAATATGAGAATAGAGAATGGAGTGGGATAGTACTAGGGAACACGGCATCGCTGGAACTCACGTAGCCTCCTCTTGAGACTGTAGGTGACTGTATGCACACTGAGAGACATTGCAGAGGTTCAACATAGAGCAACAAATAGAGATGGCATCACTTGCAAACACATATCCACAGTAGTCAGTTTAGCAGATACATTCTGACAGGGGCTTCCTTGATGCTAAAAATTCAGATTAAAACAGTGGAAAATACTGAAAGGGCTGTTTTTAGTCTTCAGACTTATTCAGACCGACACCACACTGTGTAGTGTTTCAGAGTTAAACTCCGTCTCATCACCATCAAAACTTGACAGACAGTTGGAGTGCTCAGCATGAGCCAGGATGTATATGAAGGGATGCAGTCGCTGTGGGAGACTTCTGGATCTCAAATCCAGATTGAGAAGAGGAATCATTCGAAAATAACTTTGAGTGAAAGACTGGGCAGGTTCATCCAAGTGGCAGCCACTACGCCTCGAGTGTTGTAGCCAAATGTGAACATAGCTTAAAGCTGCACCCAAAAATATTTTTTATGCTAACAGCAAATCAATAATAATCTTTCATGTGGATTGGGTTCTTTAGGGGAAGAGTCCACATAGCTCTGCGGCTCCCATCCTTTCCCGAGTGAGTTATGATGTTTGGGCCGGCAGACAATCATCAGGACTGTTTCCATTTAACCGGGCTAACTAGCATCTAGCATGTGAATGTAACAGTCTGTTCTCACCAAGCAGGAAAATACAACAATATATCTAAAAATAACAGAATCAAACATTTAACCAATCCAAAGATCATGACAAGCTGTGGGTCTGAAAAAACCTAAGAGGATTGTCTGGGGAAGTTCTGCGAGTTCTCATTACACAGCCCGTCCACACACACACACACACACGATCCATTGTTAATGGGCCATGGCCTCGGATTAAAAAGGTGTCTCTGTTGTAGTGGTTGGCGCTTTCTCGTCTCATCTCAACCTTGGCTCAACTCTGCCTCTGCTCTAATGTTCAAATTAGAATGGATGGCTGATACGAGGTGTGCAAAATAAAAGTCAGAGCAATCCCTGTCGGTCAAGCCAGATTTGGAGAAAGTAAAAAGCAGGCAACCCAGAAGGTCACATCTTTGCTGTAACTGTTGAAATGACATGTATTACCAGGGATTTGGAACACATTACCTCTGCTGCTCCAGGAAATCAACTTGTTTTTGTCATAGATCTCTTTCCGTTGTGTTTCCTGGCTATCAGGTCCATCAGAACCAAACTTTCAAGCAGCCCTGGCTTTGTCATGGAAACCTCATCATTTATACCAGGCTCTAGCTCGTGTGGAGCGATGTGAGAATATCAGATTCATCCAGCGTAAGTGGATAAAAATTGCATTTATATCTTCAGTGATGAAATTCAATCGTTTGGCTTAAATCAGAAGCTCCAGCTCTCTTTCTGAGCGGGAGAGGAAGAGGAGGGCGAGCGCTCGGTGCTTTGTTTGCTTTGATGAATCACATTTCTTCTAGATATAAATATGAATCTCCAAAAAATGTAATTGAAAGTGAGCAGGAGCGTTTGAACCGTAGCACCGGTCTCACTCTGCCACACTAATAAGCTACATTTCAGCTTTGATGTGCAAGTGTGTCACCTCCTGAGGAGAGCAACAGAGGGAGGGACTCTCCCCCTCTCTCTTGGGTTTTTTTTAACATTTTTTTTGTTATCTTCTTCCGCTGACAGATATTATCAGTATATTTGTTGGATGGCATCGGAAATAGGACACACACACACGCACTGTTCTGTAGATCAAATTCTTAATCACCATAACAAGGAGTCTTCAGCACAAACTGGCACAAAGGAGACTGGCAGATCTGGCTAAGAGGAGTTTTATTCGTGGTTAAATGATTGAAGAGAAGCCACATGATGCCACGAGAAGTTTCATAAGAGATTACAGAGCACAAAGTGAAGAACAATGAGATGTTATCACAACTAAACTCCTTTCTACTCTCCACCTATCTGTCCATCAGTGTCCCCCCTCTCATTAAGACGCATTTTAACTGCAACATACAGATGACATTAAAATATAAATCACAAGCATTAACATTTATAAACATGAGGGTTTTATGATGGTTTAGTAATGAGGTGTTATAAATCCCAGGGCCACGGTTCACAGCGCCGGCGGACACATAAACCGCAGAGAGCACTTTAACAAGGACGCAACATGGCGGCGCTCCACTCCGCTGTCCCGCAGAGGCAACATCAGAGATCCAGTGAAGCCACCAGATGACTGATTTATGAGCTCATCCTGCAGGTTACAGACGTATATATTTATATAGTGCACCAGATCAGCTCATCTGGAGATGTAATTCGATGAATAGAGAATTCAGTCTGCACTGCTGCTGTGGGTATGTAAGCTTTTACAAGATTTTTTTTGGAGCCTTGCTGCAGGGATTTAATGTCACAGAGGCCAGAGCTGGATGCATGCTCTGATTAATCACAGAGGTCCTTGGAAGGTTTTTAGGGCAGGCATATGCACAGTTCAGTCAGGTTCTTCTACTAGAAAATCATTTTTGTGTACATGGCAGCAGATTATCTTTCAAAAAGGAGCAGGTCCTCAAGAAAAAAACCACCACATTTGGTCAATAACACATCCAGCAGCTGAGACACAAGATAACGTTTTTGCAATACATATGGATGTATTGCCGAAATATGACAATTTATGAATCCACTCTTCCCCAGTCAATCCAGCTAGAGTGGGATCAAATCTGGATGTTCAGACCTACTTTCAAATTTTGCTATTGCACACACATGCTCAATCCGGCACAATCTAGCTCAATCCAACGTCTTTGCTGTCCTCCAAACTGCTAGTTGTCACATCGTAAAGTTCAGACCGAGGTAGGACAGGGTGTATAGCCGTTCACCTGCCATTGTTTAGGTGGGAAAAAAATTGCAAAAATCTGACATTCAGGGTGACGTTCATCACTATGGTAACCCAGAAAATGGTGGAGAAGACTGGTACGGATGGGCGTGTTCTCTTATAGACCTTAGCATGTTCTCTTATAGACCTTAGCATGTTCTCTTACAGACCTTAGCCTAGACCCATCCAAACAGTGACTGAAAATAAATGTAGTGAAAATCATTTGTGACCCAAACTGTTATTGATCATGTTTTATCTTAGTTTTATCTTATTTCATGTTAATTATTTATGTATGCACCAATCACTAAGGCAAATTCCTAGTAATGTGAACCCCCTTCACTTACATGGCAATAAACACGATTCTGATTCTGATCCTGAGCATGTATTTAAGACAATAATCTAGACTGCTAACATCTGGAATAAACTTACAATCAGCGTTCACTCCTCAGTTAAATGACTCAGGAGAAAGTATTTTATCAGGGAATAAATCAGCTCCAGCTCCTATTGGTGGTGATGTAAACATGACACCTGAACATATTCCACATACTCCTCCTCCAGTTTTTAAATTTTTAGGCTCACACAGCCACTGAGCAGATATAGAGCATTGTTGCTATGACTCCTGTTAGCAAAGCTGCTGGACTTCCTGATGGCTGCTTTCACACATGTAAAATAAATCATGACATTTTTATACTTGTCACTGAACCAGATGGGTCAAAAATACTCAAAAATGCATTAACAAGATTTTGTGTCCTTCATTCATTCATAGGTAGATTAACGGTTTAATACTGTGAAGGATAAGGGGTCTAAGAAAGAATCAAACCAAGAAAAACAACAGCAATAAAGTGCAGTTTGAATGATGCTTGTGCAAGAAAAGCCATTAAGCAGCAGGTCAATAGTGGAGGACAAGCTGCCTGAGTATTAAACTGAAGCTAAAGACAGAAAAGGCCTCTGAAGACTTCCCTTTGGCAGCGCTTTATTCATCTGCAGCAAAGACTTTTCATTAAGCGCTGGACATAATAGATGATCCATCGATTCTCTCTCTCCTGCTCCTTTTCTATGTCTCTCTGTCTCTACCAGCGTTTCCCCCGCTGTCAAAAACTCTGCTTCGTCTCTGGGTTTTCAACAGTGGCGAGCAATCAAAAACAAACATTCATCTTGATTATAGTCCACTCTAAGCCACGGGAACAAGACTGGTTTTGTCTATTCATCATGTCACCGGCTCTCTCAGCAAGAGCTGGGCCATGGTTGTACACAAAGTGGCAGCTCTTTTCCAAGCACTCTGTCCAAAGGAATAACATCAGCTTTATGTGAGAACACAAAGGTGAGAGGTGGAGGAGAAGACGTGTGGAAGTTCGGCCCTGAAGCATTTCGCTTTTTATAACATTACCCTGTTTGAGTATTGCTCTGCATTTCAGCTGAATCTAAAAGCACACCTGAGCTGGGGGGAGCTGTGCTCACATCCAATGAGAATTTTAGGGGTCAAATCATCAGCTGCGGCCTTTTACAGCTCTGCATCACAGTGGAAGTGCCTTCAGGATGCAGTCACACGTAATATAACCGTTTACTGCAGGTACAAAGTGAAGCCAGTCTTTTATGATTACATTAGCTGCAGACAACAACAACAACCACTAGAGAGGTGGATGTGGAGGAAAACAGGGATATGACCCGAGTTCACCTGAGCTCAGGTTTCTGACAGTCTGAAGGCCGGGACTAGAGTGCACATCAGTGCTGGCTGTAGCCATTGTGGTGCTGTAGGTAAGTCTATGGTACAATGCTGTGGACTAAACATGATGACAACTATACTAACAAGAACACTCATAATGCAACAAACTACACTATTAAAAACCCACATACACCAAAACTAGGAGCACTGAGACTAAAGCAGACCAAACCAAGCAAAATAACAGAAGGAATAGAATTAACTAAATAAGCATGATGACATAAACATGATGTCAAAAGTTTGTTGATATAATTTCTCAAAATGTGAAACTCTTCCTTTAATTCCCCTACCTATAAGACTCCATCAAACAACACCATTTAATCTGAACTATCTGAATCAGGAACAAGTAACACCTAAAAACACCAAACCAAATGACAAAATAACCAACAAAGAAACAAATAAAACAAAACTTATGAAACTCAGGAGATAACAGAAGGTAACAAGACGGTCCAGCAGAGACAAAAGGGGAACACAGGACTTAGATAGACAAGGGAACAAGACACAGGTGAAACACATTAGGGCGGGGCAAACATTCACTGAAGGTAGGAATACAGGGTGAAGTAAATCACATGGACAAACACAAGGGAGACGGGACTTTCAAAATAAAACTGGAAACTTGACAGAACCAAAGCAACATCACAGGACTACACAAGGAAAACCAGAACTACAAAATAACAAAGAAACCAGGAAGTAAATGACAACACAGGAAAATAACCAAAAATACCAAATCATGACACTAAATGACTCGTTACATACAAATATATTGTATTTATCGGAATGATTTCTATGTCCAACAAGTATAAGTAGCATTAGTCTACTTTAGGATTGTGCCTTTAATGCAAACTGGAGACCAGTGGTTAAATTAATCATAATTCAGACCATGTTTGCATTAATATTTATGTTCATTATGTAAATTACTTGGCTGTGCATTGTATGTTAGAAACAACATGTGTGAACACACATGTTGTTTCTTGGCATATGGATGTAAATATTAATGTAATGGTGGTCTGAGTTGATGCTTAATGCTTTGTTGTGGCTGCTTTTTGCATGTGTGTATTAATCATGCAAAGGAACTGGAATTTATTATTGATTACCATTATCACATGTATTGTTGAAAACGAATCACATTCACAGTTTTTTTTCCATCATTATCTTCCTGTTTGTTTCCAGTTGGAGCAGCAGCTCATCATGCTGCTTTTAACTGGATTTTAATTGGATGGCGGCCATTTTCTCACCATCATGACACTCCTAATGTGCTGCTGTTACCATTACAGCTTGATTATTTTATGTGAGGTCTATGTGGTTGCACATGACAACTCTCCAGGGAGGGATTTTTATTTATTTTTTATTTTATTTTTGGGCTGTTTAAGTCAAACTACCTGCAGAGTATCTTTTATGATCCTGTAAATCTTTACTGATTCCATCAATCAGACAGGTCGTAGGTGGTGGAGTGGTATGTGTGTGTGTGTGTGTGTGTGTGTGTAAATGTCTCCAACAGGCCAGCAGCAATTTCACCATGCATTAGACATGATGGATCAGCCACACTGCCACACACCTTAGAGCTGCAGGTGTAGAAAAAAAAAACAGTCAACACATGTATCAAGAACCTGAGGAGAGCAGTGTGTGATTCTGCAGGGCTGATGCGATATGACAGGGGAATAATAATGAAACACAGCTGCTGTCTTACCACTGACCTGGATTAATACAGTACAAACTGAGATACAGAGGCAGTCAATCCTCCAGCACAGCGGGTTCTCTGTTGAAACGTGCGACGTCTAATCCCATTTGTCAACAGCAAAGGCTCGCTCAGATTTTAGGGTCATGGCGTCTAACAGCACGTTCAAACGCAACCGAGATGGCAGCCGTCGCCGCTCAGGATGGTTTTTACAGTGTTTGTGCATGTTTTTTGTGTGTGTGTGGGTGGTGGTGATGGTGGTTGGGGGGGGCACAGAGCATTGGGTCAGCACAGTTAGTGAGTGATGTGCTTTGGACTGTCAGCATGACTCACTGTAATAAGACATCACAAGAACATCACAAGCTATGCATACAAAGAATTTTACTTCCTGTGAGTTTATCCCCTCTCCGCCACAAAGGGCCTCAAATAAGCTCTCTCTCTCTCTCTCTCTCATTGTACATCTTCCACTTTGTGGGAAGGCGAGCATAAATAATAAACATGATCAGTTTCCTTATTGTTTATCTTTCATGCAGGAGCAGCCTCCTTCTGTCAACCTGGCTTCTTCTTCTTCTTCTTCTTCTTCTTTGTTGACTTTGATGCACATTTAACAAGGTTATTCTAGTCATTCAGAATGTTAAGTGGATGTCACTCTGCCGTGTGTTGTGTACTCAGTATACATCTTATCATTGACTGTTGTGTGTTTGGCTTCTCCTGGCTGATGCAAAGAGGAGCAGTTAATACACCAGAACGTACTGCTGCTTGGATTTCACCATCCACAATAGACACTCACAGATTTCTTTTCTCCCTCTGCAGTGATAGATTAAAGCTTTGAGTCATCTTTTTTTTCTTTAATTCACCTGTTTACAGCTGAAAACATTCAAAAAAAAAATAGGAAAAAAAATGCCGCCTTCTTTTTGGGTAGATTCTCCCTTTAATGTGTTCTCCCTGGCTGCAGACTGGCGCAGATAGCACCCAGATGATAACAGATGATAGGAGAGCGAGCCTTTCCATGACCTTCCAAGCATTTAACTCATTTGACTTTGATGTGTAAAGCAGACCAATAAATGGAGGAGCGGCTGCGCTTTAATTTTGGTCTAAATTACAAACTCAAATCAGTGGAGCATTAAGTGAACAATAGCAAGGTGTAAGGGACACCCGCTCTGTTCCTGTGACACAACAGTGCCACCTACTGGTGCATGGTTATACTTATGTATCCTGCAGCCAGTACATTTAGTAATCATGTTATATATAAATTTGTATATATATATATATATATTAGTTCTTATTGTTAGTGGAGTTTTTATGTGGATCCCTCGTGTATTTTTGTGAATCTTGATTATCACATTGAACATTTTCTACTGACTGACTGCTTCACATTAAGAGTAGCAGGCTTTTATTGTGAAACAGCAACAGGAAATGTGCTGTTTAGCACTAACTGGACTTAGGCAAGCTATACACATAAAGGGGAATTTAAACAGCCAGCTTAATAAAGCTGTGACTGGCACAAAATCCAGGTGACGCCCAACACCTAGTGCATCAATTTAGATGAGCACATCTTCCACTGATATCAGAGTTTAATTTACAATTATTTCTGTGAAACACAGGTGTCGTTTTCTTATTGTCCACAAGTGTCTGTGTGACATTACTTCCACCCACACTGTATCCACACAAAAATACAACATGTCGTGTTTTGTGTACTTTACTGCTCTTTGCTGCTTTGTTGAATGAACAATTCAGCAGAACAGGAAGAGATTTTTACTGAAATAAATAAATAAATACATGCATTGGATTAAACTCCACCCTTGGGTAACTTTTTCAAAGCTATTATTCATAACAGTAAATCAGAACACAAATAACAGCCTTGTAACAATGAGTCACTGATACTGATATTAATGCTGCTCTAAAAAAAAAATTATAATTCTCAGCTCTGCCAAATGTTGCAACAGAACAGAGGAACAAGAGCATTTATTTTAGTCACAGGAGGACCAGGTGGCTGCTTCAGTGAATGTGTCTCCTTAGAAAAAAAAAACTAGTCCCAGTGCAGGGACCTCTGGGGTGGAGGGGGTTGCTACACATGGACTCTGAGCCCCAGAATGGCTGAAACGCTATGGCTATAAGGTCCAATAAACAAACCTCTGTGGAATAACCTCAGTTTACTCCTGTACATATAACAAAGCAAACATCTCTACTGTAAATAAGGAGGAAGCAATATGTGAGATCTCACCATATGGCAGCTGGTGTGTGAACAAACAGAATTTATTAAGCAGTCTTTCTCTGAGATCGCAGCAGCGTCTCTTATGAATGTCAGTGAACACTTGAATATATATAAGGCGTCATGACAAAAACCTGATCTCATCAGCTCAGTTTTTGTTTTGAATGTATTTTTTTATTAATGTCTTTTCTCGGTTTCACTGCAGTCAGATGCTCTTTCTGCTCCCGTCACATGCCACAGAGTGGGACTCACACACACACACGCACACACACGCTCCTAAAACCTGACGGCGAATGCATTATAGATGCCCACTTCATGATGTGTCACATCATGTCTTGATTTGCATGCGTATCACACATTTGATCTTCTTCAAGCAGGAATAACAACCGCAGCGGAGAGATCTGAGAGATTTTCAGCAGTAGAAGAGGGAGAGTCATGGAACTCGACACTAATGAACACATCTTTGTGCCGAGGCTCAGAAATGATGTTGAGTTTGTGATGTTTTCTAAAGTGAGGGGGCGTGTGCTACAGTGCAGACTTATCTTTGTATAATTGAACTGGAAGGGATATTTTGCAATGAAAAAAAAGTACTTTCATTTTCAAAGCTGAAAATTAAACACACGAATCTGACCACTGGTGCCCTTGTAAATACACACACAAGCCTGTCTGTTTTATCCACAACAACACTATCAGCCACTGTATGTTATTGTATTGCAGGACGTGGGTGTGTTGGGAAGCCTCCCAGCACACACCAAGGCTGTTGTCTTCTTCATTGTGCAATTAGTGCTAATAAATTCATTCATGTTTCTCCTGGCTGCTTCAATTTCCACGTGTGTTGCTAGCTGCCAAAGTAATTTTAAGGAGGCATTCATCCTGTGCTATGTGTGGGAGTCTGCCCAGGACTAATGCGACAAAATCTAAAAGTGTTTTTATAAATATAGACCAGTCTCTTGTCATTGAAAAATACAGGATAAATAGTAGGCCATATTTGTCTGCCCATTGAATGGCTGTTATCAGTGCCTTAATTATGGCAGGTAAGACCAGAGTCTGTGTTATTCTAATGTTTACATTGATTCCATTTTACACAGATGACCCTTTGTAGTAAGGTGAGGAGGAGAGAATGGTGGTACTACCCGTGTCCTGGGCTGCAGAAGACTGACAGCAACTCACAATATCATCTAAGGCAAGCGTGCTGCATCCATTAGAGGATGTGGCTTACGATGGTGAGCTCTGATCTCTGCCAAGGTGGAACTGATCATTCTTAAGGGGGTCTAGTCTACAGGGGATTTCCTGTTTCCTGTCACTAACAGCATGTCACCTGTCAACTGTCAACCTTGACAGCTAACACTGATACAATTAACAGTGTAAAAATCATAAAATCCAACCAGCACCAGAACGTAATGAAACCTGGGGTGAGTGGATGTATAGAAAAGCATGTTTCCCTACCACATGTGTAGTAGCAGTCCTGTATTGTATCCCCTCATTTGAAGCAATAGCTTGATCCTCCAGTGTTCTTTACGTCCCTGACAAGCTCTCTAGAACTCTTTTCTTTCTCCAGGACCTTGGGTTGGGTCCTATTTCCCTATATCATTCCAATCATCAGTCTGTTTTTTTCTCCATTTGAAGTACAGTCCAATATGGTGTTGCAGCCTATTGCTTTGTTTATCCAGATAATAATCCTGCTGTTGATAACAAATGATTATAATTGAATTTCCAAATGGAATGTAATGGAAAATCAAACCAAATGAATGCAGGCAGAAGCAGTAATTATAGAATTGTGTGGTGGGTCACAGCCAGACAGCTTTCCTCCTGATGCTTTTGCCATTTTCAATCTTCAGTCTGCAGGATAAAGGATGAAAATACGTGTGAAGGGTCAGCCAGAAAAAGCATGAAAACTATGCATACTGGATGAGAGTAGTAGGCTGTGATTGAATGGGATCTTTCAGTCTGGGTATTTGGGTTTACCAAACCATTGACATAGTAGAATAAGACCACTAACAGCACTTAAGCTTATCTAAACATGGGGATCTGCTGGACAACAGGGAGAACAAACATTAATCATCTGGCTGTGACACACTAGCTAAACTCAAGCCACTCAAGCCAAGCTCGCCAAAACACAGGATGGATCAGGCTCAAGATACAAGACAACAGGTTTGCAAATCCAAAAATACAACCACATGATGCATGGTCAGCCTCTCCCAGCTACAACAAGCTTCTCCGCCACTTTCTTAGCTACCACGAGGGAGCAGTAAACACAAGTTTTAATCAACTTAAATCTCAAATTCTGACCCTACTCCTGCATTCTTGGTGTGGAATGTGATTCAAGAGGTTCGAGATCATGTTTCAAGTATCTGCACAAATTTTACAACCTTGTTCTTGTTGTTGAAGTTGTGTACAGGGTTACACACAAATGAACCAATCCACTGATAGCAACAAGGGACAAAGGAGAGAAAACTGTAAAACTGTATTATTACTGAAAACCTTTTAGAACTTTTGCTACCGGAGAAAGCAGTGTTTTTGCTGTCAGTCATTCTACTACTGACGTCTAATGGAATTCTGCACTGCTCAGTCCTAACCCGCTGTCGACTGGACAGATTGGGAGTTTTTCAGCCCGTCTAAAGAGCTGCCCACTCAGCTTTCTGAGTCAGACACTTCTTACTCATGTTCTTCGCAGAAGTCAGTGTGTGTGGGCGCTGACAAGGGAGGCAAAGTGTATGTGTACTGATTGTGAAAACACTCCTCTATTGACAGGTCAAAGGGCGAAGAGTCATGTGAGGCTGATGGCCACCAGGTTGCACATCCTCTCTTTCTGTCTCTCTTACTGTTACTCCAGGTAAAACTTAACAGCACCTAAAGTGTTAAACTACAGATGATGATACTGTGGATCATCCCCCTGATCCTGGCAGGATGTATATTGGAAAATTACTAAATATTTCAAAAATACACAACAACTTTATGATAAAATGGGAGGATGTAATGTTATTAATACTATTTGTATTTTTGTAACATGTACATGATTAGATGCAAAAACACTGTGTTCTTTAATACAAACTCTAAAGAAGAATACACATGTAAATCTAAACTATCAGTGGGATCAGTATATAGTCAATGAATTCCGTTGCGATAGGATGCTCATAATTCTCTTATATGCCGGTGTGTGTGCCTTTATATGGCTGTGGGGTTGTTGATCTTGCCCATGAAGAGGATGCTCTCAGTGGAGCTCTCCAAAATGAAAACCAAAAAGGGCCTGTTAATTTTTACTGATGGTGGCAAACTGAGCAAAATAGCTTCGATGACGCTGCTTGCTGCCGCCTCTGTTCCCATCTCAGTGACACTGAGCGCAGCCTTGTGGGATGCCTGAGGAGGGGATAAAAAAGGAGCACAGGGTGATTTAAAGCAGGCATCCTGTGCATCTAATTCATCTGGTGTAAGCATACTCTTGTTCTATTTGTAAATCCATATGCACTTGTGAAAAATTACTGTATGCCTACCTTTGAGATTTTGATCTTGACCTCTTCAGAGACGCCAGAGAAATCAGCCATGTCCTCGAATGCGTTGATTATGCCAATTTCTTTTAGTGTGGCACTCAGTGGGACATCAGAAGAAATAGAAAATTTTGGCAGAAACACTTCAACGTAACTGGGAATCAAAAAAACATAATCACTGTCAACATTCTGCATCCAGGTTATTCATTGAGATTATTACCATTGGTAGAATATTAACTCAACTCAACCATTCTTTGAAAGATTATGTACAAAACTGTGAAGTCAATAACTTTTGTGGCAATTCTGCAGTGAATAAATGAACATTTCTGCAGTCAGGCTACCCAAACAGGGTCAACAAGGACATGGCGCCAACACTAAGTCCAAATGACCTCTTAAAACTCCTTGGGAAGTGAATCAAGATGAATATCTCAAGGGACCATCTACCATGTTGGAAAGACAGATTACTGCCTAAGACTTGGTTCCAATACTATCAATCATAGATACAACAAAACAACAATCAGTAACAAGAGCTTGATACAGACCATAGCTGCCACCTAGAAATGTAGATTTGAACTTATTCAACACTTTCCCTGGCTTCTGGACTTGACAAGTCTAGATGCCGGGCTTCAATCTTCTTAATGATTATGACCTGGATGATTGAGAATCAGTCCAACACCTGCCCTGTTGACCTGACACACCTCCTCAGACTCCTCAGCCAGATGAGAAATGGGCTACGTGGTTGCCAGTGATCAAGATATCATCTTCTACCACTCAACTGCTGCACGTTGTCATCATCCCTCGGTCTATTATAACTCCCTCTTCAACTCCTTTAATCCACAACCAGATCAGTTACTTACTTCATGGAGACAGACTTTTGCCAGTGCTTGACGTAGTTCTTGTTGATGAAGCCCTCCACCTTCTCCATCTTGCCTTCATCGGGCAGGACGATCATCATAGAGGATTTGCCCTTGTATGGTAGCATGATGACAGTGGTGTGGTTTTCAGTGTCCCGGTAGGTGTTGTAGTGGCCTGTTCTCATCATCATGTCCACCTGGACTCTAGTGGTGGCATCTACATGGAAGTCTGCCTTGCGTGTCATGTCGCTGTCAAAGGGTTTCTCCCACTGTCCTGGTTGATGAAGTGGAATAGGAGAAGGTGATAGTAGCAGTGTGCCTCACAATCATCATGTGTAACTACACTGAGGAACAGAGTTACATTTCTTACCTTTAAAGTAGACATAGTTGATTAGCATCATGACCATGTCACTATGAAGTTCCTTCACCATGTCTTTGATCTTGTCGTGGGTTTTATTAGCAATGTATGTATTGATCTCAGCGACAGCCTCCTCAGGTTTGGCAAAGTTGACGCTGAAGGCCTCACCTGAGTAAAATTGCCTGACATCCTTTAAGAACTTCTGAAGAGGATTGAAACCAGAGCGCAGTACAACAGCGTTTCCAACATCCAGCTGGTTCACCTGGCTGTGTCCATGCATGTGGAAGAGATGCTCATAGGCTTCATTGACCTGAGTCTGGTTGAAGTCACTGTAGCCCAAAGTGGAGAAGAGTTGCCTGTGGGTCTCACCACAGGCGCCTGTAGACACCATAGCCAGGGCAGTGGAGATACCCAGAGGAGAGTAGAATATGTTTTTTCCACCAGCAGCCTTGGCATTCAGACTTTTGTACAGTTCAAAAGCAAAGTCATTATTAGGAGGGGAGAGCTTGTGGCAGTTCACATCACTGTGGTCAGAGCCGTGGTGGTGGTGGTGGTCTGCCCGGGCTACAGCCAGCAGCAGGACAGCCAGTACACAACACGCAAAGATACCCCGCATCGCTAGATCCTGTCCACAGGGAAAAGAAAATAACACTGTTTACAATTTAACCATGTTGGAGGACGAGAGATATGTTAGAGCACCGTGTAACACATTGATTGACACCCATCATATTGTAAAAACCAATTTTCAAAAGCTCCTAATGTAAGTTCTTAGAATTGATACAAACACAAAGCATTTTTCGGTGGAGGTTGATGCTTACCATTAACGTCCTGCGTGGTGCCGCTTAGCAGAAACATCACCATTATATTCAGCAAGTCAAATAGAGTCAGCTGACAGCTCTATTAATCATTAACAAGGTGTGCTCACTTATTCTCAGGTCACACTGTCATACATAGGTACAGATAATGCGAGGAGTTTTCTTTTTAAAGTTTGTTTGATGACTTCATGCACACGATCCCATAATTACAAAAAAAAATAAATGAAACTGCAGAAATGATGGGCCTTTGATGAAAATATGTAGCAACTCATTTCAGTCTGTCATCGAAAATGATTTCCGCTTTAAATCCCTTTGGAGGAAAAAGACATGGTGACTTAGGGAAAGCAGGCATTGTAAATCATACAAGCAGCAGATAGCACAGTATTGATCTTGTGGAGTGAACTGAGTAAAATAACAGAATGTCAGTGCAACACACACACACACACCGCTGTTCTCATTATTGTATCTTCCGAGCACCATGTTCATGATTACTGTTGGAGTAAAATACATCATTTTCATGATTGATCACTAGTCTTATTGGGAAAACTGCTTTTTAATAAGCATCTCTCATGAGTTAACATGTAGCTGTAGGTCTGAGGTTACATAAGCATCCTTCTTCTAAAGGGAGTGCAGAGTACACAGCTTCGTCACTGGCCCTCATGTACATTTTGTACAGTAGGTCATGTCCTGATGGAGAACCAGGACAGATTCTTTGATCAGATGTTAGGGTCCTATACACAGCAAGACTAGAAATAAGTGAATACTGTATGATATATAAAACATTGAGACAAATTCATTCAGTTTTAGACCACTACTACTACTACTACTACGATGTGGTAGTAGTAGCAGTCTAGCATCGCACAACACCTACACAAAACTGCAAATTAACAATGAGTCAGAAAACATTGATGTTGTTCAGTCTGGTTTAAAAGTTGTTGGCTGCAGCTCTGTTAAAAATAATGAAACATATGAAGCAGTGACGCACGAGAGCAGCCTCTCATTAGCTGGAGATGTGTGTGTTTTGTCCAAATGAGCAGACAGACAGTCAAAAATCATGTCCAATTTGAACTAATCTACAAATTAAATTTACACCATCTGTTTAAAATCATTCATTCAAATATTCAGGTACAAGTCACGTCTTAGACAAATAATATCAAGTCAAGAAACAAGCTGTAATACTAAATATATATACTTTTTGTTTGAGCATGTGTAAATATGGAAATGGAAACACACACACAGAGAGGATATATTTTTGGCCTAAAATGTTTGAAACCAAACATCTTATGGTGGTGCATTATTTAGCAGGATGATTTTTTTTTTACCTGCCAAAAATTGCTCCCCTTTCTAAATTAGTCATGGCGAGTGTTACTTTACTGAAATTCAAAGCGGTTAGCTAAAACAGACAAAATCTGTTGTTGCTAACTCAATTCCATCCCAGTGTGTGTGTGTGTGTGTGGGAGGGTGGGTGCACTATTCGGACTCTTATTGGTGATTGCTACAAATCTAACATTTCAGAATGGTGTGCTAAACAGAGCAAAATACACTTTGCTTGCTTGTTGGACTTATTTAAAATAACTGTTGACTCTGAAACATGTTCTTGAAAAGTTTTTATTTCACTTCACCTCGTCGAAACAGCACGGTAACAAGATGAACTAATGATGTTTACTTTATGAACTGTGTCACATAAAACAGTGTTGGATAGAGGTTTTAATGGTGTGTTTAGACATGTATAAACCAGTTCAGATGATGAATGGTAACGCTGACAGGGAGATTAATAGAATAACATTTCTGGTGATAAATCTGTTGTCCTATTCATCAAGGTCTCCTCTATTCATCACTTCCCAGATGGTCTTCGTGTCACAGCATTTTCTGGTAAAAATGAATCCAGAAGCTATTGCAGTGTGAAAATATAACACACACATACACACACACGTATACACACACACACTCCTCCAGCGTCTTTACGCTGTGGGGTTGTTGATCTTGCCCATGAAGAGGATGCTCCTGGTTGAGTGCTCCAGGATGAAGACCATGAACGGTCTGTTGAGCATCACAACTTCAGGCATACTCATGGGCATGACCTCAATGGTGGTGGCCGCTGCCGCCTCTGTTCCAGTTTCGTCCACACTCAACACAGCCTGGTGGGAAACCTGCGGCAGAGACAACAGGCAGAGTTTGATTTAGAGCTACTGATACAAGCCAAATGACCTTTGCAGCCTCTCCTCTACGTGCATTCTCCCACGAGTAATTGTCATGAAATACGTATAAAGCTTTCAGCTCCTGTAACTAAAACCCAAAAGTCACATTTGCCTTTTACCTTTGAGACTTTAAGCTTGACCTCATCAGACATGCCAGAAAAATCAGCATTGTTTTCAAAAGCATCTGTTATTCCCATTTCTTTAAGTGTGTCATCGAGGGAGGCATCAGCGGAGATGGAAAATTTTGGCATGAAAAGATTCACGTTGCTGCAAAAGCAAAAGAACATCAACAGTGTCAGAATTACTGCATAAATACAGAGATAATTTGGGATGTTTTGAACATGAAAAAACAACATTTACAGCTACAATGAAAAAACAAGCAAAAAACAAAATCCTACTTCCTGAAGAGCGAGTTATGCCAGTGTCTAAGGTAGTCCTTGTTGATGAAGCCCTCCACGTTCTTCATCTTGCCTTCATCGGGCAGAACAATCATCATGGAGGTGTTGCCCTTGTATGGCAGCATGACGACAGTGGTGAAGTTCTGGTTGTCTGAATAGAATTCGTAGCGTCCAGTCCTCTTCATCATGTCAACCTGAACTTTGGTGGCTTCGTCGACTTGGAAGTCGGCCTTGTATGTCAGGTTTCCATCAAAGGGTTTCTCCCACTGTCCTGTATGAGATACAAACACCTTAAATACCACAGTGGTCCTATGTGGTGTGTGTGTGTGTGTAACCTACCTCTGAAGAAGACATAGTTGATCAGCACCATGGCCATTTGAGGGTCCAAGTCCTTCACCATGTCTTTGATCTTGTCCTGAGTCTTGCTGGCAATGCGTCTGTTGATCTCAGCTGCAGCTTCTTCAGGTTTGCTAAAATCGACATTGAATGCCTCACCAGAGTAGAACTGCTTGACACCATTCAGGAACTGCTCCAGAGGACTGAAACCAGAGCGCACTGCGGCAAGGTTGCCAACATCCAGCTGCTGATTCTCCTGGCTGTGCCCAAGCATATGGAAGAGATGCTCGTAGGCTTCGTTAACCTGCGCCTGGTTGAAGGCGCCGTAACCCAGAGTGGAGAACAGCTGGCTCTGGGTGTCACCACGGGCGCCTGTGGACAGCATGGACAGGGCGGTGGAGATACCCAGCGGGGAGTAGAAGATGTTCTTTCCAGCAGCAGCCTTTGAATTCAGGCTTTTATAGAGGGCAAAGGCGAAATCAGCATTAGGAGGGGACAGCTTGTGGCAGCTCTGTTCGCCCTCATGGCTGTGGTGGAGGTGGTGGTCTGCATGGGCTACAGCCAGCAGCAGGGCTGTCAGTGCACAGCTAGCAAAGGTACCATGCATCTTTGGAGCCTGTGAATGAAGACTCTGATCAGTTAGATTTAACCTGAGGAGATCCTAGTATAAGCACAGAGTTAATACTTCAACACGTTGATCCGGCTTTGTCAAAATCTATATACCCTCACTTCTAAAAAATGTTTTAAAAATCTAAAGATTAAGCATATCGAACACGAATACAGTGATGCACTTACCTTTGATGTCCTCTTTGCTGGAGACAGTTTAGTCAGAAACTTCCTCTTTATATGCAGGAGCTGAGAGATTCAGCTGACCCTTTGGTCAATAATTAACCACAGCCACTCCCTGTCTCCTCTGAGATATCTGGCTGAGCTACGTTCACTGATGCAACACAACACAGGTAACGAACCACTGGTTAGATAGTGAAGCGGTTGTGGTTGAATAAATCAGTATAAGTATTGATTAAAAACCCTCATCGCATGCTTCAAGACAACAAATGTAAATGTTGCAGTCTTCATAGAGGGTGCACTTACAGATAACACATGCACTGTCAAAAATACAGGAAGACACTGGGGAGGTGACATGCTAGCAAAAATACACAAAAGCTGCATATTGTGGTGCTAAGCTGCTAAATGCCTCTCTATTTCTACAGGGTTGACAAATAAAAAGCCAAGTCCAATGTGGCAAAAATTGCAGTTCCTTAAGTGGCCACTTGGGGTCACTATCCATGACAACTCACCCCCCCCCCCTTTTTTTTAAAGGCTTACAGTCATGCTATCAAGTTCCTCCTATTCATACAAAGAATGGATAAAACGTCACTGATTGTCAGACTGTTGCTCCCGTGTCGTCCAAGTGGCTCACAGACCTGAGTCAGTCGGACCTTTCATGATTAACAGGCTGACATTTGTGTTGCTTGTGATAAATCTGCTGTCCTATTCATCAAACTGTCCTCTATTCATCATCTCCCCAATGAGCTAAATACCATCACAGCATCTCCAACAAGGTTGTCTGACTAAAGGTAGAAATGAGCTAATGTCCCAGAGCCACTAAATCCCAGAGTGAAAATGTAACTGGGCATTTTCTTTCTGTTGTTGCTATATAAGCCCAGATGCTCTTGCAAAGCAATTTCCAATAATTGCATAAGATGATAAAGAGATGTTACAAGAGGAAATGGGTTTCAGAGTGAAAAAGAAAGAGAAAATGCTTTTGTAATGGAAGAAAAGTGCTTTATGTTTTTGCAAGCATAGACATAGACTCAGTCACAAGGATAAATTGCTGCCATTTAAATGTCTTTTCATCATTTTGTGAAAATGAGAAATAAACTATATATCATCTGGTAATGTTTGAAAAACAAAACACCTTCTCTGACTTCATGGAAATTGCTGAAAATGGATTTTTTTTTGCAAAATGTGCTGGACCACTGGGACGTATTCAAACTAAAGCTATAGAGTTTTATAAGTAGATGTAGTATTATATGAGTGCAACGCTCACTGTACCTCTGGACATCGGTGGGATCAATTCATTCTCTCAATTAGCAGGACGAGGCCTGTTAATTCATCACAGAGATGAGCACACGGTCTGTCCTTCCTCTGACTTGAACTTTTCCACCTCCAGCACAAACGTATGAGGCGCCTGAGCATAATGAGAGGAGAAGTGAGAACATTTTGCACATTGTTGTCATATTTTCCATAAAAAAGGGACTTAATGAGTGTCAGAATTTTATTTTCATAAAAAATAAAGATACTTAACCTTTATGAGTTGGCTGATTGTGAGAAAATGGATCATATACCCCAGCCTTCCTCAGGAGGCTTTCTAAACTGCAGGATTTCCTAAGTTGAAACTTAGGAAAAAGTATTTCTGCCCGCCTGTGAAAACAAGAATCAATGTGTTAATGGATTTGCTCTAAGCTGTCTTGTTACAACTTGTGGGACCCGTGCTGCAGGCCGGGTGGACTCTCTGATGTATAGAGAGCAGTAATTATTGCAGACTGAGAATCCACTCAGCATCGTTCATCATGCTACCAAAAAACAGAAAGCAGGGGGGACCAGTTAGAGGGTGTGACATAACTCTACAGTGTGGACTTAAGAAATTCATTCTTTAAGGGTATAATGTAATAAAAACAAGCTAATATTAAAGACCATGAATGTTTTTACCACTTACATCAAAGCATGAAAAACTAAATCAACAGAATGTTCACAGCATTCAAACGGCTCTCAATGTGTGTAATTACATCCACTTAAATAAACAAGTCCCTTCATTTCATTCTTTTTGCTGTGCACAACAGAGAGCACACTCCAGTCATTTAGTACCAATAAAAATAGACCTGTGCTGAAAGTGAAGAAAATGCATTTAAACATTTAAGCAAGTACTTAATGCTGAAACATCTTGTTTACCATTATATAATGTAGCGTTTACTGTAGTTTTTTTCTACATTTAGAGAAAAAGGTTACCTTGATTTCTTTACAATATGTAAAACCTTGGTTATCAGAGTATGACTTTTTTGACATCTGAGGCTGACAGATGAAGCCAAAACTGCATTACCTCAGACGGCCACTTGAGGCTGGCTTTGTGCGTGAGTCAACCCACTTAGATCTCCAAGTTAAAAATGTCCAACTCGACAACAGAATTTGAATTTTTACAGCCTTAACCAATTCAATATATTAGTCACTTTTTTAAAGTAAAATTAAAATTAGGAACATGAATTCTTTCTTTTAATTACATGGAGGATTGTAAATCAGACGACTAGCTGCCTGTTTCAGCTTGTCATGAAGAAAACACTAAAAACTATGAGGAAGATATTCCCGGTCCTTGCGGCAACATGTTACAGATCAGGTAGCGTGACATAGTATTTTCCTCATCTGCTCGGGTTCCCCACCTACCCTGGCTTTATGTTGCTCATGCGGCCATCAGACAAGCAGTCCTCCAGGGGCTTCAGTTCAGAAGCAGTGAGGCCAGGCAGCTGGTGTTGTACAGCATTATCACCTCATGGGAGTCATCCCAGAACATCATGGTGGCCTCCACGCTGGCTGTAGCATTCATGGCTGGACACCTGGTTTATGTGTATTTAATGTAGAAAACACATCTTATACATTATTATATATCAAATTCATAACCATGCATGTGTAAATTAATTCATGCAGCAAACAGCTACCTTTGAAATACACATCATAATTGTTGAGTATCAGTTTGTCAGAGGGTCTCAATGCTTTGTGTTGCTCTGGTGTGTTCAGGAATGGACAAAAAAACTCATAGTCTAAGGTTTTCCATCAACATGCAGGCTGCTCCATACTCTTAGCTGACCCCCAGCATGGTCCCCTGGTCCAGCTTCAGACTCTGTTTTCTGTAGCCGATCTCCAACCCCTCCCACCTGGAGAGCGAGGCTCTGCTGCAGATCTGTGAAAGCAGATATGGTGGCCTCCACGCTTTCCGCTTAGAGTTGGCTGCCATCCCCAGGGCCTGCAGGGTCTGGCTCTGACTCTCGGACCCAGAAACTCGGCACAGCAGAGCCAGAGCTGATGCCAGGCCCAAGGGTAAGAACAAAGTATTGTGCTGCTCCTGATCACCGGGCTCAGCAGTGGTTCTGGTGACCAGGTCACAGTAAGGTTCAAAGGCCAAGGCTGAGTTTAGGGCTGACATGTTCGGCTGTTGCTGCTGCTGACTGGCCTCTTGCTGCTGAAGTGTTTCTCAGGCTTTGGTTGTGCTGAGGAACATGTTAGCAATGCTAGCACTGTAAAACACAAGCAAAACTACATATAACACACATCAGCTCTGCAGCTCTTGTCATCCTGGCCTAATCGAGCAAATGTTCTTGTGGCTCCCTGCGGGGGTGGCGGTGTTGAAAATATATTGATCACAGGTTCTGAGCTTTTGACCCATAGTTTGAGCACTAAACAAACAATGGCGGCTTGTTTTTAGCTTCTCAGAATTTAACCAGCAGTGAATGTGTGTTTATTCAGTGGACAGTCAGGACAGGGCATACTCACCCCCCCACCCCCACCCCACCCCAAATAACACATTCTGGTCAACATGGATTTTGAACGCTTACGCAACTGATGCATACTTTTATTTTGCTCTAATTCCACAGTCTATATATATATATATATATATACATATATATGGCGTTCCTATACAAACTATACATAGCTACATCTGATTCTATCTTGCAGAACAGAATGTGCACATGCAGATCAATCTGCCGTTTTATTGTTAGTGTCACAAAATGTCATGAAAAAAACGGCACTAATATTAATCTTTAACAATCAAGCAGTATCTGAGCTGAAAACAGTGAAACAGTCAAAGCCACAAGAGACAGAGCGAGAGTCTGCTAAATGTCAAAGTGCTCGTTAAATATTATCAGCTTAATCTCAGCAAGTCAATACAGCTTCTAATTAAACAGCAGGTCATATGGGATTCTCAGTAGGCAACAGAATGCAGTATAGATGCTCTGTAATGTGAGCCAGCGATGCTACGTTGCCACCATGTGGTTGATTCAGAGTGTTTCTGCCAGGTCACGCATTCAGCAAAAATAAAAATAAAAAATAAAATGGCCCACAAACCATGTCTGATAATGAGCTGAAAATCAGTGTAATAATAGGGATTACAGCATTATTTGTTTTTCCAAAACTATAGCCAAAGTTAAACAGATTATATCTGCTGGCAGCAAAAAGCAAACATAATCATTTAATGCTGCCTTGAGGGAAATACGGTGACAGATAAAGAGTCAGCCCAGTTCTAGGTGCCCCTGTTTTGTCTCATAAGGGGAAACTGAGCTAATAAGCATATCTTAATAAGAAGGATGCACTGTATGAGGGGGGGGGACTCATCTGAGGTTTATCTGAGGTAAGATGAGGCAGCAGTACAGCAGGATCCACAGGAACAAGAGCATTCGTAGCTCTAATGGGGTGATGTCACAAGAGGCTGCTAAAGAGTGAAGAGTGAATCCTCCCTCACTGCAGAAAAGCAGATAAACACAGAATCAGCCCGTTTGCATTATAGAATTATTTAGAGTAAACATTAAAGCAGCAAAACAAAACAGGCAAAAAACACTCACTCAAACCGTAAATATCCAATTATAGCTGAAGTTGTCTGAGAAAAAGTTTGGATTTATGACAATGCTGTCCTGTGGTTTGGTTCAGTTCAAACTCAATTGCTGTTTATATAGCTCTGCATTATTCAGACTCATCAGTGGATACTTGTGCAAACATGTTTTTAAAAGTGAATCCTATGATTTGAACAAGTCTAACCGCAATGCAGAGTCACACTCATTCCAATGAACGTTCATATAACAGCGGTAAGAGTTACAACATATTGGGATCCTATTTGAAGTATGCCATGAATTACACATACAGTGTTAGTTTAAACTAGCTTTTACATGTATGCTCAGCTCTTAACATGGACAGATCTTCACTTGTTATAATGTTACTTTTTTCATTTATTCTGGAATCCCAAGTTGTCAAATGGGTCAAAGTTACGGTCATTGGCGTTGGTGATGATGGTGGTGATGTATATTTTGTACAACAAGAGATTCAGTTAACCTAGGAAAAACTGATTTGTACATTACCGTCAACCAAACATTGTACTCATGTTAATGCTAATGAAAAGTCACTATACCTGAATGGCTGAGAGGTTTCACCGCAGGCTGGAGGCCGGATATCACCGCCATCATGGATGTCAACAGCTTGATCGGTGTCATTTTGTGAGGTAGCTTCACCAGGATGGTCTCTTGCTGTTGTCATATATTTATGTCTCTGGAGCTCTTTTCCATCTGATCTTTGGACAGGGGTCAGATCAGCTGTACTGATGACTTCATCACCGCTGTTTTCTTCATCTTCACAGGCCGTGTCTCTCCTGTCACTTTCTTCTTCTGTGATTGTTTTAGCCTTACTGGTCTTTCTGACTTCATACAACTTCATACAACTTTCCTTCTTTACAAAAACTTCTCCCCTATGCTGCTGTCTTACATCCCTCTCCTTCTCAAACTGTCTCAAATCATCCTGCATTGTTCTCTGCTCGCTCACTTGCCCCCATTTTTCAGAAAGCTCTTCTGCTGCTCCTCCTCTTCCTGCTCCATCCTCAACATCTTTCTGCCACTTAACCACTTCAGATATTTCTGCTTTCACTATGTCATCTTCTGGCTTGTAATATCCATCATTCACTAGTCTAACATTTTCTGTCTCCCTCTCTGTCTCACAGGAATCGCCATCATCATTACTCCGTCCTCTAACAACCCTCCTCTCTTCACATTCTTCTTTGTTTTTACTTTCAGCTCCTGGCTGCAACACAAACACAGCTCCGTTATTGGTCATCTCTCGGAGGATACTTTCATTATTGTCCAAATCAAACTCCCTGTCAGCTGCTGGCTGAGCATCAACATTAGATTCAGGATCAATATCTGTGTTCTTTGCACAGTGGGCCTCCTGATGTTTACCACCATTAAATATCTCATATGCGCCCAGATATGTTGAAACTTTGCTCATCTCCTCTTCAACCTTTGGTACTTGTCTTTTCACCTGACAGTGTGGTTGAAAAACCTCTTTATTCAGATCCAGGATGTAACTGTAGGCATCCTCTTCATCTGAGTCCAGTGCTGACAGGCTGTCGACTCCATCCTCAGAACTTAAGGAGAAGTGACTTTCATCCACTCCTCCTATGCTGTAGCCCCGGTCTAAACCCTGTTCCATCCACGACCGGATCTCCAGGTTGGCTACTCTTGCATCTAGTGGACTGGGCGGCTGGAAAACTCTGCGTTTCATTTTGTCAGAGGCTGAGGTGACAGCAGGTTGCTCTGTGATGTTGCCTCCGGTGGAGGACGGGTCAGAGGTGCCCTCTCCATTTGTGTGAAGTGAGGGGCAGGAAAGGCTTCCTGAAGATCTCCAGGACCACTGTCTCCACAGGAGCTGCTCTCTGCTCCTCTCCAAGCCTTTAAGCAAAGCTTGGGCTTCCGGATAATCAGCAATGGTCTCACCAATGATGACTGACTGGGGTGATCCAAAATTGGGGATTTCAGGAACTTCAGTATATGTCGTACAATCCTGTAATTTAGAGTGTGTTAGCAATGACACCTTTAGGATATACTTGTCTTTTTGGTAAATTATTATTGGTTTGACTGCTATATATGAATAAGTGAATATATTCTCAAATAAACTCTCAACAAGGATGAAAATAAAAAATGTAGTTTTGGAAACTAACCTCATTAAAGCCTGCATGATGCCCCAGGAACATCGACAGATAGGTAATGATCGACTGCTCATCAGGAGACGTGCATGTTACATCTGTGGGAGGAATGAGAAGCCGTTTTTACTGTTTCACACAGAGAGCATTGTGTTTTTGGAGTCTGATTTATTAATGTGACCAACAGCAAAAACAAACACCACACAGCTCCTATTGTATAGGGGCCATTGAGAAGAAAACAGATACTTTGCAGAAAGATATTCACTCTTCTAAAATAATATGTGGTATATTTACCTTCAGGATCCAGCAGAGGAGTGATATCCAAGCTGTGGTGGGCCATTGTGAAGGCATGCTGGATGTTTTCTTTTGGCTCTCGGGACAAGCTCTCCTTCAGGTCAACCAAGTCTGGCTTTATGGATTTAATCAGAGCGAGGAACGCCAGCCCACTCCTCCAGCTCTTCCCGAAGTCATACACTTCTACCCCATACCTGCATATTTTCAATTACACATAAAGCGATGTGAACACAACCTCAACGCACAATGATTTGGCTGCTCTGGAACACCTTCTAACAGACTTCCATACAGTCCACTTATCAATCACCCCTTTGTATAAGTGAATTGGATATTTGACTCACTTTGATGTGCATCTTTGGATCCATTGAAGGAGCGTTTTGATTGCTTTCCCATGGTACTTTGACTCCCTGGCAGCTTTTCTGCTTTTGCTTGGCAGAGTGCTGCAGGAGAAGCTGCCAATGTCGTTTGGCTGAGGTGAAAGGTCACCACAGGATGAATAACTGCTTACTGATAAGGAGGAAAGGCTTGATGACAGATGCCTCCCGAGGCCTGCAGTCACCTCTTTTACCTGTATTGAAGTAAAATGGAGGTGTGCATGTAAGGTCATCACCTTGGAAAGAAGTGACTGACAAGCAAAAAGAAAAAAAAACCCACCTGAAAATAGAGAATGATGTTCCAGACAAGGCTAAGAACAACAGATGGGGTGCCATCAGCAATGGCAGAGGCGTCGATGCCAAGCAGCTTCACCTGGGAGACAAGAGGCAAGAGAATTACAATCTAGTTTTCCAGACTGGAATGCATTTCAATGTGTTTTAAAGCAGACACACTCACATGTCTGTCATCCAGGAAAGCCAGCGCCTTGGAAATGTTGCTCAGTCTGAAAATGCGATGAGAAGACGGCCTAAACCTGTAAAGCTGCCGCAAGATGTGCAGATTAAAAACAGTCAAATATGTCTCTATAGCTGACAAAGACATTTCTGTTGCTGCACATGTAGGGGAATATTGTTAGCTTCACTCCACTGCCTGCAGCCTTATGCTAAGCTAAGCTAACTGGCTGCTAGATTTAAGCTTAGGCCAAGGGGCTGTCTGTCAAAATGCTCAGTTTGCATTACCCATGTATGTATATTTCCTTTTGCTAACATATTTACACAGCTAACAACCATGTTTAGAACTACAAAAACAACCAGTCAGTGTTGTGACAGATGCTGTTTAAACCTTATTTTGCAGCTCATGTAGTGTTTTTGAAGCACTACCTCTCATGAGGGGACATGCCTGTCTGTCTGTGTCTTGTGTGATTCTTACAAGTTTGCAGCCAGAAAGCACCTCCAGCAGGGCCATGAGTATTCTCCCATCCTGAATGTCTGTGAACAGGTCATGAACTTCAAGTGGAGGGTCATGCTAGAGAAAAATCATGACCCAATTACGTTCATTCAAAAATAAGATGTACTGATAAGAGTAAAACTATTGGAACTGTGCCATACTCTTTGCAGAAATACATTCATCCATCTGGTGAAGGTCCTCTTCTGAACTGTTTTGCTGTCATCTATGGAATAAATACCATTATGTCTTAAAAGTTAAGGATACATTTTTAAAAACTTACTGCAATACATGCAATACAAGGAATACGATCACGTTGAGTATAAAAACGTTTTAGGAGAAGGGAAATCCACCAACAAATAAAGAAATGCTCATGTTTGGGCAGTCAGGATACAGTATTACTTGGGAAAGGCATATTTAACTATGTTTATGGATCAGTATACCACACTACTGACCTTGGTTCTGATCACTGATCTCTCCTGCTGCTTTCATCTGTGAACCCCAGCTGTCCTGCATCCCCTTTAAACTTCACTCACTCCGGTTGAAATCCATTGTATCGGATGAGAAGGGAAAGCAACTTAAAGCGTCAGCGATTAGAGGAGCTGTTTGCTGACAGAAATAAAATGAAGAAAAGGCAAAGACAGGCAGCATGTCTTGCCTGAACATGCCGAATCCTCCCTTGCAGGTCTTGTAAAACCACTCCCACCCCCCTTCCTCCAAATCTACTCACCCTATTGGTCCACAGAATCCTTCCCTGTTAAAATGAAGGAAACACCTGGGATGCCTTCAATCATGATACTATCCGACTTCTCATACCAGAAAACTACACTGACGTTAAAAACCCACATTTCTTCAGAGCATGCCCAGCTTGTTGTTCAAACTCCTGTTTTAGAATGAATCTCTTCACACTTGGACTCTTTTAAAACACTTTATAACATCTTTTAGAAAGTTATATTACAAGACTTGCTGCCCCAGTAGCAGCTGTGATCAGCATCTAACACATGCAGATAACAGAACAGGTTTAAAGTCATTTCTGCCTGTGTAAAAAAAAAGTATCAAAATTCAATATCATCATAATGAACTGACTGAATGAACAGCGATATTTTACAATAATTAATATTTGTTTGTTTTTGAAAAGACAGTGAGATGCAAGAAAATGTACAATTAAATTAAGTTTAAATTTAACAAGCCTGCAGTACAAAGATAATAAGGTTGAAGTAAAACTTCTTCTTTGCTTCCACATATTAACTGAATTTTGAGCTGAAACTTTGAGGTACACCGTAATTCTGCAGCAAAAGCCTATTGCTTCCTCCTTATACACATCAAACATTGACATGTGTGTGCTTTTAACTCCCATTTCGAAGCAGTAATGAGCAACATATGAACTCAGAGCATTACTGTGACAGCTGACAGTGCCTGACAGGAAAAGCTCCTCCTGTTTCAAACAATATCTGGCTGCCATGT
The DNA here is from genome assembly GCF_900634625.1 of Parambassis ranga. NCBI lineage: Eukaryota > Metazoa > Chordata > Actinopteri > Ambassidae > Parambassis > Parambassis ranga. The sequence goes on from NC_041043.1 coordinate 9,997,083, forward strand.
TTTACTCTACCTGCTTTAAGAATAGTGACAGTTACTGAACTGGACCGTCACCACCGTGGAAAGCAGGAGTGTGTGCAAAGAACATCGCACGTGAATCTCCAGGAGTCTCTAGAAGTCACGCCTTTTCATTCTTTGAGTTGGTTTTTGCAGCCTTGTTGCACCCACAAGCAACAGCGTCTGCCAGGGGCAGCGTCACAAGGCTGCGAAGAATGAGGACATAAAAAAAAACATGGATACTAGATGAGAAGGTACCGGAAATACATCTGTATTCTAATTTTTATTAAAAATGTCACAAAGTTAGCTTAAAATATACGACATTCCAAGCCAATCAGCATGAATTAGGTTCAAATTTAGTTTTTTAAAGCATTTACAGCAAGTCTCTTCTCACATTGGACATGAAATATCACATCTGCCAGAAGTCCTCCTGTAATAAATGGCAACATGGGGACATCTGGCAGCTTTGTGTATTCTTGGAGTCTCTTTTCTACATGGCTCTTCAACTGGTTCTAGATGAAGCTGTGAGTTTCTCTCCGTGGGGCCATTAAAAATCAAACATGCCACCGAACACCCTCGCAGTTTCTGGCCAAGTTTCATTTCCTCCCCATGATGAAGCTGGGGGCCTCAGCATCATCCTCAGCCTCTCTTTCTTCTTCGTCTTCCTCCTCCTTCTCTTTCTCCTCTTCTTCACTGCTGTCTGAGCTCTTGTCTTTCTCGGCATCAGCTGCTAGCTTAGCTTTCTTCGCCATCAGCTTCTTCTGCTTCAGTTTGTCGCGCTTCTTCCTGCGCTTTGCCGTTCTCTCGTCAGCTGCCTGCTTGTTCTGTTCCACTTTATTTAAATATTCCTCGTCCTTATCTTGCTTATCTGACATCTTGTCCAGGTAGTCCTGTCTCTGGTACTCTCTGCGGCGAAGGTGTCGGTAAACATGGAACTCCCCGCTGCCTGCACCCGCGCTGGAGCCCATTACGTCCCGCACGAATTCCGGTGCTGCCCGCGGTTTCCATTCTTTCGCCCGGTCCGGAATAGGAGCAAGCTTATCTGGGTTTCGCATCAACCTCTCCAACTTCAGACGCTGCTCTTCCGCCGGAGTCTTTGCAATAATGAGAGGCTGGGCCTCTTTTCCTCCGGGTTTCCCAGCTTTGTTATTTTTTTGTGTGGGCGCCGCCATCTTTCAAACCGCCAGTGTCTTCTTCCTTTTTGCCCCCCGGAAGTTCTTATTCGATTTCTAACTTCCGGGGCGGAGAAAAAGAGGTTCTGTAACCTGGAAAGTTTTTTTAAATTAAATTTAAATATTTGCTTTTTTCCAACGAATTTATATTCTATACATTATTGGGATATTGTGAGTATAGTATTATTTATTTAAATAATTACTTTGATTATTACTGTAATCTGTTTCTTCTGGAACTAATGTGAGTGACGTGTGGCTTTACCAATAGCAAATCAGATTTAATCTTCTTTGGGCGCATGTGACCAATCAGGTTTCAGGTTCCGCCCCTTACCAAGAGCGTGAAGTGTGGCTGACAGGTTTACTCCGGCTGTTCTGTCCTAGGTCGGTCCGTTTCTGGAACGTATTTTTAAGTTTATAACTCACCTTAAGACCATGAATAGTTTACTTAGATCTACTGCTCGGTGTCTGCGGTCGGGGGCGGCCGTCTGTTTGCCCAGACAAGCCGACGGCCGTGCGTGGCCGGCCTCCGCCCGGTTCCTGTGCGCGGCGGCGGATCTCCAGAAGGACCTTAGTGAGATGGTGAAGAAGGACAAAGTGGTTGTGTTTATGAAAGGTACACCGGCACAGCCCATGTGTGGCTTCAGTAACGCAGTGGTTCAGATCCTCCGGATGCATGGGGTGGACAACTATGCTGCGTACAACGTGTTGGAGGACCAGGACCTCAGACAAGGTCAGTAAACTGAAATAACCCCCGTCATGGCGGCGGCAACAAGTTGTCACCTCAGAGGGATGTACAAATTTTAGCCAGATACACGTCTTCAAAACTGGAAGTGGAAGTGTCAGTTAGATCCTTTAGTTAGTTTAAACAGCGCGCTGCTCTCATTAGCTTTCTGTTAGCTTAGTTGTTGTCGTTGTTGTTGTTGACTTAATCAGACAAACTTTGTCTGTCAGTTATTTGTCAAGTTAGTTATTTGTTGAGGATTTTTTTTTTATCAGCGTGATGCAGCTGGACAGGAGGGTGTGGTGCATCAGGTCAACGATACGCCATCAATGTTAGCTTGAGAGGCTCCACGGCTGGGTTAGCCACACATGTTAGGGACAAAGAAGTGTTTTCTGTAGGTGACATAAGTTTAACCTCATTATTTCAAGCTATTTATTTTTGGAAAGTTTGTAATTTTGTTGAGGTATTGATTCAAGAAAAATTAGGTTAGTCAGAAAAAACCTTTATAAAGTCCCTGTTTGATCACTTAATTTTAGTAAATCTTTGTCCTAAAAATGATCTTTAATCCAGCTCTACACATTGCCAACAGGAAACAAGCTGGCACAACACTGATTCTTCACATTTAGATGTATGGCTAACATTCATACAACACCAATCTAGTGAGAGCTGCTGATGTATCATGCATTTTTATTTCTGACTGACACTCTACCTTCCACAGGAGTCAAAGTCTTTTCCAACTGGCCCACGATCCCTCAGGTGTACTTCAACGGCGAGTTTGTGGGCGGCTGTGACATACTGTTGCAGATGCACCAGAACGGAGATCTGGTGGAGGAGCTGAAGAAGCTGGGGATCCAATCTGCATTGCTGGACGCTGAGAAAGAATCCAAGTAAAAGAAAAGATCAAAAACTTCAAAATCGATGACAAGACAGAGGATATGTTTATCAGGCTGAACCCCCACACCCCCCACGCTCAGATGATTGCACATAAATCAGCTCTCTAGGTAGCCAGTGGCAAGATTGACTCACCGAGTAAGGTGCAGCAATGATATACGTTTGTTTATTTATTCATTATCTATAAAGAGAAAAGAGTGGACAGTATCTTTACAGAGATACAGCGAGTTTACCCTAAATATCAAGCTTTTAAAGCTTTTTGATGAGGTATTTTGGGCCGTTTGTGGGCTGCAAACACACACTCTAAACAACACACTAATATTATACACAGTTCTATTGGTTAACTACAAATTCAAAGAATGGCCTTCTGTAACCAAATGAAAGTTAGTAACAGTGAATTAGCCAGAAAACCAAAAACAGCTGAAAGTTGCTATAAAACAGTCTATAGACATGAGCGATAAGCTGAACTAGGAATCCTTTATACACTTTATATATAATAATCCACCACTGTTGTATGAATATAGATGATTTTAGCTTTGTTATTCTTTGCTTAACACCAGAACTCTATATCTCTGTGGGACAGTAATTAAACAATAACCACTTCCATGGAAGACTGTCAGACTGTACTTTAATTTGTTCAACTAGCAGCCCCTCTGAAAGCTCAGCTACCTCTACTGTCCACCTGTTTTTCTTGAGCCACACTCAGTTTAAGACCAAACGAGCCTCAAACTTAACCGAGACTGAGTCGCACTCGAAACCTTCCAAATGCACTGCCTGTTTCTAAAAAGGAAGGTCAAAGAGGGCACAACAAAGCTTCTAAATAACTTTCATGTTTTCATGTGACCTTTGTCTTATCACATATGAATTAACGAGACCTCACCTCATCTATCCATGTTACACACATACCCTGTCTGTATCACTGATCGATCACATCTGCTCTTTCTGCCTGTAACAGCATATAAAATGTGCCCCCTCTGTATGTCATTACCCGCTGAAACGCAACAATCACACCTGGATAATCTTGTTGCTCAAGATGACTGAGCTGCAGCAGACACAGTTTGTGGTATTTGTTCATTTTCCACTGAAACAACAGAGTGTTTTTCTTATGAGTTGTCTCACTAAGTCTCACCAAACCTGGCATTTATCAGTCCTACAGTCCTCCTGCTGTACAGTTGTATTATCAGATCATGTAGTACACTGTAACATATTGTACATTAAAGGCATATTATTAAATGTATTATAGTGACATGTAAACCCAGCACCAATTAAATATTTTTGTGACAGATAAACAGCCTGTTTTCTTTTGTATGACCCCTAACAAAGGAAAGGTAATTGATAAATCCACGACTTACATCTAAAAAGAGATGATTAAATGCAGTTCAAGGCTTTACAGTACACAACATTAATTCAGAGTGGTTTGGCAACATCCAATGAAGGTAATAAAATCTGAACATGTTTTTGGCAGAAACAAGTCACCATGTTGAGCAGGGGCTGGTGTCTGTGCTCATGTAAAGCTGATCTTTTGGCTTAGTGACAATGGCCTGTATTATTAACTGAGATTAAACTCTAGTAGTGCCAAAGCCAGCACCTGTTTTTTAATCACTTGTACAGATACAGGTTTGTATATGTAGCCTATGTACTATTCAGCCCCCCCAGTAAGCTGTGACAATGATCAATATCAAGACCCTGAAATCAAAGCAACCACATTTACCTGAGCTGTGACTCATCTTGGTACTTATTTTGGATCTGCACTTTGTCCTCTCATCCTGTCAAAATGTGTGTTGTTTCAACAGACAAACAAGGATGTTTAACAAGTACATACCCAGCTCTTCAAGCCTTGATTACACATGGGTGTTAACTGTCCTTTTTATGATATCACAATGAAGACAGTCTCACTAAAAGTACTTTAACTTGTTTTTTTTAATAGAAAATTATATATCTGTGATAAAACAACACTGCATGTTACAGTAAAACTACTGTAATTCTATTAAATACAACGTAAGATGTCCCCCAACTAATGAAGCAGACACACAGTTAAAGAATATACCATGACCTACTTATGGTATATTTTTTTCAATAGAGGATTCAAGTCAGACTTTCTGCAGGAAGCGAAGCACCAGGTCTCTCAGTGTGGTGCGCAGTGGCTCGTTGTTGTCACAAACAATGTGTGTCCCATCCTCCTCCAGCTGAATTAGTGTGTCCTCCGCCTGCAGGTGCAGAATGTGTCCATCTGCCGTCTCCTCCACTTTAACCTCTGTGATCCCATGCTGCAAAGAAAGAGATAAAAACAGTTAAAATACATTTTTTACTGCTCATGAAGATGAGATCCAAGAGCCAATGAGCGTTGGGAAGTTTTCAGTCATGTCGTGCAGCTTTTACACCTTTTGCAATGTGGCAAGGAAAGCTTCCAGAGGCACGGCTCCACTGAGCAGGGGTTTGGGGGTCAACACCACGGGAGGCTCCTCAATCACACGCTTCCTCTTCTTGCTTGGGGGTGCAGGAGGAGGTTTCGGTACAGACTGACAATGCACAAAAGAAAAAATAGTTAGCTGCAGAGAAATACCACTAAAATGTTCATTATATGTAAATCTGTGGACTCACCTGTAACGTGTGCTTGTTGTCCTTGGAGTGCAGCACTGCAGACAGGGTTGCCACGGAGATGCCAGGTTTAATCTCAGAGGGCACCAGAGAGTTGGCCAACTACCAGTAGAAGAGTTGGAAATAAAAATTGGCCACCTGTTTTCTGAGTTTGAGTATTTCCATAATACTATTCTAGCTTGGATTCTGACTGCTATTTTAGTACGTGTCACCGACACTGACACTGACTTTAAAATATTCCTCACCATCTGTCTCCAAACTCAGTCTATCCACTGCTCTCAACTGTCTCAATGAGCTTGCTTAACCAGACAAGGTAAAAGAAGAATATATTAACATTAAGTGCAGCACCTCACCTCAGGCAGTATGTAGACACGTTCATAGCGGCGTCTGAAGGGCAGACTGAGTACTGAGCAGCGTCTGTAGGGCATAGGAGGAGGCTGCAGCTCCAGCATCAGATCAGAGCGGTGTGACTGGGTCAGAGGCGGCTGGGTGTACTGCTCTGGACACACCACATGGAGGGGCTGCAGGAAAGGGACAGTGATTAGATGGCGCTTTAACATGCCTGAGTGAAAAAGGCATGTTAAAGTGATTTCAGATATATACCTGGACTTCTTTGAGCAGCTTAGACACTTGGTGGAAGTTGAGCCGTGTGTCAATAGGACAATAAACACACTTCATCGCCAAAGGCTGGTAGGGAGCCAGGGCATCTAGGTAGGAGAAATCTGGCTCTGGTAGTTTAAAAAAAAAGTCAATGTTAGTCTTCTTTATGTGCAAATGTATCTATTGTAGTGTTTGTAAGACCATATGTATGTTATAGTTACCAGTGAAGATGATGGTGTTGAGGCTGGATTTGCCCCACAGCTCCATGAAGTGAACCACGTCTCCAAAGCGCAGGGAGGGATGACCGGTAAAAACCACACAGGGCTGACGGAACTCACTGCTGAAGTCTCCGTGAATACTGGGGTAGTGCTTCAGCTTGTTGGTTTGGATCAGCTGGAGACATTAACAGGTGTTGTTCAGCGGAAACCTTTGTTCACCAACAAGCTTAAAGAATTCATTTCATTTTGATGATATAATGTATCAGACAATTTTTAAAACTGCCTCCTTTTTTATTCCATTCAATATGTACTTTACTGAAGATATTTGATCTACAAAGGTCAATTTAACCACAGCTAAGGTGCACTAACCTTTGCTGTAAATCCTTAGTGTTCCAGTATAATACCAAAAAGGAAATACAAGGGTAATTTCCTAGCTCAGCACACTGTAAAATATAATGTTTTCCAAGCAAATGCTAGTTGATCAGGACCAGTATTTCTGAACAAAAGGCAAGCTTCTTCACTTACCTCTGCATGTGGGAATGGAGGCTCAGGAAGATACACCTTTGTTTGCTTGTTATGACAAAGCCTGAAATTATAATATCCCAAAGTGACTGGAAGAAAACTTTTTTTACTGAATTCACAATAAATCACTGTCAGAATTAAGTGCTCTGGAGCAACACTGATAACAGAAACACACAGGCACTGATGGTGTATTTCTCTTGTTCTTTTGAACATCAAAAAAATTAAAGTAGTCTTTGATATCTTTTTCTAGGTATTGAGCGATATCTCAATTAGTGTTTTCATCCACTTTTTACTAAAAACAGAACACAGACATCTTCATCTGCTGTTTGATTCACTGTCAGTAAATCAACTAAATAACTTTTAAGATGTTTTTGATTAACAGCTACTCACCACTCAGCAAAGATCTGAGAGAACTCCAGTGAACTGTTGGCCACAGGAGAGATGAAGTAAAAGGGTGTGGTCCCCAGGTTGGCGCTGTCAATGAACTGATACAGACACTCCAGCAGGTCGTAAATCACTCCTGAGGAGTAGCATGGCACCAGTACATTTCCTCCTGCTCGGATGGTCATGGCTACACATACACACAAATGACACAAACAATCCAGACATGACATCACTCAGAGCCTATCCTTATTGATCCAATAATTACTAATTCTTACATTTCTACCCTTTATACAATATTTAACAATATAAAGTGTATTTGCACTGAATCTCTTCTGTACATTTCAACCTACCCAGGTTACTGCAGAATTCTCCCAGCATGCCATCTGGGTTGGCAGTGGGCATCTGTGTGAGGCCTGTCAGAATCAGAACATCGCTGTTCTTCAGTGAACTCTGGTCCATTGGCTGGTAGGAGAGAAGAAGAGATACTGCGCTTTAAAGCCAAACTATCTTTCTCTGTCATTATAGGACAAATATATTAGTGTGTCTGTCACTTACAGCCTTTTAGTAACTAAATAACTCACAAAGATAACCTTCTAAATTGCCCTTTGAGCAACACAAACATCTACACAACAAAAATACGTTTTGGCAAAATGTGTGCTTATGAGTGTGAATATCTTTCCAGTTTAGATGTCATACACAGAGCATGCAATTAAATGTATTTTAAATCAAACAAATATTTTGTTACAACCATGTGACACTAGGTTCTACCAAAACAAGAAAAGACTTGAGGTGTATTTTCACCATGTTGACCTACCTCAAATTCAAGAATTTCCTTCGGGATTAATAAAGTTTTATCTTATCTTATCTTATCTTACCTGTGGATGTGTGGTGAGAAGGGATGAGCCCGACACATAGGACACCTTCTCATAATGAGACTGAATGATCCAGTTGGAGCTGCCCAGTGAGTAACCAGAGCTTAATGGGGAGATTTGTACTGCTCCAAACAACTCCTGCAGAAAATAATATAATACAAAAAAAAATGTTATATTTCAGAGAAGAATCTGATGTGATGATCTGTTTCTGAACATAGGACCAAAGAAACACCTACCACTTTCTGGGAATAACCCACAAGCTGCACTTTGCTGAGTGCAGAGTTGACCTCTTGCATAGTATAGCACCTTTTCCACATCCAAACATCCACTGCATCCTTCAGGGGCCCAGGGAGCACCCTAACATAATAAAAATTATTTGTGTTTATGTCACACAGTGCTAAGTTCTTTTTTATTTGCTAAAAAAGGCAAATAAAATGATTTAATCTAATAACCTATACAAGAAGTACAATGGCGTATTAGGGCCATTGTAAGAAAAAAATACTGACCCGGAAGAGGGGGGGAGGCTAATATTTTGAGATTTAAAGCAGCAAATTTACGAGAAAAAAAGTCGCAAATTTGCTACAATAAATGTCGCAAAATTGCAAGAAAAAAACTCAGAAGTTTTTCCTGGTCATGGAATCATGTCGCGTTTCCAAGACATTATCTTCATTGCATACATGAACACGGTTTATGTGTACATGTAAACTGGATAAAATGCAACTGTTTAAACAGGGCTTTAGTTTTTATCACCGTGTTATGAGAGTGTTATATGCCTTCTTAATACGATGGCAGTGAGTACGTATGTGTGCGTACCTGTGTCGGTGTGTGAGTGTGCAGGATACAGGACAGCGTGTGTGTGTGTAGGAGAGAAGATGACTTGTTAGCTTGAGAGAGGGGTGATTTATTAACAAGTATTTGTACAGCGTAAAGAATAAGAGAATAAAGCTGCCGCCCTGCAAGGAAAGGAAAGTGCTCTGGTCCCCCTTTACTCCAGCTGTGTGTGACGGTGGGGGTTAACCACAAGCAACTTAGCTCGTCCTCTGTGCTCCCCGACTATGTTCGGGAGGTTGAAGCAGGAAAGGTTATCAACTGTGCTATCTTCTTCACAGCATTGCCACAAGTACAACTTGATGAGCTTTTCCACGGCGACCGTGACAGCAAGCAACGTCTAACCAGATTTGCGACTTTATAGCCTAATGTCAGATAATATCTGAGGTTTTCCCGTAAATTTCTGAGTTGTTTTCTCGCAAATTTGCCACTTTAAATCTCAGAATATTAGCCCCCCCTCCTCTTCCGGGTCAGTATTTTTTTAACTTAATGTGGCCCTAATATGCCGTCGTAAATGTTTGCAGTTACTTTTCTTATGCATGTTTACCTACCTTTGTATTTCTTTGTTCTTCCAGCAGGTGGCAGACTGAGCTTTGGGAACTCTTTCCATGAAATTCACCAGCTCCTCCATCAGCAGTCTGAACACAGAACAGCAAAAGCATCATGAATACAAACTTAGCCTCAGCTTTATTAAAGTTAGCTTACAATGTGGCTTACTTGGTGTTAAATACATTTCTTATTTCAAGGCTCGTGATAGTTAATAATTTGAAGTATGAATTGTTGCAAAAAAAAAATGCAAAATAAAATCATGAATTACCTGCCAATCTGCAGCGTAGGTTCTGTGGCATACACTGTCCCAGTAAATCCTGTATGTTCAGTGATGTAAGGCAGGGCCATCATACAGTGGTAGTTGGATATGAGGATGACATCAATAGTTGATAAGTCCAGCAGTTCTCTCTGTGATAAGATATTGAATGGATGGAAAGTTTATTAGGACCATATATGTGTAGTAATCCTTAACACTATATTTTACATAATTCCTCCAATCCTTCATAACATGATGGATACAATAATTTCCTGCTGGAAAAGCAATATTTTGTAGCCTTCACACAACATTTTTGGCTAAACAAACAAAATTCACACAGGTTGTGTGATGAGGGTGCATGTGTTTGCTACCTCAGGGAGACAGAACTCTGGTTGTGCATCCACAAACACCCTTCCTGCACACTCCTTCAGCTCCTGCAGAAAAGGAGAGGAACTGTGTTATCTACATATGCAGACCCCTGTCACAGACATGTCCTAACACATTTGCACTTCACTGATTAAAAACAGTTACAGGTGATCTCATAAAACAAATTCAAAGTTAAGAAAACCTGATGCAAACATTGTTTTACCTTTTCAAGATTTATTGTCCCGTCCTTTGAAACCCAGCCAGGTAGCTTGGAGAGTCTTGGGCTGAAATAATAAAGAGTTAAAACAAATAGAATCAAAAATGGATGAACCAAAGTGGCAATGACTCACCTGTGCACAAGCGGAAGGGGCAGGAAGTTGAGGACAGAGGTGGTGTCCAGTCCACAGTCCAGCATGATAGTGGTGGACTTGAACTTAAGAACATTGCAGGGCAATGTAGGATGTCCAGACAAGCAGTACTGCAAGGAGGACAGTCACCATCACAAACACAGGCGTGGGAGAAAGCAAGAAAATATAATATACATAGCAAAAAGTATAAATACGTCATCAACACAGGCAAGTGGTTTCTCTTTGACTAGACAGCAGACATGGCGTAAATGGTTTACTCCATATAGTACTGCTGTTAGCTACCAAGCTAGCCAGAGTAGATGGCACAGTTGCATCCAGACGCTGTTGTTAGCTGACAAGCTAAGCTAGACATTCCTAAATGCACTCCAATGAAGGAGTTCTAAACTCGCTGTTCATTCATGTATTAATTGTATTCTTTAGTGTCGCGCCTTCTACTCACCAGTTTCATTTTGTCACTGGTAACGGTTAATAAATTAGTTAATGTTGTCGGATTTGCAGGCACACCATCGCTCTACACTGTTGTTCCTTGTCTCACTTGGTTTATGTGACGCATGTCCTCTGCTGCCCCCTGCTGACGCGGAGTGAACGTCAACATATAAAATGTGCCCGGTCAGACCACAAGGTATTTGTAACAGACTTAATAATAACCCAATAGTCACACAAATATCAGAAGTTAATTAAAAGGTCTATGCAAAAAAAAATCAAAAAATATTTATCTGATATATTTTTAAAACCGTTAAAGTTAGGGGACGTTTTTGTCCCGAACAACACATAAGGAGGTAAAATATGCCCACAGTGTACTGTTGACCTATGAAATATTTTAAAACCATATTAACAAAATTTATGTAAAATTAAGCTTGTTGAGCAAAAATGATTCATTTTGTTTACATATTGACAAAGTTATGGCCAAAATAAACAGAAAAAATACTCTCAGAGGACAAAAATGTCCCGAACAGTGCATGAGGGTTATTTTGGGGGGAAAAAACTACAACTACACTGATTCAAAGAGGTGTAGCAACCGGAAATTATTTTAGGAAACGGAAACACCCGAAGAAGAGAGAGCTGTATGCGTGCATACAATAGAGTCAAGATTGATCCAATTAGGAGCAATACAACATCCGGTAGTTGCCAGGGGCCTTCAGAGTAAAAGGAGAGTAATGATTTTAAGTAAAGCCTAAAGAGTAAAAAAATGCTAAAGACACAATAAATATATACTTAGGGCCATGACACGTGATTCTATGTGAAACAATAGATTTGTTACATTTAGATCAGAAAACTAAAATCATTATGTTATCATTTGCCACATAAAAAAACTTGCAATTATTTATAGTACGTAAATATCTGTTAATGGAAGAAATTTCCCACCTGCAGCAAATACTTAGATTTATCCCTTTTCTTTTCTTTTTGTTTTTACTCTCTCTCAGATCCGGTCTATGGTCAGAGCCTTGGAAATGACGCTTTTATTTTGAAGGGTTCAAACAGGAAGCGTCATTGTTGTTTCTGTCTTTGAACAGAGGCGAGTCAGAAAATCAATTAAGTTATGAAAAATACCATTAATTGCCTTTCTTTGTCACCGCAGCTCATGAAGACATGGCGGATCTCCAGACGTTGTACGTTTGAGGATAAACACTTCGCACCTAATGGCGTATACACCAACGATATAAGCCGTCTCAGTCGACAGGAATATTTACGTTTTTTAGGTATGTTAGCTCGATGGCTAACTAGTGGAGTTGACATTAGCTGCTCGGCTAATTTAGCTGTACGTTATGATGAGTCGAAGCTAGTACTGAAGAGACCTGTCAGTCATTAGTACGTCCTGATAATGATGCTTTTTGGCTAGCTTCTTTTGATGTTGTCAGCTTTTCTCGAACACTGGTGACATTTCTTTTAGTGGGGTGACAGCTGCATGCTATGTAAGGGTCTGTTTCAGCTGATATTTGCTCCAAGACTCGCTTCATTTATCTGTGTCGGATTTCAGTACTAAAGCTAATGTGTTAGCCGTTGTGCTAAAGCAGCTTAATGGCTTTTGTTTACGGCATAAATGGACCATTTCTCACACGTGTGTCCTGTACCGTTACTGTTACGAGAGGTTGTTCGTGGCCCTAAAGCCAGTTTAGATGGTAAACCTGTTAATAAGAGTGTAATGCCTACCAACCGCCTTTATTAGGACACACAACGCAGTGCCTACGTGAGTTTATAGCATTATCAGATGTGTTTATCTGTCGCTTTCTCGGTCTTCTCTGACAGTGAGTAAATATTATGGGCTTTTCACGCGAGATTACACAGACCTGTATTCAGGAAGCTGTGTTGGGTATATTTTAACTTTAGAGTTATGAACCATTTCATTCATCTACCTATTAGCTTTACTTTATTTATCCTGTAGAGAATGATGCACCTTAGCTTAAGGGTTAATTTTAAATTTAGAAAAAGGTATGATGGCGGCTACAAATATTTAAGCCTAGTAACCGATAAGTAAAAACTTCAGCATTTAACATAGATGTGTAAATGTATTTTGTTTATTGTGTCTTTGTTTCTGTCACAGGCAAGAATGAGCTGATGGTTGTGGACGTCTGCAAGAAGACATCCCGAAAAGGAGAGAGGCTGACTGGAAGATGCCAAGAAAAAAACAGCAGAATCCACAGCCAGTTAAGTGTAGGTATTATATTATTCTCATTGAGTAAAAGTTTGTACAGCTGACTGGCTTGCACACACTGTTTATCAAACACACACTACACCAGTACTGGCTCCGGTTGTCCTCTCACCCTGCTCACATCTGGGCACCAGGTGCTGTTATTAAGTATTATCATTATTATCATACTGAGCGACACTACTAAAGCTATTGATGCAATTATATCTAATGTTACATTCATTAGTGTGAATGTAGAATGGTCACACTGCTGCTCCTGTTTAATAGCCATTATTTATCTGGTCTGATAAATGGGTGTGAAAAGTACAAACATCCCACACAGTCTTAATAGATTGTGATTGTGTGTAATACTAAAATAGGCCATTAGATGGCACCATGGTGCCAACACTGACATATTTACCACAGGGAGCTGCTGAGCTCGATGTCCTTGAATTGGCCTGAATGTGTAGTTTTCTGAAGAGTGACAGCTGTGTGATCGTTGTTTGCATTCCATCAAGCCTAAGAGTCCAAGTTACAATTTCAGGCGTCATTAGTTGTAAATGCAGAAAAAACAGCTCCATCTGTCAGCTCATAGAAGTTCAGTTTTTGTTTAGAAAATTAAGTAGTTTCAGGTTTTCTCTTTCTTTCATAAATCACAGTGTCCTTGTTGCCCTGTGTAGCCCAGATTAATGTTCACAATAACATTCCTGTTTCTTTGTTAAGACCTTAATTGTTAATCATTAACTTCACTGTGACTCTAGTGGATTCTGAAGATGGTGTAACCATTGAAGTTCCAGGAAACCTCCCTTTAGACACAGACTTTCTTCTGGAACAAGACCTTGAGTTTGGAGATCCTGATCATGACAACGACAAGATTCTAGGCCTGGAAAAGTTCTCAGGTTTGTCATATACATTGCTCAAAAATAAATAAAGGGAACACTTAACCTGTTTTAAACCACGGCAGATATTTTACATGTAAAAAAAAAAATCCCACCACACACCTATACCAACCCAACAAGATTTTACACCACGTTTATTCAGCACTAATCTAGGTTACCATGGCAACCGCCGGTGATCGATCAGTCAAAATGTATTGCAACTGCAACCTGTCATCAATCACAATTTAAAACTAGTCCTACAAACAGTAAGAAAAGTGAGTAACTTATAAAATGGCTTCAACACAGCAATGGAAGAGTGAAGAGTGAGGCACATATCGAGATGCAGTAATGATGGATCACCTGCTTTGTGGGTTCTTGTGGATCCCAGAGGTTTAGGCAGGCCATCTGTGTTGCATGATGGAACTCTAGGTCCTGCTGCTAAGAGAAGTGTAGAATAGAATACTGATGTGGTTCAAATGGAATCAAATTATTTTTAATAAATGCTGCTGATGTAGCACTAGTGCTTCAAAGAACAATGATTATAGAAATAAATAAACAACAAAAACACAACTTCGCCTCAAATCATCAGCGTGTGCACTTGAAAACACCCAATGCTTAACTAGTATATCCTGTATTTATGTGAGCAGAGACTACTCTATACCATTAGGTGGTAGTATTATTTGTCCGTATTAGTTATGATGGTGGATAGGAAGCAGCTATTGTTACCATTTTCATTCTGATCTTTGCCTTCAGAGATGGATGAGTTGATCTTCAGTGTGTTGACTTTGTCGTTTGCTCGGTTTTTTCCTTTTTTGTGGACTGGTTTGACAAGCCAAACAGCCAATCAGAGACTGGGTCCAATGCTTCTTCAGCATGGAAACGGATCAGCACACAGTACACAACTAGGGCCACAGATGATCAATAAGGACACAACAAAGGCTGACAGCTGACTAACGGCTTCATACATCACTTATTGAAAAGTGAATTCACAGAATTCAAATGGGGTATCAGCAAAGGCCCCATGTGCTCATGCACATAGGGAATAAATCACTGAAACGATTCACAGCAAGTCTGTACAATCAATCAGCAGAATATGAAATCAATTCTGGATACAACAAGCTCCCAGTGGAGCAATGTGCTGATGTCTTTTGGTGGCAGTTTAAATTTCAAGCCCCGATGTGGCCTCATAGTTTTAAAAGACAGGGTGAGCGGCTGATTTCTGTCAAGTTTGTTCTGCATTGTGTTGCACTATACATCACAGACATCTTAGCCTGCATGTGTTAAAATAATAATTACTTTCAACCATGTTGCCTCCTTCCACATGTCAGAATCGTAGGTTTCTACAGTGTGCTCATCACTGGCAAAGTGTATCCTCTCTATACAAGAGAAACTGAACTACATCTCTTATTTCTCAGCATGGCCTTTTCTCAGGCAGAGTGATCGACAAAATGGAGAAGTAGAGAAAGGAACTGAGACACCATTATTATATAAGGGTCATAAAAATAGGACTATTACCATCAAGGACACCATTATAAGAGGGCATTTATTCATCATCATCATCATCATCATCATCATCATCATCATCATCATCATCATCATCATCTGGTGTTTCTGCTCCCACTACCCTACTGCCATTATCGTTTCCCCCTCATCATCATCATCATCATCATCATCATCATCATCATCATCATCATCTACCCCTCATCATCATTATCATCATCATCATCAGAAGCAGCAGCCTCACCATTACAGTCATCATCATTATCATTAGACTCAGTAATCATCCATGAGGGGTTTCCACAGGCCAGCATAAAAGGGCAGCCTCAGCTCTCGCCATGCTCACATTGTGCCACAGCCTCTGTGAAGGAAGGCGGTTGCTTTGAGAAGCACCGGCTAAAGTCAGAGACAGCTGCGTCTTGAAGCTTTTCTTTCTACCTTCTGCGACAGGAGCAGTACTTATTGTCTTATTGTCTTTCTGTTGTCTGAAAATCTCAGATGGCATAACAACATCTCAAACCACACTTGAGCTTGCTGGCAGTGATGTGAGTATCAAATGTTCTTTGAAATGTACTTTTTAAAAAAGAGAAAAACGTCTTTCTAAAGGGAGGTGCTCTCCGAGCTGAATCGACCTCTTTCACTGTGATGTGTTTTGAGGGTTGTATCTCAGTCTGCTGCATGTTGTCATCTGTTTCCTGCATTCGTCAGTTAGTTGGATTAACTGTGACGTACCGTTTGAACAACATGTTTGAATGTCTGTTTGCACGGAAGTCCAGGGTGTTCAAGTTAAAAAATATATATTTATATCTGTGAGAAATTATTTATGTATTTTGATGTATTTTTATCACAGTGGCCTTTTATTCAGTGACTGTTTGCAACTAGGTGTTAACAGCTAACCCACAAGACTGGCTTCCTGGCAAAAAGAGTCTCTTAGACTGAAAATGTGATTATTATACTGGTGGAATTTGCTTTTATGTTGTTGCTTTTATTAATGGCTGGTAATATGTGGATCTCTGGGTAAAAATAGTGGGACTGTTCTCCAGTGGGTGCACACAGACAATCGTATTCCCGCCCTTTTGCCTCAGCCAGACACAACACCTCTGCCTTTCTGTCATATATAATAAGAGATGAGTGTGTTTTGTTGACTTCTATCACAATGTATTTATTTATTCTGTTTTAAAAAGTAAATGATGGATAGTAAAGGTCGTAATTCTAAAAACATCTGCGGTGCCTAAAAATGTCTTTTTGTGTTTCCTGTACAGAAGTAGCTGCTGAGATCGGATTCTCTGTGTATCCTCTGGGTGATGAGGAGAGTTCTGCCTACAGCCAGCTCAGTATGGAAAGTGAAACAGACAACTCGCGCAGCACAACAGACAACGGGAGAGAAGATGAAGGCAGGGCAACCCAGACTGAGCCCAGTTTTCCTCCCTACCTGTCCTGCAGGGGCTGCGGACAGCTTCGCGACGAACCTTTGGGACCTGGCATAGACCTGGTTGGTCCGTACTGCCTTAGGTGCTGCAAAGCCGCCAGGGAAGCCAAAAGTACAGACTTCTGTTCACCTTTTGGAAACATTGACGGGATTCGCTCAGGTCCCCATTCACGGCTCGATATTGAAGGGGTGGGAAACGAGATGGACGATAAGATGCTAACAGCCGACGACAAACTGTCCAAACGCCACTCATGTCACCTCTGTGGCTTCTCCTCACGTTACGCGAACCACGTGAAGCGTCACATGAAGACACACAACGGGGAGAAGCCCTTCAACTGCCCCTTGTGCACATATGCCTCAGCACAGCTGGTGAACCTGCAGAGACACCTGCGCATCCACACCGGGGAAAAACCTTACAAATGTGAAAGCTGCAGTTTTGCCTGCAGTTCACTTGGGAACCTCAAGAGGCACCAACGCATGCATGTGCCCAACGCAGGGACGGGACGGGACACTCCACCACAGCCTGCCAGTGGACAGAACAGCCTGAAGAGGCACGTTAGTGGGCATAGGCCTAATGAGGAAGTGTCTGGAACTTCGGGGAAGGGTATGTATCAGGGTTTTTATCCATGTATAAGCACAATATTTATGCATTTATACAAACATTCACTTAACAGATTTGGTGGATATTGACTAATTCTGTATTTGTGTGAAGTTTCAGAGGCAAGGCCGACATCAAACCTCAGTTTGGGAGCCCAGGACAGTGACTACTTATCAGCTTTTGATGGCTTAAAGGGAGCATCTCCACCCCCAATACCGGCCTCCAATTCTGCTCCTGGCCACCATCCTCCACCCCTGATGGAAACAACCGGCAGCAGTGGCAGCAGGGCATCAAGAGGGGGAGTGTCAGGGGCTGCTGCCCTGCCTCCTTCTCTCTTTCCTTTCACTTGCCGTTTATGTGGCATCGTCCTAGAGGACGAGGATGGCTCCTCGGCTCAGATTTGTGCCAAGTGTACTCTTGAAATGCTGACTAAAGACTCCTCGTCCTCTCCCAACAGCCCCGGTGAGCGCAGCGATAAGGTTTACACTTGTGCCGCCTGCCCCTTCCTCACACACTACCCCAACCACTTGGCACGCCACATGAAAACTCACAGCGGTGAGAAACCGTACAAGTGCCCACAGTGTGACTATGCCTCAGCGCACTTTGACAACCTCAAGCGGCACCACAGAGTGCACACAGGCGAGAAACCTTACAAGTGCCATTTGTGCGATTACGCATGCGGGAACCTGGCCAACCTGAAGCGCCATCAGCGCGTGCACTCGGGTGCTAAGCCCTTCCAGTGCGCCGTGTGCAGCTACAGCTGCAACCAGAGCATGAACCTGAAGCGGCACATGCTCAGGCACACTGGAGAGAAGCCGTACAAATGTCAGGAGTGCGGCTACACAACCGGGCACTGGGACAACTACAAAAGACACCAGAAGAAGCACGGCCTGGCCACAGACAACTGGGTGAAAGTTCCAATGACTGGAAACGATGAGGAGGAAGTAAGGAAAGGGATCGCTGGAATTCAGACTCACAGAAAAGGAGCAGGGGTGAATATGCAGTACATGCCGAGGGAGGGGGGGCAGGCGATACACTCGTGCTACAAACTTGAGATTGTATAAATTAAAACTCAGCAAAACTAAGCTACCAGCAACTTGTTTTTTTTCCACAGAGCCTTTATATTGTTTTAATGCGTGTCAGTCTTTAGTGTTTTTGTCAAATGTCTTCTGAGGCTGCTAACCGTTTATTCATAGAATCTAGCACAATTATTAAAAAAACAAAACCTGTTGAGAACATTTCAATGCCGTTTTAAGTTGAGGTGTCTCGTGTTTGTCTCATTCTGTGTGTTAAACCATGCCTCACACTACACACACACATATCTGCTTCTTCATAGCAGGAGAAAAGACACTACCAGATATCCCTCATAACAAGGATCTGATGCACGTACAGCTGTCAGAGCTGCACTGTGTAGTTTTTAATACACTATTTGAAATAAAGCTGTTAGCGCCACAAGTTTGGAGCTACAAATTTATGTTTTATTCAGTTTGTTATGAAAAATCAGATGACTGATAACTTTGGTTTGCCCTTAGGCCGAGGGTTCTAATGATAATTCACTCGATATTGTGTAATTAATGTTGTGCCTCATAAATCATTTCCTGGTTCTTCCCTCTCCAGGTTATTTGTAGGAGAAAGAGATGGTCATTCAGGTTAGATAATACAGAGATAAATTTGATCTTTGCTTTGTGAGATTGTTTGTTTTTTTTGTTTTTTTTTTCTTCTGACTACACAGTGCAGCTTTAAGCAAAGAGCTCACTGAAAGAACCATAATGTGCTTCGTCTGCTTTAGGATGAAGCTGGCATGCCTTCTGTAGTAATGTACTACTGTCAAAGCGCTATTGCCGTTGTATTAGGCTTGATAAAGTATATGAGTAAATTGAATTGTGTAATGCCCCAACGTTTTAAAGCATACTGTACTTTTTTTGTCAAACCACTCAGGTTTATCACGTCTGATTTTTGACAAAAAGAGAAAAAATTGGCACATTGGAGGCCTTTGTTAATGTTGATGTTTGTGTATGGTTAAACAAAAAGCACAATCACACAGAGATACATATTGGAATCAGATTGAGAAGTGACATTTAATCTATTTTAGGATTTAAGATTTTCCCCCAACAAACATGCTACATCAGTCATTTCTGTTCTTTACTGTGAAATTAGCTCTTTTTTTAACTTGAAAATATGACATTAGTAAGCATGTGAGTGTTTTATTTTTCTACTGTGGCTGTAACACACTGCTAGAAGCTTACTTTAATATTTAGATTTTTTAACGTGTGTTGTGTCATTTCATTGTCGTGGCAAAAATAACAACTGTGATTTACTCTTTGTGAATGATTATTATATGCAAGTGACACATAAATTTACCAGGTTGCCAACTTGCCACGACACACAATGGCGCATTGGACGCCATAGACTAGTATTGACATCCCACCAAGTGGCCATTTGTGTCTTTTATGCAGTGTCTCATAAATGCCTTAAAGTGAGGATTTTGAAATAAACCCATGGAATTCATTTCATTGAATGTCAGACATCAGCCTGCCTCTCTTTTTTCTCCCCACCCACTGTAATTGCCATGTAAACGGAAGATTTGTCATGAGCCAGCAGATGATGATAGTCCAGCTTACACAGCTGTTTTAAATCTCCACTGTTCCCTACAACACATAACAACAGACACAAAGCTAGCAGCTAGCACAGATACAAATAAGCAAATAGGACCCCAGTGCATGATGGGAGGTGGCTCAGCATCTTTAGCAGCAATAACTAAAGGTTGGTTCCAGTAACAGCTGGATAATTGAATTTATAATGAAGACCCCATTAAAGTGACATTAAAATACTTATATACTACAGTATGCACTGTAAACACACCACAGTTAATTGGCAACAACATGAAGGTAAAATGTGATACAAATATATTATCTAGTACCATAGCACAAAGCTAATGTCCCAAGGTTGCATTCTCTAGTGAGCCAGTGAGAAAAAAATTCTTTCTTTCCACTTCCAAAATACATTTACCAAAACAGTCTCACACTGACTGCACTCTTCTTGGCATTTTACACCATATAAACACTGCTGCTAATAAACGTGGGAGTAGTGCTGAGCAAAGCTGCAGCAGTGAGCGATCATTAACCGACAAGCACATGACAACCAGCAAATTTCAGAGTTTATTTTAGCATCATGACAAACAGAAAACTGTCACTGACCTTACCTCTAAAATTAATGGCGTGAATCAGGTCAGTACAACGTTGGATTGTAATGAAAGTGATGCTGATGATGAGAACCGGTACGTGTAATTTGGCACCTACACATTTATTAACATCCAGGAACCTTGCAGCTTTGTGTAGTGACAGAAGCAGTAAAAATAACTCGGTGGTGTCCACCGTCCTGACAGTAAAAGCAACATACGTAGCAGAGAGAAATCACAGCAGTGACAGAACAAGACATTTACACTGAGAACATTTTGTTTACAGTTGTTGCTACCAGTGAGCATAAAGCTGTTGATAGGTTGGCACTGATTAACATTTAGAGGCTTTAGGAGAAACGCTGTTTTTTTTTTTTGTTCAAGCTAACAGCAATAAAAAAATGGGATATGTTCATTTTGTTGCTTTCTCTGCATGAACTTTGTTCACTACAGCAACTGTGATCACTTCACCAAAGCACGCTTTATCAACTAAAAATCCTCTGAGATGATTAGCACAAAGTCCTTACAAGCCCCATACAATGCTCCGTCCCACCAACACCGTCACGCCGAAAAGAAGACCAAAGAAAATCAGATGTAAAAATTTGTAAACACATCTCATTTGAACTAAAACGTCCCCTAAACATTATGTAAACATGATAAATGTTGGTCCATTTATGCTTAGATTACATTTGATCTATTTGATTACAATAAGCTATGATGATAAAGATATTAGTAATATTGTTCTGAGTACTTAATATAAAAAAGTGACACTGTCATAATTTTTGTTTATTTTGTGCAAAATGCTTTAGTAAACTATAATTTGGCATTTATGAGAAACCTTTAAAAAATTGGTTAAAAAAAAACAAACAAATCATAGATGGATTTTCAGACCCCCCCCCCCCCCCCAACACCACCATGTTTGAAGTCAAACATTCATCTCCGCCTGTAATACTGTGCAAAATGATGGGTTCAGCAAGTGCAAGCAGCTCAGCCAGATCAACCGTCCATGAAGTTCTGCAAGATTCTAGTTAAAGAAAAAGTTTTGTTTCAACAGATATCACGTGGCAAAGTAAAAGTTAAGGCATCAGACTAAATCTGAAGGCAGTATGAGTGACACTAACATACGCTGATGTCTTACTAATGACGCACAAAAAACCATTTTGGTATACAGCCAAGCCGCTCAGAGCAGTCTACAGTCGGGTTTTTCGAGGACTGTCTTCTGCTGTATTCATCACTAGTGCCAGGTCTGGCTAAACATGGCTCTCTGTTTGGAAAAGAACATGCAGGCCACTAAAGGGAGGAATCCAGGTTTTCTTCATCCATGAGTTCAATAACTTTGAATGTGATGAATGCAACTAAACTCAAAATCAAGATGAGCCTTCACTCACGCTTGCTGCCACGCTTGAGGCAGCATTTCTTTCAGGAAGAAGCTACAATCTTGCAGAAACGGATACCTGTGTCGACCGTTCGGCTCGGGCTCAGCTCAGCTTGTAATTTTTGTCGTCCCAGTCCTTAACAGTGGAATAAAAAAAAAAAGGGGGGGAGTGAGGTGAAGTCGAGGGTTACAGGTCATCGTCCCCGATTCCCTCGAAAGCATAGTTGCCGTGGAAATCGTTGCCGCTGATATCGTTTGCAGAGTTGGAGGCGCTGATCCCTCTGAGAGACACCGAGCTCAGCTTAGTCTAAACGGAAAATCAATAGTGTGATTAACACTGCTTACTGATTTATTAAGTCTTTATGTTGCAGTATATTTTCTACAGACATGCTGAAGTGAAAATGAAAAATGTACATACTGAGAGTTTGACAATTTGTTCACGGTTTGGATCAGGGGAGTCCTGCAGTGGATCAGAAACACACAGATTAACTGCACCTGAGATCTACCTTAAGTTTGAAAAAAAAAACACAGCCTGCTATCACATTTCTCACCAGTAGAGGGGGCGATTTCACAGCTTGCTGACTGTCAGGTCGGTGGATGGAGCCATTGTGTCGTTTCCTCAGCATCTGAAATGAGTCCGAACACACCAAAAAGTGAAAATACAACAAATAATCTTGTGTGTAGTTAAGATGTAAAATAAAAAAATCCTCTGCTCTGTTAAACAGAAACACAGGTAACACCAACCTTTTTTATGCTGCCACCTGACTTCTTAACCATTAACTCATCCACCATAGACTGAAGACAGATGCTCATCATGATGGCCTGAAACAAACAGCAACATCAGTACAGCTGGTCTGTAAATATAAGCAGGTGTAGTTTGAATACAATAACAGGGCCTAAATGACTGAAATAAATACAACTTATGCCTCCCCATAATCTGACCATCATAACCAGTATGTTTACATTAATATTCTGAATGTGACACAACTCTGAAATTCAATTATTCACGAGTTAATGAGCTTCAAGAATCTTCAGAACTTTTGCATAATTATAAAAAAAATGTAGAAAGTGAGTGTTTAATGGTTAACCCTAACCCTAACCCTCAGCGGCCTCATACCTGTTGACTGGTGATGGTGACCCACTGGAGGCGGTCCTTGCTCATCAGATACTCAAAGGCCAGCTCCAGTTTGACCTCGCATTTGGCCGAGCTGCAGGGGTTGGTCGTACCGTTGGCTATTGGGACTTGCTGCAGTGTCGGACAAAACGAAATATACTTTAGTACTTGGCTGGTATTAAATGTTATCTTGGTCAGCATCATTTCTGTCAATGCATCATTGACTCCAGATTTATATTTATATGTTTTTCTCCTTTAGCCAGTCAATTAAATGTGTGGTTTTGTAGAGGATAAGCTTGGGATTCCTCTCTAATGACTGGAGTTCCTTGTAAGCAGCTCAACAACATTTTTCTGTCCAACATCTCTTCTCCTTAAGCTCCCATTCTGGAGCTGCTGCAGCAAAGATGACATGCAGCCAGATCATTAAGACACACACTATAAGAATAACACAGTGGTAAAGGAAGACACTAACATGCACAAATACAGAATTTTAAATGTTTTCAAGAAGTGTGTGAAGCTTAGAGAAACACACTGCTCCCTGCCTCATTTCTCATTCATGGTGTCTAACACTTTCTCTCACACACACACACAAATAAGATGTTTTGAATATTTTGTTAGACAGGAAACGGCTCATTAAGATGACTTTGACCTCTGAGAATGAGCGCAGGAATTAATCACCCTGCTGTGCAGTAAGGGGGGGGGGGGCAGCCTGCAATCAGACAGGCTAAGATGCATTTTAATTTCAGATGTGCTGCCACGTGTCCAGACCTCTGTGTAAATGAACTTTTAGAGGATCATAAAAGCTCCTGTGATACAGATAATGACTGCACTGCTCCAACAATAATACAACACAAAACAACGAACTGCTTTGCCCTCTTCCATTTAAATGACGTCTGTAAACGCTCACCTTTAAGAGATGGAAGCAGAAATTATGTGGTAAAGAAATTTGTGCTGTGCTTTTCTCAGAAGAAAAAGAAAAACAACAGTAGACTGCAGAGCTGTTACATTAAAGCACTGCTGTGCTGGAGCAGGAACAACTGCATAATCAAGGCAGATCGACTGTGTGGGGGCAGAGACAAAGTGACAACCTTAAATATTATGGCCTGAGATGGGATTTATTATACATTCTTTGCAGCTACTGTTTCAGCAGGACTGCATTTAGTGGTTTGAATTAAACCTTTAAAGGTTACTTCTGGTATGAAATATTACATGAACTTTCCTCTGCCTCCTATAGGCTAACTGCTGTCATGAAGTTTGAGGCCTACACCAGGAGAAAGCCGAACGATAGGAGAACAGTCCTATTCTGCTTACAGTTTTTCCTACTTATAATATATAAATAATAAATGATGTATGTTTTTTTTCCACATGGCCCTGCACTGGTCAAACCTATAACATAGTGACCTGATCAATAAATCTGTCATCTGCTGAGCAGACAGAAACTGGGAGAGGTTTGTGTAGGTGAATCCTCTTATGTGTGCCATCAGTCCCTCCTCCTCCTCAGACATTTATCAGCTAGAATAAAGGATGTTGTTTGTGTATTAATCTAGCAGATCAATAGAGCACGGTCGGTGTGCAATCTGTGAGTCTGGGTAATTGATGAAGACGGATGGTGTAGAGGTCAGCACTGTTAACAGAGCAGCTGTGGGAGGATAAGAAGTTTGGCCACTTTAGACGCATGGCAGCCTTAATATGACGACTCAGCAAATAAAAGTATATCTGAAGGTGAGTTCTGTAAAGCTCACTCTCTCATATGCACTTACAGATGATGTGACTCGCCAACACCTCATGCGAGTGACCTTGAAGCTTCCTTCCTTCATCTGTTCGTTGGGAAGCTTGACGTGGAAGTTGAGCTCATTGTTGCCGGCGCTGACGATGACTTGGCAGCCCTTCTCGGGAAAGTCGGTGATACAAGGGTCAAACTTGATGTAGCCGTAATATTTGAGCGTCTGACCTAGATGAATGAACTTAAAGGGAAAAAAAGGGAAAACAGGTTTAAAATGTCTGACTATAAAATGATAAGTCTGAACTCTCTCTTGGATTTATGTGATTAAAAATTCATATCTTGGGAAAAACTAGGCTAATTGCATAACAGAAAGCACCAGAGGCAGTATTCTCTGTAGTCTACAGATTTAACCTTGGACAAAGACATTTCCAGACTGATCCGCTGTAATGGAATAGTCATTGCTTACTTCTTTCTTGGAGCCTTTCTCCTGAAGTGATTTGAGCTGCCTGTGCTGGTCTTTGTTGACGAGTATCCAGCCTCGCTCAATGTCAGACACTGTCTGGAAAGGCAAAAAAGCAGGAAGTGAACTTTATCGTTCTACACAGCAAATAAAGCAGGTTATTGCGTTGCTTTTGGTAGGAGAAACCACACCCTGAGGGTTTTCATGTAAAACAGTCAAGGTCAGCATAATTAATAACACAGGAATATGCACAAATGCATGCAAAGACAATTCTGCTACACAGATGTAACACTCAGCAGTTCCAGATTTTAATCAAACTTGCACCCCCCCAACAAAAAAATACTTTGTACAAGTGTTGTCACAGCAAAGGAAGTCTATTAATATGATGAAAGAGGAACACAAAGGGTACAGGATTCAAGGTGACGCAAAGTCAAAACAAGCTGCACACCATTATCAGATAACGGAGGTACTCAGGGGACGGAGAAAAGCATTCGACGCTCCAAGGATGGAGATCTATAAGGTTTCCTTGATGTAAACAAAGCAAAAGCAAAGATGTCAACCAAGAGCCTCACTTGTGTTTTCTCTGTGGGTGCACATGTCAACAGGAATTTAAACTCATGCAGCTGAAAGTACAGAAAACTGTCCTGTATATCAAAGCAATGACATATCTTACCTGGGCATATAACAAGTTCAGGCCAACTCTGTTGTCCATTACATCACTATCATAGGCCATGTCCCAGTAGCTGCAGACACAGAAAGCAAACGGCCTTAAAAAAATATACATTATAACATCGTCTTGAATGAATGAATGAATTGAACATTTTGGTTGGCCAATATTATTAAATGGCTATTTGATATCAGCTGATATTAAATTTTCTCCTACAAAACATGCAGAAAAAGACATTCAGGTCATTTTTTTAAAATGACATCGTCACACATTACAACAAAGCAGATGGTGCTGCAGATTTAGGAGGTGACTGTTTACTAGTTAGTTAAATACACACATACTTAATTTTCTAACTAATCTATAAACTGCCAATCACACTTTTCTGTGCACTATCATGTAGCTAGCGTGCTAGTTATTGAGTAAAAGATATATATTAGATTTTTTTTCATTTGTCACTTATGTTGGCAAATGGCCTGCGTCTGAGATTCCTCTGCTCAAAGTTCATTTCATGTATTAGTTGCTGTCTGTGTTGGAGGGAAGCTAGTTAGATGATAATGATGGACTTCCACAACCAACACTAGCTGCACTGACATAAGTACTGGTACTGCTATGCACAGAGATGTGTGGGTGTCAAATTTCCCTGAGCCTGTGGAGTTAAAGTGAGATGTAAAAAGAAATTCTGACTACTTAAAAATAACATTTAGATCTGAGATCACATATAGAAATGGCACAAACCGGATAATAAAAGAGAAAGTGTCAAATAAGAACACAGCAGTGGCTGTGAAAATTCTTTAACTGATACCAGGTGAAGATTATTATGCCTGAGTAAAAGCTCTGAATTTTTAATCCACTTTTGTGCTTCGGCAAAGTCTCCACTGGATTCACGTCTCCTCAGCACTTTAGTGCAGGCGTGAAATTTAACATGTTGTAACTGCATGATGCAAGGGTTGTTAGTGGATGGAGCAGTTGTTGAAGGAGATGTGAAGCATGCTCCCTGGCCACATCAGCAATTCCAAACAGGCAACAAGGGAGAATGAGAGGGGGGAAGGAGAGAGAACACTAGTCATGGAATCAGATTCAAGTACCTGAAAACCCTGCCTCGGACACGGTGTCTTGAATGTGAATTTGCCTTTGTCTATAATGCAGAGTTGCAGGTTTGCAAAATTAAAGTAATAAGTTGACATAAGATGTTTTAATGCTTCAAATGCTTTTGATGTCATGCACAGCAGTGGAAAATGTCTGGCTTTCAAGTGGACCATGACTTTTTTTTTAGCCTTTACTTTAAGCCAAAAGGAGCTTTTTGATTCCCTCTGACCTCATCCTCCCCTGGATCTCATACACTGGGGGTCTGTTTTTCCTCCACCTCCACTTGTTAGTCCTACATTCATTCTTCGGCGGGCTCCTCCACACTCACACAGTGAAACTAGGTCAGCAGGACTGAGACTTTCCTTGACGCAGAAAGAAAGTAAACATCCTGTGTACCTCCATAGTCAGCGGGAGGCAAGTGACGAAAGAACAGACACACGATGAGAAGGGGAAATTTCATACTGATGTGAGGAGCGGCCAGAAAATTCAAACTGGAACAGGAATAAATGTCTTCTTTAATGTTTGAGTGAGATTTTATACCAAATTTTTTCAATGACACAGCCAGTGATGCTGCACATTTCATTGCCCATACTGACTATAAAAGACCACAACTAAAGAATTTTAATTGGAAGGAAGGGAAAGACAGACACACTAAACAGGGTTTAAGGATGTTGGGACTGTTTTTTTGCCGATTCTTCATTTTTGTTTCATCTGGTGATGCTTAAAAAATAGATTCATTTCTAAAGAGGTGGTGTAGCCACCCACACTCCACATACATTTCTAACCTGTGGAAACACTGATTGTCCACACAGTCTAATTCAAGATCTAGAAAAGAAATACAAATATCACTTTGTGATGGGTCTGTGTTAGACAGGAAGGGGTTTCATTTTATGGACATTTTAGGGCTGTCCATTCATCTGTAAGTGGATAAGCTAGGTCTGTTAATGAGCCAATGAACCAAAGTATGTGACTTAGGCCCCGTTCACACTGGAGAAAGTCATTCCAGCTAGAGTAGGATTGAGCCCAGACAGCCTTTAAGCTACATGTGTTCAGACCTATTTTCAAATCTGGCTAGCACACACTTGTGTCCGCACTCAATCCGGCTTCATCCAGCCTGTTTGCTGTCCTCCAAACCACTAGGTGGTGACTCGTAATATACAGAGTCCGTTCAGGCTGCGGTAGGACCGCGTGTGCGCATGCGTCATGCGTTTTTTTGTCCTGTGTCACGCCCCATGAACCGGAAGTAGCATGTCGCTAGCCGGATTCGCTAGCCACATTTGCGTTCACACCTGAGCCACATTTGAGCTAATCCGGCTAGATCCACCTCTCGTGGGTGGATCTAGCCGGATTGAAATCAAACTGGATACTGCCGGATTCGAGGTGTTTACACACAGAAAAAACACATCTGGATAGGCCCGAATCCTGCTTTAGCCAGATTTTTTTAACCAGTGTGAACGGGGTATTAAGCTACTTGTTCATAGGACACTGTGCCCCATAAATAAAAATGATTATAAAACCTATGATATACCCCAGAATAATTACAAAATAAATTAAATTACCTCCAGAACATCTGATGCACTATGTTCTGAACACATACAGAGAACTTTGGGAAAAAAAAAAACATGATCACATTCAGAATAATGGAGTAAGCAGGTGGCGGGTACCTTTTCCGTAAGACTATGTGAAATTCAGAGCTCCGCAAGCTGGTTATGGATACATAAGGCAGCTCAAACTCCTGCAGCTTCCTCACAACTGAGAGAGAGAGAGAGAGGGAGAGAGAGGGAGGGAAGTAGAGAGAGAGAAACACACAAAAACAGAGATAAAGTGTAAGACACAAGTTCAGCTCAAGTCCCAAGGACATGGATAATGATGATAACAACAAAGACAGAAGGATGGGAAGATGCCATATGGACATGTCCCATCAGGATAAAACTTTGTGTGTGTGTGTGTGTGTGCGGGCATTTTAAACATTAAAATAGATACAGTAATGGGCTTTTGTGTATGTGTGTCTAAAATCTGCAGCTGCTTCATGGCAGTCCATTCCCTAAGGAGGGTGAAGCAGAGCTCAGGTCCTTGCTGCTGCTGCTGCTGCTGCTGAGTTTTTAGCTGTCAATAAATAAATGTGCTCTACACGCCAAGTGAGACGACTGAGCAGCACTTTACCTTTCAGGCTTATAAAGCCCTATAGACAAGGACTTAATGTACTGGATGCTTGATGCAGATATAAAAACACAGAGCACAAGCTGAATTCTTAAAATGTTTTGGAAGTGAATTAAATCATCAGTGGAAAAAACACACCACATCCTGGCTCCTTCTACATGTCTGCATATTTTACAGCATATATTGATTTACACAGCCATTTGGGAAGCTGACAGAGTGGAATTCAATTTTTCTAGCTATCTTGTTATGTCAATCCTCCCACCACCAGTTTTGTTTGATCCACAGCCCGCTGCACCAGATTCGAGCGGCAGTCTTTCATATATAGCACACAGATCATTTCTTTCATACCAGTCAGATCTTCTGATTAAAACGGTGAAATAATAAAAAGCATGCCTGCAATATTTGCAGAGTCCTTCAAGATCACCTGGCACCATTTTCAGCAGGGGATTGGGGTGGTTTGAGTGGGGAGTGTTTGACAGCTGGAGGATGTGAAAGGAGAATCTTTAGGTCTGTGGGGAGGGAGATGGAACAAACGGGGCTGTGACGCCTCAACAAGCTGTTCACCTGTGTCTCTGAGGGATTCGCAAATGTCGGTGCACATATTCTTCAATGATGTGCCCCGACATGGTCACATATAGGTAAATGAGAATGAGTCCCCTGACATGTGCTAGCTCCGTTTATGACGGGACCTTCTACAATCTTTCTGCACTTCGCTTGGCTAATTAGAAGCCATTTTGCAACAGACATGACAGGTATCAGACTACAACATGTATCATCAACCTAAAAACATACAGCACTGGGTTGAAGTTCATACCACTCTAGTTCTGCAAACTCCTTGCTCATACCAGCAAACTACACAGCAGTCAAAGCACCTAATAAATTAATTAGACATTCTACAGAGATACAGTCAAGAGCTCTCATGGGGTGATGTGTTCCTTCTTTAATTAGAGTACAGAGATGCATCCAGCTGCTGGATGGAGTTTTACGTAAAAGAAAAATAGAATTTAAAAATGTATGAGGTTATAAAATACACATTTGTCCCTGCAGTGATTTGTTTTGTTAAATGAGCTTATCAAAAGTTTTAGTTTATAACTTGTCCTTTAGGTTCTGTACAATTAGTGTGTCTCTTAGGAATAAACTGATAAAATACTGATAACAACTTTATCAGAGAGCTCAGTGTACTGCAGTGTACTGATAATCAGAGAAATCTAATACAGCATCTTAATGCGCACCTACAATCAGCCAAGACTATCTGGTAATCTTGAGGACATGAGAAACAGTCTTTAACCCTTAGCAAACATGCTGTATATTAAGAAGTCACCAAAAAACAATAAACGGTCTTGTCACTGAGGCTAACATTATTTAGCATTCTACTGATGACAGATAGCAAAACTGACAGTTAAAAAAAACTCTCACCTTCGGTTTTCACTGAAGAACACATAATCTATGCTGACAGTCTCTACGCCTATTTCTCATCCAGTCTTGTTAAACCTTCAGCTTTTGTTTTCCTCCATGAAAGGAATTTCTAACATTACAGCCAGATTTTACATCACAGGCTCAGTTAGGTGTGTGATGCAACGTTACAAAATCCAGGCTTAAGAGGCCAGTTTTGATAAATGAATGGCAATGAGCACCCAAATAATTAGAAGTAATATGTTATTGCTTTATTTGATTGATCTTTTTAATAGAAACATAATCTTAAATCTTTTTTTTTTATTAACCAACATTTAGCAGCTTATATAGAACATCATTTCAGCAGGTGAATACTGTAACTTCCTTCTGTATTTATCTGATTTAGAACTTACATGTTAGACTTCCATCCACACCTTCACGAACCAGAAAGAGACTGAAGTAACCCACAAGGTCATCTGGGAGGTCAAGCTTTGTTGCAACAGCCTGCAGAAAGAGCACAGTTCATTTGAAATTCAATTATTACTTCTTTCATCTGAGTTCTATCTTTCAGTAAAATACAAGAAAAGAAGATAATAGTGATTTAAAGACAGATAAAAAAAAAGCTCAGTATGAAGTACGCTCTTTTATAAAGATACCCAGTCACAATCATACTTTACCATCTCTTTTATAGAGACAACTTTAAAGAGACATTTGAATACAGAAAGGTTTTTTTTCATTTATTTATCATATCATCTTCTGCAGTATATGAACACTGAGATGTGACTGAGATATAAAAATAATAGTGTACTCTGAGACCTGCAACTATGGTTAAACTTTCACGAGTGTGTGAGAAGTGCTCTAACAAGCTTGATTTACCGTCACCATCGACACAGAACATCACAAGACAGATCAGCATGTTTACTGTGATAAGTTATTTTGGAGTCTGCACTGTTGGGTGTCGTTTTATAGTCACTGAGGAGCAGAGGTGAAGCGGATGTACTGAAATGTTTATCATTTAATGCATACAGTAATTTGCTTTATTATTTCATTATAATGATTTTTTGTGGTTTAGTCTAGGATGCTTGGGTCCTGTGGTCATGTCAATGAGTTTAACATCTAATTTAGTATTTTGTCCTTAGGTTTGGTTCCTTGTTTTGTTTGTACACTCTTATTTTGCTATGTTAGGTTGAAATAACCCAGACTTTATGAAGCACTGCTGTGGTGAGGAGGCTCTGTATAAATAAACATGACTTTATTTTGTTTATGGTATACAGTGTCCTGGAGCTCTCAGGAGAATATACAGTAATAATGGCTGCCTGAAGCAAGTCCCAGGTGTCTGTCAGCTCTGTTATGAAGAGCAGAGCAGGCTTCTAGGTTAAGAGACATGAATTCTGTGCAGGTTGACAACAGAAAAACTGTTTAAGACCTTGGAAGATGTTACCCTTATCAAGCAACCTGGGCACTTGCAGTGCAGTGATTCTATTACTTACAGACATAAACTTTTCAAGCACACATTCACATGTACCATGGTGCCATTTAAGTTGTTAATATTTAATTATAAAAAAAAACTGTGGAGATGGAGGTTAAGTGAAAATGGGTGTTCTTGCTCTTATGCTCCAGCACTTACATCGAGGACATCCTCTGTCTGATCTGAGGTCAGAATGTTGACTGTAACCTTCTGACCGTTGGAGAGACAGATGTCTAGTGCAACCTCTTCTGTGGGAATCTGCTGAGTCTCCTGTGGGAACGGCACAAAACATAACAGGGTTTTTAATTCAGCTTCACGGGTAAGCTGTGTGTTTTCATTCCTATCAGTCGACAACAGAAGAGATGTTGGCTGATCGGAGCTGAAGTGATTTTCTGGTTACGCTTTTCATAAAACAGTTTATAAAGCTTTCATATGAGGGCCAATAAAATCAGATGGCTGCACTTTGAGCCAGTAAGTCAAATAAATGATGAGTGTGGCTGCACGTCTAACATGAACACAGCTTTCTTAAACATGTTAAAATGTGACTGAGATACAGATGACACAAAAAAAAGGTTAAGAAAGTTGACAGGTATTATTTTATGCAACAAACAGAATGAAGTCTGGTTAGAGCAAACACATTATAATGCAAACACTGATGCCTGATCTAAGACAGCAAACTGCAAAGAAGTTAAGAAATTAAAATAATGACATTATCTATCTCAATATTGCACAATTGATGTCTAGACTTGTCCAATTTATAGTTCAAATCTCAACATTCAATTTACAACACAGAATCCAGCAAGTATGTACATTTAAAAGGCAGGTTCTACAGTTGAATCTTAAACTTGATTAATAGGTTTATTTAAGTGTTAGAGGAAAGTTAATGAAAACCCTAGAAGGAAAATAACATGAATACCACAAATATTTCAGAACTCTAAATAATAGCTGAACTGATCACTAGAAATATCAAATCCAGAAGTGGTTAATTTCACCTTCTCCTGTCCCCAGGAAGTCCTGCACCACCTTTTCTATATCAACTCTTATCCTCCCTGCTCTGTTAGTGGGGGGTCTCCAAGAACAGCCCTTCCACTAAAGGTGCAGATCAAACACCCACACTGGGTGGTACGTAATCTCCATACTCTGCACCTGCTGTTCCTGCAGTAGGTTGGGAGGGGTGTGCAAACACTAACGTGTAAATGTGAGAGGAGCAGAAGCAGAATGGTGTGGCTACAAACAGATGACTTGTACACCAAGCTGACTTTTAGTACAATGCAGGTAAAATTAATGACCAATTCTACAATGGGATCACACCATGCAACAGATATGAGTTTGTATACAATATATACATCCTTACTCTTAATTACTTCATATGGGATGCCTCACATTATGTTTCCATTTGATAGTTCAGAACATGCTTAACTATGTCTATCACCTTGTGAAGCCAGTAGCTTCTACACCACAATGATGACCGAAGCACAAACACTTATTATGCAGACTTTCATGTAAACCATGATACCATTTTGTACCACTTCCATGTTATTGCGGTTAAAAAACTAGGTTGTGAAGGTTTGTAGCTGTCAAGAGGTCAGTGCTATTAAAAGTCAATGCCAGGAAACCAGTAAAAAAAGAAAATGTGTGAGAATGTTACAAAAATAGCAAAAAAACCATGTCAATGGCATGTTGTATCCACCAGTCATCCATTAAATGAATCATCCAGTAAGGTGCAGTACAACATTGGCAAGCATGTGAACAATTACTTGTAGCTGCATGTGTGGTTCACAGTGTAACAAACTTCACCCCAGAGCTGGCTAGCATTTTGGTACAAAACGTTTTTTTGGCAAATCTTGTCAGGGTGATTCATCAGGTGGCTCATGCCTTTACTTTTTGCAACATAATAGTTTAAAAGCTCTGACAAACAATACAACTTTTTTTGCTATAGCTTGCAAAATGCTGCCAACTCCACACTTTCATGTAATTGTTTCTCATGTTTCAACCTGCAAGTCAAACAAAATCTGACACATCTATCCAGAAGCTCACAAGTAAAGATGACAGAATCCAAGATAAGAATGTGTTATACCCAGACTGCAACCCACACACACACCACTACCTCATTCTACCACACTGCAAAAAGTAATTACCAGCCAGGCAGAGATGACAGCATCAGCATTTTGGTTCAAGGAGCATTTGCAGCCTCCTCACAGACCTGCTAACCTGCAACAGAAACCAGCCTAATGCAGGTAAGAGAAAAACAGCCACCAACCTGCTGTGCTTTCCTTAAGAAACTGTTGAACATTTCACTGGCTCCCAGCAACGGATCCTGGCGGACTGTAAAAAAAAAGAACATAATGTCAGTAAGACGAAGCAAAATAGCAACACAAATAGCAAATTAGTCATATCTAAGTGTTCAGTGGAATGTAAGGAGTGGCGGAAGTTCTGTACTGACAATTCAGCAATTAGTTAAGGGCCTATTCATGGGTGTTATATAAACACAACATGTTAAGGTGGGGCCATTTCCCATTTCTTCTTGGTTTTCTTCTTATTATGCAGTTTTTCTGTGCTTTTAAAATGGTACGAAATGCTTTTGGACTTGATCAAGACAATGTTGACTGGAGGTCAGTTAAAAATTCATCAACGTATTATTTGGCATTTATTCAACTATGGTAACTGTCAATTATTACACTGTTTCCTCATAAAGTAGTTCCCACATTTGGTAAATAAAAGACTTGGTTTCAGTGCAGTGCATTTAATTATTGACTTGATAAGTGTGTATGACTTCAAAATGACTAAGTGTGTGTGTGTGTGTCACTATTGTCCTTTTACAAATCAGTCTGACAAAATGTGAAGGTCCTGAGCCATCTGCGTCAGAGCAGATTGTGTTTGTGGCGGTTCATTTTCCATAACTATGTAAAAAGCCATGATGTAACCAAGTGAACTTGTAGCCAAGAACACCCTGCGTGTGTATGCTCCCAGACTATGAGCAAATACACACTCAAACAACGCTTCCTTGTTCTGCTGTAACTGCCAGTGCCTGAAAGGATTAAAACAAACCCTCTGCATTGATGCTAGCTCCATTTATTCATGTGTGTATGCAGAAAGTTCACCCTTGACCTGTTTACAGAATTTGGGTAATACGCTGAAAACCACCCACAATGAATTACTCCAAAGGGAGGGTTGGGGTTTTGAAAAGGATACAGGACAAAAGAAGCCTTTATAAGCTGGCATGTTTCAAAAATAACTAGTGTGCGTCTCTGTGAGTAAACCCTACAAAGACATAAATTACTCTTTATGGCATTCACATTTTGATTTGGCCCCCAAGAGGAAGCACCTCATTAAACCTTTAAAACCCTTAGAATCCCTGGCAGGCCCAAGATCCTAGGTCTGGATTTTTCTCACCAGGTGTGCCAAAATATCTCTGTCAAGTGAAGCTTTGTGTCAGCCTCCTTGCTCCCTCAGGGTTCACACCATCAGCTCTTTAGTCAAACACGTCTGCTTTTATGTGGCTATGATTGTATGGCTGGACTCCCTGCAGACACCAAGCCTAGTCATTCTAGTGATTGTTATGGGACAGCATTTCGAGGAAATTGTGCTGCAAAGTTGCAGAACGTGTCAAAAACAAAGCATTTCTCCCCTTTTTCAGGGAATGGAAAGTACCCCAAGCCTCCTACACACATAAAGAGAGGGGATACATTTTGAGGAAAATGTAAACTGCTATTCAAAGCAGAATAATATTTCAGCACTGACAAAGACACTGCACTTTATAAATTCAAATGAAATACAGGCCATTTGCAAAGAGTCCATTCAGCATGAATAACTTACCGGCCTGCATGTATTTCTCCAGCTGTTCACGTCTCTGTTCAACCTCAGCAGGGGTGAGTGTGAAGATCTTCTTTGGGGGGAAGGCAGGCACCACATTGCTGCCGTATTCTTTCTTTATCTGTGGTGCAAATCATATTTTAAAGCTCAACAGAGGGAACAGGAGGTATTGAAAAGAGTATATTTTTCAGTTTTTAAGAGTGAGCAGGAGCTATTTGACGGAAGTACATTTGTACTTTTTAAATGAAGTTCTAACCACATATTGAGTTTCTACAATTACACCTATTAACGTCAGTACAGAGCAGCAGTCTCTTGAATTAAAGAGTTGAGGACTCATTTTTCTAAGAGGTACATTGAGGCTGTTTGAGATGAATCACAGGTTTATTTTAAGCCCCGTTTCAGCAGCTAGCTGTTGGAGTTTCCGTGCATAACACACACAGAAATACACACACAGAGACACATCTGGATCTCCGAATGTCTAGTCATTCCAAGTTTACTTTGTCTTCCAGCTTCTTGACTCATTTCTTTCCATTTTCTATCATGTGAGAGCTGGTGGATTTTAACAAAGGCGGGTTTAAACTACGACCTCACAAATCTAGAATCACATATAAAAAAAACTGTATGTCTTTGCAGGCTGTACTTCACATTCATCATTAAGAATTCATTGGTGCCGTTTTTCCCTTATACCACACAGATCCTTCACATATTATGTGTGATGACAGCAGACCGCTGAGGGAGTGAGAGGGATAGAGGTGATTTTCACCTCAACGTTGTTGGCCTTTGGTATTTTCAGTATGCCAGAGGCAGCACTGGTTACAAATGCAAATTAGTTCTCATAGACACAGACACTGAGCAGGTTACAGATTCATCAGGGTCCTTGAATTCTGCTTCTGTCACTCTACATTAAATAGCATATAGAATCTAGCAGTGGTTTGGCCTTGTTTGCAAAACAAAAAACAATTAACATTCAAATTTACTTATAACAGAGTAGAGTGTGAGCCCCATAATCAATGGAGTGTTTTCTGGGGTCATGCATACATCCCAGAGGACACAGGAAGTCTTCTGGAGTTGATGCTTTAAGATTCAAGTGTGTCTTTTCTCCACATCCTGTTGCCTGGCAACGGCAACTGTCTGCCTGGATCACAGAGACTTGAGGATAGAGATGGTGGAGTTTGGCCCCTGCTTGCTTATTTATTAATGTATGAAAACAGGAGACTAGGCACTTCTGCACGGTGTCAGTGTTGTATGCATTTCAAAGCAGAAAGGCGAATTACTAAAAATACAATACTTCATTTCCTATAGAGAATGGTTTGTGTTTACCACATTTTCTTACCCAACATGTATGTTAATTGTCAACCCCAGTATGAAACAAAACAAACAGGAATCGCCTGAAAGGAAAACACTCCGGCCTTGTTTTAAGCTTCACTCAGTTAAAAAAACTTTCACCAGGCAACTCTACACTTTCCAACAACATTTCTTTTTGAGATTAAAATCCTTTCCCCAGCAGGTGAAGTGTAGAAAAAAGCCAGAACATTCCTTCCATGTCTAACCCCCACCCCCAGCCTCCTCCACCATAATACTGCCTATTTGGAGACAATAGTTTGAACTCTGGGAGGAACAAGAACACAAGACTTCAAGCCATCATCATCGTGATTCAAAGTGATGGGGGGCCGGCGTATCGACCGTGTGTCACAAAGACGAGTGAAAGGTCAGACGGGGTGGATGTGCTGGCATTTACACAACGTTCAGAGTACCACACACATACAGGGAGACCTGTGCTTCAGCAGACAGATAGTGATGGGTGTATTATGATGGTCGAAGCCTTACCTGTTCATGGAGGCCCAGAAGTTGACTGTAGCGAACCCGACAGTGCAGCACACCATTGACATGAATGTTGTAGGCCTGTAGGAAATGAGAGCGAGAAGTGAGAACAAATTAAATACAAAAAGGAAGCTGTGTGAAGGTCTGACTCTTAATGCAAGGCCCATATTTTTCAGTCTGCATTGCCATGTTATACATTTTTACAGAAATAAAGGCCAACCGGTTAGAAGATGCAACGTCATTCTTATCTCTTCATACTGATGCTGTGTGTCTCCTTGCTTACTTGTTTTTATTACACAGACAAAACAAATGAAGTGTAAATTGGATTTAATCAACCATCACTGGTTTCCAAGGGGGAAAACAGAACCTGTAGTGCAGCTTCCAATAAAAACGATCTCTCCAAATACAGAAAGCAAGCATCACATGGGGATTCTTTAATCCTTTCTCCAAGGCATACTCTATTTGTTTTGACAGGAGCTATCACTGGATACTCCTCCACAATGCCACCACATTTGAAACTAGCAATGCAAAAATCTGCTTGCTCTCATGTTCAAGGGCCAGAAAGTAAATGCATCCCTTATGTCAAATGCCTCATTACATCTGATAAACCATATAAATGACAAAAGCATGACTTTCTTGATGCTCATTTAAATTAACCCAAATGCTGAAAACATCCTTAAAAAGACAATTGCTGAGGATGCTTTTAATTAAAAGAAAATAATCTTTATAAGTCTATACACTTTTTAGTTATTGACAACAATAGTGCCTCCATTTGCCAATCTTCCTTGTCAGGTTGTGCCATCCTGTGTACAGTTGTAGCCGTGGATTAGTAAATCTGTGGGATGTCCAAGTTTCTCTCAGTTAATACTTCTAGTAAACAAGGTGTTATCTGTCAAAACAAAAGGAGTTGTGCAGACTTTCGACAAGAGCAGTTAAGATGTTTTGAATGCTTCTGTTAAACCTCACAACCAAAGGAAAAGCAGAAGAAGTACAAACGAAAACTGCTCAAAGAGCAACCGGAAGGCTAAAGAATTTACAGGAAGGTCAACAAATGAACTAAAAGATGCATATGTAGGCAGTATTGAGGCAGGAAGGAAGAATGAGTATGCAGAATGTCTTGGATCTGTTTGATAAGATGGAAAATGATCAATTTTTTTTCGTAAATTGCAAAGAAAAGGTCAAGTCAGGAACAAACAAAACACTCACTATAAAAAACATGTAAAAAAAGAGAGGAAGAACATGTCTGTTAGAAAACAGGAAGTTTGAGCACTGAAAATAAAAATTCCCGTGTGCTGGCACAGGGATTGTGCTATTTTTTTTTTTTAACTACAGCCCTTGTTATTCTAAAGAGCCCTGTGCAAACTCTGCAAATTCTCTGGCCTATTGGTTCCAAGGTACACAGCCCATCTCTCAGCATTATAATCAAGCAAAGTCCCTTCCTGTGGGCTGGCTACAGGAAGGTCACAATGACAGTCACAGGATTGCCAGCCGAAAGGTGGAAAGCCGGCACTGAAGTTCCTACTGCAGCACAGGCTAAAAAAATGCTCTCAGCCATGTAGAAATGAGTCAGAGCTATCACCTGAAATACTGACTTTCACAAGTAAGATATAGCGTTTGCAAAACAATGTGATGAGGAAATAACACCTTTTTCCCCTGAATAACAGCACTCATGCACCAATGTCCTTAAAAAAAGTATCTGCACAAAGCCAATTCTGTAGTTCTCAACACAAATTCATTCAAATATGAACAGGCTTATTTTCAGATGTGTATCTCTTTTGCAGCACATGGAGTCAAGATGGAAAATAGTCATTCACAGGTGTGTGACATTGAGTCCAGCCAGTGTGATGTCATACGGAGTTCAGATGCTCCAGCTGCTATTTCAAAGTATCTAGTAATATATAGAAAAGCCTACAATATTATTTGTTGCTCTCTGTTTTATCATGTCCAAAACTAAAAAGAAGAAACGATCTGTTCCCTACATGTGTTCATTAAAAGGTCATGTTCTCATTACTGCTGCTGTCTAAATTGTCAAGCAACAAATACAAGAAACCTTTTCAGCTGATGGTAATATCCTTTGAAAGAGTAACATCTGGCACATATGGTCACTGTCAGTGAGTGGTTTACAAGGAAAACAGCATGAGACTTCCACAAAAGCTTAAATTGGTTTGTATCCATGAAACTCTACCACAGCTGTCCTGACCAACCTTCAGATAGCCTAACAACAAAGGTGGCAAAACACAAGAAAGAATGAAAAAATACATGCCCAAGCTTCTTTAACCAAGAAAGACAGACCTGGGGTGGAAAATGCTGCTGCTCATCATGACTGCCTTAAAAGAGCCTTGTATATTTAGCTGTTAGTTATAACAGAGTTGCATTTTTCTCAAAATAACAAGAAGAACTGCAATATCATGGTGGCAAAGCTCAAATCTGTGTAAGAATTTAAGTGCTGACTTAAACCCTGTAAAACAAAAGGAAGTCTGTTGTGACTGAGGAATGAGAAACTGGGTCACTTTCAAGTTCCCACAGGTGGCTCTGACAGTAAATAACATGTTAGGAGATGGTGTCAGAGACCTAACAATGTCACATTTAGCAGCCACGTTATCACATTTACTAGTTAAAGTTCACTGCATGAAATATGATGAAGGCCTCTTCTGCTGATGCATTCAATGCCCACAGGAATTTAAAAACATTTACTCAACTTTGCCACATTTTTAATGATCCAAAAATTCACCGTATCATTAAGTGTATGGTCAGATGCTTTCAAATCATTAATAGACAGGAACCGAAACTTGTGCTGCATTAACATGAGCTCGACCTGTAGGCAAACACTGGTACACAAAAACAAAACCACACATTGTGATACTACTCACCACATACGTCGAACCGTTTTCTCCCGAACGAACCTCCGTTTCGGGTATGGAAAAATGCATTTTAGCTGGAAACACAATCAGCTGCTACCAGACGACAAGTCCTTGACCGGGACCACAGCCTGCGATGGAGAGGAAGACACCACAGTTTGCCCACAAAGTCCACTGCAGTGGCCACGGAGGAGGAGGAGGAGGCGGGGGAGGCGGCTCTCACACGGTACATCCACTGGGTTTGTAAGTCCGAGGGATTCGCAGTGCTACACTACAGGCGTCTGCTTACGAGTTTATTAACCGGATTCATGTAGCAACTGGCAATAAAAAAAACTTCTCCCACGTCAAACTTTTCTCTCTGCTGTTACCGCAGCAGCAGCCATGTTGCAAGTGTAGTAAGTAAATACACCTTCACCGCTGGCGTTAAAAATATCCCTTTCACGCACTTTACGTCAATGATAAAAACCTAATTTTAAAACAAAAACGCCTACTGCTAACTAAGTTTCAACACATACGGCTCGAAGTTTCTGGATAAAAGATGCAGTTGGTTCCAGCAACAGCCCCACAGCGTCGCACAGCCGTTGATAAACCTTCCGAAATATGTGAGGAGAACACTTGCACTTGCTGTAGATTTGTTCGTTTTTCCTTTCTCCTACACTTGCTGAAGAAAAGTCTACACAACAATGGAGGATATACATTCATAAAATAAGATAAATATCGCAGAAAAGAAGATGTATCTCTGCCCGTCAAACCATTCTGTGTACCTACTGACCCATCAAGAGGCATTGCAACAATCCTACTGGGTCAAACCATGTCAATTCAAAAAAAGGGGGGTTCTCTACTATTCACGGGTGCAATATATCCCACCTGTGTAGTACACAGTAAGAGAACGGTGACAGTTATAAAGACATAATATTTAATAACATGTCACAATATATTATACATATACTACGACAGACTTTCCTTACATTATGTCAAATCCCATTGAATCATCTTACATGAAATGCCCACGTGTAATGGTACAACCCAAAGTGACAGTGAAAGCGCAGTCAAATTTCATTACGGTCAAAAAATCTGGATTTTATTGAGGTAAATTTAAATGTTATCAGAATAGATACACATTTTATATGTGGTTACAATGTTTTTTTAATATAGAAATTTTATTCTTTGCTTCCTGTCACGTGTCCGCTACAGTAGGATCATATGACTTCAGTCGATAAAAATGAAAGCCGTGTGCGGCTGGTCGAAAGCTGTAGCGCTAATTTTTATCTTTAATTTATATTTTAACGCATGTTATCAACTGACCGAGCTACAGGTAAGACTTGGATTATGTGATGCAACGACTGTACCCTTTACCAGACTGAGTTAATGTTTGTAGACTTTGACAAATCACTGGTAAACAACGTGTTTTGATAGACGTACAGTAGGTGTAGGGGGCTAGCACTGATGGCCGGTTAATCGGTTACCTTTGCTTTGATTCATAACCGCAGGTATGCTCGATGTGTGGCGGGACGGTCCTGAATGGATCCACAGTAGGTCAGTTTTGTTCCTTATCTGCTGGACGGACAGAGGGACGTTGCTGCGTTAAAAATAACAACACAATCGACCCTGAACGCATCATCGGGTAGGACTTGTAAATAAATGTCAGTTTATTTCCTGTGTGATTCAATTATTCAACATTGTAAATTATTACTTCAAATATTTATTGTTTCAGATTGGATCTATCCAATTGTTCGATAACTCACTTGGAGGATCTTCACGGAGCGTCATCTGTGTTCATGCTGTGAGTTTTCACGACCTCTTTTTTGAATTTTTTGCCTGGACATGTTGTCATGTGACTGTGAAGTTATTTTAAAGGCATGGAATAAACATACAAGCCACAACTGAAACTGTTGTCTTCAGATCTCTGGCAAACGCACACACACATGCAGGCAATTCTTCAGAATGATGATGATGATGATAAGGAGTTTTTTTTCAGCCACAGGAGTTATATTGCTCTATCTAGCAGCATAACAACGTTCATCTGTCCTATTACCTTCTTCTTACTGTCATATTTTCTATTTTTTGGTACCAATTGTTTCTTTTCATGTTTGTATTGCAGAGACCTCTCGCTCAACCCCATTGTCAACATCACTGACACAACATTTCAAGGATTTAACAAGTTAAATTACATGTAAGTATGAATAAATGATGATCGACTTTCCTTGTCAGTATTGTCTTTAATTTTTGTATTTTTTTTTAAATCCCTCTGCAGGATTTTGCCACATGACATACTTTGTCCAGGAGGTAACATTTCTTGGGAAAAGGTGGAGGTCAAAGATGGAAACCGTCTTTGTGAGGGCCAAAAAAACATTTGCAACCAGACAGGACAGCTGTGTAAGTTCCGACACACAACATCTAAAACCATCTTGTGATATAAGGCAGCTATTCTAAATATTATATTAATTGTAATTCACAGCCATAGACTGTCCTGAGAACTCCCTTTGCGCCCCCTATGGCCCCGGCTTCTTTCAGTGCAGCTGTGCTGACGGTTACCACGGCTACAAGTGTCTCAGAGAGGTCAGCTCTACAAGCAGCTTTCTGTGAATTGTCGAGTCATTGCTAAGATTTTTTCATCTACTTTTTTCCCCCTCACTTTTCACATTATTGGATCATTTGACACTGTGTTATTTGTTAACAGGGGGAGTTCCCAGTTCTCCAGGTGTTCGGGGCTCTCGCAGCATCTACAGTTGTGATGTCTGTCCTGCTGTGGGCCACCCAGAGACGCAAAGCCAAACGGCTCTGAGGCTGAACGCTGCTTTTAACCAGGCTAAAAAAGGCTAAATACTGACAGACAAAAGTCTGAGGTGACCCCCAGGCTTTTTTAAAAAGACTATTTTATAGATTTTACACTTCCTTTGGGGCAGCTTATATATTTATTGAAGGGACATTTAAAAGTCAGACTTTTTGTTTTTAGAGAAACAATTTGCTTCAGGTTAAAAATGACATTTTCTTTTTGGTCAGAAATTACCACTATGACAAGTTAATTCCATATTTTACTATATTTTAATGCATTGCACTGACATAAGATTTAACTGTGCCAAACATACTGACATACTGAATGAGTTTGTGGTTACACAAACATTGAAGCAGGAATTTGAGCGACAATTTATTGCATGTTGAACATGTATTTACTAACTGGTATAGAAAAATCACGTCTGTTTTAATGTACATGACTTAAATTGAAGAGTTTCAATGGCTGTAAATGTAATGGTGATTTTACTGACTTTAACTTCTTAAGCTGCATGTTAAATTGTACTACAACACGTTATGTAGATGTTGATAGAAGTATGTGTGAGGTATGTTTTGTTCATTGGTCACAATAATGAACTGCATGAATGCTTCTTCCCAATAAGATGCAATCAATGTTCCAATAAAGATTTATAAAAAACATGTATCTTTTTACTATTATGCACAACATTAAATCAATATATACAATATTTGTGCCAATATTTGTCCTACTGGAATAAGAACTACATCGTTTTTTGTTGGTGCTAATCTGGAAGCTGAGGCACTTTATTATCACCTGCTACAAGA
The DNA here is from genome assembly GCF_900634625.1 of Parambassis ranga. Taxonomy (NCBI): domain Eukaryota; kingdom Metazoa; phylum Chordata; class Actinopteri; family Ambassidae; genus Parambassis; species Parambassis ranga. Next base: position 10,041,138 of record NC_041043.1, read on the forward strand.
ACTCAGAGTAAAATCCTTCAGGTCCTTAAAAACTAGTTTTTTGATTTAGGGAACCGCATAATTCTTCTGATATACGTCAGCTCCAGCTGTAATTAGGGACCCTTTCCCCGCTTGTTTGAAATCGAATGCCGTGGTTGAGAACCAGAGCGTGTTGTGATCCGCAGTGGGATTGCTCTGCTCTAACTACAGGCAATTAAATGTTGTGTTGTTAAGAAACAATGGATCCATTAACATCTAACTGCTAACATCTTGCTAATTATCCAATTCCACCATAAAGAAACACATGGACGCCATTTAAAAAGCATATGCCATTTCAGATATATATTTATTGCATGCTAAAAGCACGATATTTTGTGTTGTGTGCACGCGCTGTACTCATGCACACAGACTCAGAGAACCAAAGCTCTTGGCTCACACTGAGGTCGTTCACTGGTCCACATTTTTTACTCGTAGCACCACGGGGACCGAGGTGCAGGGGATCATTCCCAGATCCGTGATGACTAGGTCCACAAAATCAGGCGGCGTCACATCATACACCAGGTTTAGCAGACCAAGGGAGGGCACTTGCTGCCAGTTCTCTAGCTGGGTCTTACCTTTACGGGTCACAATGAGGTCATCCGGGTCATCTAGGAGGAGAGAGAATGATTAAAATGTAAAGCAGACTGTTTTATACAAAATAATCATAAAAAAATATGCTTTCCTTACCAAGTTCATTGGATACAAAGGAGTCCGTTTGTACCCTCTCACAGAACTTGTAGGTCTCACAACATACCAGCACAGGCACATTAAAAGCTTTGGCGACCAAGGCTATCTGTGATGTCCCCACTCGAGACATGACGTAACCATTGGCCAGCAGAGCGTGAGCACCAAGAAACACCTTCGATACCTAGAGGGGAATGAATGTGCTGAATCCTCTCTTGTCGTGAAGACATCAAAGATCTGACGCAGGTCTACTGTAGCTTCATAATTACCTCTGGAAGAATGTAGGAGACGGCCGAGATAAGAACGTAGGTGCAGCTAATGCCTCTCTGGACCAGGCGTCGCAGGGCCTCCCTGCCCTCCAGTCGCGGCCTGCTGTCCACCACGATAACACGGAACTTCCTGTTTTTTTCGAAGGCCTCGCACAGGATGTGGTTGACCAGTGATGAGCTGGTAGAGAAGATACATTTCAGACGGTGTAATGTTAGGAGAAAATGTGGAAGCAAGGAGAGTTGCAGACACAAACAGGGAAGAGAAAGTGTTAACAGTGGGTTAAAAAAAGGACTTGTGTCTGGACATGTCAGTGTTGGCATTTGTTTAACATGACACTCAATGCTTAGTAACAAGGAACCACACGATTTGACAATATATCAGCCTTAAGTCGCTTACCATCCATAGACCAGGATGACGTCTCCATCGCTTATCTTCTCTATGGAGGACTTAGCGATAGCTTTAGCAGCAAGAATGATTTTCTCATTAATGTAGCACTCGATACAGTTCAGCAGTTTGCTTTTTGCCTGAAAACAGACACGGACATGAAATAGTTGTAAATTCAGTGCATACCGCCTGCAGTTAAATTATAATTTAAAAACACTGACCTCTTCTTCTTTGCACTGACTAGGAATATTGGAGATCTCTTTCTTGATGTATTTGATTGCATTACCCATGCTGGCTGACAGAGGGCGACATTGATTCAAAAAACTGAAAGAAAAAACCCACAGACACACTTTATGAGCTAAATAAAAACATGTACAGTATCGTATGTAAACGTTAGTGGTGCAAATTTAAAAAAAAAATTGCTGCTACCTGATATAAGGTTTCAGCTTGTTGACCAGGTCCCTTGATAGCTCCTCGTTTGGAGGTGTTGTGTAGTCCCTTATTACCTGATGTGAAAAGTCAGATGATGATGCCTCACATTAATAATACCGCTTTGGCTAATTCCATCTCAGCTTATGTGCATGTTTCTAGATTCACATGTGAAACAGATATATATTTTAACATTTATGTCATCTTTGCATTTCAAAACACACATGTAGAGGCCATTTTAATGTACATTAGTGCTTCTCTACAACTTGTTCCATGCACACAATGAGTCATTGTTAACTTATCTGACAAACGTCCAGTATGCTTAAAGAAATGACATCCAGTTTACAAACCTGATCATAAAAGGGCTGTTGATAAGAGGTCATTTATCCTCTGCTCGTTTACCTCTTCTGACCGAATTTGAGCTATTTGGCTAAAATCTCATCGGCCAGTGCAAAAAAACTGCTCTGTCCTAACTCATACAGTGCCAGGCTGAATACACAGAATGAATGGTCTGTGCTGTGAGTGACTATACCTGTATGAAGGCATGTAGCAGGGCAACAGAGCGAGCGTTGGATCCTGCCACAATGCCCTGTGAATACTGGAGACCCAGTCGAACAATAGCAGGATGAATCACTGTGGAGGGAATGCTGCAAACAACAACAGTAGTCAATAAGTGAAGAGGATCTACACAAATCAAGCTCAACACAGACGAAATGATGAGCTGTATGGTACAGCTTACCTGAGCTGTTGTGTTAGAGGGGCTTTGCGACTGTACTGGTGGAGATGAGAAAACAGGCTGACCTTGTAGCCGTAGTCTGAGCGAAGTGGGATCTAAATGATCAAACACAACAGATTTACTTTGTATACTCTCCAAACATTTCCAACACTCCAAACTGATTGCACAGACGAGGACAGCAGGTTATGATCAAAGCCCAGCACAGCAAACAGCTCAGCGTTGTGGTTAAACCACACACACACACAAACACTTTGGGTTACATTGAATTAAAAATGCTATAACATGTAAGTAAACTATACTGAAAAAGTGTTAACAGCACACACTCTGTAAAGCCTGGACTCGATGGCCTATACCTTATTTTCAGCATTATACCCTGGTCTCTGAAAGAAATGTTAGGTAATCACATGCAGTTACAGCTGATATATGTTGTAACATATAATACATATGTAATATAAAGTTAATGTATGCTGTGTTTCTAGGTAGCTCTCAAGAAGAAGAAGTTATTGTGGCCGTTGTTTTGTTAGAAATGACCAAAATCTAACTACACTCACAATTTTTGAGTTACCACCCTGTAAGTGTTTTCCATTACATACATCTGTCTGTTATGTCCATCTACTGGAAGACTGATTGTAACTTCAAGCAGGTATTAGCAGGCCATATGTAACACATTTTACAAATAAAGCATGTTTTCTCCTTTCTTAACATATGTACGGCACGGTAGCAGAGTACAGCCAACCTGTTGTCTTTCCAGCTTCTTAGCTAGTTTCTTTAAAACATCCGGGTTGTCCACTTGAATGTGTTCTGGAAGCCTCTTTACCACTGAAAATACAAAGATTGTTACTTTCCTCACAGTGAGGTGATGATCCAAAAACCTCAGCCTAATAAACTGCTGGTTAAGTGCTTCTCTGTGTGTCACTACCTATGTGTGGGTCTAACAGTACCTGGCTGCAGATCATTGGGTGGTGCTTTAGGTTTGCCCGTGGCAGCCTGCTGTCCTGTCTCCCCCTTCTTGCCCTGTTTGGAGGCTCTCTCTGCTTCTTGTCGAGCTCTCCTCTCAGCTTTCAGCTCTGCTTTACTTTTGGCGGGCTTGTCTGCTGGGGCGGGAGCCTCTGAGGCAGGCACAGAAACTGGTGCAGGAACAGGCACTGCTGAAGGAGCTGGAACACAGATATCGCATTCACTAATAATTATAATGTAGAATATGCCTTTTGCCTCCTTGTTCATCCAACTACAACAACCCTTGGTGCTGCATTAACAGTATGCACCTTTCTGTATCGCAGTCTGTGTTGGAGGCTGGGACACTGGAGCAGCTGAAGTCAGCGGCTTCTTCTCTTTCTCACTTTCCTGTGAAGCCTTGTCATCTTTTCTCTCCTTTGTTTTCTTCTGCTGTTTCTTCTCTTTTCTCAGCCGCTGTTTCTCCTCTTTAGTAAGTTCTTTGCCTTCACTCTGTTCAGCAACAATTTCACAAGGGGCATCATGTAAACAACAGCAACTAAGGCACAGAATTGCCCTTTAAATTTAGAAAGAATACAGTGTCTAACCTTTGCACGTTCAATTTCATTTCTTCCGGAACCATCTGTAAGACAAGCAGTGGTTTATCAAATATTATAATGCAATAATCTTCCGTTCCTGCATTTGATAAACAGCAGTGAAAGGCTGAGCCAGCAGCTAGCCCCTCAGTTTAAATAATCCTTTTAGCTTTGGACATCACGCTAACGCTAACGGCTACGTATCAGGTTTAAGCGCGTCGTCTTAACAACACAGTAAGGGACTTAAAACACCCATATGTAGTTGTTATATTTATTTAATCACTTCTCTAAAAGATGATGCAATAATATCATGATGTCTGCCGTTAAACTACACTGTCCCCTACTATGGTACCGTTGACTTGCATGCTATGCTAACATTAGCAGTTTTAGCATCTGGAAATTAACTTCGCTACGAGCCGAAATAAAAGAACCGACAAACAGAACAAGAAGTACAAGACACTATTCTGTTACACCCAACGAGAAGAAATAAAAATACATGCAGAGAGATATAAAGTCCAGCTGTTACAAGCTCAGAAACCCACCTGTCACTCCACTGTCAGCCATGTTTACGATACGGCCTCACTTCCTCTGCTCCTGCAGGAACTGTAGCCCCCAAAATATTATATCGCCCCCTGGTGGGCGAAGTGTGGCGAACATGAGCCACGGATAACTAGAAGGGCATTTCCTGAAGAAAATGTTTGATTGCTGCAGCTGAAGCATTGCTTTGAATGCTGATGTGAGGATTGCTCTGAATTGCTGGAGAATCAGAATAATTCAGAGCTTTGTATGCCTCTGTGTGTCAGCCTGTTTCATGGTAACAACAGAGGAGACCTCAAAAACCACTCCAACTTTGAGAGCCTGGCGTGCAGAAATGATTCAGAATTAGAAAATTCTGAATACAAGTTTGATAGAGCAGCATCTAATGAGCGAATCATTACAGGTATTTTCAATTCTTTTGTATTTTTTGGGGGGGGGAATTATTTTAGAACAGGTAATCTATAAATTGATACTATATATATTATTATATATTTTTTAATAAACCAATGTCAGTATCTACTTAGAAAACAAACACTCCATAATATATATGAAGTTTTTAATATACCAACTTGTATATTTTCCATTATTTATTTTTGTCATTAACCACATTTAGAACTTTCTACCCTCTTGTTGTGTATTATTATCATCTAAATCTCTACACTGAGTGGCTGCAATTTATATAATAGATAGATTATGTATATTTCTCTTCAAGCCCTTGCAGCATAATAATCACATCATCAGTGGTCTGTTTTATAATCGGAGTTTGAGCATTAATATATAGAATGATCAAATGGCTACATGCTGAAATACATCATCCATTGTAAGAATGTGTTATCATGTAAACTACAACAGCCTACTATCAGAGGTTTCAGCCCTACATATAGTGGAAAGGTAAAGGAGTCAGCCTGATGCTACAGGATACACATGTGGGTGATGTGATTCTTAGCTGGATTTTTTTGTGTGTATATCATTAGTGTTGATGTAATAATCTTACGTGGGCAGTCATTTCCATCACTGCACACTCAAGAAGAAAACATATTTTGTAGAATATGGGTGCTATCCATGGTACTGAATTTCTTGGACTGTTAATTTTCCATTAGTGGGAGAAATTGGTCAGCAGCTGACAATACTGCACTAAATTATAATTTACTGCCAGTCTTTTATAAATAATTAAATGAATAGAAAACATGTCTACATGTCCATGTCTACATAATATATGGTGTACACATTACACCCTGCTGCAGAATAAGGTTTAAAAATAAAATAAGATTAATTAATTAATAAAATAATTATTAAAAATATTAATAAAGAGAATCTGATAAAAATCAACAAATTGACTCTTTTATTTGCTTTTTAAACACACAACACACAAACATACAATAACCAAGTTACTAAAGAGAGAAAACTATCTACATATAAAATACAGTATGTCATCCATTTCACTACCACCTCCAGAGTAAGCAGCATTACAGCACAACGCCACTGTGTCTTCCAAGCTGGTGTCTGCTGACTGAATTCACGACGCAGTAGCTGGTTGAAGGGGACCAAACCTCACAGAAACACCTGACTTGGTTCCGTTTGACCAGCCACAGCAAGGCGTGTTGCTTCAGCTGCAAGAGGCAGAGCAAGAAGAAGAAGAAAAAAGAGAAAGCATGCAGGGAGGAGGTCAAGATGGAAGGTTACATGGAAGGGAAAGAGAGGAAAGAGATGAAACAGAAGGTGGACATCATCTGCAAACTGGCTGCCGTGTCCGTCTTCAGCCTTACCTGATGAAACACACAGAGAGAAGAAGGATATAATTAATGAGTCAGACAAGAAGCTCCATGTCACCAAGCAGATAGTTCCTATTTAGAGGCTTGGGATGCCTGACAGCCTGTAACATGCCCCTATTTCCTTCCAAAGCCAGCCTACAGGAGCGAACTTTCACCCTGAGCAGTGACAGCTCTGCATCTCTGCCCTCCCTCCTCCTTTTTTGAGAGTTCTGTGGTTGCTATAATGGGTGACAGCTGTGGTCTGTCAATCCCTCTTGACTGTCAGCAGTTGGGGCAGGGCAGGAATTTTTCAAGAAGTCCCAGAGACCCGATCGGTGGCCCTGGGAGTAATGCTAACTGTACACGTGCCTGAGTTGAAGAAGAGGGTTCAGGCCTTTCACCTGTTGTCCTGCCACACACACACATGAACCCTGACACCCTCCCCCCCTCCTCCCATCTCATAAAACAGACAAAGACACACTCTTTCACTCTGAAAGCTTAAAAATCGCACACAAAAAATAAGTGTTGGATGCTCGTGTCCCCTTGAAACCACACACTTCCTTACATTCCATAAGTGGTGTATTAATATGGGGATATAAGGAAGCATGTCCTCACAAGGGGCAACAACTGGATTCACTGCTTCTCGGGCACAAAGCGCCCTTTCATAGTCACACACACACACACACACACAGAGGAAAAGAAGCGGGAACAACCAACTTAACAATGTGGCAGATGAGGAAAAACTGGGTTCAATCCTTACATTAAAACTGCAGCGGTTTAACAGACGGATAACTTTCCAATATTAAAAATCACACAGACATTTTGATGCCAATGGGATGATGCTGAGTTGTGTTTAAATATCAGCGGATTGTGAGGCAGACGAAGGTCACTGCCTGTTTTATTTCCTAAACACAACTCCCTGTCAAGTCATGTTGATCCCCAAAGATAGGTCTGCACTCCAACATGAACAATATTGAAATAAAACAGTTCAGGAGATTTGAAGATACTCACCTTCATTGTGCTTCCTTCTGTGGAGATGCAGGCCGCTGTCCTTCCCTTCATGATTACTCTTCTTCTAGTGGGAACTTCCTTGATAAATCTACCCACTGGACCAAATGGCCATTAAAAAGACAAGCCCATCTACTTTGATTAGACCGTGACAGCTCATCTGAGATCCTGTATCACACCTCAGCTTCCCCTCACCTGACAGAGGCGTCAGGCTCCGACAGAAAACATCTAACAGCTGCTCTGACACCTGATTTTCCTCACACTGAGCTGCAAAATCAAAGAAACTGAACCGAGGCTCAGCGTCTGCAGCTGAACCTTAGAAGCTGAACCTAGAAGAGGTTGGGCTGCATCAAAAACAGATTTAAATAGTAAACTGTGACCCAAACTCACTCCGGCCCCACTCCACATCCCCTGATGCTGACTCCTGCTCACACTAACCCTCCTCTGCTCTCTCTCCACCTCAGCTCTGCTGCGATCAACCATCCTCCTCTGTGTCCGGCCCCGGTGGATTGTGCCCACAGCAGACCTTGCAGATCGGCCTTTTCTATCCCGCCAGGAGCGCCCCCCCACCAATGCGGCCTCCCACCTGTTGGTGTCCTTTAGAAGCCCGGGCCTCTCCTGCGCCTCCTGTCCGGCCCAATCAGGGCCCTGACAGGGGGGAGCCAGCCTGTGAAATCACACCTCTCAGCTGTTCACACTGGGCTCGAGACACCCTACACCCCTGCCGTTCCTCTGTTCAGCCCCCACCCCACCACACACACACACACACTCCACCCTTCACCCCACCCTGCCTCTATTTTACACCACATGTCAATGGCTCCTTTTTGGTTAGAAAAAAAAGAGGGATGCAGAGAAACAAGGAAGCAACTGCAGGATGGGCGTGTTTTACTGGGTTTGGGGGGTACAGTCAGAACAGCAGGCCGTGAGTCACAGCTGAAGACAAGGTTGAGTTTCATCCCACTTTGGATTTCGGCCTTCACTTTTGCTCCATTGTATCACTTACAGTAGTTATCAACCATCACGGACCACAGTCACGCCGCTTCATGTGATGACATGATGATTTAGAGGAATAGGTTTCTACCAAATGCTTTGATAAACTGTAATGTAAACTACTGTCCCTGGAGCACAGCCAGTGATATGTGAGGAGTGTGTTATATGGGTGGCATCATAAAAAAACAAGCCATAAATTCTCCAGTGGCCACAAGGTGACACACCGAGTACAAAAAGAATGAAAGAAAAGCCCCAAAGGAAAACACACAGATCGTCAACAATTCACTGCATACGTGCTGTTTAGTATCTGAGGTTTGAATGATCTGTGTGGCCACACAGCCATCACCAACACTGTAGAGGCAAATGGGCCGAGCTCAGGGGTTCATTTTCCTCTGCTGCAAGCACAAGCTGCTCCACTAAGGTCAACACCTGTGTTCTAAAATCAGCGCAGGGGTTGGGTGTGATAGGAACCCGGGCCTCATTCACAGAAAGCTTGAGCTCAGAGAGAGGGGCTTACATTGAAACCTAACGCTCTCGCTATTTTCGAGGCACTCGCCGTCCACAAATAGCAACCCCACTGCATCTTTGTAGCTCTTCTTTTTTTTTTTTTTTGTCCCTCCTCTGCCACAGGATGTTGTCTAAATTCGACAGTTGTTCAATATTTCCCATGGCTCCGTGCCAGGGTGTATCACAAATGCAACATTTCCACTAATGTCAGCTATGCGCCAAGGACTTGCCAGTTATATCTGGGAGCTCGGGTGACTTTTGTTGTTGAGTGGATTCTTGGGTCGCTCACACCGGACACAATGGTAAAGACACAAATTGTAATCCCGCTGTTCCTCTTTGGTGGGACAGCTGATCACTGCCACATTCTGACTCTCATCTAATCATCTGTTTCTCCTTCATCATGTGTCATGCATCATGCAAAAGAGCTCATCTTACACTGTAATTTGTTTTGTTTTTTTTCACCTGTCATCCCCTGTTCCATTTCTTTGACTTAAAAGTATCAATCTGGTGAGATTTGAATAAATTATTTATTTAACATTAATTTTCATTTCATTCATAAATCCAAAAAAAGAACAAAACGGGGAAAAAAAAGCAGCACAGAAGTTGAGCGGTTGAGCTGTGCGTCGTTGTCTACTAACCGGGCCAGTGAGGTTATTTTTAACCAGCGTTCACATACCGGGGCCCCCGTTTACTAATCACTTTGTTCCCTTCTGTCATAACCCCCCCTGTTGCCAATGTCCCACTCTGCTTCTGGGGAGGTCACAATACACTCTTCTTAGCAGGAGGAAATAATTTCCCTCGGGGAAAGCAGATAGACGGGTCTGAACTTCACAAAACAGTTTCTTTAACTGTGGACAGCGCTGGAGTTCTGCTGGTATAAATAAAGCCGGCAGCTGACACCAGACCAGGTCCGGCACATGCACAGGAGAGGACAGCCTCACAGATTAACCCCTCTTCTAAAAGGAAAACTCCACACAGGATGTAGAGACACAATCACTTTACATTATGTGGTCACAAGTTAGTGTCAATGATTAATAATTTGGTATTATCATGTAGGATATTATGAATAAAAATGTAAACAACAAACAAAGAGGTAACAGTGAAGCCGTCTAATCCTTACACACAGAGACAGCACCGTGTCGCTGACTCATTACGTGGTCTGACATTAATGCCGCTCTCTGTCCTTCCCTGCATGGGCACACCAGTTGCCAGGACTTAGGTTGACACAGCTGTTGAAGGGAGCCCGGTCCTGTGTGGTGAAGCAATGGAGCAGAAAAAGGTCAAAGGTCACCGACATTTAGGCTAAAAGAGAGAACAGGTGATGGAGAGGTGAAGGGAACCCGCTCACACACAGTGGGGACGGACCATGCTTTGAGGTCATTAGATATAAGACCTATAGTGAAGGCCATGTGCACGGTTACACTGTTTTGATTGTGTTTCATCTCTGTTGATCACTTCTAATGTGGCTCCCTTTAGTCTGTTAGCGAGGCTGCAGAAGGTGTTGAAACAGGAAGCACATCCCTGACTTTCTCACCAACTGAACAATTAGGACATAAAAGGGTTGCGGGTGTTACACAGAGGCATCTAAATGACCCTGCTGTAAGAGTTAGAGGTGACGGGTGAGCTGTAATGTGGTAGATTTTTCTCATATACGAGAACACTGGCGGGGGGGTTTATAAATGTCTCACATCATGATAGAAAACTTTCATATGCTAAAGTAGCTTTTAGCATATACATCACCCTGTGTATGGATGGTCATACAGTAATGTTGACATCCATATTAAGACTGATGGGAGCCACTCTTACCTCACAGAGAGAACTGTGTTGTTACTGACACTCTATCAAACAACTTTGATCCACTGTGTTTACATTACACATACATTAAGATTAAAATGTATTTTATTAAGTAAAGAAATTGGTTGTTGTAGCACAAGTGTGCAAGAAAATACGACAATAAACACAATAAAACACATACAGCAACAAACACATAGTATGGACATAAACACATAACTATGTGTAACTGATCAGTCAGAATTGGAGGGCTTGTGGTAATAGTACTATACATGAAATAGTTGTCGAACAGTGTCAACCTTTGCCATATATAAAGTCAGACATTTCATGTATCATGTATGAAGGTAACAAACACCTACAAACTGCATTTAAAATCCACATCTGGAATTCCCCTTTGTTCCTATGACCCACTTCAAAAAGACAGATAGAACCTAAATAACATTAGTAAAATAAATTTGGCCTGCTGCTGTGTGTAACATATTTTCACATTTACTGTGAGTCCTAGTTGAAGAATGAGCAGTCTAATAAGTGCCTGCATGGGGGTGGTGAGTCAGTCAGCTGCCTGACTCCCACCAAAAGGCAACGACAACTGCAGGAGAGCCAGCAGCAACAGCAGCAGCAACAGCAGCAGCAGCAGAGATAAAACAGAGAACGGTGGATCAGCTGAAACCGACTGCCGGCTGAGGATGTCATCATTGACTGTTCTATTATATTGTCTGCTGTACCAGCGCAAAACAGGTTTTCAGGAAATATGCTTTAGCAAAATCCATCATCTACAATATAGAAACACCAGCGCCTCATGTCTCTGTTCACATTGGTCCATATGAGTACTATATCTGTTAATTATTACAAGATTAACATTACACAACTGTTTTCAAGACTCAGTCCAGAACTGCCATGTTTGAATAACTTATGACAGATTAAATGACTTCAGACCACAATCAGGTGTTAAATTGGATTGTGTTGAGGCCTAAAGCCTCAGGAGGTCAGACATCCTAAACTGACAAACATGCTCTGCAAAGCTGGGCTGAAGCTAAATCACATTTTATTTAACACATCCTCATCTTAGTTTGACATGAACATCACTGCTTCAAATCTGACACAGTGGCTTTACTGCTTGTCATGTCTAATTGTCTATCATCTCACTTCCTGTTAGTCCTCTGTGTATAAACCATGTTCGGGTTGTTTGACCTCATTTCAGTCTCCTCTGCCAATTGTCTGCAGCTCTGTGTTGCATAATGCCTGCTGGGTTCAGAGAGGACAACAGTTTGTTGTTTGAAATGAGTGGCTGCATCTTCACCACAGCCATTTGTTCATCTCCATCACTCAGTTTGTTTACAAGAAACCATGCTAATAAAATTAAGCACATTTTATTCCCTATAGAATGTTATAGAACCCTTATATTTCAAAATGAATAATAACCTCCAAGCTTTGATTTCAAAGGTTATATTCTCATAAGAAAGTGTCCCTTTCAATCCTGCACCCAACACCTCCTCTCGTCCTCTCCATCCCCCTCATGGGAGGTAACAGCTGTGGTGTCACCCCGAGTCACATGACATGGGCAGGTGGGAGAAACCTATGTGGGACATCTATTCCCCCCCTTTCTTCCCTCCTATTCTGTTTCTCTGAATGTCAAACTCCACACACACACACACACACACACACACAATCTCTACTTTTCAAGGGTGTGGCCATTTTGCATTGCTGGAATGTGCTCAGTGTTCATACTGTATGTCTGATCTCACACACGTCCACAGATGAAAATATGTCTCCCCTATGTGCTGCTGAAATGAACACAACCTAACAACTTTTGTATGTATGAAAGAGTGAAAAGTGTGGCTTATATGCCGGGGTACCTGCATAAAAGATTCACTTTTTCGAGATGTTTACATTTTGTAATTATGGTAAAGCTCATTTAAATTACATAACCATCATCCCTCCACTTCGCATGTAATTAAAAGTAAAAATACTGATATACTGTCAGAAAAAGGTAATTAAGGTATATAAGTTAAAATATAAAAAACTAATTTAAGTCATTATTTCTAAGGCTATTCTTCTTCGTCTTCTTCTTCTTATTATATTAATAAATTAGCACCTAAATGTGTTGTTGTAATAACTGAAGAGAACAAGACTTTCTCATCTCCACTAAAGCTTTAAAGTAAGAGTAATTTGTCTTTACAATATATGTGTTGAACTGTCAAGTCTAATTTTGTGAGTTTTTATTTTTCATGGTATCTATCGGTTTTTTAATGGCGGAACTTTTTCTGCTAGTTCAGTTTCCGGGGACGGTTTTAACAACCGGACCGACACAGGCGAGGAGTCATTTAGCTAAAAACAGTACATTTAATGTCATAATTTATTGTTTAACTTGGCGGGTAATGGCACACATGAGTGTCTGAGTTATTAAAAAACACATATTATATCCAAAAGAGGGGGTAAAAGAAGACGAATTAACGCGTAACGTTTATGTTTGTTACACTATGGCGGCTGCAGCAGCTCGTGTGCTTTCTTTTTCAAACTGACCAGTTTTATTTTGGAAACCAGACAAAACAGAGGTCAGTATTATTCACTTATTTAAAAGGTGCGTGTGTATGAAATTATATCAAATTACGACACGTTTATCTGTGTAGATCGTTAATAACGCCGAGCTAACAGCATCATGCTGTTCACCGTGCATCCATATGTATTTACATATTTACTCTGCAGGTCAGTGCTGTTTGAAACATGTTGAGCTGCGCAACAACTCACGGTTTGTTTTCTGGTATCTGTTCAGACAATGTTGCTGACAGCAGGCCGCCTCTCCAAAGTGCTGCAGCTCACCCTGGCGGTCATCAAACCAGATGCGGTGGCTCATCCTCTGATGTTAGAGGTCAGCAGAGCACAAATAACGAGACTGTGGTAAACATGTAATGATAAAACAACAAACAAACAACCTCAGCAGTGTGATCTGTACTCTTTTAATATGAATCTCAAACAGTGATCTGCTAGTCGATAACCACACATTCATTTAAGTACTAAAATTCCAAAGATTTAGATTTAGACATCGCCAGTATGGTAGTCAAATGAATTGTCTATGTGATTATAGTTAGTTATTATTTTAGAGGAAATACTGTTGTGCCATTTAACACTTGGTTTTCTATGTTCTTTTCACCTTTTACTTGAAAAACATCTGCGCTCAGTCGATGCAGTGTACTAGATGTCACCAGTGTTATTATGGGAAACATAGGACAAATTGTTTTTTTTGTGTTTTGTTTTTTTTTCAGGCTCTTCATCAAAGAATTCTGGATAATAACTTTGTGATCATTAGATGCAAAGACCTGGTGTGGAGAAGACGTGACTCTGAGAGGTTCTATGCTGAACATTCAGGTAAGAGCACATTTGTGATACTGTAGTTCCTCCAAATGACCAAACAAATGAGTCAGCAAGTCTTTTTTTAGAAGATACAGTATATGCACTGTGGGGCAAGAAGAATGAATCATCCTTCACTGTGCAGCTAAAGCACCCACACACACACAGTGAGAGAGGGAGGACAATCTCTTGTCAATCACTTCTGTAGTTTAAAAAGTGTTCGAGTCTTTATTGCCTCTGTGTTCCTTTCTCAGAGCGATTCTTCTATCAAAGACTTGTTGAATTCATGTCAAGGTAATCACACAGCCGATCTCTGTTGGTTTAATTGCAATGTGATTCACTTGTGGTGCCTTAATGTGTTTGAATGTTGTTCTGCATGACGTGTTTGAAATTAAATAAAAGGGACATTTCCAGTCTACACAACCCACTGAGCTGACATAAAAAAAAAGCTCCCCGCCTGTTGATGGTGCTCCTATTTCATGCTCAGCAAGTCACCAATAAATCATTTTCGGAAACTTCACAATAAGAATTTCAATCATCGGCACGCTGCCAAGTTTAGCACAACATCCCTGGGGCAATTCTCTGACAGTCACCGTGCAGCTTGCTTACAATAGCTCATCATGCAGGGAGCCCCCGCTGGATTGGAAAAAAAGGTGTTTGTAATTACATTGTCATCTTTCTCTGGTCACAGCGGTGAATCTGCGGTTGCTAGAGCAACCATTCTGCAGATGCTGCCAATAACAATAGTCTTTCCAATACAGGGAGCATCCACAGCCAGTCGAGCATGAAGCAGCTCCAGTTGGCATTTTTTTGGTAAACGGATATCTGTGTCTGCTGGAGACGTGTTTATGGCTGAGCTCTCACCCCAGGAGGTTTTTAGAGTGAATAGATTAGATTTGTATGAAAAGTAGATCCCTCTTTCTTTTTCTATTCACATTTTTCACTTTCACTTCCATGGTTTAATATTTAACTATGATTCATGGTTGCTCCAACTTACTTAAATTTTGCCCACAGTGGTCCCATGCGAGCGTACATTTTAGCAAGGGAAAACGGCATCAGTCACTGGAGGGAACTGATGGGACCAACCAAGGTGTTCAGAGCCAGATTCACCTCCCCTGCCTGCATCCGAGCCCAGTTTGGCCTCACAGACACGAGGAATACAACTCATGGCTCAGGTAGGAAATGTCCTGAAAGAGTTTAAACCATAAAAAAAATGACGGCGTAACATTGGGTACAATTTGGTTTTATGTATTTCATTTCCAGGCAGCAGGTTTACACCCATGAATTATTGGCTGTAAAATCCCATACTGGTGTTTCATAGATTTCAGGAGTGACGCACTGTTCTGCTCTGGCAATATGAGCAGAACACAAAGGAGCTATACATTTTAATTTAACAGATCCTGTTTGCACCCGGCTATCAGTAGCCAACAATGCTATTTGTACAATGAATGCAATTCATTAAATGGCCTATACTCAGACTCATATAGAGTCCAAAAAAATAAATTCATTAAGGTTTCCTTAATATTTTATATCTGCATTTCTTCTTTCCTGTAGATTCTCTTGAGTCTGCCAGAAGAGAGATCAGCTTCTTCTTCCCTGATTTCTGTATAGAGGAGTGGATGGAGAAGGAGGAGCCATTGTTCAGATCAGGACAGATCTGTTATGACCATCAAAACTACATCCACACACTCTCCTCAACGCCGAGCTGACCCCAGAACGAATCAACGCTGATCTACAAAAACCAGGTCAAGGACATTGTTTATCCACTGCTCTGCCAGAGCTGAAGTGCACACTGTGCTGTTTAAAGTGCCAGCATGTTCATACCACAATCCTCGCATATTAAGTAATTTAAACATAAGGACCGTGATTTAGTTTCATTTATTGTCATTAGAAAACACAAACCACCAGATAAAAAAGTCAACACGACGCAGCAATCATCAGAAACTCCTACCCAGGCTTCACTGTAAATAGTGCAATCATCAGAGTCAGTTTCAATTTCCTGAGCCACACAGATTGTAGGACAGCAGCGACTACATGTTGTATATCAATGCCAAAAAAACAAAAACTATGTAAGATTTATGATCATAGCTTTACACATAAACAGATCCTCAAAAGCCTCTTGATTGATTTTCATCTGTACGTAAAATGTTTTGTATTTTTTCTGACCAAACTACAACATGTCTCCAACATGTCAAAGTATAGTAAACACACACCAGACAGTGTTAAATTTTACACAGCCTAGGTAAACGCCAAACCCTGTTTTCAGCCTCGTCCATGTGCTTTCATCAGAAAAACAGTTCCTTTGTTTCACAGTTGGCACGATAATTATTTCTCGCTGCCTTCCTTGTCTTCAGGTGTTCTGTGTAGCCACCTGTTTTAGAGTCTCCACAGGTTTCAGAACCTCATAGGTGGTGAGGGACTTCTTCACCTTTCCGTTCTTATCCACCTGGTGGATGCTCTGCGTCACCGTAATGGTCACCTGCTTGGTCGACATCCGATTGTCCTGCCATTTAGTCTGTTAATGGATAAGAGTTGGAAATTAAAGCACTAAAGGTGCAGATTTACAGATGAAATAAGAGGTGGTCTCCCTTAACTTGTCCCATTTTCCTAAATAAAAGAATTTAAACCAGGAAATGTGCTTTGATATTTTTTAACACATCTGTGAGAGGCTTACAATCTCTTCAGTGTGTAGAACACTTCTGCGCTGCACTGTGGTGCCAGATGAAGGTGGTGTCACATCCTGCGGCGGAGAAGGCAGTATTGCAGAGGGGCTGCTGGGGTTCACGTCGTTCAGGCTGGCTTCAGACACGGCCGAGCACACCTTCAGGTACGCCTGAGCCGGAGGAGGCAGGCCGTCTTCAAAGAAATCTGGAACTGTGACAAAGCAGAGGCTCTGCTTTAACAACTGAACCGCTGGACGGTTTCGATGCAGCGAGATTCAGCTGCAGCCTGAAGTACATGTGTAAGTCTGTTAAAAGACAACACTGCAGTGCCTGTTGTGTGACTCACAGTGTCAAGGTTTTTGAGTTGAGATGCTTCGTATGAATATGTGGCCTAAGAATGAAAGTTAACAATAAAAAATGACATGAGGAATATTAATTTCCTTGTGCACTGTATCGCCTCCATGTATGCCACTACTAGAGGATAAATGTGTTTAATTACTTTTTATGTGTATGTTGTGGATATGGTTGCTAGGTGCCCAGTAATTCTGGATGTGTTTTATCTCTTCAGAGTGGAGCGTCACTCAATTTATCTTCACAATTACATCAAGGCTCCTCTGCCTGCTTTCACTAAGAGCTGAATGTGTTGCCATGAGAGCCAAGTCCTGTTTGAGCACAATGGCTTTTGATGCAAACCTATTATGGCCGCTTTACTGATTCACCCCCCCAACCTCTGGCTTCAAAGAAAACGCACCCACAGTTCAGTGCAAGACAAATCAACATCAATGGACAATCCATCTACAAGTGGCTGCATAGTGGAGGAACAAAGGTTTCACTCAGTGCTTAACTACAGCAATGAGGGTCAACACTGCTGTTTTTTTATTTCAATTTTACTTGTGTGTAATGGATTCTGGTTGAATAAGGCTATAAAATGTGAAGGAGGGAAAAAGAACTACATGTAGGTGTCACACACCACTCTGATGTTAAGAACCAGGCAGTCAAGAGTCCTCACAGCTAAGCCCATCTATATATCCCAAAGCTGTGTATTTGAATATGTTCAAGATAAACCGATGTCTTCTGTTATAGGAACCCATCCTTCTTACCAGGGCTGATTGTTTTCTCAGAGATAAAGCCGGCCTCTGAATGCTCAGAGGGGATGCTATGGATGGATGACAGGGGGATGTCGGTATCAGTGCTCGTCAGCCATGTTGACTCTGTCTCTTTGGTCCAGCTCTCCAAGTAGCGAGGCTCCAGAGCATCGGTCCTGCTGCCACCACAGCCCATAGCTCGTCACTTCACTTCACAGCTCGACTTTTCTATAGATGGAGCAGGAAAACCAAAACAGATCCAGAAAAATTTACATATTCTGCTGACAAAAAGACCCCATTTAGGCTTCATAAGAACCTCTGGACATGTTTAAATCCTCACTTGTTTAAGTCATTTGGCATCGTTGGAAGCACATGATGATACTTACAACACAGCACGCTGCTGCAGGAGAGACAGAAGGCTCTCATGTGGCTCATCTGCTGTAACATCTGTCATCCGAGAGTAGATAGAGTGGTATGTTTATGATTTTCTGAGAGCATATAGAGGCAGCATCTTCTGGTAGGTCAAGGAGGCCGAATTACAGAGGAGACAGTGGATCAGGAGCACATCATGATGTGGTGTCCTTAAAGGAAGAGGAGGAGAAAGATCAGAGAAGTCTCCTAATACAGATCTATCTATCTATCTATCTATCTATCTATCTATCTATCTATCTATCTATCTATCTATCTATCTATCTATCTATCTATCTATCTATCTATCTATCAACCTTATAATTAATAACACTGCACTACAACAAATCTATAGCGTAACCACGGTATAATTACAGTGGGTAATTGAGCCATGGTGAAGCAGGCTTCCCTTAACCCTTAAGTCTCTGTTATTGATGCACTGACAGGCCTATAGATCCATATTTCGTCTGTTTTACACATTCAATTGCCTTCACGCGGACAATTAGGATAAATAAGTGAATCCTAATGAGAACAATCAGCGCCACGGTTTCTACATCAGCCTGTGAGGAGCGGAGCGCAGTGATACTTCAGTGGCTCAGCCGAGCATCAATATGTGCTATTTATTGATAGCACCACGGTTTGTCTCTGCGGGGTTTAAAAAAATTAAAAAATAAAACATAAATCAAAATATCAGTCGCAGCGTGAAATAAACAAACACAGACACGAGCTGTGGAGCTGTGGTTCAACGCAGAGAAATGCTGAAAGATGGATAAAAGCTTACGGATGGTGGAGAGTCCGTGTTCTGTTTTTAATGGCTCGCCTCGCCGCTCCTCCTGCGTGTCGTCTGCCAGTCAGACCTGTAACATTGTTAATAATAACACACATACACACATGCACGCGCACTAGCCGGTGCACAGCGTGTCCGCCCGTCCGTCCGTCCGTGCGTGCGTCCGCGCCACCAGCTGCTTCATTCATCCACACTCACGTTAAAAGTATCCACCCTGCGTGGCGAACATGTAACGGTCTGTGTTTGAGGCAGAGGGGCTTTACCTCAGCTGTCACCGGGGAAAATGTAAAATACCAACAAGGCACACGGTCACTGCAGGCTACACTACATTCATACGTGTATAATATATACGATTTTTAAAAATAATAATAATATTTTTTTATGGTTTGCCTCCATTAAAACTAAAACCTATTTGTTGTTAAGTGAAACCTAACAGCTTTATCTGACTGACACAGACCTTGATGATTCACATAATTTTCCTGTGTGTAGATGATCTGTTGTGTTGAACCTCTGACCAACACTCCACACAAGATGTTCACTGCTCTGCCCACAAGGGGACACTATCAGCGCACTCCTCCTCCTCCTCCTCCTCTTCTTCTTCTGCTTCTGACAGCAGGACATCTCCACAGAACTGCACCAGTAAAGATGTTTGAAAACTCACAGATGCAGAATCTGTAACACCTTTTGAATAATGTCCTAATTTATGTATACATACATGTATGTATGTATTTATTTTTTTATTTTATTTTATTTTATTTTTTTTTTGGGGGGGGGGGGGGGGGTTACCAAATTTCTTTCTAATTCTTTATTAAATTGCCAGAGTGTCATATAAATAAAGTGTCTTCTCTTGTACTTAATTGTATTTGATGTAACTTGATACTTCTGGCTATCTTATCTTATCTTATCTTATCTTATCTTATCTTATCTTATCTTATCTTATCTTATCTTATCTTATCTTATCTTCTTGTTATGTCATTGAACATGAGATGGATTGTGTTCCTTTTTAAGAAAAGCTATTGGAGAAGTCGTAGCACAGATAAACACTCCCCATGCTGACAAAAACAGACTGATTAAAAGAAAAGAAAAGAGAATATGCAGGTTGGTGATTACACACACACACAAAAGTAAGTCAAGATAAAACTTAAGAGATTATTATGAGATTCCATTAGATACTGTGTTTTCCTACTGTGACATGTCAACATCTCCTATATGTTAAAAAGCCCTATACACTTTTAGAAATACTGGAACACTGCCCTCCTGCATGTGCTAAACTTCACTTCATGCAGCTGCTCCTCTCAGAACTGCGTTTCATTGATTGCTTGTGAAAACTTCTCACTTGGCAGCGAAGCGAGCGCATTCATCACACATTTCTGTGCTGAGCTCACAATGGACTGGAAGGAACAATAAACAGAATTCCTCATTGTGCTTTATTGCAGAGGAAGCATTTGAAAACTACAGCTGCTGCAAGGGAGAGCTCTGTTCCTGTAAATCAACATCATTTATTTCTGACGTTTCTGCTGCCAATAAAGCTCATTCCAAAAAACAGAGGAAGAATGGAGCGCCGACTGTAAGATCAATTCGCTAATGTGGAAGCTCGGAGCTTGTTCCTGCCACAAACCAGACTCAGGAGAAGATTTAATGTGCAACAATATATTCCTCAGCCAGTAACCAACAGGCACAGTTTTTTATAAATGTGCCAAGATCTCGACGTACTTTAGAAACGGTCAGCTCCCTTTACCGAGTTCATAATGGGGAGAGACAAGAAAGAGTGAGAGCCTCATATCCTCACCACTTATAATTCACTCCTGTCTGCTGCACCACTGAACCACACATGAATGAGGTGAAACACAGAGCGCAGGTTTCATCTTTGGCAGACAGTGAACTCTGGTTCCAAGGCTCAACCGTCAACTGTTCTTTAAATACACCTTCAAACACCATGTGCTCTGTCAGGGACCTGAGCTGACTCAAACCCCAGCGCCCGGCCTTTATCTCATTCCCCTGTCACACAGCAAATGAATCTTACTTCCTTTGGACAGTCTGGTCAATATGAGGCTGGGCAGCTTTGATTTGTATGTCCTGCACCCTCTGTCCTATTGGACTACTGGTCAATAAGGCCTGTCTTCCCATTACCTATGGCGATTAATGTGGCCTGCTGCCAAACTCTACAAAGGAGTGAATCATGGTTCATTATGGAGCTTTTGGTTGGTTTAGCTGCAAACAAATATCCATGTCGCTGAATTTAAATTTACTCTACATCATGTTTAATGTATGCACCACACAACCTGCTGTCGGTGATACACTGGTCCAAGCCCAACATATTCATATTAAATAAGTACAAGGTTTTTAGTGGAAAGTCTGTGGTTCCGCTGAAAATAATCCATTCACAGTCTGCCTATCCCGTATAATCCCGAGTGGATGGCAATAGGGAAACCAAAGAAGCCCAGACATCGCTGTGTTTCCTGAACTCTACCAGCAAGATACAGTCTCTGCTGCCGGTCATAGGTCTGGAGATAGTAGTCCAAGCCACCTCCCTTTTTGGGCCTTGTTAATACTGAATGGCTAGCATTGTCCAGGAGAGTTATGCTCCAGTATGGTGGTGGTACCACGGTGGAAATTAATCTCAAGAAGCAGTGCTCACTCTATCCTAAAGAGGGTCACCAGGATTTATCCCCCTGAGGACGCTGTTGTTAGGCAGCCCATATAATCCAGCTGCTTTGAGGCTGGGTACAAGCCTTTAAGGTGGCAGGAGGTGGCAGCCATGCACTGAAAACCAGTGCTGATGACAAAGTGGACACTATTTAGCAGGTAGCTTTTACTGCCACTATATTGAGCAGGTTTAAATTAGAGATGTGTTCATCTGTGTTCTAGCTCAAGATAAGACACATTTTCAAGCTTCCTTTAAATGTGTACACAGTCAGCATGTGTTAAAACCCAACTCTGTGCTAAATCCCTTTATTTCTGACAGCTGGTCAACGTTGATAGTGGATAATGTGCACTCTCCACTGACTTGCAAAGTTGTTGCGAGAGGGAAGAGAAACTTATTTCTGGCAAATTCTGTTAGCTGGGGGATGTGATTGAGCCAATGTGCAGCAGCGAGGCAGCCAAATCCAAACTTTCACTGGGATTTCAGTGAGACAGCCAGTGAGTCACAGCAAGGGAAAACTAACCGAAATGCACAGGAAGAATAAAAAGAACTGCACCCATTTACGAAGTATTGATCATTTTGTAATCAAATAAACTTTTAAATACAGCTGTGTGTGTACCACGATGTATTGTTAATACTTAATTTTTATAGTTTAACATCTCAGCAAAAAAAAGCACTGAGGTATTATCATGTCCACTTGTTGGGATTCCATCAGCAAATTGTTGACACGGGAGCTGCCAGCGGCACACAGAGCAGCTTACCCAGATTGAGCTTTGCCCCGAGGTTGTGGATCAGTGGCATCAATCACATCTGTGGGCCTTTTTTTCCTCTGGCAGCGATGCGCCTCCTCTCCTCGGCCTGGCAGCAACACTCTCCCCCCGCCTCTCAAGTGGAGCCATGCCAGAGATCTCTCCAGAGGTTGTGTTCTTTCAATCCATCATGGTCTCAGCAAACATGACACCTTTTCATTAGTGCAAAGTGCTCCGGAGGAAAGGAACTCCTACAGCTCTATATAAGGAAGAAAGACTCACATGAGTATGTGTATTGTGGCAAAAAGGAAGTTCTTCAGTGAATATTTCTGCTTTTGTTTCTTTTATTGCTGATATATAAAGCAAATAATAGAAAGCATAAATAAATCAGCTTGAAGTTTAATCTTTTGGTTGAAAGTGTAAAGTCTTCTTCTGACGCCTAATGGAAGCCTGGAAAAGAAACTGCTTAGCACAGCATCATTAAGTGTAGTATCTTCCTTGCTGTTAAAGGGTGTTAATTTGAGAACATATAAATTAATGTTTCATCATATCTTGATGAAACTGCTTTTTTTTAAATCTCATTTAATTACTGCAAAAAAAGTCTGATGTAAAACGCCAAGTCTATGAGAAAACTTGTGCAGCACTAAAAGTCAAGTTTGACCTAAAAATGATTAATATGGCCACCCTAACAAAGTCATTCTCCATGACTGATTTATGTAATTTCCCTCACTGTCATTTACATTATCAGGGGAAAGTGCTAAAATCGATCTTAAGCCACTCCTCTGGCCTCAATTGATATTTCCGCCTTTTAAATTCTGGTGAATGCTGGCCCATAAATGCAGCCTTTGCACTTTATGTGCTTCATTCGTTTTATCCTGCTAAACACAACTCTAATCCTATCAAAGGCAGGGAATATTCCAGAAAGGCCAATATAGGGGCTTAAGAAGCGAGAGAGTGGAGAATTAGTATTCATGAAATTTCTTGTGAGAGACTCTTAGTTTTAAGGGAAATTAACTGGGGTATAGCTGACAGAGCTCACTTACACACCACAGCTCTGAGAGGTAACAGCTGCACCTCTTATGGGAGTCAAAGCTACAAATTCGGGTGGTGGTTTTCACACTCACATTTATGAAAAGATGCAACATAATCTTTACAATATATATAAAAACATACAAATCAAAAGGGAAAAATAAAGATTATTTCTGTCTTACCTTTGACCACTGCACAGGCTTCTTTACAAAACAAGGTCCCATTAGGCCCCCTGAAGGAGTTCACAGATATCCCATATCTGTTCTGAATCTTTAGGCGAGGATGAAACGGAGGAAGAGTTAGTGTGATACTGGAGGCTACACACCATGAATGATATTCTGAAAAACATAGTCAAAGCAGCTAAAACATCCTCTTTTATTTTAGGATATTAAAAGAAGCTGTTCCTCTAGGGAGCCTTAATATGCTCAATAAATGTCACTCACAATCACTGTATTATAATATATCTAAAAGGCCACAAAACACCAAAATCAATAGGTATGATTGTCTGGAGGCACTGATTATTCACAGCAATCTTGCATGCACTGATATAGCCACAAAGCTGATAATGTAATTGGTGTAAAAATGACACTAAAAATCATGCAATGACTCAGAGGGAAATGTGTCCTTAAGGGAACATGAAACCCTTTAGTAAATGTCATACTTGTCCCCACTTCACCTTTGAGCTCTGTGTAAGCAGCAAACTGAGCATGTGGGTGGCAACAGTGGAAATGCAAGAGGGGTCATAATCAGTGGGCTACTAAGAATTCCTGTTGGTGTGAGTGTGTAGCCGGAGTGCTGTTTCTGTTAGCTGACAAACAGCAAAATGGCTATTAACAATCAGCCATTTATGTTAATGTGGTATCCAGCAACAAAGGGCTCCTCCTGCTTAATATACGTCAATAGAAACTGTTACTACTTAGGTACAGCAGTTGCACAGGCATGAATGTGTAGGTGGTGGCCTACACAGCCTGTCTAAACTTATCATTAACTGTGATGGACATTATAATAAACACCAATACCTGCCTAGGCAGCCTTTTAAAACAAGGACAAATGAGAGTGAATCAACTCTGAAAGGCTTTATTGAAATAGGAGTAATATAAATATCGACCGCAGTTAATGAGTCTTGATTTAAATTTCCATGTGTAATTAGTTGCAAAGCATGAGTGACATTGTGACACTATAATTTCTACCACTGTTTTAAAAGCGCCTTAGTGGTGTCAATGGCTATCAGAAGCTAATGAGCCAGTAAGATCATTTGGGTAATTAGTCTCTCTATACTCTTTGAAGAATGTTAATGTTCTCTCAGGGGAGCAGTGAAACAATTATAAAGTCACAAGGATCAATAGAAGAGTTCATTTAGATTCTTTTTGTTTTATATATTTTATCCTAAAGGCATAAAATGAGGGAACAGCAAAATTGACTTTAAGTGGCTCTTTAAGAACTTGCTCATTGTATTGTAAGCACATAAACATATGTAAACAATGAGCATGTGTTCTGCGAAGTATGAACTAATATGTCCATGCTGTTGAATGAACATACATAAAATTATTTACATAATGAGCGCACTAAAGCAGATTGCCATCCAACAGTCTGTTCATATTTAATCTAGATAATTAAACTGTGAATAGTGTTGCTAGGTTACAGTGATCCTGGCTTACTTGTGTGTGTGTGTTTGTCAAGTCATCTTAGGCCATTGTTTATTTAAATCCGTGCGCTTCCGATTTTCAGATCATAGTTTCGAGTTCCAAATAAACTCATTCCCACACATTCTGCTCTCTGTTAGCAACATCCCACAGTCTCACACAGAACCATTACGTACCACAATGAATCCACATTACAGAGGTGCAAGTGTGTATGACAATAAAAAGGATCAGGCAGCACAGCAGATGGGATTGTTTCATACACTGCTGATTCAATGTAATGGGAACAGGGGACATCCACAGCTTATAGCCTGATGTATGCTTCTCACAACTCAAACTGACAAGATCAGTAAGGACAACAAGTGAGCCGAACTCTGAAAATAAAGCCTGATCATCACCACCATCTCTTATGGTTAAGGTTTTCCCATTATTATACTAACAAAGCGTGTGTTTGTCGTTGTATTGCACTGTATCTGTAATGGGCTTGGTCCGTATTTTCTGTTGCAGAAAATGATCTTTTTCTGTTGTTTTATGGAACAGAAACACAGAGCACGTATCGCTACAGTTTAACATAGACACATAGATACTTAATGGCCACAAGTGTCAGTACTTACAAGGGTTTTCTTACATGTAGAAATTTTAAGTGCTTAATATCAGTGAGTAATTGCTTCAAAAAGGCAGCAAACAGAACAGCACATTCTATTTTACCTTTCCAAAGGCCTTGTGTCTAATTTTGTACTTTAAATACGAATCTCCATCATGTTACTGTGTAGCCACTGAAAATCATTTTCATGTAGCCATTAAAAAAAATCTAAATTATTTGCATATTCTTGCCACATCTTTGGTATAAACAAACAATATAACTGAGTTACAGATAGAACCCCTGACTGAGCCGAGTCTCTTCGTGACTGTTCACACTCCCGCATTTATCTGGTATGACAGTGAAGACATGAACATGAGGTGTCAACCCTCAGCTGCTATCGCTGTGTTACTGAGTGACTTTGTCAGTCATTTTGGCAGCCACTACTGCTGATTCATGTCTCTCTCATCCTCAACAGAGCTGTTTGCACCCGCTGACTAAATCAAGTTTCACACATCAGTTCAATGTCAACTACCACCGCCTCAGGGCTTCATTTTAATGACGACGTTAATTGCAGGTGATGAATACTTTGACTTGACGCTGACACGTTGTTAGTCAGCTGTGATGAATTGCACCCCGAGTGGATAATGACATTATTATTGTTCTAAAGAATATTCACTTTTGATTTGATTTTTTAATTTATGACTAAGAGATAATAAACAGTTACACTTCATTGCACAAATTACATGATGTTCAAACCAATACTAAGACATTTCAAAAAGGTTTTTTTTAGACTAAATCTAACCAAACTGAAATAAAATATCATATGAGGATATGAAGCCTGCTTTATCTGCCACTTCTAACAATTAGAATGTGACAATATTTGATTTGTGCCAACACAAACTGACTAACTGACTTCAACAAAGACCAAAATAAATCAATGACACAACAGCGTGGCCATTCAGCTGTCCCTCAGACTGGACATGACTTGACAAAATTTCAGTCAGAGAGGCTAGCATAAACAAGGGAATGCTGTGAGGACGCGTCGAGGACACTGTGAACTGTAATTTGAGGATGCTGTGATCTTGGCGAGATATTAAGTGAGTCAGTAAATCAGGCATTGAATCTGACCCAGACGTCTGCTATCAATGATGACAACGGCATCCTCCTCCTCTAATCTGCAGCGTTAATCAAAGATGGCCAACAGTGAGTTGGAGTATATTTTCTGGAGAAGCCATGACTGACGATGCAGCTCAATTCTACATGAAATGATCTCTGTAGCTGATGTGTGCCTGGAAACCAGCAACACTCACTGGCTAATTAGCACAGAAGCATGGTGCATTTTGAGCATTTGTCTTCAAGGAGTGAGTTCAGCATGGAAGGAGAAAGATAGATGATCCATCAATGCTGAGGATGTGATTAGTCTGAGTGTGGAACACAGAACAGAAACAGTAATTATGACCTTAAGAACTCAGCTGTCCATCATGCTTCTAAAACCATGGAAACGCTTCAGTGGAGGGGTCATCAGGTGGCTCGAAGCTCCCTGTCATTTGTCTGCTACAAACAGAGCTGTGTGCTGTAACCTAAACATGAGTGACATTTCAGAGCTGAATGGAATCGATCTGTCCAATTTCCTAACCCGCTTGTCTTGTACGGGGTCAAGGGTTAGGGTAGGAGTGGAGCATTTCAATGTGTGAGAGGTAGGGTACACCATGGATGAGTCTGGAGCTAACCTGCATGTCTTAGAGATGTAAGAGGAAGACAGAGTATTTACAGAAAATCCACGGTCGGCATGCGGACGGCATGTGGAGACTGCAGGTTCAAATCAGGACCTTCCTGCTGTGAGGCGACAATGGTAACCACTGTAACTATACTGCCCACTTTTCAAGTAATAAGACTTGAAATGTCACATTTCCTTTTTAACCAAAACTATAGTTAAAACAATAACTGACAGATGGCACACATTTTCTGTTTCATTCTGTTGTTTAACTGTCTGACCTGCATCTTAACAGTTTTGGTTCAATCTCATGGTTCTGCACACATTTACAGCCTCAGCAGGAGGCTGCTCTCGGCCAGAAAAAAAATCTCTGAACACTTGACTGGCACAGCAACAAACAACAGACACACTTCACAACTAGCAGCAGGACACAGTGGAGCCCAAAAAAATCCTATTTATCTTGGGGACAGGTCAAGACTATAAAAAAAAGAAGTAACTTGTTGTCAATGTCACACTCTGGTGTCAGGTGCCCTTCACACATGTTCTCACTTGTTTTTTTGGTTTCTTCAGACATGTAACAAAAAGTTCTTGAAAGACAATTACTGAAGCCTTCACGTTGACCACCAGCTCCAAGCCTTTTACAACCAAACAGAGCAGGGCTTAAAACCAACCAATCACAGTAAGGCTGAGAAACAATCAACAATCAATTAGAGCATGACTACAAGCCGGAAGTGGGTTGATGTAAAAAAATGTACCCTATGTCATTTTATGTAGAGGGACTCATGAAAAAAACACTACTTAAACTCAAAAACAATGGTTTTAGGATAGTTACCCTTTGATGATGCTTGTTTTAACCAATGATCCACCAGTGATCCAGCCGATCAGTGGCTCTTTTCCATTTGTGTAGTCATAAAACCCTTCAAGGCTTTTGTACGTTAACGGGTTTGACACAACATTGAGTTGTTTGTATTAATAAATATGCAAAAAATGTGGACAATACAAGCTTTTGCAAAGCCCTCAACATTCAAAAACCATCCGAACAGATGTGACAGAGTAAAAAATCTACCCATCAACCATCATTGAACTCAAATATTAAGGATTTCCACCTTTTGTGTTGATCCTTTTGAATTTTTATTTGGATTTGACTCATCAGGGAATCAGAGAGAAGCTGTGAACCCAGTGAGGCTGTAAATCTAATGTGTACTACATTACGCCTATAGCTGCAGACTTCCTTCTCTCATCTGTCTGGTCCTGCCCCCGCAGCACGCAGCAGAGGCAGAGATTTACACAGAAACAAGCCTCTCCTTGAGTTTACCTTCGAAGCCTGGCATTAAATCAATTTCTGTATCACTAGACTTCACTCTCTGGGGTAAAACTGTCTTTGTCTTCTGTAGGTTCCTGAAAATGTCACACTATATAGAAGTAACCCAGAAAATCCTGTTCTCAGGAGAGACTGGAGCAGACACCATATCCTCCACATCTTCTCAGCTCAGTATATCTTTCCACAGTATTTTCCCAGACCACTTGGTGGCAACAGTGTCTCACCTTGTTGAGGGCTGACTTTTATACAGAAGAATTAAATAGACCTAATCAAATGAGACGACACAGTGCACTCCCTGCCAAAAATTCCATCATTTCAAGAGTTGCTCCTGAGGGCGGCAGACACGTCAGAGCCAAAGCACTGTAAACGTTCAGTTTAAAGATTGATGAATTACACTGTCATGCAGCACTCGTCATGCGTGAGACAACAGTTAGGAGGTAGAACCACAGCAGAAGCTGAAGGGACGTCATCAATTCTCTAAAGTTTGTTTAAAACTTGAATATTTTTTTGCATTATGATTTCAGGCCCCTGTGTTTGTTGTCAAACTGGTCTTGGAGCTATAGTAAGCCCTCACAAATGAGTTCTCTGGCTTTATTTATTATTTATTTTAAACCAGGAGAGTGGAAAAAATGTTTGCCTGAACACTTACAAAGTTAGATTTGAGTTAGATTATTACAGTTGTTGTTATAAATGTTTTATAATTGGACTTTTTAGAAATAAAATATCAAAATACTGTACTAATACTCACGATCAATAAAACTTCTGAGAATCACTCTCTCAGCGAAGCTATTGAGCAAATGATGCAAAAGAAAGGAATAAGAGAGCATTCAACCTTTTACTGATCTGTTGCTGTTTACGCCAAGTATAAAATCAAGCTAATAACAGAGTGCAAACAAACATTAGGCTTTCAACAAATGTGTAATTGATGGCCTATAGAAGCAAACAGTTGAATCAGCCCACATTAATGCATGCAGTACTTTACCTGCTTTAACCTTCATGACTCATTTTGCATCACTGTCATTTTATTTTACCAACTTAAATGTCAGTTGATGACATTTATTTACATTCAAGTCTACTGAAATGCAGTGACCGGGCCCCTTAGATCTAATGATCTTACTATTCAATGGTCTTGTTTTTTTATTTTCATTTTCATCCTGTTGATCTTCACCTCCCTTGCTGTCTGATATTTGGATGTCTAATTATGCTGCTTTGACAAATCCCCCCCACGTGATGCAAACACTGTTTTGTGTTTAAGCAGCTGTGGCCTGGTGAGATCTGTCACATGTCAGATCAGTGCCCCTTTGTTGTTAGTTCACTCCGCTTAAAAAATCTCCAACTTGAAGATAACTAATTGAAGCTGAAGTGTCTTGAAGAATCCACCACATCAATAACATTTAATATTTAGGGAAATTACTGCCCCCTGCCAAGAAACAGCTGTCCAACATTCAGTAAAACTACTTGAATTTTTTTGCAAAGATCAATTTTTTTATATTAAGATTACATTGATAGTTGTAGCAGAGGTGCAGGTAGGCAAAATGTATTAGCTTTTGACAGGCTGATTGTTTCCCGATATTTTGCTGCTCCACAAAACAGACGGGAGAGTGGTATTGATCTTTTCATCCCAAAAAGCAAAAGCTGATTCGTACAGGATGGAAATGACAAAAACCACATAAGGGGTAATGCAAGAATAACAAGCATGTCTTATCTTTTTTTTTTTTCAAATTGCTCATTTTTCAAGTTTTCTTGTCATAACTACAGTAGAATATAAATAACACTAAAGAAGACAGCCTGCAATGCCTCATATGTGGAAACCTAAGAGTGTGTATAAAACAGCCATTTTTCAGTTTGGTGTGGATATGGGAGAGTGGATGTGATAAAGAGGAAGGCGCCATGAGCAAAATTATTACACAAGATTCGGATCTATTGCAATCTGCACACTTGGCATCGGTCTCAGCCACTTTGTGACAATAAAGTATGTACTAAAGATGGTTTCTTGGCATTTAGTAACGCAAATTCAGGAAATCACTGCACACTCCTGCACTTTGTCTAAACTTCAGACAGAGCGGCTGCTCTCATACCACAGTGATTTTCTGAATCTATAAGCAGTTCTTCAGCATCAGTATAGTTTATGTGAACAGTGAGGAAGATGAGAGTTAAAAAGAAGAAAGCAGCTAATTACAAGAAAGATCCTGGTTCCTTAAAGTTCACTCACCTCACCGGAGATTTTAATTTCCTACAAAACTGTGCTTGTAAATCTGAACTTGTGAGGAGAGGAGGAGGGTTGGCTCTTGTTTATTTAAACCCTGTTGCTGGAGATTCCTTTTCCTCAGTCAGCTCTATTGATTAAAACTTAAATCAGACACAGGGCACGTCCAGGTCATTTTGACTGGAGTGGCAAAGGTGGGCACTCATACTCAAAAAAGGATGAAAATGCAGAATCACGAAGCTGGCTGGAAGCTGGCACTAAATTAAAGGTACATTACATCAAAGCCATCTGTGTGTTGCAGATGCTGAAAGTGCTTCACCTCAACTGTGACTGTTGAGGCAGAATTGTTTAATTTCAGTGAAGCAAAGAGTCACAACAAGAGTCAACACATGTTGCTTTTAAAGTCAGAGGCTGAACTAACTTCTAGGCTAGGAGCACACATGTTGATGTAAGCTAATACAGAATTTAGACTAGTTACTAAACATTGAATAATGACATGACAATGACAATGGCTTTATGTGAACTTCACTTATCTGTCATACAGAAACTACAGATTTTACATAGATTAAAGATGTATTTCCAAGCTTTTTATAATGTTTGTAACTGACTCAGACAATTGCACAAACACTCTGCCACCACAAATACACCATCAAAGAGCTTTTGCAACAGTCCTGATTATTATTTTTGCTATAAAACCTGCTTTGCATTGCCTTGAGACAGAGGTTGAAATCGACAAACATCATTTCATCATACTGACTGAATAACTTATGGCTAATTACAGGACTATAAAACAGAGAAATGTTGCTAAATGAGAGCACATGCAGATTTTGGGGACGTTGTGGGAGGAATTTTAAAACATGCTCATTTTCTCCAGAGTATAATAAATGTTTTATCTTTCCTTTAAGATCAGCAGATACTGTCTGATGTCAGACACGTTGCTCATATGGTTTAATGAGGCTGCTTTAGATGACTGTGACGATAATTCACTTTAACACATCACTGCCATTGATTCTAATAAGGATGAATTATGCCCCAGACTAACTGAACCATTTCCTTTTGCCACAGCTGTCAGCTGACAAAAACAGTAGCCTTTCCCGCATGCACCAAGCAACAGCAAAGACACGGTAAAACAGGAGCGTTCACCTCCTGACACAACAACAAGAATCATTCGTCATATCTAATCAGCGCTCCAAAAAAAATAACAATATTGCTCACTTCAGAGGCCAATTAGCAGAGAATATGTCATTTTGAATTCTAGTATACAAGCTGACCTCAAGAACCTCCAGATGGGAAACTTTTTCTCATCTTCAGATTATATGTAATAAAAGTACCCTGTTAAAGAAGTATTGGTGGTTTTTGTCAGTCATGCTATTCTGAAATAAAACTCCAGACATTTGCCTAAAAACTTTAACATCCAAGACAGTCACGTATGTCTGCCAAAAGCCTTTTAAAATGTAACAAAGCATTTTAATTTTGGGAGACATGTTCAGTTAATCAAAGCATTTTTTTTCCTCAAAGGTTCTTTCAGGTGGAA
The DNA here is from genome assembly GCF_900634625.1 of Parambassis ranga. Lineage (NCBI taxonomy): Eukaryota > Metazoa > Chordata > Actinopteri > Ambassidae > Parambassis > Parambassis ranga. Next base: position 10,073,483 of record NC_041043.1, read on the forward strand.
TAAAAAGATGAATTAATTCAATTATCAATTCAACTTTATATTCCATATTTTACTTGTTTGAGCCCTTTTTAAATCTGGCCATGCACTCCTCACCCTGCCCGATGTATTATCTTTGAATAGCCGTGAAAAAAACATTAGTCATACAGCAGAGAGAAAATGTTCACCTTTGCTGTGTCATAGATTTTACAGTCCAAATGGCCGTGGTTGACTTTCAGGAGATCTGAAGTAGATTTAGAGGACAGAAGTAAAGAGCAGTGTATGAGTTTCAAACAGCTATAAACATTTCTGAGGAGATACATTTTGAATGCTTAATGTTATAATTATTATTATTTGTGAGTGAGGTGTAAAAATAGGAGAGGATCTTTGGTGAACTTACTCACAGTGAAGATGCCATCAAACTTGTAATACTGATTTATGGATTTTACCCAGCTGTAGATTACAGCTGCAGCCTACATCATGGCACATTTTTCTGTGTCAGTGTTATAATATACAATCTTACATACAACTGTGGCCAATGAATTATGCAGTCTTCAAATCCACATGATACTGACAGTTGAATTCAAGTTAAACAGATGACTGTGTACAAGCCGGAGAGCTGAGTATTTGATGATACCTGACAGAGTGACACATGGTGAGATGAATGGTACAGTGCAAGTTTATTCAAACCCTTTTAGGTCACAGCTTTGTGACTGTCCCTGAACAAAGTGTAGATTGCATCTATGCAGTTCTATGAGTACACATGGAAAGTTTCATGCAGACTTTTCTGCAGACACACCAGTGATCTCTACTAGAAATTCAAGGAGGAAGGGTGGGAAATAAAGGCCATTTCAGACGCTGCTGTGAGATACCACCAGCTATTGACTAATAAAATCCTCCCTGTGAAAAGAATCCAATTCACAACTCAATCCACAGATTTGCCAAACACCAGTGAGTTTACACAAAGGGCACGAGTCAGTACAAAGAGGATTTATGGAAATATACACAGCTACAACTTTAGTGAATGTATTAATAGACCAACCTCATAAAACTCATGCTCAAAATGTTAAAATGCTTTCCTCCCATACTGTCACTGTCCTCGTGCCAATTACAAAACCAATTATCAGCTAATTGTGGTCCACCTGTGCTCTCTTGCTCCTAGACTGAACGGCTCATCAGCCAAGGAAAGTGAAAGGAGCAGATAACACATGATTGTGTCATGTTTGTTTTTTAAACTGAGATTTTACCATCTTGTAGTTATTAGGCATAAATGCCATTCAGGATTCTGTTTTTTTGTTTGTTTTTTTTACAATACTTTAATCAAAATTCATCTTCAAATCATCTTTTTATCAACACTTAGACTCAAAAAACGACAGACTGAAAAACAATAAGACCATCAGCACTTACTACAGTTTTCAAACTGTCTTTTGTCAAAACCTCCAACACTCAATCCGGCTGCAGAGGCAGCAACTAATCACACTATATGTGCTTCATGTACTTTGTCATATAGAGGAGGATTTCAAGGTTGATGAAATCGTGTGACATTTTTTATCTGCATGACCCTTCTATCACAAAAAACGGTGAAGCCAGCCACTAATTCTCCTGAAGAAATATAAAAGTGTTGAAGAAAGGATACATACTACTCCTCTCTCACATGTCACTGACCTTTTAAAAGATTACAGCTGCCCAATTTTCCTTTGGTGGAAAAGTCAGATTGCAGAAAGGTCATTGGGGTATTTAACTTCAAACTTCACAGAGAAAAAAAATCTCTTTGATTAACATTCAGAATGAACTATTCCTGACCAAAGTACTGCAGTATACAATACAATACAGTACTACGTGTTACCCCTATAAAATGCACTGCCAGATGTTGAAAGACAAATTCAACATTGCAGCAGAAACACTTTGAGGTTATCATTTCCTTAACACAACAGGCCAGGCCAGAAGACATATTGTGTTCATGCCGCACTGGCTCTCATGAGGAGTCTGTGGGCTTGGATCTTAGTTTTGGACAAACACAAGACCTGGAGAGCACATTTCAGCCCAGAGGATCCCTGTTTCACCATGTGAGCTGACAAAGTGACCTAATCTGAACCTAAGAAAGCTAAAGCCAGACAGCCCAAACATGAAGAAGTCAAATCTTAACCACTGAAATATTTGCTTTAAATGAGCAATCTGGGTACTCTAACATGTCTTTTTAAATTGGTGTGCAATAATATTAATAATAATACATGTTAATATAGTACATAAATAATAGGAACTAAAAATGAAATAAGAAGAAATCCCTTTTTAGTCGTGCTGAAAAAACAGAAGCAGAGGTTGAGGACAGGGTGAAGAGCTGTCTGAGAGATGGGTTTTCATGCTTCTACATTAAAAGTTTAGAGGTTTTTCAATCTCCAGTGAGCCTGCAGGAAGAAAAGTCAAGTCTGAGGATCACAACGGTAGCCAGTTCACTTGTCCCTCAGCAGGAGCACTGTAGAGAGCGGAAAGTAAGGTTAAATTTGGTTTTACAGCTGCCTTGTTGGGCTTTTTTTACCTTTTCTGCCAGCAGCAAGGCTTTGAAATGGAATATGAGTATGTGTTTTGTTGACTGGTTTTATTGCCTTAAGTTCGTCAGGATGAACTCACTTCCAGTTATAATTGGAAAGGGTACAATCAGCGTTTATTGCAGGGTCACAGGTGTTAATGAAAACTGGAAGAACACACTCATTTTCTCCAATTTCCTTACACAGCGTACACTATTATGTATACAACTTTTATAATATAAACCTTAAATATATGTGACTTAACTTTACTAGTTTGGATATCAAAGCTTTACTTGTTATTCACAGGATATTACCATTTTTATACTGTACAGATTCTCACCAGCCAGGAAGAAAAGTCAGACACCGACTGAGTGTGCATGCATAAATTCAGCTTCTCTGGCTGGCGGCTTGGTGTGCTAACAAAAGCCAAGAGTGGCCGTTTTCAGTAATGAACAAAGGCGCGGCAGAAGTGGCCTGTCTCCTCCTCCCTGTTGCCAAGATGTGTCGGCACATTTGTTGCCATTCTAATGGCACTACTTAAACTAAATGCAGAGTCATTTCAGACAGCTGATGCCAATAATAGCTCATGGAAGGAAAGAAAAAAAATGCTTAACTTTGCTGGTTCTGACAGCATAAGTAATAAACCTGAGGACAAGACCCAAAAAAGGATTTGGCCTTAATTCAGTATTTTGGATTTGATGCTAATAATATATGATGTGCCCATTTTGGTAATGGACTTTGTTAAGTTTGACAAAAAATGACATTAGTGTAAATGACCCTTATGCAGCCATAAAGATAGATATGCTGGTGTATTACAGAGGCTTCAAACAGTGGAAAGAAGTGAATAGAGTGTCACAAAGCATCAAAGGCAGTAACACAGTGCCTTTTAATTATTAGACAATGGACATCAATGTAAGGGAATTCTTTTAGGTATTAGAAATAATGCCTGCAGCATTTCATGTGGCTCCTATCTTATTCAGCTTTGAGGTGTCAAGAGGACCAATTCTCAACCTCTAATCATACCCTCCTGCTCTCTGAAAGTGCCCTTAAAATCCCTTCTCTTCTCTTGGCGATTAGAGTGTCACTTTCTTTCTGGGCAATCCATGTCTTTGATCATTCTGTGCTCTCACGAATATTATCAGAACATGAAGACATGAACTTGTTGCTCTACAGAGAAGAGGATACTTTATTTTTAAGGTGATTTATTTCCCAAACAAATGTGATCCACCTGGCCACCTGGCTGGGCGATTTTGCTAACTGCATTCAGGATCTAGATGCCAGCAGCACTAATCATTGGCATACAGTATTCATCTGTGCATGCATGTTCGTTAATAAGGGAGTGAGACATTTATTGTGATCTGCAAAGCAATGCTTCTATAGTACAAAGTGGAGCATGTCCAAACTGAGAAAAATGACTGTCCTGGGTGCTAATTTCAACTTTCCAGTTGCATCTTTTTGCAATAATTTAGCCTAACATATACATTATTTTAACTTTTTCTTAAATTATGCTGTGGCCTTTATGGTTATGTTATTTTTTATTAGTGTTTGTGTCACAATGACATAATTGTTCAACAAATTATTTCTCAGTTTTCCCCTTAGGATCTCATAGACTTAGACATAGAAAATCTGAGTCATTATCTATAGTTATCTATTGTCAAGATAGATTGACTTCCTTTAGTTTAAAATTCAGGTAGTTCTAGAATTATTGACAGATTCAGATCAATCAGATTGATGTATATTTGAGGTGAGTTTGTAGGGGATGAAGTTTCAGTAACATTGACTTGTCCAAATGGTCCCTTGTGGAATTTAAAAGATGCTCTTACTCATCTTATCTCCTGAACATTGCGCTTGCAAAGCTAGAGCTAAGAATAATGTTTCATTTTTATTCAATTGTGTGTAATCGTTGCATCTCCACTGAAGTGTTTCGCAGGAAATATGGCTGAATTTTAATTGAACCCGCTCCTAAAATCCCGCTTGAGCGCTTAATAAATGTAAATGACAGAATGAGTGAAAGAGCCTAGAGATTGTCACGTTATTGATGAACTATCATATGGTTACAAGGTTCTATAAAACCCGGGGTTCATCTACCTGTGACATGAGCACTCTTATAAAGTAGCCATGTGACTGTGAAATACGACCCATTTACGCGCAGATCTGAGAAGTGCCATCGCTCTGTGTGGTTCAATTAACCTACGGGAGTTGGGGAATGGGCCGGGGGAGGTGTACAAAGGGCATGAGACGGAGTTCAATTAACCACACATGCCTGCTGTTGCCTTGGTATCCACATAGAGTCATTCATTACTACTACACACAACAACAGTGTTCCTATGTCCTCAGACAATAACTTCAATACCACAGGTTAACACAACTTATGTAAGATCAGCACACAAATATACAATAGATGAACAAAACCTCCAAAAATACCTATGGGGGACTAGGGACTACACTACGAGGGGTATTAAATTATTTATAATAATAAATTTGCTGATAAAGACTAACAAGAAAAATGACTCATTTGACTTATGGGTTGTGTTTTGGCAACTTAAGCAGCATGTCAATGAAATAGTTCTAAAAATAACACACAAAAAAAGAAACTACTGTTTTTGTTGATGAAGATTCTCAGTCATCCAGGTCATCATACGTAGAGAAGATTGAGGCAAGGCGTCTGGACTACTGTTTTGTATCTGCAGTATATATCAGAAGGCCACGATTATATGAGCTCAGTTTAATCTCTAACCTTGTTGAAAATTCATACTATTATGCACACATCACTGCACTGTAGGCTGCAAGGATACAGGATCATTTTGATTGAACACAGACTTTCAGGTTGAAAAACATCGCTTTGATAAGACGTCATGTTTCCGCCCAGAGATCCTATTTTAAATTCCATTAATTCCATCAATTCCATTTTTTTTAACCTATAGAGTTCATGGAGACATAGTGTACGCTTGTATTATAGTAAGTCGAGTTTCAAGGCAATTTCTGGCTGTTCAAAAATCCAGTCTCTTTGGCTGACTGCAACGTTTTGACCTAACTCCCTTAATAACAGTATGACAGTGTGCTATTGAGCAATCAGCGTGATGCAATCAGAGGGAAAATGAAGGGTGCTGGAGCTCATCATGTCTGTCCTAAAAGTGAAATTACAGAGAGGCTGTGACTGAAGAGCAGGGTCAGGCTGTTTACATGAAAGCCTATAATGACGGCTATTGGTGAGAACATTATGAAAATTTCCACACTGAAAGGAGCACATGGTGAAGACATGAGTTGTTGGTTTAACATATTAAATGACAGTAAATGGGCTTAAATGGGAATTGATTATTCTGTCCAGTTTGATTACAATTGCTTAGAAACGTCTGTCTTGTGAGAATACTCTCCTAGTGTCACTCTGGATACTCCCATTCGTACACTTTCCGGGAGTACACACCATGTTCTTGTGTAATGCAGGGTAATGTCATTTTAACATAAATATGGCAAGTCATGGGAAATAACACTAGCAACATTTATTCTGCTGAACTGTAGCTAGCTGCTGTAGTTTTACGTGGTGCTTTATATATAACCTCCATTATCCGTGCAGGACAGTATTGTGTTGCCTTGCATTCTAACTACTATTAATACATAATTCACAGCCTTCACATCACAAGATAATCAAAAATATAATAAAGCTGAATAATTTAAAATAGCCTTACCAATGTCAGCTTCACATCACAACCCACTGCAGCCTGTGTACACTCATGCGCACAGATTTCTTCCTTTAATACGACACAAATATTTGTGTCTGTCGTAATAAAACCATTGTGTATAGCTGCAAATTTAGAAATAGCCTCATCTCAAGCTGAGATCTTTTTTTTAATGCAAAGCTTTTGAACTGAATATAAAGGAAAGTTAAGCATGGAACGAGCAAGGTCAAGCAGCGTAATGCAGACAGGATAAGTGCAGAGGAAATCGTCAACAGTAAGTGGCTGGCCATAAATTGAAGCTGTCACTTGTATCTGTTGTCAGACAATTTGAATGACTCTTACAGTGTGGAAGACAGTTATTTCACTGTGAAGTGAAAAGTGTTTGCAGATTGAAGATTTTAAATGGAATTCTCAACGTACCTTCAAATGAGGTGTTTGTAAACAGATGAACCTTTACATGTTTTATGTCACCACCTAAAACCAACTCCATGTTAAAGCTATAAAAGTAACCTGGAGACGGATCAATTGGGCTGACATTAAATGGCAACTATAGCTAGCTACCCCCTTACTGCATTACATTCTGAACAAATATACTAACATATACTAACGCTTATGAATCCTGCAAATGCATTTAATTCAGTATTAGTCAACTTAGTGAGCAACCACTACAAGTTTTAATATCGATACATCACAAAGTGAGTTATAAATTGGATCCGCCTACACAACATCAACAACGACGTGTTACTGCAGCTTTATCACACTCTAATCCCCATTGTGGGGAGGGGAGCTCAGTTCAATGCTGCTTCTGATTTTACTGTTTGCCCACAAAGCTTTAACTCTCAGAAACAGGCGGATTTTATTTCTGAGAAAAAGAATGACATCTAATTCCCCTCGACTGCCCTGTGGGGGCAAACTAAAGCTGCTTTGAAAGGGCACTGATCTAAAGAGCCTCTCTGCTCAGGCTTATTTTCTGGTTTTGATCTATATTTTGGTCACAGTGGGCCACTATGAGGGATTGTATACATTGTCTGAGTTGACTGACCAAGCACTGTGCCCTCTGGGCATTATTGCACAACGTTCTGACAATGGAAAAGCAGCCATTTTCTCCTTGATGTCCTGGAAATACATCTATTAAAAATTCACACTTGTCTGTAATTATTTGTGTAAGGTAACAAACAGAGACATTTTTAGAGATCCTTCTTTTCCCTCCAGTTAATTTAGGATTGCAAAACTTTGGTCTGTCTGCTCTTATAGCTTACAGCTGGGTGTCTATAGCATCCCAGGGAATCAGGATAGTATGTCTCATATTGAATTCAGGCATCACTGAGACCATAATCACATCAATATTAATGTACCTCTTCTACATTTCCAACAATATGGACTAATTGACAATTTGCTCAATATTTATCACCATGGTGAATGTCCTTACATCTGGATCTCAAGTGTAAAACTGCAGCAGAAACAAATAAAGAAGAGCAGTAAGATTGTTCCCCTCAAAGGATGAAAGCCTGCAGAAGTTGAGAAGTTCAACCTGCAGCAACATATGCTTTTATCTACAGCAGGTCTTCATTCTACAACCTGCTGGGATGGAGAAACCAGTGACAGAGAACCCACAGGGACCAAGAGAAGAAGACTAACAGAAGGGCAACAGACGATGCTCCACGGGAATTTTCAGCTGTCAACTGGGGAAACATTTTGTTACTAATTATATTAGACTGATTTGACTCTTGATTAACTCATCAATAGTAGTAAATACACTGCACTTGTAACTTTTATTCATGTTTTTTTTTAACAGTACTATAAGTGTTCGTGTTCTAAATAATACATCAAAAAATAATCCAGTGTAATGTTTTTATTTACAAAAATTGTTGCCTCTGATTTGGAGCCACTAGATGCTTTTATTTCCCACAGGGCTTTTTTTATCACACAAGATAAATATCATATTCACCACTGTAATTCATATGAAAATGTTGGCTGACTTTCAACAGCAATAAATGAAATGAATTGCATTATATTTGTCTTTACAGTCATGCTGGCAGTACTCTTTAATATTTTAATACATTTAAATTTTAAAAACTATCACATGAGTGTCTTCATGTGATGCTCAGATTTCCTTCTTAATTCTTCCACAGTGTTGAAGTTCATCAGGTTACTGCTTCTTTTAGCAGAAGTAAGAAAGAAGCAGAGATTTAGCAGCCTGTGGTTAATTAGGTAGAGAATAGATGACTCACAAGTGCCCCAGATTGTGTCATCCTGTAAACTTTGTTACAGTTTATAAGCTGCTCCGCCACGGTCTACTGTTTTAACAGATCAAATAAAACAGTAATAAGGGTTCTTCCTTTGACCATACCCTGCTAACTGAAAAACTTTATAAAGTCCCTGCCGCATTCAAACAAAACCCCCATCTGGTATTTCATTTCAGTGCATGCCTGGCTCATGTCTACTGCAGAACATTGTCCTGAGACAATGCTGCTAAGAATACTTCCTCTGTATGCTGTCAAAGGGCATGACAGCATTGCATAACCAGACATGTACCATCATGTCAACTGTCCTGGCTCATCTTTTCACACACGTCAGTCAATTTCGCACTGTAAGTACCTGCCAGTGCAACAAAATGCCCCACATGATCATTCTCTATACCTTTAAACACAGAACAGAGAAGATCCTTGAACAGCCAGCATGAAAGAAGGCACTGATATTGATCAGCTGCTCCAGCTGTGATCGGCAGTGACGCACACAACACCCAGTGCCACTAGTATCCATACTGTTTGATTACAAAAAGTAAGACAAACTGGTCTACTTGCAGTAGGAAAGGATTTCTTTTTTCTGTGATTTTACTGTGTTAAAAACCTGCTTTTGGATTAAAAAGAGTATCAAGTAGTGCTGGTGCTTATCATACACCCATTTCTCAACAGCCCTCTGCAATCAGCCATCATTCCCTGCAAGAGAACAGGTATGACTTCCCTTCATCCAGAGCTCCAAACGCCCTGTTTGATCAAGAGAGGAGCACACTATAAATCACTGCAACTTTCTGTGTCTGACATGCCTGCCCATTGTGTTTGGCCTCTTTATTTTTTTCCCTCCCCCCATGACAGTGATTATATTCAGCCAAAAGGTAAGACAGATGCTCATCATGAAAGACTTATTTTAGTTCTCGATGCGGAGCAATGTGGAGCTGCTGTGCCTGCAGGACATGATCAAAGCAGAAGCCTATCAAAGACCAATTAGAGGATCCAGTGAAAACACTGAGCAGAGATCAAAAGACTACAGGGTGCATTACATGACAGCCACTGGGTAAAAAAAAAAAAATAACTGGATCCCATTATTAGTGTGAGCGCATCCACTAATGGGGCTTTTCATAAAAAGTTGCATTATTATTGCAGGCTGACGCCGGTGCCTGTTGAGGTGTCGTGGCCAATCTCTCGGATCAGTGAAGCAGGAAGTGTTTTTTCCTTTTGATTATTAGCATCACTGTACAACTTTTTATTATTTATGTACATAATGTGGCTTAAGGTGGATGCATCAAGTGTCACAGCCTTTGTTATTGCCATCCGTGACACCACTTGTCCCATCTAATCCAGACACACATTACTTAATGGATGAAGCAAATTTTGTAAAAAGTCTGCAATGCTGCGCATGATGAAAGACTCAAGAACACAATGGTGGGGTGTGGATAGTGGATTACAGGCTTTTCTGTACCCTTTGCCACAAAATACCATTAATATGGGCAATGTGAGAAGAGAACAGAATAACGTGACATTCAATTTAATACCACATTGTCCTTCTCGTTCCTTCACTGCCAGGTGTGCATTTGAGATTTTAGCAAGGTGACACAAATTGGTCAATGAAAGAAAAATTCAACTTAAAATTTGCATTCCTCTGCTGCTCTTCTGTGCACACCATTCTTTCCTCACTATTAAGAGCCTCGACCTCTGGTGAAGTTTGCAAATTTTCAAAGTCATACAAGTGTGTTTCCTTTTCTTCCCAAACACATTTTTTTTCAAATGAAAGCCAGCTTTTCATATTGACCAGTCTTGATTTTCTATGGCAACACCATATGGATTTTTCCCCCTCAAAACATAATCGACATACTGGTATGATCCTAAACAGGTGGTAATTACTACTATAGCAGCCTCTCTGATACAACTCAGTGGCTCTTTCAAATTAACATCTGGCTCCATCATTAAGTTGTATACACAAGTGACACAGAAGGCCAAAATAAGTCAGCAAAAATGTTCACGCCAAGTCATTTTCCACTTCAAAGGTCTATGTCGACTGTGCCAAAGGCAAACAATCCTGGTAATTAACCACTTGCCCGGCACATCAGTGTGACATGTGTCTCGCTTTTGTCATCCATCAGGTGTACCGTGTCAGATGGTGTGGTCACTGCTGCAAAAACAGCTGCAGGTGACACACAGGTCAGCTAATTGAAGTGGCTTCACATCTGACCATGTGAGGTTTTATGTGAGTGCAGGTAGTGGTGGGTTAATGTTTGTGGGGTTCTATCTTAACTGGTATATGTTTATGTGTTAATAATTTCTCACTCAGTTGCAAAACAAAGCCACCGTCTGTTGTGATACAGTATTATTTGATTATCTATAGAAAACGTCATGCTAATTTACTGTTAAACCAGAGAGCATTAAAGTCACTTTCAAATAAACTTCTAATTAATGAGCCTATATGACCACATATGTACTGAGTTAGTATATAGAAAGTCTCTGTGTACTATATAACAGCGTGTAAGAGAGAGAGCGAGAACTGAATAATGGCACAGGTGAAGGACTCTGTCAGTGCCTGTGACAAGTCCCTGTTCTGAGCACATCAACTGGCATGAAACACTCCGGCCACACTTAACGCACCGTAACAGCCACTGTCAGGCTGCCGCCAATCACTCTGCCAGGTCAGTGGAATCCATGAAATCTGAACCCGTCCAAGTTTCTCAGACAGCCGATAATTAATAATTAGATCCCAAAGGAAATGAGTTCTTCAATCAGCATCTATTATTGTGAAGGGATTGTGAGGGTTTGGTTGTCAACTGACTGTGACTGATCATGCAAGAAGCATAATTATCATCAAGGGAACACAGCAGCTTGTATTGTTTTGTCCACCTCCTAATCCCCAACATTCAGAAGTGAAGCATTTGTCACACCTAGATTACAATTACAAGCCATCTTCTTAGTCCTACTCCTATTGATGGTTCGCCAGAGAATTCTAAGGCTGTGACACTGCATCAGAATAATTAACAATATATGGAGGTTTGTTTATGAGGGACTGTCCGGGGAATTTAGTAATTGACTAACTCCTTTCCTGTTCAGATTTTGGGTTTACTTCCTAGTGAATCCAAACATTGGCAAAGAGATGGAGCATGAGCGGAGCCGACTGTGTCCTGCTGGCTATTCAAGGAACTGCAGCTTTAGTCACATAAGTCCTAGAAGTTGCCAAGTGCTTCAGTGGTTCATGTCACTGCTTTTCAGAGAGCTTGAAGCCTGCCAACATGTATTATTGTGTGATTTCAGATATTCGTAAGATCAAGGCAAGTCAAGGTGTAGCAACAGACGTTTGCATAATCAGATACATCTGGTGCGAGACCTGTAAGATTGCTGGAACTAAATGATTCTGTATAAATTATATAATATTATAAGAATCAAAGAACAATCCATATGCCACAGTTCTGATTTACTTATAAATGATTGTACAGTACAGCACATTTTCACTTACTGTTGGTTAACAACTGAGGAAGAATTAAGAAAACACTCCATGATGGTCTTTTCCTTATTTTTGACTATATGTTAGTACTGGGATAAAAAAAGAAAAAGAAACTATTAACATGTTCAAGTGTCACCTCCACCAGGGGAACAATGCAGTTAAACAACAGCTCCAGTGACCCTGTTGCCTAAAAATAGGTGCAAAATGAGAATAAGAGTGGATTCTGGCTGTAGCCAATCCTTTAGCTTCACTCTGATGAGCCACGGAGGATGGGCGTCTCAGCTGTGCAATGAAAGTGCTGAATTTAGTTAATCTTTTTTTCATTGTACTTGCATCAAGCAATGTCTAAAGCAATCATGTCTTATGAACACCTTGTCTTTCGAGGAGTGAGTGGGAGTAAATTGTGTTAAACCATGCAAATTCTCTTACAGTTAATAAAAATGTTGTGCCCCAGAGAATGCTTTGTTGTGAAGTGGAGCTTGATTTGGTCAAACCTCATTGTTCATTAGCTTTGCTAGCTATTATAATAATTCAGCTGATTATACACCAACATATAATGAATTGCAGGACTCATATTTTTTTAGCAAATTGTGTTTCCAGTGTCTAGACGTGGTAAGGATGAGCAAATTAAACTACAAATTCAAACAAATAATTACACAGTGATATTCATGATAATCAGAGTGAATGACATTTAGCTAGAAAAACATCTGAACCAGCTTTGTATCATTACGACGTGGGTAGAGTGCATAAAAATCCTCCCTCCCTCCCTCCACGCAGTTTGTTTTGTTCATTTTACTAGCAGGAGTCAATTCGATAATGTAAAACACAACATACTGGCAGACACTGCAGCCCTTATATATGCATGGCATGGACTTCATAGCATTTAGATTCATATGAGCAGATGACACACAGTACAGAGAAATTATGGCACAGACAGTAGATTCTCCAGAGTGAGTGAGTATTTGAATTTTCAGCAGTTATTACAGCAAAAGAGTTAAAAAATGTGGCATTAAAAGTACTCCCCCATGTTTTCAGCTGAACATTATCACTTAAAGCCATGAATGTCTGTAAATAACATGACTCGTCATCAACTCTAATTAGTAAACATACTGCAGTAAAGTGCGTATTTAATATCTTCTGTCTGGGTAAAATATGGCTTTTAAGCTCTATTCATTTCTTAAACACTGCGGTGCATTTTATGAGTGAGCACTCACACATGATTATTTACAGCTCAGCAGGCTTTGCTTTTGCCTTGCAGAACAATTTCCATTCAACACCAGTAATAGCTACACCATACCACACTCTGGGTAGCAAATCTACTTCAATTCACGTAATTTAATTCAAACAGTGTTATTACCCAATTCAGTAGGAGAATGATATCCCATAATTTGGGAAATTGGCACAATATATTAACAACTCCATAGCTTTGACATGGGGACAGCAATATTTTCTTTTGAGGAAATAATATCTTTGTCCCAGTGGCCTCCCAGGAATTTAATTTCATTGCTACATATGTGCAGGGAATCAAGGATTAAGAGGACCCTACAGCATAGCCCTGCCTCCTTACATTTATTTCCCTTGTTGAAATAAACCACGATGCATAAAACCTTTTTTGTGTGCTCTTCCTAGCAGCCTGCCTGTTCAGCAGAGCAGAAACAGCAGTGATCAGTCGTGTCCCAGCTTGACCAAATGAATCAGAAGACAAATGAAACATTGTAAAGTCTGCACCATTAAAGAGTCATTCAGTCAAATGTCATTATTGACCTTCAACACCCATGTATAAGCTTACAACATTCATCCAGTAGCACGGAGATCAATAGATAGATTCCCTGCAGAAACACTAACCTGAGTGACACATTCCAAGGTCACGCTATTTTTACTAGTATGTTGTAAAAAAAAAAAATATCTTAATGTTAATTTATAACATTTATTTACTTGTATTTTCCTGGTGTTTATAATCACTGCGGGAGTTTTCATTTTATTTTGCTCTGTGATAACAGGGAGAAGAGAGATGCAGATTATGTGTGTTATCAAACTACAAAGTAAAGAAACAGCTTCAGAGAAAGAATGGGTGTGTGTGTGTGTGTGGGGGGGGGTGTTTTAGTTCAATCTGTCATCCAATCAGTGGCCTCAGCTATTGGAGCACCAGTCTCATTTGCCAGTCACCGATTCAATCCAAGCGTAACCTCTGCATTCAGAGAGGGGCAACTAGGTTGTCGCTTTGAATATGTTTATTTATTCTCATTCAGGAAGTCTGTGGGAACATGAAGACAGCTGCTTCAAATTGATTCTCTGATACAAATATGTTGGGAAGGAGAGTGAATGAGCTGTACAGACGTGGTGGTGGCTGCAGGTGCTAGGCTACACTTTCTGCTGCCCCTGACAGAATAGCATCCTGTTTGTGGAAATGTGAAACTTTGGGAGAGGATTTGCTATTAGCTCATATTGTAAACACACAAAAAAGGACTCATATTGATTAAGTAAAAGTATGAAAACAGAATCTTTGCACAAATATTTCTAGTATATGTTTATATTATGTTATGTTATGTATGTTTGCGATATTTAGGTCTTGATTCCTCCATATGGCAATCTGTAGCATATCTCCCGCACTGCAGGCTTTATAGTCATGTCAAAACTGAACCGGGGCATTTCTGAACAGCTCATGTTATAATACCAGAGAGTCCTCATTTGCAAAATAAGCCTCTTGGTGCACTGTGGCATCTGAAACTCACGCCTTTCATGATCACCATAGCATATTGGCTCTGTCCATTAATAACCCTGACGCTTTATTATCTTGTCATTGCTGTTGGTGTTGAGCTTCTGTCAACACAGACAACTGAGAGGCAGTTTCTCATTTGATGTACAGTGGATTAAATTATGCAAATAATTAGATTAGATTATAAATGTATTTTCATTTGTCACAACAATATTGCATTTTTGTATTTCTTCATTAAATGATCTGCAGTGATGTACGGTGTCTAGTCAGAGTGAAGAAACAAAACAACAGCAAAAACCTGAAACAGTTATGTGATGGAACGATTGCAATAGACTTCTCCGATTTGACATTGTCGACTTGGCAGTCCTAATAAACTTCAGGAAAGATTGCCATGTCAAATGACTCAGCATGGAGCTTGCTTAAGTAAGTGAGTGTGTGAGTGTGTGTGAGTGTGTGTGAGTGTGTGTGTGTATACGTGTGAGAGAGAGAGAGAGAGAGAGAGAGAGGGTAGCTTGGCATAAAGAGAAAGGAACCACAAGAGCATTGATGTTGAGCCTTGACAAAAGCCTTCCATCTTTATTCAGCTGCACTCAGTCTGTTGAGGAGCTACTGTAGCTGAAGGCAATTATTGATCACACTCAGTAATCAGTGACTGGAAATGACAAATTAGGGCTGTCAATACATTCAGACCAACACAAAGAGACCTTAGATTTGACAAAGAAGAAAATAGGATAATAATAAGGTTTAGGATTTTTTTGTGCATCCTTAACTGTTGCAAATAATATTTAAATTTAAAAAACAAGATAATATTGCCACCTTGTTCTTTTTTTGGACTTGATATTTGGAGTCTGAACAGCTTCGCAAGCATTTTTTGATTTGACATTTAGGCTGCTGTTCCCTCATTTGTTGATCACCTAATTACAGTTTTTGTGAGTGATGATGCATTAATTCTGGCGATTATGTTCAGCGGGTTATCAAAACTTCCTAATCACAACTCTGTGAATCGTGTGGCTGATGCTGGGAAGGAATCTCGAGAGAACATTCAATGTGATCTATTATTGTGGGGAGCTTCACACTAACAGATGATGACTGGCTGCTGTCAGGGATGCGAGGTTGTTCATTTATCTTTGTAGACGTCCTCAGACATGCAGGTCACAACCGAACCTCAACATGTTCTTTGAAAACCCGGAGCACTGATGCACAACCTAAGAAAGACATGTCTGCACACTCACCCGCAACCCATCTTCATCATCATTATGTCGGCTCAGTTCAGCACCATCACAATCACTAATACTTTTTTTGTGAGATATTCTCATTGCAAACACATTTTTGGGACAATACACAAGCTCAGCATCTACTGTGCTCATACCCATTCCTGGCACCTTTCTGATTTGGGATGAAATGCGATGACAGTTTGGTCTTAAATCACGGCCCCTGGCAGAAGAATTATAAGCGATAGTTGGAGGGGACTGCTGAGGTGACTCAAGGCTGAGGCCTGACCTTGGGGATAAGCAACACTCTTCTGTACGTGTCACCATGGCATTACTGATGTGGGGAGTTGTTTGTGTGTTGTGTGCTGGACAGGTCATGACACCTATTTTTCAGCCTGGAATGCACTGTTTTTTTGTATCTAAAAGCTTTTTTTTTTTTTTTTTTAATTCTTTTTCACCATCCAGGTAAAATGGAACAGCAACAAAAACTACAGCAAAATTAAAATCTCTCAAAGGCATCAGGGGGCTGTCCATTTCAAGTGCGTTTTAAGTTAATGGGATTGTTTATCTGCTTATACTCAGCATAAACATTCTGCAATTGTATTGGAAAGATTTCTACCTATCAAAGTTGATGACATATTTCCATCCCTTTGACAAGGTTATAGGTTCTCCACTGTCTGTGTATTAAATTACATTTGGGGTTAGGCTCCTGAAAAGCTGTTGGGAATACAGATGACTTCCCTCTCTGTCAGCCCTGGCCTGTGATTAATACTAACCATACCTGCCTGTGTATTGAGGATATTGGGTTGGACACGGTTTCATCTGTTAAGTGAATGACAGATTAGGAGAGCTGCTGGCTGTTGTCACACTGGGACCCTGAGATCACATGAATCGTGTACATTAAAAACTATGTTTTAGAAAAAACAAATCATCGAATCAAACAGTAACATTGTAGAAAAGATGTCATAAATTCTAGAGTGGTTTGTATCCCCCTACGGTGTTTATCTGGGATAGTGATACTGAATCAGGGTACACACCCATTGATTGCCCTGTAATATATGACTCCTGTGGTTGAGCCATTGATTACTGTCTCAGCAGAAACGTGGGTCCGGAGGATAAAATATGCCATCATCAACATATTAATTAAACCTCATCCCAAACAGCCCACCACCTAGCTGAGCAGCAAGTCATATCACAGCTACAGGACATTATACAGTGTCACACTGGCGATCAATAACAGCAAACAGCTGCTTCTGGAGTGATTCATTTTAAGGGCAGAAATTAAAACTAAAAAATGGGAATTTCGCTTGAAAAGAGCTTTTCTGTGAATTGTATTTTCCTTTTTTACTGGACATGCCTCTTTACACAAAGTCTCCAACATCCAGTGCCTCTAAACAGCTTGGGCAGCACTGCTCATAAACTACTTTTTCAAATAACATCACCCAAGTTTTGTTTGGCAAGGTTGAGCAGGTGAGGTATTAAGTCACTATATTCCCCCTTTCATTCCCCTTGTCAGCATTGCAAACAAAATGACAGCTAAGCATCTTGCACACCTACAGCAAAGTGCGAACGGCAGCAATTTTTTTCAAAACATCCTTTAGACTGGGGGCAGTTTTGATGTGCTGTGTTGCTATGACACCAGTCACCTCGCTGGCTGACTGTGATGTTGCCTTAATGAAACATCTGCCAGTCAGTGCAGACGGCGTCTGGCATCTACGTGGCGATAAAAAGGACTGTGATTGTCTAAAACTGACCTTGGGTTTGACCACAGTCATCTGCAAGTCAGGAGAGAAGAAGAAAAAGAAATGGCTGGTGACTGCTGGTTGCCAATTTAACAGGATCCCCAGTGTCAAAGTTAAAGTGATAAATATTGCAGACAGGTTGGCTGAATTATTCAGATCAAGAGTAATCCTGTCCCAAGTGATGAGGAAAGGTGGACCATGCATCAATCATGTCTCTTGCCTGGTGCTGAAAATGTGTTTAGGTCTAGATTCAAGATCTGTGAGATTGCTGTTGGTTGGTAGTGTTTATGGCAAGTAGCCACATATTAAATGGGTGGAAGTGGGAGGAAGGAATAATTGACATGTCACTCCTGAGATAGTACCTCATCCTCTTTCTCTCTTAAGTTAAGAGATTTATGATGCTGCAATTTACGGACATTTACAGGTTCACATGCACTTATTTTACAGGGCATACCTTCTCTCTCAAAGCTTTGCAGTCCTTAGATGCTAAAACATTATTGTTCTTTGCACCAGACTGTATGTTCTAATGTCTCAGAGACAATATAAAACATGAGGGTGAAGAAGGTGCAAGAAATAGGTAACTTTCTCCATCCAATATAAGCCGCGTTATGTCACCTTGCTAATTGGACAGACTTCAAGTTGTGCACCATTTTCATAAGCAAAAAAAAAATCCAAACACTTCCTCTGTCCTTTGACCTCTGTCACCAACATAGCTCACAGATGTGTTTCATTAGGTGACTACAGAGAAAAAAAAGTGTCCTCACAACAGTACGCCAAATTTAATTTGATGAGTAGTTTTTGGCAAATAAACATCCGCTGACATTCCGTCCTTGTTTGAGATGCAAAATAAATCAGTTATTGATTAACAGTGCAAGATGTATGAAGTGAGAGGTCCATTTGATAAAAGCTATTATAACCTTCATGCCCAACAAATATGGCATTCAGAATAATGGCTAAATTCTTCAGTGTTGACTGCAGCCATAAAATCAATTGGGAAATGTCATTTAGCCATATGACTGAAAAGGATGGGCTTTTTAATGGCCTTGAATATATCAGGCAACACACATCGCTTCGGGTTTATTTATTTCAACCACACAACTCTGATAATTAGGAGCAGATTTGCATGAGGACTTCAATCAGGATAAAGTCAATCTATCTGTAGGTCATCTGTATTTGTCAAATAAGTTAGATTAGGCTATATTTAATATACACCACACCACAGCTCCAACTGTTGTGGTCTCAGTTTTGTTTGGACATACTTTTAGCCTTTAAGAAGTCGTCTGTATTAAATATTAACAATAACCAAAAATTATTTTATACTACTGTGTGTGCACCATTTTGAACTTAAACCAATGACAGTGTTGCAAGAACAGCTTGTATGAAAGCTATTTAACCCCAAACTAAACACGACTTTAGAGAGATAACACAGAGACAAGACACAAGTTTAGCTTTTACTAAGAATGTCGCAGAAGCTTCAAACTGCTAGCATGATGGCTAGCCTTGTTGTGGTAAAACTCATGGCTGAAAACTTTAAATAAAAACATGAAAATAATGGTGCCTCAAACGAAAAGAATTGCTTTTGAGGGTTAAATGTGATCATATTGGCTCGGTGTTTTAAATAGATTCCATCACTGTCATGCCCGTGATGCCTTTCTGCTTTATTCAACCAATCCAATAACTATAAATTTTATTCAACACATCATTGTGTGTCTTATAGGGTTAGTTATAACTGCTACTATTCCTGTCCAATGATGGTTCATATTGATCGGCCCAGATCCATTGACCTTGTGTCATGAATGGATATGTAGGCTGCACAAATGAGGTCCACTAATCAAAGTGAAACAGGGACTCTGGGTTTAAAAAAAAAAAAAAAGCTGCATGTACTACTAACATGTAATATCGAGCTTCGTGGTGATTCATTCAATGCTTCATGCAATGCTATCAGACCCTCATAATAAATCTGATCACTGAGCTAAAGCTGCTTAAATTTTTTTGTTTTGTTTACTCGCTATATGATGTTTCTTAAATACATCTAAAAATAGAATCATGTATTCATTTACTGAATGTTACCTGTTGTGACTGTGACCCCTGGGATACCTCATATGTATTTAATTTACAGTTTGCAATATGACACTGGGGCAAACAGAAATAGGGCACTAAGAAAACTGATTATCATTTCACCTTCTTTTTCTTATATACGTTTTATTTTATTTATTTTTTCCCTCCACAGTGTTCCTTTATTTTTTTTTTACATTTTCCATTGACCATGGAAAAGACATCTAGCTAATGAGAAACTGTGCTTGCCATTTTCCCATCTCACTGCTTGAGGTCTGGTTTAGATTGGCTGAGGCTTACTAAGAAACACACATGCTGTGGATTTCTGTTTCTTACCAATTTAACTTTTTATACTTGTTATTATTACTTCCTTATCACTCAATGTGGGTTAAATCATTTCCTGGGAATTTTAATTCACAATTATATGGCTAAAAATCCATTAATATATCATTATTTTACATCTAAAAATAGCAGGCTACATAAATCTGCTGCTCATGAGTTGCCAGAATATTGGCTGGTCTGGGCTAACTTTTCTGTCTCATGCATATTATAGCTGTTTTTCCAAGCATTAATTTCATCGGTTTTGTGCATCAGATTTCTAGATAAATAATCAAACCATTAGTAATAGCGCATTGAAAGACTTTGTGTTGATGTTTGTGTGAAAGACGCACTATATAAATAATTTATTTTGTGAAATTGGTCGTGTGTCTTTGTGTGTGTGACACATATGTACAGTTGCTTTGGTGAAGCAGAACCACACACATTTAACACACATAAATTTAACATCACCACTATATTAGCTCTATCCAATAAAGAGTTGTGTGATTAGTGTGTTTCTGAAGTCACAGTGACCTCTGACCACCCAAATCTAATTAGTTTATTTTAGACTCCAAGTGGACGTCTGTGCCAAATTTGAATCTAATCCCCCAAGCTGTTCGTAACATAGTGTATCCAAGTGTAATTTATGGAAAATAATGTGTTTTCTGAGGTTACAGTGGCAATAACCTTCAGCCTAACACAACAAAATTTTAATGAACCAAATACGAAGAAATTCAAAGTTACAGGTAGGTATGCTTCTTAAGGTCACATGACCTTTAACCATTAATGCCCAATCAACAGTTGAACATTTGTGCCAAGTTTGAAGAAATTCCCTTAAGACATTCTTGAGATATTGATTTTTTTTTCACCTAATTGGGATGGATGACAGGTTACCGTGACCTTTGACCACTACAATCAAATCAGCTCATCCTTGAGTCCAAGTGAATGCATTCAAGATCACAAAGTCATCAGATCAGACAAATCAGACAAATAGACATACATGTATTTAAAAAAGAAATCTTAAAATAAGTAAAAAGTTAAGTAAGTAAAAAGGAAATAAAGAATTAAAGAAAAATTATGAAACTTAAAGACCAGCATACAAACTGTACAAAAGCAGGATACTGAAGGCGAGTCTGAAGATACTTCCTTCTGTAAGACTTCAAGCTAAATGCTATTCCACAGTTTTACACTATAGTAAGATGAGCAGTATATAGGGTGCCATAAGATATGATCTTCAAGCCCTACAGAAATACAGAAAACTGTACCAGGCAGTACATCAACATTCTTCCCCTCCTTCCAACTTAAGCTTACACAAAAGTGGGTGCACTATCAAGCAGGAATTTCAAGATATGTTGTCCTCTTCCTCCTCTACCGCTTCACACAATGTGGGCAGAATGTTGCAAATGTTAGAGGCAAACCTTCTGTTAAACTGTCCCTTTAACACCGCTAAATCTGTGTCAGTCTGCACTGCTCGGTGCTCTGAGTTCCCCCTTTCTTTTGCATCAGTACACCCACAAAGCGCCTGTGAAGCCTCCTTTGTGGCTAATGTGCAATGACCCCAGTTAGATAGATCTCAGTGTGAGAAGAAATGAGATCAATATGGCTCACATCACTCCACATGTCTCCAGATGCCTGTGCTCCTCCTGTTGGGATTTTAGTGAGAGATTACAAGCTGATATTTTGTGTGATGTGTTCAGTAAAACAACTCACGCTCCGTTGGTGACCATTGTGGCAACCTTGGGAATAGTTTCATAACATCACAGAGTGGAAACTTCCAGGCAGAAAGTGAAGACAGATTACCGCAGTGAAGCTCCTCATCTAATCAATCGCCTATCAACACTGGCTCATTTTGGATGTACTGACAGTTGGACAGACCTTGCCAACGTGCTCTTCCACTGAGAGGTAACGCAAAGTGGCATCTTAACTCACAGGGCACAGGAGAAATGTGAAATTACCCGTACCACCTGCCCGTGGTCTTTGCCACGCTAGCTTTCAAGATAATGAATTCCTGCAGGCAGACTCATTGAAGGGAGCACCACTTCACCACACTGCACAGCTGCAGCACTTCAGCAACAGAAATGTCTCTAAATAGGCTCATTTGGCATAGGTACTGTAACTGGAGCAATCATTTTGTCACAAATGTGATCAGAGCCACCTTATCAGAGCAAAACTAAATTAGAAACAAAAACATCAAACGTATTTTCCAACAAAAATTCCCTGTGCAATTGTTTAATATTCATTTTTATTGTTTCAGACAGGGATTTACGATTAATTAAATAACAATGAGGAAACTTCAAGCTAAATGCTAGTCCACAGTTTTAAGACTATAGAAGGATGAACAGTATATAGGGTGCCATAAGATATGATCCTAATGCCCTCTGAAAACAGAAATACAGAAAACTGCACCAGGCAGTACATCAAAATTATTTATATTGACATAATAATCAAAACCAAGATCAGAGGTTCCTCTACAGTAGGTTTCACTTCTAAATGTTTAAAACTAAACTGTTAAATAATACAACTTTACAGCATGCTGCATGTTTTAAATGTGTGTTGGCTATCTTGCTCATTTCAAATTTTTAATAGATAGCAAAGGTAATGCAAACTGAACCAAAACATTTTCTCTCCAAAACTTGTTGTGACAAAGCAAAAAAGTCACTAAAGTCACATAAACACATCCTCTGGAGATCATGATTTCATCTATTAAACATGTTGCGTAACTGCCCGACTAACAGGCCAATACACCGCTAGCATAGCTACATATATTATCCTTGGTATTGAAAACTGATTATATGTGATAAGTATGACCTTGAATGTAGTGGCCATGCACAGTATCACTTTTCTTTAATATGATTTAATTTGATGGTGAGCCTACAGAAAAATGTGCACCACTGGCTCAGTTCGTCAGTCTTTGTCGGAGTCTCGCCTTAAGCCTATCAATACAGATAAGACTGAGGCAGCAAAGCCTGCTTAGTTATTCTACTTGTGAAACTCACTGGAGATAACCAGAAGGAGACTTGTTCGATGGTGGTTGTGTGTGCTTGGGTGTATGTGCGCGTGTGACCTCTTTGAGCTGTTGGGAAACATCTGTATTGATGATGAACACTGGAGGCTATGAACACTGTCAGTCATGAGCAAGACTTAGGGGCTAAAAACATTATTAGTCATGCCCCCCGTTTCTCCTCACAGAAGAAGTACATCCTTCACTCTGTCACTGCTTTCATTCAACTTAATCTAATCTTAATTAGTACCTAATAGGTCCATTTGTCACACTACACAAGCACGGAGACCTCTGATAGACTAAGATTAATCTGTTTTAAAATAGCAGTTGTTGGTGCTTTCTGGTCTACATTTTTGAGAGTAGAATGATGAATTATCAATCCCTAACAGGCTAATATATCATAACATTATAATCTGCATGTGCCTTTGTTTCATGTAGGGTAATTTAAATAAATAACTTAAATATAAATAATTATTAAATTAAACTTTATCATGGCAGTAAAACATGTGAAGTATAAATATAATGCATAAAGAGTCAGCAACCTTATAGCAACCTTATAGCTCAGCAACCTCTATCTGTCTTCATGGTGGTAGCGGCGCATCTCAACACTGAATGTCCAAAATAAATATCCAGTAGTTTTTACCAGAAGTTAACGAGATTGCTGGTTAATAAATGAAGCATAAATCTGTGTTTTATGATGTGAAAATAAAGATCGCTGGGCGATCAATGACAAAACTTGTTGACTTAATAAAAGTTTTAATATTGTTGACAAACAGGAAGTTAGAAAATGTATTGTGTAGCAAACAATAAATCATCCGAAACTCTTTAATTGGTGTTCCCTTCAAATAAGATATCATCTCACGTTCACTTACTGTGATGAAGGTGAATTAGGGAATTGCGAGTGGAGTGCTCAATGAAAGTGGTGGAGTGCTCAATGAAAGCCTCCTATAAAGTGTGTGCTTAACAGCTGCCTACAACAAATGCAAGATTTTAAAAGAGTAGGGTACAGAATGGTAAAGTGAATTAGTCAACTGTCAGGCCTTTCAGCTGTATATATATATATATATATATATATATATATATATATATATATATATATATATATATTGTTTTTATTTTTAATTTTTAGTATCAGTCGCAGTAAACTTCATTTTCTAAAACCTAGGTAAAGACCTGTAAATGTCCAACCAACACAATAAAATAAAAAAAATAATTCATTTTCTGTAACATTTTATGAAGTTGGTTCATTGCTAACAACACATTTTTCCTTTATCTTTACCAATTTCTACCTTCCTCTGATTAATTTCTAAAGTGGAAAAGGCTCTGAAAGAGCTGGTATACCATTTTTCATGTTGTGCTCATCTCATCTACTAGAAGTGGTGAAAAGCACAGCACCATAAACCTCCACGTAGGTTGGGAAGAGAATATTCTTTCACCCTAAAAACACTTTAGCTTACTAGAAATCCCTGCCGACCTCAGACACCTCTGTTTTTGTTGTCATCAGTACTGCACGTCCATTAGACCACAGTGTACCTGTGCAGGCAGGAAATAAAATGATGGATGCCATCAACCTTTGAAAGGGTGAGTCATTATGTTTTTAAGGATAATTGCCAACAAGCCAACAAGAACATTGTGTATTTGACATCCCATAAACAAATCTGCTGTGTACCCTTGCTAATAAGCTTTTGTCCTATTTGCATAATAAGAATGTTTTTCCAAGACTCCGTTAGGGCTCAAAGTATTGAAAAAATATATGCAAAGAGAAAGGATAGTTGAACTAACTGAAGTAACCCTGACAGCTTTAACACCACCAAGAATTTACACATAAACCACAGGAGTAATTATTTACTCACCCCTGTGGCATTTGGTATTTCTAACATGACTGTTCAGTAAATTAAGCATTTGCGTTCACATTTCTTTAATTTCTGCAGCACTGCTTCGGCACTGTAGTAAAATAACAACCCACCTGCATGATGATGGACCAAAACTTTAACACTCACTGCACCTTAAGGCAGATTGCAGTTTTTGTCGCTTTTATTCATTCACAACCTGCCACATTAACATGACTGAAAAGAGGTTTAAATTACACGCTCTGAGAGAAAAATATCTTTTTGCTCTGATGTTGGATTGTGAGGAACAGCCACTACACTGACTCTATTCCATCATGTTTTGTATTACATGACAAGTCTGTCTAAGGCTAGCTGGTTAGCATAGAATATAATAGAATATACTTTATTAATCTCTTTGGGAAGGTCCCTCAGGGAAATTCGGGGCATGCTGACTGCAGCAGTTATTTAGCTAAATGTCAAACACTATACTAATATCATTAATAAAACTCACATTGTGATAGCAGCACTTGGCTACTCTCTTCAACTCTTGAAGAGTTTGAGAAAATATAATAAAAAATTAAAAATCCAAATTAACATGCAGTTGTTTATTAAAACAAAACTTGTCAGTATTCTCAGTCACAAGAGTTACTCTAACAGACGGGATGGGTCTGAGGCACTGAGTGTCCACAAGGAACCATTAGTGACTACGATCTGCCATTGTGGGAGAGTAAAAAGAAAGCTCTGACAATATCACTTCTTAACTCTTACTGTGCCAATAAAAAAAAAAGAAATCCTCCAACTTGACAAATTATCCTTAATTTCCATTGCTTGTGTTACGTATCATTTCGGGTGTTACGAGTCAAGCCGGAGCACAGAAAAGCATAACGTGCCGTGTCCTGAGAATGCATTCTCCACCAGGTCTGAGCCATTATGAGAGCTAAATCATAGGCCTCTTGCAGTCGACATGGAATTTGATATATAGGGATGGACGGCAGCGTTTGACCCTGACTAAAGCTATGCCATCAGCTTGTTTTGTAACTAAGCACAGTAATCTGAGAGGAACAAAGCAGCATTGTCCTGATCTGAGCCCTTGGCCCAGAACAGCAAACACAGACAGACCATGCTGTTTGCATTGTGTAACTGTCATCAGTGGACAAAGACGTTAGGAGACAAATCATAAGTACAAGGATGCCTCAAGGAAAGTGAGTCCTTGATTCTGAAAATGCATTTGCAAACACCTTCTTTTGACATCTTATTTCAGTGGTGGATGGCAACAAAAAGAAAAAAAGTATCTATTCACTAATTGTGACATCCGTCAAAGGTCAAGAGAATGCACCTTTTGAACCAAGCCCATTTGTCTATTGTGATTAGATATTGACTGATGTGTGAAAGTTTGATATCTCCCATGTTACGCTGACAGGGAATAGACTAACCATGACGAGGCTGACCTGTAAAGTTTCTGCAGACCATATGGCTTTACACGGCTACACTATATCAAGTGTTCAATTAAGTGATTCAACTCACATATACCATAAAACGTATCCAATCTTTGAAGATGGTTTAAGGACGGCCGTTAACCTTGGGAGAAAGACTGTCAGTCTCATAGCACGGCTTCTGTGTGAACCCGAGCCACTTCTACATGATAGAAGTTGACGATGAGGACCAATAAACACGTGCCAAAGCAAGAATGAGTCTGAAAAGTTGAACAGGCTATGTAGGTTGCAAGTTTCACATCACATGACAGGGCTCTAGAGTGCGACCAATTTGGTCGCACATGCGACCTAATTTCTTAATGGTGCAACCAAAAAAGATCAGAGGTCACACCGGTACGATGACTCTTAAAAGTCTCCCTATGGTCCAACAACAGACATACATCAGGCTCATGTCGTGGTCTAAACCAATCAGAGATGGTAAAGGGCGGGACCCCGTGTGTGTGTATCTTTGAAAACATGTCTGCTGCGGTCAGCCGAGACCATCTGCCGAAAATCCAGAAGAAGAAGAACACGGACATATGCTGCACAGAGCTGATGCTGTGTGATAAAGCTTGTTCCATACTCCACGAGAACAGAGAGATCTGTTCGTGTTCCCGGGGTGACGAGTACAAGAACAAAGTTCGTTTCGGCCCGGACTTTTTATACGTTTTCAAACGTGTGTGTTTTAGGAGTTATAGAATGGTTACACGACGAACGCCCATTTAAAAAGTATCATTAACCTGCTATACTGGACCATTGACTGCCAGTATGATATCTGCATACAGCTAAACTGTAACAGACAGAATGAAAAGTCTGTCAGCTGGAGCTCAGCTTTAGAAAGAGAGGAGACGGAGAGGAAGAGAGGTGAGGAAGATGAGAGAAGAGATACTGTAGCTACATTAGAAACATGTTAAAGAAAACTAAATATATATCTCAATAACAACTATTTAATAAATAATGGTGTATATAATTTTAATCATTTTTAATTCATATTGGCAGATGGATAAGTGAGGAGCGACAGCCAGAAAATACAGAGAGAAAGCAAACAGGGAACTGAAGAGTGCTGTAACTTTGAACCTTCATTATGGATTTCTGACAGGCAGACTTGTTGGCTAGTTTGTCCATAATTTGAATGAGTACTATTAAAATATTTATTTATTTAATATTTTCTTTTTATTTACCTGTGTTCATTATACAAGGTCCACATTCATTTTAGGATGATATGTGATTATTAAGCCTGTTCATATGTACAAAATGTACTAATGCGTACAAAAATATACGGGTGTATTGCGGTGCACCTAATTTTTGTGCCGGTGCACCTAAGAAAAAAAGTTAGGTGCACCAGTGCAACCAGTGCAAAAAGTTAGTCTAGAGCCCTGTCATGACACAACTCTAAAGGTAGACCTTGAAATCAGCAGGTCAATAAAAACATTGGGATTTTATATTTATATAAGTTTGAGTGATCAATACATGGAATGTTCTGACTCAGAAAAGTGTGCAGATACTTTTTCAGCAGTCCAACTATTACTGGCAGCAACAGTGTCTCATCATCCAGTAACAGGCCACAGAGTGATATCTCAGCAGTTCAGGACACCAACACACTGAGAAATGTATTTACATCATCAATATAAAGCCTCTCTTTCTATAGGATGGTTTGAGTTGTGTGCTGCCCATAAAACATCTTCCT
Organism: Parambassis ranga; assembly: GCF_900634625.1. Lineage (NCBI taxonomy): Eukaryota > Metazoa > Chordata > Actinopteri > Ambassidae > Parambassis > Parambassis ranga. Next base: position 10,101,398 of record NC_041043.1, read on the forward strand.
GCTATCAAATTATTTGTCTCCTGTTTCCTCCTGCTGTCTTCTTTGCTTTTGTTTTCATGGGAGAACCACCTAATAAACGAGACTAATCACTTCTGCGGAGTCTTCCTCCCCCTACAAACACCAGGTGAGGTGTGTGTGGACACAGCACCACCAGCCCATTTGCCCATCTGCCATACACAACAACATTCTAGCCGGAAAGCCACAAACGAATCCACAAGTACCCGCATGAAAGATGCATGAAGTGACACTGTCCACAATAATAAGACAATACAGCAAAAAAAACAAAACGCTGCATCCAGAAATTGCTCATGGATATTTATTCAGTCAGACAAAGAGGGCTTGCTTATTATTTGAATCAAGCAATATCTATGTTGATTCGTTTCACATTCACCCATTCTGGAAATAGCTCCTTCCACCTTGAGAGATCAAGCATCACATTAAAATACAGCACATACAACACATTTGCGTGATGCTTCAGATGGAGCTTTGCAGACAGGTAATGTCCATGTATTAACGTGACCACAGTCAACATTCATGGAGAGCTGTCAGAAATGATGTGTGTGTGTGTGTGTGTATTGGTGTATGCGTGTGTAGCTCTGTAAAAAGGTGAAAGAACTCCACACACACAAAGAAAACAGAATAGAAGTGCAAGAAGCCAAAACAACAGAAATTCCACACCCAGCATGCATCTGGAACTCATGAAGTACAACTAATTTACAGTAAGCAGTGTTAATGTTTTTACGAAGACGGCCCCAGTGTGTGTCAAAGCCATACCATCGTTTAATCCTCTGCCCGGTGCCTGGTTGCTCAGTGGAGCAGAGTATTATTTTGTGCACATTACACGTGCCACAGCCCTTTTTTAAAACCGATGTAACATTCTAAATTCAATTTGGGTGCACTTTCTCCTGGAAATATTATTCTTCCATATTAGTGCCCGGTGAGTTTGTATGTAATGTGTGGAAATCCCATTATTAAGGCAGACTTGATGAGAACCTGAAGGACAGCCTGATTCCTTCAGAGAGCCTCCTTGAGTGCATTTGGCACCGGTGTGAACTGAATGCCAATGGCAGGTAGTGGAGCTGTGTGTGTCTGTTTGGAAAACATTATGATAGATGAAGGAAGAGAGGGATTAAATGTTTCTTTCTTTTCATTTTTTCTTCTTCCTTTTTACCGTTATGTCTGCATTGTTGCTCTTTCCAATCAAATTTAACTTCGACTGGAAAAAGGAATAAAGGTAAAAATAAACACTCCTGTGCCAACTTTTTTCTGCTAAAACTTTAAATCAAATTCACTTGCACTATAAGGGAAAAACAAAATAAATTCTTTCTATTCATTCATATTGGTTTGCCCCTCCGAATACCCTCTGCACCCCTGGAATCCCAGCATTCAATTGGCACATAAGAATGGCGAGATATTTGTGACCCTGACCCCCACTATTCTCAACGTGCCTCCCTGGGCTGCCTACTATTGATTAAGAGTTCCTGCCTGGATGAGAACACAGCTGGGGTCTTGATTCTCACTTTCCTCATGCTGACCTTCTTCCTGTTACCTACCGGAGAGGCAGATTGGGAAGAGGATGGAGAGGATGCAAGTGAGAATACTTCTAAGAATACTTCTAAAAATCCACCTTTTTTCCTCAAAATAACTTAAAAGGTCCACTCCCTTTCACCTCATAGCAGCAAATGATAGTCTTCTTCTTACATTTGAAGACCCACCTTCTTATATTTACATAAATATACTATATTTCACTGCACCTGTTTTTTGTCTGTGGACATAATTGTCTATTTCTAATATTTTCATTACTTTTAAGAGGTGAAACCACTCATTACTTATATCCATACCAAAGTCAGAGGTCTCACCTCACAGTTGGTATTGTTTACCTCTAAAGGAGTCACTATCTGTTGGTACTCACCCAATTTGAGTTTAACAGAGGTAAGGATGCTCTGAGGCTGTCCCCTGCTGCCATGAACAGCAGCACCTGAGACAAGTACAACTGGACAACTGTAGACAACTGTAGTGTGGAAAAGGGTAAACAGAATATTCACCAAATTCTAGAATAAAACACCCTGCAGGATAAAGTGTCGTGATCCAACCAACAAACATCACAGATACAAAACACTCTTTGTCACAAATGGAATCAAACTGATCCAAATACTCTCTGGGGTCCAGCATGGCGCCTTCAGTTCTATTCATGTACAGTAGATAAATGGGGAAAAAGATCAAACATATCACAATCTTAAAAAAAGATCAATGTGTCCAACTGTAATCAGACCAACCTCAGCCAGTAAAATTCCCACTGTGACTTACATGGTATAACAGACTTAGTTCCTTACTTGCTATATTGAGTAAATTGTTGCCTAAAGGTCTCTTATCCCCTTTCTAACAATATTCTTAACTTCATGGATATTTGCAAGGAAAAGAGGGGATTAAAAAAAGTTGTAGGAAACCGCAGCAGACGTTCAAATGCAAGAAAAAAAAATACCACAGAAGTTTAAAAACCTGCCGCTGTTCAAGAGTTTTACTTTGTTATTTAAGATTTGTTAGGCTTGACCGTGACAAAAGATCACGATAGGTTGTCGAATGTTGTTTTCTTTGGAGTCCCTGCTTAGATTTCTCTTGCTTACTTCAAGGACTACAGCAGACTTAGTGGCCAGGGGCCTGTGTTACTGACACTATTACATCAAACAAACGAATGACCCCATCAAGAGGTCAGACGGTAGGTGTGCGAATTAAACCTCCACCAGTGGGGAGGAAACAGGAGGTACACAATGACTGCAAACAAGATTTCCTATGAAACAGCTCGACTTTAAACCTGCGGAGAAGACGGAGCAAAACTTGTAAAAGTGTCACCACATAGCAACACATTACATGTGTTCTAGTGCTTTAAACTTGCATGCTCCCATTTGTTGTCCTATTATTGTCCTGGATTGTGTATTGCTCAAACCTTGGCTTCTTTTGTTTTTCTATCCTACCTGCTAGTAACAAGTGTCAGTATGTCTGTAACAAGATGATAACAAGATGATATTAATGGCTGTTATACAAATAAACAATATTACAATGCTTTAATTTAGAGGGAAATAAATGTTTCCCCTTAGAGAATCTTTTGGTGGCCATTTGTCTAATCAGGGCCCTGTCAGCTGCTTTTTTACAATTTGTCAAAGGACACAAGATACACATTTGCATGCAAACATAATAATAACAATACTGGACAGAAGAAGCATAACAAATGTGCAAGAAAAGGCTGTTAACACAGCTACATAAAGTGCCATTTTAGGCTACATCCCATGGTGTTATTGAGTTGAGTGCAACATTCAAGCTAGCCAAAACTCTCTTTCACTTTCTCACAAAGCTAATTATGTGCAACTTTTAGATATAAATCCACCTCCGTCACTACACATGCAAGCCTTTGCCAAACTCCAACAGTTAACACAATGCTGAATAAGCCTCTCTGTACTGCAGATTATACTGGAACTGTCTAGCTAGCTCACACTGTTCATCATTTTGAGTATATAGGTAAGTGTCTTCCCATTCCCCTTCTATGGGATATGCACTGGTGCATTTAATACAATGTGGACCAATCTCTTGGTCGTCCTCCAAACTGAGTTAGCATAGCTCCTGTCTCCCAAAGTGAACCTCGGACAGCTCCAGTGTCCATAGTCTGCGATCCAGGCACTTGGAGGATTCTGTAATTACTGTCACTGTCAGATGGGGGAGATAAATGCTCTTGATTTTAGTGTGTACTTCAGTAAGGATAGTGTGCTGTTTTTCCATGTGGTTAACAGTTCCTTAAGCAATAACAGTAATGAAAATGAAAAAAACTATTGTGGGATTTAAAACTGTAACTGTACTTACTTAGATACAAATTGTGGACATTTCTTCAAAAAAGTTGGACTAAATTGAATCGAATCATGCTCAGACTCTATCTTCTGGTGACAAAAGCATTTTGGTCATTTTTTTGTTTCACCACATCCGACATGGGAATTTCACTGCCAATAAACAATGTTTCTAATCAGAGGATCACCAGAGTTTCTTATAAAGAAACAGTCAAATGGGCCACACAGTCTGTAACCACCCCACTTAATATTCAATGGCATTCAAAAACAAGATGCTGTAAAATTAGTCATTTGTAACACAAGACATTTACTTTACACCTTTCAGTCTTCTGGAGGTGATTAAAGCTCCTTCTGGTTTCTGTCCAGCACTGTGTCCCCCTCCTGCTGTAACAACACATCTCTCCTTAAGCCACACAAATCAATAAAAAGAACCAGAGGAAAATTGTGAGCAAGGAGTCAACAGTGCATTATCTCCCTTGAATTTAATGATCGTGATCTATACTGTGGAAGACATCCAAGCTTTTCACTGCAGTTAACAGCGCTTAGGAACACAGGAGTTCCACATTGGTTTCTTCAACATATGAAAAGTACACGAATGCACAAAAACATATTTCCAAATGTTAAAAATATTCAATTTCTACACATATGTGCATGATATCATTCAATTTACATGTGATTTTTTTTGATAGCCTTCTGGTAAGTGAACAGTGTAACTGTAAGAGGATGACATCGAGCAATGGCTTCCATTATGCAGTCATTTATTCTGTCCTCATGGTCTGCAGGAAGCATATAAACTGGCTAATTATGTTTGCCTGATTAAATTCTGGCTTGCCTTCTAACCATTTATCTTATATTTATCCAGGGATATTTAATTACTGTAAATATAAGCTTAGAGAACCGAGATGTTAAGGAACACTGCCTTTGATATGTGCAGACATTTCCATTGGTCCACATCAGTGTCAGTCTGATTGATCAGTGTTCACCGTATCCTTAGGCTGCCTCATTTCCTGCTGCTTGACTTATGTAACGAGGTCTGGAGGGAGGTCTGTGTTTTCTTTTTCCAGGGTGGCAAAGAAAGCTTGTGCAGAGACAAGTGCACTTTCGATGCACCGGCTATAACACACAACCTTTTAGGTTTCACTTTAACTCTACTGAGGGTTTAGATCTGCGTTTTTAAGGAACAAAATAAGGGCTTAAATGTAAAGTCCAAATGACACAATGGCAGAATTGGGAGGTGTGTGCCAATCAAAGAAAAATGACAGACTTTAAAAGCAGAGCTTCCGGCACAGGGTCCATGGATATCTTTTCCAAACAAATGCTTTTCGTCTGGACGTGCTGTGTATTATGCATATGCATTGACAATGTATGGTTTCCAACATGGGACTGGGCTAATTTCACCCTTTTTTAATCATATAACAGATTTACTGTAATAATTTTAGTTTCCTTCCTCAAAGTGTTTTTTTTTTAATTGAACTACTGCTTTCTGTTCTCTCACATTACATGACGTGCGTCAGCTTATTTTGTTGCACAACATCATTAATGATCCTTTGATGCTTGTTACTCGAAGTCAGGCTGGTGAGCCAGCCACAAAAAAAAAAAATTGTCGCTGTTACAGAATAGTCACTGGCAGCAACCCTAAATATAGCACGGCATATTTATTAATTGTTGCACACAATTTGACATGTTATAGATTTAAAGAAGTGAACGTTATCACAAATCCTGGCCCTGTAAGCTCCACAATCTGCGCTGTAAAAGGGAACATGGACAAAGTGGCAGAGCAGACTAGTTCTGAGCACTAAGAAAAGCCTGAACTGTGTTTGGGTCCCAGAGTGGATTAGCAGAGTTTATCAGCAGCAGCACAGTGTGGCACTCATTGCTTGCACATTGCTGTGGATAAGTGGCTGCAGAGAGCACAGAGTCCTTGGCCCTGGTCAATAACAGCCCTCAGGGTACACAAGGTGCCGGTCAATTAAAAAAAGGCTGAAACAGTTTCTTGGTCAATATATTCACGGTCACAGTCTAATTTCGTATGTATTTTGTAAGCACTCACGAGGCTCACTTCATGAATTCATGTTTTGCCTCCATTTGAAATTAAATTCTTATTAGAATGGCTTTAACATAAGGAAGAGCTCCAGAGGGGAGGGAGGAAGGATATAAAGAAAACAGTTTTTAAGAGCTGAAACATGCACATTTTGTTATTTTAAAGGTTAAACTGTTATAAAACAGAATACGTTCAGATAATACCTCTTGTATGTCATGGTGTGTTTGTGCTTATACACCAAAAACACACCCAGAATCCCCCTTTCTTCCCTAAAAATCCTTGCCAAGTTATGGATGACTGGATTTGCTACCTGCCATACAATTTAAGCAGCTATGTCCAAAAGAAACTTCCTACAAATATAATGGGAGCGGCTGCATTTCATTGCTACATCATGTAACATTCATTGCAGATGTCAAAGATTTTGCCGTCAGTTATGTGGCATGGTTTACATTGAGAATGAAAAACTGCTCCCATATGGTGGCCTGCTGTCCTTTTGGGGGGGGCAGAGCATCCCAGACATGTTATATGCATGTCCAAACATGGCTGAGGGCTTTGAACACTGATGTGTGACAAAGACCATCTGGCCCCGCAGTATGAGGATACTATATGTCTCATCCAGGTAATATGTTATTGTGTAAGAAATAAGAAATATGCATATTTTATACAAATATAAAAGGATGGAACTGTGTATGATGATCCAAATAAAATATGGTTAGAAAACTTCAGTACAAAGCTTTGTTTGATTACTCCTAACTCATCTCTGTTAAGTCTGTTAAGTCCGAGTGAAAACTGATTTGGACAAATCAATGAAGAAATGCATTGTGGATCCTGAAAAAGAGTCTGTCTGTGGTGCAGTTTGTGTTCTGAATACCAAACAGTCTACTGACAGATCTCTGTGACAGTACAGATATGATTAACGCTTGTCACACGACTGTAACACCGTGGCTCGGTCTGCATCAACTGCAACAGTTCATTTTTGCAAGTGAATTAAACATGCGGCTGCATCAGATATTTGATTGATCTTCAAATCTGTGTATGTCTACACAGCCTACTCAACGCTTTATGTGCAATACATGAATGACACCACACACATCACATATAAATCTCCAGTTAGATGCTGATGAACCCATTCAGTACTTGTATGTAACACATGCTAATTTCAATGTGAGAAACACAATTGACTAGTATGTGATGAAAAAGTTGCATCAAAAGTTAATTTTTTTGTGGTTATTTAAAGTGATGAAACACGCCTGCTGCATCAGATATTTAATTATCTGACTTAAAATCTGTTTATTCTATTCTTAGGTAAGTAAATCTCTGTGAGAAGGGACCTGTCAATGCTGTTACGCCTCGGTTGCAGATTAGATGTCGATAAAAATCATAGATCCCTTCCTTGCCCTTTTAAATTTCTCCCTCTAGTGAAACATTGTACTGCAGTGTAGGCATCATGAATCATTCAAACCATAACTGATCTGGATTATTGGTCCCCATCAGCAGCTGTCAAAGATTTGTACCTCCAAGATTAAGAGCAGAACTTCTGTCAGTGAAGCCACCTGCCTGTGGCATATTTCCAGCAATATGTTCAGTCTATCTCTTAGCTTTTATGTTGTCTATTCGTCTGCATTGAAGAGACAAACACATCTGTGAACAGAGCCAGAGAGCACATGAAAAATGTCTTATTTTTGTCTGGTATTAAAATCCACTTAATGGATGGAACAAAACCCACTTGGCTTGGTCATTAACTGCATAATTTCCCTATTTTACTCGGAGTGATCTAAGTTTAGAATACATCTCTTTTATGATTTTTGTAAGAAACTATGGTTATTTCTTCCAACTGTGTCGTGCAGCTGCAGTTATGATTCCATCACCATGGAAGGAACGCAACAAAGACTGCCCCTGGTTGAAGAAAAACATTATGAAATTCATCAAGATGATTAAAACAAGATGAGAAACCCTGTCGCCAAACTAAATTATTATTGTTGGACAACTCTGCAAAACTCTGTAATGTTTATGTTTGTGGCAAATAAGCATGGAATCTGATGCAATGTGAAGATACCCGTGTAAGTTTCCATTTAGCCTATGAGTCCTATTATTTATCTGTTTACTTATTTCCTGATCACTTTTCTGTATAACTGTAGACAACTTTCTTTATAAAAGAAAACGATATATTTGACTGTTCCCTTTTTTCTGCCGTAACTCTAAATTGTTGCCAGTAGTTGATAGATTAAACAAACTGGAACCCTGTTTCCAGCCCAAATGGCACTGCTAGTTTCTTTTAAAGGTAGGGTAGGTTTTGATTCTGATGCACTTTTTGTTAAATTAGTGTAACTTCTCTTTACAATCCAATAGCAACCAATTAGTTCGGCAGTTTCGCATTAAAACAAAGAATATTGATCATCTGTGGAAGTTATAAAACGCTAAAAACATCTGCCAATCCTCCGGGTGGACCCTGCGCAGAGTATTTGCTGGTTTTCACTCTCTTCAGAGAGGTACGTGGATGATGGCTGAAGTCACAGACCGCAGCTCGTCTTCAGGTAATGCGCATCCATGTGGCTCGGGGTGAGCGCCGGGAGAAAGGGGCATGTGTTTACTTTTGAAATCTGGCTGACTCTCACTGAGTTTTCAAAATCTCCTACTCTACCTTTAAGTCTATTATAAAGGGTAAAAATCCACAATGAAGATGTTTGGCTAGCAGCGACTTTCACGCCCATCTCACAATAGAAAAAATAAGGAAAAACAATCTTTCTGTTATCTCATGATAGTGAATGACAATGATGTTGTTATCACGAAAAACACCAAACTTCCGTTATCTCAGAAGACAGTAGAATAATTAAACTTCTTAACCAGAAAAAAGTGTTATCTACAGATAACTGAATAATTAATGGATCTTTAGATAATGTCCATTCTTGGCTTCTTTTTTTTTTTTTAGCAATGTCAATATTGGTCAGACAAAGTTTAAACAGTGTATACTTCAGACACGCTTAAATGGACCCTACTCTACTATGAATAGGAAACATATATCTGAGTATGTCATAAAAAGACATTCCTCCCTTTGTTAAGGAACCCTCGTGCTTCCTGTGTACCCACCAGATCCCCCCAGATGTGAAGTAGATTACACCCCTTCTTTTCCCCACCTTCTTCCAGCCCCTCTTTCCACTGCAAAGAAAGAAATCATTCAGTCTCAGCCTTTTCTGAAAACCTCCCCCTCCTCTAACAACCCCTCCCAGCAGCAGACAGGGGCACACAGACGAGCACACTCTCCAGCCAAACCCTAATTGTGTGTGTGTCTGCACTTTCTTTTCCCCGACATGAAGAAGAAAACCGAGTGAGTATTTGTTCCCTCTGCCTGTATGTAATGGTCGTTCTGAAAGCTGAGTCGATTTGCTTGACTGAAAAAGTGGAGGTGGCACAATCTAAGGACAAAAATAGGAGAGTTAAGTAGGTAAGTTTGATGTTTGGATCTTTTAACTTTTTGTTAAGCATATAGTTATATGGAAAACAATGTGCATCCTAATGTAGGGAGAGACATTTAATTGAACTGCATTATTTGTATTTACTGCTACTGATGTGGATTTCAAGCACAATATATAGATACATAAAATATAATGTCTATGTACAGATATGTCCATGCAAGCACCTCTCCACTGTATTTATCTTTATTTTTTAATGCTACCAAGTAGCTTTCCAGAATCTCCAAGGCCTCTTTCCTCCTCTAATTTCAAGATGCCTTGTCGTCGTAGCAACACTAAATCATCTATGTGTTGTGACACCTGTGACACACACCTGTTCATGCTGTGACAACTGAGGCCACAAGGCTGACCTGAACCCACACTATAAACGCTTGGATTAGCTTGTACTCACAGCCAAGAGGGAGGGGCAGGTTGGCAGAGATGAGCATCAATTTTTAGCAATCTGCATTTACATGGAAAAGGTCAAGGATTCACTGTCAACTTTAATACTTAGTCACACAGTTCATAACTTCATCACATTCTGTTCTGTCTGAAATCATTTATTTATTCAACTATTCAATCAAGGTAAACTTGAAGCCTAGGTATTGTAAAAATATAAATATATTTCAACTCTGATCAATAAATCAATAAATTAATATTGTTTTGATTTTTAAGAAAAGCCACTAAACAAGGATTAAGTCTCTCTCTCTCTCTTGTTAAAACTAAATAAAACATCCCAGTGGTGGTGGTGGTGAGCTCATGGCTGCTTCCCTTCTACTATTTGAAGCCAAAAGAAAAGTCAGCCTATAAAACTCACTTGAGAGTGACGGCTCCTTCACAGTGAAGCCAAAAAAAAGGGTCACTATAGGCCACAGAGAGTTTAACACAAACAGTGTTTCAAAGTAAGCCATAAGACAAGACGCCAGCGTGGAAACTGTGCAGACATTTTCCAAAAGACAAAGGCGACTGCTCGCGCCAGTCTCTAATACAGAGAGGAGCATGTGTGTTTCTGGTTAGTAGGCCCTTTTACAGAGCGATTTAATGTCACTAAATGTCCTCTGACTTGTGGCTCCTACTGCTGCAACAGTAATTGAACACAGAGACAATAATGTTAGATTTTAAGAAGACTCCATTTGGCAGTATTATGTCATTAGGCTGAGGTGCCATAAGGTTTTTATTTAGCTAAAAGTTCACAGAAATCAGTTCGCAGTGCTATTTCAGTGAGTTAGTGAACATACTCTATACTTTTTATCTATTCTACAGTTGAAATCAGGCATAAGTAAATAATATCTGTAGTATGCATATGGTCAAAATAATAAAATGGCACACAGTATAACGTATTTATGCATATTATCATCATGACACATGTCACCTCTAGGAAAAACACATTAATTCTGTTTTATTCCGGCAGTGATATCAGCCTGTCTGTTTCAATATATGTGTCAGTCACAAGACAGAAATCCTATTACTCCCAACATCCCCACGGCAGGCTCCTGGACTGTGTCTGTGCTCACAGTGGTGGATTGGTTTGAAGGTTTCTGTTTACTACTCGTCTTACAGCTGCTGCAACATATGTGAGGTCACCATTTAAAGTAATCACACACTGAGCCAGCCAACAGTTGGTTGTTTTATGGGCTTGGGCCACACCGCAACTCATCTTAAAGCAAATACACAATTTCCCAGCTTCCGTTCTAGTAACAGGCATGACTGGGCTTTCATGTTTCCTTCAACAAGGCATGGTAATAGGTGCGAGCAGACAAACTCACAATTCCACCTCCACTATGAGCAGCTGAAATAGTTTCAAGGCTGTGGTAAAAGAAAACTCCAGCTAAAACCGGCATGTGCGGCAGAGGCAACCTCGCAGGCCCGGGTCAGCTTTGTAAATGTATGTTCCAGATGGAAAGCAGAGAAGCTTGGATGGAAATCATCAGCATGATAAAGTGACACAATTCCACTAAAAACTGTAAACATGGAAAGGATGTTGTTTGTGATGTGCAGTCTTTTCTCTTATGTGTCGTCAGGATTTACAAGGTGAATGGATGTTATGAAAGATCCCCCAGACAGCCGCTAGTTACCACAAAAACAACACAAACACTACCGCAAAGGGGCCATGTCAGCTTTTACAGTCCTAGCGTGACACAATTCATATATCCACTAAGCTGTGGCCCAACCACAGAATGTGAAGTTCCAGCGCCACACAACTTTGTACAACAGTTTTATAAAACAACAGTAGGGAAAAAAGCAAAAACACACAAGCAAAAGCCACCAGTTCTTCAAATGCTGAAAAAAAATGTATGTATGGTGGTTTAGACCGCAGTAGACTTTTTAGGAGAAGTGCACACTGAAACAGAGTTAATTGGTTAACCACTATGTCCTGTGTTTTTTAGTCATTCATATCATTATATGATTTAAATCTTTAAGTTTCCTGCCTGAATGCCTGTTCTTCTTTGCCAGCTTGTTGAGTCTCTGAATAGTATAGCTCTCATCACGTTGATAGGTAATGTTAGCTTAACATCATTTCAATTATGATTCCGTGTTTCTAATGTTGTTGGATAAATGTTACCAATCCACTGCCTACCCTGACAGAAATATCATTATGTAAAGGTGTCAGTGGCATGTCACAAAAGTTTAACAAGTAAGGATATATTGCCTGATAAATTATGCATGGTATAAAATGATTAGTGATAAAATATGCAGCGTGACATTCAAAATGTCATATTTTTGAGCCACTATACTATTAAAGATTAAAGTAAGTAATTGCCATGTTACTGTAGGTGTGGCACAGGGAAGGACGAGTAGGAAAGGAAATGCATACAATAAATGTTTAAATGTGATGAGACTATAAATCCTATTTTTGCAGTCTAACCCTCAAAGCCATCTTTCTTCTTTGGGAAAATGATAAACACAATGTTTGTGTTATTTACACTGAATGAGGCTATTTAAAACTCACAGACGCAGGAAGCACTGTGGGAAACCATCAGATTAGACTTTGCTGAATCACACAGCTGAATCGTATAAAAACTGTGTTTATCCCTCATGGATAAAGCAGCGGAGTTAGATTAACTTTGATTTAAAAAGTATTAGTGGACAAATGAGGGTCAGCACTTGATAATCCTCTTAGCTCTCTGAGGTTTTGTAAGGGTCTTGACTTTTTTAAAGATGCTTTATACTTAAATGTATTTTTTTTCTTGTTATAACTGTACATAATTAAAACAGTGTGAACAGTGAGTCCCTTACCTTTGCGTCTTTTCAGGTCACTATGTGGCATTGCTGGATGAACTTCATCTTGGCCTGGGTATCCATGGTAACCCCTGCACTCTGCCAGAGTGGAGATGGTGAGTGGGGTTCAGGCATTGACATCTATTCTCTGTTAATGGCCACCAATGACACATTGCAGGCAGCTGGTGATGAGCCTGCAAGGGTGAAAAACAACGACTGGACCACATCAGCAGCATTCTCGCCATCGGCCTCGCCTACACTCCACTATGAGCCCCAACCGGACAAGTGCTCGGTCCACTTCAGCACTAACACTGCCTCAGCTCGGAGGCTAAAGGCACATAAAGAGGAAGTGGCCTATCTGCAGGCCATACAGCATGGAAACAAGGCAGTGATGGAGAACTTAGTGCAGTTTGTGGGGGCAGAGCTAGGAGATCACAGCTATGAGGATGTAATCAAGGAAAATGTCCTTGGTATCCAAGAGGATCACAAGAGCTGTCATGAGGTGGTGGAGAAAGCAGAAGAAGCTCTAGAAAAGCAGCTGGAGGGAGATGTGCCAGAGGCCTCGTCTGGGATGCAGAAGTAAGTGCAGTAAACTTAATAGGAGCAATTCAAAATGTCTACTCTCATTTGTTGAAGATGTAAACAAAGGACATAATTTACTGATATTTTGAGAACAGATATGGGTTAAACCTTCAGACTGTGATAGTTCTGTTGCTGGCTGCTGATTTTTTGCTTATTTCAGTCAACCAGCTTATGTGAAAAGGTTTTGCATGCGAATACTGTGTGTCCAGCTGTTCACCTCATCAGTGTCTGCAAGTACATACATCAAGCTCAGCAGCTGCACCCCCAATCACTCTGAGCACAGGCAGCCTTTCCTGGCTGAACACCTCCAACAACTGAGATTTTGTTTTCAGTGAAAGAGAATGAAGAGTGAAGAAACAATTAGTCCATTAGCTAGCTGTTTATCAAGTTCTAGGCTTCCAGTTAGCCTCAATCAACAATTGTTTCATTAATAACATCTATCACAAAGTCCAAAAAGTTGCTGGTTTCTCAATCAGAAATGTGAGACATGTCTGCTCTTCTGAGTTCTGTGTTAAAACGTAATTGCTTTAAATCTGGCCTTGTGATTGGTTGATACAAGCTCAGATGTTCCTTCTTGGTAAAATTTAAATCCAGTAATTAGCCTGAGATGCCGCAGAACCCAAAGGATTTCCAGTTTCTCTTTGTGGTTTGAGAACTTGCCAATCGTAGGGTGAACCCTGGTGGCATCAAGCTAACACATCATGATTGTTAAGCGAAAACAATCATGGCCAATCTTGGCCCAGATATCCATTATTGGTTATGTGAAAATAAGATAAACTGGAAGCTTCAAAACATAAACTGCTGCCAGATTGTCTGGTATCCAGAAGAGAGACATACACCTGTCAATGGTTTATGGAGCATTTTACTGTGTGACTGTCTCTTTTATAGTTTTTTCCATTACAAAACAGGTCTTAAAAAAGTATTACCCCAATCATGTCTACAGCTCTAGTCGTACTTACTCTTTTTGTCCCTGTGTGCTGTGCTTTCTCCATGTCTTCACTCCATTTGTAACTTGGACTGTTGTCTTCCGGAGCAGAATCAGAGAAGAGTCCTTGGCCTTTGAAGACATGCTTCGTGCTGCAGCTGACATCGCCAGCAGGTTGGAGAGCTCATCACAGGCCCTGCATGCGTCATTCACCAAGCAGCTGAAAGACATTGTCAAAATCCATCGCTAAAAAGTGCTGAAAACTGTTCACCGTTGAGCCCTCTGAATAAAGTTTGGCTCCCTGTCTGACGCCTGAAATGATGGAAATAAACCAACTGCAACTTCATATTCTTATTTTTTTAAGTATATACAGCATGAAACATGAAGACGGAAGCAGAAAGGCTGAGAGGACAGCTGTCACATAAGTTATAACTTCTTAACCGATTAAGAATTGTTTTCCATCCAAGCATTATTCATGGAATTTAGTGAGGTCAAATGTGGCAACAGTATGTGGTGCAGGTTTGAGCCAAGTGGAGTGTTTATGGATCAAACAAGATGGGCCTACCGAGAGCAAACATAATGACTCTGTTAGTCTTCTCTAGAGGAAGCTATGCATTGGCCATCTGGTTCCAGGGTAAGGATGGAGGCCAGGATACACTCGCAATGACTAGTGTGGCAACAGAGATTTTGTTTCTGCAAAAACAACAGAAGGGAGGGAGGTCTGTTACAAACAGATATGTAATGTTTGTTTAAAAAAAAACATCTGCAAGGACATCTTGAATTAGACAATCCCATTGATTAGGACACACTGTGAATCTGTACAGGCCATGTACTATCTATTATTCTCTCTTTGAGCCTGCCAAGATTAACAGAGTGGGGGGAATGCTTTATTATTTTAAACTTTGCATAAACAATAATGGATTTAAATGTTTTATATGATGCATGTTTGATCCAGTAAAAAGCAACAAAAAATGTATTTTGTTTGATGCCTCACAGTATTATGTTTCAAAACTTTCTGTAGTTATTGTAACGCTATCAAGGATTCAGTTCTCATATGTTGAAATTTTTCCTAAGTATATTAATTCACCCAGTCTGCCCTCTAGCTGTTTTGCACAGAAATATCAAACATGGGATTTTTTTTTCAATACTTTAAATAATAATTAATGTTAATATTGATTTTAGGGCAGAATTATGTTTTTTTTAATAACTACAATAGGCTTGAAGGCACTTTGGTCAATTTGACACTGAATATATTTGTGTGTGTGTGTGTGTGCATGCAGGCGTGGCGCGCGACAGAGAGCGAGAGAGAGAGAGAGAGAGAGAGAGAGAGAGAGAGAGAGAGAGAGGAGGGACGGAATACTGCCAGATAAAGATGCAAGTGCTCAGATGTGTCCTGTCTCTCTGAGATGGATGGTGTTACGGACCACAGACCACAGTGTTTAGTTCACTTGATCCTACTCTTAAAGAATCAACAGTTTTAACTTTGTAATAGGGGAAGTTATTGTAACTTTATTATTACTGGCACGCTGCGTAAAGGCGCAAATGCGCAAATATCTGGATGTTCCACAGAAGCAACCCGGACTATTTCTCGTGATTTCATTCATTGAAATCAGAGTTCTGGTAGGCTACATAACGGAGTATTAACAGCAGAGGTAAGACAGAAAGTGATGCTGGCGCTCCAGGATTCAGCACCGAGTGATGGATAGCTCTCCGGCTCAGTGCGCGGAAACTGAGGGCAAGGTGCCGTACACTGCTCGCCACCGACCTTATCGATGCTGAGCTTTAGAGTAAAGACCGTAAAGTTAGGTCGCCAGGGTGCAGCCATCCTCAAACCACGGACAGGGATATAACAGCAGCTCATGTGACAGGAGCGGTGTGGAGTTGTCCTGATATGAGTCCAAGCTGCGAAGATGACAGATGTTGCACAAACATCGCGGAATCAAGGTAACGTTTTGACAGCGGACGGAAGCTGCCCCGGTGAAGTTGGAGTCCACAAAAGTACAAAATGGAATACGACCACCTGTTCTCTGTTTTCTGGATTCTCTGGGCGCTACTATTGAGTCAGATAGGTGAGTACCTGCGCATCTGTACTCAAACCTCACACATTCTCTTGATCTAAATGACTCGTGAAATGTTAAAGATGAGGACCGGTTAGAAACTAGCAGACACGTGTCAGTCTGAAATGAACATTTAGGAAATTACACTTTGAGTTCATGTAAAAAATAGGTACAAGGATCAGCTTCTTTCTGTATAATTTGCTACCAAAAATAAACTGTGCATTCGCTTTAAACTTCACACTTTCCAGGAGTGAAAAAAAATCTCTTTATAAGAGTTATCTTCTTCTATCTATGTCTTTATAGAGCTATCTACAGATGAGAGGCAGGGTACACCCTGACAGGTCACCAATTCATCACAGGGCAACATTCAAACAACCATTCACACTCACTATGGGCAATTTAGAGTCACCAATTGACCTATCAAGGTTAACCCTTGTTACACAAGCACATCTTTAGAATGTGGGAGGAAGCCGGAGTACCCGGTGAAAACCCACGCAGGCACAGGGAGTACGTGCAAACCAGGAACCTTCTTGCTGCTGCGCTTAGTCGACCCCAGTTATGTTTAAAATTAAATGGTGCTCATCTTCCAAGTGCAGATGACGAGTTAAATTTCCATCAACTTTGACGGTGTAACTAAGAGCTGGAGCTGTACCCCACATAATTTGTGACATGTTCCTAAAACATATGTGAGAGAGGGTTTCAAAGCCACAGTCCATGCCCCCTCCCTCATTCATAACAGCAGCCAGATGTGCAGGTACTTGATCTCGTGCCAAATCAGATCTCATTATGACAAGATCTCTGACTTTCAAGCTGCAAATTTCTCACAACAAAAATGTTGCCTGTTATTTTTAGTGGCTATTTTTTACTGCAAGTATTTGACAGTCCAATTTCACCAAGAGCACCTTTGGCCGGAGAAGCTGCTGACTCGATTATCCAAACTGGTCAGTGTTTCGTATGCCTCGCCAAAGGGGGATTGGCCAAGGTCCAACATCCTCGGCCCCGTGTGCTGCATGTTGGAGGTGTCATCTCATTTCAAGACTGGTCTGGCACAAGGCTCTATGTCACCCAAGAGCCGTTTTTTTTAGGCCCACATCTGGTTCTTTCTATATGCACGGACAGATGAATATGCACAAACCTGACGGTCAAGAGAGAAGATAAGAAACCTCCAGTCCACACTTGTTTGCCAGATTCAAATTAGTTCATGATGGCATATGAACCCAAGTGTCCCCTGGGCAAATTAACAGTGTATCAACATATTAAATACCACCTCAAATGTCTGCTTTCTAAAATCTACTAGCCTAATTTATCACTGAGTAATGCTCATAATGTAGAAAAAAACTGCAGACTAGTCCAACAAGCAATTAGCAAGGTCATTAAATCATTAAAGGAGAGTTGCATGTACCCCTCAAATTAGCTATATGAAGCATTTGAGCCCTTTTCATTGACTGTCCTACAGTTATAGGTTGTAAGATCTTGGTGATGCTGCCATCTACAACTACAATTCATGCATGGACAGGTAATGATATGGCCTTGGCTAAGGAGCTATGACTCTTGCCAAGTGCAGGTGGTTCAGGGCCTTGTCTGAAAGTCCTTGATGGTGGTGGCACACTTCATTGGGCTGCATTATAATGTACATTAAAGGAGCACTCCGTTGCCATGTATACCCACTGGCCTATCAAGAGGTATTAAAAAATACACTTGTCTGCTTCCTAGCTGAGAGTCAGATCTGGGCAAAATCAAGGGATCTGCTTTTATTTATCTGTCACCCTCTTGTGGTCATATAAATATGAATGTCAAATTATTCAACGCAGCTATATTTAAAGCTTGACTGTGCATTAAAAGACATTGAGCCAAAGTACGTAAAAGTCCTGTAGAACTGAGATCAAAGTTATAACACCTTAAAGGCCCAGTTGGACATGCAAAGACTATGAATCGGGGTACCATCCTATATCAATAATCCAGACAAGAAATTATTCTTATAAAGTACATATGATCAGAATGAATGACTAATTCCAACCTAAACGAACTACAGACTCGGACGTCACAAACACATACTACTGTTACTCACCACTCCAAATGAAAGCGATCAGTTAATTGTTTTACGCATCAGCTGTAATACAGAGTGACAGACAGCTCAACAACAAACACCCCTCTCTACCGAAAATTAACTCACCTGCACTTAACACTAGCAAGTAATGATGTGTGTAATTGACTCTGACTTCACTGATGAAGGTGGGAGCTGTAATCCCCAAGGGACGGAATTCCTGTCTATTTCCATGCTTTTTTTCAGCATTCTGCTGAAACGCAACACGCAGTCTGTGCTTGTATGCAAATCCGTCTAGACTGCATATTTAGAATCAATCTGATTAAGCCGCCTCCCGCTGTAGAGCCACACATACATGACAATAACACTCTAGATGCTGTACAGCTGAAATGGCACGGCCGTTGATACTACCTCAATCTCCACCTGAAGAACTTGAGAGATTTCAGCAAGACAACCCTCATGGGGAGTTAAGATCAAGAGATCAAAAGATTTGCTAAGATGTGGAAAAGTCAATAGGACTTTCCCTGAGAAAAGTATTAGATGTTCAGAGTGGGATTGAGTGATGAAATACGACACGTTTACCTTTACTCCCAGAAGCCATACTATTATGCCTGACAGATTTACTACTGTTTTTTAAGTGAGGATTAGAAGAGACATGGATGAGAGAACATAGATATTATCCCTTATATATTGAACTTCCACATTTGTTACATTCTTTATATACATTACCATACATATTAGCTGTTGAATAAAAGTTAATTTTGTCATATATAAGACACTTAAACAGTGCCACATAGCTTATTTAAATGTTAAAAACAACCTCTTTATTTCAGTTTCAAGACAAATGGCTTCATAATAAAGATTAAATTAAGACATCATTTATCCACAGTTCTTTGTCATGACATGACCCACTCACATGCTGAAGATGAGCTCTTCAAGACACTGTTTGCTGGTTACAACAAGTGGTCAAGACCTGTGCCAAACATCTCCGATGTGGTCATCGTCAAGTTTGGACTGTCCATAGCCCAGCTCATTGATGTGGTAAGTGACAAACTACTACCACAACATAAGCAGGTTTTCATTCACACAGAGAAAAGTTGGAAACCTAGATTATCCACTCTCTGACCTATCACAAGGCCCACTTTTTGACATAAAGTTGTGAGATGTTTTGCTTTGACATACTGTATATTTCTCTCATCTAAAGCCACAGCTGACAGTATTTTCCATCACACTCTCCCTCCGTTTCTGTCTCTCTTTGTTAGGATGAGAAGAACCAAATGATGACAACCAATGTGTGGCTTAAACAGGTTGGAGAAATTTGTTTCAGTTGTGACTCGTAATTAAGATTTTTTTTCATATACATGAGTGCAAGTGGTGAGATACAATTTTAGGCAGAGGGTAAGCGTAACCTCATTTGATAAAAGTTGATGAAATAATAAACTGATCTGTACCTCCAGGAATGGAATGACTACAAGCTTCGCTGGAGACCGTCTGACTATGACAACGTGACATCCATAAGAGTGCCATCAGAGCTTATATGGGTACCAGACATCGTCCTCTATAACAAGTAAGTTGGTGATTAAATAATTAATTTTAACTAGCATGTACATGTAACTGTTGCTTCATTCTATAAAAGGTGAAGTTTAAATACTTGATGTGATTATGTGATTAAGGCTTTCTTAGAAATACAAGAAGACACTTATTCTGTCCCTGTACACAGTATGGAAAGAAGATGGCGCCATCTAGTGACAAAATATAATGCCTGAACTTCAGTCCTTTCCTATTTCTTTCTTTTCATTAATGATGTAAAAGGCTATATTAACAGTATATGTTCCAGTCTTGGAATTGGATATTTTGTTTGTATAGTTAAAAATTAAGACAGCCTTCAAATATATATTAGTTCTGCAGGGAATCAATTATAAAAATCGTTTTTTTCCTCTGGCCTTAAGTCACCTCCTGGAGATTAAACCGCACAGGTAGATGATGGAGTTCTGCTCTGTTGAGCCTGTGTAATCACAATCTGTAAATGAAATTAAAAGAGGTGAAATGATAAGGACTTATCACCAAGTCTGCCACAGAAGCCATTATCGCCATTAAAGCGGTGAATGGAGGGGAGATTACTGGCAAAGATTATTAGGAAATGATAACACCTTCTATTCAGCCTAGTTTCTCAAGTGCAAAGGGGGTATAGAATTCTTCACAATACAGCTTTTTGTTTTCATATTCTGGGGTATCAAATTTTACGTGACCATCACTTTTATGACATCTTCTTTTACAGTGCTGATGGTGAATTTGCTGTGACCCATATGACCAAAGCTCATCTATTCCACACGGGGCAAATTCGCTGGGTCCCACCTGCCATTTACAAGAGCTCCTGCAGCATTGATGTCACCTTTTTCCCCTTTGATCAACAGAACTGTAAAATGAAATTTGGTTCGTGGACCTATGACAAGGCCAAGATTGACCTGGAGCGAATTGAAAATACCGTAGACCTCAGCAACTACTGGGAAAGCGGCGAATGGGCCATCATCAACGCTGTGGGAACTTATAATACAAAGAAATACGACTGCTGCCATGAGATCTATCCTGACATCACCTACTTCTTTATCATTCGAAGGCTTCCTTTGTTTTACACCATCAACCTCATCATCCCCTGTTTGCTTATCTCTTGCCTCACTGTTTTAGTTTTCTATCTTCCCTCAGACTGTGGTGAGAAGATCACTCTGTGTATATCTGTGCTGTTGTCCCTCACTGTCTTCCTTCTACTCATCACAGAGATCATACCATCCACATCCCTCGTCATCCCTCTCATCGGCGAGTACCTCCTGTTCACCATGATTTTTGTAACCCTGTCTATTGTCATTACGGTCTTTGTGCTCAACGTGCACCATCGCTCACCCAGCACACACAAGATGCCTCGCTGGGTGCACTCTGTGTTCTTGGACTTGATCCCACGCTGGCTGTTCATGCGACGGCCTGCGCCAGATGGCCGGCGTCGCAGGCTGTTGCTGCTCCAGCAGGAAGCAGCGGCTGAGCGACGGCACCTCAGGATAGCCAGGTACAAATCTGGCAACTGCCTCAGTACTTCAGCTACCTGGTTAAGAGACGGGACCACATTAGAAGACCCCGAGAGGAGCTGCTATGAGGACTTAGAGCTGGGAACACTGACTTCCTATTTCTCCTTCAGACCCCCTTCACCAAGACCTCCAGGGTCAACTCCTCCTCCACAACAGAAAACCCCACAAAACAGCCAGAACCGACAAGAGGGAGCTGCAGGGACGAACAGACAGTTAACTGGAGCGATTCAGCGGCCAGCTAAAGTTGACAATGCAGTGGCTGAGTCTACACTGCTGCTTTCACCAAGTGTTGTACGTGCATTAGAAGGGGTGCACTACATCGCAGACCACCTGAGGGCTGAGGATGCTGACTTCAGTGTGAGTATCAACAAAAACTTTAATAATGGAGCAGCGCTTTATTTGCATGAACAAAGGCTTCAATTTCTTTCATCCATAAAGACTATGCTACATAATTGTGACTATTTGGGGGGATGTCTTCTTTGAATTCAAAGAACTTTCAAAACTGCATGCACTATATAAAAACTATGACAATACAAAACAAGCAACTCAGATGTTTTTTGTGGATGGGACATTAAAAGTCACTGAGGAGATGTCTTTGGTAATCAAATGAGAGACGAATAGCAATTGCAATGCATGGTCCAATTTAGTCACTGGCTAAGATGATACAGAACATGCCATTAAATTACAGCAGGGAGTAGTCAAAAAAGAACATTTTAAAAGTCTGGATCCAGTAAACTGATTGGTTACAGCCAAATTAGACACAGGCTGAAGGGAATAGTAGGAAGTAAAAATATACATGGACATATGACAGGGTCAACAAAACACATTATAAAAGCTTTTTTAATGTTTCTTTTTTCTTTCTTTTTTTAATAACTGACAGGTGAAAGAGGACTGGAAGTATGTCGCCATGGTGATTGACCGCATCTTCCTATGGATGTTCATTATTGTGTGCCTGCTGGGGACAATCGGCCTCTTCCTGCCCCCTTGGCTAGCTGGCATGATTTAATGCTTGTGGGAAAATGTTACAATCGTAAAAACATAGATATCATAACCTCCACTGGGGTGATGTCTGACGTTTAAATTGTAGCTAAACTTCAAAACTGGGAATGTGATTGTGAAAGTTTGTGCACCACAGTTTTAACCCACACCAAACTAAAAGGATGACTAATGGAGCGAAGCCTGCTATTTCCAGATTTGTTATGGGGTAAATATTAATGGGGTTTATTCTTTTTGTAGCAATTTCAGGATTCTTTGACGCTGCTTGTCAGGCTCAGCTTGTATCTGCACTTGTCAGCCTCAGGTGTACTCTCTCAACCTCACCTGTAAAATCACTCAGGTTGTTTTAGACCTGAATGCTAACATTAGCATGTTGACATTCATAGATTTAGCAGGTTAACATGGGTGTTACGTCAGCATGTTAGCATAACATGCTAGTCAAATGCGATTAATTTGTGTGTCAATTAGAGCGACTTAATTACGTTCCCCTGTAGTTTCAATGACTTAAAATTCAGTAAGTTAACGTCGTTACATTTGCCTGTAACGGTGGAAGTTGTCACGGCAGGTACCGTTATCTTACCGGTGAGTCAGAGGCTGGGAGGTCAGGTTATCCTGCAGATGCCAGCTTGTTGTGGAAAGAGGCTGAAGAGACGCCACCAGAAGGGAAAAAAGTTCCTCTATAAGCCCCGAGTTTGTCTTATTGACACGTTGTCTTCTTTAGCTATTGATTCATATAGAAATCATCACTAAAAGAATTAGCGACCTGTGAGCGCGCAGTTTAATCGTGAACGCGGATTCACCTGCGTGACCTTTAACCCCGCCGGATGTAAACAAAGAAGAGGGCGTGATCCGTAGGCTGAAGCCTGAGAAGCAGGTTCTGTAGCCTATTGTACATTTTACCACTTTATGCTTTACTTTAAAGTGGATTTTTGTACAGTCTAACTAAGGCACATATATATTTAAGTGTTCCTAAATGTTTTTAGACACATGATTAGCTGCTTCACCGGCCCAAAACACATTTTCCATTTGACTTTATGACAGTAATCAGTGAAATAATTACCTGATGCTGACATTCAGATGTCCAGTCAAAATAATATAGAAGTGAAGGTGTCAGTGGTGTTAGATGATTCGTCCAAAGGAGCCGATGAATGCACCAAATTCCATGATAATCAATTCATGCTGCCATAATACTGGTGCATCAGTTTTCATGGACATGTTAAACTAACAGAGTGGCATACTTGACCATTGTGAATAAAAATAAATCTGAAATAAACTGCAGTGATGCCCAATGTTTGTTCCAGACTACAAAGCTGGTATTGTTTATGTATGATGGAATGACTTTGACAGATTTCCCTGCCTGTTGTGATTCAGTAACAGTACAGGCTTTTCTTTCTGCCAGTGCTGCTGTAAATAAACTTATTTTTTGAATGATCATACTAAAGAATAAAAACCCAGATGAACATTGACTGTAAAAATCTGTCTATGTAGCATTTATTTAAGCATGAAAATGGTCTCAAGGTGTGTACATTATTGTTTGATCTTGACATTAGTTATTAATTTTTTGTTTGACACATAAAGTAGGGTTTAGTAACAAAAACAATCATTTTTGTTTTAGCCCAAACTTCCTGTATGTGTAACACACATACTTTCCATGTCTTTATTATATGCATTGTATATGTCAAAATACATAAATTAGTATGCATTAAATGCAGTAGTTTGATAAGGCTGCATGACATCAGGCATTGACATAACTGTGTTGTATGGATATTTGATTGCATTGTGATATTTTAGTAGTTTTGTAAATTATCTTCACTTCACCTGTGAGCCCAATATTTTCAATTTCCTCCAAGAGGTGGATCTAAACACAAATGTAGCTTGCGAATCCGGCATCTTTGCTGTTCTCTTGAAGACGTTTTTGCTGCTCCTCCAAGCAGCTTCATCAGTTCTGCATGAGCAGGGAAGCGTCTTGAAGAAAACTCTACAAGTCCAGACGCTTGGCTTCAACCTTCTGAATGAAAATGACTTGGATGACTGTGTGCGAGGGCCCGCCTTATCGCCGCTCTCAGCTATAATTATCATTATTTTTAGAATCACTTGCAACTAAGCGTTTGGTCATCAGCTTGTGCATGAAATATATATATCTATGTGGATTAATGGCAAAATTATCTTCATGGCAGTGTAAAATGAAATATGGCCTTTATTAACCCTTTGGCTCTTTAATCGGTTCTCAGTCTGCAGAACTGATTAATGCTCAAAATGAGAGCAGAAATACTTCACACACATCTGTGACTACAAATTACAGTGAAAAAGAGACACTAATATCATTTCAAATTTTCATACAGCACAAGAGATATGCTTTAATGAGGGGGCACACATACCATAGCAGACATATAGTTTATTTTAGTATTTTGCACTGTGTGTCATGAAACCAAAACCCAATTGATTAGACTGATTCTGAGCATCGGAACAAATTACAACCCAAACTATTGTGGTCTTCATCTTATAATCTTAACAATTTAATGAGAAATACATGAATCAAACATCATATAAGCTATATATAAAACATCTGAGAGGGTGACTAAACTTTCATGCCTGATAAAGTAAACAATGTATTTGTGTTTGAATTTGTATAACAAAGCTGTTTCTCAGCTGTAACACATTCATTTTCACATTCTGTATTTACATAGATAATTCATTATGTGCAGTTGACCACACACATAACTCACACATCACAACCCATACCGACACCTATAAAGGACCAGTCACACATTAGTAAACACATTGTTGTATAGTAAATATACAGGAAGTGTACACACAGGGTTTATTCTAAGTCAAGTTGTCGCATTTAAACTAAACATTACTTTACATAATAATGGTGTTCTAAGAGCCAAACCTTAAAAAAACAGGAGTCTAAAGTCCACTAGTCGGCAGCTGGCTTTGCTAAATTGGCCCTGACCCGTGCTTGGTCCACAGCATCCAACATGTTCTTGCTGTCCATAGCCAGAGTGTGTGCAGCAGCCAGCATCTGTTTCTTGCACTCCTCCTTCAAAGAGGTGATGGCGTTCTGCTGGGCCAGACGCATTTTGCTGATCAGCTCTGCCATGTCGTTGTTCAACAGCTTCTGGGTGCCTTCGATCTGTAGTGACAGTGTAGAAACATTTGATCAGTTGTTCTTCAACTCTAAAAACTGGAGCAGTTGTTTTGAAGAAGGAAGCGCAGGGCTGTGCTTGGGAACATTTTTAATATAGACAAAGAGTTATACCTCTGTCCTGACAGACTCATGCAAGGTGGGCAGTATGTCATCCACACTGCAGATCAGGTCCCTTAGGGCCAACCCGACAGACTGTGGATAGATATCAATGCAAAAAAAGTAATCAGATTCCCAGTAGAGCGACTGTGAAATGTGGGCGATTGGTGTCAGTGTACCTTAACAAGGCTAATGTATTGGTCTGTCTTTAGCTCAGTGATGTCATTCTTGAGCTGGACGACGACTTTGACCAGGTGCATGACAGAGTTATATACTTTGTCATCGGAGCGGTCCAACTCGGCCGTAGGTGCAGGCTAAGCAAAGAGAAAGAGTGTGAAATTACAGATCCCAATTACTCTACACAAAAACTACTGGACATTATTTCAGACACATGACGTCAAAACCCCTTTGTGAAGGTCACGTTATGAATCCTCTTTTTTGAAATAAAATCAAAGCAGATAAATGGACGGTTTTTAGCTGTCTTAAAAGCTATTACACTACATAAAAGACCAGATGTAATTACCTGTGCTGTGAGCCGTGGGGGCTTCTCAGGCGGTGCTGTAGGACAGAATGATGAACAACATGACAGATAAAGAGGAAAAAAAGTCTTCAGAATTGATTGAATGTGAATTTCTTTGAGCACTTACCATTCTCATGCTCAGGTGGCTAAAAGAAGACACAAAGGAAGACGTCATGAGGACAAGTACGTCAATCCTGTAGCCATCATCTTTAGGATAATGGTTCTAGTGGTTCATTAGTCAACAGTGTACAAAAGTAAGTATGAGGCAGTTGTTATTACAATACAGCTGACCTAAACATGCAATGAAGAACCCTTTGTATTCTGTTTGCTTTTCGCAACTTCAGAAAAACCTGTGTTTTGGTCACTTTGGCGACACCTGTGGCAATAAATGGTAATTGCAACTCTATTCATCCAACAAATCCCTTGATATCTGCACATCTTTTCTTAACAGTAGTATAATATCTGTGTGTGTAAGAACCGCCCCCTATCGTGACTGTAGGACTTTCATTAAACACACGTTACATTAAAACTCCTGATGGATGCTTACCGCTGGACTGACAGTGTCCTCAGGTCCCATGGGGTCCTGCAAAAGAACAGGCAGGTTCATTTTATAGAACACAGACGTGGACCCTCTTTTTTGAACTGTTTTCACAGGAATATTTAATTTTAGACTAGCAGGGCGTTGAGGGAGTTGGTTGATATTGTTTAATGGTGCCTCGCTCTGTGTGGCCTGCGGAGCCACATCGGATTCGAGAGCAGGGAGAGACAGAGACACAGTGGGAGGTTTGACAAATGTTAATGATGCTCTGTTTCCCACCAGGAGTTTCTCCTCCTTCTCCAGCCACTTTTTATCCTCCATCATCTGCTCTTTCTGCATGCGGAGAGTGTCCTGCATGTTCTGTCTTTCCCTCTGCCACAGCCGCTGGGCGTCCTCCATGCTGTTTGGTTCCGCTCGGAGAAACTCGCCCTCCTACAAGGACAGGACAGGACCGGGGAAAGGAAAAGAGTTTATTATTTATTTTATTTAATTAGGTGTTTAATCTTCTATACTTTGGCATGTCAACCATTAGCCTGTTGTGTGTTGTGTGTTACCCCCATGAGTTCTCTTACCCCCATGCTGCGACGTCGAGGGGACCTGACTGGAACTGCCAAGGTGTTCATCGAGTCAACAGGGGACTGATAGTCACATGGGCTAGCCAGGTCAGGAGAGCTGGCACACAGAGCCTCATTCAGCTGCACAGACACGCACATCAGTTACAATAAAAAAACTTGTAAAAAACCCTGCCATCTTTGAGGTTACATTGTTACAACAGTACCTGAATGTGAAGTCCAATACTTAGTGTGTTCCCAAACCGCACTGGTTTAATTCTGGAAGGCTTTAGTAAAGAAAAGACAATAAATCTGGACTGTCTGCTGTTATGTAGCATAAAACAGTGGCTGATTGAGATTCTTACTTTGGGGGGAGGCTCGCTTAATTTGTCAAAGATTTTGGTTGAGCGAGCTCTGTCTCTCTCTCTCTCTGCTTCCTGCTCCTTCTCCATCTTATGGACATCGCTGACACAATGAGAAGTGTACAAAAACACACTTAATTACACACCTTGTTCACAAAATATATCATTCAGAGCAGTATTTTCTCCACAGTACCTGATCTTCACCACCAGCTCTGTAAAAGTGGGTCTCTCTCTGGGGTCGTAGGACCAGCAGCGGGTCATGAGCGAATAGAGCGCAGGAGGACAGTTTTCAGGTTTGGGCAGCCTGATCCCTTGCTCCAATTGGTTGATTACGTCTCTGTTCTCCAGCCAGAAAAATGGCTGCTGCCCACCACTCATTATCTCCCATGCACACACAGCTACGTACGGAGCAACACAAACACAGAAAAAACAGCAAGGTTGACTTTGTTAGTCATTAAGAAATGACTGCTGACTGCTGTTTAGCAAGAGGGATGTAGGTCTATGCATTAGGAAAGACTAACCCACAGCATTCATGGTTACAACACTGTGATGAAATATGATACATTGCATACATTGGGCAGTAATGTTGTAATGTGATATTGCTAAAGTTTGCCATTTTCATATATTTATTTTTATTCTATTATGATGGACAGATTACACCATTACACTATTACAAAAAGGTTTCTAATGCCCACTAGGGGGCAGTATTATAGTATTATAGAACAGAATTTGTCTGAATCAGCAACGTGTTAAACACCACCTCACACTCTTAGCAGTTGAATATCAAAATGCGTCACAGTGTTGTGTTTCTGACCAATAAGGAAACTAGACAACAGAGGAAAAAAGACTCTTTGCAGCACATTTCTGTGTGTATGGAGGATAATAGACAGAGTGTTGTATGCGTGTCAGCTTAGCAAACACAGGTTCCCTGTATAGTTTTGATATCTATCAGTGTAAATAAATATTTCATAGCATGTCATAAAGTGCTTGTTGGGTTTTATGATCAACCAGCTATCTGCCCTTTTTTCATCAGAGTAGTTCCTTATTTTCTGCACCAAATATGTAAACTAATGTAAACTCACCGAACATCCAGACATCGCTGGCTGTGGTGAAGCGTCTGAAGTTGATGGATTCTGGAGCCATCCATTTGATCGGCAATCGAGTAACAGACGCTGCAGAGGAATAAGAGAATGTTTGTATGTTGAATATTAAAAACCTGTCAAAGGCAATGGTGGTTCTGTTTTACCTTTGTAATACTCCTCATCCTCAATGTATCTGGACAGACCAAAGTCTCCAAGCTTAACGCAGTCTGGACTGGCGACCAGCACGTTCCGAACTGCAATGTCTCTGTGACACGACATAAACCAGATACACGTGAAGACATCTAGATAACAGTAAACTCATCTTTAAAGGTTATTTACTAATTTATCCATTACTTTAAGGCATAACAAGACACTGCCATGACTTATTTTACACCACCAACTGATTCAAATGTGACACATTTAAAACAGATCTCTTAAAACTCATGCACTCTAAAACTGGTTCATCTCCTCCTCCTTCAGCTTTCTCACCTTCTGTATGTTCTGGTTCAGAGATGAATGGCAGCACAAAATATAAAACTCCATTTCTCACCTGTGTACCATGTTAAGCCCTGCGAGATAGACGAGGGCTTTGCAGATCTGCAGGCTGAACAGCACCAGAGTTATATTGGTCAGCTTGTTTTGGTTCTGAGTCAGGTAGTTCCCGAGCTGTAGGAACGTCAGTTATATAATCAGTCAGAGAGGAATTCACCTATTGGACAGCTGCACAGCCATACAGCAGCTGCAACATGATGAAACAAAGAGTTTCCCAGAGCATGAAAAAAAAATGACTAACCTCTCCGTATTGATAAAGCTCCATGACAATCCACACAGGATTTTCCTCTATGATTCCAATCAGCTTGACGATGTGTTGATGGTCGAGCTTCTTCATAATTACTGGCAAATACACACATAGTTCACAAAGTGAAAATGTAATCTTGTTTTTTTTCCAATGACAACACAGGTATAAGTGCTGTAAATGTTAGAAATGTTGGTGGTTTAAGCAAATGCGGACTCATTCCCATTAGTTTGGAGAACATAGCAGTTAGCAGAAGGTAACTTGCCTGAACAACTTCTATTCATCACCTGCATGTGGGTGCTTGACTATGATTCACTCAGAAAAGCTTCATAATATTAATGACTCAAAGCTCACAGTGACATAAAATTATCCTGGGATCATTTTTGGCACTTTAAATATGCACATAAATTGCTTCAAATAATCATATTAAAACCTAAATTATGGTCCCTGTAAACATTTTTTTATCCTTATACCTGCTTCACTCATGAATTTCTCCATCACATCAGGTGAGCAGTCTTTGCAGGTCTTCACTGCCACATTGACCCGTTCTCCATTCTATTCAAATAAAGCAAAAAAAATAAAACAGCAGTAATGTAAAAAAAAAAAAAATATCTGTGCATGTGTATCTCGGATGCTGGCAGGAGGCAGCTGCAGACGCACGTACTTCTTTTTTGTACACTCCGTCGTAGACCTCCCCAAAAAAACCCTCACCGAGAATTCGTCCGAGAACTATGCTCTTCCGGTCGATGCCATACTTCACAACTAGAGAACAACGACAACATTTATGTAGCGAAGAAAAGAGAGTTTTCAAGACAGCCACAAGTTGTGGATTCAACAAACCTGATTTTGGCCTCTCATCGATCTCACAGTAGATATCTGAACCTGAAAATACAAAAAGGGAGAGCAGTCCTTTATGGTGTCCTCGTCCCAGTGATATAAAGTTGGACATTTTAAATGTGTATTGTACAATGTGGGTTGCAGAAAAATATCAAAAGATCTAGCTCACCCACACTGTGTCTGACAGAGCTGGTGTCCCTGTCGCTGCAGAGAGAATACAGTATGAGAGAAAGCTGGTCATAGATTTTTAAGTTATGGTTCTTCAGACAGACAGCCACTCACCCTGTAGGAATCTCTGGCAGAGAATTTCGTGCATTCGCATCTGGAATAAAAATGATCCAAAAGTAAAATGCCTTTTACTGTAAAATGTAACCACTGTTATATATATGTATATAAAAACAAACAATACACACACCTTTATTTGGTCTGTAGATAACAGAATTTTCTGTGTTATTTTCCAGGCGGCAGTATCCATCAATAAGATCCATCATGTTCTCTGCTATAGGGACCGTGGCCACATTGATTGATAGACGCTGTCACAGAGGGGCATGACATACAAGCATATGTGTGTCGGGTCAATCTTCTCCTGAGTCATTAATAACACTGATCAGAGGGATGTTGGGTAATATGTTTTTTTTTGTGGTGTTTACCTGTCTGGCACCCTCTATGTCCAGGTTTAGCAGAGCTTTCCCACCAGCCTGCGGTAGACATTGGATTTTCTTGATCTGCTTGAAGTCAGCTAAAAACACGGCCTGTTGCAGAGAAGGAATACTATTATGTTTGTAATACTACAGACACTGAGGAACCTTTTTTTACATAGGAGAATAGATATGTTGTCTTCTCCACACTTACTGCTGAATCTTTCTGTGTGCGTTGGCGTATGCCTCTCCCACCGATGACCAGCTCCACTGACAGACTCCAACCTTGCTGTTGACAAACAAATTATATTCAATATAATGTTACACAGAATCCAAATGTGTGTTTGACATGTGTGCCACTCACCACTAGCTCACATGGGAAGACCTCTTCATCGTAGCTGGCGAAATCTTTGAGGGTCTCAAAAAACTTCACCATGCAGTTGTCCTCCTTCAGGGCCGCATACTGCTGGAATGTTTGCTGGATCAGTTTCCGTAGTGGCCTAGACTGGATCAATACCACAGACCTTTCAAACAGCTCTTTCCGATGCAGCTCTTGTTTTATTTAAAAGAACTAAATATGTATTTAGAGAGCACACACAGTAAGTAAGCTGGCTTGTAAGGTGTGTTTACCTTCATGCTGGTTATCACCTGTGGAGGAAAGAAAAGGTCCAGACCCACTTCTTTTCTAGAGTAAAGCACAACAATGAATTTATATGTATAATACATCTAGATGCAATCTGCAACCTCACCACTAGATGTCACTGCATGCAGCATACTGGTCCTTTAAAGAGAAGAGTTGTGACTTACTCTAGCAGCTCGAAGTTTGACTTCTTTTCTAGACCTTTTGCATTCATGTCTTTGTAGAACCTCCTGTGAAAAGAGAGAAAGAGACCATGTGATCCTCTGTTCACACAGAAAACTCCTCACACTCACAGAGAGCCGAGGAATGCAGTGACTCACCTGATCTCCAAACAGCCAAGCTGCAGAGCCATCCCATCACTGACTTTACTTGCATGATACTGCATGTAGTCACTACGCACCTGTCAAAAAAAATATATATAGTTACACAATCACACACACACACAGTCTGTGGGTGATGACATCCATGTTGGGTCAAACTTGAACAATATGTGTGGATACAGATCAGACAGGTGAAGACGGTCCTATCAGATATGTGTTAGTTTTTGTCTGAATTAATGTATAAATTCTTGACTTGTGGCAACCAGTGTTAATTTTGGCAGCAATTTTGGATTTAGTTTTTATTTTAGTCTTGTGACTAAAATGTCATTTGATTTTAGTCACGTTTTAGTCATCAACATTTTTAAAGTTTTAGTCTAGTTTTAGTCGACTAAATATCAAATAATTTTAGTCGACTAAATCTGCCGTGGATTTAGTCGACTAAAATTCTATGATATATATTTTTCATGAAATATTTAAGGTTTGATTGTGCAATAAAAACAGGCACAGCTTTAACTTGTGTTATTTGAAACAAACATCTCTTTATTTAATTGCTATGATCTTTTCACAAAAGCAGCAGTGAACAGTGAGCTGCTCTCCCTGAATACACTGTTCAGTCATGACCTTCTTCATGAATACTCCATAACTACAGCAAAACACTTCAGTGACAGCTTAGAAACAGGTCGCATGCTGTAAAACCATCAGCAGCGGTGTCTTCATTTATAGATTTTGTCACGTGTATCTTTGAACGGAAGTTAAGATGACTCGTCTGCAAATGTCGCTTCAGGTTTATTGTTTTTACCGCTGATAGTCGCTCCGCACGGTTTGTAAACCGTCTTGATTGTCTTGAAATTAAACGTGTCTGTGTGTCTGTTCTCCTGTTTTGTGTGACCATGCATGAGTACGCCTTCTTCCAGCATCGCGGCGCAACGTCCTTACACAGAGAGAGCACTTCTGATTGGCTCTCTGCCGCCGTCTCCTGATTCGTCCCTCCCTTTCCACAAACAAAATTTGCTCTGATTGGATCTCGTCTCCATCAATAATTTCGTCTCGTTTTTATTCGTTGACGAAGGTGTCAATCCATTTCGTCTTCGTTTTTGGCACCGTGCGTTAGTTTTTATTTAGTTATCGTCTCGTTTTTATCAGCAAAAAAAGGTCGTTAACGAAAACTATGACGAAAATGATTCGTCAACAAAATTAACACTGGTGGCAACAAGTGTGCAATGAGATTGACCTTTGACCTCTGATCAACAAATTCTAATTTTGTTCATCTGCTCATGTCGTGACAACAAAAACATTTTCTGATACCTGTTGGTAAAAATACACCAAGGTAGATCTGTCGTCTTTGAATTTTTCCAGGAAATTTACAGGTATGTATCTGATACGAAGGTCGTACCTACAACCAAGAGAAAAAACATGAGAGTTCGATACCATAGGTTTATTTATAATATCTCTGATATCTTTAATTCAGATATAAACTTGCCTCCACTCAGCTTCCACATGATGGCTCTCATAGCGTTGCTCCACCTCTAAGACGGTAAGGTCAGGATGGAGCCAGTGAATTTCTTCTGATTTCAGGTGCTTCAGCAGGAGGCCGTAGCATCCTGCATGTTCAATGTTTGGCCCCAGTCGTCCGCTGGCCAGAATTGAACGAATAATGGCCTGAAGAAGAGAAAATAATTGTCATTAATGCTTGTTTCACATGCATGTGTGGTAGGTTAGTACTAAAATAATGATCTCATGCACTAGAAAAGCATTGTTGCTTCATACTAAGAAAAAATAGATTGTGCTATGATAAAAGATCCCAGCGTTCTGAGGAGGCCAAATAAAACATAATTGAAATGATATCCTCTTTCTCCTCTTCATCTTCTTCTTCTGACACGTTAACTCCCTCTCACTCCTTAAATCATGCTCACCCTAATCTGCCAGGAGCTGTCACATTTGACCAGCTTGAAGTTCTTGCCCAGGTTGTTGTTGGTGCAGAAGCACACTTTGAGGATCTTGACAGGCCCTCCATCCCCCGTGAATTGCGCCTCAGGGCTTGACTCTGAGCCACTTTGTCTTGGACTGGTCGCCTTCCAAGAGATGTCACCGGACATCACCTCATACATTTTCAAGGTTGGGTTGTCATATCCACATCATCCTATCAAGATACAGGAGACACCTGAATACATCATGTTAAACAGCATGTGTAATGAGGGATGAATACTGTATCTTCAACATATGGGTACACTCTGTTCTACCATGTGCATCCTCATAGTACTACAGTCATGCTATGCTCCACATTCATTCTGTGATCTCCTGCCATGTGGCTGCTATGATTCACCTTAATAGATTCTCAGATTGGCTGATTACATTCCTTCCGAATTGTGATTTCATGTGAGGGCCTGCATGATTCATAAAGCAAGCCCAACTGAAACTGTGGAGACTTGTATTATCTGCTCCATATCAAGATCCATTCCATTACATAAAGTCTGGAAACCCAGTGCCAATTCTACCCATCCACAGACTGACAGGTTTAACAACCCTTTATAAACAAAGTCAACAACACAAAACAAAACACCTGAGACCAAAAATAACACAGAGATGCTGACGTAAAAGTAGCAGCTTCTTTAGCTTTGGCATGCTGCTTTGATTTGTTTTACATGTGAGGAAATCCCCAAAACATACTTATTGTTTATCGTATGCTAAAACTAATGTGGCAGGTAGTTTAGCTTAGCATAAAGATAAAATTTAGGAGAAAAGTCTGTCTGGCTGTGCCTGAAGGTCCCCAATTCTGCATTCTAGCACCTGACTTGTCACTTATTGACAGTTTATCTTATCTTATCTTATCTATGTTATACATATAATAACATCTAATTATATAATACATATAATTGTTTACAAGCAATGCATTAGGATACTTTCTCTTTGGCCCTCCAGAACCACTTTAACTGCAGATGTTCTGCAGGGATGAAGCCTTCGTTTGCATTAGACAACATATTCATGGTAGGGCACTAAACTGTGGAACATGTTTCCTTCAAGCAGTTCTCTCTATTTGGCATTAAATCTCTCATCCAGGAGATGCATCATACTACCACCACCATGCTTCACTATTAGCAGATTATTACCCACTTAATGTTTTCCTTCATGTTCTATTTGTCCTTTAAAAGGACTCTCTCTTCACTTTCAATTTACTTAATTTAATACCTGCGCTGTATCAGTAAGGGTTATTGTTTACAAAATGCCACTTAATTTGATAAAACACACTTTGATAAACCCAGCCAATGCTAGCTGATTCACACTGTTTCCAGGTTTTGCCAAACTAAGCTAAGCTAAGCTAAGCTAAGCTAAGCTGTCCTTATGGCTTAAGCATATGTTAAACACACAGGTATGAGAGCAGTAGGTTATTAAGCAGTATTATTGTTACCTAATTCCCCCTTAATAAAGTAAATATTTATCTTTAATCTATACAAACAATGTACTTTTACAAAATCTTTAACAGATTCAATTACAACCACTTCATTTAAATCAACACCGTATGCGACCTCTGTGACTGTGCAAACTTCTGCAGCAATAACACATATTTGTGAATCAGAAAAGCCAACAACCTGCACACACTATGACATTGAGAAGGGTAAAAAGGAACTGCACATCAGAATCAGAAAACTGAATTCAAGCTGCTCTTACCTGGAGATTCTGCTCAAAAAAAGCTCAGCAGGTGACTCAGTAAACAGAGTTAAATCAAGCTACTTAAAAACAGTAATGTCAGCACACCAAGTGGATCTCACAATGCCGCCCATCTGCAAAGTGCCTTATTACTGTCAGAAGGTGTTTCCTCTTAGCTGTAGCTCCCTGCTGTCAGTCCGCTTTGGGGAAGCTGAGCTGTGTGAGTTTCTCTCAGGGTTCTCTGCGGCTGCTGGGCTGTGTTTTGTTAGCCTGAGGCCACGAATTCCCCAGCAGGGCTGTACAGATATGTTGGTGTAAGTGTGTGTAGTGAGAAAGAGAGAGAGGAAGAGAGAGAGAGAGAGAAGATAAGTGTGAAGAGTGTTGCACCATCACCTGGGTGTGGGAGGCCTGAGAGAAGGGTTTCAGGAAACAAGGTTGCTTCTTAGAAAATACAAACATCCACAGGTTAAAGCATGGACGTAGAAATACTCAATCTTTTACTCACACGGACAATTATAACTTGTGTCTTCTGACCAGATGTTACAAATACTCTGACTAGAATTGCAGAATCTTATGTGTCACAATATTTTGCACGTGAGCTGTGTGTGTGTGTGTGTGTGAGAGAAAGAGAGAGAGAGATGAATGGGCAGAGTCAGTGTTAGGCTTAAAGCTCATACAGTGAACTTTAAGAAAAGAAATATCTAAAGACTAGAACTTGCTGCAGTGAATGTATGTGTGAATTCCTGTGACCTCTAGTTCTGTTAACAAGTAAGTGACAGTTGTTTTTGTCCACTCTAACACATAGACACTAAAACCTTGAACAATCAGGCACAGAAATTGGACACTTAAGCAGGACAAAGGACAAAATATGACTGTATAAAGCAAGTAAAAAAAATTAACCAAAATGTTTGGCTGAATTAGAGATAGAGATAATGGGAGTTTTTGAGTGCTTACGGTCCAATTACAAATGACCATGTAGAAGAATATTGCACAGCATCACTTCACTTTCTGTTTTATTCTTTAAACAGTCGTATAATATTTGGCTGTGCTCCTCAAAGAAAGGTATCAAAACAGACAGTCCCGTACTCACACTTGTTTTAAAATGACTCATGAAGTGATGAAGTGTACATCTACTACACTAATGAAATATTGTGCAAGTGTATTAGGGAGGGAGGGAGGGAGGGAAAGCTAAACAGAAAAAAACAAACAAAATAATAATAAAAAACCAAAATGAAAAAGTCCTCTAATTAAAAGCAAACATGAAGTCATCTCATCTGCCTGTTTACAAAAAGCGACACTTGCCAGGCACATGCTGTTGTTGCCTCTCTCACACACTGCACATGCTGGTACTTGAGTTGTTATGGTAACAAGGGAGAATTTTATCATAAATTGAGACCGAGGTGGAGTAAAGTAAATCTTTCAACACTCCACCACAACAGTCAGAGTCCTCAGTCGGCCAACTGCTACAGCTCAGAAAATGGCTGAAAGACATCAAACATAGTATTAAAAAAATACTATTGACCTACAGCCACACACCATGTACAGCTCAAATTTCTGAGTCCTGCAGAATCTTCTTGCAAACAAGTCGTCCTGCCTCTGATGCAGCAAAACAGGCCCAAGCCATGATACTACCAACATTATTTTTAACCTGCATCCCAGATTATTTTACCGGAATGCTGTGTCACTCTTTCTACCTAACATAAGGCTTCTCATGTAAGCCAAATAATCACATAATGTCATGTGTCTATAAAATATTTTTGTTCCCAGCAGCCCTCTGAATATTTATTTGTGTGATACAGCTCTCTTTTGCCACATTCAGGAAGTTCCTGCTGATGTTTTGGGTCGTATTTATGCCAAATATAGAACATTATAAACATTATAAACAAAGCCACCATGTTTGTAGTCATCTGTCACTGCTAGGTTAAAAACATGTAACTGTTGCATATCACAGTGTGTTTATTTATGTTTGTTTACATGGCTATTGGGAGATACAGGTGTGGCTAAAGTCCAGCACTGATCAAGCAGTGACAGTGTCTCTGTTGTTCTAAGTCATTAGAGACAACACAGATTGCACAGGGGTAAAATCAAAAACTCACTCCTGAAATCTGCCATGACTTGATTTCCATTCTGTGCACATCAGATGGCTTTTCTAGGAACTGGCAAGGCTGTGTCTCCTTTTGGAGGTAATTTAAGAAAAGCCGGTTTTTGAGATACACATCTCACATTTTTATATCAACAAGAAATCTAGGGCATTGCTGAAAAATAAAAAGGAGTGAATTCTTCCCTTTTAAAGTGACTCTATCAATGATCACACCAAAGCAGGGTGTTTTCCTGTTCACTGCTCACAACACAGGGATTCAGGCCTGCTCTCTAAACAGGGTTTGTGCCTGGGGTCTGCATATTGCAACGTCATGACCCCAGGCACTGGAATGTGGCTGGCTGTCTCTTCACCTGCACAGACATGCTCTGATACTGAACAAAGTTCTCCTTCTCTGGGAGAAAACAGCAGTTAGCTCGTCACACTGTGCCTTCAGAATCACTTTTATTATCCTGGAAATACGATTACATAAGCTTCAAAGCAGAGTTCCTCACATTGCACTGTCCTACCAACAATCACAATCTTTGCAAAAAACAAAAATACATGTTGTTCACGACCAGTTTAACCATAAAAACAGAACTTCCAAGCCCATGTAATCATTTGAAAGCAGACCTGCCTGTTTTTGTCTTCTCCCTCTGTGAATGTGGATCTATTGCAAACATTGTGACTCATTGAAATCACCTGAGCAGCAGCTGCAAATCCCTGTGCTGACATAAACATAAACATGAGTTAATCCAGAGACTTACCTGATTCTGACTGAATTTGAGAAGAAAAGCTTGGCAGGAAAAGTACAATTCCTTCACAGAGAGTGGAGGCCTGACAGAGAGTCTCAGTCTGTTAGTCGAGCAGAGTGGCAGGTGGCCACTCCCTCACCTCTGCAGGCTGATCCAAGGTGGGCCCACTTCCTTATTTCAGGAATCTCATATCCTAGGTTGAATAAGGCGGAGTTTTCGATTGCTGTGACTTTTAAAAAAACACTGAAGTGTCATGAGAAACAAGTGGAAACAAGTTTATAAATGGAAACAATGATTTACTTGTTTAAAAGGAGAGTTACAATACAAGCTAATCTAATCACACACTGAACTTTTGGACTTCTTACACAGTCTCTATGTGCTCAGTCTTCTTCACTGCAGTTACACTTGTGTGGTGCAACATCTGAACAGCAGAGGGCGGTATATGCTAAAAAAACAGGACTTAAACCCTCATTTGAACTGTGTACTTGTTGAGTCAGAGATAGAATTAATGCATATAAAGAACATACATTTTATCACATTAGGTCGTATATTGTAAACACATATAAGGACTTTTTGTGCAACTGATTTGTGTTCTTTTTAGCTCTAAAGGTGGGAACTTCTGTTTATTGATCAATTGTCGCAGCTTTAGAGCATATAGGGAGTATTTAGATAATAGCCTTGTGTGTTTGTCGGCTACTTTTTCAACATGGCACCAAAAAAAAACCTCATAGAAATGATTTTCCTTGCCTGTCCTGACCTCATCAACCTCTATTATACTTTATAAATGTTTAACAGACAGGACAGTGAACCAGAAACATGGAGGTGGTGTTGATAGTTTCAATGTGGCACTGGGCACACATACCATAATGTTGCTTGGATGCTTTTCATTCCATCCTCACATTATATACCCACGATGACAGAGGAGCTAAAATAGCATTATTATCTTCTTTGCTGCTATGGCATACATGATATGTTCCCTTACCCGCACAAAACTCCTCAGGGAGGCACCAGCATGCCAAGAAGCCACCTGTGCACCCGAGTTTTAAACACTGGCACAGCTCTGTGCAGTGAGGAGGAGGAGGAGAAGGAGGAGGAGGAGGAGGGATACAATGGTGATGATTTTGGGGCCAGAGGATTCTTTAAAAAGTCAGTGTTAATGGGCACATGGAGCCAAAGCCAACAGTGAAACCATTGTAAGCACTAATGCTCATCACTGCAGTGCATGTGCCTGCTACTGTGTGAGCTTGATGGGCACCTGTTGTAGATCTTTGCCCTTGACACTGTTCCAGTCGGCTAGATGATGGGTGTGGTTTGGTCTCCCGCTGCCCCAGACTTGAACTCCACTTCAGCTGTCACTGTTCAACTCAGATATTTCAAAACCCTCTGGCACAGAAATCAGAAAGAGAAAAAGGGAGGGCTGACTAAAAAAGGATGTGTGTGACAGAGAAGAAGAGGTGAAGAAGGAACTTTTAGGTCAGTTTGGCACAAGAATTATATATTTCCCTTTACACACACATTTAAAACACCTCAGTATTCAGTGCATGTCATTATTTTTTATTCAGCCTTCACTCATAGCGATTCTTTCTTTGTCCTCAAGAGGATTCATAACACAAATCATCACATGATGATGCATGAGATGTGGCTTGTTACTGTATGCCTATGGGCTTTATTTAATGTTTATTCTACCAGTGTGAAACATTTGATCGTGTCCACAGCCTGAAGTTCAAATATTTCTCTTTATAGTCGAATCATCCGACTGGCCCCTATTTTTAGAGGCCACTTTTTTTATGAGGGATGAACTGTCATAAATACTCTAATGACTCCCACTCCTGTTCAAGCACTCTAATGACCAAAGTCCCCACCCGGAGCGCCTGCTGTGATGAGGAATGCTTTGATCACACAGGTCTGTACCCTCCCACCTCCTCATAGACACCCACCTTCTGTCACTTAAATACTGTCTGGAATATTTATCTTTCCCTCGATGGTCATTACGCTCAAATTCTCCCAGCCGTGACCTCTGAGGTCA
Organism: Parambassis ranga; assembly: GCF_900634625.1. Classification (NCBI taxonomy): domain Eukaryota; kingdom Metazoa; phylum Chordata; class Actinopteri; family Ambassidae; genus Parambassis; species Parambassis ranga. The sequence continues at coordinate 10,141,655 of NC_041043.1, forward strand.
GAGCCTTGTTGACTTCACCTCTCTGAGTAATGCTCGGCTGTGACTGTTTCTCTATTTGTTCACCTTTTGACTTGTGGAGGGGACACCTGCATGACAAAGAGATTGCACACTCACCAGAACCAGGCGAGAGGAGGAGAAGGGGGAGTTGTTTGGTTTGGGTGGCAGGTGTGTAGGTCTCTAGTGTGTGTGTGTGTGTGTGTGTGTTTTGTAAAAAGTGGCCAAAGAACCCCATTCAAACTCAGTGGGAGGCCACAGTGTTCACTGAGGTGTGAAGTGGCCAGGGCCAGGAGTGGATTATAAACCTGTCCCCTGCATTACAATAAGGTGAAAAGCAGCAGGGGCCCCGCATTACGGCTTTGGCAAACAAGTTAAAATGTGCACAAGAACATCTTATGCAAAGCCTCAAACTGTATGTTGAATGGAGGCCTGTTGTTTGAAATGATACACAATTAAGCCCCCCTGGAAGGAGGAGTAAAGGTCACAGTGGTGGTTAAATAGGTCCCATAGTAAAAACATAAAAAAACCAGCAGGCCATTAAAGACAGGTTAAACTGGTGAGCAAAACTAGTTTGACCAGGCTGATAACCTCATAAAAACCCTCTAATGGAGTTTAACTGATTTTCCTTTGAGACACAAGGACACAGCAAATTCATGATTTCAAAACTAATAATTTTCTCCAATCTAGAGACCCAATATTAGATCACACATTCTTTCTCAGCATATTTACTGTGTATAAGTAATCTGATTATACAGTTTTAAAGATGGAAATCTCACCCAATATGCCAATAAGTACAATATAATAGCATTTAAATAACATTTAACATGGATATAATTACAATGTGTTGGATCAGATTGTCTGATCTCAGAGGGAGGAGTTGTACAGTTTGATGGAATGGCTTTCTGTGGTGCATTTTGGAGGGAACAGTCTGGCACTGAGAGTACTCCTGCACTTCAGCAGCATGTCAATAGACTAACAGTAGTCCATTGGCAGAGACGCAGAGTCTCGGTTTCATGTGAAAACTGTTGATTAGAAGCGCTTTAAAGAAAGACTCTGTTGCTTTCATTGAGCTATAAAACCAGCACAGCTCCACAGAGAGTGAAAGGGTCACTTATTTTGTTGACTTGTAACATTTTTGTGGGCTGACTCTCAATGAAATGAGGTTTAAATTCCAGGTTGTACATCTGTTTCACATGCCTGAATATGAAGCTATTTTCGGTGTGGTAATAGCTCGGGTCTTTACTTTTCCAGTGACACCAGAGGGTCAGTGGTTTCTCCCAGATTTCTGGAGCAGTGACCAGGGCACAGAAATAATTACTGTAAAAGTCACATTTACCTGTCACCTTTATACAACAAAGGAACTTGTGGAGTGTCATCCAGAGGGAGTCGTATATTTTTTTGGGGTGGTGGTGATGGTGGAGGGGGTGTTGGGACATGTACAAAGGGCAGTGATGGCACGGCTGGCATGCTTCAGTGGGCTTTACGAGCGTCAGCTGCCGAGGGCATCAGATGGTGTAATAACATGACAGAGGACAGTCTTAGCAGCACTCCACTGAGACACACGACGAGGACGTGAGCTGAGTGGTGGACGAGTGGGGGGGGGGGCACATTTGTCAGCAGGGGTGTGTTCATCTGTGCACCACCTCAAATTGTTGAAAAGATTAGTGAGACATTATTATAAAACACTTACATCATTATAAGGCCTTGTACCAGAGTCACTGGATGCCTTTTACTGTTAACATTGTTTCCTGGCCATCTGAGTAGTTAGCCGGAAACAAAACAGAAACATGTATACTGGAAAAGGGGATAAACACCTTATTTTGACAGGCTTGCACATATTTTACACAACTCGCGTATAAGATACAAAAGATGAGGTTGGAAAATGGGTCAATAAAGGTCAAAGGTTGTGACTTTTCCCTATAAGGCACAGTTTTTCATTCACACAATCATTTATTTGTGATCTTCTCAGTAGAGTCCACTCTTAATCAATCAACTTAAAATGTATATATTATGTTAAATTAAAGGTAGGGTAGTAGATTTTGAAAACTCAGTGAGAGTCAGCCAGATTTTGAAAGTAAACACACACCCCTTTCTCTCGGAGCTCACCCCGAACCACGCCTCCCAATGCGGTCTGTGACTTCGGCCATCATACACGTACCTCTCTGGTGCGCGCAGAGCAGGAAGAGAGTGACAACCAGCCAATACTCCACGCAGTACTCCATACTCCACCCGGAGGATTGGCTGATGTTTTTAGCATTTTATATCTTCTACAGATGATTAATATTATATTTGTTTTAATGTGAAACTCCCGAACTAATTGGTTGCTATCGGATTCTAAAGAGAAGTTACACTAATTTAACAAAAAGTGCATCAGAATGAAATCTCCTACCCTACCTTTAAGTTACATTTTCACTTTATATAATTGTATATTGCACAACACTTCCCAGCATGCATTGTTTTAATGTAAAAACTCTACAGACTTTTACTCTCCAGACTTGAGACCTCTCTTTTCCCCAGCTACCTCTAGCTCCTCCAGGAAGATACTGAGGTGTTTCCAAAGCAGCTGAGACATAGGATCCCTTCAGCATCCATGCCCGGAACACCTCACCAGGGAAGCATCCTAATCTCATGCCTAAACCACCTCTACTGGCTCCCCTCAGTGTGGACGAGCAATACTCCGAGCTCCTCCTGGATGGTCAAGAAATTCACCCCTTCTCCCCATTCAAACTCTTGCTGGAGCAGGATTCAGCACGAATCTTGCTGAAGCCGGATTTGTTTACACACCTTTTCTCAATCTGAACAGCACAAAATCCGGTTAAAGCCAAAGACAAGGGAAAGATCAGCCACTCATTTTAGCTGCTTGTATCAACAGTCTTGTCACTACCCACAGGGGTGGAACGTAAGTGAGGGTAGGAATGTCTTCTCCACATCCACCAAGTACATGTGGGCTGTTTTCAAATGTATTGCTCTCAATGCATGACTGTCAATGTCCTTCGTTTCCTGTGCAATGCACAGATGTAGAGACCACTACAAACCACTCTAATAAACTTCTTATTCAGATAAATTCATTTTTTTTTCATCCTTTTAAAATATTTTTTAAAGTGTAATGACAAATTACTCTGTGCCATCTGTTGATGTCTGAACCGCTTATATCATTTAACAGCGTGTTTACATGCACTGCACTGTACAAAGCAGCATTTTCCTTACAACTGATCCACTTGTTTATTTGTTTTTTTTTTGTTATAATCATAAGAACCTTGAGTGTGATAGCATCCTAACATAATGAGGCAAAATCCATTTAAAGTGTCAGTGAAGTGGATTTTACATTTTGTCAGCATGAAAGCTGGAACGCAGACAAACATCCACTCACGCTCGTATCTCTCTTGAAATTGCTTTCCTGCACACGCCTTCATGCACACACACAAACACACAAACACACTCCCTCACCACACACAGCCTTGGAGAGAACAGAGGGGGGAGGGGCAAAGAGGGGATGATGTCACCTCTGTAGACAGCTAAGCTGAGGCTTGAGATAATGGTGACATTTCAGGGAAGGTGATGTCATTCTTCCACTGCTTCCTCCTCCTTCTCATCCTCCCTCCCCTCCCCTCCCCTCTTCTCCCCTCCTCATCCTCAGTGCAGGTGGCTGGGAAGGCTTTTTGAATCCCAGCACTGAAGAATTAGCTTTTGAATATAGGCACAGAGCATGCAGCCCCCCCCCACCCCCAACTCTGTGCTGTGCTCATCGCAGCCTCTTAACGTGTGTGTGTGTGGGTGTCATGTGTTTGAATGTGGGTGTTTTAGTATGTGGGAGTGTGTGTGTGTGTGTGGACGTTGCTGTTTAACTGGCTTTTTTTTTTTACAGGATGTCAGCTTGTATATGTTATAAACGAATTGTCTATGTAGATGGGATTTCTGCCCTCCATCCCAGTTTCCCACTGAGACCAATCAAGTGGAGAGCTGCCAGGCTGCAGGGCGGGTTGGCAGTGAGTCCCTCGCTGAGCTCCTCACCCTCAGGATCTGCTCATTTAAGGCTTCTCTGCCTTCACACGAGCCCCGTTTTTTTCTCTCCAGAAATGTATTATGCTATGTCTAATAAGGCTTAAGTGGTTTATTCACTCCTTAGCCTGTAAAAAAAGTGCTCATTCTGATGTGTGTGTGACTGTAAATATGATCACATGACCTCTATATTCAGTCAATGCAACCTTACTTCCCAAAAAAAGTTGAATCTGAAGACTTACAGGGCATTTGCATTTCATGGAGATTTGGTTAGCCTACTTCAGCGCACTGGGCTGATTGCCACAGATAAGTGATGCTTCAAAGCCCAAAGGCTGTTGTACCTCTAGTATCACCGCTGAGCTCGGCGCTGCTCACCGGCAGTATTTTTATCCCTGAAAACTCACCGCTGGTGCACTGCACTTTCACTCTGCCAAGTTCTGGTACGCTGTCTTCCTTCCCCTGTCGAGAGGACTCAAAGCAGCGTGTGTGAGCTGTAAACAAGTTCCCACCCCCCACCCACAACGCCACACACACACACACACACTCATACACACACACTCACAGGCTGTATCTGGGCAAAAAGAGCTTTCCGAAACCATAAGCGTCTGTCTTATCATATGATTGTTTTTTGTGTGTCACACACTTGAATCACGGGGCACGGAAGGCTTCCCTTCACATCTAGAGGAAGTCGACCAGGAACCAGAGCACATGTTCCAACTGTAGAAAAGAACAACTGCCCGCAAATGCGTGCATAAAATAAACATGAGCGCTGTGGAGTTGTCACACATGGTGCATTATTATTCACTCCCTCAAATCCACAAGTAAATAGTAGCTGTTAAAATTTCACCTCACTTCACCATAACATCCTTTGTAGGCTTTCAAATTCAAGACAGCACACACACATACACACACACACTCATCATCACCACTATACTGAAATTATAAAAGCATCTTTAAAATTTTTGTGCTATTAGTCAAATGAACTCATCATGTGACACCACCTTGGCAGCTGAGATGGCTGAATACCCTTTTAGTCCATAGCTGAAAACCATATGTATTCATACATTTCAGCCTCTAGGGTGAGTTGTATAAAGGAAGGATTGACTCATTTTTGAAGCCAGCCTCAAGTGGCCACTTGAGGAACTGCAAAGTCAATGCCCCTGTAGCCACACATCGGCTGCTCTATTCTCTTATGCAGTTAATGATTTTTCGTTTGTTAACAATCTGAGCAACTCCAGGAAAACATACATGAATTATGGACGTTTGAGGGTTATGGTGCAGGCTATGGTGATCTCTCACCTTGACTATAGTAACACCCTCCTAACGGGTCTCTCGGCTTGTGCTGTGACACCACTACAAATGGTCCAGAATGCAGCAGCACATTTAGTTTTCAATACAACCTAAAGGGGCACATGTTACCTCTAACTGCTAACATCATATTTAAGCCAATAGTGCTTGGAGCGGTCTCTCCCCAACTAAATGCTCTCATAAAGGCTTATGTCACCCCTGGTTATCTACTAGTATGTTGTGAGCCCTCTGTTATGTGCAGTTAATTTCCATATCAGTGTGTTTTTAATTACAGAGGTGAATATTTGACTTTTGTGCTGATGTTTGCATGTGTATGAAGTCTTTGAAAACTATAATGAAGTAACTCACATGTAAAGTTACATAACAATGATACTGAGTTTAATTAATTGCACAATATATGAATAGAAACAAGGTTGCTTCTTTTAGAACAAAGTAGCTTCTGAAGGATGTGTGAGTTTAAGTGCGGGTGTTTAAATTATGTTTGGCATATCAAACACACCCACTCTCACACACAATCTATTTTTTCATCCCATTTGACCTGGTTTTAAGATTTTTTTTTCACCACCTCAAAGTAGAATGCACCTGTACATAGTGCCAGACTAAGGTAAAGAGCTGGAGGATGACACACAATGTGAGCTTTACATTCTTTCCTTTGTGAAAGCTGATGAAAAGCTTTCTGTCTTCAGACTGAAACAAACATTTACTGTACTCTTTTTAAGTGTTGACGGAACCTGAAGGCTGAAAGCATTCAGTGCGAAGTGTTATGAGCTATGCAGCAGCTTTTTTTTATATCGTGTGAGTAATTCCACTTCACTGTGTCTCCCAAGGTTTGACTGCCTCACCTGATGTGTGAAAATTGCGTTTGAATTGATGAATTATTGAAATTTTAATATACAGCATGTGCTCTTGAAGTATAAACAGTAAATCATTCATACTGTGGTGACACTTTTGACATTTGGGTTTGACACACACACGCACACACACACACAGTGGAGAGTATAGAGGAAATGAGAGTGCTGCGACATGTGATTGGAGCTTGTTTTAATTTACTGAAACAAAACAGGTGTGTTTGCACATGGATTCCCTTGAACCCCTGTTTGGTAAACACACAGTCAGATGTAATGACAGATGGCATTTCCAATCCAGGAACATTCGTATGTGACACGCTCATGAAGGGAGAGGGGGGTCCCCCAGGATGCAGCACTGTCAGGTTGATGGACTCATTAGACACGCGTCAATGTCTGTACAGGAGTGGGCTTGTTGCTTACACCCTGTGGGCTGTTTGAGACACACTTTCCCTGCACTGGATGGATAGTAGACGGTCTAATTAAGATGTAAAGATATTCTCCTGCACCTGAGGTGTCACAGAGGTACCGCAATACTAAATGATCTCGGGATTCCTCTACTTAGTTTCACATTAATAACTTGCAGCACAGGTACAGAGCTGCTGGCTGAAAAATTGAGCCACATTTAAAAAAGACGGCTGCTTTTATTAATGGCATTTAAATTGTTTATAAATGTTTAATAGGTTAGTAGTATGACAAATTTAGGAAGGGGCATTCCTTCAAGTGGTGGACTCCTCTTCTTCCGCACTTTTTTTTATTATTGTTAATTCATCATGATGGCTTATTAGAAACTGAGAAAAGCATGACCTTTTTTAAATCACTTGCTAATATTATTAACTGCACACTTAATGGTTTATGAGGAAGTGAGGAGGTCATTAACAAATTAGGTCATGAGTCTCACCCCCATGATGAGCCATCAGGCCTCTGTTTACCCTGTTTCAATGTGATAAACTGCTTTGGCATGCATGAGCGAGCTAATACATGTTGATGTTAAAGGAGGATACACCTGACAGCTTACATTTTACAACCTGGCAACCCCAAGACTTCTTTGTTTGCTAGATTTTGTTGCATTTGTGTCTTTACATATGAAAGATAACCCGAGTCAGTCTGTCAGTCTGAACAAAATAAAGGGTTCATAGTTGCACAGTGACCCATTAGTCTGTCTTACTATAAGGTCACAAACTCAATGACCCTTTCATCCAACAAAGTAACAGGGATTCCTGAAGGTGGAGTTCCCCTGCTCAGGCTGACGACACACAACAGGAATGCGGTGATGCACTGGTGTGATGCCCAACATAGGCTATCTGGGTTGTGTCCCTTCCTGTGAAACCCCCCTCTGCACAAGGCTGATGTTTATGAACTGCAGGTGGCTCCTGAGGGGGTCACAGAGGTCCCAAAGGGAGACCACAGAAGAGCCGCTTAGGGGGGTGACATCACTTAATCCTGACGCTTCGATGCCTCATTCACAGAAGCAGTGGCTAAGTGCTGAAATGCACATGTGTGTGTGTGTGGACATATATGTGGGTGTGAGGTGATCCTGATGTCATTGTTTGTCCAAGTCCAGTCCGCCCACCTGAAAGAAGGGAAAATGTTTTTATAGCTATTTCTGCTTGTCCGCATGCCTCTCCCTGGACTTTCTACTGAGCAAACACACACTTCCTAGGCTAAAGGTGGAGACTTCAAAGCTGTGGAGGAAGCTACAGGAAAATTAAGTCAGCTCTTTTATAAATGGAACCAAATTTGAGTGCTTATCCATATATTAGCTGCTTTCCATAGCGGTTGGCACGCCCGAGTTTGAAGCAGACATGAGAGCCAACATGGAGGCCACACAATGAACACCTCTGAACTGGGTCAGCAACAGAATGTATTTTTAGACACCTTTAAAAAATCCCTTTAATCATATGCTATATTTAGAATATTATACATCATGTTAATGCACCAAAGTCACACAATAAGACAAACAAACTAAACAACCAAGATAGACGTCTATGTTCTGTGGGGTAAAATGAATGGAGTTTGGTGGCTTTAAAGAAAACTCAGATTCATGATTAGCATTATTTAGTTCCATTATTCACCATTCCACCATTATTGAGCTCGATGTAAAAAAAAAAGCAGCGGGCATCATGTGGAACCCACGGCTGTATAACGGTAACAGGCAGGACTCTGCTTTGTGGAAAAGACACTGTAATTAAGCGATGGTGTCATCCGTAACATAACCCTTTTCATGGGCTGTTTACAAGACTCTTTTGATCATGCATCAGTTGTACTACCAGGCGTGGTAGCGGCGGTGGGAGGGGTGGAGCACATGCTTATTCAGAAAGACTCAGCAGACAAACAATGAAGGAAGTGTACACAAAATGGAGCGTATAGAATTCTCAGCTACTTAAGTCAAGCGTTTATTCCAATGATGGCTGTGCCTGTCTGTGTTTGATGGGCGTAACATTTATGAGATGCATAAAATGTATTCATGGCATCCAGTGTGATGATATGGCAGCTTTGATGCACCCATACATGTTCGCAGACACTTTATATTCTGGCGCTACGCCTGAATTTAAACAAACAGCTCTTATTGACGTGCATCGAATGTTGATGCAAAATGAAGCGTGGATTTTAAAAAAGACAACTTTGAGGCCTGAAGAGAATTCACCCTAAACCTCAAGTTTTTGGTCGGCACACAGGAAATGAGGTCATCTCCTCTGCCGAGTCATTGAACGAATGACATCATTATGGGTTTGGCAATGGCTCTCCTGCAGTTGGTGTGCATTATAGGGTCATTATAGGGTCATACAGGCCATTTGAGACAACAACTATTACAAATATTCTGAAATGAATGACTGTATCTGTGGGGGGAAAAATGTATGCTCGGTCTTTATTTTGTTATTTTGCTCCTGTGATATTCTATGATAAAACACAGTTCTGCCAGGGCAGAGTGAAATATATCCAGCTCTCTCTCTCTCTCTCTCTCTGTGTCCTCATTGCACCCAGATCTGTACTTCCTTTTTCCTCTACTGCTAAAAAAGCAGTCGCAATCATGCTGACAGTTGCCTCTCTTCAAAGCCTCTTTAACGGCACGTCAATTCCTGCTTCCCCTGGGACGGTTACTGAGGGGAAGATAAGGAGACCGTGACTGTGACTGCTGGCTATGTATGGACCAGCTACTGCAGCTCATATCCACTGTGCCAAAACCTGCTCATCCTCTCTCAACTAGGCAGAGACATGTTCGCCTTTGTGAACTCTCTAGTTAAAGGCAAGGCTGTCACAATGACGTCTGGGTGTGTGCATTCACTTCCAGATGATGAGCGTTTGATCCGCACACACACACAAAAAAGCAGGAGACATTGTCTCCAGCCATTACTGCTGGTTACATTCCTACCTGGTGTTTTCTATTATTCACTAGGCAGTGGATAAAATTCTCACAATTAAACTCACTCTGCTGTGGAGACATCTTTTTAAATATTTAACAGTATTTCTTGGAAATCCTGAACAGTGCTCATTAAACTGTCATATTTTATGCTCAGGCTTTGAACAGTAGTGGCATCTTCTCTTGATCTGAGACATTGATCTTCAGCTTGTATCAGTGTTTATAACAGACAGATTGGTGAAGGTCCACTGAATGGAAATGCTACTGCCTTTGGTGGTCTCCTGCCTTTTCTTAAGGGGCCTAACAAGAGAACAATTGGCAAGAGCATTTGCTCAAAGGTATGATTGTTGTAAGGCTCAGACTTGACGTGCATGCGGGTAAAAACTGTAGTTCACCTTGCAGCCTCTAGGGACTACTTTCAAAAACGAGTCAATCCCTATTGATTGCTATGTTAAAACGTCCAACTGTACAGCAGAAATAAACATGTTTGTTTATTGTTGTCTGGTACATTTAACTGTGTCGGGCTCTTTTAATAACTTAAAATATTTTTTTATAACTTTTTTGTTTTAATCATATTAGCCATGTTAGCATGCTAATGTGCTAAAGTAAAAAGGTGAACATTAAACCTGTTAATCATTAGCATTATCACTATGTTAGCATTGTTAGCATATTGACTTTTGCATGATAGCTTCACAGAGCTATTTATATAGCTAGTCTTGCTAATATTGTTGTACACTGGAAAAGTCACTTCTCCAACACACACACGCACAGACACACACACACTGACTGTGAGGTGCAGGAATGTGCTGGTCATCAAAAGCAGGTGGTCCCGACCTAACACAGGTGTGTGTGTGTGTCTGAAACAGAGCCACATGTGTTTAGGCACTGCAAGCAGAATTACAGCACCAATACCATCCTGGCACACAGACCGCTAACATCTGCCACCCATGTGCTATGTGCAGCAGCAATAGAAAGCTGTGGAAGGGCTCCGTCACCCAAAAAGCCCCTGGGAAGTGGAGGAAGGAAGCCAGTGCAAAGACAGTAAAATTAATTTGCAGCTCAGTCATGCAGCCTTCTCCTCCTCCTCTTAAATTGGCCAGAAAATAGAATTTCGCAAGCATAAAATTCCTCTGTGGTAACTGGATCATTTCTTAACAGTGACTGACAAATTTCAGTAAAGCTGCTGCTGAAGGCTACAAAATCGCAAACACTATATTCATACATTTGAGGTGTGAAGCATGGTGGGTGTTAAAATGGTTGCTGTACTATGCACTGACTGGATAATGAGTGTCTAATTAAGACAACCTTAAAATTAATCAGAGCATGCCTGGGACTGTCTCGGTTACAGTATATGTGTCTCCTCTTCTCCTTTGTAGGTTTGCTCTGGCTCTTTATGTTCAGTAAGACAGTGGAAATCAGGGCTCACGCTGAGCTGTCTATGTGGCTCGCTCAAGTGCCGCCGCTTAATATGAGGAGAGCTCCCGACTGAGGATACGGGGCAAAGTCTGTCCTTAGATCTTCAGAGGCGGTGGCAGATCAGAGGGCGGCTGTCACACCTCCAGGCAATCTTCAGCAGCAGCGCTGTGGAGATCCTTCAGAGCCTCTGACCCCCCAGAGACACAGCAGAGCTGCCCAGGAAGCTGCACAAGTGTGATAAATTTCAAAGAAAGGAGCAGCTGCTCCATTGATTTGGGGTTGCCTGTATCAGTTAACCGTGACAGAGAGGTGATCTTCCAATCCAGGATGCATTGATTTGATTGATAAATGATTTCTTTTTTTTGAAATGGAAAGTTGCTATATAGGTCAGAGCTGAATGTATAAAATGAGAGGCAATTAAAGCTACAAAGTTCCAACCATTTGTATAATTTAAAATTCTCTTTCCATGAGGAATATGTTCAGTTTTTAATTATACCATAATGACAACCATGCAGTTAGTCTGTCAAGATGATGAGAGGCAGAATTTGGATAATTTGAAGCCAAACATCCTGGATTTAGTTTTTTTTTTTTTAGAATATATTATCCATTCCATGGCATTTCCTGTTAAAGTAATTATTTGCATGATAATACTACATCCTGTGGCATCAAAGTGTGTCTGTTTTGTGTGTGTCGAGGGAAAGAAAGAGGATTTTACTGTCTATTCACAAACCTGTCTGACATCTCTCATTTCTTTCTGCTCTCTTTGCCAGTCCTTTTTCCGGAGACGGCAATGTGCTTAAAATGCTGAATGCACACTGTTTTTTTTTTGTGTGGAGACAATACCTTTATGTTTTATTTCCTGGAATTATTCCTCCTGGCTGTGAAGCATGGCTTGGTGCTCTGCTGTATCCAATTAGTTTCACACAGGCAGCAGAGACGATCCTCCACAGGCCAAAAAAAAAAAAAAAAAAAAAAAAAGTTGAATAGGTCATTTCACGGATGAGCACGGCATGCTGCTGATCCGCAGCACAAACATGAGCATATGTAAATCCATACGGCTTGGGAGGGTGACGTAATGCGAGACATAAAATCTCCAAAATCATGACACATATTGAGCTTTTGAGAAGCGCAAGAGAGCGACAGAACCTCCTGTTGAAAGAGAACAGGAGGATTTACGGCCCATTAAAATGCATCTTTAAATTAGGTGCGTCATAAATGCTTCAGGCTGTTTGGAAAGACCTCTCACTGGCTGTTTGTCTTGAAGTCATCCCCTCTGACATTAATGAGGCCTATAGTCAGATGGAGAAACCCAGATTGCCGACCTTTAGATAAAGGTCTGTGCAGGAAATGGCAGTTTAATGCTGACCTTGTTAAAGCAATGCCTGCAAACTTTCAGTCTGAATCTGAACTTTGAAGATCAAACCTCCTGATGTTTGATTTGTTTTATGACACAGGGCTTGATAAGGCTTCCTTTAATCTCAATTCTTTTTTTGCACACATCATGAAGAATCTGCTGAGCTCCTAATACTCATTTTGACAACAGCTATATGGTAGAAACTCACATCTAAGAAACATTCCCTTAAGAAAAACCCTCCTGTGAAGATTGCTGAATACAATGTGATGTCAGGCTTGTAATACCTCAGGCTAGCAGGAACCCAGGGGACTACGATTAGCAATTCATTTGGGGAACAAAGTCAGCTTCCACCATATACAGCAGAGCATAAATGCTGACTAACAGCATGAGAAAGGAAGAACAACAGACCCACTTTAACTAGTTGGTGATGAGGTGGAACATGACTAAGTAGCCTATAGTAAAAGTATCAACAACATGACAATGGTGTGTTCACCTTCAAAACTGGTGCTAAACCTGATGTTGATTTTGGACACAAATTCGGATGCTTCAGTACTGTATCGAGGTTGCCAGGCAACCAGCTGAGACTCCTTTAATCAAACACCAGTATAATGTGCTAATTAGCTAGTTCTATACCACATTCAGCCTATATACTGAATTTGCATTGGATAAAAAGATTAGTTGAATACTGAGTTATAAACTGTTGCCATGACTTTGCCAAGACTGTATATTGGCTACTGAACAATCATAGCTTGCAGACTTTTTCTTGCATGATTTCTTTGGCAACTTGATGCCACAGACTGATAACCAGAATGTAAACAAACAGAAGTGTGAATGATGCTGGCTGTGTTGAGTCAGAGAAATTAAAGACAAAATCGCCATGGACTGTCTGTTCTTTCAGCCCAGTCTCATCCCATAATGTGGAATAATCACTCAATGGCACAAAATGTTGCTTTGTTGTTGTTGTTGTTGTTGTTGTTGGTGGTGGTGGTGGTGTAGGGTGGACACAAACCCGGGACTCCTGGGCAGTGTTGGAATGTAACTTTGGTACTTTTCTTTTTAATACTTTAAGTACATTTAAAAGTAAGTACTTAAGACTTTCCCTTAAGTAGGATTGTTGATGTAGCACTTCTACTTTTACTTGTGTATATATATTTTTACTTAAGTACCAAGCTTCAGTACTTCCTCCACCACTGCTCCTGGGTGAAGGACTTTTGCAAGCTGGAGCCATACCTCATGCCTCCTAATGCTGGTTTTTGCAACTGATTTGTATATAAATGCAAAAAACAAAGTTTCACAAAATAAGTTGTTGATTCAAGTTGCAGTGCACAAACCAATACATGACATTATGTGTCTGTTCCACATAATGGGATGAGAATGTGTTCTCTAACAGTCAAATTAAACCTGTCTGGTCTTATGACAAGATATTATTACAATTATCAGGAATCATTGACTTTCCTGTTGGTCATCAGATGCAAAATGAGACTCCCTAATTAAAATGAAGGTCTTACCCTATTATCCTGCATTTGCCTATTTATTTTTAACATGCAGACTAACCAGTTCGCAGTAATTAGCTGTGTTTTTGTAACTCAAACAAACTGAGCTTAATATAGTATGTCCAGACTGTAAACATAGGGTCATTGTGCCCTGCATCACGTGCATAACACCAGTAGCTCAGTAGCTCATAGGCTTCAGACTCAGTTGTACGACATGCAGCTGGTTAATGTCTGCAGGAGTTCAGCTGCGTGTTAAGCTCAGCTTCTGACTGATCTCAGGAGTCACCAGGAACTCCCTCCGGTGTCAATACAAGTTTTACTGCAGGGATGTTGGGTTAGACTCGACAAGTAAGAGCATTTAAGTGCAGCTCACTTTGACATCACCTCTAACTAGAGGAACACTTTTTGACAGCAGTTCCTTTCTGCTCTTTCTGAACTCCGTCTCTCGTGCGGGAAATGTTAGGGTTCAGCGTGCTGTGCCTCTGGAAAGAGCTTGAAACCACCTATTAGCTCCAAATAGTAATTTAAATGAAACATTCAGAGTAGAATAAATAACACAGGACAGTGTTTATTGTTGAAAGAAGAAAAAATAATTCTCTATTATAGATTTTGTTTATCTTCCATCCCCCAGAAAAAAAAGTAATTTGTTAGAGAGCTATGAGCAATTTCAGTGTTGGATGGTAATGTTGTTTTTGCTAATCATCCCAGTATAATGTTCCTGCCTTAGTGAGTTTTTGCCTGCAGTTATGTTAAATTAGGCTGTATGCATGGCAAGCTCGATTCGCAGAACTATTTCAGTCCCCCCCACCCCCACCCCCCTCATTAACCATTCAATGTGAACTCTTGCTCCTGCGGGGTATTTACATTCATTCCCCGCACTCCTGAAACAAGCAGTTTGGAATGTTTAAAAAAGATATCATCCAGGCTGCCTTCAAAAGCAAAAAGTTTCTCAAAACAAACCTAACCGTTTGGCTCATTTGTGTCTTGCAACTTCCTGCATTATTAAGTGAAAAGCTAATTACACCTTTCACTGGCCCGTGTCCATTACAGGCGAGACAATAACAAGCTCCTGACAACAGGAAGAGCACTTGTGTTATTTAACAAGTTGTTGATCACTGGCTTTAATCCTGCTCTGACATGATGAGGTAGACTTGTTACTAGGATGGTGTTCTGCTCCTGCCTGTCTAAACCAATCCCATTCCAGCAGCACAGTCTTTGCATTGACCTTCGGCAGTAGATTTCCTTGAGGGCAGGGTGGCCACTCTGGAAGTTGAACGAACTGGCTGAGGGTGGAGGAAACAGAGAGGCGAATGCTGAGGCAGGCAGAGAAATGTATGAATGACTGCAAAGAAGGGAGCATCAAACCAATCGGAACAAAGAGGAAATCTGTCAGCCAATCGCAGAGAGTTTTTCTTCTCTCCCTCCAGCGTCTCCCTGACTTCTTCTCCTGACTGTTACCAGGTCACTGTGCCTGCCCGTGCCTCTGAATAATCTGTTTCATTGGGTCAGTGTGCCTCTCACAACGCGCCTGACTGGCTGGATAGACATACGCGGTTGCTAGGGAGCTGAGCCAATCAGAGCAAGGCGGAAGTTTCCCCTTGGTTTCTAGGCAGGTTTCACGTGCTGTAGATGTTTTGGCGGGAGAGTGGGAGAGCAGGAGCGGGAGGGGCAGCTGCGGGGTGAAGTGGAGCATGTGATTGTGTGTGCGTGTGTGCGAGAGCGGGTGGGTGTGTATGCACAAGTTGAGTGTGCATGTTTGCGAGCGCGTGTTCATTTTGCCCTGCCTCTTGCTTTCTGATGCAACATCGAACTGTGTCTCCTGGGCTACTAGGGGACCTTGTTATGTTTTTTTTTTCTTCCTGTCCTCGCAGGAAACGAGAACCAATTGCTGTGCTGTTGCCATCGGAGCGGGGAGGTTTGTTTTCTCTCCACTTTCATCACTGGTACCTCCCCATCGACAGTTACCGTAGAAACAAGAGCAACTCTAACTCTATTTCCATCCATGTCTCCTTCCCTCAATGATTTATCGTTGCTTTCTTTTTTTAATCCGCTGCACAGCACCTTACCAACACTTAAGCAGCCAATGGAGTTTTTAGAAAACTGTGTGACATCTCTGAAGAGGATCTGTATAAAAGCAGCGATGAGGAGCTGCAGAAGCACATGCTGCGGTACAGTGTGTTCGGTGGCACCTGAACTCTTCTGTCAAACATTCCACTATTGCAAGTTAACAAGATTTAAGAGAGTAGCTCCATCTCCCCTATCCTAAAAAACACACTCATATCTTTCAGCAGCGTGTTATCTCTCCCCTCACCTCCCTCGACCCCTCTGTCAACAGGAGGAAGCAGTTCATCGCCTGACACAGGCTTCCTAAAATCCCATTACTGCCACTTCAGTGCACGCAGAGTTAGAAGAATTTAAGCAGCAAGTGAAGGAATCAACAAGAACAAAGGATCGAACAGCTGTAAAATGACATGCACAGAACTTAACAACACATTTTACAAGAGAACATTTCTGCAAAACTACCTATTGTAACACTTTTACTTACTTTTTAATATTTGCACCATTGACCGTTATGGTCATGGATTTGTGATCAATAGTGACTAATGACATGCAGACAGGCTACAAATCAATAGTGTGCACTTTAATTGCAGGTGATGGTACATTAAGCCCTGCATTAATAGTTGATGCACCTTTTTTTTATTTGATCTTCCAGTGAGATGACCTCACTGACCCAAACTTTCATCAGTGCCACATGAAGGGCTGCCGACTCTTTCTTCTAGTAGTAGTGGCTGTAACCATGGTAACCAAATCCCCAAACTATGACGGAGGGTTTTGTTTTGCTAAAACTAACCTTGTAAACTTAATCCCTAAACCTAACCAGGGGATTATATGCCTAAATCAAACTAATTAGAGAGTGAAAGCATTTTAAAACAGTGAGACAAAGTCAAAGTAAACAGAAAATGAAACTTTCAAAATGAAACAGCGCCTAACAAGAATCAAAACCAGCATGTGTGCACCTCCACCACTCTTCATACCGCCTTAAGAAAAGGACTTTGTCAGGGTATTTTTTTGGTGACATGTCACTACCAGTATGGATGACCATGCTAGGGTCGGTGATGGCAGGTGTTTGATGTGAACAGAAAATCCTCTACAGGATTTCAAACAAGCGCTGCATGATCCAGTGTTGTGGGTCCCGCCCCCCTGCCAGCCCGACCAATCAGACAACAGGCTATGTAGCATGAAAAGCTAATTTGAAGGCGCTTGAAGTCTACAAAAGCCACACAGCTGCAGACCATGTTCTGTTGCATCCGCTAACTAGCGAGTACTGCATTTTAGCTTTGGAACACCGGACCTGCAGCGGTCTGGCCTATACAGAAAGGTGTTGTCCACATGAAACTAGTATGGCACCTGGTATAGCACCGTCATGGTGCACTCCAAAAGTGCAACACTGAAACAGACACTGCTCTATCATGACATGGACAGAATGAACTGAGCACTGCTTGGAGACCAGGTGTTCTTGTAACAGTGTATTCGCAGCATGTCTGTGTGTTATTAGTCAGCTGCATTAAGGCTCATCCGGTTTGTAACAGTCTATTAGGTCATGTGGAGAAAACGATAATTATGTGTCTATAAAAATCTTAATCATCCAAGCTGACAACTCACGAGCAGTGAGTCAAACACGGCTGGACTTTATGTTCAGACTGCTAAAACCACTTGGATGAGTGTTGAGTCTGACTCATGACTCCCACATTGATTATTTGGACAAGTGTGATATGTGTGTGTCTTATTTACTTTAATCACATCATAACAAAATTATAAACCAGTTCATTGCATGAAATTATATAGTCTATTAAACAATAACAGGGCGAGAGCTACAATCTGCAGCGGTGTTAGGACGAATGTAAATTGGATTTAGGGATTGTTTTGGATGTTGCACGGGTGTCATCACACTGCCACTCTGCCTCACACCATTCCCTGACAAATGGTTTGTTTACCACCTGAGCTGCTGCTGCTGCTGCTGCTGCTGCTCAGTAATCATTAAGTGTTCATTTACTGCTACTTGCCATCACAGCTGGAAAGACAAATTGAAAGACACCATGCAACAATTCTTTTCTGCCTTCCCAAACATGCCCCTCCACTACTTATGTATGGCATTACATTTAATTCAACACATGAAAGTGGTGTCAAAATACACACCATGGTAAGGGAAATGTTTCCCCCGGGTGGTTCTGGGCTTCAAATGTGTTACCTTTGGATGAACCCTGTGAGAGCAGCATTCATTGGCTGAGCCCCTGCTGTACCTGTGGTTAAAATCAAGAGGTGTTGACAGAATAGGAGGAGGGAGGAGGGAGATTTGGACAGAGCTTTTCCAATAACCAGTGAAAAACTTGGCATTGCTGTCACGTAATTTCACTATCAATTTATGTGAAAAACAGTCCCTTAAAACATAGGTCTGGGGTAGATAATTAAATGGCATGGGGATTGAAACTATGAAATTGCGATGTGGACGTGCACGCTGTACAAGCACAAACAGTGATGGAGTGTTGTTTGGGTGCGGGAGAGGATTGAAGATAGAAGACAAAGCGTCTGGGTGTCAGACACCATTAGGCAAAAAAAGACACGCAGCAAATTGTATCATTATGCAGTGAACTTTGAAAATTTTTCAATATCCAGGGGCTTATCACCTCAGCTGGCAGCACGTAGTCAGAAATAACTCACTGTGGAGAATTTTTTGACTGAAAAAAAAAAAACGCTTCGACAAAAATGGGCTGGGACACATTGTCTGCCTCTGCACCTGACAACATTAGAGATAAACTGGAAGTTTGGATGACAAGTTCGCCGTTCGGCGCCAAACACAAAAGGCTGCCCCCCCTCTCTTCAAAAGGGTTTGAAGGGGTGCACTTGAAAGCAAAAATGATTTAAAACAGTGGATGAGATTGCACAATACAATGATGCTTTTGCATTGACGGCACATCACGTTATGTTCTCTGCCAAAACACACACAGAGAAAAAAAAAGAAACAACTGATTTGCAACACAAATGTGGTTAGCAGCTCTGTGTTCAGGAAAAACAACCAAAAATCACAGTTTAACTGATGAAAAACTCTTAAATACCCCAGAGCCTGCTGGCAGTGAGATGACTGACTGAAATGCACAGTTCTTGGAGCTGTTGTTTGGGAACATTAATTGGTTATTGATAAAGGGAACTGGATTGGGGGGGGGGGGGGGTGATGATGAAATGTTTATAGGCGATTTGAATGTCTTTGTTTTTCCAAATGCAGCACACAGCAGACTAATTAATGTGTATTTTAACATCAAACTAATGCTTTTAACTTTTTTTTAGTTCCACTGGGACAACTTTTAGGTTTTTATTCTTCAAAGGGCATTTTTAATGAGGTATTTATTAGTAATTACTCACTTATAAAACATTGATGCGTTCTTCCACACATGTACCTCAATGACAGTGCAGCCTTGAATGCCAGAGAGGGTTAATATTGTTAAGATTATGGATGGATTGCGATCTGCGAAAATGAGACAAAAAACACATCGATACATAAAGAAAAAGAGAGAGAGAGGGAAAGAAAGAAAGAAAGAAAGAAAGAAAGAAAGAAAGAAAGAAAGAAAGAAAGAAAGAAAGAAAGAAAGAAAAACAACCACCATCTGATCTCTTCTTCCAAATTTTTTTTTTTTGGGTGGGGTCCCTTTCACCGCCGGATTGGATGGAGGGATTGGAGTAGGGGGTTGGGAGCTTAAACAACACCGAGCAGGGGGTTGGTTGTTTGCCTCGTCTGCCAATAATCCGTTCATGGGAATCTTGTGAAAAGTTGAGAAAATCACACTTTGCACATTAACAAACCAAACATGCAACAAAAAAAAGGAGTGAGACAAGTGTGAAAACATAACACGAGCTGACCAGCACTCAGATACAAAAAAAAAAAAAAAGCAACAAGCATCTGCTTTCACCCAGAAATTGTCTCTTGGGAGGGGAAAATCTGACTCACACCATGGATCAAATAGTCTCACTCCTCTTCTTGCTTAGCTGTTTTTTGCACTCGGTAACCCCACAGAAAGATCAGGCTTGATTTCACTGCTCTCCCTCTTTTGAGTGATGCCATGCATAGGCGTGCCCTCAACCCTACAATGAGGGTCAACAGCCATGTCTGCTGTTTATGCCAGTGTCACTGTGCATCCATCAAGGGGGAGGACACCCTCAGGGCCTGAACTGAAAATGGCTCATATCAAGAGCCAGGATGCATTTAAGGACATGTTATGTTATGTTAATAACATATAATGGCTCTCATCATGCAAGATGGAATCAAACAATGTAAATGCATCATATCTTTTATGCCAATAATCTTAATCTGGAAATCTACTGCTTGACAAATGTTCAGACACACCAAGACAGATAATAGTACACTGACATCCATGTAAAAAAAGAAAGAAATCAATTTCACTGACATCCATGTGTGACAACAACATTTTGTGAATCTATTTGTTGCCTTGACAGTAGCCTACACAACTCATCATCATCATCATCACACCGACCCACAGCAATTGGGTGGGTGCAGCTCTTCTACCAGGCAGCAGCTCCCAATCAGCTGAGCTGAGCTGCTGAAAGCAGTCACATGTCTTATCTGGGTTTGTGTTTTTCCCCCTCCACGTGTCAGGATACACGAAGCAGAAGGCGGGACCAAAACAAACCCTCTGATTGGTCCGCTGCGTGTCACCAGCTTATGCTTGCTAAGGGAGGAGTGTTCTCTTAAAGGGCCAGACACTATTATTTTTTTTCCCTCTTCCTAAACAACAAATACAGCTTGCAAATGATGTAGTTAATCAGGTAAATAATACAACAATAAATGATCTGTGAATTTTAGTCTTTTATTTGGTAGATTAACCATCATGTAAATCTTAAAATAAGCTAATTTGATACTGATATTGATCAGTATGTATATATATATAGTCACCAACATGACACCTATGTGGACATGGTAATCTTTGGCACCTTTTTGCTGTGCATCTCAGCCATAACTTCCATGTATTTTTGATCAAGTTGAAAGACTAAATTATAATATTACTAATAATTAAAAATTGCTATTTACTGGTCTCTTTGTCACATTGTTTTCCTGATGGCATGTTGTCATATTTGACACAATGGAAAATGCCAATTGCCCTTTAAAAAAACAGAATATGTGCAAAATCTGATATGATAAAGAGCATTTTTTGGTTGTTAGTGCTACACTATGTAGCTACATTTCAATGCAGGATCAAATGGCCGCTTTTCCTCATGATATCCACTTGCTTAAAACCCCCTAAAGAGTCTTTTTATAGCAGTAACTGCGCTTTATATCCTTCCATGTGCTGTATTTGCATAACAACTGTGGGGCTGAGTCTGTTCCTTAAGAAGGGGCGTGACAGAGCCACGAAAGGCGGACCGTTCTGACACAGGGAGGGAAAAAAACACACACACAACCCCACTCCTGTCAGCAAACATCTATGAGTGGTTGTAATGCAAAGAGGGATACATCGCTGCAGTCCGTAGGAAACAAGGTAACAGCAAGTTGTCAAGATACCACCGACCACGACGGAAAACGCATTTACTGGCGGTGAGTGCCGCTCGTGTTTATATCACGCAAGTGATGCATGCCTCGCTGCCTGTTTTTTGTGTTTATGCGTGTGTCTGTTGTTGATTTGTGTGTTTTTTAACGCGGTGTGGGACTGAATGTGCGGGCATGTCCGGGCAGAGACGGGATGAGCGCACACGCTCACCGGGCGGCTGGCATATGGTACAGAGAGAGAGGGAGTCTGTATGGTTTATTTCTTCACATCACTTCCTATTATCGTGTCAAAAGGAGTGAAAACACAAAGAAACACACGTGGGTTCTCCCACTCTCGCTTTCTGACGCATGTATCGCCTTTTCTATTACAGGTAAATTACACGCCGGGCGCAGTAAAAAAAAACACAACATGTCATGTGGATATGTCGCGCGTTATCTCGACATTTTTAATTGAGTAAGCCAATCTATCGTGTCTCATGTGTTTGTTGTGAGTCAGGATGTTAAAACAGATCTCTCAGTGTTTGAAACTAGTTGAGCCAGTGTTGATTGTTGCTGTTTTATACGACAAAAACAAACACAGCTGGCTCGAACCCACAAATTTAGTTTAGTTATTGTTGTTATTATATATTATATTTCTCGGCTGCATGTGTCAGCATCCCGTTTCTTCAGTCCACGCTATGATAGGTGCAGCCTTGTTGAAGTTGTGACTACCGCGGTGAGCGGGCGTGTTTACGCGCTGAGCTGCCCGGGACAGCGCGCTCCTGGTGCGGATACAGCCCGGCACAAACACCGGTGGTCTACCAGAGACCCCGATTCCAACGACCTCACACGGGTTATATTCAAGAGGGTCATAGCTTTGGTCAATATTATCTTGTTTTGTTGTTTATTTTATGTTCGCGTACATATGTGCCTCGGATACATGAACATAAACAACAACACCTCATAGTTGCAAAGGATAGATTGGCTTTTGTTTGTTTGTTTGTTTGTTTGTTTCCGGCTACAGGAGAAGTGAGATTCATGACTTTATTGGAGTCACTTGCACACTGCTATCCACAGGATCTGCAGTTATATGACAGCAGTAGGTGCAATAGCAGCTGAGCTCACTCTGTGTGTGTCCGTGTGTGTGTGTGTGTGCGCGCGCTCTCTATCCCCCTGCCCATGCTCAGCGTGGAGTGGAGCCTGTGCACAGATGGTGCAGCAGAGGGAGCCACTTTCTGCTGGAGCTTTGAGCCTCTGACCAACAGCGTGGTGTGTGCCAGGCCTCCCTGCAGCCCCCAGGCAGTGTTCCTGTGTGTGTCTCCCTGTCTCTATTTGTTGTTGTTTTTTTTATGAGTCTGACACTATGGTAATATTGCCAGACCTGTGTAGACTGCCAGTGCATATTCAAGACGGGGCTTGCATTGCCACTGACACACAAGTGCACATGTGATCTCAGTGGAACTTGCTGCACAGTTGCAGAGATGCCCCCACAGCCTGCATAGCATTCATTAATGTGGTATCATCGCTAGTTATCATGCATGGGCAAAGTGGACAGATTTTTACTTTGGAATGGTAGGAGAGGATGTGTGAGCCTGTAATGATGGTTGTTTAAAACCCACAAACACATAGTTTACTTAGACTATAAGGATCTTACAGCAGTAACGTGGCATTGGAAGTCAATGTCATAGTGTTTTTCCACAGACTCCCTGTGATATGACATCATACCAGGAGACACTTTCACAAAGAGACTTAAGTCAGCTCTCTCAGTAAACACAATACCAGTGTATCCAGTTTCACCTTTTGACAACTCAGCCTGTTTGTCTCTACTTACACAACAACAAAAAAAGACAAGACAAGACAAAATGATATAACAGTAGTTGAGATTGTGGCATGCGGCCAACAAGGAAGTGAGCGTTGAGTGTTTTGCAGCAGGCACAGTTGAGGATAGAGTGAAACTTATTATCTCCCTCATGAAACTGGTGCAGCGCACAGTCCAGCCAGAACGCTGTTTGTGTGTTTTTATAGCCTGGATAGACAGCGATCCAGTGATTGTGTGGTTGAAGGAGGGAACACTTGAGTTTAGTTTTTTAATGCACAGGGAGACCTGATGTCCTTGTCTGCTGTTCAGATTAAGGTAATTCTGAGGGACAAAAGCCTCTCCGGTGGATCTTTTGGCACTCAATTACAATTTGGCACATTATCAGGAACAGTTTGGCAAAATCTGCTGCAGGAGGGTAACATTTTTAGCTGCCCACTGGGTCCCTCTGCACGAGGTGTCTTCCTACATTTGGCTCCTGTTGCTACCCATCCACATATTAAAAATGAGGCTACTTTAAGTTATTGTTTTTCTTCACATATCCATCTCTGCCTTACAAACAGTGTGGCCCTGCTTGCATATTATGACACACAAGATAAGCCTCTTACAGGGCATTATAATGACTAATGATTTATTTCCATTTAATGCACATGATGAGATAATTTTCCATCTGCCAGACTGAAAAGTTTTCATTGTGATATTATATTTTTTTTTCTTAAAACAAATCACCCAAATTACCTGCAAGGTAAAGATCATAAACACATATACGTTTACATTTTATTTCACAAACACACACTCGTCATCTCATTCTAAATGTTCCATCTCGTGTCTCCCCTTCTTCTCTCCAGGGAGTTTACCGCTGAGGCGGCGGATGGATGATGAGGAGGAGGACATGTCACGGCCCATCTCGCAGCTCTGGGGAACGCCCTGTAGGGACGTTAAAGACCGACCCACACCGATCTCAGCCGGACGGGTTCTCACTGCCGTCACAGGTGCTGCCGTGTCCGCGCCGCCGCCGCAAACTCACAACAACAACATCATCAGCAGCACCATGCCCTGCAGTCTACACCGGCACCCTCGCATACCTTTTCACGGTAAGGAGGAGCGAAACTGCTGATGTGATGTGGACTCATGTCTCCTATAAGAAAGAGAAACTAATGTATATTTCAGACAAATGAAAGAAGTCAGATCCATGAACACTAAGAACCTAAGAATGACAGCGTTCTATGGAAGTGTTTGTTTTCTGTGTAGTACTACAAATTATCTAAATCACATAATGTTCTATAAATATGTTGTTAACCCAAATTTGCTTATTGCATTCCCTCAAAAAACAATCATTTCATACACACATAAAGGTACATACCAACACTAATACGTCCATCAATTTTAATCCAATTGTGTTTTCCCATGTCTAATCAGATCAGTGTGACATCACGCTAATCGAGTTGAAGGAACGCTGTAGCAGAACGTTGTTTATTTGTTGACTCTGAACCAGTGTGAGTGCCTATTGTTTGAGGTTTAAAGTCATCAATACATGAACACCACTGGCTGTTATTACCTTGTCATTCATTGTTAGCAAACCAGTAATGGATGTCATGCACTTGGCCCAGTACCATGTCTCCTCCCCACACACACACACACACACACACACACACACTGTCCCAGGGCACTGAGTTCCTCAGTGATATTATGGTCCTCTGTGAGACAGAATAGCAGGGCATTCTGCCACACATTATAACATGAAAAAAATTGTTTTTCCTCCGAGTGGCATGACGGCAGAAGCGCATGCTAGAGGCGGTGAGTAAACTCGGTGACACAGGTCTTTAAAAGGGCCTTGTTGATTTAATAAGTGTGTTTGCGTTTCTGTTTGTTTCTGGACTCTTCAGCGCTGTGTTGTAATTTGCTCAGTCACGAGAAGATCTGATAAAACCTGTTTGGGTTTCAGAGAACATTATAACAGTACTTTAATTATGTTTATTTGACTACTAAGATACTCAGACACAGCTGTGTTTGAGGCCATTAATAGTAAACAAAATAGCTGGCCTTATCATGAGATCACTCAGTCTACACGTGAAGAGACGACCCATTAGTGTTTTTACTGAAGTGAAACTACCACTTTAATCACACTGCTTTTATTATTGATGTGGATTAATATTCATTCATGCTCTTCGTGTTTTACAAATGCGACTCAAGTTTTAAGAAGCTTGGTGTTTCCCTTTTAGGCAACGCTGGATTGCGCTCACATTTTCCCGCTCAGTTTGAGCCCATGGAGGACCGGGGAGAGAGGCAGATTGAAGACGAGGAGGAGGATGAGATGGAGGAGGAGGAGGAGGAGGAGAGGGAGGGCAGAGGGGAAGAAAATGACAGGATGGCAGAGAGGCCCCAGGAGCAGGCGGGGGTGAGCGTTGAGGTGCAAATTGGTCGTAAACTTCGGCAGATTGGAGACAAGTTCCACCAGGATCACGTTGAACTGGTAAGCCTCACTCTCCTGGGCAGTGAAGTGGCTCTGTTATAACCTCCCACTTAAAACACTCAGATGTAGAGCTTCCAACACGTCAACACGATGAAGAGAAGTAGATTTACATTATCCCGGAGAAGTGGGTGATACTCCAAGAATCTGTCAGAACTGAACTCTGTTGTGTATTTTATGGGCTTTTACCTGATTAGAGACTCCCGATTTTAACTTTCTGCCCTTTTTAAAACTAACTTTCTGCCAATTTGTGGCTCACTGTGGGGAGAAAGAGACAAAACAATTGCAGTGTCTGCAGCCCACAGTGACTAAAAATAGCCTGCACAGGGATTCAGCCAATTTCTTAGGAAAAATCCAAAAGATACAAAGATAATCCTAATTCTTGTTTGGTGTTATCCTCATGGCCATCCGGCCGTGTCCTTAACAATTAAGCTTTAGGCGGAGGGTTTAGACGATGAAGGGGAAAAATTAAGGCACGTTTCCTGGTCTACAAAGACAGAAGAAAAGAAAATGTCATGCCCTCATCTGGGTGTGACGCTATCGTATTTCACTGTCCCCTCATCTCTGCCTCATCTCTATTGACAGCTTTATACTCAAAAGTTTGAACAGATGGGAGGGAAAATGGAATCAACTGCAAAAAAGAGCTCCTTAGAGGAAAGTTAAGCTGCTAATTGTGTTTGTAGAGCAGGTCCCAGTTTGCATGAAAGGTCCCATTACTCATATGACCAATGAATTTAGTTAATAATTACCAGTAAACCTGGGCAGGTAAGTTTCTTAACTGCTGCTGTGACTGTTTTGCCATGGGGGTCCGTGCTGATAACAAGGTGTGGTGAGTGTTGTTTGAAGAAGCACTCGCGTAACTGTGAGGTCTAAGACGAAGGAGACAGAGTGAGGTTTGACAAAGAGGAAGAACAGGTGAGATTGACTGTCACAAACACGAGCGGGCGGCGCGTCTGTGTCTGGGTAGACTCGGCCGGCTGTTTGTATGCTCAACTAAAAATAGAGTCTGACTCACACTTACAGACGCAGCCAGTAACATGAACAGCTACCCACAATACCTCAGTTGTCCCGCTGCCTCCCTCTGTGTGTGTGTGTTTCTCTGTGACAGAGAGATAAGAAAGATTTTTTTTCTGCTGTCTGCGCTCTGGTTGGTTTCATCCAGCAGGATCTGATACTGCTGTTGTAGTATATTCCAAAGGGAGAATAATCACAAGTGATCCTTTATGGTATCCAATCATTCCTCTGCTGCTATTGTTAGACTTTTTCACTTGCTTCTCCAAGCAGAAGTTGCTGCTGTGGGCTAATGTGTGGGTTTTCTGTTTATGTGAGGCAGACTGGCTTTTGGTTGGAGTGTTCACCATTACTTTTGCAGGCTTGTATAGTGTTGATAACTGTACCCAAACAATAAAAAGTGCGTGCATATCATCATCTGGGGTGCAACAACCTAAAAAAGGGGGCGAAGAAAATACACACTATTCTGCACTACCCACAGAAATTGGGTTCAGAAAGCAGAGCTTCATGTAAGAACACCAAGGTACTGTTTAAATAAGCTCAGCAGTGTAGAATTAAGGCAATTAAGGACAATTAGGGTTACATTTAGTGGTGCTGGTTCTGTCTGCTTGTTCTGCATCAAATAGCCTGTGGCGGGCTCTGATTGCTAGGCTGGTAGAGACCTTGATGAAGAGAGCACAGAGGAGGAAAAAAAAAAGAAGAAGAACAAGAATGCTTATGCAACAGGCTGCAATATCAGAGTGGTAGCTGTTCGGGAAAACCTGTGGGAGCTGTGCAGGATCAGAGATGAGACGCAGGGAGACAGGAGGTTTCAGCATGCAGCAGGAAGCCATCGTCTGTCAGTGCAATACAAAATGACAGAGCAGCTTCACTTTGGCTGGTTTCAAAGTATAAATTGACTCTTCAAACTCTTCAAGCTAAAAATGTGCACCACTTTCCAGGAGATTGGACGATCCATCTGTACCTTGGTCTGGACCATTATCTTGTGATCTCACAGTTCTCTTGAGAATCCAGCTGCCTGACTGTCTATGTATCAGAGCTGATAAATACCTGCTGTAGGACCACTTACTCTGATTGTACCCTTTCACACCATAGATAAAAGCCTGATGTTAGGGGGTGAATGAGGGACTGTCTGAAACACTTAGAGGGGGGTTGAGAAAGATGTGTTTGTTTCATTAGTCAACTTTTCAATCAATAAAGCAGCTAAATGATTACAGTTGGTTTCTGTTGGACAAGAGAGCCACTGTTGGGACAGACCTGTTTTCTAGACACAAGCTAATGTTGTGGAAACATGACGGGTTTAGCACGGTTCACCAGGCCTTACCTCTGAAACCAAGTGTGTGCAGTGTCTTTTTTTGCATGGTGATGCTAATTTTGCGCTCTCTTTCTCTTTCTCCCTGTGTCTGTCTCCTTGCAGTTTATGAGGCACCAGAGACAGAACCTACCCTTGTGGATGCGCCTTTCGATGGCCCTGTTCGGCTTTTTGTTTCCCAGGGAGGCCGTCGTCCCCCGCCTGAGAGGGGAGCACAGATGAAGGGACTTCCTGCTGGCCCTTGTTTCCTAAACAAGGGATCATACTTTTTTAAGAGATGGCACTGTATGATGGAACACGGGTTTTGGATTTTGTTTTCGAACTGAATAATGAAGACGCGATGAAGACACTGGTCACCGCTGGACGGAGACTGATTACAATTTTTTTTTTCTCGCTTTATTTTTGTTTGTTTGTTTGTTTGTTTGTTTGTTTGTTTTTTGCCTCTCCAAGAAGCCATTGCGTTTGAAGAGATATTTTCGAAATATTTGTAAGATTACCTATTTTGTACAGTAAACTGCTCTTTTTATTTGGTATCTCAAGTCTTGAAGGACCTCCATCATCAGTCAGGGGATTGCCTTATTCTCTCCTGCCACAGTATCAAGAAAATCAATCAACTTTACAAGATTAGGACAGACTGTGGACATTTCTGTTACTGAAACCTTTTGAGGACTCCAGGCACATGTCTAATTTATTCTCATAAAAAAAAAATAAGCCCTGTACTTACCCTCTACTGTTCCACACTGGTTAATTTGAACATGGTTGTCGTGACTCTGTGGCGGGTTAACACCAGAATTTTACCAGCTTCCACTGTAGGCACGGCGACGTCCAGCATCTCCAATACCACTCATGCTGTTAGAGGTGACCCACTGTGTACATTCAGACACTGTCGATTTAAATACTTGAACTTAGGTGTGCTGAAGATATTTTTTTTTTTTTTTTTTTAGTCGAGCAAATTTCAAGATCTGACATCATCACGATGTGACCACGTGTTTGTTGGAGCGTGTGCTTACATTCATTGTTGAAACCAAATGAGCACAAACAGAAGCCTAGCAAGTCTCACTTGTGGGATAACCATCAGGGAACTGGGAACAATCAAGACAGCTGAGAAGCTTTGGATAAAATAATGTCACCATTCTCCAAAGATTTATTCCTCTGGCTGGGTTGACAATCGCAATTTTTTTAATTTTTGATATTATTTTTTGCATTTTTTTGCCCTCTGCTGCATTGTGCGTCGCCTGCGAGAGATTTATCAGCAATTCTAAGGGGGTGAGCAATATTCAAGCCAGTCAGTTGTCTCCACAGATCCCCCCTCTCCAAAAAAAAACAAAACAAAAACACGTCTGTATTCTGCATGACAGAAGGATTTTTGGGGGTAATGATATAGAGATGCATTTTTATTTTATTTCGCTCCAGGTGTAAATGTCTCAAGCACTGATTCAATCCGGATGTGCTCATATATATATATCGCAGACTGCCAGTGGTACATTCAGCTTCTGTACAGTTTCAGAACCTTTTTTTTTTTTAATTATTACTACGACACAGACACACTAACAATGTTAGTGCAGCAACACAGCCACTGCTCCTCAATGTAAAGTCTTTAAACAGACTTTAAAATTCCTTATTTGATGTATAATTTCAGTCATGTTGTAGAGAAGAGAAGACATTTTTGAAGACACTGTTGGGTTTTTTTTTTATTATTATTTCATCAGGGAGTAGTTAATCTTAACAATTTATGACCTGTCTTTATGTTGTCTACATCCCCGAGGTAGATGACTCTAAACAAGCATTAGACTGTTTCCAATGTAAGCATGGAAGCACATTAGAGTTTGTGTTTTTCCTTCTGATGTCAGGAGTAGCTGCACCAAAGGTTTGTTTCCTGCAAACACTGAACGCTGAGCCAATTCAGATTGTCGTGACAAACTCTTCTCATCTTCACCCCTAAAGCTTGACACCCCCTTTTTTGCGTTTAACTACTCCCTGTCCTTATAATGAGAACAAAAGAGTTTGGATAATTTATTCTAATTTATTTTCTGTATATTTTGCTCACTGCTACTGTATAGATGCTAATCTCAGTGTGTACAGTCCTTTTTTTTTTGTTTTTCTTCTTCTTCTCATTGTTGAGGTGCATTCAGTTGTGCGTTTGATGCCTGTGCGTTGGGAGGTTGGACTTAACAGCCATGTGCCTCGTGCGGTTCTCACACACAATGGTGTGAACTCTTTTACAGATCATGTGAAAAAAAAACAACAAAAAACAACAACAGACAATCAAAAAATGTACAAAATGTGCCTTGTGAGTGACAGACCTGCCACATTATTCATCATCATCATCATGGCATAATTATCCAAAGTCACTGGTCAGAGCTCTTGTTTCACTCGGGCTCTGTGAGATCAACAACAACAACATGAATTTCTCACATCAGCTCACGAGGCACATGCTCAACCTTTGACATCTCTCAGAACGGCGAGTTTCACCACACAAAAACCTTCTCAATATCAGAAACGTCTGTTTGCAATCAACATGCACTGTAAAAAAAACACAGTCTTTTTAGTCTGTAAACTGTTTTTGCGCAGCTTTCTCTTTATACTCCTGAGCTGAACTTCCCCTCTAGATTCTTCTAGAAACCTTTTATGATCTGTAACATGCTGGATCAGCCTGGCTTGTCTGGGTTTTTCGTGCTTTATTATCTACAATCTAGCAGGGCTGTAGGGTTTTACGTGTGAAGGAGGAATGAGCCACCGTGGTGCCCAGTATTATTATTATAATCATTGAGATGGGTTGAGCAGCCACTGAGCCTGTTCGTCACCAACCACTGTTGCAACCTTGACTCAAGTGAAACTTTTGTTTAACCTTCAGTGTCTTTAATATGAAATTTTTTCAATACTTTTTTTTTATCCAAGCAAGAGTGCATCTTAACTGTCAAGTGCTGTGATTTGGTGTTTTTTATACATTAGATATGAATTTGACACAGCTGTTGTTGCTATCTTTATAAAAAACTAAATTTTTCCATTTTTGTAAGAAGACAAAGAAAAAACTACAACACAATTATTTCGGTTTTCTATGATTGTTTTTTTTTAATGTTGTGGCATTTTTCTATTATTATTATTATTATTATTATTTGAATATTGCCAAGTCTGCTGTGTCACTCTGAGTTCAAGGGCTTTTTCTCGATATATGTAAATGGAGTAAAAATGCATGTCCAACATTCCTGGAAAAAAAATCTGTATCCTAAAGGGTTTGAATGTAATTTAATGGAGTGAAAATACACAATATCTCTTTTTTTTATATTATATGAAATGAACAGTGGAACTTATTTCAGACTCCTGTGCGACTCATGCGCACGGCTGGAGTTTGTATCGTCTTCACGTTTGCTTTCTTTACGTTCAGAGTGGTCTCAAGGATTTCACATTCATGTGTCCTATGAAGTGAGACCCAGTCCAGATGTAGCAATTTATTTTTTTTCCTCTTTTTGGTAAAGCATCGTCTGTGTTATCTTTGGGACTGCTCTGTTTGTCCTGCACGGGTTTTGATAATGGTGCAGGAGCGTGGAGCGATGGAGGGATCAGAGGAGGACGAGGGATGTTTGTTCTTTTTTCTAGTGCAATATGCTGTACATAAGAGCTTGGCTCACCAAATCTTACAATTTCTCTTAATTTCTTTTGTTGTTAAATGGGTACATTGCTGTTTTTTTTTTCATTAAAATTTTATGGACAACTGACATAAACTCTGCTTCTTTTCTTTTATCAATATGTGGAAATACACTGAAGCATTATGGCAGCATTATACTTCCACCTCCATGTTTCTTAGGGTTACCTTCTTACATCTATATCGTGCCTCTCTGGACGGCCCTCATTTGCATAAAGTAGTCAAGTCTGATCTTAATGCAAATGAGGACCAGGCTGCATTGATGTCACACGTCTGAAATGCTCCCAGAAATGGCATCCTCTATAGACAATGAATGAGAAGTGTGTGCACACTGGATCCTGTTGAAACGTACCACAAACACACCGGTCTTGTATATATTGTGTAATAAAGCGCCTCATCCCACTTCTGAACTTCTCACCTCACACACCAACAGGGATGATAGTGATTCGTCTTGTACACTTGGTTGTGTATATTGTGTTGAAAAACATGCACATAACCAGCTTTAACTGGGTCGCTATAGGCCACACTTGTTTATCGTGGTTGCTTCTGCAGTCCCACAAAGATGGGCGATAACTGCATGTGCACAACTAGTTGAGGTTGCTTCCACTTGTGCAAAGATAACTCAGTTGCTCACTTACAAAGTTCAGACAGAAGAGAATAAAATAATTTATAGAAGAGGTGAAAACTTACAGGATAATCATAGTTAATCCTCTGGGAACCATGAATACCCGTTTAAAGCTTGAACTGGCTTGTAGCTCTTACAATAATTAAATCTGGGTGGAACCAACCAACAGAGCTCCCTAAAGCACTTCTAAAAACACGCTGTTTAAGTCACGTAATGAGTCATGTGGGCATCATTTCACTGGCCCCTGATGCCATTATTAGCAACAATCCCAATAGCTCATGTCCCTGAATGAAAACCTCCTCTGTGACTAGACACCAGTGATTCAACCCCAGTCCCCTAAAATATGCATTTAGCATGAAATGTTGCAGCTTTTTAGAAAAAACAACCCGAAGGCACCGCTGGAGCTCATACTACTTTTTTCCACATGCTTTCCCCCCTCTGGGTTTGAAAGGTGCGATCTTACATAAACTGTGATTCACGTTTCTGTCAGTGAGTTTTTACAGTGATCTCCCCCAGGCAGCTGCTTTGTGTAGACAGGGGTATCAAGGAGGGTTAGTAGAGTGTATAATATATGTGTGTGCGTATAAACAAACAAAAAAAAACACACATATGTCCTCTGGAAAACGGAGAATCTGTGTTCAGAGTGAAGGCCTGAACCTTGTAAAGTGTTGCGCCGTGGGGTGAGCAGAGTTGAGTTGATATAATAATGTTACAAAAGCAGTAACAGCTGTAACCTTTAGGGCATTTCTCTGTTTTATCTACTCACACAAACAGCGTATAGTTGTTTTGGCTTTAGCTGCTGTGTGTTTAAGCACATGCAAAACAAATCACTGCTCGAGTGATGAGTACCTTATCTATAAGACATCAAACAGTGTTATAAGAAACATTAAATTCTATAAGGGGGCTGTTATGTGTTTTTGTTTTTTTTTTTTGCTTAAAGGTAGGGTAGGAGTTTTCATTCAGTTTCATATTAAAATAAAGAATATGAATCATCTGTGGAAGATATAATACGCTAAAAACCTAGGCCAATCCTCCAGGTGGACCCTGCGCGGAGTATTGGCTGGTTGTCACTCTTTTCCTGCTCTGTGCGCTCCAGAGAGGTACGTGCATGATGGCGGGAGTCACAGACCACAGCTCGTCTTCAGGTAATACGCGTCCATGTGATTGGGAGGTGTGGCTTCGGGGTGAGCTCCGAAGCCTTCTTGTCTGATCTTTCCAAAGCTCAGTTTGCTGAATATTTTTCCTGTAGTTGTCTTATCAGAGTAGTAACAGTGTCATCGCTTACCTTACCTGCAGATCTGACTGATTTAGCTTTCTTGGGAATGCCATGGTCCCTGCCTCTCGCTGCCACCTAAAAGACATTGCACCCAATGGTGGGCTTGTAAGAGAGTGACCCCATGTCATTAGGCCCCATGGCGCTCGCCAGTGAACACTTAACCCTGGGCCTATCCATGGCATTGTCAGCCAGTTAGTCTGGCTCTGTTTGCCTTGGAAGGAAGGCTTTAAGCCTACAAAGTCCAGTGGTGGTCTGGCTCCCTCACGGCTGCCCTATGTCACTGATTCTGCCTTGGCTACCTAGATGAGATGGTAGAAGTCGCGATGGAGAGGGAGGTCCGGGTTTACTCTGCTCAGTCTGCTGCCCCCTGTGACCTGACCCAGGATGAGCAGAAGAAAATAGATAGGTTTTCATTTAAATGCCTTAAATCCCATCCATGGTTGCAAATTTCCAGAGAATTCTCTAAGGATTCAAATCAGTTATGCCAATTGCAGTATCTGCTTCTTATCAGGAGTCACGGAAAGAAAGAGCCTCCTCCACCACAGCCTCATGGACTTGAGTCTTTGAGACAGATCTGTTTGGTTTATTTTCTTACATAGTGTGGACAGTTTCTATTTATCTGACAGAAATACCACAAATGTTAGTGCATTGAGTTGGCATCATTTTGAATACACCCATAGCACATGAGAGCTGTGCCAAAAACATATTAATCAGCCTTCAGCCTTGTACTTCAAAGAATAATGTCATTTTGTTTGCAGTTGTCGGTGTACACCACATTGTACGTGGGCCCACTAACATGTTTTCATGCCTAATTTCAGTGTAATTTAATACAATGATTTTAATGTTATTATTAAGACTTTTTTGTGTATGTGCTCTTGTCAATGTCCCCCCGTGGAAATTGCAAGCAGACCAGTAAACACAGAGTTTGCTGTGCACCAAACACAAGTTATTTTAGTCTTTGTGTCGAGATGAAAAGCAGACGCATTTCTAGGCAGGATGACATGTTTTTCAAAGCTTTTTTAACTGCAGACCAAATCTGTTTGTAACTTTTTGCAGCGAGGCATGTTAAAGTATCAAAATGCATCCCACAGTGTAGCACTAACACATAGCTTTAAGTTTTCAACCTCAAAACAACCCCCTCCACCCCAACCTCCCACCAGCTGGAGTGAAAACCTCGTCCCCTGGGACTTCTGGTAAATACAGACAAGTGTGTGTGTGTGTCCTCTGGGAGAGAAAGAAGAGAGAAAAAAGTGTGGAGGTGGGAGTGGTGGTGTGGATGTGTGCAGAGGGTTGGGTGGAGGGGGGAGTGAAGGTCTGCTTGGCTCAGCAGCTTTTGCACACAGCCCTGACAAAGACCTCTCTGTTCTCCTGGCCAGTCACTGTGGGAGACGCCCTCTCTGCCTATCTTAAGGGTCACGGCTTGACTTCAGCAGCAAGAGAAGCTCCAGCACCCAGCGCTTTTTTTTCCTTTTTTCTTAACCCTTTAGAGTCTGGTTTCAACAGCAGATTTACGTTTCATGTGTCTTCATACTGATTTGACCACAAAGCCACATTTCCACCATATTAATGTTTTATTCTGTGCTGCTGCTGTGAACAAAGACAAACTCGGGACACATGCGCACTGATAATGTCTGTCTGGTTTATGAGATTGCAGAACTATCCCCATGAGACGTGTGACAAAGTGATGACATTTCAATTATCACCTTCTGATTACTTCCTGTGTCTTCTGGTGGTTTTCATAGAAACAGTTCAAAGGAGGATCCGCGTCAACACCATTGATCTGCAGTGTCTGCCACTACCTGTAAAACTACTCGGATTTTTATTGATCCATGTGTTAGCGTGAGAATGTGAACTTATATAGCAACATTTCTAACAAGTGTAAAAACATATTTTTAAAAGGAAAGCAGGAAGAACATGGATAGGATGTGTTTGCAGGTAAAAAAACAAATAGTATGATAAAAAGTGAATAGGTGTGGTTCCATGCTCTGAGGAAATGAACTTTCCATCCACAAAGAAGAGTTCCTGTTGCTGTGAAAGGGCACAAATGTCAGCTGAAGCCATTGGTGCAGCAACAGCTGAGGAACATCCTTCATAGAAGAGGCTGTGATCTGTGGACCATGTTATGATCACTGCCCCAACACCTACCAAGTTTGTTTGAAGTGTTACAACCAAGTCCAAAGGCTGCAGCATAAAGTGGAGGTTGAGGTTAAATATATATCCATCTATCCATCCATCCAGCCATCATCTGAACCTGCTTCATCCTCAGTGCAGGGGGCTGGAGCCTATGTTAAATGTATAAGTTAAATGAAACAGGAAACATAAGCAGCCTGGTGAGCTCTAGCTCAGAGGCTTTGGTCAGTTAGAGATTAAAAACTTATCGATATGTACATGCCAGTCAGACAAATATGATCATTAATATAAAATCTGAACTTATATTGTGGCCTTTTACTTCAATATAGCCTAAGTGCACTCTCCAGGTATTGGAATATATAGAGGGAAATTACAGAAACATAATGTGTAAGGTTAACCAAAGAATACCAAGTCAGGATAAACAGCTGACATGGTAAAACAGAAAGACAGCTACGCTAAGCTAGTTTGTCTAAAATGTTATATTTACACAATATTAAAGAAGGTAATATTGTGTCATTATAGTGTAACAAAAGTTACACTATAATGACAAAAATGTCCCATTATACACAAAACAACAGCAAAATTAACCAGGAGTCTCCGCTTCTCGGACAGCTCAGTTACCTGGCTCCACTCTGACTGAGCCGGGCTGCCTTCACTTAACAACCGCAGCCCCTCACATACACACAAACACACACACACACACACACTGCTCCACCTAATAAGGGTGGGGAGCCGCCAATCCATCTCCTTGGGTAATAAAAGTTAAATGCAGCTCCTGAGTCGAGACATGCCTCCAGGGGGACTCGGAGCAATGGGCGTCCGCTATTGTCTGTGTCATCTCAGGCTTGTATCAGGGGAGGATAAACTACTGAGATGATAACTGGGTCTTTATATGGTGGTGACTGCTGTCTAATTCAAGACAGATGAGTGGTAAAGGGCTGCAGCTCCACAGCCAAACAGTCTCTGAAGGCTGAATAACAGCCTCTGTTCTCTGTCTGTCTAGAATACATGACAATGTTAATGTATTTGTTACACAGTGCCATCAGTGTATTCACATTCCAAATTACAAAGTAAAATACAGGTTTGAACTTAATATGGATGCAGTACATTGTCCAGTCACAGACACTGTGGTGTGTTCACATTTAATATTCATTTGTACTGACAACTCTATAAGCTGCTTTACATTCATCATTGTATGCAACATGTCCTCATTAAAAAAAACATAGATTACATGGACATGTTTCCTTGAATACAACAATACATATGATCATATGGCCCAACATCATCCGATCATGGGACCAATATGGCGATGGCAAATGTCTGAGGTTCAAGTCCCCCTGACATCATGATCTGTTTTGTTTTCACCTGCTCTTAAGTTTTGCTTTTAATTGCAGCTGGATTTTTAATAAAGTGCATTAATAGCAGGTTCAGGGTTTAGGTGAAGATCATCTTAAAACATACAAGTGCATAACATTAAACATAACTGAATATGTTTTTTTATGTTTAATTTTTACACAACAAAGGTGTTTGTTTAAACTCCAGCAGAAATCCCTGCAGTGAGGGCTGGCACCAGAATCCAGCCAATGAATAAATAAACTTTAAAAAATTTAACATGTAAAAATCACATCCCAGTTATGCATAATTAACTGGGATGGGCTCAGGATGAATCCTCTTCACATGATATATTTTAATATTTTTCTTCTTAGCTGTAATATGTTTACTAAAATCAGAATGTGAAGAAACAACTTGCACTTGTTTCTGTCCAAACATTCATTATCTGTTAGCGACCTGCTGTCTGATGTTATCTGACAGAGCCTCATGTTTTTTTTTTTTTTTTTTTTATGTTTATGGAGAATCTCTGGATTTGTGCCTTCCCGGAAAGTTTTGTTTATGTCAGTCTGCTTGTTGGATGAGGGTCAAACTCTGATGATCGTGTTTATTGACTCTGCAAACAAGCAGGGCTGCTTCCAGAAAGGCAGCATCGGTTTACACAGTGACATAATGACTCGGTAACACGACACCCTTTTGTGATAGGTAACTAATTGTGTAAGAACAGTGTAGTAACAATAGTAACAATATCCAGCCTTCGGTCAGGCTTTGGATAATGGGTTTGATGGATCATCTTTGAAAAAAAGGCATGAACATGAATTATATGCAGGTAGTGAAAACACCACATTGATCCGGTTCAAGCAGTGCATGTGGAGTATGGAATGAAAACAAAGGCTCTGACTAGCACAGTTACTGCAAGAAAGCATACAACCACTGATTATCTTTGTTGTTTTTCTGTCCTCCTCTAGACATATACTGCAAGTGGAGACAAAATTAAAACTCCGTACGCCTCTGAAATAGATATGAAAGGCATTTTCAGTTTTTTTTTGATCTGCCCGGCTTCACTTTCATGAATACCTTCGTGGTTGTTTTTCTCCTTGAACTGATGGACGGCTTGATTGTTATTTTATCCTCTATAGCTTTTCCTCCACAGCCATCTGGAACAGAAGAGGCCTATTAATACAGTAATATGACGTGAAGGGCAAACAACTTGAGCAGTCATTATGTCTTCCCTTTAAAACACAGATCCTTTCCTTTCCAATGTTTTTCTTTCAATTACTTAACCCAAGTATAATTTCCTCTGAGTGCCCTGAAATATGTAAGGTCCCGGGCCTTAAGAACTCCATTGTGAGCGTAAAAGACGTTGAATTGGACACTCTCCTTGTTTAGCAAAATATCAGAATATGGAATATGATCTAAAGTCTCATGGGGCTGTGCAAGACAAGAAAGTGTAAGAAGAGGCAGCTGCAGGGCTAAAACAGGAAGACTGAAGGTACAAAGAGAGATGATAATTCATTCTTTAAATCATTTATTAATACTGGCACTGATAGTATTTAGCCATCTGTATCAGCAGGTGTTGGCCTTAAAAAGAAATATTGATCAATATGGTCGGGATATTATGTCTTTGTTGTCTTTATTTATGTCTTTGCATTACATTGCAGCATGCAAAGGGAGCAAGTTTAAGTAACACTTGATGCTAGATGCTACAAGAGAATATAACAAAGAAAAAAGAAGTCTAACAAGAGACATGCAACAGCAGATATTTCTTTGGTATGTTGCAAAATTTTGTTGCAGGGTTATCTACCAAAGTAACCACCTAGAAGTACCTAAAGTACCACCTAGCTAATATCAATACGTTCAATATTTAGACACTATATATATATATACTATATATGTCTATATTCTTAAATTGAATTATATTTTTAAGTTTTTTTATTTATGTAAATATATATAAAATGCTGTATTGACATGTCTGCACCACCTAATTGATTCTGATTTAATATCATATATGTCTGTTTGAAATGTCATAATGTAGCAATTGTACTGTTCAAATTCAAGTGGATAAAAGAACCCAACACTTTCCAAGCAGAGGTCAACACCGGAGAGCGTGCAGAAGAGGTGAAAAGGTCACACATACTGTCATCACCATTAACTTGCACACTGAACACACGCAACTGCATCAGATGTTTTGTGTGCTCACACTCCCCAACAGTTGCTGCCCTGCTCTGCAGCTGGAAGACCTGGGGAGCGAAGCATTGTTTTGTATGTTAACACAATCTATCCCGCCGAGGTAAAAATAGTTCCCAGCTCTATTCTCTCACAGCAGAGCCAACGATGGCTCAGCCAAAAACAATATTTGGACATGGCAGCAGATGTCCCCAACACAAGCCCAGTAGAACAGGCCTGTGAGGGGAACTTTTGGCATTACCCGACTCCAGGGAGAAGGGGGGAATGAGCTGGAAACAATGTGGTTTATGAGGACACTCGAGAGAGAGAGAGAGAGAGAGCATGAGTGCCTGCTTGTATCTCAACTTGAGACACTCAATGGGAACCCCAGATTTATAGATGATGAAGAATCTGCCTCTTTAAATGAAGTGGGGGATAGTTCATTGAGTTCACCAGCTAATTTCAGCTGGATGCATCTGCACTCAGTCAGGGAGCTTATTGATTTAGGAGCTGAGATGTTGTTGCCGTTTCTTTTGTTTTATTTAGTGTGATATCTGCACAGTCAAACAGAAAATTACAGGAAATGAGCCCTAATGCTTTCAGGCACAGGATGTCTGATCACTGTCAGATTTCCCAGGCACTAAGACCGCCTCTTTTTTCTGTCATATTTACAATACAGTAATCTACCTCTTATGTGCAAAGATAACTCTATTGATTAATTACAAAT
Organism: Parambassis ranga; assembly: GCF_900634625.1. NCBI lineage: Eukaryota > Metazoa > Chordata > Actinopteri > Ambassidae > Parambassis > Parambassis ranga. The sequence continues at coordinate 10,181,467 of NC_041043.1, forward strand.
ATGTGTTCGGAAACTGTGGCTGGATCTTGTATCCATTTTCATTGTAAGCATGTTTGGTTGTAATTGCACAGAAGAAGCATTACATCTTTGTCGTCACAACATAAAAGCACTTTATTAGTGAAGGATCATACTTTAAAGTGAAATATTAATCAAATAATAATAACATCCTGATTCTTTTCTTGACTTGTTTCCCAGTATAACCACAACCACAGACTTATGAGTGTCAAACTATAATCATAAAAACATTAAAGCAACAATTTAGCTACTACAAAACAACATAGTTTTACAAAGGAAAATATTCCAAGATGGCCCACCTGCATCAGCACCACCTATTTTTGATATAGGCAAAGAGGTGGAGCATGATTTGTTGCATCAGAAGATGTTTAAATGTTGTATTTTTCCTCTAAAGTAAATCATTTTTACCACATATCAACTCAGTGTAATAACTTCCCCATTGCCTGAGTGAAACTCTGGGTTTCAGGTAGGAATACACACGTCAGGCTTCCCTATAGCTGCTTGAAGGTGCAGTTAACTGGCAGCTAACCAGAAGTTGGAGCTATGCAGCTTGTTATTCTGTGAGCGGATGTTGTAGCAGAGAAAGCAATGAGGATCTTGCATCCAGCAACACTTGTTGCTCCGACTGCTTGTTGCTGCAACAGTGTTTATAGCTGTGGGACAAGCACCTCCCAAACATGAAGGGAATCTGAGAGCAGTTTTCTTATCAGACTCCTTTGTGTTGTTTAAACTGCTGTGGCACCTCAACGCTCTTTGACTGAAACAGCAGACATATCACCTGTCCACTGTCTACTTTTAACAAATTGCTCACAGTTTATGGTGTTATCCAATGAACCTTAGGTCCAATCCGAACAATGCATCCAGATTCTTCTGTCTCTACATCTTGATCCCTCCATTGGTCTCATCTTTTCTCATGACTTCAGGAGACACTTCAACACCCGTAAGAGCTGCGATGCTGATTTTCCATCTCAATCAGCAGGATCAGCGAGAGAGAAACCTACACCAACCTCCAGAGACTGCCAGACAATGGCCCTCACATCAGTTTTTTACTCCCCACACTAACACACTGTGACCTGGACCTGGCACTCTGACATGGCAGCGATTCAAAACGACAAGCAAGGAGACACGAGTGCAACATTATCCTGCCAAGCTTATAATACCTCCACACCCCGACTGAAATGCAGAGACAGCAGGGAGTGTAGGGCTTTTTGTGAAAACCTTTTAACAGACACAATATCTAATGTCCTGTCTATGTCTCCATAAACACAAGTGTTCAGGGCTTTAATAATTAAATACTTTCTGCCTTGTATCAAACAGTCCTACGGCATGTTGACAAAGTATTGAATGAGAATATAATTAAACACATGTGCTTTCCAGGTGCTGCTGAGTGGTCACCTGTGTACAGACGTACACTTTGCGTGACATCAACGAGAACAACACGGTTGTTTTTCAGTCTTACGCAGATCCAACCAGCTGAACCAGAAATGCATGAGGACATATTAGAAGTTAAAAAAAATTGAGTAATATTACACAGTGCTGAGCAGTGATCTTGTTAAGCAAGCAACAGCAGGGGTTGATGTCACAGTGCTGACATGTAATTATACATTGTAAAAGAGACAACACGTCGTAACACAATGTAGCCTCGCTGTACGGCCAGGAGGAGAAAGGGCGAGAGCCGAGGGAGGGAAAAGAGGCAAAGAGCAGCTCTCATTGTCAGCACGCCGGGTTATTGTTCACACTTCTCCACATGCAGAGCTGCGCCTGAGGCTTTTTTTTTTATCATGTTGCGACACGTGACGCACAGCTTTCTCTGTCTGAGGAAAAAGGCTGCGCGGCTGCGCCGAGTGAAGGTGAGGAAGGAAACGGTGGCAGAGTGGTCATGTGCTGAACTTCCTCAGATAAAGTTAGCAGCACACACGTGCAACATTTAAACAGAAGCTGTCATGCAAACTGTGGAAACTGCAAAACAAGGAAAAATGATACAACATGAGAAGTTTTTTTTACAGTTTTGCACAGCTGTGCCCCCCCCATCCACCCCCCACCCATCCCCTCCTTCCTGTTCACTTCTTGATTTGTTGCAGATATCAAGGTTCATATGCTGTGAACAATTTGACCAGAACCTTAGATTATTTAATTATCATAAGGCTCTAGGGAGATAAGACATTTCATAACTGTCCTGAAAATGAGCACTATATTATGGAACATTCAATCTTTTTTTTTCATAGCTCTTTCATTGCATGACAATTTCCCATATTTGTTTTGCGACCCTCATGGGGCCAGTGAGTGAGCCAGGCTGGGAACCCCTGTCACATGCTTTATGTTCTGTATTTACTGTTTATGCGGGTTTAATTCTTACACTTAAAGCAACAATGCACTGCTGTTATCACTACTATTAATGCTCATTCACATCCCATACCTGCTCTGGAACTGTCAGTTAGGATGGTCTGATACAATCTTCTGTAAAGAGATAAACATAAAGGTTACTATTAAAAGTAAAACTAAAGGTTGCAATTATGCAATTATGCATGAACAAATAAGTGAATTATACAAAACATGTTTATTTCTGCTGTAAAGTTAATTATTTTATTATTTTAACATGGGAGTCTATCGGGATTGACTCACTTATGGAGGCAGCCCCTAGTGGCCATACCTGAAACTGCAGTTTTGCATGGTTTCCGGGTCTCAGCCCTGATCATGAATTAACAGGAGGCCAGGCAGATGGAAATCTCAGTCTGGCTTAGTTGCTTAATGTCTGATAATGGGATAAATGACTGCTTTAGAGCCAGCCCTCAAGTGGCCATGCGACAACAACAGAGATGACTGCGTGTTGCTTAAAAGATCGGCACTTTCAAGATCTTGCCTTCTCCATATTAGATGTGATTGTTTGAAGCAACCTACCAAGTTCAGTCGAAGTCAACACCATGGAATTAAACTTCAAATGATGAGCACATTAATACAGCGTTAGTCAAGGAGTGTCTCTAATTTAAACATCCCGACTGCAAGCCCCGAACACTAGCATTAGCTTCAGTCTCTTTGAACTCTTGGTAACTGCTCTGTGTGAGACATGTCTGTTGCAGAAAAAATAGCCCTGTTATAATCCCCACATGACAGAGACATTTACTGTAAGCTACCAGACAGATTGAAAATGGCCCAACCACTGGCCCTGATGTTGACAGTCATACAGCAGTTCATGGGTTCTGGTTAGTTTCAGAGGAGACACAGTAGTTTGGCTGGACTCCAGAGGAAACAACATCTGGATTTTTACTCTTAATGGGCTAAAAGCAGGGAGTTTGATAGATTCACTTAAAGATTTTCAGTTAAGTTTACATCAGCCATGAAGACACTGTTGTGTTTTTTTGGATAAACTTTGAGTACTGCATCGTTGTGTTTTACTTTTAAACGTAACATAAATTGCTCTTATTGTTATAATAGCTGAACAGAGGCCTATTATTCAGTATAATGTCAACCAAGGAGAAAACTTTTTGGTGATAAATAATTATAGGACAATTATGCAATTGTACAATTTGGCAAAATGCTCTACTGAACATTTTCCACACAGTTTAATGTATCTGATAATCCAGCTCAGCACATATCTGTTGTCCTCAACTCACTGCTATGTCACTCATTTTGGATAGCTGTGTTTTGCTTTGCTTAGCGTTGGATTGATGAGACACAGTTCTTTTGTTTGGCTGCCTTGTCTTCACACTCAGGAGACCTGACATTATAACAGTGGGACTATACCACTATTTTATTTATACAGACCACCTACTAGTTTTACACAGTAGAAACATAAAGTTAAGAAAAACACATTTTTCTTGCTGGCTGTCTCACTGTGATTGCAAATTGGGCAGCTGGTATTTTATCATATTTGTGATCATAAAACAGCACATCTGGCTAATTAAGTTTTGTGGAAAGCAGCATCCCACAAGGAAGTTTAAAACACTAGAGATGCTTCGACTGTCCAAACCAAAAACATAAAGGGAACACTACAATAACACCTCCTAGATCTCAATGAATGAAACATTCCAGTTGAAAATCTTTATTCTTTACATAGTGGAATATGTTGAGAACAAAATAACATAAAAATGATCAGTGTAAATCCAAATTATTATCCCATGAAACCATATTCAAAATAAAAGTAGAAAATCACATTACAGGCTGATCCAATTCCTTAAGACAAGTCAAAATGAGGCTCAGTAGTGTGTGTGGCCTCCACGTGCTTGTATGACCTCCCTACAACGCCTGGGTGAGGCGTTTGTCTGGGGAACGGGCAGGCCGGTCCATAGCATCAATGCCTTCATCATGCAGGAACTGCTGACACACTTTAGCCATATGAGACCTAACATTGCCATCATCAGAAGGAACCCAGAGCCCACTGCACCAGCATATGTTCTGACAATGGGTCTGAGGATCTCATCCTGGTACCTAACGGCAGTCAGGGCACCTCTGGCTAGCACATGGAGGGCTGTGTGGCCCTCCAAAGAAATGCCTCCCCACACCATTACTGACCCAGGGCCAAACTAGTCATGCTGGAGGATGTTGCAGGCAGCAGAACGTTCTAAACAGTGTCTCCAGACTCATCCGTGAAGAGCACAGGGCACCAATGGTGAATCTGCCACTCTTGGTGTTCTCTGGCAAATGGCAATCGCCCTGCGTGGTGTTGGGCTGCAAGCCCCACTTGTGGAGGTCAGGCCCTCATACCACCCTCATGTCTTTTCTGACAGTTTGAGCAGAAACATGCACATTAGTGGCCTGCTGGAGGTCATTGCTCTGGACACTGTGCTGGCAGACACAGCAAACCTTCTTGCCACAGCTCTCATTGATGTACCATCCTGGATGAGCTGGACTACCTGAGCAACTTCTGTGCCTCATGCTACCTCTAGGGGTGAGAGCACTGACAAAATGCAAAAGTGATAAAACTTCAGGCAGAAAGGATGAGAACAGAGAAATGGTCTGTGGTCAGCACCTGCAGAACCTCTCCTTTATAGGGGCTGTCTTGATAATTGCCCCTCATTTCCACCTGTTGTCTGTTCCATTTGCACAACAGCAGCTGAAATTGATTCACAATCAGTGTTGATAACTAACTGGACAGGCTGATTTCACAGAGGTGTTCCCTTATATGTTTTACCAGCAGCAGGATGAGGATGGACACCAACAGACTTGACAAGCTAATTAGAAAGGTTGGTTCAGTCCTGGGAGTTGAGCTGACAGAGAAGATAATACTGAGGAAACTCCTCATTATAGCATACTTAATCATACAGTGATGTTATAAGCAATGCAAAATCCAGAAGGTCTTGCACCCAATCAGGATCCTGTAAGTTCTAGATCCTCTCACAAATGGGTCTCTGAGGTTCTTTGCAAGAAGATTAGAAATACACCTTTCAGCTTAGCCAACTAATAGTGTATCCTAGTAATATTCACCCCACCTTAATGTGTATTATGTGGTTCCTCTCTGTGAGCAGCACGTTCTATAAGACACGGTCTTTTTCACACTTAGCATGCTGTCATGCGTCATATTTAGTGTGTGTTGTTCCTATCAGACACTTTCCCACAGCCTGATAGACATGGAAACCTCGTGTCAGACACTGACTGCTGTAGATAATGATGTGGTTTTAAACCTGAAGTGTTTAAAAGGATATGCACATGTATATGAGAAATAAAACCACATGCAGTGCATGTTTCTGCACAAATTGCTCCGATATTATTTTCTCTCTCTCTCTCACACACACACACAGAGAGAGAGAGAGAGATAAAAAAAACTGGTTTCATTGCCAGTGAAACCCACTTCTTACTTTGAGGTCTGTGAATGTCCCTGTCTGCATGGTTGCATCATCAAACATACTGTTTACAAAGCAAATTATGTGAAATAGTGTAACATAAAATGAAGGCTTTTAATGTTCCCTTGCTTCAGGGTTTCATTAATATGAAAGAATACAGGGACTAAGCTTAAGATGTGGGTTTTGTGCTAACATGCACTAATCAATATTGTCACAGTCATGACTAAACAATCACAACTATTAAATGAATTTGTCACTTCTTCTTTGTGAACATTGACTCTGGCCTTAAGATACATTGAAGTCAAATATAAGTTGGAGGAGGTGGAGTAGAGGTGCACTGTAGAAGCAGATGGAGAAAGACAGGGTAATGAAACTTTAAATAGGAGTTTGAGCTGGAAAGAAGGACAAGAGGGGCAGCACTGAGATTAACCCATTGTATTCTAAATGCAATTCATGCATCTGTTAATATCCGATCTTTGAAACATCTTGAAACATCTTGAAACAAGACGTTTGCATTGTTCTGGTTGTGAGCCATCCCTTGTCTGGCCACAATGCTGCAACAAACAGTGGTGTGTTTGCCCTGTGTGATCCTTCTGACAGCTGACTTACATGGCAAGGATTTAATTTCAAATCTAAATCACATCAAAGCTGAAACCTTTTTCCCTTTTGTGAGAAGGCCTTATCAGAAAAACTGTCATGACACTGAATGATGGCGAGTTTGTCTATTTTGGCAAAAGATCAATTTCATGTGGGGAACATTAAACTCCTGGTTGCTCAGGGAATCAGCCTTTGGCACCACAGACACTTACAAAAGGCCAAAAGGGGAGCTGAGTAGAGCAAATGCAAACATGAGTAATGACATCCAGCTGCTCACACACACACACACACACACACACTTTAGTAGTTTGCAAGAAACATTATTGTGTCTTTAATTTCTTCTGTGTTACAATACTGATCTTTTATTTGACCTTTTATCGCACACGTTTTAATTGCTTCACAGTCACACACAGCCTACCTCATCTTGTGGGAGCTGAGGTTTTTTGTGTGTAAACCTCAGCTGCAGTTGCTAACCATCACACTCATTACTTCAATGAAGACACAGATGCACACATCATGCTAGTTGTTTACATGCAGCAGGTTTAAACATGTGACACACAAGCATGTTTATCTAAAAAGCAGCAGCAAGCAGTGTGTTTATGTGTGTTTCTGTGTGTGTTTATTTCCAACAACAAATGGAAGCATCTGTATTTTTCCTCACTTAAACAGATTTGTGTGTGTGTGTGTGGGGGGGGGGGGGGGTAGCACCATACAGGGGACTTTCCAAGTAGCTCTTATCTAACCGTTAGACAGATGACATCAATTGTCCCTGGAGACTACCCTGAGCACAGAGACTCTCCTGGCATGACACGGCATCTTGAGAGTTTCAGTTCAGTCCTTGATTACCATGATAGCTTTCATCAGAGGGTTTTGGTGGCACAGACTCAGGCAGGATCAGGGAAACCAGTACAAGCTCTGACAATGTTTTAGAAAAAAAAATTGCATAGTAGATTGGATTAAAGGTGAGATCTTAATGTAAAAACAGATGTCCTATGGGAATTCTCATACTATGCTGTATTGATCTCAATATCAATTTCATATCACTATTTTCACATGAAAACACATGTTAACATATTACACACCTGAAGATGATCATCACATGATCTGCTGAGGTTGATCACAGCTAAACTATCATTGACAAAATTATCCCTTTATGCATTGGGTCTAATAGGCCATACCCAAAATGCTGTTTGCACAAGAATCCCTAATTTAGAATCCCCATTTAACCCTCACATTGGCATCTTTATCATGTGCGGTGACAACCCACACATGCACAATAAGAATGCATACTCCACACAGAACCAGGATGAGGGGACATTGCTAACCACTGCACCAGCGTGCACCCCCACAACAAGACCATTATCCATAAAAAAGGCTAATTCTTACCACCTTTCCTTGATCAGACCCCATCCTGTTAGAATAACTCTCTGCCTGACAAATAATGGCCTTTCCCTTTCAGTGTAGCAGGCTGACTGGATTCCTTCCCAGAGTGTGTTTGTTAGGAAGTCCTTGGAGAGGCCAGCAGTTCATCACAGGACACATCAACTTCTTGGGTGTATTTCAACTGTAAGTGCAGGCAACCAGACTAAAGACATCATTTATCATTATTGGATTGTCCCTGTACTCAGCTTACTTGAGTTATTCACAATGTGACCATACAAACATCCAGTCTGTTCTTGTTTATATTACATGATCTATACAATGAAAAAAAATTCGGGAATCTTGGGGAGCAGCTGCAAAGCCATACTGCTACAAGTATAAACAACCTACTTATAAGACTGTCACCAAACTGTGTTCATGATTCATTTCCATTAAAAAAGCACTAAGAGGCAGAGGCAGGTTATAATTACAGTGTCAGCTGTAACAAACAGGGACTGTTTGGGGTTTAGGGGCACCAGCTGTGTCTCCCCTGTCCAGGCCAACGTCTCAGCTGGACTGTATTTTTTTTTCTTTTTTCTACTAAGCTGGCTGTAAAACAGTCAGTGTAACCTGAGCTCAGAGACTCTCGGAGAGAGAGCGGGATGGAGAGAATGCAGGAAAAACAAATCCATTCAGTGCTGTCAGTGTGTATTATAGAGAGTGGGATGGATTAGTGCAGGGAGGGTCATTGAAGCATCCCTACCCCCCTCCCTGACAGATAATAACTCGGCACTCGTACAGAAGTGAAGGGCTGGAATGTGGTGAGTTATGGAGGAATAAGTGCAAAAAGAAGAGAAGCAGTGAAACACAACACATTACAGCGACAAAACCTCATAATGAGCTGAAATACATGAACTGATGTGGGTTCCAATAATGTGAAGGAATCTTGTGGTGACTCTTTTGTCTGTCTGCACTGCAAACACTTTGAGCTCATTTTATTGTATAACAGTTCATTAGTGCATCTTCAGCAGTCATTAAGTACTCCAATGTGGTCTGTTGTCTTTGTGATGCTATAAGGCCCCGTTCACACTGGAGAAAGTCAATCCAGCTAGAGGTGGATTGAATCCGGATAGCTTTTAAACTGGATACATTCGGACCTATTTTCAAATCTGGCTATCACACGCATGTGTCCGCGCTCAATCTACCTTAACCCGGATTCTTTGTTGTCCTCCAAACTGCTAGGTGGCGCCTTGTAAAATACAGAGTCGGTTTAAGACTCAGAAAAAAACTAACAGGATATATCCAGATACGACCCGAATCCGGCTCTAGCCGGATTGATTTCCCCAGTGTGAACAGGGTCCAAAGTGACTGTGGCATTACGTGTGTGTGTCTCTGTGTGTTTGGGCTGGAGGTGGACTTGTGACCCATTTAGGGTGTATCTGGACCTGACTAATGTGTGAGATACATTTATACATTAAACACCTAGACCTGACCGTGAGTCATGAGTCAGTAATGACAGTTATGACTTACAGTCTAAATATAGGATATCAGAAGAACAGTGTTGTTCATTTAACTCCAAATAAGCAGCCTAAACATTCTTCCTCTCCTCAGCTCTTCCTTTTTAGTCCTAATTAATGTTATATTCTTACTCCCTTATGGCCGGTTTACACTATGGAATTTGGGCTGTCGCAGACAAAGACGACCATCGTAGGAGAATCGTGGAGATATATTTTTTATTTTTTTTTTATTTTTGGTCGTGGCTCTAAAACGGTGGTCTTACGTCGCGCTGTGAGGCAGGTTCCACGACGGCCGTTGTCTTGTGACCAAAGATAAGCTGAGAAAAAATTCTAGCGGTGTCAGAAATTTAGATTGACTGTCTCACAGTGTGACAGCTGCTACAACCTAACACTCCGCATCCACGTCTTCCTCCTTCTCACATGTTGACGTACGTCGCAACATGTGATCGCCTGCGATTCAGTGAATGGTCATCGTACAATCTGCACGCATCAAACTTGACGTCGTACCAAAGTTTATTGGATTCACATCGCATAGTGTGTTATGCAATGGTCTTATAAGATTGATAAAAATCGCACAGTGTAGAGAGGCCCTTAGTCTTTCCAAAAAAAGTCAAATCACTAAAGATAATTCGATGCATGAAATTGATTGTCATTCCAGATTTTTAGTATCAGATCGGTATCACTTCTCGCATGGGTTTTGCGGTTCAACATAAGCCACTTTCACACAGACCAGTGTCAATGAGGACTCCTGTCCTGGTGAAATGTTTTCAAATGTGTGACCTCCTGTGGCAAACGATGACAAATTCAATAATCCATACAGCAGAAGAGAGATGGTGTTTAGATTTTTATTTTTAAAGATTTGTTTGTGTGGCTTTTTATGATTTTAATGACTTATATGTTAAGACTGTCTCAGTTTCTCTGTGTTTAAGCACCAGCTGCAACCTGAAGCCTGACCCCCATAACCCTCTGACCCACATCCCAGCCTGCAGCCAGGAGAAAAAAAAATGTGCAGTGTTTCATAGCACAGCCAATCAAAAAAAAAACCTAATGAGGGTGATTCAGATCTAAAAGATTAAAAATGTGTTCCTCTTTCACACAAAACAACACCGACAGTAACCAAAACAAAGGGGGATATCCTGTTTTCCCAGAGCCCACTCCTCCCAGAATAGCCCAGCATGGTAGGCAGGGAGGTTGTTATCGCTCTTATCACAGCCTGCATTATAATGGTCTGTGTGGCAAGGAAACATCGCACATTGTTTTTTTGTTTTTTTTTTCTCTACAGACTTCTTTTTAGATTTACAGTCCAAGTAGTCGATAGCGCCCTAATGTACTGCTGCTATCACTGCAGCTTCTCCTCCTGCACTGCCCAGCTCATTACGGCTCAGTGTTTGTCACACTCTGTGTGTGCCTGCAATCTTATCTTCGGTTGTTGGCCCATGTGGAGGAGGGTGCATTGCACAGACATGTACAGACACACACTTGTAACACAATCCTATCATCTCTCTCACTTTTACTGTAGTAGTGGCATGCATACAACAATATTTGCTAAAGTTACACAACTCCTCGTCTCAGTGTGTTTGAGTTGTGTCCATTTAAGAAGTGTAATAATGAGCACGCATTCATTGCATAGCTGAAAAACAATCCTATACATCTGTACACACTGCACATTGCTTATACACAGCTCATGGTTTTTTTGGACTATAAACACACAAGCTTGCCCGCACACGAGACACGTTCACACATCAGTTACACCCATATCTGTGTCACTCCCCTGAGCGTGCCACTTCTCATATCCACACTCACTGATGGTTTGGTATGTGAAAGTATCACAGGCTCATAACAAGCAGCTTTGCACAGCAGCTGCAGATCTGCTCATGTGTGTGTTGCTGGCATGCCGCGCTCCATAAGTAAACCCACGCTCCAGGTATTTGTGGCATGCTATCCAGTCCCAAGCTGGGGTGAGCGGGGGGCAACGCGCACTTGTGCAGAAGTCAAGGAAAACTTCAGCAAAGGTCAAAGAGTCAGCAATTTGAACAACAAGGTCAAAACTTTCAGTTTGATGGCAGGCTGGGCTGAAGGTTTGGGATGGGGTGGTGCTGGAGCTTCATTCCTTTCCTTGCTGTGTTGTTGAGTTCTCCTGCTCTGATGAATACAGAGCAGCTCATGAGTCGATGCCAAGAGATGTGTGTTACTATGCACTATGTGATTTGGTATTTAAAGCTGTGTAGTGTGGATGAAGGGCCACCTAGTGCTAGATATGACACACCAAATGGGACTAAAGTGGTGTTCTGTTATTGAGAATTCCATAACAACAATCAGCAATGCAGCTTGTGATCTTTGCTCCGTTTGTCATGTTGCCATCTTGGCAGCACCTCAGCCTGCCTAACTCTGGGTTTATTCAATACGCTGGAGTATGAGTGAAGCTGGAGAAAAGTACGAGAAACCAAAACCGTTTCAGCAGCGACAAAAAGGTCCATGGGGACCGCCCCAAATATGGCTCAAGCATACGTTTTAGGAATGACAGTCAAAAGCACAAGAACAACCATCTTTTTATAATTTTATCTTAACATTTTTGTGTCCCAATCAGTCAGTTCTTGACCTTTGTGAGATCACAGAGGACTACTGACCACCAAATGTTCAGCAGTTCAAATGAACATTGCTGCCAAATTTAAAGAAATTCTTCAAATTAGTAAACATAATATTGACATGCAGCAACAGGTCAAACAGGACCATGATGAAGCTTCATCACGTGTTACTGTATGTACACATGAAGTCTGACGTTACATCCAGCAAACACTTGTTTCATTTGTGTATTTGAGCAGAGTTTTCGGATCCAGACTAAACACACAATGACAAAGAGGGGGAAACTGTACATGCAGACTCTTGTAAGTTTACAATGCAAACACAACGTTAGCTCCTGTAAATGCAAACACAGACACAGAGGGTGCTCCCTGCTTGCTTTAATGACTCAAGGTCATTGTGGCGGTGCAGCTCCGACTCTGAATGCACGGCATAGTGAAAGATGTGCACCTGTCTCGCTAACTGTCAGGGCCAACTGTTGAGGACAGACGGTCGTGGGAAAACTCGAAGCGTGCAGCGCTGTGATGTTTTGTTAGTCAGTCTCAGCTGAGTTAGGAGATGCTTTGCCAGCTGAGGGTTATGAGCTAAATTTACAGTACAGTTCATTTGACAAGCCAAAGGATTGGTAAGAATAGCAGGAGGATTTTTTTAGAGGAGTGTATTTAATCAAAGCAAAGCATGACTTCAGATTTACCAGTAATCCACTGCTTGAACAAGAACAAAATGTCATAAGTCTCAATGGAGGCTTCTGTAGTTGTTTAGTATTGTCATCACTGTGGATTATGAGAGGTCTCACACATCACTCACACTGTCTGAACATTGAGAGACAACTATCTTGCAAACCAACTGTGGGCACGATGATGATTCCAAAAAGCTTTTAGTTTGACCAGCACATGGTTGACATGATTCAATGCCTGTCAACAAGTGTCTTGTTTCGTTTTGTGTGTTGGTCAGCATTGTGTGGCTCTGCACTGCTTAAACATGCATGGACTGTTTAACACGCTCTAAAATTAGAAGAGAAAATATAACATTGCAAGTTACATTCCTCTACCCTTCATCGGATTATGTTACTACTGAGTAGCCTGATTTATAAACCTCCACTCTGTTGTGTCTTAAACCGGTCTCACCCCAGTTAAAATAAACATCTAACATTTACTTAGATTTCTTTTGACTAAACCATTATTGATACAATTATCCCATTATGCATTGGTTCTAATAGGCCACACCCACAAAACACTTGCTGTTTGCACAAGTATTTTAGTCAGATCATATAGTATGGAAGTGACAGACTCGGGATCTGTGACCAGGATGCACCTCTCACCCATTGACAAAGCAGGTTAGCTGGATTACACAAAATGATCTGCGATGCCTGTGACTGGCAAGTGTCACATTACATATACTGACACAAAGTGACTGATAAGATCACCTACACTATTGTACTAGTACATACTAGTTAAGACATGGATAGTTTGCATGGCAGTAGTATGTTTGTACCCTTACTTTGGCTTACTGTGCCCCATTTAAGAGTGAGAGAAATATTGAGTCTTTAGAAGTTGATTTAGATCTCTCATGGGTACCATAAAATGTATCAGTGAGTTTTAACCCTGCCAGGAAAATGTAGATATTAACATTTCTGTTGAGTGCATAATTTTATATTTAACTCATGCATTTACTAAATAGTGTAAATGCTTATGTTGCCAATTTTTGCGAATCCATGCAGTCCCCTGGTTGTCTCATTGAATGATTGAATGATAAATAGTGACTACAGACCAGTTGCTCTGACTTCACATGTGATGAAGTCTCTGGAGAGGCTGGTCCTGAAACACCTGCGTGCTGTTGTGGAACCATCGCTGGACCCCCTGCAGTTTGCTTACCAGCCCCGTATTGGAGTGGAGGACGCCATCATCTACCTGCTGCACAGAGCACACACCTACTTGGAGGAGGCAGGTAACACTGTTAGAATCATGTTCTTTGATTTTTCCAGTGCGTATAACACCGTGCAGCCTGCCCTTTTGAATATGAAGCTCCTGGACATGCAGGTAGAGACCCCACTGGTCACCTGGATCACTAACTATCTTACAGGTCGACCACAATTTGTGAGGCTGAGGAACACCGTCTCGGACACAATAGTGAGCAGCACGGGGGCACCCCGGGACACAGTACTGTCTCCATTCCTGTTCACACTCTATACATCGGACTTCAGACACTGCTCACAGTCCTGCCACCTGCAGAAGTTCTCGGATGACTCTGCCATTGTGGGCTGTACCAGCAGAGGTCGGGAGGCGGAGTATATGAGTGTGGTGGACAGCTTTGTGGAGTGGTGCGGACAGAACCACCTGCAGCTGAATGTCACAAAGACAAGAGAGCTGGTGGTGGACTTCAGGAAGCACCAGACACTCCCAAACCCGGTCAGCATCAAGGGTACCAATGTGGACATTGTGGACAGCTACAAATACCTGGGTGTCCACATTGACCACAAACTGGACTGGTCCACAAACGCAGAGGCAATATACAGGAAGGGACAGAGTCGCCTGTATCTACTGAGGAGACTCAGGTCCTTTAATGTCTGCCAGACCATGCTGCAGATGTTTTACCACTCGGTGGTCTCGAGCGTCATCTTCTACGCTGTAGTTTGCTGGGGCAGCAGGATGCAGACTCAACAAGCTCATTAGGAAGGCTGGCTCGGTACTGGGAGTGGAGCTGGAGTCTGTGGTGGAGGTGACAGAGAGGAGGATACTGAGGAAACTCAGTATTCGTAACAACACGTCTCACCCCCTGCACGACACAATGCTGTCCTACAGGAGCACATTCAGCGGTAGACTGAGACTACCGAGGAGCAGCACAGGACACAGGAGGTCCTTCCTGCCAGTGGCCATCAGACTGTATAACTCCTCCCATTTCTGTAGGGAGAAGCGCTAGATAATCATGTCAGGCATCACTGTCATTCCCTCCACTTGTCCACATGTTTATGTTTACTTAGCACCTTACATCTCCATATTTGTATCCATGTATCATATATTGTGCTCATACTGCGTACTGTACTCTTATTTTGGATTATAGTGACACTTGTACTCTTATACTCTGTACTTAACTGCATTTAATGTGACTTGATACCTCTGGCACAAGAATTTCCTTTGGGATTAATAAAGTTTTATCTTATCTTATCTTATCTTATCTTAAAGCCAGATGGTTTGTTATGTTGAGCATCTCTGGAGAGTCAACCTACAAAAGGTGTATGAAAAGGTCAGGAAATGATCAGGAGTGATCCATCAAGATGTGGTTGTCTGTGTTATTATTCCCAAAAAGTCTAAAAAACACTTTTTTTAAAAAGTGGTTGCTAAGTTAAAGGGTTGTTGCATTGTAAAATGGAAATGCATTAACGTGTATGTATCCTCGGTGTCACATTCCTGCTTGATTTCATACCTCTGATTCCAACTTTGTGATGGGAAAAACTACTTTCCTTTCTTTTTTCTTTTTTTTGTTCTCAGGTCATAAATCAGGATGAGTCGTGCCGTCAGCCTTGGCAGAAAAAAAGGCGAGAATCTGAGAAAGTTTTACGACTAACAGTGTAAAATGGCTTCGCTGCCACCAAACAAAAGGAAGAAACAAAGTTTAATCATTAGAACCAAAGGTTATCACTCTGCAGATTTTTTGACAGTATCTCTTAATTGGTCGGGTTGCGATGCCAAGACTCTATGTGAGAGTGAGGTAGTGAAGCCGTGCCAGCAGAATAGCCAGGCCACAAGAGGAAGGAGTATTGTTCTTGGCATGGATCGAAGCGACTAAGTCCAAACACCCAGATGGACTCCAACAGGCTCCAGCAATAATACACACACACCGAGGGAGAATAGAGGTCACCTCAGGATACACACACAATAAATCCATTGTGACTGGCTGTCTCTTTTCAAAGATATTGCACTGCTTATCTAGACCTTATCTACCTCAGCACACTGAGGAGTACTACTTGATGAACAATTAGTCTCAAATACACAAATAACAGAGACTAGGCCTTCGAAACAGCACAAGTGGAGGTTTGAAAGCACACAGTGAGTTAAATGGACGAGCCGAGCTGAGAGTCACATACGTTTGTTATTTGTAACTCAGTGCTGCATTGTTAAAGGACACTTCATTCAAAAATCAAATGCTTATATCTCCAGTAATGGAAGTAGACAGCACTTGGCTTGTGATGCTCCAAGGTGAGATGCACTATTTAGAAAAATTATTGATGCACTATCAAAGAAAACTGCTGAATAAAAGAAACTTAAGAAAGGAAACCCAAAAGCTGCAAGTTTATTATTGCTTTTACTTGTGTGCCAACAGGAACAGGTTTTTTCTTTACCCAGATCACATGTGTATGTCATACAATTAGTCAACAAATATGACACTGATTACAAAGAATTATGATATCCATATCACAATGTACTTGCGACACTATTGTCTAGACATATATTGACAACCAGACAAGTACATTCTAAATATAAAACTGTGCATGCATGTAGAAAAACCACAAAATAACAAAGGTGCAAACTCAAGAGAAACGTGCCACCCACAGAAAAATCACACATTTATCCACACGCCATCCTCAAATGCAACTTTCACATTTGTGCAAGTCAACACAGAGCATGTAACAATACAAGTGTGTGCACATGTACGTACTGTATCAGACTCTCTCTCTCTCTCTCTCTCTCTCTCTAGCGCTCTCTATCTCCAGGTTCTTCTCTCAGGAAAACAAAAAAACCACAGCAGCCATAGCGACAGAGAGCAAAAGGAAGACCTGGCCCGGGCCCGTCACCTTTAGAGCTTCCTGATTGGTGGAACCTCGCTGTGTGAGCTTTGTTGCCGTGTGGACGGCGAGGCAGACAGTTCTCCGAGCGTTGCCGTGGACGCAAAGCTATCTCAGCAGTCCTGTCAGGGTGGATTTACACTGCATGGCTCAAGGCAGATTTTCCACTCCTGTGACACATATTAAAAATGAAACCTCCATGTTACAGCTCATATTAACCTCAGTGACACAAGGACAAAAAAGCGGGTGACTTATTGACTGTTTACTGACATTTTTGGACAGTGAACAAATTATATTACACATCAACAACTGTCACACAATTAGAGGGTATAAAGAGTCGCTAACAACAAGCAGCCAGATTCAAGGTCTTTTTCATTCAAAGTGGTCTGGTATTCAGCTCAGTGATAGATAATCACATAATCCAATCAGAGGTTTGTATAAATGGTTAAGGACAATCATCTTTTTCGAGCCAGACAAAAACACAGTTTTAACTTCAACATGGAAGAGTCTGAAAGGTGATACAGCTCAAAAAACTAAAAGCAATTATAAGTTAAAGTTTGCATGAACATAACCGTTCATTTAAATGAACCAACTCCTGGCTCTATAGAGAGCCCACCACTTTCCATAAAGGCACATTCTGAGCCATTAGCACTGCATGTGCTGACCCTCATCCTAACCACGTCATGCACCAACCAATAGGGCATTATCATCTGCAAAAAAACAAATCCTGACGTCACAGAATTGAGCCCTGTGTCCAATCTTGAGAGCGGTTGACGTACAGATGAGTAAGCTGACACAGCCATCAGGTCTTTTTGTAGCTGCAATATTCTCAGTTACATTGTGGTGCTTTTTTTACTGTGTAGTTCCACTCCGCCTATCCATCTTTCATACATGGATATCCTGTTCAGGGTCACAGGGGGCGTTGATGCCGATCCGATGAATCCTCACAGTCTTTATACTAAAGTGCAGGTAGGAAACGCTGCAGATGTGAATCTGCTCTCTGGGCCATTGTTAGTCATCCTACCCTCGTTTGTTATTGCCCAGTGGCACGGTGCTGACAGATGAGGTTAAAATACAGTGAATAACCACTGACAGTTATTTCCTTCATAGGAAGGAGACATACAATGAGTTCTCTGATGGTGTTGTTTCCAGACTGGGTCCAGATTGAGGTGATGACTTCCTATGACTCTTCTGACTCATTTTGTCTGCATCACAGATCCACAGTATGTTCAACCAGACCCCATATGTCTGTGGCGAGTGAAGAGAAAAATGACAACACTGCTTGTTTTCATATATTTTAATGACAAACACAAACAAACCAGAGAAAGTACAACTGCTCGTTTTTGTCATGACAATTATCATGTTTGTCATTTTAATTCCCAGTTTATTGAAAAGACAAAACATGCAAAGAAAACCGAACAAAACACAAAAACTACAGTCATATGGTGTAGTGAGTAATCCCAAACATGACAAGAACTCTGTGTGCAACTGGAAGGCAAAATGAAACATGTCTCCTCTTACCTTTCTTATTCGAGACCACAATAAACCCCACAACAACCACAAAAAACGTGATTCATTTCAACAAGAGGAATGAGTGAAAACAGCATTTGTGCGCCTGTTTGTTACACATACAATGCATTCTTAGCAGTTTTAGATTAAAATATAAACAGGTAAAAAAAAAAAAAAAAAAAAAAAAAAAAAAAAAGCAAGCCGACTGCCACACAACAACACTATTCATGGCCGGCATGATAAATGCACTTGTAATTGTGTTTGTGTCTACGCTCACAGGCGTGTTTCATACAGCTGCGGAGTATATGTGCTCTGTAATTACCTGCTAATGTGTCACAACGTTAGACAAAGTGGTGACCCCTGATGGCTGTTAGATTCCCTGGAGAACAGCCACAGGCATACTACACAGTGCATTCAAACTGAGCTTTCAATGCACATTAGTTAGACAGAGCATAATGGCTCCATACATGCACTCACAGACACACACTTATTCACACTTTATATACTGTGTATAGGGGATTTTTTTTTCAATTTATAGTTTCACAAATTCACAGAAATATGTATGCAGTTCAACTCTTTGATGTTTGAAGTCAATAACTTTTATGTATTTTCTATTTTAAGTGACAGAAAATTGAAAAACCAGCACAACATGCAGTCGTCTTTTATATTGATCACAAGGCCTCAACACCCGAGCTGCTCCAACAAAGCAGCACGGTGAAGAAGAGGCCTGCTTGCAATGTCTGTTATGGCCTATTCGTGTTCTTTAGGGGTTAATTACAGCAAGCAGAAGCTCAAAGAAAACAACATACACCAGGAATATGTTTGCTGCATTTGCTCGAAATCATCTGATAATAGTACTAATAAGCTCCTGACAGAAAGTTAAAGTGGACATTTTTACCCACGATTCTCAGTTAAGCTGGGGACACACTATATGTGATTACCCATGATTCCCTGTTGGGCAAAGTCTGCACTAGTTGAGGACAGTCAGCGTGTGAGGTCAGCACTAAAATCTGCAAGTGTGTGAGGGTAACAAACCCGACCTCACTCCCAGTCATTCAAGCATGTTTGAATTTCTAGGGCCGAGTCTGAATGCAGTCGGGTTCTGTGAACAGCCAATAAAAAACAGAGGGTGGGACACTGGAAATAGCATCATAAAACAAGAAAACAGCAGGAATAATTCGGCCATTTTTGAGAGTTCGATGCGTTCAGTTGGCTTCTGTTGGATCTGATAAATCATGTAGTCTGTGATCCATCATCAGGTGCAGTTGTTACTATGAATGAGAGTTGTGTAGTGTGTGTGTCCAGCTTCAGTGTTCAGGTGTAGCAGTGGAGTGTGTGGGAAAGCAGCATCAGGTGTGTTCATCAGCGCAGCTGCTGCTCATTGCTTGATCAGGACCTGCTGACACACACACGCACACTAGCTGTGGATGAGTCTGGCTACAGACTAGAGGATTTTCTTAACTGATCTTAGGCCAAAGACACATGGACAATTTCAACAATGTTCTGCCATGAGACCACACACTTTGCTGTTACAACTTACACATGATGATTCTGACACTCTCACAGACACTTGAGTGAAGAAAAGCCAACATGCAGGACAATTGGCTGGCTGTTATGTTGTACTGTGATGTGTCTATATGAGAGACATTGACTTGTGTTGGTCTTCTTTTACTATTTATCTTTAGGTTCCTAGTTGTGCAGGTTGTGCATCAGTCCATCATGGAGTCAGAAATATGTTTAAAATTTGACACTTGAGCACTGACTCAATCAGGATATACTGGGTCAGCTTCCCCCCTACTTACAGGCTTATGTCCCAGCATGGCGTAGCCTTTGTCCCCATGACTTGTTTTTATTGTCTGTTCTCAAAGTTGAAAGCTGAAACAATGGGATGCAATTGCCTCACCAGATTATGGTTTTTAGATTTTATGTTGATGGCTGAGTTTCTGCCTGTCTTGTCCGGGACACTCTTCTCAATGAGTCTCTCCTGGTTAAGTAAAGGTTAAATAAGTAAGTAACACTTGAAGATAATTTGGACAAAAAATATTTTTTTCTGGTGATCTGTTGGACAAGAAAAGAGCATGACAATGTGAGAGCACGCTTGAAACTTAAGTCCCATAAAGACATAATTGAAATCTTCTTTATTTTCATAATAAGGTGTGGCTTAAAAACTGGGTTTCTGTTTTCACCCTTTTTTTTGTTCCTCTGAATGGCTGGCTGGGAGATTTCTGATTTCATGACTGATAGTCCACAAAAAGCAGCAAATAATGCTGCCTTGTTATAAAGGTCAAATTATTCTGTTAATATGACAACGGGGCTTTTATTTGTCTTCTTAAACCACGGTCAGCTACAGCAGGTATTCATGCGTGATTTATGCAGGGATTACTTGGAACAAGATAATGGAGAAATTTCCTTTTGAAGTCCCCTAAAATCGATTAAGCCGGCGACTTTGCTGCGACCGTCCCCGAGGGCTTTTCTGTTAGAGACAAGGACAAAGGAATGAGGACAACATGAGGAGGATACTGCAGAGGGGTCCTACTGGTAATAAGGAGTGACGTTAGGCACTATCAAAAAAAAAAGGAGGGGGTCAGCGAGAGCTCAAAAGTTTCATTTTAAAAAGGTGTTTTCAATGAATGAATTATTATTTTTATCAAAGCAGAAGAGCAGCTTTTACTCTGTGATGAGAAATGATTTAAGCCCCTGACAGATTTAGTTTCATAAAATAATAACTTCAGTGTGTAATTTTGGCTGATCATGATGATTAATTAAAAAATCACTTAATACTGAAACCATGTTTAAAGCGTCGATCAGAGAGACAGCATCACGTTTAATTAGAAATTCAAGTAAACAACGGTTAATTAAATAAACTACTCCTATTTATGTAGCAAGAAAATCTGTGCCTTATTACAATTTAGCACCCTTAATCTGACAAGGCTGAACTATCCCTCTGAGATAAAGTCCAGCTCCTCTGTGTCAGCCTCCATCAGGTGCTGTCTGACAGCTTTATTCATGCTGTAACACCAGCAGTGAAATTCACACAAAGGTAATTAATCTGGAAACCTAAGGCCGCTCCCCATTCACAGCGGAGCAGATAGATAATTATAGCTACAGGCTTTTGGGGGCTACAAGGGCAATGAAAGTGCTGAAAGATGGGCTTAAAGAGAGAGAGAGAGAGACTGAGAAGTTATATTTAATTATTTTTTTACCCACCAGAGTTTCATTTTTCTCCTTCCACAACTGCCCTTCTGAAAATGAGAAATCATATAAGAAATGGTTTTGATGATTTATGAGATAAGATCACGTTTTTATGTCACAGAATGAAACGACGTTAAATTATTCCTTCCCGCTACGGTCACTCAGGGGTCTGGGGTGGGTGTGCAGGTGTGCAGCAGAGTTAATGAGGGTGCTGAGAGATAAGTTGAGAGCACAAGGTCAAAGTTCAAACCTAGAGGCCATGACCACAAAAATCACCATTTAAAGACATTTGTTGTTTGGACAATCCCTCGACATCTGTGGGATTCCACATCAGCTTAAATCCAACTGAAAAGTTCAGACTTCTATTTCATTGCCGCAGCGATGCATCCATATGCTGAGCAACTGACAGCGTGCAGGTTAAACGGGACAAAAACCTGCACACACCAAAGACGACTTCTGTTTAACCACTGCAGCGAGGCTCCTTTAGCTTCATGAATAATAAATAAATATAGCTCATCAAATACTGCTCCCCGCTGAACACAAAGGAAAGATAATATTGCTTTAGCTCATGCAGGTATATGCTTCTCTATCTGCTTCCCACAACTGAAAGGGACATTTAAAATAGACTGACAGTCGGTGTCAAAAGGTTAGTTCTGATTCCATAAATGAAACTTTTGTCTGCTTTGACACATTTTTTTGGCCAAAAAAAGGCTGAGGGAAGGGATGCAATTTTTAAATCAATGTTAACAAAAAAAATACTCCAATACACATGAGGAACAAAAAGTATTACTTAAAGAGTATTAATACTGAGTCATCAGGAGAGAAAGAGAGAGGTGAGCGATGTGGAAAAACACAAAGTTTTGACACACGAATTTCCTGTTGCAGGAAAACTCATCTATGTGTACGTGTACGTGTACGTGCATCTCCACATGATTTGTCATTCATTATAAAAGTTCATTATTATAGAAAATAATTGAGTTGTTAGAAGCTCCTGGATGTATCACAAAGAAACAAAGGATCATATTGAATTTCAGACAGTATTGATAAGAAAAAGAAGACCAAATATCCTTAAGCATGGACTAAAAATAATTATCTACCATGCAGCTTAATAACATCTTTGAATATAATCAACATCACTGGATTAATTATTGAAAGATTTTCAGTGAATGTCATATCTTCGGACTTGTGGAGTCTTATTTACATCAGTGATAGCTCTGCAGGGTGTCTCATTGTAGAACTTCTCCCTCCTTTCGTCCACTGATGAAAAGCACACCTCGGCTTCCCGCTAATACTCTAATTAACGGCAAACAGATGCGCAGTTTGCTCCATCACATAATCAGTCGCTCCCCTTCGCAATAGCACATATTATCTTCTTTTTCTGCCTTTGTAGGAAGATTATTCGCTAAAACAGTCTGAACCCCATGTGCTGTATAATGTAGGAGAGGTGAGAAAAGCTTTGTTCTATGAAGAACATTTTGGCCTGAATGTGCAGTGCAGCTCTCGCTTACCACATGATGATGTTATTGGAATATATTTACTCTTACTGTGTATCATTCTGTAAAATATTAGAGACCTCGGGACCGTAGTAAATGTCAGAGCCGGAGGAGAGAATCAGGGTTTTGACCTCTTTGCAAACAAAGACACTTCACATATGCTGTCTATTCAAATGGGAAAATGCACTTGTTGAAGCCAACAGCTGCAAATGCAATCAGTTGAGGTTGTTACTAGACTCGAGGAGGCACGCCAAGCTGTGGAGGTTTTTAACAGGTTTCAGCTGAAAGCATCCAGAGGAGCTGCAAACCAGTCCTGATGCTTGTTGGCCTGAGAAAAGGGTCAAAGCATGTCCCACAGAGAGAGATAGGGGAAAGTTAATGCACTTTTAATGCTTGTCCACATTTGAAACTGTTAGTACAGTGAAGGTCTTTTATTCATTTTAAGCCTTTAATAATGGCACAGCTGATTATAGTACATTGTACCCTTAGTTAAGTGTAACCGCATCTTCAGTAGACAGGAGAAGAAAAACAACAGTGTGATGCTGCCATTGTCTGGTTTCCTGTCAGCTCTCGTTAACATTTGTTCCTAAAATTACCAGAAATGTCACACCACACCATGTTTTTCTCTGTAAACACAACAGATGAACCTGATGTTTTTTTGGGACTTGATGTTGTTAACATGATGTAAGCAAAGTTATTTTGCATGGGTTTTGACATTGGGACGGATCTCTCAGGTAAACATATTTTATTTTATAAACATGTCTCTGCATCTTCTGTAAACAAACAATCCATGAATAGATGCTATAACATATTGTTGGGTCTACTGCAGCTAGGTGTAGTACAGTTTATTGTCCTGGGAGCAGACACTGAAGGGCCGAATATATGGAGGAGCTGTTTGTTTATAGTCTAACACAGAACCCAGGTCTTTTGCTGCTCATCCATATTTGTATGCACTTGTGACATCCTTGCTCTGGCTGTAGGCATCAAGCAACAACTTCTGTGTTAATAAGCATTCTCGGCTTGAAGGAGCAAGGTTATGTGCTTCCAGTGTTTAAGCTAAGCTAAGCTAAGCTAACTGGCTGATAGGTGTAACCTTGTGTATACAACAAAACATCTGTATTTCCAAAAAGGTTCCAATATGTTCTCAGTGAAATCAGCTTAAATCCAGAAAATTCTCTTTCCTGCTGCACCAGCACATCTCATGAAGAAGCACCAAAACATAGCCAGTCTGTGTGGGTGGTTGGTGCATGTAGAAAAATAGAAAAACATTGACAGAAAGAAAACATTCAGTACTTACTTACAAACTGCTTTTTTTCCTCCCAAAGAGGCAATTATCAATAAATCCAGTGCTGTGACACACTGTCTTTGTAAGAAAAATCATGGTACAGAATTCACAAATATTTTCGTTTGACTACAAATCTCCAGAGATAAAAACAAAATCAAGCTTTGACTTTGCTACACAACACCGAGAGGGATACTTAAAGTGTTTCCAGCTGTAACCCTGACTCATCCAGACATGACGGTGGAGAGCAGCAGTGATCTTAAACTGGATCTCCAGCAGGTTTGGCAGGAGTGATGAGAGCAGCTGTAAATCTTAATGGGCCTTCACGTTCCTTGCCAGGCTAATGAGCGAAAGCTTCAAACCTCATGAATCGAAGGTGGGTTAAACCTTAAACATCTGTGTGTAGTCTTATTTTATCCTCAACAATGTTATATTGTTAAACTGCACATTTGGTTACATGCACAATGTTTCCACTATAGAGCTCTTGCTATCTGTTGTGCACAAAAGCTGTGCAACTGTTCTTCTGCATGACTCTGTGTGCCAGCAAGCTTCCCCTTCTATATCTGTGTGTGTGTGTGTGTGTGAGAGAGAGAGAGAGAGAGAGAGAGTGTGTGTGCTTGTGCACTGACACCCAGCTGCAGCAGCCTCTTTCATACATGTGTCAGCTTGTCCAGGAAAGGCAGTATAAGGTTTCTGGACATTGTCAGAGCAGGTGCAATGAATTATTTTCTTTGTTGAAGCTTTGCGCTGTAACCTCCTACCTCCAGGGGTAAGATCTCCACTTATCTTAACTGTAATGTGACACTAAAGAGTATTACTTTCCGTGCATTTTCAGAGTGAGATAAGCGGCGCTTCACATCGTGTCTCTGGGTCAGGAAGAAGGCCTCGGTTGCATGACCGTCGTCATCAGTGCAGATGTGGTTTGAATATGCGGAAGTTTATCAGCTGATTCACATTCAACTGAAGTCGCTTCGTTTATGACAACATTTCAAAGAAAAGGGAAGTGCAGTAACCACAGTCCTCTGTGTAGGTGTGTGGGGGCGACCGATGTCAGCCGCAATATAGCAGATTTGCGGTTACGCATATACAGTGCAGAGAGCTGGAATTATCATGCAACTTCTGAGAAATGTTTGTCCACATTGCACTCTTTTGTTGTTGTGTTAGCAAAACATCCATTGAAATATTCTGTGTCACTTTAAATATTGTGTCACCTGGTGCAGGTGTATTTGTGTTTCATTTATGTGCCATCTTTTAGACTTTCTTTAGCCTCATGTCTAAGGCCCCTTTCACACTGGAGAAAGTCAATCCAGTCAGAATGGGATTGAATCCGGATAGCCTTTAAGCTGGACATGTTCAGACCTATTTTCAAATCTGGACACACATGCATGTCCGCGCTCAATCCGCCTTAACCCGACTTGTTTGTTGTCCTCCAAACCACTAGGTGGCACCTCGTAATATACAGAGTCCATACAGGCCGGATACATACCGGATTGAGTGCGGACACAACTGTGTGCTAGCCAGATTTGAAAATAGGTCTGAACGCATCCAGTTTAAAGGCTGTCGGGGCTCAATCCTACTCTAGCTGGAATGACTTTCTCCAGTGTGAACGGGGCCTAAGAGGACTCCAGACTGTACAGTCTTACTGATAACATTTAGCAGTCTAAAGTCGGATTTGTGCATTATTATGAAGTTTGACTGCCGTGAATTATGTCAATTTGAAGAGATAAGTGGTCATATGTTCATGTTTTGACGTCTTTCAGAGGTTCCAAGACCTAACTGGGGAGGTCTTACCCCAGTAATAACATTAGAACCTTCATTTCTGGGATGAGTTGAGCATGAAGAACACACAACATGCAACAGACTGTGTGTGATGGTGCAGAATGAGAGCTGTTTTGGCTGTCCTGATGGATGTTATTACAAGACTATTGTTACTACAGTTACTGCAGAGGTCCTGTCTTTCCCCTGATCTAATTAAGCAACAATGAAATGGACAGAGACGAAGCATATTTCTGTCCCGAGCTGCATTTGTTTCAGTCAGATTTCTATAGACACTTCACACCCTCACTCGTCCACTTCTGTTCGCCCTATCCTTGAAAATGTTTGGACAACAAGTAAACAAAGCCGCCCAAAACCAAGCAGACAACCATGGCTGAAAGTGTCTAGACTTCAAGCGAGATCCTTCCCGTCATTGTTGGTTGGCATTGAGGGGCTGCAAAACAGGAAGTAATCTCTGAGGGAAATAACAGTACAGTTATGATTGTTAGAAAGTCAAAGGTACATGCAGAAAAGTACAGTATTTTACATCCTAATGTATATAAATTTCAAATTATAACACTGACACAAATGTTTTGATTGCAAAGAAACATGGATTTGCCAGTTACATGCACATTTATTCACTGTTTTAACTTTACCTTAATATGAAACAGCCGGTCTGACATGAGGAGAGTGAAGTCTCTTATAGCAGTTCAGCAAAATGTAGACCACTGTAGAAACATGCCTGTTCATTAAATTAATCAGTGTTGTGGTCCTGATGGTCTCTTGCGCCATCTTGTGGATACAGCCTTCAGTTGCAGTTCATACTTATTGTTCTGTAAGTGGTACTATAACTTACTGTCTTCTTTTGTAAGGCTTAAATAGTGAAAATATCACCAATAAATTATAACAGAAGACAAGACATCAAATGCAGAAAATAATTACTATTGTTAAAAGATGCAGATATATATTACTTTATGTGGAGGAATATGGAAGGTTTATATATCACTACCTAATCATAAAAACATTTATTTATTTTACTTCTTAACATATTCATTTATCCACACTTTTCTCTGCCTTGGTTAAATTATGTCAATAATTAGGTAGTTTAAGAAAAAACTTCCAATGCAGACCAATTCTCTCAGGATCGCACCAGATTATAGTTCTCACTTCCCACTACGAGGCGCCTTGCTTGAGGACCAATCAGCATACAGTGAGGGACAACGGGCTGATAGGAGCATGCAGAGCCATAGAGAGACATACAATGTGTTACTCCTGTGGCCTCACAGACTAATATTGATTACTGATCAGGGAAGAAAGTAAGCAGAAAAAGAACTGAGACAGGGAGGAGGAAACCGTGTGAGTGTGTGTATACCTCTTTAGGACACTGGTTGTTGCAGCTAGTGGCGATTCTAGACTCTCTTGGTGCCCTCCATCCATCGCCTCAGACCTTTCATATGGTATATTCACAGGCTATTCTTTAAGGTCAATGACGTCATACTATTTTTGTGTTCAGCTGCATTTTCTTCAGGAAATGCTTTTCTAGTTTATGTAAAGGATTCCCTCGACGTCCACACTCCAGTCCGGTAGGTGGCGGTAAATGCACCTAAAGTTGGTTGCCCACCGCCAGCTACATTCCTAAAAGAAGAAGAAGAAGACGAAGAAGAAACTGTTTTCGGGGGGGGTAATATTCAGAATAGCTCGTTGGTTCAGTGAAGCTGTGGTGGTGAAGCTGGACAAAACGTTGATCCTTTCATAACTTCTTTGCTTTAAAAAAAACAACTATCATGGAAATTGGAGCTGAAATCAGCAAGAAAATACGAGTAAGTAATAACACGGGGTGATTTTGTGTCTCCTGGTTGCTTGACTGTAGCGTAACACGAGCTGCCAGCTAACATTAGCTTGCTAGCATAAATGTGTCTCAAATGTTAAATAGCTATTTGTAGGTCCGCGGGTTTTCCCACTCTGTTTAAGAAATAAGCAACTTATTTCAGTGATTTCAAGGAATCGTATTTGTATGTGCTCTGCTGCTACATTGTCAGTTATATGGTAACTTCTTTGTCATTGCTAGTGAATGATCAATGCAGCTAGCATGTTTTCTGTAATTAGTTTTAATTACATTTTTCGAAATATATGTTTTATCTGTTTCAGGCTGCTATTAAAAGCAAACTACAAGAGCTCGGTGCATACATTGGTAAGTAATAAGTGAAAAATCAATGATGGCCTCTGATACAGTAGCTACTCGATGCATTACTCACTGAGCTTTTTTTCAAATTCAGATGAAGAACTCCCAGACTACATCATGGTAATGGTGGCAAACAAGAAAACCTCTGAACAAATGGCTGACGATCTTTCTCTTTTCCTCGGAAACAACACTGTGAAGTTCACAACCTGGTACGAGCCAAACGGTTTTCAGATTTTTTTACAGTATGTAAACAGAATAACGAACTTTTTTGTAACATCATTAATTTTTTGGTTTAATTTAGGTTGCAGGGTGTCCTAGAGAAACTAAGATCTGTTGCAGGAGGTAAGTTAGTCTCTGAGTTCTTGGATCTTGCCACTTTTTACCCTTTAAAGTAACAATGCTGTGAGTTGTGCTGTGACATCCGCGTTCATTTCAGCTCATGTTTTCTTCTCCTGCTTACCTGTATAATTGTTTTAGAGCCTGCATCCCTCAAATATCAGCTGCAGTCTGACAGTGCTACCGTGGCAGAGAAGAGTCGATCTTATGTTGGTGAAAACAGCAGAGCAGATGAGTCTAAAGTGTTGACCGTGTCCAGCTCACGTTCTGATAGGAATGAAGCCCGCGTTTCCAGTTCAGCTCATGAAAAGAGGTTACTGATTTTTGTAAGATCATTACGCTTATATTGTTAACATTTCTTGTCTATAAAAACATTAATATTCTTCTGTGTTTTATCAGAAGGGGGGCCTTGGAAAAGAGCTCCTCTCGGCTGACCTCCACTGTTAAGCCCCTCATGGAGCTACTCCCCTCTGAAGCTGTTCTTGACATCAAACCAGAGATGGATGATGACCTTATTGGTGAGGACTCTGTCGAAACTGGTGCCAACCATGGTCGTGCACGCAGTGCAGCTAGCAGACCCTCAATTGAAATCTACAGGCCTGGACAGAGCAAGTTTACAGAAGGATCCTCGCACACCAGGCAGCAGGACAACAGTAGCAGCAGAACCTCCAGAACTGGATCCAGCAAGGTGCTGTTTTACAATAAAATATCGTGCTTTCAAAGATCAGTAAACACTTGCACTATCGGCTAATTATTGAATTGTTATAACTTTGTGTTTAGCAAGAAGAGTCACGGAAAAGGAAAGCACCAGTGGCGAGTTCAGTTGTGCGGGTGAGCCGAGAAACAGATGAGGACAGTGATGATGCAGAAGAAGAAGATGATACAAGCTATGTTGGCCGAGGCCTGTCCAGCAGAGTATCCCTACCCTCCAAACCAGAACGGAAGTTAGTATTAACACCTCATGTAAAACTTGGCCTCAGAAGTTGTAGGAGTGAAGGGCATGTTCAGGGCAGATCTCATCTTAGTGTCTGCATTGTTATATGTTTGCACTCAAGGTGCAGGTTTTTTTCTTCTCAGTAAAGAGAACCGAAACAATGTTAAATCCCACACTGTTCTTTGTTTTAACAGTTGTTGTTTTTATTGTTTCAGACCTACTCTTCCCCCAGCCAAACAAGCCAACAGAAACCTGATACTAAAGGCTATCTCTGAGGCACAGGACTCTATCACCAAAACTACAGCCTATCCAACAAGTATGTTTCCTGCTGACGCACACATAACCACAAACATCCTGTTGTTTAACTTCAGGACGAAGTCGATGTTATCACTCAGATCTTGATCTTTCCCAGCAGTACCACAGAGACAGACTGTTCCGGTGGCACCTCGTACTCGCTTGGCCTCTACCGAAGAGATGACGGCAGCTATCCAGCTAGTCCAGGAGCACCTCCACAGCCTGGCTCCCAGAGTGCAGGGCTCAGCCTCTACAGATCTACCTCCCTCCAGAGTACCTGGTCTGTATGAAGGCTAACTAGTCTACAGCATTGTGTGGTTGTGTTGTGGGCATCATTTAAATGTGCAGTGTTTAAAAACATCAAGGTGCAGTTAGGTCATATTAATGATAAATAGAAGTTTACAGCATGAAAAAAGAAATCAAGTCACTGAAGCACTGCGTGTGAATTAAGGATAAAGGGATACATGGTGGTGTTCTACAGTTCTCATTGTTTTATATTAAAATTTAGGACAACTGGAGACTTTTTTTCTGTTTCAGGAGTTACTGTAATGATTTAATTTTGTTTTTCCACTCAGCTCCAACCAGATCATTAGCCTCACGCCTTCAGTTGGAAAACAGAGATTTAAGAGAGCAGAATGCATACGGTGAGTCTTGGAAAAACAGACACGACTTGCATTGCAATCTGTTGTCCTAAACAGCTTTACAACGTTATAACTTCGTTTAATACTTTTGCTTTTGTTGCGCCTTAAGGTGTGGAGGTCATGGGGAACAGCGAGACAAAGCCTTTTGACACGCGTTCCTTCATCGTGAGCCGACCGCAACTGGAAGAAACTCCAGTTAGAAGTCAGCAGCATGTCCAGTCTGCTATACCACGCACTGTTCAATCCAGGTACACACACATTTATATTTTTATGCCCTGATGATTTCTTCATTTCTGTGTAGAAATGTGCACAACATTGCTATATTATAATGTTTTCTTTTCTGTGGGTTTCTTTCTCACACTAGTAAGGAAAGAGGGGACAGCCCTAAATTCATTGTAACATTAGATGGGGTGCCAAGCCCACTGGGAAACGTAGACATGGAGATGGAGCTGGACGATGTGAGGCCTCCCGTAAAGGTCACTGAGGCAACCAGCCTTGTCCACAGAGAGCCCAAAGTCAGCATACTTCACAGGCTACAGGGAGTGGTCACATCATCAGAAGGTGAGGGGTCTTATCTTTTTTGACCTCTGGGATACAACTGCAATTATCACAGTAGACTTTATTGATGTGTCTTTAGTATACTTACTTTAAGTACTTTCTACTTATATATTTTCTACTTCTACTTAATATTTTAGTCCTGTTCTTTACATATAACTTTACATTCGGCCGACCTGTTACAGATGATGTGATAGAAGCAGAGATGGCTGAGGATGATGATGTTCCTGTAAAGAAACAGAAGGTTTTGGAGCGCTGCAAGTTCTGGCCGGTCTGTAAAAGTGGAGACGAGTGTCCGTACCATCACCCAACGACACAGTGCAAGTGAGTAAAACACAAAGACCTTTTTGTCTCATTCAGTCTTCATTGATTAACTGTGTGTATTTTGTTTTTATCAAGCACTTTTCCCAACTGCAAGTATGGGGAGAAATGCATCTTTGTGCACCCTAACTGTAAATACGACGCCAGGTGTACAAGGCCAGACTGTCCCTTCACTCACGTCAGCCGCAGGAGCGCTGTCACACCTGCACCCAGACCAAGTACTCTCTTTTTATAATTAAATATTTTCTGTACAGCCACAATTTAACAACACACTGACTGTTAAACATGGCTTTTTACCAGCTTAATTCTAACTGATGAGGTAAATCCAGACTGACATTTTCATTAAAATGTGATTCATTAAGCAGTACTTCATTGTTTAGTATTGATGTGTAGCATGGTGTTACTACTGCTTCATGGCAGACACAGATACTATACTGTTTATATGAGACACCCATTTGTAGTTCTTCGTACATACCTCATGGGCCTTAGTGCAGATGAAGAAACATTAACATAAAGCTTCATAAATTATATACAGACTGAAATACATTCCACACACCAGTCTGTATCTTAACTTGGCTCTTTGTGTTCACAGCTGTGCCACAAGTGCAAACCGCCAGTGTGTGTCGCTTTTTCCCCGAGTGTAAGAAGATGGACTGTCCTTTTTTCCACCCCAGGGTAATCACAAGTGCAGCTTTGAACACGTGATATTAGTGCATGCTGCATTTGGGGCTTTGAAATGTTTTTACTGACCAGGATTTTGCTCTCTCCTTTACTGCAGCCCTGTCGCTTTGCATGGCAGTGTAAACGAGCTGGATGTACATTCTACCACCCAACCACAGCTGTGCCTCCGAGACACGCTCTGAAGTGGACAAAAACGCAGATCAGGTGAAAACACACAGCTAATACCAAGTCTACTTGGTGTGTCAGAAGACAAAAGAGTGTCCAGTTAAGCTCATCTATTAATTTGCAGATTTTCTGCATATACTAAATTCTTTTTTTTCTCTCTCACAGCTAATAAGTCCACACAGTGACAGATGTCTACTGGTCAGCGTGTGAAGCAGTGGAGGATGTTCTTTATCTGTCTCCATTCATTTTCATTATTACTTTTAACTGTGTTTTGAAAAGCGTTCTGTTTTTGTGACGCACAAAAAATGAAAACAAAAATAATTGACCTCATCTTTTGTGTCATGTTCTTTCTGCCTTTACTGACAAATAAAGGACAACACAGTGAGGATAGTTGGTGACTTGTTTATTGAACATTTTATTCTCTATATATATGACATGAAGATCATGCACCATCAAATGCTGTCAGACTCTTGAGATTTATATGTATTGTTGATTGAAAACACAGAAAAAGTGCCTGTTTATGAAGATATTTGCATTTTATGAGCCTTCGTTTGAGCTGTAGCTGTATTTAATGATTGTTTCAGTGTAACACTACAGCTGCAGTAACAGGGCCTAACGATAGCCATTTCAATCATGAGAGACTCAGCGAACTGAATGAGGAAAGATTTATTATAATAAAATAATTTTAGAATGTGCATGTGACCAAATCCGAAAAGGGGGGAAGCGCAACAGGAGAGGCCACAAGATCAGAAGACACCCCTGGGTCTAGACCTGGTGGAGGTGGTGGAAAAGCTGGAGAGCAGGAGAAAGAAGGCCTTGAACTGGCATGAATCTGGTGGTGTTCGTGGTGGAGGAGGGTTGGCTGAGTTGATCAGAAGACGGCTGGAGAAGAGACAAAAAGCTTTTAAATTGCTTCCTAAGCTGTGATTGGACAGGAGAGGGGCAGATCGACAGCTGATTGGTGAGGGAGGGGCTCTCTATTAATCACCTGACTAAGTGGAAGGTAGAGAGAGGGAGAGCAGTGGAGTGAGGGATAGAAAAATCAGAATCAGAAATACTTTATTGATCCCAGGGGGAAATTGCTTTCATTCCAGGTGCTCCATGTATACTCAAAAAAGACAGGTTAGAAATATAAATAAGGTAAAGTAGTAAGCGTAAAATAAAAATAAAACCTAATAAATTCTAAACATTAATAAACATTCAAGTCAAAAAAAATGAGGGAGAGGTTAGGGATAAATGATAAATTACATGAAACAGAGTCTTCCTGATTGAACTTACGCCAAGAGCTACACGTGTGATCAGTCATATTGTACTTCAGCCACAGAAAAAGATAACATTTACTGCAGCCGTGCCTGAATCTCACAGCATTTTGATGTGTTTCCACAATTAAAAACTGGACCATCTCATACTGCAGTCAACGTAAAGCTAATATGTCAAACTTACCTGTCCACTGTCACCTGTCAATCTTGAGCAAACTTTACCCCTTAACTAATGCCGTGCCAGTAAAATAAGTAATTGAATACTTTTTTGAGCTAACCTAATAACAACATTCACAACAGTCAAGGGCTCTTCCTCCTAAAGTGATTTTGTCCCTTTTGTCCTAAAGCACCTGGAGATCACTTTACTATGCAAATAATTTAGAGTTGATCTAAATTTAAAAACCCTCTGACATTTATTTCAATTGTTTGAGTGGAACACCTCAACCTTTTTCCACATTAGCAGTGACATTTATGCTCAACTGGAGCAAAAGGTGCTGTCAGCTGCTGAAAACACCTGCGTGGGTGTTCAGGGCCTTTGAGCTGTGTTTTGTTTGTTTAATTTTAAACTGTGTTTACAAAAAACTAATTTTAACAGATTTATGTTATAATATATGTAAAATATTCAAACACTCAGACTTACCTTTTTTACTTTATTGAACAATACAGCATAACATGACATGTGCTCCTTATATTTTTAAACACTATTCTAAGACTTCCTGTGTGCAATGCCGACTTCCGGTTGACGTCACTAGTTAGAGTTAAAAGGTCTGTGAATGAGACTGAAGATCGCCGGGTGCGGTGGCGCGCGCCTGTAATCCAAGTCACTGGGAGGCTGAGGCTGGCGGATCGATTGAGCTCAGGAGCTCTGAGCTGCAGTGGACTATGCCGATCGGGTGTCCGCGCTAAGTTCGGTATCGATATGGTGTTCCTGGGGGAGCTCGGGACCACCAGGTCGCCTAAGGAGGGGTGCACCGGCCCAGGTCGGAAACGGAGCAGGTCAAAGCCCCCGTGCCGCTCAGTAGTGGGTTCGCGCCCGTGAATAGACGCTGTAGTGCAGCCTGAGTAATACAGCGGGACCCATTCTTTTTACACTCCTGACACCAACACACACAACAGCTATTATATCTTTACGCCACACCGCAGCTCCATCCTCACTTATTTGTCGTTTTATTTCCATAAAAAACAGTCACAAAGCAGCTGCTCTGCTTGTCCTACACCGCCTCCTACTGGATGACAGCCGCAACTACAACTACCAGACTCGACCCTGACACACAGGTGGAGCATATTTAAAAACATCAACAGTGAAGAGGACAAGAGGTGTTTTTGTGTACGGTATGAAAACATCCTTTGTTAAAACATAAGTAGTAAGCAGAACATATAGACAGATTTGATATCAAAAACATTAAGAGAAAAGCAATTTAGTTGAATATTTTGAACTACTAGCAAGCTACCTACATAAAGTGTACCTAAGTAGCTAAGATAGCTGTCATCATTTTTAGAATAGTCTCTACCATGCGAGGAAGCATCTGTAGCTAATAACAAATCACTGTCCACCTGCCATTTTTTTGTTTTTTTTTTTGTTTTATGTTATCTATTTTATAAAAAATCCTAACCATCAATACAGGCCAGATATTAATACTTAATGTTTGAGAGCTACATCTTTTTGCTAGGTGAGCTAAATTGCTGACTCTGTAGCATTGCAGATTTACATTATTTTTTATCTTTTTCATCTTTTTTCAGCGTGCTGTACAAAATAGTGTGAGACAAGTATTTACAATGTTTACATTTAAATTGATTAGACTTCAAATAAACACAATACTACACTGATTATAACTTGCAAATGAGTAGGCTTGTGCCAATAAAAGCGAGAAGCCATATTTTCACAGACTGGACTTTACACATCTAGAGTGACTCATAGATGTCCTTTATTTTGAAGCAAACCCACAGCATGTGCGGTTATTGCTATGTTGGCTGTCAGTGGTGTCTAAATGATTTTTCAATAATTTGGTGCTGATTAGAAACCTCCCACGGTCATTTCCAAGGAAGAGACACCACAAGTGAGGGCTTTGCAGTTTTGTGTCTAAATAAATGGGCCAGTGGGGTTTTTCTAAGTAAGCGTGGCCTGATGAAGGGGATTGAGCACTGTTTAAAATTCATCCAGACTTTACTTCTCAGCTTCTTATAAATCGTATTCAGAATGGATGTTTGAATTCAGTGGCCCATGATTAAGCCATAAGAAGCAAAAAAACAAAACAAACAAACACCAGAATGGTAAACAAACATAGACCCAACATTTTAAAGGCAGTATGGTTGAGTGAGCGCTCCTACCATTCGGTCATTTAAGGTTTCTCCCATCACAGAAATTGTCCAAGCTGCAGCTGTGTTTTCTCCCAGCTCTATATTTGTACTTTATTGTGTCTATGCCCTGGTTAAAGCAGAATTTGACTAATCAGCTTTCCTCCCTGTTCTCTCTCTCTCTTTTTCTTTTTACAGTCTTTTGGACAGCTTTAAATGCCAAGTATTAGAAATGTCTGCCCTTGCCCAAGCTCTTCAAAATTCCTGTGATGGTGGAACATGTTTTTGTGTGGGAGGACTGTTCTGCCAAGCAAAGCTGTTTTAGTCCTGATTCTTTTTTTTTTTCTCGCAAGAAAATCTTGTTCTTGCACCACCAAATGGTATCTCGTGACAGGGGCAAACAAGAAAGGGACTAAACACTAAAAAGGGCACAGCGGCTTTAGATTTTGTTGGACTTTGAAGCCTCTATGTGTGTGTGTGTGATGAAAGATTTGGCACGATTGCAAATATTCATTTCCAGTATGTTTACTCCCCTGTTCGATGAATATTTAACCTCCTTCAACTTTTCTAGAAGATTCAACCCCTAACGCTTTTTCACATTTATAGTGAAAATCAATGAGGGATTTTTTATAATGGGGCTTTTGGGGAGCCCCTTCAGTATTTCTATGTGTCTGAGTCCTTGGTATTCGCTAACATATTTGCAGCTGGTTAAGGAGCAGGGTACTGTACAACTCTGGAAATAACCATGTGTTAATAATAATGTGGAGTTTTGGGATGTACTGTCTCTTGGGAATTAAGTCGAAACATGCAGTATCATTGGGGGCTGCTAAAAAAAGAGGAAGAGGGAATAATCAAGATGCATGTTTATTACACCTATTTACTCTTCAAAACAAAGTTTTGATACTTACATTTCGCTTGTGCCGCTACTTAACCTATAATACATATGTGTTTTCAAATAGAGAATCAATGTTATTTTTCTGGAGTTTACAAAATTACCTTATATGCTATATAACTTTCCCTCAGACATGTGACTTCCAGTCTATTGTAACTTACCCTGATTCTTACCAGAAGCCACATCAGAAACAGCTAATTAGGCAGTGTCTCACCGTGTGTGTGTGTGTGTGTGTGTCAGAGAGAGAGAGAGAGAGATAAAGGAAGAGAGCACGAGCGAGAGTGAAAGAGAAGAAGGAGGAGTGTCAGAAAGAGAGAGAAAAGAGGGAAGAAAGAGACTCATTACTCACAAAGTGGTGAAGCCAAGTTCTTCACAGCACTCGTTCTGCTACAAAGACTCTCTCTCCTTTTCTCTCTCTCTCTCTCTCTTACACACACACTCACACTCTATACACACACTCACCTCAAAAACACAAAGCAGAAGTGGACAAAGACACACAGTTTCAGTCGCGGCGGTTGGCTATGGCTCAGGGTTCTGACAGCAATGATACAAGTTACAAGTCCCCATCACCTGGAAGCAGACCGGTAAGTGCAGATTTTGTTTCTGTCATATTTATTGAAGTCCTATAGACGTATAAACAGAGATACAGTTTTGTGCATATTTAGTCAGCATCAGCCCATCAGCCCTGTTTCTGCTGGCTGTTCTCACAGCGTGTTTCACATGCACACATGGAGGAGGCATGACTCGTCTTCAAGTGTAGGCTTTTGTGAAATTGCAAAATTCATCACTTGCTCAAGTGATGGGAATCCTTTGTTTTGTGCAACTGTGGATGTTTTCAGAGCTGTCAGGAACAGACAGCGTGTTAAACGTTTCTGTGCATGTGGGGCGGCACCGCTTGCTGCTTTCACGTGTGCAACACTCTACAGACAGAAAAGGAGACAAAGCACAGAGAATTGCTGCAAAACTTTTCATTGATGGTGCAAAGTCAGTTTTTTTTTTAAGTTTTTGGAGGATTTTCTGTGAAGAAGAAAATTCATTTATCTCTTTGAACTGACTCAGCAGTTTGAAATGGCTTACTTATTATGATACCAAGAAAATCGAACGTTCAGGACACGAAACAGGGTGTGTGTTAACCCTAACGGATGAGTCAGCCACCGCCTGGCCCTGCCCTTCACATTAGGTGTAACGTTAAGCCCATCTTCTATGAGAATCCAACAATGTAAAGTTTTCTGAGTATAAACACAAACATTAATACTCAGGAACCTCTTTGTGCTAACATGATGTTTTGTGACAAATACATTTCACTAACCTGTGTTTTTGTTTTTTTTTTCTATTGTCAGAGCTCCTCAGATGATGCAAAGAAGGTGATGCGCAGGGAAAAGAACCGGATTGCAGCTCAGAAAAGCAGGATGAGACAAACTCA
Source organism: Parambassis ranga (assembly GCF_900634625.1). NCBI lineage: Eukaryota > Metazoa > Chordata > Actinopteri > Ambassidae > Parambassis > Parambassis ranga. Next base: position 10,219,304 of record NC_041043.1, read on the forward strand.
GAAAGCCGACAGCCTTCACGTGGTGAGGAGAATTCACACACAACAGCAATGCCACTCAGACTTTGACCTCTTAATGCAATAATTCGCCCGGGATTTTGAACCGAATCCAGCACGAGACCGCCACGAATCAGATTGCAGGAGAAGGCTGCAGCATTAGTAGGAATATCTTTGTTAAATATAGAGTGATGGAGTGAATTTTAGCCAGAGGGTAGGGTCAAAGTAATCTCAGATGATAGTGTGCAGGCTGAAGGTGGTATAAACTTCCCTAACTCCATGAAACCTACAGTAGCTGTTTGTGCAGCATTGTGCAGCCTCTGGGGAAGGCTTTTATACTATATTTACAAAATGCTACCTGACCATGTGGCGATGTGTCATGGCTTCTGTTGGGCTGCACACTTGGACGCTCCTCTGTGTGTTTGCAGAGAAGGAATAAATTAGCACGTGTGGGCTAATCACTCCCTTTTGCAGCAGAATCCAGCGCCAGAGACTGCGGCGCTGAATCTGCTCTCGGGCTTGCCTCTTTGTTCATTACTCCCTTTTATTTTTCGATTATGTAATTTTATGCTCTGTGATGATTCGGTGTAGGAGATCACCCTGTCATTTCAGCTAAACACACTCCCCAGCTGGTTAGTGGGGGATTCATGAGGCTAATTAAGTCATTATACTTACAGTAAGTGGACATTGTTTCTTTACCTCAGCACATATTTTAACACAAAGACCACGCACACACAGTGTGACTTCCTTCTTGAAGGTTATGGTGATGTTTTCATTGCAGCTGTTTCTGTGAACTTTATCAGATTGAACTGAAGGGGTTTTAACCTTCATAGAGAAAAGCCACAGTGCAGGCAGTAGTAAATCCAGTGGTTTGAATAGACGAGAATTTTCCCATGAAGCATTTAATGCATGAATCGCTTTAAACCCTGTCAGTCACAGAGAGCACCAGGGTACCACAGAGCACAGTCTGTGGTTTTGCTTTCATCGTCTCACATAGATAAACAGGAAGGTGAATTTTCCCTCTCTATGACACTGTGGCTTATTTCCTGTTTCTTCAGTAGTATTTTTTCTTCCGTGTAAGTTTGAATGCTGTGTGTCGTGTGGGCAGGAGGGAAGAAAAAGGCAGTCACTTCTTGTAAAGTGCTGATAGCAGTGGGCTGTATTTGGCTAAGTGACGCAAGCGTTGGGGTTTGCCCAAAGGTGCTGTGACAGTAAGGACCCACCGCTCAGTCTTACAATCTTATGGCCTTTGGTGAGATGACCTTTAATTTTTTTTACCTAGGTGGAAGATTTCTCCTCTATTCCCACACAAAACAACTCAGTGACGTACACTTTGCTCTACTTATCTCAAAGCTGACAATCAGTCAGATACCTGCCTCAAATTTATTTATTTGGCAAATGTAGCAGCCAGAATGTTGGAATGGCAACTTTTCAGGCTGTGGAGCTTCTATGTTGAGCTGAAGGCTGTTATGTTTTGTCACAGGCTGATGTTGAGGCTATTATTTTATATACTTGTGTGACATTGTTGCATCAAAACAAAGTGAGGACATTGCAGATTTAAACACAAGTCTACACTCTTCATTCTAAAAACAAAGTCTAGGCCCAAGTGAGGTAACACTCTCACATGCTAATGACAAAAGATCTTTGACATAAATGCAGCACACTACTGTTTAATCTGGTTTTAGATAACTTCTTGCTACACCTCTCTTATTTCTACACATTAATGGACACACCTAAGGTAATGCCTTCCATGACTACAGTAAACAACACAAAGTGAACAAGAGATAAAGTTACAAGCTAACTTGTTCAACACATTTTGACTGACGATGTTGAAACAGAAGCAGAAAGTGTTATATGTGATGTGCTCTTCACTATATATCACCTGCAAACCTGTATTAGACCCAAAGAAAGCTATTTTATTTCAAGAGAATTGTATTCTTTTTTTTTACTTATTTACTTACTTATTACTTTTTTTTAATTAAATTTGTGTGCAATTAAACTCTTTCTTGGATGTTTTTGGCTGTTGGGTCATTTGCGGTGACCAATCAGAGCAGACTGGGCTTTGCAGCAGGAGGGTAGACAACACATAAATATGTACACATGTTAAGTTAAACACTGGGTGTCACTCCTTGTGACCCATTGGGGTGCAAAAAAATATTATTTTTTTGAAAATGTTCATAAAATATGCTATGACTACAAAGACATGTTGCACATTACAGCACGTAAATGGAAATATCTGCTCTGATGTCGCATCCCTGTGTTGTTCTTCAGGAGAGTGAGAACCTGGAAAAGGAGAACGCTGCCCTGAGGAAGGAGGTGAAGAAGCTCACAGAGGAGGCCAAGTACCTGTCATCCGTGCTGAGCAGTCACGAACCCCTGTGCACTGGCCTGGCTCCTCAGACCACAGACCTCCTCTACTCTCCTCATCCCAGCAGCTACCATCAGCACATCGCTGTACCACACTACCAGCCCTGATCAGATTGACTACTGAAGACGTGCTGCGGCAACAGCTGACTGACCTCAATGGAGAGAGACTGACTGGAGACGTGTCTATAAGTGTTGTTAAAATAAGAGTGCGGTATTCAAGATACTTATTTATTTTGCTTCTGCTCATCTCTTTGCTTTTCCTCCTCAGTGATCTGTTTGTGAACCTCAGTGGCTTGATGAGTAGAATTAATGACCTGTCTGTGTTTACATCAGGTCAAACGACCTAGTGTATGTTCAGGTCACTCAGGCCATCGTTTATGTACATTGCTTATCGGCGAGCACCTTTGTCATCCTGTCATGTTTAGTGTTTTCTCGTGTTATTACTGTGTTTTAGTGAGTACATGTTAATGCTCAGGAGCTTTTGACAGGCTTGATTGTGGACAAAGAGAATGTAAAAAGTCAAGATCATAAAAAGATACGGGTTGACAGTGAAGGAAAAGAGTGGGGCATTCAAAAGGCCTTGACTTGTGCACTGGCAAAAAAAAACAACAAGAGAAGACCCAGCAGATGTATTTATTAAATGTGATGCTTTTTGGAGGATCACTTGTGACCTCCAGGAGGGGTGGGGGGTGTTATTCTTGCTTTCATGCAGAGCTTTTCTTCAAGATGTGTGAATTCTGCAGAGGTGCTGGCAACAGGAACATGTGACAAACCACCTATTTATTTCTCTGCTGAGGGAGTCCCTAGATGGCGCTGTTTGCCAGTATGAGAGATGAAGTTATAGTAGCTTATTTTACAAAGCAAGAAAATCATTTATAGACTGACCTGTGTGGCTATGAATTAAAATTCTGTCCTTGAAAAAAAACAAAACATTTGAGACTCCTAATTATTGACAAAACCCAAAATACCTGCATGTTTTTAACCAGAGCGTAACGTTGATCAAGTGGTTTCAGTGTGTGTGTTTTGCAACTGATGCACTTATAATACACCTAGAAGATAAATTGCACATCATATAGATTATCAGGTATCTCAGCGGTACAGTTAGCTCGGATCCAAACACAAAGCACAGATTAGAAAACTCCGCCCTGAGTTTTGTTCCCCCCCCCCCCCAAACCACTTTTAGGTCCGGGTGGAGGGTTACAGCCTGCGCTCCCTACACGTGTTAACGCTTGGATAACTCGACCTTTAATAAGCACAAACATTCTGTAAACTAGATATAGCTCTGTGTGCTTTAACTTGCTTTGTGCGTCAATCGACAGCTGAACTTCCAACCGTTGGTGGAAATGAATTAATGGACACGACTGAGCTGGAAGTTGTAGTGTCTTTACTTCTTGATCCACTGTTAAACATACTGTGTGTTCAAACATTGAAACGACTTCCTGATTTCTGATGGGACCTCTTGTACAGAAGTTGCTGTGACCTGTCTGTTTTTGTCATCGTGTCACTTTGAACGGATTTTGTTTTTACATGAAACAGCGAGTTTCACTTCTCTTTACAGAGGTTTAACACGGCAGTTGAGCGTTAAGGTTGTACTCCAATGAGTACACTGAGAATATGAGCGAGAAACAAGTCCCGGAAAACACTAGACTAAACGAGGATGACACTAAAACGGACTTGGAGAACAATGTGAAACTAGAGTCGGGAGACGCGCCGAAGCGCCCCGACGATCGGATCAAGCCGGACGGTCATGAAGGACTGCGAACCACCCGTCTGTATAAACGGCGCTGGATCATCGTCCTCTTGTTCAGCTCCTACTCACTGTGCAACTCCTTCCAATGGATACAGTACGGCATCATCAACAACATTTTCATGAAGTTCTACAACGTGAGCGCCTTTACCATAGACTGGATGTCTATGATCTATATGCTGACGTACATTCCCTTCATATTCCCGGTAACCTGGCTGCTAGACAAGAAAGGGCTCCGGGTCATCGCGCTGGTCGCCACGGCACTCAACTGCGCCGGGACCTGGATCAAAGTGGCCAGCGTCAGACCTAATCTATTCATGGTCACCTTTCTGGGACAGTTCTCCTGCTCGTTGGCGCAGGTGTTCATCCTCGGGATGCCATCTAGAATCGCATCGGTGTGGTTCGGCTCGCACGAAGTGTCCACAGCCTGCTCCATCGGAGTCTTTGGGAATCAGGTATGATGTGGAGCGAGTTTAAGTCTACATTCTAATCATAAACTCAAATTAACCCCTCACCGACTTGGTCACTGATGTGGCTTGTATGTAGTAGCTCCACTAACCACAAATCACTTGGACATTCCCACATCTGGCACATTTGCGTAATTACGCACGTTTCAGCGCAATGATACATCTTAAAACTGAGACCTAACACATTTATTTATACTTGAAGTAAAACAAAACACTAAAAAGAATTATTTCAAAGGTGTTCTCAAGTGGTGCCATATGTTCTTACCACAAACACACATAAAATAAGTTGGTTTGAGACTTATTTTACGTCTTCTTCTTTAGTCTGTATCTTATGGCACACCACCACACCATATCTCCAAAAACAGAAATCTCCTAAACTTTGCAACTTACATCTAAACAACTGAGATGGAACAAAATGACAGATATTGGTCTTGAGTATTTGGAAAATAAAAGGTGCATGAAACTGGCACATCTTCAGACGCCAATGCCTCTGCAATAGAAAAACATACATGCAAAGGATGTTTTCATCATGTCACATAAACAAAATTCTTCACTCTAAGATTGACATTTAAAGAGTTCCCACACACACAAAAACTTGGATAGTGTGCTGCTATTGTGCTGCTCTGCTGTCTTAATCAGTAGCAGCAGGGCATTTCAAAATTCACATGCACAGCCAAATAAGCAGGCACGGGTGCAAAGATCAGCAGCGTGCCACTGGTGGTATAAGCGCACAAGTATCAGTGTTAACACTTAAAGTTTCGGAAACAAACAACAGTTGAGTCACCTCAACATCAACTGCAAGTAAATGTCACTGAAAAGTCACCACGTAGAGCTGGAAAATCTGCAACAGAGTGAGCAAACTGGGATTTTTGGATTCGGTTTCAATAAAAACAGAAATGGCATGTTGTGAGTTTACATGTAAATTGTGACTTAAATCTTACAGACAAATCAAGCTGTAGTTCGGTTGTGTCATGGGTGTTTTTTATTACAACCAAACTGCCTGTGTATCAGACCACTTTATGATATCACAAGCGTCCCATCAGGTTTATTGCAACATCTGTGCAGCCCACAGTGTCTTTATAATCTGAGAGCACAGATAATACTTTTATAAACAACTCAAAGTATACACTGTAAACACCTTTCATGCAAAATGATTGGAAAACCTGAATATTCTAGGAATGATTTTAAACAGTGCTGAGATCTGTGGGTGAACTATAACAAAGACATGGAAATATTAACCTTTTTCTTGGCCCTAAAGTCTTCTTCACATACAAGTCAGTCATCACTCACTTGAGGCTTAACTAATAAATATGCCTGTTTTCTGTCTTCACTGTTTTTGGCAGAATAAATGAATGTTTTCGCTTTTAGGAGTGGTTTGTGTTAAATTGGACCATTTCCTATATTAACATCACATGACAGGACTGAAGGTGATAAATGCAGTATAGAGGTGCGATGCCATCACATGCAATGAGTTGTAGCGACGGGACAGGGGACGACAGTGACTCCAGCTGCGCTCACAGTTGGTACACAGGACAGTGAGCTGTTAGGACACAACCTCTGAAATCTTAGGACCTCTCACCTTGAACGTTCCTGGGGCCCCAGTTTCAGGACAGTGGAAATGCCACAAGACAATACTCTGAAAAGCAACCGTGCAAATTCTGAACTCAGTGGTGAAGAATGGCCGTGGTCCAAGGCTGCAAAGAATCTCGCTCCGGGCCTGGCTTCTCTGCAGTGGAGTCCAGGGCCTTTAGGCAGAACTCTCTCCTCTGGGCCTCGGTTAGACATTGACGCTTTAGGCGACCAGACAGAGCTGGTCCCAAATGCCGAAACCAAGCTTTACCATCGCCGCTGGTTCATGCTGTTTCTCTTCAGCGCCGTCTCAGCCAGCAATGCCTTCATGTGGCTCCAGTATGGCATCATCAGCAACATATTCATGCGTTTCTACAACATTGACTCTCTGGCTATTGACTGGTTGTCGATGATCTACCTTCTCACTTACATTCCACTCATCCTGCCCGTCCTCTGGCTGTTGGACAACAGGGGCATCCGGGACGTTGTCCTTGTTGGGTCAGCCTTTAACTGCATTGGTGCTTGGATAAAAATTGGCAGTGCTGGTCCCAGTCTGTTCCCAGTCACCTTTTTTGGCCAGTTTGTGTGCTCTGTAGCCACAGTGTTCGTCCTTGGTATTCCATCTTATCTTGCCTCTGTGTGGTTCGGAGAGCAAGAGGTTTCCACTGCGTGTTCCATAGGAGTTCTGGGAAACCAGGTTTGTCTGAGTTTAATCAGTATTACTTTGTTTTCCTGCTGCAGCTGTGTTTCTGTAGTGAGGCAAGAGCTGTGTCTGACAGCTGTGTGTAGATTACTCCAGACTGGATGCCAGAGTCACATAGGACCTCTAGTGTCTTAGTGTGTGGAGTCCAAGAAAAATAGTTTTGATTGTTGAAGCCTCACTCATTATACCCTGTCTGTTTTAGAGGTTTTTGTGGTGAATCTGTCAGATAATGCGACTCCTAATTTGGCTGCAATAAAAGAAACAGTGTAGTGGTTTTAACTGTTTGACATTAATGATCAGTTCATGATTAAAATTGTTTAAAATGATTTATCCTGCAGTTAATATTTATGGTAACCTGACCTTAAAGATGTTTAAAGGCACAACTTCTCTTTTTTTTTACTTGAATTTGTGTCTGTTGTGTACACACAGCTGGGTATTGCCATCGGGTTCCTTGTGCCTCCCATCCTGGTGCCTAATGTGGACAACATGGACGAGCTGGCTCACCACATCAGCATCATGTTCTACATAACAGCAGGAGTGGCCACCTTTCTCTTCATCCTCGTAGTCTTTGGTAAGTTAGATGTAGAACCTAAAGGCTTTGGCTGTTGTGTGTTTGACCGAAAACAGGTTGCGAATCCAAAAAACTCCCACACTGCTGAGCTAACTTTTCCAGGTGCAGGTAGAATCTCATCATCTCCTCCGACATGACTTTTCTCGGCTGTAATACTCTTCTTTTTTTCCTTTAGACAGTGGGTAGTAACCACAAAAACGTTCTGCATGGCCAGGCACCATGAGGGGTAGCAGATTTTCTGCACTTTTGTCAGTTTTTGAATTTACATGCAAAACTGATTGTACAGTAACCACGCGTTCATAAGAGATACGTGGTTGTTGAAGCAGTCAAGTGAGTGAAGTTTCAGCGGTGTCGTCCTCCTTTGTGCTGTAAAAACCCTCTGGCTGTGATGAGTATTGTTCAGAGCTTCTCTTGCTCAGGCCAAAGGGAATTCCATATTCAGTGGATTTACCCCATGATGGTTTTAATTTACATCAGTTATAAAAAGGGACCATTCAGTGGAGAGGAAAAGTGCTGACTTGCTTGCTTGTGCTGACACAAAAAGCTTCCTTGTAAGGGACATTAGCGAAACAAACAGTCGGAAAAAATATGCTTCTTGCTACTTTTGGATTAATATAGAACCTTTGGACCACAAATACACTCAGCACTGAGAAGTAGCATGACTTAACATGACAAACAGGATATGAGTTGTGCTTATCTGCAGGTTATAAACTTATAAAGTGATGGTCAAATGTACATAATATTACTATACAGAACACTGGCAGGGTAAGAAGACTGATGAAAACAGCGTTGTCTTTTTTGGGCTGAGGGAGGGGGGGGTGCTCATATGCATTCTGCATTCCTAAACACAAAAGGATGCTTGTTAAGGCATTTCCTAGTAGTGCCATGCAGAATATTTAATACTACCAGTGTTAGGACTGCTTGAAATGCAAACTTCAGCTCATTCTCTGCTCATGTGAGCAGTGGTGGACAGTCATTGTGCTACTATTGACTTCACGAGCTTGTTTCATAACTGACTCTAGGTCTTTCGTTTGTTAAAAATTGAGCGGGTTGATGCCACTATCAGTTCTGTGGTGTAGTGGAGAAAGTTAGCTTAGCTGGCATGGAGACTGAGAACTAGCTGGCAAGAATTTTGCCTAGAAGTCACATGTTAAATGTTGTTTTTAATACTACTTCCAAATTAAGTTTTTAATAATTAGAAAACAATTATAGAAACATACTGAAAATACATATACGCTCAGGGTTGTACACATCGTTAAAGTTACCTGACAGTGGGCTGCATAGAACTGGTTGTTTCGTCCATGGTAGCTGTCACTGGGGCAACAATTCACTGTGATAACACACATACAGTCACATGACTCAGACTCACATGGCAGCTACACTATCACAGCTGGTAAATATCAGATGTTTATACAGCAGATAAAGAGCTTCATATGTTGGGCTACACTTTAAATAGGCAGCAAATGTTATGAATTTTCCATACAGACATAAGGGTGGTACTGATTCTCTCACCTTGTAGCAAGAATGCAAATATGTTTATGTTGAAACTATCCATTTTATCTGTATTTTATTAAGTTTTGGCCACCTGGAATGCATTGTAGGTTACTGGCTATTTACTGGGTTTACAGACTTTTCTTTAGCTGTGCCATGGATTAAACTGAGCAAGCGGTGCTGCTCATGCTGTTTGTGGTTATATTACAATTATACGGTAAGATAATTCACACCAGTTGGCATCAGCAGTTCCATGATATGACACATATAAACTCGTGCACACATCACACCCGCACAAATACATGCAAGATGCCATGTGTGAGGGTTGTCCTGCTGGCAGGGCCATCTGTAGGCCTGCAACAGGCCTGTGAGTCAGCAGGGCAGAAAGAGTCCTAGGATTGAGAGATTTACACAAACTGTGTGCAGCGAGAGAGGTGAGAGGAGGAGTCCTTTTTTTTAAAAAAAGAGGGTGGATGTGGTTGGTGGAGTGAATAAGGGGAATCACCTTTTACATATAATTACTTTAAGCTCCACCAATTTGAATAAAAGCTGTCATTCTTCCTCCACTGGTTACTGTACACAAACCTTCAGGTCAGATTCTCTGTGGGGGCCTGGGGCTTGGGGGTGGTCTGACATCTGTGTTTCCCCATGAGGTCTTGAAAGTGCACATTTCTACCCATTTATCACCTCAAGATCCTCCAGGCCTCAGGGCCAAATGCTGGCAGAGAGTAAATTCACTGTGTAGATGTGTATTGAGATAACTGCTCAAGTATGAACCTGCCCGTCTCTGCCTGAATGTGTCCATATACAAAATAAAGATGGAGCATGTCGGCTGCACTGTCAGCTGTGGATAGACATTTGGATTCCCACTAAATCCCCACTGGTTTTTTACTTGAGCCAGTGTGTCATTTAAAATGGTGATTTTCCTATGATCACCATGATGTGTGTTTGTGTGTGTGTCAGTTTTCCAGGAGCGTCCTAAACTGCCCCCGACTCAGGCCCAGGCCACTGCTCGTAGCATCCCACCAGAGCAGTACTCCTATACCGCCTCCATCCGAAGGCTGCTTCGCAACAGGCCCTTCATCCTCCTCATCATCACTTACGGTAATTGAAGGTGCAAAAGTGGTTAGCGTACTCCACCTTTTAATGAGCAGAGAATGTGTTTTATATTGTTACAGTTTAAAACAAATGGAGCTAACTTTAGTATTCAGTCAGTTTTAAACTCAGAATTCGGTTATTGTTCAATAAACTAGTGCATACTTCACACCCTTAACCACATCTCTCAGTGATTTTAGTATCACAGCATGAAAACTGCTGACATATATATTCCCCTGAAAGTGCAGTGAGGTTTATCTTAATCTTACCAATAAAAGTGCACAAACGTCATTAACTATTCAAATAGTGAAGAGAGTGGTGGCAGGAGTGTGTGCTGCAGAGGTTCAAAGTTTGTTTATTGTCTGACAATGTTTGACAAATATATTAGATCAATGTGACATTTGATAAAATGATAAGAGTCTGGGTTATAAATTCTATTAAATCTCCAACGAATATTGAATTATTTAACATTTTAAAAAACAATCCTCATATCAGGATTTGGATGCTAAAATGCTCATTAATTAATAATGTAATGGTATGAAATGATCAGATCATTAGAAGCTGCAGCTTCCTGATCTTTCATGTTTTATCATGTGACACAGTCATGTGACCAGCGTTAGTTTATTATTAGTGTGAACGTGTCCCTTTGTCCTCCGGTCAATGCTCCTTTGGGGGCAGCACTAAGGAGGTTCACTCAAGTTTACCTCATGGTCACAGCCTCCACCTGTCGCTGTCAGTTTCACATAATCCACAGCAGCAATACAAACATGTATACATATATATATATATATATATATATGAGTTGGTATTTTACAACAGAATGTTGTTTCTGTGTAGTATGTGTGTCAGCGTCTCGAGCTCTTGGGTGAGCTCTTTGTTTTGTCTGTCGTTTGAGTGTTTTCTCATCACGCAGGTCTGAACGTGGGTTGTTTCTATGCTGTCGGGACCCTGCTGAACCGCATGATCATTGAGCATTACCCCGTAGGTCCTGCATATTATGTTTACAGTGATTTTTGCTTTTGCAAGGGTGTGTGTGTGTAGAAAGCATTTGTTCAGACACTTCCTCTGATACTGCGGTCTGTTACTTTGGTATGTAAAGTCACTGACTCATCTCCCATCCTGTCTTTCTTGACTTTCCAGGGAGAGGAGGTGAATGCTGGGCGGATCGGCCTCACCATTGTCATTGCAGGAATGGTTGGTTCGCTCATCTGTGGCGTTTGGTTGGACAAAACTAAAACTTACAAGTAAGACAAATGCCAAACAGGAAAGTGTGAGAACAAAGAGTGAAAGTTTATTTCACTGCTCGTGTGTTTAAATATTCATTAAGCAGCTACACAAACCTTGTTTTATTCTGTTTATTGTCTTTTCCCCCTCTGGACTTGTTTAGTGTTTATTTGTTGGCTCTTGGGTATCTGTTTATCCAGGTGCGGCCTGCTGCTACAAAATGACCTCTCTGACTTTTTGCTTGCTGCCTCATGGGCCCTCAGCTTGTTTATTGACAGCAGCGTCCACCTGATCAGTGTAGTTCTGTAACAAATGTTTTTAATGTCCTCTGTCATGAGACATTGTCAAGGCTTTGTTTTGCAAAATGCAAAAGGAGTAATGCAAATTAGGGAGATCTCATGAGGACATAGAAAATGCACTTCTAGCACTACTAGTGGTCAGAAAGTGACCGTAGCACCTTTAAAATGCAAAAAATTGTACCAAAACAGAAAAAAACATTAGATTTTCAACTTTTTAATGGTCCTTAAATGCATCATGTGTGACATACTGTTCCAATGAAAGATTCATATAAATTTGACTCATTCGTGCAGATACAGGGCAGAGTGGAGAGGACCTCACTCACCTCCACTCTCCCTCAGTTATTCATCTATCGTGGACCCGCTCAGCTCTGGTCCCATCCAGTCTCCGCTGCAGTCGCCCAGAGTGTCTGACCAGAGTTACTCTCCCTTGTAGTTTTTAGTTACTTACCCTTTGTTGCAAAATAAACTGTAACCTTTTTCCTGAGGCCTGCACGTGGATAGAATTGGGTTGGATTGAATTGTGTTGCAGCACTTACTGTGATATTGAATGTTACAAACTGAAAAGGCATCAGTTTATCATGATGACAACTGTAGTACTGTTCTTTCAGGCAGACCACCCTCGCAGTGTACTTCATGTCTCTGGTTGGGATGATCGTCTATGCTGCCACACTCAGTTTGGGACACCTCTGGGTGGTCTTCATTACTGCTGGATCTCTTGGGTATTATTTCATCCATTCGTTCTTTTATTTTTTTCTAATGTGCATGAGAGAAAACACTTGAATAATACAGTTCTGTCAGTCAGTGGATACACTATTTTGTTTTTGAACTATTTGTGTGTAGCCTACTCATGCAATGACAGTAAATTTGAGTGTAGTCAAAGTCAAAATAATTAGTTTGTCATACTATAAAATATCAGTTCAGGTTACATAAACATTCTGAGTTATGTTAAGTAAGCACTACTCATTAAAAAAATACCCTTACAAATCTGAGTGTTCACAACACACAGGTTTTCCGTTAAGGTTACTCAAGGCTGATGAGTTTTCACTAGAAAGTAATGAAATGTAACTTAGTAGAGTCGGCAAAGTTAGCAGTTACACTTGACAGCGTGTCTTTTGACTCTCACTGTCACATATAGACGCTTACGCACAGTGGGGACCCACAGTGGGTAAAGATTTACCTTACCCACTGATCCACATGCATTCATGAATGCATTCTGGTTATGTAGAGCAAAGTTAACAGTTAGCTGTCTGTTCAATGGAAAACACTGTACAGCTATAGGTCACAGCTACGTGATTCATTTTAGTTAATTTAATTGAACTAATTTAAGTCATTCCACCAAGAAAATCCCCCCCCCCCCCCCCCCCCCCACACACACACACACACACACTCACACACTGTCCACACTGCTTCACAGAGACTCTGTGGTACAGACAAAAATGACACAATGGAAATTTGACTTGAGTGTAGAGGTAGTCAAATTAATTATTTCCCAAATATTAGTTAACACGCAATATAAATATATACATAAGGCCAAAATAAATAGGAAGTTATGCACATTTAGTGTGATGCTTTCCACATAAGGCTCTGTATTAAACCTCCATTTATTTTCCCTGTAAATTACATTCGGTCCTTTTAGAGAGTTCAGTTTAGTCATTAAGAATAGGTGTGTCTGTACATTATAATCCCTTCCTTCATCTCCCTAGACACTGGAACCTTCCTTCAGCAGGTTTTGATGACATAGTATCAAAGTCGAGGACATTTTCTTGACCTCCAAATCAGAAAATGTTTAACATATTGTGGTGAAAAAAAACAAACAAAAGCAATATTTCAGCTGCTCTGTGTCTGGAAACAGAGTCTGTACTGACCACCATGCCAGAAGGCTTTGTTTGTTACTTCAGTGAAAGGATAACTTCCTGCTGTCATGTGAGCAAAGGAATCTCATGTGACATCACCGCAGGCAGTAACAAGGGCAAACATTTTAAATTCCCACAGTAGTATGCAGCTTTTAACCACTTGTGAAGTATTATTATGTTAAGATATGATGCATTACTGAGCGGAGCGTGCGGCTGCAGTTCCTATAATCATAATTTCTGAGTATGTTTTCTGAATGTGTGTCCAGCTTCTTCATGACGGGCTACCTGCCGCTGGGCTTTGAATTTGCGGTGGAGCTGACGTATCCAGAGTCAGAGGGAACCTCCTCAGGACTCCTCAACTGTTCAGCACAGGTACAGATCACAATATATACAGATACATCACCTGCTTAGGTGTAGCTTTCTTGGCCTTTGCATCTGAATGACAGAAGCACCTTTATTGTGCTTATGTGCGAACACCAGTTTTACCCTTGCGTGTCCTGCACATACAGGTGTTTGGCATTATATTCACCATCTGCCAGGGGAAGATCATCGACAGCTTCGGCACTCTGGCAGGAAACATCTTCCTGTGCGTCTTTCTTCTAATAGGCACAATAATAACAGGTAAGACCTTTCTGCAGTGTGATGTATGGAGTCATAACCAACTTCTGATTTTAAGTCACACATACAGACATGCATGAGAATCCTGTTTGTCTGCAGCTCTTTCTGATCTGTTTATTTAAAGCAACATAGGTTCCAAGAATACAGATGATTCTGTTTTTTGTGTAATTTGAGACAAACTTGTTACTGTGTTTTGTGTATAAAGATGCGGAGCAGCTCAGGGTTTAGAGATTGTAGAGATTTCTTTATAAAAGGGAACAGACAGAGTTTAACCACAGGTATTGCTTGCTTTAATTGTTACCATCCTTTCTGTCCTTTCCCCGAGAAAAGTATATTTTTCGTGGATTATTTGTGCTTCAGTCAGAACAAAGGCCCTCAGAAATGTTTTTGCATACTCCATTGAGGGGTTTTATGAGCAATATATAACTTCTTAAAAATGCATCAGCCACTGAAGCGCTAAACTCTGTGCACTCTGGAGAAACACTCACAAAGGTCAGACAGACTGACTCACTGCCTTTTTGTAAGTTACTCAGCATTTAGACATATGAGTGGACTTCTTGTTGTGCCAGTTTTAAAAGAAAAACCCTCCCTCTCATTCTCTCTCATCTATAATATTCAGTTCTTTCCAAGAAATACATACAGAAGTGTTTGTTTTCTCTTTCTCTCTCTCTGTGTGTATTTAGTCACAAAGGTTACTTTTTGTTGTGACACATAGTTCTTAGGTGGGAATTAAAGTTAATTATTAAATTGTGATGAAGCTGTTTATATAATTATGCATGACCTGAGTTACACTCAGATTTGTTGTCGCACAGTCTTTGGAAATATTTAACAAGCTGTCATGTGTCTGTGCATCGGAGCCACCTACTGGACAAACATTGCATTACACCCTGCCATTGAATTAATCACTGTAACATGGCTTTTCTGCGTATTTGAAACATAACCATTAATCTTATTTTCATTCTTCATGCCAGTTATGCATCATTTTCTCCTGTGTGTGTATATCTGTGTCTTTTTTCTCCCTGTAGGCTTAATCAAGTCTGATCTACGGCGTCAAACTGCGAACCTCCTGGCTAAAGCAACTGTAAGTGTTGGAGGTAGTTTGTTGGGGGATTATGAGGGTTGATTGGTAGGTTTGTGGCCTAAGGTAGAAAGAAATAAGAAGCATTTGAGAGCAACACCTTCTAAAGGTTTAGTGGTAGCCATGTTGACAGTGATGACATCCTTTGAAGATTAGGGGAGATTTGTTGATAAATGAGTGTGGAAATCTTAAACCGTTAGCCACAACCTTATCAATATGTCAATGTATATGTGTGTGTAGAGAAACAATAGTGGTGGAAATACATCTTTTGTCATAGTGGACATTTTGACACGTCAGAGTCACTTAAGCCTGGCTGTGAATATACAATTAATATGACTGAATAATGAATAAGGAATGGATTAGTAGTGTATTGTCAGTGTATACTGTGGCAAAGAAAAGTGTTCACTCATGCGTCCTTGTTTGTTTGCTTTGAAGGCATGCAGTCCAAGTCATATTTGTGTCTTGTGCTGCTCTATAAATAACCAGCTGTGTGCTCTGTGTTGTGCATGTCTGCACCAATTTTACACAAAAGCGTTGTTAGATGTGGGATAAATGCTTTGTGTGTGCACATCTGCATGTGTTAGGTATCAGCCTTATCCTCCTGCATACGATTTGTTTATTAGCGCAGCACTAAAGGGTTCATGTTGAGATAAAAGTGTAACAAACATGCTGTGTGTGTATAACAGTGTCCGATTGGTGTGATTTCTCTGTTTCTATTCTGTCATAACACTTTTCTTTCTGTTTCTGGGTGGGTCTCCAAGATCTGTGTTGAAGTCGCCTCACATCTTCATGATATAATATAGTAATATCTTAACAAATTCTTCAAAATTTTATTTAAAAAAGCAATAATTTGGCCATATTCTTGACATTTTCTTTAAAGATACAGAATCACTTATTCCTATTTCCCCTTTTTAATTGGAGATAAGTCCAAACGGCATTTGAAAATCAGATGTTTGAGTGAACTTCACCTTTAAAATCATAATCTGGATTTGTTTTGAGATTTAAATATAAACCGCATTGACTGGAGGCCCACACACACGCACTGTAACCTCTGACTGAGAAATGATGAGTAGCTGTTGTTTTAGGCGGAGGGACAGATGTCGGGACAAGACTACGGAGCCACAGCGCTA
Organism: Parambassis ranga; assembly: GCF_900634625.1. Taxonomy (NCBI): domain Eukaryota; kingdom Metazoa; phylum Chordata; class Actinopteri; family Ambassidae; genus Parambassis; species Parambassis ranga. Next base: position 10,235,510 of record NC_041043.1, read on the forward strand.
ATCTCCCAGCCGCAGACTCCTCCTTCTCAAGCCTGATCAATAAATCTTTTCTGTTTCCAAAAAAAAAAAAAAATCTTCTCAAATCTTAGCTCATCATACAGATGCACAAAGGTAGGAGCACTGAACAATCACCACACACTGTTGTTAATCACCTACTGCACTGCACTGCACCCTCCACCGTCACACCTGCTGATCGATCCATCTTTTATTCCTAAGGATCAATAAATCAAATTCACTTCAGTTTCTGGAAGCTGATTTAGTTTGTGCACAGTAATGGCTAAGTGTATATAAAAACATTGATCTCCCACCTTTTGTCACGAGATTGTAATCAATTTATAGTTTAGTCTAACTGGAATTTGTGCCGTATTCCTTTTAGTTCCGGCCTGGCTGGAGATCACATTAACCTTTATGACCACTGACCACAAAGATTATTTAATTATCTTGTTAAAGTTTAGCTGCTCTGAGTAAACATCAGTCTTTCACCTTTTTTCCATTTTCTGTGTGCATGTTAAAGAGCTGATGAGCTGATATTTTATTCAAACACTGCTCCTTTTGTCTTCAAACATCAGTGATGTCATCACAGCAACAACAAATGTGTTATAGAATTCTAACATTTATTATTTGTTCACTGCATTTTTATTGATTGACTGTACAGAAAACGTTGCATCTTTTCTTAAAAGTAATGCTTTCAGTGTGCAGAATGTGTCTAAAAGCTTGAGTGTTGTTAAGCCAAACATCTTCTTTGTGCGTCAGTGAATCCAAATCTTTAACTTGCTTCTTCTGATCGACAGGGACCTTCCGACTGCGACCACAGGAGTCTGGATGCCCCCTCTATTATCAAAGAAGCCCAGTTATAGATGCACACACTAACCTCAAAGTGACCGTCATCTCCTTTCTCTAACAGTGTACTGACAATCAGCTAGCCTGTTAGGTGTACAGTGTTTTATAACTGCATATATTTAAGTTTAAATTAAACGCTGTCGCTAAATCAGACAAATCTGTGAAACATTTTTTTGCACAAAATTGTTGATTATGTGTTTACATAATGACTGGACACCAATTCTGTTGATTCATGTTGATCGATGATTGTAAAGGGGTTTCTAATCCAGAGTAAGGGAAGAGCAGGAGAACATGTGTAGCTGTACTGTTTGTAACAACTTTCATATTTACTTATTTAACATGAAATAAAACAGTTTTTTAAATGTTATTCATTACGATTCTTTTAGTGCACCACAGAACACTGACAGGTGAGGGCAGTAACTCTGATTATCTCGTTGACAGCACCTGTCAGTAAGTGAGGTGTATCACACAGGAAGCAAACCAGTGTGTGACTGTATAACTGGGTCAGTGCTCTCAAAAATAGCAGGCCTTGTGGTATCCAGTGTTGGCAAAAAGTACACACATGCAGTGTGTATGTGAAATTCAGAAGATTAAAGAGAGGTGTCTAGACTTGTAGAGTTTTCTTGAAGATGTTTCGCTGCTCCTCCTGCAGCTTCATCAGTTCTGTTTGGTGGGGAAACAGGTTTATATGTGGTGGAGGAGCTCAGTGGGTGGGTCTTTGAGAAACACAGACAAGATAAAGTTAGTTTAAAACATGCATCTACTAACTGAACTATCAAGTTTAAAGTCGGTGTGTGAATTGATGAGTGACCCTTATTTGTCCTGCAGTACAGGGTAACAGGAGGACTGGAGCCTGTCTCTGTTGTCAGTGGGTGAGAGGTGGGGTACACCCTGAACAGGTCACCTGAGTCCTTAATTAACCCAACATGCACATCTCTGGAATTAAAGGGACTGCTGATGATGTGCATCAATACTTTGTCCACTTTTCTAATGGCAGCAGGACTGTATTGTCCTTATGTGGCCACACGGTGGTAGCATTGCAACACTGCTCCACTCTAATGAACAGGAAGGCCCAAAAGAATTCAGGAGAAACAAAAATAATCCTGTTGTCATGATAATTGTTTTGGAATCACCTTTGATAGATGTATTGATTATTTTAAGAGAGTGCAAACGTTATTCTGAATAAACTGAACGTGTCATTGGCATCAAGAGATACACTTGCCTCAGTTATGAGATCATCCTGACTTAAGGCCAGTACTGAAAGAGCAGACTGATTCCCTGATGATCTCATTGTTCTCTAGTTAGCCTGTGACTGATCCTTGGCATTGAGTCTTTCTTGAATTTTTCCTTTTTGTCATGTTTTTTTTCCTGCTGGTACTACAGGTTTGCTGAAATAGTAGTAGTATTATAGTGTCTAAAGAAGTTCAAGAAGGATACGAGGATGAGGGGGAAAAAGCAATATGCCACACAAATGAGCCTCACAAGCTTCGTTAATGTGGATCTGTAGACAGGAAGGTCATGAAAGGATGAGGACACGGCAGGGTGTGACCTCGAGCTCAATAGGGAAACTCCTGCCCACCCACATGTAGAAATGGATGTTTGAATAAGGCCCCTTGTATGCGTATGACATTTTAGAGCCGCTTGGAAGAACTTACTGTGTGTGCAAAAGTTTGGCTAATTTGGCTCTTACTAAGTGCTTTTTGCCTGTCTGGTGTGGGCTCGAAAGGGAAACCTGTTTTTTTCCACTTTTTGTTAAACAGGTTTTGATTTGCATACAAATATCTGACAATAAATCTCATGCAAATCTTAAGGGAATAGTTTGTCATTTTAGAAAACACATTTATTGGCCAAAGAGATAAACCTGGAGATAAATCTTGTTTGTGTAGGCCACACACAGACGCATAAGAGCAACAGTTAGTGGTTTAAGAGGGAGTTATGTGTTGTGACAGCCTCTTGATGAATATCAGTTTATATGCAGCACTTCTGTGCAGCATCACATTTAAGGTAACGGCAAAACACTGGAGGTTAAATCCACAAATGATTGTTTTCTGCTTGTGTGCATATATATAAAACACTGTGGAGGAAACAGAAAAAAGCTACAAACACAGTATAAAACAATAAACAGCACATGCATGTATGTATATATGTATATATATATATATAGGCTAGGATTGGTGCTAATGTGATTGAGTGTTTTGGAAATGAGCTTCGTAACCATGGAGATAAGAGATATTAGGGTATAATTAGCACTTTTAAATCTGATTACAGACATTGGATTACAGATTTTAAATATGTAAATGCATTCAGTATCCATCCATCCATCTTCAACTGCTTCAACTGCTTATCCGGGGCCGGGTTGCTGCTTATCCAGTGTCTCACTGGACACTTCTTCTAGCTCTTCTGGGGGAATCCCGAGGTGTTCCCAGGCCAGCCAAGAGACATAGTCTCTCCACTGCATCCTGGGTCTCCACTGAGGTCTCCACTCGGTGGAACACCTGCCCAGGGAGTCGTCCAGCGGGCATTCGAGACAGATGCCCGAGCCATTAAATAACAGTATTTAGTATTTAATGTAATTTAAATTTCCATAATCAATATTTTTACATAAAGTTTGCTATTCAATCTAACATGTTGTTGTTGAGTCCTTGTTGGTCAAACTACTACTTAGCGACTTAGCTGAAATGCTAACTGACAGCAGCACATCAACCTGTTACTATATGTAGCACAACAGCCATCTTTCTAACAAGGAGCCGGTTCAGGTCTGCCAATGCTAAAATGTCCTACAAAATGCTAATCTAAGAAACTCCTCCTCTAGAGTATAGCTAACATAAACTAATGACACCATCCTATGGAGACATGCTGATAATAGGGCCTTGTGGGAATTGTGATGCCCCAGGTTGCCAGTATTACCAGCATTATACCACAGGACGGGTGATGGTGTACCTCACTCGGCGGCATGATGATTTATTCCGCAGTGCATGATGGGAATCTGCGTCATTACAGTTAAGTGTGGCCGATCCTATCTGCTTACTTGGCGCTTCACGGATATTATCAACTATCCACGCCATGATCCATCCTGCACCCACAAGCCTAGAAAACCAAAAAAATACACAGCTAAAATTATAAACACTATATTTAGCTCGTATAGAGAGGTTAGGGAGGAAAACAGCATTCTGTAAGCAGTTGTGTGCTGTTTATTCCAAATGAGGTTGAGGGACTAGATTGTAGGCTTTCTCTGGTTAGAAACTTGAAATAAACCATCAATTTGCCAATAACACTGCCAGTTAGTGTAGGAGTGCAGATAGCCATCAGACTCATAAAGCATGAGCTGGATGGAGAAATGTGGAGGGAGGAGGCCGCCGCGAATGCAGTGGTGTGACGCAGAGCCTCCTGTTTGTGTTGCTTGTTCAAACAGCTACAGAGATTGATGGTGCTGGCCACGTACGACACAGTAGTAAAAAGAGGGAGCTGTGTGCAGACACACACAGGCGGGAAAAAGGAAAAAAGATAAAAGCCAAATCATTTTATAGAGATGAGAAAAACAGGAACAGTGAGAAGGTCGAGCAAGCGGGATATCAAAACAGCTGCAGAGATCTTTGAGATGTTGAAAGTGAGGAGATGAAAGTATTATTAGGGTTCAGAGTGAAATACAAGTAAGTGTGGTAAAGACTTTGTCACACACAGATGGTCACTCGGTGTATTTTGGAGAGGCCGCTGAACGAGCACCTCATCCCTGCAGATTGTGGAGACATTTAACTCATTCGCAGATGGGCTGCAGGGAAGGGAGGTGCTGCCATGGAGGCAAACTGTTAACTGATTCTTGATATTTAGTGCTGGCTGGGAGCCAGAGGAGGTGCTGTGCTTCATATCAGTGTGTTCTTCTTCTTTTTCTTCATCCCACAGAGAAGATAAAGACTAATCCCATTTTTCTTCAGTCATCAGATATTTCCAGTGTGTGTGTGTGTGGCCTTCTCTAGTTGTTTAATAATGAGCACTGAAAAATGAATGTGTTTAGTTTGAACATCCAAAAACAGACGAGGAACATGTGTACGGTATATGTTGATGAGGCGGGAACATGTTTAGGGGCTCACAGGTAGGACTAACAATAATCACACATTAGCAAGTTAACTGCTAGCTATGTCAGCGACGCGCGACACAATTGAGCTATTGTTCCTGTCTATACAATTACATACAATTGTAATTTCTGTCAATAATTCAGCAGTAATAATAGTGACTGTTCCATTTTTTATGTACACTGCTGATGTTAGCTTAGTCTCAAATCGGCTGTCAGTGTGTGGAGCTTTAGATGCAAATGAGATGCTGCTGCCCATTTCTGAAAAATGACATGAATTGGAAATAGCATGTCTACTAACAAACAGTTAAATTGCATACCAAATTAAGTCCCTTTGTGACAGAAGGGGCTGAAAACCTGAGTGGCTCATACATGTTTGATTGATGAATAAAAGAAAGAAACAAGGGTTAGTTTCAGGCTTTAGGGGTCTTTAAAGATATAATTATGTAAAAATCTAAAAAAGAAAAGGTGACCCTTTAATGCACTCTGCTCATCATGTCAAAGCATTTTGGCATCGTCTGTTTTATTTTTCAGTATTTTTCAAAACATTGACACAATCATACTAAACAGCCCTCCTCTAAAATGATCTAAAATGTTTATGTCATGGTGATTTTCATGTGATTTACAGAGATTACCACTCAAAAGGTCTCTAGAGTGCCACACTAACATTTTGCTTTAAAAGCTTCTGTCATGCACAGAGGGCGTCACAAAGACTGTTGTGGCTGTGTTGATTAGCTACTGCAGTTGGGGACTAATTTCTTCCAGTGTTCCCTGAGGCTTATGCGTTGTTTTAGTTTTATTGTTCATGGGAAAAATGTCTCAGCCGGTAAAAATGGAAAAATCACTTAATTTTCCTCCACTGCTGAGCTACTGTTTTGGCTTGCAGAGGGCACTCCTCCGCCTACACAGTCGTTGAGAGACTGGATGTCCATTTAATACTTTATGTTTGTGGGCATAAGGAGGTAAAGGTGTTAGAAAAATCACACATTGTAATGACCAATAGTGTTATTGGACATAGTATGGAACATTTTCTACTGTAAGGCACACATCTTCTGACAAGTGAGGTATTCATGCAGCAGTTTGCTTAAAAAAAACCCTCACTCATTTACCTTTAAATTTTCTTCTTAGTGCAGAAGAGGCCGGGGCCGTAGCTTTCGAAGGAGGTTTCTCTGGCTGCCTCAGGTTTCAAAGCTGGCAGGCTGATCAGAGTGCACAAGGTTTGTGAGCCTTGGCACTAACACACAGCAGCAGGCTTTGAGGACCCAGATTAACCTGCACAGTAGTTAAATAAACACACAGCCATGCATGGCTGCATGAATGGACGTTTCATCACCGCTTGCTACGTTTCCGTGATCGTACTGGACTCCGTGCACCCCATGATGCAATTAAAAATAACAAGGATCGTGTCAAAACACAAGAACATATGTGGAATATTAAGGTGTAGGTATGGTTACAGTGTGCACTGAAACTCCCTTCACCATTTAGAAACTTTTTCCATGACTTTTTTTTTTCTTTTTCTCACGTTTAGATGGTTGTCCGTTGTTAGCTGTGCTCCTGTTCGCTGATCAAGCCCAGCATTGTGCACTTTAGTCCCAGTAAAATTACCTCCAAATTGGCTTGACCCTACTGTGTGTGCATATGTGTGTGTGTGAGTGGGGGGGTGCTGACTTTTAGACAACTGCAGGGCAGGAGCTTAGTGGGGTGTGAGGTAAACCCCCATGGCGGCGGGTCACGTTAAAACAGCAGAGACAAGGGGGTGCGGGGGCTTGTGTTTGTACACAGGGAACCCCGGGCAGCTCAGTAAAAAGAGCTTTATTATTTAGGCCTCTGCCAAGCAGAGATCAGGGTGGAAAATACACAGGATCCCCGGCGCCAAGTCCCTTGCACTCGGAAAATCCACCCCTGAAGCGACCGAGCTTTGGGCCTGGATTTAATCACCCTCTGCGGCATTTGTCGTCAGCCTGAAGAAAGAGAGCTACAATCAATCTACATAAATGTGACCCAGCAATCACTTACAAAAAGACACATACGGATGACTGATGTCTATAAATAGAAAAGAGTTAACTACTGAAAACATGCACATTTGTGGACTCTTGTTTAGTAGATACTACACAGAAGAATACCGGTATTCACATTCACCTCTGAATACGGAGAAACAGAATAAATGGTCAGAAGCTCGCAGTGAAACTATCACCAGTCCCGTGGACAAATCCAATAAGCTCAGAGCCAAGTGCTCGGTACATAGAGGTCCTGAACTGATTGTGTCATAAAGTTCAATGCAACTGTTTGATGCAGAGTAATAAAACAGTCAATAAATGGATGAGGCCTTATCTGCGACAGGTTTTTGGAGTTATGGATTTGGTCTACAACGGAAACTTCAGCTCACACATGTACAATAGATGCATTAAAAGGAAGAGATGACAGTTTGTGTTTTTTTACCACTTGTCTTATCTGTAGACACCTCACAAATGAACTGATAATGATGGAAAAGTTTAGAAATTAATGGCAGACAAAGCTGCCAAGAAGTAAGGATGATACAGTATCAGCCAAGCTGTTTCTTTTGTTTTCCTTTCCCACACTCTACCCTCAGCCAAAGGCCATTTCTGCTTCACACCATTCACCTTCAGTGTTCTACCCAGGATGCCTGCCTCCCTGACTACGACCCAGAGGCAGTGTCCTCAGCTAATTGATACCAGCAGGCTTTGTTCTTCACTGAATGTGTCACACCATCATTACTTTCATTTTGTCTGCACGATGGAAGACGTAGTCGTAATATAATTAAAATGATTGACTTTTGAAATTCAATCATTGGATAGTTTTTGATCTTTAAGTTCTGTAAAGATGATGCCCAGACCCGACCCAACCCGAGTCGCAGTCATTCAAACATGTTTGAATTTCTCAGGCTGAGGCTGGATGCAGTCGAGTAGTGTGAACTGATCAACTGCAAACATGTGTGCCATATCAGTTTTTAGGACAGCAAAGATGCCGGATAGAGCGTGGACACGTGTGAAATAGCCAGATTGAAAATAGGTCTCCATATATCCTGCTTAAATCCAGATTCAATCCACTCTAGCTGGATTGACTTTCCCCAGTTTGAACGGGGTCCTAGTCTTTTCAACTGTTGGCAAAGTCATGTGATGAATGTGTCCCCAGCCTCAGGCGTACTCAGTCACAGCTGCAGATGCTGTCATGTTTGTTGATACAACAAAGTAACACAAAACTTATTGTATTAAAAAAAATCATTGTTGTGGAAAGATGCGTAAATATTAAGAATGTACAAAAAAACGTGTTGTAAACATTATGTAACTGGGTGAGTGAGAGCATAAAGTGGGACAACTGGAATGCAGCTGCAGCCTGTCTTAGAAATGATCAGCTGATGCAGCTCACCTGGACCTTTCCTGGCTCTGTGAGCTGCATGGCTTCAGTCTGTCTTTGCATCTTCAGCATTATCACAACACATGTGACACACAGCTGGCACAAGAGATGAAACATTACTGCCAGATAACCTGTGTCAGTAACACATGTGACTGTGATAACACTCCGACCTGATGTGGTATGTGTTTTCTCTGGCACTCAGGTACATTTATAACCTTAAAACCGTGCACACTGAGATCAGCCAACACCTGCACACCTGAAATGTCCACTGATATCTCTACAGTGTGTCCATGTTCTTCATTATGTTCTCAGAAAACACAGCCCTCATTTTAATCAGACCTCATTTTTCTTTTAATGCTCTGTATACATCATGCTTTGCTGTTCCAAGGCACTGCTGGCCACCACCCTAGGAACATGTGTTCCTAGAGAAGCTCCTAAAACTCCTAAGATCAATCACCTTCAATAAAAAGAGAAAAAAAATTAACTTCACCTCTGCCATGTCTACTTTGATCCATTGGACAGCTTCTGAGATCAGAAGAAATCTTCACTTGACAATCACCATCTGGATGAAGATGTTAGGTAGTGAAGGCAGAGGCAGTTAGATACACAACACACCCTATTTGTGATTCACCAAACAAATGCAGCTGCTGTTGGCTGATAGCATCCAGGCAGCCATCCAGCCTGCTGCACAGTACAGTAAGAAATCACTTGTAAAAAAACCCACAGAGAGACTTTTCTTTTGTATTCTTCTTCCTTGTCATTGTAAGGTTCAGGAAATAAACTGAAATAAACTTTGTAGAATTTTTCAAACCTTGCCGTCATCAGTTGAGTTAGGGAGCCGTCTCGATGATGCTGGCTGAGATTTTGGCCCATGTGATTTTGTTGGTGATGTTCCGGCCGAGGCTTTCAAGTGTGGTCACCATCTCTATAGCTGCTCCTCCAACGAAGAGGTGGAGAGGTCTCTCATCCTGTAGTCCTCCACCACTTTTTGTTGTCTTCCCCACACTGATACTCAGAATGTTTGCATCACACAAGAGTCTGTTTTCATTGTGCGCAGTGGTGCAACATGTGTTGGTTGTTTAAAGCCTATTACCTGAGTTTGTTTTAGGAGGTACAGTCATTACATTGGGTAACTCAGGCACAGGTTTTACCCAGCAGACTCCACTTTGGCTGTTATGAGGAGCACCGCTTTTTTTGTTGTCATTAGTTTTTGCTCGCTCAGATATTTACCCCAGCAGAGATGGAGTTTAAAGGGGCACCTGGGAAAGCAGCTGCCCTATAAACTGAGGCTATAGTTCTCAGTTCCAGCCTGCAGCCTCCCCAACTGCATCCCAGTTCTTCCTGTCAAATAATGATAAAATAATAATAATAACACAGTCCTAGTGATAAAAACGCGCCTCTGTCTAACCAATGTGTCTATATTATTGTAGACTGTCAGAATTAGCTGTAAATTTATTTGGTTTTTGGATAACAAGTCAGTAATTTAAGAGGAACTAACAAGATTTAGTAAAAAAAAAACTCTAATGCACCTGTTCTTAGGGTCCACAGTGCACCGTCTGCGTCCTCTTTGATTTACTCTGCATCAACAACCGCTGTTGAGTCATTTTCTGGCCCCCTCAGGCTGACTCTGATCCAGGATTGTCTGCCTGACTTTCATTGGTCTGTCTCACTATTGGATGAACCAGGTGTGTATCTCTCCACACAGCTTCCTGATTTGCTGCATCGTCTGTCTGTGTCTGTCTGTTTGCCCCCCCCCCCCCCAAACTCTTCATGTTTGGATTTTATTGAGGTGAAACACACCATTCCTCTGGAAACAATTCCTTGGCAAGAAAGGGTCAACTGTGGATGTGATCACTGCGAGCGAAAAAGGGAAGTTACATCAGCGCTGCAGTAAGCCAGCTTAGTGAATTATGATCAATCATAGTCTAAGACTTCCACAAAGCCCAGTGAATGTGTAGCAACAGCAAGAGCTGGCTTTGGCTTAGTTAAGTCAACTACCGAACCCACCGCCTCTAAAGCCTCGGATTTACTCGCAGAATTTATCAAAAAAGACATATTCCTGACGCACCCAGCGAGCGTGCACAGAGGAATCCTTTACTTTTGTAAAGTGTGGAACACATGTGTGTCCGCATGCACACACATACACACGCACACAGAATTTATGCTCAGTGTTTTTAGGTTGGAATCCCCCTTTATCCCCCTTAATCTTACACAGCATTTAGTCTTTTGCCTCAACATCAGTCATCACTCAAAAATGTGATGCAACAAATATCCTTCTTAGGGAAATACGGGCTGCTGGTGCACACAGCAGGATGCTGGGGAACCCCCCTCGTGTTGCTGAGTTTGCTTGAAGCAAAAACTTAATTTCGAGTTAAAATAACGATTAAATGAGCCATGAGGGAAAGTTTGGTTGCTCCATCAGCAGATTGCAAAAATACAGTAGGACACAAAACAGAGTAAACTATCTGATACAAAGAGCTTTCACTAAGTGATCACAGTTGTTCATTCACTCACTGCCCAAAAATTCTTATTGACATGTGCACAGGAGGAGTGAGCTCCAGGTGAAGATATTCTGATCTACATATGTGAACGAACAGTGGAAGGAACTAAAATGCATAGAAGAAGAAACAACAGTCACATCATCATCATTATCATTAACAACAACAACAACAACAACAACAACAACAACAACAATATTAAAGGTAGGGTAGGAGATTTCATTCTGATGCACTTTTTGTTAAATTAGTGTAACTTCTCTTTACCATCCGATAGCAACCAATTAGTTTGTCAGTTTCGCATTAAGACGAAGAATAATAATAATCTGTGGAAGCTATAAAATGCTAAAAACATCAGCCAATCCTCCGGGTGGAACCTGCACGGAGTATTGGCTGGTTGTCACTCTCTTCCTGCTCTGCACGCACCAGAGAGGTACGTGCATGATGGCCGAAGTCACAGACCGCAGCTCATCTTCAGGTAATGTGCGTCCATGTGATTGAGAGGCATAGCTTCGGGGTGAGCTCCGAGAGAAAGGGGTGTGTGTTTACTTTCGAAATCTGGCTGATCTCACTGAGTTTTCAAAATCTCCTACCCTACCTTTAATAATTGTTTTTCTTCTTTTTATGATTTTTTGTTAGCTTAGCTTGTAATCCCACAGTCACACCCTTAATAATGCAAAACATTGAGGGGTCTGACTTGATATTAGAGCCAAGCCATGAAGACCAGGTGGGGACCTAGAGATGGTAATATTGTAATCATATATAAAAATGTAATGCATACATATAAAAAAGTATATCTGTATATGTAATTTGTAGATTTGGAATAAGGAAATAATGAATGTGCTTATTTCACTATTATTGTGAATAGTGGCACCTTTATTGAGTTTTCTTTGAGTTCAAGTTTAAGCATTCCAAATATATAAATCACATTAAAGGGGAAATATTATTTTACAATAACAGTTTTATATGTTTGTTGTGGTTTGAAAGGTGATAGCATAACAAAATGGAAAAGTCTACACACCTTGTCTTATGCAGGAAGCGCTTATTTATTACATGGATATTTAAACCGTGGCAAAACACAGTTTAAAGCAGGCTGCCTCTATGATGTGAGCAGATTTAAATTCATACAGGTCTTCTGGCATGAGTGTCAAATCCTTTCCGTGACTCCACTTCCTATACTTTTGGACACCACCGGTCTCTGGAGATGACGTAAAATGCTTTGCTAGTTTAAAACCAATATTGGTGTATGGGATTTGCAAGGAAATTAGGGTTTTGCTTGAAGCCTCCGGGGCTTTTTGGCAAGCTGTTCCCAGTGAAAGGTAATCTGACGGAGGCTCCAACCTTCTCTGCATCCACTAATAATGATCTCCTGCCCATGAAGAAGAGGTTGTTGCTACTTCATAACACAACGTTAAGGTTAAAAGAACATTATCGACAAAAATATATGATGTAGCCTGATGTTGACACATGCCGTCTGGTGTCCAGAGTCACTCGTGGTTATATTGCTCATTTGCTTCTAAAACCACGTATTACGAAGCGGCTGCTACTTGTACCGAGTCCTGGCGTCTGTTTTCGCAACAGCACAAGAAAAACACTGCGCTGCCATGATCTCTCACTCCGCTCTCCACATCAATCCCCAGTGTGGATGGCTGATGCCTTTCTCTTGCCATATGACTCTTATTAGTTTGATATGAAAACCCTGCTTCATCTCCATTCTCATGGTCGAGAACTTTTTCTCACTGTGTGCGATTTTCAACATCGCGTCTGACTCGAATCAGCCCCCCGACCGACACACCACAAAGAGACCTATTTGTTTTGGATTTATAGTAGAGTGGGTTTGCACAGCTCTGCAGTTCAAGTAAAGACTATGTGAAAGTTACAATGTGACACCTGGATCTCATTTTTTGTCCGTAATTGGAACAGTAAATGGAGATTTTGGAGTTCATTTCACATTCATTTCTCTCTCGGTCAGTATTACATTTACATTGAAGCAAACGATCAATGATGGAATTACCTCACATGAATGTGTCTCTTGTGACACATGCCGTTAAACCGAATGACCTGCAGTCCTTTTGAAGTCTTTGTTGCATTGGGTGCTGCTCAAGGAGCCGTTGGGAGGGAGGTTTCTGGATAAGGTGTCCTTGCGCTGTCAACACATGAAGAAATCAAAGCCTTCTCTCGCTTCCTGTGTGAAAACGCCCTCATGTTTTCAATTTCCCAGTGACTGGTGGACTTTTGACTCTTTTTCACAGCAGTTTTCACACTAGTCTCAGTCAATGCATGTGCAGCTGATGACATGTCATCCTGCTGTTGGCAGTGAAAGAGCAGAACGGTGAGCGACTGTGTGGGGGTATGTTATCAGCACACCATCAAAAGCTAATATTGTTTATTCGTGACAAAATTGAAGTCTAAATAAATTGTTTTGCTTTCAGTTTCAGTCGTTTTTTTTAACATTTAATAAACAGTTTTCACTGCTGCCGGTCAAATGTGCTTAAACATGTTAGTGCATGGAAACTCTGGTGAGAGTTGTTGCCATGGTAATGAAAAAGATGGCAGAGAAGCTTGTCGTAGATGTAAGAAGCATTTGTGCAGTTTTACATCCACCATACAAACATCAACCCCATTTGTAGACTCTGGTGGTCATTTTTGGATTCACTGACAATGGACCTTATTATTTCATTGTTTATTATTGATGACTATATGACGATTTAGTTTAGATTCAGGTCACCCCTTTAACAAAGTGGAAGAAGTTTTAACAGCTACATGATGACTCCAAATGCACAAATGACTGTAACTAATGTAAAAATATAATTCATTCAATAATTCATTTATTTATAGTTTATTTGATAGGGACAGGTACAATAAACATACATCATCTTGACAAAATAATGTCAGTATCACAGCTGTCCCTGTCCCTGACAGTATTATATTTGATAAGTAATAAAAGTATAAAGATGTCCAGAAACCAATCAACATAGCACAGTAGTCTTGTGTCTACACACAAACACACACACGCACACACACACACACACACACCTTTACACGCATACACAATTCATAATTTAAACATGATTACATTGTTGTTGCTGTATGAGCCAGGATTATGTGTGTTTTTTAAAAGTGGAAAATTTAGTTATAGTCTTTATATTTAGGAGAGAGAGTTCCTTTGACAGAAAAAAAGCAAAAGATGTTTTACAAAATGGAACAATTTCCACATGTAGCTGCTCTAGTAGATTTAGATGTTTTGCAGTCTATTCACAAATTTACCAAGTGGGTCAGGAGCAAGTCCGTTCAAACATTTTAACGACAGCAAAAACATCAACGTTACATGGCCAAAAGTATGAAATAAAATATGACAGTGATGAAACCAACCACTTAATGTCTAATAAGAATACAAATTGTACATTGGTGTGTTAGTGTCATTTCGTCATCAAATCCACAAATCCCAGAATACTAAATAACACTAGGTGTTACTATAACCATTACTTATTTACTGACTTTCAATCATTCTTTAGGTTTAGGGATCACATCATGCTCCCTGCTTTGTGTTTTTTTTTTCTGTGCATGCATAAAGAGCCAATAAGACATCTTCTTCTTGTGGTACTTCTTCTTCCAAAACCTCAAATTATTAGCAGCAGGTCGCTCCCTCTTGTGCAGATTTTAATGTCCGAGTTTCTTTACCACAAGCTGCACAATCTGCCCACATCTACTATACACTTTAATATCTAATCTGCACAACTTCATGAGGACCATGTGGCTGCGTGGGTGCAGTGTGATATGTGTTAAGGATGAAGCTGACCATTTGAAGTTGCGTGTATATCCGTACCAGATGGTTAGATGCAGACTTCACGCCTGTCGGCTTCACTGACACGCAATTTGCAAGTGAGACATTTCAGGATGAAAATGATGGATGGGTTTTTCTGGCTTTATGTGATACAGCGGGAACAAATGGCTGGATGCAGCTATCTGGAAGAATCACTGGAGGATGTTGTCTGCTACCACATTTTAAGCAGTAGAGAATGTAACCTCTTATTCTGATGTCATCATCTTCTACCTTCATTAAGTTAATATAAAACATGCAATTCTGTCAAAGACAGCAGAGCGGGATGTATGGAGTGTGATCAGAAAATGGGAGGAGAAAGGTGATGCTGTAAGGTGACCCCATGTGTGTGGTCTCCCCTCCTCATATCAGATGCCCTATAGAAGCACCATGTTGATATTCAAAAGCCTTGCATGTTTGTTTAAAGTGAGTAATTGATCCTTGCCACTGGAAGAATTCCTCCCAATTTGGCACAGAGTGTGAGAACAAGAAGAGTCCAGTTTGCCATGTCTGCCTGCTGTCGGCATGTGTTATGCTACAGGAAATACGCTGGCCCTGCTTCCCCCTTGCTTCTTTGGAGTTCACTGCAACGGCAGCACAAGACCACACATACTGCCACTTGTATGGTTTTCGGCTGAGGATTCCTACTGTCGCTGCCAAATTGCCTATTATTGAAACTTTCAGTAAACAAGCAAGAAATGTAATGCCTTTGTTTGGTTTGGAACTACAGTTGAAACACTTTAAGACCAGCCTTTAGGACACTAAAGAATGAGGAGAGCTCAGACATCTCAAATTGAAAATATGAGGTCTTACTGGAAGGCCCTGGAAGATTAGTAGCATTCCCCTGAAACAGTGCCTAACTGAATTACTTTCTGAATACATCTTTTGAATAACTCGCTGCTCCTCCAGAGACAAAGTGTCTTCCCAACCCATTGAAAAAAAAGTGTTGATCTATGCTCCATTTGAAGAAAAGGCCAAAGTGGTCATGGCTTCTTTGATCACAGCCTGTTTGACACCTTAAAACATGATTTGAAAAAGTGCACTAAAGAGGGCTTAGCGGCTGCAGGATTCCACCTCAGTTGTTGTCTTTGCCAGCATGGCGCTGCCTCAGAAAAAGGGAGGATCTCTTTGCACTTTGTTTTGATTGCCGCTACTTACACGGCCAGCATCTCCCGTCATGCGCAAAATGGTGCTTGAAGATCATTTGGAGTATTTCATTCTTCTCCTTTCAGCTGCCCTCATTCATATGTCAGTACAAAGTGTGGGCCCTAATCCTTTAATGAATGTCTTCTTCTAGGGGTTTCACATGGCAGCACATTCCGACTCTGGAACCGTGAACAGCTGGATGACTGCAGCACGGCGTGTTTTATTTTATCCTGCATTATCAGATGTTCGGGTTTGAAAAGCACGATTTTTCTTTGCACATATCAGGGATGACACTGTCTTGAATCGCAATGAAGGGGAGACAAAAAGTGGGAAAACTTAGCAGTTTAGCAATCAGTCATTTTTTTTACCCTAAGAGCCACACATTAAAAACTTCCCTTCAGTGTTCTGTGGTTCTGGACTGACGGTGAGATATTTAAAATATTTGGTCTGGGTACCACAAATAGAGATGGGTGCAATGAGTAAAAAGCTAAGACAAGTGTTTATTAGCAGCCCCTGGAGCCTGCCCCCAGAGGCCATGTGGGGAACCGCAGTTTTCACACACTTCCCTTTTGCATTCATTTTTCAGCCTTAACCCAAACAGAGATCCTTTCCTCCACCTAACAAGTGGTTTTGAATGTCAGTGAGCATCCTGAGTCAGAGTTTTGACTCGTGCCTTAGCATTGTGTTGGGTGAACATTTCACCTTTCCAACCTTACCCTCTAAAGAGACAAGATATTAAGGGTTATATCATTCATGTAACAATTATTTCCTGGTAAACGTGAGGCAGAAACCTGCAGTAAGCAGCTAAACTGAAGTCCTGATGCAAGCTATGTGCCATTCATCCAAGATGTTTATATTCTTTCCACACACACGTGGTAAAAACAAACAATGGGTGCCATAACTGTGGAGGAATACTATACGTTCCACATACAACCCTGAAATTAGTGGACCTAGAGCTAATCTAATCTGTGAAAAACAGCTATTCCATTTCAAAGCTGTCTTTACCATCTATACAGTATGTGTCAATGACCTAAAATACTGCTGCTGCTGCTGCTTAACAATGCAGAATCCTCCAGAGCTGGACACAAGGATAACACTTTAATTAATTACATCATCCTTAAGGGACAGAGAGACCAGATAATTGTCCTCTCACTGTGAAATTTCAGCCTAATAATAGCTCCCATGGAGGCGTTAGTGATGCCAAATAACACAATCCACAGGCTCACACAGTCCAGAGGGGCGCACATTTTCTGTTTGTTCAGATTTACTTGTAGATAAGATGGTGGGAAATTGAAGGTGGACGGATGGATTTAGTAATAAAGCAGATTGCTCGTGGCGTGTATCAAAACAACTCAGCAAACAGCCTGCTGACTCCACACAATCAAGAACTCTCCTGAAACTTTGATCCCTGGAGTCAAAACTGGTTCTCACACCTTGTGTGCATAACATATGCATACAAGAAAATACAGGTTTATCATGCCATCAGCAACAGCACACCAGAGAGGTACAGAGAGAATTGCCAATGTGAGTCCGGTGGTCAGTCATTTACTGTGCATGTATGGATCACAAATCCCCACACCAGGTATTTGTGAGGTTTCAGGATGATCTGCACATTATGGTTTCCATTCCAGTCATACCTTTGTGTAAATCTTGGTCTAAGGATGTAGTTAAAGAAGGGATTATAACACCCCCCAACATCAGGAAGCACCTCCTGGCTTCCTGTTCAGCATTCCTCTTCTCTCTTACCTCTTAGATAACTGCTAACACCTGGGAGACTCTCACCAATTGACCAGTACATTGGTCCATAGAGTAAATTTCATGCTACCAGGGTTTTATTACATTGGCTGACATATGTGGAGAAAAAGGCAGTGATATCTACTGTGTTGTTGGCCTTTATAAGCGAGCTAACACTGACGTTATAAATGCTGTCATGACATACATAGCATTATGTGCTATTTCCACAATGATACCTGCACAAATGATGCCTTCACAATACGTTCCACCTGAACTATTGCTGCTATAAAAATGTAAATATTGGCCACAAGAGCAGTGAATTGCCTTTAATTTGAAGTATTCATTCTCAAGTGCACAATGAATCCAAACTGGCCAGACACTAAACTCCTCCAGCTTCTGTAAAAGTCAGCAGTTTGAATGTGCTCTATCAAAGTACTGTATGGCTTCAGACAGAGCGCAGCATGCATTTGCAGTAAAACCATAATGGAGAGAACAGAAGTACATGCTCCGTCTCTTCCGTTATCAATCTGTCATCCACCTCTCAATGTCCTCCGATCCAACCAGTTAGCCATGCAGTCATTTTTTCCCCTTGTGAATTATCGCTTTACATTTACTATGTGGTATCTTAGAGGCTCTTGAGAGAGAGAGAATGGCATTGCAGTCTCATGGAAACTCGCTGCAGAAGCCAATAGTGAAGACAGAGGGAGAGAGAGGGAGAAAGATACAAAGACAATTTTATGGCTGCTCAGGGAAGACTGCCTGTTTTCAGACATTTTAAGAACCATGTCTCCTAATCTTATAACCCCACTTTACAATGGCTAGCTATTTCCCAGAGTGTTGTATATCCTCTTTGAGTTAGTTCATGAGCTATAAAGATATGTATGAAGACCATATATGTGAAATGCAGACATGTAGCTGTAGCCGTAAAGTTGACCATTGTCACCAGAAAAATAACATTAAAGGTGGAATTTTGAATGTGACTTTTGAAGGTTACATAGCAACATATTTAATGGTCTTAATATTACTACTCCAGAAAATGCCCATTTTTACATATATACTTAAACACACCCTTGAGTCAAATCTCATCTGCAACAATTTTCTCCACCATTTTCTTGAGGACACACTGTTACATATAGTACTCTCCTATTGTTGTGTCAATATGGTGCTTAAAGAAGTGCAGGTCAGAGAGAGAGAGATAGACATCAACTTGGTGGTGAAGAAAATGGCAGAGAAGCTTGTTGTACATGCAAGAGGTCTGCTGTATAAAGTGTGTGAACAGTGGTCCGCCTTTAAAGGTAGGTTAGGAGATTTCATTCTGATGCAGTTTTTGTTAAATTAGTGTAACTTCTTTTTACAATCTGATAGCAACCAATTAGTTCGGCAGTTTTGCATTAAAACGAAGAATATTAATCATCTGTGGAAGCTATAAAATGCTTAAAAACATCAGCCAATCCTACGAGGCGCACCTGCACGTAGTATTGGCTGGTTGTCACTCTCTTCCTGCTCTGCGCGCACCAGAGAGGTACGTGCAAGATGGCCGAAGTCACAGACTGGTTGGGAGGCGTGGCTTTGGGGTGAGCTCCGAGAGAAAGGGGTGTGTGTTTACTTTCAAAATCTGGCTGACTCTCACTGAGTTTTCAAAATCTCCTACCCTACCTTTAAATGATCTGAGACAGTGACAGCTGCTCCTTTCAGGCAGAAAATCATATTGTATATGGGGCCTTTGCTAAACCTAACCATTTAGTTTTCTCCCTAACCTTATACCGGCCTGACATCTACTTTAAGATGTGATTCAACACCCTGCACTCACTGATGTAATCTTACTGAAAATATATCTTACCCTGCTCCTCCGGCCAAGCTTGGATCATCACTTGAGCCAATGTTTTCTTTGCCTCACAGGCTTGCAGCCAACATAATGTAGTCTGATGCCAGTGGGTTGCTAGGCAGGCATCTTAATAAGCTTCTATAATGGTATGCATTCTTGAGTAAAGACAGACAAAGCATCAAAGCAGAAGCCCCCTCTCTGTTGTATCTTCTCCATGTGGAATGAAGTTGAACCAGTGTTTGTGGTTATGGTCATAACCCTGCTGCCTCCTGGACTGAAACCATATCTTTACAGACAGAGCCACTATAATGACCCCTCTTGATGAGTATTTCTTTTTTTTCTGAGATCTCTATACTCCCAAAGGGATGCCAACATTAACTGGGAAATTAACATTGGGAAGATCAACTTTCCTTGTAATTAATGTCTCTGGCATTTTTATGTGCACTTACATTGGGGTATTGGGTCACACTTAGTAAAACTTGAAGGTAAGTGTAATAGTCTCAGAGGGGTCCTTAGAGTGAAAAAAGAGGTCTTTGGGGGGGAAAAGACGATATATGGAAAGTTTTTAAAACTTTTCTTTCTTCTTGGCTTTGTTTGTTTGACTCTGAACCTGTATTTACATTTGCATTTAAGGCATTTATCTGGGGATTTTTTTTATCTACCACATCATGCAATGAATGAGCAGAATAATCTCAAAACTGTATATCTGGAGTATGACATGCAACAGATGGTATGCAGTGTAATATTTTCACCCAGATGAAGAAGATGTTTCTTTGCCAAGAGAATGAACATTAGACATTTTAAGAGAAGGGCATGAAAATCAGAGGAAATGGGAGAATTTCTAACGTGGGGATGTGACCTTGATGAGATGTGTGTGTAATATTAGAACAGTATGTGTGTGTGGAGTGCTTATTATAGCAAATCCAGTACAGTAGGATGTCAGACAAAGAAAATTCATGGAGTGTATGAAGTAAAATATATTCTTAGTTGATTTGACTTGTCAAATATGACAGGAGTTTATTGCATAATTTATTATTATATTATTTATTTTTATTGATTTCTTTCTTTTGATTCCACCTGTCTGACACAAAAGGGGATTCCGATGTCTGCTTTTAGACAACTCTCCATTTCTCCATTCACCTTTTTTATCAATTAATTTAAATATGTATGTATGTATGTATATAATATAGCATATAGCTATTGTCGCGTCAGTGTTCCAATTCAGAAAACTACAGTGTCTCACACCAAGCCTCCGAACCTGCAGGGGGCAGTGGGGAGAATGTAGTACCCTGTACCCTGAACGTCCTGTTGTAGGTTTTTTTCTGGCCTACTACCTACAGGGAAATGTTTTTGAACAAAGGAAAGGCACAAGGGTCTGTCAGCAGACCTTCAGTTCAACAGAACCCTCAGTTTTGGGCAAGACACTGAAGACGCCACTGGTAAAGACTGGACTTTAAAAAATAAATGCATACATAGAAAATTTAAGTTTGAATGTTTGAAAATGAAGTGAAGATTGTTTAATTATTAGAGCTACATTGCCATGCCCTTTAGTCTAGTTTTGTTTTTTGTGCTGTATCTTAGCAGGTTAATGGATGGATGATGGATGGATGGATGGGTGGATCTTTGTGTCATGATCGTGTGATCTTTGGGGTTTTTTTGTCCTTGTTTTGGGTTTTGTGCTTTACTTCCTGTGTGTTCCCTCCTTGTGTGATTACCTGCCCTGCCCTAATGTGTGCCACCTGTGTCTCGTTGTCTCCCCTGCTCCTTGTGTATTTAGTCTTTGTCTCTCCCCCCACGTGTTTCCAGTTCGTCCTGTCCTCTTTGAATGTCTGTGGGTTCGTTTGTCTTTGTCCAAGCCTTGCCTCAGGCCCTGTTGGTGCTCCCAACCTTCGAGCCACTCCTCAGCCTGAATAGCTTGTAGCCTGGTAACACTCTTTGTGTTTTCTGCCCTCATGAGTTTCTTGTTATAGTAGTTATTTACCTGTGTTAGCTGTAGAGTTCCACAGTTCCTTGCCATAGTTTTTATCCGTAACCTGCCGTAGCATTTCTGAGTCCTTGCCGTAGTTCTTACTTACCTGTGTACTGTCGTAGTATTCCTTAGTTCCTTGCCTTAGTTCTTTGTTTTACCTAGTTTTTACCTGTGGCCTGTATTGCCCAGTGACCTTTAGTTCCGTTTGTGTTACCTGAGCTTTCCTTTATTAAAAAGACTTGATTAGTAACCGCCCTGTGTCTCTCACTTGTGTCCGCCTCCCACACTGATCCTGACACTTTGAAGGTTATCAACCTATAATTCCTTTCAACCTACCAGGTTTGGGCAAAGCTGAGAAGTAAACCAGACATAACTTGACAGCTATAGACACGTATGTGAAGGGTAATGTGGCGTTTTACTGCATTGTTTCACATCTTAAGAGGGCAGAACAATCACATTTTAATTGCATTTAACCAAAACTATGATCATAGTAACGGTCACAAGTTTGGTTTTAATGCCTGATATGTCAGATTATTTTACTCCTTGAAATTATTATTAAAAAGTTGCACCATTGGACACAGGTATGGTTTTTATCTTCAGAGTTCAAACTGCTCCTTTAAAAAACTGAAATTACAGTTTGGGGCATTTTCGCCTGCATGTGCGTTTACATAACCAGCTGGATTCATATTTTCAGACTTGGATTCATGAGACTAGTACCACTTTTTCACAATATTTTTTTTTTTTTAAGCACCCTACGATTTTCCGGGTAATGGCTATGAGTTTAAGATTAACATCTGATCTGATTTCAGCCAAAGAATCCCAACACAAGTCAGTTATAAATCTGTTCTCCAACCACATCTGTAGATATGCTTGATCATAATAGAGAGGCTTCAATAGATCTACCATATGAAGCTAACCAACAACATACCTGAACAAACTCCAAATTTCCCTGGTGTCTATTTTTAACTGTAGGTTCTGCTGGATGTGCTTCTGCGAAAAAAAAAAAAAAAAAAAAAAAAAAGTAATTTTTTGGGAACATATGGTACAATTTAAAATTGGGACCATAAGAGCACTTTTTAACATTGGAGGGCAAACAGGAAATTGAGTCTGTAGTTAACATAAAACACTTTCTTATGAGGCAGATACTAACTCAGCAAAACATATTTGTTCTTAAAAAGCTCATATTGGAATGAAACGATGCATTCAAGTTTCAGATTCTCACTATCAGGAGGAGAAAAGTGGGTAATTTCTCACAGGGTTATTCTTAGTTCCTCAAAGCAATGCATTAATCATGTGTGCTGTCACATAATCCCATACAGTTGACTTTTATATACAGTAATAGATCTGTGCTGAAGATGAAAGCTGGACATGAAATTGAATTCCTCCAACTTTTCTTTGTTGTAAATTCTTGGCATTAAGCGGTGATTAAATTGACAATTGCATGGTTGAGTTCATTTAAAGTCCTTTATGTGAAAGCATCCAAAAGGCTGACGGTCCAAAAAAGCTAATTGAGAAGCTGAAATGAAATGAGAAGGGTTTTTGCTCTTCTGAAAAAAGAGGGAGGGAGGAAAAAAAAAGTCTTTTCTACCTTCATTGTTTTAAATCAGAACCAGATGAGGGGCTGTGCACCCCTATTCCCCCCTGAGGTAGGACAACTCTGTTAGCTTCATGCTAATGAGAGTCCAGTGTCACACTGGTAACCATTTTGCCAGATTATGCTCTTTACCCAGTCGGCTCTGGCACTGAGCACCAGAATTGTCAGCGTTCCAATCTGACGTTACAAACTTTATGTGGGACCCACTCCCAGTTGCATTTGAATAGCTGTGATTGATCAACACTGAGAGGCTGCGATTATGTAAGACTGGTTTTATTTACTTTGATATTTTATCTCGTATTAGCGACATGACACATTTTTGACTCTGAACTATCAGTAAAACCACAGCATGTTTGATCGCCTCCAAGTACAGCAGGCTTTGTGTGAGGCCTAAAAAGTCTGGAAGAAAAAGTTTTGCCCTGGGATTAATTCATCAAAAAACAAAAAAAAATCAGATAAACGTTGTTTGATAGTCGTAGAAAGCAAACTTTTATTGACCTTTTAGACGCCTGACTGTCACAGCCATGTCCAGTGTTGGGAAAATTTACAACACATACTGTTTACACTGTGTGTGGTGAAAAGGCCTGGGTTTCATGGCACTGCTTGGTTGCCTCTAGCTGCAGTCTGACGTGTTAAAATAAATCATTACAGCTTTCGGTTTATCAGTCATAAAATAACATTCAGTAAAGATTGCTAATCAGCTCACAGACCCCCTTTTAAAATGAGGCACTATAGTCTCCGTTACTGTACGGTTAGCTTGTAATTTTCCTGGTGTTTGATGGTTGACCTGCTGGCTAAATTGTTCATTAAAAGACGCTGGTGAATCAGCTGGGCATGCATTTTTTTCTCCTCAACCCTACATTTAAACATTATGTCATTAAAAGTAAAAAAAAAAGGATTAAAACAGATGTTCCTGCAAACCCCCCAAAAGAGAGCTTATATTGAACATATAAAGTAACTCAAACCTGCAGTATCAGGCTACAGTGGCAAGGCCTTTGATAAATGTTTTGCACAATAAAAAGATGTGGAGGTCTTATCTAAATACATTTCTTGGCAAAGACTAAATGATTGTAGGATAAGTGAGGGAGTAGGGGGATTCTTCCCTGGAAATTCCCTGATACCCAGCACCATAAACTCATTTTTTTTTTTTTTTAAAGTGTCTCTCGACTGTTTTATTTCCTGAAAAAGAGGGGAGGATTGCTCTGAGATTTCTATCTTTTGTTTAGTAGCCCTGAATTCTTATCAGATTGTAATGGATGAAGTGAAATCTTAGCCAGAAGTAGAGATTATAGCCGTCAGGGGACTTTATAATAGTCAGACACTGGAGTTTCTGCCTACATTTACAGCACTGATGAAAGAACCGAGCTGATCTGATGTAATCAAAGGAGACGAGGTGAAACTGTCAAAGCTGAAAACAATATCCAATCCTGCTCAAGCATATGTTACTTTACTAAAACGCTGCACAATAAAAAAAACAAAAGGAGCTTTTGAAAAAGATAATTGTAAGTGTAAAGTAAACCATGTGTAATGATGCAAATTAAGTAAAACAGAGACCATGTGAAGCTGTGGTGGGTAATGGAAGGTTATGTGTTGTTATGGAGATTAAACAGATTTATGTCTTATCATGAGCTACCATTCTGCTGACACTTCAAAATATTCATTTGCAAAAAAGTTTTTTTTATGGACATTCCTTTTGGACAGATGATCATTTGAGTCCACACATTTTTTTTTTTGCTTGGTAGAGATAGATACCTGAGAGAAACCCGATCATGACGCTGCCAGTCTTTGAATGGAGTCTTTGAAACTTTGTGCCCAGACTTACCAAACTGACATCAAACAGTTTTACAGCATTGAAGGCCGGCTGGCATCACGTTTCTTGTGTCTAAGCCAAAAAGTTTTACTTGAACACACCGTAACGACCAGAGCCAACAGCATACTGGCACAAATGTTCTGCATCTGAAATTGTTCCTCGGTTTGAAGCCACAAGCTTCAGTTTAAATATATTGAAACATGTCTGCACCAAGTTTTGAAATCATTACATAATTGAATCTTGTTTCATGCAGGCTGACATGTATAATGTTTTTGACAGTCAGCAAACTTCTTTTTAGACTGGGACTCTATATGACAGTCTGCTGTGGGTTGGAGCCATCCACCATCTTCCCTGCCTCCTGACATGGACTTTTGCTTGACTGCTTCAACAAGATCGACTATTATCAATAAAGTAAAATGCAAAGGAAGTAGAGGTCTGAATAATGCATCCCTGGTTGCAAAAGTATGTGCCAATGACACAGTATTCTAATGATATGTTCTAACCTTTCAAGACTGGAAGCTGTTCTGATCCTCCTGAACCTCCTTCCACACTGTCATCAGCATGTCCTGATCCTGGTTCCCTGTGGACTCTGTTCTCGTATTCCTTCTGCTCTTGGATGGTGACAGCTTCTCTTCATTAACTGTCCATGTAGACAAAAGCCTGCACAGGTCCTTCTGCTGGTGCTTGAACTTAAACAGCTGGCAGTTTGGACAATGGATCCATTTCATCATTGTTTCAGATGAAATATTATCCTATCAGTATGCTTAACGGATTTGTTGTTTACATTTGGCAAATCTTTATTTTAGTGTTTGATAGATGCTATTTTTTATGTGCCAAAAAGTAAGTGAAAACACAATGCCGTAAAAATAAAATAACCAACTTAAGAAATCAATCAAAATAGGCGAATTACTCAATAAAGCTTCTCAAGTGGATGTGTTGGTTGTTCTTCTATGGGTGGAGATTTTAATAGCAAAGCAATAGTTTTTAGCACAGGCTTGGTTTCTGTTTCCCATTACACTGATTATGTTTGTGGTGCTGAAAAGATAAAACCGACTTTAATCCGTGTAATAAAAGAAACATGTTAGTCACTGGGCTGGAGAAGTGGACCGTTGGACGGCCCGCAGCTTAACAACAAGGAAGTTTGTTATTCGCCTTTTGAAAACATAACAAAACACAGCTGATCAGCTCTGCTCACAGCTACACTGAAACCGCTATTTCATTTGGAAAGCAACACAAAGGGAAATCGGACCGAGGCCTCCACGTGGAGGGATGAAGAGCAGCGGCGAATGAAGACGACTTCCCATTCTGTATGTTTACAGATCCAGCCATCTGGACAAATTAGATTATCTAAGCACTGAAGAACAGAGAACTTTCATCCAGCAACAGTTTGTTGAGAGGCATTTGATTTCAATGGAAACACCCTCACAAAAACAAAGGACAATTTCGCTCTTTGTGAGGCCACATCCATCAGCATATCATCCACGACTGGAGCCTGCCAAGGTCCAAATCTGACTGGTGTGTTGGAGCGTAGGGTGGGAATGTGAGAGGGGACTGCCCATATTAGTTTTTGTTTACAGTGATGACAGGATGTGGCCCGAAAACTATGCAATGTTTGTTTAAGTATCATAGTGACTTTAAATCCTACATGCTGCATTGATGTAAGCCTGGTCTGGAGTACACAGTCCTCTGTAACTCTGCCATGTCCTCTTAATGGATGACTGTCTCCAGTCTCACAATTATCATTTCCTTTGGAGGATTCACTGTTGTTGGTGTCACGGTCTGTATCTATTGATGAAGATAGATCGTAAGCACCAGATCTCTGGGAAAATATAGTCTTGATGTCTTGATAAAAATAAATAAATAAAAGAAAGAATCAAATGAAACTCCGTCCGGTTAACACCAGCACAGTTTCCAGGCAGTGGGGGTGTGCTGCTCCTACAATAAACTGACAATAGAAACCACAAGCATCTACTTCATTAAATAAATGTTACTTAGAACATAAATCTCTAGTTAGGCCTCATGCTTTGTGTGTATTCAGAGCAGCATGCTGACAGAGGACCAATGTGGATGAAGATTCTCAGTTATCCAGGTCATTTTCATTCAGAAGGTTTTGCATTTTTGTTCTTGCTGTGACCTCTGTTAAGGGAAGGTTTTTCCAGCTTAACATAGATGGCTTCCTTCACTCCTCTTTCAAACTATATGTCCTCTCTGAATACAATGTGTACATTATTGTCCTCAAACGAGTGTCATTTTGCGGTGTGAGAGTCTTTTGAGAGGTGGTGCACTAGCAAACATCATCACATACAATGCACTGCTTCCATCCATTCCCAGGAAGTTCCACTCCAAGTCACATGTGCCCAGCAAGAACAAAGGACTGTCAACCTGTTCCACCACCACAGCCCCTTCTTTGATCTCATAGTCGTTAGCCAGTCGTTAGACACACTGGACACAGTCAGTCAGACCAACACAGGTGCTGAAACAAACTTTTTTTTGTTCTTGCCACCCGGGGAGCGAGAAGAAAGTTCTTTGTTGAGTATGGATCCAGCTTAAGTATGGTTTTATCCAGACCCACCCACTGAGCTCCTCCACCACATATAAACCATATTTACGCACCAAGCAGTTAGAACTGATGAAGCTGCTTAGATGAGCAACAAAACGTCTTCAAGAAAACTCTACAAGTCCAGACGCCTTGCTTCAACCTTCTGAATGACCAATGACTTGAAGATCCAGCAATCTGCCCACATGGGACCACTTGGTCTGCTGACCTTTGTGTCGTACCTGAAACCACCTCACATGTTTTATATGGACAGGTCTTTTATTTGATTAAAGAACCTGCTGCTGAGCATAATATAGAAAACTGCCAAAATCTATTATAAAACATCTATAGCTTGGAGGTCAGACATAATCTGTTTGTTTTTACCATATATTGAGTCATAATTAATTTTAATAGATGAGTGAATAGCTTCACTGTCTGCCTTCAGGGAACCATACCAGATTAAAAATCAGTCTCAGTCTCACTGTCATAAAGGTGTATTACTAAAAATAAAAACGACTTTTTCTTTTGACGCTTTCAACAGTGTTGTTTTTGTTTCAAAGCTGTCCTGAGCTCCATGAATGAAACTGAATCTTATTGTACACCTAAGCACTACATGCATGTAAATCTGAAGGGAGTTCAGGCCTGCTGAACATTACAACACACACATGTACATTGTGTGGGACGCAAAGCAGCCCTTTGCCTGTGGCACTCTGCCAGCTGAAGGAGTCATGAGGTCTCGTGCAGATTAATGAGGAGGCTCAAACCAAACATGTTTCTCATTGACTTTGTGGACGAATAGCATGGCTTCCCTTCCTCCTGGTTACTTGGCAACGGCAAGGCCGAAATATCTTATTACTAATAGAGGAATAATTACAGCACTCTTAGAGATGTACGATTTTTACTTTCCATTTTTGTTGAGTAATGCTGGCTGTGTTGTATAAGTAAATGGATAAAAGTCCAGCAGCGCAGTTTCCTGTATCCACAAGGACTGATGGTAATTTCATATTTACAGCAGCTGAATATTTACAACAGTAAAGTTATTGTTCAACTGGAATACTCTGCTTCACTTTGGAGTTCACAAAGGAGTAGCTTTGTTGTGGTATTGGTCAAGCTGTACTGGACAAAAACTGCATTTTAGTAGCTAATCAAGTCTGGAAGCTCGACATGTCAACAAGCCATAGTTGTTCAGAAGTCCAAAATAATACTAAATGGGTAAAATACTTCTATTTTCTTCTGCCTGTTCAGGGTTGGGTCATCCTCCAGTTCATTCAGGACGATCCTGAGGTGTTCCAGCCGAGATTTACAGTCCCTCCAGTGTATCATGTTTTGTTCTCTAAGGCTCACAGTGGTGTTTTTACATCAACTCAGTCCTAGTCTGATGGTTCTGTAGGACTTTGTAGGACAAAAAACTAAAATACATAAATGTTCCAATTCAAATCAATAACTACATCATCTCTTTATCATTTTACTATAGATCTCATAATGAAATATTTTACTTTAATTTTGACTGATGGTATTTTTTAGTATGTTTTTGTGTGTTCAAAACGAGGTTAAGAAAACGGCCAGCTGCTGGGGCCTTCTGCAGCTCATTGACTTGGCGACTTCCAGCTTTGTGTTACTTAGCCTTTTATCCAGGTGGCATAAATTTCCTCTTCGTCTGCAAAGCTGTTTTGATCCTCGGTAACTGTGAGAACAGGCTGAAAAATAATAAACTTAGCAAAATTACTTAAGTCCTCATGTTTGAGCTTGTGCAGGAGAAAGCACCCCCGCTAACACTGTCTGCATTACCTGTGAGAGTGCAGGCAGCTGTATAGGAGATTGTTAAAGCAATGACTACTCTCATCAATCTGGTTAGCACTTCTGGGATGAGTATAGGGGGGGAAGCTGGTGTTACCTTTACCTAGAGGCTAATCTAAGAGGAGAAATACTGCTAAAGTGTCCACGTGATTTAAGGTGCTCTTTTTCTATATGTGCATGTGTGAGTACAGCTGAAACCACACTCAGTGGAGGATGCTTTAAATGCCACACAGATGCTTTAGCCTCATGTTTCTCTATAAGTTTATAAAGCGGGTAAAGTATCGGGGCCTATATAACCTGATAACCTGATAACCTGACCTGTAAATGGAGAACATGTTTACAGCCACAGAAAGATAAAACGTATGAGGTAAAGGAAACCGAAATGCTACAACTGCCTTAAACAAAGGAGACCTTTCTATCCACAGACAGAATTTTACTGCTTATACACAATTTCATCAAGATTGCCATAAAGTGTGTTGCTGCAAGGCTCTCATTCAGAAGGCCTGCTGTCAAACCAAACTGCAGCATGTGTGTGTTGGACTTTCTGTCTCTTTTATATCTCAAACCAGCGTTCCTTTATGTGATTCACACTTGCAAACTTCGCTCTTTCCTCCCAGAGCCATAAATGTTGCATAACGTCATATCCCGAAGTAAAAAGGGTGTGCAAATTATAATCTCGCGCTGTCTGTCTCCCTCACTGTCTTTCTCTCACAGTGTGTATTTTCCCCTCTCGCTCTGGTGAGCACCATCCCTCTATTATTGGAATACTGTCACGGAAACACACACTCGGCTGTAATATAATGCTGTAGTTTGATCCAGACCTCCCATTCATTTGTTTAGCTCTAAAGGTCTATGAAGTTGATATGTGTTTACATATTTGTTCACCCCTTCACTCTTTTCCAGTAACTATGGCTGCCGGTTCGACTTGTGTGTGTACTCTATGTGTGTGTGTGTGTGTGTGTGTGCTGTATTATACAACTCTTTCCACCCCAGGGCCTGAGAACTAGTCTGATGTGACCTGATGATTTTATTGCAGCAAAAGTCCTTTTGAGGACTCCCACCCCCCCCTCTTTCATACATACACACACACACACACTTACTTTCACTGTGTGTCTCTGCCTCTCACTTCCCCCTCTCATTTTTTTTTCTCCCTCCACATCTGTTAATCTGCTCAGGGAATAGCAGTCGACAGAGTTTTCCAAACCTCTGTGCATTTACGTGTCATGCAATTCATCATTGGTAAGTCTTGGACGAGCACAAGTTCTGAGAAAGTCAGAAATGGACCCTGAACTCAAATCAGATTACGGCTGGCTCATCCAGTAGCCGGGAGCTGGAAATGGGTTTATTGCAGGTTTGGGGTTGAGGTGGTCAGCCTGGCTCTGAAAGTAGCAAACAGTATTCTTATCTGTATCTTCAAACTTAAACAATGAAGGCCCATTCTTGGCAGAATAATAATGGCAGATTATTTTAATGTCAAACGATTCTGAAGAAGACATCGCCTTCCGAGATCCTTCTTAGATCCTTTTGGCTTGTGGAAGTGGGAATTATTCAACAACAACTCATATTTGTTGTTGTTACTTGGTTGCAGCTTCGTTGATAGCAACAAATGCTAAATATTAGCATGACAACCCGTCACGGCAACGCAAACTTTACTGTATGTGAACATTTGACTGTCTGACTCTGCTGAACAATGTGGCTCACCACTACGTTGGCCAAAATGACTCCTTGCATGAATAGAAACACCCAAGCCAAGCTACCGCCTGTGTTGTTACGGCTGGAGCGGCCTCGCCATCGCTAACCCCTCAGCCTGCTCCCATTTACACCGACATGGGAAAAGATAGCCTGGAAGAACTAGATGTGTTATTTTACTCTTACTGGGAGTCCACCCAGTTAACCACCACTCACTGCTGGTTGTGTGTACAGACAATGAAGAAGATTAAAGTTTAAATATTTCTGCAGTGTGTGTGTGTGTGTTTTCATCACTGCTTTTCCACTGTTAGTGGTGTGTCCCATTCAAAAATAAACACAAATTGTGCACTGTCACACCAAAGACTAAATGCAGGGTGTGTTCTGTGTGTTTTGTCCATATGTTGTTTATGCAGCTATGCACTCTTCTATGTAAACTGGCAGTAATATCATGAGGTGGGGGGAGGACTTATCTTCAGGTTGTCTTTATGACGTAAAGGCACACTTAACAACTTGTGATTTTATTTCCTAAACCTACCAAAGTTGTTTTAATGAATCACATACATTAGTTGTTGTTGTTGTTGTTGTTATTGATGTATATACTGATGTATAGTATGCCTTTGTGTGTATTTCTTCTGAATGAGGTCATCCAAGTTCACACACATACACTTAATTCCACAACCCATCATTTACTGCATGTGCATTTTCTGTATTGTTTTCTGAATTCATTACAAAAAAAAAAGATGGGAACACAACCTCCCCATACTAATATTTTAAAACGTTTACCTAACAGGCTCCTGCTGGCCTTTGCTGAAGGTTAAAAGTCAATCATGCATGGTGCACCGCTTGCTCTGTACCGGTAATGTGTGTTTGTTAGTACAGGGCTGTCTGCAAAGCCATTAAAGCCTGGACCTCTGTTTTTAGACCTCATCATGCCCTCTGGTCTTTGTGTTTCCATCATGGTCCATCTCTGATTGGCTGTGACAGGGAACAATAATGGGCACACAGAGAAAGGGAATTCTCTCTGACTACTTGTCAGTCCATATTAGCTCAACCCAACGTCCCCCCAAAATCTGTGTGCCTGATTTCAATCCATCAGCAAAGATGACATTATAACCTGTCTATTAGGAGTCCTTAGGTAATGGATTTATAAGGTGAAACTTCTTTATTTATATATACAATAAAGGGAATTTGTTTGCAAATGTTCTGCAGCTCTTATAGTCTAAAGTTTTAAATGAATTTAAGAGCCACACAAAAAAGCTAGAAGGCGCTACCAAATGTGAAATATGTTACTCGGGTTTTTGTGTGATTTATAATCACTATTTTATGAAAAATAAGAAAATAAAGAGATGTCTGCACATTAATATGCTCCGAAGAGTAATTGCTTTGTGCCTGGGAAAGCAGTTAAGCAACAATCCCTGAGAAAGAGTACTTGAATTTATTACTCTGATAGGAAAAAAAAGCGCCTGTGCATGTGCCTGCAGGAAACAGGTGGGGCTGGTGAGATTCAAGTAAGAAAAATTATGTTTGTGTGGAACCAAAACATTATGAGAAAATGGCACTTTAAATGGTGTTTCAATATGGCAGACGAGAATAATTATTTGGAGTTAAATGCTTTCACAGATCTGTTACATCTGATGCTGGAGGGATTCCTGCGGCTTAAAAAGGGCTCATACAGTTTTGCATGTTGTCTTTTTAATAACAATCAAGTCAATCAAACAACATTACTTAATATCATCTAAATGTCATCTAAAGACTGGATGACTCCAGCTGGGCAAATGTCAAACAGTACAGGGATTCAGAATGGTTCTCTTCACTCAAGAGAAAATGAGGTCTAACTGTACATCCAGCCACTGTCATGTTATGATTTTTTTTCTCTCCTCCCCTCCCTCTTCCATTTTTGTTCCATTAGGGCTTCACACTGTAAAAAGAGCACCAAAACAAACAGAAACAGAGCGCAGGGAATGAAAGGCCGCAGTGTTTTGGGAACACCAGAGTCCTGACTGCACACGTCAGCTGGCTAGAGTGAAGGCTGACAGGTGAGCTGATAGGAGAAGTAGAATATAAGAAAACTTTTTAGGGGTGTGTCACAAAAGACTTTACATACAACAACTAACATTGCTCAATACAAAATGGTTTTCATCACATATAATGGAGATACAGGTCAAATTTTCTTCCCAGTTAGTGAAACAATCACTATATGACAAGTTGCATAACAGACTAAATCTGCTATTAATGTAAAAGAACTCTCATAATAAAAAAAAAAACCTGTTGCATAACACTTGTTCTTTTCCAGTTTATTCTTGAACCTGTTACGGATGAAAACTTCCGGTGAATGGCAGCGTGCTCATGGCTAGTTTCCATCACAGTTCTTCCCTTCCACACAGGTTCTTCTTCTTCTTCTTCCATCCATTCTAATAGATGCACACAAAAAAGGGCCATTGCTGCTGGTTGCCCAAAAAAAAAAGAAAAGAAAAGCTTGGCTCAACTTCTTTGCTCATTGACTTTCCATTGCAAATCCAACAGGCATTCTGTCTCAGCTCTCCTTTTCCTCCTGACCACAGCTATGGCTTTGGATACAGCAGCAAGTCTGTCCTTTCTCCTTTTGTGTTTGAAGATAATGCCCACCGTTTGAAGCAAAGGGAACTCAAAGCAAGTTTCGAGGAAGAATCCGGCCTGAAAGGACTCTCTGGCCATCTCTGAATGTTGACAGGATTATACCAAAAGCTAGAAATGAGAAAGCTACAGCACTTCTGAAGATGTAGAAACAGTGGAATGTTTGTTTAAACCTGAAAGCAGCTACAGCTTCCTGTAATCTGGCTTTAGGATAAAAAGTGGTATTTTAAGATTACACCTTTATTAGGTTGTTTGGTTTAAGATTAAAAATGAGACTAATTGTCATCCAGATTGAGTGGGAGGGAAAAGTACAAAATAATCTCAAGGTTTGAAGAAAATCTGCATCCATAAAATACAGTGTGACCTCCAGGAATGGTGTTCAGATCTAAGCCGTGAGGTCACAGGGTCAGTCTAAGTATTTGTCACAGCTAAGAGTCCATAAGTCATCGCATTAAAAAAAAAAATCCTGTCACACCATTTTCAGCTACACTTGCAAGACTTGACAATCATGTTGGAGAGCTGCTCCACTTTGGGGGTCCGTCCAGAGTAGTAGAGTATTGTGAGGGGTTCCAGGTCTTGGGGGACACAGCAGGGTGAGGCGGACGCCTCTGGATTCAGAGTGTTGTACAGGCTCAGCAGCTGTTGAGAAGCAAGGAGAGGATCAAACTTTCAAACAGTTTTCAGTATCCAGTCAATAGCCTGTGACAGAGGGACGCCTGGACAGGCTTCCTTTGGCATCATATATTAACACAGCATTGCCTTAAGTGCCTTAAGTCTTTTACCAGATTACACTGCAGGTAAACGCAAGCCAGAGAGAATTCAGAGCAGTTCCCTCATTTGGTTCTTTGGCTCTGATGCCAGAATAAGTGCCAAATTTTGATCCTCTACAGACCTCTAAAACTTCATGTGGCATGTTTTTGCTCTGCTATAAAATCACAGTGGACGGCTCCCTCTTACCGAGCTGTGCGTTGTGTCTGAGCTCCTCAGGTAAGGGCAGGGCCCGGAGCAGTAGTTAGCATCATAACCACTGGGCTCATGGATCCACTTCCAGTCCAAATCACGGCGGAAATCGATGTGGAGCCTGCGAACACAGCAGCTCTCCTCTGTGTTTCTGCAGTGAGGATGCACAGTAGGATATGACTTTAGGCTACCCTAAACAGCACAATTAAACATCAATTCATGTTGATTGATGTATCTCTTACGAGAAGCAGTAGTTGGTGTCCAACCCTCTTCTGCGTCGGCGTGTGGACTGAGTTTCAAGGCGGTGAGGCGGGATCATCATGAGGATGAGGTGAGGCAGATTCTGTTCCTTTTTCCTCCGCAGGTTATCCAGATCCAAGCGACTGTGCTCATGTTCTCCATCGACACCTGAATTATAAATATGACACAGTGTAACACATCTTTCATTTACAATTCCTTGTCATCTGAGCATACTATACAAATAATCTGGGATTATATACCAGATTATTATTAAAGAAAACAAACTATGACAACCAGAAGCCCACCTTTAAACTTCACCTCCAGCACCTCCTTTTCATTGTCAATGATGTCTCCATTTGGGTTGAAGGTGTGGCAGGGACAGTGCACACTGATTTCCAAACCCAGATTAGATCCTAATGGCGAACAATTATGAAAAAGAGGATTGTCAGGATTCTTGTGTCAACTTGTGTAACAGTAACACTGAGTCACATTTCAGGATTCAAACATGGGATGATCATTAAGGTTAATGATAGCGTGTGGAAACGAGCTGTCATTAGTCCTAATGATGGCTTGTGGAAACAAGTCCCGATTGTTATGAAAGGAGTTGACCTCAGTCTCACCTCTGTTCGTCAGCCATTGCCGCACTGTTTCAGTCACATCGAAGGAGACCCATTCTTCAGTACCTTTGGTCAGCACATTCTTGGCTCCGATGTAGCGTTGTTTCCTAATGTGTTCATTTGGCCTCACAATCTATAAAGCAAGAGGTTGCAATGAAGGGCTTCCTCTAAACGCTGGAAAAGCTTCAACAAAAGGTACAATAGATGGACTAAGAAGTCTTTTTTTTAATCCAGCAGGTTCATGTTACTGTAATATACGGCATTTATTTTATTACTTACACAAAAAAAACACAGGCAGTATAATTGTGATATTAGACAGAATAAGGTGTCTTTGCCTGAACTGGAGCTCTGTGTGTTTTTGAGGTGAATGTTAATTCTACGTTCATGTTTTTTACACTTTAAAAATGTCTGACTACCATTGCTACTGTGACACATTAAGCTCCGCCCACATTAAAACCAAGCAGAGAACTGTTTGGCTACAGTAACAGTCTCTAAATCTAAATGTTGCTTTTTTTTTTTTTTTTACATTATTATTTTTGGCCTTAAGGGGGCAGCAGAGCACCACAGGAAGCTGACAACATGTTGGAAAACAACTTAAAAACACACAACATGGACTGTGACGTACACAAACAACAGATATGGAGCAAACTCTGACTTCCAGCTGCACACACACGTCGCAGCTGCCAATGAAGATGTAAGTCCAACACTTTCCTCTGCTTTCAGCTGTGTTTTCCTCCACTGAGGGAGTCAGGCTCCCACTCCTTAGCTTACCAGCAAGCTAGTTAGTTAGTTAGCTTACCTTCACCTGCTATCTTTGCTAACCTTGTCAGTGCTTGTTTGCTGAGAACAATTGCCTGCACCTGGTGGGTGCTAAAATGGTTAAAAACCACACAGTAAACCGATGCTGCAAGGCCAAAACAATAAGATTAAAAAGGTTCTGTTGTAACTAACTACTACTACTATAACTTATAAGGCAACTTTTATCTCTCATAAACAGCTCTCATACATGTTTCCTGTGTGCTTTGGTGGAATTAGAGCAGCTGCCCTGTTTGTGTTACTCATGTGAATGTCCTAAATGTTGGTGTTCATTCAATCACATTCAGCTTAATATTATTAAGGTTCTCTGGCTTCTATGTTTTATTGTGTTGATGTCAGTTCATTTTTGCCCTCTTGCTGACAACAGGCTGTGTGTCTGTCCTGATATCTCAGGAACATCTTTTAAACAAATGTTTTAAACATCAGCTGATTTAAATCTTGTAGTAAAAGGTTGTGGCATCCACAATTTAAAGGAAACACACTTTAAATATGAGTGTGGACAGACTCTACTCTGTGTTTTATTTACTGGTAGTTCAGTTGGGCTGTTAGTGTTCTCATATCATCCTTGACTTCTTTTGGTCACAAATAGCAGTAAATGTCCTACAGTAATGTTGGAATAGACTAGCCAGGCTTTTTAAGACATCTTTTGAGGGACCAGCTTTGCTTGTGGCATCCTGGACTTTGAGCTTTGCTTTGAATCTGGGTAGAAGGACAAAGAAACGGTACCCTTACACACCTGGTAGAGCTCAATCCGCTGTTCATTCCTCTTGGAACTCGAGTTAGGAATCCTCAGAGCTCGAAACTCAGCTCTGAAGAGGTTGGTCGCGTTCCTTTCCATGGTGGAAACGTTGAAGCGGAAAACCTTAGAGGTGATGCCTTTTAGACAGTAGAGCACATCGTCTGGAACAAGAGGATAAAATAAAGCGGTTTGTGAGAGTTTTGCTGGAGTTGGCACAAAAAGGTTTCAGATGTAGACTTTGTTTTGAAAAGTTAGCGAGCCAGCATAGACAATAACCCTGAAAAGCAGCTCAGAGGCCGGTAATTAAGTTATGGCAGGAGCTTTTTGCTTCACTTGAATGAAGTCTGAGCGCTGCTTGAGCAGACAGTGATGGAATTTGTGGCTGAGATAGCAAAACTTTAGTGGCTTGCCATAACATTGTGCAAAAAATTAGTATGTCCATCCAACTGTCATGTTTTTACATCAGTGCCAATCACAGCTGGAGCTGTGACTGCTGCACAATAAGGAAGGAAAAAGCCAGATGTGAGTGTGTGAGTCAGTTGAAGGAGGAACAGTACTCTGCAAATGGATATGAATGGATCTGAGCTGATTTGTGACTCTAATTTGGCATTTGTGCAGTTTGTTCACTTTTTTTTCAGACATGAGACATGAGACATGTGAAGGTAAATGTTTTGTGTTAGCACCCTTTCACACCTCCAATCTGATCTTGTCTTTTGTTCTTGTCTCACTGAATGGCTGGCACTACGGTACTTTTATCACCCCACACTGAAGGATTAGTGTTGTTGCCTGCCTTATCAAAATTCCTCTGTGTTTCTCTGACACGTTTTGTCTATATTTGGTGGAAATGAAAGTGCTGTAATTGAAAAAGCAATATTGAGCTTAGTATGACTTCACCTCTGTGGTATCTGAATCAAAAACCCTGCTATCCTCAGTACCAGCCCCCCCACCCCTGACAACTTTTTGGACCTGGACCCTTTCTGACCATGATGACTTCTCCACGGCCCCAACCTCAGTCACTGACATACACCAGATTCTGTATGCGTACCATGCTATAAAAGGAAATCTTTCCGATGTTTGCTGTCCAGCCACTAAATGCAGTCGCTTGCTGGCCTTCCAGCAGCTCTCTGCTTTATTTGCACCTGTCGCAGACCTGCTTCGGTTCACAGAGCCGTCTCAGATGCTCCAAAGGTCAACAGTTTACCTCCAAAGCCCATCAAAGAGTGAATGTTTATTTGCTCACGATGACTGAGGTACAGAGAGAGATGTCACTAAGAGTCAAAAATGGATCCCACAGAGGTAGACCTCTGGTCCTGGTCAACACCCTCAGGTGGCTGTGGCTTCAGTAGTCACGCAAATGTGTGCATATGAAACTTATGACTGAACACTATGATAGACAGCCAGATAAAATCTGCATCCCTGCACCTTCATGATAAGGAGAGTTACTCTAAATGTCTGGTTGCACTCTGCCAGGATGACGGGATGAATTTATTATGAATTATTAGTATCCAAAAAATGTAATCAAGGTGGTTTTAATCAAAATGGATCTAAAGGGGATGTCTGGTAATGTGGTTAGAAAATAAAAGTCTGCTGATGGAGGAAGTGTCAAAGCTAATGATGTATTAAAGGAGGAGGAGGATATGAGCCCTCACTTAGTCGTGCTACTAACCTCTCCAGGTGTCCATTTGCATTTTGTGGTCCAGAAGACATTTTTACCACAGACCACCATTACAAAAAAAGAGACATCTGTAAAACTGGTGACAAGACTCTTCCCATAAATGGAGGTTTTATATTCATAAAACTTCCCCTGTGAGTAGAAAAAGATTTATTTTTTTAATGCCTCACACCCATGACACATGTCAGTGATGTTTTTTGGGTGGTCTGTCCATCCTATTCTCATGGATGTGAATGTGGATGTGGATTTGGTTGGACTTGGTTGGTTGGAGTTTGATTTAGTAGTTAAAGGCCAAAAGAGCCTGGTGTTCATGTTTTTAAAAAAACACACAAACAGGAGACCACCCTTTTCTCTCCCTAGTTAAAAAAGAAATTCTGGATGTGCTGATTTTAAGCTTGATTGCAACAACAATCATGTGACAATGCTTTGCCCAATCATCTGTACATTTTCTTCAGTTTCTCACTGAAAAATAATCCATTGCAATTCTTCAAGTCCCTTTCTACCAATCTGGTATATTGAGCTTCCTCTTAACAAGGTGAATTACAGCCTAAATCTTTCCTAACCATAACCATGGCATCCTTTTTTAACCTGTGTAAGAGGTTTCTGAAATGATGTCCTGTGGATAGGGGGCATTGTTGTGTTGATCTGAGGGCGTGTTTTTCTGTTTGGTCTTAAAGGGGACTATACTTCTGAAGAAAAATAGCTGCTTTGGATAAGGTGCCATTCTGTGAGAGGAATAGTACACAAAGTGCATCATTTGCAGAGGACAGTGTGATTGATAAAATTTGCTTTGAGTTTTGTTTGGAAAATCTGGATCTATTTATTTCCTAGATGGATGGAGTTCTGCTGGTGATTTAGCTCTCTTTTAGTAATTTAGCTGCATTGGCAATGCAAAAAATGTTACGCTAGTTTGTTGACAGTTTAAGTACCTTAGTGACTGAGTGAGGGCACAGCCATGCTTCCCTTCTTTTTCAGATTCCTCTAAAAGAAACACTGGCCCCAAAAACACACACATGTAAATCTGCATCACATGTTTGTAACTTGAATGCAGTAATGAACCCCACCATCTCAAGTTACCTACTGTTGCCTGGCGATTATTGTCAAAACCATTTTGCAAGATTCGAAACAGAACATTACTGAGGGGAAAATAACCCTTTTGAGAAACACCTGTTGATTTCAAAGGGACTGTGATGCAATGGTCTTGGCTTTGCTCTAGACCATGAAGCCCTCACCAGCTTTCAGACACGCACTTTCTCAGTAGAACTCCACATGCTTCTTGAATCCACTTCAAGTATTGACACATGTCCCTCTGCGGGTTTTCCACATTTCCACAGATTTCACGTACAAAATAAAGCTCATTATAATCGGAGCAGTAAAACGTTACCTGCCAGCTATAAAATATTGGCAGAGTGAAGCCATTCAGGTTTAAGGCTCAGTTTCACACTCAATTTAGCAAAGTTAAACCTGAGCACAGCAGTACGTGATCTCATTCTCATGCCGGTGTGCATTAATAACTGGCAAACACGGGCAATGGGGCCATCTCAACAGGGAAATGTGTATGTAATGACTTTAATGGACGCCTCCATGAAAGAGAGGAATCCCTCTAACCAGTCGAATAGGGAGGTCCTTCTATCATCTGACTTTTCCTGCCCAGCTTTTCCTACTGCTTCTCCTGAAGGCATCCCCATCCGCCTGGGCAGATGTGCCTCTCATTTGGACCTGACTGGAAAGGAAATGGAAACATCTGGCAAGAGGGACATGATCCATAGATGAATAAAAAAGACAAAGAGGAAGAAGAGCCGAGTCAGGAGGAGAGTGACTTTTCCTGGAACACAGGTTCAGACTTAAAACAGGTTGGCGAGCACAACAGAAATAAAGCACATCTTCCAAGTGCACTGAAAGTTCACCTTTCATACAGAGCCTCAGACACGTTTGGCATTTTTACAAATGGAATACTGTCCATTTCAGTTGTAGACATTTAACCTATAAAATGATCAACATGCGTGTTTTGACACTCAATTAATTGAATCTGTATTGATGATGTCATCACATAAGCCAACAAAACACTCTGGAAACGCGTGTCTGGTTGAACATTTATAATAAATAAACATTTAAGGATCAAATGAGCAGGTGCACAGAATTCATAAACACTGATGATGATCAGCGTCACATAACTAAGCTGTTGTTGTGAGAGAGGCGCGCCTGGCTGGCACACGCTTCCATCGTTTGATGCGTAATTACGCATACGGACACCTTGGATCGCATTCAAAAGACTAATAGAAACTTAGCTGGGAAACTTAGGGGAAAGAATGTGTTACTCACTGGTGTCTGACGGCCCGTAGACCATGTTGAATTTGTATATCTCTTTGGCATAGTACTCTGTCTCTGTGTTGTCCTGACCGCAACTCTGCTGCCGGTCCCTCCCCAGCTCCTTCAGTAGCTCCTTGGTGCTGTTATACAACGCTTGGATCTCAAATGGGATTTTATTCGGTCCGCGGGATTGCGGAGGACTTGTCAGTCGGAGTTTGCTCAAGATCTGACCTCTTATCGCCTCGACCCTCTTCCTTTTCACATGGTCAATATCCACGGTGGCACACGTTGACAGGCATGAGCTCAAAGTTGCGCAGTTGAGGAGGAGGACAAACAGTAACGCTTTACCCAAATGCATCTTTCTCTCTGCATTTGGTGCAGTCGGAGTGTGCGGATGATTCACAGCGAGGACTGTCACAGGTCCGTGTCAGCTAGCCTTCAAAGATAAGACTGATAAACCCTGCTCTGGGTGTTAAAGGATGAAAAACTCGTGTCCCCTTTCTTATCAGCAGAAATCCAAGTTTGTGTTCGCTCATTAGACATTAATTAATTCAAAGTCCAGATCAGATACTCTCCCGCAAATATCAAATCTATCCGGAACAAGTATCTCAGCAGAAATAAACTTTTCTTTGGCATACTTGTACTCAATCCAGCAGATTTAAGTCGTCCCACGGCTTGGCATATTTCTCCTCTTTTCTGTCTCATTAAAAATCTACAACCTCTTTATTGTCTCTAAGCAGGAAGACCACAGGTTGTCACGTTGACGAGATAAATGCGCCTTTGAGCGCTCTGTACGACCTCACAGGAGTTTTATAGCACTCGTTTCTGACGTTTGATGGAGGAGGGACCGCGTGTAGCGCCCAGATCACAACATCGATGCAGCAAAACCATCAACTCTTGACATGACCAACATGTTGGAATATCTGGCCCTCTCAGTGGTACATATGTGAACATTCATATGAGGTCCCGGCTTTTAAACTTTTTAAATATCTATTTTAATTTGTGGTGAGTCTGGTTTTTAGTGTTACAGGGCTCTCAGCTGTGTCCCCTGTCTACTTTGCTGTAGATGTTTAAAAGCCCAGGGTTGTGCACCCTCTAGCGGCAAGTAGTGGCACCTGCAGTTTGTTTAATCAAAGCATCTGAGCTGAATAAATCTCATTAAATTAGGATATTGTAAACTTAAAGCTGTGCGGAACATGGAAGCTTACCGTTTCCTTTTGTGTCTTTAACTGGCCTGAGATTATCATCTGATAGAATCTCAAACAACTGCAATAAATACCAGAGTTCAACAAGTTCACACACAAAACTGATAATTCACAGGTGGCTCTTTTGTCTGCTCTCCTTATGTCTGAGCCTTCTTACAAAGAGGCACACAATACAGGACTAATCCTGTTTGTCGGAGGCTCTCCTCATGTTACAACAACCCTTTCAGATTCTGTATGCTGGCAACATGATTACATTACTGTTCAAAAAGATCCGTTTCCTCACTGTCCGTGCACACATTTTCCCATGCCCTCTGCAAACCGCCATCCACACAGAATTCTTTTAATATTTTTTTTCCATGTCTAGGATGTCCAATAGGGTATTTTTTGCAGGCCCTTTAAGTTATTTTATCTTTTTGTTTTGTTTTTTCTTTTCTCCACAGCCTGTTTTATCTCTATTCATAGAGCATATCCACATTTCTCAGAACTATTTTAGGTCAAAGCTCACTCAACCACTGGAGGCCCCCTTTACCCAAACATGGGGTCTGGCATTTCAATCATGTTTCTTTTGCCCACCAGTTTGCATAGCAAGGATGATTTTGTAAAATGTCCAAACATGGTAAATATTTCAGCCATAAATCAGGTGCATAGCTATATCTAATGCAAACATTATTATATTTGCATATTTTTCCTGTATGGATCTCAAACTCTCAACTACTGTAAATTTTTCTTTCTTTTCTAGTCAGATATCATCTGAATTTGCAATAATTTCCTACAGTACTGTAACACTTGGTTGTTTTGATACAATTTCAGGCAATTGAAGCTCTTCAGTATCTGCTGACTTTGAAACTTTGGTCGAAGAAATATTTTTTTTTTTGTCTTTTGGTTTTTGGTTATTGTTTGAAAATAACTTTCTAGTAACGTCACTCTGAGCTCTGGCTTCATTCATAACTTGGTTTATGTGTGTGTGTGTGTCTGAGCCTTCCAAACCCAAAATGGAGTCCAAGATAGATCAGGGAATTAGATGTAGATGTCTTCATTCAGTCATTGTCCTCGGAGGCTTTCCCACAATCCTCCATGTATTCTTTCTTGATTAAGATTAAGGCCTGATTTTAACCACTGACATTTCTCTAATTCTCAAATTTGTTCTCTAAACTAAATATTTGTACTCTCATTTCCCTCTTGTACTCACAGAGAAGGAGCAAAGTCCACAAACTCTAAAAATAATCAAACATCAAAATCAGATATTTTTTTACAGTGTAACTCATCCTCTTTTGTAGTTTATTGTTATCATTTAGTGACTTGTTAAAAACTCTTCTAAGATAAGATAGCTTCTTTTTGATGTTTCATCCCGTCTCATCCTTTGGCAGCTGTATTGGCAGTTCTCCATTAAGCCAGCAGGTGATGCTGTACAACAAACAATATCTGAGTGGAGTTAGTCAACATTTTAAAAAAACTCCAGGCCTATGTTATATAAAAGTGGCCACTCACACCTTCAATAAATAAACACTGTGATCCTATAGAACCACACAGGTTTGTATCTGAACTGTCACATTGTCATCATCATCAACACCACCTCAGTGTTTTTGTTTGTTTTTATCAGTAAAAAATAAACAACAGAAATATAAATCATCAACTATCAGCTGATCTTCTGGGCTGTGTGTGTATTTCAGGTTCTCATCAAGCTCGTGTGGAGAGATCCTGTCCTGGTTTTTGGGGTCTGCATCGGAAGGCCGTGCCTCATCACCGTGGGGTTCTACTACCAGGTGATGATGAGGGCCAAATGTCACCATAAAGTTCTGCACGATCCGACACACTCAAACATGCTGTAGTATTCCAGCCTCCTGGGGATTCCTAGACATAATCCCAGACATCAGCCTCAAAGTTCACTTTTACTCCATGCATCCTCCGGTGATTACCTCACTGCTGGGTCAGGTTTTTGTGAGTCATTCTCCGGCAATCTCTCTGTCTCGCACAACACACGGAAAAGGAATGCAGCTTCAGACCGGAGGATGAAAACAAAAACACATGGTGGTAGCCACACAGAGAAAAAAAATGTCCCTCTGTCCCTGTAAAGTAGGTGAGATTGCGGCTGACTTCTCCTCAGAGAAGTTAACGTGACTGTGGTGCTTTTAACAGTGTAGTAGTTGGTGTTTGAAACATTAACCGGTTTTTAGATTTTATTATGCTTCTGTTGAGCAGACAGACGGATGTGACCACACACACACACACACACACACACACACAGTCTCTGTAAGACTGGCTAGACAGAGTCAGACAAACCCCAAATACTAAGCAGCCTCCTGCCAGATTTCCCTAC
Organism: Parambassis ranga; assembly: GCF_900634625.1. NCBI lineage: Eukaryota > Metazoa > Chordata > Actinopteri > Ambassidae > Parambassis > Parambassis ranga. The sequence goes on from NC_041043.1 coordinate 10,279,698, forward strand.
TACAGCGCACTGACAAACCAGCACAGTAAAGTCTGATTCGTCTGGGGGTTACAAGTATGACTCATACATGGGGAGTCAGTTGGGTAGGAATGCTAACAGGAGACCCCTAAAAACCCCACACCAACGGAGACAATGATGGCCGTACAACTCAAATGAATCATGTGATTTGACCACCATCTGTGTTAGTCATCAGTTTTCTTAATACAAGTACATAGGAAAGGAACGCCACGCCGGCTAGACGATGACTTCAAGTGAGATCACCGAAAGTTTGTCTGTCATTGTTGTGTCTGATGTTTTATTTCTTTATCTCATTGTTATAGTGACAATATGAGAATAATCTAATCTAGGTAAATTATAGGTTACTGACAGCTAGAAATAGTTATAGAAAAGATGGAAATAATTATACAGAACTCATCCCAAAGATTTAAGAAATCTTACATTTTCCCTCAAAAATCAGAATTCAATCTTAAAATGAAAATGCAAATTTAAAGTTACTGCAGATTTACAAGAAAAAAATAGATCCTAATCCTTAATCTTCTTTATGCTTCAGTCATCTTTTTTTAATCCTGTTCCTATGGAAGGCAAATACTCATATATTGTAGAAATTACCTACAAAATAATACAAAATATATTTAATTTATTATGCCTCTTTCAAAGGAAAATGGTTAATGTGTTGATTTTTGTTATTAACTATTGTTTGTCCACTAGGGGGCAGAACACCTTCAACCCATCTGTGAGTGATCTGCAGCCCTGACATGGCCAACATGAAAGGAAAGAAGGTCCTCACTTACAGAGAAGCAGAGCAACATCCTCATCATCATCATCTGACTACTTCGTGTAGATGTAAGTCTATTATTTACTTATTTGTTTTATATATATTCTTTATTAAATCTTAAGTGAAAAAAACTCAATGTTAGCATTTTGATGAGCTGATAGTTCAGTTATAGTTTGTCTGATGCTGTGCAAGTGGACAAAAACAAGGATCTAAACCAGGCTGAAGGACTCATAGAAGCTGCATCATAATTCCCCCATTACTACACAAGGCCCCTTTATTTCTACTCACCAACTGCATAGCTTTTTTTAGAAAAGTGTAAAAAAAAAAAAACTTAAACATTAGTTATTCCTGATCCTTGGCTGCTGTGCATGAATTCATGCATTTTGGCAGGACTGTGTGATGGCTTGGTCTGATGTCACAAAGGTGAAGACTGTTCACTTTGCATCATGGGTCTAAAGGGGGGGTGGCGGCGATCTGCTGAGTTAAGGCCTTTTAGAAAACAAAGGACAAGGTGTCATTGGGCCTCTGCATGAATATGAAATAGCGATGGCTGTGATGTTGATTCACACTCCAGACAAATACTGTCAAAGCTAAAGCTAAACACACTTAGCATTTCTGGATTAGCACTCAGTGTGAGTGCGCAAGGCGGCAGAAAGTTGCTGCGCTCAGTGATGTCTGTTGTGATTACTAATGGCAGGGTTTGTGTGAGTGATTGATGGTGCAGGCTGTCAGCGATTCCAGTTATGATTCAGCTCAGTTTAATCATGTTACCAAACCATGAGGGATTCTTTTTCAGTGACTTAACTTTCTTCAGTTTCAGCTTTGCTGTTTGGAGGCTAGCGCTCAGCCGCCACATGTACCGATCAGCTGTGAGGAAGGCTGAAGAATAAGAGAGAGGAAAGTGAATCTTTCACTAGCTTAGCCTTGCTATTCAATGGAATTTGAGAGAAAAACCACATCAGGCCTTTTTTTGTTTTCACTTTAACCCTGCACAGCCCCTCCTCTGTATTCCCGTAAGCATGTGCATGTTGGATAATGAGGAAATTGGCTTTTGGAATCTCGGCAGCATTGGCATATGTGGCAAGGAATGTGTCAAAATAACAGGCAACAAAAAAAAAAGGCGCGTTATTGGGAATCGTCCAATTAAAAGCAGACATTGGACAGAAGATAGAGAAGGCCACAGGTTAATGCCTTTTTCAATGATAGAGTGCAAATACTGTAACAAAAAATGGAGGTTTGTGCTCACACATACATTAGCAGCAGACAATGTGTGGTAATGTGCTTGTATGCACACACACACAGATACACACACACTCACGCTCACAGCATTAGCCAGGTTAGTGCTGGCCTCCTCATGCAGAGTCTAGACAGGAAGCTGGTCCATGCCAGATTAGGGATTTTCTCCCTCACACCCTCACACCACTATGCGCACACACACACACACAGACACAAAGAGAGAGAAATACACACACATACTGCTGACAGTCATCTTCTTTCAATATGCTTGCATGTATTGTGTGACTGGATTTGTGTCACACGGAGGAAAAAAGAGAAAGAAAAGGAGTTAAAAACAGAGACATGGTGACAGAGCCCTGTGTGTACGCAGATTCTGTCTGTTTATGTGCTTGTCTGATCTGTCTTTGTTTAAATGACTCTCACACACAAAATATAAAACTCAGCCGGGAAGAAACACAGATTCCATGTCAGGAGCTTTTTTTTTAGCTCTATTACTCATTTTTCCTCGACTTTTCCGCCCGTTGAAGTGATGAGTCTGAGGCGCAGTGTGAAAAGTTCAACATGTCCTTCTCAGGTACAGGGGCGCACTGCATCCTGTAGTGCTTAGCTAAATTAAAGCGAGCTCCTACTGTTCTCATCTGCTCACCTGTAGCCCCTGCCAGGCCTGGCCATGACCTTTGAACCCACACAGATGGGTCTGCATAATAAGACACGGGCACACACGGCTAAGTGCCATCTCGGACATGTTTGATGGGTGGCTATATCAGACCAGAAAATTTTTAAATACTGTTATGTGCCGCAATGCTAATGTGTTGACCTTTCCGAGCAGGCAGTGGCTTGTGTGTGGATGTGTGCATTTCTATATTTCACACTGTGGGTTTGACTGAGCTTTTAAGAGTAAATAGAGATACCAGCAGCAGTGCGCTTACTATACATAATCTGTGTCTCGCTGTGCATTGTTGGCCTGAGGCCAATGACCTCTGTGCAGGATGGGCTGTACTTCTCACTCTAACTGTATGAATATGCATGGCCTCCTGGCTCATTAGAAATGACAGTGAAATACAAAGAGCATTCTTACAGATGCAACATATATCTGTTGATGTACACAAAATCCACCTGGCTTCTGAGACATGTCTAAATATTTTATTTTTTTCTCTCTGTCTCTCTCTGAGGAGGAGTTCAGTTTGAAGGAGAGATGCTTTTATTAATTTTAAACAAGATAAACAGTCAATACTTTATGTAAGTTGTCATGGATCTGTAGACTTATGTCCGTCAAATTGTCCAATAATTGTTCTGAGTAATGAGTTGTATCTTATTTATTATTTGATGTAAAGAAATACAAATATTTATTTTCCTTATACAAGGTTTTAAGTGCTATTTTTAGATGGCTGTCATCTCTGCCCAGGATCCCTCTGAATATATGAGCATATTTACACCTTGTCTTAGAGAATATATGACACATGTGCACTGGCCACTGCTGCATTAACAGTATATTTCATCCCCTTCTTGGTTCTGTCTGTGAAATGGTCCTCTTCATTTCCCACATGAGTGGTTTTCTTATCATCGTGGCCCCCTCTCGCCTGCCCCGGAGGCTGAGTTAAAGCCGATAAAACACCCAAATATTCTGTTAAACATGGGTGCCCTCTGCCATGTGGCCGCTCCCTGCAATGCCTCCTGGGTAATTATGGTAATAACTCAGCCATCAGAGGCGAGGCCAGAGGCCCCGGGATGACGAGGTCAGACTAGAGAGAGAGCTTGAGACAAGAGGAGTGGTGGCGATGTTGAAACTGGGCGGCAGCAGGGTCAAGGTGAAGCGGGCAGGGCTCGCACGGTGCTATCCCATAAACCCTCGCTGTCACATCAGAGGCCGCTTGGATGTATGTGAACATTCCCTGTAAACTGTCCTCCTCAACAATCAAGATGCTGATGAGGGATGATGACAAGTGTTTGAGTAGCTCGGTTATTTGTGCAGCCTTGACTGGCAGACGTCTGTGCAGGTGGTTGAGAGGAAGGTCAGAATGTGGCGCTGCTCAGGCTGCTGAAACCATGCACTGCTAACTGTCGTGAGGCGTTTTCCTGCCATGGCAAATATTGACGTGGTTTTGAAAAGCTGATTGGGCGGACAAACATGATTTTTATTTTTTTTATTTTATTTTTTGAGATGGTCAGAAAATTGAGAGCAAGGCAAAGAGGACAAAATGTTCTGTCCGAATCTGATGCATTACTGTGTGCGCCATTACTTTCAGAAATTAAAATCGACTCCTTTGTATTCTCTGTATTGTCCGACTCTGACGGCGACCTCCTGTGTGATGAATCACTGAAACAGAACCAGAACAGACACAACAGATTTTGGACACTTTTGTAATCTGATACATACTTAACATTTAACATGAGTTTCACATATTGTATTCATCTCTTTTTTTAAAAAAAAAAAAAAAAACATTTGTTTATTTATAAGCAACAACACACATTGATTTATGTAATTGTTCCAGTTTGGAGATTGGCTAATTCATACCCTCAGTCACTTTGTCCCTGCAATCATAAAGTAACAATACAACTTTATTACCTCGTTTCATAAAGCAGTTTAAGGACAAGTGTCCAAAACGACAAGAACTGACTATGAAAAAGATGTGTTAATAGCAATTTTAACAAACAAGAATAAACTTAAATATAATGTCCTTTTATATCCAGCAGTCTGCACCCGTCTCCTCCACAGTCCAGTCAATGTAGTCATATTTTTTTTCTTCTACCAGTTGCATTTACTCAAGCTTAAAAGACTTTAAATAGTCCAAACTGACGGTAAATAGATGTAGGAAACTATATGCATTATTTCTGATAAGCCAGAGTAACAAAGCTAATTTAATAACAATGTTCATCATCAATTTTTTTCTCTTTATCCTGTTTAGGTAGCATCAAAACTTCACAATTACAGTAAAATTATCATTATTTGGGATCTTGTGATCTTAAATATTGTACAGTTACGTAAAAGAAGAAGCACACTGTCATTCACTTACTGTATTGTGTGTTTCTGTGCATGTGCAGTCTGATCCCTCCTTACATAACTTACAGTATATTTAGACTGAGACAAACAATGCCAGACACACAATATTCCCCCCGTTTTCTGTCCAAATTCTGGTCAGAGGGGAGACCACAAGAAAATGTTACCATTCAATCACCATTTTGGCTTCTTCAGCATTTCTTCATTTCCTTTCAGCCTTAAATTTTTCCCCTTTCTTGCACTGCTCCGTCATCACCCAAGCCAAGGCTTTGTCTAGGTCATTCCACTCTCTTTGCATAGAAATATCCTCTCTAAAAGTATAAATTTGATAGGAAGTGGAGTGTAGTGACAAGTGTAATAATTTCCAGTGAGACACATCTCCATTCTAACCCAAGTGTAATGAAGAAGTGATCAGTGCCAGAGCTATTATCAGGCATCCAGATGTCAGGGAAAATGAAAAAGCTGCATTTAGGGAAAGTGTGAGCAAAAATTGAACACCACACTGGAGTGAATAATCCCCATTAAGCCACCAGGAAGCTCTCCACTTAAGTTATTTTGAAGCTAAGCAGTATTAGAATTGATAGAGATGAGCTCAACCCTTAATTTTTTTGCCCCACAGATTTTAATTCTTATGTGTATTTTTTTCCTGTTTTAAACTATGAGCCTTAAATGTAATAAACCTTAAACGTTCCATTCCTTGCCCTGCTTTAGTGAGCCCATATTCATGCTTACATACTGTAGTTTATTCACCACCATCCACCCTGCGGTTCATTGAGACCCCTGACCTGCAAACAACTATAAATATTTATTTGCGTCGGCTTGTCTTAAAATAACTGTATTACAATAGAGTGTCCTGGAAGGGGTCCAGGAGAGCTGTGCAGCGAGCAGTCGTCAGCATTCAGTGTCCAGCCTCCGTGTCCGGAGAGAGATAGGGCGGTGTCAAGAGGCAGCCATATCGATAGCTTTGTGGGGGGGGAGAAAAAAAGTCACTTAGTGAGGGATCCTTTGGGTCTGAGGATGTATTTCTGGAACATGCAGACTGGAACCAGAAACAGTTTGGAGTGATGCGCAAGGTTCTCCAGTGACATCTATAAACAGTAACTGAGTCTTTCACAACATCACAGTGCTGAACCTCGGTGTCTGTAATATTATAAATATATCAAGACACTCGTATATAACCTATTATAACCCGGATAAGCACAATTTCTACTGTAGTGAAATTTACATATTCAGCAGCTAAATTCTTGACCTCCATTTACACTCACCACTGTGATGCACCACCTTTTTTAGTAGTCATAATAATAAGTCCAGGAAACTATAACTAGCATACCTATCTGAAGCATGTTGAGCACCACACAGGTAAGATTGAAGTCTATACATGGGTACAGCAGGCCATCTGACCCTGATCGGTAAGAATACAGACTTTTATATTTTGAAATAAACCTCTGTGCTCTGTGCTAGTATCATTCATGGACTCTCCATAATCCAGCGGAGAAGAAGCGTCTCCCATTGACCTCCAAAGATATACACAAATTCAACTTATCACTTCCTTTATTCACCATTTGCAAACTTTTAGGCATAAAACATACATTCATTTGTCATATTAGTTGCACAAAACAGAGAAAAATCCCGTCTGTATAGGCTCATATACAGTCATGAAAAACCAAAACACAATCATGCAAACGGAGATATTAAATATGTGTGAGTCATTGTAAAGAATAAAAGCTGAAGGATCGTCTGTGGACCAAGACTCAATTCACAGCCTTAGCTCCACTGACACAATAATAAGTAACACTGGCTAAATAATAACAGGTCTCATTCAACAAGCTTCACACAGAAGAAACCCTGATCCAAGATCCTTTTTTTCAGATTTTAGATTTGCTTTTCAGATTAAACACAGTTTAATCAGCGATCGATGGAAACACCGGCAGCATCATAACACGAGATTCTGTTGAACCAAATCTTGATGGTGTGAAGTTGATAGACATCTCACTGGACCCCTCTTGTAGAAGCAAAACATGGTTTATTAATACACAGTTCAACATATTTGAAAGCCAAACATGCTGCTTAGAGGTAGAGTGTGTATCACAGATCAGGACCACATTGTCAGGTCTTCGGACTGAGGCATACTCTGCTCAGATACACATAACACATTCGGCTCTGTTGTGGATCATTTTCCGTATTGTCTCCGTTCTTTGTGCCAACCATTCGATATCAAACCTGTCTGCCAGTCTGGCTCGGTATGAGACACAAGTCTCACTCGGCAACTTGCGCCTCTCCTCCCCAATCCCTCCTTCACCCCCAGAATGCAATAAATGTCCGGCCATCATTTATTTTAATTCACTCCCCTCTTGCACAGATGAAATGGATTCGTAACCTTGTAGGACAAGGACGTGCATGCCGTCTGCCGTCAGTTGCTGAGTTATTCTCTATTCTTCTAGCATAGAGAAAGAGAGAGGGAGGGAGAGAGAGAGACAGAGGGAACGAGAGAGCGCGAGAAAGAGGCCCAATGATGAAGAGAAATAGTCTGGCATGCAAATTGCCCGCTGCCATGTCCAATGAGGAGGCCTGGCAGAGATTGTCACCGTAGAAACTCTGGACAGGGTTAACGAGGCTGAGGGAGAGACAGACAGGAAGACAGGAAGAGCCTGAAAAAACTCCGAGTGTGATTTATTTGCCAAATCAAGGCACGATGAGTGGATTATGGGTAGCCTAATGAGAAAGAGTGTTTAGGGGATCGCTAATTGAACGTGACCAAGGAGGAGAATGCTAAGAGCGGGCAGAGATGTGGATTGGGTGGTGTATGTCGTTCAGTTTACAGCAGCTTAGCTCACAGTGAGGAAAGGGGAAGAGTACAGATGTGCACAGCAACAACTGGTGGTTGTTTCCATTAGTCATTTATTTGCTCAGTTGTTTTTTTTTCAAGATAATTTATAGTATTTAACTTTTATGGACTGCATCTGTGATTTATCGGAGGCTACAGTGTATTTGTGTTCGGCTGTCTGAGTAGTTTCAAAGTTCAAAGATCAAAACAAGCTGATGATTGTGTGCTACCTGCTTAATATTACATGTCATAATTCACTTCAGACAGTGAAACGCTGCACTGTTTTCTTGATTCATTGAGTGCACACTGATATTCAGTACAGACTGGCTCGCAGTGATGACCCTGTTTCTGTGTTTGGGTAATAAAACGCTGCCTCTCCTTCCTTTTAGTTGGGTCATGACTAGACCCACATCAATGTTGTAACGCCCACTAGAGGGTAGTATTTAACTACAGGCAGTATTAATATTCATAATGGTTTGTGCTTTTTAAAACATTGTATCCACCACTTGCACATCTGCTCTCATGGTTTTAGGTTTTTTTTATATTTTTTTTTGACTCCACGAGCAGCTGGACTTAAAAACCTATTGCAGAGTGTGTGTGTGTGTGTGTGTGTGTGTGTGTGTGTGTGTGTGTGTGTGTGTGTGGTCTCTTAGTGTTTATTAAACATTGTCTGCGGAGGGATCGTCTTGTTGGGGTGATTCCTTTCCAAGTTCCAAATAATTAATAATGTTACGTCATCATGAAGTACAGAGCAGAACTAATTTTTGTTTTATATAGTGATATATTTGTGGTGCCACAGAAACTGAGGAGATTCCTTTTAATTTCAGATTAACTACATGGATGTAAAGGCCGCATCTGAATTTAGATTTATTAAATTAACGATTCATCAAGTGCTTTAAGAGGCTGTTAGTGTCACCACCTGCTGCTGTGACCATTTCATGTTAGGATTTACGGACATGACGTAGTTACACTTTTGGAAATATCCCCCATGTCTTTCTGTATTAGTAATGTAGATGTTGTAATTGATAATAATTGATTATTTTTTGTCTTCTTACACTGCACACTGGTCAATTTATTTCCAAAAATACAGCATGGTTTATTAAATCAACCTCTCAACAGTTTAAAAACCAGGACTCCCTTTTGCTTTTTTATTGGATGCAGATGCTCTCAGTGATGACATATCCTTTGTGTCGTCCACAGAAGTCCTTGGAAATGTTTGCGTTGCATCCATTTGATCGCCGCAGCGTCTCTCTCATTTCATGAGTGCAGCGGAACACACATTCGAAATGGGTTTGGACGCAAATTGGATTAATGTTTGCAAGACATCTCCTAAAGCGTTTCCACCTGTAATGTTGTTTGCAGATGCACTAAATGAGATGTCTCAGCGGGAGCGAGTGTCTCTGTATGCAGAGCGAGTGCAGGGGGGGGGGAGGCCCGTACCAGCCTGCACTGTGACCCCCCTGATGCAGGAGCCTACTTTCTGCCTCCAGTTTCAACAGTAGCATATAGGGAAAGAGACAACATGGAAAATGTGATTACACAGTTGCCTAATGTAAGGGAATCTCATTTGTTTTGTCGGCCGTTTGATTGTTAGTTTCTGCGCTGGAAAATATAATGCAGATGTGGATGGGGGCGAGCAGCTACTGTTACCACCCAATCTGACAAAAGTGTGTTTTGACTTTGAAAACCCCAAGCCAATGTTTGAGTTAAAAAGGATGCAGCATCAGTCACGACTAAAAATAAAAACCAGCCTTAGAGCGAGTAGTCTGTGGTCAGAATGCAGGATTATGATGTAAGATGTCTATTGAAGGAAAAGCCTACCCTAACCAAGATGAATGAGTGGTATTGAGCCCTGGCATGACAAACGAGGGCTGAAGTGTCGCAAGTGTTTTATGACAGTCCCTAGGGTCCTTATCTCCCATAACCCCTGACCCTGTGACCTTTTAAACCACAAGGGTGATTATAAGTGGCCGGCCAATGGAATAACTGCTATACTATGGCCATTAGAGGACTGTTTCACACAGCCTCGCTCTGTGGTGAGCTGGTAATCACTGTATGGCTTATATTTCGGCTCAGATTTGTGTTAAAGTGAAGAAAAACATCCAGAATGTACAGTAGCAGGGATGCAGGTTATAAATAGGCAGATTGGCTGTGTTGTCATTGGTTGTAGTTAATTTCTGTTTTTCTCCTTTTGAACACTTCTGCCAATACTTGAAGAATCTGTGTTTACATCAACCAATGTTAGGAAGCAGCAGAAAGGAGCATGGTGAAAGGAACCAGTGATGACAGTGATATCTTTAACTTCGGGCAGCACTGAGTGAAAACGGTTTATCCATGCAGGTGTTGTGTCTGCATTGTTGCCGATACATACCTGTCACTACAGGATCATCTGGGAGTCCAGTGTCTGAGTGACTGTTATAGTTCAGAGTTCAGTATTTTGATTGCGACAGGCAGGAATGACTTCCTCTGTCCTCTGTCAGTGTTGCATGAAGTCAAGTAAACCAAGACACTACAGCATTATTCACTCCAACATGTAAAACTAGTTCAGTCGAACTAAAACACAGGGAGCTTCCTGATTAGCTAAATCACAGCTTTATTGACCATTGAGCAGAGACAAGCCAATTTAAGACATATATAATGTGTATTTTGGCGAATTATTTATATCTAATGATGTATATACATACATATATACATAAATATGTGGAATCTTTAAAAATGAAAACTATAACTTTTGGTTAGCTAACTTCCCTGCTCAATGTTTATGATACCCTTTGATACAAGGTGACACATAATTCACTCTAACTTGTTGCTTTATTTATTCATTCATTCATTTTCCAGACATAATTCAGTGTACTGTAGTACATCACTGTTTTGTGATTTAAAATTATCTGTAGACCGCCAAGATAAATTATCCGATGTGTGTCCAGAAGCAAAGTAGCGTGCATCACATAGTGTCTGCTGCCATGTTAACCGGTCAGCAGAGTGATGAGCAGAGGTCTCATTCGCTGCTCATCCGCCACACCTGTCATGTAACAAGACTATGATATCTGTTCCCCATGAGACACATAACTGTGTGACAATTGGCATTCTTCACCTCAGGCTTTGACAGCGACAGCAGCAGTGACCGTTAAAAAACCCGGGGACACACAGCAGTTTATCGAACGCCATTAGGGTGAAAGAGCAGCTGCTTTAAGTAAGAGGGGAGTTCAGTTTGTGGCCTTTGAGTAAAAAGATAAATATCCCAGCTAGATGACAAAACAGTACAAGCGGTAAACAGTTAACATTTGCTGCCCTGCTGCAGTGTTTGATTTGGTGTTTGTTTACTGACAGGATGAATTTTGGGGGTGAGCACAGGTAATTGATGTCCGCATGTGCTCCCGCGGATGCGAGTGTAACTGCCTACTGGAGATGTACATCATTTTCTGTAACACTGCAGTCTGAGATTAGTGCGGGGTCCCAGGGGTCTCACTCGTCACTCCATTTCCTAAATTGACAGCTGGAGAAACTCTATTCCACCGGACGTGATAAACGACACGGGGCGTCGGAGGAGTGCGTCGCAGAAGAGAGAAAGGAGTGATAAATGGGGGAGGTAGGGAGGAATCAGGGCAGATGAAAGTTGTTGGGCAGTGAGAAATGACTGACAGCTCATTATGAAAATCCAAGAGGGGAACCTAAACTTGTCCAGCCACACCCTTTTATTTATTTTCTTTCCTTTTTGTAAAATATAGTGAATGTGGATACACACGTCCACTGATTTTGAGACCTTTAATTAAAACAAGAAGAACATTTAAGACTACATCTGATTTTCTTATTGAACCTTATTTAATGACAGACATTTTAGAAGAAACAAATTTTATTTGCACAAATTTAGTAGCTGTTGTTACCTGTGGTTTTATTATTCTTGTGAAGCCGGAACTTTCCACCTATGTCAAACCTTTTCGGGTCTATTTTTGACCATTGGACAGAAGTTACAGTTTTAGCATGTGCACCTGCTACCGTTTTTTGTTCTTTTTTGTTCCCTTGTGTTCTCTGCAGTGTTACCCCCTTGTCATTTACATTTATAGCATATACAAAGCCATAAGTCACCCATCAGGACATTACAGAGCTCAAAGAAACCCTTGAGATTGCCAGTTGGCAGTGCTTTATTGGGTATTTTCCCCCAGTACTCTTACTAGCTTCTTGCAACCTCACTCAATTTAGTTGTTTTAGCCCCCTATGGCCGTGTTGCTGATTTTGAATAAGTGCTCAGGGCAAGAGGGGTCAGCTGCAATTTCAGCCGTAGCTAAACTGGTCTATTCTAATGTGAGATCTGAGGTGACTTTGACTTTTGATTAATGACAGTTCTCCAAAGGACATATCACCAGGAAAACTTTCCCCAGCATGAAAATCACTTCCAGTAAAAGAAGAAAACATCTATATCTTCACGCATACACAATCCAGCAGCACCGGCTGAGCACATTCAATGTAAAAATACCCAGGTGCCGTTACAGGAGGCAAACACTGAAAGTGTTTGTTATTAAAATATTTGTACTTTTCAGGCCCCAAAGGCCCACTATACCTTTTCTCACTTATGCATATTTCCATTATAGTCACATCAAGCAAACAGAGAGAGACGCCGCTGCTGCTGCTGCTGCTGCCTCTCTCCTGTTCTCTCTCGAGTGCTTCTCACACAGGCTGTGAAAACGGCAGCCCCAGGGAGTGCTCGTATCCCATGAGCCCTTGGGGCAGAAGGCCCGAGGACATGCTATGGGGATGCATTGAGGGGTGTATTGTAAGGGGGGGCTGAGGGCGGGGGGGGACAGGTGAGCTGCACATCTCAATGTAAAGCAGACAGTGGTTGAATGGAATTTGCCCATTTGGGATTTTTTTGCTGAGATTTAAAGATAATGTGAAAAACCCAGAGTAGTTACCATGGTGTAAACACAGATCTGCCAAGAGAGTTTGTTTTTTGACTTGAAAATGCTGTAGATAGTTTTATTTCCACACTGCTTGGCCATTTTAGCAGCTGGAAAAACCCCAGTACAGCCATCATGCTGCACCATACGCACATTATACATATCTACTGTTTGCATGCATTGTAGAGGCTTTATTAAGCTCTACCAGGGCCGATTTGGTGTTTAGAGAGAATAATCTTGGGGTAAGTTGGGTTGCAAGCAGTCATAGGACACTCATGTTATAGTACTGTGATGCACTTTGTCTCAATGGTACCAGAAAGATCAGTTTTTTTATTGGGTCAGTCAGATGTCATGCGTTACACAAATATATTAACCTACCAGGCGTACCATTCACAAAACAAAAAGTCTGTGAAGTGGGTCTGGATTCCCTCCCATTTATTGCCAGTTCCACTTGGTACAAACCCTATTGCACAAATTGTAAGCGTTGATCTGGAGCAGGGCAGGTATATGTGATGACTTGCTGCTTACCTAAGACAATGCAGTGTTAAAAATTGCAGTACCCTTTGCAGCTCCTAAGGGCTGCCTCCACAAGTGAGTGAATCCCCATAGACTCCCATCTTAAATTGGCCTAACTTTAACACAGAAATATGTTTACAGGCTGGTTAAAAATGGATTTTGGTCTGTATTAATATATAATATATGTAATATTTTAATATAATTCAATTATACATAATTACGGGTGTGACCACTTTGTGTGACAGGCGGATGCGGTACCACAGCACAAGCTTCCTGCTTCCACGACTCATATATAATCCTTACCAGTGATGGCTTTTAGACTAAACATCAGAAGTACAGCAGAATGAAAATTTAGAATTATTGGTAAGATTTCATTAAATTCACAAGGCCAACCAGTGTTGTAGAAAGCTCACTTTGACAAAACTTAAAAGTTTGCCTCACAAATGCTGCTGTGCGATGCTTGCGGCGTCCCGGTGTTTGTGATGCAGACCGGCGGCTTTACCAGAAATAAGACTGTTGGACTGTGGGACAAAGGTCTCTGTGTCTGTACTCTCCTGTATGATCTTATTATCTGTCAGCCAATTTAACAGAGAGGCCTTTGGGGAGTGACAATGGCGATGCAGGGGAGGAGGAGGAGACGGCCTCATACACACATGCTTGCAAACACACAAACGCACACCTCTGCTCTAATTCACACTGACCTCTGTGGCCTCTCCACAATGTCTGTTTTTGTATTTGATAGAAAAATCGATGGGCTTACTGGCAGAGAACAACCTCCATGAAGAATTAAAACAAGAAAAGTGTTGGTAGTGGTCAATCATATTTCTGTCCACTAACACTCCACCTAATGAGGCAGCCATGTTTTAGTGTCGCTCCCTGTTCAGATACTTGCTGTCAGCATGAAGTTGATGATGCAGGAAATATGTGGTTCTTCCATAAGATTTTTTTGTGCAAGCTTACATCATCATGTGCTACAGTCTATTAGGAGATGTCTCCAGGAGGACACTCAGAGCTTAGATTTTGGGAATATTTCCGACATGACCTCATACATTTGGTCATAAATACATCCTGCCAGACACAACACATGGTTATGTTTGTGGAAATGGTTCGAGTCACCTGACACTGTTGTGGCTGTTTTGCTTTCACTCAGTGTTAATTTTCATTTTTAATCACAGCTAGATTTGGCTTAAATAAACAATGTGTAGGGGTACGTACATATCATCTTTAAACACCCAAATTTCACTTATTGTGTAGTAAATACACTCTTGCATCTGCTTATGGATTTTGCTATTCACCTGTGACACAGCCAGGGGTCTAAATCCAATGTGCACTTCTGACCTATTAACCCTTCCGATGCCAGGGTGCACCCAGACCAGTAATTGATCCTTGAGATCTTGGTCTGTCCTTTACATGACATCTTTTAACACATACAGCAGTTCTAAACCACGTGTCTGCCAAACCTAGTACGGAAGTCTACTAAATGTTGGCCTCCACTAACCCCTGAGGCAAACAGTACAGTGTTCACCTGTTACCTTTTCTGTCTATGGGTATAACACACCTAATCTTTTCTCTTAAAACAGCAAATGTTGACCCTCTATTCATTAATTTGTAGTATTTGAGCAATGATTTACACTGAATGTATCCAGTTGGATTCAGGTTCACATTTTTATTTTGATGAGCCATGTACAGAATCCAATTTTAACATGGTTAAAAAAATAATAATATATAAAAAAAAACGGTAATTTTTTCGAATGTAGCTGTTGATCCAAGGTCAAGCAGCATAGACAGGCCTCTCTCATGCCAGTCTTGAGGCCATTCTGAGCAGATGTTGGCACAGCCAGCTGGACATGGCGACCTTGAGTAAATCTCAAAGGGGTCTTCTTTGGCAGCATGGGCACCAGCTCTCCCCCCTGGCAAAGGAGACCCAGTGCAGCAGCAACAGCAGCAGCAGCAGTGTATGCGCAAGTGATGTGTGTGTGTGTGTGTGAGTGTGTGTGTGAGCGTCTACAAACCAGCATTGTGTGTCATTCAAGCTTCAGTGAAAAGGTACCAGTGAATCAATCACATGCCCTGTGTAACACCACACTAAATGAAATTCAATGGACTGATTGAGTGAGTGATGGATGATTCACATACATACAGCCAGAATTAAGTGATGGAGAAACACTCAGAAGGAGAGTGGAGGAGGTGAGGGTTGGTTAGACCTCTGAGGACTACATGAGGGGCGTGTGCATGTGTGTAGCTGCGTGTGTGGTGTTAGATATAGAGTGTATAGACTCATAAGGCTGAGCGCCCTGAGGAGTGGCTGTGTTCGTAGCCCACATCTGCCCTCCCAGGATACAGCAGAATGCGTGTGTTTACTTGTGTGTGTGTGTGTGTGTGTTCGTGAGTGTGTGTGTGTGTGTGCGTTACCATCTGGGCAGAACATCAGGGGTACGCCTGGACTGCACGGTGAGCCAGTCCACTTTTAATCTGCCCAGCGCCCTCTCCCCACCAACGAAGGTCACCGCCTCGGCAAGGACAGCACTGTCACCCCTGTAACACTAACAGCGGGGGTCGGCACTGGCTATCCATAATAGATGGCAGCTGGCTT
The DNA here is from genome assembly GCF_900634625.1 of Parambassis ranga. Taxonomy (NCBI): domain Eukaryota; kingdom Metazoa; phylum Chordata; class Actinopteri; family Ambassidae; genus Parambassis; species Parambassis ranga. Next base: position 10,295,535 of record NC_041043.1, read on the forward strand.
TAGTGTACGTCTTCACTTTGCCTGGGGCAGCGGTGTTAGCCCATCTTTCATTCCCACTACTCCGCTGAGCTAATGTGCTGTGTTAATGCTTGTGTGAATCAGGAGGAGTGCTCAGTCGTGTGTCTCCCCTGTAGCTACCGAGCGCTCCTGTCATTGCCAAAATAGGACAGAAGGTGCATCAACAAAGGAAACATTCATCTGGAGGTATCACAGCATGGCAACAAAAATCCGCCTTAATACATTAAGAGTTCACAACTCCAGCCAGTGAGAAAAATGGGAACTTTTATGGGACAGCATGCCTTTGGTAAACACAGACATCCAGATGGTGCAGTCATCTAATAGTTAGTGGTAAAACCCCATTTCTTTATTATGTACCATGTAGTTTCAGGTGTCAACATTTCACATAAAATGCATCTACTATAATTTCACAGGCTTTTATGTTGAGTGGCCGTACAGTCTGACTCACCCATCAAGTATGATTTCCAAGAGACCAAAACCATTTTAAATGCAAATGACCTAAATAAGATTAGCGAGGTAGGCAGTTCGCTCCCTGTTAATTATCACACGCAGTAGTCAATTAACAACGCTAACGATGGGACACTTAGTGTGTGTTAACCCAATTTACCACGGCTCAGAGCTGAGTGGACACAGTTGCAAGGGGTAACTTAAGGTGTGGTCTGGAGTTCTGGAGGATGGGAACGGGGGGGGGGGTCACATCTTTATTGAGCCCCATTACAGACAGTCAGAGGTCGGTGGCTCAGGTGGAGTGTTTAGAAATAGTTCTGTGATGCTACTGGTCTCTTTCCTCCATGTCCTCCTCAGCACCGGGGAAAAGGAGTGGGACTCGTCTGGGGGTAATTAGAGTTACCCAGGATGTGTTAGTCGAGATGCTGCTCTACGGTTAACGGCATTAGCCACGGCGGGGATGAAGGCATGCTCTGATTTAACAGTTGTCAGTAGCCCTTGGCTGTAAGAGGCATGGGTGACTGACAGGTCGGAACAAGGCTCTGATGTGTGTGTGTTGGTGCGGACACGTTGTATTAAAGAGGGGACAAATCTCTCCCTAGTCAGATGGTCCTGTCGTAACTATGTAAAATTGCCCGTGCTGGATTTGATGGCTGAAAAGACAGGATGGACAAAACACTCTCTCGATCTCTGAGTGTGTAGTGGACAGGTCTGATCCACTTTATGTCTTTATATTATAGATAAAAACAGAAACTCGGCCTTTATATGGTCACTCACTGGCTGTTAATATACAGTAAAAGTTAAGATTTTACTCACTTGTTTGACTTAATAAGATCATAGGTAAACAGTTTATTTTAAGACAATCTCAGCCTTGTTCGTAGGTGGTTTTTAAGTGAAAACTAATGTTCATTTCTTCCCAGAAATAAATCTTCTGCAGTGGAGAAATGCTATAACATAACATAAACTGTGATGAACGGAGTATTTGTAATCTATAATGATAAAATATCATCCATGTTACTGCAGGGAAATGATCTATTGCCTTGTTTCTTGGTTGCCTGGCAAGTATGATATTGATTTTTTATTCTTTTTTTACTATCTTCTCCCTTCGCATCCTCTTCAGTGTAGCAGCTGAACAATAAATATTAAATATAACTGTCTTTACTGGTGAGGCCAGTTACAGTTAAGTACTTTTCCTTCTTTCTCATATCGAGTTAAGAAGTGATTTTTGCTGGACAAAGTATCTGTATTCCTTAACGTTCTTTTAAGTGTTGACTACGCTCAACAAATTGGGGATTTGTACGCGGTGGACCGACACCAGTCCAGCGTTAAAATACTGTACACACACTCTCACAAAGTCCAGGCAGTGACATTCAGGCATCTCTATCAGGCTGACTCTCTCCAAAATGACACATCTGCCCCGCTGACATAAATCATCATCACATTCTGGCCCTGCCCACCCATTTTCATCTGTGTAACCAGAGCTCCGAGCGTCAGCAGGAAGTGTATTGGTGTGAGCGGCCTATTGATCATTGATCTGGCGCCATTGATTCAAACCTAGCCTTTCCCTTTTCCCTCCCACCCTAACGCTGTTCACATTCACAGGGAGACATCCTTTGACTCTAATCTCCCTGTGGAATATAAACATAAGAGCAGATAATGAAAATAAATGGCAGCTCTGGCAGCTCTTCTTGTTGTTTGATTTATCATTTTTTTTCTTTAATCAATGTTTTTTGCCATCTGATGGAGGTATCGCTCGTTGATCCTGCAGACAGAGCAGCTTTTTTTTTTGTCTTTGGATTGTGATGATGTGTCACCAGAGCCTGACCCTCACTGCTCTACTCAAATATGAGCAAGCCTGTTTTAATTCAGTCATTTGTCTGTCTGTTTGAGTATATACTGTATAATAAGAAAAAATGTGCAGAAACTGTGTACAGTACTACTAGTGATCCTCATGTCTTTATCGGTGGCACAAATGGGCTCCCATCCCACTGTGTGATGATGGGCTGATCAATATACGCACAATATACAAACTACAGGGCAGGTAATCAATGGGCATAAAACTGTATGAAATATACATTTCAGGAGTTTTGCTATAGCGCTTACCGCAGACTTTGATAAATAGTTTAACCATTTATTTTTGTCAGTATTGATTATTCAATCCAGAGAGTTCACTCGAATCGTCCGTCTCCTCTTCTCCTCTTCACTCGATCTTCCTCTGAACACTGATTTATGAGCTAACGCATCAGATGAGCAGCTGTTGGTCAAAACATCTTGGAGTTGTGGCTGTATTTATATTTATCCAGGTTATTTAAATCCTTTATCCTCTTTTAGTTGAGTCTTCTTGCAACTTACTGCAGGATTTACCTCCAAACAGCAGCGTGGACATGGCTATTGCTTGTCATTAGAATAACAAATGCACCAGGGCTCCTGATTTAGTGTGGCGCTCTGGCCTCTGATGTATATTAATACCACAACATTGCACCTCTTACCCAGGGTTCATCATTCATTCGGGTAAAAGAGGTGGAATTGAAAAGCAGTCCTTGTTTTTGCTGGAACCTGGATCACAGTCATTTATTGTGTCACGAGACAGGGCGGCCCCTCAGCGTGTCCTTCACCTCCGCGCGCAATGCCAGCTCCTAATTAGACGCTAAATTGTGTTTGTGTGTAATTTTGTGCATCGACATGTGATGACAAAAGTTGGATGTTTGTAAAGAAGTTAAAATGAGATGTAGTTCATTAAATTAAATCAGGTTTTTTTTCAATGGGAGTTCCATTTTTAATCTAAATGTGTAGAATTCTGGGAGAAGTGAAAGGATTTGCATTTTATTTCATGCATATTTTTAATCATGTCTGTTTCCGCTGGCTCTGCCCAGCATTCCCATTTGAGTCTGGTGGTGAGATTCTCATTGAGTGAGTGGTGCAGCTCTGAGCTGAGTTAAGTGATGACTGCTGATGACAGATTGTCCTCCACCACATTGCTAGCACTTCTCCCAGACAGACCGTCCGTCCCTTTTTCATCTCTTCCTGAGTGGACGTGAGGGCTCACCCGGCAATGCAAGACAAATAACACTTCTGCCGGGCCATCACTCTTTCCAGCAACAAGGCAGCTTACCTTTCACTTGACTGTAGTCCGCGTGGTATCAGACTCAGCATCACCTCTCAGCCTCTTCATTTCCTGACTGTACTCGCTGGCATGCAGGCCTATCTGATGTTAACATGGAGTGCATTGATTGAATTAAATAAACCTCTGGAAACTATACCTTTTTTTTGTTCTAGTTCTAGTGTGTGGATTCATACATCACAGCGGCTGGTAGCACCAAATATCTTCTCAGCAGCTTATTTCAGCTGCAGGAGGTGAAGCATTAGAAGCTCCTCAGAAAATTTCTTGGCCACCGTGGTGACGTTTAGTACCTCAGCCGGGACACTTTACAGTACATGCACTCTTTGTTTAAGCATTAGCTGTTTAAAAAATGAGTCTTTTCTGTCACCTTCAGAATTCACTCACTGCTGCTGCTCGCCTGCTGTGATCAGACTAGTGTGGGCCAAGGATGGGGCCCCAGTTTTTCTTCAAAGTGGACTTCATTTAAACACGTAAACTACTTTAAATAAAGAGGCAAAAGCTACCTCTTTACTTTTACAAATAAAGGACAATTTTCCTGAATTGCAAACAGCACTAAATGGGTTGTCTGTGTAACTGTGTATGATGACTCTACCTGCCTATTACTCAGGAGGATGCCGGTGTGAATGTGCTTGTATGAAAGCTTCGCTTCGGATGAGTCTCGACTCATGATTCGTTAACTTCACAGGCGCTCTCGGGGAATCCTGAGGCCACACTCCCCCTGCCACCGCCCCGGGCAATTATGCTCTTTTGAAATGCAAATGCAAGGCATGTACTTGCGTTAATGTGCGTGCATGCGTGCACGTGCTTGTGTGTGTCGCCGTGTGGGTGGGTATGTATGTATGTATGCATGCATGCAGGTTGGGCGCGCGTGTCTTCGCGCACATCTGTTGGAACGAGAGCGTTTCCCCTGTAACTTATCTTAAAAGCAGCTAAATCCACTGGCACCCCGGTGCAGCAGCAGTCAAATACAATCACATCTGAAAGCCCTGTTACCTTGGGCTCGCTCGGTCCATAGAAGGGACCCTCCAAAACGCAGCGCCGACAAAGAACATACCTTCAATTAGCCCGACGATTAACATTTTAGAGGAAGTCTGTGTTTGGGTCCCCTGGGCTCCCGGCGCTCCCCACCATTCTCCCTTTCATATTCAAATCCACATCATAAAAGTTAGCCATATCTAATCCTAAAAATGGGTCTTTTACTATTTTGTAAGGAGATAATGCCTGAAGTTTTTGCAGGCAGTATAATTGCCAGGTTATGGAAGAAGGTGTACCATTATGTCTGTATGACAGTCACTGTGGGCCATAGGTGCTCCTCTCAGTCAGAGCAGACAAAGCTCCCAGAAGCTGTATGATATTGTCTTTTCTAATTTATTAAGTGATTAGTCAATCATACTAACCTACAACCAGGGCCTCTCTGGGGGTAGCTTCAACGCTTGAGTGGGTTTGTGGTCATTATCGTGTTGTGCTGTGGTTTGGTCTTTTCCATAAGAGACGCCACTATTGATTTGGTTTTATTTTTTTTTTGTGTGTCTGGCTGCTGTCACTTACCCATGGCATCTTGGTGCTGTTGTAGGCAGGGGTTGCCCATCTGCCCGCCCTCATGACGTTGAGTGTGACAGGGTACAAAGTGGTATTGCATGGAAGCTGTAAACTTTGTGTGAACTTACACCATGCTCCGTTGCCATTAAATTCCTCTCAGACAGTTAACCTGGGGTCAGGTGAAGTGAAGTTCTTCCAAATATGTCACTCACAGGAAGCACAGAGGCGTCTGTATAACCTTTTTTTCTCCCCTGAATGTGGAATCAGCTTTTTTTTTTTTTTAGAATTGGTGCTGTGCTGTCAGTTCTTATTAATGCAAAAAACTTACATTCACCATTTTTAAACTGCAAGCATCCATTTGAAACGAAATCATTATTTATTAACATTTTTATTGTATTTTATGAAACACAAAAAGACATGAACTGAAAAACACAACTAACTCAGGGTGGTGAATTGAGACATTGATTCAGTTGAAGGAAACACCCTCTGAAATGCTGAAATTATGTATTGATTTTGCTCCTGTCTTTCGCCCCGATGCCTCTGGGTAATTGCCTCTTCACTGCTGCTACAGCTGAACTGAACCATCAGGGTGTCTCGGTGTCTCTGGCCTGTTATGTAGACTGTAAGAAGACAACCCCGCTGACGTCTTGTTGGATTGTGTGTCTCCAACAAAATCAGTGGGGACATGATGCAGAACTGTACTGTACATTCACGTTTTTAGGAAGAAGCATGAAAAGAAGTGAGGCTACCAATTACTGTGGTCAAAAAAGATGTAATGCTAACAAAATTATTACAGTAAAAATATTATCAGTCAAATTTAGATTGTCTACAAGGGTCCATGCGTCATCAGAAGTTGATTGCCAGCTTCTACAAGGACATACAGGTACTGGTCTGCCGAGGCTAAATTACCCAATCGTAGACAGGCACCTTTCACTTCCACGCTTTGACTGTAGCCTTCACTGCCTCACTTACTGTAAAGTGAGCACCCTTGTATCAAACACAACATTAGATTATAAACTTGCTCAATTAGGCATCGGCATGAATCTGTCCGCACCCACTGCTGGATCACAATCAGCTATATTGACTTGATTGATTAAGCAGTTCATTGGGGTTTAACATTACCTCGTCTGGCGACCTGTCCATGGTGTACCTTGCCTCTTGCCCGTAGATAGCTGGGTTTAGGTTTCAGCCCCCTGTGACCCTGTACTGCGGGACAAAGCGGGTTCAGAAGATGGATGGATTAACTTGTCACATTTCACGTTTTTCCGGCTACCTTCCCGACGAGTCCCCACCCTGCATAAACACATGTGGCACATATGTCCCATTTTTAAGCACTGAAATATTGACCAGGATGAGGTTACAGTCAGCAGCAGCCTAACTGTCTTTTATTATGGGACAGGCCCCTCATTGTGTAACGTACATCACCTTACCTAACTCCTATTGACTGATCCCTTTTCCTTTGTTTTGTTATTGTCAGAGCCGTGTTTCTCTCTGGTTTGACCCATGACCCGAGTGTGGTGGTGAAGCCTTGTAAAAGTGTGATGTGTCATCAGCAAACTCCCTCACTGCTCCTGTTTGACAGGTGTCACCCCAGAGAGGGGTTTAGTAAGTCAGACCTTTTCCTGAGAATCCACACAAGTATAGGCCACATGACATTTCTACCTTTTGGTGTCTCAGATTATTTTCGTACGGAGGGTCTCGTTACTGCTTTGCACTTTAATTCTGTCTCGATGCTTGACTGCCCTCTGAAAATGGAAGACGATGGAAGACGACGGAACAGTCAGTATGAAACGTCTTTTTTAGGACAATGAGCCTTGTGGGCTTTAGAGAGAAATGAAGACAAACTGTTGATGACAGCCTCTAATTCCCAGGATCTAGAATAAATGTTTTCCTTTTTTTGGTCCAACAAAAGAACTCTATCCATCATTAAGTTTTAGGAACAATCCTAGATAAAGTCTGCTCTAGTTGTAAGGTGTTTGTTTCTTTTTATGAGGTTAAACTGTCTTTTAAATTGATTTGCAGTTTTTGTAAACTGACACCCGTCTCAGCAGGATCACAGAGCGTAAAAACGGCAGACGTGAAAAAGGGGGGATAAAAACTGATTCAAATTCCTTTGACGTGGCATTGTCTCACTCACCTGAAAAATCAGATGAAGAAGGAGCTGTGCTAAATTGCTCTGTGAATGTGGTTACTGAAACCAATACTGTTTTCTTTGCTTTGCTAATTATTAATTACCCGTCTCCATGCATATGTGTTTATTCCTAATTGTATTTGATGGATGAGTGGCAGCTTTGACACCTCATTAGACCAGATTAATTGAACGACACAATATTTATGTCTCGGCAATGACCAGTTATCCTACCATCTATCATTGAGATGATCTCACTGATTGAAAACCACTGGTCCGTGTAATCCTAATTATTTTGAATTAGGAAAAGAATTTATAGCTTCTTGTGGCGTTTTTCTGTGATGATGGCAAATTGGAAACATTAAATGCATAACGAGGGAGAAAATGAGAGGAAGACACAATCATGGAATTAATGTGGGTGAATGTCGGAGAAGGGGGGGGCAGGGCGCGTAGAAGAAAGGAGGTGCATGTCTTATACAGCCACACTTTTCTTTGGTGTGACTCTGATTGTGGTGTTTTCTCCAGATTCTGCCATAACATTTGTCTCTTTCTCGTAATTCTGTAAAGCTAATGCCCACAGGAAGCCTATTTAGAAGAAGGGTTACTATTTTACATTTAACTCCCCATCCACTCACTTCCAAACAAGCTTCTGCAGAACATCTCGATCCATATTCTTTTTTATTAAAAAGTTGGCTGGGAAAAAAAAAACACACATTTCCACTGAACTTCACATAACCCTCTTCTAACTTCTGCAAAGCTTTTCCCCTCATGGGAGGAGCACAAACTAAAATCCAGCATTTGAGCTCACAGAGAAGCAACAAGGCCCAGAAGAGTGAAGCTTTTACTATCATACAGTATAGGAAAGCCTCGAGGAACAGACTTCTCTTTCTCAGGTAGTAAGAACTTCCTCAAGCTTATTTTTTTCCAACTTTTCAAGTTTCTAACACCATTAGCCGGCTCCCTTGTGGTCTTGAAAGTGGGAGCGCTGATTGAATTAAGCTGTTTGCTTCTTTGAGACATTTTTTTTTATATACATAAGTCACTTCCATTGCTATATGCACACACACACACAGACAAAGTTGCATATGTATACACATATCCACATACGGTACATGTAAAGGCATGCACACGTACTGAATCTGACAAACAATCTGTCAAAATCTGCTGACCAGAATCGCTCAATGGGATATAGACCAAAGACATTCTCAGAGGCTGCGCTGTAATGCTATTTACACCATCGTATTTTAATCAATTTAACTGGCCTTTTTAGATATACTTGGCTCAAAACGCTCTTTCTGCTGTTAAAAATAGGACAAATGGTCTTTCAGAATCAGCTGGGGAGAAGTTTAATCTCATTGAATGGAGCCAAAGCCAGACGTTTAGCTCCACATAGTGTAGAATACAAGATTATACCGGCCTGATATAGCCCTTCCACCACCCGTTTATTTTTATCCTCTATTAAGGCAGCGATATCCTTAAAGGCTGCCAAAATTATCCTGTAAAAATGCTGACTGGGAAATATGAAAGGTTCCAGGCGGGTCTAGTAAGCAATCTGTGCGCATGGTGGAGCAATGTGACTGCTGTGCTTGCTATACCAACAGGGGTGACCCCGGTTGGATGGAGAGGTGAGACTAAATGAAAGTCATCCCTGGATCTTAGGGGAGCCAAGGCTGGAATACCGAGCCGCTCTTTGAAACGAGGTTTACTGCCAAAGTAGGCTGCTTTACATAAATGTTTGGTTTGTATGTTGTTGTTGTTGTTGTTGTATGGAAGAAAAGTGATGATTTCTCTGCAGATAGAGTTCTATTTTACAGAAGAGACTTTCCTTTCCTCTTGATACTCCTCTCACCCGTGGAGGTGATTTAAACAGGCTCTCTTCTCTTTTGGGTTTGGGACAAACTAAGCGGATAATTTCCGTATCACACACACTCTAAATCATTTGTAACAGAAAGTTTTGTACTTAAGTTAACCGTTCCTCAGAGTGAAGCTGGTAATTGAAGAGTTACTAGTGCCCTGCGGGTGTTCTGAGATGTTGAAGTCGGTGTGAACAGCTGACGTGATGGGAATTAAGGAGAGCACCAGAATTTAGATTCTTTCATGAATGTCTGGAGTGTGTTTTATTTGGAGTTCTGTGTGTTGTTTGTCCAGCAGACAATATAAAGCAAAGCAAATCTACCCGTAGCTGATGCACACAAGCATCGTAACGGTGTTAAAAAGCTGACGCCATGATGGCCTTTTTGTTTTTTTTTTTGTTTTTTTTTGTTTTTTTGCCATCTGCCATATTGGAATGAACTTGAGATGAATGTATTGATCCAGTTTCTGGATGGCAATGACACAACCTGGCGTTGCTTTAAAGGTGACTCCGTTCGGACCCTCCTCTCGTGCTAGGCGGTTGATGTGGACAAGTCGACTGATGTCAAGGAGCCGTTAAAAATTAGAGTGTAAGGGGGGGAGAGTACAATTGATTTTGTTTATATTTGATGTGATTAAACACAGCGGAGACCGTGTTGGCTGTTGCTGGAATCGCAATCATGGCTTCTCACCGGAGCGCAGGTTAGAGAAATGTCCTCCAGATAATATATGCCATTTTGGTGATTGCCTTTAGCCAAAGTGACTTCTCATGACTAAAAAAAAAACAAAAAAACATTTTAATAATGAACACTGCAGTAGCTCTACAATGCACTGCAGCACAAGATGTTTATAGCTTCCTTTAAAATCATGATTTATAAAACATTATAGTCCAGAATACTGTTTAATCAAAGAGCAGCTAAGCAACAACTTGTCGTCTCATTATAGACATGATACCCACACTGTAAACTCAAATCATTATAACACTCAAATGTGAATTGACCACATGAATACTTCACCCCATGAAGCACAGTTGCAACCAAAGTAGATCCACTCACACAGTGCTACAGGTCCCAGCATACATTTCCTTCCCTCGTTGTGTGAGCCCCGGCTCTCTCAATCAAGATATCGGAGTCCTGCTACAAGTCTCTGATTAACACCACTGCTCTACTATTTTAGTGTTTTAAACTGTCCCCAGTTAAATGAGAAATTAAGAGGCACCAGATAGAGGCTAATAGCATTTATTAACCCAGCGTGAGTGGGCAGCGGGGCAACGGCAGTCCTCCACCAAGCACCGTCTCTATAGTCCTGGTGGCTCAGTCAGCGTGGCCCAGAGAGGGGGGGGGGAGTGGAACATAATAAACCCCAACAAATGCACCCAGCTGATTAATGCAGCCCTGTGGCTATAGTAATTATCCCTCTCCGCATTCCGCCAGCAGACGAGCCAAACAAGTGTGTGAAAGGGAAATGTGCAAATGATGGATTTTTCGGAGCGTCAGAGTCTGTTGAGTGAGCTTCATGTAGGATGCACGAAGCTCGGAGACTCACAAGTTTTATCCTAATGCTGGGCCTGGTTTAAATGTGTCCTTTAAAAAATATAATTGCTTAATAACAATTTTATTATATCTAGTCAAAACTCTTATTGCCATGATAATATATTTATATATTTATGTTGTTGCTATAGGACAGCTTACTGATGAAATAAATACCAAATATTATCAAATAAAAATCAACCTTTGATTCCTGCTTATTTTAAAATGAGGCTTATGCTGATAAAATTTATTATAGCAACATTCAATTCTGCCCTCGTACAGCTCAATTATTTTCCATTTCATTGATTGATAATTTCATTGAAGCAGCCATTGATTGAAGCTCATCCAATTATGTCATTAAAACCAGAGAGCCTGTCCAATCAATTAAACATGAGTTAAACATCTCAAACTCTACAATATATATTTTTTTTTAAATATATAATTTTACATTTAATTTTTAATGTGAGTCCATACGCTGATTCTTGAGGTGCATCTGACTCTGAGCTCAGTTTATGGTGATAAAGTGTCTCCTCAGAGAGGTCAGAAGGTCGGCATAAATGAGCAGTTTGCTCATGAATCAGCACTTTAATTACACACAGCCAGTGTGACAGTGTCCCCTCAGTCTAACACAATATGTAATTACTATTTATTGACACTAAATGATCGGATCTTGTTACACTTTTCAGAAACAAGGCAGTTAAATTTCTTGTCGTGTAAAATCCAGGTTTAGCTACAGATGCTGGATTGAGGCCGTAGTCCAGCGGTGGGTCACTCTCACCTCAGTGAGAACGAAGAAAACTAAACAGTTAACATAAACGATTCAACAGCAGTTATGTCCCCGTTTTCTTTGATATCCTCAAAGTGACACACTCTTGGTGCCAGAGCTTGAAAATCTGTTTTTGCTTAAACACAGACTTAATGATTGGATTACTGTTTCTTCATTTGGCGGTAGCGTGATGGTGGGATTACAGCCTGTGCGCTCAATAGATTTCCTGTCAGATGCCATGAAGCTCGGTGTCCCCACCCTGTGTAAGCTGGCTTGCTGAGAGGGAGGGAAGCAGATGAGCCTTGGAGGTACCACAGAAACACACACACACACACACAAAATAATAATCCAGTAAGATTTTGGAGTTTCTGTTAATTTAAATACTTTCATATACACTGAAAATTTTGCATGAATGACTCTTAAAAAAGACATTTTTATTTAATTAACATCAACTACATTCTGTCTTCTCTCTCTGCCTCATTAAAAACATAAACATATCTCCTTTATTGATTATGTCTGGATGTCTTAATCAGATCAGCAGGAATATCCTGGTTTTCCTCCACAGGAAAGTACATTAAATGCCAAAATATTGATCAAAAAGGTAATTGAGAATGCACAGTTCCCTTTATTATAGCAATCGGCCTTTGCTCCTGTGAGTCTGATACGGACTGACATGAAAAGAAAATGTTCAAATTTATAATTCCTTTTTATTTAAAAGACGGCAGGGAAACAGAGTCTGTCCCGAGGCTTCTGGCGACACGGCAACGCTGTGATCAATAAGAGCGTGTGATGGGTTTTGTATCGATCAGGAAAATGTGGGTTGATGAAGTGGGCTGGAGGGTGGGTGTCGGGAGTGTGTGTGTCGGGGGGTGGGGGGTATTGGGTTTCCTCTGATGGCAGCAACATTACGCGGACAAGGTGAAGATCCACTCAAACTTCTTCTTCTCCTGTTGTTGTCATTATTATCCTTCCTGCTGAGGTCATTGTCACACTGGGTTTTCTCAGGATTGGTAGATACCCTCTCTCAGTGTGATTGGTGAAGTGCTGTGGGAAGCAGCTGTCATTACTTTTAAAGGAGAGCAGGCTGTGGAAAGGCAGAGCCATGGTGGACAGGATAAAAGGGAAAGGTTTAGCTCCATAAGCTGGCACTGAGCCCTTAAAAGCACTGTAAACAGACCTGTGTAAATCACCCTCAGTGAACCTGCTGCTACTTCTGTTGCTTGTCAGTTAACTTCTCACATCTCTCTATCTTTCTGTTTCTCTCTCTCTCTCTCTCTCTCTCTCTCTGTCTGTGTGGGGGGGTCTGCTTGTTTCTGTGTTTTTTGCAGCACTCCCTTGTGAATGGACACTGACTGCTTTCCCATTAGCCCATCACATCCCAGTAATCTTTCATCTCCATTGGCCACTGCTAGGACGGCCCTCCCAAAAACGGACCAATGGCAGCCGCTCCATATGCACCAAGCCACTCCCTCCTGCTCTTAAAGAGCCCCCTTGTCTTCAATGGAGACTCAGTCCCCTCACAGACTTACTCAGCCTGAGTGCGCTCTCACCGCTGCTGCTCTCCATCAGTCCGTCTCTTATCTATTATTCTCTCTCTCCCGCTCGCGCTCTCTATCCATCACTCCCCTCGATCTCTTCTTCTTTACACTTCCTTTCATCATCCCTTCCTCAGGTTCTTTGTTTCTCTCTGTTTTGTCTGTATCACCACTCTTCTTCTCCTGCTGCTGCTCCTCCTCCTCCTCTGCCTGAGCGTGCAGCACCTGTGCAGACTGGAGTTTGTTGGGCCGTGTGTGTGTGTGTGTTGAACAGTGGAAGGAGAGGAGACAACACCCAGGAACACCTGACCAACATTTCTCTGAAGACATGTGGAGACTTAGGAACTGATCTCCTCCTCCAAGCTTTTTCTCCTGCTGTTTGTTTGTCTGTTTTTATTGCAACACCTGGAATGCTTAACGTGGACTGATGGATGTTTCCGAACTGTGCATCCCCGACCCCCTCTGCTACCACAACCAGTAGGTGATTCTCTTTATATTTATCTTTTTTACCTCCTTCCATCACTTTCTGACTCTGATTATATTTTCAATTTTATTGCGAAAACACACCTCGTCTCTATGTGTGGGACAGCTGTAGTGCCGGTGAGGCTGCGGTAGCGCTGCCTGCAGGGAGTCCAGGGTGGACGGTTGCCCTACAGCTGTCCTGCTCTGCATCAGGATCTATGGTTTAACTTCAGCCACAGGGAAGAACCAGGGGCAGATTAATGCTGACAATACATAAAATACTGCAATGCATGTGACACACAGGAGGAGATAACCGTCTGTGTTTTGGATGAGGCTTCTCTCACTTTATTGTGGTTTACATTTATACACCATCACACATAATAGTTAAGTCAGGCTTAGAATATGAAAAGAAAATGCTGCTAAAAAGTTTTTAAAGTGCAGCTTTCTTCACTGCAAATCAGGAAATCGCAGGTTATAGACATTCCTTTGGAGCACCAGATCTCACCATGGCTTACATGCCTGGAAAGACGCTGCTCTTATAACAGATATGACTGTACGGGAGAGTCTATTCCCTGGGATCCTCTTAATATTAAGCTGTAGATGGGATTGGTATGGTTTAACCCGCTTAGCACTTTGAACAAGACTGTGATTCTACAGAAAGGGAAAAAAGGAAATGTCATGAAGTTTATAGTGTATCTTCTTTAAACCTGCCAATCTGAATAGACATAAAAAGAAATTAAATATGTATAATTGTTCAAAAGCAGCTGCTGTTAATAGAAGAAGTTAGTTTACATTTCATTCTACATTGAATACATTTTTGTTTTTATCATATTTACATGTCATCTTCAAAAAACACACTTCATTCAAACAAGTAAAATCATGATAATTAATTGCAGTAACACTTTAAAGAGGTTCCAGTATGATCAAATATGTAGAAAACACCACTCCAGGATGTAGATTACATTTATTTAAATGTCTGTGATCTCCTAAAACATGTTTCAGAAATCAGTTCAGAGAAAGAAACGTCATTTGTTTTGTTTTCATCTTATACAAAAAGAAACAGATCGCAGTTAAAAGCATGTATTGTCATTTAAAGTGTTGACATTCAATATCACAGTTCCTGTGCAGTAAAGAACACACACACACACACAACCTGCAGTTCTTCTATCAGTCATCTAATTCAAACTTTTATTTGGTTAAATCAAGTTTTTTTTACAGGTTTTATGCAAAAATTTCAATTATGAAAAATGACAACATGATGTCATTAACCTAATGTGACCCTGCACCAGGTCAAAGTGCACACTGTCTGTGTGTGCTGCATGATTCTGTACTTTCACAGGCAGTATAAATAATGTGTGTGTGTTTAGCATGCACACACCAGAAAAAAAACAGCATTTTTATACTTTTTGTCAATAAGCCCACAAATGCTGATGTTTACAAACAACATATTTAGTTCTTCTTTGAGATTAGTACTGCTTTAAAATATATTTTATTCAGTTAAAGCAAACGTTAATAAATAAAGCAGCATTTTATTGCTGTAAACTGCAGATAACTTACAACCTGTCTAATAATATGTGTCATTTGAATTAACCAGGTAGTGCAAATGCATTCTGAAAATCCGAACATTAAGCTTCACTTAAGGCTGTGTTCAAATAAGGATTGGCTTTGGAGAGTGCTATTAACCCATCGATGACTCTTGTCCTGACGCTGAACGGACTGGTCTGATAAGTGTAGTGTCCAACTGTTACGCCATGACAGACAATCCAGGCTTCCACACAGGTGCTAACTTTGATCCATCTTAAACCTCCAATCTGAGGTTGTTTTGGCGTTTCTTTTAATAAAGTTAGCTTAATGCGTAACCACAAATTAAAACACTGTGCAGCTTTAAACAATGTGAGTCTGAATGGAATAATCTGCTTTTTAAAATCTACACATACAGGGACGCTTCACATTTAAGTCCATCTAATTTCCCTTTTTTATAGTAGAATTCTACATCTTTTATCATAAAAAAACACAAATATTCTCCTAACAACTAATTGTTAATTTAAAAATGTATATGTGGTATTATAGTTTATAAGAGTCAGCCACGGCAGGTTTGGCAGCGACTGTAAGTTTAAATATTCAGTTTACTTTAATAAATCACTCCTTTTTTTTCTTCTGCTGTTGCCACATGTAGGTGCCCTTCACAAGAAAACAAACAGGAATGCATAAGCAGTCAAACGTATGCACACACACACACACACACACACACACACAGACGCCATCACATACACACAGATATGTGCACAGATTAGACCAAAGAATCGCACACTGACCTGGGATCTAATATTAGCAGTGGAAGCACCTGACTGTGTCTGTTAAGAGGAACTCTTCATCTTATCCAGCATCTGCATTTATCTCACTGCGCTTTATGAACCAGTTAATTGTCGTGTATTTTGTTATTTTAATTTTTAATATTGGGTGCAAAGATTTTAAATATATCGTAATATAATAAAACTTACTGTGCAGCAACTAAAACTACAGCTTAAATAATTAGCTTAGGTACAGAGCGAATGCAGCGCCATGTTCCACACTCTGTGTGTGTTTGTCAAAAGGGACATTTATCCGAACAGCAAATCGCATTTTAAAGTTTAGAGACTGGACACTGTGAAGTGTGTGTTGGGCGCAGAAATGGTTGAAAAGGATCATAAACTTGCAGCAGCGGTTTAAACTGTCCTAGCTTTGTTTGATAGTTGGCTGATTTGACCGAACTGTGAAACCAAAAGAATTCAGTCCACTGATGGATGGAGGAAGCAGGTGGTGGGAAAGTGCTGAGGACAAAAAAAATACAAAATCCTCTCCAACTTTTTATATTGCTCACAACCAGAGATAAAAAGAATCTTAAACAACTTAAGTCGCTGTTGTATTTTTTTTTCTTTTCTCATGACTGTCATGTTTATTAATGGCAATGGCTGCTCCACACGAGGCCACGGTCCACGCCGCGGTTCTGTGTGTGACGGCATGAGAGGGGGAAATAACTTCATTACATGTCACGACCCCTTCCTTGATATAGATATATCCTTTAGGCAGCCTGTCAAGGACTCTGAATTCATCAGAATGTAGATGGACGCCCCTTAGCAGCCGCTGTCCAATCAAAACATGAATGTGCTGAATGTAAGCAGCAGAGAGGACTTCTTAGAAGGAGTTTGTTTTATTGATCAAATGAAATTAACACACACCCACACACACATACACACAGAAGTCGAAGAAGAAGCAGTGCGTCTAATCATGGAGTGCAGGTCAGCCAGCATGTTTAATTTAATGGGCCTCATTGTAGCTTCACGAGGTCTCACATTGTGAACTTAATTCCTCTTCACCACGTTAATTTGCATTGTGTCAATTGACCGGAGCTCTTACTGTATCAGCTTGAGTCTCACTTGAAATTCAGCCCATGCCCTAATACCATTAGGCAAATGCAAAGTTGTGTCATTTACACATTTGGAAAAAAAAAAAAAAGAAAAAAAAGGTGGGGGTGGGTGGTGGTGGTGGTGGTGGTGTGTGAGAGAAAAGCCAATTTGTGCCGAACAAGACTCGCTTGTGATTATCAGTGGATGTTATTACTGTGGAGAAGCAGACGTTTGAAGGTTATGTTTCTGGGCAGTAATTGAAATGCAAAATAACATTAGGATCGATGGCCATCTCTGTTTATTTATGAAATCAATATCTTAACTGTCCCTCATGAGTCCTCCTCTGATTCCCAATGACGGCTTAAGTCTCTGCTCGTTTATTCTTTCTACCCCCACCACCACCAGCACCACCACCACCCCGGTAACCTCCTTCTTCTGTCTCTTTTTAAAAGGCAGTTAGGGGTGTGTTTGACTTTGCAGAGAGAGCAATTTCCTCGAGGTGGTGGATGTGTATGTAGATGGGGGTTGATACTCCAGGTAAGGAGACATCATCCATGTGGGAAATCTATGCAATCTCTCCTCGTGGCAGTGACATTGAAGAGGCCATATGCTGGAAGTTCTGTGCACTCTGTGTGTGTGTGTGTGTGTGTTACAGATGCAGAAATAAAGTATACCCGTTCAGTCTAAATGCAGTTCAGGACCTCACTAAAGAAGATCTTATATTTAAGAGGTTTTAGAGGCTTAAGATAAATTACAAAATGTAACCTTCATTTTGTTTAAAGATTCAATCATTATTTAAGTGTAATGTTTAAAAAAACTCCTTTTTTTTCTTTTTTGTTAAGTAGTAAATGGACATTTGAAGACTTGTGATGGACCATGATTAATTGAATTATAAAGAAAAAGACAAGTAAAATAGCTATTTTTACTTAAAGCGGTAAAACAAGGAATGAGCAGACTTACAAAGTCTGATAACACACCTAAACAGGTGCCACAGACCCACCACAAACACAGTGACAGCCAAAAAAGAATAGTCTAAAAATCTAAATAACAACAACAATACGACAGATTTTCCATAGTTTAAAGGCAAAAAATATAGAATTTATTTATAAAGTCTTGTCATGAGCTCGGTTTTATGGGCTTTGTAGGAAGAAAATAGAATTTTATATGTAGCATCATGAGTTCACATGTGTTTGCATTGTGAATATTAAAGATTTAAATCACTTAAAGTTCAAAATCACTCAGCTTATAAATGCGTTTCGGCCTGCGTGTATGAATAATTTGAATTTAAGAACATATTTGATGACCTTCATTTGTGCCAATGCTACAGTATGTCAGCTGCATGTTGCTGTTACTACTTAACACTTGGACGACACGCGCTACCCCATTTTCCCCCCTCGCATGACCATTCATTTCCCAGACATCCCAGCCGCGGACTAACAGCGTAATCTATGTGTCAGGCAGGAAGGGGGCACTCCGTTTAAAGCTGATAGAGTTTGCCCCAAACAAGGACAGCCTATCATAGAAAGATTAATGAACTAATTTCATGCATGGCTCCTTGCCTCTGTCCTTCTGTGCTTCCATGTTGGACTGTGTGTTCAGCAGCGTGATTTACGCCGCGTTCCCCGCTACAAGCTTAACCCCCAAGCTTAACAATAATATTTCCCCTCAGTGGGAAAATACATTGTAAAATATGTAGAGACAACCCTTCACTCAAGGCAAGGACGGCGTGAGGTCATTGTGGGGAATTGTTTTAAATATGCATTTTATTTTTTTTATTTTTTGACTGTGGGTGTAAATTTATTGTGCTGAAATTCAGAAGCTAGAAAACATATTTCATGGAGGAGAGGTGGATGGATACAGGATTTATGTTGGGAAGCTGGGGATCTGCAACACTGCCAGCATGAGCAGGCATGCCAAAACACACACACACACACACACACAGACACACACACATGCAAACATTTGAGATTTTAAGCTGCTCTTTTGGGGCATTTTCTGCACCCATCAGACTTTGGCTCCAAAATAAATAAATAAATATCAAAGGATGCGCTGCATTCCAGCCCTATTAAACATTCTGTAGTTTATTTTTTTGTGTGTGTCTAGACTGTGGTGGACAGACTGAAACCTGTGCATCTGCTGCTCTGAGGCGTCCATTGTGGGACTGCCTCGGCCTCTCAGAGCAGCAGAACAGAGAAGGCAGGTGACCTTCACGTCTGTCTGATGAGTCCTGCTTGTCTGCTCAGTTTGTACCATTTTTCTGCGCGGCGGAGCAAACACTACCCCATTAGATATTAGGTGCAGTATATTTGACTGTGTGTGTGTGTGTTGCCAAGGGAGAGGGACAGGTTGAGGAGTGTCAGGCTGTGCTTAGAAAACTCTATGTGTCTTTATATTAAGGAAGTGGTGGTTGTAGGTGGTGGTGGTGGTAGCGGGTGGGAGGGTGGGGGGGCCAAATTATGAAACTATGAAGCTATTTCTGTCGGCGCGAATTGGTGGTTCGTGCCATTATTTCATTTCGACAGATTTGAAAGGACCCATTAGAAATTTCCATTAAACCTAACAAAAAACATCTCCCCAGCGTTGCTGTGCGCTAAGTGTGGAATGAACTACTTTTTACATATGCCACAATGTACTATTCCACAGGGATTCCCCCCCTATCTCTCTGCGATGATGTATTAACTGTTACCACGCCGCTCTCTCCAATTCCCTCAGATGGGAGAAAATATACCGTCCAATTGACTATAGGTGCGCACTGATTGCTAACAAGGTTTAAGTTCCTGTGAATCTTTAATAAACCACAATAACCTCAGAATGAAGACTAACATAAATGTTGTAGCTCTCCATCTATGTTAACAGTCTTTGACTGATTAAAAATGCATAAGGAATGTCTGGGACCCGTAAGAGGAGGGTTTATTTTTTCATGCCTCATCTGGAACAGGAAGGAAGCAGAGGATCAATAGATCTGATCTGGGCCCAGGGGTAGAGGCTATCTCCTCCTCTCTCTCCTCCTCCTCCTCCTCCTCTCCCCTGCCTCCACTCACTACCCGTTAGCAGTTAAAAGAGAGATTTCATGTTGTCGGGGCCTCTTCTTAGATTTACACAATGCAGAAACGTAGCAGAAATTTCAAGAAAAAAAAAAAGCAGCAAAAAGTTTCGGACATGACACAACTTCGCATTGCATTCCTCAGTATTTACGGCACCAGGGTGAAGTAGTGTAAAATCAGCTGTGACAGACAGAGCCAGCAGTTCTAACACAGACCCGGGCCTCATTTCATGCTTCGTTCGAGAGAATATTATTGAATGGAACGCAACATTTACTGCCTCAGAGACAGAAATGAGAGGTGGCTAATAGAATTCTTAAAACTTGCAGCAGTAGCAGATTTAACTCTGTATTTCTACTTTACAAATTTGTATAATAAAATATTTTGGGTGAAGAATTCAATCCCGGGTCAGTGCCTCTTCCTCACTGAGCTGTAACCCAGCACCGTCCACTGGCAAAATAACAGGAACTATTGATCGGTTCATGTATTACCCATGATCCTCCATATGCTGAGTGTAACACCTCTCTTTGTCCATTAACATCCCTCTGATGTTTCATTCATTCATTTACTTCTGGCAGCCAACCAATTGTGGGCATTGTTTTGCAAGATGTATGGGGCATCTGTTGACATGGTCGTTAGTTACCATTTTGCCTGAGAGGAATAAGCTACTGCACTATATCACTTGGCATTCCAGCACGTTAATGGTTGTGTCTGTAACGTAATCTATCAAACTCGGATGAAGCGGCTGATGAATTTCTCACAGAGTGATGTGGTGCTGATGTTAGAAAGCTACAGTCAGTGGACCATTTCCACACCACTGAGGTTGTCCTTCTTCTGTTTAATGGACAGAAAACCTATAACAACTTAGAAAGCTCCGGAATATTGTTTTGTAGATGTTCCTGTACTTAACATGAATTCAGCACCAAAACTGACCATATCTTCTCCTGTGTGCACTCATCCAGGTTGCTAACCAGAATGCCCTCTGACGACCGACACCTCTCCTCAAGCTGTGGGTCTTACGTCAAAACCGAACCTTCAAGCCCTTCCTCATCACTCATAGACAACGGCAGCCACCACAGTCCCAGCGGCAACTCCGACGCCAGTAGCGGCTACGTTAACGGCGGAAGTGGACACTCACACACCTTGGACTCCCCACCAATGTTCAACCCAGGCATGCTCGGAGGCGGCAACGCCTGCTTGCGGCGCTACGAGGAGTGTTCCGGCAGCATGGCCGACGACTCGCCAATCAAGTGCGAGTATATGCTAAATGCCATTCCCAAGAGGCTGTGCCTGGTGTGCGGTGACATTGCTTCAGGGTATCACTACGGGGTGGCCTCCTGTGAGGCCTGCAAAGCCTTTTTCAAAAGGACGATACAAGGTATTTCTGTCATCATCTCTCAGCTTTCTGTGGCTCACCTGAGCCGATGTGTTGTGATGAATGAAAGCTTTTACCTTCTTTATAAAAGTGTAATAATACAAAGTGCTAAAAAAGTATTCTCTCCATGATGTAGTCAAAGTATTGAAAAAAAGCTCTTCTGTGGTCCTGTATACTGCGTATGACATCAGCATGTGTGCAGCAGCATTTTACTGTTGCAGGAAGGCATTCAGATTCCCAACCCTGAGACCGCGCCTACCAAAGGACCACCAGATATATCTGAAGGGTCATTCATTTGACATGTAGTGGAGCAGAAGTGTACAGAAAAGTAAAAGTAGAGTAGCTCAAAAATGGACTTAATTGAAGGCATAATTGTCTGTTTTATTAGCTTTACTGTGATATTTCATCGACCAGATGAAAAGTTCAGTGTCATGTTCCCCATGTGTTCCAGCATCGCTATCCGGGACTGAAAACGGTGTAGCGATTACAAATGTCTGCGTCCGGCATTAAGCCCAGACTGTAAATCTGCTCTGGGTTGCGATTTTTGATGTCTCTGCATGTGAATCATACATCTGGCATCAACTCGGCCATGTGTGGGATCTGTTCCAGAATAAACACTCAGGCGTAGAGATAATACGTCACAAACTGAGATGCAGATTTTTACACTTTGTTTGCAGCATGCTGTTTTCTGCATATATGGAGTCTGGAAGGCCAATTACATGGAGCTTTTTTATAAAGATGGATGTTTGGATAGCTGGTTGTTTCAGAAAATTCGTCAGGGCTACACAGTCCTGTACATGCTGACCTGTGCGTGTATAGAACATAATATAACGACAAGAACTTCATGGTGCGCTGTTCATGTCTGTCTCTACAAAAGTAAATAACAATGCTCACGTGTGACTTTGTGTCATCTGGTCCGAGATCTTCTTCCTTTCACTCTCCTTCGTGGAGGACAGGCCTGTAACAAGCTTAATCTGTCCGTCATTCGTCCTGAGCCACGGGAGTTTCAGTCAATAACAATCAGTGTTGGGTGACTGTAATTAAGAACCAGGCATTTCATTGGGAGAAAGTCAAGAAAGGAGGGTGGGAGGTGTGAATCTGTTCTTTGCCCCCAGGCCCCTGTCGCCTACACCCAAGAGGGGTGGAGATGGGGGCCAATTAGAAGCTCAGGCACGTGTTGTCGGGGCAATAACAGAGGAAGGGGAGAGAGAGAGAGAGAGAGAGAGAGAGAGAGCGCGACTGAGAGAGATGCTAAGGAGTCCTCTAAATAAAGGCAGAGGGACAAGGGACAGGGGACGTGGTCATTCACAGAAAGGAGAAGCCACTTTAATGGAATGGTAATCAGGAAGGGGGGTCCCGGCCTCGGTAAAGGAGGAGGACAAGGAGAGGTCCGGCTTGAGTGGAGATGAGCGCGTGGATAATAGCATGGCATAATAATATATCAAAATTTAGAGGGAAAATAAGAGAGGTTAAGGAAGGATATTAGAGTGGTTGAAATGTCCTTTGAGAAATAAAGGTGGACACAAGACCTGATTAACTAAGAGGGTATGCCGACAGTGAGCTTTTAGAGGGAGCCAATTTAGGCCTATTGTGGACCCCCAATACAACCCATATACCACACACACAGAAATACACGCACACACACATACACATAGACACACATGCATATAAACACAGTCTATTTTATGTCCATTCACTGTATTCTGTTATTTTTGATTACTACATCATGTTTTTGATTAACAAAACAACAATTTCAGATGCTGACACTGATCATAAATCAGACAAAAATATGTCAACAAAAACAATAACAACTCGTTCCCTGTATAAAGGACACTATGAAATGTATTGATCAATAGTGGGATGTTTTTAGGGCGCCATGTCTGCTCTCTGGCTAAAAACTCTGTGACTAAATCCAGACTTTTGAGGGAAATAAATCAGAATTCTGAGTTTCTCAGCAGCTTTAAGCGACTCTTATGTAAATCTAAAAATATATAGTTTTGTTTCGTAAAATTGGCAATTCAAAATTCTAGATTGATTGGCATCCGTCTATGCAAATGTCATCATGTTCTTCTAGTATATTAATGCAATAATTATGCACCTAATTTTGCCTGTAGGTACCTCAGCAGACCCCTCGAACATCATGAATACTTGTGCACTGATTTTATATATATATATATATATATATATATATATATGTATATATATATATATATATATATATATATATATATATATATATATATATATATATATATATATATATATATATATATATATATATATATATATATATATATATATATATATATATATATATATATATATATATATATATGTAAGACATGCTGCATACTTTCAGTTTGTAGGGTTATATATACAGTGCTTCTGCACACGAGCACTGCAGTGTACTTTATTTTCCCTCTGCTAATGCCTCTCAGTTTAACAGACTTTACCTACCCTGAATCCAGCAGCAGCCTCTGCCAACATCCTGGCATGGTGCCCTGGGCCCCTAACTGTGCATGTGACCCTGCTGGCACCATCCATGCCAGGGATCCTGACAAATGTTGGCACCTTCTCCTTGACCAACAGGGGGTTTTGTGTGTGTGTGTGTGTGTGTGTGTGTGTGTGTGTGTGTGCGTGCGTGCGTGTGTGTGTGTGTGCGCGTGCGTGCGTGTGTGTGTGAGAAGAAAGGGGGAGCAGCTTTGGCAGATCTGCAAAAGACAACACCTGGTTTGCTGTTTTTAGGTACCATTAATACGTCTGTGGACTTACGGGGCATTGTTTAAACATTCAATCATGAGATACTTGGGAAGGAGAATTTGTCATTGGATTCGTGGGGTCATGTCAACTTTTGAAGTGTGTGCGTAATGATTTGGGAAAAGAAAAAAGAAATGTTAACCGGAACCTGCTGAGAAAGACGGGCTGTGGTTACATGGCAGCAGATTCAATATGTCTGCATTTCTGCCTGTTTTTGGACCCGAGTGATTAAATTGCATAGGAAATATTTCCATAGTGAGCCAACAACCGTCAAGACAGACTTGAATAATACATCGAGCTTTGCTACATGATATGGGAGCCTTAGATCGTCCAGTCTTAACAGCAGCTCCATGTTCGTGAACATTATGCAGAGTGCTGGGCTGTGCGTCCATCTCTGAGCCCTTGTGTTGTTGAGGGGAGGGCAGCTTTCCCATCATCCTTTAGGGTGAAGAAGGATGGGCTGGAAAGGGTCGCGGCGAGCATTGCGAAGAGCACGCTCTGCATTAATGAAGCTAATTTATCTGTGAATCAAAATGGGAGTGGGACTCCGGGGCGGGGAGGTGCTTTTTACATGTCCCATCAAAATGCCACTAAACCCTCCTCTCCTTCAGGAGTGTCACACGGGGTCACCTTGGGACAGGTGTGTGTGTGTGTGTACATGCATGGGCTGTTGTTGTGCCTGTGGTATACCACTTAAGATTTGATGTCCTCTTGTCTGCAATAATTTTAAAACAAATTATTCCTTATAGCTGATGCATATCTTTAGAATAATGAATCCATTTTCTGTGATCTTCCTCAGGAAACATCGAGTACAGCTGTCCGGCCACCAATGAATGTGAGATCACCAAAAGGAGACGAAAGTCTTGTCAGGCCTGCCGCTTCATGAAATGTCTTAAAGTTGGCATGTTGAAAGAAGGTGAGTAAAAAATGTTGTTTTATATTAGTTATTTTAAAATTTTACACACAGCATAATGTCTCAACAACAAAAAAGAAAATCAAGTCAATCCTTACATATTATTTTCATTTCGTGTGTTTTCTATGCCTCTTAAACTTGTAAGTGAAAACACCCAGCCTGTAAGGTCTCTGTCTTGGGTCTAATGCCGTCTCTGGGCTGCATGTAGTGGAATGGTCAGCGGTCAGATATTAAATCCGCCTGTGGCCTCAGGGAGACACCGGTGACATCACCCACAAGCCTTACTTACCTCTTCTCACACGGCCGAGTGTTGTACTCAGACGGGTGGAGAAAAGCTGCTGAGTTGGATGTTCTTACCAAGACTGACTGAAATGTGTAACAGTACTCTTGAAAAGCACAGGCTGTTCCCCAAAGACTTCCCTCTCCCCTGGGCTCTGGGTGTCTCTCTGTCTGTCCCCCTCTCTCTCTCTCTCTCTCTCTCTCTCTCTCTCGGTCTGTCTGTCTGCCTTCCCCTCTCTTGCCTGGCATATTGATCCGCTAAATGCTTTCCGAACATCCCACCTCACTTCCTGCACGTGTTGTTTTTCCTCCAGTGTGGGACCTCTGGGAGCACAGAGGGAAAATCTAGCCGATAGATTTTCTTCCCTTTTTGTTTTGTGTGTGTGTGTGTGTGTTTAGCAAAGAGAAGCGTTCAACACTGAGGCATAAACTCTTAAATTATGCAATTTTAAATAGAAATAGAAGAATTTTCAAACCCAGTGTGCTGAATTAGAGCTCTTAACTGTACACTTCATGTTAAAATACAGATTAATACAATATACATTGTTAGTTATGGTGACACACACAGTGGATTGTGATGTTGCACCTTAATGCTGATAGCTGTAGGTTTAATGTGTGTGTAAGTTTTAGAAAGATAGTAGTGATAATATAGATAAACTACTATCATGAATTCACATTTATACCATTAATAATGGTGAATTTATTAAAGGAAATTATAATTTAGTGTAAAGCTACAGTATCCCACAGATTACTTTATTATATTAATAAAGTAATAATATTATTATTTATTTAATATTTAATTAAATGATTTATATTTATTTAATATTCATTTGAAAAACTAGTGGAAAACATTTTGGGCTTACATATACTTGTTTTTTTTTATTATTAAACCACTGACATTCACTTTTGTGATGTTCCACTTGCACCAAACACTTCAGATAATAGAAGGCAGCAGCAGTAAGTGCAGCCTGTGCCGGTAACGTGAGCTCTGCCATGTCAGGCTCTCCTTTCACTTCCACTAATAAAACTCCACTGAAATCTTTGTTTGTTCTCAGACTTAGGGGTCATCCATTGTATTTTCACACTATTTATACACACACTCTTGATGTCTTCATTCCAGCCCAAGTGTTCTCACATGCCGAGCCTTTGACTCTCAGCCAGAAAACACAATGTTGCTTCAGAAACAAAGCTGAAACTATTAGCCTGTGCTTAAATGAAAAACGGCAGGGTATTGTCTGTGGAGAGCCGAGCTAAGCTGTCCGTGTGTGTGTGTGTGTGTGTGTTATTCTATATAAATGATAGCTTTCAATTAGAAGGAAAAAAAGAGACACCGTCATGTGGCCTGTCTTTACAGAGAGGTGTCAGCAAACATGTTGATAGTTCACAGTTGATCCATAGAAAACACAACAAATGTTTTCTACTCAAATAAATTTGAGGTTAAATCTCTTGAGAAAGCACAAACAGACGCTCACTGCAAAAAGTGGAGCTGGTTAGTTTTAGACAACTGTGAAGTGGCAGATACAAGTGAGCTCAGAGGAAAGGTCAGGCATTGTTTGTTTACACAGAGAGCCCTATTTTGTCAGATCAGCAATCCTCCTGCACAGTCGGCCATATTGTCAAAAATAAGGAACAGAAGGTGCAGGAGCACGGAGAAGATCAGCCACAAATCAAACAAACATCACCTTCATGATCGACAAACAGATACAGAGAGAGATGTGTGATACATTCAGATTAGTTCAAATATAAACCAACGAAAACACATCAGCCAAAAATATTTTCATGCGGCTGGCCTCTGTGTGTGTGTGTCTGTGTGTCTACAGGTGTGCTCGCCTCTGATCAGGACTCTAAAAGAACATAGCTAAGCCAACACAGGTTGGAGCAAAGGGAATAACTGAGAAAATATCATCATGGGGTTTTTAGATTAATGTGAAAAAACATATAAGTGACCTATTTTCTTAAAATGACAACACTACCCAGCCACCTCACTCAATGCAACATAACTCTAATATGACTCTACCAGACTCGAGTTTAGAAATAGAAAAGTACGGAGAACTTTTACAGTTCTGAGACAAAAAAAAACATTATTCTAAATAATACCCCCAGATTTATTCACTATTAAAGAGCTTTAAGGCAAATTAAATGAATACTTCCCCTTCACCTAGTAGCATGTTAGGATTGACAAAAATAATCTAATTTTTTAGTTATTTCTGTTTCCATTTTACAGTTAAAAGCTTCCCTCACTCCGTCCTGAAGCTGCTTCTACAGTGCAGCCTCGTAAATGCCTTTGCTGAAGATGCTGTGGGAACTTGATGCAGTGATCAGTTGTTCTGAAACTATCTAATATTTCTCCGTCTCATGCCAAGCATGCCATCCTGAATTATAAAGTGCCAGCTGCCAGGGTTTTTTCAGCACCATTAATGGGTGGCGGCGGGGTGGGCAAATCCCTCCTCTGTGTACCACCTGCTACTGATCAGCTGACTTCAGCTCTGCTTGGTTGATTCAGGTGTGTTCAGGGTCCGCTGTAAGTCAGGGAATATGTGTGTATGTATAACATCGCTCCGTGCATTAATGACTGTGGTTTTCTGTCTCTGTACATAAAGCCGTGTATAAATTATTGCAGACGACAGGCTTCCTTCCTGATCTGCCTTTTTACTGCTGTGTCACAGCAGAGCATCTGGACCGGCAGGGTGAATAGTAGCGGCAGGCGTCCGTTCAAGGAAGCCAGGTTGGCTCAGCGACCCTTTAAATGTCCAACTGAGGTTGAAAAAAGGTCACGGGTCCAATGGAAAAACTCTCACGTAATTACAACTCGTGGAAGGTATGGTGTCAGCCACTACTGCCAGGAGTCAGTGCCTGCAGCTAATAGCAGCGCTAATACCCCTTAGCATGACTGTGTGGTGTTAAATAAAACAACAATAATCTGGAGTGAATGAACATTTTAGTTTGAAGTCAGGTTTGTAATTTTCTGGTTGAGATCGAGTCATTTTTATTTTTTTATTTTTTTTTACTTTTATCTTTTGTTGTTTTAGTGCTACATCAAAATTCCCTGCAGGTCTTTGAGGAAAGCATCACATCATCATGTTAACAAATTAACATGTGTTAAAAGTATGTCCCATTGAAACAGAAGCACACAACCCTGTCAGCCCGCTGAATTTTTGACACAAGTGAAACATTTGAATAAGAAACACTTTGCTCTTTAGAAGTCTGAATGTTTCAGTCTTAGTTTCGGCGTGTTTCCGCACTGTTTCCTTTGCTTGTGGGAATTTTTTCTGACACTGCTGTAATGTGGTGGATGGATACAAGCTGCCAGACTATTTTGGCAACCTACACCGCTGTCTCGCCCTCGCCCGACCACAGATAGGGATCAGCAGTCTTTCCTGAGCGAACGTGGCTACCAGGGTAATGTTACAGCCTTATTTTCCTCCAGCCACATACACAAAAGATTAGTAAAGCCATATCCAATATCACAGACTGTCAGGTCCCTTCCCAATCAATAGGCTCAGATCAGAAACCAATCCATACACTAAGATTACATCATCATAATACATCTATTTAGTGTGGCTGTCTTTAGAGTTAGTTTTTCTTCATGTATCCCTCCACATCATGAATGACCTCTGACCCCATGTTTCTTCTTGTAGCACAAACCTGTCTATCCAGCAGCACATGCATGAGGCCTTGTTTGCTTTTTAGGGTGTCAGAGTAGCTGGCAGAGTGCAGCTGAAAGTCAGCGCCCACCCAGAGGCTCCGCGCTGGCCTGTCCTCACTGTCTGGCAGGTGATAGATCAGACACGGAGGCTAACACGTGTTCCTCTGAAGAAGGGGATTTAGCGAAGCGCTGACCTCTTTACAACCCTCCGACACACGCACACAACACACACTCATCTACGCACATGTCTAATGTATATCATCCCTGACAAGTGACACAGAATCGGACCTTGAGGTGCATGTTTCCTGCCATCGCCCTGCTCTCTCTTTCGTCTTTTTTACCCACATGTGCCAGCGCCACACAATGAACGCCTGCTATGCCAATACACCGGGGGGATCCTGAATCGACCCAGCCATCTCCCAGGCTTGCAGATGTTTTCGATTACAGGCGCATTTGTGGTCAGGGTGGCTCTGTAATACACAGTAATACCCCTTGTGGACACGCCGGCTCAGATTTATGAAAAGTGTAAAGCATGATAAAGAGAGCGATACCAGTGTGTGCGGTTATGGGAGAACAACTCCAGCTTTGTCTTGTCAGCCCATCGGGAGTTGGAGCAGGTGGGACGGCATCCTCATACACACATTTTTCCCCTCCCTTTTTCACAAGCCCACCCAGACTCAAACGAAATCTGCCCGATGCCCGCAGCTCTTTGCCGACTTCACTGGTTGAATTTGGAAGGGCAACGTCCGCCTGTACATTTGTGAAAGGGTGAACGACTGTGCAGGAGGAGAGGAGGGGGGGAGGCGCGCTGCATCCCTCTGATTTTTCCCAGCTAAAATAGGGAGCTCCTAATCTCCCTTTGGCAGTGTTAGCCGGCCAGCCAATTCTGACACATTCTCTAGAAAGAAGCGCCTCTGACAGGTGAGGGGCTGAAAATAGTTGCAAGAGATACACACATGCACATGTTCATATAGTAACACTGCAGACTTGATACACACTGTATGAACCACATATAACAAACTACAATTAAAAACACACACAGACACACCATTAAAGAGTGTTGTGCAGACAGTATCTTAAGTTTTGAAAGAGAGTAACTATAACAACAATAACAATATAAAAATGAGTTTTGAGTGTTTGAGTGGGACATATATTTTTATGTGGGAATAAAATCAGCATTTGCAGCTCTTCTTTTGAAGTAAGAATAAAGTGTAAATACTGCCTACATAAAACCATGAAATAAATCCATATGGCACACAAACTCTCACATACACACACACAGTGGCCGCCACATAAACAGTAAACACAGCCGCTTCAGTCGGGATCTTGCTTTAAGGTTCTACAAGTCAATAAAGATAGTGAATGTGAAAGAGAAGCCAGGGTCAGGTGGCCGTAAAGATTGCTCCAATGTAAATATGCCTCATCGTCTTCCCTTACACACACACCACACACACAGCAAGCATGGACTGTCAGTCGGCATCTTTGTGTCCCAGTCAGCACTATGTTATGAGCATATTGTAGTGTGTGTGTCTGTGTGAACTTATCCCTCACACACTTTTTTTCCCCATAAGCTCCCCCGTGTGAATGCTTTTATTCTGAAAGGCCAGGAACCATAAAAATAGATTTGGATAACATGTCTCAGGCTCTTTCCTGGACCTTTATTGTCTTGAAACATGAAGGCTGATGTGGTGGTGGGCCTGAGGTGTGGAATGTGGTACTGACGATGACACAGACCCCACCGCCACCCTCCCGAGCCCTCTGTAAGGGGCCCTCGTCCAGCTGTCTTGTTGTGGTCAGATTCTCAGTGCTGTTCCGTATCACATGGGGAGGAGATAATCCCGCTGTGGTCAGATCAGGCACTGGCTGGGACAGGCAGAGCTGTCAGGGAGGAGATGTACACCCGATGCTGAGAGGAAGAGAAAAAAAAGACAGAAGGAAAAGTGAGAGAAACAAAAAAAAAATCATATCTTGCAGAAAACTGATACTTTCAGCCAAAAACAGCAGCTTGTTCCCAACCCTCCCATTCTTCAGCATTATCTAGCCCTTCTTTCTCCTCCCTCGTTCTCTCAGCCCTCCTGCCTCGGGTCTCTGCCGTTTGCAGTGCCGCTAAGCTGTAAACTGAAACTGGTTAACGCTGAGCTCTTAATTCTTGTCAGCGTCTATTAATTATGGGCCAGTTGGATGTTCCAGTTCAAACAGCCCCCACGGATCTTGGAATTCAAACTCCGGCTGTTTGGTCACTTGTCGCTTGTCGCAGCCACATGACCCAGCAGCCCACAGCAGGCAAACCAGAGTGTGTGTGTGTGTGTGTGTGAGAGAGAGAGAAAAGCAACAACACTTTCACTTAGTCTGAGCAGGCTACAAGAATTTACCTGCTTAATATGTATTTGCATTACACAATCTTAATGTTGTACATGCACAACCCTTTGTTAAACCTGTACGTATCATTAAGTAGAGAAGCTACTGACTTGATTTAATATTTGGAGTGTATGCACACAGTTTCCTGGAGCATAATTTATAATTTTAAATTTAACTTAAGCAAGAGTAATGGTAAAAACAGCTACTGACGCTCCATCTGTTGGAAACCAGCTCTAGCTGCCTAACTGACTAATTAAAACTGCATCCACATGTGTTCAAAGAACAAGAAGTCTATTTGCAAGCCTTATTGATTACTTTAAGGCGTACAAATGGAAAGCTGTGTTAGGAGAGGGGCTCTCGATTTAGCTTCAATCTGCCAGGCATAAAATGATCTCACTGTGTTTGCTGGGAAGAATGAGCTCCCTCTGGGCACGGCGGGTAATTAGGTTAGTGGATAGTCGGTGTCAGGAAATTGAAAGACCATCCTAATCGGATTCTTTTGTTTCCAGGGGAATCAAAGGAATTTATATGAGTCACAGGGAAATCTCGCGCAACTCAATTCCACTTGACCATGTAAAATCTGTTTGCTCTCCTTCCATGCTCAAACAACTTTTAATACGAGCGTGTAAATTCTGCACAGAAGGTGCATCGAGCCGCCGTCCTCTGCGATGGCTTTAAAGATAATCCCAGATGTGTCACGTCTGTGTGCTTTGCTTCCTGTGAGCAGCTCTGCTTAACAATCAGAGGGTTAAAAATAAAGGACTTCAACTCCAGAATCATAATTACACTCCATGTTATGCTATATGGAGGTATATATATATATATATATATATATATATATATATTTAACAAAATACAGATAAATGCATTTACAATTTAAATTTGATTATAAAATCAATAGATTAACCTGAAGAGCTAGAAGCTAAGCTGACTGCTGATCAGCATGCTAGCATGATAGCTTACTTGCTAACAAACGCACCACTTTAGGTTATTGTCATTTTCACATACTTTAGGAAATATGGCAAAATATTCTACACCGCTGTTATTTAACATCATTTAGTTTCATTACTCAAAAATAGGTTATATGTGTGTGACCATAATCAGTCAACTCATCTGTTTTTTATCATGTTTTTGAATAATTTTTATATAAAATAGTTAATTTTAAAAGTCATTATTATTCTTTGTTTTTTGTCATTATATGGTGTCTTTATTAAGACATGCTAAGTTGAAACTATACTGTAATCAAATGAAAGAGTTTGGTTTGTATAATATAATATACTGT
The DNA here is from genome assembly GCF_900634625.1 of Parambassis ranga. NCBI lineage: Eukaryota > Metazoa > Chordata > Actinopteri > Ambassidae > Parambassis > Parambassis ranga. The sequence continues at coordinate 10,327,968 of NC_041043.1, forward strand.
GTCATGATGAGGTAAGAAAATTAAAAACACTGAAATCCTTCAGTAAGTTTTTATGACTCGGCAAAATCTTCTCCCAACAATAACCTGATAATGATAAGAGGCTACAGTATGATGATCATAACCAGTGTTTATTTATCGTAACGCCATCCAGTGTAATTATTTGTGATAGTGAAAATTCAGCTGATAGTGATTTAAATATTGGCAGTAAAAATAAAGTTCTGTTCTATCATTTTGCAGGTGTACGTCTGGACCGGGTGAGAGGCGGGCGTCAGAAGTACAAGCGGAGGATGGACGCCGAAAACGGCTCGTACCTCGGCCTCACCATGGCCCCTCCTGCCAAGAAGCCATGTGAGTCTCTTAGCTCTTTTTCTATATTTTATTCTAGACAGGTCAATTATGAAATATTTATATTCAATGTCTCACAACACACTACATTTCTTTTCTCTCTCTCTCTTTCTCTTCATATCTGCGTCGTCACACAGTGACAAAGATTGTTTCCCATCTGTTGGTGGTGGAGCCGGAGAAAATCTACGCCATGCCTGACCCCACCATGCCCGACGGGGACGTCAAAGCCCTGACCACACTCTGCGACTTGGCTGACCGCGAACTGGTGGTCATCATTGGCTGGGCCAAACATATCCCAGGTAGAGACATGGCTGCTATTAGTGTTTTAATCGATCTATATGTTAAATTAAAAAATCCTAACAAGTGCTTATTACATACTCAACAAAGCACGTGGTTCATAATAATAAATAAAGTAATTTACAATGCAGTAATCAATGATTAAAAAAAAAAAAAAAGATTCATCTTCGATCTTCGCATTTTGACTTGTGGAAATGTTACAGTATGAGATTACTGAAGTGGATTCAATGATTGTTGTACATGAGCCCCTCCACCCCCACCCTTCTCCACCCTCCCACTCGCACACAGGATAATTAACATCTGCTACTCATCTGCACCTAAGGGAGAAGCTAGTCCCATATTCTAAAATCTAATCAATAAAGAGCAGCTGAAACCTTTGATTTGACTGGGTGGGGTGGGAGATTCTGGAGGGGGGGGGGTGGGATCCGCCCCTATGTCAATGTATTCCATTTCAATCCCAGACTTAAAGAAACCAATCCTCTTACTTACTTAAGCAGACTACACAGGGCCTGTAGGTAGAATTGATTTATTTAGGGAAATACTGACAGATTCTCCTTGTTGCTGAATTCTTAAGTAAGTCTTGTCATGCAAATGTCCTCGTCTTTATCAGCTGACACAGACGCTTCGATGTCCAGAGCTGTAGTCTGGTCATACAAAACACTAATTTGATTATTATTCAATATTCTGCATACTTTTGTGCACTTTTTTTCAGTTCAAGAGGTGCTAAAACAGGAAATCAGAGACATAAAGGACATGTTTGGCAATAATTCAGTTGATTACTGACAAAGATGCACTGCTTTTTTAGTCCAAGTTTGAGGATATAAAGCTCAAAAGTCTCGTAATAATATCATATTTTTGCCTTTAGTTAACAGACACATTACATATTCAATGTAATTCAGAGCTAGTTCTACCCAGGAGTGAGCAGTAACAGGCGTTAAGCACGTGTGGATAAGTTGTCCTAACAGCATAGTCCCCATTCTCTTCTAATTAAAACACAGCTTAACTCTGTAGATGAAGAGCTGAGCTCCACTCTGAGAGCCAAGTTACATAAATCATCAAACGAAGAGAAAGCGTGTCTGTGTGCAATAAATGAAGTTACTGTGAGGAGTGACAAAGTTCAGGAGTGCAGGATGATATTAGGAGACGATGCCATAGTCAGCGATTTAAAAACTGAGTGCAACCAAAGTGTGGCTGTGGCATCATCCGTTCCTCCGTCCTGTTCCTGCTGCTGATGGAAAGGAGGAGGAAGAGGAGGAGGAGCTGGTCGGGCTCAGCATTGTGAAGCGTTAGCGTCGTTGTCCAGGTTAAGATCAAGGGTGCTAATGTCCTTTGTTTGGCTGTAATTAATGCAATCTGATGTAGGTGAAGGTGTGTGGAGCCTCAGAGGAGTGACAGACACGCAGAGGCTGTGTGTAGCCTGATTAAGCCATCAGGCTGTGGAGGGATGCTGATGTTTGAGGCAGGCTTGCTGTCTCACCACTTTACGCTGAGAAACAAGCTGTAACAGGGGCAGAAGGAGCATCCCTGACCCAGATGCACAGTTTTTGTGCTGACCTCTTTTCTATCCAGCATTAAGAACAGAAATATGAATCCAAGTGTTTTTTCTTTTGTCCAAAAAATGCTGCTAGGGGGACAGAAACTATGTGTACGCTCATATTTTTACACTAGTTAGAAGTATAACTATTGATCTTTTTGTGATGTGAAGATCTAAATCCAGACCTGACAGCGTTATTAAAGGGCCATGTGACACTCCGGGGACATTTTACCCGGGGCCAGTGGGTCAGAATGTCACCAAGTAACGATTAAGACAAAAGGGGTCCCTACAGTTTAACAGTCCACTCCCACCATTACACTCATAGCCGGCTGCACAAATGGCCTTAACGATGAGGTAATAAGACTCATTAGTGCAGATCGCTCCATTAATGTGAAAGTCCTTCAACATCCAGATGTGGAGAGCCAGGAGGAAACATGCAATGCTCGTATGTGAGATTTTATTTTATAATACAAAAGTAAATATTAATATAATAGAAAGTTTAACACAACTGTGACACAACTTGTGCATTTTATATTTAAGTCAACAGCTTTCATCACCCTCTGGTATTTAACGCTCACTCCAGTCCAGAGCATCACTTTCTTCCTCTTTGATTTTTTTCCTCTGTCTGTCTCTTTCTCTCTCACACACACACACACACACACTGCCATCATATCTTTCACACACACTCTCTGGCTTCCTTGTTCTCCCGCTCCCCTGGCTCTCTCCCCCTCCTGCTCCTCCTGCTCATATAGGGCCCTCTAGTCTCATTATTACCTCTGTCTTTTTATTAGGCCCATTAGGGCTCTTAGGAGGCCTGTAATGATACTAAATGAATAGAGAGTGAACTGCTGTCTGTTTTAGACCCAGCTCTCAATGACAGCTTCAAGCTTCACTGCCAGCCTCTCAGTCTCTTCACTGTACTGAATAGGGATTCAATTAGTTATCTGATCTGTACCTGTACTGTATACTGTTGAGAGCACGTTTCGTTTTTCTGCAAACAATGACTGTCCTGTGCTGTGTTGTGTGGATTGGGCGCCTTATAGAAATACACTGTAATGTTAGAACGTTTAATCACACAGGAGAATGTTTAAATATATAAGAAGTAGCTTTACGTTTCTCCCATGCCTAATCAAATATAGAGATATAAAGGCTAGCCGGTGAGATAGGTAATGTAAAAAATATATTAAAAAACCTTAATTATTACATATATCGCACTTTTTTTCTTCTTCAATCTAAAATAAGTCTCTGGCACATCTCGCCATGTTGCTTGCAGTTTAGTCGAGCGTGTATACGTGGTTAATGGAGCATCATACTTCATCCTGCTCACTGATTTAAACATCTTACCTCACCAGAAAACAATTATAAGGCGACTAAAATATCCCGAGTTTACATAGCTATGCGCCCTCCTGTGGTTGTGTGAGTAAGTGCATGTGGGTCATCACTCTGGTGTCTGGTGTTATTTTTTCTGATTATTAAAGCTATTCTGAGGTTTTGTTGAACGTGAATGTGTTAATTTAATCGCCACGCATAATGGACACACAAAAAATCAATTTCTATCCAGCTATGAAATAGGAATATAACAATATTTTTCAAAACCTGGCGTGATTAAAGATGGCGAAAAGGCTAAAATGCAAAATTGCCCCCTTGCCTTCACTAAAGATGGTCTGAAGGTGTTTTTAGCTGTCCATTTTTTGATTGTGGTTTGTCCTAAATGGTGTTTATGTGACCTTGTCCTCCATCCAGCAACAATGGCTTTTAGCGTCCTATGCGCCCCTTTGTCTTTATCGTCTCTGTTCCTGCGTGTTGTCACTCCGCAGCGGGCCAACAGACACTGAGACATCGACGGCCCCCCGTTTGCTCAATATTGTGTCATGTTTGGTCAAATAGCAGTAAATCAGTAGGGTGAAATATTGATATTTCATCAGGGGGATTCACCCTCCACAGCGACACTTAACTCAGCCACCTCCGGGTGACGCTCCTGAAGCTCCGTGGTGACCCCCGGGGAGCCGGGAAGTCACTCCATCGCTTCAGTAAATTGACTGGAAAGAGGAAAAAAAACACAGGCAGGAAGACAGGAAAGAATGAGGAGACCACTGAAGAGTGTGACGGTTCATTCACAAATCATAAAATAATCCAAGACGGTGTGAATGATGCACAGTTACAGACCTGTTAGTGAATCCTGAAAGCTTTTACAATTATTGAAGTAGACTTGTTGGATTTTTAATACGATTATGTTGCACCAGGTGTCTTTGGGGAGTCTAGATTAAATTCATACATTCCTGATAAGTCTGAATATCCACATTCAGTGATCCTGTAGTCTTCCCTTCCCCCACACACTAACCATGTACCGGATGTCCTCCATCAACTGTCTGTTTGTCAGATCTGAGGCTTTGGATCGATCCCCCTTTCGCATTTGGTGGACTGATTACAATCTACTAATCAATGACACCCCAGCACTCCTTTCTCTATGCCTCATTCTCTCTCTTTCTGTCGTTTTCTCTATTTGCTTGATAAGAACCATCGGGAGGACCTCTTTTAAGTCAACCTGCCTGATTCCGATCCATACAAGTTCAGATTTAAGTAAGCAGCGTGGTGAGTTCAAGGCCCTGGTCAATACCCCCAATCACCTTCCTATTCACCATAGAGTAGTGAAAGGTATTGTGGCGGTGGAGGTCTTTTCAGGTGTCCATCTGTTTGATGTGGAGTGTGTGAATGTTAGAGGAGAGTTGACGGGTCGACCTCGACGTGTGGAGGTGATGGTTGCTATGAGTGCAGAAGGTTGAACTCTACACATTAAAGAGGAAGGAGACTACCAGGCAGAATATTGTTTTTGTTTTTTTGTTATTATATAGTCTCATCTAATCACTTGTTGGAAACTTTTTAAGACTCTTAAAGGGTTAAAAGCTAGTAACAAATGTCATCAAATACAATGTAAAAGTGTTTTAAGCAATAAATTCATTAATTCATTTAATCTTGGAGAGAGAAAGCTGCTGGTATGTCAACAAAATCGCAGATTTTAGGACTAATTCCTACAACATGCAGGGATCAGATGACCCTAGAGATGTTGTGCTTTAGCCACCATATAAGTGCAGGGATGCTGGAGTCATGTGCCCTCCACTATATAAGCAGAATAAGCAGAGTCTGCCTTTCTCTGAGTCTCACTTTCACCATGAAAAACAGTGAAATGTCTATTTAAATCCAGCATAGATAAAAAAATTAGAATAAAGAAAACAAAATCCAGAAAAGGTAGCAGCTGTTTTTACATGTATTTAAACTTATGTTCAAAATGAGTCATGATTGTCAGAACTACATTGTCATACGTGGCTTCCTCAGATGTTATATGTATTTATTGTTCCATTGACACTGTGTTGAAGCACTAACCCGTGTGTATTTTCCTTGATTTGTGTATGATTCTTTACTTTGCACACAGCTAAAAAAAGTTTGTAATTTTTATAACAGATGGTGAGACGATCTAAGTCAGTTTAATTTAGTTTAGTGAATTCCTTCTGTTGTTTTTGTTGTGAAGAGGAATTAGGTTTACATTCCGTCTTCTGTGCTATGACAGGAATGAGAGATAGTTGGGGTTAAGAGTGGATTTGTCCTCTCTAAGCAGTGTCTCATGTGCTTATGTACCAAGCTGCAGAAAGGCTGGCTGTTGACTGTTGTACGTTGAAGCAGCCCTGGCTCATGTTTCAAAGGCTTCTCCACTTGACTGATTTATATTCCTCCCTTAAGCCACCGCATACAGTGGTCGGCCCCCGTTTCAAGTCGGACTTCTCTGGGGATTGAGCAGCGATTGTGCATAGCCCATAAAACACATGGATGACTCAAGATGGCCAGTGACTGAGCTGTGAGGTTAATAAAGCGATCTCACATGGTCACGTGGATGTGTGCACGTCCATCAATACCTAGGAAAAAAAACTCAAACTAAATATTGTTTCTAATCCTGCAGGTTTTTCCACACTGTCGCTGGCAGACCAGATGAGTCTACTCCAGAGCGCCTGGATGGAGATCCTCGTGCTGAGCATCGTGTTTCGCTCGCTGCCCTGTGAGGATGAGATTGTGTATGCAGAAGACTACGTGGTGGACGAGGAGCAGGCCAGGATCTCAGGCCTGCTGGACCTTCATGTTGCCATCCTGCCGCTGGTGCGACGCTACAAGAAGCTGCGCATGGAGAAGGAGGAATTTGTTACGCTCAAAGCCATTGCGCTCGCTAACTCAGGTCAGTATTTAACCAGACTGTTGAGACAAAACCTTTTTTAGAATTTAGTCCCCTCATCCTTCTATGAAGTCATACGTCACACGGTCAGGTACTGAGGCGTTATTTGCCCCCAAGGGCCAACAAATTTTAAACTTCAGCAGTATCAAGGTACAAAATTTGCAATGACAGTAGGAGACCTCCCTACAGTGGGCTCTTCCTGTAGGGCCCCCACTTGCAAGTGTCCTGCATTTTCTAATGACAACAAACAGCAATGAAGAACATTTTTGTTGGCGTCGGATTAATTATGACACAATGGTTAGAGGGCCCCTCTTTGAATTTTTGACTAGGACCCCAGCAGACTCTAAAGGTGCCTGCAGTCAGCTTCACATCACATTACAGACCCCTTTAGCACCAGTTCCCAACATACACAACAAAAAAAGTTTACAAAACATCCACCCTGGAGACATGAGTTGGTTTTCAATGTTTACATTTTCACCCGTAGAGTCCATGTGTGACGTGTCTTTTGCATTTAGCATTAGGTTGTATACCTACTAAACATGGCGGGTCTGTCATGTATGGCCAATCTCTACTTAAGTTTAATTACAAAAAGAAAGTTAAAAAAAATGTGACGGTGTTATCTATATCATCCCTGATAAGAGGGGGTGTAAAGGTCAAAAGTACGTTGTTTTAATTCAACAACCCTCCCTCCACCCTCCTGTGTGTGCATGTATGTGCGCAGCCATATTTTAATTTGTGTGTGTGTGTGTGTGTGGATGCATGTGACTGTCACATTGCGCTCTCATTCTCTCCATCTCCATAACAGTAGCTGCCAGCGCGCCACAGCCCAGGGAGATATATTTAGCATTTCATTAGAAAAACAGGGGCTGTCAATAAAATGTGTTAAGTGGAGTGGAATGAGCGTTGGGGAGCGACGGACCTCGTTTGTTCCAATGTGAAGATGCTGCGCCCGTATTGACAGTTTGCTTTTCATGAGGCTGGGCCTGTCCCCCCAACTAATCAATGCCTGTTAGGAGTCTTTTCTCCTGCCTGACTGAAAAATGAAAAATGCTGAGCTCAGAGCTTTAGTCTTCTGATGACAAACACTCCATGGGAGAGTGGAGGATAAATGATGGGTGGGGGGGGGAGTTGATGGAAAGACAGGGATGGAAAGGTAAGGGAGAAGTGTGAGAGAGAGGAAAGGGGGAGGGGGTGGGGGTGTCTGAGGGGGGGAGAGAGGGCAACTTCGGCTCGTTTGAACACAGCCTCGGAGAGCTTCAGCTCCACTGGTCCTGTGGGTGTGACAGCTGTGGAAATTCATGGCCATTGATTTTGTAATTAGCAGAGTATCGACGGGATTGACGCCAGGCTGCTGACGGATTACATGGAAATTGTTTCTTCAAAGTTAGTTTTGCATTCCGCCCCTAACCTCCTTAAACACACATATGAAAACACACAGGCTCTCCTTGTACACTGACACACATTTGAGAGCATATTTTCTTTTCCTCTCCCCTCCTCTCTCACTCTCTCTCTCTCACACACACACACACATACATGTTTGCGCAGCCAAACGAGGATCAGATCAGTATTAACATGAAGGTTTCAAGTGAAGAGTGCTGGAACACATGTGCGGTCCACATAGCCTAGTTAATTTCCCAAGATAGAAATGCAATTTACACAGAAGGCGACTGGTAAAAGAGACTTAATCAGTCAGTTAGGAACATAATTAGCCTTGTACTTTCCTTTTTTCTGCCTCATTTACATGTTCATACACGGTCTTACTTCACTCCACAACTTTCATGACACATAGCGGAGCTGATCTAATTCACTCAGGCTTCAATCAGCAGCCATGTTTGGCTTCGCTTTTGGCAATACGCAGTCAGTGCGTTCAGGACGGGACGAGCCTCTCTTCATCCTGTTAGATTTCATCCAGTTATAATGCTGTATCGAATTCATATTTTGTTGCGCACAGTTTTATCTGTGGGTTAATGAATTGTGGATATGATACATACACAGATTAGACCTGACACTGTGAGCGCGTGCAGTGAAATTGGCTGAAAGCAAACCACCGCTTGTCCATTAAAACACTCTCTGTCAGCCCGTCCTTTAGAGGACAACCCTGTTTTTTTTTTTTCCTCCCGTAACATGTAGACTTATACATAGAGAGCAGTTTTTTAATAAGTCTCAACTGGTTTTATTTTAGAGCCTATACATAAGGGGGCCAACTGCTCTTTCTTATGGAAATGAAGGCCATCTGCCACCATCATTCAGCTGAACGATATCCTAGTAATGCAGCCATCTGAATTCATTAGCAGGGGGGATGTATGTGGTCCATGATACCAAAAGAAATGAATCTTTTTCCTGTCCCACCGTGTATTTATACAGTACCTCTCTCTCTCTGTCTCTCTCTCTGTCTCTCTCTCTCTCTCCCTGGAGTCCTGGCCACGCATAGGCATTTATTTAAGGAGCATCATTAACTACTAACCAGAGAAAACCTCTCTCTAAAACTGCATCTTTGCAAAGATCAGCTGCTGCAAAAACAAGATCTGCAAGAATCTGTAGATTTTTGTCGTGGTGCAGATCAATAGAAAATGTTTCATTTTCATTCAACAAGTCGTGCAAATTAACAGTTCTCGTCCTTTCTTTGCTTCAGACTCCATGCACATAGAGAATATCGAGGCCGTCCAGAGGCTCCAGGATTCTCTACACGAGGCTCTGCAGGATTTTGAGGGCTCCCAACACCCAGAGGATCCTCGGCGAGCAGGCAAGCTGCTAATGACCCTGCCTCTGCTCCGTCAGACCGCCACCAAGGCTGTGCAGCACTTCTACAGCATCAAAATGCAGGGCAAAATCCCCATGCACAAACTATTCCTCGAGATGTTGGAGGCCAAGGCTTGACACCCGGGCCAGATGTTTGACAGACAGCTGCATCACCCGATCCAGGGGGGAAGGGACAGCCCATTTAAAAAAAGAAAAAAAGAAAAAAGGAAGTAATTCATAAATAAATAAATACAGGTGGTGTGCCAATTGAGTGTGGAATGATGGAGTTTGGACTACTGAATCATTTTAACACTTTTAAACAGTCATAAGGAAAAAGAGGACTTGAAATAGTTTAAAAAAACAAAGGGTGACTATCAACCTGATTGACGTGGGATCACTATGATGTATATACAGATGTTGTGTACAGAAATCGGGCAACTGAGGTCTTGTTATAACCAGAGACCCATTACTCTATATCACCTGAGGCTTCTGTGAATCTGTTTCTTATCTTATTTTCATCTGAAAAATGGAAGTGTGATCATATAAATGTCCTAAAGAACTGTACAGCTATACGTAGCCACACTGTGTGTTTCTTTTATCTCATATTTTCTAATCTCAGTTGGTAAAGCAATAGTCTCTAACTGGTCTGCATATAATATGTGTACTGTATTATTGTGTGAAATTGCACTGGGCGCTCGGGAGGGGGAGAACTGTTAAAACATATTCTTATATTCGTCATCAAAGAGAGTGGTAGCAGCCCACTGGCTAAGTAAGACTCTCCATTTCCTCCTCATATATTTACCTCGTACGTAGTAGCTTCATGGACTCAGTGGTTCAGTCAACATGGTGCTTACAGAAGGAGAGAGGTCGGCTGTAATAATTTTACAAAGAGTTTGCACTAAGCATCTATGAATAACATGGCAATAATGGGTGATGTACTAGCTAGCTCGAGTCTCAGTATTCTCTGCTAATAGAGACTATGTCCTTTCTCCTCCCTTTTCTTTAAGGCTGTGTCTCATTTCAGATTCTTCCATTGCTGCTCTTACATGTAGTACAACCACTGTTTCCCAAATGGGGAGCTGCGTCCTCTGAAGGACACACAGGCTGTTTCCGAGATCACACACTCACACCCTGCTCCCTGTATGAGGAGTTCAATGTAGGGAAGTAATGTAGTGAACTCTTCTTCTTCTTCTTCTTCTGTTGCCGTTAATTACGTTGTTACTGTCACATATGTAAAACGTGCCAACCTCTACCGGCTGAACAAGTTATAATTTGTGCTGTTATAGTAATAATAATTTATTAAATAAACATAACAGGTCATGTTACATTTTTTAAAACGATTTAAGTTTTTCTCGTCTGACCACACAATGTATGACCGTACATATCGCTGATGTAGTGAGCATCGGTTGGACGCTACTTTTCATGATGCATTGTGGGATACATCGAGGGCACTATATAGGATCGAAAAATTCTCACTACACATTCGGACAGCACTGCAAAATGGCAGTCACGGTCACAAAAACTATTGTCTAGTCCAGTCTGCGGAGGACTTCCTGTTTATCGCAATGCGCTGCTTCTGTTGCCTAGCAACCTGCGGTGGATATTTACATATAAAAGATTACTGCTTATTGTTATTTACTTATTGTTGGATCACGGGACACATCGGCTTGTGAAGGATCCACCTGATGCTCCCTTTGTTACTAAAGGATGCAATCAAAAAAGTCTTCAAAATGGGGCAGCCTTGTTGTGTCCTTTGAAGGATGCAGCCTATCAGATTGAACCAGAAACGATCATAAAAAAAACAACAAACATAAAAAAACAATTTGATCTCCTCATCTGAGACTGGCTAGCTAGCTCGGTAGCAAATATTACTAAACACTGTCATCACACACACACACACACACACACACACATATTGCAGAGTAAACATACTGTGAAACATGCACATGATAATTATATGCTGTATTTAAGAACTTTTATTTATAAACTTTACTTTAAAACAGACACAATGAATGCAGAATCTGTGTAGTTTGATGCAATCTAATGCACATTTTAATGTAGGTTGATGTGCTGATTTATTTTTTTTAGGCTTTTTTTGCAATGTGCTCTGACAGATTGCATTATGTTGCACCGGTTTTTGCTTTTTTTTGTGTCTTTCCCACTTAAACAACAAAATGTCACTGTATTGATATACCTGAATATACAGTTGTTGTATACAGTCTGTCATATGTGATGACTAGCCTCACATTTGGACTTTGGCCTGTATTTTTCCTGATTTTTCTCATTAAATAAGAGCTTCAGTGTAAGTTAGTGAGGAAGGAAACAACTTGTTTTGTTGATTTGATATTAGAGATCAACAACTTGACTTGTTCTCTGAATTGACAGTTTTAGTTTATCTTTATTAAAGGTGCTATATGTCAAACACTAACACTTCCCACTGAGGAGCACGTTAATAAATCTGTATATTCCAGAAGCGATAGTAAGCTTTTAGAGCGTCATATCTATCAACCAGTTGCCAAATTATTCACAGAAAGCAATCAGATTAATGTTATCGATGTATTTCCCTCTCTCCTGATAACCTGAGCGGGTTAGATGGAATGTGTTATCATAAGGTCGTAATAATAAATTAATCAGCTGCTCTTAGGATATTAGTAGGACTGATATTGTCCCATGTGAACACTTTAGAGCAGCTTTTGTCTTTAAAGTGTAAAGTGCCATTAGCTTCTGCCCAAACAAGAAGACAACATAGAGCCAAGCAACCAGTAACTAGCCTACTGACGGCCCCCACAGGAGCACTATCCATTCACTGTAATGTAATGTATAGATAATTATAACCCAATACGGTAGAGAATACAATTCCCATAATGCATTTAACCAGCTAATCCGTCCCCCTCCTGAATGAAAGGATGCATGGTATGTGTATAGTAGCAAACCAAAGCAAATACACTGGCTGCATTTTGAGCCTGCTGACTGTTGTTTCCACTCAAACATGGATGTATATGAATCATACCCTCACTGCTGTGCGTCCTCTGACTCTTTATAGGGTTACTCCACCATCAGAGTTCACTCACGGGCCTCCTCTGTGCACTTTGAAGACTGATAGTAGATAATTGTTTCACAACTTTTCCCCTCTCTCAAAATTAATATAGCTAAGACAAATAAAAGAAGAAAATGCTTAATTTATTTCTTCTAAAACGGTTCTACTACATCCAATTAATTCTAATTGTCTCCTAAGCTGAAATTCTCAATAGAAATGGAGCAATTAAATTTCTGCTTTGGCTCTTACCTTGGGGACGTTTTATTTCGGTTGGCGGGTTGGGAGGGTTTGTCTAAAAAACCTTTTTACAAAGGCGATTTCATGGGCGTCTGTAATAAGTTTTCATAACGGAGCGATCACTGGGCTATGCAAGGCAAATATGGCCACCTATGTTCCTTGTGTTGTGGAGCATCAGACTGACATGTAGCTAGTGCTTTGTTTACAGTGTGGACATACTGTACAAATGTATTGTGCATATTTCTCTAAACTGTAACCGCTGATCATCTGTTTCGTTTCTCATGTTAGCGACACAAATTTTAGAGCCCGCTGAATAATCTGTGTACTCCATTATATTTGGGCTGCGGTCTTATTTTTCTGTTCTGTTGTTTTCTGTGTCTTTGTGCGTCTCTCAGTGCTGAAACACACACACACACACACACACACACACACACACCCCTTCATCGATTTTGGTTATCGTCACAGCAGGACGTATAGCAAAAGCAAAGCTGTCTGGACCCTATACCTCAATTCATATTTTGAAAATTACACTGGGTTTGGAAGCGGGCCATGGCTTCCTCCTGGGAATCAGTGGCACAGAAATAAAGTGACATCACTGGCTGGGTATTAAAAAAATGTAGATGAACTTACTGCAATTGGGGAACACATTCCTCGGAGGAGAAAGCTGCTTATTCGCTGTTCCATTTGCGGACTTACCTTATCTCCATGCACTCTGAGATGACGAGATTTACATAAAACATGGAGGAACCTCCTTGGCCGTTCTCGTCCGCGGTGTATAAAGGACCCCTGCTAGGTGTATGTACCATAGACATGTGATTACCCAAGAGGTTTACCACCCCCCCTCAAAAGCAATATGTTAGCATTTGTGATATATGAATCAAGTTAAAAGGGAGCTTTGGTTCATTTTAATTATAAACTATGCTTGAAAAAGGACAGGCTAACTATGCACACACACACACACACACATGCACGCTCACAGACCTGGGAAGAAAAAAAAATGTGAAAATGTTGGAACTGAGATGAGCCAACCACAGCTGGGTTTCACTGGACAGTATTGTGTGGTATTTTCCTTGTGTTTTGTTTGTTGTGTTCATGCCTAACTGTATCCATGTGTAAATATATGCTTTTTTTTTGGAGTCAGATCTAACAGTGCACTGAATGTACAGTGACAATAAAATCACATGGTTTATGTAATCGCCGCAAATTATTTTTTTTGTTCCCACAAACTTACGAACTTTATTATTAAGGCATCTGTGTATTGATCCTTTGTTTTCATGGAGAGTGGAACAAGAATCAGTAGTTCGTATTTTGCCTCCCATTTTTGGATGATTGCCCATCTTAATGCAATCCTTTGCTCCAGTAAAACTAAAAATAAGCTTTTTTTTTAGCGTTTGGTGAAAACGTTGGAACATTCATTACTGGGTCAAACTCAGTTTCATATATAGATGGAATTTTCCACATTTCAATTACGAAGTTCTTCTTTGTGTTTTTTTTCTGTCTTGACTGTACGTCTCATACAAGCTGATAGACTGTAAGGTAATATGTTGTAGCTTTAACAATATATGCAGTGTGTGTAAGAAGTTGAAATTAAATTTATCACAACTTTTAATTTTATTATAAATTAAATTAAATAAATTAAATTATACAGTTTTTATAAATGCTGATTTATTATCGAGCAAAGTGAAATGAGCCGTTGCCTCATTCGTCTATCCTCGTATAGTGAGTCAGCTTTTGGAGATGTTTTTGTATTTAGTGTCAATAATTCATCAGTGACTAATAACCAGGAAGAAATGTACAGTCTGAAAGGTGCTTAACTGTGTACAGTTTTTTTAAACAAAGTGCACTTTGTTTAGCAGGACGGTGCCTTGAGGGTGTAACGGCATCCTCCTGCCCCGACTGTCAGCTGGTTAACTGTCTACACAATGTCCTGTTTGACCTTGCTTTGGCTACAACACTGGCTGAATGCACATCTGACACACTCCCTTCCTTTGTGGTGCAATCCTGTGGAAGTCATTTCATTTACTGGGCTTTCAACTTCAGCCAATATGGAGTAGAGGGGGGGGGGTGAAGAGGGAGGGCAGTAAGTCTGTGTTTAATCAGCCTGCCACAAACCATTCCTCTAAACAAAATCAACAGTGATGTCCAGCGAAAAGATCTCTCAACAGAAGATTGAATTAAACAAATAAATGGCCTTGTCACTTTTTCATTTTTCATTTATTATCTTGGCACGGCTACACTCTGCACTCCGTATTATTGCTGCAAATGACAACTGCGTATTAACGTGTAGTTTGTTCTGCACTGATCAGCATAACAGTATTTCACCTCTGGATATATTTGTGCTTTCCATAGACACAATTTGTAAGAAAAAAGAAAGTGTAGCACCTTTCACCAGAAGTGCCACTGAGGCACCAGACGGCACCAGACATCACTCATTCAACAACTAACCTGCATTAGCATCCACTGGATGCCCAGTCTCTGTTAACGCAGACAGCAGGCCTGAGGAACCCTGTAAACGATGTGTAGCAAAGAGGTTTGGGGCTAAAATCTTTTCTTTTTCTCTAATGGTTGTTCGCCAAGAGCTTCAGACCTTCCTCTCATGCTGAGTCAAGGGCAAGCCAAGCAGGCGAAATCCAGAACCGAGAGTGAAGGAAACTGCAGTTCCTCATGTGGCCACTCGAGGGTGGCTCCAAAGGGGAGTCAATCCTATAGACACTCATTTAAAATAGCCAACTCTTTGAAGCACAGGGTAAAATTTGAATTGTATTAAGGCTTAAAGTTACACATAATTAGATGGGTGATGTCACAGATCCCTTGCCGCCAGCTGTCACCCATCAGAATCTATCAGAACCTATGGGTGACCTCAGAGATTTGCTCCCTGTCACATTTTGAAGTATGAAGCAGCTTGCCTGGCAAGCCATCCTAACTCATTTTCTATTTTATACAAAGATTTAGTCGGGTCTGGAGGATTTGAGTTGGAGTTCCAAGGAGCAGTATACCAACGGAGACAGAATGACCTGCCTCTGGATGCAACTGGATCGACATTCAGCCAATCAGAGAAATATAGAATGTGACATAAGCTGAGCGACAACCAGAAAAACCTAAAAATTCAAGATTCTGCAAATGTTTTGAACAAGGCAAGCAGCCGGACATCAGCATGCTAACTCACAGAGACTTTAGCTAGATATCTCAGATGTTGCTGCATGTTCTGATATGTTTCAGTACATTTTTAATTACCAGTCTTATAAATTGTACCTTTAGGCGCTGCTGAGAAGTGATGGATTCCATTTAAATTTGCAGCTCCTCTTGTTTTCAGTCATGTATCAGAGAATCAGGACATGGCCCAGTGTCCTCATAGTGACTCTCCATCTTGTAAACCTTGTTTTATTCTCCTTCACCAGCTGTCAGGCCTGTCTGTACTTATGAAGAGGCATTGGCACTATCGCTCCGTGGCCGGTTAATCAACTGGTCCTGTTGCTTCCTCCTTTCAGTAAATCTATAATCACACGCTTAGTGCAACCTTGTGCTGTCTGTGCTGTCGCTATACCTGCTCCGCACACAGCTCCTTTCTTCGCCTTGTGTGAAGATTATTCATCGGCTGAGGTGAGAGTCCACTGAGAATAGGCTGTAAAGTGTCAGTCATAGTTACCCAGAGTGGTGTTGTCTTGGACAATGTAACTAGGTGAAAGTGAGTGAAGGAGATAGGAAACCATCAATATGCTCCCTGTGTAAATTGAAGAAGGTCATGATTTATGGCTCCTGGCTACAGCGTTCATACATGCTGAATCTACTCTTTTTTTTTCTTCTCTCGCCTGGCTCAAGGACAGGTAAGGGTGCCTTTCTCCGCAGCTCATCCCAGCCGCCGCCGCCACCACCACCACTCTGTCTGTGGCACTTTGTGATGGACAGCCCTGAGGAAAGCCATTGCTTTTCAAAATGAACTGAGCGCCATCTATAGGCAGCCACAGTGACATGAGAGCAGCCGAGTGGGGAGAGGTGATCAGATACACATTAGTGCAGTGCTTTCTGCTACCTGTGATCCTCCTCCTCCACCTGCCTCTTTGGGTTTTTCAGCACCTCATCAGTCACTTTCAGTCTCCTTTTACGTGGGGACTCAGACAGAGCGAGGACAGCTGTGGGTTTTCTAAGGCCTCGCAACAGCTGCAAAGCCCGCATGGCATTGCATCTGTTCAAGTCTCGCAGCATTATGGCCTGTATCCCAACTATAGCAAGTTACAGTTCATAATGGGGTTCTCACTGGTCTTACCCTATTAACCAGTGAGCAGATGGAAATTATATGATAGACCTGAAAATGGACTTTCGAGTATCTTGCTGTGTAAGGCTGCTTTAAAATGGGGACGATTTAAATAAGGTCGCATGAGAGAAATCAGGACTGTGAATCCAAAATGACTACCATGAAGTGAATCTTAAAGTTTATTATTTATTTGGATGATTTATTATGTCTGGGTGTCTCTGGCGTTGCGGCTTTGCCTTTGGAGGGAGCCAGACGTAACAAATGGAGCGCTCATTAGCATTTGACCTCCACATTATGCTTTGTTTACCTGCCTCCCCTCACCTCTATATCTCCTCAGACAAAATCAGGGCTTTCACAGGAGCCTCTGACTGTGACACAGTTTTGTTACTGGGCGGTAAAAAAAATAAATAAATAAATAAATAAAAAGGTAAGCACGGCATTTGCATTGCAAGATTCCTCAAGCAACTTTTAAAGCGTCGCAGAAACAAAAGATGCTCTGCTCCTCTGGGACGTAGTCGCTCCTAGACGCTGTCGTCTAGGCTCTGGAGTCCTGACAGTAAATCCCCAGAGATAATAGAAAGAAATATGAACAAAAGTTACAGTACAGCTGTGTGAAAGGAGGAGACCGTCTGTGTTTGGACTGGAAGTTGTTCAGTAATTGCTTGAGGGCAGAAATGTCATAAATAGCTGATATAACATGGATTTAATGGCATAAAGTTACAGTTCATGCTGATTTTTTTTTGTCAGCACAATCAAAATCTGCATCCCAGCTTTCCAAAAGTGCTTAAAAAAATACAATAAAATCAATAAAAATATTATTTAGCTGAGAAACTTCTACAGAAAAAAAATATTTTTGTAATTTGTAATTATATGCTCTGTGAAATATTAACATTTTCCTGTTTCATGGGCCAGCAGGTCATGCATACAAGTAAAGAGAATCAACAAGTAATTGCAAATTGGCAAACATTCACAAAAAATACACCCACCCACCCAGCGAGCCACACACACACACACACACACACACACACACATAATATTAGCAGAGTGGGGGGTGTGGCAGGTAGTTGTCTGCGCTGTAGTTAATTACGCAACGAGGAACTGTTCTCTAATTTATTTCTCGCCTGTCCATACAAGAGTGATCATGAAACCCCATTCATTTCACAGAACACAATTTTCATATTTAATGAGCATGACTCCAATACAATTACAGTAATTAGTCAAATCTCACTCACGGCCAATGGAGCTCACCACCATTATTAGTGGATCTTATTAATGATGTTGCACATGTGGTGCTCATAGGGTAATTGAGGGCATGTGTGGGTGTGGGAACAGGGGTGGTGGAGATTGGAAAGCAGAGCCGGTGGTGACGGTCTGTTTTCTGTCCACACCAGGCCTGTGTGTGTTAAATGGACGTCCGCTTGATATTGACTTTGAGATCATTTAAAGGTACAGTACGTAAAAATAAAAAAAAAGGTTTTGTTCTAGTTTACTGCATAAATTCATTTATACTGCAACCTGCAGTGCATTCTGGGACACAGGTGAAATAATGTGCACTTGGTCGGACCAGCCTGTTGTCATCACAGCTGTCTGTGCTTTTTAGATTAATTTACTGCTACTCTAAAGTACTGCCTCCTGAATTAGCTCGCAGAGTAGCCACTTGCTAATGTTGTTATCGTTTATGTGTCTTGCATATGGGACCGCAGCAATCTTACATGTTGTTCCTTTAAACATGGCTACCAGCCCAGCTTTTTTTTCCTGAAAATAAGAATATCTACATGTTAATCAATTATACCAGGTGAAGAACTGCTGAAAAAATATCAGTTTGTTGCCCCCTTTACATCCTACTTTAAATCATTGCACATCACCTTAGAGCATCAGTGCTGTGTACCACACTCAGGAGAATATCAACACAAGAAGACAAAGGTTGAAAAACTGGAGGAAGAAGCCCATTTACTGTGAGTGATGATACCGCAGTGTCTGACATTTTAGAGCTTTGTGGAGCTTTTTCTTTCTAGACTGATCCTTATTAAATCTGTGAGCTGTATCTGCAACAACAGCAAGCAGCTGTAGGTGATGCGTCCCCCCTGATATGGAGCGAGTCACTGTGTGTAGCTTTTGTCGTGTGTACAGCTGAAACGTGTGAAGGGGTGATGTGTTTTATACACTTACACAATATGACAACCGCTGAACTCTTTCTTCATCGTGAGGAAGAGGCAGTAGTCTGAGGGTGCCATGTGAGGTGAACAGGGCAGGTGTGGGATGAGTTCAAAGCCACATTATTGGACAACAGCCATCAGGACTGTGAAGCTGAGAGTGTAAGTGTTGACCTGGCGGAGGACTCCTCCTGTCAGTTTCTCATGATGAATCTTCTCAGTGTAGTAGGTCCCTGTGTGAGCTTTTCCATATAGCTCACCAGCAGCAGTTGCTTTAGCGCTTCTTAAAATGGAGGCCTTCACCTCGGCTGCTCTGTATGTTCCCAGCTCTGTTCTTTTGTTTCTAGATCTGCCTCCCACTACTTAAGAATTAAGAATTACTTTATTAACCCCTTGGGGGAAATTAATATGTTCTGCTGACAGAACATATGATTGTAGTGCCTGACTTCATCCCATTATGGGACCAATACAGCCACAAAAGTCTGTTAGGAAGTAGGTACATGCAACCTTGTGGACTCTGTGGTTCAATACCCCTGACACAGTGGGCTGTTTTGTCTTTACCCGCTGTTAAGTTTTGTTTTTCATCATTGTTGAATTTGTTATAAAAAAAAACTGCATAAAGCATTAAAACAGCGTCATCATCGTGCAGTCGCTGTTTTCGGTTACCATCACAACAAGTCATCAGCTTGGTGAACACATATGGAGCAGGAGAACTACGGTCACGCGTTCTGGTCCCAAGGACTGAAATATCAACCACCTGTTGCTGTTCCCTGGTGAGAACTGGCTGGCAACCAACACATCAATCACCCCTTTTGAGCCTGAATGGCGAATGCTACAGCTAATGTTTTTGCATGTGCTTTGAACTAGTTGGTGTTGGAGGTTGATGTTTATAAAGAAGCAGCAATTTTAATCAAAGAAATGTGACTTAATGGCCTCTTATCCAATTAAGGGCAGTGTCACCGCTAAGTTAATGAGTGTGACGCTGTAACAGAAGAACCTCCATTAATGCGGCATAATTAGCGTAACGTAGTGGAATTAGACAGCAGCAATGAGAGTGCTTTGGTGTTTTTATAATTAAACACCGGAAAAGACAACAATTAAGCCAAATCTTAAAACCCTCCAATCTCATTCATGCCGGAGAGGACGTGTTTTGTTTTGGTGGAAAGCTCCTGAGATGGAGCTGCTTGTGTGAAGTTTGAATTACGGCTCAAAGACAAGAGCTGAAAGTGAGGGAGGTCAGGATGACGATATGCAGGGAGTGAAGCTGCTCTCTGCGCCATGTTTGTTATAAAGACAGAGTGACATCCATTGCAGCATTATACCCAGCATTATTTCTGCTTTTGGCGAGCAGTGTAAATCTAGAGGGCTTGGATGATGTGATTTTTATTGGAATTATATTTCAGTACAGATTAATGATCCTTATGGCCGTCTGCTGCTGCCACACAACAAACAAACACAGAAACCAGATCCCTTCTTGATTAAAACAAAAAAATAAATAAACTTCAGCTTTAATTAGTTGATGCTATGATCAGCAGACCTGAGCATGTTTCGCTTATTCATGGGGATCAGGACTCTACATCTCATTCTAAACGAGCCAATTATTCTCATTGCAGCATACTGGAGGGCAGGCCTTATTGGTGATGTGCTAATGTGACATTAATTGCTTTTACTTTTTCACTCCATTAAGAGGCTGCTATCTGTTTCAGGAGTCTGGCCAGATGGTTTATCGGCCCTGCTCTGGCAGCACCGTCACTAATGGACTGCAGCACATATAGAGTAAAATAACAGCAACTGGCCCGCTGCTAACTGAGCAGCAACAGAGGAGGTACAGAGCACCTGTCACATCGTGAAAAGTGGGACAACTGTTGTTTGATATTGTCTTTTGGGCAAATATTGATCTAGAAAAAGAAAGCAAACGAATTTGAAGCAGGAGAAACTCAAACCTTTGACCCCCACATCTGTTTGTTTACAGTATTTTTAGGCTTTTGTGGAAGATCGGTGACAAGTCTGCATTTGAAATATTGGCAGCCATTGACTATATGCCGGAAATCAGGCTGCTGCATTGAGCAGTAAAGCCAAGACCAGGGTCAAATGCTAAATAAGAAGAAACTGGCACTGGAGACACCCAGGGGAATCTTCTTCCTCTGTGTCCTCCTCCTTCTCTGTCCATACTCTCACTCCTAACCTCCTACCTTGATGCCAAACCTCCATGACCTAGGCCAAAATCAATAGCACAGTTTAAAGAGGATGGACTGTGTAAATAGAGACGGTAGGTCCTGCTGATCAGGATGTCTTGACCAGTGACGGCTGCTTACTAGTGCATTAGCATTTGATAAAGTCTGCTGGTACGTTAAAAAAAAAACACATTTTTGGATTCATGAAGATGGTGAAATACCCAGAATCTAAAGATGTTAGATCATTTTCTGTGTGAGTCTTACAGGATCAAATGGAGCCGTGAGGGATCCTGAGGTGCAGGCAGCTATAGGCAAACAGCTGACATCCAATAAGAGGCTCCCCTGGGTGTCCAGTGTGAACATTCACCTCGCTGAGTTCACAGTGGCTCAAGTACATGTCCTACCATGCTTTTAATATTAAAGCGAATATTAATAATGACAAGGTAGTCAATTAATTGATGCTAATAATTATTCTGCAATTGAAATCAGATGATGAGCATAAAAACTCAAATATTCATCAGTCACAACTTCTCAGCTGAATCTGTGGGAAAATCCCTTTAAATAAAACCTGCTGTGGTTAATTAGTGTGATTCTTTTATGTTTTTTAGTGCATATAGTTTATATGAAGACATGAAATTTTCCTTTTCCACTCATGCAGTGTAGGCTAATATTCCCTAAACATTTTAAAGACTATATTTTCCTATATTTCAGGAATCTTCTTTTCTGCACTATTCCTCCATGCGTTAGTTTTAAAGGCCACATGTATGATTATTTATAGTGTCTCAGTTAGATGTCATTTCAGAAACCCATCCCTGACCTCCAGGTGTGAACTGCCTGGACATCAGTCTAGAGGATTGAGGATTCATCCATTTAATGAATGTAAATATGCTGCAGCCTGTTCATCACATGTGGACCATACGTTTGTGTGGGTTTCATGGCAGCAGGACGAACAGGCTGCAGTTCACTAATACTCCCACGGCCATGTGTAAAACTGATGGAGGCTGCTTCACTATCAAGTATTTCCTGCATAAAATCACAAGGATAAAAGTAAAAAATAGATCTGAGCTGATACATTGATTGAACGGGTGAAGTCTGGGTGTGATCTATTCCTGCAGCACAAGATTTATATGTTTTTTGAGTGTGGAACGGCAGCCATTTTTACCTTTGTGCATGGGCCACATTAGCAGATAGCATCTTGTCATCTGAGTGAATATTTCTATAGTGAAAACAAAAACATTACTCACCTGCATTTACACAGCATGCATATCAACCCAAACACTTTGTGAATGCACAATGCGCCGGCCATAATTCTGCTTATCTCACATGTGTGACAGTCCACATTTTAGTATATAAACCGGCCCATTACCGGCGCTCCAAGTTAGAGTCTGCTGAACCTGGAGCCGGCCAGCTGCTCATATTAATCAAACAGCCCACTTCCCTTTATGACACCAAGCAAATAGTCATAAATGCTCTTATCAGCCTTTCTAATAGTGTGGACGTTGCAATCAGATTCATGGTGGCATAAACTATTACATTTCATCTTTATCACGGCCAACAATCACTTCTGCTTCACGAGCGTCGTTTATAACAGCAGGACAGCTTGTTGCATAATGAAATTCAAAACACTCTATCGCTTTGAGGGATCTCACACTCTGTTTACTTATATTTACATGTATTCATGTGGATTTTGTTTTTCCAGCACAAGGAAACAGACATGATGAATGTATGGCTGCGGTCCTGCTGGGACAGAACTGATCTGCGGTTAGGCCACTTCCATACGTCACTGTAAAGTCTGTAGAGCCTCAATTTAAAACAACACATGGTCTCATCACCACTTCAGTGTGTTGGCTCTTCTCTTCAGACGTGACTGTACACACAGCTAGTAATGGTGATGGTGACACATTCAAAGAAAATATTTTACTTTTGCATCCTCAGAATATTTCACAGCGGCCACAAAAATTTAGACATCAGTGATAGATTGAGAAAATTCAGGCTTCTGCTTTGTACACTCCCTGCTTAATTTGAGGTGCTTTGATTAATCAATTAATATTCCTTTCTCAAGGTCTTTTTATAAACCTCATCATTAATAAAAGAAGACATTCAATTAGCAGCCAAATCTTGATTGCCAATTTTGTCATAACAGTCTCCCTTTCTATGCTTCTGTTTTTTTTGTTTTTTTTTTGGTTCGTTATAGTTGGGAGTATGGCGTGGGTAGGAAAGAATTAACTAATTTCATTAATCTAATTGTCATCGCTTTCAACCATCCCACTAATAAGTACAAATTAATATGATTAATCAATTTGACGACATAAACTCATTCAATTACAGTTTTTCAAAGGCAAGTGGGTGTGTTGGGGTGATAGGGAGGAGCGGCAAGCTGGGGGAAAGAAAGAGGAGGAGGAGGAGGAAGAGGAAAAGGAGGAGGGTGGGGGCGTCCGAGCAGCTTGCTCTGTGTGGAGCCCGGCCCACAAAATTGAACTCAAGTCGGGCAATTAGTCATTGTGAATGATAAATAAATGGTGATGAAATGTGGAGGGCAGATACCAGCAGCTATAGTTTCATTCAGTGAAATCTGCTCCTTTTATACAGAGAACAATGGAGCCTTTAACACCGTGGAACAGCTTGTCTCTGTCTTTGATCTGGATTTAGTATCATCAGTGTCAATGGTGGTGGTGGTGGGGAGGGGGGGGGCATAGTTTATATGTTATTTAATAGAACTGGTTGTTGCTGTTAGGGTATCTTCAGATAAAAACTGTGAGAGTAGCAGGTCTGGTTCTGACTTTACTTCTTTTAAAGCAGATTTTTATAAGATTTTAAGAATCAGAAAACGATAGCAGGCTAAATAATGACCTGTGTCTGTTAAATGAGCTATAGTCAGAAAGAATATGTGGGCAGCAGTGGCTCAGTGGTAGAGCAGGGTTGTCCAATAACCGGAAGGTTGGCAGTTCTCTAGTCATTGTTGTGTGTCCTTGGGCAAGGCACTTTACCCACATTGTCTCTGTATGAATGTGTATGAATGAATCGGCAGTGGTCGGAGAGGCCACGTCTCCGTCACTCCTGCTATCTGCTACATCTGTAGTTTACCACTGCCACTCTGTGTGAATGTGGTGTGAATGAATAATCTATCTGTAAAGCGTCTTTGTATATAAGTTCGATGTATTGTTATTATTATTATTATTATAATGAACCAATCAATGCTGCATAGAAGATACAGCTAAAAATATGAGTATGCATTTACTTTGCATGATTATATAAAGGCGTAAACCCACACTGTCACTGCTACAATCACCCACAGCCAGTGAGCAGGTTTTACACTGCATGGATCTGGTATCGGACGGGCCTCCTTACAGCATTAGTAAAGTAATTGGAGGTGAGTGAGTGATTAATTAAATGATGTTGTCCACTCAGACCATTTTTGCTTTTTGGCATGTTCATAATACCTGCTGCAAAGCGGCCTAAAATTTGAGTACTTGGGTAAATAAATAATAAATTCACACCAGAGGTCATAACACAGCCTTTATGGGACATCTGAGAAGTGCATTCACACATATACAAGGTCCCTGTGTCAGGTGATGTTCCCTTTGTGTCCCTCGCTGTAACTGAAATTAGCTTCCTAAACATACACGTAGTTTGAACTGCTATGAGTCCAGAGCTGTTTCACCTGAGCAGCTGCTGATCTGATTTGTATATTTCAGATGTACGGTGCCGACAGGAAGATGTGCTGGCGCAGCAGTTTGTGTGATGCCCTTTAATGTAGTCCATCTTATCAGCCCAGCATCACCCCCCCCCCCCCCTATTCAAAGCCACGTCTGATTGAGCAGTTGTGATGTTGTTTGGGTCTTACATTGAGAGTAGTTTACCGAGGCACCATCTCTAATTTGTGAATTGAGGTATTATAGAAGAGACAATTAGACCAGGGTTCGATTGGCATGTAGAGGCTTGGATGCTGACAGTCAAGAGAAGGCTTTCAAATGTCATACCAATTAATCTATCCAGCCATCAAACAATATTCTGGAAACAAAGTCAGGGGGGGCGATCAATCCGCATCACTTTTCTCCTCACCGGGTTATGGGAAAATTGATTTGTCAAACAAAGCATTTTGGAAGCAGTGCATGGACTTGTTCAGGATCCATTAGCCTCCATTGAGCATTTTGTTTAACATAGGATTTTCATCACAGAGAAAATGCCGTGTCCTCAATACTGGGAGCCGCAACTACGATTTCTGATTTCTTTGTTCTTGCTTAGAAAGCTTTAGAAAGTGCTGATGAAGATTGAAAACTTCTAGTGTATTTAAAGATATTACTGTTTTTTGTGGTCAATAAACACTTGTGTTAGTGTGTGTAAGTGTTATAGCTGTGATTAACACAACACACAAAAAACACTATAAGTCTCACTCCTCCCATTGAAAAAGCACCAGGCATTAGCCCCCAGTGTCAGTATTATTGTATACTGTGGGGCTATCCTGCCATTCTATACAGTGAGGCTGCCCTAAGCTGTATCATGAATTCCCTGTGCAGTGTATTGTTCTAAGACAGAACTGTATCACATTGTGCCCATCATGCTGTTTTAGAGGGGAGAGAGCTTCCACTATGGGATTTCTCCCACCCCCCATCCCCTGATAATGTATCTCTCCCTAAAGGCTAGGCCTCCGTGACCTTGTCTTATTCATTGAGGGCGTCTTAAGCGAAAGAACTGAATCCTGAATGGGCCATTTCCCCTCTTTTAACACCCCTTGAATGTCATCAGTGAAATATGAAGTCATTAGGCGATATTAAAACACTGCTGACAAACTAATTAACGGGAGACATTAAACAGGACCAGCTTGATTAATCCGCTTTAACGATTCTTTTTAAGTGGTTCTGGTCAAAATTAATACAGATTTACTGGTGATCTTAAGAAAAAAAATACTCTTATGTGTAGCAGACCTCAAGGGCAACCTAAAGTCACTGGTCTTTTACCCCCCGCTGCTCTTCCTCCCATCTCTCTGTTGCCCAACACAAAATCTTCATATACAAACTCACACAGTTGGCCTCTAAGTCAGCACCAGTGCTGAACTGTATGGTTTCAGTATTATTTAAAAAAAAATCAAACAAACTATTTTAATATTGTTATATACTATATGTTATTATAACAAATATCTGAACAGTATTACTATGTACAATACACTAATACACAATAAAGTTATTTAATTTAAATCAAATCACTTAGGTTTTGGCTTGTGTCCACCGCTTATTTTACTGCTCAAATTCTGTTGTGTTTATTAAGAAATTATTATTCGTCAATAGTTTATTATTAGTATAGTTTATTCGTGTTAATATTCTTTCTTTTTTCCCACTATTTTTTGTCAATAGTTTAATGTTAAACTGAAATATCTTTGTAAATGTCTCCCTCTAGTGGCAAAATCAGGAATACAGTTTGCTTTTAGGCGCAATTAAAACGTAAACAAATAGGAGAAATTAACTGTTTATTTTAATTTACATTTCTTCTGTGACTTTTTTTTCCTACAGTGACAACAGAATGTAACAGTACTGGTAAGTGTAGTATTTCATTACTGACCATTTTTAACTGCGACCTAATGCTAACCTGCGGGAGGCAGCAATGAGCCACAGAAACATTTGATCTGCCGAGAAAACACAGAAGAAGAGAAGGCGGAAGCGGAAGATACATGTGACGTATTTCCGTCATCAGCGGTGTGCTGGAAAATATAGCAGCAGCAGTTCAACTATAAAATCATATAAATCGTTTTGTAATATATTTTTTACAAGATAAGTCCCTGAATATTTTCCACCTGGCGGATAACTGTTACGTATGCTGTACAAACAAACGTATTTATTGCGTCGTTGCCCCGTCAGATAATGAAAATGTAGCTGTCGTTTTTGTTTTACGTAGGTGAGTGTGAGGTGTTAGCTTTGTTAGCTACTCTGATTTCCACTGCCGGCGAACTCAAAAGGCACGGCTTTGTTCATAACAATGTATCCCTCCTGGGGAAACTACAGTGGACCTCAGTCGCAAAATTTTGGAGGACCTGGGCCTCGAAAGCCGCCCGGCGGGAGCCTTACCGGGCAGGCAGCGGGGTTCGGCGGTTTTGAGGCCCCAGCCAGCGGCTCGCTGTTTTCTAGCTTGCAAGAACAACACCGCCAGCAGATGCAGCAGCTGCAGATGCTGCACCAGAAACAGCTCCAGTCTGTGTTACATCAAGGCAGCAGTACTACTGGATTCACCGGTGGATTGCCCGGTGGGTATTCTGGGTCGTCGTGGCATTCGGAAGGATCAGGACATTTAGACAGCGGCGCTGGCGCCCAGTCGTTCTATAAACAAGACGAAACTTTGGCTCAGCCGACGAGAGTTCCCCCTATTTCTAAACCGGGACAGCCTCCCCTGCCTCCGCCTCAAACGCATCCTATTGAACCCCAACCAGTTCCTCCACCTCCAGATCTCCAGTCAACAAAACCACCAGAGAACAGCGGTGCCTCTAAAGCCCAAGAGGCACCCAGGAAGGATGCACCCACGACAGAGGAGGACAAATCTTTACCTTTGCAGGTAATGTCTTATGATTGTGTGTTTTGAGATATTTGGTTGAATATTTAAACTTCACAATGCATGTTACAATAAATTACATAGATCCAGCTTAGGAAGAGCTGCTTTTAGTAACATAGCATCATGATGAATGTTTCTATGTTGAGTATAACTTTGTGTTCAACACAAAGTTACGATACTGATATCGTTCACTCTTCTGTATGAAACCTTTTGACTGCTGACGCTTTGCATTAGTTCTCAGGTTAATGGCCCACTTGAATTCCCATTAAGATTTTAGTGAGTTCAGTATTTTATTTATAAATGCATTCCTTGAGAGTTTTTGCTGCTTTGTCATGCAACTTCATCAGACGTGATGAAAAAGGACCTGAACAACATCTTTCTGGTGTCTTTTAATGGATGATTTCAGGAAAAGCAGCAGCTTTGGTACAAGCAGCACCTTCAGAATCTGCAGAAATTGAAGCAAGAGAAAGCAAAACAGAATCAAAAAGATAGTGACGGCACTGTGCAGTCGCTACCTGCAGGCCAGTCGTGTCCTCCTCTTCCTCCGTCAGAGGCACCAAAAAACACTCCTCCTCCTCCACCTCCAAAAGAGGACCCACCAGCACCACCTCCACCACCCGAGGAGATTAGGGTAAGTATTTCTTTTTACAGAATTGTTTAATGTTTAATATTACTTCTTAGCTTGTGAATTAAAGTTAAACATAATGTTTAAACATATTTGCAGTGCCAATGCAAACTTTACATGCTCACCAAATCTGTGTTTTTTTAGAAATATTACATTTTCTAAACATTGTTTATATTGTTTGCATAAACTTGCAGAGTGAAAATATAGGAAAGTCACCTACATTTACAGACACAGTAAGTCACGCGCAATTTGTTTGATTCCTGTAGTTATTTTCTGTAGAATTCCTGTGATTACATAATTTTACATTTATAAATTTCATCCACAATCATCCACCCCTCCATGACTGTGATGCTCTTCATGACTCTCTTAATCAATATCAATTAATGGATAATATTAATAAATGTGTTCATAACAATAATATATCCCATTTGACTAGAATTGTTGTCATTGGTGCCAGAAGTGCCATATGAGCAGTGTACAGTGGTTATTGTATTATAGTGCCTCCTCATATTTATAAATACATTTCTTCCCTCTCATTGCAAACTCCACATATTTTGCCAGAAATAATCTTTGGGTTGTAAAGTTATGCTTTGCTCCTACGTTTCTGTTTGAAGCCTGAAGTTCCAAAAGATCCAGAGGAAGCTGCCCGCCTCCAGCAGCTGCAGGCTGCTGCCGCACAATGGCAACAGGTACAGCAGCAGAGAGCAGGCCTGCAATACCAGGCTCTCATGCAGCAACACGAAAAACTTCAACAGATCCTGGAAAAATACCAACAGCTGATTCAACACCCGCCAAACCTACAGGTACGTTGATGGCCACTGACATTTTGAAGGCCAATAACTTCCTGTGTTTCTTTGTTCTACATTTGATGAATAATATACCCCCCAAAACAATAACACCCTCCACTTGATCTCTTTTTTGCAGTCAATGACTCCTGAAATGCAGCTGAGACACTATGAAATGCAACAGCAGCAGTTCAGCCCTTTATTCCATGACTGGAATTGCTCCTTCTCTCTGTGGTATGAGCAGTTCCAGACCTATCCCCAAAAAGACCAACTGCAGGACTATGAGCACCAATGGAAGCAGTGGCAAGAGCAAATGAATGCCACCAATGCACACCTTAAAGAAAGAGTGGCTACCCTCATCGCTATGGTTCCATTTGCCTCAAACCAGTATAACAGTGGCATGGTGGGACAGTTTGGCCAGTACCCTGGACAAGACATGCAAATGCAACAGCAGACAACAACCCCAGGTATGCTGCAGCCCCCAGCTGGTATTGCTCCTAGATCTCACGGTCCACAATCCAGTGCCTTTGGGTCACACTCAGAACCACCAGCTGGCCCACCACCTGGACCGCCACCTGGACCACCAGTTGGGCTGCCTGTGCAGGGAAGTCGCCCTACCGGAATTGGAGGCAGGCCCCCAGGTCCCCCAATTGGTCAACCACCAGGCTTCAACATCAGAGGCCCAAGGTCAGTTTTGTAGTAGTATGAATAGCAAGTTCTGAGTATGTATGTTGTTTCAGACAATTGATCCTTCAGTGTTTCTTTAAAAAATGTGCAATAGTGTTTCTGATATCTCTTTTCTCTCTGGTCTCAGAGGAAACAACCCCAGATTTGACCAGACACAGCAAGGTTTTGATGGTCCACCAAGGTTTGAGCAGCCACAGCAGCGCTTTGACTGTCCTCCTCGATTCGATCAACCAAGACATCACTTTGATGGTCCACCGAGATTTGACCAACCACGGCAACGATTTGATGGTCCCCCCAGATTTGACCAACCACGGCAACGATTTGATGGTCCACCCAGATTTGACCAACCACGGCAGCGCTTTGATGGTCCCCTCAGATTTGACCAGCCTCGATTCGGGCAGCAACCTAGGTTTGAGCCTGCAAGGCACCCTGAACCCCTATCTCGTTTTGATGGTCCACCAGTGGCTCAGCTCAACCAACAGCAGGGCCCTCAACTTAAGGCTGAACCAGCTACTCAGCAGCCTAACAGTGCAGATATCAAGACACCAGAACAATCATCCAGTCAGCCACAGTCAGATAAAACTAAATCTAAACCAACTGATGGTAAGACCAATACAGAAGACATGACAGATGACAACTTGCTTGCAATCGAGGGCTTTTTTGTCCAAAATGACCCCATTCCTCAAACATTACAAGGAAACGCAGCAGAATCGGATGGCAGTAATGCTTCTGGCAATGTTGAAAAATCTAAATCTATATCCAGCCAGCCATCTGTGCCTGCTACTCCTCCTGTGGCATCAAAAAACACTACACAGCCAGATGGACCATTGACAAACATCAAACCATCACTGAATTCAAAGCCAGCTGGAATTCAACCAGAGCCACAAAGTTCTGGCCAAACAGTGTCAAGACCAGAGCTCCCAAAGCCTCCCCCTGGCAGAGGACGAGGTCATCCCCCAGGGCCTGTCCAAATGCATGGGCGAGGACGTGGGCAGAGAGGTCCTGGAGAATTCGGAGGACCAAACAGTGTACCAGCAAGTGAGAATGTGGGTGAGATGCCTTATGAAGAGAATGTGGGTATGCCAGAAGAGCAGAAGGGCTACACCTGGCAAGATCCTTCATATGAGGAGTTTGGTGGTCCCGAATCAGAGGTCCCCTCTGAAGAAGTGTGGATGCCAGAAGATCATTATTTCCCAGAAGAAGAATATTATGAAGAGCCAAGAGGAGGACCGCACATGGGGAGGGGTGGCCCTCCAATGATGAGAGGAGGGCCTCATATGGGAAGAGGAGGTCCACCTTTTGGTAGAGGTGGTCCACCTATGGGGAGAGGAGGTCCGCCACTAGGTAGAGGGGGAATGCCTATGGGCAGAGGAGGTCCCCCTATGGGCAGAGGAGGTCCCCCTATGGGCAGAGGTGGTCCGCCTATGGGAAGGGGGGGGCCTCCAATGGGAAGAGGAGGGCCACACATGGGAATGGACATGCACTGGGAAGATCCTGAGGGAGCTGAATACCCAGAAGAAGGAGACCCTTACTGGAGAGACAGGAGACCTCCAATGAGAGGCATGAGGCCTCCTTTCCCACCAGGCCGGGGTCGCCCCCCACGTGGCCATCCTGGTTTCATGCACCCTGGACGAGGACGCCCCCCTCACCCTGCACATGGGCCCATAGATCATGGTCCCTCAGGGCATGGAATGGGTGCTGATAATCCTGAAATGGATCCAATGTACCGCGGACATGACCCTTATGGCCATCCAATGCATCCTGAAGGAGGAAGAGGCAGGCATCGTGTGCCACCTCCACCTCATGAAATGATGGATCCCATGGACGAGCAAGTGTATGATGAAGGAATGGAAAGAGACTGGCATCCACCACATGGAAGAGGCCCTCCACCACCTCCACATGAAATTATGGATAGGGGAGGAATAAGGAGGAGACCTATGGGTCGGGGAATGGCAAGGGGCATGTGGCGGCCAGGGCCAACACATGAAGGATATGAAGAGGGATATAATGAAGGTTATGTTGAGGATTATGAACATGGGGAAGATAGCTATTGCTGGCGACCACCAAAGGAATATCCTCCTGAAGACTATCGGCATGATGCTAAGTACTATGAATCTGAGTGGGAGAGAGATCATCCTCCTCCTGAGAGAGATTATCCTCCCCGAATGCCACCACCAGAGTCCCTTAGAGATGCCCATTGGCAAGAAGAAAGAGATAGAGGTCCCTCATATCCATATGATGAACGTGACAGGGGAAGAGGAGAACTAAGAATTCGTGAATACAGAGATGAGGCACCATACCGACAGGAAGAACCATCATACCCACCCCCTGCAGAATGGGAGCGAACATCCAGGCTTCCTCCACCGCCTGAGAGAGGGTATCCCCCTGACTATGAAGATCGTAGACCTCGTTATGAGAATGAGCGCAGAGAAGAGGTACCTTTGGCTATACCTGCAACTCTTTCAACCTTGCCTGGGACCTCAGTTGAAGCAGCACCCCAAGAAACAGGTGCAAATGTACTTGCCCTCTCCCAACGTCAACATGAAATCATCTTAAAAGCAGCTCAAGAGCTAAAGCTAATTAGGTAATTTCTAGACTTATTGTTACACAAATTCACACAAATTACAATTTCACAACAATAAATGTGTATTGGCGAATTTTGCTTCTATTATTTATTATTGCTGCATCTTTATTTTTTGGGTCCACAGGGAATTGCAAGAGGCAAAGACCACTAGTACTGAACCTCAACCTGCACCGGCTGATCCTGTGCCAGAGCTGCCTGCTGGTCTTCTTGGTTTGGAGATCCCACCTGAAGTCAGGAATGTTCTGAAGGTATGTTTGACCTACTAACTTCTAATTGTTTTAGCATTGTTTTATAAAGAAGTGGACAGGTGTAAGGACAAGAGGTATTCATTAGAATTAATTCATGTTTGTCATGCAGCACATAATTGTGGAGCAACTTTCAGAACTCTGTTTTTCTCTTTCTTTGTCAATTTGCAATTAAATGGCAGATGTTTATATTGTCATTGTCAGGGCATGACTGCAGCACAAACATCTACAGCTGAACCTGTGTCTTGGGAAACCAAACCTGCTGCCACACATTACCAGCCACATGGCCCTGCTGCACCGGTACCTCCGGTGATTCCAAAGACGGTTGAATATGGACACGGGCATGGTATGCTCTTATATAGATTTTACAGATTTCACAGGTTGTTGTGCATGCAGGTCTGGGGGTTGTTTCTGACTCAAGACTTAACATTTTAGAGCCCGGTGCCACTGTTGAACGGATCTCTTATGGTGAGAGAATTGTGTTAAGGCCTGATCCCATGCCATCGGACAGGGGCTATGAAAAAGGTAAGTGTCAGTTCTTTCTTCATACTCCAACAAAGGGATCTTTTGCTGCTTGTAAATTGATAAAGCGCTTTGTTTTCCTAGAACCTCTTGGTCCCAGAGATCCTTACAGAGACCCATATTACGAAAGACGATCAGACCCCTACCTGGACCGCCGGGAGTACAGTCGAGAGAGGGAATTGTACCGGGATAAGCCTCCACATGAATATGAAAGGGAGAGATTCGAGAGAGAACGATTTCCACTAAGAGAGCGAGATGACAGGTAAGGTGTTTCTTCAGTGGCTTTTTTCTTTTCTTTTCCTTTGTTTTTTACATATGTAATATTGTTTTCCATTTGTTCTTTGATTCAAGCATACAGCCCATGGTAGAAGACAGGTACTCTATCACATTGTGTCACACATTGTGATTAGTCTGAGTGTCAGTTTGAAACAAGACATTGGCTATAGGAAATTAAACTAAACTAAAATAACTCATAACAATGCTGTTTCCTGTAGATCTCCAC
This sequence comes from Parambassis ranga, assembly GCF_900634625.1. Lineage (NCBI taxonomy): Eukaryota > Metazoa > Chordata > Actinopteri > Ambassidae > Parambassis > Parambassis ranga. The sequence continues at coordinate 10,361,442 of NC_041043.1, forward strand.
TGGCACCTCCTCTACGCTCAGGGTACAGGGATAGAGACCGGGATGTACGAGAGAGGGACCGCAGTGGCAGCCGGGATCTAGATGACCATTACGGAAGGCCTGGCTATGATCGACCTCCATATGAGCGCTCTTCACTTGACCGTAATCTGCCTGAGCGTTACAGCCATAGCACCTCACCGTATGGTATGTTGGATTCAGTTTATGCAACCGAAGTGTATTCTTCATCTGTGAAGAGAAATAACTTGTGTATGACAAAGTTAAACTCCAAAAGCTATAAGTATCAGCAGACATTGATCTTTCCAGTTGTCTTCAAATGTGTGATGTATTATTCAAAGAGTTACATATCAATAGCATTTTGTGCGCCATTTCTTTCCTGTCTTGGCAACACCTGTGGGCAAAAATCACTTTTGATTTTTTGTTTTAGTATGACTTAAAGATTTAGAAGGTGTATGACAAATTAATCCACAGTGACAAAAATACCCAGAAACAACTTAAAATCTCTCTAATCAATAATTTATGCTCTGTGGTAAGAATATATTAAAACTTTGTAATATAATATCACATAGTGGATAGGAGAAGTTATCCAGAAGACCGAGGGCCCCCCACTGCACCACCTCTCCCACCTCCTCCACAGCCACCACCAAGAGTTGAGAAGAAGCCTGAAATCAAGAATATAGATGATATTCTGAAACCACCGGGCAGATCATCTCGACCTGAAAGGGTAGGAATGACTACTGCATGCATGTAGCAATTCTGATAGCAGTATAATATTGAGGACTTATTTAAATGATTTCAACAGATTGTCATCATAATGAGAGGACTTCCAGGAAGTGGAAAAAGCCATGTGGCCAAGCTCATACGGGTAGGTGCAGTCAATAATGGAGTCATGTAACCGAACTTTGAAAAAAGTAGACACCAACAAGAACAGTACTCACAGCCATGTTTATGTGTGTCTTCTGAACATATTTAGGACAAGGAAGTTGACTGTGGAGGTGCGCCTCCAAGAGTTCTTGTTCTGGATGACTATTTCATGACCGAAGTCGAAAAAGTTCAGAAAGACCCAGACACTGGAAAGAGGGTCAAAGCCAAGGTAAGTCTGATGGAGATGATGAGGATGATATGCATTATCAACTGGGAGGTCTGAAAATGATCTGCAATCTAATGAAATACACCCTGTTATAGGTTCTTGAGTACGAGTATGAGCCGGAGATGGAGGATACCTACCGCAGCAGCATGCTTAAAACATTCAAGAAAACCTTAGACGATGGCTTTTTCCCCTTCATTATTTTAGACAGTATTAATGACAGGGTCAAACATTTTGATCAGTTCTGGAGTGCCGCCAAGACGAAAGGTTTCGAGGTAAGTTGTTTTCATAAATGTGTCAGAAAAAATGTTCCAATTTGCCCAGTGCTAAAGACGGTTTGATTCTTGTTTCAAGGTGTACCTGGCTGAAATCACTGCAGACACTCAAACCTGTTCCAAGAGGAATGTCCATGGGCGCACACTTAAAGATATAATGAAGGTCTGCAAGCTCTGTCCACATACCTCAAATACAGACATACTACTTTGTGATGTCCACTAAAGTTTATACAAATGGCATGAACCTCTGAATAAAAACCTTCTGTACACAGATGTCCAACAACTGGGAGCCTTCACCACACCATATGGTGCGCCTGGATGTCCGGTCGCTGCTTCAGGATGCTGCTATAGAGGAGGTAAGAGCTTCAAGACTGAACATTTCTCAGGCTATTGTTCTACATCTGTAATTTGGCTAAACTAACATATGCTTGTAGGTTGAAATGGAGGACTTCAATCCTGATGATGAGCCCAAGGAACCCAAGAGAGAAGATGAAGAAGAGGGTGATCTGGTAGGACATGTAAACCTTATTTACAGCCTCATAGTTGCCACTTACACTTATTTGTCTTCCCATCTGTCACACACAGTTTTAGTATATTTAGTCATTAGTGTGTTAATCTCGCTGTTTTGCTGTATTAACCAGGTGAGTTTTATACTGACAAAACAGATGAAATTCATGGCAAATGATAGCATGAATTATTATATCCTCATTTATGTAGAATGTATTAGTTTTACATAAGAGAACAGTGGAAATGATAGGAAGCCAAACTATTAATGTTTTTAATCCCATTGTAAAAGCAACACTCGACCTACTCAAAGATTAGGTTCCTGTTTTGTTTTTGTGTTTTTGAGGATATCCATCAATAACTATTTTATTTAAAAAACAAAAAAAGAAAAACAAATGAATGGCCACCTGTTGGGGAAAATGATAACTTCTTGTTTTTTAAACAAGCTTGCAGTGCTTCACAGAAACAAGATTAGATAATCTAGTTCTAACACAAATAATGAAACAAAAAACAGACTATAGTGCAACAGTAACAATAGAAAGATAAAACCCAAAAGGCTAGGATCGGAATAAAAAAATACAAAAACTCTTGTAAAGGTAAGTGCGGAGGGATTTAAAAGCAGCTTCTGAAGATGGCGACCTTGTAGACAATACACTGCATTCTGACATGACTGTTGTCATTGTGCTGGATGCCTACAAATTATACATGTATCGTGCCATACCCTGAAGAGATTCAAGTCTTATTCTTAAATCCAGATTGACAGTCGGATTAGTGTGTCCATACAGATGTAAATATATCGCATCACTAGAAATAAATCAGATTTCAATCACTTTGGATTGGTAACCTGAGTTTGTTAAAAGTCTGGCTCTTGCCAGGCCCTCCTGCTACATTGTTTTTCTTCATTGGGAGGCACACTTTTATAAAAAGAAACAAAACATGACTCAATGCAGGTTTGTACAGCAAGGAAAGAAACTGTCAAAATGTCATGAACAAAAAGTCCACAATTCTGAGCTTTGAAACATGACTTGTTTTTTCTTCTGATACTTTTTTTTAAACATACATATAGAAAACTTAAAAATCTTAATCCAAGCCAATCTCATGATACTCACTATGCATAGTGAAGGATTCTCCCCAGTTTCTCTCCAGTTTGATAAAATCGATCCTCTGTGGCTCAGTACTACTACACAGTAGTATCTGGTACTACTTTGGTGGGATTATCCTCAAATGGAGTAATTAACTGTTAGGAGACAAAGGTGATTACGTTCATAAATCAGCTTTAGTTTGAGCCTGCATGTATTAAATTAGTACTGATGTGTTTTGTTTCCGGTGTTCTAAAATGTTAACAGCATTCGCTCTTTCTGTGCGTTTCTACAGCGTTTGTGCTCTGCAGTTTACATCAGTAAATATGAGGCACAATAGGATTCGTAATGGTTTTAATATCTCTCATGTCTTACAACAGACAACTAGGACACAAATCTTCAAATTGAACTTATATGTCTGTATTGAAGATTTCCATGTTCTGTATTCATTTTAATGGAAACTAATATAATTGCCTCCAAGTCACTCAGAAGTTTAGGTTATTATATATAATATATATATAATGTATTGTAATATTTATAGAACTCACTTTTTTCAGTACCTTCCGAGTCATTAGCCCAAGTGATTTGTCTTCCAGGAGACTTTGAATCTGATTTGAGGGCTTCTTCTATTTTGCATGATTTATTTATTTATTTATTTTCATAGAAAAATATGTTTATTTTTATATATTTTACATATAAGACTAGGGCTGCTATTTTGATACTCGGAGTACTATTTTTGCGATTACTCGAGTACTCGGATCACACGTAAATGTCATAGTTTTCCCATAGATACGGCTGCAGCTAACAGCTGGTGGATACCTGCTTTGGACCGCTGCAGTGTCATTGCTTCAGCCCGCAACCGCCTCCGTGCCCGGCATGCGTGTGTGTGTACAGCTCACCCACGCTTCAAACCCGGGGCCTCTTGCGCCCAAAACGCTGATCATCCCGTCGCGCCATGAGAGAATCATCCCCAATGGCGTTACTAACAAGTCATCGAGTACTAAATTACAGTGGGGAAAAAAAGTATTTAGTCAGCCACCAATTGTGCAAGTTCTCCTATTTAAAAAGATGAGAGAGCCCTGTAATTTTCATCACAGGTATACCTCAACTATGAGAGACAAAATGAGAAACAAAAATCCAGAAAATCACATTGTAGGATTTTTAAAGAATTTATTTGCAAATTATGGTGGAAAATAAGTATTTGGTCAATAACAAAATGTCATCTCAATACTTTGTTATATACCCTTTGTTGGCAATGACAGAGGTCAAACGTTTTCTGTAAGTCTTCACAAGGTTTTCACACACTTTTGCTGGTATTTTGGCCCATTCCTCCATGCAGATCTCCTCTAGAGCAGTAATGTTTTGGGGCTGACGCTGGGTAACACGGACTTTCAACTCCCTCCAAAGATTTTCTATGGGGTTGAGATCTGGAGACTGGCTAGGCCACTCCAGGACCTTGAAATGCTTCTTGTGAAGCCACTCCTTTGTTGCCCGGGCGGTGTGTTTGGGATCATTGTCATGTTGAAAGACCCAGCCACGTTTCATCTTCAATGCCCTTGCTGATGGAAGGAGGTTTTCACTCAAAATCTCACGATACATGGCCCCATTCATTCTTTCATTTACACGGATCAGTCGTCCAGGTCCCTTTGCAGAAAAACAGCCCCAAAGCATGATGTTTCCACCCCCATGCTTCACAGTAGGTATGGTGTTCTTCGGATGCAACTCAGCATTCTTTCTCCTCCAAACACGACAAGTTAAGTTTTTACCAAAAAGTTCTATTTTGGTTTCATCTGACCATATGACATTCTCCCAATCCTCTTCTGGATCATCCAAATGCTCTCTAGCAAACTTCAAACGGGCCTGGATATGTACTGGTTTAAGCAGGGGGACACGTCTGGCACTGCAGGATTTGAGTCCCTGGCGGCGCAGTGTGTTACTGATGGTAGCTTTTGTTACTTTGGTCCCAGCTCTCCGGAGGTCATTCACTAGGTCCCCCCGTGTGGTTCTGGGATTTTTGCTCACAGTTCTGGTGATCATTTTGACCCCACGGGGTGAGATCTTGCGTGGAGCCCCAGATCGAGGGAGATTATCAGTGGTCTTGTATGTCTTCCATTTTCTAATAATTGCTCCCACAGTTGATTTCTTCACACCAAGCTGCTTACCTATTGCAGATTCAGTCTTCCCAGCCTGGTGCAGGTCTACAATTTTGTTTCTGGTGTCCTTTGACAGCTCTTTGGTCTTGACCATAGTGGAGTTTGGAGTGTGACTGTTTGAGGTTGTGGACAGGTGTCTTTTATACTGATAACGACTCCAAACAGATGCCATTAATACAGGTAACGAGTGGAGGACAGAGGAGCCTCTTAAAGAAAAAGTTACAGGTCTGTGAGAGCCAGAAATCTTGCTTGTTTGTAGGTGACTAAATACTTCTTTTACAGAGGAATTTACCAATTAATTCATTAAAAATCCTACAATGTGATTTTCTACATTTTCTTTTCTTATTTTGTCTCTCATAGTTCAGGTATACATATGATGAAAATTACAGGCCTCTCTCATCTTTTTAAGTGGGAGAACTTGCACAATTGGTGGCTGACTAAATACTTTTTTTCCCCACTGTAGTTGTCGATGCATTTTGCCCTCGAATATATTATTCGAGTACTCGAGTAATCATTGCAGCCCTATATAATACAGTGGATTTAAGGGCTTCAACTGTTTTATCTTTTGTATAGATATTTGATATGGAAAGATTTTAGATTTGTGTATACATTTTTTAGCTTCCATTTATTATGCCCAAGTACTTCTAAAGTAGGACACACTGCTTTTCAGTAGCTTTTCAGTGGCTCTCATGGCGAGATTACATTAGAAGATAACCAGTTGTCTTCCAAGAGACAAATGGGACATGGCATTTATTTTTTTGCATACATTTGAATGAAAAATAGATTTTTCCGATAGTAATCACAAAATAAGATTATTTGCAGTCTTGTCCACGCGGAGACGAGTGCAGGCGTAGCCACAAACATTTTCTATCGCACGTGCGTTTCATCCACATGGACGCAGTGTTTACAAAAGACAAAATAAGACTCTTTGTATCATAATTGAGGGAGTCTTCCTTCTGTATAAATTCTATGTATGAAACTATTTTAATCTTTGTATTCATTTAAATGAAAAAAATATTTTATATTAAATAGCTTCCATTTCATGTGTGATTACAAAATATGGTTGTCTTCTAATAGACAAATAGGACGCATGTCTTTGAATTGGATTTGAGCACTTCTTCTACTGAAAATTAATATTTGTATGAAAAGTCTTTAATTTTTGAATCCACTAAAAAACAATATTTTGTGAACAGGATTTTATATGAAGATTTGTATAGAAATTGTTGGATGTTTTCATTTATTAAATGAAAAAAACAACATTTTTTAATAGCCTCCATGTCATGTGACCAAATAGCTGTAAAATAAGATGTGCAGTAGTCCACTAAGACACACACAATTAACACATCTTTGAAATGGATTTGAGGGTTTCTTCTTGTGTAAATGTTTTATGGAGAAATTGAAATCTGTGTAATCCTTTGTATTCACATATGACCAAGTGACTCCAAACTTACGACGAGCTTTTATTGCTACAAAAGAGAAGGTTTTCGAGGTCTTGCGGGAAAAATAACACTGATACTGTTTTACATATGGTTCACTTTGTTTACAGTATTTAAACATCTCTTGCAACAATATGCAGTGTACAGTTTGTAATCACTTTATGTGTATGTATAAAGAGCAGAAGGAATATCCATTATTAACTTCAGTTTGTACATATACATGCAAATGGACAGTGCACGCAGCAGTTTTCTTTTTAAATCTGGCATATTGTCAGTATAAAAAATACCTTCAGTACCATTAGCCTGTCGGAAAAGAAGGATGGTATAAATGTGCCTTGTCTCTACACATTGAACTCTTCATGGCATTAAGAGTGATGTGTCCACTTGATGACTGTGGTACTTAAAGGGTACCATAGTAAACTTCTGACATTTTTATATGTACAGTATGGGGGGGCAGATTTTGCTCATGTGATAAAGTGGAGGATCCTTGTTACAGTTATCAGAGGCATTCTGATGTTCTGGGACCAAGTGCGGTTGTTGCACATTTTGTTGCAATTTGATTGGACCCTTGTGTAATATTTAGCCGTCCTTTTTTTTTTACATTGCTTATTTGCGCCTCATTTGAAAAATGGCTTGTAACGCAGTGTCATTCAAAATGGGCTTCATAGTTATTAGTAAGGTATTTGTAGTTAATTTAGTAAGGTGATTTTGATAATAGTGCTATTGTGTACCCCAGTTCTGGACTGGATCTGCCATCAAGAACTAGCACTAATACCTTTAAAAACCAAAATAACAAACCTGAACTGAAGGTGGTGATAATTCAGTCTTCATCCAGAGGTTCCTTAATCTGGTATACTAAAGGTTAAAAAAAGGTCATCTTACATAAAATAATCTTAATATAAATTATTTGCAGCTGTCAGAAATAACTTCTTCAAAGATTCCTTAAAACATATTTTGTACATAATTGTTGACAATTCTCTTATTTTCCAGCAAAAAACACAGTATTGTCTCTTTAATTAGGAACTGCTTTATGTTATCAGTAGTAGTAGTAGTTGTCACAAACTATATACTTTAGCTAGCTTTGAAATTATACAGCTAATGTTGTTGTATAATTTATTGCAGTAAAGATCCCATTCTATTCTTTGTCAGTGAAAACAACAGCAGCTGCATTATTTGCAAACCTTTCACAGGAAGCTACACAGCAGCCTCACAATAAGATGCAAGCCTTTCTTTGTAATGTCAGGGTGAAGTTTAACCCTTTTATCACACATGCAGTGCATTCCGCATGTTGTCTGGTCAAACACAAGTTCAGTTTCACTGGACATTAACAGTTCAGTCATATGTTAATACAGCAGGTAATACACTATCCACTCTTTTGTTGATATTTCAGATATAGTCACTAAAAATGTCCATTGGTACTAATGAGTCGTCCTCCCCTTCCTCCTGCTGTGTGCTCTGCTGACACGCTTCCCCTCACCACAATCAGTTTTTCTAGTACTGAGACCTGTCTGACACCGACTGTCACTTGCAAGCTGCATGTATGATAAGCAACTCAGGAATGTGTCCTCACCTTAGTGTCTGGTACAAACCTTAAAATGTAATGAGCACATGACGATTAGCTTGTAATGCTAACTGTCATTTTATATTCTGACTTTTTGAAAAGCCTTGGCGAACAAAGCAGCTGTCCTTATTAGAGCATTTAGCTGTAGTCTGAACACATCAGATTGTCACAACCTGCGGTAACACTGTAGTTAAAGTGTCTGCATGCCAGTGTTAACAAAACAATGTGTCAGTGCAGTTTCATCCTGCCGTTGTGCTTGTTATGTGTTAACCTCTGATAAACCACTTTCCTCTCTTTTCAGCCCATCTCTCTCGTTCTGCTTTCTCCATCCTCCCCCTCCATCCTTTCCTTGTGTCACCCAGACATTTAACCATTGCAGTGTTTTTTTAATATAGGGCTACATTCCAAAAAGCAAATGGGAGATGGACACATCCGAGGCCAAACTTGGTAGGTGTTCATTTATACCTTCTACCTCTGTTGTATAGACAGGTCATGAACTCATTACAAGGCTTACAAGTCATTTTTGGTGTTGACTTTGATGTTGTGTAAGTGAATTATGTTTTATGTCCATGTCAGTGGATTATGTTACAGAAGTTATTCAAGTTTAAATTGTAAATTTTAACACATTAAAATAAAACCCACTTTCACTTAAAAAACATGTCGCAAAAAATCTAACCGGCAGTTCTGCATCATCATACTGATGTTTTTCATAAATAACAGGTATGACGGTGAGGTTAAAGGTTGTTTTTTGCTGTTGTTGTGATGACTGAACAGTAGTCTTCCTTTTATACAGACAAGTTGGACGGTCTGGGCAGCAGTGGGAAGAGGAAGCGTGAAGGTGAACACATGGCAGACCTGGAGGACTACCTTCAGCTGCCAGACGACTATGCCACACGCATGTCAGAACCGGGAAAGAAAAGGGTACATTCATGTCTTTTTTAGTGAAGATATTGTGGGGTTTGTTTTGTTTTTGGATGTATTTGATACTGTTTCACACACATAACACAACACCCTGCATGTGTTGTTTTTTTTTTTTTTTAAAAGGTCCGTTGGGCTGATCTTGAAGAACAAAAGGAAGCAGATCGAAAGCGTGCTATCGGTTTTGTGGTGGGTCAAACGGATTGGGAGCGAATAACGGATGAAACCGGCCAGCTGGCGCAAAGAGCTCTCAACCGAACCAAGTATTTCTAAGAAGAACATCTTAACTTCTTTTTTTAGGTTTATTGAAAGGTACGTTGCTCTTTTTTATATTTGTGGTGTCATAGCGGCTATAGATGCTCCTTGTGGCTAGAGGATGTTATGAAGTGATGATATTCTACAAGTAACTGTTTTTTAATTAGTCAGGGCTCATATAAGGATACTTCTTAGTGTAAAATCTCTGCTGGAAATGATTCTAAAATCACAGCAAGCTATTTTTTAGACTCGTTTAACAACTAATTTTGGAAGCAAGCAGTTCTGTCTAATAACATTTGTAATGGCGACACGAACGCATTTGAAACGGGTATATTCTGTACTGTGAAGGAAAGTTAACAGAAAGTATATTTGTTTGATTGTTCAATCAAATGTGACCGGTAACGATTTTCTCTCCACAGATGACCAGAATGTGAAACACTGAAGCTCCCTGCTGGTGAAACATGCATCAATGTGACATCAAAGTCTTCAATAATTCATCAATACGGATACAGTATAGTTTTTTTTCCATCTCTAGATATCCACCAATCAATTTGTAGTTGATCGTTTTGTGCTACTTTTTGCTTCCTATTTCTTGTACTGTACACCTGTAGCACTGTTTGTTTGTCCATACATATTCGATACAGTTAATAAAATTTCTCATTTTTGAGAGTGTCATGGGAGTGGTCAGTTGGTTTGCATGATTAAGAAAAACTTCAATAGAAGATGAGACATTTAGTTAAATGTGTGCAAAAATGTTATGGATTAATAATTAATAAGGTCCATTATGAGTGATCAGTGAGGTCTTCATGTATATTTAAAATATTTATGTGGGTAAATGTCAACCATCACATATTTATTACTTGAAGATTCACAGTCCCCTCTATTGTTTTTAAATTAAAAATATTAAATTTAAACAAAGCACGGTAAGCAGGTTAGTGTATAAATTAGTTGGAAATTCTAACTTAGATATCATTATCATAGCTCACCCGAATTTCCCTGAGGGACCTTCCCCAAGGGATTAATAAAGTATATTCTACTCTATTCTACAATGAATATCTGTAAGAAATACCGACAGAAAATTAAGTACTTTTCTCATCATGTTGACAGAGGAGTATTTAATGTAGTACTGCCCGGTTTTGTTTTGCCTATGTGACCCACTGAGAGCGAGAAACTGGAGAGGGAATGCTCCATGTTAATCTGTGATTGTAGATACCCCATGATGTGTCGGTGAGAAATGCCTGCAAATACATCAGAAAGTATTTAGATTCACATTTTAAAAGCTGAACAGGTATCATTACAGTTGTTGCTTGGTAACATTTGGATTTTTTGGAGCATTTTTCCTGCATATTCGAAACCTTCTGATGGCAGAATTTATGTCATTCATACTTTTTTTGGATGTTTTATAGTTTCTGCCAGAGGCTGTCATGCTACATCATTTTGGAGTTCTGAGCTCACTTTTAAGAGCAGACGATCATATTCCTGTTAAATATCCACCTTTAAAGACTTCTGATGTTTCTTGGTCCTGACAGGTAATATTTTCTCAGTATTTGTATATGTTTGTTTACTTTTAACACATTTAAGCTTTTTGGAAAAAAAAAATCATTACTTCATCAGAAAGAGTTAAAATGTTAAGTAATTTAATTTGGAGTTTAAAATTTAAATCCACCCAAAGCACACACACAAAAAACAAGTGTGCCACAATCTCTATTTCTGAAGTGACTCAACCACGCTTTCAGACAGAAAGAGTGAAGCAATTATGACTCGTATCACTGCGGACATGCTCTCTTATGTAAGGATTTCTTTTTACATCAACACCTGTGGAGACGAGCATCCTGAATTTTTCACATCAAAAATTTAATCTGGATTATCAAGACAACACAGGGATCACTCCTACAGAAGACTGTGGTCTATTGTGCCTGTGGAAGTGGAAGAAAGTGAATGGAGACATCCATATGGTGAGTATGGAAGAAAGAAAAAAATTATTTAACAGTTTATAAGAAAAAATTAAATGAAAATGTAACTTTAAACAGTTATTTCTGTTATTCTGTACATACATATGAAATGTCACTGAGTTCTGAATATTAAACATTTTTATAATTTGGTGTGGAACTTTTTAATTACTACAGAAAAAACTGCTGTCTTCTGTTACTCTTGTGAAAAACATGTATTATTGCTATTTTATATAGCAATAATACATGATGCAACAATAACATCCACTAATGCTCCTACAGTCAGGAGCAGGCATGGAGACTACATCTGTTCAGTAGAATGGATTCTACTGTATTTACATGAGTAAGTCCACATTGTGACCACGGTGGCACGTGTGACGACTTCTGGTTTGATCTCATCCGGTGTGATGACTTTTGAATTCAGCTGGGACATCGCTGTCCAGTTTGCAGATCACCTTATAGATTGCTTTCTTCCAGGATGGGTCGCGGTCTTTCCCCATTGAAATGGCAACATAAAACTCTCTGAGCGTTACCTCAGCCACCTCCAGGAACCTCTCAGGGACCTGTGAGAATTAAAAAAAAAAAAAAAAAAACACTATTACTAAGACTTCACATGTATGGTGCATGTTCTTTTTTGGTTTTGACAGATAAGAGATGGGTTGCATTATATTATAGACAATGAGCAATAAAGGTAAGTAACAAATCAATACTGCTCATTTTAGACATCTGAAAGAATCCAGGACAAAACCCGTCATACATATGAACACCGTAGGCTGCTTGTGTTGTTTTTCAATGCTGTGAGTGCAGCGCACCTCCAGAAATAAAAATCTGGCAATAATATCAACTTTAATTTCTTGTCATGTTTGCCCTCCTGAAAAAAAAACACTCAAGTAAGGTGACAAAGGTGTTGTCGTTTTTTTAATCTCCTTAAATGTGACAGTCTAGAGTTTGAACGGGTCAATTTACTTCATAATCTAATTTAAGACTGATGTAACTCAGTCCAGTAAACTTACATCTTTCTAGCAGGAGTTTAGTCTCATCACTCCTTCACCACCTTCTAGTTATAGGGGTTACTCTGACAAACACTCTGAAAATCTAATGAGTTGGCTGAGAGACACATGTTCAATTTCTTTTGTGCCAAAGAGGTCGGGTTTGCACAAAGAATATGCCACAATTTAAAAGGCCATTTCCTCTTAACACATAGCTTATATACTATTTATATTATAGAACTCATAGGATCAGTGTAAAATGCAACCTGATTGTCCTGATTAGAGTATTAAATTATTTGTTCAGTCTCAAATTCAAATTCATTTGGCCTAAATTTGAAGTTTACCTGATAATTATAATACAAGAAATGGAATAAAAAAAATAGAAAACTTGCACTGACAACTGACAAATTTAAGCTCATAGTAGGATCACTGGTATTAATTTCTTCTATTAATTTCATCACACTTGCTGTTTTATCATGATTCAACAATTTATAAGCACAACACTGACATCTGAACTTTTCTGTGTTTACACTGCTATAGCTACCTTTTAGTTTTTTTGGAGAAATAGCAAGATCACATCCTGCTTTTTTCTGATTTGTGACTTATACATAATCCTTATTTGTTCCCTTATCCAACTTTCAACTGTGCATATATAAATAAACAAACATTTCTAAAATACACTGACATTTAATAAATCTTAACAAAAACATTGTTTTTCAAATAAACTCATGACAAATATTTCTCTCTTCTATTCTCTAAAAGAATATTTAATATAATATTAAATATATCACATTTTTGGCAATGCATGGCCCTGAGAAAATAAAGTGACCTCAGTGAAAACACCAAAAGCCACAGAAATGCAGACAAATGTCACTTCAGGACCGCTGCTAACCCAACAGTCAGTTTAAAGCAGTGAGAGTTCCTCCTGACCTGATAGTCATTGGCCTTGTTGTAGTGCATGTTGAGAACTCTGAAAAGTTCTGATTCTCTCCCCACAGTCAGACCCCTCATGTCGGACACTCCCTCCATGAGCGCGTGCCGGGCGAACTTCTCCATCTGGATGTAGTAAAACTCTCTGAAGTTACTGAACCACTTGATGAGCTGGGAGGTGATGCAGCGCGTGAACTGAGAACCAAGCACGACACAGGTAAGTAAAATGATAACATGCTGTGATTATTATTTTTTTATGTGAGATTAATTGTACTTTTCACTAATAAAGTGTGTTTTACCAGGATGTTGTGTTGTTGTTTTTGAGACAATAATGTTAATTCTATGATTTCTGAATTATGATGTGACAACGCAGATTAATCATGATTCTGCTCTGTCACACGTATGTGGTCAGTATGTGGTACAGTTCTCACCTGCACATCATGAAAACACATCTTCAGCACCAGTGAGCTTGGGTAGCGAGTGTAGAAGAACATGAGCTTTGCTTTCTTCAGGTGGTTTGTGGTCAGACCCTCCTAAAATACAACATTGTTAAGGACAAAAAAACATCCTCATCCTCCCCCTGTTTTCCTTTGTTGATGAGGCTCCAGACATTTTCTCGCCTCAAAAAAATCATTACAACTCAGATGCACAGAGGCTGCAATTTTCTTCACATTTTGGAAGATGAAAGGGAGCACTTATTAGATTCAGTAAGGTGCTGAAGTGTTCATGAACACACTCATTTATAGCTCATGTCTGGGTGATGCCACAATGAGTTGTTATTTGAACCTCAAACAGGCAGAGGTAGAATTATTACTGGTGTCTAAAGGCGCCTGCAACAATCATAGAACATAAAAGATCAAGAGCATTAAGAGAACACCAGTGTTGGACACCTGTAAAGGATACATTCAGCATGTACATGTTGTTTTTCACCAGGTTATCAGACTCAATCTTCACGTGAGGGAGGCACAAGCTTTCCAAAAGCATCGTATGAGTGTGTGGGCTTCTCACAGATCTGGAGTTCACCTTCGATCTCACTTTCACTGAACTCCAATATGTGTCAAATATCTCTGGCTTTGATTGGTTGATATGTGAATGTCCATCCTGCAGGAACATGAGCGCGTGCTGATGGTCAGTGCTGTTATGCTTTTCTGATGCAGGATTTTCATGCAGAGCCGAGTCTTGGCTGAAGGGATTTGGGGGTTTTGGAACATGGTGAGCTCTGGAAGATTTGTTGTTTCTTTCAAGTTCAGGCTTTTGCATCACCAGAGATAGAGCTTCTGTTTGAACATCTGCAGTCCCACAGCAGGAAAGTCCAAATGTATCATCTGTAGACACTGATGACTGCAGAGGCGCATCACTCATTGCATTCTCTGCATTCTCTGGTGATGCCTGTATAAGAGGAATGCTTTTAAATATAGAATCTACGCTCCTGCTCACAGCTCTGGACAGTTCATACTTTAAGACATCTGCCATTAGCTTTATTCTCTCTGGTTTGGATTGGAAGTAGTTCATCAGCTTCACCTTCTTCCATCCCTGATATTTTCTGCTGGAGCTGCCTTCAGAGTCGCTGTATAAATCGGAAAATGCATCACCTGGAGATGTTTCAGGAGATTCATTCCAGGTGGGGTATTTCCCTTCCTTACTGCTGTCTGTGAGTTCTCCGTCCAGCTGAGTGAACCGCATTCTGAGCTGTCTAAGGTGCTGATGCTGTCTCTCCAGCTGCTTCCTTGCTGCCTGGCGTTGCCTCATGCCTGTTTCCCGAAGTAAAGGCAGCTCTTTAATCGGGTCGCCTTGCTGCATGCAGCCAGTCTCCTCATCCTGATTTGTTGTTGTTGTTGTTGTTGCATCTGTGTAGCAGATGCCAGGAGAGCTGCTGGTCATTCCTTTGATGATGTTTTCTACTCTGGCACGCTTTGCTTGATGACCGCTGCTAAGGTTCCATTCATAAGAAGCGGGTGCTGGTGAGGGGTGCCTCCTCCTGGATAACTGTCTAGTGGAGCTGTCCAGTTGACTGGGACACATCAAGCTTGCTTCAGCATCTCCACTGCTGTAATAAGAGCTGTCCTGTAGCGTGTTCATGTTCTCGCTGTCTTTTTGTAAGTTCACAGATGTGTCTGAATTTGATGGCGCAGGGTCAGCCTGTAAAGAGGAGAGATGCTCTGCAGGGCAGCCATCGAAGCAAATGCTGCTGGAGGCATACATGGCTTTGCTCCAAACACTTTGATTCATGCTTTTTGGGTAAAAAAAAATAAAATAAAATAATAAAACATGTTACATATCTAATACAATAATGTAAAATACATTTTCTAAAAATTCTTTGAAGCAGTTTTGTTTGTATCTCTTGAGAATTATTGTATACATCTGACTGAGGTAGATGCAAACATCTTACTTAAAAATACTTCAAAATTATAGTAAAAACAGCCAGAAATATAAAATGTAGCTGTGATAGAACAATCTGCTGCAGTGGAACCTACCTGTTGGCTGTCCAGAGGGAGATGTAGGTCTGTTGCTTGCAAGAGGAGAAGACTACTCTTATTTGTACTGGCCCTGCTGAGAGCCCCTCCACACAGGAGGAGGTGTGGTCTTTGTTTGTCAACCTATCCAATGGCTGCCTGCAACATAATGTCAGATAGATAGGTAATGTGCATAGGACAACCTAAGTAAGTAAAGGTAGTTATGAGTTTTTTGTATGTTTTTTATTTTCATTTTGTTGTGTTTGTGATTAACAGTACTTTAATAGTAATTGTATATGTCTATGTTTGCTGCCATTTTCATGTAATGGTACAGCCCTGTTAATTAATCAATTAACTGTAAAAGTCAGAATATAAAAGAGGAAACTTTTATTTTATATTAACCTTAATATTTATAGACTACTGCTACATAGCGACGTGTCGTTTGGTTTATATCCAGCTGCAGCTCCCGTCGCATGGTTTTCTCGCCCCCCCTCCCGAGCAGCCACAATGGTTCCTCCCAGCTGCACCGCCCCACGAGCCTGTGAGCAGCAAACCTCCGTGCCACTGCTTCAGCTGCTGTCGGGACACGGGGCATCTCCGGTTACAGCTATGTTATCACGGTCTTCATGTGTATACAGAACGCTTGGCCGTTCTCTGTCAGCGGCGAGCCAGGTAGGTTTGAGGGGAAAACATTAACATTAACATTATAGTATGAATAGTACTGGTGTTTTTATGAAAACAGCATAGCAGGCAGTTAGCTAACACACAGCTAGCTTGTGCAGCGGGGCCTCGCCTACCAAGGACAGACAGACAGAAACATGCGCCTTCAGGAGCCGCTCAAGTTGGCCAAAAACTCTTAACAGTGTTGAAAACCCACTCTTGTGTTCACTTGTGAGCCAACTAGCTTTACCATCCACCAAGCCAGGCGTCTTGTTTACTGCTTTAAGTTCTCATGCTGTAGTGCAGGATGGTTGTTAGAATAGAATAGAAAATACTTTATTCATCCCAAGCTGGGAAATTTCACTGTTGCAGCAGCAGTTAGGTCGAGTTGTGTGCAGCTGACCTGACAAAAATAGTCTGTGCCATGTATGTAAACATGTATGTGCAAGACATATATGGCTTTGAACTTATAAGTCCGTTAGTCTGGACAGTGCTTTGACCAGGACATAATCTGCAATATGATCGTAAGGTAACAACTATATTTAGTCAGGAATGCTTTCTTCTTCTAAAAGACTGGTGCTTAATAAATGATCTCAGTTGTCATCCACTTAAAGCGATGCATTGTTTTGTACTGCTTCATACATGAAGAATGTTTTGTTTATGTTTTAATCTCATGCTTTTGTCGTACGTTGTTGAAACCAGTTGCAGAAAGTAAAAAGTTTTGTTGTGGCTGCATGCCTCACATTGAACAAAAATAATTTCCATCTGTGGTATGTTGTGAAATTAATTTTTCTTTTGTTATCTTTTCAGGTCAATAATGCACTGGTACATCAAAGCATAAGTAAGTGTGCTTTTAACTAAGTAGAGTAACCCTTTAACTGCATTTGAGATCCTCAGCAGTAATGCAACATCTAAGAATATGAATAAACATGAATATGAGTGGGTCATCCAAAGCAGAATCAGTGATGCTTGTTGAGTGGCTGAGATGCCTAGGGAGTCCTCTGCAGTTTTTAGAGACCTCTCCTCATGCTTCATGTAAAGACACAGCAGTCACAGTTTTTGATGATTTTCCTTATTTCTCTCTTTTCTGTTTTTACTCCTAAGGTCACTCTGTGTGCAGCCAGCTAGTTTACAGGAAATCTCAGCGGTAAGTAGGGCCAGGCAATTAGCTGAAAATATCCCGAATTTGATGTCATCTTACTTATGTCAGTTTGATTATTACTCTTCCTGTGCGGTCCCCTTGAGGTAAAAAAAATAATCATAATAAAATGAAAAAGCAGTGTAAAGCTTGTTACATACTCCACAAGAACAGAGAAACCTGTTTGTGTTCCCGAGGTGGCGTGAACAAGAACACAATTCGTTTAGGCCGGGACTTTTTTTTTTTATACTTCACAAGAAATGTGTGTGCTCTTTTCTATTCTCTGGTTTGAATTTCTTAAGTGAATATTTATAAAACATGTGTGCACAAAATACTCTGTTACACAGAGTGAACAGAGTAGGGTGTATTCACACTGGGAATGTTTTAAATTAAAATCAAGGGAATAATTGGTGTGAAGCAGCAGTTTGTTTGAGACCTGCCCTCTTCCAAACAAACTCTGTTGTAATTTTAGCTAAAATATGAACCCAGTATTGATTAAAGCCATCTTAACAGGGTGTTATTTCACAAGATATAACCTTGAAAAATGCCACCGCCCTAAAGAAAATGGGGTTGTCAGATGTTTTGTTAAATGTCTTCTTCTCTTCTTGATGCTCAGATGTGAATTTCCATCATCAGCAAGTGTCTACCACATCAGATACTTTAAAACGTCAGCTGTTCACAGTACGTACATTGTCTATTCTGTAATGTACAACTTTGATAGAGTTTACCTTGCATTAATTATTTTTTTATTTCTTTGTACAGGAGATGAAGTGGTCACAGTCAAAACTCCTGCATTTGCTGAATCGGTTACAGAGGGTGATGTGAGGTGGGAAAAAGGTTGGTATTTGCCTGGTAAAATATGGTCATTGTAATTTATGCACAATAAATACTTACTTGTGGATTTTTTTTCTAGCTGTGGGTGATTCAGTGACAGAAGATGAGGTGGTGTGTGAAATTGAGACTGACAAGGTAAGAACCACTCCACCTGGAATCCACCTTTTTGTTTCCTTAGCTGAGAAAAAGTCAAACTGAAAATCCTGTTTGTGCCTTCAGACATCTGTACAAGTGCCTGCTCCAGCAGCTGGTGTGATCGAGGAGCTCCTGGTGCCTGATGGAGGGAAGGTAGAAGGAGGAACACCCCTCTTCAAACTCCGAAAAGGAGGTATGTTATCTGAAATATCTGCTATCGTCTTCTTTTTCAACAAAGGCAACAGTATGAGTGTTACTGTTTTAAACAGTAAACATCTACTTATGATTGATGCTACAGACAGAACTCAGTTCTTAGGATTTGTTGCACTGCACTGAAACAATGATGATTCAGTCTTATTGTTATGATTAATTACAAAAGCAAAATGTGATATTTTCTTTCTTTCAGCTGCTTCTCCTGCTACTAAGGTCGCTCCCTCTACGGCTGCAGATGCCCCGGCTGCAGCCGCTCCTCCACCACCTCCTCAGGCTTCGGCCCCTCCAGCCACACCTCCAGTGCCACCACAGGCTGCCCAAGCACAACCTGGTGTGTTTAAATTGACATTTTTTTGAAATGCATTGTATGTTTTTATATATTGTACATACTGACATCCCCTCTCTCTTCATGTAGTTGATGCTGTCAAGCCCACTGCTATAGCTACGGCTCCCCCAGCAGCTCCTTCAGCTGTCAGAGGAGAAAACAGGGTAACACTTTTTTTCCCACTGAAACAACAAGTTTGTTGAGATGAATCGCAATAACTTTTGTTTTCTGTTGTTTGTGTGCAGGTGAAGATGAACAGAATGAGGCTGAGGATTGCTCAGAGGCTGAAGGAAGCCCAGAACACCTGCGCCATGCTGACCACCTTCAACGAGGTGGACATGAGGTGAGCCACAGTGACTCCAGAACAGGTTAACCTGCCTTTCTCTGCCCTCGGCTCCAGGCTCTAACATTTCTTGAATGTTTTTTTCATATGTCTGAATTTGGTTTTAGCAACATTCAGGATATGAGGAAAATCCACAAGGATGCTTTCTTAAAAAAGCACAACATGAAGCTGGGCTTCATGTCAGCATTTGTTAAGGCTGCTGCACATGCTCTGACCGACCAGCCTGCTGTCAATGCAGGTAAGATGACAGACTATGTGTTTGCTTAAAAAAGTTTCCTAAGCCTTCCAGGAGGAGGTTTACTATCATTAGAGGGATGTGTATATTTTGTAAGATAGGGCACCATTAAGCTTTACTCACAAAATGTTTTAAATTACAGTGATTGATGACACAACCAAAGAGATCATCTACAGAGATTACGTAGATATAAGTGTTGCTGTGGCCACTCCAAAGGTACGATTCTGTACTATATGTACCTTATATGGTGTCAAAGAAGACATGATAAACAGTTTAATGTGTTTCACAGGGTCTTGTAGTACCAGTGGTCCGTAATGTTGAGACCATGAACTTTGCTGACATTGAGAAGGCCATTAATGCACTGGGAGAAAAGGTTTAAAAAGATTTTTTTAAAGAAGACACACATGCTAAATCTTTTCGCCCGTTTCACGAAGTTGTGGAAAATCATTTCTGTCGTGTTTCCCAGGCTCGTAAAAATGAGCTTGCTGTTGAAGATATGGACGGTGGCACGTTCACCATCAGCAATGGTGGCGTGTTTGGCTCTCTGTTTGGCACACCCATCATCAACCCACCACAATCTGCCATCCTGGGCATGCATGGTATCTTCGACCGGCCTGTGGCCATCAATGGCAAGGTGAGAACCATATGACCATAAGAAAACTGCATACATACTAAAACAGATTTAGTGGATTTATGAAACGGTAAATCAAACTGTAAAACACGTCTCTGCTTTTGCAGGTTGAGATCCGACCCATGATGTACGTGGCTCTGACATACGACCACCGACTCGTTGATGGCAGAGAAGCGGTCACATTCTTGCGCAAGATCAAATCGGTGGTGGAAGATCCACGAGTGCTGCTTCTGGACATGTGATGTTTCTACCACCACATTATTTACAGTTAAAGATGCATAAAATGAACTCCCATCACAGAAAACGCACAATTCACTCAAAACTGCCTACAAAACTACTGTTCTTTTCCAACAGCGGGGGAGAATTAGGGATGCGTTCTGTCTACTATTGCAATTAGATGCATGCTATTACCTGTAAAGAGTTGGCTAAGCAAAGAGAAAAGATCGATTACAAGCTTAAACTGCAAAAACAGCTTGCATATGGGTGTGTTATTGTACCCATGTGCTCTGTTATTGGCCATATGAAGCACTAGATAAACACTTGCTATATTCTTGTCACAGTTGTGCAATCGCCAAACAAAAAATGGCTTTTCCAGACAGCAGCTGGTTGAATAACTTTCTCCCCTCCTTGTTAAATGGTGCTCCTGAGCCACTTTTTCCACAGCGAGGCCAAATGGAGCTCAGTTATATTAGTTCAAGATGTGAACACAGGTTTCAAAGATTTCTTTTGGTTTGCTGCTAGACATTATGACTAGCAACAGCGTTGTGGAAAACAGAGTCAGCAACCGAGAAAACGAACTTTTTGTACATAACACACGTATTCCAGTGCCACGACTTTAAATCCATGCTGGCTCTCTGGATGTGACTCAGTGCAGTTACATTCCTGGGTTGTCATTCATGTTCTGTGTCACTTCGACTGAGGCCACAAAGTCAGATCAAACCACAGTGGTAGAAACCATAGGAAGAAACATACTGTTTCTTTTGTATGATATCTGCTTTGTTGGGAGTAATATTCAAAACGCACAACTTACTGGCAGGTTTTAATGTTGGAACATTTTCTTTGTCCCATCTTATATGTAAAAAAATCTATTTAAAGAAACAATAAACATCTTAAAGAGTTTTATGTACTGAAACGTATTGGGCAGCAGTGGCTCAGTGGTAGAGCGGGTAGTCGTTGTTGTGTGTCCTTGGGCACATTACCTTCAGTGCACTCACTGGTGTATGAATGTGTATGAATGAATCAGCGGTGGGCAGCCCCGTCTCTGTAGCCGTGGCTACATCTGTAGTTTACCACTGCCACTGTGTGAATGTGGTGTGAATGAAGAATGAATCTCAAGTGCTTTGAGTGCCCAGCAGGGAAGCACTATATAAGACCAATGCATTATTATTTCCTATATTTTCACATAGTCTCTGTCTCTAGTTATCCAACAATGACTTTCCACAGTGGAGTGAGCAGTTGGTTTGTTCTCATCAATACACAAATTGATTTGTTGATAGTAAAATTTGAAATCTTGAATTGGACTGAAAGGCTCAAATATATCCCTCTACTTAATCAAATATCAGACGAGGTTTTTAATTGATAATGGTCATATTCGTTGTGCTTGCTTGTGCTGCACAAAAAGAAAAACAGTACATTTCATCTTGACATTCATCTGCTTCTCGAAACATAATTGAAATACAGTGACGGCAAAATAAAAGCGCAGAGCTTCTGTGATGAGCATCTTCATGGCTGATCTTTGGATGGAACATTTTATCTCATGCCAAATCTATTTTGCCCCCCAAATTTTCTGCTGCGGATGAGTTGTGTGCCAGCGATGGATCTTCAAAGCTTCATTAGCCGGCCGACCGCCCCGGCTCTTGAGAAGCTCCAAATAAAGGGATCATCTCTGACAAAGTCTTGAGGGTTGCTTGGCCCTTTCTGCCACTTCACAAACAGAAGCTCAAGTGTGTGCAGCTGTGTATGATACCTCTTCACTGTTTCTGTTTACTTTAATAATCGCAGGGGACAATGGGTCCTAATGTACGTCTTTGTTTCTCTGCCAGCACCTACACAAATGTCTGAACAACACTGTTTGGAGGAAAAACACAGAATTCATTATGCGAACACAACGTTAGATTACCATGAGAATACCGGAGGTTCTAATGGGCCTGAATACGGCAAACAATGACACAAGGGCTCCTTTAATTTAATTATTTACTTTTATTACCGCTCAAGATTCCATTAGCGCTTTCGAGAACATGTTAATTGGCAGCGTATGCCAGTGGGTGCATAGATATCTGAAGGGTTTGTTGGCAGGTTTTTGTTTCGTCTTCAAAATTTGGCCAAATCCGTGAATTTCCAATTGGACTGCTCAATAAGATGTGGGTTTAAAGTCTTTGTGTCCATTCAGATGAAAGATGGCCCATTAGAAATTGGCAGCTAGCTGTTTGTTTTCATTAAGCCACATCAGAGAGATAATTTACCTAAATTATTCTGTTATTTTTTTCTGTCTTTTAAATAAGCTCATTATATCAATGCCATTATATAAAGAATTATCTTTTAGACCATTTGAAAAAAAATGTTTTTATAGGTAAAAAATTACCAATTTTTTTTCAATTCTCTATTAAAAAGCTGGGTATACCTTTGATCTAGAGTACTCCACATGTACTCAAGATGTTTGGATTTATTTCTTTATTCCAAAATAATCAGGGGAAGCATCCTATTCATTCTGCATAAGTCACCTTAAGCAACAATATAACCTAGAGTCCTCCTTCCACAGGCAAGTTCTCCCAAGATGCCTGGAACTACTAACACTGACATGGCAGGTATGTTGATGAACATACAGACATAATATAGTGTCACCAAATATTAATGTGATTTAAGCTCTGTTTATTTCAATCAGTGTTTAGTTTTGTTTTTAAAGCTATTTTCAAAGCTATTGTGACTTTCAGGGAATTGGATTATATGTGAATTGTGTGCGCCCGGGTGTTTAGTTTTTTGATTACGCACAATGGTAAATTGAAAAATCAAAGGTGGAACTATAGGCTGGGCTGGTTACTTAGACAGGAACATGTGTAATAGAAGCATATGAAGTAAGACAGGTGCCGAGTTTTTACCAATTGTGTTACTTTGTGGAATAGTAACTCAAACCATTTACACGTAACACAAAGAAGAGATGCAGGTGAAACACAGTGCGTGGCATCATTGTCTCCTCTGTGGTTACCACCAGAGCCACCTGACAGAAACAAACTGTGCTCCTGGATATCACACCTTGAGACAATTCATCAGCACACCCTTAATAATCCTACTCTGCTGCAGGGCCTGCATAAGTAATGTTCCATATGCATATTCATAAGTGTGCCGTTTTCCTTTACAGACCATTTCATTCAAAGCTAACCAAGCCCAGCATGGCAAAACAACTAGCTTGCATCTGGCCCTATTCTTTCTCTCCCCTCGTCCCTTTGATATGGACGCCAGCTCCCTCTTTTCTTCCACCTCTTGTTCTGTTGTCATACCAGAAGATTATTTTGGATGGAGAGAATGAGGCAGAGGACCCTGTGGCCCAGCACAGACACAGGTTGGTGCAGCTGGTTGGTGTCAGAGGTTCAAGTATACACACTGGTTTGGACAGAGCGAAGAACTACAGTGGAGAGGAGTGGGGTGGGGGAAGGTCACTGACGTCACAGGAAGCTGCTGTTTGGATACACCTGTTGGCGGTGCATAATACATTTTGGTATTTGAATTTGTGTTGTTATGTTCTCCAAAAAACTGAGAGCTGTTAAATGGAAGACAAGATCGAGTAATGGTCTGAGCATTTATTCAAAGATGGGTTCCTGTAATGTTGCATGTCTCCGTATCACAGCTTGGCAAACTGACTGCAACAAAGAGAGACAGCCCATCATTACACACAGTGCATGTCTGACAGTCAGCTTCATGGGTGAATTTATGATTTTCCTTTGTATAATATAAGGTTTAATTAATCAAATTTACTCGGCTGGTTTGAACGACTCATTTTTGCTACATTAATTAGCAATTCTCATTTGCAACTATTATTATAGCACACTGGGGCAAACAGTGAGCCTTGAGTCCTATATGCAGATTATTTAACACATTCAAATTCTTACTACAGGGCTCTTCAATTAAATGGTATCTAAAATTAATCCTTGTATAACTGGATAAAAATTATTTTAGTTATTTTTTCTTTTTTATGAAGATGGACTAAAAAAGCTAAACACATTTTACCATTAAAAAAAACAAACCACCTGCCAGACTGACCTGTAGGCTATCTTCGCTGTGAACTCCTTGTCAAACTTATTGATCAACCATTCAAGCTGGCGTCGATCAAGAGGTATGTTAGCTTCCTGCACATGTGACGATAACATTTTTCATTTACTTGTTGTATTTTTCTAATTTGTTGTATTTACTCATGAGGTGCACTAACACATAGTTTTAGGTTCACGGACCTTGACAGCCGCCCTGAAGGCAGAGGTGGAGACGGTCATGGTTTTTTCTTCATCCAAAGCCTGAAAGAAATCCATGATCGTCTCACTTTGCTCTTCAAAGAAGTTCTATAAAAGAATCCAAATCACAGTGGACAGGATTTCAGTTATTTAACAGAGTGTGGTGTTAAATAGTAAGGTTGTTTTATTTTATTTTTCTGTCTTGTGTCTTCTCAGCCACTGACCTTAAAGATCTGCAGGGCAGATAAGTTCCTGGTGACGGAGCTCATGACGCTGTACTGGACATCCAGAGCAGGATGAGTCTGCAGGGTCTCTTCCAGCAGCTCCATGAAGGTCTCATCCACAAACACACTCTACACCCACAAATGCACATACATAAAGAAGGTGCATGGAGCAGTTTACACTTCAGTCCATAGGATGATGTGACAATAGATTTTGTAGCACTTACAGAAATATCAATCTTTTCCAGTGCTGAGTTCCTGTTGTTTTTAACTGCTTCCAGCAGCGCCAGAGCTCCGATACTTGTTATGGGGTTATGGGAGAGCTGATCGAAATAAACGCCAAACATAACACAGCATGTTCAAAATGATTACAATGAACACAGCTCCCTTTTGTGCCTTCACCTTGAGAACACCAAGGGTGTTATTGGTGGTCAGGCCCTGACAGAGCAGCCTCACAGCCTTATCGTCTATCCAGTTATAACTGAGGTCCAGGAGCACAAGTGTGCTGTTTTCACTGAGAGCTTGACCCAGAGACTGTGCCTCAGAGCGGCCCAAAACACAGAAGGACAGCTGGAGCTGCTTCAGAGTTGAGTTTTCCTGAGGGAAAGAAACAACAGACGCCAAGAGCTATGATAGGAAAGAGCATTGAAGTTATATAGACAGAAGGCGTGTGTGCATTATGTTTGTCACCTTCAGAGATGACATCAGAGCCACTGCACTGTTCTTAGAAAAACAATTCCCGCTCAGATTTAGGACTTTAATTCCTCCATTTCTGGCTTTGAGGAAGCAGAAATACATTTTGAACACATCACTGGGGTAATCCTGGTTAAGGTGGGCATTACACTGGTCATTTAAATCTGTTTACATTTACACCATCAGCAATTACTGTACCCAACAATTGACCCAGGTGTTCTCCTCCTTTGAATTTGTTGAGACTGAGGTCCAGCTCCTCAAACTTGTATTTATCCTGTCAGAAGAATGAAAGAACCAGCTAAATCCTTGGGGCACTTTTTGGCCCAAATGGGTATTTTTTATTTTCAACTCTCAAAATATCAGTCAGTGTAAAGGCTAAATGTATGAAAATTGGCCAGGAATCTTTTTTTATAATTATTTTTAAAATTCAAGATGTAAGGTGTATAGTATAGGAGATTTATGCCTATACCTACAATGAGACCTTTTCTGACCCATTTGGGCCCATTGACTCCCATTATGAACAC
The DNA here is from genome assembly GCF_900634625.1 of Parambassis ranga. Lineage (NCBI taxonomy): Eukaryota > Metazoa > Chordata > Actinopteri > Ambassidae > Parambassis > Parambassis ranga. Next base: position 10,387,419 of record NC_041043.1, read on the forward strand.
AAATTTTTGATATACTCTAGTCCTGACATGTTTTAATGCTTTCCCCAAATATACCTAATAGACCTGAGCTTGTGCCATCAAAAAAAATACATTTTTGGTTCGATACCACCAGATAGAGACAAAACAAAATCATTAATAAAATCATCTCTTACCATGTAGAATGGAAAGAAATAAAACAGTTGAGCACCATAAAATGGTCTTCCTGTGTTGTGACTGATGAATGGTGTGAAAGGGATTTAGAATATGTGTGTGTGTGTGTGTGGGCATGTGTGCAAAGTCCTGTTTATTTTTATTTTTTGATCAAACGAGAGCTTCCTCTCTCCTATTGGAAGTAAGGTAGCATGTTTATGCAGGTTCATCTTCTCTATTACAAAAGGAGTATAAAAACATAAAAAAAATATTAAAAAATTAAAAAAAACTTTACATCTATCATTAGCTCTGAAGTTGCTGAAAAGATAGGTTGCAGCAAAAATAAAAAAATATTTATATATACCATTTTTATAGCATTTTTATGAATGTACCCATTTGGGTACCAAAGGCTTTAGTGTAGAGACAGTTTTTGAGTGCCCCAGGGGTAAAGCATTATGTACGTACACATCAGTACACAACAGTCACTTGATTAGTTTTATGAACATGGACTAACCTTTAAAGCATCTGTTAAGTATTTAACAGCTGCATCATCGAAGTCATTTCCTAAGAGAACAAATATGAATTTATGCAAAACAGATCACAGCACCTTAATTCCTAGAGTGAGAACATTGAGCACCTGCAAGGTTGATGGATTTGATATATAAATTGTCTGAGAGCATGTTGGAGAGGAGTATGGCTCCTTGAAGGCCCAGCTGGTTGTTAGACAGATTCTGAAGTAGATAAGTCCAACCATTTTTCAGAAGAGACATGAAAGTTTCATTGTAAAACAATTACCTTGAAAATAATTTTGAAAAAGTTACCAGACTCCTGACACTGGTGTTTGATGAAAGGGCCTTCATCAGGTACGCTGTCCCCTTTGCCTTAAGTGTGTTGTGGCTCAACTCCAGGTTGGTGATAATCTTGTCATTCTTACAAATGAAAACATGAATGAAGGATCCTATTGTTTGTTGTGCTACAGACTTAATTCAGAATAACAAAGTTAGGATTACTTTAAGAGCTATAGCGAGAGCTTTGGCCCTCAGAGGCCCCATGAAATAGTAGTTCAGATTTAAAGAAGTGGTTGCACCCAAGTTATGGAGGACGGCCCTGATAGGAGTGGCACCTGTCTCCTGACAGGCCTGCAGGTACAGCTCTGCCACAGACATGCTCTGTGTCTGACAGGTGGTGTCTGAAAATGGAAGAAAATAAAAACAGTGTACGGAAGCGTATTGCATTCACTTGAGTAAAAAATAAATCTACTATTTCTAGTAAGTTTTTACTAGAAATATTTTTTATTGTTATGAGAAAATTTCTGTTTTTAGAAGTAATATTTTATGTTTTTACGAGTTATATTTTCTGTTTTTACAAGTTATTTTTTCTGTTTTTACAAGTTATCTTTTCTGTTTTTACGAGTTATATTTTCTTTTTTACGAGTAATATTTTCCTGTTTTATGAGTAATAATTTCTTAAAGGTAGGGTAGGAGATTTCATTCTGATTTCCAAGAGTTTAAATCGAGGCAACTGGACTCAAGGATTGTTTTTTGAAGAATTTCGCCACTCCCCCAAGTGGCTTCTTCAGTTCTGCAACTATTCTGGTTGGGAATCTGAGTTTTTTCATTCTGATGCAGTTTTTGTTAAATTTGTGTAACTTCTCTTTACAATCCGATAGCAACCAATTAGTTCGGCAGTTTCGCATTAAAACGAAGAATATGAATCACCCGTGGAAGCTATAAAACGCTAAAAACATCAGCCAATCCTCCGGGTGGACCCTGCATGGCGTATTGGCTGGTTGTCACTCTCATCCTGCTCTGCGCGCACCAGAGAGGTACGTGCATGATGGCCGAAGTCACAGACCGCAGCTCGTCTTCAGGTAATGCGCGTCCATGTGATTGGGAGGCGTAGCTTCAGAGTGAGGTCCGAGAGAAAGGGGCGTGTGTTTACTTTCAAAATCTCCTACCCTACCTTTAACGCGATACCTAAGGTCTGCAGGAGGCCCACTCACTCGAAGGCTATCGAGGGGCTGACACGACCGTAGTGTTGCTGTTGGGTGCTAAACTTAAACGCTTCAGGTAAGTGTTGTTATTTACAAACCTACCCATTTCCAAAACAAAGCAGACGACAGTATACTTGTGCTTGGCACTGTCCAGCGGGATAGTCTCTGGCTAAATTACAAAGTCTATATACGATTTTTGGTTGGCAATGTATGTTATTGCTGCTACAATTGTAGTGTAGAAGCCATATATATGGAGTCGTTTGTCTATTTGTTAGTCTGGTTGTCATGGTGATAGGATTTGCGTCACGTGGGTGTAGGTGGTGACCCCTAGAATTTATAAAACAGGCACTTTGCACGTTAATCCCCCGTCTCATTCTTTTGGTTTACAAGATTCATTTCCACAATGCAGTGCTTAATTTCATGTTCATCTATATAAAACCTCCACCATACATCACAGCGCGTGAAAAATAGCAAACCATGGCATATCTGAACATCTAAGCGGAGGTTTAAATATATTTAAAGCAATATACATTCTTTAAATTGTTTGTATTTGTTGATGCAAAACAGATTTTTTTTACATTTGTACAGAGCATGCTATGGCCACATGTTCAAATAACCCCCTGCCACAAGATGATGGTCTGTGGACATTTCGTAAGAGTCGCGGTGTTCCTGAGGAGAATATTCTGAAGATGCAGCAGCAACATGTAAGTCTCTGCACAATAATTTCCGCAGTGTATTAAATATTAACGTTTTGTTAGGCTTATCTGCATTATTTTATATTTTGCTAATTCTGATATACAGTGAGGAAAAAAATTTCATCGTAGGTGCATGTCCACTGCGAGAGACATAATCTAAAAATAAAAATCCAATTTTAACTATTTATATGTATGATACAGCTGCTAATAAGTATTTGAACACCTATCAGCTAGAATTCTGACCCTCAAAGACCTGTTAGTCCGCCTTTAAACAGTCCACCTCCACTCCATTTATTATCCTAAATCAGATTCACCTGTTAGAGGTTGTTAGCTGCATAAAGACACCTGTCCGCCCCATACAATAAGTAAGACTGCAACTACTAACGTGGCCAAGACCAAAGAGCTGTCCAAAGACACCAGAGACAGAAACAGGTGAGAAAACGCAATGGTGGAGGAACCACAGTTATTGATATTTCCAAAGAGTGCCACCAAAAAAGGCATTCTGACACATGCAAAGATGCTATTTTTTCCCAATGAGAGATCTAGACAGGGGAAATGGGAAGAGTTTAGTCACAGTGTTGTTGACTTTCAGGAAGCACACCTTGATGAGCATATTAGTGTGGGAGAGCTCTATGAAACATACAAATTAGGGATGCTTTACTAACAGACTAACAGTCTGACCAATGAAGATGGCATGTTTTCTAGAACTGGATGGATCTGATAAAGAGGCTGATGTATCAAGAAGAGACAGACAACAGAAAAAAAACAACAGACATTTTTTTTTTCCAAGAGTTTAAATCGAGGCAACTGGACTCAAGGATTGTTTTTTTTAGACGTTTCGCCACTCCCCTAAGTGGCTTCTTCAGTTCTGCTACTTTTCTGGTTGGGAATCTGAGTTTTATGTGTTCAGGACCTCTGTAGGTGGATCTTGCAGGAGCTCACATGACTAAGATCACTATAGTTGGTTAATGGTTAGTTAAGGACCAGAAACTGTGTCTGGGCCATGTGCAGGACTAGTTGACGGCCCATCGTTAGAGTTTGAATGTGAGTGAAGTCTGCTAGGAAAAAACAATGCTTGCATTTTATAGTGACCGTGAGACCTTAATTTCTGAGTGATAATATAATTTTGAGACTGGCTTACCAAAATGATGTAGTTCATAACAGTTTCCACTAGATGGAGCTGTTTACTGTAAGGAGGCAGGTGTGATCGAAGGATTATTACTGTTGAATGTCTTTAATCACTTTACACTTTGTTCCTGTTTCATTTAAAGCTTATTCATGCAAGTTTTGGGAGGACCCCTTATGTATTCACCAGTCCAGGAGGATCACCTTTAAACAGAAGATCTTACAGTGGTATGTTTTTTTCCCCCTCTTGACAGTATTTTGTTGTCATCTAAAATAAATATTCTGTTATTCAGAAAGTTTGTCCAGCGTATGCCACTATATAATACCATTGAAAACGTTGCCATAAAGTGTTCTTGAATGTACAAAATAAGGTATGAGGAAAGGTCATAATTCTGTTTCATAATTATCAGGGACTTTCTGTAGTGTGTTTAAAAGACATTAATAATAAAGAAATATACATAATGGGAGGCTGAGGAAAAATGGAGTAAAATGTAGTAAAGTTAAAATGTTCTCCTGCTGAGCCCCGGAAAAGTAACAGTAATTTGAGACTGTAGAAAAATAAAGCATGAATGACCTTTTTTATAGTTGTGTAAATGAAAGTAATGCCCTGACTGTGGTAATATGCCTCGCTGAAGAAAACATGATTGCACAACTTTTATCATTTCATAGCCAAATACAAGGATTCATTTCACTAGAGCAAATATATAATGTTAAATACCCGAGGGAGCAAAACAGAAACTTGATACAAACCACTTGCTCTTTCTTGTAGTTAGAAAATAAAATTTAATCTATTCAGGGTATCAGAGTTCATACATAGATACAGGTGCAGAACAGACACTGAAATACTGCTCAGCTGAAGAGATTTCTGCTTGTTTTCACAGCTGTTTGACAGCACAACATGACAGACGGGAAAGACTAAAAAAAGACAAATCACATCAAGTGATTAACAAGCTTTTCATATATGTTTATGTATACAAAGCAGTATAAAACAAGTACAATAATGGACAAGTCCAAAAATAAGGGTGTAAACATTTTGTGTATATGTGCTTTTCATGACGCCAGCGTCACCACAAATCGGATCAACCGGTAACTGCCATCGTCGAGGCAGGGTATAGAAATAAACATAAAAAAACACAACTCTACTCCATCTGCTGTATTTGTATTGAGTATGGTATCCTAAAAAAACTCTACTCTCCTTTATATTTCGGCTAGCATACATAAGAAAACCGCAGAACACTAAGCCTTTGTGGGCCTCTACTCAGGGCTTTTGTATCAGAGCACCATATTGATATTAGTGTGTTTCCTCAGCGCTTAGTCCAGTCATACTCACTGTTTCCATTGGTCCCTTTTCTGAAGAGATGGTTGAAGTAGCAACTAGGCACAGCAGGTGTCAACAACAACGCTTAATGTGGAGATGAAACTGAGCATTTCCAGTCTTCCAATGGACAGAGCCAGCTCATGTAGCAGTGCTGAGGAAGCCCCAAAACCTCAGATCTTTGGGCAGTCTCCAAAAGTCTCCAGCTTGGAGCTCAAGTGCTTGTTTATACATGTATTGCCATCAATGTTTTCATCTAAATGGCAGCCATGGTGGTGCTTCGGGGGTGTTGTGTCCCTGGATTTCTGGTTTCACTTGGCCTCAGTGGAAAGCTGCTCCAGCAGCGGGTTGGCCTCGCTCTCGGGTGTTTTGACACTGTCGGTCCTTACGATGCAGGTGGGCCGGTGGCGATTGAGCATCACCATTAGCTGCTGTCTCTCCAGACGGAGTTCCTCGATTTGCGCCTTCAGCTCCGAGTTCACCATTTCTAGACGCTCTGACTCCTGCATAGATAGGTTGAACTATTAGAGGCTATGTATGCAGACCCGATGCAAATGATCTATCTTGACCTGATGTATTGACTTTCTTTTATACAGCCAGAACACTTCTGTGTGTAAAGATGTGTATGGGTGGGCTGTGATGTTTCCAGGGAAGGGCACATCAAGCTACAGTATATTCATTAAGTTCAACTTGAGCTAAATGGCTTTCATGTTAATCAGCTGTTCAGGTCTAGTCTGTCCTACACCCTTTGACTGCTCTGTTCTTTATTCATCAGTGTTCAGTGCTGACTTGTGAACTCACCCTTTGAAGGAAGTCAGTCCGTTCCTTCTTTTTGTTTCGGCATCGTGCTGCTGCTACTTTGTTTTTCTCTCGTCTTCGTTTCCTCCTTTCTTCATCCTCATCCATCTATACACACAAGAAATATATATTTAAAAGCAGAAAATGACTGTCTATTCATTTAATCCTTACTGATCTAGTAACTTCATTTTTCTATGCCAGGCTACTTCAGTTGGCCTGACACTTGAAATCTGATCAATTCTGTTGAAAATGAAAACATGACATGTTCTTATGAAGCTCTAAACATCTTGAAGCCAAGCCTTCACACACACCTTTTCCTTTACTCTTGTTTATTTCCTCACCTCTGTTTTGATGGCCAGTGGCCTCTTTCCTAGCCTTCCCAGGAAGTGCAGCGGGGACAGCATGGTCCCAAGCTGGCGGAAGTCGGCTAGCTTTAGTTGATCAGTGAGTGTGGTGGCCGAGATGCCCGCCAGCGGGCCTAGGCTGGGCAGGGAGCCCGCTGCTAGCGAAGGGTCAGGTATCTGTCCTGGCATCATGTCCGACCCGGCCACCGCCGCCGCTGTAGACAGAAAAAAGACAAGTAGGAGGAACAATTAGGATGAGATTGTTAAGCCTAACAATAAAAGATTTCACACTTCAAAGTGTACACACTTCTTGTAAATACTTAACATTAGCCTACAAAAGCCAATCAAATCACTAATAAAAATAATGGCAGTATAATTTAAAGATATTGAGTATTTCTCTACAACATAAGCTACATATATGTTTGCACTCGTCATTCCACCACAATTTCACCACATCCTCATTATGATGTTACAATATTACATTCCTCTTTAAAAAGACAATTTACTGTCTTCTGTTCGTGTCATGAAATATCTCTGTAAATATGGGTTGCTGTTTCCAAGAATGCATTCAAAAGCTGACAGCTTTGACAGCTGTGTTATCTTCTTAGTCAGCAGCAGGAAAAAAAAACCAAAACAAACTTTACTCTGTCAGCAGCTACACGGTCATCTCTGTAGCTTCACATGCAAAGGCAAGCCATGAAGGCCTTCATTGTGATCACATAAGAGGGGACTACTTTCTACACGTATGCTTCTGATAATTCACCTAGTGGTTTTGGTCTCAAGTGCGCATTTGTTTTTGTTTTTTTAGTGATGAGAATTCAAAGGATATCAAAACCATTCGTGTCAAGAGAAAGCGGGTAACACTCATGCATTCCATCGCCACCCTCTTTGAACAATTTGAGGGCTTGGAGGGTTTGACCACAGCACTTTTAATGTAATCAGGGAGGAATGAAGGACAGAGAAAGAGGAAAAAAAACAGAAGTAGTGCAGGCATAAAGGAAGTGGCTGAAGAATTAAGACGTCTCTCTAATTACTGTAAGACCATGAGTTGGAAAACTTCTGATGGCCAAATAAAAAACAAATGTTTCAGATGAGAGCAGTGTAACATGAGCTGACATGAGCTGCCCTGCCCACCCATCCCTACAATCTCTGCGGAGACTGAGACCACTGAAAAGACGAAAGGCTGCTTCTCTTGTAATATAGATAGTTAAAACTTAATAGAGGCTAGCTGCTGTTTTTTGTGCTGATGAAAACTAATACTTAGAGTAGAAACGGAATCATTTGGATTCTGCATGCCTGATACAACTTAACATCTGATACTTCAATAACTTTGGCACTCTGCCAGCAGACTGGTTCACCTGAAGCTATGCAGAGTTTTTAAAGAAGGCAGTTGATATCCATGTCACTTTGACATTAATAGCTTATTTCAACATTTGCCTCCTGAGCATTCAGCTGCAGCTGAACCTCTACAGGTTGGGCACAAACTGAACAAAGCCCCCCTCATATAGAACCAACAAAGACGAGTATTGTGCATAGCTGCAAAAAAAAAAAAAAACAGCTGACTTTGCTGGTGGGTGACTAGCTCAGAGGCCAACTGTATTGAAAGTTATACCAAGTTTTTCTTTCTCTACGTCTTTTTTTTTTTTTTTTTTTTTATCTGGCTGAAAGACTTTCTCTATTACAAAGCCCATAGAGGTAATGAAAAAAGCAGTTATGTAACACTATTCTAATGTACTCCACCCTGCTTATGGGCTGGTCCCAAAGTGTCTTTTACAGTTGGGCTAGAGGTTACTGTCATGCATGGCGGGAACCAAATTAGCTCACTTTGAACATAAGCGCATCAATACTGACACCAACAGAGTTAGTTCAGTGTTAGATGGTTTTACTGTCTCATCTGCATTATTACTCATTAGTTCAACCACCAGCAGTACTTAGGCACCAATATGGTGCAAAGTCAAATTATGAACAGTTCATTCCATTGCATATTTGGTACACTATATTTAAATGTTGCCTGCTACACATGCACAGTCAAAAGTCTCTCCGTTTATCTCCATATTCTTCCTGACTTGTTCTCTATCACCTTCAGTCTGCATTATTTTTTTCACTCCAAGGACAAGCTGGTGTGTGGAGGCAGTGTCTCATGAGGCATTTTATTACTAAAATTCTGACAGCCCCTCCCTTTCTCCCACTGTATGTATACACCCATTTACACTGCACTTGGCAGCAGCCTGTTGTTTTTGCTGGAGAGGAAAGGAACAAGACAGCCCTGGTAAAAATCTCTCTTAGACAAAATTTCTTCTCTCTGAAACTCCCAGGAGAGGTGTGTGATGTAGAAGGTGTGGAGGCCCTGCAATTCTGCAGAGAGACTGTCTAAGAACAAGCAATACAGACAGTATTGTGTAGATTGTGACTCAAATGTTACTGTAAATGCACATCTGTATTTTACTGAATTAATTCAGGAATCGGGCCACCACAAGTAAAAGATCCTGACATAAAAGCTGCTCTGTGTTTTTCGAAAACATTGTCCATTCCTGTTCAATAACTGCAGTGGAATTTAAAAGATGCAATCCAAACAGGCGAGAACAGCCAGAGGAACTGAAACGCCTATTAGGAATGACTGAGCAATTCATTCTCAGAGCCAAAATGGAGTCCAATATCCAAGCTGGCCAGACACTCCAGATCGGTTTAGAGACTCACATGAGGCTCCAACCTGGACAAACACAATTTTTCAAAGGAAACTGACACCGAGAAAAATATGTCAATTCAGGAATAATATTAATTTATGTCTATTAGACCCTCTCATGTACAATGCAGTGTAACTGAACCCTGCTCTGCTCAGACAGTTTGCAAGGAAAGCCCCCATTCCCTTGTATGGCTTGTTGAAACATGTAGGTGCAGGCAGCTTTCACCACACACACACACACAAACCTTTAAGTATATAAACATGCATAAACCTCATATTTGACTGCATGACATCAGATAACACAAATCAAAATCTGACAGAGGTAGTTTTGCCTGCGGCTCCCCAAACAAAGCTGAAATAATGCATGAAGTCAGATGCCTATCAATTATGTGACATAAAAGTGACTAACCTACCATTCTAGACAATTTAGTACAGTTGTAAACTACAACACATAACAGGCTCATAGCCTGTCTCACTTAAACATGACTTTTAAGTTGAGTGGAACGTTTGTTGGGTTTAATTTGTTCCGTCTCCCTCAGCCTGCCACACACACAAGTCTGAAAAATCCCCCTTGCAAATTCAACACCCATTCAAGCCTTGAGACACCCTAAAGAAGTCTCATATTTACAACACAGGGAGAGTTTGCTGATACATGTCTTGCAAAATGTAATTATACCCAAAAACATGAGTCAAAGTGAATTTTACATTTTTCAAAAATGGGTGTTTTTTTTTTCTGTCAGCAGCAGCAGCTTGCAACTAAGGATTAGTGGTCAGCGTTTGATGATGCAACGCTGTTACTGTGCTTTTGCAGTCAAGCAGAAAAGCCAGTACCACAGCTTTTAGGCCCACACTAGCCCCAAACAAAGATACCTACACAGCCCAGCAGTAGTGTGGGTACCACTTTCAGGGGCTTACCAGAAAGAGACGAGCTGAAGCCAGGGGTGGGGAGCGGAAATGTCATGTATTAGTTATGAAATATGGGATCATACTCAAGGAGGGTTCTGGCATTGGCCCAAAACTAACCTTACTGCACGTGGGCTGTGGTTAACTGGAGGAGTGTGTGAAGAGAGGTGCATGTGAGGAGTCCCTGTGTGTAAAGGTGCAGGCAATGTGTTCTTATTTATGGACATTTTGCTGGTTTCGTTGCTCACATGCTCTATCTGTCTTCAGCTTGACAAAATGTGACCATTTCCTGAGTGCAATTAGTAGTGCTGAGGAATTCAGTTCCTTACCAATAGCCAGCAGCACAACTGGAGGCCCTATTATCCTCATTCCTTATAGAGACAGTGAAAGAGAAGGGTGGGGGGTTAGAGGGGTTTTCAAGGCTACTCATTACCTGTAAATACTGTGGCTTTTTTAAAGGGTGCACACCGACCTCTACCGGAAACTTGAGTCCAAAGTGTTTGCTAATTCTTAAGATCAATTCTTGTGCCACACACTGCTCAACTTTAAATTACTGTACCATGCCATTATGCCAAGAGACAAGCACCCTTTCCAGGATACCTGACCACTGTTGAGCATACTTTATTAAAAGACTAATTTTGGATTAATACGGCATTGTAAGGGCCACACACGAGCATCTTGCAAAACCCCTGCAAACAGCTTCTACTTCTCCAACTCTGCACTGAAAATGAGCAATGAGCACAGAGGCTGTGGCCAAGGCACACTCTCAATCTCCAGCCAAGGTCTCAGCGATCATCATTACCGTCTGCACTCAGTCAGGCTGTGTGTTGAGTTACAGCCTTTCGCAATCCTCTGAGGAAACCAGGGAATTTGGCACCAACTTTCCTTGAGGACAGGACAGTCCAAATATACAGTATCAACATTCTTCCAACCCCTAATTATATTTTCATTGGAGGGACAAGACAACATACAGGCACGAAAAGGGCGCAGACACAGTAACAATGGCTGCCGTTCAGATTATGTTGGTGTAGTCTCTGGCCATTAAACTCAAAAGTGATGATGCATGAGAGTGGAAGTGAGTATCATAACAGAAAATAGGATCTCTTTTCATTTCGGCTTTCACTTCTTGTTTAGATGTTGTTATGAGATAAACATCTCCCGCAGATAGAGGGAACCTGGTGGAGTTGGCTTAATTTTCCCAAAGCAGTTAAACTTTGCAGTATGATCTCCGATGATGCGACCCTGAGCTGCAGCAGTAATGAGCAAACCTTAATCAACCCCCACAGTTTGGACAGAAAGCTGGAGTGCAGTCAGTGCATGAGGAGGTTATCTTTTGTTCACAATGAAATCACACAAGAGGGAGGAAAGTTTAGACTTCGGCCTAAGAATGAAAAATGTTTCAGAGTTTTTCAGCCCAAACACTAAGCACCTGCAGATATGCACAAAGCACGAAGACTGTGGCTGCCTTCATTCAAACATTACTATGTGATCGTTGGCTGGGTTCCTGCTTGGCCTGCTTCATGCCATTCAAACAGTCACACATCTATATTCTGCATCTGGGTGGTCTTAGTTGAATTATTATAATGTTACTATTTTTCTCTTGTGTTGTAAGTCAAAATTAGACTCTGCATGGCAGAGCTTTGGCTTGGCTCAGACATGGATTATATAAATCAAACTACAGACAAAAGCCTTTTCAAATGTTTGGAGTTCACATCTATGACAAATCAAAGGCAAGATATGTGCAATCCTTGAGAACAAGATGTTAGCCAACAGAGTCCAGAAAATTATATTTAATGCTGGCTGTTTAAGCAATCGCTGCCATTACGTAACATGTGGTTGTCACTTTAATGCCGCTTCATACTTTGTCCTCTGACATTTCCTCATCTGCCCCATGTCAAGCAGACACTTGTACAGCTCAGACACTGGAGAGATTAAACAGGGCCCCAGTGTCAGTGATGTACTGTGTGTTTAGTTCTTTTGTTGCTCTCTTAAACGTCACTGTTTAGGTCAAAATTTAGTAATGTTAAGCAAACAGTGTGGATTCAGTTCCAAAAGAAATTCAGGAAATCTGGAAATCATAACTACAAAAAGCCACTTTTCAGGAAAAACACAGATTTAAATACCTCTTGTCTCAGTTACACCTATGGACATTTGGGTGTTTGCTTCCAAAGTGAGTGTCTAGTCTGTATTAACAGGGTTTTTTACAAACCATGTGAAAAGGCTTATGGGGACTACAATGTGATACTGATAATGTGATACCCACAGCAGTGAATAGCTGCTCCCCCAGCATTAGTATTAGTACTATGGAGCCTAGTTGTTGCATAGTTGGCTTGCTTGCCTGCAATGCGTCTGCTGTCTATTCAGTGTACTAGGGGTGCAGCTTGGCAATTCAAGCTCTGCAGAGACGCACTGGAAGGCATTTCTACTTAAAATAAACCCTGTGCGCCCACGTCCAGCCTCTCAGCCCTGTCGGCCCTGTGCTTCATGTCGGCTCGCCAGCCCTTCCCCATTAATCCACTGCAGCGTTCCACTTATGTGGAAACCATCCTACGGATGTGCCCGGGCAGGCACGGGGGCATTTAAACCCTCTGTAACACACGCTCATTCACGTAGATACAAACACAGGCACAAAGGAAATGTATATAAAGAGCACAAAAATAGTTTCCTCTGCAAGGCATATATCTGAATGAGCATGCACTGCACCAGCTGAACAGCGGTATGTAGGAAAATGCTGAACCTATGAACTTGCAAACAACAAACCCACACACCCAATCCACCCGTACCAGTCAAGTTTCCCATTCCATGATTGGCCTTTAACTTTCAGATCAACCACAGCAGATAAGCTAGCCTTGATAGAATTACTGTGAATCTTGTGAAATGTCAAGGAAAAACCAAACAATATATATGCAGTGATCAAAAACCGGTAGTATGCATATTTACATGTGAATGCACACATTTCTCCTCATTCAATATCCATATACATACACAGCATGTGTGCTGTGTATGGGCCAAAGCAAAGGTTACAAATCCAATCTGAGCACACATTCTTGGCTTTACTCACATCATGCTGCCAAAGAAACTTCACAGTTCATTTACATCATTCATGTCAAAAGTCACTAACTAAAAGGAAAGTTTTTTATCTTTATAGAAACATCTCTGTCTGACTAAACCTTAACCTGGTTTAAATAGATAATACTTACTCAGAGAAAACTTGTCAGTCGTCTTCTGTCAATGATGCACCTGTGTTTGGACGCTGTAGAGAGTTAATAACATGTTAATCACTATAATTAGTGTAAATGTCAGTGTATTCATAGAGCTGGAATGACATTAAATGCTAATAATAATAATAATAATAATAATAATAATAATAATAATAATAATAACATCTGTGGGGTTAAAACAAATATAAAACAAGACACACCTGTGGACCTGCAGATTTTTTGCAGTTTTTCATTAGCATCATTTGATCTTTAATTAGTATCTAATCAAATATAATTAAGTTCAAGTTAAGTAATGCTTATTTGTATTTTTTTTACAAAAATCTGGCTCTCTATCACATCTGCATGCAAAATGTTGACTTTCATGTTGGACAAATGAAGCTAGCAGATATCAATGTCACAACAACCTGGCTAATTGTGATGACTTCACAACTATAGCATCATAGTCCGTAACTGACATGTTTTGTAGCACGAAGTGCTAAAAAAAATAAAATAAAATGCCATAAACTTCTCTGTAGTTCTGTGTGCAGCAAACTAGCTTAGCTACCTACTCTGGAACCCACAATGTGTGGGGTTACATAACTGCCTTCACTAAGCTAACCGACACTTGAGTTTAGCAACACCAAAAGGAAGAGATGAAAATAACCTCCTGACACAGGCTGCTGTGTCATTTAGCTAACGGCTCTGTAAATAACGAGCTGTAAAGCGACAGTTGCTACAACAATTGTAACAACATCGTACTTAACGTGTGTGGCTGACACACACACACACACACACACACACACGGGAGGACTTCTGCAGGGAAAACTTTACAACTATTAAAATCTGCGCGTAAACACATCTTCATATGTCGGCGTTAACGGACACACTGAACTCATACACAACATTCCGCATGTGTGTGTATATATATAAATATATTAGTCAAAATGTCTACACCGTGGGTGAGGAGGGGGGGAAAGTGTGAAAAATGTATGCAAATTATTGGTGAAGCCTGTACCAACACTTTAGCTAGCATAAAAACAAAGAGCTCGACGGTTCACAGACAAAAGACTGACCTGCTGTGCGTCCAGAAAAATCCGCAGTGATAACAGGGACGGTGTGGGGAGTCAGGAGTCGGATGTAGGTTTTGGGACTAAGTGAGGTCGTTGCATCAGCCCGTTTATAAGTACGCTGTGGAAGGCTGTGTGAGGGCTGTGGAATGCGGAACTGCTGGCCCAGACGTAAGCATGGATGAAAATAATGTAAGAGGAGGGGCCCAAACACACACACACACACATGCATGCACTCACGGAGCTTTGTTGGCTCCACCCATAGCAACCAAAAAAACACACAACAGACTGCAGGACAGGAAAGTTTCAGCCCGGGATAGATAGAGAGGTGAATACACGCCTACAACTATAAACCTCCCAATAAACACAATCATGACTGCAAAACTTAGCTGCAGGTGTTTTATTGTTTCACACAAGCCAGTGTGCCAACAATAACATACATTAATCCAAGTGGGAAGTTATTTATAACTCATAATAAAATATTGAATGGAAGTCAGAGGTTTTACAAAGTATTGGTGCGAGAAGTTTGAATACATGGATACAGGAAGGCCCAAAGAAAGGAAAGGGAAACTCTGACAATGTGATAAATATTGTGCCGATTCTCAAGAGAAATACGTTAAGTAGGGAAAAATGCAAGTATGTCCCAGAAGAGAAGCAGCATTTCACAAAATGTGCAACCAAAATTCAAGTTTAAATCAATTTTCTGAATTAAAGTTATCATTATATTAACCAGAACAAGCAAGTGTTCAGTATTTAAAACTGGGGTGATTGTTGAAGCTTAAAATATGTCAACTAGCTATTTACAATAATGATCCCTTGCAGCCTACAAGCATCAAACACATAGCTCCTCTTCAGAATGGTTTAATAAGACTGGTTGTTATCTTTAGGGACTGTGTCTTCAGTTTGCTGTTTTCAAAGTAGAGCACATCCCTCTGAGCTCTGTTAGGATTTTGGAGAAGTATTTGAGGTCAGGACGAGGTGCACGCGTCATATTTTTTATACATGTCTGGAGGGGTTATTCAGCACTTCCTGTCTAATCTGTCTTTTTTTACTGTTAAGCTGGTAGGACAGTGCTGCTGTAGTTGTTCATTCTTCAAATGAAAAATATCTTATAATTAATTTTCCATTCAGTTCCCTAAAGTCATTTGTCCCTCAAACTTTTGTCACATTTTTTTAGTCTGAAAGGGGCACCCAGCATCACCCAGCATCACCCGAGCATTGCTGAGCTGAGAACTTACAGTTTCAGCTGGCAGATGGAGTTTAATGTCTCAGTTATGCCGTAAATCCCACAGGATATTAGCACATGTAGCGTTAGCTGCTGTGAAAGCCTATTTCATTTTCCTTAATCACTCTTTAATTAAATAAATCACAGTTACCAAAACATACAGTTCTAATAGTGGTTCCAGAAAGTTCCAGAAAGTCCAGTCTCAGTGGTCCTTCCCCCATGCTTCCCTCTAGTGTGAGTAATTGTAACTACATCGGACCACTCTTTGAAAAGCACAACAGGGACGATATGTCCCTGGAATGCTCTTTTGCTATCTTGGGTGGTTAAATGCACTGTTTATTTATTGGTGATTTATCCTAACAAATAGATCAAATCAGCACTAAAGTCATATCTGAAGGATGTCAATTTACTGGTAGTTTTAAGTCCTCAAATTGCACATATATATATTTTAATGCTGCAAGCAATCAAGGCAACCATCCTCCATTGTGCCTTTTATTGTCATGTCAGGTTTGGTCATTGTCTGATTGTTATCCAAGCCTCAGTATGATTTTACAAGATGCCGGCTCAACTGTTCCACACAGAACAAGTGGCTGAGTTATTAGAGGCTCACCAAAATACCCTACTCTGTTCCTTTTTTAGATTCTAATTTGGTTCTGCTGTGATTTATGTCTCGCTTTTAAAGGGAGGTCGGGGCCCAACCATGCGTCAAAGACACTCTTATCATAGATGACAAATTTTAGAGGAGGTAATAAAGCAGAACTGAAGACCAAGACAGACAGATTTCATAAAACAGGAGGACATTGGAAGTTTAAAAAAAAGCCAGCTTCCCCCTTTGCAGGTGTAGACTTTCAGCCGAGTTCCTCTGTGCATGTAGGCACTGTGACTGTCTGTCACTCAGTATAGAAGCATTCATGGTGCTGACACTTTCAGCCATGAAGAGGGAAGACTCCCTGCTAAGAACAATAAGCTATAGTCATGATGACACTTCTGATATGCAGACTAAAATCATGTTACTGTGATCAGCCGAAGAGAAGGTTGACAAGTTGTTTCTTTTTGCTTTAGAAAAGCAAGTTGTGAAAAAGCAGCAATGCACAGACACCGGAAACATTCTGGTGAACCACAATGGGACAGTATTTCAGACAAACGTGCAAGATGTTCAGACGTAAATTATGCCATGACTTTAATGTTTGTTCTGAC
Organism: Parambassis ranga; assembly: GCF_900634625.1. NCBI lineage: Eukaryota > Metazoa > Chordata > Actinopteri > Ambassidae > Parambassis > Parambassis ranga. The sequence goes on from NC_041043.1 coordinate 10,404,093, forward strand.
TGTTGACATATGGAACTGTTATTAGAAACACTTCCTGTTGAAGCGACATTATCATAACACAACCCCTGTAGAACCAGTCCTGCATGCTCCCTCAGAACCAAGTAAATAACCGTTTGCATATACGTAGCTGCAGCTCTCAGCGTGGCCAGACTTTTTCTGATCCTTTTTTCAGTACTTTTCTTACTTGTTCTGGATTCTGAAGTGAGACACAGTGTGTCTTTCTTTATATTTCTTCATTGTTAGAGAGTGGTCCATGCCATAGTTCAGTCAGGATGAGATCTAATCATGCCACTATATAATGTTTCCCGGTGTAATGTCCCATAAGGTTCAACTATGCCAGTGTCCACTTTAAGATGCTACAGCTTATAGTGGCTGTATGAAAAGTAAGTAAGATGTGTCAGTACAGCATACAGTTGTACTGATACTCTTGTGTGCAGCTGACAAAATGATGAATGGAGACTGAATGCTGATTGTGGTTGTGGAGCTTTTGCAGAGTTCTTACCTTTTTTGTGTTTCTTTTGTGTTTTTGGACACTTTTTGGGACTTAACCAGCAGCATTGTGGTTTAGTCAATCAAACTTTATCTTCTATGCTAAAGTGATATGCTGTAATATTATCCAAAATCAAATCTTAGGGAAATACCCAGTCAACCAGACACCTCCAGACACCAACCTGACTCATCACCCACCACACTGCAGACACTATATACTTTAACTTTATTTTTACCCATGCCCTATTTAATATCCTTCCTTCCCTTTTTTTCAATTCTTTCCTAATAATCTCAGACAATAGAATCAAAACATCTTCATTTTTACGTGCAGGCGTAAGTCAGTTTATTTAAAACTGCATGACAAAGGTCCTGTGTTTTGCCACTTCGGGTATTAAATTTGGAAATTTTATGTTACTACAAACAAATATTTCCCATTTTCTACCAACAATGGAGCAAATGGAAATTCTTCTTTTGTCACTATCCACCATGCATTAAACATACAAGTCTCCCACAGACTCCATTTACAGAAATCAAATCAATTACTTAGTGCACCAACTGCTGCATGTTGGCACTGACTTCAAGCTATTGTGGGCTGTCATGCCAGCACTCTTCTTCCCCTGCTGATCCTGTTTCCATCCCAGTAAAAGCTCCCTGTATCACTTTATTTGTGTGACATGGAGTCATATTCTGTTTAAAAAAAAAGGCCCCTCTTGTGTTTTTTTATGATTGTTTAGTCGTTTTTGTATGCAACAGTTGAGTCATTCCAAAATAAAGTACCAAATCAGCAAATCAGGTAACTGAATCTCCTCTTCCCATCTGGAACCAGACAGGGAGTTCATGCGTGCATCAACACCATCTTTGGCACTGGTACAATGTTGTTCTCTCATGGTGTTACTCATGCCTGGTGATCCAGCCTCCCCAAATGTGTATGACAGTGATTTATACCTGTAAATATAACACTTCCCCAGGAATATCACAGCCAGTAGGAAGAAGAGTGCTCAGACAGTGTATGAGATAACAGAGGGGGAGAGGGGGAGCAACATAAGAAATAAGACATATGTAAGCAGACTATTCATATTTTGGCTGCCAAAACACATTTGCTCAGTATTCCTTTAAAAAGGCTACATATCAATTTAATGCACAAAAAAACTCCAATTTGTACAAGCTAGTATTGAGGCTGCAGTTTTGCAAAGATTTATGGCCTTTGGACATGGTCCTCTTATTACCAGTAAACCATAAGGTTTGTTTCTAACTCCTAGTCCAACCCTACAAACAGGTTCCAGAGAATAACAGGGACTTAATATTGATTGCATTTCATTTATTTGCTTCAGGGTCATGCTATTGCACAGGCTGGCTCACTGTCGTAATTGCTAATCATAATTACTGTAAGGCAGGTCAGTAAACCCAATGAGACAATAATAACTATAAAGATGAACAGTATCTTTCATCAGTCTGAACATGTCCATACTCATTTGCTGAAAGCACCTTAGGGGCTATGACATGGGTGTGTAGAGCCTAGACTTGTCTCAGTTAAACTTAGAGTGAAACTTTGTTTTCACTGCAGTGGCCTTATGTAGTTACTGTGATTTATGATGATTTATTTTTTATGTAGGGTTTATTTTATTTAACTTTTGCAGTAAACATTGTGGCTAGACACTTTTGTTGATGAACAATGTGAAAATTGAAAGACTTTGAAGGTGAGAAGCATCACACTGCTGGACACAAACAGTTTGATGGAACAAGTAGAGTGGACAGAGAGTGAGTCATCAGAGCTGTTGACAGGCCGGTTTGTCACCACTCTAAAATAGCTGTGTACCAAGATATCACACACACATACAGTTGATTAAAAAACTGTGCTGCATCAGTGAGAGGATGGTGGAACAAAGGGCACAGGGAGCATCCTCCATTGTCTTATCTGCAGTTCTGCCATACTAGCATTATTTAGTATGATCTGTAGCAGTGACGATGTAACGACCGCTCAGTCACAATGGGTTAAAATTCACTCACGGTTTACATGTTGCAAGTTAATTTTGACCATAATCTCATGTTACTAACTTTATTGATTCAGATTAAGATTAACTTTATTAATCCCCATGGGAAAATTGAGGATGGCATCATCATCACATTATGTGGATAAGGCAGTGGATGGTGCTCATCCATGAAGTGTTGTGGAAGATCACTCCTTTATTTATCTTCCCACACAGAGTCTTCTCCTTTTCAGACAAAGGTTTTTTGCCATGCTTTGTCTGCAGAGCCTGTTCTTTTGTCTGTGGGTGGAAATAGTGATTATTGCTGGAAAAATCTCTCATTCTGTGTCACTCATGATGTGGTGAATCTGCACGAACACATCCCTGGGAGATGCACATCCATCCATCCATCACATTTGATATCTTCAGCTCAGTTTTTCACCATGCTATAAGAATGTGCATCCTGTACGACTGTTGTTATTATGTCCTCATACACCTCCTTGGGTGATGTAGCAGATTAAGATGTAGCATGTAGACCAATGTCCGTTTTTTCGAGTGCTTATTTGTGATTTTTCAATTACCATAAATAGAAATACCAGAAAATTTGACGTCATAGTCACTCAAACAGCTTCTTTTTCCTTAGGGTACAAAGGCTTGTTATGTATGTTTTTTCAAGCAGCCTAACGACTTGACATATACTAAGCTTACAGAAGAGGTTTGACTAGTTTTAGAGTGTGTTGACAAATGCAATGTTCTAATAGCTGCACAGTAATTACAGCTGTCCTGTTGAGAAAAGAAGGGCTGAAGTAAGCAGTGCTTTCAGATTATAGCCTCTCTTTGAGTGCCACTTCATCACTGATGGCCCTACAGATAAACGTGTTGTTGACACAGTTATTTGGGGGCACAGACTGATTAAATAAAAGGCTGAGTTGTTTGGCGCTTTTTGGTGACCCCTGCTGGTGACAAGAACAGACTGCATCACACATACACGGGCGTCTGAAATATGGACTTTGTGTTAAACATTAAAATAGATACAAGTTGAATGTGGTCACATTAAGTGCATCCAGCTCAGGTGCTTCTGTTTCCCCTGAAAAAGAAACCAAGCTGGTGGTGGTCATTAAACCTCCTGCTTGCTGTTCCGGGAAAAGCTTTTGGCACTCTGCTCAATTACTTACTGCATCCATTATCAACACTCACGTGACTCCTGTTCTATAGCGTCTGTTTACGCTCAGCAGAGCTCGTGCCTGTTTCGACTTTTCTTTTTTGCTCCAACTCTGTAATATGACACCCGTTGCCATGGTAGCAAAACAACTGCAATTACCCATATATGGTCAAAGGAAAAGGAACGACACGGCAAACGCGCGTTGACGTCACGTTCAGCACGCACTGCGCTGCTGCTGCCGCCGCCGCCGCCGCTGCTGCTGTGGAATCGGATTCCCTTGACCGTGACAATAGTGGAGCAAAGAAACAGCTATGAATAAATAATGAACCTGCTGTTTGCGCGGCTCCCGCTCGTTTTCATGCACGATTCAGTCCCCGACGGTTTTCTTTATGTAATCCCATGAAGCCCAGAATAGATACAGTGACATCTTTATGGATTGACACGGAGCTGAAAACATTAATAGTCCTCATGTTCTGTCTCTTTATCAGAAGACTGAGGATGAATAATCGCTATTATTTCATTTTATCCATTCTAAATCATCTGTCTTAACATAAATTTAGCTTTCAGCCACAATTCACGATCCTCTTTTGCAGACTGGCACGTTAAAAACTACCCAACAACTGAAAGCTACTGAGGGAACCACATTTATCAGCCTTTCAACAGGCAGACAGTTATTGTGCTTGTGCTAAAATTACTTCCTTTTCCGTTTATTTGCCTTTATTTGCAGTTTATAGTTTATCAGGCGATCCTCTTTTGCAGACTAGTGCCCATTCTATTTTCTTTTATTTTGGCACACAGATCTTAAAAGGGAGGACTTCTCACATATGCCTTGTTTACTAGACACAAATCCACACTTCAATAAACAATAGTTCATAGTTTGTCTTTATAAACAGGCAGGAGCATCTACAATGTAATCTTAGGAATTTTTGATTGACATAGTCATTCACTGAAAACATAAGAGGAATCAATATTTCATCTGCAGTTTAAAGGTTCAAATGTGGTGGTCACTCCTGTTGTTACCTATAGGGAAAAGAATTAATTGTCTGTGTTATGAGAAAGTTAGTTAGATTTAGTAAATGCACTAGTGACATTTTTTATGGTTGTCTTTATTTGCATTGTAATTTTTTTGTCATGTTTTGTTTTTTTTTCCATATGCATCATTTCTGATAAGTAAAAAAATAAACTATGTCATAAAATACATCTTGATAAAATACATGGCATGGAAAAAATAAAAACATCCAGTCAGATAAAGATGTTACACCTATATATACGCTGCATATTAGTAACCCTCCATTTTCACATGTTACAATACAACTTACAAGATTACGCATACATCGAAGATATTTAGGACGATGTAAATTCACATCACATGTAGCTTTTATAAAAACAAACAAAAAAACACAAACTCTTCTTGGATTACGGATTTTGTATTTGCATGCATCTCAGATAGCAACAGCATGGAAGAATTTCAGCCCTGTTACAATCACAGAAAATTACATCATCTACACTCTGATGTTTAGGTTAACACAACATCACAACTCACACTACAAAACGGTATTTGAGAGAGATCGTAGCTTGCTGGCTGGTTAGGATACAAATACATTGTTGCATAACTTCTTTGCATTCACAAGGCCAGAAGTGTTGGAGAGTTAAGACTATCTTTCATTAACTCAGATGCACCCAGGCTGCCTTTCAGGCCCTCGCAGCCCTCAGCCAAGGAATCAATCTCAGAGTAATTAAAGGAAAACACTGTGCGGTAATTGCTGCAAGTGGGACTGGAAGACATGATGGGTGTGCTCAAAGATTCAAGGTCGTTTGCCACAGACTTGTACAGGGTTTCCCAGTCTGAAAGACAGAAGGGGCCACCCAGGTCTATGTCAGGGACAGATGCAGCCGTCTGGGACGTCACTGCCATCTCCAAGCTGGGCACCAAGTCATCCAGGTCATCTCCTTTCAAGTCCTCCAGGGTCTCCTCTTCTGCACTGGAACATAGGAGGATGTTGGAGTTCCCCAAAATGGCCGCAGCAGAGATGCAAGGGACACTGTCCATGTCTTGCACAATAGAGGCTTCTCCAGTCGTCACGTTGCTCTCTGGGGTTTTTCCACTCTCTAAGATGGACAGCAGCTGTGGGGAAGCTGGAGGATCTTGCAGCAGTGTGTTGACATCGTCTTCATTATCCTCCTCTCTGTCATTGTCATCATCCTCAGGGGGGAGTTTGCAGGAGGGCTTGTGCGAGGCTAAGATTTGCTCCAGTCTCTCCTTCTCCTTCAGCAGGTTGGCTATCTCCGTCTGAAGGGCAGACTTCTCTTCTTCTAGTGTGTCAGTCTCCTAAAACAAGATCATCAGAAAATAAACAAAAGGTGACAATCTACTATAGACATTCCTGCCTTCAGTTTTGGAGGTGTACATGTATTCTTCAGACTTACAACTTGAAGGGTGTCTATCAGCTCCCTCCGTCTGTTACGACATTTTGCTGCAGCAATTTTGTTCCTCTCCCTCCTGATCCTCCTCCTCTCCTCCTCCTCCTTGGAAGGCTAAAATAACAATCACAAGTAGCCAGTGTAAATGCACATCCTGCCAAGTCTTGCCATATCAGCAGTTGGCTCTTCAACAACGTTTCATTTGCCAAGGAAGAAGAAAAAAAAATCTCATTCTCAGTGTATGCTGGAAAGAAATACTGATGTAGTCGGTGCAGGGGAGCCACAGTTCAGGCGTTAAAATGCTGCACCACTGGCACGGTCTAGTCAACCACGTGAACGCGCATTTTATGCAATTTCCTATCCCATTCATAGACAAGACTGCACTCCTTACTCCAAAAGTAATTAAGCCTACTCTCTTCGCCAATTAAACATAATCCATTCAGCCTGTGTGTCACTCCCTGCCGTAATTCATTTAACAGTAAAAACACTTAATTGCATCCTCCGTGTTAAGATATCGCGATAACACCTCGACTCCATAAAGGAGTAGAGGGGGAAAGAGGAGGAGTTGAACGTCCTCATTGATTGATTGATTGTTGATTGGATAACCGAAGCTGACATTTCCCACTCTCCGCCCTATCTCCGTGCATACCTGCTCTTTCTGTCCTTTCCTGTTGCAGGGCTTCGCCTTGTTTGCACCTGCTGGGGAAGACGAGTGGGTCGCGCCATGAGTTTTGGTCTTTGCGCGACCGGATGACGGGGAGACAGATGTGATGACAGTCGGCTGCACCATCCACTTCAGTTCCGGCGATGTAGATATTGCAGTCACAGTTGGAACAAAGGAGGTTACTGCATCTGCTGCTGATGCTGCTGCTGCTGCATTGGTGCCAGTTACATCCTGGGAAACAATATCAGAGAAATATGCTGTCAAATATTCATTCTGATGAATGAGCAGCAAATGACCTTTACCAATATTTAAATGGTACACCAATCATTAAGATCTTAACAAATCTATCAAAGTCACATCTTTGTCACTCGTTGCCATTATCCCTGTCATCAAAATGAAAGGTCACGACCAAGATTGTGCAAAATAAGAAAGAAGAAAGACTGAATATCCCTGCGCTGTCTTTACGCATTTTCTGCAGCTACATGAAAACCGTGTAGATTGCATATATATATATATATATATATATATGCAATCTAAAGAAAGAGCGTAGAGAATTTAAGGAATGCAGGCTTGTGCATTAATTAGCCTGCAAGATTTCCCCTTTCTCTATCTGTGTGTGTGTGATGATGTTTTTGCGGATCCGCTTCTACCTTGGCGCCGTCCACTGATGATGAAAGCGAGTCAGGAGGATGCTGGCTGCACCCAGGGGTGTCCCCGCCAGGCGATGCTGTGCTACAGCTGGACGATAAGTCGAAGTCAGTGTTGGAGTCTGGATGCATGTTTTCATCTAAAATGACAGCATAAAAAAAGAATAGATTGATTCTAAATAGAAATCGTAGATGCCTGCACGCCTACTTATATTCCATTTGCCAGGTTCATAAATGGTAACTGTGCAGATATAGTGGAGAGGCCCGCCTTTTATAGTGAGCTGGAATTTTATGAATGAAATCTGTGTGGTGAGACTGAACCATTTCACAGAGGGAGAAGGGACCTGGGTTAAAAAAATATATCCTGAGAGCAGATGTATAATTCAACACTAAAACCTCTGCACTGTCTGAACAGCAACACTGAGGAAACATTTACTTTTAACTGTTTTTATTTACACAAACATCAACAAATATTGAGCATGAATAGAGTGACACCCCTGCCTCCAAAAGGTGCCCACCGCCATGAATGAACTACGTCATTTCATGTATGCAGAATCTGCATCATATACATTATGCCCCTCACATGTTCTAGATATGTAGGTATATTTACTGCAGCTGGATGTCTTCTCATTGTATCACATAAGGATGTCCATTAAAAGAGAATATAGGATAACTATTTAAATGAGAGGGGGGGGGGGTCTCCTGTTTTTAATAGACTATTCTGTCCCCTCTAAACAGCCCACGTTAGAACAATGCTCATGTAGTACTAATACTAATACTTGGACCCATAATGTTTAACACAGCTTTGATTTATTTAATGCAAGGATTATTGATTGATTATTTCGGAGTTGTTAAATGGAGTGTTATCCATAGATATATATATCATATCACACTGTCTTTCACCTGTGTCTGCATATGAATAAAGCTCCAGCAACAGAACTGTCGCTGTAGTAAAGCAGCCAATCGCTGAATGGGTCGGTCGAACCATATATGGCGTTTCCGGGAACAGGGGGCGCGCCGTGCATGGCGCACAGAGAGCGCGCTGACGGACAGACGGACGAACGTGTGTGTGTTTTGTGTATGTGTGTGTGTGGCCCACTCACACAAGAAAGTGAAACATACACTAAAAAGCTCGGCCGTCATGTATTACCTGATATCAGCGTCAGTTGCTGCGCTACTTTAAGAACATGAGGATGCACTTGACCCACCTTTCTGGTGCAATAATAGCTTTTATACGCAGATGCAGATCTGTATTTCACAGTAATGAGTTATTAGAGAATTGTGGGCGATCCTGCTGAAGGCCGGGCTGGCTGGTTTCCCAGCAATTATTATCATATTAAAGAGTATTGATGCAATTTATTGGCAACAATTATGTAAGCCTTCTTCCCGTATAGACTAATCCAGCGCCTCTAAAGAAAGGGGGCTTGCATGGGCTATATTTAGAGCTCAGATGACCTCACGAATCCACTGAGGTGAAAGGGATCGCTAGATGGTGAATAGAGAAGGGGCTCTCCCTGCTAAGAGAGGGGCCGCGCTCCCGGCGGCTTCCCGGCAGTCACATCCCAACCCCCCACCCCCTCTGGGCATATTTACCGGCAGTTCACTTTAGGTGGTCGGCCTGACCCTATTCAGTCGCCGGCAGTCCAACATTAGACGAGTTCAAAGGTCGGACATAACAACACGCACCTCAAAGAGTTGTTTTCTGCAAAACAACTTGAGCGTGAATGTGCACAGACTGACTGAGTTTATTTTTAGATTCTGTGACATCAATGTTCAAAGTTCATGTAAATCAGATGATTTCAGTCAAGCCTGCTCCTGCCCTTTGTATAACACTATCACACTAAAATCCAGAGATTATTTTACAGACTATTTATCTGCCCAAACCTTCACTGCATTAGCCTACATTTCCCCAACTAAGATATGTTAAATTTATTAATTGATTGAACTTTTCTGCTTTTTCCTGATTTTTAATTTAGCACCTGAATTAGTGCAGCTGCATATTTTTATCTTTCTGTCTCGATCTTTATCAAAGTCAAACAAACAGTCTCGGTCAGCACAGCCTTTTGGAAGCTGTTTTGGAAGCTCTTGCCAACCATTCAGACAAACACTCAAACAATCCACAAGGTAAACGGCCTGTTTGGTGTTCTGTTTCATTCCGCTGCTCTGCAGACTCCACAGACACAGTTCAGCCTCTGATCAGCCACACAGGACAGAGCTCTCACTCTGACGCCGTTTCTGAAAAACCACGAGAACTACGATGACGTAACGACGTGCCGTGTTGAACGTGCACTCCTCACGGGGCGGAGGAGGGACGCGACGCAGGGAGTTTTGAGTTTCTTTGTCGTAGTGCGGGTTCCTCCTGACAAAACAAACGATCTTTGTTGCTATGCAAAAACGATGACGTCACTGCCGTGAAGGGGTTGGGCGTTGCTAGGGCGACGAGGAATGTTCAACAAAACACGAACGCGGGAAACAAAGTACTAGTCCTAAAGCGCCCTTTAACATACAACAGGGACTTTAACACCATTATTGACTTTATACTACTTATTAAGAACTATTTAATGCCTGTTTCAGTGCAAGAGGGGCACAGTCTGCAACTTTGTTTAACTGCTTCATGAAGACAACTAGTCTATTCCTAAAAAGCAAAGAAAAAGAGGAAGCCAATTCGCACATTGTGAATGCAATGAATTTGTCAATATGGTCAGAAATGGGACTTGTCCATAAATCATCTTTTATAAATGTTAAATTCCAGAAATGACTGTGCTAATCTTGTCATGGTAGACACTGTTTGATAGAATAGAATAGAACAGAATAGAATAGAGGTATTTAATTCATCCCAAGATGGGAAATGTCACTGTTACAGCAGCAATATACAGGCACTCTGCATACTAAACATATATATCTAAGTATAGACATTATTTGCAAGCAAATATAAAATAGAATATAAAAAGATATGTGCAGTACAAAGTGCAAATTTTGAAAAGAAAACCCTTGTGCAAAGTCAAAGAATTTAGAGTGTTATCCATGACACAGAGATCAGATGCCATGAGGCAGGAAAGGTCCTGTGTTATATAGTCAATGTAGCTCAGAGGCATGAGGATTCCCTCACCTACAGCAAGCTCTGGGGAAGACCTTTATGATAAAGTCAACAAACCCTGTACGAAGCAAACTGCTGACGTGGTAAAGCAGCCTACAAACCAGTAATTAGCTTGTTCTTCAACTTAAACGCCCTCATCTGGATTGCACACAGAAGGTACAAGCACAGCCTGAAGGTGTAAAACACACGTAAGCATTTGTGCACTGACATATTTTTCTGGTTTATGTTTGCACTTTCGCAAAGTCCCTGTTTTTGCCCGCAGCCAACTTACTTCACTAGAGGTATGTTGATGAAGATTCTCAGTCATCCAGGTCATCATATTTTGATGACTTGGATGAAGCACTTGTAGAGTTTTAACTCTAGAAGTCCAGACGCCTTGCTTCAATCTTCTCTACGTTCCCTAGAGGTACATTTACACAGTGTATACTGATTCAGAATTTGCGGTTCCTATTATTTTGATTATAAATGCAGTTAAATGTAGTTGTAATTGCTATTATTATTAATTATAGCAAGATTTTGTTAGGTTACAGTTTAGTAAATTTTAAATGTCTTTAAAATAAAAATGCATTGCAAGCTACAAAAATCAATAAAAAGTGGGACTTGGGTGACTTCAAGTAAGTTTTGATATAAAATAAAAAACTAAATGTGTGTCTTGGCTAAAATAAACATGGAGACTATGTGTTATAATGACACTTATACACACTATTTTGACACTTTGTTCAGAACAGACACGTGTGCGTGTTTAATGTCATGTTTAATGTGTGTAGGATGCACTTTTGTTGACCATTGTCCCAGTTCTTCAGTTTTCACAACAGCCTGTTGTGTTTGTTGTTTTACATAACGTCATGTCCCTGTCGCCCAATCTCGGATGGTGTGTTTCCCAGCAAGACCCGCCTTTCTACAGGATGCACCATATTTGGAAAATGACGTATCGGGGATCCCGTTTCTGGAATATTCCATTTATTGAGGGTGAATTCTTAAATATTTTACATGATTTGCTGTGTTTTTGCAGGTAAATCGTACAAATAGACATTGCTTTTTCAACATTTAGTGTATTTAAGGACAACAGTGAGCAAAAGCTGGAGTTATAAGCCCGTTGTTAGGTCAGTGTTTTGGTGTATTTCCTCCCTTGGTGTCGGGTGAAGAGCACGCCCCTTTGTCGACGTCACACACGGGTCCGCCGCTCCTATAAAAGCTCGCTGAGCACTCAGAGTTGGCAGTTTAACTTTCAGTAGCAGGACAACGAGTACAGGACCAACAACAGCGCTTTTAAGAGTTTGTTTTAAACCTACTTAAGGGATTTCCTTTTCTCTGGGTTACATTCCCCCTCAGTAGAGTTTGATTGGATCTTCCTACTTTGCTTTTTTTTCTGGAAACGATGATGTTCACCGCTTTCAACACGGAGTGCGACTCTTCCTCCCGCTGCAGCACCGCTTCTCCGTCCGGGGACAATCTTGGATACTACCCGTCACCAGCGGGATCTTACTCCAGCATGGGATCGCCCCAGTCTCAGGTATGTGCAGTGAAACTTTTTTTTATATGACAGGGACGTATTATTGCTGCTTTGGCTTGCAAGGAAGAACTTGGAGTTTATTGAACATTGACTAAATTAGGATTAGGAATTATAGCAGGATTAATAATAATAATGAATACAGAGTGACAAATCGAAGCTAATGTCAAGTTGTGCTTAAAATAGCCAGATGACCTGCAGTGCAAGGCAATCTTCATTCATCCACCTGGAAACTCCATAGAGAGAGGGTGTAACGTCATAGTTGACATCATAAGGATATTTTTAAACCATCCGGCTTTAGATAGACCCCCAGCTTCATTCATAGATATTTTGCCACCTCTCCTGAACGTACATCTTTGCTTCCTTTTCTTCTAGGATTTCACTGATCTGACAGCATCAAGTGCCTCCTTCATCCCCACTGTCACAGCCATCTCCACAAGCCCTGACCTGCAGTGGATGGTGCAGCCCCTGATCTCCTCAGTGGCCCCGTCTCACAGAGCTCACCCTTACAGCTCCAGCCCCAGCCCTGCTTACACAAGACCTACCATGAAGTCTGCAGCATCCAGGGCTCACAGCTCTACCAAGAGGGGCAAAGTGGAACAGGTAATTACAACTCATCATGCAGTAACTTAAGTGTTATGTAACAGGTTCAACACATTCTTACAGCATATCACAGACGTGGATCTTAACTTATGTTCATTTGTGTGCAGATAAGTCCAGAGGAGGAAGAGAAGAGAAGAGTTCGCAGAGAGAGAAACAAGCAGGCAGCAGCTAAATGTCGCAACAGGAGGCGAGAGCTGACAGACACCCTGCAAGCTGTAAGTATCCCACCAGATTTATTGTCATTCATCAAGATGCAGTTAATGCCAGAGCCAACAGCAGTGTTATTTAACAGCCAAATTAACGCCACTTCCTCTATTTCTGTCTCCCTTCCAGGAAACTGATCAGCTGGAGGACGAGAAGTCCAGCCTGCAGAATGACATCGCCAATCTGTTAAAGGAGAAGGAAAGACTAGAGTTCATCCTGGCTGCCCACCAGCCCATCTGCAAAATCCCCTCAGAGCTGGACACGGACTTCCCCGTGGCCTCCCTCTCCCCTGGGCACTCCTGCCTCTCCACCGTGTCGTCCGTCCAGCCTCAGACCACCATCCCACAGACAATCACTATGACTTCCAGCCAGCCAACCTTCACCTCAACCTCCAACTCCATCTTCTCCAACACCAGCTCAGTCCTCTCTACCGCCACCATCTCTGGCAGCACAGTCAAGATGACGGACCTGGAGGCCTCCGTTCTGGAGGAGTCTCTGGATCTGTTGACGAAGACGGAGATGGAATCGGCACGGTCAGTCCCAGAGGTCGACCTGTCCAGCTCCATCTACACAAGCCAGGACTGGGAGCCCCTTCACGCCACAGCCACTACCACCGAGTTAGAGTCTCTGTGTACGCCCGTGGTGACTTGCACCCCAGCCTGCACCACCTACACCTCTTCATTTGTGTTTACCTTCCCTGAGGCAGAGACCTTCCCCACCTGCGGCATCGCCCACAGAAGAGAAAGCAGCAGCAATGACCAGTCCTCAGACTCCCTCAGCTCACCAACACTGCTGGCCCTCTAAAGACTCTTCCAGAAGCAACACTTCTTCCTATCAAGCACATTTACTTGACGTGAGATAGATGTGCAGATCACAGGGCTATGGAATGGACTTGTACCAGGAAGCAAATTATTTATGATTTTATCTGCCTTTATCTATACTTGCCTATTACACCAATGTAGCAAGTTTTAAAAAAAAGCATGTTTCCACTAATACCACCTAGTTGTTTTATGAGTTCCTATATAATTTTATGGTGCTAGATAACAAAACTTGTTGTATTTTGATGTGTGTTCAGAGCAATAGTTATTGTTATTACTATATTTGACCTACTTTTGTTTTCTGGTTCTTGGGATGTGAGAGTAGTTGTGAACTGTTTGTGAAAACTGACGTGCTTTGTCTTAACCATGGTCTGAGTGGTCTATCTGAAGTTTTCTGTGAAAACATTAGTGCTTTTAATTTATTAAATTTATTTTTTTACAGAGATAGTAAAAACGAATGTTGTTTGTAAGACATGTAAATAAAATATAGTGATATTTAAATTCAATGATTTGTCTGGTGTCATATGTGTTTAATCACACACATAATTATGACTTTTCTTAGTTTATGTAAGACGAAGAAGCAGAGCCGGTCATAAACCTTTCATGTGTCAAATGATATAAGGTCTAAAATTAGCCTGTATAAGGGATAGCTGTATTTTTCCTGCACCTCCACTGGCTCTATTTATTGTTCCGTCTGTTGCCAAGGTTAACTATACGTCAGGGCTCTTACGTCAGTGCGTTCTTTCCATTTTTTTTAAATTTTGCAAGCCGTGCGCGATGACGTTCTACTTCCGTGCCCAAATATAGAACTCTGGGAGCAGTCGCTGGCAGACTTCAGCTAGAAGTGGATGGGCTGCACGGCCAGACATCTATCTCTCTTCCGCGTCTTGTCTGAGGGGTTTCTCGTTGCTTTTGGACTCCTGGCTCTTGGTAAGAGGAAACTCCACCGCTTTACTTCCGTAATCTCGTTGCACTGTTACACAAGAAAGATCGGAAGAGGATCCGAAAGCTTTTTTTTATCAAGATGTACGTTGTGTGCGTTTATTTTGTTCTCTCGAAAGATCTTTGCGCACCGACTATCACCAGAAATGAACCTCAGGAAAAACATTAACAAATGCACAGACGTCATTTCGACTTGCACGACGTGAAAATGGACTCAGGCGTGCAAAGACATGAGGTGTAAAGTGTTCTCCCCTCATCTTTAAGCACAGCTGGGCCAAGATGAACGTGCCAACATCACATCAACATTTAGGCCAAACGCATGGAAATGCATGATTTAAACTGTAACAATAAAGAAAATCAATGTGCAAACAGCACTGTATCTTCAGTCACGTGTTGTAAAGGGAATATCGATCCATCCATCCATTTTCTGAACCTGGGGAGCATAGATGAAAGTATATATATCCTCTAGTTTTTCCATAAATTTATAAATATAAATGCTAATTCCTATTCTAGCATAATGATAGATGATCACAATCAATTCATTATTTCAATTGGTCTCTTTTTTTAAGTAATGTTTCATTCTGTGCAACATCTTAGTTTGTCAAACCTTTTTCACCCTACATTGACCTCGCATCACCTTTTATCTATATTTCATCATGTAGCCAGCATAATCATTACGCAGCAGCCTAATGGCTTTACACAGGAAGTGCGTGCTGTGTGTGAGAGACATGCTCAGTGAACGAGTACCATCGCACAATAACTAACCCAACTGTGACGTTTGAGCCATTCCAGTTTGTTCACACCCTTTTGTGTAACTCAGCAGATCAGCATTTTTTTACTTCCTGTATTGATACAGGCCTCCTCCTCCAGCAGATCAACCTTTGATTCAGTTTTACACAATTAAAGTTGCAAAACTTTCAGAATACTGTGCTTGAAGTCACTGTCTTGTCCACAAGGTGCTGTTGCATAACAGCCTCAGTCTGAGTATATGTTTTCCCTGAATAAAGCTCTCAGTTTTCCCTCAATAAAGCTCTTCTGTGCAACCATGCAGTGCCTAATAAACCCTGTCTATTAATACCTCTCTGCTAGGCCCAGGGAGATGGGGTAGCAGCACAAATAGCAGGTGCATATTGCTTCTTTTAACATCAGCATCAACAGCAGTAAAATTAGACCACTATGACGCCAACCTGCGTCGGTGCTGCAACCCAGGGGAGGAACTAGGCGGCAGCGTACGCCTGATAGAAAAGGAGGGGAGGTAAGTGAGAGCGAGGCAAAGAGAGAAGGAGGAGGAGAGAATGATGAGAATGTGAGGATAGCAAAGAGCGAGACAGGCAGAGATCCCTGCCTCCATGTAATTGTTAGCACAGTGATGATGAAAGAAGCAAGTTCGCCCACATGCCATGACGACAAGAGCTCCGTTTGGCTCGGCTCCATTAACCAATCCCTAGATACCTTTCCCTTATTGAGAGAGGATATGAAAGCTTTAAAGAAAGATGTAAATACCCCTCACCCTGTGGCCAAATGTCCATATGAGCAACAAAATTATAAAGTCCATGAATTTAGGAAGGTAATACTAAACAATGATTTATCATTGCATGCAGGCAGGTTAACACCTAAAGTGGGTTTGCAGTTAATAACTGTTGTGTATTTTTATTAAGGGTAATCAGTGCTGAGTCTACAGTGGCATTTGCCACCACCCAGGAATGTGGCACCACAAATCTTAAATAACCTTTAACCAACTGGTGCATCATATCCATAAGTGATACCTTAGGCCACAAACTTAACAATCATCCCTCGTAAACTGACATGTTTGTTTCTTTGGTACCATCTGTGGCTGTGTGTTAGCAGGAATCTGATCAATATCATGACACGCATGTTACAGTTCAATATATTATTGTTGTAAACCGTGCAATAACGTCCTGTCATATAATACTCTGATATGTTTGTAGACAGTCTGGATTGCGTGCCATTAACTGCGTGTACGCCTGCTCTTTGTCTGTATTTTTATTATCCAGACGTGATAACAAGCACAGCTCATAGTGACAGCAGTTAGTCAAAGGGTGTGTAGACACTTGCGTCAGTAGGCATGCTCCTTTAAGCAAGTGTTGTATTTCTGAAACAGTGCCCAGAGGTGAGACAAAGGTTAGTCAACCCAGTAGCCTTCTGAAGTACTGTTAAAGTTGGTTGTTCATTAACATATTTAGTCCATGTTAAATATTTCTTAAAATGTGCTTTAAGATGACATGGATAATAGTCAGTGTTCTATGTAAACCATAAAAACAGTTTTACCTATAATCTGTAATGCAAAAAGCAAAGTGATGTTTAGTGAAGTGTAGTACAATTGTATATTATACAAGAGAGTGTAATCACTTCTGAATTGAATTTCTATTATTAAGGCTCTGCATCACTGAGGAGTCTGTGACATGCTATTCTTGGAGGTTATGTGACGCACTAAGCTACAATACTGTAGGGATTTCTCTATCCAATAATTACTGTTCACCTAAGTGCCAGACTTCCCACTCGGCAGAGCGTCCTCGTCTCGTCTTGTGGGATCTGTAACAAGGATGTTTCCCTGGAAACTGGGCAGCTCTATCAAATATAATTGGGTAATCCCTGAGCTGCTGACAGAAAAATAATAGCTTTTGGGATTTTCGGAATGCTCCAGCCAACACTAAGGATGATAATGTGTGTGTGTGTTTCATAATCTGGAATTAACCAATCATATCCTGGGTACAGTATTATGTAACTATGGTAAAATGTTTAAATCAAATCTAGAGTGTTTAAAACATATTCCAGTTATTGATTGCTATTAATGTAGAATGTAGGTGAAAGCCACTGATCAATCTGCTGTGCTTCTCACTACCTTCAGCTGGTATGTTTGCACAAACCTTCCCACACTCTGCCACTAACATTTGGTCACAGATATCGTGATCTGAAACCAGGTGAAATGTTCTCTGGGCTCCCACTGGTATTATCAGAAAATGATAGTTGCTTTCAGAATCTCTTTGTTTTGGTTTCAGGATGAAACTTATAGATGTTGATATGAGAGCATGTGGCTGCTGTGGCGAGACAACGTTTCAGTATCACTGCTGCATAATCAGAAACCATGTCCATGAAAAACATCTGAGTGAAAGTTAAAAATTTCCATTAACCACCTGCTCTATGTTGTATTGTAGAGATTGGATGCACAGAGATATTTATAATCATTTTTACTGTGCGTACCATTAGAGGAAGCTGTAATATGGCCTAATTTGTACTGTGCTACACCACTGTGCTTCTGAATCAGAGGCTTCCTCACCAACGGGCCTCAGGTAGTGAGAGAATTGGGAGCTGAACACATCACAGTCCAGTCCTCTTCACTCTGTTTACACATGACTGTTTTGCCATCCACTCCACAAACACAGTTAAGTTTGTGGACGACACCATCGTGGTGGGTCTCATATCGGACAATGATGATGAAGATGGAACATACTCCTCTCCTCATACAAGGAGAGGCTGTGAAGGGAGTGGAGAACATCAAGTTCCTGAGGATCCACATCACATCTGACCTGACCTGGCCCCTGGACACTTCTCACCTGGTGAAGAAAGAAACAGGCTCTTCTTCCTAAAGGGGCTGAAACACGCTGGTCTCTCCAGCTGCACTGCACAGGACAGAAAAGACTTGACCCGGGTGGTGAAAACAGCTCAGGGGATTTTGGAAATTCTCTCCAAGTTTGGGACTCACTATATGCTGCAGCAACAGGCTGTTTGTGGTATAGAAACATCAAGACAGATCATACAAGCAGACTCCCCCTGCTCCCCACCCTACAGTTGCCCCTCCAGGCCAGCGGCGGCGGTAAAGTGCTAAGTAGACCGGTTGTGTGAGCTGGAAGTAGGTGTTAAACTGGTTGGCTGGCACGGGCTGGTTGGTCGGTCGGTTGATGGTAGCCATGGCTCGAGTCACAGCGCTACTGCTGTTACCGGTTCTTATTGAATCGGTATTTTCAATTTCATTCTTTATACCGGTCAACACTAGAAAGTGTTTACGGGAGGAGATCCACAAAGACGTCCTCGTCACGGGGGACTATGAAATTAGCGAACAGCCGAACACCAGAACTCATCTGAAGGTGAGCACTGATCTGCTGTAAGCTACAGTCAACGTAGCAAGTTTGTTTCGAGGCCGAAATGGCTTCTCTCGGTTAAAGAGGCGAAGCAGCTAAAGGAAAATCATACTTTGAAGTTGATATAGGCTACACAGTTGATGTATAAATAAAGCTAAACAGTGTGGCAAATGTTGTTAGCTCTGCAGCTAACACAGGCCCTGAAAACTCGTCTTCCTGGTTTTAGTAGCTAATTAGCTAGCTAGCTAACGTCAGAGCTGAGCATTATGAACAACGTGCAGAATATTTTGGGCGTCATTTGCCTCAGATTAAGCTGACACCAGTGCACACCTGCCTGGACATCAGTTGTGTGTGGTTATGTTACAGTTACTGTGTGTTACGTGAAAAATTAATCCCACCCGTGTCACTCTCTCGGCTCTGCTACTGTTACACGTCAGTCTTACCGTCAATTCAGCTGGCAGACACAAGCTAGCCACATTAGCATTTGTGCTAAGTGGCTACACTTGCTACACACATGTAAGCGAAATCTTGAAATGTTTTTTAAACGCACAGCGCGTCAAGATGCTTTCATACATGGGTCAAATGCGCATGTACCCAAATTATTATTAACCAATTTGCAGTTATTAATATGTTTTTTATTGAACTCCTACAATCTCCATCTTCTAACAGCTGCCGGCTTCTTGGTTTGCACAAGACAGATATTTAATTGATCCCCAGGTGCAGGATTAGGTGTCCAATAATAATATGCATGCAGACAAATGCAGTTGTTACAGAAACAGTTGATTGATTAAGCATCCTGGGTAATTTGAAGGTATTTCTTTATTCCATTTATAAAACTATTGTATTTGTAGATTTAAATGACAAGAAAAACATCCTATGTTTCTTATTGCTGTTTCAGAAAACAGAAATTTGTTACATTTAAACTCGCAACACATTTAATATTAACTAATGAATAAAATAATTTGTAAGTAATTAATATATAAAACATTCAGAAATAATTTTGTGGCATCTTTTAACTTTTGATATTTGAATATTTTCTTTACGTTTTATAGATTACAGACTCCTCCAGCCACACCCTTTACTCCAAGGAAGATGCAACGAAAGGAAAGTTTGCATTCACCACAGAGGACTATGACATGTTCGAGGTTTGCTTCGAAAGCAAATCACCCATGGGTAAGAGCATTGTTATTATCATATGTTTTATGTATGCACCAATCACTAAGGCAAATTCCTAGTAATGTGAATCCCCTTCACTTACATGGCAATAAACACGATTCTGATTCTAATGCATAGGTGCACATATATAAATTATTTGTAGAAAATTCACCAAAACTATTCAATTAATACATTTTATTTAACTGAGCCATATTACACTGAAATTGTTTATAAAAAGTAGGGATGTGTTAAGTTTTCTCTATTTACATTTAGCAACTGAAAATGTTAAAATCTTATTGCCTATCAGGCTAAAGTCTTTTCTGCTTATCAGGAACTGGAAGAGTGCCTGACCAGCTGGTCAATCTGGACATGAAGCATGGCGTTGAGGCAAAAAACTACGAGGAGGTAAGAGTGTAAAGTTTTAACCATTTATTTGCTTTTGTAGAATGATCAAGACACAGGGCATTCATCTTCTGTCAATGACATTACAGTATATTTACTAAAACACTACCAATCGGCCCTTATATGTGGTTTTGCACATGTATGTGGAATGTTACCCTTTTGTGGACATTTTTAAATAAGGCAGATTAGATGGGTGGAAAAGGTATATAAAGCATTCTATAAATAAAGTTCAGCAATACTTTTTTTTACTTTCATAGAAACATTTGAATTGTGGTTGTCTTTTGACACTAAATGTGTCAATATCTTCATAATGACGCCAGGGTGCCTTAATCGGGAAAAACCTCATCTGTGGAGGTGGTTCTTTGCCTCCATTATTCATCTTTCGTATATATGAATGTATTGTTGGGCATCATCACATTAGTGTGGCTACTACACAACTTTTTACAATAAGATTGGACGTGATAAAGCCTTGTGAGCTGAGAATCACCCCTCCACCTACACCTTGCCCACACATGGTACACAAACAATACATACTGTTCTTCTGGGTGAGCGTGTGGTGGTGGATGTTCGCAAGGAGCTCAAGTGGGCATTCCTGCTGGTGGGCAGGTGGGTGGAGCTGAAATTCAATCTACGTAGTTAAATGTGTGAACAAATCTGCAAACTGTTCAGTAGAGTTCTGTAGTGTTCTGTTGTGGTGTCTGGTAAATGTGTGTGAACAATTCCTTGCTTGTTACACAATGCTTGGAAACGTGTACTTGGCAGATGCATGCTGTACTATTACGCACGTCCTTGGTTTCTGCTGCAGTGTCTTGGATAGGTTTTAACAATTTGTATGTCTGGGCTTGCTGGCTGACATCAAGCTAAGCACAAAAGATAACCTTTACCTTACTTAATCCTTCTTATTTCTTGTCTTCACCACCAAGCAACAACACCATTAAGCTTCAAGGCCCATTATCTATTGCACCTGTTACGTTCTCACAAGAGTTCAAATAGTAACAGGAATGTATGTTCAAACAAACCTTACACTTGTACACACGGTCTGAGAGTGACTCCTGCTGGACAAAACATGTAATGACACAGTGCTGTCTTTCAAATCGTGCGTCACTTGTCATTGGTTTCAGTACGCTCTGTTTTGTCCCTCCAGATTGCTAAAGTGGAGAAACTGAAGCCACTGGAGGTTGAGCTGAGGCGACTGGAAGACCTGTCAGAATCAATTGTGAATGACTTTGCTTACATGAAGAAAAGAGAAGAGGAGATGCGGGACACCAATGGTAAAACAACACAGAATATACAGTGCATGACCCCAGTAAATGAAGATTACTTCTTTGCAGAAACTGTTTTCTTAGATAAGATATTAGTCATGGTTCAGTGACGTGACTGCCCCTCCGTTTTCTCTACAGAATCCACCAACACACGCGTGTTGTACTTCAGCATATTCTCCATGTGCTGTCTCATTGGGCTGGCTACATGGCAGGTGTTCTACTTGCGGCGCTTCTTCAAGGCAAAGAAGTTGATCGAGTAGAGCGGCCCTCCCCTGGCTCCTAACCTTGAGGGATGCTGCCCCTTGGTCAGCCAACACATCCCAACATCCACCCTCCTTGAACTAGCTTCAGCAAACAACAGCAAGTGGGGCTGAGGAGCTCAAAATCTAGCTTTCAAGGCTGAGCAAGAGAAAGAGAGCACTACTTCTGGAAAAAAAAAATCACCTGCTTATTTAGTGGTTTGAAACATGAAAAGCACTGTAGGGAGAAATGATCTGTGAGACACGGAATATGTCTGTCTCCATGGTTCACATTTCTGTCTGCACTGTTTCTAATGTCACAGCTTACTGAATAAGAACTTTCTTTTAAATCAGAACAGTGATGTTTGATTTTGAGCTCAGTTTGAATGGATGTGCCATGAGCGAATGTCTTTTTTTTTTGCCCTTCTGTTAATACACATTATTTGCCATGCCAAGCAAACAAGATCCTTGGTGCCCTTTTATGAGGTGAAGGCTCTTTCAAAATGTCGTTTGTTGTTACTTGGATAACACAATTGACAACCACTGAACGTCTGTGTTTTGTCACTTAATTTGCATACATATTTGGTAGCTAAATTTAAATGTGTCTTTAGTTTGTTTTCATATTGTAATTGCCATGTAGTTGCTTCTACTGGTATCTTTTGAGGGGTTGTCAAAATAATATTCTCCTAGTTGTGAATTAGGTCACTTCAATGAGTTCTTGCATGTTATTGTTTTGTTTTTTTGGGACATTAATATCACCAAGTAAACATAGCCAGGAATCCCTGTTTTTTTTTAGGAAAGACTTTGCAGCCTCATGTACAGAATGGCTATGTGTAAAACATCCACCTGGTTTCTATAATACATTTATATATATATATTACACATATAGTTGTGCAAGTTTCTCTTGTCAGAGTGGAGTTGATAGAGGTTTTGTTAAGAAATGTCAGGCTATCCAAACATCTCCTTTCAAGTCATATGTCCCCTTTTCTTTACACTGGTTAATTTTTTTGCAATTTCAATATTTGCAGATCCATCCAGCGTGCTTTTTTTCCCATTAGAAATATTTATGAGGCTTGGGTCACATGAGAATGTGGGTGTTTGCAGATACTCAGCTTGTTTTGGATGGGGATTAATCGGGGCATCTGTCATGGGTACATTTTTAACAATGAAACATGCGCATTGTGCGCAGTCAATGATTTTTATGTTGACTGATAAATTTTGTAAAATTGTGTTGGGCTTTTATTCAATAAAATATTGGTTGGATTTATGTTAACTAATTTGCAGTCCTGTGTACTTTTCCACCCTTGACTATCATCTCAGATGTAACTATAATAAGTAATTTCTGAGTAATGTTAAAGATAATGAAAATATATTCATATTAACAGTAACACTATAAAGTTTTTGTGTAACTACTGTGTTTGTGATTAACTTTCTGAAGACAGAGAGCGGTTTTACTTCTTGAGTGTTGATATTTACATTACCACAGCTGTTTACAGCCATATAAAGAAAGAAAAAGTCTTTACCTAAAATATACTCTACAGATTACATACAATTTCATAATTGCGATTACAAGAGTAGCTCCCCTCCCTGTGACTCTGTACAGGACAAGTGGGTTCAGAAGATGGATGGATGAATGGCAAGAATGATGAAATGACCAGAAGAAGGATATGGAAAACTAGAAAAGGGCATTTCCTGAAGAAAATGCAAGTTTGATTGCTGCAGCTGAAGCATTGCTTTGAATGCTGATGCTCTGAATTGCTGGAGAATCAGAGCAATTCAGAGCTTTGTATGCCCCTGTGTATGCCTCTGTGTGTCAGCCTGTCACCATGGTAACAGCAGAGGAGACCTCAAAAACCACTCCAACTTTGAGAGCCTGGCATGCGGAAATAATTCGGAATTAGAAAATTCTGAATACAAGTTTGATAGAGCAGCATCTAATGAGCGTTTGAAGACTAAAGTGGAGTCTGTAGATTGAAATTTGTAGGAGGAGATACATTTGGCAGATGACGCTGAAATTGCCTAATATTTGAAAAACTATCTTTTAAAAAAAAACTTGAAGTGGTGGAAATCGGTCAATGTATGCTGAAGATACGCTGCGCCAAAAAACGTACGGAAGAATAAAAAAGAAGAAAGAGGGTGAAGAACAATAGTTTGATTGCCTAGCAACGACTACAGTAACAGTAACAGAAACAATAGCACAACAAATCACAGCTATAATTGAATTATCTTGTCATAGGAGCCAAACTCTAATCCTAAGCTAAAACTACTTCATTAACATGTTTTACATAACATTAGTACATGAAACTACCTAGAAAGCATAATTTAAATCAGAACATAATTGAGAAAGAAAGCTATACTTTTTATTGTTGGAAGGAAACAAGAAATTTTTTCTGTACTTATACAGCAAAAGGGAAGGGATTGTGGAATCTTGTCCATAAAAAAGCTTGAAAATTGTGATTAGACCAATTTTTACTGTCAATGGATTAGACACAGTAGGAAATTGATGCAATACCACGTGCTGCAGTCCACCAATCACGTGACAACACAGGCACACTCACCCGGATGTAGCTCTAAATCACTTCCTGGTCAAATATTTTGCATTGGAGAAATACTTTAGTCACCTGTGTTTTACTTTGACAGCACGCTGTTTTATTACAACCATGCCGGGCCCATACAAAGAAACAGACCTGACGGAAAGAGTTGAAGCGTTTCTGTCGGACCTGAAGCGCGGTGGGAGCGGAATGGGACCTCTGCGGGGCTCAGCGGAGACAGCCCGAGAAACGACAGCCTTGCTCCGCAGAATCACAGCCCAGGCTCGGTGGAGCAGCGCAGGTACTCCATGTTACCACATTCCTTTTATAGTTAAACATCACAGCAGTGCAGCTGACTAAAACTGGAAACTGACATTGTATTTAAAAAAATATTAACTATTCTCATAAACAGCTGTCAAGCGCTAATAGCCCGATGCTAACTACTCACAGTAACATGAGTAGCACGAGTTATAGGGTTATTTTTAATCAATTTAGAATTTTAAGTTCAATCAATAATTTACATAAACCGTATTTCCACTATAATGCTGCTTTGTTTCAGGTGATCTGATGGAAATAATTCGTAAAGAGGGGAGGAGGATGACTGCTGCCCAGCCTTCAGAGACAACTGTTGGTAACATGGTCAGAAGGGTGCTGAAGATGATCAGAGAGGAGTATGCCAGGTGAGCAGGGTGGAGAATCTAAATTGAGCAAAGTCTGGCCCAGTTCTCCACCTTCATCTTGTCTGAGATCACTTTAAGATAAGATGTCTCCTTCTGATGCCACACAATGTTTATACAAATAAATGACTCAACTTTTTATAATTTTTCAGATCTCGAGGCAGCAGTGAAGAGGCAGACCAGCAGGAATCTCTCCACAAGCTGTTGACCTCTGGAGGACTTAGTGAGGAGAACTTCAGACAACATTTGCCTGCCCTGAAAACCCACCTGATTGAGGCCATCAATGAGCTGCTGACCGAGCTCGGTAAAAAGTCCACATCATTTAAGATTATCTAGTATTAGATATTCAATCAGTGTGTTAGTGTAAACGTTGTTTTTCTTTCACCATTTTTATCTTCAGAGGGAACAACTGACAACATTGCCATGCAGGCACTGGAGCACATTCACTCTAATGAGGTCATCATGACAATCGGACGCTCACGCACTGTAGAGGCTTTCCTTAAAGATGCTGCACGCAAACGCAAGTTCCATGTCATTGTAGCAGAGTGTGCTCCCTTCTGCCAGGTACTTCAGACGTGTTGGTAATGCAGGGAATTTTTAAGGTTTACGTTAGAAAAACCTTAAACCTTTTTTATTTGTATATCTCCACCCAGGGACATGAAATGGCCACCAGTCTCTCAGAAGCTGGCATTGAAACAACTGTGATTGCAGACGCTGCCATATTCGCAGTCATGTCTCGTGTTAACAAGGTATTTAATACCACATGAGGTTTTGACGTACTCCTGTCACTGACTGGGCTTAACTTGTATGATGATCACTTTGCAGGTCATTATTGGTACACAGACAGTTCTAGCAAATGGAGGGTTGAGGGCAGTCAATGGGACACACACTCTGGCTCTAGCAGCAAAGCACCACTCAACCCCTCTGATTGTTTGTGCTCCCATGTTCAAGCTCTCGCCTCAGGTAAGACAACAGTCTAGCCTGTCAATGTTTGAACATTTCTGCTCATGATTAAAAAATATTATTGGTCTTTAGTTTCCAAATGAAGAGGACACCTTCCATAAATTTGTCTCCCCACAAGAAGTGCTTCCTTTCACCGAAGGTAACATTTCCATCAAAACTCTTTAAGCCTTTGATTTTTATGTTAATTTATGAAAAAGTTCAAATTTACTGTTTGTATTTCAGGTGAGATTCTCTCAAAGGTGAATGTGCACTGTCCAGTATTTGACTATGTTCCACCAGAGCTCATCACACTGTTCATCTCTAACATTGGAGGTCATGCACCGTCATATATCTACCGACTGATGAGTGAACTTTACCACCCAGATGACCATGAACTTTAATCAGTGTAACTAACAAACAAATAAATTAAATTACATGGCAGATGGTGTCTGGTTTGTGTCTCCATTAATGAGGTATTATTTCCTTAAAAGATTTTCTTTATTTCTACTCCATGGGCCAGATGAGATGTCTGTACCACTCAAGGTGGCAATGGTTGCTTATATGTTTTGGAAAGATTCCTGTCTGTAGTCAGCATTTTGGTATTATAACCCTATTGAAGTCACAGCTAATTATTGTTATCAGGTGTAAAACTTAACCTCCCTTGATGATTTTTGACACCGGTGCATATCTTGGTATTGGCCCATGTTAAGGACATATTTCAATCATTTATATTATTATGTTTGACATCATGTTAAAGGGGACACTAACTCTGAGCTTTCATTCAAGCTCTTTTGTGAATAATCAAGTATCAGTGGAGCTCTTCACACTTTTAATTACATACATTTTCCTTCCATTTCTCCCTAAATCATCTTGTGTCTTTTAGTCCTGTGGCATCAGGAAGCATGAGAGATACAAAATACAAACACTGGCATGACTCTACGGAGTCTGGAAATGTATAATTTACCCATATTATCTCATTCTGAGGGGGTTAATTTTAGCTTTATTGAATTAAATTTGAAGGAAGACCAAACAGTAAGCACACCAAATTCAGTAAGATCACTCATTTTATGCATTTGTTCAAATCAATGGCAATACAGGATAATCACTTATCAGCTATATAACTTGAATACATAATTGTTTTTTTTATCTGATACATTACTACATTGGGTAGTCTACTCTGGATTAAGTACAGTAATTTCCCTGTTACATTAGACTCATTTACCAACTTAACAATACAAATGTTATGTTTTGAGCATTTTGAATGAAGAAGAAAAAATTTGCAAAAATATAAAAATAAATATAAATGAATAAAAAGGTGAATACATGCTGTACGCCTCACAACGGCCAAGATGCTAACCCTAGCTCTGCATTAGGGTTAGGGTTACAACTAAGGTTAGGAAGGTCGCAGAGTTGAGGTTCCACAGATTTCCACAGTACGTAAATCTTTACTGTGATTTCTCACATTATATAATTGTTGACTGAGACCAAGACCGGAGGGCTTTGCAGTAAAGTGTCATATTTTCTGTTATATTAATTATATTTTCCATGTTTTTCATTTTAACCCCCCCCAGATTTGTCATAGTTGCACCTTAGGCCCACATTTCATGCATGTAAAACTCCCTCAAGGCCTGATGGAAAGAAATATTCTTAGCCGTGCTCTCCTATGACCAGTTTATCAGCACTTGTCAAAGGAAAGAGAAGAGATGTACGAGGAAGGAGGAGACATATTAACTCTCTTATACAAGGGACAGAGGCCAGGGAGAACCTATGAATATAACTACTTAATGATCCCTTGCATTGAATTTAAGAGAGGGTGAGCCTCCAGTTTAACCTGCAGCTAAATTGTAAAAATTGACACTGGTGTGGCTTTGGATCATCATGCTGTTGGGCAGCAGCAGTGTGGTAGTTGTAGTTGCGGCTTTCCTCCAGGAGGAGGCGGTGTAGGACAAGCAGAGCAGCTGCTTTGTGACTGTTTTTTATGGAAATAAAACGACAAATAAGTGAGGATGGAGCTGCGGTGTGGCGTAAAGATATAATAGCTGTTGTGTGTGTTGGTGTCAGGAGTGTAAAAAGACTGGGTCCCGCTGTATTACTCAGGCTGCACTACAGCGTCTATTCACGGGCGCGATCCCACTACTGAGCGGCACGGGGGCTTTGACCTGCTCCGTTTCCGACCTGGGCCGGTGCACCCCTCCTTAGGCGACCTGGTGGTCCCGAGCTCCCCCAGGAACACCATATCGATACCGAACTTAGCGCGGACACCCGATCGGCATAGTCCACTGCAGCTCAGAGCTCCTGAGCTCAATCGATCCGCCAGCCTCAGCCTCCCAGTGACTTGGATTACAGGCGCGCGCCACCGCACCCGGCGATCTTCAGTCTCATTCACAGACCCTTTAACTCTGCAGGAGCGTGACGTCATGACGTCTTTGAACAGATACGCTTATCAGTCAATCAAGGCCTTTAGTAATAATTTGCCTAAATGAACCAATGTAAGGAATCAATCAAAATCTTAATCTCTCACTTTTATTTCATTCATTAGTTTGTTTGTAAAATCTTTATCTTTACACCAAATGTTTTACAGGCAAACCTTCTTGTTGCTCATTTTAACTGGATAAACTCCCATAATTACATAATGAGACCTCATTTTTGAAAACAGAAAAAAAAAGTCCACTGAGAGTTTTTAAACACCTGCCAAGTGTAACGTTGTGTGGATGTGAAGGCTGGGGATGAGGGTCAGAGGGGAGCATGTGAGGGGTTTTGGCACCCCGATACGGTCTGGTGGAGAGAGTGCATTGTTCTCTGACCTAAATTTCATGACATGGAAAGGCAGGAAGAAAAAAAAGGTCAGAGTGAATGGGACACGGCAGAAAATGTCTTTTTAACTCCCCACCGCCCCAAACTTCACCAGTCAGACCATGACATCACCCTACTGTCACTCAGCATTTTAGGGCTTATAAGTGTCTGTGTTATAGGGAAGATCAAGGATTAGACAATGTGACACATAATTTGGTCGGTAATCTGACTAAAATATTCTAGGGCTATCAACAAAATAACATAATCCATGTTTGTCTGGTGAAAACCTCAAGTTTAGATTTAAAGTTAGATTGTTTAGTTAATCAAACAATAAAAACTCATAATAACAAATTGTTCTATGGGTCAGCAGTGTCATGTGTCACACACAAAATGCTCCGACCCTGCTTCTCATTAAGGAGTTTCATCAGCCAGTGAGCTGAAAACCTCACAAACATTTGTCATTTCAGACCATGCAGTTCCTCACCTGGCCAGCAGGGGTCCTCGTCCTCGGTCTATGTTTAATTTCACCACACCTGTTTCTCATTATTCAATTGCAGTTTCCAAGCTGGCCTTCTAAAGGAGGACATTTTGGGAAGTCAAGGTGAGGAAAGCAGAGGTATAAATAATAATATTACTGATGGTTAAGTTATTGCTTTGGCTTCCTGGTGTGTGCTTCAGAATTTATCAGTGACGCCTGTCTGCTGTTGTCAATGGAGATTCATGCTTTTGTGTTCCCTCTCCTCAGCTGATAGCCAGTGAAATCTCTTTCTGTATGCAACACACTTCAAAGTGTAACAGAATGAGGAGAGAGTGTCTGTGTCCAGCAGGCTCATCAGCATCTCAAACACATCATCACATTTCTGGGTGTGTCTCAGTGAGGTCTCACTTGTCATTTCTCCGTGCTGATGATCTCGTCTCGGTGCGTAGATGAGCAGGAGGTGGAGGGGAAAAGATAAATCTCATTCTCTTTTTCATCACACCGACTTCATTCTTCACAGCCCTTTGATGAGACAGGGGAGCAAACCTGGGTGGAGTCCGGAGATTTACGGCTGACAGAAACGTGGAGGGCCATTAAAGGCCGGGTGCCCTGCTAATGAACAGTTACTGCAATCACACCAAGAGGAGTACAGTGTAGTACAGAGTATCCGTGGAGCTCATCGATCCACAGTCATAGAGGGAGGCTGTTGTCTGACTGTCACATGTTAGGACAACAAGAGTCATGCTGCTGGTTTATATCAGAACTCACACATTGTGTTGTTGTGTTTTGTTTAATCCTCACATTTCCCATTAATAGATCAGTTTGGGATGCAAACCATCCCTGCTTGTGTGAATGAATGCATCAGAATGAATACACACACACACACACACACACACACACACACCACCTTCCCCTCCTTTAACTCCTCTCGAGTATTGACGTGCAGCCGGCGGCCCCAGCTGCTGCCTGGTGATGCACCAAACTGTGCTGTGTTGTGGCGTCTCATGGGAGAGCAGAGAGATGAGTGCTGTAATTAGCGGGGAACGAGGCCAGCGGCAAGCCGAGTGTTCCTGTGGGGGCCCCCGGGGCCCTCTGGGGACTTTGGAGACGCGTGGCTAACCTGTGGTTCACTACCTGTGGCTTTTGAGTGACAATTTATGGCATTAATAGAAATGAAATGTGTCAAATGTCTGGATAAAATGCATGAGTGTCTGTCTTTTAAATTGTGTTTTAAACCACAGTAGCAAATGGCAATGATATAGTTTTTAAAATAGAAGGTTTCTCAGGGTGTTAATAGGTTTAAACAATACAGTACACAACAACCAGCCTCACTGTAGCTGCTTTATGAAACAACATCTGTGCTTTAAATATCATACAAAGGGGAGAAAAGAGGCATTTAATGAAATAAGATGACCCTTTGCTTTCAAAATACTAATGGATAATTTAAACAATTTATGGTTGTTAAAATCATGAGATTTATGTATTTGTGGACAGAAATTTAAAAAATGAATTTATTAAGTAAAAATCACATACAGTGGCTGGATCAGACTTCTCAAATATTGATTATTGGTGCTTTTATTTAATTTAAATTAGTCATCATGTGCTCAGGTTGTATAATGAAATAACAGCTGTAACAGATGCCTTTTGCTACTCACAGATAATCAAATACTAAAACTATTCATGAACCATATATGTAGCTGTATGTGAGCTGAACATCTTTGGGCCTCAAACACAGAAATTTGGGAAAATATTGTGATTGTAAAATCAAATATAAAATTGATTAGTTACAGATACAAAACCAAAATCAACATTTCAGATCCAAAGTGTGGTTAGTCTTTCATCTTTATTTTATTTTTCCTGTAAACTAGAGCTCATCAAAATGTTTTGTTGCTCTTACGCTGTCAGCACGTACCAAAAAATAATACATTACTTGTGTGTTTTGTGTGTGTGTGCGCGTTTGCTGGTGTGTGCAGGTGTATGACGGCCGCTTCTGCTCCATCTGTGCCTGCTGCTGCTGCTGCTGCTGCTGCTGATGAGTAAAGCCATGAAATAGATCCAGCTGGAGATGTGTGGAGGAGACGGAGGACTCCTGGGAAATCATCTCCACCACCACCAGCACCATGTCCACTTCTTTAGCACCCCAGAGAGCTATCAATAAGTGGGTAATTGAATTTTAAGCACAAACACTGCCGTCAAATGAGCATCATTGTGTGTGTGGGTGTGTGTGTGTGTGTGTGTGTGTGGGGGGGGGGGGGGGGGGGGTGTTTAGCTGTGTGAACATGGTGATGCTGTCATTCAACCCTCAGGAGGGTTTGCACAGGAAGGATGAATGTTTAATCCATTAAATAACAATTACAGCCTGTAATGGTGCAGAGTGGCTGCAGGAGGGAGGGAGAGAGGGAGGGGTGGTTGGAGGAAACATGGCTGCTCACATGTTTGCATCCCTACGTGCCACAAAATGAAGCTGAGAGAGTAATAACATGCACATGTATTGATCCTCTGCTATGTGTTTAGTTAAATATGTGTTTTTTAATACACCGTGACGACCACAAAGGACACGGAGGTCACTATGAGAGCAGCACAATTCAATTAGAACCTGGAGGAATGTATGCATGTTCTGTCATCGCTGGCTGATTTTTATAATGTAGATTCAATATTTTCGATATACAAAAAGGAGTAGCCTATGAAAAAAGGAGTAGCCTATGAAACAAGGACTTAAGTCATTTACACAGACACAAACTACACAAAGACATCAGACAAATAAAAAACATTTATGAGCTTGAATATTTTTAGGTAAAATAGCCACACTCCTCACTTAATTTGTGACAAGGGGTTGTCATTATTTTGTTGTTGTTGTTGTTGTTGTTGTTGTTGTTGGTTTAAAAAGGAGTGACCAGGTGTTTTAAGAGATTATATTCTGACTGTAAAAACCTGAAGTGTGTGGATAGTTTTCTGATCCAGAAAGCAGGTGTTAGACTCAGACATGAATCTAAGAAACACTTAGGGGATCAGAGGTTTATTAAAATCTAAAAAGTAAACAGAGAGCTAGGTGCTAACAGACTGTGAATATAAAAACAGAGCTCACATCTGACATTTGTTTAGCACATAAAAACACATGTAATATCTTTCCTCTCACCAAGTCCACTCACACACACACACAGTTTGCCTGTGTGATCGTTAGGTTGCACTCCTGATCCAAAACGAGTTTGCTAGCTGTGGTTTTCTCATGCTGCTCACACAATGGCCGGTATATGGGAGCTGCCTGGTGACATTGCTTAATTAGGCGAAGAGTTGATTCATTTGCACTAATTGACAGCTAATTAAAGGAGTGAGGGCACATCGCATTGACGTCCCTCTGAGCTGAGCCGTGACCGGAGGGGATGTTACTCAGTTATGAAATATCGAACAACATCTTCTTAGGCACCACCTGCCATTAGATGTGGCCTCAAACATATGGACAAGTGAGTCTGTGTGGGTAAACAGGCTGGATTCTGCAGTGTTGAAATGCAGCCTGTTGAGTCCAGCTGCTTGTGGTTCAAGGTTTTCATTAACTAAAAGTAAAAAGAAAGTGAAACTGACAAATAAAAACAGTTTTTCACAGAATGTGACACAAAGTAATCTTATAAAATAACCTTAATAGGACGAAGACAAATGTTAATTGAATTTAATTAAAAGCCAGTCAAGTTAAAAATGAAAAAATGAACTGAAAAATGAACTAAACTGTTGTAGTGTCTTTTAGCTTTGTAGTTTTTGCTGCTTTTCTCAGTTCATGTTGGAGCCGTCCATTCAAGCTGAAGGTCTCTGAGCAGCAGTGCCGAGTCTGTTAAAAGTCGTAGCTCTGCTCTTCAGATCTTTGATGCTGTCACAAGATGTTAAGACATTTTTTTAGTGTTTAGGAGCCAAACACTTAAAAAAAAAAAAAAACCCTGAGCAGCAAATGTCTCCTCCTCTCCTCAGGACACCAGGAATAGGCTGTCTTCGTGTCTGCTGGTTGCTGCCCATGTGAATAATAATAAAAAAAAGACAATTAGGGGCTTATTAGGGTTTTGGGGAGCTGTTCCTCACGGGGCGTCCGCTCGCTGGCTTGGCCCCAGCTCTGAGCCGCTGCCATCGCTCAAAACAGTCAGGGGCATTGTCTCACCTAATTATGCTGAAACCAGGGGCCCCTTTTTGTGTTGCCACTGCCATGCCTGTCCAGTTCCCTTCTACTGCCTAACTGCTCGTCCCTGTCCACTGTGGAAGTGTGCTAATTAGACAAGAAATGGGCCCAAGTAATTATGTCAATTCTTGTTAGGAGCTTCCACAATGAAGAATATTATTTTGTCAAGAAAGTTTTGGTGTTGGGGGGAGTTGGGGGGGGGGGGGGTCCTCTCTCCCATGTTTCCCAGAGTGTTTTCCTCATTACGCCAATAACACATCTGCACATGCAACATGGGGAATGTGGCACACTCGGGTAAGTCAGAGAGTCCCCGGCAAACTTCAGAGCATAAATAGATGCACTCATACAGAAATGGAGACTATAGAATGGCAATAGCATGAAGTTATTGCCCTAATTAATGCTTTGTGCCCACGGAGCAAACTGTTGAATCACCAGCCGCACATTGTTGGGACTGTGAGAGCTTTTTTGTTTCTTCGCCCTAATAGGATGTTTTGATCAACGGCTGTTTGGTGACCCAGCTCTTCTTCTTAAAATGCCGAGCTCTGGGAAACAGCAATTAGCTAGATTAGAGGAGCCATTTCTGGAGCCTCAAACAAAGACCCAGAGATCAGAAACTCTGCCACAACAGGACAGACTGACCCAGACTCTGTCTATTTTCTTTATCTTCTTTTTTTAAACTTTAAACCCCCCTCTGAATAAAACCTCTGTCACTTTAGAAGTCTTCTATAATGACTTTACAGTCTCATTGATCCATATTAGGTTCTGGCATGAGGAGAATAGCAGGTTGTAGCCTTCATATGCTAACAATGCTAGCAGGCTGTTAGCATATGTAACTGTATTATGGAAATTCCTCATATTGTTACATTCAGGTCTGTTTTGTTGTTACTGCACACACTGTGGATTATTTCCATGGATTCCAGTGGACGCTGGTTCAAGTCAGTCATCAGCGTGTGTGTGTGTGTGTGTGTGTGTGTGTGTGTTGTGTGTGTGTGTGATCTCAGTTTCTTCAGACATGGTGCACTAGTTTTTAAAACCTTGTCATCTTTTTATGTTAATTATTTTCACACTAAATACAGTGACGTCAAACACGCACACTCCTACAGCGTTTAGGGCCTCTGTGACGTCACACACGCACGCACACTCCTACAGTGTTTTGGGCCTCTGTGCGTCACACAAACAAAAGCCACGAGGCGCAGTGAACGCAGTTAGCCAATAATTGACTCGGACCGGGTTGATGCCACATCTCCTGATCATATCACTGATTACAACCATAAATCTGTTGTGGGTCTGACCGTCACTGGCAGCCTGACGCACGGGTGCCAAACAGAACCCGCAGGAGACACCTCTTTATTTATTTATTCATCACCACATGTCCCATTGATGAAGCTGCATCTCCGCTTCCACCCAGCGCGTCCTCTCATCTCCATAAACTCTCCTCCGCGTAATTGTCTGTCCAGATGTCCAAACGTGTGCCG
Organism: Parambassis ranga; assembly: GCF_900634625.1. Taxonomy (NCBI): domain Eukaryota; kingdom Metazoa; phylum Chordata; class Actinopteri; family Ambassidae; genus Parambassis; species Parambassis ranga. The sequence goes on from NC_041043.1 coordinate 10,438,830, forward strand.
CAAATTATCCGCAAAACGATCGAAAGTGCGCAATAATTGAATAATAGCTGATTAGAGAAGATTAGGTTTAAGAAAAAAAGAAGAGGGAAAATGAGAGTATTCTCACCTCATCTCACCGCTTTGGATCGTGTGTGATAAATGAGGAGAAGCTGCATGATTTCCCCTGACGTCCTAAATGTCTTTTCCGTTTGCTCTCACTTTCAAAATCGGATTAACCCACAGACGCGCCGTGTAACCTTTCACTCAGTGTCTTTTTTTTGTGTTGTTGTTTGTTTTTGATAACAAACCTCGAGCTGAAAAAAGACCCTCGGAGCTGAGGAGGTAAATAAATCTGTTGCAGCTTATTGTGCACTGGTCCACTGTTTGTCTCATTTAGGAGACACCCTGGTGTGTCCTAAATACCCTGAACTGGGACACTGTAGACTTCATCATGTGATCCGTCAAAGAATAATAATAAAAAAAAGCCTAATAATTTATCAACAGATGCGCAGCAAAGACAAAACGTTCAGTGCGTAATTAATGTATGCAAATGACCGTGTGAGCTGTGTGGGACGTTGGTTATAGAGCTGCTAACGGATCAATAGGTTTATAATCTCGTTTATTAGAAGATAAAATAAGACAAACGTGAATTTATCTCTTATATTTAATCAGAAAGTTGAATTAGTAAATGTGTAGCCTCGAACAACGTGGTGTTAAATAAGGCCATCTAATATTTAATAGTTTTACTGACGCTTTTCATGGAGGCAAAAATTCTGTTTCTTATAATTTTATTAAATTTTTCTGATATTATAAATGTGTTTTGTTTCCAGGTGGTTTCTCAGCACTACCTGTCAGACACTGACGCGTAAACGTGCTGTAAATTAAGCTGATTTTCCTCGACTTGAGGGATTTATCCGGCTGACTGAATCTGTTTGACGAGCCGCTGAATGCCGGATCAGATGACCTGTGACAGAAGAGTTACAGTGAAAGTATGAGCTCTTCATCACTGACTGGATGAACCAGCCAACAATAGGAAATGACTCCAAAAGACTCCACCATAATAATCTTATTTTTAAACAATAAATGCTGGATAATAAATGTATTATTTTCAGCATTTATTGTCAGAAAGAAAAAATAATAAAATATGTTTAATAATAAATCTCAAAGTTTTTTTTTAAGAAAATGTAAATATGGAGTTATTTGGTCTCATAATTACCGTCTTTTGTGCGCGTTAACAAAGCGCCGTGGAGCTGTCAGAAACTTTAGCTGCCACTCCGCAGTCTCTCCCCTCCTGTGATTGGCTGCCGCCTGTTGCCTGTCGGATAAAAAGCGCAGCAGAGAGGAGGGCAGAGATGAAGACAGAGCATCACTGCGCTCACCGCACCAGGGACTTTTGTTTTGGAGGGAGAGGAAGACAAAAAAGTGGAATGATGACGGGGAAGGAGGGAGCTGTGCTTTCAGACACTGAGAATAAACAGAAATCGGCCTCACTCAACAGCGTGAACCACCACGGGGGATCCCAGCAGCCGCCTCCAGCCTGGAAGATGGCCCCCACTGTGCAGCGGCGCACCGGCTTTGGCATCCAGGAGCTGCTGGGCCTCAACAAGGAGCCTCCGGCGGTTCCGCGGCGGCCGCTGGAAGCTTTGCCTCACAGGGCGCACGTCCTGGCGGCCAGGTCTGGCCTGGGACACGGCGGGCTCGGGGTCGGCATGGGTTTACTGGGACCAGAAGGAATACACTCGTTTTACAGTCAGCCCGCTTTTCTGGAGGTGCTGTCAGAGGCGCAAAATGTGCACCTGCAGCCGCTGCATCGGGTGGCGCACATGGACTCCCAGACAGACGCACAGCACTCCGCCAGTTCTGGTGAGTGTAAGAGGCATCAGTTAACCTGTCCACAACTTCAAGAACAAGAGAGTCATTATAACATGAACGTCAGACAACATTCATTCGTTAAAGGAGTTTTTTTTCCTAATAAACAAACGCTTTGTGTCAAAATAGCAGAAGAAGAACAGAGGTCTGTTTCCATCCAGTCACTTAATTCTTTATATTTTCTAATGCAGGCCTTTTTTAAAATGACTAAATATCTGGGCAGCAGTCTGCAACAATTTATATAAATAATCCCGAGTATTTGTCTGTTTTTTAAACATTTGTTTATCGTATTTTAAAGGTTATTATTATTATATGTATTAATTAACGATATTTATTTTATTTCCTCACAGATTCTGATGATTTGAGCTCCTCTGGTGATCAAACATTCTCAAAATCGTCGATGAACCAGAGCAAGAAGAGAAAGAAAAGAAGACACAGGTAAAAACAATAAAAACAAATGTTAAAAAAAATCTAATTAAAATAAGACTGGGGCTGATTATATATTCGTTTGGCCTACTGTATTTTGATTTTTTTAAAAGGCATTTCTTCATATAAAAACTAGAATAATTGTTTTTTTTTTAAATAAAAAGTAAAGTGCATTATATATGTTGGTTCAAGTTGGTTCATATTTTTGGCAGTCAGTAATTTTATGGCCTCCGATATCCTTTTTACAGGAACTTGTTTCATAAAAAGAAAATAAATCCACACATGGGCATAAATTTAAATTCATTGCAGTGAGGAAAATTAAAGCTTTTTATGTTATATCTTGAGGCCTCATTTAAATTATATCTTTAAATATATACATCTTTAAAAATATTGTTTAAAAAAACCTTCAATTATAAGACTAATTTAGATCACAACAGAAACATATATATATATATATATATATATATATATATATGCCTACATTTAGATCAAGCAAAACAATGGATGATTAACTGTACTGGACAAAAATAATTGATTTTTTTTCAGATTATTTATACATATACATACATACATATTTTTTTTTAGATGCAATTGTAAAATTGTGTGTCAATTGTTTATTGTATTGATTTTTGTCTGCAGGACCATTTTTACATCCTATCAGCTGGAGGAGCTGGAGAAAGCTTTTAATGAAGCTCACTATCCAGACGTGTACGCCCGAGAAATGCTCTCCATGAAGACTGAACTACCAGAGGACAGAATACAGGTGTGTGTGTGTGTGAAAGGATTCCTCACTCAGAAACAGTCATCATCATCATCCTCACACTGTAATTAGTTAATAGAGGTGAGGTTATCCCATCTTCTTCTGCAGTGAGAGGCAGCCCTGAAATGAAATGATAACTACATAGAAATTAATTAGCAGAGGTCAGAGGATGAGCGGAGGGCTGCGCCCGGCTGCTGTGAGCATTTTAATTTCCCGTGATATTTGAGCTCCTGTCTCCCATCGACCAGGCCTGGAAATTAACTTATTTTTCAATCAGCCTCACTGCCCCCTCTGGGTCACCTCTCACAGGAAGCAAAGACATATACACGCACACACGCACACACGCACACACACACACACACACACACACACTGTTGCTGTCAGAAAGCATGATTGCTCTTCGGGGGCCCATCTTTTTATGAGATGGAGGTTATCGTCAGATCTACCTGAATAGCTTTCCAGGCTCCCGACTTTGATCGTTTTTAATTCCAGGTCCACACACACACACACAGCCACACACACACACACACTACACCATTCACTACAATCTTATCCGCCTCCTCGGCCATTTTAGGATGCTCATTTCTCCCCCTGTTTTCCTCATCAATATTCACAAGCGTGCTGACACTATTACAATGTCTGGCTTGGTGGAAATCAATTTAGGCAGTTGAGAAGCCACACATGCACGCACACACACGCACACACACACTCATACAGATGTAGCAATGAGGTAGAAATGTAAATATTAAACACTGCATTCTTATTTTTTGTCTATAGAATAGATGTGCACAAGCAAAGGCGCAAAATTTATATGAAAAATCAAAAAATCTTTTTTTTCAAAAGTCTCCAGCAGATGTCATAATTTCTTAGTGAATAAAATGTAGCAACATGTGGTGAAATGAAGGAAAGTCCTTATTGTGGTGTTGAAATACACTAAACTTTCATCCAGTCAAGTTTGGTTATTATGTCTGTTTGCTTCATGAAATAAATCCGTTATCTCCACATCTACTTGAACTATCTTTGACTTCTTCTACTACTACTTCTATCTTTGAAGTTATGACACAAGAGGTCATCTAACACGTCCATTCATCCATTCACACTGGAAGGTCATGCAGATAAACAGCCTTTTTTACTGCATAGTGAGAAACTGCATAGTGTGTAACTCATCTACTTATCTTCTGCTGTGCAGGTGTGGTTTCAGAACAGAAGGGCCAAGTGGAGGAAGAAGGAGAAGTGCTGGGGTCGCAGCAGTGTGATGGCGGAGTACGGCCTGTATGGAGCCATGGTGCGTCACTCCATCCCGCTGCCAGAGTCCATTCTCAAGTCAGCTAAGGATGGCATCACGGAGTCTTACGCCCCGTGGTTACTGGGTAAGAAGTGTTTAAGAAGTAACCAACTATGGGAGCACAAAAGGAAAAATGTCTGCTGTGAATTAACCCTTTAATTACAGCTCCCTGATTACTCTGATACATACAAATTTAAATATGCGATATGACAGCTGCAAATATGGCATAAGGGGAGAAAACATATATTTCTGTAGCAAAACTCTGAATGTAGGAGCTGAAGATTCTCTAGTTGTCTGATTGTGTTTGAGGACTAAGGTTAAGCTGCATTCTAACAGGAAGTGAGGGAGGGTCAGCCTGACTCACATCAGGACCCAATAAAGGCCTCAGCATGTCAATAAGAGGCAGAAGTCAATACAGTGATAATCCTACTTCATCAGGACAGATTAAAACAAATCTCGACTCAAGTCAATTGATTAGTTTCAATCAATGAAATCAAACTGAGTAAGAGCCTGCAGCCTCTCGTGCTCCTTTTCAGTGTCAAACTGCTGCATCACAGAATTTAACGTCTTTATTTGACCGTCTGAATTTTTGTCTTTCCGCCAGGTATGCACAAGAAGTCGGTTGACACTCCCCACAGCCCTCCAGGAAAGCCCAACAGTCTCACACCACCTCCACCCTCACACCCACCACCACCACTACCACCACCTCCACCAGCAGCTCAGGAGAAAACTGTGGACAAAGTGATTGAGGAAGAAAAGCAGAAACACAGTAAAGACACGAATTCAAAGATTTCTAAAGAGGAGCTGAGGGAGAACAGTATCGCCGCACTGCGAGCGAAGGCGCAGGAGCACAGCGCCAAGATGCTCGGGACAGTTTCAGACAGGACAAACAGCTGCACGGCGCACAAAGAGGAAGTTGAGGATCAGCTGACGAAGCAGGAAACAGCAGAGGTGGAGAGGAGCAACTGAAGCACAGCGATGCAGACTGAGAGGCATTAGTGTGTGTGTGTGTGGAGTCACCACTGAACTAAACAACAGCTCCTTTGGCTCCATGGATTGAAGGTTAAATATTTGTATTGCCAACTGAAACTGCACAACATGTCTGCCCCTGAAAGAAGGTGGAGGAGGCTTAAACTCAGAAACACATCCCCCCAACATACAGCACATATTCTGACATGGAACCACGTCAGAATATTTCTATTCTTTCAAATATGGCAGCTTTTAATGTTGGCTCATTGGAGCAAAAAAAAAAAAAAAGACAAAAGAGATGGAGTTCATTTATCAGATGAAACATGAATCCACTCCACAAGTGTCCTGATCAGGAGGGTGGAGGATCAGGTGTGGAGCTGTGAGTGTTCTGATCTCTTTATGGTGACGGCTGCTGTAGAGTTGGTACCAAATCCTGTGAATTAACTTAATGTTTTTTTGATGTACATAGTGAGAAATGTTCAACCATTAATGATGTATAGTTCACAGTGATTATCTGTTTGTCTCTGTATAAATGTAACTGTAGTCTAATTAAAAAGATACTGATCTATAAAATCATATCTTTAGATGTTTGTTGCTTCAACACGAAGGTCTTGTGCTGAAAAGTTTCTCTACGATCCCCTGAAACAGCCGATTCAGTCAACAGACTGGACACAGGAGCATATGTAAAGGCAAACAATGAACTACACCCTGAAAGAAACAATAAGACACATCCCTATATATAAAGCTGTTTAAATACAGTATATGTCCAGCTGTTAAAACACTGTCCTGCTGAGCGTACAGCTGCATCTTTTTTTTAGTAAACAAACCCCCTGAACTGCTGCTCTTTGCTGGAAACTTAAGACACCGTCCAGGCCTCCCTGAAATGAACATTAACTTACAGATACTCACTTCATACGTGCAGTAAAAACAAGGTCAACATCTCGATAAGCATATATATGAGTGTCAGAAACTGATAGCAGATGTTTGCTCATGATAGCTCAGCACTGGTCATTCCTGACACTCCTTAAAGACTACAAATGTTCATTTTACAACATGACAGGCCTTGTGTATGTTCTCTGGAATTAAATTAAATGTGTGCATACTGAGTTGAACCATATGCATTTTTTCAACACTGTGGGAAACAAGTGAAAACAGTGTGTATATATGATTTTGCTGCAGGCCTGTGAAAGTCCTGCATGTAGCTACACAAATAACAAAGAAGAATGGAGGCATTAAAGTTACAGATAAACAGTGATGTGGAGATTTTAGAGTCAAAAGAAAGGAGCGGAATTTACATAACTATAGGTCATCTTATATATGAGGACGTATGGTTGGGTTTCAAGGACATTAAACTTTGTTGTGGAAAACAATCACAGGTTAAAGTTTAACTGCATCTTAAGCAGATTTTCCCTCCACTGCTTTTCAGGAAAGAAACGTGTCAGCGCATTTGTAACCGCCCTTTAACGCATCACTGCTCAAGCCCTTCCTCCCGGGGTTTCCAACTTTCTCTTGTGTTCAGTAACTTCCAGGATTACTCCATCCCGTCTTCCTGCTCCGTGGCGGAGATGGTTCGCCATCACATTCCGGACAGCACAGACCGTTTCCAGTGACATTATGTGGCTGCCGTGTGGATGCAGTTTGAAGTACGTTGTGACTTCTGCCAGCCGTGGGGTCTTCCGTGTTTTGGGTCGACGCAGATGTAACACGGCGGCGTTCATGCCGGAGGCTGCGGGCTTTGAAGGAGTGTCGGGCCGCGCCGCGCTGCAGGAGTTTTCAGTCTCCAACAGCGAGAGCTTCTGGGCCGCTGTGGCGCGCCAGAGACTGAGCTGGATCAGACCCTTTCACACCGTCCAGGACTGCGACCTGACCCGAGGCAAGATAAAGTGGTTTGAAGGCGGAAAGCTGAATGTGTCCGGTGAGATGATCTTCTTATTTACCGTTTTTTTAGGAAAACACATTGCGCAAACAAAGAAGGCATCACTATGTGTCCAGATAGTACATTGAACGCACCATGAGGCTGTGAGTGAAAGGTCGTCTCACTCTCTGTGTTTGGTCTATGTGGACTTTCAGTTAACTGTTTGGACCGCCACGTGCACACCTGTCCTGAGAGGGTGGCTCTAATCTGGGAGAAAGATGAAAGGGGGTCAGAGGTCAAGTACACCTACAGGTCAGCGTTACACTGACATAGATAGCACTTCCTCCTGTTGTAGTGCATCTTGTTCATTCTGTGTATCCCTGCAGAGAGTTACTGGAGATGACATGTCGCCTTGGGAACCTGTTGCGGCGGCATGGTGTGAAGAAGGGGGACTGCGTCACCATCTACATGCCTCCCTGCCCTCTGGCTGTGGCCTCCATGTTGGCCTGTGCTCGTATTGGTGCTGCCCACAATGTGGTGTTTGCAGGCTTCAGTGCAGATGCCCTGGCAGAGCGAATCAGAGACGGTGAGGCGGTGTTACTGGTTAACAAATTTAAAAGCTTTTTATATCCAAAGCTGAAGGCTTCCTGTGGAGCATTTTATTGTCTTTCAGCTTTTTTTAGAGAAAAGCTTCCAAAGACTGGAGGTGTGCTCCATGTTTTGTAAACCAAAACAATGAGCTGAAAGAGGCTAAAAAGCTCCACATTGTTGTTCATATGGGTTTAAGTGATGCCCATTATGCTGAACCACAAGATCCTACAGGGGTTCTGGTAGGGAGTGCTTCATCAAACCAGTGCTGGCACTCAGAGTGTGGGTTTTGTTTCTATGACAACAGCACTACAATAACACAAATTTCAGTGCCCATCTGGTCTCCCATAAATGGGCTTTTCTGTCTTTGTTGGTTCTGTCTGACTTATCGTGGCCTAAAACGGTCAGAGCAAGCTTGTCCTCCATATTCTTGGTTACCTAGGTGATGAGTCAGACATTTTTTTACATTCTAATTTGCTTCCCACCTGCAGCTCAGTCCAGCACCGTCATCACCGTAAACCAGGGCGTCAGGGGCGGTAAGATCATAGAGCTGAAGAAGACTGTGGACACAGCGGTGCAGAGCTGTCCAACAGTGCAGCAGGTGTTTGTTGCTATGAGAACAGAGAACCCGGTCGCCATGACAGGCAGGGACATCGCCATGGAGGAGGTGAGAGAGCAGAGAGATCGTCAGAACTTAATGAAGACTTTAAATGCAAACTCATACAGAGAGAAGCAATAATTCACTGTGCTGTGCAGGAGATGCTGAAGGAGGATGTGGTGTGTGAGCCGGCCGCCATGGACAGCGAGGACGTCCTGTTCCTGCTTTACACGTCAGGCAGCACGGGGAAGCCCAAAGGCCTGGTCCACACTCAGGCTGGATACCTGCTGTATGCTGCACTCACACACAGGGTAAACAGCAGAGTGTTTCTCTTATCTTATCACTCACTGTGTTATCACTGTACACAGGCGATGGCCAGAATATGATCCATAATCCTGCGTCCGTTCATCTGCAGGACATTTCTCACTGATCGCTGCAGATTACGGGAGCAGTGTCCTGCTTTATGTGTTCATGTAATGAAGAAGCTCAAGATGCAAAACAATGTTTTATGTTTTCTAATCTAATCATCTGGTCTCATCTCGTCGCCAGTACGTCTTCGGCTACCAGGATGGGGATGTGTTTGGCTGTGTGGCAGATATCGGCTGGATAACAGGACACAGTTACTGTGTCTACGGGCCGCTGGCCAATGGGGGAACCACTGTACTGTTTGAGAGCACCCCCGTTTATCCTGATCCAGGTATGAACGGCTATTATTATATGAATATAGTCAGAATAAAAATAAAGCTTATGACATAAACACTTAAACTCTCTGTATTTAGTGTGCTGACCTTCACTGTATTCCTCTTCTGCATCAAGCTCTGCATGCTTGTGCTTCTCTCTATGAATAACTGTGTACTGTTGAACTTGGCCATACCTTCCAAACTAAAAATAGCAGCTTCTGTTTACACAAGAACCAGAAGACAATCATCCGATCTGTCTGTGCGCCCATCTTTCTATTGTCACAGAGAAAAACAAACGGCAGCCCTTTATACTGTTTAAAAAAGATATTAAGCATCTCCCCCACACACGGTAGAACATCTGTTCAAAGACATGTAATACACATGTTTGTGTATGTTCACAGGCAGATACTGGGACATGGTGGAGAGGCTCAAGATCAACCAGTTTTATGGGGCTCCTACAGCAATCCGCCTGCTGCTCAAGTATGGAGACCAGTGGGTGAACAAATATGACCGATCCTCCCTCAAAACTCTGGGCTCTGGTATGTGAAACATGACACTTAGACGTGTGCGTTTTTTTTGTCGGTGTAGTGTGATGGGCAGCTCTGCTTCTTAGATAATATTTCAATAAAGAATCAGGTAGACTCTCTATGACTGAACTTGTGTATTTCCTTAAACCAAACTAAGTAGTTTTGTTGACTAAATCCAACCTGAAAATCTGCAAAATACAGTGTATTAGTTTTAAGTTTCTGCTCTAATAGGTTATGTGTTTAACCCATGAATTGCATGAAGGGATGAGGGAGCCACTCTGTAGCTCTGGGTGTAAATAGCAGAATACCTGCCATGTGACTATTCCCATCTGGATGTAAATAGACCCTTAAGAATAGAAAGGAGATTTTTTGATTTTTATTTGCTGATGCAACCCGTGTCTCATGCAGCATGAAATCAGATATACAGTAATTTGTCACAGCTGTACTGTCTGTACTTATGTAAGACTGCTTCTGATGTGTAAGGTGTTCATGTCCTATGGTGGTGAGTTATGAGTAAGGACACGTGTCTTTCATACTAAGTTCACTCACGTATAGACGTGTCACATCATCTGTCCTTCCTGTCTGCAGTGGGGGAGCCCATCAACACTGAAGCGTGGGAGTGGTACCACAGAGTGGTCGGGGAAGGACGCTGTCCTGTGGTGGACACTTGGTGGCAAACAGGTACCTGAACACATTCCAGATGATCTAAAGCAACTTTTTCCACCAGCATTACAAAGTGCCGAGTAGGATTTTAGTGTTTGATCATAAACAATAATTAAGCTTAACTCTCCCTTTGGCTTTGAAGACATGAGCAGCACACATCATGCTCTGAGGACCGATCAGATCATTTTGTCGTCAGTTTGTGCTGTACACAAAGCTAGACTGTGACTCTCATATTGTGAGGTTGTATCGGTCACTGGTTAACACATTTACAGTCTGTGGAAATTTAAGGTCATGAACTCACACTCAACCACGTCTGCACTCACTACAGCTGCACATCTTAAAGAACAGAGCCTGCCCCTCTAACGATAACAGTGTTACATAACATTTTTGGCCGTACAATACACATGTGAGGGGGATTTTCTTTTCTCTGGAGTCCAGAATCAAACCAGATGTTTTCGCTTTACGAGCAGCACATGAAACCACAAGTAATGAACTAAATCTCAAACTTTTTACTGTAAAATCCATTCAAAACACTTCAGTTCAGTTTAATTTCTCCTTTTTAACATAAAAAACTTTGTGTTTAGTCTGACACCTGAGCAAGCAGTTACAGCAATAGTGGCAGGAAAACCTTACCTTTAACAGTCAGAACCCTAAAGCAAGCCTTGGTTATAAAGGGGGGGGGGGCTTCCTGTTGATGGTTGTCTCAGCAAAGGAGAAGAAGAAGAGGTAGACAGGAGGAAGGAGGGAGATGAAAGAGGGAGAAAGAGGAGAACAACATGCAGCACAATCATACATTACAGAGGACAATGGCAGGTTACTGATCGACATTGGACCAGCTGAAAATGATGTTCCGTAGTTATTTATACACACAGCTGCTATATTGTCAGTATTCCAAACATGGGCAGGTGTAGACAGTAAACACTGGGGAGGTCAGAGGACTGAATATGCAGTTCTGGAGGCAGAGAGACCAGAAGCACAAAACTATGAATCAGACTGAAGAGAGCAGAAAAGAATGGAGGAGAGGAGGGGTGGAGTGGAGTGGGAACTATAGCTTAGACTGACTACAGGCTTTGTTAAACAGGAGTAGATCTTACAGGTGGAGGTGGTGTCTGCACCCTAAACCCAAAGGCTTGGCCCCTCATTCCACTAAACATTCTAAGAGACCACAAGCAAACCAGCTCTCTAAAAGTGGAGGTTTAGGAATATCATTAGGTCCTGTAGGTTTGATGGAGCGTTGCTTCTGAGGGTCTTGTATGTAAGGTGAAGAATGTTTATTCTGGATTTTCCAGGGAATCAATGAGCAGACGCTAAAACAGGAAAAACATGAGCTCTCTTGTTGGTTCTTGTCAGTACTCCTGCTGTTGAGTTCTTGATAAGCTGCAGACTTCTCAGAGTTATTTGGACATCCTGATAATAATGAATTACAGCAGTCCAATCTAGAAGTCAATATTAGCATTAATATTAACAGCAACACCAGAGCAAAAAGGTCAGATACAGCAGGTGAAACCTCTTTTATGCTTCTTTTTAAATGCAAAACGCATGCGGTGGTTACTAAAATCTGATTAAACTAAAAACATAAAGCGATAATTCTCTCTCTCTTTTAGCCTTAATCTATATGTTATGGACTTAAAAAATGTCCTTCACCCTTTGACAGCCTCCCAAGTAATGACTTCACCTCTTAAGCTTATGGCAGGACATAACCACAACATGTTTGAAATCAGCTGATTTTGCTAATAACGTCAATTATGCAAATGAACATCGGGCCAAAGTGACACTATGCGTTTCATCCTCTGTCCATCTAAATTAGATTGAGTAATGACCGAATGGTCGCAAAGTCCTTTTAATTACCATACAAATGGCAGAAATCTATAATTAATTGATGATAATTAAACATGGGAGCATCATGAGCTTGAGAATTACAGACACAGATATGACCCAAATATCCTACTTCACTAAAAAGGATTATGTTGTTATGCTATTTTTCCTGGACTGTTTTTTCAATTAGGACTAAGTGGCATTATTCATAAAGGCCATTTGGCTGATCTGGATACAAGTAGCCTGTTTAGAGGGAAAAATAGATTTTGATCCGTTGTTGGCATACGGCCTCCGTGTAGGATCATCCAGGACTGGAGAGGTGAGAGGAGGCAGGAGCATGTGAGGTTAACACTCTACAGCAAGCCTAAAATAAGGAAAATATAGCACGTTTAGATGCTGATTAGAAGCTGTAGCAATGAAGAATTTCTGATTCAGATATTAGGGGGTTTTAAAGCAGAAGGACCCAATTTTAGCATATTTATCCAGTCCAGCTGCTCATTTTTTAGGCTCCATCTCCCCTCCAGTACTGTTTTAATGTCCTTTCTTGGTGCAGTGGCGCCATGTTGCAGGAGGCAGATGTAAAAGATGATTGCATAAAGATTGATGTTATCTATTTTTAAGATGGTGCTGGCTTACATTCTTTAATTACCAGAAACAGATGTATCACAGAAGTTTCTGAACCACTGTAACTCATCTCTCTCTAACTTCGGCCACGAACAGATCAATTACCGAACCTGGTGTAGCTTCATGGGAAATGGACAGATGTAGAGGAGTGGTGCTGCAAGACAGCTAATATACATGTTTAATATTTCTGGGAGGGCCTTTCATCCTCAAGTCTCACAGTTACAGTTGATGTGAACAGGATGCCAGTTGCTAATGCTATTGTGGGATCATCTGCTGTGTCCTACTTTGTAACGGGTCCCCTCTGCTGTTTCCGGCACTGTTGCCACCAACACCACCACCAGGCGGATTATACCAGGGTCCCTGAGGTCCGGGCAGGCCTAATTGCATTTAATTTACTTGGTTTGGCTCTAATCTACATCTGCAGCAATGAGAAGAGCTTATGGTAGATTCACAAACTGTTAAAAAAATAAATAATAATAATACATTTATTTGTATAGCACACAAAGTGATTCACAATATGAGAAATCACAAACTAGAATGACAGTCAATGAGTAGTTAGATACAATACAATAAAATTCATTAAAAAAGCAGAGGTGTTGTAGTATTAGTATTATCAGATGATACACACACCTAAAGCAAACGTGTGTATTCATCCACTGAAAATAGTCCCATAAATTTAGCATTTACTCATTTTAAGGTACTGTTTATTTACAACAGTGCTTATCTATCTTATGGAATATACTGACCGTGCAATGAATAATACCTTTTTTAATGTGTGTGTGTTTGCAGAGACAGGTGGCATCTGCATCGCCCCAAAGCCATCAGACCAAGACGCAGAGATCATCCCAGGAATGGCTATGAGACCTTTCTTTGGCATTAAGCCGGTGCTTATGGATACAGAGGTGTAGTATTCTGTTTGTATGTGTGTCAATGTGAATAGCGTGCCACTCCTACAAATGTTGGAAGGCTGAGAACGGCCTGGAGGAGAGGGTCAGATTAGGATTATGAAATAGTCACCAGCTGTGTCACTTTTGATACTCACCCATCAGTCCCACTGTGTGCGTGCCAAACTCCATATTAAAATCTGTCACCCTCTTTTGTGGCTGCTGAGGTTGCCTTTGCAAATGCACAGATTGTGCAAACAGTTGGAGTGGAGTCTGTGAGCTGATCTCCTGTCCTGCCTCACAACTAAAACACTCCCATAAAGAGCATTTACGGAGCTTTATGCTGCGTCTCCAAAACGCTGCCTGTTTTCTGTCACTGGAGGAATGTTGTTCTGTTTGTTAATGTTTTTAGAATAATACCAGTTTTAATGGCACAATTTCCACTGAATATAACTCCGCTATTGATGATTGGATTTCTTCAGGGCAAAGTGCTGATGTCCAACAACACATCCGGAGCTCTGTGTATGGCTCGGCCTTGGCCTGGGATGGCCAGAACGATTCATAACAACCACCAGAGATTTGTAGAGACTTACTGCCAGCCGTACCCTGGTACAGTACAGTGTGTTCTCCTAACAGCATGTGTTGTTTTTTTTCCAATTTACATAATAATAATAGTAAAAATAATAAATAATAAAAGCTATAATTCTAACCACACTGTAGGTTACTTCTTTACCGGTGATGGCGCCTATCGCTCTGCGGAGGGATATTACCAGATCACAGGGCGCCTTGATGACGTCATTAACGTAAGCGGCCACAGGATTGGAACAGCAGAGATAGAGGATGTAGTGGTAAGTTAAAAGAGTAACACACTTTAAATCTCCAAGTCTGACACCTTGATAGTTGTGTCATAACAGTTTAATGACACGTCTATAAAACAAAAGGCATGTTTAAGACAAAAATATTTGTTCTAAAAGAGGCCTGAAGATTTCTTTAATTTAAAATAAACAGTATTTCTGAACAAGGAGTGCTTTTCTCCATAGAATCAAACCACACCTTTAAACCACAAAGTGTATAGACGATACTGATTGTGATTTCTGTGACAGAATCAGTGTCCAGCAGTGGCCGAATCTGCCGTCATCGGATACCCACACAGCTTTAAAGGACAAGGTACAAAGCATATTTATATCATTAAAATATATCGTGTATTTCTGTACAGTGGATAAGCATCTTTTGTGTTATCAGGAGTGTATGCCTTCGTGGTGCTTAAGAAGAATGTAAACATAGAGGAGGCAGATCTGACCAGGCAGCTAAACAACATGGTTTCCACAAAAATCGCCAAATATGCTTGTCCTGACTTCATCCAGGTAATCCTGCCTGTCTGACTTTAAAAAGGCAAAGCGACATTTAAGACTTGGTAATAACCTTGTCATTGTTTGGTTATGTCACAGTTTGTCAAGCGTCTGCCGAAGACACGGTCGGGTAAGATAATGCGACGGGTGCTGCGGAAAGTTGTGGAGTGCGACACGAACGGCTTGGGTGACCTCAGCACGCTGGATGATCCTGCAGCAGTTCAGGAGATTATTGAAGGTCACAGTGAGCTTTTAAGTAAACACTCACAATAACTTCTGACCTCCATATTCATTCAGGAATATGAATGTCATGGAGCCTGTTATTCTGCCTTTCAGCTAACCAGTGCCTTCTTATACATTCATGTTTTTAATGACCAAAACATGTTTTATTGCAGTTTTTATGAAATCAGGTAAACATCTCTTTGTATGTGTATATTATAATCCACAGAAGTAATCCGCTTTTACTAAAAGCAAAGGAAGGACACTGTGTGTTTAATAATAAAATTGGGCTGCCTCGTTGTAATAATCCCATGTTGAGATTGTAAACATAATACAATGAACAATCAGTCTCACATGAGTGTTTGTTGTCCTCACATGACTGCACTTTGTTCCTGTTCCCTTCAACTCGACAGTGTTGTCAGTAACTGATAAATGTATAAGAGTCTTTCTGTTGTTGTAACACTCACGCTTCCCGAGTGTGATATGGCTGTGGTCACATGGGTTCTCCTCATAGACTTTGGTTCCCACTGGCTCCTTTTAACTTGGTTAACTCCCATCTTCCCTCTCCACACAGCTTTAGCTGGACATCATGATACTGTAAAATACAAAAACAGTGATTTTGTTAGAGACAACAGACTCTTTTTGCATGAAATGTGTTAGTACTCGAGTAATATTCGAGGACAAAATGCATCGACAACTAATTTAGTATTCGATGACTTGTTAGTGATGTCATGTCTTGTGGCGCAGCGGGATGATCAGTGTTTTGGGCGCAAGAGGTCCTGGGTTCGAAACACGGGTGAGCCGTTTGCAGTGATCTGAGCACTCGAATAATCAGCGAGTATGCGAGTACCAAAATACTTGTTTGTTGCAGCCCTAGTTCTGAGCTATGTTTGCATGTAAGCGACCTCATACAGTGAGGTCTGTTTATAGGCTCCAAATCTACCACACCATTATTTTACCATGTAAGGATGTTTACAGAACCATCTACATTGTGTTTAGCCTACCTTCTCCAGGCTGCTACGGTGTCCCAGACTGACCAACGTCATGCCCAGCTGTTTACAGGTTCGGTACAGTTGTGCCTCCGCCTCCTCAGTCAAAGCGCTGGTGGCTTCATCTAAAACTATGATGTTAATAGAACACAACACAAATGTTACATTTCTAAATTGCAAAACTGAATCCTTTCATGGGAATCATCATTCTTGGTGAACAGAAGAAACATACCTGCATATTTGGGCTGCAGGTAGAAGAGCCGTGCAAAGCTGAGACGCTGCATTTCACCTGGAGACAGAACGTCATACCTGCAGATACAAAATATTTTTAGAACCTGCATCCATCTTAGGAAGTGACGTGTGTGTGATGCTGTCAAACTGTTTCTGTGTGTGGGTGCTCTTACCAGTTCCACTCCACTTTTTCATCTAGCCCACCAGTCCGTTTCAGGAGACTGGACTGGAGCACACACACAGCATCAGAGTACAGAACTTAAACATTCTAAATAATAATTACTGAATAATACAGTTACTCACCACTCCAGCTAGTTCCAGAAACTGTGTGATTCTGTCATCATCCACTGACCCTGAAAATAATTTCAAGATTAAATAGATAAAAAGATAAATAATTTTTTTGCATTCAGATGAATTCAGCATTGTGCAATATGTTTGGTCTCACTGACCTGATGCAGGGTAAATGTCCTTCAATGGGTAGATCACCTATTGGAAGAGGTGTTTTGTTATATTAGCATACTTAACCACATTATTATTAGTTACAGGCTTTAAGGAGGAGCCACCCTTGAAGGAAAAACAGTGAAACCTGTTCACGCAGAGTGCCGTCAGTCAGGTAGGGTTTCTGTGGCAGGAAGAGGGTTCCTCTGGGTCCGAAACATGTGGTCATGTGGACGAAACCTGATTAAAACAATGACTGTCATCATCGCGCCCTCATTAAACAAATTATACTGGCCTCAGCCCTGCTGCTCTCTCACCATTGTGTGCCTCCCAGAGACGGTTGAGGACCCTCAGTAGTGAGGTTTTGCCGGTGCCTGTGTTCCCCACCACCAGCAGATGGGTTCCCTGGCTGATCTTTAGACTCAGGTCCTCCACAAGGAGCTGGTCTGAATATGGAGATTTGTATGAAAGATGGTCCAAGATGAAGGCAGTGTCCACAGGGCCTGCATGGACATTGAAGTCACTGTGTGAAGCAAGATGACATAAACATTCATTATTTAGCACCTTTACTTTTCCTGCATCTGTATATTTAATGTAATTAAATGCATTCTCTGGTTGCCTGCTTCTTAAATCATTGTCACTGTAGCAGAGACTTTGACACAAACCTGTCAAAGTCGTAGCTTTCCCCTGACGCTGGGTCGTAGTCACACTGCTTCCGTAGGATGTCATCCATCACCTCCCTCAGCTCCCCGATCCTGACCACAACACACACACACAGGTTCAGTGATAAAAAGGTGAATGGCATGCAGAAACTGTGTTGTCTTCATTTGTCCTCTAGGAGGTAAATTTAAGTATGCAGCCTGATACCTGTGGGTGTATCCAGCCACGTCTGACAGAGTCGTTGACAGGTCTATTAGCTGCGTGAAGCCATTTATCAAGTAGATGCACACAAAGGCGTTCTGAATATGAAGAAGGAGAGGCAGAACCCGAGCACAGAGTAAATAAATACGCAGGGCAGGAAATGAGACATAAGGAAGTGGAAGAGGGCGGCAGTTATGAAGCGAACTTTAGGAGACATTCAGAAGAGAAATCGATGTCTACCAACACTAAAAAAAGGGAGCTCTGGTGCCATCTAGTGGCCAATAACAAAAATCACACTTAAGCAGATCAGTCTCATCTCCAGACTAACTCTGAAACATGAACAATGCATGGACAGGACAGCATTTTATAACTTTAAACTATGCAACTATTTAATTACAAATAAACTGTTTCCTTCTCATTCACAACTAACTGCTCTTTTTAGATAAAATGACATTAAAGGTGATTTAAGGGAGAAAGAAAACATACCTACCTTACTGATGAGTGCGCTGAGTTCACCCGGGGTGAGGCCATCATAAACACCAGTAAAGATGGGAATGGCGATTATAATGTAGCTGAGGAAACCTCCAAGGTAGTCAAAGGTGTTCACACCAACTGAGAAAGGAGACGACACAGGTTAAGTCTAAAAGTTCAAGACAGAGCAAGCTATGACTCTGAAAAAGACTAAATTTCTCTTCTCTTCTAAATGACTCTTCTGCAGCCTCTCATTGGCCATCCATCTTTACCTGAGCCCTGCAAGCTGACAGGCAAACGGCTGTTTGTCACAAGCATTCATAACAAGACACAATATCCAAGGAGAATGTTCTTACTATAAAGCCAGAGCTCTTTGTTAATGAGATTTTTTTGAGTCTGCATCAGCGCCTGCAGTCTTCGGTCTGTCCTCATGTGCTCCACTTTACCAGCTCTGAAAATAGAGACAGTAACAAGTGAGATTTGACCTAAGCTGTCTACATCATAAGAGTGTGCAATAATTAAATATGTACCCGTATATATATATATATATATATATATATATATATATATATATATATATATATATATATATATATATATATATATTTTATGCCTCACCTGTAAAAAGCTGCAGACTCCGCGTTGACTCGGATTTGCATGTGCTTAAATCTGATAAACAATAAAAATATATTCACTTTCCAATCCATTTTTAGGTTTAAACTGTTTCATTGTTTTGCCATTTCAACTCATGACAGATCCAAGAACAAACTGAACTTTACGGTGACGCATATCCTGTGTTAGAGGCTAAAGGCACTGTGCCAAAGACTACAGATACTTCCTCTTAACAAAAGACTGGTTTCCCTGACAATAAACACTGGAAGTCTTTAATGTAACATTAGCCAAATGGCCAACACCACTCTGTTAAAGGTTCTGGAAAACAACACTCCACGTGCAGATGACACACTCTGGACTTACCTGAAGTCTCCTTCCAGTTTTTCTTGCTCAAACAGAGTTGACACAATTGGCCCCATGAGGATTTTATTGGCAACGGTCCCGATTACAAAGTATCCAAAGATACTGACAGGACCGATCCAACCAGTGCTGCAATGCAAAGCTCTAATTAATGTTCATGTTCAACCACTGTCCTTATAATTATAGTAATTATGTACTTTATTTTCTGCTAAGCGGCTCTTTCTGTACGCCCTTTGTTGAGAAATTTCTATTTACCTATAAATTTCTCCTCGGTCTTATTATATATCTTATTACTTTTATTTGATGTGACATGTTTTTAGTGTCTTTAATGGTCTCTCATGAAGCATGAGTGTGGTGTTCATCACATGTTGCCACACTAAACACTCACCTGTAAAAGCAGTGGTAGGTGTAATAACCCAGAGTGAATGGGGAGACGATTAACCGACTAGCCATGCTGCTCATTTGCTTACACAATCTCTCTGTATCCTGACTGATCCGCTGGTCACTGCAACACAAAACAGCCCATCGATAAATCCACAGATTAGTTGCCTTAAATATGTTTTTTTGGCACAAACTGTAGATTTATTTTGAAGCAAAATTATTATTGCTTACGGGTTATCTATGTCCTCTCTGAGTACATTGAGTGTGTAGTAGACTCTGCCCTGGAAGTAGGCTGAATGGAGGCTCTCAGTAAGCGTCTTCCTCCAGCTGACGTACATCTGATTGCAAATGTACTGGTCCAGACTCTTAAGCTGTGGGAGAGAAACAAAGAAACACACAGAGTGGAGTTTTTTTTAGACTTACAGGAACAATAAAATCAACTACATTTAGTCTGATGTGAAGTTACTTTGAATAAATTCTTGTATAAAAACCATGACTGAGTCTCTCAGGTTTCAAATCCAAACACAACCAAGATAAGGTGTGTAGAGGCTATACAAATCGACATGTCAAGCTGACCTTACACAGCGGCTACAATCAAGCCATCAAACTTTATATCAGGGCCCAGACACAAACATGGGTAATTAACAGCTGAGACCACAACTGATGTTTGTTAGGCCTAAAAGGAAATGAAACAGTTTAAATAGAAGTATTCTTAGAACAGCTTGAACAGAGGTGTCCCCCACCCTCCTACAGACGCTTAGTAATCAGAAACCTTGTTTAGATATTTATATAACACAATCAACATTGTTGAATCTGTCCAAAGATTCAATGGCATTATCTCTCACAATAAAATCAATAGCTTTGTGACTCCTTATCAGCCATGGAATCAGCCCTCATATCTTTCACATTTTTACAAAGAAACGTGTTTATGTGGAAGGCTGCTGTGAGTGCAGCTTTTAAAGGGATTCGCCTGACTCTGCAGAATCAAAACAGGGCAGCAAACCAAGGATAAAGATAAGAGAGACATGCAGCTGAGTCTGATGCCTGAAGAGGAAAAAAAAAACGTTCAAAGGCCAAATTCCATCAAACAATATGATCCCTTTACAGGAAGAATTAGTGCTGTTGGAGCAGTCAGGACACCAAGCTGGACCTCACTGCTGCATCAACTTACAGAGGAATTAATTAAGATGAGGGCCATGGCAGTGCCCACCAGACTCCTGAAACCTGAGTAATCTTTGTCTGCCAGCACATTGTAGAAGTGACTGGGGAGGACACCCACTTGGTAAATGATCAGCTGCTCTGAAGGCAGAAAAAAAGACCCGTTAGCACATTTCACTGCATGTAGGCAGGGACTTGTAAAACAGAAGAGAGTAAATAACAGTTTGAGGTACATGTCAGTAAAAACAACACACAACATACAGTCTGCTGCAGTCAGAAAGGAGCTTTAAACTGCTAAGACTGTGTCATGATGAGACTTTAATATGAAGGAAGAAGAAGAAGAAGACTGAAGTGACTGTGACCATTTTGTTTCCTCTTTTCACCATTTCCCCACTTGCACAAAAGTTTGTGTAACCCCAGCAGTTACCTGTCAGTGTAACACCAAGCAGTGTGGCAAACATCAGAACACTCTGACTTGTCCATGATGGGAACAGGACCTTCTGAATGCTGCAGAACCTATGAACAAACTTCCAGTCTAGTTTTACCCTGAGTCATGGAGAGAAAGGTGAAAGTGTTTCATTAAATTAGAAGACGTACTTACAACCCACAGTGTGGCCTGGGTTTATTTTTGTTGCTCTGCATGACTGAACACTTTAAACAAAACACCCAGCTGAGTTAGAGCAGTGTTTGCCGCCTTGCTTCAGTCTTACCTTTTTGTTCCTCTGTCATTTGACTTTTCCAAACGAGGCATCTGTACTAGCTTGAAGGGGCTAACAGGCACTCCAGACAAATCTTCAGAAAAGTGTTTCGGTTGTCATGTAAGCTAACGTTAAAAAGCTGGACAAGCTAACTCTTTGACTAACCAGCAGTGGCAGCAGCAGGTTAGCGCGTTTACCTGAAACCTACAACAATTCAAAACAAATGTCACCACATTTATCTAAAATAACGACACTATGTGTTGCATTAACTACCACATTAGTTAGATACACGTAGCGTAACTTCACCGACATAATATATTCCCTTCCACTCCGCTGTGTGTGAACCGCTAAAGTGAAATGTTTTGGTAAGTGAACATTAAACTACAATTTCCGGTTTATCCGGAAGTGTGGAGTTGTACAATAATTTCAAAATAAAAGGTCCAAAGGCGGTGTTGTTTATCAAAAACTGATTTGCTTGGTCCGTGTGTTTTATCCTGTCCGATTAGTTTGATTGCCGTTGCTAGGTAATCAAACTATTGTTCTTCACCCTCTTTCTTCTTCTTTTTAGTTTGATTGCTGCTAGGCTGCAAAAAACATATGGAAGAATAAGAAGATAGAAGAAAGAAGAGAAGAACAAGAGATGGATTGCCTTGCAGCAATCAAACTAATAAAGGTTGATTTGATTTGCTATAAAGGGGATGGTTGAATTCAGTTTTTGGAAGACAATCACTTTTTGGGACAGCACCGGAATTAAACAATAAACTGAAACTTTTGTTCATTGAATATATAAAATAGTTTTTGAAGAACAATAAGACCAAAAACAGAAGACACTATCACATCCATGAAATTATTTTTAATATATACATTTTATTTTTTTCTTATTTCATTGTTTTTAATAGACACAGTCCTTGCATAACAGAAAAAGGATGGAGAGCTGATGATAATAACAGGCCTATAAATGGCCCTATTGTCTGATAATACACAGGAAATTGGGGATTAATATTGTAGCTTTAATGAATCAGTTAAACCATAACTAAGACAACACAACAAACAATTTAACCACAACAATCAGACAGGTTTTTAAGAAGGATTGAAATGTCTCTGGAATTCATAGTAATATGAATAATATATTGCATTTTCTTTCTAATACAGCATTTCAGCTGAAGATTACAATAAAATAATTTATCAAAAATATTTGTTTTTTTAATATTCTATTTAAAATGACCATATCAGGGATCAGATAACTGACATTTGGGCCAAAATTACAAATAAACATTTTTGTGTGTGTGTAGAACAGAAAATATATGAGAAGCAACAAGATAATGCTGACAATGGCATCATAGAAAAGTGGTGACAACCCAACAGACCTGCTCAAGGTTAAAGAGTCCTCCTTACTTAAATCAATAATTACCCTGACGCCTGAAAGCTGCTTTTCTTTTTGGCTTCAGGCAACAAATGAGTGGTGAGGTGACTTCAGACATTACTGATTTATGGTTTGGTTTAATTATAACCTGTGAAACCTTCCAACTGAATAAGTCTATATATACTAATGTATGTATATGTTCAATAGATACCGTAATGATGAATACAGGCATTAATACAGTCCTTCTGATTGATTTTGTATTTGCAGAGATCCATTTAACACTTCTTGACTGTGTTGACCACAGCTGGATTTTTTAAAGGATAGGAGAGGTGATATTCAACAAATCCCACGAAGACCAACAGTTTGCTAACCCATGTCAATATCTTTGAATTGCTGCAGTTTGTGGACCAAGGGTCTCAATCATTAAGAACACATTCTGTAATCAAAGTAAATAGAGCGCATTTGTTGGGAAGGAATTTCCTCTGCAGGTTAATACCTCTGCTGTAGCAGCCTGATTATAGATGTTAGATTCTTTTATTCAGTGCAGCTGTGTTGCTCACTGATATTATATGTACAATACTCAATCCATTGTTGGTCTTTTCATGGGAATTATTGACACTGAAATATAAAATATCATCACATTTATCCTTTAAATTGTGTTCTGTCATGCACAGACTTTGTTGTGCGTCTAAACAAGCAGCATGTTTCCGAGTGCTATTGGCCTTTGCTGTGTCAACAGGATATGACAGTTTACACACAAACGCTCAGGCAAGGTTCACAATCCTAAAGAGGAGAGGCACGAAACAGACACAAACAAAACCCACAACACTGTAGACAATGTAACGGTACGGCAACTCCACTTTCATGTGCTGCCTGGCCTGCCTTACATCATCGGAGGGCAGCCCAAACAGTCGGCACAAGAACGGAATAGTCACTGCTTTCATAACCATTCTCGTGACGAGCAGAACGGCGACTCCAATGACGAAGCGCAGCAGGGAGCGTATCACCATACCAGTGCTAACAGGTGGTATAGTTAGAGGAAGTGAGGACAGCGGTGGATCTTGAAGAAGCCCCAGCTGATAGTTTACATGGGTAGCCAAAGCAGCGCCTGCACCAGTGCCCAGTCCCTGAGCAGTATCGCCCCGAGACGTGCTCCACGAATCCAGAGAGAAAGCAACAAGTCCGAAGCCTACGTGTGACAGGATGATTACGAGTGGAGCGTAGTGGTCCGTCATGTAGTAGTTGTCGATCTTGTCTAAGATTGGTTGGAAGAAGGCAAGAACAAGGAGGCTGTACAGAAAGCCGGTGATCACCTCCTGCAACACAAGGACACATATTACTGTAAAAGTATATATGCTATGTAAAAACAGGTTTAGTAGCACTATCACCATACACTTTTTTCGCTGGTTTCTGCCCTGTGGGGGGCGCTAAACACCATTTTATCACAGCAGTTTTCCTTGCAGCCATAAATTCAAAATCAGGTGAGCTGTTCTGACAGATTAACAGGTGTCACTATTAGAGGATGATGATTATAAACAATAAACCATAACATAAACAGTTGCCAAGTGAGAGAATCTAATCTAACCTTATCTACAGGCTTCAAAACATTTATTGGCTCTCCTTGCATAAATGACATAATTACACATGAACAATAAAATTTTAAAGTCTGTATGTTATCAACAAGATAACAGCTCATCAGAGTCCTGAGGTTTCCCTTTACTGTCAATATTGTAATTATGGCAGCTTTTAAAATGGGATTTGTTCATGAGGTTTTTTTCTAAAACTAATCTACCTCCAAAGCCAAGAGGAAAAAAACACACATTGGAATTTATAACTGGTCTGACAGCTCTGCTCACAGGAATTTGTCCACCCATAGATACATATCAAAGAGTGACGGGTAAACCACGTTTGCAGTTTAAAAGAAGAATTTCAACAACCCTGTGAGGTACATATGGAGCTGTATATGATAACAGAAATCCAAGACAAGGTCCTAGATGGCATTTCTCATAGTTACCATTTATATCTAACTCAGTGAGGTCTGTGTCGTCCAAGTGGATCTCCTTTTCATTTAAATTTAAATTTCATTTAAATTTCAGTGACAGAATATTTATTTGATATTAATTATTTTATCTACTTACCAGAACAGAATGCATCCCCATGTAGACTCTGCTAACACAAACCAGGAGGCTCCAGCTGAGAGCCACAGAAAAACCGAAGAGGAAAGGGTACTATGGAAGAGAACATATAGGGCAGAGCATTGAAAAGTTAACATATTAGGAAGAAAAAACAGACATCAGATCACTGCTTTAGGGAACAGAGAATGCTTTCAGTGGCCCTTTGTGCACTTGTTCAAAGATCCTGCTGACTATGATCATAAGGGAACTGCAGTAGTAATGGAAATATGTTTGAAGTATGTTAAGTCGACTGGACTATTTACTGGCAGATGAGATGACGGCTTTCGAAAATGTTGTCCATAGTGGGAGCAGAACACAGATATTTGTCTGTCTGTCCTTGAAAGAATTCATGCAAAGGTCACTGGGTGAAAATAAGTCTAAAAGTCTGCAGATGGGCTCGCAGCACTGTCAGCCTGTACTTTGGCACAGCAATGCATCAAGCTAAATGATAACATCAGCGTGCTCACAATGGTGACACTGTTTTGCAGGTATGTTTTCTATGATTGCCATCTTCACTTGTTTTGAGTAGAAGAACACTCATGGAAAGAAACTTGAGGAGAACATTTGTGTATTTTATATAAATCCATCCCAGGGCTGTTGAAATATTAACCCAAAAACGACACACAAAACGACTGGCCGACATCCTTGGAACCTCTGGCATTGTTAATAAGATAATGTAGCCTTAGCACCATTTAGATAACTCACTGACATGTTTATTACCCACATGCATCTTATCTTTTCTAACATTTTGTACCCTGTTTCTGCCTTCAAAGTCATGATGCTGCAAAGATCTGGGTGACACCAACAAAGTTCAGGCAGTTCAGACAGCTGCCTGTATTCAGGTCAAAGCTGGAGTGCAGGTAAACAATAACTAAAAAACTCTATTCAAGGAGCTGACTTTATAATTCCCAGGAGTGACCTCTTGTGTTTCTTTGCTTTTTATCAAGATTCTATCAGTGCAGAAACTGTTGCTCTGAAATATCAGAATACCTTTAAAGCAGTTTAACACACAGTGTCGCCATAACAATATATTCTGAAGATGTTTTTTCCACTGTAGGGACTTGGGACAGAAAGGTACTTTGTTTCCCCCCTTAAAAAAACAGGACTAAAAGAGTCCTACATGGCAACATTCCAGCAATGGGAGTATGCACAAAGGTGCAGGCAGCCCAAAAAAAACAGCCTGTTAGTTCCTGCACCGTTTAATTAAAACATACTAATGTGTGATGCAGATACCAGATCTGCCCTTAGTGACCTCTCTCGCCCATTCACTCCCATCTTGCCCCAGAAAAACAGGAAAACTTCCAAACTCTCCATTGTCTGAAGTCTCGATCGCTACTTCCTTCTCTTTCTCTCAGACAAAGTGAAACAGTGAGTCTTTGTTTATTTAAATAAGCTGCCTCTTAGCATTTCTGACACACACACACACAATATTTGTTGTCTTGTAAGACACCACAAAGCATTAGCTTCAACATTTATTATTTCTGCTCTAGCTGTTTATTTGGCTACCGGGGATTAAGTAGGACCAGCTGACCCTCCATGACACTGAGACACCCTGGAAGTAAAATATTGCCAGGCACAGGTTAAACACTGCGTATCACCTCAAAGACAGATAACACCCTAGGGGAACTTAACGCACCTTCTCCTTGCACAATATGTGTGTGCACAGTGTATCAGGGTCGTATCAGAAATAATAATGTGTGCAGTGAGTGTGGGTTTGAAGAGTATTCTCAGGAAATGTATAAATAGTGTTGTTAGACTATATAATGTGTGTTCTCAAACACAGTGCACATCTATCTGATTTACCTCCTCATTGTTTCCACCTTTGTGTAACAAACGTGCTCACCTGCCACCTTCCGTAGGTCAGCATGAAGAGACAGAAAGGTATGGCTGTCCCTGTCATGGCGTGTGTGGACGGCATACTGTACTCCGAGTTGTAGAAGACCTCCACCTTCACCACGGGAGGGGAGGCAGGTCGGGACCAGCGGACCATGTCCTTAGTAGACTGTCCCACGAACAGGTTCCAGGCCCAGACCACAATGAGACTCCGACTGACCAGCGCGTCGATGTTCCAGAAGACGAAGGGAAAGAAGATGATGAAGAACATCTCGTTGCCCAGCTCAGTCCCAAACGTGAACAGATAAAAGAGAAACTTGTTGTGGATGAGGAACTCCTGGCCCACATCTCCGGTCAGGGAGTTCCTCCGCAGGGGTTTTGCCCTGGCGGCAGCGGCAGCTGCTTCTGATGCATCATCAGGCCCCACTGTACCGTCGTCCTGCATCCCGTTTACCTGCGGTACAGCAGCATCTCTCGCTGCCCCGTTCCTAACAGAAAAATCTGAGCCCTCTCCCATTTGCTGGGCTCTCTTCCTCAGCCCGGAACAGTCCGGTTCCGACTCTCTACTTTCCTGCTTAGTCGATCTATCCGTGAATGTCCCTTTAACGCCGCAGAATTGTTGAAACCTCGCAACATGACAGGGATCCTGGAGATATTTACATGTGTCTACAAATGTCTTTAAAAAGGAGTTCGCCATGACTTAAATGAAGGTGAACTAGTTTAAAACACAAACCGCTTTACTGTCGTAATGAAAAAAGAGTTCATAATAAGAGGAAGCTAAGCAGAAGTGCAGCTCGGCGGCCGTTGCATTCCTCTTAATAAAAAAAACACAGGTTTTAACAAGCAGCGCGGAGTAGCGACACTTCACTACTACCTGATATCTGCATCAAAACACCGACCTTACACAGCGGCGTGGAAGTTCTGGTGGGCAGCATCCAAAGTCCGGTACAGTTAACCATTACTTCACGGTATAGAACCCTAATTCATACAACCACCAACTAACTGCGTCAGGCCGTTATTACCGCTTTTGCCATTCTTCTTCTTCTTCTTCTTCTTCTTCTTTAGTTTCACTTCTTCTTCTGACCCAATGTTGCCCGTCTACGTACAAACACCACCCCTGCTGGACATATGAGGAATTCCTTGTTATTAAAACTATCCCTATAGACCAGTGCTTTAAGACAATGACACCAAATAAAACACGCCATTACAAATAAAGGTCCCGGATTCAAAATGTTGCCCCATTATTAAAAAAGAAAAAAAAACTAAAATATGCAATTACATTAACATTTTATAGATTTTTAAATTGCTTTTTAGACCAAATAATAATGTGTAATAAAGATGTAACAATAATAATGTGTAATAAATATGCAATATTTATAACACACTGAAACTCTCATAGGAGGCTGACATAAATAATAAATTGTTATTATTTATATATTTATTTATTTACTTTTTTCCCTGAAGGCTGGTGAAACTGAAATATTTTAATATTTTTTTGCAATTTCCAAGAAGCAGGTGAATTTGATATTGACACACAAGCAGACTTTTGCATTTTTAAAAAAAGCCTATACACATTAAGAATACAATTAATCCAGTTTACCAATTAAACATATTTCACATTTAAAGATTAAAAATAAATAAATCTAAGCTCATGCAGAGTAAAGCAGACATTAGTCCATGTGCCCGTGAAGCTGGAGGCAGTTTTATTAGACTGCTGTTGGAATACCTTTCAAAATAAAAGATACATAAAAGTTGGGTATTATTTCTTCAAAACATATCTGCAGACTTTTCTCTACTAAGTGGGTGAAAGTCTATCCACGTTGTCTTTGAAATGTCTGTTTTAACAGGTAAACACTCAGTTTATTCAGCTTACAGCACTGTTCCAGCCATAAACTATCATTACTGTACAGGTTTGATTTTTAAATGACAGTTTTTGGCACAATATTTACCTTTTTAGTATCCTGACAATTATCTATCAGGAGGAATCAGACAGGGAGGCTTTTATTTTGAAAACCTCGGTCCGGGCAGACCGTCATTGCGGTGCTGCTCCACGCTGCTGCCGGGCAGAGCGCGGAGCAGAGAGGGGTAGTTAACAGCAGCGCGGCCGCCTCTCTACACCGAGTCTCCGTTCATAATGCATGGGGGCAAGAGGGGGCTGGTGGCTCCGCAGAACACCTTTCTGGAAAACATTGTTCGGCGCTCCAGCGGTGAGTTTTTATTTAAAAATGGAAACTACAATTAGGCTAAGTGATATTGATTAGTGCCAATTATGTTAGCGCACAGGATGGGATGCTTAAGTAAGACATAGTATTCTGCTTTTTTTTAATGTAATTTAACGGAAACCAGACTCAGGAAACACTTTGTGATGAATGATTCGCTCACTGATGAATTATGTAATAACTTTCATTTCCACATTTTCTGTGTTGATCAACTAAAATCTGATGTGATATAGGTGAGAATGAAGACTAATAATTTAGTACCTTTAAAATAATGTAAAGATTTTTATAGTCTGACAGAATAGATAGGCCTAATGTATTTACCCATTGTTTAAATGACCATTCTTATCAAAGGTTTTATTATATGATTTGTACTTATAGTTAATAATTCTCCTCTAATATTTCTCAGCCGGTGTATAATGTAATTCTAAAGTTGCTCTAGCAGTTTGTATTATAACAACATGTTAAGCAAAACAACATGGATCTAATGTAAAGCTGATGTTCACCTCTAGGGCAATGAGATTTGTGATGATAATCTAAAATTCACTTGTCATTGTCTGAAAGCCTGCAGAGTGGATACATGCTTTCTAAACTTACTGGAGCTTTAAGTTCCAGATGACATGTTTTTAACTGGTATGTGTGGTTTAATTTGGTGAAAATGTCCTCACTATTTTCTCTAGAGATCACCTTCAGACTGAGGAACTCTTCATCCATATTTCATTTGCATTAAGGGTGCAACATAAGCAGTTTATCAGCAACTATTTCTGCCCAGTGACTCGTCCGATTACCCTGTGTACCCCTGCTTTAAACATCGATGCTTCTTATTTCCATGATATGTGGTAATTAAATTAATGTTAGCTTTGGGAGAGATGAAGAGTTATTTAAATAACTGCAGTGAATATAAGAAAAACTGATTTATGTTTTCTCTAATTCACTGTGGTCAGCAGGAGACTGTGAATAAAAACTGAGCAGAAGTTTTAAGGGGAAACAAAATCCCAAAAGTTAAGGGACAGCTGCAGTTCTCCTCCTGACTGTGTTTATTCTCCTGCTCTGTTTTGTCTCAGAAACCAGTTTCCTGTTGGGGAACGCACAGATCGTGGAGTGGCCGGTCGTATACAGCAATGATGGATTCTGCAAGCTGTCGGGATACCACAGAGCTGAAGTCATGCACAGAAGCAGCACATGCAAGTAAGACAGTGGTGGTTAACTAAAGACATGAATGTGAAGCCATGGCAGATCTTTTGCTCACATTAATATGAAAACAACGTAGAATCTCCATAACCTGCAGTTCCACAAATGACCACTTGAGGCTCAAAACAGGTCAAAACCAAGCGGCAACCTTCGGGGCTCAAACCTGAAGCCCATGCGGAAGTGTCAACACTTGTAATTCACGCTGCAACTGCTGGCGGCTGGCTCCAGAAGTGAGTCATTTCCCATAGACTCCCATGTTAAAATGGCCGACTTCACAGCAGAAATGAACATGTTTACAGCCTGGTACAAAAAACCACTCTGGTCTCAGATGATAGGTTCTCTTCTGGTGTCAATTGTACAGGGGGGTGAATTTTTTTACAACCCAATTATGGGCGTTACCGCTTGAGTGACAGACAGTTGACGTATCACAGTGTGAGTTTCCTGCTTCCACGATCGCCCGCTCCCCTAAACCCTGCTCGTGCTCCCCCTCTTTGTCCATATTTGAGAGTTTTGCCGGAAGTGACGCTGCCAACATGGCGGTGGTCATCACGTCCCGAAACCTCCCACCGAGCCTCAAAACGGCTCTTCAGAAACAAACGGGTGATGTCACGGAAGCTCTGTCCATAGTTTTTACTGTCAATGGTCAAAACCCATAGACTGCTAAAAAAATCAGTTTTAGTCACTGAATAGTAAAAAGGATAATAAACATGCGTTAGGAACGATGACATGTGGGGCCGTAGCGTCATCTGCTCTTCCTCTAACTATCTGCTCAACCCCTAACCACTAGAGGTCACTAATTCCTACACACTGGACCTTTAAGGTTAGATATCAAAAATATTAAATTGAATTTTTAAAAAAACAGACCCCTGATTGAATTATATATCATGGACATTTAAGATGTACCCTTCCCTTTTTCTGTTGCAGTTTCATGTACGGTGATCTGACTGACAAGAAAACTATAGACAACATCAGAAAAACCTTTAACAACTATGATTCCAATTTCTATGAGGTACTTCTCTACACAAAGAACAGTAAGTATCTACAACAAACATCTAATTCATTGGTAAAAATACCATTACATAACTATACTCTTATTATGACTGTGTCCATCAGGAAAACCGATATGGCTCTACATGCAGGTTGCCCCAATCAGAAATGAAAATGACAAGGTGGTGCTTTTCCTCTGCACCTTCAGAGACATCACACTTTTCAAACAGCCGATTGAAGACGAATCAACGAGAGGTGAGAGAACTCAGGATGATTTTACACTGAAAACATCCAGCCATCAGAATGAAAGACCCAAAAGTCCTGGGTGCACACCAAGTGGCTGTGACTTAACGTACAACTGTCCAGGTGTTGTGTGTTCAGGTCAGTGAACACTGGTCTCTGTGGGTCTAACATGGTGCCATGTCCCTGGGGATTAAGCGTGCCACTGAGACTATTACATACATCAAGCAGACCAAAAGGACAGTCCGTCCACAAGGAGGAAGAAGCTGTATGAAAACAGTAAAGACTAAAACATCATCAGGTTTTTATTTTGAAGTCCAAGTGTATTGTGTTACTAATAGTATAAAGGTCCATTCTGTAGTGGCCCCACAGCTGTGAAAATTCTGAAAGTTTGAAAGATACAGTATACCACACTAAACTGAAGTTTTACCCGGGACAAAGATGTCCTATCTGCAAAAAGCTTCTCTTCCATTTTCTTGGCTACAAGTGAACAGCATGCACTGTATTCATACAACCACATGGGGGCGTCAGATATGTAAACCCCTGTTGTTGATGAAGATTCTCAATTATCCTGGTCATATTTGTAAAGGCATCTGGACTTGTAGAGTGCACCTCTGTTATGGCAGTTCTCATTGCAATTTCAACATCTGAAACAACAAGTACAACATCTGAAAGATAGAGGGAGCTCAGTAGTCGTAGAAAACTAATGATATTTTTAAATCCACTTCATCATCATGAACTTATCAATCACCCTCTTTGATTACTTGGTCTACTGCCCCCTGAAAATGACAATAAAAATGGCTGCCATGTTGTGCTTCATAGTTGTCTTTGCTTCTGTCAGGATGGACAAAATTCGCCAGGCTGACACGAGCGCTGACCAACAATCGCAACCTGGTGCAGCAGTTAGCACCACTGAATAAGACGGAGGTCACCCACAAACCCTCCAGACTGGCTGAGGTGAGCAGGTCTGAGTGAAGAGGTCGTTTTTTTAGGGTATCGACTTCAAAATCTATGAAGTGGCTTCAAGATATAAATGTTTCTGTTGTTCCCTCTAAATAAAAGGCTCTCCAGCTGGGATCAGACATCCTCCCTCAGTACAAACAGGAGGCCCCCAAGACCCCTCCACACATCATTCTCCACTATTGCACCTTCAAGACCACATGGGACTGGGTCATCCTCATCCTCACCTTCTACACTGCCATCATGGTGCCCTATAACGTTTCCTTCAAGACCAAACAAAACAACCTGGCATGGCTGGTGCTGGACAGTGTGGTGGATGTCATCTTTCTGATCGACATCGTGCTCAACTTCCACACCACCTTTGTGGGTCCGGCCGGAGAGGTCATATCAGACGCCAGGCTGATTCGGATGAATTACCTGAAGACGTGGTTTGTCATCGACCTGCTGTCCTGTCTGCCCTACGACATCATCAATGCCTTTGAGAATGTAGATGAGGTGAGTAAAGTTTGGTTGTTTGAACTGTTGAGGTTCATTTGTGACAGATTTCTTCTAAACATCGAAATGTTTCTGCTTTACGGTTTTTCATGAAGGACGTCCTTTCTCATGTGTCATCAATGGGTCATCTTCGTGACTCTTCAAATTTCCACAGGAATACCACACGGAATACCACAGAAGATTCTGTTCTTCCAGTGAGTAAATCCAGGTCACTGTTGGATGTATTGTGAACCAGTCCATGTGAAACCTTGCACAGCGGTAGCTAAAAAATGGTGGAGAAGCTTGTTGCTAATGAGATAATCTGGACTTTGCTTCTATACCTGCAGGGTATCAGCAGCCTCTTCAGCTCATTAAAGGTTATCCGCCTGCTCCGTTTGGGCCGTGTGGCACGCAAGTTGGACCACTACCTAGAGTATGGAGCAGCGGTCCTGGTCCTGCTGGTGTGCGTCTTTGGCCTGGTGGCCCACTGGCTTGCCTGCATCTGGTACAGCATCGGAGACTACGAAGTCATCGATGAGGCCACCAACACGATCAAGACAGACAGCTGGCTCTACCAGCTGGCTATGAGTATTGGTACTCCTTACCGCTACAATACCAGCGGAACAGGCCAATGGGAAGGTGGTCCCAACAAAGACACGCTCTACATTTCCTCTCTCTACTTCACCATGACGAGTCTCACCACCATCGGATTTGGCAACATTGCTCCTACGACGGATGGCGAGAAGATATTCTCTGTGGCCATGATGATGGTGGGCTGTAAGTACTCAATCCTCTTTCGGCCATATTTTCAAAGGTTGCAGTCAATAAGGTCACACAGAGCCACAGGACACAGTCCATCTCTGGCACTGCCTACTGGGACTGCACAGAGGGCAGTAAAGACATGAACAGTGCAATGATGGTTGGGTCACAAAACATTGTCATTAGTAATAACAAAATTACTGTAAATATACAGCTTTCAGTCAGTGAAGTAGTATAGTATCACTCATTCATTATTTAGCTTTGGCTAGGCTAACCTGGGTTATATCTGCCAGTTTGTCGGTGTCAGTTACGAATAGCTGCAGGTGGGGAGTGAGGTTTTGTAGCAACATCATTCATGACACAACAGATCCGTACCAACACAAAACATTTACTCATTGCTCTACACACCAAAAAAAAGATGCTGTTTTCATCTCATTCATGCTTTCATCCATTCATAATGCACCAGCAGAACCTTGCAGGAGATGAAACAGTGTGAATGCACTTACATGCTCTGAACATAGATGGATTCTACATAGACTGATTTGACTGGTTTGTAGTGTGGTTTAACTTAAATATAAAATCATGCTGTATATAGGCTACAGTATGTGTGGTAGTATTAATGTAGTCCACAGTCATCTAATCTTATTTGCTTGTGACTAACATCCTTGTTTATGTGATTTTGCTCCATCTAAAAGCCACAACACACCACATTTATAACTATTTTATATATATTTTATATTCAAAGGAGCTTTCACATTACAATAGGAAGTAAAATCAGTCTATTATAATGCTAAGTAATCAACTGACGATATTTGTTCCTCTCCATTCATGGTCGTGTAATTCACATTTTAGCTGCAGCCTCAGTGTTTGAACCACAGTGGAGAGGACTGAGCTCTGTCCATAATAAAAAGTGACATGTTCAGCGCCCATCACAGCCTGCTGTGTGAGTGTCTGTCTGAAGGTTGGCCATCACATCACAGGAGCAACGTCTATGTGTTAATTTGTGCCTCTTTTCAACTTTTAATAATGCGTTTAAAGCATTCCTCTGTCCTGCTCTGATCTGACATCATTCCTGCAGTTCTTTATGGGATGCAACTTATATTGAGTCTTGTGTAACATGAACTCAGAAATGATGTTCATTCATGTTACACTATGATTGTGTAACAATTCTGGTTTATAAGCAGTATACCCTGCCTCTGTAGTCCGTACATTAATGCAGAGTTGTGATCATCACATTTATCTCAACACAGATACAACATTTTTTTGTGTTTAATTTCTCAGCCTGAGTTCCATTACACCGAAACTCCTCACAAAAATAGAAACATCTATTTTTATCCCGTGCATTATCATCACTATCTTTACCTTTAGTGTCACTGTCTCCACAGTCATAACTCGCCTTTGTGCGCTAACCTTTGGCCCACTCCTCTAAAACAGCATGTACAGTGATGCAATGAAACCAGTGAGGAAACAGAAACTGACAGCCACGCTTCACGCTTTGTACTTAAGAAAGTAAACACCCATTACTCTGATGGTGCCTCCATCATGAAGATCACTCAGTCACACTGCAGCGTCGCCTTCAATTATGGCCAATAAATCTCCTGCTACGGATACAGTAGTTATGCGAGAGGAGAAGAAAGGGAGAGTTAGCCTGCAGGCTGGACTGTAGTAAATGGACAATGAGCCATCACGTTAGATATGTATCCTAACCTCTGTGATCCTGCTGTGCCGACTGGAGACAACGCTTTCCACTTGAGTGGGTAAAACATCACGATAAGAGATACTGACTGACTCTTTGAGGTCACTGCTGCACAGCAACTCCTACAGAGGAAACGTGCATTATAAATTATATCATGAAGACTTAAGCCACCTCCACCACTGTGTGGTTGTGTGTGTAGAAGAACCAACAGCTGTACTATGATTACTATCACTTTTTCCTGTAGAGTCAATAAAGCAGCAAAGTTCTGCTATTAGCAGTAAAATCTGCACTAAACAGTTAAATAAAAAAAAAAACACTTCAAATTTGTGTCAAATTGCTTAAATTGCACCATAGAATCCTTTTAATTTTGTATTTTTATTATGTCCATAAAGGGCCACTGGACTTGTTAGAGGTCCTTCTAGATGTTTTGCTGCTCTTCTTATCAGTGTTTTGGTGGGGAACACAGGTTTGTGTGGGGTTGAAGCCTCCATGGGTGGATCTCTGTGAAGCTCACAGTACTATATGTTGCTGTTAGTGTCCCAGAACTTATCTGAGTGTGTTACTTTAACTGCTTGTCTTTGCTCCAGTTTGTCTAATCTGATTGGCTAATGACTCTGGTGGTGAAACTGTGTCATTATTTTCATGGGACAGGTGTAAATTGGGCTGAAATTTCCTGGGGAGGGACATTATTGTATGTGGCAGATTGTCAATGTCTGAGGCTGACGGGAGAGTTTTTCTAGCTTCATATAGATGCTCTCCTTGACTCTTCTTTCAAACCATCTGTGCTCTGTGTGTTTTCTGAGGGCACAGATGGTTCCTTTGAGTAAGTGTACCGTATTTTTCCTGTCAGCATCGGCAGGAGAAAGAATATGGCTGGTAAGAAAACACAGAATATGTTTTCAGCTGGCAAAGCCAAGAGGTCATAAGGAGCTGCAAACCTGAATGGCACTTTCAGACTTCAGATGGAGAATGGTCTGTTTTTTTAAAAAAAAAAATCAGTATTCATACTGATGGCATTGATGTTAATACTAAACTCCTTAAAACAATGAAAAACCCTTTGTAAACCATTGATTTATCCAATATTTCATTAAATAATGATGAATGTTCTGACACGGCTCTTCATCTTTTGTTTTAGCTCTGCTATATGCCACCATCTTTGGAAACGTCACCACCATCTTCCAGCAGATGTACACCAACACAAACCGCTACCACGAAATGCTCAACAATGTGCGTGACTTCCTGAAGCTTTACCAGGTTCCCAAGGGTCTGAGCGAGAGGGTCATGGACTTCATCGTCTCCACCTGGGCCATGTCGAAGGGCATCGACACCGATAAGGTATTGTCAGTAGTAACGGGAGAGAGGGTTGTGGTGCACACATTAAAAAAAACAGAACTATCGTTTTTAATAGAATCATACAAAAAAAGTTTGGGCAAGGCACAGGGTCAAAAGGTCTGTGGGACCTCTGGCCTCTCAGCTCTGCTAAATGACATCACAGCAGTATATTAATATTAATAATACTTTCCTGTATTTCCAGTTGTTTTACTGATTTAATCATTATTATTGAATATCTCATCTCTCTCTTAGGTGCTATCCATTTGTCCTAAAGACATGCGTGCAGACATCTGTGTCCACCTCAACAGACAGGTCTTCAATGACCACCAGGCCTTTCGCCTGGCGAGCGACGGCTGTTTGCGCTCTCTGGCTGTGGAGTTTCAGACCACACACTGTGCACCAGGAGACCTCATCTTCCACATCGGGGAGAGCCTCGATATGCTCTGCTTTGTGGTCTCAGGTTCACTGGAAGTCATCCAGGATGACGAGGTCATTGCGATACTAGGTAACCGTGTGCAATGTTATGAAATATAGCCAGGTTTTATCTGTGCATGTGCCTAATGATAAGACTAGAGCATCCTCAGTACAAAGCATTTATGACCCAGGCCTGAAAGGTCATTCACTTCTTCATAACATGATGCCAGTTAAAAATGTTTATTTTAATAAATCATTTGGCGTGTCCCCGTCCAGGTAAAGGTGATGTGTTTGGAGACGCGTTCTGGAAAGAATCCACGCTGGCTCGATCCTGTGCAAATGTGCGAGCTCTGACTTACTGCGACCTGCACGTCATCCGCAGAGAGGCTCTGATGAGGGTGCTGGAATTTTACACCGCGTTCGCCAACTCCTTCTCCCGTAACCTCATCCTCACCGTTAATCTACGAAAACGGGTAAAAATGACACACTGTTTCCATCAAAAACATTCACATATTAGAAATAAGGAAAAACTTCTCGGAACAAAGACTCTGATTAATTTTTCAGAGGCCTTCAGACAATATATATTAATCCCATTAAGACTTTGAGATGTATTGCTTTCCAGCCTTGGGAGTAAGTTGCTTATATATTGCTGTAACATCATCCTTTAAGATCCATATTACATAAATTCTTAATAGATTTTCCGCTCAGTCTATCCAGTACATGTGTTCTTTGTTCAGGGTTTGCTTATATGAAATACATCTGAGGCAGCAGATCAGAACATTATTAAGAAAACAAACAGACTTATACATAATCACGCAAGCCAACACAAGCTGACCCTACTGGAATATAAGAAGTGCACATTGATTTATAATATTTAAGTAACTATATACTTTCAATTTTCTTGCCCAACTCTTATGTAATCATGTTTACTGAAATCACAGAGCCTCACTGAATCCATTTCAAGACAAATAGTGGCTGCATGCTGAAAGATTTATGGCACAGACTTAAAGTGTATTCAATGAAAATATAGCTGTTTATTATTAATTTAAACTGTTCGTGCCTGCATAGTTTAAAGCTCCTTTATACTGTTTATAAAAGGTACTCAGGTCACATGCATATGAAATAAAAATGCACCCATCACTAGCTCAGCAAAATTTGTGTATCGAGTAGAAACCTTCGCCTTATACAGCCGTCAACGCAAAGTATTCATATGTGTTTAAAAAAGCTTTGTGTGTAACAATAAGAGAAGAGCTATTTCTATACTTACTCCTGATCACTGCCTTGCAAAGCTAACTAACATTACCTACTTTACTAAAGCTACTTGTTGACGCAAAATGGATCAGGATCTAATTCATTTCAAGATTCTGACACTCATCTGTTTGCTAAATTGGCTACCGTTAGCAACAACAACATTATGAAGTAAACCGGCTTAATTTAGCTTGACTATATTTATCGTATCGTATCGTATCGTATCGTATCGTATCGTATCGTATCGTATCGTATCGTATCGTATCGTATCGTATCGTATCGTATCGTGAGGAAAAAGTTAGAAAAGAAAGAAATTGGATGTAGCTCAACATTTCTTTGTTTCATTCAGGGAGGCCTTGAAAACTCTCCATTATTAAATTATTGCTTCAGTAACAGTTTGCCCTGTACATTGCTTCTTTTAGGTTGTTAATATTTCAACATACAGCAGCTCTGGAAGGTTATCCCTGCTGCTTTAAAGCTGCATTATACTCTATATGTATGCATTCTGTTTCATTCAAGTCCTGCTGTATGTAGATGTCCTACAGCACTGTTCTCATGCACACACACTCTTCCTCCTGCAGATAATCTTCAGAAAGATTGCTGATGTGAAGAGGGAGCAGGAGCGTCAGAGGAGCGAGGTGGCTCTCTCCATTCCTGAAGACCACCCCGTTCGCAAGCTGTTCCAGAGGTTCAGACAGCAGAGAGACACTCAAACGTCAGGAGACACTTACATTGATAATAACTGTATTCAGGTGGAAGCGCAGCATCACCATCACCACCACCACCACCGCCACAGCGACTCAAACTCATACACCCGGGGTCTGGTTGTGTCTTCTCAGCAGCAGCAGGAGTACAGCAGCACTGTGCACATTAAAGCTCCCTGCTCAGGAGGGGGGAGTCCAGATAACATGGCTGAACCTCCACAAGCAGAGCAAAGCTGCACACAGAAGGTGGTGGAGTCAAGGCTTTCTGCAAAGAGTCTGAAGGCTGCAGCAAGAAATGGTGCAGGTGGAGAGGGAGCTGCAGGTGGTGGCAGCAGCAAAAGAG
Organism: Parambassis ranga; assembly: GCF_900634625.1. NCBI lineage: Eukaryota > Metazoa > Chordata > Actinopteri > Ambassidae > Parambassis > Parambassis ranga. Next base: position 10,478,053 of record NC_041043.1, read on the forward strand.
GGGCCCGGGGCTGGGCAAAGTTCAGGAACGCCACATCTGCCCCTGAACCGGCAGCACGTCCTGCTGTCGAGCAGGAGAAGCAGACACAGAAAGCAGAACAGCAAATCCAGGAGGCAGAGGAAGGAGGGGAGACAGGCAGCACGGAGGGTGGCAACAGCGCTGGAGAGGAAACAAGCGCCATGCACAAAACCGACTCCTGCGACAGCGGCATTACAAAGAGCGATCTACGAATCGACCGAGCTGGAGATTCAAGAAGCTCCTTTGAGAGAAGCCCAATGGAAAAGAGCCCGATGGAGAAAAACCCATTTGAGCACAGTCTTGGGGTTTACAGCGAGATCTCCCTCAAACACTCCTTTGTACAGCCGGCATCAGAACAAGGTCTGCTTCAGACGACTCTGCACGAAGCCAAGCTGGAGCTGAAGGGAGACATCCAGATTCTGAGCGGCCGGCTCTCACTGCTCGAGTCTCATGTGAGTGAGATCCTCAGGTTGCTGTCAATCAAGAGAAGACTCTCGCTGCCACCGACTTCTTCCCCGAAAGCAAGAGTGAAGATTCAAGACACCTCCAGGCCTGTCACACCCAAAAAAGATGAGGGGCCTTTTTGAACCTGTCAAAAAAACAAACAACTTGCATGTCCTGCTGGACTAGAAGAAGTTTTCTGCATTAAAGGCTCGGCTGCATGTAGAAGTCCTTTTAGTGTTACCTTAGCACCACAGAAACCCAGGGATTTTTATAATAACTATAAGGCTCTTTTATGGTCTGGTGTGTTCTACATGCTCAAATGCCACGAAGCAACAGAACAACATTTTATGAAAGACCTACATCTATCACATGTGGCGTTCTGATGAAGGTGCTCGTTAGCCTGAGGAAAATGAGGTGGAGGTCCTGTCATCAGCTTCCTCAGATTTTGTTTTTTGGATGTCAGCCTGCAGTTGGTAGAACACCTTTTAGTTCACTCGCTTGTCTCAGCTTGGACTTTTATTCTTCTGGACAGATTCAGACTAGAGCTCAGTGAGCATTTGATTGACAGATGACCCCTTTGTCTTCTTTTAAACATCATTAGTTGTCAGGTAATTGTATGTGCCTTACAATAGTAAAGCCTCACTAAGAGTTGTTATTGGTGAAAGATAATCAACTCTTCATGATTATAAGGTGTTTTATAACATAAACCTGTGGGCATTTATTCCCTTTTATTCACAGGTTGTTAAATAATTAGTCATATAAGCCACAATATTAAAACCATGGACAGGTGAAGTGAATAACACTGTTCATCTCATCACAATGACACCTGTCTGTGAGTGAGATATAATCTTATAATCTTTAATCTACATCTTTAATCGATGCAGATTAAAGATGTAGCAGACGAAGCAGAAAAACATGACTTCAAATGAACCATCTGTGTTCACTGTCAGAGTACCTGTGAAAACAGAGGAACTGCCCTTTATTTTGCAAAGACCAGGTCTTTGTATGACATGTAGTGCATGTCAGTCCTTCTACATTAACCTGCAGTTAATGGTTTTAATGTTGTGGCTCATCCATGTAACAAAACAGGAAATAATCTAATTATTTTCTCATTTGAGTCAATGTACTTTTTAATAATCTTTGCACGTTTAATGGAAACAGCAGTGCAGAACTGGCAGTTTTATAATTTATCATCAGATTTATTATCTTTAAACAGGCAGCAGAATTCACTGTATTTATTGATGTAACTTACTCAGGTACTGGTATGTTTATTTATAATGTTTATTTGATTGTGAGTAAGATTCATGTTTTTTTAGGTCACACTGTATCTTTAAATGTCGGGTTTCTACTTTACATGACACTATGCAAATCCACATGAAGTTAAACGGCACATCTGCATTTGTTCAGATAGATCCGGAACAAAGGATGTTTGTGTTTTCGCTGTGACTCATCTTAGTTTAAACTGTAAGGATGGAAGCATGTTCCTGTTATTTCATGTATTTTATGTTAGATATATGACCTTGCATGTGTCCCTGTCAACTGTGAAATGAATAATGAAAATGGATGCTTGCTCACCATCTGTTGTTTAGTCTCTTCTCTTATGTAACACAAAAGTCTGCCATGTATGTAACTCACAAGACTATCACATGCACACGGGTTACATCTGTTGTTGTTTGTTTATGCAGGTGAGTCACAGTAGTAACATGAAAACAATCCACCAGAGAGGAAGATGTTGTTTACAGGACAGCTTGTACCACTGAGGAAGAGAGAGAGGTGTCTACATGACATCCCTAACAAAATTCATTTTTAACATGTGATTCTAATTTAGTAAGAATTGCAGAAGAAACATGCACATTTACCCTTACTAACTGCACTGTTATCAATAGATACCAGTGCTTATTACAAAAAAACAGTAAATAAAGGCAAACAAATAAGAAATAAAAAATAAACAAAAAATAAAAACGATTTGTAATCAATAAAAAAATAATAAAATAAAATAAAAGTTACAAAATTAACAAAAAAATAAAATAAATGAAATGATGAAATAAAAATAAAGGAAATGTGTAAATTTGGCCACATTTATCAGCACAGTAAGTCCCTGGTGTGTATATGAGCCTACAAGTTAAATTATAAAAACTGCCTCTTATGCTAAAAACAACCTAATAAAATCAAATCTGAACAAAGTGAAGAAAACAAACCTCAATTAACTGAATTAAACATTTATAAAAACAAACTACAAACAATAATGCACATTTATTTCTCCTCTGTGCCTATAAAATTGTCCTCAAATGACCAAAGTCTCATTTAGTCCTCCACAACAGCAGGGGGCGCTCACGTCAGTCTGTGGTCTTTGTAAACTAAAGAACGGACATGCGCAGAAAAAAATAAATAAATAAAAAAGTCAAAAGTCTGCAGAAGTTCGAGATAAAGTAAATCTCACCCAGGTAAAGATTTACACACTTTCTGGTCCTGTTTGAATAAATATTTGTGCAGCAGTATTTCACCTCCATCTTATAAATATTAGCTGCGTTTGCTTCAGTGCGTTTGAAGCCCGGGTTTAATGTATAAACTTTAGTAGGGTAAATATGTTTAATAGAGACAGGGTGCACGTTTTCTTTGTAACCATTGGTTTTGCATGTGTTTATATTTTCTCTCTGGTTTGTTTTATATGTATATCTATTCACATTTTTCTTTACGATTAACCCATAATGCACTGCCACTGCAGAAGTATGTCTTTATGATTAATAATAATAGTTACCATGTTGGTTTACGTAGAAAAAATATAACAAGGTCAAAATGTTTTATTGAATAAGTCAAATAAAAACAGTATTATTTAAAATTAAACAATAAATGTTATTAAAATATAGTCATAAAAAATTCAAATGCAAATAAAAAACTCACTTTTCATGAAATCTACTGATTAATAATGACTGAATTCTGATCTAACGTGTTGTTTTTGTTTCCTTAAACTGGCACTCAGATGGATATTCAGCTTCCACCTCATGAGGGAGACGAGCTCGCTGTAGTTGACATGCACACAGGTGGAGAACCTTTACGCATCATCCTCAGTGGTTACCCAGAGGTCAAAGGTGACACTGTGCTGTGCAAGCGGCGATATGTGCGGGAACATCTGGATCACCTCCGTAAGGTGCTGATGTACGAACCGCGGGGACACTATGACATGTACGGAGCCCTGATTGTGCACAGTGAGCTCCCTGAGGCGGACTTGGCGGTGCTTTTCATGCACAATGAGGGCTACAGTACCATGTGTGGACACGCAGTCATCGCACTGGGACGCTTTGCTGTGGACTACAAACTGGTGAAGGAACCGCGGTCGCCAGAGACACAAGTGAACATCCACTGCCCCTGTGGTCTGGTGAAGGCCTTTGTTGAGTACTCTGAGGGGAAGACGGGAGCAGTGAGGTTTCACAGTGTGCCAGCGTTTGCATTTGCTACAGGTAGGAGACTCTTTTTGATGTTTTTTTTTCCCACATCATGAATGACTACATGATTTTCCTCCAGATGTGACAGTGACAGTGGAGGGGTTTGGTGAGGTGACAGTTGACATCAGCTATGGAGGAGCTTTTTATGCCTTTGTGAACGCCCAGAGGTTTGGCCTGGACGTGAATCTGTCCAGGACTCGGGATCTGGTTGACGCAGCCACAGCTGTGACCAATGCTGTCAAATCTCAGGTAGGAAGTTTATGTTGTTTATGTGGGAAACAGGTTGTAACTCAGTTTGTCTCCTTTAAGATGTCCCTGATCAGTGCTTGAAGGCCGCAGAGGCCGGGTTTGTACACTGCTGCACCAGTGTTATGTTGAAGTAACCGTCTCTTCCCTAGGTGAAGCTGCATCATCCAACCAGTGATGACCTGGCCTTCCTGTACGGCACCATCCTCACAGATGGCAAAGACCATTATTCACCTGAACCCACCGCCAACCTCTGTGTGTTTGCAGAAGCTCAGGTGACTGGAGGAAATATGACACTTTGCACAAACCAGTAAAGGGTTAACCTCAGGCTTTAAGTAATTAAAATGCTGCGTTCTCAGGTGGACCGAAGCCCCACTGGATCTGGTGTTACAGCCCGGGTGGCTCTTCAGTATCACAAAGGCCTCATCCAGCTAAATCAGACTAGGACGTTTCAGAGCGGAGCCACCGGATCCCAGTTCACAGGAAAAGCTGTGGAGGTATCACACACTGTGTCTGAAAGAGCCACTCAGACTGAAAGGCCCCTTTGTGATGTCATAAAGGGATACACTCTGCCCCTTTGCGAGACACAAAAACAGCTAGTTTGAAACAGGACTGTAGGCAGGACATAACCAGCATAACACAAAATAAGAAATTGAGATGCAGCATAAGTACAAATACTGCTTGGTTTCACTTTATGTGCCAACAGGAAACGGAGCAGCCACTCCATACAGAGGCTTGGCCTGCACTCAGGAGACCTGATCAGTTGCCAATCAGATTTAAAGCGTGGCTTGTGCCACCTGTCACCCCACCGCTGCTGAAAGGTCTCTGGGTTGATTGTACAGTCAAAACTTGTCATTGACCAAAGGTCAGAGGCAGCTTGAGATAACAGAGCAGCTGTATACAGTTAAACCTTAACAGACAGACCAAGCTGACTATAGGATAAAACTACATTTAATTTGAACTTCCTGAAAAAATCTTACCTCAGGCCTTATCGGTTTATGTTTACAGAGATTAATTTGGTTAAAAAACAGTTATGATTTCTTTTAATATCTGGATCTTCTTTGTATTACTAAAATTTCATATAAAGAAATATAACTTTCAACCATCTGTTGACTAAATATTCGTGATTCTGTGTGTCTGTTCAGGAGACCGGGTGTGGGGAGTTTAAGGCTGTGGTGGTGGAAGTTGCTGGCAGAGCTTTTTACACCGGAGTTTCACGCTTTGTGCAGGAAAAAGACGACGAGCTGACACATGGCTTCCTGCTTAAGTGAGCATCTGTTAACAGGTTTTTCTTTGTAACATAAAAAAACACATTTTTAAATTTGTAACCTGCCATGATAAACTTGATAACTGTAATAATAAAATAACAGTTGTAATATTACCAACTATCAGGCGTTATAACAGTTACTCACCACTAGAGGGAGCTATGAGCCTGGTTTCTATCATCAATATGTAAACTTTAGAACGCTTCCAGCCATATTTTTCCAATGTCCACTCATTGTTTGGGGCAAAAAGAAAGAAAGAAACAAACAAACTCAAAGCTGTTTTCTCCTATTTATTACCATCAGGTCATTGTACAATGGAAGGCAATATTTAAATTATAAAAGTTCAGTGGAGATATTGGACACTGGTTGGATGCACACAGCTGAGGGGACAAATTAATATCATAAGTTGGATCACATGTGGATCAGTAAGTTCATTTTATTTATTTATGTATTTATTTATTCAACTGCAGTGTAAATCCAGCCAGTGTGCAGAAAACATATTTCAGGTATTCAAATAAAAATATGAAAGGAGGGGACTCTCTTCAGAGAAGAAAACAAAGTGTAATGCATTAATTGGGTCTGTTTTTTAAATGGCATTTAGCATAGTGATTCTTTCTATGTGCATGTGTAAAGAAGCACATACTCTAATATATGAATATACAGTATGCCAGCTATGACATGAGGAGCTTCAGATTAGGCCCAGGCCCTTTGAGAGTACCACTCAACAATTAAAAATCAACAGAGTTAAGGCCAGCTCTTAACAGGAAAAAGTTCAAATTAAACATACAGTGATCAGATATATAAATGCTGCACATCAATAATGAATAAAAAAAAACTCTGCTTCTTTCTTGGCTTCTGTCACTTGCAGTTAAAACCACATCTGTCTAACAGTGCAGCATCTAAGTTCTGACTGCAAGAGGGCAGCAGTGTTAAGAGTTCAGGTTTAGTCTCTTCTATTCAGGCGGGTAAAAGCAGCAGCGGCGGCGGCGGAGGCAGCCCCTCTCAATCTACGAAATCTGTACAAAATGGCCCCTCGCGTCTTTAGTGGAATCATCTTCCTGTCTCTGGAAGGAGTCTACACATTCTCACTCTGTGCATAGATTCTGACGTACAAAAACGCAGCACAGAACGGATCCTGTCAAACAAACATAAGCATCTTTTCTCACAAACATTTCCTTAAACCAAACTGATCCTCCAGCGGGGATTATCGCTTTATTGATTTTTGGCTTCTGTTTCATATCAAAATCTCTGAGGATGAAAGGTTTAAACATGTGCTGTGTGTGGCTCTGCAGCGATGGTGCAAGACCCTGGTTTATTCAAGTCAAGCTGGGTGGGAGCGGAGGAGGAGGGTACAGAGGAATGTGTTCATGTCAGTTTGACCTAGAGGGGAACTAATAGTGAACAGGGGTGGGAGTGGACGAGCGTAACAAGGATGATGCCCACTCAGCCACTCTTAGAAGTTAAGTTTTGTGACCGGTCGCTCTCTGCTCGAGTCTGTGTTCTGGCTGTTGATCCGCTTCCGGTTTCGTTTCATCTTGGACAAGTCTTTGTCAAATACCTCGCCCGATCGCAGCGCTGACACCAAGTCGTCAAATTCGCCCCCATCATCCTCTCCATTTGCTTTTGCTTTGCGGGCCTTCCGCTCCTTTTCCCTCTGCTCTTTCAGCTGGGGACGCAAACATAAAAAAATCTTTGTGGGAAGATGTAATCTAGATTTCTCTTTATTAGCTTAGCATAACACAAGATGGATAAACACAGCACAAGCATGGCATATTTGATTGTATTTGAACTCGTAAATAGGTGTAGCAGCAGTGTTTTTCATTGAGGATCATATGGAGGGATTGATCACGTACCTGAGCCTCCATTTTGGCCCTGCGCTCCTCCTCTTCCTTGCGTTTTCGCATGTTCTCGTTCTCCTGCTGTGCTTCTGAGAACGACTGCAGGAACTGGTCAAAGATGCCAAAGAACTCATCTGGTTGCATCTTAGTGGCATCCTCGCCAAAATGCTTTACTGCCCGCAGGAACTGTGGGACCAAAGAGAAGGGGGCACACCAAGAGGGGGGTTAGATTTACAGCAGGACACAGCAGAACTGTGTTTTACTCCATCTTTGACTGTTTTACAGGAGGATCATTAGGCCTGAGCTCTTTGAAATCAGAGCAGGGTAGCAGTAGTTGTGCTTTGAAGCCGGTGTTAACCCAGATCTGACTGGCTACTGACTGCAGCTGAGGTCGGAGACTGGAGCCAGAGCTTAAATTAAGACTGTGTGTTTGTTGGGTGTTTTTCACCGTAAATACAGAGGGAGAACATCCAGATGCGACACCACGCTGAGAGCATATACCTTCAAAGATGTGTACATTAAGAGCAGCTCTGCATGTGACACAAAGGTTAACCAGAGACATGAATTCTGCGTTGCATGATAAATACACCTCTGCTCCTGGTTTTATTAGATGGACATGCATTCAAAGTCAGCAGTTCCTCTGTTTTTTGATCATGAGTACAGAGGACCACTGTAAACACTCAAATAATTAACTGTGGAACACCGTAAATGATTCACAGAAGCTAATGGTTGCCAGTGCTGTGGTCGGTGTCGAGCATACTGTGTGAGTTTTTATCTTGAGCAGCCTTTTCACCTCACACAGACACATAATTCACAAAAGGTCAGGGTGTGTGAAATGTGAAGGTTCGCATTTCTAGCAGTAAAGTTTTAATGGATTCACTAAATATTAAACTTTTGTTTCGTCTTATGCTGCGACTGAAGTGCAGCGACACATTTGGGATGATTGAAAAGCATCCATAAAATGAAATGGTAAAAGAGTTGGCAGGTGTAATCAATCCCCCTCCCCTAAACCACAATTAGACACACATAGGGAGAATATCTAAGGCTCTGTTCCTGGATTCACTTTTGACCTGCACACATGGCAACAAGCAGGCTGACCAATAAAGAGTCAGCGGTCCTGCAGCAGGAAGCTGTAATGCTTCACTCCTGCTGTTAGCTTTCCTAGAAAGGTCACTGATGAGGTCAATGTGGTGCGTAGAAACAGCTGCACAGAGAAGAAATGTGATGCAGGCTTTCAGCGGCCTGTGTCCACAAGGGACCGTGCTGGTCTTCTCTCAGCTCAAACAAACACACAGACACACACTCGTACAGCCACGATGACTAACCAGTTCTCTGGCCTCAGTGAGAGAGTCCTCCACGTCAGAGAAGCTGAAGCTGGCCACAGTGATGAACTGGCTCACCACTGAGACAAACTTGTCGCCCAGCTCCTGTGGTCGCTTCTTCTGGTATTCCAGTTCCTGCAAGTGGAAATGGAGGAAAGTTAACAAGGACACAAACTCTGCAGGATTCAAACAGCACATAAACAATTCATAGCAACTCACGCTCTCCACACTTTTTAAGCCGCTGCGCAAGTTGGCGATATCTTTTTCCAGCTCAGTCATACTGTAATGAGAAGCCGATGCGGTCGTTGTTTACAAAATGGAAGAATTGTTTTAGATTTAGTTGCAGGCTATTGGGAACTACTGCTCCACATACTTGACTTTGGCTGCCTCTGGGACACACTGTAGGTCTTCATGGAACATCAGGACTTTGGGATATTTCTTCTCCAGGATGGTGATCAGGTAATGCAGCAGAGTAATGTTTCTGCAGAGTGATACAGACACACTGAGCTGAAGCAAATGTGTCAAATGTGCAATAATATTGCCTCTTTTATGGAGTTTCAGATATAAATAACCATATGGAGTTCTAGCGTTCTAACATTCACAGTTCCAGATGTGATCTTTCTATATATACATATCCATATTCCATGCCAACTTTTAATGTTACGGCTGAAAAATGTTCTTACTTGTCAATACTGGATTTGGTATCAGCGATCTTGTTGAGTGAGGACACCTTGAAGCCGTAAGCGTTACCCCTCTGACCCTTGTTCATATAGTTTCCAAAGGCCAGCACCACCTCCAACAGCTGCTTTAGGTTTCTGCTGTGTAAAATCTCCTTTGACGCCTTGGTCAGAGCTGAAACATAAAGAAGTGTACCGGGGAATAAATATACTTGATAGAGCTAATTTTAGGCATACACAGCTGCTCAAAGGGCTAGATTTACTTGAAAGGCTTTTTTTTACAACACATGATAAATATTTTTGCTGTGTGTAACCCAGAGACTTTTCCCACCTTCAACTTTGGGTTTGATTTCAGCTATCCTCTCTGCAAACTTCTTTTTGAAGTAGAGAGACTGCAGCCTCTGCTGGTAGTGGTTTATTCTGGAAAATACGTGTCAGAGAAGAACAAAAACAGATAAAAATAATGAATTATAAACAGGGGAACCCAAAGGTTTAGACAAAAGCCACAAACACGGACACTGTACTGGAGTAAAGTAAAACTCTTCATCCCTTTAAATAGCAATAAAAGTTTTAGCTGTGGTAATGAAGCTTATTTTTGGCAGAGTGTATGATTTCAGCCTATAAACCACTGACTCCACAGCTAATGAATACCACAATGACATCTGTGATGCAGCCCAATTGCTAGGACAAAAAAAAATGGCTAAATTATAGTAAAAATTGATATAACTACTACACATTAGATTGTGTTGTCTTCACTTTGTGATCCTATCTAACTGGTCTTAATGTTCAGACATGTTCTTCCTTTTATTTACAAAACTAATACAAATACTGTTATTACATTATAGCCTGTTTGTATAACAACACTATTTACACACAGATGGCTATTGTTCTGTGCTAAGTAGAAACCCATGTGTCACTGAATGTATCTGCTCCACGAGAAAACAAAGGCTATTGTCTTTACTCTCAGCAGATCTGAGCTGCACTGACCTGAAGCTGTCAGGTCTAAGGTTACCTAGTACTTTAAAGTTGTGCATTATTCCTCTTTTAAGATTAAATTTCACATACTCACAATGTGTGTTACACCCTTAAAACTACCTCCCTGCTTTTAGTCGTGTTACAAGCTGTTTTAGTATTTGTCACTCAAAATGTAAAAAATGTGACCAGGACCCAAAAATGAGGCAATAAAAACAACAGCAGAGGTTCAACATGTCTGCATAAGTAAGGGGCAAAATAACCATTTCATGTTCATCCATAAGAATGAAAACTGAATGGCATGTTTATGGTAAAATTAAGTAATAAGGAGATGTTTATTATCTATACGCTGTTTAACATACTAGGTCCCCTTTAGTTAAAATTAAAAGGACTCATACAGGAAGCTAAGATTAAACAGTTCAGTACCTGCTCATCTCGTAAAGAAAGCGGTCTGGTTTGGCCATTCTGTCGAGCTCATGTTTGTGCTCCTCCAGGAGATCCACATCACTCTTCTCTGGGACAAACTTAAGCAACTGAAGGGACAAGAAAATACTCTTAAACATCATCCATCCATCTTCTGAAGCCAACTTTGTCCTGCAGTGCAGGGTCACGGCTCATAAATGTCAGTATTTTGGTGTTTATCATGCTGTTTTGGTTTGTTTTACTACAGTAAACATTGATATGCTGGTACCTGAACAGAGCAAAACATCACAGTTCACAGTTCCTTCATCTATCACAAAAACAAATCACAGAATGCACACCGCACCTGCTCCAGCATGTCTTTGGGAAGGTCCTCCTGTTCGTCCATGGTTAAAATGGCTCTCTTAATCTCTTCATTTGAAAGCCTCAGTCTGCAGTGCACAACAAAGAGAGTCCGTTAAAAATATCATAACCTGAGCTCTGTCAGGTTTTTTATAGGATTTACAATGTGCTGAACATACCGCGACAGGAGGATGTTGCAGTTCTGAGCTCGTCGGCCATCAATGATAGACAGCTCCTTGACTTTTTTGGAGCTCAGTGTGTCATCTTCTGCCTCTTTCTGTCAACAGAGTGTTTAAAAAAGTTAGGATTGGTCAGGCTCCTTTAGGTTATAACACACACACCTTGATGTGGTGAGAAACACAAAACAAGAAAGACTGACACCCAGAAAACACAAAAGCTTAAAGAAAGTAGTTACACAGACATCGTCACATGACAAGTGAAGTATGATAAAGTCAAATACAAGTCTGAAAGGTTGGACACAAATTAAGTCTGAGGTGACTGATAAGTTTGCGGCCCAAAGGTAGAGGGAAGAAGTTTAAGAAAACCTAAACTGAATTTGTTTTCATATGGTTCCCTCCTATGTTTTCAAAGATCGGTCGGCATCTTGGGACTCCAGAAAGTCATTGCTGCACATACCAAGAAGACTGATGTCATCACTCAAAATGGCAACTACTGAGCTGCTTCTTAATCTTAGATAGAAGATGTAAGATCAGATGAATGAGGCGGGTATAGGGCAAGTTCAAATCCACATTCCTAGATGGTAGATATCTTTTTCCTTGGGCCAAGAACTTATCAATCATCCCTTGTAGATGAGAGTACGTCACAATATAATCAAAATTTACTTTATTTATCCCCGAGTGGAAATTCTTTACACAATGACACTGTATAAACCACTGTACTGTAATTGCACTCACCTGTTTGCTGTTATTGATCATTAAGAAGTCCTAAAATGCAGGTAGGAAGCAGGGAAGATGTAAGCACTCATTAGAATAAGTAAAGCAGTTATGTGATTGCAGCCCATAAGAACAACAAGCAAATGAATCATTCAGCACTTAATCGACAATGGATCAGTAATGAAGTGAGCAGCAGTGAGACAGTAAGTGCATGTTCAGTCGATCATTACGTGCTTATCATTCACATGCCGGGTGCATAAGGAATCCATTTGTAGCTTTAAATCAGCCTGATGCTCAGTTAATCTGCCATTCTTTGTGTTTATATCTGTTCATCTATGTTATATTGTGTGTATTCAACATGCTTCCAGTCACATAAGGGTTACCAATAAATCAAGGACATGGTCATTCCTATCTGTGCAGCTAACACAACTACTACTGATTATGAATATCTACATTAATTGCAAAATGAAACAGCTGATTGTGAGCTTCTTATTCAGGCATTTTTCAATCACATATGGCAGAATCCATGGACCGCCACCTTATCGTGATGGAAGGGTTTGAGTGCCCAGGTGATCCTAGGGGGCCTCGGCCACAGAACACAGAAAACTGGCTCTGGGGACATGGAATGTCACCTCGCTGGGGGGGAAGGAGCCTGAGCTTGAGCGGGAGGCTGAGCTGTACCGACTAGATATAGTCGGGCTCGCCTCCAGGTTCTGGAACCCAAATCCTTGAGATGGGTTGGACTCTCTTCTATTCTGGAGTTGCCCATGGTGAGAGGTGGTGGGCTGGTGTGGGCTTGCTTATAGCCCCACAGCTTAGCTGCCATGTGTTGGGAGTTTTCCCCAGTATGTGAGAGGGTCGCCTCCTTGCGCCTTCGGGTCGGGGAGAGGTCTCTCACTGTGGTTTCGGCATATGCGCTGAATAGCAGTGTAGAGTACTTGACCTTCTTACAGTCTCTAGGAGGGGTGCTGGATTGTGCCCCGACCGGGGACTCTGTCATCTTGCTGGGAGACTTCAACGCCCACGTGGGCAGCGACAGTAACACCTGGAGAAGCGTGATTGGGAGGAACGGCCTCGAAGGCAGGCCCAAACGTACTGTGCGGGTCTGTTGGGAGCGTTTGGCCGAACCCTCTGCCAGGGAGATCTTTAACTCCCACCTCCGGGAGAGCTTCACCCAGATTCCAAAGGGAGGTTGGGGACATTGAGTCCACGTGGACCACGTTCTCCACCTCCACCACGTTCTCCAAAGCTGTGGCTGCAAAGCCTCCGGTGCCTGTTGCGGCGGCAATCCCTGGACCCGGTGGTGGACACCGGAAGTCAGGGATGCCGTCAAGCTGAAGAAGGAGTCCTATCAGGCCTGGTTGGCTTGTGGGACTCCTGAAGCAGCTGATAGGTATCGGCAGGCCAAGTGTGCTGCAGCGAGGGCAGTTGTAGAGGCAAAAACCCGGGCCTGGGAGGAGTTCAGGGAGGCCATGGAGGAGGAATATCGGTCAGCCTCAAAGAGATTCTGGCAAACCGTCCGGCTCCTTGGGAGGGGAAAACTGTACTCCACCAACACTGTATTCGGTGGAGGTGGGGAGCTGTTGACCTCGAATGGGGATGTGGTTGGACGGTGGAAGGAGTAGTTTGAGGATCTTCCCAATCCCACCAACGCGCCTTTCATTATGGAAGCTGAGGTTGAGGACTCAGTAGTGAACTCATTTATCACCTGTGCTGAAGTTGCCGAGGAAGTCGAAAAGCTCTCCGGTGGCAAGGCACTGGGGTGGATGAGATTCGCCCTAGGTACCTTAAGTCTCTGAATGTTGTGGGGCTGTCTTGGCTGACACGCCTCTGCAACGTCGTGTGGCAATCGGGGGCAGTGCCACTGGACTGGCAGACCAGGCTGGTGGTCCCTCTTTTCAAAAAGGGGGACCGGAGGGTGTGCTCCAACTATAGAGGGGGTCTGGTTTGGGAACCATAGGATTTCATCTTTGCTTTTTGCAGATGATGATGTCCTGTTGGCTTCATCGAGCCAGGACCTTCAGTGTGCACTGGGATGGTTTGCAGCCGAATGTGAAGTGGCTGGGATGAGAATCAGCACCTCCAAGTCTGAGGCCATGGTTCTCGACCGGAAAAAGGTGTCTTGTCCTCTCCGGGTGGGAGGAGAGCTCCTGCCCCAAGTGGAGGAGTTTGTGTATCTCGGGGTCTCGGTTACGAGTGAGGGAAAAATGGAGCGGAAGATTGACAGGCGGATTGGTGCGGCCTCCGCAGTAATGCAGTCGCTGTACCGGTCTGTTGTGGTGGATTTACCGGTCAATCTACGTTCCTACCCTCACTTATGGTCATGAGCTCTGAGTAATGACCGAAAGAATGAGATCGCGAATACAAGCGGCCAAAATGCGTTTCCTTCAAAGGGTGGTTGGACGCTCCCTTAGAGATAGGGTGAGCAGCTCGGTCACCCGAGAGGAGCTCAGACTCGAGCCGCTGCTCCTTCACATCGAGAGGAGTCAGCTGAGGTGGCTTGGGCATCTGTTTCGGATGCCTCCTGGACGCCTCCCTGGGGAGGTGTTCTGGACATGTCCCACTAGGAGGAGACCCCGGGAAAGACCCAGGACACAGTGGAGAGACTATGTCTCTTGGCTGGCCTGGGAACGCCTTGGGATTCCCCCAGAAGAGCCGGAGGAAGTGTCCGGTGAGAGGGAAGTCTGGGTGTCCCTGCTTAGACTGCTGCCCCCGCGACCCGGCCCCGGATAAGTGGTAGAAGAAGAATGGATGGATGGATTTGGCAGAATGATCAAAACCATAATGCAAAAAACAGAATTCCATTAAAAAGTGAGACAGTATTTAAAGTGATTCAAGCATGTTTGGCATCTAATAACCTGTCAAATTGATCTTTTTTGACAGCAGATGGTTTTGTTCTCTCCCTCTCTGCACAAACTGTGCTTTAGATTTCAAATGTTGCAAAAGATCTGAACACAAGCCAAGAATAAATCCAAAAAATGCCAGCTGACCCCTATGCTCACCATTCGTCCTAGCTGATGATAGACAGTGACATATGGTGAGATGAACTCAGTACCTGCTGTCTCTGATAAGCGGAGAAGGTCTTTTCAATGTCCTCTAGATCCAAGATTTTAAAAACCTTGGCATCATCCACTTCCATCCAAACAGTGCCCTCCAGTTTATTCTGAGCAGAGAAGAGTCAGAGAGAGTCAGTCTTTAATCTCATTTTGAAAAGCAGGATTACACTTCATGCCTTTTGTGTGCCCACGCCTTTTACCTCTGCTATCTTGGACCAGTTGAAGGACTTAAGTGGATTGGCTGGTTGAGGAATGTTCTTCATCTTCAAAGATGGTCCCAGGGGTGCACCAGGTGGTGGTGGGATGCCACCGATGGATGGGCGTCCAGGAGGTGGTGGAGGGCCACCCGGTGGAGGGGGAGGGGGAGGAGGAGGAGGCATCATGCCACCAGGGGGTGGCGGTGGAGGCGGGCACAACCCTGCAAATGCTGGCATGGGTGGAGGAGGCAGAGGGCCTCCGGGAGGGCCGGGGGCGAGGGGAGGGCCGCCTGGAACAACAGCTGCCTGTCGCTGCAAAAAACACCAGGAAGGATTAACATGCTGCAAATGTTTCACTCAACACTGGACAGGAAAATAGCTCTGGTCTTTTCATGGCTGCTTCTAACTCTCGAGAACTATTGCTTGTCAATGACTAATACACTTTAATATTTAGGGTTATTTGAGGCTAGACATAAGGACTTACTGTGCTGAGGTCATGCAGCCGTGCAGTGAGCTCGGCCACCTGCTGCTTGACATTTTTGTGCTCATTGCTCTCCTTTTCCAGCTTCTCCTTCATCTTGTTGAGTGTCTGCATCATGTCCTCTTTCTCCTGAGTCTTGGCGTCACATTCACGCTCCTTCTTCTCAAACTTTTGTTGCAGCTCATGGTGCTCTGTGATGGGAAATCAAAGCATAATAAAATCATTTTAGCAACTTTAACAGATGTGTTGTCTTTCATGAGTGCAACTAAACATCAAACTAACCTTTTCTCATTTTCTCTGCCTGCTCTTTCCACTGTTTGACCTCATTTTCATTGACCAACCTGATGAAAGGGAAAGAAAGAGAGAGAGTGACACCCATAATTCGTTTGATTGCTGCAAAAAGGGGGGGGCAGAGAGTGCTGCAGTTCAGGGCAGTTGATAAACATTCAGGTTGCCATGATACAGGGCCTCGATGGAGGGCTGTTACCATGGTGACAGGCTAACAAAGCAGCCATGTTTGTAGTCTTTATCAGATTTTAAGCAATATATCTGTCATATTGATCATCCTTCAGCTTTACAGGCTATTCTTTAAGGTCAGTGACTTCATACCATTTCTGTCTTCAGCAGTGTCTGTTTCATATCTTCATAATATTAAAACATTTTCTACTTTTCAAAATAAGAGCTTCGTCTTTTCAAATTCTAACCGTGTTTCAGCAAATGAAATTCCGATTGCAGATTCTCCAGCAATTCAGAGCAAATCCTTCACATCAGCATTCAAAGCAATGCTTCAGCTGCAGCAATCAAACTTGCATTTTCTTCAGGAAATGCTTTTCTAGTTAGTTACAGAATCTGCATGAAGGACTCCACTGATTGTTTTTGTGAACTTGAAAGGAAGGCCTTTTATGAGACAGCACTGTTATGCACATGGCTTCTCAGTGAACACAACACTGTTCTACATTCTTCAGTCTGGAAGTCAAGTAATCTGTTCCATGTATTCATGTGTGAGTCTGTGTGTTCAGAGGGAAATGAGAGCACTCACATCCGGACGACGTTCTTCACGTTAAAATTCTCCAGCGGTGCGACGTCGGGGTCGTGACCTTTATCGTTCTGTAGAACCATCTGCTGAACGATGCGGTCCAACAGCAGCCAGTACTGTACCGTGTTGCCACTTCTCTTGTCTGCAGACACACACGAAATAAAAGAAGTGGAAGAGTTTTGTCAGTGACATGACCAGAATCCTGTTTATTTTCCCTTCAGTGATGTCTAACACTGAAAACCTTCGATTAGAGGTAAATCCACAGTGGTTATTTATTCTCTGTTTGGTGGGAATGCACAGGAAGAGAAGATGTTTCCCAGTGCCTTATTATTTATATTGAAAAACTGCCTCACTGAGTTAAAGTACAGTAAATATAAAAAGGTGTTTGACCAATTAAACAATGTGGGAAATTGGGCTCATGTATTTGCAGAAAAACAATTAAAAGTAAATATTAAAGTCTGAAAGAGTATTCAACTTGGCTGGGAATGTCCTTATCTATATTCTGAGCTGACTAATCTGGACAAAGTCAACATTCTTATCTTTCAGGCAAGAAACTACACTGTACAGTTTGAAAGTGTAATAATTTAAAAGGAGCACTCACGTGGCATGAGCAGACAGTGATGCAGGACAGACATAAAGTGCGGGTAAGTATCGGTGTGGTTCAATTTCTTGCGGATGAGATCAAACACTTGTGTGGCGCTTTTGGTGTCTATGTGTACCTAGAGGGGGAGAAAGACAACAACTTGTCAGCACCAGCAAAATGATAAACACTCAAAGCAATAAGGCAAAGATTTCCATGGTTCTTACCGACTCAAAGCGTTTTGACAAAGCCAGCTCATCCTCATTCCGCAGCATCTCAAAGTAGTCTAAATGTCTAAAAGTGTGAGATGGAATGAATTAGAAAGACAGTCTGCAGTGTCATGTGAGTACATTTTAATTTATTTTAACCTGGAAAAAATGAGTGCAAAATTATTTACACTATTTAAAAGACTATTTAAAAGACTATTTAAAAATGTGTGTTTGCTGATCTGGTATTTCCTCTTTTGATTCATCAATGTAAAGCTTTAGTGAGTACGGTAAGTTAATATTTACTGCCACATCTCTGGAGCAGGTGAGTTCTTTTACAGAGACATTTAAGGGAAGTTCCATCTCACCTGTCTAATGTGGAGTTTTCATGGGAACGTAGCTTATCAATCACAGGTTGGATCCCCAGCATAAGAAACTCGTATCGGAGGTGGATACGGAATTCCAAACTAGTCTATTTAAAAAAAGAAAAAAAATATTAGTCACTTAAAATGTCATTTAAATGAGAGAGTGAAATGACAAGCCCCTTGTATATAAGGAGGCATAAATACTGAGTATATAGTTATATTACCTCTCCAGCTCCTTGACTCAGCACGGCATTAATAAAGGACATGATAGCAGTTTTCAGGTTGACCTCGTCTCTGTATCGCCCTGTACTCCGGTCCAGATCGTTTATAAGAGTCTGAGGGGTAACAAGCAATTACAGGTGTCAAGTATCTATCTAGTAAAGGTTAAAACTATATCTCCTGATGCTCCCACCCACCTGGAAGCGTGTCCTCTCGCAGGCAAAGCGCTGATAGTGCAACATAGACTCGAGGATCTTTTTGTGCCCACCAGGCACCAGGCACACAGCACCCATTATCTCCAGCACTGCTACTTTAGTCTTGATGTTTTCTGTGGCCAGGCTCTGAGCGATGATGTTGATGCTCTCAGAGTGAGAGAGGACGTGGGCGCGGCCCTGTGAGTTGTTCATCAGAGCTTTGATGCAGCCAATCAGGGACGTGTGGATCTGGGATTCTGTGGTATCATAGTCCATACTCTTCAGGAAATTCAGGATACACGTCAGGCCATCCAGATCGATGAAACGAGTTACAAACCTGAGAGGAGACCAGGACAACTTTATTTATATCAGTGCTTTAGATCAGATGCCTAACGTGTAAAACTGTAGTGTCACATATCTAATAGCTCAATGTGTCTTTGAGAATGTTGCCTCTGTTTTCTTGTACTATAACTTAATTATCTTCACTCAAAGAGCAATTTTTAGAGTGTATTGTGGCTTCCTTTAAAGTTTATCTACTTAATGCAGACTGCAGTGACCTTTAAGGCTCTTCAGTCTCTAAAGGACTCATTTCCATACTGTTGTTGGGAAAGAGTGACAGGTGAAGTCAGAGGAGGTTAAATGAAGGTAGATAGCTGACATTAGAAATAAAGGAAAAGGACAAGCTGCAGAAAGTACTTTGCCCACCTCATCGGTTGGGTCCTCAGAGCTGTCTTCAAGCTCTCTATGGTTTTGTTCCTCTCTTCCTCGTCTTCTTTCTCCAAAGCGAGGAGCGTCTTTCTCTGTTTAACAAAAGATTACACAGATTAAAATAATTTCTAGAAAGGCAATCTGCTTATTGTATATATATTGACAGCACAGTGGTGCAACTTCATTACCACAGTTTAAAGATTACTTTTGTTTAATTAGATTATATTCAAAATACAGTATGACATGTGCATACAGTGTTCAATCACAAATTACTAAAAACCTCAGAAAGAACAGATCATTCTTCCGAGGTTGTAACGCAACCAATAAAAAGAAATGAAGTTCATGTTATTACTTACAGCTGCCATTGAATTGAGCTGATCAATGTAATATTCTGGCCAACTAGTTGCACTTTTGTTTTCTTCTTGTTCCTGAAAAACAAAGCAATACAAAAACAAAAGAATGAAGCTGAATCACACAATAACAAGATAAACCGAGCATGAGATTGTAAGTGAATTAAAGAAAGATGCATTTGGTTTATGGAAATTAACTGAGAGTGACTGGAATGTAAAAATCTTGGATTTGAAATAAACAAAGTCACATGAGAGGACAAGCTGTTGTTTTGTTCATGTCACATGTTTGAAAAAAAATCAAACTTTCAAACAGGATGAAGGACTTCCCTCTTTTCTCCTGCTATACATATACTCATGTTTCAGAACTTTCACAAGCTTTGAAAGACACAAACTCCAGCAAACACACAAACAGGAACAGAAGGTCCAGAACATAAATAGCCAAAAGGCAAAATTTTAAAAAAAGGACTCCTATATAGGGCAACACAGATATTCAACCTACTTTTTCCTCCAGCGTTTCACTAAGTTTCAGGAGGTGGTGAGAAGAGCCAAAAAAAGCGGAGCACAGCTGCTTGATAAAATCTTGAGATTAGCAAATGAATGTTAAAACTGTGGATTAAGGACATGGCCTGACTTATGTTGAGATTAATCTCCTGACTCCATGACAGGCATGTTTGCATTGCAGACTCTGCAGAAGGTATAGCTTCTTCTCATTTCTTCTCATTTTTAACTAGGAAGGACTGACTTGACCCTGAACTTGGCTTGTACATAAAAGGCCTCCCAGCTTTCAGTTTAACTCCTGCTCCATTAAACACAAGTGAACTGTGACCATCAGAAACTAATTGGGCGTCAGATGATAAAACCAGCCAGAAAAGCCTTGGCTGCTCTGGTAGAAACTGTGGGCCTTGGCTGGTCTGCTGGGATCGTGCAGTGACAGGAAGGCCTGATCCTGCTGTTCCACTCATGACCAGTGCCAGCTTGACCAGGCGGGTGCTGGAAGTAATCCAGTCTATTAAGAGTCACAGACACAGAGGTGGAACCACTTCCTTTCACATCCTTAAGAGCTCATCTTTTACTCGGATGTCAGCAGTCTTCAAACACTTTAGTTTATTTAGGGACTTGAAGAGAGAGAGAGAGACAAGCTGGGAGTGTATATTTTTTCCACACTTGAGAAAGCAAAGATCAAACACACACTAGGAAACAGGAACCATTTTTAGTTATTTAATGGGACAGCTTGCTTAAAAGAGAAGTAAAGTTACAGCCCTGTCCTCTCAGAAGTCAAACCTTTCTTTGATGAAATCTGAACCCAGACTACAAAATGCCTACAAACAGGATCAGTAAATCTTTCTCTTGGCAGATGATGTAGCCTTGAAGAGAGCTGACAACAAGCAGGAAGAAGATGGATTATCTGCAGCATGATTTCATCAGCTCAGGTGCCTGGCCAAACCAAACAGATGAAGCTTTGACTGACTTATCTCCTCCACATTCTGGAGCCAATGAAACAAGTGATGAAAAAGAGCACCTTCATCACTTGTGGGCTTTGAGTGCCCTGATAATGACCCCACCTTCCTCTTTATCTCCCCTCCTCACCCACCCACATACTAAAGCTGCACCTGTGGAAGTGAAGCCATCCTGTTTGCCTTGGACAACCGAGTGCTTCCTTTGCCTCTTTTCTCTCTACACACACCCTCTCCTTCCTTCTGTGTTCAGATGGTGAGTTTGTCTCTGTCTGAGTCAAAGCCAGAGAGTGCTGCAGAGTCAGCAATATCGACACCTTTCTAAAGCCCCGATTCACCTATATCCTCCCCTTCACATAATCCAGCCGGCATTATCAGAACAGCAGCAAAACAACATGTTGAGGTTCATTTTCAAGTTCTAATAAGGCCAGTAATTGGGGCAGATCAGAAACAGGCCATTCCGTTCAATACAGGTCTATTTCCTCTATTTTATCTATCACTTGCCTTGCTGTGACTGGCTGATAGGTGCTGTCTCTACAGCCAATTAAATCACAAAGTGTATCACATCGAAGTAACTTCAGTATAACAGAACTGTACTGAACGGTACTGAAATATGGTCAGCCTGAATATGATGGTATTTCCAGTTCCAACTTCCGAGGTAAATGGAACACAACAAGAGTTTCTGGTTTTACTCATAGCCAGCCAGACCTCTGCTGCATGTCCTTCTGCTCTCTCATTCACATTTATTATCTTTACTGTATCTTCCCAACAGGGAAAAATCAACAGAACCTACCAGCAACTCTAATGCTTTCAGACTAAAAGACACATTACATCTTGCCTGCACTATGTGCCTTTTACAAACACTGCTCACACTTTTGTTTGTTGTGACATACTCTGAATGTATGGTAAATTGCTGCACTGTTGCACAATCTTTAAAAACGTTCGCCATTCTGCAGCTGTGTTTTCTGAGGGTTTATACTGTAAATTCTGCACACTAAATATCAATCCATCAAGCTAAATCCCAACACTCCACACATCCAGTTTGTTACCAGATGTAGGAAAAGATTAATAAATCTGCAGGGCCTGACTGCATACTCGTCAGGACAGGATATCCTACATGCTCCTACCTATGGCCTTGAAACACTGCTGTAAAAATATGAGGGCACATTCAGTGGCAGCTCCCATTGATCTAAAGTAGAACAGGCGTCTGTGTCTTCCTGCATGCTGAGGATGAGTTCATATAGAGAGAGAAGCGGAACGTCTGACAGTCCTTTCATCAGGAAAAAAGCCAATAATGAAACCTGACACTGTCGCAGAGCAGAGGAGTATGTTATGGCTACATGGATGCTTTGATGGGACAGGTATATTAGCTAAAAAGAGAAACCACATGATTAAATAAATCTTCTTTGAGTTTCTCTGCTTACAATGAAGTACTCTAAACTAAAACTTTGAAGTTACAGAAACAAGATACAGCCGACCTTTTCTGTCTCACAATGTATTTCTGCACTTTTAAAACAAACTGCTGACACTGCCTTACCTGTTAGTGGATTATCT
Source organism: Parambassis ranga (assembly GCF_900634625.1). Lineage (NCBI taxonomy): Eukaryota > Metazoa > Chordata > Actinopteri > Ambassidae > Parambassis > Parambassis ranga. The sequence continues at coordinate 10,500,333 of NC_041043.1, forward strand.
AATGGGACAGGCTGGATTTAGCCATACTCCCTCTATACATCCCTATGTTTATATCAATCTTGTGTAACGTCCTAAGGGTAGTTATGCTTGTTGGAGCCTTGTTCAGGCAGTTAAGATTTAAGGGTAAAAAGCAAAAATGCTGGTGACCAGGTGAGATACATTGCTTGGGAAAGATTCTGTACTTATTCACTTCTTATGCTTAAAATAGAGAATAGGATTGTATCAAACCTATGGCCAGCATGTATCAATAAACAACTCTGTTTATGGTGTTGTTATTCCTATCAGGTGAATTCTCTGCACATCTTTGAGTTGGTTCTGGAAAGGGAACCTGATCTCTACTTGGACATATGAGAAGGATTCACACAGGCTACCTTGTTCAGTTTGGCTAACTCCAGATAGATTTTGCTTTTAATCGGGGCAGAGAAATTTGCTGGCAGTTCACATATTATATCTCCCATAACTGTGAAGTGCTGTCATAATAGTTATGGCACCTTGTTTGATGCTTGTAGCACTGAAACAATTAGAGGGAATCTATGGATGTAAAACTTAGCCTTAACTTTAGCCTGACAACTAACTATTTTAGCCTAATAATGTCTTTGATAAAAAAATAGTAGAATATCAAAGATAAACTGCATCATCACAACTTCCTGTGACACTATACACAGACTACATATTCATGTTAGAGGAAAACTGTGAAGAAAGGTTTAAAAGTGAATGACTCAATGACAAGAGGAGATTACACACACTTGGCTGCTGGGATATTAGTCAGAAAAAACACCCACTCAGCAGCAAGGCTGTAAAGGCTGATATAGTGATGCTCTCTGCAGCTGAGGAATAAATCTTTTACCTTCTTTTTGCTGCAGTAGATTTGCCATTTCTTCTCTGCAGGCAGGGCAAACATGGCTTCCCTGTGTTTCTCTGTGAGGTCGAGTTCATCCTGCAAAGTAGCAAAAAAATAGCAGTGTGTGGAGTGGTTAATCCTTAAAACACAGTTTACAGAATGCAAACAAGCTACGAAATATATCAAACCAGTATGGAGCAAATGTAAAAATATCTACACAACATAACTCAATTTTGTTTTTGCCCAAAACAAACACAAGCGCCAAGAGTAGCTCCAGCAGAGCTCTGTCTGAGATCAGCTCGTGCTAAATCACGTCATCATATCAGTGCGATATCAGTGGTTGGTCTCATCATAAATCTAGAGTGACTGTGAATCAAATCAGATGTCTTCCAGGCTTTAGACATGTGAGTAATGGGGAAAAGATAAGGCGTGGCCTGTCTGTCCGACATGTGGTAACAAACATCTGGAAACAACATGTGTCACAACGTATAACACATATTTCACAGAGACGCACAATGGGTGCTGTCGGGAAGTGTTTGACTAAATACCAAGTGAGACATATCAGAAAGATCTGTACCTTTTATGAGAGGTTTCTGAGCTGTAACTCATTGGTGTGTTTTCAGTTACTTGAGCCACAGTAGAACGAGTAGAATAAAGTCTAAGACTAGACATATAGTAGGTTATTCTGGTTACCTAACAGATTGATTGTTAAATGTTTAAAGACAGCTGCTCATCATGAGACTTGCTCTGAATCAGTATGTGCAACGAGAAAACCCCCTATACTGGCTTTGCAGACTACTTATTGATCTTGGGAATTAGCACATTCTCACTACTTAATGGTACAGAAACAAATTATTCATTGATGTGTAAGATGGGAAAAGAAGCTTCACCTTACTGTTAAAGTAAATATTAGGGTCAACGGTCCGATTAAATGTATTAGAACACAGCAGATAGCTGCCATAATTCATTTCCACAACATGAATCTTTTTCCATTCTGATCATGCGTGCACATGGTGTGTCTCACACTGGGTGAACAGAAAAGCACGTGGCTATTTTCTTTTGGTAAACAGAGCAACTGAAAGCCTCCTTGTCGTCACACTCAACTTACTCAATTATGTCTTCATAAAGGAGTGGTAGACAAAAACAAGCAATTAGCAGATGGAGGAGGCCGAGACATTAAGAGCTCCTGAATGAGGCCTATTGATGTGCAAAAATGTCATGCTTAGATTACTGTGGCAACCGTGAGGGAGGAAATGGGGCCAGAGGAGAGAGGAGGGCACGACAAATTAGAAGTGACAATAAGACAGAAAAAAAGGCAGCCAGGCCGCCGGTACTCAGAAAAGCTGTAAGTGTAAACAGGGAGGATGTGTCATTTGTGAACGCTTGCAATGTAACAGACAAGTAAGCAATAATGGAATAAGATATTTAAAAGATTTTATGGCCATTGTATGAACTAAGCAGCTGTCATTGTACAGAAGGACTACAACAACTTGCACAACAATGGAGCTCTATGTCAGGGATGACTAAGATTTATCAAGATGAAAATGATGCAGAATAAAAGCAGATTTCTCCTTCACACTGAACAACGTTTATTACATTTACAGTAGTATGAATTTACAAGAAAACAAGAACAGAAGATGGTCTTACCACCAACTCGGAGAACATGCCATCCAGTTCATCATATCCTGGCATTGGTAGTGATGGCTCCATGACTTGCAGTGCGAAGTCCTCCCGAAGCCTATAGGTAATCTCTGGGTGATCACTGCTGTTAAAACAGCAGAAGATGAATGAGAGGCCACCACGGCCGCCACCGCCACGCTTCCGAGGAGCCATGGCTGTCCAATGCGTCCAACTGGTCAGGTAGGGAGGATGGGAGGCTCCTTCAGGGCCTCTTTACAGCCTCCTCCACCACAGAGTGTGGCCTCCGTCAAAGAGTGCTGTGGACACAAAGAAGGGACACGATAAGTTTTCAGCAGTTTCTTAGAAAAGACCATCCAAGACCACTCATGTTTGCAGTTTTAAAAATGCCATTCACAAAAACCACAGAAACATAGAGAAGAAATGTTTAATTATCAGCCATGTTTACACCTGATCCAAATAGCACATGAATGCACAGTGAAAAGAATGTAGCGAGAAAGAAGCTTATAGTTAGCATACTTGCTGGCTAATCATGGCACAAAGTGGGTGTACATTTTAAATTGCTGGTGTATGGAAGAAATAAACATGGTCACAACCTTGCCTGAGGAAGGGGCTTTCCAAAGCTATCCAACCATACCAGAAGTACTGTAGTTCACACAGGTATAAAGCCAGCTTAAGACATGCCATTAAAATGGTATTAAACACAAAGACTCAATTCTCTCACAGCAAGAACTGTTAATTATGGATCAAAAGCACAAAATCTATGAATGCAGCATTTTTCCACATTTACAACCTGAACCTCTTCCTCTGGTATTGGTTAATGATGCAGGGTCATACTTAACTGAAGGGAAAGTACAATGTGCTCTATCACTAGAGGGCAAGAACTGAAAGATCCAATTATATCACTTACACAATAAAAACCTGTCATAAGAGTGTGATGTTTGAAACGGAGACCATCATTTGCCTGGATTAGTGCATTCAGGCCTTCTCATCTCCCCTTCCTTCCTATTCAGCATCAGCTTTAAAGCTCTAAAGATCTAACGACTGCTGATTAGAGGGGTGTGTTTACAATGGCCGTGGTGAGAGGTTTGTGAGAGACTTTTGGAGTATGAGTTGGTCAAGAGCAAAACCAAGCAGATGGAACATTATCAGTACGCCTGGATACTGCTTAAACAACAAGGGAGATATGCAATATTTACACTGCGCCCGTCCTTCTGAAAATAACGTCCAACTAGCTGGTCGTTCCTGCTGTCTTATTCAGTAGACACAATTACACATTTAATTTGGTCTGTAGCAGCTGCAGTTTTACCAGTAATGTAGGAAATGTGAGCAATTGTTGTAGAGTATTGCACCATCTGCCTTGCCTGTATATACCAGATATAAATACATCAAGTTCAGCTGTCATAAGTGAGTGGCATTACTGAGGAGGGCTGGGAGGATCTAACCAGCCCAGCAGTAGTCAAGTACACTGCCTTATTCAAAGCAATATATTTTAGGCTGATTAAGGTATGTTTCTACTGCAGGAACAGGCAGAACAAACAACATCATAATTCCTTTCCAGTTAAGTCCACTTAAATAAAAGACAACACCTGGATTTTCTTAAACCAGCAATGCTTCAAAACAAGAAAGCAAAATAGCATGGCAAAGGAGGAAAAGATAGAAAATATGTTAAAAAGGGCTGATGGTTGATCATGTAATAAATGCATAAATGAATCAATGAATCACACTGTGAGTCTGATGAATGTTAAACCACAATATAAACACAAAGACAGGCAATGCAGATTAGTGGACTGTTCCTGTCAAAGACTGAGACTGCCTGATTTACTTTGATGGAAGAAACATCTATCTAGTCTCCCTGTTGTTCCACTGCCATGGCAGGGCCTGGAATCCCTTTACAACTACTGGATAGTTTTGCAGACTATTTTGTAAAAGAAATGAAAAGTATGGAAGATGAATGACTTTAATAATTTCCTGACAAACAGGAAAGATAGCAAGCTGCAGTCTGTGTACCCTGACCTGCTGGTTCATCTTCAAACAGGAATAAGGAAATAAAGTGCTCTCTTGCTGTCTAACAAATTAAGATATAATACCCAGATATCCACAAGGGCGCTGTCGTCAGCATGTCACAAAAACAGCTCTACACTCTCCCTCATTTCTGTGACCAGTGGTGTGAAGCCAAGTATCATAAACCACAGACGCTGTGCTGACCTGCAGGAATTTCTGGACATCTTTTAACTCACTGATCATATAAGCACATTCATTTGACTTTTTCCAAATGATCACCTATAAGTTAAAGGCTTACACCCAGACAGAACGTATCATGCGCAGTGTCATGCATTTCTAAATTTAGTGCAGCCAGGTCACGTCCTCAGCTGTAATCAAACATTGTGGGTGACTATTCTCAGTGAGCTGAGGCAACATACGATGGCTAAAGTTATTTCTTCCAAGGGAGAAAGTGAGGACATTTCCTCTGGCAGCTAAGAAGAGTCAAATTATAAAAAGTAAATTTTGAGGTCTACCTAAATAAAGCCTGATGCCATCACTATCCCAGTTTAGTCACAGTATTCGGTTCATCTGGATTTCCTCTGTCCAGCAGCTGTTTTTTTTTAAAACAAGACCCACTAGAGATGCTGCCAACAGAGAAATCTTTAAATCAGAGATATGAATCTTATCCTTCACTGTAAAATGTTTGTTGTCTCTACATGAAAACAAAAGAAGCAAATCTAAAAGGAACATATTCAAAGTATGAGTACAAAGATATCATTTAACAATGTATTATTTTGTTTCAGTAGAATGAATCAACTATAAATAGCTGACATGAAACAAAACTAATAAATACAAACCTTGTTCCATGACAAGAATGGACACACTGTGTATATTAGTACAACAAACGTACTGATATATAATGTGCAGTGAATGAAAAGTGTATATTGTACTACAGAGAGAAGGTGCCTGAGGTTAACTGGCCACACGTGGGATAAAGTACACATCAGCTCACTCTTACTAACACACTGAATAGTGTATTTATTTTGACACATCCTTGCCTTTTCTAAATTGCCTACCAGAGGCCTCAGCAGCAGCTGCCTCACTTCACGCTCACCATTTATTCTAGCATAAAGGGAAGAAGCATTTCAAAGCCTTCTATGACCATATTAGTCCAGAAACCGACCATCTTTTCCATTAGCTAAAGCAGGCTGTAAACTTTGTATAAACCTGTGTAGCAAAGTGGGACAATGCTGGTCCTCATCCAGCTGTGGACGTGACATGGCTCAGCAATTGGAGTGTGTATACATGGAGGTGTGGAACATGCAGGCCATGTCACTGCAAAGACTTGGTGTGTGTAATTTTTAACCTATAAGGCCCGAGTGCTCTGACATTAGTCTCTGGAGCTTGTCTGTCAGACGGTCAAGGTTCCCAACATAACACAGGCTTGTTACAACAAGAGGACATTCCTCTCATAGCCAGGTGAACCTTGTAACCTAGAACAACACCATCCACTATCACCTGCTCTGATAGAAAGGAAAGCTGATTTGTAGTTCTTGGATGTCCAACCTCACTAAACTAGCTCTTTACTGTCTCAGCAGTACAAGTTACCACAATTAATGGCTGTTTCCAGGAATTAATGCTGGAGGAGGCATGTCTGAAATGTTAACAGTCAGAAAGTTGATGATTATGTCTTGTAACAGCTGCACTTTCCACATAATCATGAAGAATGCCCATTTTTCAGGCATAAATCGACTCATAGACTGCACTAGAAAAAACATCATTTCTTTTCTAGGCTGCTCCTTAGAGTACAAGACAGATTCTTCCGTACTCCTTCATTCATACACATCCAATAATTAGACCCACCCACACAAATTCAAACAAACACTTGTCTCTTTGTCCAAAGGAGAGCTCTGTCTTTGGAGAGTCTTGTTGTTGTCTTGACCATGTGGTTTGGCGTGTGACCTGGCGTGAGTCCAAATGACAAAAAGAATCCCAGTGTTTGTGAAATGAGTGTGAGTGTCTGTGCATGGTGACTTCCCAAGACCCCTCAAATAAAACCCACACAGCTGTCAAGACTGCTGGACAAAAGACAGAAGATGAGCAGAGCGTCTTAAGCTAAACACAGAGAGACACTCACTTTCTAAACATGTACAGAGAGCAAGAATTCAAAGATGACCTGACACTGTCTCCTTCCAGCTTCAACAAGGCTGCTTTTGTCCATTTTGCTACCTCCTTTACTAATTTTACCAATAATAACTTCAAAACAACACTAAGCGACATAAGCAAAGACTGTAAACCCTGTATTTATTATTGATTTAAACCCAACTCACTAAATAGAATCCACATAAATCACTTGTGTTGTCATTATATAGGTAGCTTTGTATTTAAATCATAAACACTAACAGGTCAACTTCAAGCTGATGCTAATAACCCGGCATGTGCTTGAGTTGGAGCAGGAATTCAACCTTGGAAGGAGAACACAGTGGACAGCAGTGTATTGAAAACAGATGTGTGAAATACCTTTTTCTGCCCCAGCTGGCATCTCTCAGCAGTTTCTGGCCCTGAGATTGAGTTTTAATTTTTGATATTGGCCACTAATGTCTAACACCCTAATCCCAAATTGCATTAATGTTGGCTGTAATGTAACAATATTTACAGCTCTCCTGAGCTAAAACTATGAACAAGAATGTGAGTATAAGATAAATTTATACATGTAGTAAACTCAACAGCAAGGTTGGTTCACCTTAAATAGTTTAAGGTATATTATATCTCTCCTGTGTGTTAACAGTGTAAATAGCAATAATTTTAATGAATCCCTTTCTGCTGCATTGCAGACACTGCGTCTAAACCTTGATCTGTGTACACAGTGTAAATAAAAATATTATTTGGCCAAGAAAATGAAACCTATATAGTGTAATTCTACTGATGTTATCATTCTTGTTCAATGTTACGTCTCCAATGCTCCTATATTTTGTCTCATCAAAAGCTAATGAAATCCTAATTATTTTGATAAGATCTTTATGTGGAAAACACTTCACAGCTGTTAGCAGCATGCTTGGATATATGAGTATGGCTGGTTATTATGGGCAGACCAGAAAGGTATCTGGTGCACAGAAGTTTAATCTTCTTTTCTGATTTAGGATTTGGGAATGAACGGACTTACGATTTAATGATCATGGTGCCACAGTATTCTCGATGCCAAGCAACTCGACATAGCTGGTATTTGCTTTTACTGCCACACTAAACTGCATTGCGTTGTCTCTTACACTGACAAAACGTAGTTAGGTGAAGCATAACATGCCCCATTGTGTTAAAGTGGCATTGCAAGCACCGCTGAGGGTTTGGCAAGTGCACTTGCTGCATGCTGCACTCGCTCTCAGCACAAGAGACTTTTGGAGACCACCAGGATTGTTGTGCCCTGCAGTTTGTAATTTATTTTGGATCAGTGTGGACAGATGAATATAAAGGCTCAGGACTTTCACAGAATAAGGTTAGCCTGGAGCTGCCCAACTGAAAATCAGTCACAAAACTGGTATTTGAACAGTGGCTTTATGCTTAGCTTATGAAGCTAAAAAAGGGTTTTAGTGTAAGAGCATTATTTGACCACAGTCACAAAATGAAACATCCAAAAGTAATTGTTGTGCAGTGAAGTGGTCTCTTGATTAACACGTTAATCCCAAAACCGTTACATATGAATTATTTTTATGTTGAAAATGCTGCTTTGCCACATGTTTTACTGCCTGATTTAACAGAAACAACACAGCGGTGTCCAATTGTCTTACACAGCTGGGCAACATGCATAGCCATCATTATGCCAATTATTTAATGGCGCCCTAAGTACACAATGAGTAAACACATGCAGAGTTGGACACTTGTCAGAAAATAACTGGGCCATGACAGGAATGCTGACTGGCAGGTTAAGAGGAGATTAAAATCAATCACTTCTCATTGGCAGCCAGTCAACCGAAGCTATCAGAACTGTCCTGTGTGTAAAAGGAATGACGTTACAGTAGCAGAGATGTTTGGCTTGTTTGCTCAGGAGCGTTTTAGTGTCATAACTGTGTGTCAAGATATGACAAAGGCACTGCCTCTGGAGCATTTATGTCACATGGCTGAGGGAGCAGTGCTGAAGTGTCTCTCGGATTACAGAATTAACATACAGAGACACGGTAAGGGCGGGGAGAAAGGAGACAGACAAAGGAAACATGTCTTCCTCCAGCTGATACCTTTTACACTACAGGCCAGTTTCCTTGTAGGAGTTTTAAGCAATAATAGTGGGCTGTAACAGCCATGCCTATAAAACAACACACAACACACTAATGGAATGCAATGGAATCAAAACACTGGTAGTTTGTGAAAATCTACATTTCCATGCATTTAAAATTTACATTAAAAGGGACAACATTTAAATATAAAACTATTTTAAAAAGCCCATACTACACTAAAAGTCTCACTTCGTTAAAACAGCAAATAATGCTCTTGCTTTCTGGTTAAATTAGGTCAGTATGACAACTGTAATATTCAAAAATAGTCTATAGTCTGTGAGACTGCAGTATCTGGCTAAAAGCAGCAAATTTTATTAGCATGTTATAATAAAGGTAATCTAATTTTCTTCCCCATTTTTCCTCATCACAGAGACAGTATCGTGGACATAGTCTATAAAAGACTGTTTCGGCAGTCAATAATCTGGTGAGAAAGAAACAGGAAGAGTAGAAAGATAAGGACAATGATGCTGTAAACTGACTAGTTTAAGTAGTTCATTGTTCGTGTTATAACTGAATAGACTGTTGTCATCTTTTGCAGGCAATAGCATTAGTCTATGAACAAAGGTTTGTGCAAATCCCTTGCTGATAGGCAGATGTTTACGAAGCTGTTTTATTGCCAAGGAAGGATTCAATCACTGGTGAAGCCCGGTCACTCTAATGGTGAGCTCAGTAAATGTATTTTTTTACAGATTCGATAATCTGCATGACACAGATGGAAAAACTGCACGTCTTATCCACAGACATAACTCCTGGATGCTTTTAACAAATTAGCATGGTCTCCAAAAATCAATTTCTCTGGTGAGTTCATTATCATAATTGCATTTGGTCTCAGATTAGACATGAGAATGCCACATTTTCTCCAAAAGATACTGCTAAGAGCTCTCTCTATAAACTCTTACAACCTTTTCAAATCAGTGGAATTTCCCTTTACATGAAAGAATAATACCACAGAGCAAAAAAACAAAAAACATTTAGGAATGGGGAGTGTGTGGTTAAAATGTAGGGAGTGTGGTTAAAATGTAGGGAGGGCAGATATTAAAAAGCAGGTTAAAAGGCTGTTGCTCTTTTCACAGGCAAGGCTGTCAAACCCGTTCTGCAGATAAACTCTCCAACCCCCCACTCTTTTTTAACATGTTAGCATTCTTCCATAGGTCAGCCCTTCAAGTGGAGGTTAGACTCGGGGCAAAGAAGGGAACTACTTGAGCATGTGACAATATCTTTGCCAGAGTTTCTACTTATTCTTATTTGCTAGCTATAATCCAGAACATAGGTATCATACAAAATGAGCTCACAAGTATAGGGTCACTTGCATAAAAAAACTACCTTTTGCATGCTTCATTTTTATGTGCTATATTTATCTTGCCAGTTCAAGTTTGGCTTATAAATTAGGTAAGTGATATTCAACATGCAGCTATGATTTGTGTGCTTAATGTTCTGCAGTTCTTACATTGTCTTGTATGTGATGAACCAAAGCATATCTAAGGTGTGAACTGTGGGAAAATGCTTTGTGTATCCTTTAAAATAGGATTATGGAGTTGCTGATGAAGCTGATGAAAGGGAACTGTGGTTCATCTGACTCAGCAGCTGATTTATCTGTGAAAAAAGGGGCTGTGGACCACTGAATTAGAGGATCAATATGGCCTCTTCAGTGAATTAGTGTCATCTTAGTCGCATCATTAGAGGCAGAGCTAGCTCTAAAAGACGGAAAACAAAACACTTTAAGCGTGAGCATCAGACAGTTGTCATATTAGATAATGAAATAAACATTTGACAAGGTCAGATATAAAATCTTGAATGACTGGAACCACCATAAAAGCACCAATAACAACAACAACATAATCTGCCTACACTGCAAAAAAACAGCAAACACAACTATGCACACTATAGCAATAATAGCACATGCAATGCCACAGACTGTCAATAATAGGGCGTGGAGAGCGTTCTAATCTTTCCTAGGATACCCTGAGCAGCAGCATGTCCTTTAAAAACCCCTACCTCTTCCTCAGTTGCTATGGCAACCAGAGCAGCGGGTGACCAGTGCTAGCCGGGTGGGAGAGTGATTTAATGTAAGCCCCTTCCAGAATGCACATTACCCTCCTTTTTAATCTGTTCTAGATGTTTATAGGGACGAAAATAGGATTTTCTGTCTAATTCAGTAGACAAAAACAAAACCATTAAGGATTACAGGGTAAAATCTAGCTTACCATCACTCAGAGGTACCATGAAATTCTGCAGCATTACACAGACTGTCAGCGATTTTCAATGCATCAGTCTCTATAGTATTAGCATGCAATGCCCTTTGAGTATGAGTATCCACAGCCTCTTGAGAGTGGCAGAGTCGAGTGGAACCTGAGAAGGATGGGTAGCAGCAGGAAACGAGGGAGGAGAATAAGCAAACCCCTCTCTGCTCAAGGTGACTTTCCTTTTCATTGACCTGATTATCTGCACTCCACCCCCATCATGGAAAAAGTATGCCATCCTCTTCCTCTCACACTCACTTGACACTGATAACGGGCTATGTTCACCAAAGCTGAGAGAGAAGCTGGTGGGAGGTAGCAGCCTGTAGCCTCTGTGTAAGTGTGTGTGTGTGTGTGAACACATATTTCCACCACCACCTCACTCTATCTGCAGAGCAGCCTTGTCATTATGGGGCATTCCCTGCATACAGAGACAACTCTCCCACCAAGAAATGAGCCCCGGGGCTCGGTTGACAAACCCTGTCACCCCCCACCCCCAACTACAGTTCCTACGGCAACACCGCTTTCTGCATCGACACCTCCTAATTAGACAGACATGACACAATCACCTACGTATTACAGAGAGGAATCCAGCTCTGTGCTCTGAAGAGTGATAAAGCAAACCAGCAGCCCCAGCTCCTCACACGCAGACTGATAGCCTCTAACTATCTACCGGTCACATGCAGTCCAAACACACACAAACATTCCAGTCAGCCGATAGCCGGCTTGAGCTCTCACACTCCTTTTCCTTGCATTCATTTGATTATAGGGTAGAATAGGCAGATTCATTGAGCTCGTCTTACCCTGTCCTGGAGTCAGCGCGTCTCTGTTGTGCTCTGAGCATTCCTTTTATATCTACAATTCACTGCAGTATCCAGCTTTCTGCACTGTCGACAGAAAAAACTATGCATCTACTCGGCACGCAGTGGAGCATTTCCTCCATAAGGTATGTAATCCACACAGGTTCAAAGTCATCTGCTTGGGGTTGGAGTGGGTAATAAGCACCTTCCCAGAGGCTGTCAAAATCAGCCGAGAGGAAAATTCCACTTAGATGGAGGCTGATTCTCTTTGATGGCTGGGGGGCAAACAAGGGATAAACTCGCCATACAGAATGACCTGCTGTTTGAAATCGTGCAAACAGCCAGCTGGTCGACGAGTTCTTTTCCTCAGCGTATCCTCTCCCTCCCAAACCTCTCTGCCTTTCTCTGCAAAATGCTGTGGGGGCAGAGGGGACAGGCACAGATGTTACTGGCTACAGGCCACACCCCTTTTCAACACTCCCAGTCCTAATAGGATGCAGCCTGAGCCATGGCCGCCGCCCAGCTCACTCCCTCCCCCCCTGCACTGCCTTGGACAACTTGTTTAGGTTTTGTTTGGAAAGGACTTGTTTGGAGAGCTGCAGGAAGAAAACAAAGCTATGGTGTAAAACATGTGAGGTGTGAATGTGGGTGTGAGTGTGAGATGGAAGGATGTGTACGTGTAACAGAACCAAACTAATGTCAAAACCATAAATTAACAAAGAAAAGATTTCCACTAATTACCATCATCTACCTTGAAGCCATACTGTGTTTTATAATATGCCTTCACGCAACTCATGAAACTGCACAGAATTCGTTCTTACAGTCTTCCAATAGTGAGACAACACAAGAAACATCCAAAGGATTTTAATTTAAACAATTTCTGACACTCCCTATTGATTTACAACACAAGCATCACTCCTTCACCTCAGCTATGTACTGACTCACGAAATCCAGCATCTATAAACATTCCTACATTGCAACACGGTGTCGCTTTTTGAACACACACCAAAGTATAAAGAAATTCATTTTCTGTGAAAGATAATCAACAAAACAATATTTCAATCTGCCTTCATGGTAAGATTCACTAAAGATATGCAGCAAAGTTTGGTCTCAATTTCATGGGAGAAATAAAAAATACCAACTAATCACCTAGGAAAACTGACAGATAACTATATGGTAGAGAGCGGTGCTGATTCAGCCTGAGGTAACTCTTGAAGGCACTTCATCCACATTAATTACTATTTTGTTGAACAAAATTAGACATGTCGTCATAAGAGAGCAAAAATCATCCGCCTGATTCAAGCCCTGCAGGTTTCCATACAGGTGTTAACAAAACGTGTCATCCAGCAGTCACCCAGTGCTTCAGAAGTGAGTCAAGCATTACCAATGGTTATAATGGATAAAAAGACGTCATACAGGTGTAGTACTTTTGTTGTATATTCTGTTATGTAACATTGTTTTGTCCAATCAGCATAATCAGAAAAATGTGGCAGAAACACCATATCAGAGTATCACATGCCCTGTTAGAGAAACTGAGACTATGGATTTACTCTTCTTGCCTTGAAAAGTCTGGGCTCAGACACTGCCCTGCCAAAAGGAAGTCACAAACCAAAACTAAACACAAAATTAAAACCTTTTCCTTAACAGCTCGGAGCGAGCAGCACAGGCATCAGAAATGTTTTCTGTACCTCTCTTCATCCCCTCTTTCCGCTGTTTCTAAAGGGTTATTATAAGTTCAAAGTCTTCCAACAGCTGCCTGCTGATGCCAACGTGTACATTTCTGACTCACATCCATGGCACATGTTATGGCTAGCTGATATCCTACTCGATCTTCTGTGGCACTGTAACATGTAGTGCTATTTTATATTTCCACATTTGAGTTATCACTGTTGAGCCACAAAAACCGGGCTTGTGTGAAACAGTTTATCTCTGTGGGTCTGGTGGCCCAGACATCAGTGGCGAGCCGCGCCGGTGCAGTCATGAGTGGATAACAGTGGAAGCTGTACGGTCCTGGGTAGCTGCCTCTAAAAAGAATGTTATGCAGCTGCAATAACAGACAGGTCCTGTTCCCATGGAGGGCTTCTGTTCTGCTGGGAGAGATCTTCCGTGTCAATAAAAACCAGGACTGATGCTGTGTTGACCTCATGGACAGCCAGGTACAACAGAACACTGAGAATGGGCACATTTTTCAAGGGTCATTTGGATGAGGGAATAATCAAAATCAGAAACTCTGTAGGCTCTATGCTTAATGGAGTACCTGTCTCCACCACCACAGTTTTATATTTGACACACAAGTTTTTTTTTCTAGGCTTAAAGATCATCTAACAAGTTGAGCAAACAAGCCGAGTGACGTAATACATGAAATTCTCTTCATTTCAGCCCTAGCTCGAGGCTTTAGCATATTTATTTTTGCAAAACAGATTGCATGACAATACAACTTTGTGAGCAATTCCTTTCTTTTTTTTCTTAGTGGAGCCACATTTGACCCTTTTCAATAGGCAATCATATTTTCTATGGTTTGTGTTGTCTTTATGTTTTTTGCTATTAGCAGACCCGCAAAACTGTAAAAAAATCATTTTACAGTAACCTTAGTGACTCTGCAAACATTGCCTTTGGGGAACTATAACCCACAGAAAAAAAAACTGAGCTAAAAAGCAACTGAAGCTTGGAAATCCATTTGCAATACATCAACAGCGAAGCAAAAAAGCATGGAAATTTGGTTGGCTGCAGATTGTCGATGACCCTGAAATGTTTAGCTACAAGCCTGTTGACCGAGTTTCTCTGGTTACGTAAAAAGCAGAGGGACTTTGATGAAAAGCCAATTGTTTGACTTTCAGTATGAAACATGGGCTCAGTCAACAGCACACACAGACATACAGATAGTAACCCTGTAAAAAGGGGAGCTTTGAAATGAACAGAAAGTTAGCCAAACACTAATGGTAAGTCTATTCTGAGCCAAAGTGTGATCCTAAATAAAAAAAAAGTTTCTCAAACTACTTCTAAGGAATGTGTGAAGGGGGAACGTTATATTATGGCTGGTATCATGTGGTAGACGGCTACACTGTGACTCCGTATACATATGTTTCATTCAGGGTGGGGCTATATCCATAAATTCCAACCATGCAGCAGCCCTTCCCCTACAAGAGACCCCAACATTCACAAATTAAATGCCAAGATTAAAAAAGGGTCCCACTGAACCCTGCCCACCCTCTGAAAGGCTTGTAATTACTCCTCGAACAAGGTCCGTCCCAGTGGGGCCACACAACTTTCTACATCCACTAATCTTCTGAAGGGAGCAAGCATCACTGATGCAAGTTGGTGAAAAAAGGAACAAAGGGAAGCAGGGTACTTCCTAAACTGTAAAAATCTCCCTACTTTTTTGACCTTTAAGTTGTACAATGACCTCTCTATTCTCATCAAAGCCCAGAGAATTCAGGGATAAAGAGTTAAATCATCAAGTAAAAGGCACTGCTGCAAAAATATCATGGTATGAATAACTGCAGCTGCAGTGAACGTGCTTGTAATGGGTAGACAGAATTTGCGGGTTAAAAGGCTGTGGCTTAACTTGTTGATCCCTCCAGATGTAGGGCAGCACACTGCACAGAGAGATCAGTAGTTCAGGCTGCGAGCAGAGATAAGAAAGAGAGTGGCACTATGAGGCAACTGAGTAGTCCTAGAGTAGTGGAGGTAGCACATAAACATACAAACAAATCAAATCGAGTAATGTTAATCCAACATAATCCAATCAGTTTGCTCTGAGGGTGAAGACAGCTTCTGTGTCTATTAGCTAATGTCACACACGGATGCTCAGAGAATTAGTTCACCCGACTAAATCCATGCAAAAAGGTCTGAGGTCCTGGCCTCAACTTTGACCGCCAGCACGGATGTGAGACTGGCTTATAGCCAGCTGAACGCATGACTGAATCACTGGCACAGAGGCAAAGTCTAAGGTGAAATAAAGTTGGCGTACAGTAAACGGCCATCTTGCATGGCAGGATGGCTGAGTTACAAGCTGCTTATCTCAAAGTGTGTCATAATCTCAGTGGAGAAAAACAACCTGAGACCAGAAGCTGAAACAATACATTAAAGTTCAACAATTCCACCAAGAGCTGAGCTGAAAAAAAAAATGAAACTAAAACTGAAACGGCAGGAAAAAAAAAGATGTTTGGGGATGTTAACAGCCTCTGCCCTGTGGCGCCTCAGCTATACAAACAACACTGTGCTCAGGGCAGATGTACACCTGAACAGGGAAACTGAACTGTCTGCTGATTATTTAGTTATAATAAGCTAACATCAGCAACAACATGTGCTGGAAGAAAGCAATTCTCACATTGGACCACTGAAAAATAAACCATTTGTTGAAATGGAGCACCAAAAGTTACATAACTGTACAAAAGAAGAAGAAATTTGGGCGTAGACGATAATCACCACTTAAAGCTGTAATACAATCACACCTGAAGAATATTTAGCTGTTGACCCAGCTGGTTTCATCTGACTACATAGCTGACTTGATGGCTTCTCGACAGAAATCTTATCACACTGATATGTTATACTGTGGGAACCTGCATGTCATCGCTGCAGCAGCCTAAAATCATGGCCGAGAAAGTCAGCACATCGTCTGATCCTGGAAGGAAGTGACTATCTTTCAGAAAAAAAGAGGAAACATTTTGTACCTGCCAATATAAAACAAATACGATGTTACGTCTATGACTGACCTGAATCTCTTAGCGATGAATCTTTCAGCTCTGATAAGGTCACAGTGTGCTTCACAACAAAACTAACAAAGAAACAAATGTTTTTTACAAATCACAAACTTCTACTAACTCAATAAGAATGTGCATGACTGACATTACTGGCCCCTAAGACGCCGGCCCAGTTATTGGAAAATTGCATTACCCTAGTAAATATACCAATAACATCTCAGCTTAAAAGGTATATAAAATAGATTAAGCTGTGGTTTTATTCAGATAGACAATTATCCTGAATCAAGGTAATGACACTGTAAAGCCAATTAAATCTGTGATTAGGCTAAAAAAAAAACATTTTTTCACATCTTAATCATTCCTGCAATGTGCTGCTGTGAACCTCTAAATTGTTAACAGTTGCATTACACATGAAAGACAGATAAGTGACATAGCCTATACATATTTTTCTGCCCTTGCTCGACAACTTGTCAGAACTTGAGCGTTTCTTTCTGGAGGGCGGGGCAGCATTTTAAGAGCAGGATAAAGCGTGGCGTGCTCTGGCACGGTCTGCTGCTGAATCTGATATCTGTCTGCTGTTTCAAAGCCGGTGTTACAGTGTGTTTGGTTTGTGTCTGAGGGAGAAACGTGTTGGCATCTGACCTATTCCAGTCGAGGAACTTAAACAGACCGGATACATGGCATATTCTGCCAATTCACTTGTCACTTTTAAAATGGTCCACTGATTATATTTGTATCCTTAAGGCTTCAAGTACAATAACTATAATTTGTGAGGTCATAACATTTTGTACACATAAAAACATGCAGCATATTTTAGTCATGAGACGTCTCTGTTAAATGCTTGACAGGACACGATACATACAAGGTAAACTTTAGTATATGATTATTGTTGTGGGTGTTAATGTTTGTGTGTGTTCACTTTGATATGTTGGACATGTGTCAGCTTTCAATAATTACCCTGCTATTGCCAGAACTTCAAGTAGCAGCCTGAACTGAATGAATTTACTGTCAGACAAAATGCTGACATTCAACCTGCTGAAACAACATAAAAAAAGTACAGATAGCACATGGATCCTCCAAAACTGCACACTCACACAGAATTCTAATTTGCAGCCTCTCTGTTTTGGGAATTAACATTAATAATGTGACCTAGACAAAAGGGATAGAGGCGAAAGCATGGACTGAAACATGAATCCCTCCTGGCCTATTAAACCCTCCCCTCCCTCCCATCCTCCCAAACCAACATCTTGGTTATGGGACTCCCCCACACATGTGCATACACACACACAGAGCAGACCCACATGCTCCATTGTTTGAACCCCTCCATGGCTACACTCTTTCCACATCTTGCGGCTGAGGCACACACAAGTAATTAATGTTGATGTTCATTGTCATGATAATCTGAGGTTTGCCTCATTTCTTTCAGTCTGGCAACACAACAGTCACTTTCTAACTTAGTTAAACACAACTAAACCCCACTCTTAAGCACATAAAGCAAAGCAAGGCTATTAATTAAAAAACTAAGCTCGAAAAAAAATAAGTGATTCAAAGACTTAAGAGTCAAAACTGGCAAATATAGCCTCTATCATGTGACATACTGCAACAATTACTCCAAATAACAGGCCCTCGACTAGGAAAGACTAGTTCCAAATTGAAATGTTATCCTGTAATGTGGTCTTCTTAAACCTTTGGGACGAGGAAGAATGAGAGTGTTTTCTCTTATTTAAAAGTAATACCTTAAGCGTTATGTTATTGTTTATCACAAATAAGAATGTCTTATCAATAACTGACATCCTGTAGGACAGGTGCAGTCTAATTCACAGGTATTGCCACATTTTTATCTCTTTAACCATCTCAAAAGGGGAGGTAGAAGTAGCACAGCTTGTGCCACGCTCTCCAGAGTACAACCGCAACAAGTTCAGATCAGCCCAAAATATATTTTCATAGGTCACCCAGTTCTAGTTATAGAACCTCAAGGCTCCAGATCAAGGCTGGTTTCTGTGGAGGCGGGTGCTCTGTGGAGATAAGACTGTGCTGCAATCAGTGACTGAAGTGAACACACCTAATAATTACATAAGTTCACATGAACGGGGGGAAAGTGGTTAACATTTACTCAACTCTTAACAAATGAATTAGTTATATTGACTTTATATTCATATAAAATTAGAAGGTAAAACACATAAAATGATGACCTCTGTTGTGGCTGTGCGCTTTCCCTGCAAGGCACTTTTCATTGCTAATAAACCTGGGTAACGAGAGAAGGCCACTTCCATGAAATATCCATTACTCACCAAGAGGTCTGAAGTCTGTCAACCTGAGGCACATTAATGAAAAATCTGCCACTACTGAGTGGCCAAGCTGGAAGCAGGGTGTGCTGACCTTTCACCTCTGTACAATTGGGAGGGTCAAGAGTCAACGGTCTTAGAAAGGGACAAGCCATGTGGACTCAGTGTGTGGGTATCTAAACGCATCAAACAATGTAATGGTTTCACAGAAAACGTGGTGTTATAGATAATATGCTTTAAAATGTAAGTGAATACAACAAATATTCACAGGATCCTATTTCAATTTTACTTCTCATAAGCCTTGTCCAATATACCGAAGCTTACCTTAAGTGCAATATGATGACAGATTTCACATTCTTTCCAAAACAGAAAGTTCAAACAAAGACAAATCACTGTGTCAGCAGCAATAATCCAGGATTTCCTTCAGTAAATTGTTTAGCTTTGGGGGTAAGCCCCTCAGATCCTGACATGTCATATCTTCTGATCAATCTGGTTTGTAGTTGATGACCTAAACAATAGACACACTATATATCAGGATTTGTCTTTGTTAAAAACACCCAAAGGGTTAATGTTTTTTGGACAAGCGTGTATATATTTAAATAGTTTAAAAGCAATGGCTTGGGTGAAATGGATGCTCTTTTCACTAAAGCACTGCAGGGATGGCTTTGACTCTTTTCTCCTCAGTAGCTGATGCTCAGCAGGTCTGCATCACACTCACAGTTTGGGATTAGGAGCCTTGGTTTATATACTCTACTTTTAAGAAATGAATATGATAACATGCAGGGCTGCAGGGCAACAATCCTTGGGTGTGACCAACAATGGATGGCAAAATCCAGCTGTCCCAATAGCAAGAACAAGTGCAAAGCCAGGCCAGACTGGGGGCTGGGTGTGGCATGGCAGGGGTTCCATGGTGACAGAGCAGGCCTACTCAACAGAGTAGGGATGCTAAATGAAGCCATTGTCTGGCCCAAGTGAAGCACACCGCACAAAGAATGGCACATTCAAACAGTCATACAGGCCTATTGTTGTCACGGGCCAGAAGAGTGCAGCAGGTCCACATTTATCCCACAGGATCCACAACACATTACACACAGAGAGAGCTTGATCTCTGAACATGAAGCCCATACACCAGCAGGAAGAGCAGGAGTGATACTGACCCAGAGGAACACTACCACCACAAATGAAAACTATTTTCTGCTGTCTCATGGTATAATTATACCGCCCAACACTTACCCGGTAGCAGCACAGACACAGAATTAAGATGTCATATGCCGCATGTGTCAACACTTACACCAAGTCATGTAACTATGGTATGTACTAACTGGCTTTGCTGCCTTCTCCAATTCCTATTGTAGCAAACATTGACTAAATGTTTAAAGTAATTACAGAAGTGTACAGAGCATAGGGAAATGGTTCAGGTTCCACCCTGCATTGTATAAAGTCATCTAAAACAGGGATGTACACTTTCATTATTCCTAGATAACAGGCTTGTGGTTCAACACCTGCCTCAGTATATTATTGCCATCGACCACATCCAGGAACCATGCAGACATATGGTGGTCTTAAGGGCTCAGCTGTGTTACAGCCACTGCTAAATGGCATCCGCCGTTGAAAAAATGATTACTCCACACCTCCCCCCTGTCGTTAGTGCTGTTTACTCTCACCGTGTAGTGCTTAATGTGAGCTGTCCAGGGAGGCTGCCACCCCCCCACTGCTTCACTGCCAGTTCAGTGAAACTTAACACTCAGTTCATTAACCCAGTTCCCCAGGTGTTTGTGTGTGTGTTGACAGACAGAAATGCATATTCAATACACTGCTACTCTTTACAGAATGGAACCTTTGATGTTGATGATTTTCTTTGTGTAGCACAAACTGAAATTAATGCATTTTTTTTATCTAGGATGGCTCAGGTATCACCTTTACATCTTATCATCATATACTTAATGTGTGACACAGTTTTCTGTTGCTTTTTATCTGAGCTTAGTCAGAGATCATTGCACATCATTACACTGCTGCCAGACTTTAGAATCACCACCAACAAGAAACTGTAGAGACAGAGCAGCTTATGTCTGCTGTGTGTGTGCGCTCAACTACCAGTGCCAACTGAAACTGAGTCACAATACTGCAGTCAATATCCACCAAGGACAGTTTCTGTCAAATCCTGTTTTGACCAGCAACACAGAGCGTTGTTGTGTCTGTGAGACAACAGCAGGATGACATGAATCATCAGTAAACATCAGTAAATAACATGCTGCGACAAAAACAATACCACAAAGTTAAGAGAACCACAAAGTAGCACTTGACCTCCTTTTTAGACTGGTAAAACCCCACTTAGACCCAATTTTGTCTGCAATGGGAAAGGGTACACCTGGCATTCACTCCTGACTCTGAGCTCAAACCCCTATCAGCAACAATGTGAAGCAGCACTCCAACATTTTCATTCAAAAACCATTACGATGTGCTGATATAACTATGGAAAACCACTGTAAGCAGTCGATATCATTGGTACAAAGGAAAACAACTTAAAAAAAAGTCATGAGTAACATTGAGTGCGAATCTGCTGGTGCCAATACATCTGTGATAATAAGTTAATACCTGCCAATAACATCATAGCCTGCAGATGTATATTGAACAGGCACTAACAGAAAGAGCTTGGGTAAAGCATTGCAACACAGATTATTACCAGCAGTGTGCGTGCATTCAGAAAAACAAGACTCTGAATGTCCGGGCCTGTCAGCGCCTTTCTGTAAGAAGCCAACTCCCTGTCTAAGCATTAATGCTGTGGACAAAATAACAGCACGGTACATCATGTAAGGCTTCTCCAGTGTTTACACTGAAAACACGTCTGCAGATCACACCACAGCAGTAAAGCCCTCTCACAAGGCTGCAGCCCATTACAAGCACATACAGGCCCCCTCAATGATTTAGAGCATTTTAATTCTCGGGAATGTAAGCCTTTTCTGATAAGCACCCAACTGGGTATAAGCCTACCACTACAATGATTTTACTGGGATAATCCCTGAGCTGGGCTCTCCGACTGACCTGTAACTTCACAACTTTCAAAAATGATTTGTTACATTTGATAGTAGTGAATTTTACAGAAAGTCACAACAGGTGAAGTATCGCATGTCTGAAAGCTCTGCAGGCACGTCTTATATATATATATTTTTTTATAAAGGGTAACATGACAAGAAAAACTGTGCATGACCTCAATGAATCAATCAAGGATAAGAATGATATAGTGCTGTGAAAACATGGTATTTTACACACTTTATAGGTCAAATCAAAGCTTTATCCAGCTAAGTTCAAATCAAATATTTATGCACCTGTGAGATGTAACGATTACATATTGATGAATAGCTTCACATATTGTGGTTCTGATGTCAATTCTGGGAAGTAGTAAAAGATTCTGATGACAATATAAGGGCCAAAATTCAGTATACTAAGTGGGCTAGCTACCTCCCCTACATAGTAGTCAACAAATGTGACTGTGATTTACATGACAGTTGAGAAGGACAGAAATAGCTTGGAGTTACCGGTATGTGTATTCTGCCACACCCGCTACAGACACTCCTGAGGGTGTTACAATCATCTGAAAATCCCCTCAGGGATCAATAAAGTCTATCTATCTATCTATCTGAACTATGTGAAGGCACAAATCTTAATCATCCCAAGCATCTTTTCTTGCATTATGGTTTATAACAAAATACCACATATACCTGTGATAGGACAGTATCATCCAAAGACTGCAGAGCAGTGTCCCATGTTGAATCATATCATTTTGATGCATGGTATCAGGACCAGGTATCATATTGCTTAGTGTATGTGTTGCATCCTTTTGTGTCACCTCATATTATGCCATATTGTGTCGTATCATGACTTTTTGGTGTCATATTTTGTTATTTTGTACTGTGTCATGTGTTGTATTAAAGAGCTTGGGGTCAAATCTTATCATTTTGTGTTGTATTACACCGTTTTGTCATATCGTAGCATATTATTGTAGGCTATGTTGTATTGTTTTGTGTCATCACATAACAGTAACAATGATTTTGAAATCATCAGCAACATTTAGCCAGAGTTAACGCTCAGACTTTTCTAGTTCAGGTATTTTAACATTAACAGCACATCCAAACATAAACATTGACAACACTGCCCTGTACAAGTCCACGCTCTGTGTAATATTCCACTGAGGAGCTTACAATGAGTTACATAAGAGACTTTAAATGAATCATAACTGTTCTCCAGTGTTAGTATTAACTTTTAAAAAACTCCAAACTGTCCTGGCAGCTCTGTCCAGGACCCTGCTGGTCTATGAGTCCCGGTTTGGACAGCTCTGTACCTCCGCAGGAGTCAGGCTATAAGTGTGGACAGGTCAGCTCAGAGACAAAACAAAACAAAAAATCTTTGTAAAATAGATGCAAATATAAACCGACTCCGGGCTGTCTCTACTCCCGTCTGGACCGAGAGGTCGCTAAAGACTGCAGCTTGTAAAAATTCACACAAAACAAAAGTAAAACAGTCCGTCAATGATGGCTCTTCGCACCGGTACGGAGGTCACCAGCAACACTGCGACCAAACGGCCCGGTGTGGCTTACTTACTCATGTGGGTATTGTTTCAGCCGGAGGACAGTTTTTGTTCCTACCTTGTCACGCTTTGCATTTTCTCCGTTCGCCGTGTCCACAAGTTCATCAGGTGAGGAAAGTTAAAGTATAAACATACACACACACACGCACTCACACATACACACAAACAGAAACAGACGGCAGAGAGATGATTTTACCGACTGGTTGGTCCGGGCTGTGCGTGAGGTCATCGGTTTACTCGAGCAGGTAATGCGCATGCGCACTTCTATGTTAATCCAGTTGCCTTATGGACGTTGTAGTAGGAGGTAAACAATGCTCTTTACACCCACCTTAGAAGTGACATTAACATATTTAAAGGCGTGGTTAGGATGGTTATTCAGATCAATGCTGCAATCTAGCACTTCATTACACCTTAAAGACTTACTGCACAAGACTACCTTAAAATATTAGCAGCAAATTAATGTAATAAAATAAATCTCTGACTGATATTCAATAATGTACGACATCATTAGATGTGAGGCAAAAAAGCAGCTGTAACTACATTGAAATACTTTACATAGGAGAGCAGATCAATCTGAGTGGTAAAATAATAAATAATAAATAAATATTCTAATAAAATAATATTCCAGTCTGTTTCCAGTCTCTATAATACCCTGTGATATGTTTGGAGGCATACATCACTAGGCTTCTTAAATATGATTATGACTACATAGTTTGAAGGTTAAAAGTTGCATCCCTAGACTAACTTGATAGCTCAACTGCATGAACTACATAAAATGTCCTAAACTTTATTGTTGGGACAAAGCTGTTCAGCCTAGATTTATAATATTTATTGTCAAAAATGTAGGAAGCAGACATGAGTCATGGGACTCACAGGGATTTGACCAAAAAGGCGTAGAATGTCTCCATCTTGTGACTGCATAGGTAGATACATTCAGCTTACTTTCAGGATTATGAAGTGTGGTAGAGAGCAGAGACAGCGGCCTAAAATCAGCAGTGGCAGGAGACTTGGTGCGTGTTGGGGTGAAAACTCATCTCATCAAACCAGCAGCAGCTTTGTGTTAGAGAGCGCTATGGAGACTTTTTTTGTATGTGCATTTCAAAACGTACTAAATACTAAAAACACTTAACTTGTAGAATTCAGAGATTCTTTCACAGGGTTAAAATATATACATAAATAAAAACAATATGCAACTGCTTGATGTCATTTTGCTTTCAAGTCGTCTATGTATACAAGAGACATTTCCTGCTGCCAGTAGGTGGCGTTATGACATTATCATACATGTTCATTTCGGGGCAGATCAGATAGTAAACACAGAAGTTATAGCAACTTCCTTTTTTGAGTGGAATTGTCACGCCCCGTTCAAACTGTAATACTTTAGTATAAATCTTGAACATGTGTGTTCCTTATTGCCTTAAGAACAGACGCACTACATTTCAAGTCAATTAGCCAATGCATGTATGAGTAGTTAGCCATCCTCGGGGCTCGGGCCCTAATAATTAGTCGTATTTTTCATCACAGATCATTTAATGCCCTCTGGTGGCAACAAGATGAACTGCAAAATTACACTTTTACATAAATAAAGCCACTCACTGTATTGTCATCAGAAGTGTCCACACCTCTGCTGTTCAGGATACAGCTGTGAGCAGCATCCTCCCTGCTGCTGATGAATTAGCTGTCAACGGCGTTATCTGACTCACCACTGTCTTGCTCTGCTCTTGGTTGTCATTGTACACATTTACTGTATACTGTTACATAATGTCATTCTGCACTCATTTAAGTGTAACATGTGCTGTTGTCACCTCCTAATTTCGGGGATAATGAGGGTGAATACTCGGACTGATCATGCACATCACTTAATACCTCTTGAAATCACATATTACAGAAAACAACGTATTTTCCAAAGGCTCACTTATAATTTATTAATGTTCTTGCCACACATCCACAATAATCCTGCATCCAGATTCTGAACAGGTGACACTAAATGAAAAATTACATCTTGCAATGACATTTGGTGAAATGCAATTCATGACAATGAAGTGTGAGCTGTCAATCTAAATTCATCTTTTCTTTAATACATTGGGACACTTTGGGCTGGGTGGTGCAGTTAATACTGAGGATTTAAAACATGTCCGCCTCTAAGATCCATTTTCTGCTCTGTAAGAATATCTTCTAGGAGATATTAAATCATTACTGATAGCAGCAAATCAATTGATTACCTCACTCCATTACAATTCTGCAAGATCTTAGGGAGTAATAGAATTAAAACTGTTAAATATATATTCATCTTTGGTGGTTAGGCTACAGTCACATCACGTTATTCTGCATTTCTGTTTTTGTTTTCATCGGAATCAAATTGTCCAACAACTCAAATTACATTGCACTGACAAAAATCAGCAACTTCTCACCCTTAAAGATGAACTTCCTGTTACCATATACTGTCATGTAAACCAATGCCACCACAGACCTCAGTAAGGAGATGGCTAAAGAAGAAGTATGAACACTGGAAGAAATACTGAGATATGGGTTTAAGTGTTTGATTCTTCAGATTGATGTCTGTTACAGAGCTGGCTCTCGAGGGGTAAAAGCAAGTCTAGACAATGACATAGTTGAAAGGTGGAGAAGGAGGCAGGGTGGGGGAGGGTCAGGATGGAGTCAATTCAAGAGACTTTGGAGTGCTTGTGTGTTTTTGACTCAGTGTGTGCAGATGTAAATATTTGTGTTTAAGTTCTGTGCCCATTGCTTCAAAAAAAAAAAAAAATAGAGAAAAAAAAGAGGATTTTGTGAGAAGCACGAGGCTGGGGGAGAGTGGGGGGTGGAGGTTATGGCCACAGGGAGAAGTCTGAGCACCAGGCTCTTTTGTTGTTCTCTGCTCTTGGTTGTGTCACTAGTCCAGCTGTTAGCCACAGGTCAGTGGAGTGAGACACTATGCCAGGGAGCGCTGACGAGGTTTGATTCTCGGATAGAGCTGCAAAGAAAACAAACGCAAAGTGGAGAAATGGTTAATAACACTTATCAGGTCTATGCATGTTTATTGGTAGTTTAATCACTGATATACTACTTTGAATATCTCTTCTGGTAGTGATGCATATATATTTATTTTTATACGAGACAGAAAGGATTATCTGACCTACTTATATTAAGAGGTTTATAAAAGCATATTCATTTAATAAACTAAAATGAGAATGGCAACAATCAGTCACATCTATGCAAGAACTGAACCTATCACCCTGGGTAAAGTCAGTTGAGTGTTACTGAGTGTGCTCCAATCAGGATATTTGGGGCCAAAACAGTATTAACCGATACCAATGAATGGCCACAGGGTTTGTTTGAAGCCAGCATTCTTTATCTGCAGCATGCCAACATTAGTAAATTATTCACACCCTTACAGACTGTAGTGAGTACCTTGTGTCCTTAACAATAAGCAACAGCTGGTCATCAAAGAATAAGAATTCAATTGTTATAGCCGATCTGATGGTTTTGGACAATTTCTGAAGATGAAAACGTTGGATTTTAATTTCAGTAGTCAACAACTTAAATAATAAGTGGGTGGGGGGGATTACAGGTTGCCATGAAAATAAAAACATAAACAAGACAGCAGCTGTTTTCTAAAGCAGGCAGCCCCCTCTGCTGGCCAAAACATGCACAACAGCAGTTTATTGGAATACCTCACCAGAATGTAATGGATCTACACAAAATTGTCCAAATATGAAGTGAAATAAAAAAAGAAAAAGAAAAGGGCCCATGCTTATGTATTCACCCCCTTTGTTATGAAGACCCGACATATAATCTGGTGCTACAATGTTTATGTTATATATTAAGTCCACCTGTGTGCAATGTAAGTGTCACATGATCGGTGTATATGCACGTTCTCAAAACGCTGGTCAGATTAAAATAACATAATGGTGAACTGATTAAAATAGTAGACTAATAAAAGGGATCAATGAATAATGTTTTTTCTTGTTACCCCCAGCAGGTTGCGAGGCACATAGCCCTCATTGTCCTCAAGCCTCGCCCACCACCACTCTGTTTCGCTGTCGTCCTGTCGTCGCAGAATGGTGATGGCATCCCCCTCGCTGAATGACAGCTCGTCCGGATTCTGGGCTTCATAGTCCCATAGAGTGTACACAGTCCCCTTGTTCATTACACCCAACTTCTCCTGAACACCTACACAGGAGACCATCAATATCGATCAGCTGAACAGTTCAAACCAGTATTGTCACGGACAATGTAACCGATATTTCTTAGCTGATGTGCCATTTCTCACCATATAGAAACTGGGAACACTGAATGTAGCCCTCCTCCATCTCCTCGCATTTATCTGCAGCTGTCTCCACATCACTAATGGTGCTGGCAAAAATGGCGGCCCCTGACTCAACCAACAACTTGCAAAGATGAACACTGTTGCAGGACGCGGCACAGTGAAGGGGGGTCCTGTTGAAGCAAGCACAAATAGTAAATAGAGGATACAACAGCATCATCCAGCAGTCCTCTCTCAGAGCACTTGTACTCACCATCCATCACTATCTGCAGCATTGACATTCACACCAAAATCCAGCAGGAACTTGACTATGTGGTGATGTCCCGCACACACTGCGTTGTGCAGAGGCGTGATGCCCTCATCATTTGGAGTGCTAGGATTCTCCACCTGAAAAAAAGAAGATGAAAATACAAGTGTTTAAACGATGTGGCAATATATATAAAAAGTCTGTGCACATATTAATGACATACTTCGTAGATGATCCTCTGGACCAGGTCAAACTCCCCCTCCAGAGAGGCATCCAGCAGGAGGGCCAGTGGGTTGAACTTCACTCTGAAGCCATGACCAGTTCGCTCGGAGTTTGGCTTCTTAAGGTTCGTGCGCTTCTCCTGTAACAGTCATAACCTTTTAATTAATAAAAATTATGTCTAGGTCTATGTGTATATGTATGCGTCTTACCAGTGGTTGTGATTCCCCTGTGCCGCTGTCCTCTGGAGTGGTGACCTCTAGCACA
The DNA here is from genome assembly GCF_900634625.1 of Parambassis ranga. Lineage (NCBI taxonomy): Eukaryota > Metazoa > Chordata > Actinopteri > Ambassidae > Parambassis > Parambassis ranga. Next base: position 10,528,667 of record NC_041043.1, read on the forward strand.
GGACTGGGCAGTGTTGCCTCAGGTCCTCCAACATTGTTGTTGTTGTCATCATCATCCTCTGGTTCCTCTGCTTCAGCAGGATCCAACGGTCCTTCTGGAGATGGGGGTGCTGGCTCGTTGTCATTAGCATCAGTAGTGGTAGGTGGAACCTCAGAGCCCTGCTCATCTTCCCCTGGTGGGGGTGGTAGCGGAGTCTCAGAGAGGAGGTTGCCATTGTCTGTATCGGCCGAAGAGTCGCCTCCCAGATATCCAGGAGGATTAGCTGGCTGATAAAACGGTGTTCCGTTACCTGCACCGTTACCACCTCCTGGTCCACTGACTCCGTTCCCTTCTATGCCTCCTGCTAGAGTGTTGAATCTCTGGTACAGCAGTTTCTGGATATTCGGTCCACTGGGGCCCTCCGGCTCTGTGATGGAGCTGCGCTTCTTAAGAGGCCTTGGAGCGTTGGCCAACTTTTTGCGGAGCACTTCAAGGTCGGCGTCACTTTGGTAGCGCAGTGGGGAATGTACCATAGGCGTTAGCTTAGTAGGGCTGAGTGGTCGTGGGATGTTCTCCACACTGGGTGGAGGCGCAGATGGCTCCAGGTGCTGGAAGCCCTCATAATCATCAAATGCTCCTTCAAAAGCTTCCTCGCTGCCAGGTGGGCCTTGAAGCAAAGGGAATGCCCCTCCTGCCTGGACGAAAGGCAGGGGGGAGGGAGGCGTTGAGCTGGAGGGGAGAACAGGCTTCCCATATACTAGAGGAAAACACACATGGTTATGTTATTTTCAACGAACTATGTTCAGTTTCTAAGAACAGTAACAAATTTTGATAAATGCTTGCATGCTTGATAAAAGATTCATAAGCCAAGATTTGTCCATCTCTTACCTGCTTTGAGAGCAGGTTTGAGTGGCTGGCTCTTTGGCGCTGCCTGCTGGAGGTACATGTGATAGATGGAGCTGGAGTTCATGGTAGGCGGTCCCTTACGGGGCGACTGAGGCCGTGATCCTCTGTCTGGGATGAAGGGGCGCACTGCCACAGCTGGTGGAGGATCCAGCCGCTCACTCAGCCCCGGAGGGAAAAGCGGTGCGTTAGGCTGGAAGGTGGGGCTTGGTGGAACTGAGATACGCTGCTGGATCTGCTGGGATGAAGAACCTGTAGACGAGGGGACACGAGGCCATGCTGGAGCTGGCGGGTTTGGCAGTGGGCGAGGAGGAGGAGGTGCATCCTTGCGGCGCTCCAGGGAGCTGGCTGTGTTTGAGGATGTAAGGTGTGATCCATATGGTGGTGGCTGTGGCTTGTTTATGGCAGGTGAGGACACAGCTAATTTAGAGTCTAGCACCTGTCAAAAAACAAGAAATCGCTTACAGATACTTATCCAGAAGAACAGAGGTAAAATTCCTTGTTCTAAAACAGTGAATTATCTCAAGCAAACAGGATAAATCAGCTTTAACATTGCAGTAAAATTTCAAGAAACTGGACCAACCTTTTCTGCATTGGGAGCAATGGGGGAGCCTGAGGGAGGGCTCTTGCCCTGGTTATCAGTCCCTGAGTCCCGTCTCTCTGGAGGCTTTAGTGTTGTGCTGGTCTTGCCTACAGGAGGCCAACCAGTATCATTAGCTAGGGCACAAACAGGACACAGTAAGTGTGTGTAAAAGACTCATAGTCAATGACGAGGGTGGTGTGAGAAGCACAAAACAGTGAGAAAGCATGTCCACCAGAGCTAGGTCTAAATGGTGACTTTTTTCTTTGTTTTCAGATTTGAACTTCATAGATTGATTAAGTTAATTATACAAAGTGGAATATTAGTGATTGTATTTCAAGATCACATGTATCGTCTGTACCATTTCGACCTTGGTTTGGTACTTAAATTAAGGGTTCAGGATTTTGAGAAGTCTATCCTATTAACCAGACACTAATAAGAGGCGTTAATAATGCATAGGTATTGATTTAGGGTTTAAAAATCTAGAGGGGTTGGTGATCAATAGGACAAAAATCCTGAGCCTTCACTAAACAGCAATGATGGTGATGAATGTAAATGCATCACCAGTATTTTTGTGACTGTACTTTAAATGTAAAGCTGTGAATTTCTTTAAAAAATAAAGATCTACTTTCAGACAGGATAGTGTGGAAAAAACGATGGAAAAGAAAAGATGACAAAACAACAGAAATAGGATAGAAATTTAAGGACTGTAACAGAAAATCTGTCATTCAGTGACCTTAGTGAGAAAAGTACCGGTATTAGATAATAATAGACCTTTTCTACATTTTGACATGTCATAGCAGAAGAGGGCAGGTTCTGGTAACAACAATTCAGTTCTGTTATGTGTACCAAAGACAGCAAAGTGAGTTAACGCTGTATGCACAATACTATGCAAGAACTGGCACACTTAAATTGATTGCACTTGTTTTAAGGTGCGTTCACACTTGGCAGTGGATTAAAAACTAACTCTGATGAGAGATCCTGACGCTCACTTGGTGGAACTGAGCTCCAATCTCTCTACTGACTATAATCAAATAAAGGCAAAATCCCAAGAAAACAATGGAAATAAAGATACACAGCACCACTGCTTTGTGTTCATTCAAACAAATGAGAACACCACATCACAACCCTGTGACAGCCAACATGGGCACACTCACTCCTTGATCCCTACTTCCTATATGGGGAGTTCAATGTGGGGTACTATATAGTGAAATCATCTGGAAAACACTGTTGGGTGATTTCCAAAACAGCCATGGACTACCGTACTAAGGAGCTGAGCATATTGTAAGTATACTTGTCATGAAAGGTGCCCTGTCGGGTTGTGATCCTGTGATCCCTTTTTTTTGTAATGTTCAATGCCAGAGTGAATGCTGCAGAATAATTTTCTGCTTTGGTCCAGGACAAGACAACTGATTTACAAGCGTAAACACATCCTTTATGTGCTGTTCCTATGCACTGACATGCCAAGCTGTCTGTGGTGGAAAAGGTCTATACAATCATGGTAAGGGCAGTCCTACCAACAAAAACCAGGGTCTCAAAACAAACATCACGATCTGGGTCTTCACAGAAGTGACGGTTACTAAGTGAATCCAATGACATTTCAGCCATGCACAAATAATCTTTGTGCATGTCAGCAACTAATGGTGACTATCACAGCGTAGTTGTGAAAGTGTAGCGTGAAGGTTAGGGAATGTTGTTAAGACTTTAGGCCACAGTATTATATACTGCGCTGCCAGTGGAGACTTATGAGGCACTCAACTCAAACCTTCTCAGACATGCACAGGATCAGCAGTGCTTTTCTTTGAGATAGGCAGGATGTCAACAAATATCAAGATTTCTGCAGATGGCACTGAAGTGTTTTAACATGGCACCCCACTACTTTAAAGTCATTAGCCATTATACAGTGGAAAACACTCCAATTCACTCTCCAGTTTGGAAACACTGGCAAAACCGTGCACAGGCAGGAGAGCTTAATGATGCCATCAGTCAGCAATTGTTGGAGTCAGTCAGATTCCACAGCTGTGCCTGTTAGAGCAAATCATCACTGCCTCATCACTTTTGTGATTTTATGAGGAAACAGCAGTAGGTGATTAGAGTGTAGAGGGCTCATGGGGTGACTGAAGAGAACCCAGATCTAGCTATGAAATACCCATTCAATTCCTAAACTATTTATCTAGATTGAATTAGGATTATATAACTGACTCTTTTATGGTTGTACTTTGGAGTTAAAGTTCCAATGCATGCTGAGGATCTTGTGCTACAAACGAGAGACAAGGTTCAGAGGGTGCCATCCCTTTGCTGATGCAGCACTGCGCACTCACGGGACGTGCTGTCAGAGCCAGTGGGGGCTCCAGAGCCTGGCTGTGATTCTGGATGGGACGGGGATACCGGGTCCACAACGATGTCTAAATCAGACACTTTCCAAGGGCCGGGAGGCTTTCGCACACCGTCTGCCCCACCCAACCCCACAATCAGTGAAAACAGAGACATTACAAAAAGACAGGACAGCATAAACACATGAAGAGAGGAGCAGACAAGTTCACAAAACACAGGAAGAGAGTGAGGTTAGTGAAGAAGGAAAAAGAAATCACACAATCTCAGGCAGGAAGGAAACAGTTGAGGTTTAGGAGGGAAAGTTAAGTCACAAACTGTTCATGCAGGATGTGTTGACTGAGTAGCCGGAAAAGCTACTACAAGATGGATAATTGGATAGCGTCACAAGACCTATACATCTACAGTATTTGCAACTATAAACACATGATATTTCCAACCTGGGTGGTAACCTAAACCCTAGTTTAACCTGAGACCATAACCTGGCCCTAAGACTTTTGGCTCTAACTTCTCAAATGTTTTTTTGGGGGAAAAAAAAAAAGTCAAACGTTTTAGGTGTTTACAAACCTGTTTTGGTGCGGCCGTGGTTGGCTTGATTATTAACGCCCAGAGTCTGAGGCTTCAGTGGATCAGGTGGCATGGTATAGCCCCCTTCTTGTCGACCTGGAACAGGGACTTGAATATACGGCCCAACAGCAGCAACACGACCCAGAGTACCAGAAGCTGGCTGAGGAGAGGGAGGTCCATTTGCTCTGTTCAGCTATAAAGAAGAGAGTTTCAAATGAAAAAAAGTCCACTAAGAGTTCAGAAGTTAGAATTATAATTTCTTAATTCATACTGAAGAGCAGTATTTACTGCAGTGTCTTTTTTCAGAACAATTTCAACCAAAAACAATATGAGGAGATGTGTTAAGCGCTCCTAGTCTTACAGGAAGGTTCTCTTTTTGACGTGCCTCAGCTTTTTTCTTGTAGAGGCGCTCCCGAAGCTCGCTGATTCGCTTGTCCATGAGCGTCACCTCCATATTACGCTTGTTCAGAAGCTCCTTCTGTTGCTGCAGCTTACTGTTTTGCTCCTGGTTGAGCTTGTTCCGAATCTGCAAATCATGAATAAGGAAATTAAAAAAAATGTCACTAGAGTGAGGGATAAATGTTGTATTTATTTTAAATATACATTACCTGAAGCTCTTGATATAGTTTGCGCAGCTCTAAGGCTGCAGCACCGGTTACTTGTCCACCGAGGGTAGTCTGTATGCCATTGAGTTTTCCTCTCCGAAGGTCCTCAAGCTGCAGGCTAAGCTGCTCCACCCTTAGAACTGCTGCCTGTAACTCTGCCTGCTTCTCCTGAAACAAGCTGCTAACTTGTTCGATCTCTGCTGCTGCATGTGAAAGAAAAAAAAAGAAATTTGAGTATAAAGTAAGTCCTGACTTTCAGTCTGATTAGGTCACATTATCTTCTAGTAAACTCACCCTTGTCATATATTCAAATATGTGAAGCCATAAAAACATGACTAATTCATCTTTGTTTATGAGCATCTATGAAAGGTAATTGTGATTATACATACACAGGTTGCCATTGATGACCTTGCTGTAGTCCACCTGGCCTCTCATTGCTCGAATCTTCTTGAGCTTTGCCTCCTGACTCTCCACACGTTCTTTCAGCCTCTGCAGTTTCTCACTCTCTGAAACAGTTTGCTGCTGACGCCGCTCTTGCTGTTTCAGGTAACGCAGCCGTTGCTCCTTGAGTGAGTGACAGAGAGATTCATATTTTACAGGAAAAACAAGTTGCACAATTAAGTCTGAAAAAGGCTATAAAAAAGTCTCAATAATACTGCATCGTTGCAAAAGAATTATTATTAATCAAATTTCAACATAAGCATAAATATATAGCCAGCAAGACGCCAACCCAAAGCTTACAATACACCTCTGTGGCAGACATAATCTTATAACTAGGCTAAAGTGTGGATGAAATGGAATAGTGTGCTGTGTCAAGACGGTCTGAAGGCTAAAGAAAGGGTCAGATGACTTCATCTCTACCCAACTGAGAACTGCTCCAGTTAATGTCCTAAAATAGGAAATGACAGGCCCAGGTTTCCAAATGACTGCAGGGCTTCGAGTGGGCCTACTTTTCAGACACCACCACAACAATGGTGATAAATAAGACTCTCTATCTGCAGGCGTACAGTGGGCTTCATCTTGCATGACTGATCAGTCTAACACAAGCATGGTGAACTGCACTGAAATGCCACAGAGGATGACGAGGGGGACTTCTGATTCAAAGCACTACTGATAGAGCAAATAACATTACTGATGACAAAAAATACCACGAATGTGGAGCTGCAGCTGGTTAGTAAATGGTAGAATTATGTCAAGTACATACTGTGCAGAGTCTCTGAATGTGTATAAGTATAATTTCTGACAGACTGGACAATCCCTGCACCATGACTCATACTGCGCCCCTTCTTGATCGTTACATAACGGTTTGTCCCAGCTTCAGGTCATGACAGACACTTTAGAGTGGTGAAGAAGTTAAAGCTGAGCCCTGAACTTAACTGAACTAAGGTGCAGTGTGTGTCTGTGGGATCAGACTAACTGACACACTATCAGTTCAACCACTGAAGCTACAGAAGAGTATCAGATTGACACCATCGTAATAGGCAAAAACATTTAGTCATCTACAAACACCAAATTATAAGTGTGCATCTTGTTTATAAGAACAATATATTTAATAAATAAAATACCATCATACATCCTATGGGAGAGGGGAGTGATATAGAGTAAGATTAAAAAATATATATACCTTTGCAACAAGCATCTGCTGCTGAGCCTCAATTTGCTGCTGTTGCCGCGTGGCCATCTCCTGCAGCTCTGACAGCGTGAGCTCCACACGCTGATTCCCCACCTACACACACACAAAAGGACTGGTCAACACACAGAAATGTGAGCCTAGTAATTTCAAAGTTGACACCTCCTGAGAAATTACAGTATAGGAACTACCAATGTAAATTGCAACTGATTTTGTCCCTTTAAAGGAGATAAAGTGTAAATGAACAACTGTATAATTGTAATTTAACAATTGTAAAATTTCCGCTTCAGGACAGGCAGTAAAACAAATGTGGTCTACAACCAAGCAGTCTCCGCCACTAAGCTTTCTGCTTTAATTCACAATAATAGAGGGATACCACGCATATGTAGTTAAAACATGAAACAAAACGAATTAAGAGTATATTTTATTAAAATATTTACCAGTACATGCAGGATCAAGGCAATGTTTGTCATTTTGTATTGGAGACAATTTAGAAATATTACTTTTTTAGTGTTGAATGACAAGATTTATGCATAAAGCAGAGACAACAACAGCTCCTCACAACAAAATGCACTCCTTGCAGCCCAAGTTGAAATATCAGCAGAGCTTACTGCAATATAAATGAAAAGGGTTAACCTTCACAGCAGTTTTCATAAAGTTCTCTCCTTCAGATCCTTCAGATGGTATTCAGCACTCACAGAATAAAGGAAGACGTTCTGTTTTTTCCCCAGACTTCGGAATTTCTAAAAAAAACACTTTTTATCTTGGCCGACCGTCTTTCAATAAAACAGCACACTGACTGAACAGGTCTCCACCAAGCTACAAAAAGCCTTAACTGACATACCGGAGCCCTTGCAGGCTTTTGCCTTCAGGTCTTAAGAGGGAGGAGATGATGCTTCATCAACTACAGACTGAGAAATAATAAATACTGGTCTGGACTCTGGTAAAGGTAATTTTGCTTTAGACGGTCCTAGACATGTTTAATAAGCAAGGACATCCCTACAAAATGCACTATTCTAACTTGATTAGAACAGGCAGACATTTTTGTGACTCATCTTTATCTGAATAAAACATGCTTCTTTCCTGGAATAAATTCAGATTCACAAGTATACAGCTCAACATGCTCTCCTTTCTTGCCCCATGTGGTTCACAGACAGCATTATTTAGATATAAGGATGTCTAGAAAGACTCAGTAGGAGGGGGGAGGTGACTCAGCCGAGGTCGAGATGGGGAGAGCGGGGGAAGCCACTGGCACACACATCCACGCTCAAATGCACACAAGCAACTCTGCATCAGTGACAATTCACCCGAGGGACATGCAGACATACACACCCCTCTCAAATTGTGGTGAAAAGGGAGATGAAGAAATGCCCAACTGAGCAGACCACGGAGGAAGAGAAAACAGCCACATGCTCGGACATCAGAGATGTTTGTCCAACCAGGGCCCATGAAGCCGTCTACAAACTGTGCCTATCAGGCTTAAAATGATAATCAGGATTGCATTTCAGAGTAAAAGCCCCAATGCAAAATTATTTAGAGCATTCGAGAGTGTTCAGAGAGTGCAGAGATTCAGTATATATAAATATATATATAAATATATATATATATATAAAGGTTAGTCATAAAAATACTAACCAATTTCTTATTAATCTATTATATTTTACTAGACTAATCATTTCATCTCTGCAAAGAATATAATGGCTAAAGCTGCAATTTACAACAAAAACTTAAATGGAAGTGATCACTGCAATGTTCCCTTGAGGCACCTCAGAAGACGATCAGCTCTGCTTGGTGGAGCGAAAGCCTCTGGGGTTTGGGCAGCAGCCCATAGAAAAGCCAAAGCAATGATCCTCTTAGGGACCATTATATCATCCAGCAGGACAACCGATATAATCCTCTAAATCATACATTAGGAGGAAACTTGTACTGAGCTGTGCCGTGGATAATGTTTCCCCTCTCTGAAATTATGAATTCTACCAGTAAAATGAGGAACTGAACAGTTGCTAATTTCTCAATCTTCAGCCCAAACCTTAACTATTTTTAGGCTCTGTAATTAAGCTCATGCTAAAATAAAATCATTTAGTTTCAGGTCAAACTAAAAGTTGGCTCCACCACAGTGAGCTAGATCAATACTAAACTGATATTATCTAAACAAAAAGTCAAAAGTTGTGGATTATCAGGATAAAAATGAATACCTTCTGGGTGCTCTTGTGCTACACTGCCATAATTCTTTTGAAAACAAAAAACACAGTCCCTCAATCTCCTTCTGCACTGGATTCTTCCCTCAACCCTTAAGGTTGAATTAGTTACAATTCCTTGACCGCTACACTTTCCTATTGTGAAATCTGGGACAAATGGAACACAGACAGAAAGGATGCTACGCCAGAGGCTGCTTTTATCAGAGTCATTCACAACTCAAGAGTGCGTACATCCTGAAGCTAAAGAGCTGAACTTGCACAACAAATGGGTACACCTGACAGGAAAACAGACCATGTCTGGAAATGTAACAGTCTCCCAAACACTTGGTTATATGTCTACTGAGAGATTGATACCTTCACTAGATGAGCAGTAAGCCCTCCAAACTGTGTTGTCAATGTGTTGTATAGAGACAGTTTACTTCGGAATCATTATACAGTTTAACATTGTTCAGGCGCTGTCTATTCTCACCCCATTTTCGTTGTGCTTCTCGCCAGTATTTCCACTTCTGCGACTTGCTGGATCCTGAGACTGCTGACTCCCTGCAAAGAGAAAGAGTCACTTTCACAAATGCAGGACAAAAATATATAACACACACAGGCGAGGGCACGCGGAAGTGCAGACAACAACCATTGTCTAGTTTGATAATTCACTGACATGACTGCACATGACAGAAGGATTTGAGAAGTGGGACAAGCATCACTTACTACAGGGATGCTTGATGGGGATACGAGAATAAATATTAAAAACACAGAAAACTGTCCACTTTCAGCTCAACTTCCAAAACCAATATGGACAGATCTGTTATCAGTCTGAATTGTGTGTATTCTCCTTTAATACATACTTAGTTCAAATAAATGTACACAATGGAACTGATGTGTTTAGTGTCTAAGCTTATACAGGTGTAGTTTCTTATGTTTTGGGGAATTTTACACCTATTTTATTTATGTTTTACATTTATATTTATATATTTATGCAGCTTTGCTCCCTCCAGATACATGTGCACACTATTTATGCTTAAGGTGTGTATGATTTCTTCCTTTGATCATTTTATTTATTCTATAAAACATTATGAATTCTTATTATTAAGGGATTACAGAAAAAAAAACCCTTTCATGTATATTTATACTGTAAGAACATGAGACAGCAAATATACAAACACAAGACAATCTGTGGTTTCAAGGTGCATCTTAAACCATTTTAAGAAAGATTAATCTCAGCTGTCTGGGTCATTTTGGACTGCAGAGTAAAGAGTGAGCCAGCAGAAAGATGCTGTAAATTACACTGGCATACCTTTACACCCCTTACACACTTTCAGACTTCTGTATGAAGAATACAAAGCAGAGAAATGTCCCTACAGTACAAACCTTGATCACTGCCCTCAGTTGGTGAATCTTCATGCCGGAGGAAGAACTTGACTTCTTGCTTCCGAGGGCCCCATTTCTGCAGATGTTCATACATCATGTGCTCAAAGGGGATCGCTCGCTCTGAGAAGCAGAAATTTAGCCGATCAGCTGGACTCATTTGTATTATTGGCACAACTGATTTATTTTCTACAGACAAGACAACGCTGGGTTTTAGCTGCATATAGACATTATTGGCTCCAATGAAAGAGGTTTAAACTGGAGCCAAAGGAAACTTAGATCCATTTTGTTATTGTTATTAGGTTGATCGATCCAAACATTATATACATTTTTGCTTATTGCATAGAACAACACATCACACACAAACAAAAAACACTTTAGGTCTCTAAACAGGCCTTATATCCAGAGATGCTGATGAATTTAATTGATTTATGCAGATTTTTTTAAAGCAGGAATATCTGAATTAAATCCAGTTATAAAAGTATGTGAGCTAATATTAAACTGCTGTGTGCAAAGAGAGAAAAGCAGACAAAGGGACAAAGACTAAGTGGTTTTAGGAGGTTTCAGGGGCAGACGGCTGCATTGTCAGGCACCAGCCAAACACCATTGCATAACGTGGGTTAATAAAGCCCTTGGCTGGGATGTTGTTTTCAACAGGCGAGTGGGCCCTCAGCAGAAAATGCTGATAACACCGGGTGTCAGCCGAGCAATGGTGATGGGAGCAAATCGTTTGGACCCAGTGGAATCTGTTGTGACAGCGTTGTGGTCTGTACTGGCACATAACCCTTTTCTGGCCTATAAATTTATACTCAAAGTGACCTACTCGAGCCTGATAACAGGAATAGGAATATATACCTAATAATACATGTCTGTCTTCTTCTGATTTTCTTCCACTCAGGTACATATGCACAGCCCCTTCTTGGCACCTGGACCTTCATTAATAAAGTGATTGTTTTCACATTAATAAGAAAAGCTCACCCAAATGGGCTTTCAGGTCACTGCTCCATAACATGGCAAAAAACTAATGCCTTCCACTTCGGGCGATAATAAACACACTCTGCAACAAGCAGCTGGGGTTGAACCAGGTCTTACCGTTGCCTCTCCAGACCTCAGCCAGGTGGCAGCCGCTCTCGCCGGGCTCTTTGCAGAACTCAACAACATCTCTGCACGTTGTCTCAGGGGTAATGGGCACCTCGGTCACAGCCTGTTCCCCATCGCTGAGGTACACTGTGAGTATCATCTGAAACAAGAATTGAAACAGTCAGGGGTCAAACACACCACATGACACAACATTGTTTTACTAGTATCATAAATATTATAAAAGAAATAAGAAAATATGTCCGATGGCACGCAATGTCTGCTGTACGTCGGCCAGCATCTGATTTGTTCCCCTGAGCTGCTAGTGGACTCATGCCTGTGCCTGCCACATTTGTGTTTACCATGATTACAGCCTGACAGAAGTGTTAAACACACACAGTTGAGAGTGGAAGATAAAACCTAGCAATGCAGGCCCTCACATGTTTTCGTCTGCACTTTTTTTACCTTGAAAAAGCAGACATCATTCACCTATCCCTAAACCCTCAACAAATAACATTCTTACATTGTGACTACAGATACATCTGAGGTAAATGACCAAATAAGAGCAGAGACAGTATGAAGTCTCACTATAATAGAGGAGAAGCGGAAGACAGGCCGTGCAACAAGGTAGATATTATTTTAGATGTAGTATTTTAAAGCTAAGCTGGTCCTAAGCTAGTACAGTGACAAGGCAAAAATGTAGCGCAATGTGTATGTGACCTTTTGACTAATCAATACAATATGCCTGAAACTAATCAATGAGTTTAAATGACAGAAAATCAATATAGGGCTGTAAATTCAATTAGTCATTTAAATGCAATGACAGTGGTATCTGAAGTGCAAATAAATTTTGCCATAAATAAAAAAAAAATCTTTTCAGACATGTCATGTTTTGGCATTACATACATTTTGCATAATAATAAAAAAAATGCTGATGTTAATGTCATCAGCATTTTTTTTTTTTTTACAAAGGCATCTTGCCATGTATTCTTAACATTGACCATGCCATTACTGCAGATGGATTACCCATCTAAACGTAACGTGCACACACACACGTTACCCCTAAAGGAGGAAATCTGGAGGAACGCCAAAAAATAAAAAAATAAATCTCAGAATCCAGATGGTCCAAGCTGATAAATCATATCTAAGAAGATTTCATCACTACAAAGTACTGACTCATTATGATAAATACTTCAGTGGGATATAAATAAAACTCTCCACATTGATTTAGGTTGTAAATGTGGACACACACACATACGTTTTTTCCTGCTGGAGCTGCGGGCAGATTTTCATTGCTTCCTGTGGCAAGAAAAACACTCTAGGAGTGTCTTCCTGTTTCATGTGACGGGCCTCCCTCACCCCACATTTTGTGTCATAACGGGACTGTGAGGAAAGGTATACATAACTTTGGAGCTTTGGAGGCTAGACTCAAAAGGAAGAAAAACAAATATCAGGCACATCTGAAAACATGCGCCTTTGTGCAAGTTAGATGGACGTTCAGCCAGTTGTTGGTAAACAACGGAAAGGGAATTCTGGGTGTCTGAGTTCAGATCTTTGAAGCTGTGACATGCCATAACAGAGGGAAGGGAACAGTTGCCAGGAAAACAGCTACAAAAGCATCTCAAATTAAATAAGTAATACACATTTTGCTGAATAAAGAGGATATACTATACCCAGGTACACCCTACACTATACATTATTACTCTAAGAGTTTCTGTAATACAAAGTGACTCATCCTTTGTAGTGATGCAACTGTGTGACTCATTGACATTTTCTGCTGCAGCCTTATTGAAACAATATGATCACTTGAGCTTGAGAGCCACTGCAGCTTCACTCGGCTGACTCTGAGTTTAACTACCTGCACTCAGAGACTGATGATACCCAATTTCGTTGCGAAAATAAAGATTCTATTCCAAATAAAGGGTGCGCTTATTTTGGCTCCCTTCCTTTCACAAATCCATCTATGATGCTCCTGCTTCTTACACTGTTTATATGAAGTAATGAATCTGATCTAAAAAAAAGGCATTTAATATAAAAAAAAATATAGGAGGAAACCTGAAACAAAGTGTTGTATGAACGTTGGAGACTTGTTATGTTTACTGATAGATAATTGCTTTTCTAATACCCGAGGGATATTGGAGCACTGCCAGCTGCATAATCAGATACAACACAGTAAAGGACTAAAAAAGACAGTGTGCACAATTTAGCCAAAAGAGCCTAGCACCACTGCCAGTCTCTTTGTTTTTTTCTAAAGGATATAATGTGCATTCTTATTTACATTTTGCTGTACAATAATCTTCAAGTCACATATTAGAATACTAGAATAGTCAAGACATTCTTATCTGCACTCTACCAAATCAGAGGCCTACATGCTGAAACATCCTGCTACACAGGTTTTAAAAAAAACACATTAATCAATCGAGACACACAAACAAACAATCAGGCAAGATGAAGCAACAATCTCAACAATCCTTAGTCTAAATTATTCCTTTAAATGTAGACAAATTACAAAAAACATGTGACTATGCAGTCAGAAAATGACAGCAAAGAAAAAGAGAAACTTGAATCCAGCTAGAAACATACGAACCGCCCTCACTAAGTTGCGTCTGCCCATAGTCTTGGCTCTCTTGACTGCCCTCTTTTCTTTTCGTTTCCTCTTGATCTCCTTTTTTGGTGGCCGGTGATGTTCCTTCGCCCAGATGGGGCTCTCCTTGGAGAGGCTGACAAGGCCACGTAACACTATAGTCACAAACCTCTTCATCGTGGCACTGCCTCTCTTGCAGGCACGAGACTTAATTGTTACGCCATCCCAAGCAGACTTCTAAACCCGACAGCGGCTTGTGCATTAGAAAAGTGCTGCAGAGGAGACTTGGACAGAAAAAACACTCGCCGCGTGTGCAGTTCGGAGAGGGAGGGGGTAGAGAGCTAGTGTGAAGCAAACAGTAAGAGAAAGAAAGAAATGAGTAAGAAAGGAAGAGAGGGGGCGAGAGAGAGGGCAGCCACAGGGTGGTAAGTGAGGGTGGAGGAGGGCGCCAACAAGTACTTCTATTAAAAAAGTGTCCATGGGATGTGCCAGTGGCTGAGCCACCGACTCCCTCCTAATGAGAACAGTTTGGGAACAGCTGTGACTGGCAGGCAGGTCATGGATCTTGCAAACTCAAGAAAGGGATCATGTTTATCCCTTCTGTTGGCTGCACATGACTTGAAAGCTGCTGTTTCTCTTTAGCTAAATACTACAGTGGGCATCAACCTATACCATTTCGCTTCTGAGAGAGAAACGGATTCTTGGCTGGACAAATAGTCAGTGGGATGATTCAAACAGTCATTTCCGGTCAAAAATCCTGTCACTGAGAAGAGTACTACAGATCTAAATTACTGACACATAACTATAAAAGGAAAGTCCTTGAAGTTAAACACTTAAACTGTGTCAACAACATGGTGAGTAAAACTAACAGAAGCCTAATGTGGAGAAAAGTAAATTATCACTATTAGGCATGAGTCTGCATAATAATCTGGTCAAATAATCACCGCTAAATCAATAAAAATGAGAGCTGCATTTGACATTCTCGAATAATAAGAAACTGCACCCTACCCAAGCCAAACATGCTAAACATCTTTCTTTTACCTGAGCTTGAAAAAAAGCACATAAGAGAAAATTTGATTGTTTGATTGAAAGCTGACTAATGTGTACAAACGGGCGTCCATTTAAAAAAACAAATTAATAATGTATTCCTCTTCAGCCAATAAAAACACAGACCTATGAGTCTTCAACAGGTGGGAATTGATAAATAAATCAATAACTCTTTACATCTGCTCAAATTGAATCTGAGGGAAAAGCTTAACAGTAATAGCCACATCCATTAAACTCAAGGACATTTTACTTTTTAATGACAAGTGCATTATAACGTAACAGTGACGGCTTGGCCAATGTTATAAAAAAGGGAATGCAACAATAAGACGCACTGTTTACTTTTCCTGTAAGTCATGCTTTGCCCAGTTCCACTGTGTGAGATTAATGCCACTTGACAATCTACTCAGCTCAAAAGTTCCCCTTAACAACAGAGCATTAGTCGTCACAGCCACACAGACCTAGATCTGCCAGGGTCTCATTGGCTGCTGCAGTCACGCGAGAACCCAGAGCCTCTCAGCTCGAGTGGCTCTTCGACTGCGATAGCCTGTTGGTGCCAAAGGGTGCAACTGTCCATCGAAGCTACGGTCACAGTCAATCTTGAGCACTGGATGACTGCAGCAAAGATGGAGTCACCTCTTTTTAACCATGTACTCCTGGAGCCTCTCTGGAGAGTTATTTTAATAAGAACTACTGAGTTTTCAAATTTTGTAAACATAACCAAGGCCAAGGGGGAATTGCTTTCATTTATGATGACACCTTACTGAACATACTGTAAATTTATCCGGAGTGTGAGTTCATGTTCCACTCCCTGGGGGCCAAAAGGACTCTAATCACCTTTCCCACAGTCTATCTGTGCATTCTCAGCACTAAAGACAACAAAAGCGGTCCTAACAAAGCCCTGATAACATAAGGGGTTGCCACTCAGGTATTCTATTCTTTGCACAGAACATCTTGCAACAATAACAGCAGGGGAAAACAACAGCATGACCATAGTTCTTGATTTACAGACGGCAACAACAGACGGCAATTTAACAACGCCTACTGTACCAACTGCTTTAAATATAGCAACTGTTTTGTTCAGACACAAAATCATTGCTAAAAAGAGAGAGTGCAAGGATTTAATTGAACCTGGCCTATTCACACCCACATATAACAATGTGTGTGTAAAAACATGTTCATTCATGCTTTCATTCATGAAATCTAAAAATAAACAAACCTCACATATACTGCACTTATACAGCATTTTATGCTGTAATTTGTACACAGTTCACACATAATTATCAGCATGGTTATGCTACTGTTAACTATTCCATGAAAAATAAAATGCAGTTATGGGCTCAGGCCACAGATTTTACTCTTAGGAGGTAGCGATCCTATTTGCAAATCATATAAACATCAATAAGAAAGACAGACAGGTATTGATCTTTCTTTAACTAAATGTACTACAAGGGATTCACATTGTGTCCTCTGTCTGAATCTTGTTCTCTTAGAATTCCATGCATTTTTTTTATTTTTACCGAACAAGCCTGAATGTGCCTTTTCCAGAGAACATACCACCTTTAAAATAACTTGGATTGAATGACACCTTGGAGAAGTGGGCAGTAAATCACCTGTTGTGAAGGCAGTGATGTTGTATGAATACATTAGTGACTTATTTCTGTATTAAGGTGGATAAGTTGGGACTGTGTGCACTTACCGGCATCATATTGGCAGCAGTGGTGGATTAAAACCAGCGTTCATCAGTAAGATGGCTTTCGATTCACCCCCTTATCTTCACCGTGTCTTCAACCAAGACCCACCTTGCTAGTTATAGGGCTCTGAATACTCCAATATGACAACCAACTGGGCCTCACTCCTCTCTGCGGACCAAACGAGTGGGATTTTTTTTAATATACTACACGACTTCTGTAATGTCTTTGACACACACTTGCTAACATAACATGTAATGTTATGAGCTGCAAATACATTAATTTAAATGATCCAGGTGTGGCTCTTTACAGCTGCTGCTACAAACAAGCCGCTGGTTAGCAAGTCGCTGTTAGCTCGAAAAAACAACATAACACAAATTCAAACGTTTGACATGCAATTGTTTGATATTAACAAAATTTTACTCACCAATGTCAGAGACGAGTCATCGTTTCAGCGGATAAATCTGAGCTATGTTACGTTTAAAGGCACGGAGCTAACCGAAGCAGCTGTCAGCCAGCCAGCCAGCCAGCCAGCCTGCTAGCTAGCTACCACTGTCTGCCGTAAGGTGTTAGCTGCGTTAGCTGGTTTCAGAGATGGCTAAAGGACGGTGGGCAAGTCGATCTCTCGGCTGTCGTCGTTCCTTTAACTTGCACTGACTGCACATCGGCACAATCTATCGATGAAGTGTTTCCCACACAGACGAAAATTGATAAAGGTCCCCCCGGACAGGCTAACTCGTTTTTTTACGAAGGCAATGAATCATCGTTAGCAGGCTAGCAATGCTAGTTGACGAAAATACAAATAGCTGGAATCCAGTTGTTGACGGTCGGAGGGGCGGGGCTACACCGCAGCAGCGACAGGCACTTCAGTATAGAATGTCAGGAATCTAACGTTTCCACCGGAGATGTCAGCCGGAGCGAAACTTTACATTTATCCTGAGAGTGCAACACTGAACTAAAGCTTATTAGTTCTTCACCCTCTTTATTTTTCTTCTATCTTCTTTCTTTTTATTCTTCCGTACATTTTTTGCCTTCAGCATACATTGACCGATTTCAGCTATTCAGATATCAAAATATTCATCTAATAGATGACATTGAAAAAAAATATAATTTTGAAAATATTAAGCAACATGGGAGTCTATGGAGGAGCCTTCAAAACCTATTACTTTTCCACATTAAAATCATACAGCCTGTCCGTATCTTATGGTAATAGTCCAGCCTCAGGCCTTTTATATGGTATATTTCCAGGCTATTTTTAAGGTCAATGACTTCATACTTTTATTGTCTTTAGCAGTTTCTCTTTCATATCTTCATAATAATAAAAGATTTTCTACTTTTCAAAATAAGAGCTTCAGCTTTTCAAGTTCTTAACCGTGTTTCAGTAAATTAAATTCAGATTGCAGATTCTCCAGCAATTCAGAGCAAATCCTTCACATCAGCATTCAAACTTGCATTTTCTGAATTGTGTGAATGATCCGGTTGCTCCACTTTGATCTCAGATTGTACTGAAAATAATGAACAATGCTTGTATTAGTTGTATTTTTAGGCTGATCATCACAGTGTTGGACGTTCAGCCACGTGTGTTGGTGAGATATGACAGAAAGAAGAAGAAGAGAAAAACAAAACAAACGTTTGGAAAATGTGAACAGATCAGCTGTGTGACCTGATCCTGCGCAGTAGTAACATACAATGATACGTATTTATTTAAAGACATGTGAATAAAAACCTGTGTTTGTGTGTGCTGGTAACTTTTGTGTTGTTGCCTCCATTCATAACAAACCCATGGACACTACACTACTAACGGTGCATTCATCCACAGCACTGCACTTCCCCACAAACCGCCAACTGACATAAATGCTGTGAAATGACACAAAGTTGTTATCAAAAGCCAGGAAGAACATGAAGCTGCAGCGCCTCCTGCTGGTCACAGCGATTACTGATAGTATTAGTATTGCATTGCTGAAAAACTTAGAACTTCGTTTGACAGACATCGTATTTTTGTTTGCCACTGGGAAGCAGTATATTATAGTGTATTACTGTTGATATAATATTATTTTATATATATATTATATTTTTGTTAATCTTTATACTTATCTTACATTGATTTTTAATTTAATTATATTAAATTAAAAATTAATAGTAAAATGTTAGGTTTTCATTTTATCTGATTGAATGTTATTTTATTATTTTGTTTGTATTTTATTTCTTCTTCTGTATTTCTTTTCTTCTTCTATAAATACAACAACGTGTTAAATGTAAATACATCGCTTGCGTTATTGCCCCTGCCGGAGACGTATAGTATTACATGCGTCGCAATACCCTTGCGTTGCGTATGAAACGGCGCTAATAAACGTAGGTGACGTCATCCCGTTGGTTACGTCAAGTGCCGATCAGATGCTAATAAGTAATTAGCATTTAATTGCTCCTCCCTCACGGGAGCTGTGGCGTTCTGTCAGTGTGGACAGAAGCTGTTTCAGTTCAGGCCTTTAAACGTGCTCACAGTTCGTTCGCGGCTTTTTAAGTGGAGCTGGCAGCATTCTCTGATGTTCAGGGTGAGTCTCTCTGAAGTTTGACATTTAACTGGGACGAAGAGGTTTGGTTTTCAGGAGCTTCACACATCTCGGGGTTTCTCTACCACAGGTGGGGACATAAGACCCGTTTGGACACGGCATTAATGACTCGGTCCAAACTCTGGAAGCTGGAACTCACTTAAAGGTTAGTAGTGACACTGTGAGCTAAGTTAGTTAATTGTTGTCAGGTGTATTAGCTTGTTAGGCTAATTTTAACCGCGTGCCATGCGTGTTGGCCTGTTCCTGGTGATACCTTTATACACTGCAGTGTTTTAATTAAGTTGGCAAACTAAAGTTACATAAACAGGGTGAAGGTACATGAAGGTGGGTTCATATTCACTTAATATTACAGTTTGTGTGGTTTCCACCAACACAATGATTCAGTCCAAACTCCATAGAGGAGCTGAACCTCACAGACACCTCAGTTATTGCCTTGAATTGTTAGCTATGTTAGCCACTAATGCTAATCAGCGCTGCTTAATTGTTGTCAGGTGTGTTAGCTTGTTAGGCTAATTTTAACCACGTGCCATTGGTGTTGGCCTGTTCTTGGCTTTTATACCGCGATATAAAGCCATCCTTTAAGTTGGCCAGTTCCAAATGCATTAAAACGGGTGAAGCTGCACAGGTTCAGCACAGTTATTAATCCCATATTCTAGTTTTTATTTTTAAATGAATGTCTGGTAATTAAAGAATATGGGATTTAAGCCACAACACTGAAACTCTGATCCACTGGTTAGGGGTAATATAAGTTTTTTTTTTTTTTCCATTTTGAGAATTTAAAATTGATAAAACCTTGAATATTTACAGGGTTAAAACTGTGCTCCTCTCACAGGAGCTGGCTGCTTTGTTGGTGCATAAGTCTCATTTCAAGCTGTTTAATTGTGCCCACTGTTTGCATGTTAGTGTCTTTCAAAGTGGAGCTGGCAGTGTGGGGACGCATTACACGACTTTCCCAGTCTTCACAGGTTTTGAAAAGACTAGGACACTAACAGACTGGCATGAGCTGATTATTTTTTTTTATGATGAGGGGTCACAGATTTAAGATCTGCTCCTGATGAGGGATCACAGACTACAGGATTTGTGACACAACACAGCACACACAGCAAACTGCTGACAGTTTACAAACACACCAGCTGGTGGCAGTAATGTGTCAATGTGTTTGCCAACTGCCAACAAACTCACAGTAGAAGAAAACGGGTAGAGAAAAAAGTTTGGATCAAGTAGTGGAGGACTCGATTAGCTGTGTTAGAAATCACTCACTGACTCCCTACTGCCCATATGGGGAGTTACATATAGTGTATATATACCATATAGTGAACTCATTGTGAAAGCATTTTCAGACATTTCGGACACTACCTCCCTTATTTTGTCTTGCCATTAATGTCATTGCTGTCACAAATTAAACGAGCCCATTGTTGGTGACCATCGGATGGACGCTACTTGTCAAGATACATTGAGGGCCCTATATGGGGTCTCTAATTTCTCACTAAGATTTCAGACAGCACTACAAAATGGCTGAAGCCCTATATAGGGCCCTATATAGTGATTGGAGAGTGATTTCGAACACAGCCATTTTGATATTCCTACTACTTATAGTCATCTTCTCACACTCTTGTCATTGGCTGTTGACTACACATTAGCAGTTGGGTGGTGATCAGTTCACACAACTTGACTAGATCAACTTGATCTAGACTCAGCCCGATAAATTGAAACATGTTTGAATGCAACTGAGGTTAGGTCCGTTTCCCCTCACACTAACAGATTGTGGTGCCCGACTACACATGGCGACTGTCCACAACTAGTGCAGACTTTGTCTGGCAGGGAATTGTGGGTAAAATTGTGTAGTGTGTCCCCAGTTTAAGACTCTCTGATACTTTACATTTAACTAGTAGGAAGTTGTTTTGGTTTTCATGAGCTTCAGACATCTTAACAGGCTTTTCTCTCTACCACAGGTGAGGACATCAGACGCGGGAGCTCCACAGTGCTCGAGACGTTTGGACACTGTCCAAACCCTGAAGGGACGCTCTCACCTAAAGGTTAGTCATGCACTAATTGCAAGCTACATTAGCCACTAATGCTAATAAATGTTGTCTAATAAAACACTTGCATTAAAAAAATATTAAAATATCCATTAAATGACCATCTTCAGATTTCTTCATGTCATTCTTTATTTTTTGACAGTTTTTAAGCTGTGATTTCTTTTCAGTCATTGTTTTAGAGCGGGGGCTTCAGAGAACCTCACTTATAATCTGCATACAGTTAATACAACAACCTGCCTTGTAATGTCTCTCCTGTCCCAAGTGCCACTGAAAGACATAATTTAAAATAGATTATAAGATAATATATTTTTTTAAAATGCAAGTGTCTTATTTTTAAATGACGGTTAAGTGCTAATGCCTGTTTCAATGCCAGTCTAATTCCAATACAAATGTTTCTATGCTATGTTTATTTTTGGTCTTAATTTCCTCTTCACTGTTTTACCCCATAAAAGTGTGCTTTTCCTGGAATGTTTGAAGTTTAAAGTAGAGTAAAGCAAAATTAACCTGTCGTGTGACGTGCCCTGTCCCTGCTTTTAGTCAAAATGACAAACATTTGTAAAACATGATCTTTACAAAGGATAAATGCAAGTGAAAACATACCCATTTACTTTAATGTGTATAAATAGCAACATTAGTTGCACAAGTTAGTTAGTTGTACAAACAAGGGACTTCTGAGTTTTGATTTTAACACAAATTTTATAATTGCACATATTGAAATGTCTTTGCATTAATCCTGCTTTATAAAGTAACAGCCTAATGTTCTGTTAATGTGCTGTTGGATGATGCTGGGAAGGCTCACAAAGCATGTTTCCATCAAGTTAAAACGGCTTCATGCTGAGTTATGGAAAGTAATTTTCTATAAATAATTTTGGAATAAGCATATGCTTTTATCTGTGTCTTCAGAGCAGCTGCTTAATGCAGGTTAGCTTAATGCTACTGTCAGACTTCTTAAACGAGACGGCTGCAGCAGCTGCTCTCATTAGAAAAAAGCCCCAGGTAGAATTTTAATTTAAAATAAATTGATGTAGGTTTTGGCAATTAAAAAAGTCTAAATCCAGCTAGTGATGAATGCAAGTAATATTTTGTTAGTTTCTGCATCTCTGCTTCAGGCTTGCACACTTGTGTTTGGTTTACTAATACATGCAGAGCTGATGGTAAAAGGGAGCAGCTGTGTGTCACACACTGACTCTAAAACTGGGGCTACATATTCTGATTTGTACTGATTTATTAAATTAAAGCAAACTTAAATGGCTTTTACTTACACTTTAAATATTATTGCTCTGCATCAGGAGGTTTAAGGTTAATTTAATCATCTGCTTGACCAGATTTTCTGTGGTGCTTCATATTTCTGTAGATATTAACGGCTTTTTTGTTTTGTGCTTTGTTTTTAGGCTGATCTACAAGCAAGCAAATCAACAACCAGTAAGACAGGTGTTCTATATTATCCAACTCTTGGTTTTTCTTGGCAGCTGTGCCAAATCTTTTCTTTTCAACAACTTTTCTCTAATTTTCTCATTGATGATCTTGATTGTCTTAAATGTGAATAAAATCATCCTAAAATGTGTCAATTCTTTGACTGTGTTAACTTATAGTGGCAATTTAAGTATTAGATGTTTAATCCTTTGCGTCATTCAATTCAAGTAGAAGATTATTTTGGTGACCTACAGAAGATGATGCCATTTTGAGATCCATCCTGCCTTCATCCATCAGTCCAGCGTTGTCACCAATCGTGTACGTTATTGCGTCGACTAGGTCAAGTGTAGGTGTACATTTATCTGCCTGAAGATCTTCAACCAGTAAGTAAACCAGTAAGTGGTTTTTTTTTTTTTTTTGGGGGGGGGGTGTTATGGCCGCCGTGCCATTCTTGTGCTTTCGGCCCGTGTGCCACTCCTAAGCTTTCGGCCGCCGTGCCATTCGCCTCTATCCCTTTTTCTATCTCCATCTCTCCCTCTCCCATTGTGATAGGTCATTAGTCCGTCCGATTTATATTATATATTTTTAGTATAGTCCATTGTACTTTTGCGCGAAGGAATTCTCATTTCCACCAAAAGGTGAGTGTCACACATGACACTCATCTCTTGGTGTTGGGGGGCCAACACCAAGAGATACCCCCACCATGACTGTCAACTGTACAAAGTGAAAAACAAAACAAAAACCTCTGATCACCTGTGGTCACATTTGCGCGTTCGTCATCATGCGCGCCCACATGTGCACTTTTTATTTTAAACCTCAGTGTAGTTCCCTAGCAGAGCTGGGACATAACCCATTAGTGTTCTTAAAGGTGAGGAGCTCTAAACAAATGTTCATTAATGTGACTGTGATGTTGATGTGTTACTTGGGGCCCATTTCACAAAGCTGGTTTGGTAGTTTTTAGGTTCAGTATAACCACACTCGGCCTCCTCACACATAACTGCGGCTTGCTGAACCTTCTTCATGAAATGGGCTCTGAGCTCTTGCTGTCCTGTCTGTCATGGCCTCTGTGCCCGTTTCTGCCTTTTTTCCCCCTCGCTTTTCAAGCTCACATACTCATACAAACCTTCTAAAGTTATCTTTGAGAGCACCATGTTGTGTAGTTTAAACCTCTATGAAAACTAAGCTACCCAAATTGGTTGTCATCGATAGCTACACAAGAAGCTCCTCCTACAAACACACACACTCTCACATCCACATTGTCTAACATAATGACATGTATTCCTTGTAGGGAAATCTCCGAAAGGTAAGACCAAGTTTTTTTTTTTCTGCTGGTTTTTCCATGGCTGCCGTGTCGGCCACTCCCTTGAAGTAATGCAACTGATCTGTTTTAAAGAATAACTCTTATATTTAGTCTCTGACAAATTTGACTGGACGAATTTGAAGCGACATTTTATTTTAAACATTTAACGAATTTGACTGGGGATGAAGGCGTGAAGAAGAGAAGATGGCTTTTAAGATCCAAAAAGGTTTGTAAATTATGTGAAACTTAGAACTTCAATGTATTCAGTTCAAAGTACCTGGTAACATGTGAATCTTGTGTCTGAGATGAGGCCGTGACGTCTGGATCTGTTGGAGTCTTTCTGCTTTCAGAGGGGGATGAAGAACTG
Organism: Parambassis ranga; assembly: GCF_900634625.1. Taxonomy (NCBI): domain Eukaryota; kingdom Metazoa; phylum Chordata; class Actinopteri; family Ambassidae; genus Parambassis; species Parambassis ranga. Next base: position 10,552,907 of record NC_041043.1, read on the forward strand.
GTGAGTAAGCTAAGATTGGCTGAATTACTCATGTACTAACTTGCCAGATAAACCTGATGTTTGTATGTTGTCCCTTCTTTGTTTTTCAGTCACATTCAGCTCCAACGATGGACACCTGTTCAGACTGCTGGAGGAGTGACTTATTAGAGTGAGTTTAACGCCGTTTCGAACAGTTGCTTCAAATAAGCAGTGTATTTCTTCCCAGTGTTGCCCCCAGGCCACCAGAGGGCAGCACAAACTGTGGAATGACCTGCCTTTGCACATTAAACAGGCCTCCTTGACTGTATTAGTGTTAAATTTGTTTTAAAGGTTGTAGCACTTTGATCAGCTTAGTTGTTTGTAAAGTGCATTATAATAAAGTTGCAGTTGCACTGTAATATTTACATTTGGTGGCAGTGTCCCTGACTATATTTGTCTTAGACCTACAAAGGCACTGAATGTATGCACTTGGGAAGTCTGGAGAAATGGTGTACAGAACATTTTTATTCATACAGAACGGAACAAAGAATGTAACGGTGTGATTTATTGTTGAATGTAGCAAAAAGTTCTGAGAGTTGACCTTCAACAGAGCAGGCAGTTTAGGTTCATCTGTCTGTGCTTTCACTAAAGACCTTCTTTGCCATTCTTTGTTACAGATGAGCTGGTTCTCCAAACAACAACAACAACTTGGATGCTGACTGTGGAGGAGTCATCTACTTCAAAGTTGCTGCTAGATTTGTAATAGCATGTTAAAATGTTTGTGTAACTGTGTAAACTTTTAAATGTATGTAATGTTGTAATCAAGAGTTTGTTGAATGTAAAATGTGACTCAAAACATTAGGTCAAGAGCTGAAATGTTCATTTTAATGTTTCTGTAACATGCAACACAATAACGAGAATACAACATGCAGTAGTCTTATACAAGGTAATGACTAAAACAACACAGTCTGGGTCTATTATTGAGGAGCTTCTCGCTGTGGATGTCAGACAGTGATCATGGTCATCCTGTGGGGGTGAGTAGAGCAACCAGCTTCAGATGACCATCAAGGTTTGTATGCACACATGACATAACGATGCATTGATCACTAGTGTTTGAAAGAACTGATTTCAGACTGACCATCATGGAAGAGATGAACAAGGATGCTGTGACGGGTGAGTGACGGCTGCTGATGTCAGACGGTGAGTAAGTGGCTGCATGCTTCTGTAACTGTCTCATGGACACAAAGTGTTCTGTCTGAACGTGCATGTTTTTATCCTGTTAGATGATTTTATGTCTCCAGTATCATCAGACCTCTAAAAGCACTGGTGTCTTCAAGTTGGAGTTGATATCCTGTCTGTCAAATTGTGGGGTTTCTGCTTCTTTGTCTGTGAATCCTGGTGCGTTCTATCAAACACTCTGGAAAAAGTACCAAAAATAAATGTAAAAGCATAAACTTGTATTTTAATAATAGATTTACAAATTTAAAAAAAGTAGGAGGAGCTTCTTGCTGTTGATGTCGGACAGTGATCGTCCTGCTCTTGTGGAGGTGAGTAGAGCTACCAGCGTCAGATGGCCATCAGGGTTTGTATGTACACATTATGACATAACAATGCATTGATCACTAGTGAATTTATTGCAGACCGGCTGTCATGGAAGAGACGACGAGGACGCTGTGACCGGTGTGAGTGTCGGCTGCTGACGTCAGACGGTGAGTAACAGTGACACTCAAATGAACAAACACAGTGAAACTGCTTGTTGAAACTTGCAGAATGTTTGAAGTGTGAATTTGAAAAAAAAAATGACAAAATCCTGGTAATTCAAGAAAACCTCAAGGTACGAACAGGTGTGGATGGGTTCACTGAATTGTGTAATGAAATCAGGTGATTCTGTGTTGGGTTTGTTGCCACAAGAGGAAACAAAGAGAAGCATGAAACATGGTTCAAAGCAAAAATGTTTAACGGTGAATTTACAATACAAATAAGTGGTTATTGAAGGTGTCCGAGTGTGATGCTGCAACATCAAGGTGACACAAATGAAACTCTGCAAAAGGTGTTTGAAACTTTGAACAGGTTGCAGACTGGTTGAAAGATGAATCTTAAAAGGCTGGTAATTCAAGAAACATCTACACGTGTAATGCAAGATGGTCAATGGTACAAATGGGTTCACTGAAGTGTGTAATGGTTTCTGTATCATACCAATCATTATATATGGTTCAAATCAAACATGGAGAGTCTGCTGGAAATACCATTAGGTGGTTTTAACAAATGAAAATGTGTCTGAAATCAGGGTGCTCAAAACAAAAAGGTGGTTATTTGTGCAGGAGTTGTACCTGCCATCTGTGAGGTTTTCCAAACCGTTTTAATCTTCAGCAGTGATGGAGCATCATACAACTGCTGTGAGTGACACACAGGTGAATAAATGTGTGGTAAAACACTACACAGGTGCTTGTTGAAAATATGAGCAGTGCAAAATGGTTGAAAGATGAACTTTAACGACTGCTCATTCAAGGAAAACAACAAAGTTTTAATGTTCAGAGGTACAAACGAGTCACGATGGGTTCAGTGAGTGTAATGAAATCAGGCGTTTGCATGATTGTGTTGGGTTTTTTCATGAAATATGGTTCAAATGCTTAATGAAGAGTTGCTGGAAATGCAAATAAGTGGTTTATACCAAATGAAAGTGTCTGAAAATCATGGTGTTGATGAAATATGGTTTAAAACAAAAATGATGGTTAATGGCTTACTGAATGGAAAATACTAAGAGGTGGTTATTGACAATGAAAAGGTATGTCTGAGAATGAGGGTGTTCATGATGGCAGCGTTTCTAGTGTGTTAAAACATCTCTCTCACATGTGGACACAGAGGGACCAGAGAGGTGCAGGCCTTTATTTCTGTGTCAAACAAAGGACAAAGTGATACCTCTTCTTGGTAGCTCGGCTTCGTAGTGCTCAGAAAGCCACATGCTAAGGTTGGATGTTACTGAAAGGTGTTTTCTTTTGAAAACGAGGAGCCAGAATGGCCTTTAACACATCCCACGTGTCCAGGAATTGATTTATAGCCGCTCTGTCACAATTGGAGCTCGATTCGTGTGTTGAACAAACACTGCAACTTATTTCTGAGGAACAGCTGCTAGTGTGCCGATGGAAAGCTCTGGTACATGCCACACCGTGGCGTCTACCATCCCAGAAAGGACTCACTGCAAGTACTGTTTGTCTCGCTACAATTCAAGGTGCATTGTTGATCCAAACCTCACCAGTCCTCTGGAGTCCTGTTCTGTTCAGAGAGCAGCCTGTGGCCTTTGTGGATGAAATACAGGCCGTTTCACCAGGTGAATGCGGAGGAGGACAGAAGTTTCCTTCTCTGGTGACAACACCTCTTGAGCATGATTTAGGCTCGCTCTGATGTGTGGAATCTGATTTATTCAGGATGGAGCTGAAACATCAGTCTCTAACCGGATGTGGAATGTTGTCTTAGCTTGAGGAAGAGCTACAGCTTGTGTGACGTTTCATGTTTTGGACACACAGGACATCTGTTCTGAAATACATTAACAACAAGGACGAGCACCTTCAAACATTTGTTGCCAGCAGCCTCTCACCTTGTCAGATGTAACGAGCCCTTCTCAGTGGCGACACATCGGCTCCAAAGATAATCCAGCTAATGTTGTTTTCAGAGGACCGAAAGTCTGAGTTTTTAAAGAAACAATGTTGGAATGTCCCGGATTGCTTTTGATGGTTTGGAAGGATTGGCCAGAAAACCACCTTGGTGAAGATACAGTGCATGGAAATGACCTGGAGGTGAAAAGGGATGTTTCTCTGAAGTCGATTTGTTTTTTAGGTTTGAGGAGACTTGAGGTGTCTGCTGCCGTTTTCTAAGCCTGAAAACATTTTTGATGGCGCTCAGTCATCAGATGTTGAAGACTTTCTGCAATCACAATCTCTCAACTACCGCTTTATTGGAAGCACAGTTGGCTCTCATCAGCAACAAGGTTTACAGAGGTTTTTTTTTGTTTTTTTTTTGCTTGCAGTCTGGGTGTGGGACGATCACTGGACTCAAGTCAAAGGAAACAAAGTGACAGACATGCGTTCTTGGATCTGATAATTTGGCTACTTTCTGTTCAGAAAGCCTCATGCAAATGTTCCTGGAAACATTTCATTTTGAACTCACATACTCAATATCTGGGTTGGAAGTGGGCAGTTTGGATGGAAATGATTTTATCCGCTCCTTTCTCTTCTGAAATTATGAAATGAGGACGAGTGTCTTTTGCCACGATCTGCCATCAGAGACCTCAAGCTCTTCTCAATGGCAACGCATTGGCTGCATAAATGATCCAGCTGATGTTGTATTCAGATGTCTGAAGGTTTGAGTGTTTAAAGAATCAAACTTGGAATTCAAGGTCCTGGATTTCTTGAGGATACAGTGTACTGCATGCAAATGTTTTGTGGAGGAAGAGGACAGAGGTTTCCTTTGCTTTCTGCATTGGCCAATGAGAGACTGGCCTGAGGAGTACAGAACAACCGTGCACCTATTTGGAGCTGTTTCATCCGCCAGTTGTGCCGAGGAGAACCACAGTTGACGGCAGCTTGGATCTTTCTGCTGGAAAAAGTTCAAGCTGTCAGGAAATTCTTATGGCCATTCAGTATTCGTGGGCTCTTTGTGAAAGAGCTGCCTTTGCATTGGGAAAAAATATGTATTACTCCTGCTGTAGTTCGTTTCCAGAAGATCAACAAGCCACAGTGCTAGATCTGGAAGGTCTGCTCCGTGTGGATTCTGTTTTATTCAAGTTCAAGATGGATGTTACAGCCCGTGGCCGTGGGTCCATTTTTATCTCCTTTTGTCTCTCCCTTTCGCTCTTCTCTCCTTCTCCCTCACAGATTTTACATCACAGGCTCAGTGCGTGGTGTGCAGCGATAGGCTCGGCTCTGCCAATGAACAATCCACAGGAGGCCCAGAATTCCTAAAGATGGTGCCAGCGGAGCTTCCCTTGTCATGCTGTGGCTGATGGCTCATTCTTATGTCTGTGATTGTTGATGCCTTTGTAAAGTTGTATTGGTTCTGCCAAACTGTCTCTGTCTTTTCTTCCGCCTGCTCTGTCCCTGCGGGCAGTCAGTCCTGTTAAGGGTTTCATTAAATGTATTGTGTTTGTTTTCCTAATGTTCAATCTTTGTCTCTTTATTATCAGGTCTGCCTCCTTAACTTGTGTCTTGGACTGGGTGGTGATTAGCATGTCAAGCGAATCACCTGGTGAAACTCTACTCGAGTACTGGAATGAATTGGGTGGATGTTGACCTTTGACCTCAATGTCTTCTTAACAGTCAAAGAGTTATATATGTGCTTTATTCAAATGCACAATAAAAAAAGGGAATCCTAAACTAAAACAGCCTGAAGTGCTTGTGACCTGCCTGCAGCTCTCAGGCTGATTCAAAGGGACCTGAACTGCTGACTGAAGTGTTAACAGCTGTGTATCATCCATAAGAGTCTCCAGGACTGAAAGGAGGCTAGTCCATAAATTCTGGACAAAGTGATCTGATGTTTGTGTTGAACAGAAGGGTTTTTTCTCCCTCCACAGTTGTTGCATGTGAGGAAGCAGCTATTTCCTCCTGTACTAACTCAACAGTGTAAAGGAAGCTGTTGACTCTAACCTTTTTTTCTCTCCAGTTGTGTTGCTAATAGCTTTTTTTGATGCAGGTCCTTAAAGGAGGAGTCATTGTGGCTGTTTATATGATTATTCTGGGATCTTTGCTGGCTGTTTTTCTGTCTTCAGGTCCATGATGACCTCCAGGATGGCTGCTCAGAGGGTCGGGCCTGACAACCTCGTTCTCATGAAGATTGCGTGGTGTGGCTGAGGACCAGAGATCTGACCTGGAGGTCGACACTGACTGCTGGCTGATTAGAATAAGAGGAATCGCCTGGGGTGTACGCCGAACGCTGCCCCTGTTCATAAAAGAAGCCAAGAGGAAGAGGAGGGTCTGACTTTTTGAAGGAGCATCAGGGATCCAGTGACGTGCAAGCTGAAGGCTTGTGTCGCCACCGTCAGATCATCATTGGAGCGACGCCTAGGTGTAGATTAGATGTAGTGGTTTCCCCACGTTTTACTTTTTTTTTTTAAATTCATGCTGACATTGTTTAGTTTTCCTTTTATTTTATTGCTTTTTTTTGTTTACTGCAAGCGGAACACCGTGATCGCCTATGTACGGGGGTCGTGAGGGAATTTTCCCAGAACAAGCTGACATCGGGTTTTTTGCCCTCACTTGCATGTTTGTGCTGCTGCAGCTGACAGCACAGATTAAATTCATTTAGTCTATTTTACATTCCATCTTTTTTTAATTCATCTGTTATCTTTATTTCATTTAATCCTACTGTACATAATTTCATTTATTAGTTATGCTTACACTTTCACACTGACTCTTATCATTTTAATTATATTTTGTGTATATATAACTTCATGGTTAATAGTGTCAGTTCCTTGTTTAGTCTTGATTGTTTTTGAAACATGAAGAGTTGAAGATAACTGCTCAGAAGTTTATAATCATTGACCTTTGAACTCTACACAGGGACGTGTGTTATGTTAATGGTCTGTGATGTTTGGGGAAACCTTTTGTAATAGCACAGCCAGATTTAGAACCACATGGAACAGACTCTGCTGCCACTGGATGAGGAGATTGTGCATTTAAAGTGTCTCTGTAAGACTTCATGTGTTCTACTAAACTTTGCAGACATGAACCTTCTCTCTCCTGTGCTTATTGTTAGTTGTTTGCTCGGTCACATCTTCAAACTGAGAGAGCAGGTAGATGCTTTAATCCTAATAGCCTATAAAGACAGGGTCCATAGACGTTTTAGGGTCCTAAAACAGCACAAAATTCTTACAGGTCAACCCATGCCTGCTCCTAGATATAATGGTAATTCAGATTCATCTTTAATCTGATGTAACAAAAGTGTAATGGCCTCGGTGGTGCTCTGCTCCTACCGACTGTAACTGTGGGGGCAGCATGGCGCGATTTCCAACCACCGCTGAAGCACATTAGTGCGCCGGTACCCCGGATTCACACCAGAAGCTAACGGTTCTGTAAATTTAATTATATTAAACCACCAGGAGCAGTCAAACGCAGATTATTCACATTGCATGTGGTCTTTATTTCCTACAAGTACAAAAGCAACATTGTGTTTCTGTTCAGTTTTTCATATTGATCCAATAATTGATGTAATCCACCCATTAACTATCTATGATGATGCCTATGATATATGAGAGGACATTGATCTGTGTCCACTGTCATGAAGTGCTTTGAGCGCCCAGTCAGGACACACATCTGCTCCTCTCTGACTTCCTGGACTCTTGCGAGTTTGTTTACAGGACAAACAGGTCTACAGATGATGCCATCGCCCTGACGCTGTACTGCACACCACACCAGGAGAGTCTCATTGTGAGACCATATGCTGGTGCTGGCCCAGACCTGAATCCAATCCAGCACATCTAGGACATCATGTCTCGTTCCATCCACCACGTTGCACCACAGACTGTCCAGGAGCTGACTGATGCTTTAATTCAGGTCTGGGAGGAGTTCCTCAGGAGAACACCCACCGCCTCATGGTGTTGTAGTGAGGTCATACAGGCACGTGGAGGCCACACCACACTACTGATTTTGACTTGGGTTGGATCAGCCTGTGACTTGGGTTGGATCAGCCTGTGACTTTCCACTTTTATTTTGAGTATGGTTCCAAATCCAGACCTCCATGGGTTAATAATTTTGATTTACATTGATCATTTTTGTGTTATTCTGTTCTCGACATGTGTCACTATGTAATGAATGAAGATTTTCAACTGGAATATTTCATTTAATGAGATCTAGCATGTAGTGTTTTAGTGTTCCCTTTATTTTTGTGAGCAGTGTACCAGGGCCCTCTATAAAACCCAATAGTGTCATAGTTGCTACAATACTGACATCTAGTGGCTCAAAGAAAGAACTGACGTTAGCATTCTGAGTCACAGTTAATGAACATGTTTAACAGTTTATTTTAAATATTACAATATACATTTATGTCTACTCCAACATGACAATTAGGAGCGATTGCCTCTTGTGAGTATAAAAGTAAAGAGAAGTAGTGAAGAGGTTTTATATACAGCTGCACAGAGCCTGAGCAAGAACCTAATGTCATGAGATGACCTGTGAATTTGAAGCTTAAGATATATATATATTTTTAATGATCATTTATGTATATTTATATTACCATTAATAATAATGATCACACAGGTAATAGCATAGAAATATCATATGCCTGTGCATGAACATTAAAACAAATTCTCTGTGAAGTTTTAACTTAAATCTGAATGTTTTTGAAAAGTTCACATCAGCAGAATCAGCATAAAGGCATAAAGGTAATATTCATTATTCTAATTTTTAAACGTAAACATGTCCGGCCCAGTTAAGAGCTAAAATTGCACTCAGTGATGTAGAATGACAATAAATGACCTGTGAACCTGCATGTGTTCATTTGACCCGGCCATTAGTCTTCAGCTGGGAAAGCACCTGGTCTACCTGCAACAGACAACACTTGTTGTAGATTAGTGATTTAAAAAGCTTATATTTCTGTGTATTTAAAGAAGGAAACGCTAACACAGAGGAAATAATATCACACTAAACAATGAACCACTCATGACTCACTGTGATGAACCAGTGAGACCGCTGCCCGTAGCGAAGCTGCGACCTGATGTTCATCTCGCTGGCTGGAGCCAGAGCGTGAAGGTGGAGGTGAGGGACAGATGAGAACAGGGGCACATGAAACTCCATCCTAGAACCAAACAGAAGGAAAAATCACTAAAACAATATATGTGAATCAATGTATTATTTAAATGTCATAAATCACATCTCATCACAGGGAATGATTTATTTTTATTTACCTGACATCACCAAAGTCACACACTTGGTTCTTCTCCAGTATTCTCCTTCCCATTTCTTCCATCTGCTCCACTATCAACAAAGAGATCACACATTATAAAGAGATACTACACAACATATTCATGGTTATAATATTGATATTTATGTTTGACATTCTTCTCATTGGGACACCTTTGTTAACCCATTCTTTTACACACAGGACTGATAAAACATCCAACTTCAGTCAAACACTGATCATGGTGGATCACGTGTCTTTTAATCAATCAGGGACTGCTGACTCATTATTTCTCTACCGAACAAGATGTCAGCTTTGTTCAACATAAGAGAAACCAAAGGCCCATATTCACAATGTAAGCTCTGGTCTGCCTGACCTAGAGGTATGTGATCCCTGTGGAGACTCTTGCAGGTGGCGATATGAGTCCTGGGAATAATAAGGTAATGGTGCGTGGCGCCAGGCTTCGTGTCACGGAAACACACCAACTCATCATCCTGTAAGAAGAGACACAGACAGGGAGAGTCAGGGAGTTGTAATGTTTTTTTTTTTAAACAACACGAATAACAAGTTTCTACGTACGCTCAGCAGGATTCCTGTGTCAGTGTGGTTGCTCACTATTTGGCAGAAAGGACAGGCTTCACTCCCGGAAGACTCCATTGGTAAAATTAAAGTTGCGTCTTTGATAAGAAAAGCTGTAAACTGTATGTCTGAAATATATAAGACTTATTTATCGTTGAAGTGTCATTCCTGACTGCGGAAGTGACTTTAAAACTGACGTCGGCCTATTTCTCATATTAAATACTCCAATAAAAGCGACTTTATTATTTGTTATGTGTTGTTTACTTAACAATGTACTGGTGGTGCATCTAATATTATGCTTTTACATAAAAAAAACATTAAGCTTAAAAATCAAATCGGTATATAAAAAGGGGGCGTGGCTTTTTATGACTGACAGGTCTGTCCTCGAATGACTGACAAGCTGTTTGGCCACACTGGAACCACATGCTGCTTGTTTTGATTCAGCGGTTAATTGATGTAAAGGTAGCTGTTCAATTGATTCAGTGTACTGTGCTTTATTAATATTATGTCCACAAGAAAATGTGACATGAAGCACCAAGTACTACAGTAAAAGAGATGCACAGTTTACAGACAGTGATTGAAAAGCAGCCATACTTATATCTGGCTGCTACAAAGATTGTTAAAAAGTTGCAGGTCTGAGTATTACTGTGTCTCTGTGTGACTTTGTGATGGATTGGTGACCTGACCAGGGTCTGCATCACTTCTCAACCAACAGCAGCACATCTGGAGACAAAACTTTATCCTTTACTTTGAAATGCGGAAGTACAGCACGTTTTGTTGTTTTCTGCGTACCGTAATTATGAGTTCAAGTGCGCACTGAAAACATAGAAATCGGCTTATAGACCACGCAAACAGAAGTAGCGGGTGGCTTGAGTGTTGCTATAGACTCAGAGTATGTCCATGACTTAACGTCAATACGCATGGATGTGATACCGTAATAAGCTGGCGGATTGTTTTGGGCAGTAAGAGTCGGTGCGACTACTACAGATCTGTACCGTAACTGAACCCCATTCATCCACTGTTCCGTGCTAGCGCCTTCCTATGCTAGTAGCTAGCTCATACCAGCGGTAGCGATCTGCTAAACCACTCCCAAGTGACTCACGCCGATACTTTATCTCGTTAAAAATTAAATAACTACGTGGAAATGTTGCGAAACTGATGAAGTAACACTGAGACCCAAAAACACGCCTGTATCGCCGGTAGGCCTTGTCAACGTCGTTCATATGAGTGTTTTTGTGGACACAGCAGCAAAAGAGGAGATACCTCACCGTAGGTAGGTTAGTTCACTTTTGAAACTACTGAGGTCGATGTTTTCTCATGGAGGATTTGTACAGTTATTAGTCAAGAGGATTTACGACCGGGTAAGGACAGGTAGGGGTTAAAATGACACCATTTGTGTAACTTGTGTAATCTTACTTTCTTTAGTCTGTCTGTCTAGTTAACCAAACATCTGTTCATTCAGCTGGAAACACTTACTGTCTAAACTGTATTTGTCACTCAGACATTACTAATCGATATCACTAATATGGTGATTATTGAACATTTTGAAGTGATCAGACCTGCTGGCATTTAAAATCCACTGGCAGCTGTGCAGAACTAGTGCCTTTTTTATCCAGTAATGTTATCTATATTATGACTGTGGTCCTTGTCACTGCAGCCTGTCTTCTCTGTCTCAGACATGTGTCTTTGTTGGCAGACCAGAGGAGGTACTGGCTTGGGTTTCTTTACCATGGGGAACTCCTGCAGTAATCTGGGGATCCCTCCAGCCAAGGGCCCCAATGCTGTGGGCTGCACTGACTTCATGATGGACCACACTGCGAAGGTATACACAAAAACAAGCATTATCCATGATTGTGTACTTTAAATACTGAGTAGCTAGCATGCTTTTCTTCCTCTGGTAAAAGAATGGACATGAGACATGATCTATTATAGTAATAAACACATTTATTGTTCATCAGAAATAATTTATGTCTGAATTACTAGTGAATTTTAGCAATGTTTAGAGCCACCGTACATGAAAAAGTAATATCCTGTGATGATTGATTACACTTATCGTGCATCTTGCTGTTATAAAGCATGTACAAATGATGGCATGAATGTAATCAGGCAGTGTAGAATGATGTAAATGTCTTTTTTGGCCATCAGGGCACCTTCTTCCGGCTTTATTACCCATGTCATGAGACAGACAAAGCAGAGAAACCTGACTGGGTGCCATGTAGGGAATATTACAACGGCCTGGCTGATTTTATGAAGATCAACAGGACTCTGAGTGAAAGGATTTTCAACTTCCTCTTTGGTAAACAACTTAAATTAATAATGTATCTTCTGATATATTCTGTAATAAACCACAGATCAGATTTATTTCTATGTCTAACACTTAAGGAAAACTGTACAAAAATCTTTGATTTGTTTTGCTTTTGTTTTCAGGGTCCTTTAAGATCCCAGCATATTTGGATGCTCCATTTAAATCAAATGGAAAATGTCCTGTAGTAATCTTTTCCCACGGCCTGGGAGCTTTTAGGTATACACATTTATTTTCCCCTCAATGCAACAGTATTCAGTCAACATAAATGTTACGTTCTGCTCTCTCATCAGCTTCTGTGTTATTTTTGTATTTCCTAGGACTTTGTATTCAGCTATATGTGCAGAATTGGCCTCTCAGGGCTTCATTGTGGCGTCCGTGGAACACAGGTAAAGTTTTTTCTAAGCACATAATTTTATAGATGTCTTTATATATTCAAACTCTATTCAAAGTTTAGACAGACAATATGGATGCTGAAAGTTAGAAACTAAGGCCACATGTGTGTTGGAGGAAATTCTAGTTGAACGTTTGCCAAGCAAACAATAACAGTCTCTCCTGCAAGCGGCTGTCTGTTTATCTGTGGAGTAATAGTGGAAAGGGTGTGCAGACAATGGTACGAACCAGGTCATCACATTTCTTTTCAGTATAGAGACAAGAGGACCATATGGAGAAGAACATAATGGCCACAGTCACAGTCTGTCACTCACGTCGATTGCAGTGGTATTTCACAGAATTTTAGCAGCTGGTTAAATGCTTAAAAACCACAAAAAGATCATGTGGCTGTCACATTAGAGCGGTGATGTGAGTCAGACTCTGTTGTTCATGTCTGTGGTGGCAGTCAGCCCAGCTGCGCAGACAGTGGTGCTGCTGCACATCAGTTTGCTTAGTTCCCGATTCAAAAACAAAACCAACAGTCACAGAATTTCTCTGCAGTTTTTAGTTTAAATATAACTATGAGCTTTAGCTGGTAACACATGTCAGATAACACATGTCTGAGGGCAGGATGTTATGAAACAGGATGTTATTATACACTTGTTATCATAAGGGAAGCATATTCATCTCCACAGCTGCACATAACATTACATTCTTAATGATAATCTGCTGATGATTTGCTGTTAATTATGCAGTTTCTGTCATGATACAGTGTGTTGTGTAGTTTGTCAGAGCAGCAATGTGATATAATTTGTCTATTTTTCTTCATGTTTGACAAACACATTGAATAATATGAGATGCAGGCTGATGTTTGCAGTGACTTATCATGGCAGCTGTATTCATCTCACATTTTTTCTAATTAAGTGATTATAAAAAAACAGCATCATCCATTATTTTATCTTCCACAGAGACCAGTCAGCATCAGCTACATATTATTTTCGTGAGAAGTCAGAGTCAGAGAGGGCGAGTGCGAAAAACACATCAGCCTCTGCCCAAAACAACTTGGTGACGGAGTGGATGTATTACAGAACTCTGCAGCATGGAGAGAGCGAGTTCCCCCTCAGAAACAAACAGGTGAAAGTGCTCATTTAAAAAAAAAAAACCTACTTTAAAGTAGTTGCTCTAAAACAAACCACTGTTTCTGTTCCTCTTTTAACCCAGCAGCTTACTGTCATTGTGTTGTATTTCAAAGAATTAATGGCAACAGTGACAATATCGTTTTATCATAGGTGAAACAAAGAGCAGATGAATGCATCCTGGCGCTGGATAAACTCATTGAAATCAACTCAGGAATAGCTGTGCAAAATGTTCTGCAGACGCAGTTCGACTGGACGACGCTGGAGGTAACAAACCTTTCATCTGCTTTGGGTTCAGCTTTAAAAAGGTTATGACTGTGAACTACCGTAGTCTTAATAAAAAAAGATGTCCAAAACAAACAAGTCACAAGAAGACATTGTCTTGAATTAAGAGATTAAATCAGTAAAGCCAGTGTCACATTTTTCAGTGTGTTTTCAATATTCTCCAGACACCTCTGAGCAAGCACCCTCTGCACTGAAACCGAACTTACCACACAGATTATTGCACAACAATGACAGTTGACAAATGTTCACTTGCGTTGACTACAGCTTCACAAACACTGTGAAGGATGCAGCCCCAGAATTGAGTCACATTTCTTGATCTGTCATGCACCGCGCTGCATTTTTGTCGATCAGTGATTCTTAAGAACCAAAAAGTAACTGTGTACGTCTCATTTCCGCTGTCAAGTCACTCATCATTCCTTTCCTGTCATCAATAGAACTCCATGGATCTGTGTAGGACAGCAGTAATGGGGCATTCATTTGGAGGAGCAACAGTGATTGAAGCTCTGTGCAAAGAGGTTAAATTCAAGTATGTGTGGTTTTTAAATGTGCATCCATTGTTGTCTCATTCACCTTCAGGTTTTCTCACTATGCCCTTTAACCTCTGCCTTCAGGTGTGGAGTAGCCCTGGACGCCTGGATGTTTCCTTTAGATGACGAGATCTTTCCTCGTGTGAAGCAGCCGATCTTCTTCATAAACTCCGAGAAATTCCAGTGGGCTGGGAACATCATTCGCATGAAGAAGCTGGAGTCCAGTCTCATACAGAGGAAAATGATTACTATCAGGTACAGCTGACACATTTAGCAGAAATGTTACTGTCGATCCCTTTTGGCTTTCTGTTGATGTATGTTTTTCTTCCTTCAGAGGAACTGTTCATCAGAGTTTTCCTGATTTCACCTTCCTGACGGGCAACTGGATTGGGAAGATGATGAAGCTGAAGGGCGAGATTGACCCGGAGCTTGCCATAGACCTCTGCAACAAAGCAACATTAGCCTTTCTGCAGCGCCATCTTGGTAAAAAAAAAAAACAAGAAAAATCCCTGCCTGTCATATTAAGTCTTTTGTTAAAGGTGTAATCCACATTTTTTTTTTAATTCTAAACTGTCCAGGTCTGGAGAAGAACTTTAACCAGTGGGACCCTCTGATTGATGGAGAAGATGAAAACCTCATTCAGGGGACAAATATCACTATCCTTCAGTCTGCCATCTGAACTGCTACCATGCCTCATATACCACAGAAGCCCTAATGACCTCCTAACTTTGCCTGACGTCCATCAAACAGACAATCTTGCCACATGCTCAGGGGTCCGTGCATCAGTCCCTAAATGTCAAGCCAGGCCTCCTTGGCATTTCCTGCCTTTTGTTTTTTTTTTTTTTTCCCAGAATGGACCGAGGGTAACAGTTTGGAGTTGTAGCGGAGAGGAAAGCTAATCTCCACATCATTCAGCAGGGAGGATTTGTTTTTCATGACAGATGAAGCAGTCAATGTAGTGATGTTTTGTTTCATGAGGCCTGCATGTTGTGTATAACCAGCCCAATACTACTTCTTTTCACTGTTGGTGAAATCTTTTACCATAAGTAGCAGTTTTTTTTTAGAGAAATACTTGTAATCATTTTTATAATGAGTATGAGAGAAATTTATTTAGGCAAATACTGTACATCTCTTCAGATATGAAACCTACCTGCAGAGACGACCTACTCTATGATTGCTGTGTGACTATGTGAGGAGACCATAATGAGAATCATACCAAAGATATGGTTAAAGACTCATATGACCTTAATTATTAATCCAGCCAAGATGGCGTCCTTCCTGATTAACCAGAAGATATTATAAACACTACAAAGCTGCATTAAGAAAACATGTGCCTTAACAGTACAGTTGATCCTGGGTCAATGACATGTGACACTTTTATACACTTACTGTCTGAAATATCTGCATTTGTACACAGAAAGAACAGAAATCAAATAAATCTGGTTTGTATACAAACGCATTCTGCAATCTTTTATGGTTTTTACTGCTCAAAATAGTGAGGAAGAAAACCCACAACTCCTCAGACTTATACTGCTATTTATTTTGTAACATAAACATATCAAATCTCCACAGCAAACACTGAAAACCTCACTGCACTTCACCAGAACTTAAAATCAGTCAAACAGAAGACCAAAACTCAACAACTCCAGAATTGGCTTTGAGCATTCAGAAAATTAACACAACAAAGAACTGAAAATGTAGAACAGTGTCAAAACACATTTTAGTTAACTTTGAGATCATGCAAAAGAAAAAATAAGCAGTTATTCCTCTGACTGCTTCTCAGCAAAATTGTTGACAATCAGAGATAGATGAGTTACCATTGACAGCTGGGCCTCTAAAAAGGAAGGAAGAAACATGGTTTAAATGATATATTTATATTTAAATGACTCATATTTACCTTATAAATGCAGAGATTGTGAGAGCTAGAGCTAGACTTACCAAAGCTGTCCTCAGCAGAAGACATCTCTTCTAACAGCACACTGTCATCTAACTCCTGTAAATATATGATGTTTAAACCATAACAGTCCACTGGATCCTGCACATTTTGGTTTCAGCATTTCTACCTTTGTTCTTAATAACTAACAATATAAAGTTTGCTTATTATTAATGCTAATAATCAGCTGTGGAAAGACTTGTGGTGGAGTGAAGCACATAGTTAGGGGACTAAGAGGGGCATTTGTTGGTTATTACTAGGGATGTCCCGATCCAATCACGTGATTTCAGACTCGATCGGAATCGGATGTTACCTCCCGATCAGGACTCGGATATATATTTATTAGGACTCTCAAAGTTAACGCCTTCTGTGCAGGGTGGCTCTGTGTCCTGTAGTGTAGGGGTATGACTAGGCCTGTCGCGATAAACAATAAATCAATTAATTGCACGATAAATTACATTTGCATGCTGGTTTGTTTTCCTCTCTTTATCTCTCTCTCGCTGCCAAAGAGACTGGATGACAAAAGGCGTCACTCCGGTGCGTCGTAGAGTATAAAGGCCATCAGACTTTATATGGCCCGCGGCTTCTGTCTTAAAATGTGTCAAATCAACAGGTAGTTCTTATTTTTTAACTCATTGTGGATGTTCTGAGCAGACCACGGTCAGCTCGCTGTCTGCGTCGCCACGGTGCGTCACAGCGCTGCAGGGCTTGGAAGTTACAGCAACACAGAGAGCTGTGAAGCTGCTCAACACTTTTCCACAATTCACCACGACACTAAACATGCTCATGTACACAACGTGCTATCAGAGAGAGTCCGCGTTGTACGAGTGAAGTTCTCTGCCTTCTCACTGGCGGCACTCGCTGCAGCGCCACCCATTCTAGTTCTCTTGCCCAGTCCTCTGGTGCCAGCTCTGCTATCAGTTTCTATGTGTTTCTGTCTATATGGTGGCATTTGTAAAATTTACTGCAGCTGTCTGCACCGGCCTGATGCGCGCACACACATGCAAACGCGTGCGCACACAAGCACATGTGCATACAGGTGAGCCCACTCCCAGAGAGTGCGTGTTGTTTGGCTCTCTGTTGCTCATGACGTGCTAGTTGGTTTGACTTAACTCCATTGACTATGCTCAGATAAGCTATGGTAAAAGGTCTACCACTACTCATAATAATAATATCAACATTAATATTAATATCATTAATAATAACAATAATAATAATAATGTTGATGATTGGGGCCTTTCCAGTGTTAAATGTTCTTAAGAAATTAAAGTTTATTGATCTTTGAAAGGGTGTACTTGCATTATATGTTGTTATCATTATATTAGTTGAACATGGTCTCAAAACGACAATATTATCGATTATCGCAATAATTTCTCTTGGCAATGAATCACCCAGCAGAATCTGTTATCATGACAGGCCTAGGTATGACAGTTGCATTTGGTGCGAGGTCTCGATGAGCTGCTGCATGTCTGAAATCCTATTTACCGGCTTTATAGAGAATCTTGAAAGTATCGGATCGGGACTCGGTATCGGCAGATACTCAAAATCAAATGACTCGGACTCGGACTCAAAGGCAAAAAAAACCTGATCGGGACATCCCTAGTTATTACTTGTTTGAAATCTGCTGTAAACACGTCTGGTCCGCCTGGACCTGTAAGTGCATATCTGAGCAATGTGCACTGCAAACATAATGCAAAGCTTGAAATGAAGCAAATAAAATGTACAGCTACTCAATCCTCATTTGAATATTGGCCCACGGACTTAAAATGAAGTAAACCATTTTTACCTTGCTTTGTTGGGAGGGTGCATTCACCCACTGCTCGCTGTCATCGGACACAGTTTCAGTTTCATACTGGGAGTCTGACAGCACAAGAAGATATAATCAAGATCAAATATTTAACATCAAATGTGTGTGTTCTTGTCACACAAACATATTCCAAAAACAATAAAACTGAGTTTCTGACTGAGTGTGATACCTGGCCAGGTGTCAGTCAAAGTGATCTCTCCAACCAGGCAGGTCACCTCTTCAACCAAAGTACTCTAAGTAGCAATAAAAAAGCATTTACTCTTCAGGAACAATATGTTTCGGAGCTTAGATTTAACCCATAACTAAATACACATTACCAAATCTGGAGACTGAGCTCTGCAGATTTCTGACTCTGTATCAAGTGAAAAGGCTGCATAAAGACATGAAGAGGTTAAAGTTCAAAATGTGTTCAACAAACCAATTTATCATACACAAAGGTCAATGTTACACACCAGGGAGTTTATCCTGATGAAGAGCCACGGTCTCATCCTCTGTCATCAAGTTATCCTGTAACACAAGCTCACACTGATTATCCAGACACTTCCAGCATACACATCAGCAACATTAGGTGAGCGCATTTTATACCACGTTGGGACTAGAAACACAGGGCACCTCAGGGTCTAGGTCAGTATCTTTAACCATCACGGTGCTCCTTAAAGGAATTTCTGTAAAGATACACACACTTCATATTTACTGCACATCCTTACACTGTGTAATTTGAGAAAAAAGGTCTAGGACTGTGAAATCGGGTCTGTGTCTACAGGTAAAGCAAAATATAAGGAAAGTTTGCAGCTTGTCAAAATTTACTGTGATATTTAGCCATATTAATGATTTAACATTACACTTATAGTACATGTTGTTGCTTATGTGTTTGGCATTACACATGACTCACCGAGTGATTCATTCTGGACCTGTAATTTAAAAAAATTGGAACAACTTAAGCAAGAAAATCTTGGATTACCATCCTAATGGATTACTATTCAGATGCATTCTATATATTTTGAAGCATACAGAGAACAATTGTTAGTTTAACTATCATATACCTCATTTGCTTTTTCAGCGAAAGTGTCAGGAAGATCCTCTTTTTCTTCCAGAGGACCAACATCGACCTGAGCACCAAAATCAGCATGAGGACCAACATTATCCTTGGCTCGCTGTACACAAAAGATGGCGTCAATTAAAACAATTCACATGAAGTCTTCTTCCAGTTTATGTTAAGTCTGGTGCCCTTCCACAAATGCATAAAATACATTACGTTTTTATATGAGAATGTGAATGTCTATTTCATTTGGACTGGACATCACACAGTCTTAGTACTGCACGCTCCTTAGTACAAAGACTGTGTAATATCACATTAGATATATATATATATAAAACTAATGTTTAAATAGAGCACGGGGACAATAATATTCAGACCTGATTCCCTGGAGGCCAGAAAATGTGGCTCACCCCTGTAGCTACATATAAATGCCCTAGGGGAAACTCACAGTGATGGACATGTTCATTTCTTCTGCTGCCACATTGTTCAGACAGTCTCCTCCTGCACTCGTTGCTTCTTCCTCATCTCTTAGCTCTTCCAAATCTGCAGTGATAAAAAAGCCAAATTACTGTAAAAACAGTACAATCTGAGTCAAACAGTGACATTTAGTGGCAATTTACTGATATTCTGATACCTGTGCCGGCATTTGTTGGACATGTCTCCAATAACCCCTCTTCAAAACAATAGAGCACCTCAGCCATTTTATCATCCTGAGCAGCAAAAAAAAACCACATTAACATTTCCATTGTTGTTTGTTTACAAATATACTGTGTAAAACTATTTTAGCAGTCATTTCAAACCCAAAGCAACATGTTTTTCAGACAGTATAGCTTACTGTGCATCAAGCAAAGCAAATTATTTACCATTTCTGGAGGGGGAGCTGTGTGTGGCTCAATGGGGTCTGTGACTGTGTCCGCCAGCAGGGCTGCAGATACAAACACACAATTCAATAAACAACTACAGCTGTGCCTATGAAAAGAGCCCTGTTAACTAACATGGATGGGATTAAAATATCAGATTTATCTATACTCAGAACACTCTGTTTTACCTTTGTCTTTTATACTATTTGCTTGTTCCAGATAGGGCTAACAACATGCAAAATGTAGATGCATACAAGAGTGGGAAAATTGATAGTGTGTGTCCAATGTGGCATATAATTATGTATACTAACATGACTGTGTATCGTCACAATGTGCTGAAGCCTCATCTTCATCTGTGGAGTCACTCTGGAAGATAACACATAATTAACCTCTGACCTGTGGGCTGAGTCTGACATGTTTCTCCCCTTACTAGTAAAATATTTCTGTGTTACATTACCTTGATGTGTGTGATTATACAAGGAATCTCTTCCTGTGTGGTGCCATCTCCACCCTCAATTTCCTGCTCTGTGGGAGCATCTGTGTAGATAAAAGTCACACTCTTTTAGCGAAAAACAGTAACTCACTTTTTCTTTTCTTTAGCTTGGATTAAAAAATGTAGGGCGTGACAGTAAAGAAACCACTAACCACACATGTGTTGCCCAGGAAGCATAAGCGAGTGTAGCACCAATTCAGCCTGAATCTATGAAAGGAGAATAAAGACAGTTAAGGAATAACATCACATTCTTGGAAAATAACAACAAAATACATGATTTGAATGTGTATGAGGTTGATACAGCTGCTCTGTTCAATATCCATGAATCATATTATACGATTAAGTACATGACCTAAGAGAAACCTTTTGATTTCTGTCCTTGTAGTTGTCATTTCATGTACCTGTTCTGAAACTTCCAAAACTGTATCAGTTGTCTCATGTAGATCAGCGCTCTTCATGGGACTCACAGATTTTCGAGGAACCTTGAGAAAATGAGACACACCTTGGTTTTCAACAGTACTACCAAAAATACACATTTTAAATCCTGCAATGATTTCAAGTCTAATATAAACTGCAGAAACTCATGATGGATTCCCCTAATCAACTACTTCTGCCTTTGTGTTTGCAGTGTTGAATACACTTGGCTCCAAAAGTGTCTTATAAATCTCTAGCATAATACGAACAAGTGCAATCTCTATTTTCCTTTGCCCTGGGGAGTTAATGTTTTACTGCTTTGTCTTTAACACCTACAACATGTGACAATCACAATTTACCATTTTAGCTGCTGTCATTGCTTCACTGCCATCTCTTTCCTTTGCCTTTGCTGGAAATTGAAAGAAAAAACAAAACACATTATCTTGACACATAACAGGCAATTGTCAGCATCAGAGTAAAATAGTTTCCATTGTACTTTGGGCAGCTTCTGTTGCTTACCAGAAAAAAATGTGATAGTAGAGGTATTCATCTCTGCAGGAAGAGATTTCTTGTCATCTATGGCCTCTACAAGGTTTAAGTCAGACCCAGTCTGAGCATAGTCTTCAGAGCACTCACTGGTCATTGGACTTCTTCCCAGTTTTTGGACCTCATCTGCTGTTTCAAGGTTTAATTCAGATGCAGTCTGAGCAGTATTCATCTCTGCAGGAAGAGATTTCTTGTCAGCTCCTGTAGACTCTGAATCATCTATGGCCTCTACAAGGTTTAAGTCAGACCCAGTCTGAACAAAGTCTTCAGAGCACTCACTGGTCATTGGACTTCTTCCCAGTTTTTGGACCTCATCTGCTGTTTCAAGGTTTAATTCAGATGCAGTCTGAGCAGTATTCATCTCTGCAGGAAGAGATTTCTTGTCAGCTCCTATAGACTCTGAATCATCTATGGCGTCTACAAGGTTTAAGTCAGATGCAGTCTGAGCAGTATTTATCTCTGCAGGAAGAGATTTCTTGTCAGCTCCTGTAGACTCTGAATCATCTATGACCTCTACAAGGTTTAAGTCAGACCCAGTCTGAACAAAGTCTTCAGAGCACTCGCTGTTCTTTGAACTTCTTCCCAGTTTTTGGAGCTCATCTGCTGTTTCAAAGTTAAAGTCAGATGCAGTCTGAGCAGAGTCTTCGGAGCACTCACTATCCTTTGGACTTCTTCCCATTTTTTGGACCTCATCTTCTTTTTGAAGGTTAGCAGGGGCAAATGTGCTGTGCTCTTCAATGTGGTCTGTCTCGGGGTTGGTGTAAGTGAGAGCAATATTTACTTCTTGAATGTCAGATTGCTGTAGTTGATCCTCAGGTACTACAGCCTCATCCACAGTTGTGTCACACTGCAATTTATTTGAAAAGGTTACTACCTCTTTCCCAGATTCATCTTCTGGCATGAAGCCCTTCCACCAGGTTTTCATTGCCTTGTTGATCACCTGGCCTTCACATTCCATCCACACAAGACATTTGCTTTTTCCTTGTGCTCTTGTTACTTTAGTGACAGTGAGCTGTAAGGTTTTGTCTGCTGTAAGCATGGACAGGTGATCTGCTGCACCACTCTTCCAAGATCCATGTGAAGTATCAAACCCTTCAAGCTCACACAAAAATGCCTGTGACGTAATTTCCAGCAGAGAAGGGTCAACTTCTCTCACACTTTTAACATTGACTCTGGACATGTTTCCATAGTCCACAAAGAGAACAGACAGCTCATCTCCATCTCTGTCAATAACCTCTGCACGATACCAAAACTGATCATCTGAAAATAGAGCAATGCATGGGCTACCAGGCAAGAGAGCACCAAAGTCATTTTCTTTGTGATCCGTTGCATCACTGACTTTTGACACACTTAATATTATCTTATCAAGATTTTCTGAGTTTGCAGATTGACACCAGAAGGTCAGAGCATCATTGATGGACGTGATGTAGACTTCTAACTGCTGACCTTCTAAAAACTCCTGCTGATGGTAATGCAGGGGGCAGGGATTTGGTAGCAGATTTTCTGTGTTCTCTCTGTTGATGTCAGAAATGTTGGTGGGCTTTTCTGTGACTTGTTCAAGTTTCTCTGTGGTGATTTCAGGACCTCTAGAAGTTCCTTTACACTCAACCTTCACGCCATTGTCTTCAAGAGCAACTTCCCACACAGATCCCACCTGCCTGATAAAGTGACACATAAACACCCTTTCTCCACTGCTACCAATGTCTTCTCTGAAAGCTGACAGCACTTCTGGATTGAGCAGTCCCTCATTTACAACACCTGCAGCATCACTCAGCATACAATGTGTGCTGTAAATTGGTAACTGCAAGCAGGACTGATCAAGTCTTCTTATCTTAGACATTGGCACCGTTGCAGCATTTCCAAAATCCACAAACTCAACAAGAACCATTGCATGGATGTGGATTTCTCTTACAACTGCTCTGTACCATGAGGAATCTTCTGAATACTCTGCCTGAACAAGATCACCTGGATGCAAATCTTTGATATCATTCATCTTTGTGACTAAACTAGGATCATTGAGCTTTTCTACCAGGGAAGATAATGCATCCACTTCTCTTACAAGCTGCACAAAGAAACTTGATGGGCCATTGCAGTGCGAGACATATACATTGGCTGCCATACCAGGCGCAACAGAGGTTGAGGGCAGGTCTGCAAGTTTAGGGAGTTTCCCTGCATTGCTTATCTTCAAGAATTCAGGTGATTTTGAGATGGTAACTGTGGGAAGCTTTTCTTTTCTTGCTTTGACAGGCACATTAGCTGGCTCAGAACCATCAATTGATGTACTTTCAGTAGACAGCCTTTGGTGTGGTGGTTTGTACAGCTCTAGTGGAGCAGTTTTGACCTTCTGACCATTCTTACCAACATGGTGAGTGGGCTTCTGTGCAGAATGTGGATATACATTGGATTTCTTATCATCCTCTGTTTGATGCAGAGACGAAGAAGCGGATGAATTCATTCTCTTTAGGGCTTGATTATGATCCTTGTCTGTGGTTTGCTTTGGGACAGCATTTGGAGTCTTTAGTGCGTGCCTTCCTGAAGCCTCAACAGGTTTCCAGCACTGGTGGACAACCCGCTCATCTGTATGCCTCTCAATCTGGAACATTTTCTTGATCTTTGCATTGATCTGAGTGTTTCCGTCATACAACTCAACCAGCAATTTCCCATCAGGTTTTCTAGCTACTACTAATGCTCTGAATGAGCATTCTGTGGCAGATGTTTTAAACCAGCTGTTGACCTTACTGGGAACATCAGCAGGGAGATCAGAAAGACTGCATACAACTGCTTGCACAGGCACAGACATGATGTCATTTGCCTCCAATGGAACTGGGAGCAAGTCAGATTTGTCCACCTTGATAGTATCACCGTAATCCACAAACTGTACAAGTAGTGCTGGCTTTGTAGCCTTGATCTGACCCCTGTACCACTGCCCATCAGTGTATTTTGCAAAGCACAAAGTGCCAAAGACTGATGGGAGCTTGACATTCTCAAGCTGATGGCAGAGATTGTTCACTTTCGATCTGAGATCCTCAAGCACATCAGAATTCCTCTGAAGCTGGCAGTAGAACTCACCAACATTGTTTACACAAGTTACAGTGGCCTGTTCCTCTGTTCCAGTTTTGACATTGTGTGTTGAGTAGTAGTATGTGTCCAGACGGAAAGATGGCCTGGCTGCTTTCTTGGGAGGTGCACTTTTGACAAGACTAACCAGAGTGGTGCAGATGCTCTCAAAAGGAGTTTCTAGATCTACAATGTTGAAGACAATCTTCTTTTCACTGTGCATGACAGCATATATGGTGCACTTCAAGATCACAAACTCCGATGCAGCATTTTTCACAAAGTTTTGGAACCTTGCTATTGCTCCTTCATTCCACTCATTTATGGCAGATGTGGGGTTAGTTGGGTTTAACAGACTGCATCGAAATGCTTGACCAGGCAGAGTGAGGAATTTTGGGCAGATCCTTCTCAGATCATAGAGGGAGACCGTCTCTGTCTGTCCATAGTCAACAAACAAAACATCCACATGAGGGGTTTCATGTTTGTGAATCACAAGGGCTCTGTACCACATTTTATTGTCAGGGTGACGAGCAACACATGCATTTTCTACATGTGGCTCAAACTCGCAGACTGCATAATGAACTTGTATATCATGCATGAGGAAATTCAAGTTCCTTGTATTTTGTACCAGGTGACACCAGAAGTCATTTGGGCTTTCGATGTGAGACACACTGACATCAAGGACACTTCCAATCTGAAACATCTGTTCCTTAAAGGAAGCAGCGCTTTTTTCATTGTCGGCAATGCCAACTGTGTTTTGAGCCAGCAAGGACATTTCATTGTTCGAATAAACACCTGAACGTCTGTGAAGTTGTGTAGAAGACCCAACCCTCTGCATCTCAGACCTTTTAGCAAAGCCTGAACAACACATCAGTGTGCTGACATCTTGTTCTCCTTGTGCTTCTGAATCCGTTAGTTGAACAATGTACTTGTCATCATATTTTGCTGTAACATGTACATTTAGCACTTTGTCTGAGACTGTGCCGGCAAAAAACTCAGAGGCACCTGCAGTCCATCTCTTACCTTCTGGTCTAACACCAGCCAGGGTGCATTTCAATGCCAGTTGTGGAAGCTTTTTGAACTTGGTAGGAAGGGTTCTGATGTTACTCCTGTCAACTACTTCAGTGTTTCCATAATCAACAAAGAACACCTTGATTTTTGTCTCATTAACTTCAGCCACAGTTGCTCTGTAGAAGTCACCATCTTCTGCCTTGGCAACACAATAGAGTCCAACAGCTGGATTTCTCACAGCATCTTTATCCAGCGAATCTTTGCAATAATGGTAGATACTATCCATCAGTTCGTCCAACTCCTTTATGTAGTTCTGCGTTTGAATCCAAAACTCTGATGGGTTCGATACATGCTGAACAACTGCCACATATGTGGAGTTTAGAGACAGTTCTTCAGCAGGCAACTGCTCTGCGACCACTTTCTGTTCTTTGACAGTCCGTCCAAGAGTTAATGTCTTTGTCTGTTTTTGGGCAAGCTGCTGATGGCTGTATGCAGTGCTATGAATGGCATAATCAGAAAGTGTTTTCTCACAACCCAGGAAGGAGCTTTCCTTGGAACCAAACAAGTTGTTCATGTTTATGTTGTCATCCCCATAGAGAGTTACATAGTGAACACCTTCTGAGACGCTTTGGTACTCAAACTTGGCAATCAGTGTCTTGTACAGGAGGAGGTACCTCAGATAGTCAATCTGGCTGGTTGTCCACCCCACCCCTTTGTCAATGACTCCATGGAGAGAGCAGATGTAAGTGACAACTGGCATCCTGAAAAACTCTGCAGCCAACGGTCTTACTTTATCCATTTGCACAAACCGTTTTGTTCCATAGTCAACATTCAGTACTTCCACCACTTTATTGGTTGGTAATACCTGTTGTAGAACAGAGCGGTGCCATTTGCCATCACTTCCTCTTGCAGCACACGGAAATCCAATCATTTCAGGGCCTATAATGCAAGTGGTCATACTGCCCTCACAGCTCTGCGTGATTTGGTCTGAGAGTTTCTTTAGCTCTTTTGAGAAGACCTTTAGCTGGCAAAAGATCCTCTGGGGATTTGTCACTTCTGTGACAATGACAGTCTCTACAGTTCCTCCTGGAAGCTCTGGGTATAAGAATACCTCTTGCTTGTGCAGTTTTTCTCCTGTTACATTCAAGTGCTGCTGGACCTCTGGTGACACTTCAGCTTGACTCTTGGATTGTAGTGACATGAGTACGAAGTCCTGAAATACATCTGGAGATAGCTTCCTGGCAAATCCCATCTCATACATTTGTTTGGATATGTGTGGGATGTTTAGGACAAATGTTCTGTATGGCACAAGTTCAGCTTGCACATGTGCACTTACAGACTTCCCAGAGAGAGATTTCAAAAACTCAAGAGCAATTGAAGACCATCTGTTTACAGATGACACTGGTAGCACATTAGCTAGCACACAAAACTCCACCTCAGGAGGTAGTTGGAAGTGCTCTTTCTTACCCCATGCCAGATTGCTTGTGGTGACACTGCATGTCAATCCTCTGTCAATGAGGTACACGCTGTATTTCAAGCCATTTTTTGAGAGTATACGGGATCTGTACCAAGTGCCATCTATGTCAGCCAAGCACTGATCACCAGGAGATCCTTCCAAGTCTTGAAATGTGTTTCCAGGAGATTGAATGTCCTTGGCTAGGCTCTCATACTCTGCTGTTCTCTCTAGAGAAAATTTTCCCCAGAATTCCACAAGCATGCACAGGGGATGTGTGTGGACTCTGGTTATGAGAATGGTTACATCTGTTCCTTGTGCAGGTAGTCCTAGGATTGATGACATTTTTGCAGTTTCATGAATTCAAGTAATTCATGATAATCAATACAGCTGCGTATGTGTTGGATTTTATCTGGGAAAAAAAAAACCACACAACACATGCACACATACAAAAAATCAATACAACATTTCCATTCAGAACTAGAATTTGATTAGATGCAGTTTAGAGAACAAAACAGATAAAAAAATCTTAACCAGGTTCTTGTACATCTGGATCATGGAGTTAATCAATGTGTCAATAGTATATTTTGATTAGACTTAAATGACACAGATAAGGGCAAAAAGATGTAACCAGGACATCCTAGCCTAAAATAGCACAAAATGACCAAATTAAATTACACTAAATGATGTGGGGTTGTTTAAGAATAGTTCTTTATGAATATACTCACCTCATGCCAATACTTGCTTTTTGATGTTTGCTGGAGATAATGGTGCTGTACAAATCTTGATCAGACCAATGGCTGTGGCAATCTGGAAGGACAAGGCAAAAAGAAAGACAATCTAATAACAGTTCCAACCAGCTGGTAGGAAGGGCTGCAACGGTTAGTCGACATAATTAAGGAAGTCGACTATAAAAAAAAAAAAAAAAAAAAGTATAATTGACGGAGTACGGCTGGGCGATTTGGCTTAAAATCAAATTGATTTTTTCACATGAAACCTGATTTGCAATTTTAACCGATTCTAACCATAGAAGTCACAAAGAGCATGCAAGTTGTTCTTCCTCTCACCGACAAAACTGCTTTGATAAGTACATTTGAGGATTGTCAATGCTGGTTTAAGCTCATATAATGCTTATTTTATTAATTAATTAAAATAATTTATATATTGAGGGTATAAAAAAAAACTCAAGCCTAGCATAGAGCATACATATTGCAAAAATATGTCAGTGGACTAATTTATTTTGTTTCTTTTTTCCTCTGTTTTGCAACACAGCCCAAAGCAAAGATGGGTGGATGAGTTCATTTGAACAAAATAAAAAGACTGTGCACCCCTGAAATGGCTAGTGTACTAACTAAAAGCATCTTGAACATGTTTGTCAAAGACATGAGGCCTTTGTCTATGGTGGGAGATAAAGGTTTTTTTTAAAAAATAGTAAACACACTGCATCCAGGCTACCATTTAACTTGCAGGAGTCATCTGGAAAGTGGTCAGCTTGTGAAGATGAGTTAATAGGCACAGCAACCCAAGGTCCTGTAAGCACTTAGACAACAAAAAAATTATAATTTGACTAGTCGACTACCTAATCAGTGACAGCCCAAATGGATACCTTCAATATCCCATTAATCTGACATTCTAATTTGTATAGAAGTAATGTAAACCACATAATCCACTTTCATACATTTCTGTGTATTGTACACAACAAGTCTGTCAAGATACTGAGTGAATCATGAACACTGCATGGATATTTCATCCTCCTGCCCCTTAAGAATCCCACCAGTCTCTGTTGTAAATATGCTGTAATATATACATATATCAAATATAGTTTCTGTTTCCTAATATGCATCATCATCCTTGTTTTAGCGCTAAATAATTTGCCATAGTAAACTTCATATAAGCAAAGAAGTACTCCTTAGTGAGTCAGACACGTGTATACTCCACCATTATGATAGAATGAAATTATAATTTTTCTAACTGTAGACTGATATAAATATATTTCTTTGATAAGGCAACGACAAGACAGCAACACTGTGCATATATCGAGTCAAAACTTTGCTTGATTTAAACAAGTAAGTAAAACTAATACTAAGTGAAAACAGCTTAACTTGGTCAGTGTATCTACGTTTTGATACCAAACACCAGTAACTCACAAACCTTCGCTTTTTACACCATCATAAACGGTTATACTTTCAACTTTTCTACGAAACTATACACCGACGTTTAACGTGAATAAGACTTTTGCAATTCAGACAATGTTAGCTAATGCTTGATGCTAATCGTTAACTAGCCCACTTCGAACGCGAAGGGCGTGGCGGCCTTTTAGCCTACAAATGAAGACAGGTGTTTCTATACCTACGGACTGATTAGCATGATGATTGTGCCGTAATTTCAATATGCGCAGACTTAGCAGTAACTAGCCCAACAGAAGCTAATACACACACGCACACACGCACACACACATAAACTCACCGTTTTAACTCCTGCCTGTGCCGTCGAGTCTGGATCAACTCGGGGTGATGGTGGTTTACAAACGTTAGCCCAGCTAATCCACACGGAGTCACCACGGTGCTTAGCTTATCCCAACCGCCTAAACTTCTCAAAAAAGAAAGGAACCAGTTAGCTAATGTTAGTCCAGCGACGCTGTTATATAAGATGATGCGTTTTCAATCGATCATTAAGTATTTAGCGTGGCTACAAAATCAATCTTCACAGCAAACATGCGTTAGAAACTGTTGGTTACCGTTAATTAGCCAAAGTCAGCCCGTCCCACGTGCAGGCCAAATGTCGTCTCCACCTACGCACTTTTTTTTTTTAACCGTGACCTGCCAAAAAGTGATCCGTCCACTACACAAACAAAAAAAAGCGCTAACAGACCAGGCCAGATAAAAGTATGGGTGGGACTAAATCAACAGATGTTGATGATGTTAATTTATATTTAACTAGTTCCGAGGTTTTAATTAAACACCTGTAGCACACAGAGGATGCTGTACAAACACATTTATTAAAACATATTTTGAATGACACACAAATTAGACCAATGATCAAACAGACAAAAGAAACACTTCTTTCTCTAGAACTGTAATAACTAACAACTTGATGAAGTGGATGTGGACCATAGGTTATGGACACACTTTTGAAGATGTGGAAAGTGTTGCCTCAGGAGTTTATTTCATAAGATGCAGTTCCTCCTCTACACAAACAGGGCAAAAGTAAGTAGGCCACTGAGTGCAGAATATATATCTACCAAAGCTTGGCTGTCTAAGAGGAGCGAGATTACAGTTGTTGGTCGATAGAGAAGATTTAATAATAACCTGAGAACCACTGTTTGTGTGTTAAGTTTAGTGAGCTATGTATATCATCATCCTGCAGGAGGCAGCATCACATCGGATTTGCATCCGGACTCTCCAAGACGGAAACCGGAAGTTCGTCACTAGCCTACGACCGGTGCCATTTTGACGGAAAGAGTGGTGGGCTTTGAAGCTGCGTATTTGTTGTTGTTGGGCCTTATTTACACCGAATAAACATTCATCATGGCTATGCAAGCAGCAAAACGCGCGAACGTAAGTTTGAGCCAGTCGACTGGCGTGTTATTTGATTAATATAACTTTAAAATGTCAGTTTGGATCAAAGCTAGCGTTACGTAGCGTTAGCACACTGTTAGCATAGTAACGAAAAACAACCACATTGCCAGAACCGAAACTTGTTTGATTTATTTTCAGCAGTCAGTAACTCTGCTAGAGGTGGTGTGTTGTTTCATTTGAAATTCCACTTTAGAAATGTACATGAAGGCATATTGCTACACTAGTTCTACGTAATTTCTTTTCGCTTACGTGAATGCCATATCATGCCATATTATGCCATATAAAGTATTATAATTATGTATTTTTGTTTCCCACGGTTTAACAAGCACTAGTGTACGAAATATGTTCTTATAAGCACTCAGAGTAAATGCGTTTAATAATTTCATGTTCCTGTTTTTCTCACCATGTGTTACAGATAAGACTGCCTCCTGAGGTAAACAGAATACTTTACGTCAGGAACCTTCCTTATAAGATTACTGCTGAAGAAATGTATGATATCTTTGGAAAGTATGGACCCATACGTCAAATCAGAACGTGAGTGTTGCCTTTATTGTTGATTGCTAGAAGATTAACATGTAGGGAGGGATCAATATTAGTAGTGGACTGTGATGGGAGATTATTTATACAGCTCTTGTTTTTGGTCTCAGTGGATTACCACCAAACAGATTCCCAGAAAACATGGTGTCAAACGATAACACGTGATTTATTTGATTAATATTTAGATGTAACATTATCGATGAAATTCCCCTTAATCATGACCTGAAGGTGCAAGTTAACGTGCTGTTCTCACATTGATGATCCTGGTGGATAAGAAGGACTCAAAGGGCTTTGTTTTCTTCAAATTTGTATTATCATATAATGGAAATATCACTTCAAATAGGTGGTTAGAACAATAAATTACAAATGACCTATACTATCTTTATTATCATACTTATTTGTCATACTCATCTGTAAGACTACATAGTCTGGTCTTGTAATTACATCCTGCGTGTCATTTGTTTACTTATTTCAGAGGGAACACACCTGAAACGAGAGGAACAGCCTATGTGGTATATGAAGATATCTTTGATGCCAAGAACGCCTGTGACCATCTATCAGGTTTCAATGTCTGCAACCGTTACCTGGTGGTCCTCTACTACAATGCAAACAGAGTAAGTATGAGCATTACAACACATGCAGACATTTTTAGGTAGGGCACACATGGAGCAAGCTATAAGACAAGAAAAGACGCTATCCCCTGAAATTTAGGTGTATTTGGGGTGGTGGTGCAGTAGAGTAACAGTAAAAATATATCAAAAATAATATAGTACGATGAATATATCAAAAGTAATCCCATTATAGTCTAGTTTATTGATTTATGTGAATCCCCAGGTTTGCTCTTATTAGCCATCCACATGTTTAATCTCTGTATGTCCACATATATCAGGCAAACAAAATGCCATCAAAACTTATTTTGCTGCAGTATTTTCAAACCTAATTTAGTTTCCTTTTTCTGTCATCTCTTTTTCAGGCTTTCCAGAAAATGGACACAAAGAAGAAAGAGGAACAGCTGAAGCTGCTAAAAGAGAAATATGGTATCAACACAGACCCTCCAAAGTAGTGTTCCTGAAACCCCTACTTTTTTACTTTCACCCATAATCTCTGTACAGTCTGCCTGTACATATTTCACATGAAGCTCTGTTTATGCTGGTGATTCACTGGTTCACCAAGAGAGTGATTGAATACATTCTTTTCAATATTTTTGTTTAATTGAAATTTCTTTTGTTTCTTTTTTTTTTTACTTCTATTATCAGATACACAAGGCCTCTGTTTAGACAGGCAGTATTCAGTCGTGGGAGAGCTGTTTTGTATACAGGCAGCATGCTTGTCAGTTTGATTTTTTTCAGACTAGAAACTTTTGTTGCGTTCCTGTCAAGTTGATTGAAGGGCAGGGCAAACGTCATCAGAAAACAGTAGTGTAGCGGCCTTGTTGTACTTGGATATGTTGAAATCTACCACAGTAAATTGCTTTATTGTTTTTTTTTTCCCACGACATTTTAATTTAAAGCCAACCATGGTTTGTAATATGTGATATGAATTGCAGTGCCGACGTAAAATATCCTTTCTCTAAAATAAATGTTCCTTTTTTAAAAAGCGTCTGTCTTCTACTGTTTACACGCTGTAGCTGTAATGTAGTGGATGTGCTGTCCTCTGTGTGAACCCTTTTACATCAATAGACTGAGCGTTTTCCACATTTCGCACAGGGTTTTAGGGGTCGCCCAATTCTTACTCTGCCTGAAGCTTGAAAAAGCTTATGACACAGTCTCTGTGGTTTTATTGGGATAAATGATATGTGTGTGTGAGGATGGAAGCCTCTGAGAATCCTTTGTGCATCTGGTGGTTTTGTGCAAAAGACTCCTGGGTAAACACGGCAGGCTTGTGTAGTCTTTTCATTTCATCGGCTGAGTTTCTGTGGCTCCACATACAAAGATTCTTTCCAGTTAAAATGCAACTACAAAATCAGAACTCTTAACAGAAATATGTTGAACAAATAACACTGTCACTCTTTTTAAAATGAAAAGGAAAAATGTCTTAAGTCTGACATCTAGTGGTTTTACAGAGGCATTACTAAAGTGTTTTCTGCTAATGAGTGCTTAGGATGCTGACATCAAATGCACTCATTTGTTTCAATGTTGTTGTCATGTTTATTTTATTGTTATACGATTTTTTTGTAGGTAGGTTATCATACTACAGCAGCTCAACGAATTATCCAAAAATTAAATGATTTTATTATACGCAAAGCATTTCAATGTCTGAAGGGTTAAGAAACGTGTGTGTTACAGATCACTGATAAATACAGTACGCTGTTACTAAACATACTAACCTCAGTTGCATGTTTTTGCATGTTATTTGATATTTAGCCAAAGTAAAAGGCTGAAAAATGTGTTGGTAAACCTAAAATAGTGAGCTAATAGCATGGATAACATTGAATTTGTCAGCTTATAGCATAGGTAAACATATGGAAAGTCAGGATAGTTTAAAACTATGGGTAAACAATTATCTAAAAGTAGGCTATTGATTAAATCCCATCGGTTTGCAGTTAACATCGTTTAAACTCGGATAAAATAATATCACAGGGCCTATTCAGGTAAATGTGACTTTGCTTAAAAAGATGATTTTCTGAGTCATCAGACCAAACAACAGCCCATAGAGTTCCTTTTATTAGATTAAATCACAACACAGGGAGTAGTGCAGCCATGTCGTCAGGGACACAATACATGCTACAAAAGAATCCTTGTACACGGTTGCCATTGCTTACATTTGGTATCTTGATAGCAATAATAGTAACAACAGAGTTGTAATTAGAAACATTATCTGGCCAAAGATGTTCATGTAAAGAAGTTCAGATTACAAACTTGACGGGGATGAGCCACACTGCAGAGGAATGATGATGGACTGGTGTGGTGTATCTTTATTGCAGTACCGTATATGATGACATGTCACATCTCCTCCATTAGCTCATAAAACACCAGCAAGTACTGATGCAGGTTGGGAAAGTGTCAGGGCCAGTCTTTCTAAAGGCTTTTTGTCAAATCATTCTCATTGGGGACTGCACTTCACTGAACTTCTCTACATTTAGTATGCATCAGTACATGTACAATATGTGAGAGACCGGAGTAAAAAAGTACAAAAAGACTTGACTGATTGGTTAAGAGAGAAATACTTTGAGGGGTTTGAGGATGATGAGCTGTCCAATCTACTAAAACACATGGCTTTACAGTAAGGGCTGTCCTCTGCTAGTTGTAATGAAACAGCATCCACTGCTCCTCTCTCTACTTAATCATTCGTTTACTTCCACTGAAAAAGACAAATGAGAAAATTAAGATGTTGCACGGGCCTGATGTCTACTCTTCTGTTAAGCTCCTTCATTGTGATGATATGCAACCCTAATTGAAAAAAAATGGATGTGATGGTAACATATAACGATGCGTATTTCTAATCTAAGTCCATCTTAATTCTCCAGGGAAACCTGATTTTGCCTCCGATGGATAACTCCACATTCAACATCTGCTAATTTGAAATGAGACAGTGTGTGTGTTTAAATGCACATGGGGCAGGGATTTAGTTTTTTTAGCAACATATACCACAGCTAATCTACAAGGAAACATGCTCCCACAGTTAAAGCAGTCAAACGGAAACGTCTCGACAAATCACAAAAATTTACATCCCATACGATGATACTTGTAGAAGGACCTACTGCAGTATAATGCTTTGTCATGTTTTTCCCCCACACTGCTTTGATAAGGCTTTCTGTCTTCAATTACAGGATGCAAAATGAGGAGATTTATTTAGTTTTAAGGCAGAACCTAAAGGCATGCAAATTAACTACATTTACAGTATTTACTGACAGTACAAGCATGTTTTGGAAGGAAAAGGTTGGACAAACGCTAATCCATCTCTTCTAGAGTTAATATTTTGAGGCGATGGATAGAGTGTCTTATTGGAGGCAGATACATTATCATAGGAATTTGGTTCGTTTGACATTACTCGGTATTATGAAACACATACAGCTAGCGTTTGGTAAACTCGAACAATAAATAGAGATAGCGGCAAATTCAACGTAGCACATCACTGATGCGCAAGCTCCAGTAGAATGAAAGTGTATGGAAAATACTTTGCACACTTCACATTTTGGCAGTTGATCTTTAAATAATTTCAATATATATTTCTATTTATATATCTATATATATAATATTTGTGCAAGGTGTTCATCTGTAGCGAGAGGTGTGTGTGTGTGTTTGTCTGTGTGTGTGTGTGTGTATGTACTGCGATGGTGTGTTGTGGTGTGCACTCGCACTGTTGCACCCGCACACTGTTTGTGTGTTGTGTATAGATCTTTTTTTTTTTATAGCAAATAACATTCTCATGCACACGAGTGTTTCAAACACAAGAAGCAGATCCATTGAAAGGTAGTCCAAGCATATATTTTTTCAGTGGAAATAGCTGCAAACTGAATGGAACATGAAATTCTTTCTGTGCAGTCCGTGGCGGCTGGTGGAGGACTCCGCTCCGCCCTATTTCTGGAGGTCACACTGCAGCAGTAATACGATGGACGGGTCACTCTTGGCCGCCTCTTTGAACTCCTCCAGCGAGATCTGGTCGTCGTTGTTCTTATCCATCTTGGAGAAGATCTTGTCCACCCTCTGCTCAGGCGTCAGGCCGTCCTCATTCATTTTCATCATGATCACTGTGCCCACCATCTTGTAGATCGCCTGCAGGGGGAGAGAGAGAGCAGCAGATTGTTTTTTTTTTTTTTTTGAGGATGCAGCTCAATTCCCCAAGTTCTCTTTGCTTTTCCTGAGAGATGCAAGAAAGGAGGAATTAGGAAAACATGAAATGAGACTTCCTTTTCCCTGGACTGTCATTGGAAGCACTGACACAGCTGTCGGTCTCTGATGTGTTTGGTGCCTTGGAGTTTATGCAGCTATAATGAGATGAACTGTCCAACTCGGACTCACTGCATGGTTTACGTATGCCTCCACACATCAAATTCCAGTTTATATCTACCGTACACATAATTTACAGGGTTCCAGTGGGCTTCCTTTTGAATTTTCTAGTTCAAAATCCCATATTCTTCCAGAATAAACTTTCCAGAATCCTCAGTTGATTTCTCAGATCATCTTTGAGATCTATGTGTGATAAGGTATTTAATAAGTAACATGTTCAGTGTCCTTACACAGAAATATAAATTAATGCACAACTCATAAATATGTACTCAATATCTGGTTATTATTGATGCAAATTAAAGTAGACATGCATTTCAAAGACATTTCTTTCTTAATAGATCTCCAGATTGTCTTTTTTTCCATTTTTTACAGCTTCAAATGTACCTTGCTGGCCTGCAAACCTTGTTTGACTTAATATGTATCTATTTAAGTTTATGAGAACCTGCAGGCCTTGCAGCATTACCTTAAAAATATCTATAGAGCTGCATCTTCATCCCCCAAAATGCATAAGAGTTCTAAACTGATGGAGCTGCTTGCAGGAGCAGCTGCTACAGGGTTTAGCTTCACAGTAAGTGCACAGCTGTGAGTGGTATCAGTTTCATATAATAGTTAAATACATTTAACGCCCTTCAGAATGATTCTAACAACATAAGTCTTTGCTGTGATACCTCGATGATCTCCAGCATCTCCACTCGTGTGATCTTGCCGTCTCCGTCCAGGTCGTACATGTTGAAGGCCCAGTTGAGTTTCTGTTCGAAGCTGCCTCGTGATGTGATGGACAGTGCACAGATGAACTCTCTGAAGTCGATGGTGCCGTCGCCGTTCTTGTCGAAGGTCCTGAAGGCATGCTGGGCAAACTTGGATGCATCACCATAAGGGAAGAACTAGGAGGATAGAGAAAGGGGTGAAAATGTTTTTTTAATTCTTTCACTTCACACGTTACTTAGAGAGGCATACATACATTGTTGTTTCGATATTAGGCAGTAGCAAGCATGTTGTGTGTGTTGTGTGTGCTGTATTAATCCCTGATGGCCACACAGGATGGTGCAGCTCGCTAACACGCGACAGGAAAAGCCTTTTTTATTGGCTCAGACAATCTGACACACATGGGCTGACACATGTGACTTTGATATGGATCCTCCAGTTACATGACCTTCTCCCTCACAACTTCACTTTGCAGTCCCTCCCTGCTGCGTCTGACGTCCGATAATTTTATATCCCGCACAAACTGGATTAAGTGATTTCTGAAACTTGGACATGTAGATGTCACCTTGAGGAAAAAGAGACTCAGATGAAATTCAGCTGGTGGAGCTCATATTCTCACTGTTGTACTATCAAATTGAATTGTTTTGTAATATGATCCCTTTAGCAGCACAACATGACTTTCAACTGGTACGTTTGTGTATTAGTAAATGACAGTAGCATAAACATCATCATGTTAGTATAGTCACCATCCCGAACACACACGTACACTAACCACACCCCACTCTGACTCGACATGCACACACCTCTGCATACTGCACCATGCTGCTGGACTCATTCTACACCAAATGGATCACTTCTGTGCGCATAACTGCAATCTGCAATACAGCTTTGAATCCATAATAACACAATATTTCTATTTCTATAATGCTCTTTTTTTTCTACGTACTTGCACCTTTTTTACTCGATTTTATTCTATTGTTATTGTATTATATTGTTTTTATCCTGTCTATTTGTACATACCTAGATTTAGATTTAAAGTAACACCACTCCAAGGCTGCTTCAGTTTCGTCGTATTCCTCATACAATGACAATAAAGGCTCCTGATTCTGATGCTGATTGAACTGAATACACTTT
This sequence comes from Parambassis ranga, assembly GCF_900634625.1. Lineage (NCBI taxonomy): Eukaryota > Metazoa > Chordata > Actinopteri > Ambassidae > Parambassis > Parambassis ranga. The sequence continues at coordinate 10,590,465 of NC_041043.1, forward strand.
TGTTCTATAGAACAAAGCCTCTAGCATGGCCATAGACAACCAGAGTGTAACTAAATCGAACCACGACTATGCAATAACTGTAAGAGATGTTAGACAATGTAATGTGTGCATTTAAATCTTTGTTCTCTACGGGTTTAGCTTATTGCAAAAATTCAATGGACTCTACCTTAAATTGTTTTTCCCTACTCTGTACAATTTAGTTAATGCTATGGGTGCCCCTTTTGTGTGCCGGCCATCCAAGTTATCGCTGCCTGGCAGCACTGCATCCTCACAGGGTCAGAGGTTAATGCAGTAACTTTGCAGATGGCCGCGGAACCCCTGCTTGACTCGCCATTCTACTGCAAAGCACGAACCCTGTGAGTGGCCACGAGAAGCCGAGCGATTCATTGGACATAACCTTCCACTTGACCTCTCTCGGTCGAAAAACTCTTTGAGCTGATGGGTAATGTAAGCTGAGCGAGCCTGCTCTCTGGGGGCTTCTGTAAACAATGCAAGGCAGGGTGATTCAGCCTTCATCAAGGAAATGGAACAAACTGATATAGATATTCTACGGTGCCTTATAATCAGAGGGAAGGAAGGAGAGTCAGAGGCTTTTAATCTTTGAGGTTATCTCTGTTAAGCAAGTCAAAATGGAAGAAATGGAACAAACACCCTTATTATTTAATATTTCAAATGTCAAGACATGCTGCTTGTACTAATTTGCAGGACTGTCTGAGCTAAAAGTCACTTTTTAAAGGTTTGGCCATTTCCATGTCTGTGTGAGACTGTATGTACACACAGTGCTAATATTCAGCTGCTAATTTTCACATCCATCAGGCAATTACCAAGTAAACCCAGGGATGGTATTTCTAAAAATCTAAAAGTAGCATCTCTCGGAGGCTCTGTCCAAATCCAATCCAGTTTTATTCAACGATTCCTCATTCAGCAGTAAAAAAAAAATGTAATTTAAAAAAATGTTTATCAAACACTCCTACTTCTTCGCTGTGTTACCAGCAACAGATATCTGAGGAGAAGCTAAGGCTGATAAGAAGGCGGGCCATTTATTGGTCATGGACGCTAACCAATCATTGGCTTGCAGCTCTGCCGGCAGTGTTTAATTTTACAGGATTACAACAGCTCCGGGTGATGCATCTTATTCAGCACTTTTCCGGAGCTCATGTTATTTTTTCGCCTTTAAGATGTAAAGAACATCTCAAGAAATAAAACATTATTATCTCTATAGATGCTTCACGTTTCACTATATTCATCAGCTACCTGCCAAAATGGTCTGTTTGCAACCAAATTCACAAAAATGAATAATTAAATCCATTGTAACTATAAAATATTCATTATAGCAACATGCAAAACTTTGTTGGTGAATATCTACAGTAGTGAGATGCACGTGTGCTTTTGTTTCAGGCGATGCAAGACTGCTCTTGTCCTTGTTCATGTGCGTAGCAGACAGTAGTCTCGTCATACCCAGAAACAGGCGAGGGTGCCGGCCTCGCCTCTCCAAGCAGTAAAGCACCAGCAAGCATAAATTGTCTGGAGTCACAAAGGAGGAGTCGAGGCAGTGAATCCTAATGGGAAGGGAGAATGTAATGGATGGGAGATAATAACGAAATAAGTGGGGAAGGCAGGAAAAGAAAGAAAAAAAAAAAAAGAAAAACTCAAAACTGCCCATCTGCAATCAGGGACCCACCCATGTAAATTCTGCTGCAGTAGCAAACGGATCAGACTGCAGTGAGAAGTTATGAGAAGTTAAAACAGACAGGAAGATGTGGGGGAGGGGTGTCAGTGAGCAAAGAAATGAGGAGAGACAGTGAGAGTGAACACAGCAAAGAAAAGATGGAGGAGGAGTGACAGATGAAGTGTTAGGGTGGAGCGTGACTGAGATAGACCCCCGATCCAGGTAGCTATCAGCCCCTCTACACAAACTAATTTGATGAAGAAAGCCCGGGGTTCATGGGACAATTAGTTTTTTTGTTTTTTTTATTCGCATAAATGCGATGTGGCTTCCATCCTACGAGCGCTGCCTTCTGCCCCCGTATGCTCCTGCCCTGTCTCATTTGCCCAGCCCTGGAGGAACAGTAAAAGCAGCACGTGCATGGATGGGACAACGTGTGAAGAGTTGAGGGAAGGGAGGAGGAGGAGGAGGAGGAGGAGGAGGAGGAGGAAGAGGAGGAAAGGTGTCAGGGAGAGATGCTTAAGAGGTGGGAGGGGGGAGAGAGAGAAAGCCACTGCGGCTCCTCAACAATCAGCCAAGTTATGAAACACTTTTGTTATGTAAAAATGGAGACAAGAAGGAAAGACGTCAGAGCAGCACATGGAAAACAGAACAGAGTGTCACAGACAACAAAAAACACAATCACCATTTAACAACCAGAATAACCGAGTCAAGACTTGAAGCGACTGTTGCCTTGACTTTATAGCTGCTGACATTAAGTCTCACTCCTCTCCTGATGATGCTTTTTGCAGCAGACCGAGCGCCAGATCACTTGGGCCCACTCAGGGAAGAGGCACAGCTGGCTTAATAAAGGCTAATGTTGCCATATTTGTGTGTGTCAGTGAGAGTGGCAAGGCCTACTCTGTCAAACAGCTTCTACACACACACACACATAAATGGAACATTAAAGCCTTCATAATCAGCCTGCAAGCTGGCACTGGTGCCGATCCAAAAACTGAGGGAGGGAGGGTGGGATCAGAGAAAATAGAAAGTCTGGGAGAGGAACTGACAACATGAGAAGGAAAGACACTTCCCTGATTAAATGAAGGCCATTTCACACTGACAGAACAGTAACCGGATCATGGAGCAGATGAATATTACAGCGCGAAACAGAAGTGATTCAACAGCTCGTCAGTAACAAGCAGCAAATGACTTCTGCTTGATTTAAAAAATAACTTCAGACTTAGGTGCCTGGATGTGTTCGATCCACGCTGCTCTTTAGTTCGACTGCTCGCGCTGCCAGCTCTTCAGATAACAGTTAAGCTGGACAGACATCTGGCAGCTTAAAAGCTTCTAGTGATGAGTTTGCCAGGGTCAGGATTTAAACTCGATAAAAGATATATTAACTGTACACATATTTTGTTGCAGTTTGGGAGCGAGCAGTGTGTAACAGCATTACTGTTATCTAAGAACTAAAAAAAAAAATAAACAAAAATGATCTTAAGCAGCCTACAGTAACTACTTTTAGGATCTTTCTGGCTTCCTGATGGATGTGGTTAGAGGGCAGCTCCTCACCCACTGAGACATCCTGCTGTCATAAAGCTATCTAAAATCACAAAATCATACATTACCTGTAGGATTAACTAAGAATTACTCTTCGTTTCTGTTAATAGGTTAATAAAATTAGCAAATTTTGTTATCGAGTCATAAGGTTTGTGTGCACGGCCTACTTAGCTTTTACTGATAACCAAAGAGTTTAAAAAGTCAGCATTTGACCAAAACGACAAGAAAATACCATGAATTAAATAAGAAATCAGGGAAAGAACTTATTTATAAACCTAAAAATAGAAAAATACAATGTGCAAAATTTAATAATTATTATATTGCTTATAGTGCAACATGCATTTCCTGCATTAGAAATGTACTTTTTTTATATTCTACTTCACAATAATCAATCAAACGTGTTGTTTGCTTAAATGTTTGCATTCTGCTGTATGAATTTTATAATCCATCACACCTCACAAAGCCTGAAGCCAAGACAAGCTGAAGATTTGAACAAAAGCCTCACACACACACACACACACACACACGCGCACTCACTCTCAGAAGATGAAAAGATTACATGTGATCAGTCACCCACTCTCTGACCCTTAATGCCTGTTCTGGACTGCTGCCATGTTGATGTCATGCTCTGCCGTTTGCTCTTTAATGTTTAACTGATGGGAGTCTGATTCTGAATCGATCGCCTCCTTGTGTTGTTCTACACATGCTAAACACATGAGTGCATCTTACACACAGAACACACACACTTATGGGAGCATTGGACTTAAGCAACATTGTTTGCCCCTTAGATAAATGTTATCATTTTGTGCAGGACTAGTGTTCAGTGAACATCAGAGAATAGAACACAATAGGAAACAATGCAATAAATCTTTGTTATACATGCAATAAGAACTGATGGTATAATACTATTAATATTTTGACACAGCTTGCACAAAGCCAAGGTCATCTCTCCTCGCTTAACAGCCCCCCGGGACACTCTGTTCAGCCTCTATTGTTATCAACAATAAGAAGCAGATTTCCTATTGGCTATTCATCTCCCCAGCATTCAGCATACAAGCGCAGGTTGTAGAAATCAGCCTCAGACTGCACTCGAGGTCTGTATTGCCCCATTCTCAAGCTTTAGCTTTGATTTGTTTCTTACGGTTTCCATCATTTGTGTTGTGGCACCAGAGGGCTACGTAAATAACGCCTTATGTTTCATGCATCCCCTGTGCTAATATTGTCAGATGCAGTGGAGCCTATTTAGTGAGAAATGCACTGGCAGGACCTTGGCTTGTCAGGACTGGCTGTCGCTGCATATGGCTGTTTACATTTCTTAGCAAAGCACTGCTTAGATGCTGCTCCATCGAGCAGAATGCAAAGGCTTCAGAGGAGGAAAGAGAGGAGATACATGCATAATCCATCGCAGGGGTATTTACAGTGTGTGTGTGTGTCTGCGTGAGATGGCGTCTGTGTGTGCTCTTACATAAACACTCAGTGACATGCCAAGGAAGCTACAGAAAATCAGCCAGCGCAAATCTGTAGCTGCTGCCGCTTCCAAGCCTCCAGGGTCTGCAGATACACAACAAACACGCACAATCCCCTCCACTTTATTAATCACATTTTTAATCATCCTCTTGGTTCTCTGCAGTAAAATTAGTCTCACGAAAGCTAACCAAGTTACCACAATATTTTCTTTGTTGAACAATCTTCACACCTGATCCTATTAAACAGCATAAATAACTACTCTGATAAAGTTTTTCATTGAATCTAAGGAATTCTTTTTATGCAAGATTCTTTGGCAATATTGTCAGTAAATCACTTTGACCAATAATGATGCCAATAGTGATATATTCAAATATTTTGTTCACCTAATTGCAGAGACTGATCAGCCTCTTTAGAAGTGGAATTAATAACGAGCATTAGTCCATTTCAACCTATCTGCCTCTCAATGACCATCAATATTTCATTTATACAGCCATTATTGGCTAATAAGGAAATATTAGTTGTTGTGGAAGAGTCTGTAGATCCCATGCTGAGTACCTACATGGTTTACAGTCACACTGTGTGCACTGCCTGCAGTTATTGTCAACTGACTTTCCTCCATACAGTAACCTGAGAGTAAACACGATGCTGTTGCGCCTCTGCTGCATATTAAACAATGTAGTTCTAGCTGTAGGAATAAATCACACTTACTGTTACCATGGTAACCACAAGGGTTGCCAAATCAAACTGCGCTGATTACAAGGAGAGAACTTTGTTTCTTTATATATTATAGAATAGAAGCTTGATTTTGTTTGCTTCGTATATTCAAAACAGCAGCTCAGCCTTTGACACAATAAAAAAATCACAAGCATCAATCACCGCCTGCTGTGCTGCACTGACACACACACACACAGGATCTTTGTGCAACAGCCCTAAGATGACCACAGGTCTGGTTATAAACACCAACTGAACAGCAGCAGAAACCCCAGCCTGAAGCACTGATGCCTCTGTACTGCACACAGACAACCTGACTTAACTCCACATGAGGAGTGTAGTAAATACCGACTCAACACCAGATGGCACTGTTGAGTGTTGTTGAAGCATATTTTACTCCTGAGGGGAAAAACATGACTGAAAGAGGTTTCAATGTATCTGACTGCCTCCATTGAAAAATTACAAATCAATACTCCAGATAAAAACGGCTGCCTCTGATCTGAAAATAGCATGCCTGAAAATGTATTTATCAATATATTCGCCTTGAAAATGTCACGTTGGCCGCATTCCCACAGTGGCATTTTTTTTCCAATTCTGACTGTGATCTAAATCAGATACAATAAAAGCTGACAACGCCTGCAGGAAACAGAGACGGACTGACTGGCAGCTACACCTGAGGGCTTTTTTTCCCCACTCCTCAAGATGAGGCGGGACAGCAGAGAAAGGGAAGGACAAGCTTGCTTTATCTTTCCATGCCAGCACTGTGTCCAGAATGGCTAGACTCTTTAAGATGGCAGATAAATCCATTTTTAAAGGTAGAAAAAAAAGCAAATAATCAGCCTGCAAGCTTCTCCTGCTGAGCTGGAGAGAGAGCGGAAGCAAGAGGTGAGGGTGGAGAGAGGAGTGAGATAGAGCAGTGTGTGAATGTGTGAGATGGTGAGGAAACACCACATGACGAAACACAACACCCCAGCACACCCTTTTTGAGTTGTCTGTAGATGTCTATGGCTCATTACTTACATTGTGCCTCCATTTTCCATGACTTTATCTCTTCAGGCATATATTTATCATTCCTGACTGCTTGAGTCTGTGCATGCCTGATAAAGCTCCTGTGTTTGCACTCCTTTCTGCCATTATGTTCTGCCGCTCTGACGTATAGCAGGCAGCTAAAACACCTACAAGATGTCTGAAGGTCTGACGCCATCTCCCCGACATTTAAATCCACCGATAAAAGTCATGGACCTGAATTTAATGTGTGTTTATTCTAACCTGGAGGTGAAGGCAAATATAGAGCTGGCTGTATTCTCATGACACAGGGACCCAGGAGTAACAGACGAGTCTGTGACCTATTTTAAGAGCACCTGCACTGCACACACAGTGCCAGCTGAGTGCTGTAAGTAATTAGCAATGCTCTATTTTTTATTTTTTTGAACAGCAGCTATCTTTCACTGCATCTACTTCTCACAGGCACGGACATCTCTGCTTTCTGGTGATTGTGGAGTGGGTGTTTGCACATCCTCACCTGACATCTTCTCTCTGTAAGGAAGCCACTGCAGTAAGGACGCAGCCTACAGGCTAATCTACCAGGGTCATCAATATTTGGTTTGCTCCAATACTAAAATTCTAAAAGATAAAATAATATAAAGTAATTACCTCTCTTAAACTCTAGCAAATGTAACACAGGTCTTTCTTTCTCCAGCATTAAAAATGAATATAATATAAACCACAATCAATCAATCACCTACGGAGTCAAATCAGACACATTTTATTACCCACATAACAGCTATTTGATTCATGAGCCTCTTATTAAATATAATCGTTTTCACTTTCATTCAGTTGATGCAGGTCTGCAGGATTCCCTCAGGAACTAATCATGTATATTGACAAACTAAGCTGCAGCCTCTGTGGTGGTGACAAAAACTGCAGTTCACCCCAACAGCCTCTAGGGGCAGACTCTAAAAGAGGCCACCACCTATAGACTCTTATGTTGAAATCCTTACAGCAGAAATAAACATGTTTACAGCCTGGTACAAAAGCAGTTTTAGTCCCTATTGATAGTTTTCTCATCATATTAAAACCTACTCAAGGTAAAACAAAAAAGAGTGTTTTATCTTGTCTTTCTATCTTGTTCTCTCAGTGTGACTGAGTATGTTTCATCTCCTGTTTTAAATTAGAATCCTTTTACAGTGTCAGCAGCTGCTGCTGATATTAGCTGGTTGCTAATATATTAATGATGAAGATCAGAATCAGCACGGACCTGTTCAGCATACTAATACATGTCACAGACTGTGATTGGCTTATAATTGTTTAATTGTACCCGACAGTGCACCTGTGTGGGAGCATCTGTGTTTAATGTGTTTCTCTTTTCCCTATTTTTACCACCTTGTGTGTCAGCCGGCAACTAACAAGAACAAAAATGCCAAACTCGTTAAAGGTAATTTAGAAATTAGGATTACATTACAGAGAAATGTGAAGAATACACTGGAAGAAAAAACAGGTGAATGATCAGTATGAAGTCTCCAAAGTGCAGTATTTCTGTCCTTTTTTCGTGAGGATGTTAAGGACAACCTCACCTTTAAGCAGATATATATGCAGTTTCTGTTACATGTGTACAAAACTAATAGTGCCTGGTGGTGTGTGTGTCTATGGGTATTTCATTTTGCTTTTGGTCACAGCTGTTTGTATTAGCTTGTATAATTAAATGTTTTAATCAACTGTATTAGAAAAAGCAAGCTCCCTGTATAACTTAGTTTTTGGAATCCAGCAGTTATATTATCTAACACTCATTGCACCCATGGGGAATGAAATTTAGATGTCGCTGAGACACTCACTGCTAACAACAAATGGAACTTTATCTAACTGTGTTTATCTAACTCTTCAAATCATATAGATGCAATTAGAACACAAGCTGAGGCGTGACACGAGCTGTAATGTTGTTAGCATCATTTTGTGGTAGAACAAAGCCTTGGGCTTTCGTCGCTCTAATGGTTTCACTTCTATACTGTCTCTATTTTCTTGGCCTACAGAGACTGAGGAGCTGATTGGACAGCTGGCTCAATGAGAACAGATAACAAGACTGCAAAGAAAACAAATGTATGAACATAATCCTGTTCACGGTCTGGCAGTGGCACAGCTGCTTTCAGCTTCAAGTCTCTTAAAAAAAGCAAAAGAATAATAACATACATGAAAAAAAGATCATTTAGAGTTAAAGCATCAAAAAATGAAACAGCAGAAGAATCCGGGCGTCTAATGCTAATCCATCACACCATCACAGATACACCAACAAGTGTGTAGTATGTTCACCAGGTTTGAGGTACCTTAATGTGGAAATCAATAATAATAATCAATTGTCCCAAACTAGTTGCTAAAATTTACCTTTAGCTAGCTAATCCGAAGTCTAGGTCTAGAAAGTAAAAAAAAAAAAAAAAAAGAAAGATTGGATCTTGTATTGAGCCCTGTGGAACACCTAAAGTAAAAATAGGTGGATGATTATTGCTTATAAGCGACAAGTCTTGTTCGTATTCCCTTTAAGGTACTTACAATTGTAAATGTTATAAAATGTGCTTATTTCCATTCACAGCTTAGATAAAATATTAAGCTAGAACCAACAGCCAAAAAAAAGAAAATCTGCATACAAGCACTTTTACTATATCTAACAAGTTATATCTTTTTTTTTTTTATCTTTATCTTTAGGAAGTCCATAAAAAGCAGCTTGTAACTCCAAAATAGACACAAGACTAGTATCAGTCCTGTCATCTATCTCTCCCCAACAGAAAGCATGTTTAGCAAAAAAATGTCTAAACAACAAGAACAGCAGAGAAAAATAACCAAAACAAAGAATAAGAGAATAAAAATGAGGCACAAGGAGAGCATGAGATAAAGAAAATGCCAGCTGGGCTCTTAAACTAATAATGTCCTTCTTCAAAGCACAACAAGCAGGGGAGAGGAAGGCTGCTCCAATGATTAACGAGTCCCATTTTATTTACAGAGTGCTCTGATAGATGCAAGATGACCCGACGTGACCTTGTGGGGGGGGGGTCGATTCATATATCAACACGTTGGAAGAATTTGCTCATGTGCAGATTTTACCTCAGTACATCAATACATTAAAACACACCTAATTTCATTATTTCCTGGCCTGTGTAGCCTCATTAAGACCACATCGTGTTATGATTGTTCTATTTCTACATGTAGTAAAACGAAAAGCTTGTCTTTCTCCACATGAAGGTCAAAGGTCAGATAAGAATTCAGTGTCCCTCTCTCTCTCTCATGGGTGGATGCTTACTGATCCTTGTTAACCAACTAAAGGTCATCCTCACTGCCACCCCACTGCACTGTGGGGACTTAAAATCTGCACAGTGAGACTAATAGCCTTGTTCACCAGTCAGCTATGATAAGAGGATGGTCATACACATCTCGACCAGAACACGATTTCCCCCCAGAGCAGATCCTATTATCTTACGTTGTGCATCTAAAGGTACTTATAGCTTCCTTCTCCCAGCTCTCACACCTCAGCAGCAGAGGTGAGACTTGCCCTAAGTTGCTGAATAATTCAATTACATCTTCACAGTCCGAAGTGAGACACTGCAAATAGACCACACAGCAGCTGATAGGTCAAAATGAATTCATTATAAAAAAAAAAAAATCCAACCATCTGTCCATCTGTTTCCTCCTCTCTCTCTGTTCTGCCACCATCTCAGCACATTTATGCATCCCTAATCTCTGTTACAGCTCATTCCATCTCCTCTGCAAACACTGACACAGACACTCTCAGCAATTAACACCAATTTTCCATTCTGAAGGAGTGGAGAAAATTCACAATAGAACAACCACTGTTTGCCTTCATGGAAATTACAGTCTTCTAATTTAGTGTCAGATTCTCCTCCCTGTGTGCTTTCAAAACATTGTAAACTACTCACTCTCATGCTGAGTGAGTCATTTGTCCGCATTTTATTGCCTCAACTTCTCAAAAAAAACAACTAATTTTCAAACAGAAATGAATCTGGATTGTTTCTATATTTGTTCAACTCGTAAATAGAAATTTTCTTGTAGTCAAGTGTTTTATGTTGTTAACAGAAATTCATGCCTTTGAGTTGCCATTATGAGCGACATTCAGCTCTGTGTGTGAGTTGTGACAACAGTGGAGAATGGCATAAGAGCCTCTGAGATGACAAAAGCTATTTTTAGTGTGTGGCAGCCACAAGCCTACTTGGACGGAGAGAAAGGGGGGAGGGAGGGAGAAGGAAGTGGGTAAAGAGAGAGAGAGAGATGGAGAAAAAAAAAGCATAAGAAAAGGGAGAGGACAGAAAGACCATATGATCTGTGGAGTGCACCTCTCTGATGTGTAGATGGCGCTGTTGTTTTCAACCATCCACCCAAGATACCAAGAGTTATTGGTATGTTTCAGATGTGACAACATCCTATGGGTGTGACAGCAAAAAAAAAAGTGACAATATTTTCTTCATAAAGTATCTACTGTCAACCAACATGCTATAACTGATACTGATCTTCAGCTGATTGTTTACTCTTCAGCATGGATTGATCTGATCGATTGAAGGTGACAGACAGTGACTGACAGATGGCTCATCCAACCACCTGCTGAGTATCTTTTTAAAGTGCCACATTATGTTAAAATCAAACAGCAACCTCCGGGGCTGGAAAACAAAACCCATCTTTAAAAGTTGCAGTTCACTCCACAGCCTCTAGGGGCCAGCTCCAAAAGTGACATCCAACTTTACAGCAGAAACATACCTGCTCACAGCCTGGTACTTGGTTTCTATTGGTAAAAATCCTTTTGTGTGACACCTGTAAAAGGGTTAATTTTTTTTTTAAATCTACTAGTTTAATTTCTAAAATGACTTTTGGGTGTGACGGATGGGTATTGACATCACAGGCACTTCGTCCATACAAATTTCAGTACCTGAGAGTGTATCTGTGTGACAGTGTGCACCACATCCATCAATCATCATATACACATTGTCACTGGGCTTTTTTCCTTTCACTGTCATGGTCGATGTTATGTTACACTAGGGGTGACTACAATAACGGAGTATATATTAGTATCACCTGAGGGCTAGCTACAACAAGGCATGCGTCACAAAAGAAGTTTCCGAATAGATCTTCCTGGAAAATGGCAGGCTTTTGTAGCTAATTTTCCATGTCAGCCCAGGCATCTCTATCTTTTCTGTCTGCCTTTTGTCTCCTGTGATTAGGCGACATATGTTTCCTCCCAGAAACAGGCTGTTGGCCAGATGATGTCAGTGTCCCTCTGTCACTTCATTTACCTTCCTCATCATTCTGCCTGGCGATCTGTCTGTCTGTCTGTCTGTCAGTGCGGGGAGGCTACAGGGAGTTTCACAGTAAGCACTACTGAATGGTCAACCGCACTCGACGCCACACCCGTCAACAGTGAAAGGCTCGAGGCCATGCAAGTGAGGTGCAACAGAGCGGAAACCATCCATACATCTATATTCAGGTCAGGGTCTCTGTGTGTGTTTGTCTGAGTGTGGGCCTGTGTCATAACAATGCTTTCAATCTTCAGCACAGATTTCTCAATCCCCGTCCTATTGCCTCTCACCTAAAGCAACCAAACAGTTAAATCAGCTTGCTTATGTAAGTATATGTATATGTGATCATATCCAAGGCCTTTCCAGCGCCTTTATGGGCGTCCACCATGCTTTTCTACAGCACCAGCAACACGAGTGTAAAAGACTGTTGCTGTTGTAGACCCTTATGAAGTCAATTAGACCCCGTTCAGGGGAAAGTCAATCCAGCTAGATAGGGATCGAATTCATATTGCTTTTAAGCCGGATACGTTCAGACCTATTTTTAAATCCGGCTATTGCGCACACACACGTTCATGCTCAATCCAGCTCATTTCGGCGTCTGCTGTCTTCGAAACTGCTAGGTGTCGCATTGTAAAACTCAGACCCCGAGGTAGGACAGGGTACGCACATGCATCGTGCGGTTTCTTTCATTTTGTTCATTCTTTCTGTTTTTGTTTTTTTTTGTATTTCAGTCCAGAACTTAGTTTTTTCATTTGTAGCCGTGTCGAAAATAAACTCTGGGCAAAGCTTTCAGAGTTTGACCGATGTTTACACACAGCTTATTTGTATTCAGACCATAGCCAGATCCTGCTAGATCCATCTTCTACACAATTCTGAACAGGTTCTTATAGTGATGTTAAAATGCTGCCTTGTCACAATAACACCTGCTGGCAGTAGACCAACATCAATACTGATTTTCCATGTTATCGCCAACCAACACATTAACATACAGACAGAATAACACAAACAGGATGCAAACGAGTGTATGAGTCGCAGTCACATGCACGTGTGATCATCTCTGCATACATCAAGTGACAAAATCTATCACCTTAACATTTTGAGGGAGTGTCGTTATCCTGTTACAAATGGCTCACAGAGCGGCTGGTGTGTCAAGGATGAGAAATTTCACACGCCGTGGCATGCAAGCGCTTCAGTGTGAATTGGCACGTAGTCTCTTTTTCCATTTTTATAGTCCTGTCTGGCATTGGCAACACAGCTAAACGAGAAAAATCCACCTGGGAAACAAAAGCTGCAGCAGGTCACCTTTTAACGATCCTGGACTGTCTGTGAATAGTGAGTGACTCCTATTGGAAACACACAACAAGACAGAATGTCTTCGTGTAATTTAACTGACATTTTATGGATAAATTGGATGAAACTCTTTTTGTGATGTATGACAGCTGAGGTTTCATCAACACAGATGATCACAAGACTTTCTATGACGTGCTTTCTATTTATAGAATACGCTACTTGGTTTGGTTTAGAAAAAGATCGGGGTTTCCGTCTCAGTGACTGGGTTGGGTAGTGTCTTTGTCTTTGTCTGTATTTGGAGTTTAGGCAGACTGTGATGCTGAGTCATGATCCATGATGTCCACCATGATGTGTCCCTTGTTTATCATGATCATCAGCTATCACACTGAAAAGTGACATGATTGCTGCCTCAGCTCCATCATATGACGCCTTGAGATCAAACAAACATGCATTATGTGGTACATTCAGAGTGCCTCCAATATGGAGGAAGCTTTTGCAGCTCATTAGCTGTGTTGCTTCACTTTTATTTTATCTCAGCTGCCTGAACAGAAACCGTTCCTCACAGGCAGTTATGAGTCATGAGTCCTTGGTCCAGATCTTTTGAAGAAGCTATGGGAACTTTCTTTCCATGTATAAATTAATAAGACTAAAACTTTTAAATTTTTTTTTTGGTCCCCAAATCACTAATCACAGAAGCCTTGGTGACTAGGGTCATCCATCTGAACTCTTTAGCACAAAATATGCATTTAAATGAGCAATTTCAATGTAATTTCCTTACTAATGGTCATTTGGATAGTATCATTTAGAGAGCGTCTCAGTTTCATTTAATTTTACAATCTAAAATCTTAATGTGTCTTTTTAATTCTGAATCCATCACGCCACGAAAAGTAATCTTTGGAACATACAGTATAAAAGCGATTTAATTTAGATTCAAAGACCTGAGATTCATCACGTTTATCAAGTCCTTCTATAATATTATACAAAGAAATTCATAACCTCTAACTGAACAAGAACAAGATGCCTTAAAACCTTTATATTTCAGTTTAGATACAGTGCTATAATTTACAGAGAACACCCTAACAGGGGGAGAAGCAGAGCTGTAGAAGGAACAGCATGAGAAAAAAACAGCATCTATGTCCAACCAGGAGAGAACACTGACTGAATGGCTGGCAGCCGAGTGAAGGTAATGCTGCTTTTAGCACCCTGACAGAGAGGACTGCTGGACAATTGTAGCAGGTGCAGGTCTGTACAAACGCACAGTGGTCTGAGTCCAAACCCACACACACACACACTCACACGTGTACATTTCTCATCACAATGCTGCAGGACTCCAATCGAGCTAATGACTGATAAATAATGTATACACACTTTCTTTTACTGCTCTTCTCATCTCCTGCTTTCAGCCAATGTAGACACGCTGTTCTGTCTCCATCACCCTCCCACTAAACATATGACCCCCCCCCCCCCCAACCGCACAAACACACACACACACAATCAGAAACACCCACAGAGTCATTCTTCACAGGAACAATCTGTCTCGTTAATGCGAGGTCGCAGCAGACCGTTTTTCCACTTATCAGCCCTCTCTGGATTTAAATAAAGCCCTATCACTGATACACTGTTGCCTAGAAACACAATAGGATACATCAATAATAGGATTCACCCCGAAGCCTACAAGACCCCTTTATATGTGAGCTGTGCTGCCCTTTTTTTGTTGTTGCCACTGTTCCTGGTGTGTATTGCACAGTAAAGAGATTTTAGAAGAGATATATCCATCCATCAGAGCTGCCAGCTTCCTCTTTATTTCCCAGAAGCAGCTCAAATTTAACAATGTCATTTCTGCTGCTGAGATTTTTTTCTTCTTTGTGGCAAAAAAAACCTTCACTTCACTTATTTCTGCTGTTTTCCAGCATTTTTTATTTTTCATTTTATTTTATTTTTTTGCCAGATCTGGTCTCAGATGATGATGCACGGGCTCCGATGGCATTTAAAAGGAAGTACACCCATGACCTGAAAGCCCAGGCGTGTCTTATGTAACAACGGCCCCCTCTGGTTATGAAGCATTTCCTGGCACCACTGATAAAAGATTAATGCCTATTCTTACACTAGTCAGAGTGCTTTCTTCCAGGAGAAATCTTAGGAGCTTCAAACATACAGTACAAGAGGATGCTGCGATAAGCTTAATGTACCAGCACAATCTGACGTCAGAGTTTATTACTTAGAGTACTAAGAGCATGTACAGTATATTAAGTTCAGACAGTTTGAAGGTGGCTGCCTTCAAGTGTACCAAACACATGTTAATCTTCATAAATGGATGATCATTAATGTTTATTTTAAGCAGTAGGCTGGATAACATTTCATCAAGTCTTTATAATCAGCCACTTCTCACAACATGTGTTTGATTTCTAGATCATCCCCGTTTCACAGCTTTATAAGGCTAAATAAATAAATGATGGTATAATTTCAAACTGCTCAGCTAGAGGTAATGAGATACGGTGGGATATGTATTAGTATGACACGATAATCAGCCTGTGGGTTGGTTTTCTGCCCAGATACAGGAGGGCTGAATGAGAACATGGCAGGAAGCCTGCTAAAATCGAGCAGGCTTTATTATACTGCAGATGCACTTTTCCTCAGTGGTTTATGTGGTGATTCAGAGTGTAGTCATGTGACCCCCCCGACCAACCCTGCTAATACCAACTGTGGGAAAAAAACAACTAACAATGCACTGCTCTGGTTATTGTTAAACCCAACAAATAGCAAATAATTGGCACTGACACCTCTGCACTATGTATTATTAAGATCACATTACTTTAACAGCCCTGTTACTAGATCTATTACGCAACGTGGTATATGTGGTGTAAGAGGTGCCGAATGATCAACTGTAATTTCACCCTCAACTTTGCTTTATTTTCAGTAAACACATGGAGGAGCATCTTGCACCTACAGAGCCGTATATTTCCCCCAGGAAGTGTTGGAGTGCAGCCTGGGAAGCAGACGGATCTCCTTTTTATTTGCTCTGGCAGCAACATATCTGGCCCTACTCTCATTTAAACAGTTTTGCATTTGGGATTTAACCCATGCTGGATCAAATACGAGGCAGGGGCGATATGATGACTGTACAGACGAGTCGCCAAAAGGCAAATGTCACATGTTTTGATTGCACAGATCGGTTGTAGTCTAGAGGTGTTTTGTTTGAACCCTTTAGCCTCCTCTGGATGGTCTGCTACACTGAACAGTGGAAGGACCCTGGCTGTTTCACTTAGAAATGGACTAAATGAAGCTACCTGTCTCTTTTATCATGGGCTGAATGCCACCAATCAGATTGCTTCATGCTATCAAACCTGAAACCTCCTTGCAACTGCTAGTGTAGTTCCTCACATCACCTTTTAACATAAAGTTCTTTCCGGATTGTGTTTGTCTGGATCGACAGCTGAGGCCTGTTTGCCATGGAGCATTTGGCTCCAGACAACATGGCTCTGAGAATCACTAGACCATGCAAACCCTTTAGAAACCACAAGGCCCAATGTATCAATCTATCTAACCCAATTGTTATTGGCTAAACATCTACTGCTTTGTCGGACTCTACTCAGCTCAGCTCTGTGTGTGGCGAGCTCATACAAATGAGCATCCGTGTTGTGTTGTGTGTAGCATACAATATTTGTGTAATCCATCAAATGACAGTGAGTCAGTGGAGCCTCACCTTGACGTAGAGCTGCTGGAACTCCTCCAGGTTGAGCCGACCACTGGGACAGTCCTTCAGGAATCCCTTGTACCACTGCTTCAGCTCGTGTTCATTAAACTCTGTGTTCTTCACCAGATCCTCCATCACTTCAGGGGTCAGCTTGCTGTTCTGTTTCCCCATTTTTCTACAGAAATACAGAAATATAAGCAAAGCAGACACACACACATTCAAAATTAATGATGTTTCGACATCTTTGAATGAATAAAGAAAGCATGAATAAGTACATCTAAATGTTGTGGATCTGTAAAAAACGTCTGGGAGGAGTGATTCATCGTGGCTGAAACCAGAGATTTCTAGAGAGCTGTGAAATGTGCAAACCAAAGCTGTATCTAAAAATACGCCTTAAAACAAATGGACTGTAATACGAAGCACAGCAATAGTGTCAGATGTTAGAAATTAGTCCTCTTCTGGTATTTTCCATCTTGGGTAATAGGGTCATTGACTAAGACATGCAACTTTCTTTTTCTGTCTTTGAGCAGATGCTCAGCCTAATTTTGTTTTTGTTGTTTTCTAAACCTTTGAAATCTTGAATTTTGTGCATTAAAAAAAATATCAAGCAAATTCACAAACTAACTTGAGGTAGGATTTATGTCTTGGAATCAGTAGTAATGATGTCGTAAAGCAGTCTGCCCACTGTGACTTTTTAAAAACTCTCAAGTATGTTTCAATTTAATGTCCTTTAATTTCCCCACTGCTGCTGTTAGCATCCAGCTGCCTCTGTAACTAGCTGTTTGCATCTTCATGCTGCTGATGCTGCCCCTTTATGGCCTTGATTAGTTCATTAACCAAACCATAATTATCATCATTTGCAAAAGAGTTTTGGAACATGTCTGCTCTTGCTCTCTGCTGAGACATTTTATTAGAAGTCTTCAGCTTGGGAAGCAGTACGTGGCGTGTGTGTGGTATGACATTGTATTTGTGATTTTATGTTGTGTTCATAAGGGTGTATTTTTGTGTGTGTTGTTTTTGTTGCAGATGTTTTATTGTGGAAATTTTACCCACAACACAGAGAAACAGTGTAAAAATAATTTTCCACCAACTGACCTGAAAATACTAACATTTCCCACAGTTTTAAAATTGTTTCTTATTGATTAGAGTAGTCAGTAGCTCTTTTGTGATGTTATCCAATATAAAATAAAGAACACCAAAATACCAGGCATGATATTTTAAAAGAAAATCATTTTTCAGGCTTCTATCTGAATAGGAATGAGTTCAAACTAGGGTCTGTACTGTTTTTTTATACAAGCTGTGCGTATCTTTTTTCATAAAACCACCGGGATCGGGTTATTTTAGAAGTAGTGAAATGGAAGAAAAGGTTAGTGTGTGTGTGTCTGCAGTGTTGATAGAGAGCATGTAGTGAGCGAGTGACACATCAGATCTGAAAAGTTATTCTTAGTAAATAGGAAAAATTAGACAAAGTACCTTTTTAAAGCAGGTCAGACAGTCTTTGCACTATAATCTGGATTAAAAAAAACTTTTTTTTAAGCCAGGCTCAGCTTGACATCAGGAACCTCAGGTTAATGATGTGCAAACCTTTGATTTAAGTTGTGTAATGACTAATCAGGCCTGTTGTTGCTGCATTAACTGCCCACTTCTTCTAGCGTCTACATGCAATCCATTACAGTTCAAAGTGGCTAAAAATTCTAACTAACCACCTGCAGCCTTATTACGCTCTGCCATTGACAGGTGTGAGTGTGACAGGTCAGTATAATGAAGTAATCAATGATATTCACTTCACCTGGCTGTCGTGTGTCTGATGTTGTTTAAACATCAAGATGCACTATTTCTGCTCCTATTTTAAACCCTCATTTAAAGTACTAATGCATATCTCGCACCGCCTCACTTAGTTCATCTCCATACATTTATACCTGGCGCTCACTCACTCACTTACTGCACACACACATTCTTATCTGTGGCTCGTTCACTGGCTTGCATAGATTTCACAGAAGCCAATCAAAGACTCATTTATTGAGGTAAAATGCTTTACTACAAACAGCAACAGCACTATGACACTCCATTTAAGCAACACAATGAGGTCTAATGGTATGCTTGCTCAGGCTCCACCTATGTTTGGATGCACAGTATATCTGTGGATGCTCTCATTCATCCAGGTCATAGTCATTTCCAAGAGTTTAAATCGAGGCAACTGGACTCAAGGATTGTTTTTTGAAGATGTTTCGCCACTCCCCCAAGTGGCTTCTTCAGTTCTGCTGATGCACAGCACCAATACTTGCTGCTGTAGAACCTCTTAAAAGGCTATATACATGTGTGCTTATGTACATGCTGATGGAAAAGGAACTAGCCTGTTTTGGAAACAACGATGTCCACCAATAAACCACTGTCTAACTTTGACATCTTGGCTTGCAGACATAAACTGAGGAGTAAACAACTTCACTAACACAGCCAAACGTGTACCTTCAGATTCAACAATCTGCAGCTACATAGGACTTCTTAAAGCATAAGCAAACGATTAATGATTTGTTAATCCAGCAGCAACAAAGTCACATTGCTATTGGTCAAGCATTGCCTTTCCTCTTTCAGCACAGGTCACATAGTGGTGGTGCAGGCGCCACTTTGTGAGGGGGGCATTCACACTGTTATAAGTTGCTGTGCTAAAAAAATGACTTTGTAAGAAACCACACAGTATCATTTTAATCTACACTTACCCCTATAGATTCCACCAGGCGACGTCATATGTGTGTGAGGGTGTAGTAATCTGTTTAATCTGAACACAAAGGGGTTCTTCATCTTTAAAATATGAGTTTCCCAAAGCTACAGCCTTGTGTTTAATCTGACCCAAGTGCATTCATGTAGCTACTAAAAAAGAAGAGGAGAGAAAGACTGCTCTATTTTTTTATTCATCTCTGACCCTGTGCTTCTTAAACTGTGGTTTCAATGTGAAAATTAAATAAATGTGGATTTTGAATGTTTAGCAGTAACTACCAGTCATGTAGCATCAGTGGCTAACTTGTCACTGCAGACATAAAAATGAAGCATCCTACAAAGCTCCTCCTCCTAAACCACATATTACATTATAGTACACCATTTTTTTATCCTTTACTTTAGTAACATTAATAAAACAAATGCAGACAGACAGACAGGCATCAGACGAGCAGATGAACCATCTATCTATCATAACTTTAACCAATCAATCAATGATTGTGTTGAATAGAAAACTTAACGAGCCACAGAGGATCACTGTAAGCTCGCAGATAATACTTAGCATGTCGGTAGGTGGGCTTGTTGCTGAGGACGTCATCTCACCTAAAACACTCCTGTGAATGCCAGCTCTTCCTGATATGACACATTTATTGGTCACATAGCTTGAAGCCTTTTAGATTTGTGAGTGTGTAATTCCTGCCATAATCCTGCTTCCTCGCAAAATAAGGGAGAGATCAGTGTGTGTGTAGTGTTTACATCGTTGCCTTTTGAAGCTGGAGCCAATACATATCTTGACGAACAGTATTATTGACTGAACCCACTGCAGAAAAAGCCGCAGGTTAGTGTTAAAGACGTATGATCACAGATTGCCCCTTTTACCTAAAACTACACCCAGATCTTTTATGAAACCCTCCACGATTTAGGGTCTCCAATATATTATGATGCCTAAAAGTCTTAAAGAGATTTCATGTGTTTTATTTAAAACAAAGCAAATAAATTATCCTAATTTTCATCTGCTTACAGCTTGAACACAGGCTGGAGCACAGTGGGTTTTAGGGTGACATTATGCAGCATCGCTGAAGACATGAGGAGCATTTATGGGTTAAACGAGGCTGAAGTAAGTGAAAATTAGCCTTCCCCTGCTTGGTGATCTATGACATCCCATCACACACACACACACATACACACACACAAAAACAAATCTCAGCACTGCAGTGAAACTGACAGCAACACTTTTCTGTTACAAGACGGGCTGAGGCTGAAGACAGCAGCTTCAGCAGGAGACAGATGTGTCCTGGGAGAGATGTGAGCATGACAGCTTTGCCATTATGTCACTGTGTAGGTGTGTGTGCAGGCAGAAGAGTGTGTGTGTCTGTGTGTGTGTGTGAGAGAGAGAGAGAGAGAGAGAACCATAAAGAATTAAACTTTACTGCAACTTCTCAAAGCACATTATGTACTCTGTGTGTTACATGTCATGAATACATGGTGTACTACAGATCGAACACAATGTGCTCACGCCGCCTCATTATGTGGTGTTACTCACCATGTTGCCCTCGTCATTCACTCACCAAGCGGCAGAGCTGAATCTGCATCTACGTGTGTCAGTGTGACTTCTGGAGGCTCCGCTTTACGTCACAACCTGAGCTGTTTTTCCATATTATTATTATTCAATCTGGGTCTAAATTGAAAATCAACCCATTTTTAATGCCACACACTCACCTTACTTAAACCTTAAAACGCTGCAAAATGACATGAGCGGCAGCACTTTGAAACGTCTGTGGTCATTTATTTGGCTTTGATTGGCTGCATCAAATCACCTTAAATATCAACACACCTCCACTACCTGTCCTTTTCCTGAGCCTTGTCACCCCCATCAACTTTTTCCAGTAGTGTTTGATGCTATAAATGAAGAATGGTAAGAAAACCATCTTTAAATGTCGCTGTGCTTACGAATGTAAAAAAAAATGACTGACAATTTCCAGCTTATTCAAATTCTGCCATCTCCACACCAGATTAATCCATGCAGGGAAAGTAATGGTTGGAGATGAATGCAGAGGCATCGCACTGTTGTTAACACATAACAGTGAACACACCCCGCCTGCCTCTTCTCTCCTAATTTAATGCATCATAATGATTTGCACCACTTATTCACGTCCACCACAAGAACAAAAATAAATTAAAGCTGCAAGCAGCATTGCGGGCCCTCGCGCACCTTGCGATCCGCGGGGTCATCGCAGTCTTCTCTCCTATGCTCTTGTCTCCTATACTCTCCTGTCCTATGCTCTCCTCTTATTTCCACAGAGATACAACGAACACATGTTTACAACCAAACTTTCCTGCTACCAGTAGGTGGCGCTATGACCGTATCATCCTATTAGCATATATATCTGTTCAGAGTCGGGTCCATAGCAGTACTGTAAGATTTTGTCCACATTGCATAAAGTATATGGGTAGTACTGCATAAAACACAGCGAGTTCCTTTGTAATGGCGAACGGTCAACTTTGAGGCCACTCCCCCGCCACACGGTAATACTTTTGAAAGAGTTTTGGAATGCATCTATTCCCTATGGTGTCCTGAGTAGACACAGTGAATTTCAGCTCAATTGCATGAAGTATGTGAGGCGTGAAAAGTTTTGAAGCAGGGTCAAAAATAGGCAAACAATTGCCACAAAAGTCAAAATGGCGGACTTCCTGTTGGGTTTGGAGGCGGGGTCCAAGAGACTTTTTTGTGCGTCTTGGGGTGATACACATGTGTGCTAATTTTCATGAACCTGTGTCAAACTGGCCAGCGGGGCTACACATTAGGGCAAAAAATACAGGGAGTTCCTTTGTAATGGCGAATGGTCAACTTTGAGGCCACGCCCCCACCACACCGTAAGACTTTTGTAAGAGTTTTGGAATGCGTCTATTCCCTGTGGTGTCCTGAGTGGACACAGTGAATTTCAGCTCAATTGCATGAAGTATGTGAGGCGTGAAAAGTTTTGAAGCAGGGTCACAAATAGGCAAAAAATGGCCACAAAAGTCAAAATGGTGGACTTCCTGTTGGGTTTGGAGGGGGGGTCCAAGAGACTTTTTTGTGCGTCTTGGGGTGATACACATGTGTGCTAATTCTCATGATCCTGTGTCAAACTGGCCAGCGGGGCTACGCATTAGGGCAATAAATACAGTGAGTTCCTTTGTAATGGCGAATGGTCAACTTTGAGGCCACGCCCCCGCCACACCGTCAGACTTTTGTAAGAGTTTTTGAATGCGTCTATTCCCTATGGTGTCCTGAGTGGACACAGTGAGTTTTAGCTCATTTGGATGAAGTATGCGAGGCGTGAAAAGTTTTGTAGGAGGGTCACAAATCGCCAAAAATTAACAGAAATTTCAAAATTGCGGACTTCCTGATGGGTTTGGAGGGGGGGTCCAAGAGACTTTTTTGTGCATCTTGGGGTGATACACATGTGTACCAATTTTCATGACCCTACTCAAAACAGGCCAGGGGGGCAGGCAGAAAAACCTATGAAAACACAACATTTTGTGTAGCCAGTAGGTGGCGCTCTATCAAAGCCTCAATATTGTTGTATAGATGTGTTTAGGGTCAGACTCTGATCATACATGTGACATTTCGTACAGATCGGACAGAAAACGAAGAAGTTATAGAGACTTTCTGTGTCCTCAGAAATGGTCAAACTTTGAGGCCACGCCCCGGCCACACCGTCAGACTTTTGTAAGAGTTTTGGAATGCGTCTATTCCCTATGGTGTCCTGAGTGGACACGGCGAATTTCAGCTCAATCCGTTGAAGTATGCGAGGCGTGAAAAGTTTGGCAGCAGGGTCACACATCGCCAAAAATGGCCACAAACCTTCAAATGGCGGACTTCCTGTTGGGTTTGGAGGGGGGGTCCAAGAGACTTTTTTGTGCGTCTTGAGGTGATACATATGTGTGCCAATTTTCATAATCCTGTGTCAAACCGGCCAGAGGGGCTACGCGTTGGGGGCGCTATAGAGCCATTTTTATATGTGCATTTCAAAAGTCAGCAAATTTCAAAATTTTTCGGGCGAATGAATTTTTCTACCAAGTTTGGTGAGTTTTTGGGCATGTTAAGGCCTCCAAAAATGCGATCTCGGAGGGGGAAAAAAAAAAAAAAAAAATTAAAGCTGCAAGCAGCATTGCGGGCCCTCGCGCACCTTGCGATCCGTGGGGTCATCGCAGTCTTCTCTCCTATGCTCGCGTCTCCTATACTCTCCTGTGCTATGCTCTCCTCCTCTCATTTCCACAGATATACAACAAACACATGTTTACAACCAAACTTTCCTGCTACCAGTAGGTGGCGCTATGACCGTATCATCCTATTAGCATATATATCTGTTTAGACTCGGCTCCATGGCAGTACTGTAAGATTTTGTCCACATTGCATAAAGTATATGGGTAGTACTGCATAAAACACAGCGAGTTCCTTTGTAATGGCGAATGGTCAACTTTGAGGCCACTCCCCCGCCACACGGTAATACTTTTGAAAGAGTTTTGGAATGCGTCTATTCCCTATGGTGTCCTGAGTGGACACAGTGAATTTCAGCTCAATTGCATGAAGTATGTGAGGCGTGAAAAGTTTTGAAGCAGGGTCACAAATAGGCAAAAAATGGCCACAAAAGTCAAAATGGTGGACTTCCTGTTGGGTTTGGAGGGGGGGTCCAAGAGAGTTTTTTGTGCGTCTTGGGGTGATACACATGTGTGCTAATTCTCATGATCCTGTGTCAAACTGGCCAGCGGGGCTACGCATTAGGGCAATAAATACAGTGAGTTCCTTTGTAATGGCGAATGGTCAAGTTTGAGGCCACGCCCCCGCCACACCATCAGACTTTTGTAAGAGTTTTTGAATGCGTCTATTCCCTATGGTGTCCTGAGTGGACACAGTGAGTTTTAGCTCATTTGGAGGAAGTATGCGAGGCATGAAAAGTTTTGTAGGAGGGTCACAAATCGCCAAAAATTAACAGAAATTTCAAAATTGCGGACTTCCTGTTGGGTTTGGAGGGGGGGTCCAAGAGACTTTTTTGTGCATCTTGGGGTGATACACATGTGTGCCAATTTTCATGACCCTACTCAAAACAGGCCAGGGGGGCAGGCAGAAAAACCTATGAAAACACAACATTTTGTGTAGCCAGTAGGTGGCGCTCTGTCAAAGCCTCAATATTGTTGTATAGATGTGTTTAGGGTCAGACTCTGATCATACATGTGACATTTCGTACAGATCGGACAGAAAACGAAGAAGTTATAGAGACTTTCTGTGTCCTCAGAAATGGTCAAACTTTGAGGCCACGCCCCGGCCACACCGTAAGACTTTTGTAAGAGTTTTGGAATGCGTCTATTCCCTATGGTGTCCTGAGTGGACACGGCGAATTTCAGCTCAATCCGTTGAAGTATGCGAGGCGTGAAAAGTTTGGCAGCAGGGTCACACATCGCCAAAAATGGCCACAAACCTTCAAATGGCGGACTTCCTGTTGGGTTTGGAGGGGGGGTCCAAGAGACTTTTTTGTGCGTCTTGAGGTGATACATATGTGTGCCAATTTTCATAATCCTGTGTCAAACCGGCCAGAGGGGCTACGCGTTGGGGGCGCTATAGAGCCATTTTTATATGTGCATTTCAAAAGTCAGCAAATTTCAAAATTTTTCGGGCGAATGAATTTTTCTACCAAGTTTGGTGAGTTTTTGGGCATGTTAAGGCCTCCAAAAATGCGATCTCGGAGGGGGAAAAAAAAAAAAAAAAAAAAAAATAATAATCCTAAGGGTTTCAATAGGGCTCTTGCACCATTCGGTGCTCGGGCCCTAAAAAAAAATAATAATCCTAAGGGTTTCAATAGGGCTCTTGCACCATTCGGTGCTCGGGCCCTAATAAAAAATACAGACAGCTGGTGCATAATCAGCAAACGTCAGTGCTTTGTTTTAGTGACAGAGATGAGCGGGGCCGAGTCTGGGACAAGACACACACTGGGTCACTCTGCAGTGCAATGCAGAGCAGAGCACTGTGCTGACTCCAAACCTGAGTCACAGCCCTTTTTGTCTCACCAGGGGCCTTATCAGAGCCAAAAAAAAAAAAAACCAGCAGAGGTGTAGTGACACATCAGCAGGCAGGTACAAGTGACACCAAGAAATATATATTTGTCACTATTTTACAACAGCTAAAAGATCTGCCCCTGGCTATTACATAACACTATCCTTTTGCCATCATTTGCCATCAGGGGGATGACCTTGAGAGGGAAGCAGAGCCCCAGCCCAGAGTGGCAACAGCAGACAGAAACAAAGCAGTGTAAAGGGTTTAAATCAGGCAAAGCTGAGATTTCGGAGTAATCCTGTCGCCTGTATTGTTTGGAAATGTGTGTGACTGTGTGTGTGCAGGTGAGGTGTGGGTACAACATGGAAGGGAGAAAGGAAGGAAGGAGGTGTGTGTGTGTGTGTGTGAGTGTGTGTGTGTGTGTGGGGATGTGCTCATGTCTGCATTGATTTGAAAAAAAAAATCCCATGTGGGTTAAGGAGACACACCATCACAGCCCCCACCGTCTCCCTGCACACACACACACACACACCCTTGCAACATCAGCACCACCAGTGCCAAACTACACCAGGATTCATCACACACTGTGTCATACAAAACTCACCCCCACGCAGGTCACAGTGATTATCACACTGAATGCATCACGAGGATTGCATAAAACAGCATCGCTGTCTACACTTTTGTTGATGAATTGGTGTGTGTGTGTGTGTGTGTGTGTGTGTGTGTGTGTAGGCAGCAGAGTAAACCCACAGCCATGTTTATCTAATGCGTCCAAATTGTCATCAGACTTTAATGTTACAGAGGTAAACGCTGCATTTAGAACATGTTTGTCATGGTTTGTGATGTGTGTCTCGTTAATATAGACTTAAACGCCAATAAATCAATAAATTAGTCTTATAAAATCAGAAGGATGACGCACCAGGTTGCATCACACTCGTATACATATAAATTGAGATGATAAAGCACAGAAAAACATGTTTTCATGCATCAACTCAACATATTTACACGAAGCATCCATCCTACCTTGAGAGAGTGAGGAGTCAACGAGAGAAGTCCGGGTCTGCTGTCTTGGAGTGGTCAAAACAAAAACCTTAAATAAGCGCTGAGCGGTCTGAAACGAGCTTCTGTCGAGCCGCTGGTAGTTTAAGGTTAGCTGTGCGCTGCTGTGTTTGTTCTGTCGTGTTGTTATTGTGTTGTTCTGCGGGAGAAAAGTCAGCCTCGACAGAAAGTGAGCGGAGCAGGTCCGTAGGAAGATGCTGCTGGACGCAAACTGCTGCTGATGTACTGAGAGGAGGAGACAGATACAGAGAGGGGGAGAGAGAGAGAGAGGGGGGGAGAGAGAGAGCGAGACAGCGCGGTGTGGTTCTCTCTGTTTCTCACTCACAAACGTCAAACACGTAATGTATGTTAATGAAAAGTCTTCCTATGTATTCCATAACGTGCCAAAAAACAACAGTTAACAAGTCATATGATTGTCGAATAGTTGTGAAAATTACGTCACTCTTTTTCGCGCCACAGGAGATCGGCACATTAGCTAGCTAGCTAATCCAAGTAGGACAGACTGATGCTAAGTTACCCAAAGCAACCTTTATTTAGAAGGTAAGTACCTTGGGAGTGATGTTCGCTGATAATAGCTGAATACTTGTAGCTTATTGTCAAATGTCACAGTGAAAGACTGACTTTTAAGTCAGCGTTAAGTGAGTTTTACTCTTTTCATGCATTAGAATCTATTTCCGGTTCACTAAGCTAGCTTCAATTATGCTACAAAAAATGCTACACTTTTCTTATCTATTACGTTCCATTATTACATGAACAAAAAGTTAATTATATTACTAGTTTGAAGTTAAATATAGCAATATTTGACTGTTTTCATTATTTCAAACACTACATCAGAGTTCAGTAAGCTACCTAGCCACCTAGCTAGCATGTTACTCATAAGTAATATGGTGATAGATAAGTGAATTATATTACTAGCTTGTAGGGTTTACTGATATGACTATGAATAAGTAAGAATTAGGTAAGCTTAAGTAAGACCTAACCCAAAATTTTCTAACTCTATAATATGCTAGATAGATAGCTAATTCTAGCAGTTAGCAAACAAAACACAGAGTAGACACAAATCAATTTGACACTGATGTTGAACTAATGTTAAATCACTAAGTACAAAGCGTACCTTTGACAAAATCCCCAAACTACATAATGTTAATTGTTGCTGGCATAGTGGTCAATTAAGTCATGACCAAGATTAGTGCCACTGGTGTCACAGTTTTGATGAGTAAAAAGGTCTTGTGAGAAAGACCTTTTGTGGTCATTGCAAACAAAGCTAGCATTGTCACAACTAAATAGTTCTTTGAGATTTCAAAGAACAATGACAGCAGAGGAATGCCAGCACTGAATGTTTATGTTTTTCTCTTTAAAGATTTGCTTTTAAGATACATCCTTTCTGTTTGGAGTCTAAACTTTGGTGTAAGGTGAGATACTACAACAAAACACATACACCTGAAATATGCACTATACTTTAGACCATTTTCTAGTATTTTTTTGACAGCATTCAAGTCTTAAATCTGATATACAAAAAAATGGATTTGCCAAAAATAAACTATGCATTGTTTATATGATTGCTTTTTCTGATAAGTAACACTTATTGATTTAAACAGTGTGGCTTTTAGATGCAGCATTCACACTCTCAAGCTGTTTCTATTTCAGGTTTTGTAAACTGAAGAAAATGGATAAAGTCACACTGAGCGACATCAGTCCACAATCTGAGACTACTGCGTCACTACTCTCCCTAAAACGACAGAAGACAGATTGTACAATGATCAACAACCACTGTGGGAAAAGCAAGTTTGACTTTCCAAAACCTCTAACTTTTCAGGAAAGCATTAGTTCCACATCATCAACAAGTATCCTGCTGAAGAATGAGGGCCTGATTAGCACTGGAGAATGTAGTAATTTCCAAGCTATAAAACCAGAAGACGATTACAATGCAGGTTTATCTGAGAGACAACTACTGCTCAGGGGTCAAGATGAGCAGCATCCAGCTACTGAAACCGACAAGCACAGCTCATACCTGGGAGATGTCACACGCGGATCTTTAGCAGAGTCTCCCTCTTCAGCCGGCAGTGACACACCCAGTCATCCTGATGGCAAACAGCTGGGGAAATCTCTTGAAGATGGGACCCCTGGTGGCTGCAGTCTGTCAGCTGGAAAAGAGGAAGAGGAAAAAAAGGAAAATGATTCCAGTCCAATCCAGGCAGTTACTTTTAGCTCAAGAAATGAGGAGATTAGATATCAATCTGATCACACTGATAAATATGCAGGCCTTGACACAGGCGACTGTAATACATTGAGCCAATTTGCAGAAGTTGTAGAGACTAATCAGAAGCTTAAGTTTAATGAGACTATCCTTCCTTTCAGTAAGGAGGAAACTCTAATGTCTGCTAGTGATAACACATACTCTAAACCCATGAAGGACCCCTCTGGGAACTTTGCAGAAGGTGGAAGTAAATTAGAACTGCAGTTTTGTGAGAATGAAAATGTTTCTCTCTGTGATGGAGAAACAAAAGGCCAAGTCAAAGAGGATGGCATGAGCACAACTGTCATGCCCTCTGCTGTTGGATGTGATGACGGATCAACTCTTACTTATGATGTTATATTAGACAGAAAGTCGGCAGTTGAGAGTCTCAAAGTTGATGACCTCTGTGGGGCAAAAGCACAGCATGCTGCTGGCAAGATAATAACCAAAGCTTGCAATGAAGCAGCTGATCACACGACAGAGACTCCGATGCCTGCTGGAATCAGCCAAGGGCTTGTGGACAGAGATAATGGTGCAGGGCCTTTCAGTGTAATTGACCCTGCAATCTGGAGTGAAACTGACAGGGAGACTGAAGAGAAGCGCTGTACCACAGAGAGGACTGCAGGTGTAGAATTATCTCCACCAGTAAAAGTCTGTGAATGGGAAACACCTCTTACACTCTGCTCTGATGTCACGCCACCACAGCATGTTTCATATCCTGACCAGTTTAATCATCAAAACAGAACAAAGCCGTGCCAAGATGAAAATAGGGACTTGTGTCAGTCATACATAGGATCACAGGCTTTTTCTGTCATTGCCAACGGAACTCACGACAAGCCTGGCAGTGAAGGCAACTGTCGATGCGACTGCGGTCCCCGCAGAAGTCCCGCAAAGCCTCCTCCTGCTAGGGATGACGGACTACAAGCAAGCTGTGATACTGTGGCACATCAGTTACAAGAGCAGCGTCAATCCAGCTGCTTTTCTGTCAGCTCTGACCACCTGAAGACACAGGAGGCTGAATATTCACAGTGCGAAATGGCAAGAATGGACAAGAGAGCTGAGATAACAGAAACTGGAAACTATGAGGAAGCAAGAAAGTCAGAGAGAAAGCCACAAAAAGAACAACAAGGAGATGACACAACTGAAACATCGACAGGTGAATTTATCAGTGAGTGGAGACTAGACAGAACATTATCATTCATTGAAGGTGAACCAGCAAACATGCCTGAGTGTTTGCCTGATTTCCTGTTCAGTGCTGATATTTCCATGATGGATGTGACACCTGACAAAAAGGGAGAAAGACAAGAGACAAATGTTAGAGAAGAAATCAAAACTGATGTGCCTGAAAACTCAGAGAGACTGGATGATGTTCAGCTACACAATGAATGCATGTTCGACGTGACTGTGTTATGTGGTGAACACACTAGTGAGTGGACAGAGGGGACCACATTCAGCCTATGCAGTGGAGATCAAGAAGAATACAAGCTCAGTTGTTTCCCTGATGACCAACTCAGCACTGAAATTTCCATAGCTAAAAATAAACCAGACCTTTTGGCCTACGGTTTGTCTTCAGCAAGTGATGCCGTTGTGCCGTATCAGCATGATTTAAGTCATTCACATAATGCTCACATAAACCCCACAGCACTGAACTGTTGTGACAAATTTTCCCTGTTGCCATCTGCCATCCCTTCCTACAACCGTTTGCTCGGGGGGTTTGACACTTTCGAAAAGATTCAACTTTCACCAGATGATGACGATGCTGCTGGGCTGGCCGACATCCCTGTCCTCACCAGCTTACCCGCCCAGCTGCTGAAAACACCCGGGCAGCAACTTCACCACAGCATGTCAGAAAGTGACAAGGAGATGCCAGCAGAGGAAGAGATGGAGGAGGAAGAGGCTGAGGAGGTGGTGGAAAGATTTGAGAGTCACACTGAGAACATGGGCAATGAATTTGCATTTGATGTCCCGAACTTTATCTCAGCAACAGATGTCATTGCGCTGTCAGAGCAAGAGCTTATCTCTGAATCAGCCTGCTATTCCTCTGTGCACATTCCGACTGAGTTAAACCCTCAGTCGGCGCCTTCTACTGTATCCACAGAGAGCGACAGTTCCACTTCTGATTTCAACCACAACTCTGAATTTGAAATGAAAAAGCAGTTCGATGTGGTCTTGAAAGAACTGAACATGTTTTTTGACATTAGTCGACATGATTTTGGAAGCGACGTTGCAAGTAGACCACCCTCACCTGAGCAGCGTAAAGACAGAAGTGAAGCCTCAGAATGCAAAGCGTCCAAATGCCTAGAGCAGCTCAGCAGTCCGGAGGTGGAGCTCAGCAGAGGCACATCATCAGGTAGCTATACCATATCATTTATGAACAGTACACATGGGTTAGATACACAAAACCTTGACATGAGGTACAGTGGCAGCACAGCAGTAAACTGACATTAACCATTAAAATCTATTATTTTGGTATTATTATTTAAAGTGCACTTCAAATTCAATAAGATTTTTATTTTTGTTTATGAAATGCCCCTTAAAAACAGGAAAATCCATCGATGCCTGTTAAATATGATAACTATTCTTTAACCACAGTCATAAATACGGCATCCTTTAACTGCATCCCTTCCCAATTTTAACAAAAACTTCCTGTTTTTATAAACTTTACAGCACTTTTTGTACAGACATTGGTTGAATCGAGTCAAAGCACTTAGCTAGAACAGACTGTTTCTATATTCTTCTCACTGCTCTGATAATGCTGCCAGCAAATCACAAAGGACCAGCCACTGCTCTTTTTCTTTTCTCTGAATTTCTGACTGCAGTGGGTAAAAATATATCCTCTCCTGCCTATTTATAGATGATGCTGATGAAGACCGCAGCCTGGAAATGTGCAAAGGTGATCCGGTAGGTTCTCGCACTGATCTCAGAGGTGACGGCGAGCAGGAAGTGCCCCTTCTCAAATGTATGTGCCAGGAACCCTCCATGGACACTGCAAAGAAGCATGGAGGTTCAGAGTAAACTTTTTTATAACTCAATATTTTGTTCAGTAAAGAGAAGAAAACAACAAGTATTTATAAAAAAAAGAACCATCAGCAAAGTGTCTCAGTAGGTAGCAGTCACAACAAAGGTGAAACTATATTTAAAGAAAATAAGGAACACATCAGAAGCAGAAACCATTTTATTTGACTGAAAAATATTTCATGAAAATTAGTTTTTCTTCAGATTTATTTCAGTAATTGCTCTTTTCTTCCATTGTTTCCAGTGCATGGTTTGCATTGTTTTTACAAAGTCATGGCTGATAGACTTTAAAAGGCCAGCTGGGTTAATTCAGAGTGGAAATACAATTACTTTTATTGATTTGTCTTTTCAAATTGATGCAGCTTACTCTCATGAATGTTGAAATATTCATTTCCATCCCTAAATAACCTGCGGCGGAACAATAGCACCCTTCATGAATGCGGAAACGTTGTTTACGGGTAAACACAGCAACAAATCAGACAGAAGTAGCCAGTTCTTCTTTGATATCGCTCACTGTCAATTTGTCGTCTTCAGAGCCCCAGGAGACAGAGCAGAAAGGGAAGATGTGGTCGCCGTCCTTCATGTGTCTGCCTCCCCTGGAACTACTAAGTCACAGTGAGTTTCATGTGATAATGACAAAGGACTTAACCTGTGAGCGTTGTATAGATAAAATGGAGGGTTTGTTTCAGATGGGAGTCACTTAGAAATGTCCTTATTTTAAAAAACTAAGATAACATTAAAGTAATCAGACACACAGTCCAGACATTGTTAATGTGGTAAATGACTCTAGCTGCAAACAGCTGATTTTTAATGGAATATCTTCACATAGGTGTACAGAGGCCCATTTCCAGCAACCATCACTCCTGTGTTCTGGTACACTGTGTTAGCTAATCGTGTTAAAAGGCTAATTGATGATTAGAAAACCCTTGTGCAGTTATGTTAGCACAGCTGAAAAGTGTTCTGCTGATCAGAGAAGCTATAGAACTGGCCTGGGTGACCACAAACCTTTGGACAGTAGTGTAAACAGCATAAGCATAGGCGTGCTCAGTGTGAGACTGTCAACTTCCAGTCTCGCCTTTTCTTCACTCCTCCTCATCCTGTTGTTAATCTGGTCATCTTTGGTTAAAATAATAAACTACAAACTTCAGGAAAGGCATTATATGTATGTTGTTGTGTACCTTAGTGCCTCTCCTTGCAACAGTAAATGGAAAACTAAAGCCTGATTGTAGAGGCCTTGGGCGACTAACGGGACCATTGTATTCATGTGCTGCTGTGTGTGCAGGACCACCAGAGCAGCCCAGGAGACTGGAGCCACTGAAAACATGCGCACGGCCAATCCGGGTCGGACTTTCAAAGAGAGCCAAGACCAAACGCCTGCACTGCCCCCACCCTTATAAATGAATATGCAGTCGAGATGATCAGCTTCACTGCTTTTTGTTGGTGTTTTTTTCAGTAGCAGAAATGTTCTTTTCTGATTTATATGGTGCCCCTACCGGTCTCTACACAGTTCTACTGTTCCTTCAGCTGTCTGCTGCACTTTCCCCACTGAGCAGCTCAGCAGCAGCAGTTAGGGAATAAGTGCCTTGCTAAAGGACACCTTGAAAGTACATGTTGTTCGAGTGCAAGCTGTTTCCACATGTGCCGATATCTATTTATCTTATTTATGTATTTATTTATATGTAGCATCTATTCCAGCCGTGGCGGCACAAATGTTTATATATTTCTGTTGATTATACACTTGACACTTGATTGCGTTGTGTTGCAGTTCTTACTCAGGTTTGTTATTTATAATTGTAGGCCCTCCTTTGTTGTTCTGTAGGTGGCATTGCTACAGTATGCTAAGTGCTCCTGTTGTGTAGGCGGGCACAGTGAGCATATATGAGCTGAGTATGGTCTGTTATTTCTGTGTTCTTGCTCTTGACCATTTTACATGTATGTAAAACATGCTTGAGCATTGTTGTCGAGAGATAGCTGGAGCTGACTTTTGAAGGGCTTGTTTCAACCAAGAATTAAATCATATCACTTTTCATCCAAAATGTGTTTATCATTTCTACAAATACATGTTTAAGAAAAACACAATACTACCCCCCACCCCCCTACCCACTCCTTACCTGAGGCCTTTAAAAGTATTAGAGAAATGAAATACACCTTAATAACAGTGTAACTTGTTTTCAGCAGGTAGAGGGACTCTAAATAGATTTAAGGGTTTGGTTGTATTGGCTGTCGGCAGTGGAAATAACACCTTAGAACAAGAGCATCAACAGTGAGTTTAGGTTTGTTTACTTTCTTCCACACAACTCCCCAAATGTCAGGTGAATGGGTTTATTTGAGGCTGGTTTTTTTTTTGGAACATGAAGGTGTGACATTAAAAAAAATAGTTGACTTGACTGCACTATTACTTCGA
Source organism: Parambassis ranga (assembly GCF_900634625.1). Lineage (NCBI taxonomy): Eukaryota > Metazoa > Chordata > Actinopteri > Ambassidae > Parambassis > Parambassis ranga. The sequence continues at coordinate 10,624,582 of NC_041043.1, forward strand.
ATTAAAAGCACCCCCAACCCTCCATATTATCAGTGCTTAATCCTCCTTGTCATGTCCAATTTATTTCACCATTGTTCTTCATGATAGAATTAGGAACTGCTTACCCTTGGCCTCATTTGCCAGTTGCCTGGTTGCTTAACCGTCCCACAGTACATTTTCATAATCTGAAGCTTAAATGGCTTCATTGCCTTGAAGTCTTCTTTATAAAAGGGGAAAAATGAAGAATAATAAACATACTGTAACATCACAGATGTTGTTTTGTCAAGTGTAATCAGGACGTTTATCTCAAAATTAGCTCTAATTGGTCTTTTTGTGTTCCCCTTAGTCTATTTTGTATAAGCAGTTGTTGTCACTGATTTCATGTCCTTATCACATTTTATAAAATACCAAGACTTTTCTTCCAGTAGGGATTTTGGGAGCATTTTGTTTCAATAAGCAAGGTGCCTCAGCTGGCAGGCAGGCAAGTGCAAATCAAAAAGAAACAATGCCATGGTATGGCTTTCCAAAAATAATTGGATTCAGACTCTACATATTCAATCTGCCTTTTTAATCAGGCACAGTCTGTGAAGACTGGGGGAGTTGAATTAGATTTTTTGTCGATAATGACTTTGTCAGTGCTGGTTGTGTCTGAGTGCTCAGTTTGTTTGCTGATTTGTGGCAGGGCGTAATCTTTACTTAGATATAAATATTTCATAGTTTTCTAACAACTTAATCATCCCTGTATTGTCTTTAATGAACATTTTTTTTCTCTAGTTGCTGCAGCATTTTTGTACATGTTATTTTTATTGATTGCACAAAGGCCAGTTGTTTCCTATAGTTTTAGAAGCACTTCACTTGAAGTGCAGTGGAGTGTGTTACCCATGCACACTGGTCACACTTCAGAATTAGAGAATGATGAGCCGTCGCCTCATGCATTGCAATGAAGGTGAGGAAATTAATTGCACATAGTTTTACAGTTGATGAAACAAGCATATTATTATGAGAGTCTGGATTTATTTTTACAGTTTTGTTTTTCACTTACTGTTTACAGTTGTTTTATGCTCTGTTTTTAATTGCTTTCAATACAGTTAAATACAACTAAATCAGCTGTAAACATTGAAAGCCACAGCTGCTAAATGTTGTTAGCCATCTGATGTGACTAGATCATCTACCTGGGAATGAGAAGTCCAACTCTGCCCATGACCATGTGGTAGATTCTCTATGGAGAGAGAAAGATAATGGAACCTGATCCAGTGTTTTCTTATTGAAACATTATTAATATACCCCATGTTTCCACACATGGAGTCTTTTCCTTCATAGAAGATAACACAGTAGAGTTCATTTTTCTTTCCTTTTTATGTCAGATGTTACCACAGTTGTTCTTTAGACTTCACTGCTTCATTTCTGTCTAACATAAAAGAGATATTACCGTTTTGGAGGCACTTCAAAGGCTCCAGGGAAGCCAGAAGTTATTCCCTTTTTTTTCAAGTTCTTACAAAATTACTCCTCCCTCTTCACACAAAAGCCTCACTGTATAATTGACTTTCCACAATTTATGAGCTCCTAGCATAACCCAGGGATCCAAGATGTAAAACAATAGCAGCAATGAAACCTGGCAGTGATTTACATCCTCATGACCCAAGTTAAAGGAATTAGACATGCACACATTTGTTTATTTTCATTAGGCAGAATGTAAGACGGCCATTATCTCAGCACGAGAGCCCGAGTAACATTATTATGCTCGTGGTGAAACCTTGAAGATGTTGAACACGCACACACACATTCCCTCCTCCCTTTATGCCATTTGAATTGTCTGCATGGTTCCACTGTGTAGGAAGGACCACCAAGGTCTATACTTAGAAAGCTTATTACTGGAAAGCTGGAGGATAATTAATGGGCATCAGCCAAATATGCCTTCATTATTTGAACAGTTAGCGGAGCAGTTATTGTACAGCCTTGAATTTCTACTTCTAGCAAGTGCCACTTGGAAGTAGAGAATATAACAAGAATGTGAACAAAATATGTCTTAACCAATGTAATATAGCAATGTTTTTTTTGGTGCAAGCAAAGTACAACATCTTCTTCATCTTCTGGTGCCTTAGGGTTCATTTGTATCAAAGGGTGTTTACATTCTTGGTAGTAGTATCTTTGCATTCATACAGTGGAGCTCTGCTGTCTGACCTCGTTGCAGCATGGTTCCAAAGCAAACAAGCAGGGCCTAATTTAACAGTTTTCCTGTAGCCCTGTATACATATATACTCACACTCACTCACGCAAGCTAAGCCTGCATCTATTTGTTGCCTTTTTCAGATCAATAGCAATCACTGGGCCACAGTAGCAGGATCAGATGGATCGACTCAGGAACTAATAATACACACACTGCTGCAGCTCACTGCTGGACTGTGTAACGTGCCATGAAAGTGACCAGAACTTAACTTTTTTGATAACATGTAATAGCTAATGTTATCAAAACTCTATGTGGATATCACTGAGAAGGAGCTCTGGCAGAGAGCCTAGTAGAGGAGTGGACCAGGGCTTAAACTGTTTTCTTTATATATATATATATATATATAAATTTGGAGTTGTTGAATCACACTTGAAAGTGGGCCAGTTCTGGAAACTCAAAATATATTCCAGTGCTGTTCATGCTGCCTGCACAGTAATCTCTTTGCTTTTGGTACTGAGTGGAATGAAAGGTAGCAGCATGAAAGGAAGGACAATAAGAGGATTTCACAGTCTAGTGTTATGACACAACGTTGCATTGTTTTTAGCCTGTCCCTGAAAAGCTCTAATTAAATTGGTGTTGACTGGACAGGAGGTCTGGATGAGTTCGAAAAACAGCAGCGTTGTTTGTGTTTCTTGCTGACTCATGATGAAGGTGTAGAGTAGGACAGCTGTCTCGAGGTTTTATTCAAGGTTTACATGCAGAGTGAGTCCATGAATGCATTTGATAAAGAACATATACGATGCAGTTTCTTTAGTTTTAGGACTCCTCCTGGAATATATAGATCATATACTGTATTTCTTTATTCTGCTGCTACAATTAGAATCAGAATTACTTTATTTATCCCCGATGGGAAATTCTTTTTTGTTACAGACAATAAAAATTAAAGATAAATTGAAGTATGAAATTGAAATATATAATAAATATCTAAATACCTAGATAGCATTTAAATCCCTGAGTTGTATCTAAAGAACATATTTGCTACTGTATAAAAACCTTTACATAGTAAAGAGCATGACATGAATGTACCAGTATGAGTGTACAGTGTCTGAGTGACTGCTACAGTTCAGAGTTCAGTAGTTTGATTGAGACGGGCAGGAATGACTTCCTGTGTCTCTCAGTGGTGCATCGTGGGAGTCGGAGTCTGTTGCTGAACGAGCTCCTGTAGCTGGTCAACACAGTGTGGCGCGGGTGAGAGGGACAGTCCAGTATGGTCTTTACTTTGGACAACATCCTCCTCTCAGACACCTCTGTCAGAGAGTCCAGGTCCTCACCCACAACATGGCCGGCCTTCCTGATGATTCTGTTGAGTCTATTTATGTCCCTCACCCTCAGACTGCTGCCCCAGCAGACAACAGTATACATGGCCACCACAGACTCATAGAACATCCTCAGCATCGTCCTGCAGATGTTGAAGGACCTCAGCTGCCTCAGAAAGTAGAGGCGACTCTGGCCCTTCCTGTAAACAGTGTCCACGTTCTTACTCCAGTCCAGTTTGTGGTCCAAGTACACAATGAAGACAATTACCCATTGGCCCGGCATAGCTACTGAGTCATACAGCCATATATAGCTATATATAGTTTTTGACCGGTAGTGTTAAACTGTGGTGCATTTTTTTTTACAGTATTTTGTCTTTTAAGGTCACAACAGGAGAGCCTCAGTAAATTGTCCAGTAAATCATCATTAAGGTCCATAACATCAAGTGCTGTTGTGGGCATCAGTAAAATCTGCTGCTGAGCGATGAGGCGGATGGTTATTTTAGTGAAGTGAAGTCCAGATGAGTGTGTGGTGCCTGAATCAAGGCCAGGCCCCATCAGCCAAAAGAACGTAGGTGGGGCCATTTAGTAATGGCCTGAATTAACAAGTGCCAAAATCTCTCATAATTCCATTATGGTACTTCATTACATACACACTGCTGCACCATTTTAATCCACCCACACTCTGAACATTGGCCTTTTGTATCCCAGCTGTCTCTGCTGTTCAGGTTTGAAGCCAAATGCCATACATTGCTATTCAGAGATGCAAATGTAGAAATGTTGATGCTGTTGTATGTTAGAGTTTCTGAGGAAGCCGAGCCTCTGATTGGCATACAGGGTTTTAAAAATCAATGCAGATTTTATAACATATTCACTTCGGGTTGATTAAATAAGGAGATATTCAAAGTGTGTGTTAGCGCTAAAGCACAGTCACTGAGCTGACATGAAAATGAGGGGCTGTCATAAATTCACCCAATGACTAATCGTTGTCTGCCTCTTAGCTAACCCTGCAGGCATGATGGGAGTGAGGGCATTAATCTGCAGAGGACTAGCTAGGGAATTTGTTCCCTCATCTTGGATGACTGCAGCTTGTGGCGTTAATCTGTTTAAAAACAGAAACTACTTTAATGAGGTGCTAATATTAAATGATATTCATGGAGGAGTCAGAGGTAAAACAGTCAGGGCACATCTTAGAGAGTCAGTCTTTGGACAGACTGCCGGAGACATTTTGTTTCAAATGAAATGAGCTTTGCAGTTTCTTGGAAAAACTGCTGGATAAAGCTTGAACATTCAGCATGACTGTGACAGGATTGAGCACAAATGGATGCTTTTTCTAAGCAGATGTGCCAGCTTTCTGAACCTCACACACTGTAGCTGTGAACATTTCCAAGATAGTATTATCCAATTTCATGGCTGCCATTTTACTATACATGTCAAGTGACAATTATTCTGTTGTTGTAGTCGAGTGGTTCGGTTCACCAGTGAGAGGAAGCTGCTGAGCAGAGGCTTATGGGTTCAGGCAAAGACAGAAGACATGTTCTTTTCTTCTCAGCTTTTAATCAGATTTATGATTTGTCTCCTCACACTGTGAAGTGGAGTGAAATGGGCTTGTACTGTTGTCATTAATATGCCAGGCACACAACTGATTTCTGGAGGAAAGTTGTGTGCCAGTATGGAATCTATAATGGAGGAAATCCTAGAATATATTTGACAAAAAATATTTGACAGAAAAAACATTGAAAATTGAATTATTTGTCAAAAAAACCTGAAAATTGAAAATCTGAAAAAAGTTCTGTATTGTACAATGTAATGCTTTATTTTAATTGAATCCTACCCTCCAATCATACACTGGTAATTGATTATATGAAAGCTTGGATGGCAACCTTTCCTACATGTATTATGGATCCATTAAGAAGTGCTGAGTACCTGCCTCACAGAGCTGCTTATATGCAAACATGAGATTAACCATGCTTTTTACATGGCATTTTATAGTCATCAAAGTCAGGGATTAAATAGTGGGTTTGTATCAAATGGTGGTATAGGTTACTGCAAAGCCAACATACACAGAGAGACATGTACGAGCAGTGACAACAATAAAGTAATAACATCAGTAGTGGCTTGTATTATACTGTGCATGTTGTCACACAAGCATACAAAAGAGCTGTTATTAATGTTTGCTGTGCAAAATGAAAACATGCCTGCAGTGAAAATATAGCTAATGTACTGTTATTTGAGTTAATGTGTAGATGCATGTAAAAATAGAACACCTCCGAGACAGACATTTAACAGGTATAAGTGGGGTGAGTGTAAAAGTGTTTTTAATGGCTCCTCTGCTGATAGTCTGACAGGCCATGCTGTTAGCAGCAGAGGCCGACAACATTTTTTACATCAGCTTTATTGTTTGAGTCACATTGAAGGAAAGTTGGCTTCCCTTTTTAGTCATATCAAGACCTACCCAGAGTTGCTGCTGTGGCAAATAAGAGCCATACACAGTATTGATCCTGATCAGTGATGTTTGATCTGTTCAGAGCTACATTAAACATTATCCCTTGCTCTGTTTTAATTGGTCGAGCTGGAGGACTTGGAGTCAGCATTCCTTCTGGTACTTAATTAGGTGTATATATTACAGCTGTTGGGGAAGGAAGAAGGGGTGGGGGGGGGCTGTGAGTGTCATCAGTGAAATTGTTTATAGTACATTGATCTTGCAGACTCATTTTAATTCCACGCGAACCACTCTGATTCACTGCTCCACTACGCTGATCATTGATCTCCTGGGTGCTGCTCCACAACAGTCATGACCAAACAGTGCAGGATACTGCAGCTGTACATGTGATGATGGATACACAGCACACTTAAAATGCACACTGTCAGGTTGGTGGTTGGTGTTAGCACACAAACACAGTGTGAAGTAGTGGGAATGACAATGATGATGTCATTGCATCAGTGTTATGCAAGATGATTTAACATTTGCACCCGTACAATTTATAACTGAGCCGTTATCTCTGGCTGCTGCTGAATCTCTTAATCAAGCTTTTTCACTTAAACCCCAAAGCTGCTCTAAATGGTCTGACACAGTCCTTGTGTTGTATTTACCATTGTCCCCTGCAAACAGTTCAGTACTGAGGGCTGTACTACAGTGTGAAAAGGTTTGACCTCTGCAGGAGAGTTTATCAATACTTTGACCCAGGATCACACCTCCTCCATCAGCTGTCTCACACGTTTCTGCAGGGATTAGCAGATTCACCACAGAGAAAAATAGAGGATTGGCAAATCTGTCCAAATCATCAGAAGCCGGCAACACATTTCACACAGAGTAATATTGATATTTTTTGGAGTTGATGTCTGTGTGTGTGCACAGAGGATAATAATCAGGTCAGAAAAATGAAATGCCAGAGAAAATAGGGGCATTACAGCTTCTAATAAAATGGAACTGATTGGAGGGATTGTTACGGATTAAAGGTGCAAGGACATAAGAGTTAAAAGATGAGAAGAATGACAACAGGTCAGTTCATTCAAGAAAGCACTGGGCTGGAATGGGGGTATCTCATTTCAAGAAGTTCAACTGAGGGCTTCCACTGCTGCATTTTTTTCCAACTCTCCCTCCTTTTCAGTGTGAGGTCCATGAGGGAACCACTGCTGCAATGCAGCAAAACAAATTGCGGGAATCTATTAAGTGTTTGTGATTGTGAGAGCTAGCCTCTCCCTTGTTTCTCTGTTTCATTCTCACTTTGCCCCCTCTGGTCCCTATTCAACTGATTCACTGTGGTCACACATTGCATGCAACATCACTGCACTTGGTTGCTCTGTGCAGGAAGGCTGTGCTTTGTTCCCTTCAAGGATTTTGTGCGATAAAGCATCTTTACAACACCCATCTACAGCATTCACTTGTACAAGCACATTTCTCTAGAGCTTTCAAACATACTGTGCAAAGAATTTATTCAAAAATGCATATTTTCCATCCGTGCTCAGTCTGCTTTGTACACCCAGATGTGTGAAATATGGCTTATGACATGTTCCACCCACTGCTAGACTTGTGGTCATGGTATGCAAAAATGCTAGAGAAGCTTGCTAGATGTGAAATGTTTGCTTTAAAATGTGTTGGATATTGTGAAAAGGTCCACTTTAACAAAAGAGCCTAAACCTGTGGCTCCTCAAGCGGCCGTTTCAGGCTCATATATCATTTTTCCCATGCCGTGGTCCCCCAAAATATAATTCCTGTGCAAACTAGGCTGACATTTCCAGCTGTTAGCAGAGTAGGATTTTCAGGCTGCATGTGAAAATCAGTTGCTCTTTCCTTGACCCCAGTCAGCTGAGGCTGCTGCACCTACACGTGCCACATAGTGATAGTCAATATTTCTCCCCAGACCCAGCGCTCCCTGCTGCAACAGTACACACGATGATAAAAAGCACAGACAAAAAACACACAGCTTTAGCAGCGCAGAGTGTAGACCCACCTCTGCAGAAGGGATTTTACAGTATACGTACATCAGCTTCTTCCAGGGCAAGGCTGCAGCCAGTCATTCTGTAATCTTCCCTGTAATCCTTGCCTATTACCATGTGGGAGATTTTTGTTCTTGTCCTCAGCCTACACCAAGACACACAAGAGCCATCCTGAAACTAAATCTGGAAGGATGTGCAGGTTTTGAGGATATAGCAAGGTTTGAATTCCAGAAATCATTAGCTGATGATTGGCCCACTGTGTTTACTAGCAAAGTCCTGTGATGCATAGTGTAACACTAACCCTCTTTCTTTTACATTAAAATATTTCTGAATTGAAAGTTTAACAATTACTGGGACAAAAAATCTCTACATATTGCTTCATCAATACCACCTAAACCACTGTTAAGGCCAATTAATGGTGACGTATGATATAAAAAAGGCCCCAGAATTTAAGCTTAGACTTATTACTGCAGTAACCAAGAATCAGATGAAATCAAAATAAACTGCAAAACAAAACTTAGCCAGAAAAGTAGTGACTTAAAATGAAATAATTAAAAAAAAAAAAAAAAAACCTCCAGCCTTTTGTTGAAAGTCCTTTGTTTCCCCCTCCTGGGCTGACAAACTGAAGCCAATATGGACGTGTTAAAAATTGCAGTTCACACTGCAGCCACTAGGGGCCTGCTCCAAAAGCGAGTCAATCCCCTGGGTCAACATCACAGCAGAACTAAACATGTTTACAGCCTAGTCCAAACAATTTTAATTCCCTTTTAGTGACATGGGGTGAGGTTTTTTTATCACTCGTTTTAATGCCTGTGTACGCCACTGCCCGCCTTCCTCAGCTCCACTCACGCCTCACCTTCTTTGTCTGTTTTTTTAGTTTAGACAGTCTATGATTCTGCCAACATGGCGACAGTCTGAGCTTCCCACAGAGACTTAAAACAGAGCTTTAGTGATGTCACAGAAGGTTCGTCCATAGTTTCTTTCTGTTCATGTTTTACAACAATAAACACGTTACCAGGTGAAATTCTCAAGTCTTTAAGCCACTCCACAATTTGTGTGGCTCTTGGCTTGGATGTCATTTCATGTGTAGAAGTATATTATTTTTAATGAAAGATGTGCAAACAAGAATCTAGAATTGTCCTGTGTGTTGCTCACTCTTATGTACAATAAGTCGGCTGTTGATTTGTTTGCTTTAAAGCAGTCTTACCAAAAAAGAAATCTGACGGATTTCAGACTGTCTTTCTTTTCAGATTTGTTTTATGGTCTGCCTCACTGCCCCCTCATCTTCTCTCTTTCCTCTGTTCCCCGCCACCTGCAGAGGTCTTTCATCTCCTAAACATCAGCATCAATTTTTCACTGCCATAAATCACAGCTACCGATGTGTCAGACATATCAAGGCGCGTTATCCGGTGGAAAGCGTCTTTTTAACGGCATCAAAACAACAGTACAGGATCCTTCTTTGTGTCTGTGAGCATACGTTAGAGCAGCATGAATATAAATGAGCGCTATGACTAAGCGTTATCTCACTGTCAGCATACAGTAAACAGCAGATCTCAACATGCTGTTGTTATTGTTTGGCAGCAGAAATCCACCTCGTAGGGCGGTCGAGAGGTGGGAGATGACAAAGTTCAGCAATTGAAGGGAGCTAGAAAGAGAGAGGATTTTCCTGTCAAACCCTAAGAAAAAAAAAACTGGAATTAATTTATGTTCTTCAGGTTGACATGGGCCCCGTCACCATGGTAACAGGCCATGCACCACACCACCTCCTGTTTCCACCTTCTCCTTCTTTTCTTCCCTCGCCTCCCACAGCCATCACTCATCTAAAAAAGATGACACTGGTTTCTTCTCTGTGTCAGGGTGCTGCTGTCTGAGAATTAGCATCATTAGAAGCTGAACATTCACAAGGTGACAGACTCGCTCAATCCACCCACCACCACCACCACCACATCCAGGAGCCTCAACACACCCTCTAATTAACAGTGCCTTTGTCTCTCTATTTGTCTCACTTTCTGTCTGTCTCTCATTGTTATTTGCAAGGAAGCCATGCTCTTCCTCACCCTCTGTCAGTAAAAACAAACAAGGTGTTGACACAGAGAAGAAAAAGAGGTCGGGATGAACTGCAGCCCTGTGCTGGATCCTTATTTCCCCACAGAACAGTTGAATAATCATTGTGTGGTTTGTTGATTATTTGGCCTGTTTGTCTCTGAAGCTGCTAACATGGTTTGTAATTTCAACTGTATGAGATGATGTGTGGTTAATGTGGGCTCAGGGTAGTTGCTGGTAATTATGATTATTTTCATATTTTATCCCTGATGACCTGTGTAAACAAGGCATGAAATACAACCTTGTTGTGTGATCAGTATTCACACAGTTTCATGTACTGACTTTTAAGCTATAGGACCTTTGAAAGCTGTGAGGCGTTCCGCTCAGGGGCTTCTTTAGGAAACGTAAAATCTGTTTATAACCAGCAGCCTGCTGACATTTGTGGTAGACGTTAATGAGCATGAGGTTCTACATTTGTTTATATGCAATTCAGTTCAGAAACAGTGTGCAAGTACAAAGCTTATTATATACATGGAAAAGATGAAAGATGGACATAGTAGGCAGCTTAAAGGCGCATTCCAGCATTTCAGAAACACTTTCATACAGTTTGGGCGCTTACCACACGCATCAAAGTGAAATAGATGAAATTATAAGAAACATGTTCTATAAATATATATATATATATATATATATATATATATATATATATATATATATATATATATATAAGAAAAATATGTATGTTTTTATTGACAGGTAGCAGCATTTCTTTTAAACTAGACTAATTACCTTCTAAGGTACCTTTCTATGGTAATTTAATTGGATTATTTATATTCTTGTAATTTAATTGTATTGTTTAAACCTTAAACCTCCAGTGTTTTACAGATTAAGAGGGAAAAATAAGCCTGAATATTTTCTATCCAGAGATGTTTACACAGCCTGGTGTGTAATGACCTGGAGAATTGGCTAATGCATAAAATCTGTGAACTTGTCCCTATAGGAGAAATGATGTGTTCCGCTTTGGAGGAAGTAAAGTTTTCAGCACTTGTGTCAGTGAAGGTAATTTACTGTTATCGCAGGCATCCTGAGAAATGCCAAAAATGATTGTGTTACCATCGTGCCATGGTCATGTGAGCTGCTGAGCAAAAAGAAAAAATGAAGGCTCCCTTTAATCTCTGTAGGACCTACACTGTAATTTGATTTAGAGAGAGGCCTTGTACTTCATCAGTGGTAATGTAGTGTAACATCTCATTCAAGGTTAAACAGCAGCAACACATCAGTTAACTAATAAACAAATAAAGTACTCTCAGTGCCAAATAATAAAAAAAAGAATCAACACGGAACAAAAGGTTGACACCTGCTTTAGAATCACACCAAACAATTATGTGAACTCACAAAAATGTTTGCTGAAATATGGCTTGACTAGTTTGCCCTTCTGCTTTGGCTGAAAATCTGCCGGCTGTTGACTCAGATGATATTCATTGGCTGAAACAAAGACCCCATTTGGAGCAAATGCAGCCTCATAAATCCTGGTCTACAAATTCAGCCGCAAGCAAGCCCAATTGATTCCAGATTGCAGTTACCGAAGGATTCTTTTTAAGCCTATTGACAGGCTGACGAGCATGCACACACCCTCCCTCTCCGGAGCTCACCCAGGGTGAGCTCCAGAGAGAAAAGCTGCAGAGAGGGTAATATAAAATGCAAAAGCTGCACCTGAGGATCAAATCCTCAAGTATGAAATGTGTCTAAAGACAAAAACAGAACAGTTTTTTGGTCAGTATTAAGATACCTGACAGGTTCAAGTATTCCTACCATTTCTCTCCTGAGTTGTAATGGCAGCTCAAATACCAGAAGAGGCAGCTATAAGTGAGTAACAGAGTCCATCTGCTCAACAACTGGCTTATAGGAAAATCTCAGGGGGCCTCCATGTTATTTAACAAGTGCTTGCCTTGACTTGTGATGAAGGGAGGAAGGACGGATCACAAGTGTCTGAGGAAGAAAAGAGAGAGTGGACCGTTTGTACTTTCAGTCAGTGGTGGTGCACAGGCTTGCAGCCTTAGAGCTCCCGTCAAGCTTGCTCCAAGACACAATGAAACTTTAATGAAGTTATGCTGCAGCAGCATGGTAATGCACAGTCTCGGGAGCCTTTGAGATAGGGATTGGCTGGAGCATACCCCGAGGTGCACATTTCAGCTGTCACTCAGCTAACAGGGAGCAGCAGCAAAGAAGTAAACCCCAGATACACAGTTTAAAAGTGTTTCCCATGTAGTCCATGTTTGGTCCACAGATTTGTGCCATAGATGAGAAGTTGTGTCATGTCAGATTCAACCCCCTACCTGGCCTTAACCGATGAGCTTGTCAGTTGTTGCATACTGTAAATAATTAAGTGAGTTAGGAAGAGGAAGGTCAGCACTCTGTCAACCTCTCTGTCTTCTGTAAAGCTCCTGGAGCAGTGAGCCAAACATGTAACAGAGTGTCAGATGGGCAAACAGAGAAGAAGGAAAAGAAGAGGCCTGGAGAGACAGTGTCGCAGAAAAAAGAGTGACATTTCAGGAGATATCCAACATTTTAAGCTGATCATTTCATCCTGACCTTCAGGGCTTCCTTCCTTCTGAGCAGCAGCTTGTGTAGCAGCCGATACAACTGTTTATTTCATGAGTCATATACATTTAATTAAAGTTTAATTTATGCAGTGTCAAATTGTAAACATTATACAGGAACCCATCATAACCTGCAGCATCTCTGCCTCCTCCTACAAAGAGAAGTCGCAGACAATCTGAACCTGAGTTGCAGGGACGACTCAGTAAACGTTAATGTGATGATAATGTGGATCACGTTATGGAGCTCAAAGACAATGCTGCTGAACTGAGCTTGCAAATGTGTGTTATTGAACAATCATTTGTTGGCAGTGTTATGTAACAGGTGAAAGACACTCGCCATGACTTCATGATAAACATTCAGGGGACATTCAGGGGAACTCTGTGAACATCCTTCTTATAGCTGAGATGGAAAATCTTGTCCAAAGCTTTTCACCTGTACCTTAACCTGTGCTTGAAAGGATGTGAAGACTGATTGTAGTTCCTAAAGGTCTTTGTCAGCTTTTTTCTCCTCTCCATTACTCCTCCACTTTTGTCTTAGCTTTTCTTTGCCTCCACCGGTTCTGTCCGTTGCTCATTTCTGTCTGCGGAGGCAGTGTACTCAGAGGTCACCTCTTGATCTGTTTGTTAGGGTCGACTAACCATCGATCTGTCCCCTCCCATCCTTCCTCTCGCTTCCATCAATTCCTCTGGGCTTACAAAAATTGTCAGTCCACTCACACCGTGCGCTAAAGTAGCACAATCCTTTTGAATCTTCAGCCTAAAGTCTCGGCAAAGGAGCTTCTCCTACCTAACAGAGGTAAGTATTTGGCAGGAAAGGTGCTGATATTGACAGAAAATCGTTCTCTGCATGTGTGAATGTAATCCTGTCTCTCCTAGTTTGATTCAGCTATTTGAGAAATAGGAAAATTAACATTGATTTTCTTTTCCTCACACCAGCTTGACTCATCATCTAAAAATAATGTCAATGTGACCCCACACTGTGTTTAATGTTCCTGTAAGTAATTCCCCCTATAACCCACTTATCATTTCTATTTTTGCATTGGAAAAGTGGTTGGAGGACCAAAATGGGTAGGGCAGCATGGTTCCGCAGCTTCTTCCCACATACTAAAGACTTTATGTTTGCCCTCTGATACACTGGCGACCTGTCCAGGGTGTACCTCGCTTCTTGTCCATGCCAGCTGGAATTGGGTCCAGTCCACCTGTGACACTTGGATGGCTTCGCAGAGTCACCAGCAGCTGCTACCCCTCTAACCATTTTTGTCATAGGACAAAGCATTTATTGCTGCAATTGTGACAGGGTCAAAGGTCAACTGTTTTTAATCTAAGCTAAATTAACTGTTTCTTCATGTTCTTCATGTATAATAATCAGTACCATCAGAATTTACACATACATCATATTTATATTTTAATCTAACAGCCCATCTGCTCTTCAGATCTTCAGAGCTTAACTTTCTATGTAAGCACTTCCTACAATGCATCTGTGTCTACAGCATATAATAAAGTGCTTCTTGTTCATGATTTCAGTCTTTTATTTGTTGTACAAGAAGCAAAGTGAGGGGGGTAAGGATATGGTGCCTTCTACTTTGTGCGTGAAATTGCCAAAATGCATCCCTCTTGTTCCTGTGCCACTCCGGGTTTCCAGTCTGTAGGGGAAAGAGAGAAGGATTCTTTTAGTTGAAAATGTCTGCCTGGCTCACTTTTCCTTTACCTAGAAAAGGTTTGTGCAAAGAAAAATCTGTGGCCTAATCATGGCTCTAAAGCCATGATTAGGCCACAGATGGATGGATGGTCCACCCAGCCATCCATCCATCCATTTTCTTAAGCCACTTTATCCTGTACAGGGACATAGGAGGAGACCTGGGGCCTACCTAATCTGTCAATGAAACAGAGCCGGGGTACACCCTGGACCAGTTACCAGTCTACAGAGAGACAAGCAATTACCCTGGCTCTGAAGCACCTAACTGTAAATCTATGACGCTGTCCGTGGTGCTGAAGTAAAGGACAGATTGGTAGTGTGCCTTCATATTGCACCTACATCCTGCCCTCCTCTCAGCTTTATCTTCTTTCTCTCAACTTTATGAACACTCACGGCTACTCTTAAGACTTGCACCACCCTTAGAAAAAATATTTCAACAAAGAAAATACAACAAAAACTACACTTGCTCCCATCAGACCAACAAAACATCTACAAATCAAAGGCAGTCTTCTCAAAACACCGTTTTAATCTGAGGTTGGCAGCAGTGTGGCTGGACAGGAAGCATTCTGATGCTTTTTTTAAAGTCTAATTAGAGCATAAGTACAGGAAGACAGAGCCCAGATGAGTAAATCATACACACACAAAAACAAAACAACATTTTAAAAGGTGGTGGAGCTGTTGCCATGGATCCCACACCCCATCAGGGAAAAGCAGCCATTCATCTTGGATGGCTGACAGTTAATTTATTCCTACGGCTGTTAGAGAAGCCTAGTAGAAGCACAAACAATTTACAAATGTGCAGTGTGGCTGTGTTTGTGATCGTGTAGGCTTTTGTTCTTGGGGGTTGTTATCTGTGTTGTATTTTTTGACTCGGTGTATGCTTGAGAGTGATAGTAAAGATGGATGGGTGCTAGTCATGGATTGATCTCAGCCTCACATTGTACACACTCTTAGCTTACTGAGATGCTTCATGAAAAATTGGTCCTGCTGGTCAAACACTTGTAAAAGTAAAAACTTTTTGAGTTGTGTGTTGGTTTGTATCAGCAAGAACTAGATTGGAGAAATATTTATTCTCTGAAAAGAAAATGTTGAATCACAACAACCTGTAAAGGGTCAAGGTACAGCTCCATCCTCCTTGCTGTGTGCGTCACATTTGTCTTTCCAACAAATGCTGTTTTGATTCTAACCTGTGAAGTTAGTAAGTTATATTTGTAACCTTATCTCCAGCATCACATCTTTGCTGTTGCTTTTTTTGTCTTTCGATGACGCACAATTAAATGGCATGGCTTTGCGCCGGCAAAGTGGCATTTTTTTTGTCTGCCACACATTTTCTTTCCTCTCCTGCCTGCGTCAGTTGATGTTGTGATGACTCACAGTGAACTGGACAACACCTAAGTGGGCGGAGAGAGGCAGCGATTTAGCTGTGTAAATACTGACACATCTTCTTACCTTCAGGTACAATGTTCCTTCTTTCTCAGGCATCTTTTTTTTTCTCCAGAGGAAGAAAATAAAGAGTGAGACAGCACTAGCCACTACACCTCCTGACCTGCAATCAGTCAACAAAGCCCCATGAGTCCATGTTTCATTGTTTCATCCCCTCCAGTCACATTACTTTTGCATGTGTGTAAAACTAATTACTAACTTCCACTCCTCTAAACATTAGTTGATTCAGTTATAAGTGATGCAGCATTCATTAAGTTCTCACCTCACAGCATCACTTGGGGGACGACACTCTCTCACTCACAGCAGCACTGAGTCTGCTGTTTTGTTAGCTACAGGCGAGGGGGGTATATATATTGTTTCTTAATTGTCAGAAATGCTTTGAAATTAGTGTAATTGCGTCGTGTTTTTTGCGTCTATCTTTGAGGCAAATTTACTCAAAAGTTTCAACAGACTTATTCAGAGGGCCGCCTCAGTCCTTGGGGGTACTTGATGCTTTCATGTTATAAGTGCCAACTGTCACAAGAAATAGTTTGTTAACAAATTGTAGCGACCACTGCTCAGGTAGCTGTGCACCCTTTTGTGATTTTGCGACAGTAGAGTGATTATTGGGAACTTTTTTCAACTGATGTTATAGTGAGCTGCTGAACATCACTCCTGCTTAAATGAATACCACTGAGTATGCAGCAACATTGTGAACATAAACAATGTGAGACATACATATACTAAGTAAAAGTGAAAATTGAGTCATCACTTATGTAATTCTCCTGAGCTCATTCCCAATTTTCCATTTAAAAGAGTTTAAATAATCCTGTTAAACTGTTGGTTTGTTTACACTCTGTCTGTGAGTTGTAAAGGTGCTGCCAGATTTCAACACTTACCGGTACTTCTGTGAATACAGTGTTTCGTGCCAAAAGAAAATCCAAGTTGAAATTTCCCTCTAACTTTGGATTTGTTTACAGCATAGAATGAACATGCCTCCCAGTCAAATATTCAGGGACACTGTGCCTCATTGTTTTGGGAACAGCAACATAATTCAATAATCCCATATAAGCTTTGCAACGTTCAGTGGAGCAAACCACATTTGCGTGCCCCGACCGACAGACAGACAGACAGACAGACAGACAGACAAACAGACAGACAATGAGAGAAGTAGCTTCCACTGAAGTGTATTTCTCACTCACACAGACACACACACTTACTGACACCCATATGGTTTGAATGTATAGATTTGGCTGCAGAGACAGGATGGCCCCAGAGCAGATTATGAGTCAGCTGGTGTTCACACTGCACAGTGAAGATTTATGAGAGTAGAGGAGGTAAATGTCTCTGCTGCCTGCTGTTTTCTTTTCAAAGCATCAACTCCCTCCGGTCCTTGTTCAACAGTTTCTGGCAGCAGGTGCGTTTGCCCTGGCCAGCATTTCATCAGATCGTGCAGAAAGTCGTCGGGTGCTGTGGGTGGCAGTTTGCTAGGCTTCTAGTCTTAGCATCCTCTGTCAGTTAGAGTGCCAAACATGCAGGATGGAGGTTGACAGAATTTAAATTGGTACAGTAAGACTCTTCCTAGCTGCACATCTTGCATTTCCAACAAAGACACAATTGTGTATTCCGACTTAAGAGATATGCTCTCAGCCTTAATGCTAGGCTTAAGTCGTCTCTCCTTATACAAGCACTGTAGGCAAATTAGATGTGATGTTCCTGGAAATATCACTAATCTGGTTAAAATGTAAGCACGGATTTTAAACTGCTCTGACCCTGTTATTACTCATGTAAATTAAGGCCTTTGGGACCACTAAACTAAAAGTGCTCTGATGGTAATCAATAGCAGAGGAGGAATTTGTGTGAAAAATCAATTAATCATTCAGCGAGCCATCCCCAACCCCCCACCACACCCCCACCCCCCAGGCCATTTCCATCAATGGCTAATGCATGCATACTTTACGACAAACTTCATTAAGAACAGACTCCTCTGCCGTGCTCGTACATTTACTTTCTGTTACATGCACACATCCTTGTTCTAATGAGCTTTTAATGATCAATAATGATGCTGTTGGTAATAGCGGCTATGCTGCTAGCGGATGTCAAACATCCACACACACACCTTGTTGGAAAAACCAACATCACAGTTTAATCTAAACTCCTGCAAGAGATCAAACAGTATAGATTCCAAAGGATGATGCTAAGATATATTTAGCCTAATTACAAATATCTTCTGTATCTTTACATACAACAGTTTGAGAGTCAATATTAAACATTTCTTTTAAAAATAATAATATGTCTCATAATTCCCATGACAAATGGAACATAATTGTCTACATTGATTGCTTACTTATTACATTAATTTCCATCCTGGTTTCTTATATACAATACTAATAAGCCTTATAGAATGTTGCATTTGATTTGAATGGCATCATGCTCTAGCTGCATGCATTTGACCAAGGTGCTGGTCTCAGAAACATGAAAATGTTCTAATTTGATACAATTTGTTGCATCAGGATTATGTGTGAAGGGTTAAAAATGTGTCTCAGTCCGATGCGCTCTGGTTGACGCTCTGGTTGAGGCCTCTGCGTGGCTACCCGATGTTACACTAGGTGATAATGTTGATTTCATTATTTTAGCCTTTTCTCATGTCTTATTCTAAAAGGGGTATTGACCAGGCTTAGCATAATACCTTTACATGGATTCAGCAGTCATTTATATTCTGAGCTGCTCCGCTGAATATTACTGCATAAAAGTCAGCTGGGGCCTCTCCTTCTTGAGGGAAATCATGTTAGAGTCCAATAACAATTTGGTATGAAAAAGATTTGTTGCTCATTTTTACACTGAAAGGCAAATTTTTAGATTTGGCTCCCTTAACAGCCAACACACACACCAGTGAGATAAGTACATAAGTAGCATTAAATGGATGGGGGATGAAAACAATGAATCTCAAGTGAAGTGCAATTTGTGGCCAAAAGCACTCATAATTGAAATAAAAGGGGTTCTTCAACGATGTGATTACTCCTCACACTACAGCACATGAATAACATATACGACCAGCTATGGTGGATGTCTGGAGCAGTTTAGAGTTACTGGACTGTGTCCTTATGCTGCAGTGAACGAAGGCCTCTCAGAAGAGACAACCTGTGGTATTTTGTGATATGGTAAGTCTCATACTCACAGAGGGGGGTAAAGTCTCTTTGAGGCAGCCAAGCCATGCAGGTGCTAGACTGCTGAACTAAGCAGACGAGACTTTGAAGTGAGGAATCACTCAGGCTACCAATAGAGCTGCTTGAGTTACTGCAGAAAGAACTGAAGGGAGCAGAAGCAGAGCTCAAAGTGGGCTGAATCTCATCAGCACCAGGACTTTCACAGTTTACTCTTTGGTGCACAAGCTGTTGAGTAATTCTTAATGGCCCTATAGTAACTGCTTCTCTGCCAACAGCTAGTCTGAGTAGAGTTACATTAACTCTATGATAATGAGGGCCGAGCTCCAAAAGGCCAAACAGGGAGCACGGTCAGACGATGACACAACAGAACTTTGATGGCTGGAGGGAGAAAGCTAACATTAGCGCCACTCCTAGCAGCAAAGAGCCTGTTGATGTTATGTCCTCCTCTGATAGATGTGGAGTCACCTTGTTTTCATCACCGCCTGATGACCTCATTGTAGCACACATTAAAGCTAGTAGACAGCCTGAGGGATAGTGGGACATGGAGCATCATGATGCAAAGCTGCTTTGTGTAACACACTGTGAGTTGAGAATACACTGGAACGTCAATATTAAAACATTTTTTGAGGATCTTTGGGCACTAAATTCTTATCAGTTCTTGTAATTCGTGACAAAATCTTATGTTAATGAGATCGAGACAGACAAATGGACAACACTTCTTCCTGCAGCCACCACGGGGGTCTCCTTCGTGGAGGTTTAGCTTGAACAATATCAATAAAGTCTGAGTAAAAGCTGAAGGATTTGCAGAGGAGCTCGGTAGCATTGAAGTAGCCTGTGTGGCCCTATTTTCTTTATACAGTATTATGATGCATTACAGCTGTCAGAAGCATGAACTTAGTCCCTATACACACACACTCCTTCAGATTACTGAAATTCCCCTGCAGCACCTTCTAATGGACCTTTAGCCGAAGAACGTTTAAGACCGAATAAAACAGGCAAATTCTTTTGTAGATTAAAACACTTTAAAATCCAGGGTTTTATATCACAGCCGCAATAAAACAAATAGAGGTGATGTGTGAGAGGTTGACAATAAAATGCATCTATTAGGAGGTACAATGCATTCTCACCACAAAACAATGTTTATGCGTCGCTCCTTTTGTTTTCTCCAAGATGCCCTTGTATGTAATTTACAGGGCTGCTGTTCTGTTTTCATTACTTGTAAGGCCGTGAGGGGGAGTGAAGACGGTCAGCAGCGGAGAGAGGTGGATGAGAGAGCTGCTGATGTGAGCGAGGGAATGGAAATTACCTTTCATAACAGCAACACTGCACTGAGATCTACAGGAGAGCATTAATATTCATCGAGCAAAAATACATCACAGAACTACAAAACACTCTGTGGAGTGGTTACAGAAAAAAAATCACAATCATAATTTCACATGAAGTACATGTGGAATAGATCCATGCTGGAGTTTTAATACTGTTCAAATACAATGTTCTTGTTTTGCCCATTTTAGCGAGGACACTCAGACACTAGACGACAGCATGCTAGCACACAGCGTCCTCCCTTCTGGGGATAGTTTTGGATAGTTTCTCCAGCAATAGCACAGCAGCATTACCTTCAACAGGCTTGTTCAGTCATGTTTTAGAACCACAGTATGCTGTTATCACATAATGTGAGCCGATATTTTTCTCCTGCAGTTTAAAGTTTGAGAAAACCTCTCACTTCTCATGTTAATCTGAACAAAATGCAGCTGCTGCCACGTGAAGATACTCACCGCTTGTGTTGTGGAGGATTATAAAAGTTTGTGCTCGGAATAGCAGCTGTTTTAATGAACTCCAGATACTGTGGGATGATTCATGATTTTGTAACATTGTTCAGCTACTGAGAGCGAAAAATCTATTTTATAAAAAACTACTTTTTAAGATGTTGTGATGTTCTGATGTATTACATGCTAAAAAAATATAAGAAGACAGAAGATGGAAATGTCAGTGTTTCCAACCACTTTCCCTCTGTGGACCATCAGGCTTTCTCAGAATGATACTGTGACATTTTAAGAACGTACTCGGGTAAATGAAGCGACGATGATGAAGACACACAAGGAGGGAAACTGGAAGTTGGGGGGGTGGTGGTGATGGCAGCGGTACACAGCTGCTTCTGGCTGTTTGCACAGCGTTATGAAACATGACTGAAATGTATGAGGACACAGAGATTATGATTCTTTTTAGTCTGAGCTGCTGACAAGTTCACAGCCGTGCTTATAATCACAATAACGAACAGCGTCACAGGTTTTACTTTCAAGTCTTGTTACAATTGGAGCTCCACTAATGTGCTTTTTAATGGGGGTTTATTAGAACTTTAAAGCAGTGGGCTCCAGTTTGGTTGCCAAAAACCAACAAGACAAATATTTAAAGCAGCAAAACTAATTACAGCTGATTCTGGTGAGCTAATGCTACATCAGCTAAGCAGAAGTATGCATCACACAGGATCATTTGTTCAAACAAACAGCACTGAGTCACATTATGGATTTTTCTGTTAAATGTCACTTCCACTATTTCTCCTTAAGAGCTGGAGCTATGGGTCTAAAAACAAAGCCCAATCCTCCTGTAACAATGTGCTCACCACTGACTCATCTATTTAAATAACATTAATCAGCTATAAAAGTGCCACCCACTGGAGAGCTCTTTTATCAGGGGGGCCAGCTTCTGGCATGTCTGCGACTTTTCATAAACAGTGTATCATTAAAGGGGTCAAATCAATGGATGTTATTTGAACTTGTCTGGCCTTCACGGTGAGGTCTGATATCATTCCTGTGCCAGCAAAGCTAAGGGACACATTACTGTGTGAATAAAGTGGCTAAACAGGATTCACTGGATTTATGTTATGCTGTCCCTTTATCTGTCAATCAGTGTCACTACAAAGCCAAACTACAAAGACACTTCATGAGGAATCGTTTTAATGTGCACCACTTAGTTACTTTCTTAGGCCCCGTTCACACTGGAGAAAGTCAATCCAGCTGGAGTGGGATTGAATCCAGATAGTTTTCATGCTGGATATACGTTCAGACCTATTTTCAAATCACACAACATGCCCGCACTCACATGTCCGTTGTTGTCCCTCAAACTGCTAGGTGGCAGTGGTAAAATTCGTAGTCTGTTCAGGCCGTGGTAGTGTGGGCGGTGCGGGATGCTTTTTTTTTTCGGTTAAAAACATAGTTTATTCCTTTGTAGCAATGTCGAAAAAAAAAATCCGGGCAAAGTTGTGGTTCTACAACTTTTACACACAGCTTTTGTACGTGACCCAGACACTGTCCCAGTGAACCCAGTAGTATGTACTTCACTTTGCTAGCCGCATGCCAGCGTTTTGGCCAGATTTTAGCCAATCGGTTAGAAAACTATCCGGATACTGTCCGAAACCCGCTCTAGCCGGATTCATTTCCCCAGTGTGAACGGGATCTTAGAGAGCTAGCTGAATTGGACAGGGTCTAGGATAATTCCCTGTGGTTCTCTGTTTGTTTCTAAATCAAGTAAAATGTTTAAACTGCAATAACTTATGAATATTTCATTGTTATTTTTGTACTGTAGATGTTTTTGGTTTGGGAATTAAACACCTCTGTGCTGTCCTTTCAGATAGCTGCAGAATGGACAGTTATTTTCTCACTTGAATCAGATGAAACATATGTAATGTAAGGTGTCATATAGGCAGTGAGACAAGAAAACATTACCTATTGTAACTGAAGCATGTCTTCTTTAGAAAATGTTTTAATGAGTATCAAACCCACAGAGAAACTTCATACTTCATAAAAGCAGTTCTTAATGGGAAGCTGAATATGGATGGAGCAGTATGTCAATTATCTTTTTGAATTTCAAATGTTCAATCTAAAAGTCACCAATGAGGACGTGCTTTGTGTTCTAGTAAATGGCTGTTGAAAATCACAGCCTGGCCGACCATCTGCATGCCCTTTAGCCGTGTAACTAAACAAGGCTATTAGCTTGTCAGTACAGTGAGACAGCAGAGGCACAGAATCAGAACTGTACCGTCAGACCTTTAAAAGGATTTTTGTAAGACCAAATTGTGGGAAATGAATACTTTTCCACACCACCATAACTGTACTGTCAGTTACGATAAATGGCTGCCTTACTACTACCTTTCAAGTTCTTACCTATACAACCTATACACAGTTCTTCTGTTAGCTGAAGAACTATAACCTGCCACTTAACAAAAGATTCATTCTTCTACATTCCCATCCTTGTGTTTAACACCTACCAAACATATGTGAAACACACACTTTGTGATGGGAAAGCACAGCGGTGCATGTTGAGAAGGCCAGACATCACTCTGATTGATCCTGACAGCCAGTGTGTGGAGTGCCACACCGCCACATTGCCAGATCTAATCACACACCAGTCTAATTTGACGAGGAAATGTGAGCGAGGGCTCTCATGAGAGTCGGTCTGCCAGGGGAACCGCAGCTGTGGAGGTCTGTAATTATAGTCAGACAAAGAGAAACAAGAGCAGCAGAGGAGCTGGGGAGTGATATGTAGACTTCATGAGGGGAAGGCCACAAGGCGGCTCTTTATTTAGATGGAATTTATCCATCATTCTGTTTCCTGATAGCAATTTCTCCTCATCTAGCTCAGAGTGAAGACAAGTTTTATTATTATAAGTGATCTGTGTTTCACATCGAAACAAACCTCACTGGGACGATGCATAAAACTTTAGTAGCATAATTTACTCCACCATGAACACACAGTGGGACCATCAGAACTTAGCTTTATAACTGTCTCTGTGCTATAGCAACATGCTAAGAAACCTTCAGCACTCATCGTTCTCCTGACCTGCTGTAAAATATCTCTTTCAAAATATAAACTCTGCTGTTCATTATTTGGTGGAGCAGCTCTCATTAAAGTAGATAAACCAACACATTCTATAAAAAATGAGTCAAATTTGGTTAAAAATGTCTTTGCCAGATACAACACAAGGTTACATTTATGCCAACGGATCATATGGACATATAACACTGGAAGTCTGAATGGTAGGAGAACATTCAACATGGCAAACTTTTACCCAGGGGTCTGAGATTTCCCCCTGAAGCCTGAAGAGAGAAGTCCCCCTGACACTGTGAGCTGTATTGTTTTCACCCACTGTTTTTTATAAAAACTGTTAAGGTTAGGCATGAAGGGGTCTTAAAACCCCTTAAAACTCATTAAAACTCTTTAAAATGGACACATTGTGTTATTCCGAAACAATGTGGTACAACAATTAGTATTATGATATATTTTACAAAGAAAACCGTTCCCATCACAAGGTCGCCATTTTCAGCTAGTATATAAGTATATACGTTTGCATATAGGTGAAATGTCGTAATTTATTTAATCAGTCCATAACTTCTAAGATCATAGCCTCTCTAACCACTGATGTTACTAGCAAGTTAAGAAAGATAAGGTCTAATAAGCACATCCAAGTTGGTAGCTTCCTCATCTCACATGTTGAACTCTGCCTGTTGTTGCCTACCTTATTTTCAGATATATTGGGCTCTATTAGAACACAATGTTTCCATTGTCAGACTTGTTGATAATCTTCTTTTAAGTCCTCCTTGTGGGCATCATTAGAAAATGCAAACATTACAGAATCTCCTCAAAGAAAGTCAAACATAGTTCTACATTCTTTGATGGATCCAGTAGATCTACATCATAATGCTGGATTACAGCCCACCCAGCCTCCCTACCTTCTCATCCCGTCACTCCAATAACATGTCAGACCCTCAGGCTGCGAGCCGGTGCAGCATTTTATATTCACATCAGGTTGTGTGTGTGTGTGTGTAAGCACATACATCCATTACTCCATGCATGTGTGGACGCTGTGCAACAAAAGAAAGTGTAGCACAGCAGAGATTCCCCACCAGCATTCTGTTTGGATTGCTTGACCTCCATACCATCCATGACAAGTTGGTACATTACATCACACATCACACACAAGCACGACCCTACAGGAAAGCAGTATGTATGTTTTACTCAAGTAACTATGCCTTTCTCTTTGCTGCTCCTATGCATACGCCTTACATTGGGGGCTGTTTTGATGACCAAGTTAAAGCTTTCATTTTGACAGAGGAATCCAAATAGACTATAGGGCAGCAGTGTTCACTCATCTAGATCATTGCCTTTACCCTATGACTGCAGTTTAGCTGTGTACGCCAACACTTTAACTACTTTACTCCATGCTAACCATGTTTACAGCTCTTTCTGGTGTGCAGAAACAGCTCTACAGTATGTGTCATAATCATTTTGCAGCTGCTGTATGTTTTTTTCTTTCATTATGATAATGCGGTAGCATTTAACTGTGTGTGGGATGGCCAAGGGCACAGCAGACCTCCTGTGCTCTGGTTGCTTGCAAAACAACCATCGCTGAAAGTCCCAGCTTCACTGTTGAATGCAGGTAGCTCATTTACAAGTCAGAAGAATCCCTGGAGCAGAAAAAAAGTGAATATGCAGAATATGTTTATCCTTTTGGGTGCTGTACAAGACAGGGTCTGAAAATCCTGCAGGTTTTACAAGTGGAGCAACATCCAAATGATTCCTAAGCAATGGAGTGGATCAGACAGTTTCCTTCATACTCATTTCAGAGTGGCAGCAGACGTATGAAGGCTGTTTTCTCAAGGCTTTGGCCTGAATGGAAAAGTAGAAGGTTCTATAACATGGTCTTATATAACTCTGCACTAATGCTGCAGCTGCGTTAGTGCTGTATGATTTTTCTCTGCTACAGTCTCTCAACTGGAGTCACTTCTACTCTAAAAAAATCAAAAGTGTGTATCTCTTCCTGTGATTTTACTGAACTCTTTAATTTATAGTCTCATCCTCTATATCCTTTCTATCTACTTGAACTATTTACTATCCCAGCACAAAACATAGCATGATAGATATTTCAGTCTTTGAAAAACACATGCCTAAAATAGTGACCATGTGATTAAGTTTTCCTTCATTTTCCTTGATGACGATGTATTTAATGTTATGAATTGTGTTTGTGATCTTTACCTTAATCCCTTACCCTGTTTTTAATGCCTAAAACTTTGTTTTTATGCTAAATTCAGCTGTAATTAAAAACAAAGTTCAACTGCTGGCTTGTCACTCAGTGAAAACAAAACAGTTCGTGGGGTCAGGGGGACTCACACTTCAGACTCCTAACAGAAGGTCCTCCATGTTGCATGTACCCCACTAACATCCCCAACTCCATGATCCCATGATCTGTGACATCAGACACATGTTGGTGGACATATGTTAAAGGTAGGGTAGGAGATTTTGAAAACTCAGTGAGAGTCAGCCAGATTTTGAAAGTAAACACACGCCCCTTTCTCTCGGAGCTCACCCCGAAGCCACGCCTCCCAATCACATGGACGCGCATTACCTGAAGACGAGCTGCGGTCTGTGACTTCGGCCATCATGCACGTACCTCTCTGGTACGGCAGAGCAGGATGAGAGCGACAACCAGCCAACTCTCTGTGCAGGATTAGCTGATGTTTTTAGCGTTTTATAGCTTCCACAGATGATTAATATTCTTCGTTTTAAAGCGAAACTGCCGAACTAATCGGTTGCTATCAGATTGTAAAGAGAAGTTACACTAATTTAAGAAAAAGTGCATCAGAATGAAATCTCCTACTGTACCTTCAAGTAGGTGTAACATAACATAATGTCCTATGTTGGGTAATACGATCATATGTTAAGGACAGAGACAGATGATTCCTCTCAAACATAAAGAGAAGAGATGCTACAACAAAAGCAGGGTGTGTTGACAGCTGGATGACACAGCTGGATGGGTCCTCTGGGAACCTGGCAGGAAAGGACATGCAGCAGGCTGATTCTTTACAGGAATTCACACCTGCATGACGTTTGCCATCACTCACTCACTCACTCACTCACTCACTCACTCACTCACTCACTCACTCACTCACTCGCTCGTTGTTATTGGCTCCTCTGTGTTCTTCCTCTGCCACCCCAATTGATCCATAATACATGAATGTAGCTGCTCCCAGTTACTGAGCTCCGCTTCAAGGCTCCGTCTGCTCTAACAAGTTGAGATGAAAGACTCTTCTTCTGTGTTATTATTGATTCCGATAGGGCAAGATAAACTTTTCTTACCACTGCTATTAACTGATGAAATGTTTTCTTCACAAAAACCCTTAAAAAAGCTAATTAAGACATGACTCTGCTTCACTTCATGTCTCCGAGTCCAGAGCATTTAACAGCAGTAATGTAACACTAATGAGACGAAGCTGGAGCAATAGATTCCCTCACACTGCAAATCAGTATTTTCATGTCAGAAATCAAAAAGCTGAGAAGTTTCTTAAAAAGAAAAACCTTCTCTCCCACCCACACACACACTCACACACACACACACACACACACACACACACACACACACACACACACACACTCACTCACTCACACATAGTCTTGTTAAACCTCACCATCTATCACACTTGATATCTGTTTGTCTGGTCATCAGCAGTACGACCAAAATATTGCTAAGCAAACAAACATATTAGCCAGGATAAACAGGACACGTGTAATAAGATCCAACAGTGAAATCAATACTGCTTGTCTCGTACTGACACAACTCTCTCTGTAAACCTGCAGCGGCAGCAGCTGAACATCCAGTTTAAAGCCATCTGTGGTGATGTTAGAGATCCAAATTTACACTGAAAAAAATCAATATCAGGCAAATAAAATCCTTTTGGTGTTGATGACAAGTAAAAAACCAACAACAATGGTACATTTTAGTGGACACAGAGGCTGATTGATTGGCTTTTTTTCTAACGTGTGGTGTGCGCTGTGACTAGATGATATGTGTTGTGGTGTCAGAGGGATAGAAAGAAACTTCCAAACTTTTCCAAGACCATTGTTGTTACCAAGAGAAACAGCTCAAGGCTGTTTATTTGTAGCAGATGGTGTAGCTTTTGCTCCTATTTTTTCCTGTTTATGTTTATTAAGTGGAAACATTTGAGAGGACTCAGTGTGCTGTTAAAGGACCAGTGTGTAGGATTCAGCAGCATCTAGTGGTAAAGTGTCAAACTGCAACCAGCTAAAGTCACACATGGATCCACCTTCACACTGGTCCTTTAACTTTTTCTTGTATTAGAAAAGTGGAAACTATCAAGTTAGGCTAACTAGCTAAGTACCCCAATATTGCTATTCATTCAATAATCATCACACACCATACATACAGGCAGGTAGAGGGCTCTTGTTATCATGCATTGTGTAGGTGATAAGGAGCCTGTTGTATAACAGGGGAACTGGTCACCTTGGTAACCTTGGCAGGCAATTTTTTGTCATTTCTCTGATGCTTGCTTTTCATGTACTGTAATGTGAATATCTCCTCTAATGTTTTTAATTTAAGTCTGGCACTGGCACACACAGGCCTGCTCTTTCGTCTTTCTGTATCCCTGTTGGTGTCGTGCATCCCTGGGGTTCATGTGGTCCATGTGCAGGCTTCGGTGGCCCTGGAAGTCGGGCCCACAGCCAGCTGCACTGAAATAAACAGAGCTACAAATCCACCAGAACAGGATTACCAAGCTCTGTATGACTGTGTTGGCATCTTTTCTGTGTGATGGTGCCTTCTCATTTATACATTTACATACACTTGCCCAGAGTGCACACACTTGAGTTATGGCTGCAAATGGTTGACTGTAGCTGCTTGAGTTGTAGTGATTGAGCTGCTTTTCTTGCGTAGGCAAATTAACTTAAAAGGTTTGATGAATCAGAAACTATATATCAGACATCCATACCTGGAGTGAGTGTTAAGGTTGCACGTGCATTGTTATATAATTAAAGAGCCTGATTTGTAGCAGTGTTTTTCAAAAAGTCACTTTATATGAAACTATCATGCACAAAAAAGAAGCTGTACTCAACTCAGAGCCTTCACTTCTGCTGCATCCCGTCTGCTTTGAAATATGAGCACAATAACACACTGCACTTAATATTATTTGCATAATGAAATTTTGATTTATTGGTTAAGGGAATATAAAACAAAAGAGATAATTGCAAATTACCCTCCAAGTCTCCCGTAGTTGTCCAAAAGGAAAAATGGCTACAGCATCCCAGAGAAGGCAATTAGCTTTGCAGCAAGAAACATCTATCTAAGATAAAGCATGAGCTCCCTTCCAGAGCACCAGATGTGATTATCAGGCACTGTGATGAAAAAAAGGATTCTGCTGTGATGAAGACAGTTTATTAACATTCTTCGCTTCCCTGTTATATCCACAATACATATGTTTTTACTGATGTTTAAAGCACAATATTCTGCCTTGAAACCTTTTTAGATTCTAACAGTGATCATTTAGCTTTAAGATGATTCAGTGCTGGAAAGTTACACACCAGATCTCTGGTATCCTGAGATCACATAATGATTCATCTTGTCAGCCTTTAAGCTATGCATATGTGTCCAAACAACCAGACCAATCAGCACTCAGCAAGGAAGTACCGGAGGCTTAAAGCAGTCTGATTGGTTGCAGTTATCCATTCAATCATGTGTCATTGATGAAGTTCTATCACCTCACAAATATGTTGGATATTGTCTCCTTTACTGTGGCAAATCTTTTATTGTTGTAACTCCTATAGTTCAACTTTTAAACCAAATTTGTTAAGATTAAAGGTCGGGTAGGAGATTTCCTTAGATTTCATTAGTGTAACGTCTCATTACAATCCGATCGCAACCGATTAGTTCGGCAGTTTCACATTAATATGAAGAATATTAAACATCTGTGGAAGCAATAAAAAGCTAAAAACATCAGCCAATCCTCCGGGTGGACCCTGCGTGGCGTATTGGCTGGTTGTCACTCTCTTCCTGCTCTGCGCGCACCAGAGAGGTACGTGCATGATGGCCGAAGTCACAGACCGCAGCTCGTCTTCAGGTAATGCGCGTCCATGTGTTTGGGAGGCGTGGCTTCGGGGTGAGCTCCGAGAGAAAGGGGCGTGTGTTTACTTTCGAAATCTGGCTGACTCTTACTGAGTTTTCAAAATCTCCTACCCTATACCTTTAAAGGTATACATGTTTAAGCTGCCTGTGGCTCAGAAGTGATTTGGGTTATCTGGTAATATTAATGATGAGATGCCCCCCTCCCCCGTTATTAGTCAGTGAATCTGGGGATATCTACTACAAATGATGCCCCAGTGAACGTGTGCGGTCTGCGCTCACATCTGCATCTGGTCAAATCATACTTTAATGAAGTAAAGCCTTTGGGAAGCAGTAGTGAGTACTCCATGTTAATGACACTTATCACTCAGATTTAATTACAGCTTCAACCTGCTGTTGGTTCTCATAATTACAGCACATGTTTATCACAGCTGGATTCATTAAATATATGATGTAAGTGCATGATAACTAAAGCTGGGCATGCAAATATTATTTTTTAACATGTATTTTAAGTGTGTATTTGTATCGATGAAACTTACGTGCTCTTGCTGATTTTCTGACCTGAGTGAACACAATCTACTGCTGTTTGTTTGATAGCATTGCTAATAATGCTAACAAGAACACCAAATCTAATATGCTAATATTTTGCATATATAACAATTTGACAGCCAGGTATCATATAAAAATATGTGATTGCATCATCACATGTCTTATTGTAGTACACATTTTACTGTGCATTTTATGTGTGTGTAGTCACACTGGACAACCTCCTCATGTTACATTCGCTGGATATGAAACATGGTTATGTTTATACCAATGGAACATATGATCATATTGTCAACTTCATGTTATTAAGTGCTGTGTTATAGAAATAAATTCTATTTCCTATATCTAACTTAGCCTTTGCTGGCATGCTACCATCTGCTAATTAGCATTAATGCTTCTGTTTGGACTGACAGACGGATATTTCTGCACTCTCTTTATGTTAATACCTCATATCCACTGTGCTGAGGTTAGCACCAGCCAGCCAGGTTGAAACGTACACAGGGTTATGTTATTCTCCTAGACTCCTACTATAACAACATCTGTTGCAGCATCATGAAAGGTAAATCCAGCTTTAGTTTTATAGCAGAAAAACAACAACATAAAGATAAAAATGATGGAACATGATGCAATTCCAAGTGAGCGGTGTTGCCATTTAAAGTCCTCTCATAAAAGAGGCCTGTGATGTAGATCCACTTCACTCCATTTGGCTCTTAGTGCTTGGACTCTGCTGTATCTCTTACATAAATGCTGAGGGAGGGATGAAAGTGTGATGAATGATGAATGGATTGATGGCTGGCTGGAAGGATGGATGGGTGGCAGAAGAGGGAGGATGGAGATGGAGGTGGAATTGCTCATTGAACAATCACATCTCCATCCATCCTAACCGGCAATTGAACTACACATGAGTGTGTGTGTGTGTGCACTCATTGCTCACTAAAAGGCCCACCCATGTAAATACAGTAACGATTAACATCTATCTGTACTGCTGTGTCACTAACAAAGGGTAAACTGTGGCAGTGAGCTGTATGTGATGGAGCCTGGGGGAGCTGTTGAGGCTGACACGGTGAAATGTTTCCCATTTTTATTGAAGTCTTTCCACCTTTCCATTTCCCCGGCTTCTTCGTACATTAGCATTTAGATTTATATGATTATTTCAGCACATTCTTCTCTCTGTATTCATGTTCATTGAAATATTATTTCAGGGATATTTACCACCCGCTTGTCTTCTCTAGACAGTTAAACTGTAACATAAGTTACCTGGAATCAGCAGAAATTAAGAGAATAAATTACAAGCATTAATATGAAATGCTGTTTAATATTTTAAACTTCATTTTATTACAGCAGCAGCCTTGAGGTGGTTAAATTTATGATTAAGATTAACTACTTAATGGGAGCCACTAAATCTGTGTGTTATTATGTACAAACTGTCCTGTCATGGTCAAAGTGATTTTTGAAATGATTTCTGAAGCCATTTTAGCAAATCTACATCATGTTTAATGCAAATTTAAACAAATAATTATTCAATAGTTTTTTAAATTGGGCTATGAACAGTATAAATGCAGCCGTTCTGTGATTTCCCTGTGTTGATGTGTCCCCTATCCAATGTGTTCATATTTTTTCTTGCTAATTAGACATCTGTTCAGTTTGCAGCTATGCAGGTAACAGACCTGACAGAAAAGTGTGGGAGACATCACTCAGGCACAGTCTGTGAGCAGCCGCAAAGTCCCGAGGAGAAGTCTGAATAACAGACAACACCTGTGTGGGTGTTTTTTACAGAGAGGAGAGGGCTTCATCTGACAATTGACAAAACAACACTAAAGAACAGATCACACAAAGGCGAACAAGTACACCATCCTTTCCCATAGAAGAGAGAGAGAAAGAAAGAAGCACACACAGATCAGATGCTGCCAAGTTGCCCACTGGCACTGCCTGCTTCTTCTTCTCTCTCTCTCTTTCTCTCTCTCTTTCTCTCAGCTCTGTACTCGGGGCCCTGATGACCTGAGTGGAGACAGCCATGCTCAATCACCTGCTCCACAGGGGGCGAAGGTTAGTACCTGGGAGCACAGCACAGCAACATGCAGACGTAACAGTTCACTGTAGGCGTGTGGGTGCATCCAGAGCTGGAGATGCGGCAGTCTTCCAACAGATGATGAAGAATCACAACCTCTCATCCTCATTTACACCTGGTATTAATATGCAATCTATATGCTGATATCTGGTATTAAGGCACATGTTAATGCAACGTGTAAGTGTATCAAGATCAGAACACCATCAGCCAGACATTTGTAGGGCTTGCAGGAAGCCTGATGGAAAAGCAATCCAGAGAGCATGACGTCAGAAAAAAAAATCAATTTTGACATATAGACGTGCATTACAGGAGGCTAACAGTGATACAACGCAAGTAAACTGTTCTCAGCACACGCCTGTTCACTGAGTCATACACTGTATTGTCTACCAACATGAAAAATTCACTGACATCATGCATTGATAAGATGTCCCGTGTGCTTGACTCTGCCAACCTCCAGTCTGTTGTTATGTAACCAGCTTTTTATTTGCTACTCTGCTGGAGTGTGTGTGTGTGTGTGTGTGTGTGTGTGTGTGTGTGTGTGTGTGTGTGTGTGTGTGTCCCACTTCCCTTTGTGCACACAGAGGCTCTAACCTGAACAGAAGCTTCCCTGGAATACAGAACTTATTATTATTTAAACAGGGATCCATTAAACAGAAGACTCCCACTGACAGCGAGCACATGTTCCTCCCAGTGCAATCAGCCTTCAGGCACCACGTGGAAAATGATGGCAGAGCTCGATGCCAGTTTGATAGAACAGTACATAAATTAAAAAAAGAAATACTACAACAATTTAAAACAGAAGTGTTAACAAGCCTGGGGGAATGAGTGCTATGTGTGTTCAAATAAATAAACAGGTTATATTGTTCTAACACTTTATTTACTACTTCATTTGGGTCCATCTGTTTTAAACCTCATTAAAGAAGTGAGACAACTAACAAATTAGTTATTTTACTTAAAAAAAGATAGATAATAAATCTTTTGTCCTCATAAGTGCACGTTTTCATCACAGGACACACAAACACAAATTAAGCAGACATACCAGGCAGCAAACATGTAGAATTCTTCTTTAAAGCCATGTTAAAGGTAGGGTAGGAGATTTCATTCTGATGCACTTTTTGATAAATAAATGTAACTCTCTTTACAATCTGATAGCAACCGATTAGTCCGGCAGTTTCGCGTTAAAACGAAAAGCTATGAAACACTAAAAACAGCAGCCAATCCTATGAGGCGCACCTGTGCAGAGTATTGGCTGGTTGTCACTCACTTCCTGTTCTGCGCACACCAGAGAGGTACGTGCATGATGGCCGAAGTCACAGACTGGTTGGGAGGCGTGGCTTTGGGGTGAACTCGAGAGAAAAGGGCATGTGTTGACTTTCAAAATCTGACTGACTCACTGAGTTTTCAAAAATCTCCTACCCTACTTTTAAGATGGAGGTCTAAGGGGCTTTGAGCCATCGTCAAGTCGCCATTTGAGGAACTGCAGATTTTGCAGCTTTATACCGGCTTTATTTTTTATTTTTTTTATAATTACAAATAAATTCATTACTCAGGATGTTGAGCACATGCTAGTGAAGTGAATGTCGGAAAATATATGTTTACAAATGTAGTGCACATAATAGAATTCAGTGCTTTTTATGTATATTGTGGTCATAATTAGGAGTGAATGTGCTTTTATTGCATACACACCCCCACAGAGTATAATGTAATTCACCTTCAGGAAGATAAAGCGTTTTTGATTAGGAGGCAGTGACTCAGACGATGAATCATTTCACTTCTCAGGCTTGCATAAAAATGCTAAATAGCAAAAAGTTTCTTCTCCTCTGCTGTGTGTGAGTGTATGTGTGTGTGTGTGTGTGTGTGTCTTGTCTGGGGTGTTCCCATGTGAATGCAGAGTCTGCTGGCACTCCTCTCTCTGATGCCATCAGGGGCCGCAGCACCAATCCCGGTGGCTGCGGAGAGTAACACACTGTCACGGCACACACACGCAGGGAGGAACACACCAGCAACAGAACACACACGCAGTGAGCGACGCAATACGCCGGCAGGAGCAGAGCTCAAACATGGGTGTGGAGGGCACCTGAGCCATCTGTCTGTTGGAGAGTACACTCCCATGTGACAAACCAGCACATATTTCTAGCTCAAAAAATTACTGAAATCATGTAAATTCATGCATGAAGCATATAATTATATATATATATATATATATATATATATATATACCTCCAATATGTATGTACAGTTACAAATGATGCAGACTTGTGTGCATGAAAACACAAAAGAATCGGCCATGTATGGTAACATTTGGTGGAAAAGACTGCTCGGATTTCAGCTTTCAATGATAGACAGCAAAAACGGATTCCTTATATAAATTTATATATATATACTTATACTTATACTTATATAAATTTTTTTTCTGACAGCATTTTACTCGAAGCTTGACCATATTTTTATAGTGCCTTAATGTGAACAGCTCTCTTGTGGTCATACTACAGTGACTCTTTCAGGCTAATGATTTGGCTACAACTGGACCTGCCTGTAATCTACACTCTAACAATCAGATGCCTGAGAGAATCACTTCCAGTCTCTAAAATGATTGCACTGCCAATTGACAGAGCCCACATGCCTAGTTAGGACTGCTCACCTCCTTGTATTGTTTCACTTCACTGGACTCAGGGTGCTCATATTCGCGGCTAATTAAATCAGTTAGGCTCTATTCTGATCCAAAGCTTCCCTGATTGGATCGCTGCTATAAAAGAAGCTGTTTGATTGGAGGTCAAGTCCTGGGCGTTTGGCTGCGCCTGAGCCTGATTAAGGTTTTATTATTCAAACACATGATGAGAACTCGATGGGTGGTGTGTGATAGCATGAGAAATGGGAATTCTAAAAAACATTTGGCACTTTTGTGTAATGCCTTATCTCAGTTGTTGTTGGAAATATTCTAAAGATTCCAAATAAAAAAGTGTTTTTTCTCCCTCAGAGTTTGATAACATGACAAGCTGGTCAGGACCACGCAAACCTTGAAATGATTTCCTCGCCTGGGCGTCTTTGATGGCCCAGTGTGGGGGCAGACGTATTACCCAGTGACAGATGCAGACAAAAACTAAGTGTTTTCCTTCAGCTGCTCATTTCTCCTCATAACTGCCTCTCTGTGATGGTCTCTGGCACTTCAGGAAATAAAAACACATGGATGCCCACATGAGGGGAAACATAGGCTACATGTACAGTACGACACACACCTACACTGACAACACACACACTGTTGCAGATGAGAACAGGAGCTTTGAATTATTGAGCCAAGCTGATAAAAATAGGCATTCAAAAGAGACTCCATTAAATATTCAAAGCCGTATCTTGAGCAATTCATGGCTGATGGTGGAGAGCTGTTTCCGTGCGTCGCTCTGCTTGCTGATCTCAGAGATGCCAGGCTTGAATAAAGAGTGTGGTTCACTTTACAAATTATGTTTTTTTTTCTTAATGTTTTGAAACTCTCACACACCACTGACCAAAGATTCTAAGTTGATTTGACATTTTGCTTTGATGTCATGCTTTCTGATTGCATCAAAATTTACACGCATCCAAGATTTATTCTTCAGAAAGATTTCCATCCTTTACTTAAAAAACCAACTAAGGGGCTCTGCATGGATTTTCACATACCTCCAGTTTGACCATTAGGTATAAGGACTACACTTGTGCTGTATAGCCTCAGCAAGAAAGGTGCCTGTTTTTAATCTGGCTATGTGTGTCCTCCCTGTGCCTCCAGGTACTCAGTACCAAAGACATGCATGCTAACTGGGGACTCTGATTGGGCCGTACGTAGGTGTGAGTGTGTCTTTGTGTGTCCTCTTTGCCCAAACACAAGCTGAAGGAAGGATTGTTCATTCTGCTGGAGGGCTCAGGTCCTGACCTGATTATGTAGCTTTAGCTTAGGATACTTACAGTAAGGTTAACACGAACCATGAATTTATTATTACCACCAAAGGAGGTAACAGGCATTATTGTACTGTATCATTTTAAGCCATGCTAGTCACTAAATTTACATGACATTTGCATGCACAACAAATGACCAAAGTCTTTGAATGACAGATCAGTTCTATCAATGTGAAGGTCCTCTTGGTTCTTTAAGAAATGTCACACTGGGTGCTGGCCTACAGCTGACATTTCTGACCTGAAGGGAAATGTGGGTGGAAAACAACGTGCTGGCACTGTGTAGCCTATGCATCTGTGTTGAAGCGTGTCTGGTATAATCTAGGGTTGGCATTCACAAAGAGCTCTGAATTCATAGTCACAGGACGCCCACCGGTATTGTTTTTCTGGTGAGGAAAATAAGTAAATAATGACCATTAGGCTGGAAAACCACAAACGAATCATGCAGAATACCCTCAGATATTTAATTCATAATACCTTCTTTTGTGAGGTATCTGTTGTACATTTTGTCCTTGATGTACATGTTGTAATAATCAGTGAAATTCAAACAAAGCTTTTGTCTCTGAACATAAAGAGACTCAGCACAAAGCAAGATACTGCACAGTCTTTGAAGCAACAACACTGACAACTCTGTGAAACAGACTTACACAACAGGATACAAACATATGCACTTCCCTGTGTACAAAAAAAATGCAAAATGTGTTTTTGTAAGATCTTAAAATTTACCAGACTTCGACTGTTTCCCACAATAAGTCACGCAACGGAAGAAAACTAAATTCTCATTAAGGTCACGGACTTGGTTCAGTTGACGAAGCCTTAGGTGGTTGTTAATTTCATCAAGAACTGTCATCAATACATTACTCTACAGAACTACAGCACAGAGAGATGAAGAATTGAAGCCCATAGCTTGACTCACTGTATGTTAAACAGAGGTAACACACAAGGGAAACATCAGCATGCTAACTTCAGTCTTAAAAATTGCCTCTACATCTATGTAATAGAGTTAGTTGCCCTCCATTCGGACATGGTATTGAATTGGTCTTTGTTGCATAATAGCCTCAGTGTCTGACCATAACACATGATAAATACATGAATAATTATTACTGAGATGAAGTTCAGGTTCTAAATTACGTCATATGTCGTGTACACTTCAGTCTGCATTCACTAACTTAACTGCAGCTGGAAGCTGGCATCTTCATCTGTAGGTGAACTAACTACATTAGCATCTGCCCTTTCATCATCCACAGGAACCTGACATGCCCTTGATGTGTGATGGACACCACCGTCCACATACTTCATCATCACAGCAGGTCATAAAACGTCCTGCATGTTCCCTTAATGTTCTGTCCGACTGGGAAAACACTAGGAGGGACGTCAGACATATACAAAAAAAGACATGTATTTTTAACTGAATGTGTGTAGGAGGAGGTGAAAAAGACTTGAATAGAGAGGAGGGAGAGATGAAGGTCATGTGGAGAGTGGTGTAATAAGAGATTTACCATTAAAGGGAGTGGCTGGTGGATAAAGAGCGAGAAAACAAGGAGGGAGAAATTTAAAAAATAAATAACACAGGCCAGAAGGGAAGAAAGAGTGAAAACAATACAAACTAAGACAGAGACGAACAAGACAAAGAAGGAATGACGGAGGACACAGGAAGGAATAAACGGGCTGAGTGAAGGAGAGGCTGTGAGGCTGTGTGTTGCAGTAGGAAAGAGACAGAAGCAACGACTGTGAGGGGGAAAGCCCGGCAGATCTTGTCTAGAGGGGAAATTGCATTGCTAAGGATTTATTGCTTTAAGTGTAATTGGGTTCAACCAGCGCCAGGAGAGAAAATCCATTGAAGTCTCCTCTCCAGTGCAGCGGAGAGCAGGTTGTTGATCCACTGTGACTCGTACATCCCTGCTGCTGCTGCTGCAGAGAGGCATTACTGCACAGATGAAGCAGACCCATCGTCCACACTGAAAGGAAATTCCCCATAATTTTAGGTACTTAGTTCACGTTCTCTATTGACTCCGAGCTGCTTTAGATTTAAACCCACTCAAGCGCATTCTGCAATTACGGGCTGTAATATTATCTCCAGTAATGAAGCTTTTAAAAAATCTTACTCTGACTCTATGACCAGTGGATGAAGCTAGGTCAAAGTTGCATCAGCACCTTACTAGTAAACCTGCTGATGGCATGAATGCATGTAAAAGTTTGGACTTTTAAAGAACTTTTGTCACTTTTATAGGGAACAGTTGGTACTATTTGTTTTATTATAATAAAATATATAAATGTAAGCACAATCCCCCTTTATGCAACAAGTTTGCCCTAGAGGCTAAAGACACACACTCCTTGTAAGTGCACTTAACTCCACCATGTGCCAACAGCACATCTTCCCTTGGCCATAGTGCTATGGGTGGGTCCAGTGCTGATGGGTGGAAAGGTTGATTTGAACTCTAAAGGGGTTCTGCTGTTATTTGTCAAATGCAAAAAAAAAACAAGATTAACAACAACACAGACACAAACAAGAGTAGATCCAGCCTGTCCACACCAGGAAAATGTAACATGAGGTTTCAGTCACTGAAAATAGAGCATGTGTATTTCTCCACAGACTTGCCATGATGGCAGCTAAAAATGGGGACTGCACAGGCTTTAACTACTTAGCCTCACCCTAACCAGCAGTTATTTTATGCAGAAACGCAACTGAACACTAGGTGAAAACAAAACAGCTCCTGGTGTCCGCGAGACTTGTACCTCAGACTCCTGAGTGAAGGCCCACCTCATTGCGTGCACCTCCACTCCATCAGTCCCATGCTCGGATGTCGTCAGGCAATATGATCATATGTAACACAATGTTGTATATTGTGCAATACTTGCATATGTTTTGTTAGCATAATTACATCAGTGTGTCCTATTTGTAGGATGTATTGTCAACCTAAAGAGGCGTTGTGACTTATTTTGGATCTTTTTGGCCTAACTGGAATCTAAGGGCAACCATTTACAGGAATGAACTCCTCATGCACAAGATGCACGTAATCAATCCATTTATTTTTATTTTTAGTCTGGTTAGTCTGCTTATACAATATGTACGAAGGGTATTATGTGTCTTATTCCTCGCACTGACTTTCAGACCTGTGAACATTCAGTTAACACCTATTTATATTCTGCCACCACTATAATGGCCACAACACCTACACTAAATCCGCCATCAGGATGCGTCCACACTGCAGTAGTGTCTCCACGATATCAATACTATCTGTAACAATAGCTTTCTTATGCATAGTATGTAGATGTATAACAGTAACAGGAGACTTTTTTATGACCTTCTATACTGTAGCAGAACATTTACCTTTAAAAAAATACTGTGATCGATGCATGCGTGGATTATTTCTGTATGGCCAGAAAGAGAAGTGCATAAGTTGAATGACAACAGTAGCATGACACAGTCAGCTCACAAAAGGGTTTCCTGGTGCAGCACAGGAGGGGTTTTATAGTGTGTGTGTGTGTGTGTGTGTCTGTGTGTGTGTGTGTGTGTGTGCTCACCCCACCCGCCACTGCAGTGCGATTCCCCTCTCTCGCTCTCTCTGACATGCAGCACCGTTCACAAACCCACACTGCAGAACAGAGCAGGCCTGGCTCTGCATACCAATCAAAGGAGGAGAGAGACAGGCAGCGAGGGAGGAAGACAGAGGGAGGAAGAGGGAGAGAGGGATGCTGTAACACAGGGAGACAAAGAACGAGAGATGAAAGTAAAGGAGCCCCACTCTCCTCCTCCTCCTCCTCCTCCTCCTCCTCTTCCCCTTTCCATCTCTCGTCTTTTTCACCTTCTGCAGTCAGCTTGTCATCCTGCCCGGCCGAGCGGGTTACAGCTCTGCAGTTCATACAAAGGGATTCTCCTTCCCAGGCTTTCCCTGCTGAGGGAGGATGGGGAAGAAATATTGGGGGGAGGGGGAGGAGGCAGGTAGCTGCAGACGCCTGGCAGTCAGGTGGTGCAGCAGAGGCTCTCTGCTTCTTCTTGATAACGCTATTGACTGCTTCTAAAAATGGAAGGCACATTGATTGAAGCTCGGGGAGTGTGTCTGATGTGAAGGGCTGGGGACTGAGACTCAGGACACACAGAGTATTCAGAGCAGAGCTGGAAGGCTAATTTGCTTAATTCACTTTGTTTTTACCATTCATGGGTGGTATCACATGTCTGAGGAAGTGCAGGTATAGTAAGAGTAAAAATGAAACTTGAACGCTGGGTCTTACGAGCAGAAAGAGATGGATGTTGACATTTGATAGCCGGCAGTTATTCATGCTTGGGAAGGCTAGAACAATAATCAGTCAAGGGTAAACTGCAGTCTGGGCTGCAGCAAATTTCTTCATCTGCTCTTTGTATAAAAAAGCAGCGAAGGTGGATACACATCCATCAGGTTCCGCTCAACGTCTGTTTTGACCGCTGCTGTCAAAATCTTTAAGCCAATGAGATGAAGGGTTACAAAAACTGTCTCTGTTGAATTGAGAGCAGAAAAGTTCATGTAACTTTTGTTTATGGGTCTTGGACTCTTATTGTGAAGTGATTGAGCAGGATGCAAATGAAAACCAGTGATTGATTCTTATCATGATAAATTCTTTATTTCCAGCACCTGAAACCTGATTCATGCTTGGATACCATTGCTCATCTCCTTAGATTTAACCTTGAAGACAGGAACAGAGACATTCCCATGTGGGGACACTTGAAGTATCCCTAAAAACAGTGAAAGGGAGCTGCTCTGACACAGTCCAAGTCCCTCTGTTAGGGGCATGAGCAGAAGTTTTTTTTTTAATGAACCAGGGGCTGTTTTGCTTCAGGCCATTCTCAGATTAAAAAGCTTTTATTTCACCCAGATCCAGCCTGAAGTGACAAAGTAAACTGGCATTTGTGAAGCACTTTAAAGAAAAGACAGCAACAAAAATATGAAGTGAGAAAAAAAGATGTATCCTTCACTTTTAAACTTGCCCTCAACGGAAAAGAACATTTTGCTCTCCACAGCTTGTATTTTTGTCATCAGGTGAGATTGAGAGCCTTTTCTAAGAACTGAGCAATCATGCTTTGTCCAATCGGTGGGGAAAAAATGGTCTCTGTGACCTTTTTATCAAAGACAGACTTGAAAGGGCATGATTGGGGCATTTCAGGGGCCACTTTGACGGTCCACAGAGCAACAGTAATCATCTTAAGAGCGGAAACAAGGGTAAAAAAACGGACAGCTGTACAGTGCAGGACAAATACACTTCTAAAATTAGTGGTGGGTATTCCTGTCACTGGAAATGTGTTAATTTTATTTCCCTCTAAGCCAT
Source organism: Parambassis ranga (assembly GCF_900634625.1). Taxonomy (NCBI): domain Eukaryota; kingdom Metazoa; phylum Chordata; class Actinopteri; family Ambassidae; genus Parambassis; species Parambassis ranga. Next base: position 10,666,151 of record NC_041043.1, read on the forward strand.
CACTGATCAACATTCTGTTATATTAACAATGGAGAGTGACAGCATTCAGTGTGAAAGGTTGCTCATTGTGACACCCCCACATATTATCATCTGACAGTTCTACAAAGCATTTTAGCATCCTTCAGTTTGTTTATGTTGCTCTTCAGTGGGGCACAGCACAAAGTTATTTTAACCAAGCAGCAGAGAACATGAGTGACAGAACGTTCACTAAAGAGACAAATGTGTTCGTGAGGAGAAGACCAAAACAGAGCAACAACGAAGATACATTTTAGATTTTGATTTATTTAAACAAAAAGTTACACAAGTGCTAATGTTGCTCTCTGTGTACTGGATGTTTAAATAGACAATGGCTTGTGTGCGTTTGTGTTGTTTGTTTTATCAATTGAGCTTTCTTTAAATCCAAATACACTCAGACCAAGCTATGCCACAGCCTAAACCTTAACATTAATACAGCGTCACTCAAGTCAGAGGGGAAGAGAAAGTGGACCAGACACCATTACACCTTTTAGAGAGACTGTCTGAATATAAAGAGATTACTGACCACAGAGCCAGAGTGATCAGAGAATCGGAGCTTCGCCTGGTTGTGACATCTAGTTAGAGGTAATCAAGCAACCACAATCTAAAGAATTAAAATGGAACCAAGTCTAAAAGTAAAGCAGGTACCACATAGTTACTTACAATTCACTTAATACTGTTAGTTTTCCTGGTGATGATGGGCTGAAGTACAAATTCTCAAATTTTCTCCTATGTAAGAGTAAGGAGGGTCCTTTTAGATGCGTGTGCCCAGGTATAGAGGTCTTCTCATTGGAACTTGTTTGTTTCAAGACGTCTGGCATATTTAAACACGTCTGAAGCAGAGATTATGTAAAAAATTATAGATCAACACCAGCTCAGCAAAAGACACATTTACATACATTACATTCATGGTTGAAATCGTCAGTATGCTGCTGCATGAACAGCAGTAAGAATCTTTAAAGTTTGGTCCCTACTGAGCCTGTCACTGACTGCAGCACTGAGATAATGGGACAGCCTATCTACAGACATCGCCATCACTCAGTGACATGTCACTGAAGATGTTTTCTGCAGAGCTGCTGCATGTCTGTCCTCATTCAGAGGAGGGCTGCTTTGTCATATGCTCGTCCATTCACACCAATGGGAACACATCTGCTGTGCTTCCCATTGTGTGTGCTGGGGTAAGTAGCAGGGGTGTAACTAAAGTGTTATTTCTTGCATGTTACCCATCCTACTGGAGATGGAAACTGGGTGTGGCGCAGTACAAGCTGCCCATGCGTGGTGTGTCATCCACTGCCAATCATGAATCTGCCTGTGGAATATAGAAGGCGATAAATCTGTGGGGTGACGTCATGGAGAGAAAATGAGGTGAGATAAAAACGTGGCGTTCCAGCTCATTTGCTCCATCAGCCAAAGCTGCACACCAATAATTTTTGACGAGGCGCGGCGCAAATGGAGGGGCGCATGATTTAAACTGCCTCAGCGCTGAGATCATTCAGCCGCCTTGGCTGTAAAAATGGTCATCTTCACTTAGGATCAGGGGGTGATTCACTGTCACAGCACAACATTCTGGGACAAAATGTCTGCTGTTACTGCCTCTGGGAGGAAAAAGGTCCATCTGTTCTATTGATTGACTCACTGACAACATTTATTCTAATCATTCCTTCAGACGTTTTGTACAGCAAATCTTCAACGTCTTATATTTTGGTGCTTCATCTGAAGTCAGTCCTCAGAGCCTATCCACCATTATCTGCTGTTCTATATGTTGCACATAACAAATGCCAAAATTACACACACACACACACACACAAACAAACAGACAAATTGGCTTAATTATGTGTTGGTCTTGATGGAAGTGATGCATCCCAAACACCACAAAGAAGCAGACGACCTACAGCGCTGCCTGGCTGCTGATTGCACGTCAGTCCTCGTCAAGCTAAACTCATGGCAATCAGCGTCTGAGCATGTGTGTGTGTGTAAAATAACAACAGAGAGAAGAGAGAGAGGGAGAATCACAATTATCGGTTTTTATATAATATGGTAACAGCTGCCACGCTGTTTAGAGCAGAGGAGCGCTGTTTAAGTAGAAATAATGATGATGCCTGGAGGTCTTTGTCTTCCATCTTGAGTGTTACATAACTCCACCTCTGACTGGGAATGGGAGATTCACAGAGCCCTTCATTACATAATTCAAGTGCAGGATGGAGACTTTCATGTATATTTCAGAGAATATCCATTATTTACCAAAGGAAGCTGGCTTGCTCTCCCTTTCTTTCCCTCACGCTGTTTTATTTTTTTCTCTCCAGTTAATGAGAAGCTGTGCCATCACAGGAGTGATACTCTCTGAACCAGCTTCTGTCAGAAGACCTTATTCTTCATCTGCCTCTAATCAGCAGCGCACATATGCTCTGATGAAAAAAAAGACAAAGGTGAGGTCACCGCTACAAATCAGCACCATTCACACACACGTACAAGAGAAATCCATTTTTCTGACTGCCTCTGTTTTTTTTTTTTTTTTGTAGTTTCACGCATGAGCTGATACACACAGTGAGAGAGCGTCTGGGCTCCCGAGGGGCCGACACCACTCAATTGAATTCAGAGCCATGAAAGAGCAAGAGGGACAAGAGACTGCAAAATGCCTGTGAGAGAGGAAGTTGCTCACCAATTATGAAGCAAAAGTTACTGTGAGGAAAAGCATCTGTGAACTACAACAAACTGACCCACACCGTGATATTCAACAAATCTGCTCCATGGTGCAGTTTACTCATAGCTGTTTGTGTCGTCCTTTAAATGCAAATGTGACCCAACAATGTAAGTCAAAGACACACAAAATTCCCACCCTCTTCTCTAAGAGGCTCTTTTATCTCTTTTGCTCTTTTACTGGCATCAAAGCAGGAAAAAGTTGCACCATCTTGACTGTCTGCGCTTAAAATGTATACAACCAACAGCCAACCAGGATGCAGAAGGAAAATAAACCTCCAGTAGGTGGCACTGGAGTGTATTCGCAGTGATAACCCACCTTTTTAATTTAAGCAATCACTAACCAAAAACAATTCAGTTTCTCAACTACTGATGACAAAAAAATTGAAATATAATCACATGGAATTTTCTCTGTGTGTAATCTCTTTCAACAACATGATTACTGGGCCTACATACATGCTAACATGACGGGTTATATGTGCCGTGTGATTAAGGGCTGCCTGTACTCCTGCAGTAAATCTGTCAATCCATCCATGAAAAAAACAAACGAACATGAACACAGTGTCTTATCATCAGTAATGATGTGTGTTCACTGTGTCACATACATGTCTTCAGTAATGTGGACGTGTTATGATATATTATTTGTATAAGTGGTATTTTAGAGTTGTCACTGCTGTTGGAGCTCTCAGATTTTCTCTTTTTTCTCACATTTTGAGTCTCTCTCTGTCTTCATCTGCCTCCCTGTTGAAGTTTTTTACTTGATTTAGCTCACACCCATTTGTCTCTCTCTCTCTCTCTCTCTCTCTCTCTCTCTCTCTTTCTGGCTTTTCTGGTGGCTCCCTTTCTCCTCTTCCTCCCCCCGACACTATCAAAGCATACATACGCAGCTATATATAGATTCCCAGCATCATTACCAGCATCTATAGCCGGCAAGCCGAGCACGTGCAGCGCTGCTGAGATGATAAAACAGGAAGGATCCAATGGCTCTGTACTGTAGGACTGCATGTGAAGTATGGCTGAAAGAACAGGGCTGATTGTGGCTGTATGAGAAATGTGTGTGTTATGTATGGTGACCATCATGAAAACCTGTCTAGTTTGCATGTTCTCTCAGCTTCCTCCCACATACCAATGTGCATGTTAGGTTAATTGAGGGCTCTAAGTGTAACTAGTTGTTTGTCCCTCTATGTTAGAGACCTGTGGGTGTACGCCTCCTCTGACCTACTGACAGGTGGGATAGGCAAGGGTTAACTAATCAGACATGGTAATTCTCTATTAATTTTCTATGCAGGTGAAAAAGAACCATGATGAAGTCTAAATAAAGACACAGTTCAGGAGCATCATGGGACATCCAGGACAGGATATCTTGGATTTGGCTGCATCGTTTCTACAGTATAATATTTAAAATCTGTAGCATCCTTACAAATGCCACATTCGGTCGATAACACACCCACTTGATAGGACACTTGGTTACACTTTGTATGTATTGCCTGACATCGATGGAATCATCTGAACATGGGACCAACAGAGGCATCTAGTGCGGTGGACTTCAACTCAGGAATCTGAGATTTAAGTCCCCTAACACCACCATCTGACACATGTATGACCATTGTAAGAGTCAGAGGTCAGCACAGGCACCATGACTGTAATACATCTTGTGGTCTAATACCTTTGGTTACAGGTTCTATCAACCAGTACTCCCTCCCCACATGCATCAGCAAGTCCTGGGCAGCCATGAATTTGTCACTCAGCCACAAAATACCAGAAACATCCCTGAAGATTTGATGTCTAATCTTTTGCTATCCCACCCTTTAGATGAATACCACTGTCATAATCAATCAAGTTGAATAAATCATCCTGTCAGTGGTTATGTTATATAATATTGTGGCTGATTAGTGTGCATGTATGGTGTGTTAGTCTGCTAAATCAGTGGATTATCCCTTTAAATCTGAGGCTTCTACTGGATTTGCCACAAGGTTTAATTTCAGCCATGAACATAAGCATTGCACACATCACTCCTGTTGTGGAGAAGTACAGTAAACAAACCTGTGTTTGTCATGTCATACTGTAAGGAGCTAAGGCCTGAAGAAATCTCTGCATCTAACAGACTGTAACTGCAGGAATTATAATAGTGCGAACAGGCAGAACGTATCCAGCTAGGGGACACCTGATATTAGCAATGGGAGCTTTTTTATTGCAGAATGAAGCTGCAAAAGTGAGGATATAATGTAATTCTATCATGCCTTTGAGACTTCTATCTGTTGTTATAAGTACAATTTTTCCTGCTCCATCATTTTTTTACTGTCAGGTTACATTAGTGAATGGATAAATCAGGTCCAGACAGTCCCATCTGTAATACCCCTGGTACACAGCAGAACTCAGAGGGCACAAAAACAGAGCAGTAATTCTTTAATGATAATTTCATTACAGAGCAGATTATAACCACAGAAAGTAATCTGAGTTTTTGTGCACTGAACTTATAGGTATATGGTTCAGTACAGTATGTGTGGTTAAAAAAAGATAAATTCCCCTTCCAGACAAAGTTAAGAGCGTAGGATTTTACCATCATTACAGCCAGCTAATTAAGACATAAATCAAATGGGAATAAGAGTGATGAAAGAAGGAGAGAGTGCTGCAGTGTCCTCACTCTCACAGACTCTCAGACTTCTGCACTGAGCTTTCAATGATTGGACCTTTCCTCTGGTCCATCTGTCTTCATCTCCTGGCTCTATCCTTTCTTTGATTCTCTCATCTATTGTCTCTTCTTCAACGTCTCCCTCCTTCCCTTCCATGTCAAGTCCATGTCCCAGCCTTATCTCTCAGAGATGTTTACCATATCTACTGACCCCCTCCCTCGAGCGTCTCTTGTCCCCGTCGCTTTTCCATCCTTACATTCATATATAGGCAGCACTCGGTCTTGCTGGCACCGAGTAATCCCTGGCGCCTCCTTGATAGTTACGCTCTGATGCCTCGGCTGATTGCATAAGAGAGCGTGGTGTCAAACGGCCACTCACTCAGCGCCAGCAGAGAGGGGCAGGGAAACACCAACACCACGGCTGCTTTCCAGTGATGATTCATTTTTTGATACATTAAAATGCTTCCCACAGGCACGCCACATTTTTATTGTGTTGTTTTATAGATTTTTGCAGCTTAAATCTTCGCTGAAGTGTTTGAACTTACATGAGCAAAAGAGCTACACAGCCTGCAACCTCGCTGCCCCAGTTAATGTGTGATAAGAGACCCTGAGGTGTAGGTGCACAATAGCTGCTTTGAGTCTTGGTGTTTGCTCTGTTATTCTCTTACTAACAACTGTTTAGTTTTTTTTCACACTAATCTGTGGCTGCTGGTGCTGCTGTTCTGTTTTCTAATGTGTCTCTGCACCATTAATTTCACTGTGGACTGCCGGCCACCAATTGAAACACAAAAGGAGCCGCAGTTGCCACCAATTACCACTGAATCCTTTTAAAAGAGCCACCCTGTGCTAATGAGACTTTTGGCAGCTCAGTGAGCAAAAGGTGGATAAGAGAGGGAAACAAAGGAAACAGAAAGATGCACACAGCTACTGCCTCTGGATGCAGCAGGTTTAGTTCAGAGAGCTGCAACGAAACAGTCAGAATGGAGGAGAGAGAGACAGAGAAGAGTGGAGGAGGGTTATTATTATTATTAGGGTAATTAGATCAGAATACCCAGAAAGATCCAACAAGTGCGCCAAAGTCTGGACAGCCTGGCAGATCAGAGAGAGAGGCTGTTTACTGTCAAGATACATACGTGTGCATGTGTGTCTGCGCAGCACATTCAGAGAACAGAAGCCAATTAGCATGACAACATTGTGAGCCACGCGGGTGCTGCAGAGCACTTTAAAAGAGTCTGCTTTTAGGGAAAATCATAATTCAAACAGTATTTTCCTTCAAATAGCTGTAAGCTTGATAAAGTTCATTAGATCTTTTTTGTGTGTGTGTCTCCCAGACAGCCTGCAGACAAAGTCAAGCTGAATGGACCCTGCTGGGAACAGCCTGGACCAGTTAAGGAGGTCTCTACCAAGGCCAGGAGCGTCCCCTGGGCTGCAGGACACACATGTTTCACTTGTTGTTTAAGCTGATTCTTCCCTCAGAACAGATTGAATTCTTTTTGTCCTCTGTGCTGACTTTAAAGCCCTCTACACAGAACCCTGTGTTTCCACAAGTTGGGCAAACAGAGGGCTGACATTTGGACGCTTTGCTGTGCGGAGAGGTTGTGTGGAAGTAGCAATGACACTTCGATGCACCTGGTCCACCAGGCAACAAAAAGTCTTTTCATCAAACAGCAGCGGTGACATTTAGAATCCGTGCATACTCACATCTATTCAGGCAGACTTTCGATTCTGACCCATAAAAATGGAAATGTTGACATATCTCCTACCTTTCTCCATGTCTCTGCCTCAAACTGAAGCTTTGGAAAGAATCTAAACATCAGAAGCACACAGATAATTAATGCCGAGGACAAGCTTATATCAAATACATGTTCATGTTCTCTTTATGTATGTGTTTTGTTGAACAGCGAGTCTGTGCAGCCGTTAGCAACAGTGCCCTGGCATCCTGCCTAGTATGGACATCAGGAGATGAAAGTGTGTTGTTCTGCTCTGCCAAGAGCAAACAGAGAGGGAAGCGAGAGCAGTGCGTTTGTTTTGTATTTGTTTCAGCACCTCCAGGGTCCAAATGTTAACGTAAGTATGCATGTTTTTTTAATGCTCTCAGTGTGCATCTGATGTCTCCTCTCGCAAACAACTGCCAATTGCATTGTGTTTCTATATTAGGCTCATTAAATATGACATCTTCTCTAATCTAACTTCCAATAATTTGACTGTATTGCATTCACAGACACTTTCAACATCAGGCTCAGAGGGTTGCATCCTTGTTCTACCACCATTAAGTGGAGATCCTGCACCCTAACACGCATTGCAGCATAAAAGTTGAATGACACTGTCTGGCTGTGGCTCATGTAGATGTTTTATATATTACCCTGCAGCTGAGATAAAAGGTGTAAAGCACTTGTGATCCAATAATACAGTAAGAAAATTATAGCAAACTCCACCCTCAGCCACAGTGTTATGAAACATCAATAATTAAATACATTTATAGTCAGTGCAGACGGGCACAACTATTACTACTAAAACATCTAAAGATGCACAATACAGATGAATTATTTGTCATGCATCATCAATAAATAAACCAACAGTGTGTTTGTCTCAGTTGGCTTTAAGCACAGATGCAGCAAGAGCTGAGTCAGCAGTGTGGGGATCTACTGCCACCAAGAGGTGAAGATTCTTATTCATCCACCTAATGTGCAAGCTTGTGTCCATTTTAAACATCAGTCCTGTGTGCTTTTGTCATTTTGTAAGAAGAAACAACTTGGCCCTACAGTACAGTCATGGATTTGAATATTTACTTAGTAGAAGTCATGTGCTAATCATGTGAATATTTACATTAAAATTCTTGAAAAATATACTATATACTAACAGCAATGCAATAGATGCAATTAACTTCTGTTAATTACTATGATAAAGATAGATTATCTTTGTTAAAACTGAAAAATATCACCACTGCAGCAACAAGGTGCAGGTATTTAGCATATATACATATATAAATAGATTTAAAAAAATAACAAAAACCTAATTATTTTTATATATTAAATATTAAGAATACAAAACAAGCATATACAAAGAAAGAAAAACAGATATACAGCTTAATGTGTAACCTAGCTTGCCTTTTTTTTGGCAAAACAAACTACATTCTGCATGTATCACAACGGCTGTGCAGAAAGGAGTCCAGGTGTTCTGCTGATATCCTGCCTGAAGTCCAGACAGATTTTCCAATAATTCATTTAAAGAGATTCCAGCTGCTAAAAGTCTCTGTGTTATTTTATGCATCCACTGAGTGAAATCTCTGCAGTCTAAATACACACTGTGACTTTAAGCTTATAGCCATGATTCGCTCTACAATCACCACCAGGTGTCACTTCTGAACAATTTTAATCATTTAAACAATCTGTAGTGCTATTTATACACGTTGTTTAACAAACTAATAATTCCCATAGGAAAGTTAGCTTTTCCCTTTTTAACCCTGAAACGGGTCTGGTTGGATGTCATGCTTTTAGCAATGGTTTTAGTGACCTGATTCAAGCATCATGTCATAATTGTATCACACGTCAGTAGATGATTACTGCACATGTAATTTCTACAAACATGCTGACTATCTCTTGATTTGCGTGGGTGTATGCAGAGTTACTCTAAAGGAAATTTAACTCCATTACAACAAGCCACAAGGTTGTGGTGCAGTGGAAGATGCGGGTTTACTCTGACCCCCCCGTCCCCCTGCCCCTTATCATCATCGTCTACCCTGTGCATACCTTCAACCATATTGCTGACAACAATGGGCTTTTTCAAGGATCAAGCATACATCTTGGCAACCTGGTATGGCAACACACACACACAAGAATACAGTTGAAAGGCTGCATGTTTTGATTGCAGAGCCTTGGCATTTTCAGTGACTCTGTAGGTGTGTGTTTGTGTGTGTGTGTGTGTGTTCCTGTTGCTTTGCATTGAAGCCCTTCGGGGCCAAATACGGAAGCCCCTATTTGGAAAACCCAAATGTTCCAACATGCCTTTGACTTCATACATCAATCTTAAATCTGGATGAGACTTGCTGCTACAAGCAGGAACTTACTATAATGTGACTTCTAGTTTGTAAACTGAATCTGCCATTTGTAGATGAAATTAACATCCTTCTATCTGAAGATGGAAGTGATAAGGAATATGATCTCAGAGAAGAGCGATATACTAGAAATCTTTTTTTTTATCTAGAAATGTTTTTTTTTAATAATAAACTTGATTTTTAGTGTGATTCTTCAGACAGAATGACTTTGCCAGGCACTGATGTGTAGAAATACTTTGCAGGACAGCTATTGGACAAAGAGAAAACAAAAGTCAATTTAATTGGCTTATTTTGCACTGTCCCTAATTTCGACCAATAAAAAAGCAGAAGGGCGGGGCTTGAGAGAGTGGATTTTTTTTTCACCGGTTTTCTGGAGGCAGAGGGAGGGGTATGTACTGAGAGTGTTGTTGTCTGTTGCTGCTGGGGACAGGCAGAGCTGCCAAGGTCGGTGAAAAAGTACTGCTCGGACCAAGACCTCGCTGCGTACCTCCTACAAAATACCACTCCCAGAGACTTACCGGTGAGTTTTGGAGTTTGACTAACTTTTATTCGTGTTTAATGGTCACTAAGTTGGGTTAACTTCGCCTGGTGTCGTGCCAAATTGTGTATCCCCGTGAAATCAATGACTGTCAAAAGAGTTCACATGGAATGAGGTGCCGGGGAGGAGGAAGCGCTAACTTGCTAGCTAACGTTAGCTACTCTTCAGCGGTGAAATTACCTTCGGGGTGGTGTTACACTCCTGTGCAAGCGATAAAACACTTTTATGTATCGCTGTGCGTGGCTTTGTTTAGGTTTCCACGCCATTGTTGATGTGCTACCCTTTTCCAGAGTTTGCTTGACAGCAGTGCTGCTAACTGGCACTCTAGCTAGCTCGCAAACTTAGCTTGTGACTGGTAGCCAAAGTCCAGGAGCGTTTTACAGGAGTTTAAATGTCGTCGAATGTTAATAGTATGACTTTATTTTGAGGTGTCCGAATAAGTGATGATGTGGGACTCTGGTTTGTAAGAACGTATAAACAGCAACACTTTTTTCCGCAATCACTGCTGTTTTACAACTGTGTGTTATGCTGTACAATAGCGTGATGTTTATTCACAGGCAGGTGGCTGGTGTGAAATATTTCGCTTCCACGGCTGTAATTTCTGAACTTTTTTTTGAGCTACCGGTTTAACCGGGGGAAAAGCCCTGCAAACACTGCTCAGTTAAGTGTATTTGGCCCCAGTCTGCTGCAGTAAATACCACAAAACAGCAGCTGTTTCGGTCTCTTCTTTTGACATGATCTGCCAATGACCAGCTCTGTTTCAGCCACACTGTATGTAATTCAAGTGATCTCATCCAACAGCAACAAATAAACACTTGTTTCTGTCAGATTCTGTAAACTTTACTTTGCTTTGTGTTACTTAATTTAACTTTGCGTTGTTTGAAGAATTTGTCATGACTAAAAAACATGTCATGTCCATAAAACTGAGCACAGCCTAATAACATATTAACACCTCATATTGGTCCTTCACAGATTTAACATTTAAAACTTTGAGGAAACACTTCTTTACACTTCTGTAAGTTGTGAGAGGAATGTGCTCCATCATGTACCTAAATGCACTGAATTGGCGCTCTTTTGTTCAAGAGGACATACAGCAACAGCTGCACTTTCCTACAACTGTGTGTGTGTGTGCTCATGTGTGTGTATATTTGTCCTGTTTCAGTCAGTATGCCAGGGTGTAATTGCAGCATTTCTGGAATGCTGGTTGGATTCTGTGACTTAAACATGCTGCACAATGGCTGTTGTGAATGAACCTGATCTGCCTTGAAGAGGTTGAAATGCTTTGCATGTTTTTTGCATGGAGTCGCTGAGCTGTGTGCCTTAGTATTCACTTTTACACCGTAGTGGCAAGTTAGGACATGCAGGGCTTTGTGTAGCCCCCCAAAAGGTAGCTGTTATGTCATTATTACAAGCAAAATCACATATATGTGACTTGTTATGCCCAGAACATTTAGGTGACTTATTATTCCTTTTTTAACCAGACTGACTGAATATCTACCTGATGATCTAATCCTTTTTTAAACCCTAAATACTTGTACCAGCTGTCTCTGTGAACTGTTTAAATGATGTGGTAAAGACTTGCTAGATTTCTTCTTCTTCTTGTTAGAAGTCTGACCTAGAAGAATTTGAATGCACCCTGTTTGTGTCCAAATTTGTATTACAGTTAAGTTTCTCATTGTGCTTTCACCACTCAGGGTTTTCTTCTGTGACAGAAAAACAGGATATGGTATCTCACACCCTGTTCAACAGTGGCATTTTTTTACGTTGTGGTTTTGAACCTGTTGTTGCATTACAGGTTGCCTCAAACAAGCATGCAGGGAAGCCTTTGTGTTGCACTGACTTTGTGTTGTACACTGCTACTCTGCCACAACAAATGCAAGTATTAAATGCACAAAGTATTGTTATGATGATAAGGTGCCTGATGTTTGATGTTGATTTTTATGCTGCAACCATGAATATATACATAGTACAGGAACAAAAGTTCCTTTCGCTTTAGGCTGAGTGGTTGTTATGCTCACACAAATATCTGCCTGATACAAGATGAGCATGCTGGCATTGATGCCACCTTTGTAATGTGAGAAATATGTGGACTACAGTCATTTAGGTCAAATTACAACGACGCTCCTGAAATGTGCTGCTTTAAACTCAGGCTGCTTAAAAAAAGTAATGTGATATTTGCAGTTTAGCAGTTCTCTAGCTCTAAGTGAAACTGCTTGCAACAGCATTTTTTGTTTGCTAGAATCCAGCTATGAATCACAAGTTGCACTGTGATTCCACATGAGAAATCCCAAAGGATTTCCTTGTAGCACTGCACCAATGCCAAGTCTAATATCTTAAGGTTTAAGCTGAACCAGCAGTGTGAAGCTTTTTTCATATCATTGTCTCACTCCTGATGCCAACTAAGGCTAGCCTGCAGCACTGTTTGACTGTGTTTGGCACATTCATTGCACATTTATTTATGTATGTCAGATTTTGTGCAAAATTATAGTTCCTCATCCAACAGGGTGTGGATAATGGTGCTGTCACTGTTGATGAAGAGAACATACATTTATAAATAATACCTCTTGGATACAAAGCTGATAATTAGGTATTATTAAGCCACAGCAGTTTTTTTTTTTTACAGCTGTTGTGGGCTTTCAGTTGAAGCGGAACAGTTAGTTGTGATTTAATTCAGAACAAACTGGCTAAGAAGTCCCTCGGTTGTATAGCTACTCACTCTTAATGCTGGGCTTCTCCTCTTATTATCAACAACTAATCATCCAGTTTATTGTGGACCTACCGTCTATTGCTGACTCAGCCAATGCTGCCATCTGTGCTGGAACAAAAAACACAACAGACTTCTCACTCAGATGCTCAGCTAACAGTTTTGAGAGGCCTGTGTTAGGACTGGAAGAAACACTGAAAAGTGTGAAAAGAGAGCTCGAACACCTGCGGGGCTGGCCGAGAGGCTTTAGTACAATCACCATCAATAATAGGCCTTTTTGTTATGGAAGGCAGTTATAGGCTTCATGGTAGGGAGAGCAGTGTTTGCTCTGCCATGACTTCTTAGGACACCTGATTGAAACATAACCATCCTCAGTGTTATGCATAATACCTGTGCTTTTCATGCATTGACAAGTACAACTGTTGTACTGCGCATTGACACAAGGAGCTTTTACAGGATCATAAGATTAATCAATCCAAGCTTAACTAATTCTCTCAAAAGCTTAAAATATTTGAACACTTAAGCCATCAGTGTTCAATGTTCACCAGAGGTAATGTTCTCATGGCAGTGCTGCAGTGAAATAGCAGCTCAGAGGTCCTGTTTTACCCATCTGATAGTCTCTTTATCTGTCTGTCTGTGAGAATGAGTGTGTGTACAACTGTGCTGCCTCATGACCCTGCACACTTCCCACTCACGTTTCACTTTTTATGCTCACATCCTGTCAGCAGGACAGCAGCTCTTTGTTAGTCTGTTTCAGTATACTCTCACTGGCTATTGTTGTACAGTGGCTGTGCATGTAATGGTCAGTTTGATAATGTATATTGTGTCTCAGCTGGTTTGTTAGGTTTTCCTACTGGAGATTCTACTTTGGTGCCCTCGATGTTTAATTTTACATCCTTCAACTTCAAAACTGCATAGCCCACATATCCATGTACAGTCAGTTCTTTTTTTGGATTTCTTCAATTCATAGTTAAATCTTTCCGCATTGTTTGAGCTGCATTATTTCTCCCTGTAACTTCTATTTGGCCTTTATTTAAGTTTGTAATATCTGCATTGCGCTGTGTCATCTTGTCTGAAAAACCTCTGAAACCTGAGTGTTGGTGCAGGGATCATTTAAAATGCACCATGCACCATATGCCCAATTGATTTTTGGTGCAAATGTCTTTCAACAATGAGCTTCCTTGCTTTGGCAGTTTATTTATTCACAAGTGCCCAAAGCATCAAACTTTCTGGGACAGTGGAAAATTGGAAAGCTTTAGGAAATGTGTTAAAGTATAAAGCTTGCTTTAAAAGTTATGAAACTTCAAGAGTTTCATCTCTTTTATTCTCTGTTGTACGCACTTCATATCAACAGCTGTGAGCAGTTCTGCAAAATTAATTGACATTTAGCAAATCTCAAATCCCATCCTACTTCTGCTTATGTGATTTCTGCCTTCTGGTGTATGCCGTGATTTACCTGCTAAGCCTTTGTGATTATCTACTTCCACATCTAGGAGTTTCAAATATGAGTGAAACACTAGAATACCTGACAGAAATTAGTGAGCTGTGTGTATTATTTTCCTAAGTTTCAGTGGTTGGCAGGAGGATCCTGGCGTTTCCTGACTGGCTTTTTGCAATTCAGCATCTCTCTGATCTCAGCACGTGCAGAATTTTAGGAGATGTACAGATGTTTGTTGTGCATGACAAGCTAAGGGTTTGTGAGAGAAACAATATTGGGAATATTGAAGAGGACAGCACCTGTCACAGTTTAGCAAGAGGGATATTTAAGCACAGAAAATGAGTGTAAAAGACCAAACGGGAGCAGGCACTTACGGTAGTGTGTCTCATTTACTAGTCTTGATTCGATGCTAATTGGAGGTCTAGAGGGTCAAGTGTTTCTTTTTTTAGTACTTAGTGCAGTTCTCTCTAAACCACAGCGTACAACTATGCATGCTTAATTAATTGTACAGCTTGTGTGAAAGTACAAGTGTGAGCAGTTTGTGTCTCAATTTGGTAAACAACTTACAGTATATACACAGTGTTACAGACTTACAGTATATACACAAAGTATAACGGCAGTTTCAGGAGGAAAAAAAACATTTGACCTGACATGGCCTAAGACAAGTCAGCAGACCTATCCTGATGTCAAGAGACCAAATGCTAGGTCTGTGAAGGTCAAGTATCATCTCAGAACATTTTGAAGTGATTATACTGGTTCTTCACAGTAGGGCCAATGTTTATGGAAAGCCCTAAATAGGTTTGTTTTCACAAGGAAACACCCCTCTGCCCCACTGACTGTGTTGGTACAACCTGTTTTTGCAGAAGTTTCTCAGAGACCATTTCTCTCTGTGTTCTCTGTTTGGATTATTTAAACTACAATGTTGGCAATTTTTTGTTCATATACTGCATATTGAGTTATTTTACAGCAGAGGTTAACACAGATAATACATCCAAAAACAATAGTCCAACAGGTCACCCACTCTTCATCGTTAATGATCTGCAGAGACACCACCGATTGATGGATTTGTTTGTCAGTTTGTAAGCTGATCTAACTGCCTGGTGGACTTTGGCCTTTTCTTTAATTGACAAGCAACTTAAGTCGTGACAACATCTTCTGACAACCTTTGCTTTAAATTGTTTCACTTTAAAGCAGACGCCAGTATCTGTAATCAATACGTCAGGATTCACTGATGTTATCACTTTCAGGCAGTCTGTCTGTTCTTCATCAAGATGTTCTTGATGCTTCAGTTAGCGTATTTTGCCTGCTTGTACCTTTTAGACAGAGACCATGCAGTGGTAAAGATCGCTTGATAAATTCTCATTCATACTGGTTTCACACAAGAGTCAGTCACACACATACATGGTTCCCTTTGTATCTGCATTGCTGTTGACATGCAGGGCCTGGCAGAACAGAGGTGGCATTGAACTGAGTTGTAGGAGGAATTTTTACGCCTGGAGTCCCACTCTACGCAGAAGAAGCTGGTAGTAGTCAGGCAGCCTCTCTGCCTCCTCCTCCTCTCTGAATACCAGCCGCCCTCCTTTACTTTCCTACTTGCTTGTTGCCTTGATTTTTTTTCCCTTCCTCTATTGTTCTCCTTATGCACGCTTACATGCCTTGGCAGTCTCTTTCTATCCCACTTTCTCTTTCTCAGCATTGACAGAAGCCTCTCTTGAGTTGTTTACTACGTCTTCTGCCCCCCCGCCCCTTCCCCTCCTTCTCCTCCACTCTCTAAGGGGGGGAAAAAGGCCACTGGGAGTTTTTGTGTCTGTGGCCATTATCAGTGCCCTTCTCTCTGCATCAGAGGCCAGATGTGGAGGAGGGATAGTGGTGAGTTTGTATTGAGCAAGTGTAAAATTAGGCAGCAGGCCCAGCTGGCTGAACCAAAGAGCATGCAGAGCCAGCAGCTGAACTGAGTTGGGCACTGCTGCTGAGGAGGAGGCTTCAGTGTCACTGAGTCGAGTGAGTGTGTAGCTGTGTGTGAGAAATGTGAGGTACTGTTTCTGAGAGCCTTTCAGAGAGCTGTGTGAGCCCTTAAACATTAACTGTGATTCCTAACTGCTGAAGAGTTCTTCAGTGTCTGTAGTGTGTTCAGACTCACGGTTAGCAGACCAAAACAGTTGAATCCTGTCCTGGCATGTGAAGCCGACTGTAAGACGGAAGGATAAAAAGCGCCAATGATACAGCAGTGGGCAAGCAAGGCTGCCATTGTGGTGGTGCTGGGCAGGTTTCCCCTTCTCCACCCAGCCCTCCCCTCTCTCCTTGCCTTTCAACAACACCCCCCACCCCCCCAGCCTGTGTCCATATTAGGGCAAAATTCAGCCAACCTCCCCTGGAGCTGAGCTCAACCCCCCAAACACGCCCTGCTGTCACATTTGCTCCAGCAAAGTGAGCCTGAGGGAGACGCAGCTCCCCTAACCCAATTTGAAGGCCGGTTTTCCTGGCCAGTCAAAACAGCAGAGGGATTTTAAAAATGGATGCAGGAAGCCAAGGCCAAATGTGTTGTTTTTGTTTAAAGGCCAGACTGGTGTGTAAATGTTTTTTTTATTATTTTTGAGGGCCACAGTTAACAGGCTTAACTTGAGCAGTGCTTGACCATATGTCACTTGGTGGCCACTTTTCAGCTACGTTTTAGTGGTCTCAAGAGAATCAAACATGTAATCCCTGATTACGTGCCTCTGCCTTTTCTACCTTTGTTAGCAATTTGTTTGTTAAAAAGCCAGCTAATCTACTTACTCCTACATGTTTTGCATTATCCTAACTTTGGAGTTTTTGTTTCTCTTCACTTGGCGTTGATGAAAAGTGATGCCAGTTGTATTTGATCTTTTGTTTGTAGATGCTTCACAAGAAGAACAGAAAATATAGGAGAACAGAAGCTACTCAAGAAGTGTACGTTTACTGTAAAGCCACTGCTAGCAAGAGACACCACTGAAACAATTGGTTTGTGCTTGCAGGTCATTTTCCTAGAGATTCCCAAACAGAAGTTATTTTGAGTCATTGGTGTTGATTTTGGTTTCCTTGGGTTTATACAAAATCCTTTTCAGAGGAAATGGTTTGATTTAACAGACATAAGAACCACTGGCTTAGCACACAGACAATTTAAACATGAAACTGTTTAAAGTATGCCATTGCACCAGACCTTTGCAACTGTTTTTGGTGCTTACACTCAGTTCAAGATGTCAAAACTTGATATGTATACAATTTCTCTTCATTTGGTTGGACAAAAATACTCTTGATGCAAAGGCAGATAGCATGCAAACTCTGCAAAACTTGCCATCTGTACATCTTTCACAGCACATTGTGCTCTCTAAAGTATATTCTGCATTTGTCATGCAAAACATGTACATAAAGGTAGAGAACAGAAAGTTGTTTACCTTACTACTCTGTTTTGACAACACCGTAGCATGAACTTGCTCAAATAGTTGCTACAGTATGAGGAACTAGAACCAGATTTAACACACTGCCGATCAGGTTCAGCCTGCTCTGTTGCCACAAAATGTCACAGGTGTACTTAGACATTTAATTTTCAATGTGTGCTCCATTATATAATGAAAATGATATGGTGTAATGTGGTCTTACGTTGCTAGATATTGTTACTTTTTATACCAATATCTCAAACTATTACCCAATATTCAGTGAAGGGAAACTGCACTGAATAATTTTGCTGTTGAGCAATATTGAACTTTTGTCTTGCTAACGTGCTGTGAAATTAATAATGGTTTGTGGTGTCCCCCGACCCCCTAAAAGTCCACAGTGCCAGAGCTCAGTGGGCTGTTATGAGTCCATCATCCATTCATCAGCTGTTGCCATGCAGAAAGGAGGAAAGATGCTCCAGACAAACACACACATATTCATTTACTTATGGGAGGGTTGCAGTCTTCCAGCTCATTGAACCTCCATTGAGAGTTAACCCTTGTCTGAACCCTTAGAGGGTGTGCAGGAGGCAGATCATTCTGAGCCAGATGTGTCTCTAACCCCCACCGCCAACCTCCATCTATCTTCAGTCACTCTCATTCTGCATCTTTTCCGCACTGCAGGAGGGACAGTTGCATGCACGTATATACACATCAGCCGTCCCTTGTGAGACAAACATTGTCTCAACTGGGACTTGCCTGCTTCCAAATTTGCACAGCAACTCGTTGTCGCGTGACCAGGAGTCATGTTGGGAAATGTGCATTTTCCATTGGTGGGCATGATGCTCATTCATGTAAATAATTGATTTACAGGTTCAGTTCCATGGATATCAACAGCTGTCACGCTACACAGGGTTTTCATCCAGACTTCCTGTTTCCAGTTTTATGGGGGAAGTGTTGATATACATGATCATAAAGTCTGGTCAACGCATTTTGAAACCACACAAAGTTTTTACATGTAAATTGGCACTGTGGTTTCTACTCCAGTGCTTCTTAACTGTTCCGTTTCCTAATGTTACCTGACAATTATGGCAAAGATTCAAAGAAAAAAAATAAGTGACCTGAATGGTAGATATTTCTACATTTTTTATTTTTGTTGTAAAAACTTAGGTTTGGATTGAAACTAGGTCATAGCTCGTTCTCCCCTTAGGACAAGGAAATGATTTGAGTGCAGAGGAGAGTGCAGTTCATAAGTATGAATTTCAACATGCATTCTCTTCACTGTAACAGTCAGGAACCATTGTTCTGTATGCTTGCCTTTTCAAGGAAACATTGCACATTCAGTGGCAGCTTTGTGTACTTTCCTGAAGCCATGTTTTTGCTGTTGGGACAGTTCTGCAGTTGACCTTGACAAATGCTTTCTGACTCGCTCTGTCTCTTTGTATCTCTGTGTATTCATCATTCTTCCATCCCTGCAAAGGATGTTACTTCACTGAATAGTTCTTTTCCACTGAGTGTAGTGAAGATATGTGGAGGTGACTACACACATTATGCTAAAAAACACTTTACATACTGTTCGGAGGCATTAGTATTTCCAATAAATAAGTATCTTTTTGTGGTAGCCATACAGCTGAATTATTTTTGAGGCTTTTTCTGTTGAGATCACATCATTATTTTTGACTCACTGACAGCAATTCTGGCACCTACTGTAAATCACAGCTATAAAAAAAAAACCTACGCAGGTGAGTCATGTCCATTTGAATGGCAATTAACATACAATGTTGTTTACATTTACAATATTTTGCATGGGTCAGTATCATCCATGGAACAGTTACACTTGTAACTGGAAAAAAAAGCCTCATTTTTTGTCATAAGCATACTTTAAACTGTTGTTAGACTAATTTACATTAGATTATTCTGAATGTTTTAACAGATTTAAGTGCTCACAGGTTTGAGTCTAATGTTAGGCACACTGTGAACACAAAGCTGATATGAGGGCTAGATAAGAGGCACGTGTACGTTCTGTGCTATGGTCTATTTAACCTGCTGTAGTGTGCTATATAGAGTCTTTTGTTTTCTTGTGTAAACTATTGGAGTAGCAGGGTCAGTTTGCATTCTTTTCTTCTTTAATTTTTCATTCTTCATTTCTTATCTGCCACAGTGTCTGTCACTCTCTCCTCTCCTCCCAGCAGCCTCCGTCCCAGGCGTTCAACCAGAAGTGACAGCAGCTTTCATCACACACCTTCCCTTTTTTAAAAACGGAAAACCGTTGCAGAACAAAGTGTGCATGTGTCTGTCACCTCAGGGGTTCCACTCTTAAACATTTGCATGTTTCTCCTGTTTTAACGGATGTCTCCTGTCACCATGGAAACAGATAAGACTATTAATCTCTATGTAGGTGCTCATTGTGGGTTTCATCATCTCTTCATAAAACAAGTTAATAACTTGCAGAGCAACAGCAACAGTGTAGATACAATGAAAGTAGAATACAATTTTTGATATTTTCCTCCAGGGCGCAAAGAACAGTTCAGGATGAAGGTGCGATCACGCTTGATATTTGAGGTGATGAAAGCTTCCACTGTTTAGTCAGAATAAATGAGGAGTATGAATCCAACATGCGAAGAGGAAAAAGTAGCACATATTGGCTAAGATTGACCTGCTCCATTTTTTTAATGACCTTAATATTAGTACTACTAAAAACCATTAAATTGACAAATCTGCTTTTCCAAAATAGAAGATTCTTAGGTTAAATTAATATTACTACAGTCATATTATTTACCTTTGGACAAAATGGGCATGTAATGTTATAATGCATGTTATTCATGTGGGGGTCACTGGAAAATTCCTTTCTAGCTCTCGATTGAAATTTCCTGAAAAACATGTTTATTTTTTAGGAGCATGCACGCATCTCCCTTTGCACTGTCTGGCTCCACCACCTGCTGGGATGATTGACAGATTTACTGACTCTCTGAATGCTAAACTGACTGACTCATGTGTTGTCTGCCTAGATAAATGTGCGGTTAGTTTATTGAATGGATAGCTGACTGGCTTTCGTGAAGGGCTGGATGGATGACCGACCGCATGTCTGGCTGGCCAACTAATGGCAAGCTATCATTTAATCTGGAATAATGCGTGCTGGCTAAATGTTGTAAATGGGCTTCCTGGTTAATTGGAGTAATTATATCCAGTTTCATTGTGTGGATGAGTTGGCAGCCTGTTGACATCTTTCTGTCTGGCTGGAAAAACAGGGAAATCCTGCTCTGTTTGACGGAAAGCAGAAGCGTATGAAAGAAAAGGAAGAAGGAAGAAAGTGAAGGAGAAAAAAGAAAAGAAAAAAATTTTTATATTGCACAAAATAGGTTCAGATAAAGAGAGAAGTTGGATGAGTAATGAGTGAAGTGGGTGTGATATTGAAGTGTCTGCTCTCATCAACACTCAGTCTGTGCTGTCCACATGGTGTTTTGGCAAGTGTGAGTCTGAAAGAGGTCCAGAAGGAACACATGAAGTGTGTGTGATTCTGTGTACCTAGCGTGATGTTGAGGTGAAATCCACTCATGTGTCAGTCTGTAGGGAGCCGCCACACACTATGCCCTTATAAGGAGAGTGTCAAGTGTTGTCTGTGAAGCAACCATCCATCCATCCACAGCTTCCCACTTCTTTTCCTCTCACTCTGTCGCCGTGCCTCTGGGGATGAATGGAGGTCAATGAAGTTGGATGAGTACAGTTCTGTCTGACATATAGTAGTGAAGGTACAGTGTGAATGTGTGTTTTATAGAGCGGAAGCATTTTATCAAGAGTTAGTCATGTTTAACCAAATGTGTTAACTTTTCAGATGTATGTTTTTTGTTATAGGTGTGAACAACACAAGTTTACTCAGTACTATTGTATTTGTGTATTCGTTTAAGCCCCCGATTTTTGATTATGTTAAAATAAACAAATCTGTATTGTACAAAATCCACATACGTCCATGCACGACTTTGAAGCAGATTCATCATGATTATCCAGTCCGCTGGATTTTGCTTGATTGTGTTTTCTCTTTTCTTTATATACATGCTTGTTTACTTTGAAGACACCCTTTGCAGCACCACAAGTTGTAGTGCTTCATCCACTCTGCAGACTGTTAGTTATTTCTTTTTTCCCCATGTTCAACCTCAGATACAAAAGCGAAACCGTTTGCGTTATGTTTTATCTAATACTGAATAGGGTCAGTCCAACCACAAACAACAATACAATAACATGTCTACCCACACATGGTAACAAAGACATTGCTTTATTTCAGGCCTAATTAGTCAACCACTACAATACTGTGCAGAATTGGTGTATATCAAGATTTCACCAGACTGCACAGTGATGCCTGGCTAATATTGTCTGCACATCTTCAAACAGTGACAGGCAGTGGAGGCTTTTGTGGTTACATTACTTCCAGTTCTGTAGTTCTTGATGAGCAGGTTTTATTTGCTGACACAAAACAAATAGATTTAAAAAAAACAACTGAGAGTACAGAATTAAAACAGTTTTATTGTTGTTTTTTGTGATTGAATATGACATTTTCTCACCTCAAGTGTTTATTAATTTATTTTCTGCTCTCATCCTGGCGGGACGTACATTGTAGTGCTTCGCAGTGACCATTAGCAGCCGCAGCTTGTCCCCAGATATTTAATACACCAGCAAACATTATGCAGATAGAGGCCTAATCAGCTTTTTTGGATGTGACAGACATGGGGGGGGTGTAGATTTCAGTCTTGAATAATTCAGTGGTGTCTTTTGTGATGAGGGTCAGTTGTGTTTGTTTGTTAAATGCTGATATGTGTCAGCAGAAAAAAAGGAAGTTGATTACTGTGGAAAGATGATGCTCTGTCTCTAGATGAGAGTTGTACACGGGGCAGACACATTTTGTTATACAATGCTGCCTGATTGTTTTTCTTTCCAGTATTATTTCTTTTAGCTCAGTTTCTATTGATTTTAACATAAATTTCTTCTTTTGTTTCAGAGACACAGAGGAAGCGGATGATATAGACAGCAACGTGAAGTCCTCCACCAGAGAAGGTACACACACACACACACCGTTCATAGATTAAGAGAACATTTTGGTGACTAGTACATTCATGTTTGAACAAGGCCATTGTAAACCTTCATTAAATGGTGTTGCTTAGATAATTCTAGCTGGGATTAGCCTGCACTTGTTACATTGAGCTTCAAACCTTTCCCCTTGAATGCTATTTCTTGCGTCCCAAAACCTCATGTCTCTATTTGTTTCCCCAAATCTAAGTGGTCACTGCATTACAGAAAATATCTCCATGTTAAGTGAAAGCAAGTGTTAGCAATTTTTATAATCGGTATTAGATAAACAATGCTAATGCCGGTAGAAGGCATGTGCTACATTCCAACATGATTGTGCAAATTTTCAAGGTTTAGGAAAGTAACATGACTCCACCGAATGAGGGATAAACAGATTTATGTAACTGAAAAGGGAGAAAGTAGAAAAGAGAGAAGAAGAAGTTAGCTTGCATACAGATTTAAGATGAACGTGAAAGAACAGGTGCAGGTACTTTTTTTGAAGGTCGGGATGATACAGTTTCAGCTGTGGAGTATGTGTTGAAAAATAGTTCATGAATCATGTTGCCTGCATGTCTAAATCCTATCTGACCTTCTACAAATCATTTAGTTTGTCTTGATTCTCTTTGAGCAGAGGCTGTTTGAGACTTGCACACACACACAGCAGAGGAGGCAAGTTTACACCGGGAGCTCATTTTGGTGCTTTTAAGTGCATAGAATTTGCTTTAATTATAAAGTGCAAACATCCTTGATGCAGTAACACTGAATGCAGTAGGAGTGTTTAAATGGAGCACAGCAGTCTTTGAGTGGAGTCAGTGTTTGTCACTGAAAAGAGGCTGTAGAACCAGAAGAGTGTAAAGGTAACTAAAGAGTTGACTGAACACGTGGTAAAAAATGTTTCAAAGCTTTATCTACAAATATCATTCTGTCTGATTCCAGGGAGTTCTGAATTTCACTACAACTTCTTTGGTATTTTTTCTTCTCCTTTTTTATTAGGACTTCTTGTAATGCCAGCACAAGAGGAAATATCTTTTTTCCAGACATGTACTTTTTGGAGTTCAATCATCATCACATTTTACTCTTAATACTCTTTTAAATGTTGCACTCTTTGTGGTAATCCCCTTTAACCCCATATCCGTGATCGTTGATACTATTGGAATGAGGGAAGTCAAGTTTCCACACTTTCTGTACAGTCCATGTAGATAAGTGATCATGAAAGAGGAACTGAGAAGACAAGAAAATTCCCTGTCTTTTGGTATTAAGACATAGACTAAGCCCACATGTGATGTACACAATTTAGTGGCTTGAGTCTGCACTAGCATCTGAGCATATGATGTTAGATTTGAAGTTTGTATGCAGCAGGTCTCTTTTAATTTCCACCTCAGGTACAAGAAATAAAATGGAGAGAAAGCAATACAAGCAGATATACAAGAAATAGAAGAGAAAGCTGGGCAGGTTTGTTTACCTGAACGGGGGAATCAAACCCACATTTAACTCTGACAGGGTATTTTTAGAGACATGCATGTGCTTTTATACTGGCAAATCATATCTGATCAGATTATTTCTATATTATGTTTCTGCACCATTCAATTCAATGGTAATCATTGGTGCTGACCAGCTGCTGTATGGCAGTTTGCCTTGCACATTGGCTATTAGAATACAGCTTGAACAGAAGCAATGGCATTAATAAGAAATGATGAAAGGATGGTTCATTATTTGACTGCCTGTTGACGTGTAGTGGTTAACTGCTGATATAGTTTTAGCAGCTTATATTTTACCTGTGTAAATAATAAACACTTTTTACCATGACATGGATTTTTACCAGACATGGATACAGATGGCTCATATACTGTTCTGCATTATATAGAACAGTAGCCTCACCAGAATGTAATGCAGAAAGATTTTTCAATGACATCACCACAATTATAGGCATTCCCGAGATTTGACTTGCTCGTTATATTGGTATGCACACACACAAATTACTCAAAGCCATATATTATTTAGATATACCGTAGTTAAAAGTGATCCATGAGATCTATGTGCTCTCAGTGAAAAACATCTTTTTTAGATGTTGTGGAGAATTCCTTATATTGTTCACTGACAGAACTGTCAGTTTTAATGGTTAACATAAACAAAAACAAGGCTAACACAACCAGAATTCAGCTGGAGAACATGTTAAGATCACTTATGAAGAACTTGTAGCTGCAGGTTATGGTTTGCCTAGGAAAAAATATTTCTGCTGCAGAACATGTACCAGCATGACACCATTAACAGTACAATCTTAAACCTTGATACGTAGACCTGAATCAACACTGCCCCCTACTGGTACAACAGTGTATTTAATCAAGTTTGAAGCTGCATGAAGTTGACATTCAGATACATTATAAATATATACAGGCTTTCTGTAGGATCAGTGTGCACGCTGTCAGTGTGTAGATTGACATTTATATATGTCAGTTGTATATGAATTTATGATAAGTGCAAGCTGAAGAATGAATGCCATTTTTTGAAAAATAGTCATCAACTTGCTGGAGGCTGTGCAGAGAAATGCAGTGTGATCATCATGTGCACACAGCGGCACAGTGTCTCTTTTGTTGTCACTTCACTCTGAGTCAAGCTGAGGGTAGTTGGATCTCTATGTGTGAGAAGGAATGACTTTGTGCCCTTTCAGTGTCTTTGTGTAGTGTGAATCTGGAACTGCATGTCCTAAATTGACTGACATTAAAAACAGATGTTTTTTGCAGACCTATAAGTCTATCTTTAGGAGTCAAACCTCACTTTCTTTCACGCCTTTTTCCAAGTAATGTGGCTGAATGTTTTGAAACCTGAAAGGTTATGCTATTCTCATTTGCCTATGATGCACTGTGATGTTCTCATTTTTACCGTAATCATGACCTCATATTGTGCTACCGTAAGTTTAAGGCCTGCTGTGATTACAGAGCGTGTGACCACCCTCCATGGCTGCGGAGTTAGATTTTTTTTATTTTTTTCCCCTGGAAATTGCTACCTAGTTGCTGCCTCTTGCCTCCAATAAAATGTTTATAGAGTGTAACTGTAATTTAGGACCACATCCCTGTTTTTGGCTTCATTTAGAAAGGCCTGAATCCAAAAGAGCAGACAAAGTGGTAGAGAAAGGCTGGAGTTTTGTGCAGCAAGGGTGGAAGGAAATGTAACTTTCTCAGCCTCTTTACAGACCAGGAAATGCAAACACGGTCACATACACATCCAAACAGTGACAGGCTGAGTCAACAATGAATGAAAAAATCTGAAAAAGTAAAATTTTTTATAAAGCAAAGACACTTGGCATATTATTTATTGTGAGCCGTCATTTGACGATATTGTGTGGACAATTTTAATCCCATATATTTGATCATTTAGAGAGTTACCAATAAATTGGTTAATCCCAGCTTTATATTGAAGCTACTTTGTGTGGAAACTTGTGTTTATGTCTGTTTTTTTTACCGCTGTATTCTGACCATCAGGTTTGCTGGAATGGGTAACCTGCTTAAAGTCCTAACAAGGGAAATAGAGAACTATCCACACTTTTTCCTGGACTTTGAAAGTAAGTGCGGCCGAGGACTGGAACTAAAGATGGATGGAGCAGGAGATGTGGGGAGGGAAGGAGGTGTAACCTGCTCAGCTGTTTCCTTTCTGTCAGCGGGTTTCTGCTCTCGGTGATGAAGCCGTGAAGGAGTCTGCTTTTGCTCCGCTCTTTACTCCTTCGCTTTTTTTTTCCTCCTTTTTCTGCCGCTTGGTCGCGACCTTCTGCTCGGATCTCCCATCTCTGTTCAGATAACTGTTTTGACAACTTTTTAACATCACACATACTTTTCTTCCTTTCTCTTTTCTTTGTTCTCTCTTGCAGAAACCAAATGGGGAATCTGTTAAAAGTGCTCACTTGCACTGAGCTTGAACAGGGGCCAAACTTTTTCCTTGACTTTGAAAGTGAGCTCAGCTTATGCCTGTCTTTCTGCTAGATCGTCCTTCCCACTCACTCCTCTCCTTTAAATAATTCACATCCTTTTAGCTGCTCTGTCTGGTCAGGGGTCAACCCATTCAACATCTGAATTGTCACCATTCTTTTGAATTCGTAATGTTGCCTCTGAAAGCTGTTATTTCACTTCATGATTGATTTTAGCGTGTTTTCAAAATTTCTATGCTCTGCATGGCAAGTTGAAGAAGAATGGATCTGATCCCTGACCTTTGCTGTCTGCTTTTACTAACTTCACTGCATGCATGCCCTTGTTTGTGCACACATTTGAAATATGCCCATTTTAAAAAAATATTAAACTGTGAATGTTTTCTCTGCAATTTAACCTTGTTTCCTATGTGACTGTATCATCAGCATCAGTTCAGTATAAAGTGTCAGATGCTCTGCTTTGTAATGTCCACATAAAATGTGTAAAAGTTAATCTGCTTTGGCCTTTTAGTGAGAACAGAACAAAAAAACACATTACGCCTCCAGAGTGGCATTTCAGCTGCTCACAATGTAGCCAGCCTTGGGGCTCTGTTTATTCAGCAAAGAGGAAATGATGGGAGTGAAAGGTTTTTGAAATGCAAAACAGACCCCAGACACAGAGTTTTTAATGTCAGTGATGCTCTATAAATAGAGCTGCTCCTGTCGAGAGTGACTCAGTGATAGCCAAAGCTGCTGAGAGTTACATGATACCTTATAATTATGTGATGGCATTAAAGTGAATAGCCCATTAGCTCAAACTTTACTACAATGTTTTTCAACAGCACTGATATTTTTAGATATTCCAAATGATTTTGGCCCATGCCAATGGATAATTAATGCATTCATGGTATCAGTCAATAAACGTGTGCAAGGATTTAGGTTAGTTTTGAGTTATATATTCAGACTTTGAATGCATTTGTTCATTTATATTTTTATCATTTTCAACCCAGGTTCAACTGTAGCTCTATGTCCAGTATACTCTGGATGGCACTGCCGTGTAGTCACCTCATTTTCCCATTTTTATGGGTGTAAATGGGGGATAACACACACACAGAGCCATTTACCCACAGACCACTTAAAATGTTTTTTTGTTGTTTTTGTTTTTTGACATTGACAGGCAGGTCGTTAGGAATTCAGACAGCATTATAGGGAGGATACCTACAGAAATGGAAATGTGTCCCCATTAATTATATAGATCCCAAAATAGGAAAAATAGGTTAAAAATACTAAATTTCCCTTAAAAGGTATTTTACTGTAGCAGAATATTTACAGTTACACCAACACACCCCTTCTATGTCCCACATCTTTTACAGTCAAATAAACAAAAAATGTTCTCCCTAAAGAATTTGCATGTAACAACATTTTCAAGTAAAAGCATAAAAATGGATGTGCATGGCAACATATTTTGATGTTTGACTGTAGAAAGACTCAAACATTGACCCACACACATTTCATTATGCTGAATGTTTTTGTTATTTTTCAGCCCTTTTTACTCCTCTTCAGAACTTTTACATTTTCAATTTATGAATCATTTTTTAAGAGCAAAGACATTCAGCACTCATGTCTGTGTTCTCCCGGTTAATGTCACAATGATTGAAATACTGTTGTTATTCTTATGTCTTTAGATAAAGCCATTTCACATCACTGTGAATACAATGTAAAAGAAATTAGTTGGTAGTCATCTAAAAGTTGAATGTTGATGTGAAAAGGCAAAACTAAATAGTTTTCTAATGTGTTTTTACATGTTTGGTTGCAGTACTGTGGAGAACATTGTTCTAATGTGTGTGTGTGTGTGGGTGTTGTCTTTGGTTGCGTGTTAGATGCACAGCCAACAGAAGCAGAACGTGAGGTGTGGAACCAGGTGAACTCGGTTCTTCAGGACTCTGAGAGCATCTTGACTGGCCTCCAGGCGTACAAAGGGGCAGGACAGGAGATCAGAGATGTAAGGAAACTACTCTGAATGTTTTGTCAAGTAAAACGCTGTCCCTAAATGGAAGCAAAGACCTCTATACAAATCTGTTTTGCTCTCCTTCCATTGTGATGCCCTTGATGGTTGATGGACATTTTTTTGTATTTCTTATCGTTTCCAGGCGATTCAAAACCCCAATGACCACATGCTGCAGGAGCGGGCCTGGAACTCAGTCTGCCCGTTGGTCATCAAACTCAAGAAGTTCTACAGCTTCTCCCTCAGACTAGGTATGAGTTTTCCTTACTGTAGTGGCCAGGTTATGTCATAGGCACCATTTCTAAAGTGACTTTACTGATTAAAATAAAGAATAAATTAATGATAAAAGGCCAAGAAAAGATTTTTTTTGAGACGTACACAGCAGCTGATGTCTGTGTTTGTGTGTCTCTGCAGAGGAGGCTCTGCAGAGTTTGTTGGAGTGCCTAACGTGCCCACCCCTGACGCCCACTCAGCACCTGGAGAGGGAGCAGGCCCTCGCCAAACAGTTCGCTGAGATCCTCCACTTCACTCTGCGCTTTGATGAACTTAAGGTCTGTTGCAGACACTGACGTTAACACACACATACACACATGCAGTTTATGCAGGTGGCTTGATGTATGTTTCTTGTTTTCCTGCAGATGAGGATTCCTGCTATCCAAAATGACTTCAGCTACTACAGAAGGACTATCAGTCGAAACCGGATAAACAACATGAATGTGAGTGGTCCTGAAAATATATCGGCCTTTCATACATCATTTAAAATTAGCATTGCATTCTTGGTCTAAAAGATTGCTGCTTGGTGTCTTTGTCACTGGAAAAAAAAAATGAAGCCTCATAAAACTGACCATTTTTCCTGCACCCACAGTTGGACATTGAGAGTGAAGTCAACAATGAAATGGCTAACAGGATGTCTCTGTTCTACGCTGAGGCCACGCCTATGCTGAAAACGCTCAGCAACGCCACCACAAACTTTGTGACAGAGGTGAAAGAGCTAACACTGCATGACTGTGAACCTTTGTTGAAGATTAGTCCTTTTAGATGTTTATAATTAATGATTTAAAAACTATCATTTCTCTATTTCACACTTTCTATAGAACAAGACTCTTCCACTGGAAAACACAACAGATTGTCTCAGCACCATGACCAGTGTCTGTAAGGTCATGCTGGAGACACCGTGAGTTAAAATGCTTTCACACACACACAGTCAAAAATTCCTTGAAGACAGTATGTTCCTACAGAAGTAATGTACAATATCAGACGCATGGCTTTACTCTGAAGCACCCAATGTCTTGTTTAATTATGTATTATTTAGTTTATTTATAATAAAATATGATCTAATTTCCCTCCCTCTTTCCTCTTCCTGTGTAGGGAGTATTCAAGTCGTTTCAGTAGTGAGGACACACTCTTGTTTTGCATGAGGGTCATGGTCGGGGTCATCATCCTTTACGACCACGTCCATCCCAACGGCGCTTTCAACAAGTCCTCCAAGATAGACGTAAGAGACAAGCTGCTCATACTATGTGACGTTAATGCGTGGGCATATTGTCAGATAGTTGATTCGACTGGCTCTTGCCATTTCTTTTCAGATGAAAGGCTGCATAAAAGTCCTGAAGGACCAGCCGGCAGACAACGTAGAAGGTCTCCTGAATGCACTCAAGTAGGTCATTTTTGCTTTGGTTGGAAATCCCAGAATGCCTTTTTTTGCCTTTTCGCTGCTCGTGTGCTCAGATTTAGTTTTTTTTTGTTCCTTTTTTTTTTAGGATCATGAATTATGTATCCACAATTCTCAATTACAAATGCATGTGTAACCTTATTCAAGTACACTGAAGTAGGCAGCCTCCTCTAATTTCCACGTTTCTTCCCAGATTCACCACAAAACACCTGAACGACGAGTCCACTCCGAAGAACATCCGGACGATGCTCCAGTAATATTTGTTCCTTTTTTTTATATATATATAAATAGATATGAAGAGGATCATTGCTCTGACCTCAAATAAGATGTATATGTTTACATTATTTAAAAAGACTCGATGTTAATACTTGTGTGTATTTGCATAGTCATTCCCTCCAAGTTATTAAAAACGTGCAGAAAATGTACTTTCTACTGCAAAACAAACATTGATCACATGAATTGCCTCTACTGTTAAGAGCTGTCGAAGCACAAAGGATGGATACCTGTCAGCCTTATATCTAACTGAGCTTTTCAAGCAGCACTTGGAAATAAACGAACACGGCCTTTAATCATTTTCCTCAACCTTTTTATTTGAGAGTGGAATTAAAAAATCACAATTTTGAAGAAAAACAAATGTTATAGAACAATGGATGTTTTAAATTCTGGCGTAGGTTCTTGTTTATATCACACTGAAAAAGTTATCATTTTGTGTTTTCACTGCAAAGAATGAGATTCACTGAATCAATATAGAAGCAATCAATGTTCAGATGGACAGTTCTGTTGCAGGGAATCGAAAGCAGATAAGGGATTGATTGATTGATGTGGTGTGTATTGTTTTTAGGGTCAGCTGTTTTTTTTTCCCCCTTCTCCTTGTTTTTCAAACTCCAGCCATGTGCACCTATTAAAATAAATCCACTGTGAACAGAAAAACTGCACGTCCAGTGAGATCCCGCTTGTTAAAAGTTTGTTGTTGTTGTGGAGAGGAAGAGATGATTGAAAGAGCAGATTTTTTTGAATCAAACCTCCAGATTTTTGTGTGTTTTGCCATCTTTGGAGTGGCTTTTAAACTGCGAAGCTTTGCTGTCACAGTCTTTAGAAAATACCAAAAAAAAAAATCTGAATAAATTATTTTTTTTCTTTGTAGATTTTTCTCTTGTTTTTAACTGGAGTAATTTGGTTCTATATCCAGAATGAATGGAATAATTACCCTTGTCTCCACTAGAATGAGTCATGTGACCACTTTTATGTGACTTTTGATATCATTTAGATTGATGGCGTCATCTGATGAACCCTGAACAGTTCCCAGGGTCTTAAGTTTTAAATACTAATAAAAATTTGCCTTAAATCAGACTGTTGAATTACAAATCATCAAAACCACAAATCATCAGCCTCATGTTGTGGATCAATAATTAATATAGGTCATTAACTAACATCAGAGACGCTCTCGATTGGTCCACATGCAGCATCTCCTAACCTGCTCAGAGAGAAGACTGGACAATCAATGACTTAAATCTGAAGTTCAATCTATAAATGTCAACAGATGAGACATTAATTTTTTTTATTTTATTTTTGGCAAAGCTGTTGTAAAACCCTTCAGAAAATGGAAGCGTCTGTAGCTCATCATGGAGCACAGCATTGCCTTATATAAGCTGACAAATATAAACCTGTGAAAGACTTTTTTTTTTCTTCCACACAGTATATTCAGCCATCATATCTTATCATTAACAACCTTCATTTAAATTAACATGTCAGGCATCTGCCATCCATTTACGTCTGTTTGGTTATGTTTGATTCTCTTGTATTTAGTAATATAAGCATACATGTGTGTGAGCCATGCATTGGATGCAAAGTTTTATATGCAGCGAGTGAAAACTGTTTGAGACTTGAAGCCTGGTGTACGTATGATAGTGATATTTCATGTCTGACTGAGGTGGATTTGCAAAATAAAATCACCTCCGGTCTGTTATGATTGATGTACACAAAGCTTCCCTCTCTGCCTAAGATATGCTACTGTGTGTTCGATACAAAATGTTTTCAGTACAAAGACAAAAATCATTTTTTTGTGTGTCTTAAACTGACAGTTATTGTTCATAACTATTGTTCAGACTGTTTATATAAGTTGCTTTGGCTTTGTTTTTGCATACTGATGGGATGTGAGGATTGGAAAATAAAGGTGGTACATTTCTTACACAGCCTTTGTTCCTTATTTACAATATAAATGCACAGTTAAAACATGATGAAATACATCTGTAAAATATGGAGTACGCACCAAAATCGTTACATCAGATCATTTCAGGTACATTATAAAAAAAATGTCAATAACTCGTACAATAAATTGTTTTTGAAACCTTAAAAGAAGCGTGTATTTGGAGCCAAATCAGGGTCATAAGTTTCGTTCACTTACAAAACACTAAAATTTGAAACAAAAACTTTATGGTTTGAACATTTTTTTTTCAGTTCAAATAATTGACTGATTCAACTGGTCACATCAATACCATAGATAGTGCATGTTGAGTTTTAGTCATGACAATAACATGTTGTTGGTCGCGTGTCCGTTCAGGACCTGGTGCCGCACCGTCGACAATCAGAGAGGTCGGGAAGTTTGATCCCACGGGGCACGGCTCAAACACCTCGCAGCAGACACTTTTGGGCTTGGGAAGGTTCCCCTGTGAATGCTGACGGTTTTTTGTGACTACTACTAAAAACCCTAACCAGAATAAGTAACTTGGAAGAGTGCTGAATAACTTGGGAGATTACTTTGGGCGTAATTAGAGTACTTTTTGGACTTAGAAGGGATACTTTGAAGACTACTTTGTAACTTGGAAGGATTACTCTAGGTTTAAAAGATTACTACCAGATCGGTCTTGGGGGAGCTTGACTTCCCCTAGTGGCCGTTTGGACTTGAGTGTGACCCAGATTGAATCTGGGTGGGACCCAAATTCACTCTGGGTCCTGATTCAGAAGCATGTCTAGTAGACGTGAATCCGTCTTGAAGTTGGGGGTCTGAATATGGGTGCATGAAGTTTTGTTAGCTCCATAGACAATGAATGGGTTTTCCCTAACCCTAACCCTAACCCTAACCCTAATGCACCGTCGTGAGGCTTAGAGCCCCAAGTGAGACATTTCGGTAATGGTAATGGTGAGCCAAATGCATCAAACATTGAACCACAACGCTGCGCCTTCCTAACACTAGTTGAAATGATGTGTATCGTATTCAGCTCAATGGGACTATTATGGAAGAATAAAAGCATTTTTTACAATCTGACTGTTTTTTTACTGGGCTTTCAAGATCTCCTAACCCACCTAACCACATGCCCAATGTTCCCTGAGGTCACCACGGCTGAGCAAAGCCCTCACTGAGCACATCCCTATCCCACCCCGTAAAAATTGGGGCTAAAACCTCAAAAGTGAAAAAAGGAGAGGCGAAAGTGAAGAGATTTGAACCTGAAGAGTAAACCTGAACTTGAACATAAGACCTGAACCTGAAGAAACAAGATGTGAAACTGTAAAAAAAATAAGATTTGAATCTAAAAACAACAAATCTGAAACTGAAAAAATTAAAATGCTAAATATTAAAATATTTATTGAAATGAAACCTGAAAATAAAAGAATTTTACAGTTGAAGAATGAACAGAACTTATCTCATGTACATGTACATTTTTTGAAATATTTGTTACTAAAACATCAAACCATGCTCTTTATAAAAAAAAAACTATAAAAAAGTCTCCCAGTTTTGTGTTGTATTTCCATTATTGTCCTTGTGGGGGCGACATAACTTCAGCCCTTGCCTTGTATATATGTGATGCAGTCCAGGGCTGAACCTTAAACAGTGGTGTGCCTAGAAATAATAATAATAATAATATTAATAACAAGAAATACACTTAAATTTTAAATATTTTAAAAAAATATTCTTGTATATGTATATAGTTGTCAAAATATTCCCTTTTGCAATCGAATATTTTTGTCCCCTTTGTTTTTTTTTATGAAATAGATTTCATGTTATTACGCACTGATTGCTTTACCTTCTTATGCTTTGCAGTTCAGAAATGATAATTTGCTCCACTCTTATAAAAAGTGGCAGACTTTCTAGCAAACAGTCATTTTTAACCCAAAATTTGCCCTAAATGTGCCTCTTGCTGAGTCATGTAGAGGTGCAGGTGAAGTGTGATCTTACTCACTGGGAACATTCCTGTGTGAGTGCTGAGAAGCCCTGAGCGCCTCCAGGCTCAGATGAGGTACGGCTGTCCTCACCGGCTTTGGACAAATCCCAGCATTCCACTGGGCATGGTGGAGCAGGCTCCTGGCGGCCTCCATGGTGATGGGGTAATCTTGAGTTTGAGATGCCCACGGTGAGGTGGTTTGGGTGAGATGCTGAGGATGCTGCTGAGGAGGTGCAGGATGTGGAGAAAGAGGAGGAGGAGGAGGAGGGGAGTGCTGGGTTTTGCAGTTGGAGCCGAGGAACATCTGAAAGAAGGGACAGGCAACATTTTAGAATTCATGAAATTCCTCCAAAGCCTGAATGGTAAATGCCACTGTGTCCTCTATTTCACCCTCTCCTTCTGCCTGCCTTCAAATAACATCATCAGCATAATTTGGCTTCCCTCCCATCCTCCTCAATCACCTCCCTCTCTGAGCATCATTAACATGCATCCCTGTGTAAACGCTGCTCCATAATGCATGACGCCTGCTGGTTGCACAGTCTCCAGAGAATGCTCTGCGTTTATCATCTCCCTTTGATTCAGACAGGAAGGTCACGGTCACAGTGGGGTGATGGCGGTGGTGATGAATGGAGTGTGGTTTACCAGCGATTTGGCTTTGCGTAGTTTGTAGTGCGCCTCAGACAGCGTCTTCCTCTTATCGGTGTCTGGCTTTGATGGGTTAGTGTAGCAGGTGGAGGCTCTGCTCTTCATTTGCCTGGAGAGAGATGGAGAGAATCAATCACTGATTTTAATCAATCGCTGTGTGTATTCACTGGCTGTGGCCTGACAATGGTCAGCAGCAAAATGAGGCTGTTGATACTCCACACTGTAGTCTTACACTCTCTGTGCCTGCTCGATGGACCCCAGGTTGTCCAGGTAGTTAAAGCGCAGTGTGTCTTTAGGGTGTCTGTCTGAGCCTCTCCATGGTGGGGGTGTAGCTGGCTGCTTCCCATTTCTGCTTTTTGAGTGTTGGATGTTGGATGCTGGACACTCCTCGCTGATCACCGGTTCGGACAGCTCTTCATGTCCTCCGCTGATTGCTGCAACATCTGGGACCAACATCTGCTGCCGAGAGAAGGCAACCTGGAAACGGACAACACACTTATTAGAAAGTGTTTTCTGCATTTCATCTTTTATCTTATTTTTGAGAATTAAATCAGATCCCTGACTTCTAGCGAGCTAAGTCGCAGCTCCTGCACTCTCTGGATGTAGAGTCTCTTCCAGGCGCCCTGCTCATATGGTGTAGGGGACATGTTGATGCACCAGTCAAGCCTTAGACACTTACGCATCCACAGCTGATCTAGCTCCACAATGTTCTTCCAGTGCCAGCTCACCTGCACATGGAGGAAAATACATTCATGTGTTAATGTTCTATAAAAGGATAATCCGAGCTTTAATCCGTGTGTGCACCGACTTGAGCACATCGACAGAGGCTGCGTGGATCCAGGAAGGAGAAGAGGTAGAGGCAGAGGGCTCTGGGCAGCAGGCAGGTGAAGTCTGCTGCCTCCAGGGGGAGCTGTCTGCTCACACAGAGGCTCAGGAACCTGAGCTGCTCCACCGAACAGACCAGCACAAAGTCCTGCAGCACCGCCTTCCTCTGACTGTCGGACCACCTGTCAACCTGACATAAAGGGAGTCTTTCACACTGTTTTAGGGTAGAAAATGGACTCCACAGAGCACAGGGTGTGGCTGTTAAGTCGTTACAGAGACAGCCAACACTGTGCATGATCTCTTTTACAAACATACCCATTTTTTCAGGAGGCTGCGTCTCTCTTCAAACACCTGGAAAAGATGTGAAATGTTATGATTTTATAAATAATATTTTATTATAAGAAGGCAAAAGACTGACATGCAAGCACAAACTGGAGATTTAACAGAAATCGACACCACATTGTGATGAAGTAAAGTAACGGAGACTTATCTCAGACTATAAAGTTCAATAAATACTTCAGTATTAAACTGCTGTTGTGCAGGATTCGAACCTTATGTTTTTACTGAAATGCATTTATCAACAGTTTTAGGCCTAAATGTATAAAAATGAAGAAACGGAGCAAGCAAAAGCAGCATGTCTGTCTGCCTGTCTCATTGTGGACAGTCTGACCTTGCTGTTGATCAGTGAGTTGTTCAATGGAGTCCAGGCGCTCAGTTTGGTCTGTGTCTTTGCTGTAGTAGCAAGTGGCATCTTGGAGAAACTGTGCAAAGAAGAACACAAATATTTACAAGTTTGCTTCTTTTTCAGTATATTTCTGGGAGCAGGTGCAGCACAAATTTATGTTTCCATCAGAACGTGATCACTTTACAGCTTCTGCCTCTGCAAGACAAATCTTTTTTTTTAATCTCACTTTAAATGAGAACATGTTATTCCATGTATTATGCTCTGAATTCCATACATGTGTTCCTTTTAATTAGGAAAAGACAAGAAAGAAAACACAAACATCAGCTGCACACCACACTCCACACTGCACAGTGCGAGCTGGACACTGCTGCTCTGAACTGCACAACACACTTCTCTGGTATTTAACTCACCATTAATTCACCCCAGCAGGCAGAAATAAATAAATCCAACTTCTAAACACACTTTGTGTCTGTTCTCTGTTTGGCCTTTGTGTCCACAACTCTTCTTCTTCTTTTTCTTCTACACCCACTTCCCTGTGGACTGTTTACTTGTTTCCATAGTAACATTGAGTGTACTCTCCTTACATGGACTGGCTGTCACAGCCTGTCACACACAGAGGGGGGTGTTGCTGCAAAGCAGAGCACAGTGGAGTTTGTGCAGCATGGAGTGTGCAGGTGTCACTGGCTCTAATGATGACAAATGTAGTGTAGAAGGCCTGACACTGCAAATTACTATGGAGACCATCCGCCCCGAGACACTGATGCTGCAAAAAAATGTCCTCAGAGTGGATATGGGAATGTAGAATTATTATTATTATTATTATTATTATTATTATTATTATTATTATTATTATTATAGCAGCAATGGTGTAATAATATTGGACGCATCTGTGGAAACATTGTCTGCCCTCTCTTGCAGCTGAAACACTGTCCCACCACTCAGAGAAGTTTTTCCCATTCAAAAGGCAGAAAGCCTGCTCGTCCTCGGATGGCCGGTCGCGCGCAACGAAGACAGAAAACCTGCTGTGAAGAAAGAGGGAGGGTTGTGTCATGTCTGACACACACATACAGAGCAGGACCGGAAACGCATCACTGGCCCTTCAGAGTAAAAATCATTAGTTTATATTTTTTTCAAAAAACTAAACTTACCTCAATAAAAGTACAACAAACACCTACTTGAAGTAATATAAATAGTATAAACAGATAAAATAAACTATACTAAACACGTCATATCACATTAAGGCTTCTAAAAATTTCACCTTGAAGGGAATATATTTTGTTTAATCCACTTTATTATTGTTTTTGAACATTCCTTAACCCACAAAATTTAAAAATAGACCGTCCATATCTGTGCATAGTGTCCAAAAAGTCATCATTTAGCTTAGAACTTAGAGTATGTGAGTATGTGAGTTGGGGACGAGTAGAGGTTGTGGTGCGGGGAGCTTGCAAAGATTCTCTTATTTTTATTTTCATTATTATTACTTTTCTTACTTTCTTGCCAAACATTGTTCTTTTTCGATCTCATATCAGGATATTAAATGTTTTATTTATGAGGCTTTTACTTTGACAGTTCGGGCTGGAAGCCATTTTGAAAATGTCGCAGGCTTCGCGGTGGGGGGTGGGGGTCAGGGTGTGTGGGGAGAGGACAGGAGGAGAGGAGGAGGAGGAGGAGAAGGTGGTGCTGGTGGAGGGACATTCACTCATTGTTACCAACTCGAGGAGCGGCAAGACGTCGTTTGTACACGTGAATAATCGGCGCAACATTCAGGTAAAGTTGCGTTTAATTGATCCCGTTCGCTTTATTTATGTGTGTGCGCGGAGTGATTCTCCTGAACGACCACCTCCGTCGCCGCCCGGCTCGGTGCGGTGAATTATAACACCGGTACGTGCGGGGCAGCAGCATTATGACCCGGTTAGCACCAGTCAGGGCGAACTAACCGTCCTCTTTTGTCTGTGCAGCTTCGCTTTGACATTTTCTGTGTGATTAATTTCATTTTCTGATGATGAGTGATACGCTGGTTGGTGGAAAAAAAAGGAGCGCGGAGCCGCGACGAGCCTCCCGGTAACGTTAGTTAGCTTCACTCCCGTTTATGAGCAGCAATTAATTTATGGACGCTCCGCTCAGAGCTAAAGGAGGAGCGCCCGGTAAGACTGACACACAGGTAGCTAACGGACGCAGCGATGTCGCATTTTAAATATTCAAACTTTAAAAGCAGCTTTTATGGATGTGAGTGTTAGATAAACACAGGTGTAAAACGACGAGGCTGTTATTTTTCTACGTGTCAGTGAGTAGGACGGTGTGGAGCTGTGATGGGTGTGTACTGTCATGTAAATGTATGTTTTCTGTATGAAAACAATCAAAATATTTTTTAAAAAATTGTTTTATTAACACATTTTACTTCACACTGAAACCAGAAAACAATGACTTAAATTCAATTTAAATAACAATAGAAAACTATTATTAAATTAAATGTTTAAACATGGGTTAAATTGTTAAATTTATCATTTTATTTGATTGTATTTTACTCTATTTTGTTGTTGTTCATGTTATGATTCATATACATAGTTAGTGACCTGAAAAGCAATTACCAAGCCTTTGTGTGTTGCTCTACTTGGAGTCTGTAATTGATCTCATTCATTTTTTCTTAAAAAAAACCTGCACAAAATATGCTGTTAAATGTTGAATAATCTGCTAATAAGTGGTGTGTGTGTGTGTGTGTGGCTCTGATTGCAGAGGGGACATTATTTCCATCAGTGGTTGTCATTGCCATTTTTCTACGAAGCATCATCGCTGACTGTGGAGGCAGTAGAAGGGAGGAGTGTAAGAACTGATCGGTCACAGTGCAGCATCTTCGTGTCTCTCAGGTGATGGAGGACTGGTGACTCAGTGCAGACTGGAACCTCCACAGTGATGGATGCAGCCAGCTTCAGCCATGGATGTGTTGGATTATGCTCCCAGATCCAAGCTGTTTCTCTCTGATCTGAAGACGAGGAGAAGACTACCAGACAGCCCTTAAGCCCTCAAGATTTTCCTTTCTTGGTGAATGAGCCAGATGCTAACAGGGTTCAACCCCTCATCCTAGCCATCCATCCTCCCCCTCTGGGTCTTGCTTCTGTTCTCCTGTACCAACAAGTCATGGATCTCCTGTGGGTGCTTGCTGTATCCATGCTGACGGCATGCGTTGCCATCCCCATGGATGCGGCGGCGGGGAGCCACAGTCTGTTCACCTGTGAGCCCATCACCCTGCGCATGTGTCAGGGGCTGCCCTACAACTCCACCTTTATGCCTAACGTCCTGAATCACTACGACCAGCAAACCGCCGCTCTCGCCATGGAGGTACAGTACACTCTGACATGTGATGTGAAAAGACAAAACAGAAAATATCAGCAATAATATGGGACACAAATTAGATTATTTTAGGTGCTTTAGCTGCTTTGTGAGAACAGCTGATACAAGAAATGTACTAAAGTACAAAAAATATTTTCTAAAATAATTTAGATTAATGTCAGGTAAAATATTGGTTTATATAGAACCACTGCTTCTATTGGAGGCTTCACAGGGTCTCAAATTAAAAGGGGTTTCTACCCAACAAAAGTAAACATAATTCAGTCATATTTTAAGCTACACAATTTTTTATTAGCCTTGTTATTTTACAGCTGTAAAATAACACTTCCCCACCTTGACCTTTTCTCACATATTTTGTTCTTTATGTGTCCATTTTTTATTATTTTAAATAAGCATTTTTGAGTGTTTTGGGGGAAAATCAGTTGATAAATTTTCAGTAATTTTTCATGCAAAAATTTCCAGATCATAAACTTGGAATTAAAGCTTTGCGCAATGAGACCTTTTCTATCTATATATTACACAGTTCAGGACAGGAGACTTTAGTCTCCCCTCCCATGTTGAATAAGTGATGCTGCACTGCCTGTCTGCCCCATGGACATCTGTAGCCCAAATAGCTGTAACCATGGCCAACTGGATATGTGCTGAGAGTTGGTAATATCTAAGTGCTAGCCTGCTTACTTTTTAGCTCCTGGGGCTGGGAGTGTATTACCAAAACATTAAGCAGAAAATTAAGTTTTAATATTTGTCCCTTTGGGCCATGAAAACAGTGTGTTATCAAATGCTAGTTTAACAGGGTGTGTTGTCCTAAAACGTTTTCTGGCCTCTCATCTGGCGTGTTGACAGACATGATGATTAACCATAACATGTAGGGACTTTTCACGACAGTTGTTGTGCGGCAAAGCTATTTTACATAACAGGCTTTGGAGCAGTTTGTCAACTAAGCCCGGGAAAAGAAATACAAAATTATTTTTAGTGTCGGTTGAGCTCAGATGATAGATTAGAGCTCAGGTTTCAGTGTTTAGATGTGTTGTTTCAAGCCCTCAGCAGATCTCTAGGTTTTCCAGCCACAACATCTGATTGTTGTAATGGCTGAGTTATCCGCTTTGAAATGTTGAGTTAGGCATTTAAACACAATCACAGAGCAGATGCATCACTTTGTTAAGTTAATCCCATCCGTTATATAGGTTGATACCCTGTAAAGCTCAATCTATCTAACAATTAATGACCAAATAGCACCAAACATGGGATTGGATGTTCTGTTGGCTAAACTGTCTGCCTATCTGTGTGTGTGTGTGTGTGTGTGTGTGTGTGTGCATCATCAGCCTATCCATCTATATTTATCCGAGTTTATCCATTCTCAGCCTCATGTTCCCATTTGCTTCTGCTTCCTTTATCACTTTTACCCTTCGACCCCGCCCCATCCCGCCCTGCCTGCCACAGCGATGATGTTGATGCGCGGCATCCCGTCGACCATCTGTGCTTGCTCCACTTTGCTGTACTCAGCACAGACACATTGAGCGAGAGAGAGAGGGATGGAGTGTGTTAGGAGCAGTGTGCCACAAAAATCCAGGGTTATGTAACCTCTCAACATGCTCTGCCCAGCTGTGGGAGCATGCAGCATCACATCACAGCTGTACTCACATTTGGGCTTGTGTTTGGAGCGGATGCAGACTATCATGTGGCTGTCTGCTCGTTCTGACTCTGTGTCCTCTGTTAAATGTCAAAATATTCACTCTCACATTCAGGGATTCTGTCTGTTTGCCATGTAGGAAATAGTGTTTGAGTGTGTTGGTTAAATATTTTTTCTCATTGCCTAAATATTACTAACCCAGTGCTGTGTTGTCTGGGGCCAGGTTAGCTTTTTACGCTTAATCACAAAGTGCGTGTTAGAGTTACAGAGAGAAGCACTTCAAGTTTAGATGGTGTTCACTTTGATTAGTCATGGATTCACAATTAAGTCTCTTTTAGTGCTCAGAAATGCTTGTTAGGTTTGGAAAACATATGGAAACCCAATAGGTTCCAAACTGGGGAGACTGCTCCTCTGTTTAGCTCTTGTTTTCCACATAAGTTGCCCCAGATCCAGTTCATGGGAGAATTCAAAGCCTATAAGACGTTGAGGGCAGCCAAATGAGAATTGACAGTTGATTTTAAAGGGAATTAGGGCTTCTGAATAGCCATGATAATGATGATGAATGCCTTGCACCGTGGAGAAACTGGGAGTTGGACAAGTACCAAAGCCTGCTGCTTCTGCAGTTTTTGTTTAAACCCCCTGAAGTGGTGTCTTTCTGGATTTCTTTGTTCATGTCTTGCTTTTCAAGGGCTTTTTAAAGATTTAAGTTTTTTAAGGGGAAAGTGGGGCGCAATTTGTCATAATTTTGCTCATTAGAAACCTATAATTTTTTTTATAACTGCTGTTAAATGATGTTCACATCGTTGTTTTTGTGTAGGAAAAGAGTGTGTTTTTATTGTTGGTGCTTTGACGCTAATAGGTTGGATTTACACAGGCATAAATATTTGTATTTTTTTTATAGATTATGAAATATTTTTTTACAGCTGCCTTAAGGGGGAGACAGCACAAATAGGGTGTTTTTCTAAACTGGGTTGTATGTTTTGCCGTTTTCCCTCTCAGTCTGTCATCGTTGACCGCAGAATGACCTCGCTGCTGAAGTGGGACAACGGCCTTGGGGCTTGGGAATCAGCTAATTCTGTGCCACAATGATACTGTGCCACACTCACATAACATAAGTAAGAGCGTGGCGGATTTGACTGGCATTCCCAAAAGGGAAAAATAAATGGGCTAAAATCCCCTTATTTTGAGATAGATGCAGACTGTCGTAATGTAAAGCAGCGTGAGTTCATCACAGGAAATCAATTAAGCTGGTATGAACTGTCTCTGGCCTCCAGAACAGATGGAATTCTGTTTGGTGATGATGTATTATATCAAGCCGGCTTGTTGTGTCATGGAGGTTATAAATCCTCCTCTTAGATATGCACGTTCTTCATAATGTTTATTTAAAAAAAAGAGTATTTTCTGAAAAAATTGTAACATCTGTAACATGGAACCATCTTAATAAGAAATGGACTGCTAGCCACACGACATCACTATCAATCCAGATAAACCAGATTTACATATATTTGTACTGAGACCTGAAAGAAATAACTCAGTAAATGCAAATATTCTGTAAAATGTGTTCATAGCCCATCCCACTTTGTGCAACCAGACTACTCGAACAATCTGTCAATTGTCAGAAATGTTTCCTGAGCATGGAACAAAAGACAAATATTTGCTTTTATTAAACAAAAAATATGTACTTCCAGTTTCTCGGCTTCAGATATTTAGCAGGAAAACTGTGTGGAGCAGAAAATAATGGCTGATGGAAATCTTGTGCGACTGTCATGGCAAGAGTAATGAGAACTGAGAGTGCTTGAATGTTTGTCCAGGGCCAGATGGGTGTAGCAAAGGTCAGGGCCAGCCGAAGGTGTTAATTACATTAGACTGATAATTGGGTTTTGAAGCCAAAGACATGTCAGAAAATGATTTGAAGGATAGCAATATACAAAAAGCTAGTATCTTATTTTAGCTGTGTGGTGGTAACTAAACACAACAACCAGGTTACAAGGCCTTGTCTTGGTTATCTTGTTGTCAGTGTTTTGTGCTATTTGTTGTGGTTTGTATTGCATGCTGTATGGAGGGTGTCCTGCAGCACAAAGACTAATCAATGGCCTGCTTTTAATCTGCCTGGTCCCACTTCCATTTCCTCCTCTTTTCAGGTCGTTAAATCAGCCTCTTGTCTCGGGTTTACAACGCGTCCAGATAAACTGTGTCATGTTACAGCTGCTGTGTAGGATAACCTAGATACTCCACCCAAACTGTGTGAATGGATTTGTAAAAGAAAGTGAGCTGTTGGTGATATGTGTGAAATGTCCTTAAAGCCTTCTGGTGGCTTTGTGACTCTTTTAAACAAACTTGAATTATTGAAAAGTAAATTGTTTAACATGCCATTGTGTTAGTTAGTAAGATGTATCCCAGCTAAGCACACACACACACACACACACACATGCAGACACAACATGGTCTGATAAACCCTACCCAGCGTGACCCAGGCTATAAAAGAGCCTCTTGTTTTATTTAATGTCGAACACCGTGTTTATAGGCTGTGGAGTGAATAAGAAGCACATCCAGAGAGCAAGTCGCTGGTCCACAACAACCTTTCTGTGTGTGTGTGTGTGTGTGTACGGACATCACACACTGTCAAAGCAGAAGGTTTTCAAACACTTTCTTAGCGGTGAATGACACGGCTGACTCGGTCGACCCATCCCTCCTCTCTCTCTCTCTCTCTCTCTCTCTCTCTCCCCCCCACTCTCTCACCCCCTTCCCCCATGTCTTTTGTCGCCCCCCTCCCCCCTTGCAGGACTCCCCCCGTTGCCCAGGAAACAGTCCCAATTGTGCTGTTAACAAAGGGAATAGAGGCTTTTTTGCCTCCCGGGAGGTGGTCCCCTCCGCCCTGCACCCTGACCTCCTCGAACCCTGCGCTCTCCTCCATCTTCCTCCTCCTCCTCCTCCTCCTCTTCCCTGGTGATGCATCAGTTGTCACCATGGTGCTGAGCTTGGAAATTTGGAGAATGGGAATGGCTGCAAAGGAGAATGAGGGGATAAAGGCGGGGAGAGAGGGAGGGAAAGGGGTTGAATGTAGGAGTGGGGGATGATGGGAGGAGACGTAAGGTGTTTAAAAGTCCACATCAACACTGACCAGTTGGCCATGGTGGGCTTCTTTGTCATCAATTCATCAGTCACAGCATCTTAGCAGCTGACTCAGGAGCCTTCATTAAAATCAAATTACTTTAGCATTAGGAAGGTACATACAGCCATCCTTGGATGCACTTTGTTGGACCAGGCTGTGTTAATAATAAATAACACGCCAAACTTGATTTGATTCAAAATGAACATGCGTGTTAATCTCCAAAATACACAGAGGTGAAACTAAGGTCAAAGCTTCTTCAAAGGCTAGTATTTTGAAGATTAGCTGCAAAATATGCAAAATCACACGATGATAAATAAACAAATGTGTTCCTG
Organism: Parambassis ranga; assembly: GCF_900634625.1. NCBI lineage: Eukaryota > Metazoa > Chordata > Actinopteri > Ambassidae > Parambassis > Parambassis ranga. Next base: position 10,710,985 of record NC_041043.1, read on the forward strand.
ACACAAAGTATCTCATGTCAGTTACACAGTTTTCAGTCTCACAAAACCACAGTTTTGACATTTATTCAGGTACCTGTGTGTGTACACACTTTTTTTCTGCGTTTCTGGGTCTTGGTGTTGTGCTTGTTGTTTTACTACTAAACTGTTATGACCACATCTTAACTTTGAATAGAGCTCTTGGTAATGTTGGTATCAAATGGGATCTTTCTTGTCAAAATATTTGCTGCTGTAGGAGCCCATTGATGCCCGTGAATTTAAAAATATGATGTTTACATTTTATTTTATCAAACTGAGCTTTTCCAGTCCAAATTTACACACTTTTTAAAATTAAATTGTCATAAATCTAATCAACATAAAAATGAAACTAGAAAACTGAAGGAAATTTCAGGAATTGAGGAATTTAAACATTTTTTTTCAAGATTAATGTGATTATTTTTTTGTTTCTTTTTTTAGACAAAGCTAAATCTTGTCAGATATTCGATTACCGCACATAGAGAGCAATCTTTTGCACAAGCCAACAAACAAAACATTTTATGACTACATTGAACCCCCCGATTGGCTGGTTTGTTGGCCTTCTTTTGGAGTCCCGGAATATGCTGCTTTTCTAAGATAAACTGACATCTGACTGTGTGTGAGCCTGCTATTTCCAGAGCAGCATATTATTCCACATTTTAGAGATCAAAAATCCCCTAACAAACTGCCATGAATACGTAATGAATGTACCAGCGGGATCGAAGCCGGAATTACATTAGCATACCACCCCTCCCTCCGGCCTACACCATTGGACAGAGTTGTGTATTACACGCTTGATTCTCCTTACACGACTGGCTCTGGGGTAGAAAGAGCCATGACAAACTCCTGGCTATTCATCGGGCCAGTGGTTCACCAGCTGTTTCCAGTGAGGCTGTTAACACTGAATCTCCATGGAGATCGTATGGGCTCCACAGGGCCTCAAGATGTTGGTGTTTGGAGTTGTTTGGGCTGCTGCGTGCGTAAAGTTGTGAGCAGCCATATGTCCTCTCCACCACCAGCTCAGTCCTGTTCACACTGAGTCATGTGATGGGTTGTCATAAAATGCCTGACCGGAATATTGAAAAGAAGGAGGTAAAAGGCAAGAGGAGGGATGGAAGGGAAGGGTATAAAAATAGAAAAATGAAGAGCATCATGAATAGAAGAGGGATGAATGTGAGTTTTCCCCCTAGTAGATCGTCACTCGTTGTAGCCTATATATTTAATCATCCGTTTCCCAAGTCATCTCACTTTGTAGTACAGCACAGTGTACTAGTTCTATGGAGCGTATCAGTAGCCCGGGGGAATCAAAACAAAGTGCAAGAGCAAAGACACAAGCTCACTTTGGCTGCGTTAGATCGTGTTTGAGTGATTACCGCACACTGACCTCACTGATGAAGTAATAGATGTCACAGGACTGCTCACTGGCAGCAAAACGCAGAGGGAGCATGATCAGTACAGTAGCACCTATTTTCCCAGTAGTGGCAGGGTGGGGTGAAATTCAGGAGTTTCTACTCTTCCGTGTGTTTTCTCCAGAGAACAACATACTCCAGTTTCCCCTCTCTCTCTCTCTCTTTCTGTGACCCTGTGTGCTAAAGCTGTAACTTAATAGCCTGAAAGCACAACCGGCCATTATTGTGAAGTATGCTCTTTATTATATTTGTCTCGAACCATTTTAAGGCTTTTATAATCACTGTAAATGTCCTCTTATTGAAGTCTTGGTTGCCTTAGATTTTCAGGTGTTGTGGTCTTATTTTAGTGGTGCTCTCTGCTCAAATTAACTAGAGATTGATAAAATTATGGATCATTTTGTCAGGGGAAAAACAACTCTCTTTCTACCTTTTACATGTGAATATTTTCTTGTTCCATAAGATATTAAACTGATTATCTTTGACAGACTGTTGGCAACATTTGAATTCATCAGTTATCAGCACTATCAGGAATTTTGCAATGAAAACACTTTTTGGCAGCCTGAGTAATAATAATACAGCATAATTATAATGTAACTTGATTTGTAAAGGGTCCATTTTTTTAGCAGACAGTACAGTATAGCTGCAGACCTGTTTTAAGGTGGATCAGTTTCAGCAGTTCATAGATTATTCTAGCTGATGGCATGCCATGAGCGCATGTACCATTGCACGCCGATGCTCAATGAAACGTGATGACTCCATTTGTAGAGAAATTACATGTTTGACTGGTTGATTGATCTCAGTTATGACAGCCATGTAAGCCACCTAAATTGACGCTCTGCATTTTAGAGAGCATATAAAAATGCTCTGGTATGCTAAGATTAGTGATGCCGTGTGTGAACATAAATCTTCATCATCATGCATCCATCCCTGATCCCTCATATTGGAAGCACGTCACTGCTCTTCTTTTTGCCAGAAAAGTGATATTAACCAGGCGCTGACAAAAGCTGCATGGATGTGGGTGCTTTGTGCTTTAAGGGCCAAGCCTAACACCCATTATAATCCTTTTTACATAAAGACATCACATGTGGGTGGCATGCAGGCAAACATGCTGTCAGCAGGAGGACATACGGTGATAGAAACCGACAATAGTCTGTTCAAATCTGATTGCAGCTTAAGGTGGTTAGACATTGATAAGATAAGACCTAAATCCTGCGTCATGGGTTCTGTAAAATGATTTTTTAAATGCATTTTGAGCAGAAAAATCACTTCAGGACACCCAGATTATTACATCATTTGTCATTTCTTAGAATATGTACCCAGTACTATGTGTTAAATGAAGGATTATAGGTAATGAAAGGAAACAGAAATGAAAGCTTCCAATTTTCTTTTCATACTTCATTTTGAAAATAAATACAATACTGAGACTCTTTGGTACATGGCACAGATATTTTGTAATATGTGCATCTAGGTCAGGGAAAAATAGAGACTTAGGGATCAGTACAAATACTGTCCCACTCACCTGCTCTTCCTTTATGTTTTGAATGCTTTGGAAAGCCCTCATTAGTTATTCTATATCTCTTTTTAATTGTATTTAAAAAATGTTTGGTTTTTTGGAGCATATTGTTTTTGAATTTTGTGTCCACACACACACACTCAAAATTACCCCCCCATTTGTCCTCTCCTCAAGCCCCCCCGCCACCCCTCCCCCTCCCTGTTCCTGTCTGTCATACTGTCTGTCTTTAATTTTGGGGGAGGGAGCATTGTGTGTCTCTGATTGACTGGGGTGTGGTTGAAGATGTTTCTGTAACGCACACACAAATACAGAGGTCTACGCAAATGTATGCATACAAACACATCTATTCACAGTTGGATACATGTATTTGTATATGAGCTTTCCCACTCAGTCCTTCACACACACACACACACACACACACACACACATACACACACACACACTGTTCCCTAACTATTTGCATATTAACAACATGGCCCACTGATGCTTCCTGCACTCACACTGCCTTTTGGCACAGTTTATATGTGAGAGATCATTATTTTGCTGGTTAGTGTGTGTGTTAGCATGTAAATAATATACTTCCGTTGGTACTTCTCCTTGTGTGAGAGTGTATGCACTTTACCACAGTGTGTCAGTCAGTCACAGCATGGTCCTCCCTGTAACACAAAGGCCCTGTCAGCAGCAGTAGAAGCCCTGTGTATGTGTGTGTGTCTGCTCCTCCTATCTGGAGGTTGGAGGGAAGCGAGAGGAGATGGAGGGAAGGGGGAGCTGAATTATTTGGGTGGAGGGGATTATTAGGAAAGAGGCCAGAGTTGTTTTTATGGATTCATCTCTAGAAAATGTCGGTTGACATGCTCCACTGATCTCTTTGTGCCTCTTTGAGGTTCACATTCTGAAAATGGACTCAGGCCTGTTGTGTTATTTCTTGTGTTTAAGAGTTGTTTCATTATTCGTTGTACACACAATTACATCGTTTTCTCTTTCTGTCTCTGCGTGCAGCCATTTCATCCAATGGTAAACCTGCAATGCTCTCCAGACCTCAGGATGTTCCTCTGTGCCCTCTACGCCCCGTTGTGTACTGAGTATGGCCGGATGACTCTACCATGTCGCCGCCTATGTCTGCAGGCCAAGAGCGACTGCTACAAACTAATGGACATGTTTGGTGTCAGCTGGCCAGAAGAGATGGACTGCAACAGGTTGGCACAACAGCAATAAGTCACTGCTCTTGGATTTATGTTAGTGGGAGCACCCCTGTAGTGGATGGAGCAATACTTCAGCAGAAAGCATTTAAAAAAAAAATGTTGACAAAACACCCTGCTCATTTCCTGTTAGCTTTCTGCTCTCAGTTTATTTAATAAAAACAAAACTGCTAGTCTTAACTGGTACACAAGATGATGGTAATCTAATCTAAAAGACAGTAAATGCTTACCAGAAATGATCAAGTTTCAAGTCTCTGCAAGTTGAAGGCCTCCTTTATACTGCACACATGTGAGCTGTGATCACCTGATGCCTGGAAGAAAAATGTATTTATTAAGGCTTTTGTGTCGTGTGTTTGTTTGTAATGTTGGCAGCATATGCTGTGTGCTGTTAAAGGCCGAACAGCTGAAATTGCCCTGAGCTCATCATCTCTCCTCCCCCTCCCAGGTTCCCAGACTGTGATGAGCCCTACCCCCGTCCTGCAGACCTCCTGTCCAGCTCAGACACAACCGAGTCTCCCATCTCTGTCCAGCGAGACTACGGTTTCTGGTGTCCCCGTGAACTCAAAATAGACCCTGAGCTAGGCTACTCCTTCATGGGGGTTCGGGACTGCTCTCCCCCATGTCCCAACATGTACTTCACACGTGAAGAGCTGACGTTTGCCCGCTACTTCATTGGAGTAGTGTCCATCGTCTGCCTGTCTGCCACACTGTTCACCTTCCTGACGTTCCTCATTGATGTGTCACGATTTCGCTATCCAGAGCGCCCAATCATATTTTATGCCGTCTGTTACATGATGGTGTCATTAGTTTTCTTCCTGGGGTTCCTGCTGGAGGACAGGGTCGCCTGTAATGCAGCGAGTCCAGGAAGGTTCAGGGCTTCAACAGTGACTCAAGGCTCCCATAATAAGGTCTGTCCTTGAATTGGCATTCTCTCCTGGTTTCCTGGTATTGATACTAATCTTGTGTATGCCTTTCTCTTCCTCAGGCCTGTACTCTTCTCTTCATGGTGCTCTACTTCTTCACCATGGCTGGGAGTGTCTGGTGGGTCATTTTGACCATCACCTGGTTCTTGGCTGCTGTTCCAAAGTGGGGCAGCGAGGCTATAGAGAAGAAGGCCCTCCTCTTCCACGCCTTTGCCTGGGGCGTCCCTGGTGTCCTCACCGTCACTCTGCTTGCATTAAACAAGATCGAGGGAGACAGTGTCAGCGGCGTTTGCTTTGTGGGGCTTTACAACCTAACAGCACTGCGCTGGTTCCTGTTGGCCCCACTGGGACTAGATGTAGTGGTGAGGAAAACTTCTATTGAAACCACTGTAAACACACTTTACTCTGTTTTTTAGCTAATAAGCTACATTTGTTTGTTTTCATGTCCTCCTAGGTGGGTGTTGTGCTGCTTCTGGCAGGCATTGCTGCACTTAACAGAGTCCGCATGGAGATCCCACTAGAGAAGGAGAACCAGGAGAAACTGGTGAAGTTCATGATTCGGATCGGTGTGTTCTCCATACTCTACCTGGTTCCTCTACTCACCGTTCTAGCGTGCTACCTTTACGAGAACAGTTACAGAGCCGTCTGGGAGACAACCTGGATCCAGGAGAAGTGCAGAGACTACCACATCCCCTGCCCCTATCAGGTATTACACATAAATATGTTAACCATGCAGTATATTTAGATGTATAGCATAAAAAAATCTGCTGTGCATAATACCCCGAAAAACCCTCACTACAATTTATTAGTCTCATATGTGATCACTTGGAGGTTCTGATAAAACAAAGATCCTGTTGCATTTATTCATGGCTTTCATTGAGAGGTCTGAAAGGAAACTCTAAGACAAAGCAGGAGATCACATCTGGGAGGAAGCTACCAGATGTGTTTGGATACAGAGACGTTGCAGAGCTCTCTCAGAGAGATTGTGTGTGTTGAATATAACATAAACCAAGGTGCACACACCCTCACCCTCACAGTCATATATGAGACAGTCTCGCAATGTTTGCAGCTGAGCGGCTTCACGGAGCTGCAGTAGCCTCCAGCATCAGCAGCAGCAGCTCATCTGATTGAGTTGTTAATAATTCAGAAAGCCCGCTCTCTCTCTCTCCCTCTGCATTGTTCTCTGCTCCTTTCAGCCTAGTATCATCACCCGTATGTGGCTCTATATGATTTATGTTTATATCCGTCCACAGCTTCAGTGTCAGTAGAATTGTCTCAGACAAAAAAAAATGATTTCATGATCGATTGCCGTCACACAGCAAAGCTTCAGCCATGGGAAGAGATGCAAGAGCTCAGATTAGATGCATTGTGCTGCAAAGTCCTGCTCTTAATCTGTCCCGTAAACACTGCGTTGTGTAAGAGAGCAGTGTTGTGCAGTAATCCATTGTGTGTGTTTCTGCTGAGGGATACAGGGGTTGCTGGGGTCAAACCGCTCCGCATCATAGTTACAGCACATCTGAACACAGTGTGTGAACGCTGCTTAGTGTAAAATCACAACTCTGCTGTGCACATAAAAAGCAGGCACGCATTTCCTGTATGTGTTCAGTCCATAACGTGCTTCAGTAGATCGCCTAGACTCAAGAGTGCCTTACTATATTTATCTTAAAAGACTTCCCTGAGGCTCAGACCTCCAGAGTGATGCTACTTCTCCCCACAGCGCACACAAACGCACACTGAGTGACTCAAACCGGATACAACTGGACGAATGAACAAGAGTCTTACAACTAATTTTAATCCAACTATTTGTCCACAGAAGTTGATTTTTTTAGCTTTAAGCTGCTGTGTAGCTGCTGTAATGAGGATGTTGGTTGTAGTCATCCATTCAGTGCCTTATCTCTGTGCTGTAATGAGTCTATCTCTGGATCACTGAGCCTTGGGGCTCTCCGCCTGGCCCACTCATAATGAGGCCATCATGACTACATCTGTGTGCGACTGTGAGAGTGAAACGGGAGAAGAGAGAGCAAGATATAGTGTTTCTCCAACTCTGTGTCAGCTGTAGCACTGTTGCTATGGCAGGAAGCAGCAGTGTGGTGACAGGATGAGTTCCTGCTCTTTTCTTTTGGCAATTTCATTTTATATTTTCAAGCTCACGGTTCAGAACATACATTTAGAGCTCCGATGGTAAGTCAGCCAGTAGTCGGACAATAAAAAGCAGAAGTGCAGAGACAGTAGCAGAAACACTCCTTCTGTTCGAGTGTATAAATAGTAAAGGAAAAAGAAGGTGTTTGTTGTGAGTTGTCAAGTCAGATATAGATGAGCGTGTGTACTGCCATGGTGTTTATCCCTCCAGCAAGGCTTCTCCTTTGTTTGTGGTGATGCAGAGCAGAAACACACACATTGAATGGATAAACACACTCCATCAGCATCCACGGACCTTTTAATTGACTCATACATGCTGATGTTTGCAGACAGGACCACAGGCTGTAGTGCAGCTTCCATTTGCTCGTTGCAGATTTTCTATATAAAACCAGTTTTTAAAAATAGGCGTCACTGTGCTGCAGCTTGAGCTCTCTCACACTGTCACTCTGGATTCCTTCCTTCAGGCCATACAGTAGGCGGATATCCTCCCACACCTTCTGAACTGCGCACTGATCTTTGTCTTTTAATCAATCACTGTGTGGCTGAAACACAAACCTTCTTTCCCTAACCAGTATTTTTTTTTTTTATTTTAACCAGGTGGAGAGCACCCGCCGTCCTGATCTGGCCCTGTTCCTCATCAAGTACCTGATGATGCTGATTGTAGGAATCCCCTCGGTGTTCTGGGTGGGCAGCAAGAAGACCTGCTTCGAGTGGGCCAGCTTCTTCCACGGCAAGAAACGCAAAGAGTATGTACCTTCCACACACTGTCGCACTGAACATCAGGCTGTTTGTCAAGCTTAGCTTTAGAGGATTAGGCTTAAACATATGATGGTGAATATTTCAGTAGCAAACTATCTTTGAAGCACTTTTAAAAGGCTTCTTACATAAGTTTGCATGCAACGCTTTTGATCTCCTTGAGGTCTGGGCCCTTAGTTTAGAAAAATACTGGAGTTTGGAATTAATTTTAACGTGACCAATGCAACAACATTTCTCCATCCCAGCTCCACGAGTGGAGAGTGAGAGAATCTTGCTGTAGCTGCTGTTATGAAACGTTGTCACTGTGCTTGCCGTAAGTCTGTAAAGTGCTGCTTTTTGTGAGGTCCTCAGCTGTGAGGCTTTTTGCGGCTTGTTGGTGAACACAGGCCCTTCTCTGCACTCACTCCCCTCCCCTCCAAAATCAGAGCATTAACCCCCTCTCCCACTGCCTGCTCCACACACTCCTCCATCCTTTTCTACCACACCCAACACCCCACCACCTTCCCCCTCTCCCTCCCAACACTCCTGCGTCTGTCCTTGCCCACACTCCCCCTCCCCCCCTCCTCGTCCTCGTCCTCCTCCACACCCTCCTCCCTCCCCTGCTGCAGTGGGATGGTCAATGACAGCCGACAGGTGCTACAGGAGCCCGACTTCACTCAGCTGCTGTTCAGGGACCCCAACACGCCGGTCGTCAGGAAGTCAAGGGGGACATCTACCCAGGGAACCTCCACTCATGCCTCCTCAACCAACCTGGCCATGCTGGAAGAGCCACCCAGCGCCAGCACAAGTCGAGCCGGTTCGGTACGCAGTGGACGCTCTAAGATGAGCAGTTACCACGGCAGCCTGCACCGCTCCCGAGATGGCAGGTGGGTTTCCACTTCACACTTAATGCACTCTTGTAAAATAGCCAAACCTAAAGCAAATCTCTGTTGTTCTCCATCACAGATACACGGCCTCTAGCTTCAGGGCTGCAGAGGACCGGCTGCCCTATGGAAGCATGCCTCGCCTCAATGACCAGTCACAGTCCAGACACTGCAGCACCAATCGCTTAGACAGCCTGTCACGGCACGGCTCCACCCAGCGGCTTGAGAGCCAGTCACGGCACAGTAGTGTCAGGGACCTGAACAGCACCACCCAGGCTGTTCTCGGCATGCCTGGAAATGGGATTCACAGAGTCCTGGAGGAGGACGGAGGCACAGCCTGAAGTGTACCTGGATGATGTGACTGGACAGGTGGAAGTAAGAGCAGGAGAGTTTTCGGATGGAGTTAGCTCGAGGAGGGCTACAGTCAGCCAAACCAAGGGCACCAAATCTGGATCTTTGCCTTAATGTCCTCTCAGCTTTACCTGATGTAGCTGATCCCAAAAAACTTAGTCCAGTTTACTACGATGGATGTTGTGGACTTGATGGTGACATGGATAGCTAATAGGAGATGAAGAGATGAAGACAAGGCTTCACTGATGGACCTACAATTCCGAGCCAGACAAGGACAAAATCTGAACACATACAGATTACACTAGATTGTTGTTTTGTACTTTGTTTAAAACAGGATTCGAATGGTGGCCATGCAGAGGATGCAGGGTACTGACATGTTAACATTTTGCGGCTCTGACCAGTTAGAACATGTTTACATCAAATTTGACAGTTCAAACCTTCCCTCCTTAAAGACTGTACGCACCCATTTTTCACACAGCTCTGGTCTCAGAGCTGTTTTAATACCGAGGTACTTTATTGCACCTGTGCAATGTTGTCTGTCACAAGATGGAAAATGTCTCCATCATTGTTTTATCAGTTTGAATGCAAGGGCTGAAATACAGGGAAAAGAGCTGAATCCAGGCGCCCGCCTTTATGACTGCGTTCAGACAGAATGCAAAGATGTAGCATGCATTTTAAGTGACAACGCTATGAATTTATGTATGAGAATCAGAAATAGCCAGAGACGAGATGAATGCTCTGCTTTCTGTCTGAACGCTTAAAAGAACAGATGACCATGCGTCCTTCAATTAGACTGCAATGGAAAGTAGCGTGTCCTGTTTGCAAACGTGTCCTTATTCTATAGCTACGGTAAGCGTTAGAGCAGCATTTCCACTAGTGGCAAATCTTGTGAATAGTTGTACAAATTGAGCTTCTGTTGTTCATTTGTAATAAAGTTTTTTGTTTTTTTTTAAAGAACCGATGAAGATGAATGAACAGACAGTAACACACACAGTGTGTATTTGTAACAGCCCTCCGCTTTATTGAAATACATCGGAGTCAGGTTAATATAATGAGTTCTCCACATAAGTGTGGCAGCCAGTTCCATACAATATTTTTTGTTTTGACCTTACACCTTAAATATTTTTTGTGCAAAAAAGAATCTACATCACCTGTAGTGGGTTATCCTCAGTAAAACGCCCAAACCGTTCAAAAAGGAGCAAGTAAAACAACAAACCGAAAACAAAAATGATTACATCTATAACATGCAAAACTGTACAAATTATTACAAAGCAATCCTAGAAAAAAAATGTGTGTAATATGATATGAAAGAGCAAAACAATATAGAAGGTACTGTAGATAAGACCTCACTGAAATGCAAAGGCGTTTGAATATATTTTCGTAGATTTTCTTCCACTTAAATGTTACCAATGTGGCACCACTCAGCCATCAAACCACCTGTCACCCCCTCACCCCTGAAACATTTCATCCTCTCCCCTGCCGTCTCCGCCCGGGCCGCATCCCTCACTCAACTCCTGACACCCAACCAGTCAAACAGGCTTCAAACACGCTCATCTAAAATCAGAAGAATTCATTGGTTCTGATATTTCCTGAGTTTCCCTTCTGCTCTCCTTAATTCTGAAATCAGTTTTTCTGTACAATATTGGCCAATATTAAAACACCTGGCTAAGACAGTTTCCTCTCCATCCATCCCCCCCACCCCTCAGCTAATACATTCTACAGATAATCTCCAGCAGGAACTAAGGAGAGTCGCTAGCTTTAAAAGTTTTCTACGATGTGGTCATTTGGAATAAAACCAGCTCAGAATCCTCGCTCTTAATACAAAAATTAGCATACATAAAGAAAAACACTTGGAATGGGTTGTTTAGAGCTACTTTGCATGTTTCAACAGGGGGGATCGGCAGGAATGACCACCAAGTACTTTTGTTTCCCTTTCTGACAAAGACAAGTGGAATATATAACGCAGCAGGACTCTGAAACCAGGACTGGAAACCGTCTGCAGCATCTTAATCACCAACAACACAACACATCCTCAGGTAAAGGTGTCTGTTCTTCAGATTGAAGGAGATGAACAGAGGTAACAGGTTTTTGGCTGTGAATGCCCTGCTCTGCAGCCAGAAGCCGCCATGCCATAAAAATGCCTTTCCACTCTGCCAGAGAAAAAGAAAAAAAAAAAAACGCCTGGAGACGAATTCAGAGCCACAGCTCTGCTTACTTTACACACAACTGGCAGCGCTGAGGTCATCTCGTCCAGACAAACAGAAACCCAAGTGCCGACTTTCTTGCAGCTTTTAAGTGTTTACATTCTTACTTTAGTGTTTTTTATTTTTTTTAAATCAGGAGCTCTTGCAAAAGTAGCCGTTAATGAACACATCATCAAAACATTCTTCAAAATAAGCAAAGGCTGTGAGAAAGACAAAACAAATGTCACAAAGTCTCCCTCTTTTGTCCATTTTTGGTTAAATCGAGCTTATCTCTCCAGGTGGAAGGACTGACCTCGTCCATCCAGCCAATGTTGAAAACACACAGAAAAGATCAGAGCCACTTCACCTCTGACAGTCGGAGGAGGAGCAGGATGAAGGCATCTGCTGCATAAAAACACCACCTTAGTCTGTGTGTGTGTGTGTGTGTGTGTAAACACATATGTGACAGGAGCGTAATGATAAATGCACGTGTTAACTCTACAGTACGGCCAGTAGTGTCGATCCATACGTGAGCGTATTCACTCAGACTAGGTGGGAAAACACACACACACACACGTGTCATACATACAATACAAAATAAACAAACCTAAAATGATTCGGTAAAAAAAAGTGGTTAAAAATGGCTTTTTATGTGTGAATACAACCCCAAATCACTCAAAACAAAAATACAAGTAAAAGAGGATTTTTTTCTTTCCCGTGTAGTTCTCTATAGTATTTTCCTTATCATATATTACTCTCTACTTTGAACTTATGTACATTATTGTGATGGGAGTTGGTCAGTTTTGCTTGTACAGCAAAGTGGAACGTCTACGCTACAATGGAGGTGACATGTTCCTGGCTGCCCCCGGATGATGTCACTTGCACTGAACCAATGAGGAGGAGAGTAGCACAAAAGATCCGCTGCTTTAGGCTTTTCGCTGATGGCCAAAATAAAAAGTATTATAAAGTCACTGCACTTAGTATCAGGAGCAAAATAAAAATTCTTTCCTTTCTTGCCTTTTTTTCTTTTAAATATCTGCAGCAACCAAAGAAAAAAGTAACCATGAGAAGTGAGGGGGGGGGGATTTTTAAACTCCACCCATCTGCTTCAGGCCATGAAGCAGGAAACCTCCCTTTCCTTGTCTAAAGATTGATAAATAAATTAAAATATTGTCCCCTGAAACCCATCTGGTCCTATGTACAAGTACAAATCATTTTCTCTTCTTCTTCTAGTGTTGCAATGTAAGTCTCTGACTCGGGGGGGGGGAGTAGTGTTGATAGCAAAAAAGAGCTAAGACGGCAGGCTGTCATTCTTATATCATGTCTGGATAAACACATGCACACACGCAGGTGCATTCAGCTTCTCTCAAACACACACACACACACACACTCTTGCACCCTCAAACATCAGCACCCACATGTACGCCATCACAAATTGATGATGCCTCAGAATTTCCCTCAAAGAGACAACAGAGACGTCTTTTTCTCAGTGTTTGTGCCCCATCATGGAAGAACGCTGAGAGAGAAACTGGGGTGGTAGTGGGACGAATGTTTATCAGGAGGTGCAGTTCTCTGGGCAGTGAGAGGGGTCTGGGGTGTGGAAGGAGGGGGGTATTCAGATGTGAGGCTGCAGTGGCGGAGGAAGAGGAGGAAGATGGAGTCCTGTGCTGTCGGTCGGTGGGTCGATGGAGTTGGATGGGCGAGAGGCCAGCTGGGGCTCATGTGTCCCAGCCCATCCGGTCTGTGCTCTCCAGGGACAGGGACTTAGTCTTGTGTGGTGAGGCTGGACTAGGAGGGCTGCTGAAGGTGGAGCTGTTGGAGGCTGTGGAGTGACGAGGAGAGTCCGAGTCCTGGAAGAGACAAATGGAAGAGAGTCGGAAAGAAAAGAAATAGAAGATAATTAGAGGTTTCCTTCCAAAAAATACATCAATCTACTAATCTGGAGCCTGTCTGAGGGCGATGCAGCTGCAACATTTAAAATGCTACACATGTATCATTGTTTCTCTCTGCTTATTAATGTGTGAACTCAGACTGAATCACGCTCCTCCCACCCCCAACTCATCTTCCACTATATTCCACATCATCAGCAGATGAACAGCTCAATTGACCAGAAATGATCAGCCGAAGGAAAACAAACATGCAGAAAGGGCAGATGATGAGGAGGGGGGGGTGGACTGTGTGGATCACACCTCATACTGTGCATACAGTATGACTCGCATCAGCCTTATCTGAAGAAAACACGTAAATGCTATGGGTGTGGAATTCATGATGGCTGCATCATTTTATAGCTCAGTGTTAATGTCAACCAACGTTTGGGCGACTGTAAAACAGACTGAAGCTACAGTCAATCACACATTTTGGATCTCCATGAGCTCTCTCACACACACTACTGCACTTCACAGGCCAATGTAGATGGGCAGCTGTTTTCTCTTCATTAGAGTAATATAAATCAGAGGGTGCCATTTTTAACTTACACTGTGCTTTTGTATATTTTTCACCATGAAACCCACCAAAGCAGCCTTAACGGGTCAGAAGCCACGTATACAAGTCCCACAAAAAGAGTCTCTTGTGGGCACTTTACAATCCCCTCCTAGATAATCAGATCAACTCATCTTAGAGGTTTTTTCAGAACAGTGTGTCAGGCTGAGGACATTCCACCATTCACCAGACATAATCACAGTGACACCTACTGGCATCAGGAAATAACATGTTTTACTCTGTGATACTGTAATGAAGAGAACACTGCCCAGCTACAACACTGTAAAAACAAATCATATTTATCAGTCATATGAGACACACATGTGCATCAGGATTCACTCAAACCATGCAGAACTGTGCTCAATCACCTAGTTTCCAACCAGTCTCACCTATAATTTTAAAGGATTTTCGTTACGGAAATTAACCACTGATCCCAGGGAAAGCCTGAAAACTGACTATAATTATATGTCCTCCTGGCCTAGTTGTGCTCTGAACTGGACACCTCCTGGTTAGAAACGTGGGTAAACCACCAGGGAGCAGTATAGAAGCAGACATGCTCTGTGATTGGCTGGGGTGGGCAGCGACGGGAAACAGCGTTGCACCATTCCATCAGCAACCAAAGCTCCCAATGAAGACCAGATGACAGACAGACTGATGGTGCAGCGGATGCTCTCAGTGAAAGATGCAACAAACCATCTGATACTGTTGGTGTGAAGGGGCTGAAATGGTGCAGCAATGGGGGGGGGGCAGCAGTTCAGTGTACACTGACAAGTGTCTGCTTGTAGATACTGTACTGACAACACTTGTGTTCTGCATGATGTGGGTGTGTATTCAGTGACACGGTGCTCTGAAATGTGTTTGTTGTAGCTGTAAACATTACCTTCATCTTACTAAGCAGGGTCCTTAAAGCCCTTTTCAGATCGGGGGTCTTCTCCGACGGTGAGACTGCCTGCCACTGCAGAGGAGAGTTATAGACTCAGCGCCCAGCCCACAGACAACATGCTGGGGTGGGAGGGAGGAGAGGGGGGGCAGGCAGGAAGCGCAGGACACAGCTGGGTTGAGGTGGAGGGAGGCAAGAAATGGAGTTGATGGCCTCCAGGCTTGTGGGCCATGAGGATGGAGAGCCACGGAGAGAATGGCAGGTGGTTTGAGGTTGGGTGTGTCGGAGTAGAAGATGCCCGTAACTGCACAAGCTACTGCGGCTACTATTTGTTTATGATCATTGTTGCACGGACTAGCATGAATCTAGTTAGATTTTAACTGTCAAAGGGATATTTTTGTGCATCTTTCTGAGGCAAACGCTCGTCTAACACAAACCTAAAAGCAAGTATTTCAGGAAGCCATTATGCCGGGAGAGCTACACGGATGGTGGGATGAGATCGCGGATGCTGGGATGTTTGTGACTGATGACAAAAAGGGAGTTTTCTGTTTTCAAAGGGGAACCAATGGGAACTATGTTCAAATGTATTTCATGTCTAGTTTCTACGTTCAAATGACAAGGGAACAATCATCATCACGATCATACAAAGCTGATGTTGGGTTGACATTTAATGTTCTCAAGTTTGCACCAATGGTTGGTAATGTCTGTTACCCCTGACCAGATTAATTTGTTACTGAAGATGTGATTCTTCAGATCCTTTAAGTCAACCGCACATGAAGCTGTATGTTTGGTTTCCACATATGCACTGACCTCTCTGTCGAACTGTGAGAGCGGAGCGTCGCCACAGTCCATTCCACCACCAGAGGAAAGGGAGCTTTCGGATGGAGACGTCATGGTCTGGCGTTTGGATCCGTAGCTTCCGCCTGACAGCTCCCTGCGCAGAGCGCTGCCATTCTGAGAGGACGAGCCTGAACAGAGCAGACAGGAGGAGTCGCTGAGAGGAAGCACTCAATATGATGCTATCTAATAAACTTTACTAAGGTGGCTGAGGTTACTTACGTATGCCCAGTCCGCTGCTGGCGCTCATGGACCGGCCCGGCTCGGCCCGGTTCTTGGTGATGGAAGGGATGCTGACTGAACCGCTGAATCCTGCACGAGTCTCCTGAACACGGACGTTCTGGTTTAAACCCACACGCAATACATGCACACAAACAAACGCACACAGGACAAAGTGCAGTGAAGGGCAGAGGAGTGAGAAGGGTGCACAGCAGCAAACACAACATGCTCAAACACAAATATGTGATCTGATGTGAGATTTTGGCCAAAAACACAAACATGCATGGATGAACATCAAACAGCTCAGGTCGTAGTGAATAAAGCGCACTAAGGGTGAAGGGTTCATGATGTGATTTGGTATTTCAGGTTCATTTACACTGAATTATTCTTTTGTTGGCATGCTGACATCGAAGTATAAAGTGTGTGTTTGTGTTTCGTGTGTGTGTACATAGACACTGCATACACTAATATGAGCGTGCATGCTTGAAACTGTACCATGGGTAGGTCTTTGAGGATTTGGATCCCGTCTCCTGGTCCCATGTGGGCCACATGGTTGAAATTGGTGGGATTGGAGATCAGCTGTTTCCTTATCTCTGGATCCCGCAGCATCTCTCTGAAATGACAAACACACACATGAGCAGAGCCACAGAAAGATTCTGTCAGAGTCAGATTAAGTGAAACTAATAATGCAGCCGGCTCCCCTGGCTCTCCTCCATTAAACAATAAAATAACTTTAAGTTGGTTAAATGTCCAGAACATGTTCAACTGTTTTTTTTCCTCTTTTTGTGCTGAATGCAGTGTACAGCTCCGCACACAGTGCTTCAGGTATGTTACCTCCTCTGCTGAAGCCGCTCTTCCTCAGGCACCCTAAAGGAGAAGCGTCTCTTGTTGTTCATGCTGCGCACCATCTGCTTCCTGCTGTTATCTGACGTCTCCGGGACGACCAGCTCATCACCTTCTAAAAGATCACAACAAAGCCGGAGGCATGTTAGACTGACAACTACAAAGCAGTACAAATTCACCATTGGTGGCTGAGAGTGACAAGAGTGAGAGCGGCAAACAAAGCAAACAAGAGGTTACAACACCAGCGGTTTAAGATTCCAGGTCCTGGAATGACAACTGTCAGTGTATACAGTATATCCTGCTGAGCTATTCTAAACAGCTATGACAATAGCATCCTTTGTCCTCAACACAAGAATTCATACCAGCCAACTTGTTTCTGAAGTAGATGAGGCGCACTGTTTCCAGACCGAGCAGGTTCAGAGAGCCATCAACATTCAGAGGTCGCACCTGTAGAAGAAGCAGAGGACGCCGTGATTAATAAATGTTAAATATTTCACACAGGCATTCACTCTGATCATTTTATTTATCTCTCTGATTTGGGGAATCCACCAGGTGGAGCCAAAGATGCCCCTGCACCACTGCTCAAACACCAACCTTCTTGAGAGGAATGGTCTGAATCCACTCCATGGTGTTGACATCAAACACATCAACAGCATTCTCACTGTACACTGACAGGTAGGGAGCGTTGTAACCTTAAGAAAAAGGAGAGATTTGGGTTATATGACACCATATGACACACAATGTATTATTTTAACACATCAACACAAAATGTCTGCACTCACAGGCAGCATTGGGAACAGCAGGCCACATCAGCTCCTGCTGCCTCGACCTGCGGCCCTGCGAGTCCACGTACACCCCCACAGAGCTGAAGCACAACAGCAGCTCTTTGCTGGAAATCTCCACAGCGCAGAGGGCATCCAGGTTCTGCTGAGGGATGAAGGCCAAGGTGTGGTCGTCAGGGTGGAGCAGACTGACTGGGGACATGTCACCATGGACGCTATGGAGATTTTCAGAAGTCAGAAATTCACTCAACATTACATGGACATTAAAACCAAAACAAAACAAACATGTCTACTGTATTTAGATACAAGAATAAACATACCTATAGCGCATGAAGCCGGACTGATAGCCCACATATAGACGCTCACTGAGCAGACCCATCCACTGAACCTGCCCTGGAGCCTGGAGCTCCCGAAGCCGGCGGTGACGCACTTTACTCTTATTCACCTGCAAGATCACAATGAAGTTTTTTTTTTTTAGCAAAGCATAAAATTGAGTGAGAAAAAAAAACAAAGCATTAGCTGGTGTGAGTTCTCTGACCTCGTAACATATGATTTGTCTCTTCATGGCTACACAGAGGCAGGTGAGCGAGCCGTTACGGACAGGGCCAGAGACAATAGTCTGACAGCCTTTTGTCTCGGCCAGCTTGTAGGACTCGGTCTCACGCCCATCCAGGGCCTGTGTGGGAAAGAGGCGGACGTGGTGGTTCCTGCCAGAGATAACCGCCAGCAGCTGCTCCTGGGGGATCAGGTCGATGTGATACACCTTTTTGTTGTCTCCCACCCGGATTATTTCTGAAGGAAGTCATATGAAGACAGTTCACAATTCCACTACTTTTATCAAGTCTGACAAGTCTAACATGATGATAATGAAGTAGATCTTACCATCTTTGGTGACGTGGACCACAAAAAGGCCTTCCTCGTTGCCCAGGGCGACACGCTCATGATCTGAAAGCAGAACAAATAAAGAGATGGACATTTCAATGCCAGTATGGGAACAGAAAAGGCTTCTGTACAAAATAAGTCAGCTCCTATTGTCAAAACATGGACATAATCACACTGCTGAGGCTGGAGGCTCTGTCTGATCTGATTAGGTACGAACAGACAAAATAGTTCGAATAAACAGGGAGCTACCTATTTTTGATATAATGACTGTACACAGACTGATGTCAAGATTAAGGTTGAGGACATATTTCTTGATCTGCAGTGACATATTTTCTTGAAGTTGTACCATTTTCGGTGTGTGTACTTTTTTCAAAAGTAAAATGTGAGTGCTGTATGCCGACCTATGATAGCAGCAGACTGTGTCGTCTTGATGAGGGGCAAAGTGCTGTCATAAGCCTCCTTGGGGACATAGACAAAGCGCTCCTTGAGCTTGTTCTTCTTGAGGATGCGGTGGAGCTCGTTGAGAAGGCCCACCCATTTGTTCCTCTCATAATCGCTGTCAGCCAGGATCAAGATGGAGGGTTTGTGACTGCTGGAGGGGGAGAGCTGGGACGCTGTCACCTAGGAAATGAGGGGGAAAGTATTCATCATATTTCACATTCAAAAGCAGTTCCTGAAAGTGATGCAGATGCTTTTTGAAGGAAAACAGTGACTCACTCTGAATATACAGGGAATGTCCTTGCGACTGGCATGGATGACATCAGAGGCCAAGACAGAACTGACTGAAAACTCTTCATCCCTGGATGACAGGACGAGACAGATCAGAGAATCAGGGCATTGCTTTTCCTTTTATAGGGCATCTTCAGTTTACAATACAAAGTATTTATAGGAGCTGTGAAGAGCCTGTGGTGCTTCTCTTACCTCATATCTATGACTTGGCTGACTGCTACACTCGGTTGTGTTGCTTTTCCTTCTCCAAGTTCGTACAGGAACAGTTTGAAGTCACAGACCACAGCCATTGCCCTCTGCCAGCCCTTCTTCACCCCGGTAGGTTTGGGCACCTACAACACAGGCGCAGTTTAGCAACAGAGCACCCATTTGTTATGTTTACCTCTGTGCAAGTGTGAATGGTGTATTTGTATTCACATTCCATTAGCAGCTCAGAGACCAGTGAGTGTCTCGAGGTTTCTGCATTCTTTCAAACTGACTTCACCAAGTCATTCTGTAGCCACTAACAGACTGAGGGTTTTCCTCAGTCCTGACTCACCCTGACATGCCCTTCATATGCTGTACCAATACCCCTCTGTGGATCGATGCCCAGCGGGCCCTTGGTCTGGTCCTGGGGCACAGGACACACAGCTGGAGCTTTGTCCGCACAGGTTACATGGCAGGAGAAATTACATACTGTAAAGAAAAAAAAGGAGACAGAGGGACAATTTTTTTTTTTTAAATTGCAAATGTTATCTTTGGGTTTCATGCATTTATTTTGACTGTAGCAGGAGGCAACATGAACAGAAATGATTAAAGTAGGAAAACAGAGTTTCCATTTCTTACCTTCACACGTACAACCTTGACGGATGAGCCCCACCATGAGGGAGGTGCACTGGTTACACTTAGTGGGTGTGGTAAATGTCTTCACTATAAACTGATGTGCTTTGGGCTGCAGAACAAGTGAGAGAATCAGAATTAGTGCTCTCATAACACGAGGCACAGGCTGTCAGTGAAACAGTTATTTGGTCTTACCTTAGGTGAGGAACGTCCAATGCTGCCATACCCTCCTGAGCGCATGGTGGGGGTCTGAACTGTCCGAGGCGGATGGTCTATCAACTGCATGACAGGACATAAAGCAGTGAGCTGTAGCACTCTACTTTAGTGAGTTTGTACAATAAATTAGCAACCAGTCTTGGTAAAACAGCCACCTAAGGAATTCATCAATAGATGATGGAGGAGGCAATAAAAGTCATTTCTTTTATTTATTAGGTGTAGGATGACCTCAAGACTAGTTTTTTTATGTTACAATCCTGAAATTATATATGCTCCTGATGTTGTTTACAAGCACTTCTTTCTGTTGTAAACACTATTTCAAAAATCCATCAGTCACAGTCAGGATGCAGGTATTTACTTGCTGCTAGATATTTTAAAGCAATCTGAGAACATTCCGAGTTCAATTCAGTTTAGAGTCTACAGGCCTGAGTGTGCTGCTCATCGTTGTACTGCTGGCTCTGTGCATTTCTCCATAATTTCATTACTTTCTATTCACAACGGGTGACCCACTTAACAATCTCAGCTTTGTGAGTTTGGGCTGAACGCACAATACAATAATGCAATAATTTTATTTGCATTCTTCCACGTCAGCCGTAGCTGCGGAGTGTTTCGCTGAGGATGCTAATACTAAGCTAAACAGCTATTCTTAACTAGCATCTCAGGAGAAGGGGAACTGTAGGGATTGTCTCACCTCTATGGGCTCCACATCACTAGCCATGGAAGGTGAACGTGAGCGGGACTTGAGGTGGGCCTTAGGGTCATCTTCCCGAGATGGAGTGTTAGAGGGGGTGAAGTTATCCATAGAGTCCACCTGAAGAGAGAGAGGCAGGGCAGAAGAGAGAGACAATTGGAGAGGTTAAAGTGGGAATGGTGAGGATGGGAGAGGTAGAAGAAGAAGGAGAAAGATGAAGATGACAATATGCAGCATCCAACAGAGCATAAAGCACCATAATACACACATGGAAAAGTTTCATAACTGAGCAGAAAGGAAACTCACCATAGCCCCGTGTCACAATGACCATGCTAAAACACTGAACACTATAAACACATGCACAGCCATTCACAGAGCTACACTGAAGAGTACGAAGAAACACACAGATACCAACACACACAACATACCAGTAAATAAAATCCAAACACAAATCCCTGTGACAACACAAATATCGAAAACCCAGCCATGCAATCAGAAAGCCACAGAAAATACATACACACACACACACACACACTATCAGTGTGATGAGACAGCACATTTAGAAAGGCTTGATAAGACCGCAGAGTGCAGTGATGGTGCTTACACGTCTGCCTTTGCTAGCTGGGCCAACGGATGGCGAGCGCTTCAGTGTGGCAGGAGGAGAGGCAGAGAGTGGCAGAGACACAGAGATGAGTGGATGTCAGAAAGGCTGACACAAATATTTAAACAGGCAGAGAGAGAGAGAGACATGAAAATGGTAGGCTGTATAATATTTGGCCTGTGATTACCAACCAATTGTGTTGGAAGCACTTTGAAGTTCAATATGGAGCCACATCAGGTGTAATTTTGGTTATCAACAGTTCAATTTATGTTCTAAATGATAAAATAATTTCCTTTAATGAAATCACAACTTTACTATCATGCTGAGGAGCAGGCACGCCTGGTTGGTAAGCACTGCCTGAGACTACTGTGTGTCCATCAGGGATGGATTGAGGGTAGAAAGTGTGGATGGATGATAATGGGAAAATGCACATTCTAAATAGGAAGTAGCAGCTTAGGAAAGTCAGTATGGAGTACAGTGTTCTGGCAGTGGATAAAAATGATGTGGTAAAGTGGTAGTTCTCATCAAGTCCTAGCACTAAAAAGCCAAAGTGGAGCCACTTGAATAGGCCACTAACCTACAATATGAGGCCTAGCAAACATATACATATAAGGGAACAAACTGAAAAAATGTCCACCTTGAAGACATAAGGGCCACTAATTGATATTTGTAGTTTTTTAATCAGTAAAAAAAGGAAAAACAGAAATCTGAAATTAAAGTCAAAGGTTTGAGAACATTAACCAAATAGTTTGATTATTTTTTGCATTGGTACTACAGAATATTTAATCTGCAGTGGAAACTCCTTTTTTAGATGTCAGGAAGACATTTTCTCAGAGGACCTAATCTTCCTCATGGTAACATTAATGCACAGGCACAGAACACACATACACATAACATCTACCACATCTACTACCATTGCTCTCATCTAGGATAAGTTCTCACAATCCTGCAGACACGTTGAGCTGAACCTAACCAAGATAAACTTACATCTTCCCAAAACTCAATTAAAGAAGATGAGGATGAAGAATAAGAGTCCTGGTGTAGCACAGAGTGAAGCGAGGAAAAACAACCAAAAATAAAGACAAATTAATGTGAACAAAAATAAGAAAAGAATGAAGGAAAACATGAACAAAACTGTTGTATGAGAGAGAGAGTATTTCAACGTTGGTCACTGTTTTTTTCAACAGGCAGATATCAGTGTGCTCACATGGACTGCATTCAAAAGTGGAGGTTTTTTTTCCTCTTAAATACTTACATCGAACTGGTCGAGTGCTGAGGTGGGGGCGTTGAGAAAAGCCAGGAAGGAATTCTGGGAATCCTGGTGCTTGACACCTATAGACACAGAACAAATAACACAACTGCAGTTAAGTACATGATATTAAAATATCAAAGGGTGACTTTTGGAACAAAATGAGTCACAGGACTGTTTCTAAGAACTGAGGGTGGGTTCATATGACCTCTGAAACAATGCATGTACATGGACATAGCACATGATTTTTTTTAAACACATGCCTAACCCGCTTTTACTGTGATAATCTCCACATAATAATAATAGTTCACATAATGCACAGAAGGAAAGTAACCGCTGTTATATTCACCCCGTCGTAACCGCAACTCATCCATCTCCTTCTTCAGCCGGTCGATCTCACCAAGGAGTTCCTGGTTTTTAATCTCCACCTCCTGCAGTTTACTGGAGGACCAGAGATGACAATGCATCAGATACTGTTCTGATGTACTGCACAGTACATGCGTGTATTTTATTAAAGTGCCTGTACCATTCTGTAGAGATACTGTTGGCCTTGACTTTGTTCAGTTCGTCCTGGATGCCCTGCTTGGCTCTGATCTCAGCATCCAGGGCCGACTGCAGCTCGAGACGTGCAGACATGTCCAGCTTGGCGAAACGTCGCATTTTCCACGGCATGTCCTGAAGCAGAGACAGAAACAGCCAAACGTTAGTGAATGACAATCACCAGTAAAAGCACGAGCAGAAGGGAGAAATGATAAAAAAAATCACCCAAAATATCAAAGTCAAACTACAGTTTTGTTTATTTTACACTTCAATGAGTGACTTTTCTAACAATAACAGTATTTTATTTAAATTGATAGCTTTATTGTAGAACAAAACTGTTTGCGTGTGTATTACACAACAATTCAGAACCTCAGCTATCAGCTGATATGATAACAGCAGCAAATACTTCAGGGTTTCCAGGCTAGCCAGCTGATGACAGATAACAGATATTCCCTCACTGTTTACATCACTTACTGGTGACTTAAGACATGGGAGTGTAGTTGGGAGTTTATCATCGACCTCTTAGCCTGAAAGATGTGTTGTTCTAGTTTCCTTTTCAAAAAAGTATGATGGGGAATTCTGCCACTGTGACTTTTCGAAGCCCTCACTAACATAACTGGTCAATACTAGTCAGACTAACAATAGAAACCAGACCACAATCTGTCCCTCATCTAATATTCAGGTGCATAAAACGGAGTTTGATTTTACCGTGGCTCTCGCTCCCAGGCTGGTGTTTCTCAGTCCTTCCAGCTCTTCTGTCATCTTAGTGGCCAGAGCCTGCAGGTAGCCCCGAGCATCCTTCTCGTCACTCACCCTGCAGAGGTGGACATGTATTTTAATTATGCTTATGTTTTCAGCATAAACAGTCACAGTCTTGACAAGTTATTTTTATCTTCCTTCCAACATCCTTCAGCAGGAAAAAAGAAGAACAAACACACATGTACATTATGTTAATACCACCGTTAAGACAAAATGACATCACTATGTGCTCTTCAGGTCCTATGACCCTTTGACACATATCAGAGAATTAACTACGCACACAAACGGATGCGGACACATTGCAGGTAGCTCTGGTATCACTAATCCCCAGCACTTAGGCAGAATCAACAGCAAGTGCTGAAAGCAAGAACTTCAGCCAACCCCAACACACACATCCTGCCAGAGCACTAAGCCAGTAAGTTGCATGCAATTTCCACATTCATATCATAGTAAGAGAATTACGTACAATATTTTCCCCACTCCTCCTGTTTCCTCATTTACCTCCTGCAATAGCAGACTGCTGCCACCAGGGTGCAACAGTGGTCACTAAAAACTGTTACATTGGAACTTAACATTCCAGACTCAACATTTGTAAGTGCATGTTTGGAATGTGTTTATGCCTGCATTAGTGTGTATTTCTGAGTCTGGATAGCTGCATTGTGTGTGTGTGTGTGTGTGTGTGGTATGTGCGCTATGTAAAGACTTCAGTCCAGTCCAACAGAGGGAGGCCTAGCAGCTGGCGAGGTGTCAGCTGCAATGGGAAGTGATCTGAGAGGAAGGGAGGGTCAAGTAGCTGTAAGATACTCTGAGCCATGTGAGAAATGCTGTCGTTATACTGTAAGGAGGAGACCGATATGTTACATGTCTGGGTGTTTGTGCTGAATATAGTGGTCTTTCAGTTTGTTCTATACTATTCGCAGGAGAGTATATGCCTCAGCAAGCAAGTATGGGACATTTGAGAAGGTTACTGTGTGTGTGTGTGTGTGTGTGTCGTACCACTGGATGATTTCTGTGATCTGCGCCTCCCAGTGAGCCACGCTCTCCTTTTTATCAGCCAGCTCCCTCATCTCATCTTCCAGCTGTCGGTGAGAGACGCTCAACTTCTCAAACATGCTGGTCAGCTGATGGAGTAACCATGTTACACAGACACACACAGAGAACACATTAAACATAATAATATAAAGTGTAATATCATAAAACTGTCCTGAGAAACCTGACACATGGTAAACGGACTGACATATATATTACATTTGAACACTGTGTAATGAGTCTAACAGCTTCTGTTATGGCTGTGAGGCTGCTCAGCTTTGAACATGATGACTGTGTCAGTATAAACACATGCAAAACTAATCATTACATTGATGAAGACGGACTTTGTGATTCAGTTCCCAGATGCTCCACCAATGCACTGCTGAGGAGGTGGATGTGTTCACATTAGGTGAAGGGCTATTTGTCTGAATACATGGTGAAATCATAGCAAGTCTCAAACTGCCCTGTTGTTTCTTTAAGTGCCTCACTTTGTGGGCACATTTTTGGTTCCTAGCATCTTGTGATGACTGTGATGTAATGAGCAAGCCGAGACAGTGATTTAATATTGTTGTGCAAGTTCCCATCCCAAAGCTGGTTTCCAACAATGCCAATGACTTAAAATAATTTGTGCATGGTGGAAAGGCATTTAAACCACATAAACACAAATATGTTCATATACTTATTTGTCATGTACTCTAATTCTTTAAGCCATTGAATCATACATTTATGTGACAGTATAAGACTTCTAAAGGTGATAAGTAAATCAAAATAAAAACAATAAGCATCATAAGAGCTTTGTCCTGCACATTGTGATTTTGCTGAGGTCCAGATTGTGTATCTGCCGAGAACGGCTCGTAAGTACAAGACTGAGATTTCCCCAAATACTCGTGTGCGTAACATGCTCTGAAAACCTAACCTAAGAGTGTGACAGTGTAATCTGTGGTGGAATGCATTATCTCATTTATCTAAGCGACTATCAGGTCAGCCTGACCACTGCTGAATGTGTGAGGTCATGGACAGATTTACTTCAGTGAAATGCTTTTAGCATCTCACTTTGTTATTACAGATTATGTGGCATTAAAAAAAAAGACAACATATATTTTTGGGGACTTTTAAAATCACGATGCCAAAACAGTTCAAGCATGCTATGCTATGATGCTAACTAAAGTCCTCTAACAGTGGTGTACTGCAGAATATTTTCATAACTTTTGCAGGTTAAAGATCTTATTATTAGACATAATCTAAAGGAAAAATTCAACTGGCTGATGCCAACTTTTAAAATATGTTAATTATGTAAACCTAATAATGTTTGTTTATTTCTAAACATGCCAACTCTCTCCTAATTTAAGCTGAGTATTTATTTTAAGGAACAATACATATTATTTACCTTGTGAAAATGTTAGCCAAAAGGATCATTTCCCTTTGCTTGATGTTTTCAAATACAATAATAAAACTGTCTACAGTGTGAATTAAGCTTCAGAGGTTGGCTTGCTCACGCTCTCTAACTGAAAACACACAAAAAGGCATTAGAATTGAAGATGGAGTGGTTTGATTCAGAGACTGAGCAAACAGTGTTGAAATGCGGTGCCTCTTTTGAAAGATAAGACTAGTCAAACAAAAATATTTTCACACACTACAAAATGTACTGAAGAGCTAAGACTAGCATACAGACAGATCTAATCCATCCTTTAAAATTCTACAATTAAAAAATATATAATTTTTCAGTGCAAACAATAACGGATCAGAACATCCAATAACTACAGCGATAAGAGCTTAAACAGCAGCCACATCCATATTCTGCCCGTTTCATCGAAACATTTTCTATTTTATCAGTTGCAGACTTTAAAAACAACACTCTCACATTTTATTCCATATGTCAAAATGTCTCCACTTATTAGACATTGTTTAAATTCGGGGCCTTTTTGAACGTCTAAGAGCCATTTCCAAAGTCAACACAGAGCGTTCCAGAGAGTCATTCCATCTGACTGTGTAGGAGGCTACAGGGTGTTTTGATGGGGGATATTGAACAGTGATTTCTTTGGCATTAGCTGAGGAGAGAGGGGGCGTAGGGAGGAATGTGATGAAAGGGCTTGAGCTGCACCAGAGGGGTTACCTGGGGTTAAAGAATTGTGGCTTTTCTGAGCGCCGTGTGTGTGTGTGTGTGTGTGTGTGTTAGAGATCAGATCGCTGAAAGCTGAAAAAGCAAAGCCTGATGTTTTTTAGGGGTGTGTTCACCATTGATTTTAGTTTCATTCATGTGTGTTTACACACAACATGAACAGATCATGTACCTTATCCAGTTCACTGGACAGCTTCTTGTTTTCTTCGGTGAGCAGGACTCTTTCCCTCTCGTACTTCTGCTTGCACTCAGTCATGAACTCCTCACGCTCGCTTTGGCTGAAAGACAAACATATACACAGGTTAAGAAATATTATATGAACTAATAAACCTTCATATTCAAACCCAGGCTTTACTTCTGTCTTTGTCATTTTAAAATGATTTCAGAGCCTCCAAACTATTACAGTTGTCTCCCTCACAAAGCCTGGTCTTTTCTCAAACCTTTGTTCTCCTGTGGGCCTCACACACTTCACATCCGACATCACAGACTTGATACTAAGACCAGGTACGTTTTGTTCAGCCTAAACACATTAATGCAGATAGAATCTGATACAGCAGCATGTTTAAAAATGAATTAGAAAGCAGTGAGAATAATATGTCAGTAACACCAGGCAGGAAGGTTAGGCTGCGGGGTACAAAAACAAAGCTCTAAAGCTTTCTCCACAAAAACAAGATTTTATTAAATTTTGATTAAACCAGTGGTTCTCAAAGTGGGATCAGGTGCCCCCTGAGTACCAAGGGGGAGCGGGGGGTCTGCAGTAGAAAAATAAGTTCTCTACATTTCTAGATATATTATACCAGAATCTTTTTAACCAGTTCAACCTCAGCTGCCCACATTCAGAAACACAGTGTTGTACAAAAACTGTTTACACATGCACAAGAACAACTGAAGTAAACATGAAAGCTTTGCTGGGGTATTAGCTTCCGTAAGGGGGTCTGTCTGCCATCTTGGTTTTCCTCCCTGAACCTCAAACAGCTTCTAACAGGTGTTACTGTTAGGCAGAAAATGAGTCCAACACATGCTGAAGATATTTAGCGTCACTGTTTGCCCCTCTTGAGTCAATAATGGCTTCCTGTTTGCACTGATACCAATTCAGACAGGCAGCATCAGTGCTTCTGATGAAATATCCCAGTTTTAAGTGGAGACTTGATTATATTTTCTCGTATGACGCAAGGACCATGGGAAAGTTGAAAGCCAGACAAATCTGTTTTTACAGTTTCTGGCCTTGATAAACGATGCAGTTCCAACATTTTTAAAGAAAACATCTATTTAAAAACCTGCTGAGAGCCACAAGTTTAATTTTCTAATTGTAAGGCATCCTTAACATACACTTTGTGTATTGATTAAAGTCTTATTGTGATAATCTATATCCCATTTCTGAGTAGAATTTTATTTATTAACATTTCTTTGACTCTCATGGTATGAAAAACGAGTATGTTAAAGTAAGGATGATAACACCGTCATTTAATAAGTCAATGTCTCGTCTGAAAAGTGGATATCCTCCTTATGATGATTTCTTGACATTTGTACATCTTATCTATGAGGTCACGTGTAGTCAACTCTAGCTGGCTGAAGGTAACAACACTCTCAAATAGCTAAATGTAAAATACCACATCACATTTGCTACCACATGTATACCAGACGGGGGATTAATATGTTTAATCAGCAGTATTTACCTCACAGAATCATCACTGAAAAAGAAAAGGCATCTATATTAATATTGGCGGCAATATTCTGCTCTAGAAAAGAGGTCTTGATCAGAAAAACATCAAATTATGTTTATAAAATGTTCAGAAAATGAAAAGCTGAAGAAATACCCCTGACGGCGAGTCTTATCCAGTTTGTCTTTATGCATCAGGATCTCTCTCTGCAGGTTGAGGTGTTGGCTCTCAGCGTCTCGCAGCTCTTTGCGCAGGGTCTTTAGTTCTGTGCTGTGCTGCGCCTCCCTGCGCGCCAGCTCCTCCTCATACAGGAGCGTTTTCTTCTCCATTTCTCCCCGTAAGCGCCCCACCTCCTGGGTCTGGTCGGCTGAGCCCGGGGCGGCAGAAGATCCGGCCTGCTTCAACTGGATATGAAAAAAAAGGCAAATATGTTGTTTTGGGAAGACCCACAACAACTGAAACCCTGTAGAATGACATGTTTGTGTTTACACTTACCTTAAGGCCCTCCAGCTCCTCCTCCAGTTGTCTGCTATACTGCTCATTACGCTCTCTCAGCTTCTTCTCTTTCTGAGCCTCTGCTGCCTGTTCCTCCACCTGTGCCTCCGCCTGACACAAACACACTCCAGTGACTGGATGCAAAGCATCATATTCAACATACTTTACAGATGACTCAGTAAATCTACACAAAAACAATGTTTCAAATCTATTTTTATTTGATAATGTGACCTTATGCTAGCAAATCAATCCACACAAACACCTTAAAAGGATTGAAAGTAAAATAAGGTCACAGAACATTGTTTCCGCAGAGACAATACGGTCATACTAGTTTGAACTGTGCACCAACCAGTGAACGTAGACAGAACAGGGAGTTCTAGCAACCACAGGGAGTCTACTCTACCTCCTTCTTGGCCCTCTCGGCCTTTCGCACCTCAAGGCGGAGAGCCTCAACCTTCTGACTGTGGCTCTCCATCTCATCCTCCTTGTCACGCAACTGGCGAGCAAGGCGCTGCTTTGCTGACCTGTGTGCACAGTTCACACACACATTAGTTACAACTTAAGTAAAGCATAGCTAAGCAGGTGAAATTAAAGAAAGTTGCATAGAAGGACTTGTACCTGAGGTCTGTGAGTCTCTCGTTGAGCTCAGAAAACTCCTGCATGGCCAGTTTTCTCTGGCTGTGGGCTTCCTTCAGGTCTTTTGACAGAGATTTCAACTTTTCACTGGTATCCACAAGTTCCTGACCAGAACAGAGAAATAAACAAATTATGATTAATTTGATCACCTTCAAAAACAATAAATACTGGTTACAACTTGTCTCCATCCAAACCCCTCATCCCACACTGGTTGTACCTTCTGCAGATCGTCCCTCTCCTGTGTAACGCCTTTCATCTGTTTCTCCAGAGTCTTGATCTGTTTCGATGAGTCCTCCAAGTCTCTTCGAGCCAACGTCACATCCTCCAGCTGCTTTTCCAGCTGGCCTGAGTCTGACACAAAAATTCAAAGAAAAACATCAGCATGAAGCATCCACTGTAAAGTGTACAAAATAATAGTGTTTCAATATAACTTTACTGAACTAAAATATGAAGGAATATAAAGTCCTGACCAGCAATCTGCTTCTTGAGAATGTCAATCTCGCTCTTTAGGCTCCTGATCTCCACCTCCTTGTTAGCACCGAGGGGAGCCTCGCCTGTGGGGTGCTGCAGTGCCTGAACCGTCTGTGTCGACTCTGTCAGGTCAGGGAAAAGAATGACTGGCTTTTTAATTTTATTTAATTTATGTAATTGAGTTTATTTTGATCTGACTTGTATGTGGGGAGAAAATGCCAGATAAAAATGTGATTTAAACATTAACAGATGAATATGTCATTTTTATTGTTGTCTCCTTTATTTTCTGTGCATGTACACTATGTGCTGGAACACATAACATTTCAGCAGCCTCACCTTGCAGCTTGCGGCTCAGCTCTGTTTTCTCCTGCTCCAATCGGCGGATCCTCCTCTCATAAGCCTCAGTGGCCAAGCTTTCCTCCAAACTGCGCTTTACATCCAGGTCCAGGTGGTCCTTCCCTGCCTTACCAGGCTCTACTGCAAGCTGCCGCAGGCATCCCCGGTCAGATATGGTGCTACAGGGGAGATGAACAAGGAAAAGGTAGTTAGCATGAAGAGAAATGTAGACATGAAACCAGTGACAAAATTACATAAACAATGTGCAGAGTTGGAATATTTAATGGGTGATAAAAAAAATACAGTAGGACACGACAGAGCAAGAGCAGGGGAGATAAACCACAAAAAAAGAAGTGGATGACAGAGATAGAGATGAAAGATGAGAAGATGTTGAGTCATGGAAGAGCAAGAGAAACAGATGGGGAGTATGAGATGGAAAGGGAGACAGGGTGGGGCAAAAAGGAAAGAAAGGAAGGAAATGGCCATTATCACTGAGCCTTGGAGAGATAAGCAAGTAACTGCTGGATTTGCTGCTTTCTCACGAGCAGCACTTCAGTGTGAGGATCTACACCAAGTCATGAACAGCACCTTATTAGGGAGGGGAGAGCTAATTTAACACTCCTACGCTTCTTTAGATAAGAGAAATTGAAACACTATGCAGGGAGGGGGTTTTGCATGGATGTCTGTCTGTTCAAAATGACTAATTATATATGAAGTCAACTAATGACAAGGTGTCATTTCTCATCTCTATTCTTATCCATTTCTCTCGCTTGGATAAATCTTACTTCTGCTCACTGGATATAATGTGCTTCCATTTCATTTCATCCACTGACAATCACTGTCAGGACAATGAGCTTGACAAAGGACTTCCCAAAAAAGACAGTAATTAACTAAAGTACACAACTAAATTAGGCAGTGGTTAAATAATTATGATATATTACAGTGAAGAGGCAGACAGAAGACATATGATACACTTTTTTCCATCTGCTTACCATTTGCTTGTATAGGTGAAACCCACAAAGGGCAGGTGGTGGCCAGAGAAAGCAGTGTGAGAAGGAGGGGGCATAGTCTCCTGAAAAGAGTTTTTCACACATAAGTGACAGTGTTATAATACAATTTAGTCAGACAATAATATTATAGCATTTCTCTGCTGATCCCTAAACGAACCACCTACCGAATTCTTTAGACAATCATCATCCACGTCAAAGTTGGAGGTATCTGTGGGACTGCTGACCTCTGGGATGTAGGGAGCCTCACATGTACGAATGTTGACCCACTGAATGCCTGAGGACAGACAGCAGTGCATGATGATTAACAATCACACAAAAAGTCTATGATCTCTGACCGGTGGACATTACCAGTGTCCGTGGATTCTATGATACACAAGTATGCTGTGGTTTTTTGCATAAATAATGACACACATATGCATTAAAACAGCATACTAAAGAAGATAAAATGTTATTTTTCCACTGCAGAAACTTTGGGCCTACATGAATGATCTAAACTGTAGCCCTGTCAGTCATTCTGTCTGGATCCACTGAACACACAAAGCCATTTTATACTTAAAAATCTCTCTAGACATCGTTGGTGCAGCGATGAAGTTATAAAACTGCAGAGCCCGTGTGGGGTCATTCTCAGTTTTCCTTCCTATCTCTTCTTCCATCATATTCCGCTGTTCTGTGTTTTGCTAGTTGTCTTTGCCTTTTTGGGACACAGAGATGTTGAGCATAACCTGTACTGACTTACACACAGAAGTACCCGTCCTGTGATAGTACTTCTTTCTCCCCTAAAAAGAAGTCCCACAGGGGAAGTTCCAAGGTATAAACCACCCTACAATAAGTACCTGCAGTAGAAAAGCACCTATAGCAAAGACAAACTTGTAGCATGTACCAGCGAAAAATGGGTGCTGCTTGAAGTCCTCAATGCCATTCTGGCCTAATCTGTGTTCTCGACTGCAAATGAGCCGGCGAATCAGATCCTTTGCGTCCTCTGACACATCTGTGATCTGCTGTGGGAACTGGAATCGCTCCTGTGTAAAAAGAGAGCAGAGCTGTGAGCGTGTGTGTTCAAAGGTAAGGTTAAATTTGTTAATGTTAAAGGTTTAAATTCCAGAGGCTCACCTTGTGGTTCATGATCTTCCCGTAGGTTTCCACCAGGGATTCTGCATAGAAAGGGGTCTCGCCATACAGCATTTCATACATGCAGACACCCAGGGACCACCAGTCGCACTCAGGTCCATACTTGCCCTTCCCATCTTCCATAGCCTGGAGGATTTCTGGGGAAATGTAATCTGGAGTTCCCACCGCAACAGAGGACTGGACCTAAACAATGATTAGGAAAATTAAAAATTAAAAATTAGCCATGAGACCAAAAACAAGTCCAAAATATCAGTGTGTTCATCCTGCAGTAAAAAGTGTGATGATCATGATGACAGACTGGAGTCCTGGAAACACACAAGATAAATACCACCACTCCAGCAATAGCAAACAACCAAACAAAGAGCGTATTGATTTTTCAGACCCCTACTAAAGAACCAATTCTCCTGTCTACACTGTCAGAGCTCTGTTTGGACTTATTTCAAAGCTATTTTGAGAATACACATGCAGAGATAATGTAGAAAAAATAGGAACCTTTGGATGTCTGTCATGATTAATTAGTTCCACAGTAGAAGAAAAAAAGCAGATGTTGGAATCCACATCTATCATATGTTGCCATTATATCTCCATCACATTTAGGTAAATAAATAAACAGACTTTTATCCAATAGTTTCAGTCTATTGATTTAATTTTTCATAAAGCCCCATTAATACTTATTTGCTCATCCACTTTATCCTGCTATTTTTCCTTTATGTAACACCTAAGGGGATTTTTTTTCTCTCTCTCTCTCTCTCTGAGAATTGTCTGAATCACAAACTGCAGGCATAGCCAAGCAGCTGAACCACACACTCCTCCTGGGAGACCCTTGGGGGTTGAGAAGGAGGTCAGTAAAGCTCTGGTATGTTTGCTTTGGACCAAATGAGGCATCAGCAGAAGTGTGGTAAAAACTTACCGTCCCATCCTCCATGAGTTTGAGGCAGGAGCCGAAATCAGCCAGGCGGATGTGGCCATTCATATCCAACAGAATGTTGTCGGGCTTAATGTCCCTAAAAGATGAAAGAGGTGGACAGAGGGAGGAAAAAGAAGGAAAACATTAACAAAGCATTTCTATGAAGAAAACACATTCATATAAATAAAGCAACACCTACAAGAAAAACACACACATAAAAGCCTGATCTGTTATTCTGCTGCAACTTGCCATTGACCGTCATCCAATTAAATTACATAACCTGGGGAAATTTGCCTATCCTAACCTGCTTCAGAAATATTTGTAAGTCAATTAGAGGTAATTTATCTCATTTATCAGCAATGTGACAACTTTCAATTGACCAAGAGAAAGAATAAATACTGAAAACAGTTGGGAATTGTGTTCTGGAATAAGCTCAACAGAAAGTGTGTGTGTGTGCAAGACACAGCTTCAAAACACACACACAAACATGCCCTCTGTTAAAAGAAATATGCAGCACACAACATACTCCCACTTGCTGAAAAAAGACTGTGTGTCCAAAGCAGACACACTCCCTTATCCCTTTTTCTTCAACAATATTTGTTTGAACAGAGACAGGCAGAGTGAGGGGGGTTACTGACAGCACATTCTTTTACAGATGTGGCCACTGTAGGTTTTCTTCTCCCCCTGCATCTGTTCCACATTACTACTGCTGATGATGTGCTTACATTACACATACACACAGAGGCTTGATTCAACTTCAATTAATTGCTACATTAAAGCAGGGGTTTTTGTATGTTAGCAACAGCTGGACCCTTTAACTCTGCACCACAGAAAGACCCAGGGAATTTACTAACCACAGACAAATGATTACTTATGTTAATCTGAGATTAAACTGCAAAAAAATGGCCTCATCAAATGTACAATTTTGCCAATCAGTTTCCTCAGTAAAATGTAACTGCTTCTGTCACATTTTTGTACTTCCAATTAATTATTCAACTGTGAGCAACACTGGTGTCTTGATAATAAAGGGACTGAGGTGCAGGAGGTCAAACAGGTGGTCACTGACAGGTGGTTTGCGGTGGTGCTATTGTCTTACATGGCAACCTAAACGTTCTACTCTTTGAGGCCCAGCTTGCTGCTTCGAGGAATTCCAGTAATAATACAAGTCATATGCTTCGGTTTCAGCCGTGACCTTACAGAAACTGTGTGCAATATTGTTCATTATGTGTGTAGTAGTTTAAAATAAAGCCGCCAGTGACCGCTGGTGTGGACTGGTATGAAACCAGAGACGTCACTGTATCCCACCATTATGGTTAAATATAGAGTCTGTCCTTGTCTGACCATTCCAGTGATTTCCCCTGAAGGCAGACCCTGTCGAGCTCTGTCTGAGGCCCTCTTTTCAACACACTGAACGACAACATTACAGAGAACACATAAAAAAAAACTCTTTAGACGGGTGTGAGGAGGCACACACAGGCTCCATACATGCAGCAACACATTAGTGCCATGACTTAGGAGAGCGATAGCTAACTCGCATGAACACACACACACACTTGATGTAACAGGTTACTTAACTGATCTGCTTCTATTTCTGTGCCATGATGCACGCAGGGCTCTGCTTAAAATAATAAATCTGATGTCCAACACAAGCACACACACACACCTACACACTCCCAATCCTTAACTCAAACAGCCTACTAATATTGATACTAATGAGAGGACAGACAGACACACACAGAATCATGATATATATTGTTGGTAGCCAAGAGTGATGTGGCTTTCAGTGTGGGTCAGTACATCAAAATACGAGGCCATGAAACTGGCGAAAAGTTTAGGAACCTAGGAGAGGCTTTAAAACAAAAGCACAGTTGCTGCTGTTCCTCCACACTGTGAGGAGCTGTTTCAGGTGGTTTGAGCACCCGATGAGGATGCATACTATCATCAGGCAGTTAGGCAAAGGTCTGAAGTATGACCTCGGACATGCTCGAGTAATTACAGCTCCCAGCTGGCCAGGAAACTACTGAGGAAGTAGCTGGAGGAAGTAGAAGAAAGGAGCAGGATCTCCCTGTTGCAACCAGGACCCTGATGAGCTAAGAGCTTTTAAAAATGAAGTCATGGACACACTTCTCAGGTCAATCCATTAAAACAGACAAAGTCCGAAGCTTTGTGTGTGCAGGGCTGAACATCACAAAAAGTGTTTTTTTAATATGTCTTTTCTACCAATTGTAGATTTTTACCCTTGATGTGTGTGTGCATTTTTTTAGATTTATGTCGGAAATAAAGTCCTGATAAACAATTATCTAATAATCATCATAAGCATGTTCCAGTTAAAAGCACCAGGAAGTAATCTGTTACAGCTTATGAAACTCCCTCATTCCACTTCACATTTTCTGCACAATGCAGACACAAGACTGGTTTTCCTCTGAGACAGAAATTGTCTGTGAAGACTGCTTTGATGTTTCTGTCTTTA
Source organism: Parambassis ranga (assembly GCF_900634625.1). Lineage (NCBI taxonomy): Eukaryota > Metazoa > Chordata > Actinopteri > Ambassidae > Parambassis > Parambassis ranga. The sequence continues at coordinate 10,747,120 of NC_041043.1, forward strand.
GCTAGAGGTCTATTTAAGTCCAGATGTGAAGCCCCTGTCATTCTCCAGTAGTGTTAATAGTCACATCTTGTGAGGCTGGAGCTGGGGGGAGGGCAAGCTATCTCCTTTCTTCAGAGACGCCTCTGAATCCCCAACCTATAAAACCCTGGATTAAAGTAATATGTGCACATATGCGACTTGAATAGACACATAAAAGTCAGGCTCCAAGACGTATATATATATATATATATATATATATATATATATATATATATATATATAAATTGACACTTACTTTTACCAAATCACTGTTTGCATCGTGGGGTTACTCAGAAGTCTTTTTTTAAAGAGCCTGACTGCTCACTGATGCGTTCCAGATTGGACATCACTTTCCACAGTGGATACTGTGCATTTGGGATGAAAAACCACACACTGTACCAAAGTGCATACATTCTCGTAACCAGTCTGGAGTAACATGAACTTGGCAGGCTGGAACACACATAAACAACTGACATGAGGTATACTCAAAGTCAGGCTATCAAAGAGAGCGTAAAACGAGGAGACAGGAGGATTAAGATTTCTCAGATAAAATTTTTATGTCTCTAAAAGGACATTTATCTTGGACTATACACTGTTGTTTCGAAACTTCACCTTAACAACTTGAAACCTTGACATAATGTAAGGTTTGAGCAAGAAAGACAAACTTGGGCATGATCGCTGGAAAAATATTCAGCTTTTGGCTTCTAATTGTCAAATGTTATAAACAGAACTTTTGGAACCATTTTAGCCTTTAGCAGAACTGTGAGTTCAGCTTCCTTACAAGGAAACAACTTTCTCTAACAAAGTCTCTATCTTTTGTTGGATATCATCCTTAAAACAAGCAGCAACATGATAATCACAATGACTAAACCATCTGATCTTTTACTGCTTCTAAGATACAAAGAAGTGTTTAATGTGCTATGCTTTTTCTCCCCCTCAAGCACACATGATCAACAACCTGCACACACAAAATCTGGTTCACCTTGACGGGAGGTGTAGACCTTACAAATCATGAATGACACCTGTATGACTTGGACTAGACAGCGAGCACGTGGATCTGTTGGTGTATGGGGTTGCACTGTACGTATGTACACAGGTGCTTCCCTTGCTGAAAGGCCTTAATCTGCTCCAGAGACTTCTGGTTTGCCAAAGAGCAGACAGCATGAATTGACCCTTTGCCTTGCTGTGTGTGTGGCAGACAAACAGCATGAGGGTGGGGGTGGTTAAGGAATGGGGGATTCTGCTACTGATAAACCACTTAGTGCTCAGTAAAGCTTCTGTCTGTCCACTCCCCTCACTTCTATGCAACAATAGCATAATTACCACCTTTCTCCATTAAATTTACCTGACTTTTCTTTCTCTCGTTGAGACCTATAGTCAGCCGTTTGTATTTTTGGCACCAAAGGCTCTAAAGGATCTGTCTGTCTGTCTGTCTCTCTGGCTATTGATTAACCTGCTGATGGTTAATACAAGCACAGAATCTTCCATGCAAAAGCTGACTCACATTTACCCTTCAGCTCAAAACAAGAAAGGTGGTAATGATAGGCTAGTCAAGTTAGCATTGCTAATTGGGCTACTGTGTCACAGGGCTCCTGCAGTCTTAAGGAGCAGTGCAGAGACAGGAATAGAGGAAGGTAATCTCTGCTAAGACCACAGCATCCATCTGTGAGGGCCATCTGGACGCCACCTCACAACACACACACATTGTGGCTGGCAGCAACACTGAAAACTGTACAGACAAGACATGTACACATGGCTTTAGCCAAGCGTTAACTAACGATTCAAAGAAATGCTACCTGTGTGACTTCTGGCGTCACTTGATACCAACACACACAATGAAAAAAATCCTCATTCTTTTCACTGCAGATACACTAAGAAATACGACAAATGTCAGAAACAGTTAATAATGCGAGCCCTGTTCTTTCTTAGATCACTGGTCTGTGAAGAGACACATGGCCCTGATCAATAATAAAAGACACAAAGGCAGCAGTCAATAGGGCAACACACATCACTGCACATATGAACACTAACATACAAACTTCTCTTCAGTGTCCACATGCTCTAAACAGCTGTTAACTGTCACATAACATTTTTATATGTGTTGATATCTACTGTTTGTCTTCATCTCTCTGTCATCACAGCAAATCTTACACATACTGCTGTCCCTCTACACCAACCCCCCGCCTCAAGCCTCGCTCTATCAGAACTACCCCCCCCCCATCTCACACACACACTTAGGGCAGACAGATGTGGTGCTAGGCAGCACAAAGCAATGCTGAGCAGGGCTATTGAAACATTTGTCAGGGCCCTCTGGGAGGCCACGCAGATCACTGACCACTGAATAAATCAACATGCACACACACACACACACACACACACAGAACCAGCCTCTCTTTGCATCTGACTTACACACGCTGCCCCTCATGGGACTTAGCTGAAGGGGACAGAAGGCTGACCTCGAGGCTCTTTGCTCCTCATTTCTTTCATCTGGCCTCTTTTTAACTTCATCAGTGTCAAAGGGATTGCAAATATTAATTTTAAATGAACCAGCATTGTGCCACATTCAGCAAAGAAAGAGCACAACACAATTCGAGCTATTAATACAGGTGAATTTGCTTAGGTGTACGAATAATAAAATATGATAGAATGTATAATCACAAAAATATATCTACAAGATTTACTGAGCATAACAGCATTTTAATATTTTACAATGTCATATTAATTTCTAGCAAAGAATGGAGAAGACAACAGTGGAGCCCCACCTACACATTAACATAGTATATTACAGACATGGTTGGAATTAATTGAATTTTTCTGCATCTGTTTTTTCCACCTTTTCTGGTATGGCATCTTAATGCCTCTCGTCTCGTAAAAAGCAAAAAAGCCTCTGGGTGGAGAGGGTAAAATGATGACAAGATCGGTGAAATATTCCTGATAACTTACTGTGGTGCAGGTTTCTTAAACCTACAAACCAAATACAATATAAGCCTGTCCAAAGACACATTAGCTCTCCTGCCAACATTGGCTCATTTACCCTGAACAGCTCTATAACTGTCAACAAACACTAAATGTCTATTAGCATCATGCAAATATTTCTTCTCAAAAATTATCTTAGATTATATACTTACACTTTTGACTAGTACTGTGTAAGTGCTTTGACTTGACCACAAGTGTGGCAACTGATAGGAACCCAAGAACACTAATGATTTACTGATAAGGGAATGATAGATGCTTCTCACTGGTCGCCATCTTGTCTATTTAAAGACTAATACTGCTCTGTCAAAATGAATAGTTCATGTCTTTAAAAGACATTTCTCTAGAAAAACGGGTGTCTAACATTCACAAGAGATTACTTGATTGTCTGTATGAGGAGGACCTGATGGCAGGTCAAGAGACTTGGGCTGGGACCTCACATTTACCCAGGAGAAAAGCAAGGAAAACCACTGCCCTGCTGCAAAACTGCAACCTGCCCATTTACACAGCATTTCCAAATAGTGACCTAGTAATGTATGTTTAGTTCAAATGAAAGTCCAAGAGCCAAAAACAGGCAATGGGTTTTACTTAGTAGACATTAAAGCCTTTAAATTACAGGGTTAATACACTGCTTTTTATCTTATTCATTGGAATAGGAAACACACCAAACTCACACATACGAGTCATCACCAAGATAAACACACACCCTGTGACATGAGCACCCAAACACACACACACACACACACACACACTCATCAGACGGGACTAGCCAGCAGGACACACCCTCCTCAGGGGACCTGCTTTGCCGTCTCCACCCTCTACAAAGCAAGTATACAAATATCCCACGAGTGTGTGTGAGTGTGTAAGTGAGAGCAAAGGAGGAGTTGGGGGGGTTGGTACACAGAGGGTTAAAGCACCACACCCCCACCCACACACCTCCTATACCCCATCATTACTCTCCCAAAGTGTCCACAAGGGGAGACACAGTGCTGTCCCCTCCTCCCTGTCCCTTTTCCCTTTCCATCCACTTCTCCGTCACTGCTGCCACTGCCAACCCCCACCCACAGCCCCCAGATAACACTATACAATTAGTGGCTCCCCACGCACGTCTCTTTCACTGCCTTTCTTTACATTTATATATATATATATATATATATATATATACATACATGTCTCTATAACTTTGTCGTTGTATCCCACCAAAATGTCTAGGACGTTGCAGTGGTGTATTAGAGATCCGAGTTACTACAGACACACCCAAAATACCAAGCAGCCTCTATCCTAGCCCTTCTCCGACCCAGCCTTCTTCTCCATCCAGCTCTCATCTTTCCCTTGTCTATCTGTCATTCCCTCTGCCCATTCATCAGTCCCTTGTTCCTGAGCATAACTGCCGTGAAGAGTCCTCGACGAAAGCGACACTGTAATTATGCTAATGTGCCAGTGTGACTACTTCCTGTCTGGAAGCCTCATATCCTGCTCCCAGGGGTGTCTCCTATTGGCTAAAAAATTACTTCTACGTCAGGGGAGAAAATGGTTTCATGTGCTGTGCCCTGTGAATAATGTGCTTTTAGGTGGTTTATTTTTAATTTTAGGAAAGGAGTCAAAGTAGATGAAGTGTCTCCAAATGAAAAACAGAATACATTCACTTGAATGTGAGCTGAGAAATAGCAGCTGACATGACAGCTAGGGAAAAGAGACAGCACATCTTGGCACTAGTGAGCAGTTTACTCTGTGTGTATTTAAGTTACGCTATTGTGCAATTAGTTGCAGAGCAGGCAGCAAACAATGGTTAAGGAGATTTTTAAACAAATACTAAATGTTAACTAAAATATGTGTGATTTGTCCTTTAAAAATGAATTCTTCTTCTATTTTATAGCTTTAACAGCTTCATGGAGAAATTGCAATTATTGCATTCATTGTATTATTATCACTTGTGACATAAGTGTTGACATTGCCCTACTCCATCATACACACATATAAACCTCCCCTCAAATGAAAATGGTGAACTAATACACTCCATAATTGGTGAGCAGAATCGAATCGAATATCATCAGTGATGACTGAGCATAAACATGCACACGCACACTGTTTTCATTTATTTTAATTAGTGGACCCCCACAGCTGGAAATCTGCCAACACAGCGGGTATAATGTAAATCCACTGAACATTCATCATTAGCGCTTATTTCTTAATTTGTTTCTCACCCAAAAAAATTGCAGACATTCATAAAATATTCTTTACACACCCACCTGTGAACATAATGTAGCTGGTGAACAGAGTCAATAGCCAGCACCATCTCAGCTAGGTAGAACTTTGCCATCTCCTCTGGCAACCGGTCCTCAAATTTGCTGAGCAGAGTCAGCAAGTCCCCACCCACGTAGTAGTCCATGACCAGGTACTAAAGAGACAAATTGACAGACAGATGCACAGAAATAGTCAAAAGAAAGGCTGTATCAGCACAATTAATGAGATCAATAGTGAACAAAGGCCCAGTACTAATTAGGAATACAACGCAGACAGAATAGATGAGAGTGAAAAAGTGAGATAATTCATGTAGCAAACAATACTAGTAAGTCCAAAATATAAAAGCACCTATTTCCCCTATCCTCCTCCATCTGCTTATTTCTCATACTATCATGACAACATAGGCAGGCGGAGCCCCTCAATGGTTTAATTTTTGAGGGTTTTTCTAAAAATAAATGGCTGCACGGGCAGCAGTGTATATTTTTAAAACCTTGGGGAGTGTCCAGGGTAAAGCATGTGTTGTGAGAATGTGGGAAATGGTATGACAAGCAGTTCTGGCATTTGAACTCAGGGTCATGGAGAGAGGACAGTCTGTCAGGTTAAACCGAGAACGTTTGCCTCCAGCAGTCAACGAAAGTGAGAAACAGCCTGGCTCACAACCACTCAGCATGCTCCAAAGTCGTTTTGTTTGGTATTTTATGTAAAAAAGTGGGCTGTGTAAACATGTTACTCAATTTTCCACATTTCTAGAGCACGTTGTGCTTTCTGAAGTAACTGTGCCTGTCAGTATCTGGCAGTTTAGCAGCCATCAAGCGGAGGTGCTTCTGGGTTTTATAAATGAACTGAAGAGTGAACCGGTGAAAGTGGCAGGTTGAGCTGCTCAAAAACAGTATACTGTTGCTGTTATTATGGAAAGTCCCAGTTACAAATCACGTAAAAAATGTTACCAGATTATTGTCGTCCTGGAAGGCGTAGTGCAGGGTGGTTATCCACTGGCAGTCCCCATTTACCAAAACATCCCGCTCCTCCCGAAAACACGCCGTCTGAGAAAAAAAAGATAAAATTAACATTACACTTGAATGTCACAAATCCCAGACATAAAAACTACTGCAACTGCAAAAAGGCTCTTTATTTGCAGCGGTGGGTCATTACATCACAAATGATTAAATTCAAAACCTGAAAACTGAAACTGAAGACCATAGAAGACCATTTCTACGAAAATTCTGAAAAAAACGCGACATGTCACGAACACACCCTGACCTCTCATTGTTTTGTTAGTCCAAATTTTCTGACCCAAAAAAGAAAACACACCTCAGTTAACCCTTGGTTCAATTACACCAAGAATGTGACAGGAGAGATATGTGACAAATGTTTACCACTACACGCACAATGAATGCAGTCTATTGTACATCTAATGCTCAACATCGTTTCCCATGTCCAAGCATTTACACACACACATAAGGGACCGGTTTTGGCTTGTGACGTATGAGGCATGAAGATTGAAGACCCAGGGGACCAACAGGAATGTTAGACTATCAGGAAGAGGTCGATGAGAAAAACATACATCGGCAGCTTGTGCGGCTCAGCCAGCAACATGTTCTTCAAAACTCATCGGAGCGTTGATAAACAGGGGTTCCCCTTGACAATTTTTTTTAATGAGTCATCAATTCTAATTATCATGTTCATTTAGAAGTACTGCAACGGCTTGTAACTAGTAAAAGTAATGGAGCATCTCAAGTAGAGCATAAGAGAGCCGGTAAGTGACACTCACCTCCGCTCGCTTCAGCATCTCCCACTTGTTAAGAATCTTCATTGCGAATACTTTGTCAGTGTTTTTCACCTTTACTACAGCAACCTGGAAGAAGAAAACATTGAAGGATTAAAACATGGTTCATTCTTATATATATATATATATGTCAATGCTTTTACAAACAACAGTTTCAGTACATGCTCTTCTACATTTAGATTACATTATCAAGCCGCAAAAAAATGGAGTACATCATTTAAGGGGAATGAATTTAAACTAAGTATTGTGGAGGAGGGAAAAGTAGGGACAGGAAGTGACCTTACACACAACTGGACAGCTTTGGTGCTGACCTAGAAGGCCAGCAGACACACACCACCTGAAGCCAGTCTTAGTCTTTATACACAAGGCCTGGCACAGCTGAACACTTATGAGTCATATTAGCAAAGTTTGTGGTCAGAAGGAAAAAATTAGTGCGCTACTCTCATTACTGTGTAAATGGGCAAAATGAGCGGACAAATGCGTGTAGATGTGATGAAACCACTGATGATAATTATCAATGTATTTACAGCAAAAACTGCACACAAGCCATTAAAAAAGCCTGTTCTTTAAATCAATCGTAAAACAAAACAGAATCTTTGCAACTCTTTATGGATGCAATCAGTGTTCGCTGACACAGTTTCTCATACTCTTGTACCATCTTCACAGCATAACAACTGCCAACTTTCCCTTGAATGGGAATTGCTAAACACTGTCCTGACAACTTCCTCAGCTCTGCCTTTACATTTTGCCTAAAAAGGAGCTGCATGAGCCACTGTGACAAACCACTGGGAGCTGACAGCCACAGCACATATTCATGCAAACTTATGTCCCTGTTGATTCCTTCTTCCTCTCAGTTTTTTCCTTCCACAAAGAAATGTTTGTTAAAAAAAGACTCTTACACACAAGTAAACACACAGAGACGAATTTGTAAGTGAACACTAACACAGCAGAGCGGTGAAACAAACACAGTCACTGTTTGCAGCAGAGGGGTCTGTAGTCTATTACATTAACTGGGGGAATGCTGCTAATGCAATACAATGATAACATTCCTGCAGTGTTTGGATTTCCCCTAGTGATCTCTCACCAGAGGAGAGGAGGAATGAAAGAGGAAGACAGGAGGACAGGGGGAGTGCACTGCTCTTGGCAATGCCTGAGTGTTTTTGTTCTTTTCTCCATCTCTCCGCTGTTCCTTTCTTCATTTTGTCCTCACTGTCAGGCCCGATGTCAGGGCCCAAGCAAGATTTATTAGAGTTTACTTCACCACTTCTTGTTTATATTCATGGATAGAAGTATGCGTTGTAGGTGTTTGTAACTTTCTGCAGCCACTGACGAAACTGTGAGAGGATCTGCTGGCTGAAAATGTAGACTGTCTACAAAAGTGGTTTTATCAGTCACAGCAGTTAATATAATTATTTTACAGATTCTTTGAAGTATTTTTAAGTGGAAATAATTCAGCTATCGAAGTAGAAAACATAGAGCTGACAAAATAGCTGCTGGCCTATTTAAAGAAACAAGCAACAGGATCAGAAAACAGTTACTGCTGTTTCTGGCCATCAAAGTCATCTATTGGAAATAAAGCCTCCTCCCCTAGCATTGTTCATCTGAAGAACTGACCAATAACTACACTACACTACACTACACTGAGCACCCTTTGGTTTGTATTGATGAAGAGGCAATTGAGTCCTGATGGGAGAATTCTCAAAGGCTGCAGGCCAGTACACACTGATCCATTCATCAGACGAGCCCCTCTGCGTCACGCACCCGTGCCATTTCTCTGCCTGCTGCTGACAATGGGAGGATAAAATCAAAACATCCTGCACTCAAGCTCTCGACTCCCTCTGTGACTCAAGTATTTTTCTTTTCTTCCTTTGCTTTCCTGTGTGTGCCTATGTGCGTCTGTCTCAACCCTTCCCAACGATATCCTCCATCCCTGTGTGTCTGCTATCTTTTCCCCACTCTTGTTTCTTAAAAATGCAAACAAGGAAAAGAAATGCTGGAAACCATGTTTAATAATCTGTCATAATTAATACAAAACTTGAATCAACATGCTAAATTTCATGGTGCTGCGTTTTCATATTTCTATTTACTACTCTGCATTTCTGAAATAGTTGGGCAACGGGGCGATATCCACTCAAGCTAATTTGACTCTTGTACAATTAGAAACGTGTACAAGCACAGCCAGAGTAGTAACTGGCACTGGAAATTTACCAGAAGGCCGCACCATTCATGGGTCACACACCACATCACTGAACACAAGCCTGAAACACACACACACAGTCACATGACTCACACATGCACATACCAGCACTCCTTGCAAGGTGAGCATGTTTTGTGCCAGTGCTGCAGCTACAGGCTGGCAGGTATGCCCAGAAATATCTTCTACCCTGAATCAAATTTGATTTTTTTTCCTCTGCCTCTCTTCAGCTGTCAGTGTTTTATCAAAGGAACACACTGACTTGTTCGTACAGATGTGGGATAACAGCAGAGAAGACATTTTTGGCTGCATAGTTTGGAACTATGCAGCCTGGTTCAACATGAACAAATCAATGCAGATTAAATAAAAACAAGAGGCAAGAGATGGTACACAAGCTTGAAAATACAAGGTTTTAGCAGGATACTGACATTATGTAACACTCTTGGCTTAGGACCACAATACCTGTCCCTCCAACATTCCCCAGCTTTGACATCATTACCTGAAACCCAGTGACAAATCTATTATAACCTCCCTACAGGCATGCTTAAATGGAAACACAAACATTTAAACTTAAGACTACTGGACACTTTTTCTACACTTGAATTAATTTCTATGCATGGGGTAGGTGTGAAAGAAGTTTTTCTAATGTTTTGTTAGAGCTGCAAGTACAGTCATGCTCCTGTGGCAGACCAATACTACGCACTGCTGCTGGAATGCAGCAGAAAGTAATCCACAATCATATGAAACCACACTCTTGCCTTTTATAAGTCAGGTATTAAGACATAAGGGTACAAGAGAATAGCCTTTTACTGGCAGCTATTGTCCATGTATCACATTGTAAAATCTCTCCCTTAGGGAATAGGTTCTGGATTTTAAGAAGTCTGCTGTCAAAGCAGACAGGTATATAGTGCATGCTGAAGAGCACCTGGTCTTTGAACAATAAGGAAACTTTCGCAGCCTGGTAACGGATGGCTGGTTAAATGTTAAAAAAAGGCAGGTGTATTACCTCTCCGAAGGCTCCTCGTCCAATAACCTTAAGGATCTCAAAGTCTTCTTTATGCAGGCGCATCTGCTTCACTTTGGAGGTGAAGGGTTTGGCTGTGAAAGTAAGAAGTCAGATGTTAATTCAAATCTGCTAAAAGCAGACAAAGAAAGTCAAACCTAAACAAATTTCATGATGCACTTAAAGACAGAGGGGGAGGGTGACAGCAGGATTGGCTGACTGTATCCCAAAATAAGAGAAAAGCAAATATAAAAACTATAACTAGTTCCAGCAATACATTTTATATGGGTGAAAGTCAAACCACAATTGCCAACCTAAAAAACACTATTCATGACAGCCCATATTATATAGTTCAAATATTTCTGTCTAGGATGACAGCTCAGCTTGTATCAGCTGTGATCAGACAGGAAATGGGAGTCAGTGTTTACCCTGTTGTTTACCATTCATCAACAAAATTATCATTAAAACGATCAGGGTCAGGTCACATGTTGTAAGCATTTCTGTGTGAGCCAGAAATGACCCATGCCTACGGAAACATACTAGTGTTAGTTATGACACACAACACAGCAACAACATTCCCATAACTCAGGCTCAATGCTATACTGAATAGACTTATCAAATTGTTAGTGACCACCTGGTCCTCTTTATAGCAAATGACACCGGATGCAGAGAGCCTGAATGATAGGGCTAGCTATTGTTACGCCAGCAGTTACGGTTCCTGATGGAGAAAGGATTTGGGAGGGATCTGCAAGGGTCGCAAACGTTCTCTCACAAAGCTAAATAGATTCCATCTATCGTTGACAAAGTCAGCATTTCCCTTATTTGTGGAAAGCTATTCAACCACTTCCTGGTTTACATGATCCCAGCATGCCAAGGATAACCTGAATTGACTGCAGGTTCACCGGGGTCAGCATATTGGTTACAATGATAACACTGATTTTCTGATAACATAGAGAAACATGAGGCATATTTGCTGCCTGACAATATTTAAATAGTGTTTTAGTGGTTTTTATGGCAATATCAGCCCAGGTGAGCATTACTAACACACACAAAGGCAGCCGTTCATGCAACACATTTCAGTGATTGACTTCTACATACAGTAGCTCTTTTGGTTAACAAAAGACAAAATCAATCTACTATACAAACATTTGTTTTGCATTTGGCTGCTACAGAATGTGTTTATGTCAGAGAGGAAAAAAGAAAGCTGCCAAGCTGACACTCTGGCCTGTCTGCTGCAATCCCTCACTGGCCAAACATCATGCTAAACTCATCTGGTTGCCATGACTTTACAGAACCTCCAGTGTTGAGGAAAAGGACATTCTCCCACTGTGAAACGGGGAAATGCCTGCTGAAATAAAACAAACAGGTCACTCAAAGCTCAATAATCTCTTGCTCTCAGTTTTCCCTCACACTCCCGTCTGACTCCGCTGACAGCTGGCCTGGCCTGCTATGACCGCAGGGCAGAGGCAAACTGAGGGCCAGTGCAGTGTGATGTGTCTTGGCACGCATGTCTACAGACTAAAAACACACAAGCAACTCCACCATGAGACTGACTGGTGCTGGAAAACACCTGCCACTGGAAAATGCTTAGTCATTTTGTCGTTTCATCAGTTTTCCTGCAGACCAAGTTACAAAGCAAGTAGACCAGAAACATAGAAGTTATGTCTGGTGGTTGATCAAGCATGCATATCAGGTGGAGAACCAGCTTCAGTCATCTGACCAGGATTCCACCACAAGTCGCCAAAAATGATAACAAACAAGGGTGTGGCACAACTGAATTGTTTCTCACAAGTTGCTCTCACACTGTTACTTGTACTTTCTTTTTAATCTAACCTTATGACCAAGCACTTTATTGCCGACATAAAAAAAAAATCTTAACTTAAATATTCTGAAGATATTTTATTCTGGACAGGTTGCCTGCAGCATAATGCTTAGCTAACATCTTCATAAGCAACTGAGTGCACCACGATTTAGCTCAGGGCCCATTGTAATCCTGCTTCCATCTGCAGCTCTGCCAGTTTAGCATCTCTGACCTGATGTGGCATGTTTACCACAATAATGACAGTTATCTATGTGTCAAAGAGTAACAAACCATTAGACAAGTGAACCAATGGATTTTGATAGGCCTGCTTTCCCACAGTTTTAAACTGGAATAAAATTCTTTCAAGTTCTGGTTTTATATTACTTTTTAAAGAGGAAGGAGTATTGATAAACAACAATAATGTCAATAGCCAAATGACGGCTTTGTGTGCACAATGTTAATTGATTGTTGTACACACAAATGCATCCCTCTCTATCACCACAGAAGGGTGTTATCAGCCCTTAAGTCAACATATTTTATGCAAATTAATGTGATTTTTAGAGGCACACCACAGCTAAGGCTGAAGCTACACAATCAATTGTTGTCTTGGTTGAAAAGTGTGCATAATGACAGTCTCAAGCAGAGACATCTACGCCATCTCATTATCAACTGCTTCCTCAACATATCAACTATTCTGACTAGGTCGTACACAGTATATTCCAAATCACTTTTGGCTTAATTTTTAAATCATACAAGTTTGAGCTAACAGGGTGGCAGCCCATAGAGTATGGGGGAAAAGAGTCAGGCTAGCTGAGAGGGGGAAAACACTGATTAGTAGCTGCACGCTGACTCAGGAGCTCCACTAAACCAGCCACATAAGAAATGTCTTTCATCTCTGAGCCAGGAGCCCACAGGCCCTGTCCACAACAAAGCTCACATACAAACATAGACACATATAAATATGTGCACACACACACACACACTAGTAGGTCTAGTTTCCTACATCTGACAGATAATTGGTGGCTGCTTCTTGCTCTGGTCTTTGTAGAACTACGACTGCCAAACAGATTAGAAATGGTTTCTGGAGAGGGAAAATCATTGGCCATCACTTTAACAGCAGGTGGTTTATTGAAGCACACAGTAGCCATTACCCTGTTATTCTGGCCTGTAATTTATAAATGGTATTCTATTGTTTATATGTGACTCCATGACCATAACAAATACCAATAGCAGAGTACAACTTTTAGTGTTAGCATATAAAAACATCTACGGTACATTAACCCTGTGTTTAGAGGGTACTTTATCTGTAGATGATATGGATTCATAAAGACAACAGAGGAATAAAAATACCATAAAGCTTGGTCACACATTTTAACTCACAAGCAAAATACACAGGTAGACCTAAACATAGCAACCGTTGCTATGACAAGGTGTGGTAAGAACTCGTGGCAACACTTGGAAAGGTAACTATCCAAGCTTTAACAAGACTGGAGCTCTTTGTTTTCAGAAGATTTTGCAATGTGTACGGTAAGTGAGCCAAGATTGGAAAAAGACATGACATGTCAGTCTCATTAAATGCACGGCATGCTCTGTGAGAAACACATCGATGCGCAGATAAACCAGTACCTACCTACACACTTAAATTTGCAGCCTGTTTGGAGTAAAAACACACGTGTTCAAAAGCTAGTCTTAGGATGCAGTGAAACTGGAAAAACACGAGTGACGCCATCTAATCCACACAGCCAGACTGGTTTAGCCCAAAATACAGACCGAGTGCTTATCAGACCCATCTTGCTCCATACAGACAAGAAAAGCAGTTTTCTGTGAAATTTGGTAACTACAGACGAGTGTGTTCACCTACACACAGCGGGCCTCCCAATCCATTTCAAGTGTGTTTAAGTAAAATGTGGGCACATGCCAATATTTACAAGGAGACAATATCAGTTATACCAATATAGTTTATATTATATTTTACCCAGCCCTGGTGAAGACTTCAACAAAGACATACAATTCTATTAATGATATTGTTATTAATAATATTATTAACAATCCTGAAATTGAGTAATCAGGTTATGCGTTATCCTGCGACCTCAGAACTTTACTGTCGCTAATTTAAGTAAATGTTGGATTTGTGGACTTTCTGGATGGCATGGATATTAAAGGATATAAAGCAGAAGGATCATGTGTGTTCCAGTGTGGAAAAATGTGCAGCTGATGCATACAAGTGTGTGCTTACATCCTAATTGACACCCCACTGTTTATGGCTGCAGCCCTCAGCTTGTACCTAAATATCAAGATGTGAGGTCCAGCCCAAAGTGCCACCAGGTATTGTTTTGCAAAAAAAAAAAAATCTATCAGCATAACTCAAGTTGAATGTGTACTTTTACAGCTTAATTACTGCAGAGGGGGGGAAACTACTTTGACTATTGCACAACAGTCTCAGTATGCTGACTATTACAGGACTGCTGTGTATGCGCTCCATGTTCTGTGGCACACCCACCACTTAGTCAATATTTCAGAAAAACAAACACTACTACTACTTTAAAGTCACATGATGCATACAGTACTTTTCCAAAATCCTAGAGTAGACATGTGTGACACATGACTGAAGAGTAAGAGCTCCCATTCATCATAGCCTGCCTTTGTGTCACTTTTAAAAGTCTAGTGCTAATTTAAGATTTCCGCATGCAATGAGCCACGGGTTGTTTTTAACTATTTTCACATGACACTGGTGTATCTATGTATGCATATATTATATGTATACACACGTTAGAAAGTAACTTTATGTGTGGGCCATAATCTATTTGTGGCCCCTACCTATGATTCCTGCATTTCCAATTCAATATCACAATACTGTCCATGTACTATAGTAAGGAAAAGGGAGCTCTACAGAAGCAACTGACAAAAGAGTGATGACCCAGGTGGACAAAAACCTATAGACAAAGAGGCTCAGGGGCAATCCACACCCACATTGTTTTTCAAGTATCTGGAGTATTTTAGACGTCTGTCACTGACATCAATCAAAATAATGATTTAGATATATTCTACTATCAAACTAAATGAGTGTATGCTATCCACATAGTCTGTGCTTTGACAAGTAGTCATATTGAAAGGAATTCCTATGATCCAAACAGGAAAGGGAGCATGAGAAAAATAAAGACCAGACAGAGAATAATGGGGAAAAATGCTGACGTTCAGCTTGTGGGAGAAAAGCACAACTGGCTAGGACTGAGAACAAATGTGAGAAAGTCAAATATACACAGAAAAGGCATCACAGTCAGCCGCTAAGCCAGTTACACTAAGTGTCCAACCCGCACCGCCATACAACCCCATCCTCAATTCCAGAGTGGGATGGAGGGACATCTGGAAGCCATAACGGGTGAGGTAATGACACAAATATGCTGCTTGCAAGAAAGACGAAGAGATGGAGAAGGAAAGAGAGGATTTCCAGGATCTGACATGAAGAGAAACAGAGAATGGCAGGGAGTAGAAGAAGAGTCCAGGGGGATAGCCTGTCTTCCCATTAGAGATGGGCGATAAGGCCTAAAATCCATATCCCAATATACATTGCAGCTTCCTGTAATATATATCACAATATATTCTTTGGCATAAAAATCATAATAGAACCACCTCAGAACACATTACACAGACCCTAAGGAAAAATAATATTATTAAAAAACATATTTCAAGCATACATTTTTTTCCAGTAGTGCCATGCCATATACTGGTGTTTCCCAACCAGTGTACCAGTAAAGATCATCAGGTGTGCCATAGGAAATTATCCAATTTCACTTAATTGGTGGGGAAATTATTATTCATTTACTGTAAATAATTTGTCTTGGCAACATATAGTGACGGGCAGAACAATTAGATACACCCTAGAGTTAGATAAGTAAACAGACTTTTGTGTCAGCGCATGCATTGTCTGGCAGCACAACCGGTACCTTAACTCAGTGTGTAACTCTGCTGTGTGCAATACAGAGAGCAGCCATGGGATTTTTTACATGTAAAATATGTGCCATGGCTCAATAAAGGTTGGGAAACACTGCTATACAGTTAAAAGTGCAAAAAGTATAGAATAATATCTTAAAATTTCGCAGGAAGACATCAACATGCATTATTGTGATAGGTCGATTATATTGTGCATTACTACTTCCCATCTGACTGAAGTGGGCCTGAAAAAAAAATTCCCCTGATTATGTGTTTTAGTCTAATAAATGTACAGGTTTGCAGTTTCAGGTGGTCACATGGTTTTTTGAAATTATGGTACAGGACAGGCTGTCTGTTACATTACCTTCTCTTTGAAAACAGCTATGTATCATTTCAGCACCACTGTGTCAGCAGAAACTCCGAAAGCCAACTCAAGCTGGACCAAACAGCTACTGTATCATTTTCCTGCTAAAGCAACTTTTGCCCCAAGAATGAGGTCACCATATCCCATCATTTGTGACACCAAGTGTAATAGGCTTCTTGGTTTAGACCATTCCAAGAAACTGTACTAAAACTACACAGCTGAGGAGTGAAGAAATAACAATTTATTTTCTATTCTTAGAAAAGAAATAGCCGTTCCACACCCATCATGCCCCATTTTTAAATACAAAGCTTTGGTCTCCCAGAAATAACAGCCGCTCTATTACAAAAGTACCTCCTGGTTACATGGCACGTTAACAAGGCAGAATAAATACAATTAAGTGAGGGCTGAATAAATAGCACACCAAGGTTATCAAAGGAAAAAATAAAGCTGTGAGATTCTAATAACCTTGTCCTCAAAACAGAACGTGACTCAGCAACAGATACACTTCAAAAACATGGCCGTTTTTGGCAATTCAACTCCAAGTAGCTTAAAAACATCCAGTAAATCACCCAAATTACAGATGGAAATAGAACCGGGCCCCTTTATGTCACAACTAGAGGCTCTCCCAACAGATGTGAGCTGTGAGGCACGACTGGCCCAATAAAAAGGTCTGTGCATGTCTCACTCTCTCTTATGACACATGGACAGCTGCTGTAGACCCATATAAGTAATAACATCCAACACATATGACTGTGTATAATGCATGTCAGCAAACAGGGAGGTGGGGTAAACCATTAAATCATTGATAAGCACCGGAGATTCATGAATGAATCACACAAACATGCCCCAGAGCATTAAATTGCATTTGATGCTACACTGCACACCAGTGACACCAGAATTCCCAATGCTGTCTGTCTGCAGTAACCCTCCCTGCCCCCTTCCACTCTACCACAGCCAACCTCAAATTCCACTCAATGCAGTTTTCCTTTCTCTGTCCACTTCTCTTTCCTTCCATCCCTTCGCCTACATTTCTCACCCCTCTTAAGTTCTCCGGTTTGACCACTTGCTTCTGTCTCTTGTGTCTTTCTCATTGCTGGTGTTTTTTTCTTCTGCTTTGGTCTATCTTTTCTGCCCTGCCACACTAATAAGAGGGCAGCAATGGTCAGAGGCCTAAAACTAAACACTCTGTGCCCCACGGTATTATACACACAAACAGGATGTTCCCAAAATATTAAGAAACCACAAACTGCAAAGTAAAGGCAGGAGGCAGGGCTTGACAAAACAATTGATCAGATCTAGTGTGTGTTACAGCTCAGAGAGAGCTGCAGCGAGGATACACCCAGGCCAGCATTGTGGAGGGGCTGGGCTACATCAATTTCTACTGCCTGTACAGGAAGTCTTCCCAGTACATCAAAGAATCCTCAAAGCCTACACCTTGACCTGTTCAACCCACATCGCAAACAAGTTGATTTACACAATTCTGTGTCAACACGTTCTCCTGATACCATCTGCACATAAAGAGCGAATATGAAAAGCGGGTGCCTGGCAATGTTTCTCAGCTCTTCTGGCAATCCTCACTGTCTGCCACTCCATTGGTGGTGGAAGCACCAGGTGCAGCATTGTTCTTCCTCTAGGTATGGATAGTTACAGTGCGATGGCTGTGATAAGACAGCAGGATGTCAAAACAAGGACAGTGCTGCACAGTTCAAGTCCCACAAACAGCCGTGCTTAAATTACAGGACATTATAATAGCTGATTCACAACTTTCTTGCTGGGGATGCACGATATAGAATTTTTGACAATATCCAATATGCTGACATCTTTTAACCACTTTGCCTAATTGCCTAATTGCAATATATTCATGAGAACATCAAGCCTTTTCTGAAGTGGAATTAATACATTAAGATGGTTGATTGTAATATGTAGAAATACAAGGTGGCTCAAATTATTGTGGCCAATGCTGAGCTATCCTTGCAAATAACCTTGTTAAAAGGCATCAGCTTTGCTTGGTATCAAGATGGGGTTATCGTAGCGCAACTACTCAGCCCTTCAACTACTTGCCAAAAGCATGATGATATGGGTAACTGTAAAATGATTACTAAACTTTTTTCCTATAATCCTGACTGTAACCACCTCCAAAAAACTGCAAAGTTTGCCCTGAGTTGCATGCTCTGAAGGTGGCTGCCAGAGAAACAGACACTGACAGCTGCATGAATCTTGTGTTTTTACTGCCAGCAGAAACACTTGCTGCTCAACAAATGATTTTATGGCAGCCTCTTAGTGCCTTCACAGTCCAGAGCTCCCACATCGGCCTGAAAGGAAAAACACTACAGGGTGGTAACAAGAGCCAGCATTAGGAATACCGGGCATGTGCTGTGGGAATGTTCAGCAGCCCAGACAATATTTTCCAATACCGAGTGTGTAAAAAATTTCAGCTGGCACAAGAAAGTAGCTGCACTGGGGCACCTTGTCAGCTTCCAGCAGCGCTTCATAAATTTCATGATCAGTTAAATTAAAGTCACCAGTCACTTAAACAAAAGTAAGACTTTATTGCCAGTGGTCCTCCAGCACTAACATGTCACAGAACATTCTGACAGATATTACAGCACAAGTTTCCTATTGCCTTTTCTGGGCTCATCCTCTCTCTGATTTTTTTTCCCCCTCTGGATGTCGGCAGCTTGTGGAAAATGAGGGGGGTTGTTTGTCTGCTACAGCCCTCTGCGGCTTGACTGGTACAGCCCAGCACTGACATTGCACCATTTAAGGATTTGATTCCCATTGGGACCACCCATACTATAAATGGATCCACCCAAATGGATAAACGCATCCACTTGTTGTCCATCTATTAAAAGATTTGAAGTAAAAGTGGGTAATAACAATGAAGACATTATCAGTACAAATTGAGAGAAAATTTCAAGACAAAGGTAAAAGAAGATGGAGACAGATTACACACAGTGCTGGAGGATCAACAGAAAAAGGACATGCAAAAGAGGATGAACAGGGTGGTGAGTAATGGGAAGAGAAGCAGAAGAGATAAAGGAAAAGAAATTTCAAGGGGCGGATGAGACATCATGCTGGTTTGGAGGTGGCAGGGAGGAGCAGGAAAGAGAGGAGAGACATGGGTGGGAGGGGGAGCATTTCAGAAAACATTGAGAAGACGAGTCTGTACTACATACTAAGTCAAACTAAGACTTACACACACCTCCCCCTACTGCTGCCACAGGAGTGCCATGTATTTCGCTGATGACCCAGGTCTGTTCTATTGAACGTTAAGATGCGTTCGGCTACAGGCCCCCTGTGGCGATATGTGTCATCATGACAGTAACCCAAGATCCCTTTCATTCTCTAGAAACCGGCCCAGCTAGGTGTGCAGAAGATGAGGCCGACAGGAAGGACCTGAAGCCATGGCAACAATGGTGAATGTAAAACCAGTACACTAGGAAGTTGCAAGTATTGGATCAGGACTTAAAACAGAGTGATACTCAATATAAAATAATTCAAACAACTTGATTGTGACATTACCTCAGAGCTGATTTTTCAACTAAAGCCGATTTTGCTCATGCATCATCACAAACGCACTGAGCTGCATGTAGGAAAAGGTCAGAATTTATGTGTGAAAAGAGCTAAAGGTGCACTAATATCAGGCCTTTTTATGCAAATAGAACAAGTGTAATCATACCAAAATGAAATGACTGGTAGTCAACTGGTAGTGATGTAAATATGACAACCAGCGTACAGATTGTTCCTTCTACCATTCCATGTTTTTTTTAATCTGTGGAATAAATCTTAAGTGCTAAAAACTGAAACCACAACACTGCAGTACATTACAAGCTGGATTCTAACCATAATATTGTGTCCGCTGTCTGCGCTTGCCAAAGATTCCCATTGTTAAAACTTAGTGAACAAATGTGTTCTGTCTTGTTTTTGCAATAGACCTCAGACTGTGCACCTAAATACTTGCTGGATCTTAGAGAAAGACATATAATGACAGATAGCACAAGATGTTACTTTTTCAAAAGGTTATAACATAACCCAAAGCTGTCACTAAGAAAGCCTACAACAAAACAAACCCAAAAAGACAGTACAAGAAAGAAAACAATCTCTGACATGTTACATAACTCAAAAACCTATTGGTAATACCACAACACAGTAATAGAGTTTCCCAGTGCAGGTGGTGGGCCCTCCTAGCCCAAAAGAATAATGGGCAGGCTGTGAAGTTAACGGACATCAAAATATGGAGAAAACCACTAAATTACCACTTTCTGCTCCCAAAATAAAAGGAGGGGACTGAAGTGCTACACTATATATACACTTCCCCCTTCGCTGCAGCCTTGCACAACAGACACTTTCTAGGCCACAACCAGTCCCCTCCACTGCCAAAAAGACTAGTTTGGCTACTAATTATAACTGTCAGAAGAAAGGTGTCAGCACTGGAACTTGTAACCAAAAGCATCCTTAAAATATGCATCTGGCAACAGCTGGGCGTGTTAGGACGGGCTGGCTGTTCAGAGAAAGAGGAAGAGGCACATGTAACTACCACAAAAATGAATTAAATCTCCAAGCCAGGCTACAGGTACAAGGGCTGGTTTTAAAGATGATAGAGATGATATATCTGAGAGATAAATGTGATCAGAGCAAGTCCGTGTTTTACAAAGATCTTATTGCACAGAGGTATGCAAGATAATGATCAGTCCACACATTTGAAATATGCTGGTAGTAAAATGGGGAAACAATTTTTGAAGTTTCTGAAAAGACAAGATTGTTTGTATCCATTTATAACTTGACAAAGTACAACATCCCCATATTTATCATTGATTCAATAACTGGCCAACCAATCAAAGGATCCAGGGTTAACCAGGCAGGGAAACACTGGACTTATCAATTTAGGAACTTGAGCCCGACACTGTAAGCTGCGAGAACAAACAGTGGCGGCCCAACAGCAGACACCTAGATAACAGTTACAAATGACCTCAGTGATAAGTAGATTGACTCAGCGTGGGAGGCTACGGGGGGACAGGCTCTTGTTTTGACGTGGATGTGAGACTTGTAGGTGATCACAGACATGAACTCTTGACAGGCTGACAAACCACAGGCTGCTCTTTGTTACCAAAACAGTGCACTGGATGAAATGTGTAGTAGCACTAGCCATCTTAATGCACTGTCACCACACACTCTTACCACCTTCATAACTTCTCACAGGATCTATTATAGTGTAGAAAAGGCCATGAATATTGCATCCAAAAACATGGTAGCAAGGGTAAACAACATTTTGCTTGGATACTTCAACTAAGAAAATAAATACAAATTAATGTCATGTCCAGCTAACTTGTTTAGAGCTTGACGCTATGCTACATTGTTTTCAAAGACTAACAACACAGCTGTCTCATTAGCTACTCTGCATTATTTTGTTCCACACAATAACAATCATGCAAGGCTAAGCTAAGCATTTGCCTTACACCAAGGATCCAAAAAGCTTAAAGGGCAAGGATATATTTGAGAAAGACGTGTGTCCTTTAGCATGGCTTTACACCTCAATGCTCTCATCTGCACACACCCAATATTTGCAGTTAATCCCTCATTTCATTAATAGCTGCATTTATTTCTGAGTGGTAGGCCCGGCATGTTTAGACTAATAATTCCCCCAGCTAAGTCATTATGCCGACCCTGGGAATATTGTTACAATAATAATTGGAAATGCCTCATTTACAGCATTTCCTTATCAGAGGAGATCGAGTCTGGGGGGAACACATTTGCACAAATAAGGCATTCAGAAAGCAGATGGCAACCCAATAAGGCAATTAAGATGGAGTATTTAGCATAGGAGCATATGGAAAGTAATTATTAGCCAATATCAGAAAACATCCTCATATTTAACCCTGCGCTGAGAATTACAGATATGCAATTATGAAGCAGTTTTAAAGTTGTGTGAATGAACGATAACAGGGCAGCAACTGTGTGTGTGTGTGTGTGTGTTGGTAATTAATGGAGTTAATGAGCAGTTGTTGTACTCATAACAAAAAGAAAGTGAAAGAAACCTGTTGTGTAAACAACACTTCCTTTTAAAAAGAAAATAATGAGGATGCAATATTCTCTTTTCTAAAAGGAATTGGGTCATTCTAAGCTAACTAATTCCCAATTTCACTACTTTAAAATATGACCAATCAATAAACAGGAAGAGAAAAAAGTGTCTATGGCACTTATTAGTCTTGTTTCAAATGCCCAAGGGGAAAAAAATATTGGATTTAGGGGTGATGAGATTTACTCATGTGCAGCATGTCAAATTGTTGTGTCTGTATCATGACCTTCAGCAAAGAGAGGAAACAGTGTGAGGCAGCTCTCTATATATAGAGGTGAACAACAGAGACAACTCAGTGGAAAACAATTGAGATGACAATCAGAGCGACCACAGGATTTCCACCAGAGACTTCTCAGGAGAGAAAGAGACACACACACGAGGATATATAAACGTCACTGAAATATATGGAGAGGTTTTAAAAACATCCACTTACAGTTCCACACAGGTCACGAGTTCTTCGTTTTCAAGTTGTGCACATTACCATTCACAAACATGTTCTCACACACTTCACCACAACCCACAAACGCCCTTTCAAACAGATACCACATAACCACTAAATCTCAGTTTGAATGGAACAATGCTGAGCAGGAAGCATGCTTATGAGTGTGTAACCAGATTGCCAGGCACTGCACAGAGGCTCCAATTTATCATTGAGAATCAACCCAGACAACACAGTGATTCAGACCTGAACTCAAGAAATGAGGGATGATCAGATCAGTTGCATGTGAGATCCACTGGCATAAATGACCGCCATTTAGGTGGAAGATGGATGCATGGTGCTGACAAACTGCTTGCCCAACCAACAATATATGTGTCGCTCCACAATAAAGGCAGGGAGGTCAGTGCACTGAGAGAGAGAATCGCACACATAAAGCAACGCAGAAAGTTAGATAGGCCTAAAAATAGGTTAGGTCATTGTCAAATTTACCACCGCACCACAAGCCAAGGTCAATCCTCCATCAGTGTCAGCTACAACAAGAAGCACTGACGCAGAAGAACAAAGAGTACAGCAGAGGCAAAATGACCTCAACTGATATCTTCTTCAGCAAGCCAATTCTGTGGGCTCCCCTAATCTATTTCAACTATTTCAATTTGTCCTCATATCTCGCTCTCATCCTCGTTGCCTAATTTCTCACATTTCCCCTCTCATTATCCAGTTAGGAAGATCGAGCAAAAACACCACAAAATGCAAAAGAGTGAATGCTAGAGGGGACCAACCTGTGACAATAGTTTTCAAGTAACAAAAATAGCATCTTAAAAGCATATAAAGTGTAAATGAACTGTACCTGTCTGGATTTCTTTAGGCAGTAACACAGGTTTGTCATTCTTTTTCTCTGTCATATAAGATGCTGCTGCAGTGTTTTTTAACATAAGTTACACTTTGCTGTTTTAGCACCAAACATGTGATTATTGAATGGAATGTATGAGGGAAGGAGCAGGGTGAATGAGAGATTATGAAAAGCCTCTGTCTTCTGGAGCGCAGCTCGTCACAGTGTTATTTTAGGGATAGCATTAGTTTTTTTTAAATGTAGCAAACAGTATCAAAACCACTTCCTTGGCTTTTATAAAGCTTTTATAAAATCTTACTCAATTGTATTTTGATTTTACTGGACCTTTAATATAGGCTTGTGCAAAATCGTATCGTGTGCAATTAATCGTCAGAAAAACTGTAATCGATTAATATTTGCCACTTATCGATTACGGCGATTAGTGCCTCGTCATGATGATGCATTTTTGTGTGCGGCGTAGTCTCACCATCACCCGCGCACATGTGAGCCCACAATAACAATAATGGTGGAAGGCAGTGGTGTTCAGTTAAATAATGCGGAGCAGCACGTTTCTAACATAAGTTCAACGTCTGTCACCATAAGCCCGAGCACGAAGAAAGCGCAACGAGGACACAACACTACACTACAGCTGTATATAGTGCCGCGACATGCATTAGGTGAAGCGTTGGTTGTTGCTATAGTAACTGAATTTTTGCTCGTATCAAATGAATAAACTCCAATCTTTATTTACGGACTCCACAGCAAGATAGGAAACATTACAACAGCGAAGTCTCCTCCAGCAGATATTGGAAAGAATTCCACTCAGCCGAGAATCCGCGGTACGTTTAGTCATTGTGCTCCTTACGACCAAACGAAGCGCTGGAAGAACGTAACGTAGGTTGATTTGCACAGACACACATTTAAATGTGAAATTGTCCGGTTTGTTTATTTGTTTGTTTATTTTTTCTGCTGCTGTTCTACAGTCTGAGTGAAAACATGCACTAGTGTGGGACATATTCCAACCACAGGTTCATTTGCGCAGACACATTTTTTAACTTGAAATAATCACTGATGTGACTTTTCTGAACTTTGTTTGTCTATTTGTCTGTTTAATTTTAATGTTGACATGCTTTGTGACCTTAAGATAAAAACATTTGAAGGACAAAGTTACTTTAAATGTTTGCTTCATTATTATTTTGAAGCAGTTTGTGCCTCAATATTATCAATACATATTTCCATGGCTGGTTGGTGCCTAATCACCAGCTTAGCCTGTTAGAATGAAGTAGTTAACTTGACTGATGATTTGTCGGTATCATGCTAGAACACTGTGCCAATTTAGAGTCAAAAACATGTAAGTGCAACTGTCATCAATTAATCGTCAAATTAATCGTTATCGGCTAAATGCCACAATTAATCGTGATTAATTTTTTTGCCAATATCGCCCAACCCTACTTTAATATAATCAATGCGCAGCAAAAACCTACACCTGCAGCGTCTGATATTAAAAATGTACATCAATGTTCAAGGCTATCGGTTAAACGTTCTACAAGCGGGGACAAATTTATGCCCTTGCCCACATTTCCAGACATTTGAAGGACCCTGATTGTGTAGCTGCAGTGCTTTTTAAACAGTCCTACTAAAAGCAGTTAATTAAACCACAAAACACTGCAGTCCTTATTTAGCCTGAACAAATTTAAAGGACAAATACCTATCCCCTCTCATTTGGCATGAAGGTCCCTTTAGAAATATGAGGGCACAAGACAGCGGATCAAAGCCTGTGTGTGTGTGTGTGTGTGTGTGTGTGTGTGTGCAGATGCAGCAGTGAGCTTTATTAGGGATGCAGCTCAGCTCTGTGCTGTCAGGACTGACTATGCTGTCTGATCGTCTTAGCCTCTGCACGTGTCTAGTTTCTGTATCCAAAAAAAAGGTATTCACGCGTAAATACATGCAATACAAGCTTGCACACAATATGGATATGCACAATGCATGACACTAGTGGCTTATGCCCTACACAAACACACACCAACTAGCCTTCTCTGTCACTAGGCAAAGCTGGGATGCAGCAGTCTGGCAGGGAGTGAGGGAGGGGGGCAGAGGAGCTGTGAGAGGCAGGAAGGGGAGGGGAGGACAGGAGAGCAAACAGAGGAAATAAAGAAAGGCAGAGGAGAGGGAGAATATCAAGGCAAAACGAAGGATACTGTATAAGATGTGTGTAGCATTAGAGTGAATGAACGCAATATAGACGGAGTGAAGATGACATGGACAAACTGACACAAACAGTGAAAGCAAGAGCAACACCAGGAGCTGACAGACTGACAGACAGAGAGGGACAACAAGCAGGCTGGTTGGCGCTGGTGGACAAAGAGCCAGACCTGCCTCATCTAAATAGCTGCTGTTCTCCCTAACATTGCACCTCAGCTCCAAATTCCACAGGCAGCCCGCTATGAGGGGCTGGGACCTGAGTCAGCACTTTTTACACACAACGCTGAGCCCTCTGCTCAAAGCAGCCCTGGGATGCACTGGCCACAGCACGTGCAGAGCAACATAAAGCAGCCACGGCCAGAGGTCTGGAGTTTTGCCTGACATTTTTTCATGGAGCTAAAGAAAATGAAGATTGAAAAAAAAAAAACCTACACCGCAATGATAGAAGGGAAAATATATGTTACAGTTTTTTTTTTTAAAGGGGCCCTGGCAGAAACATTACTGCCGCTCGTCTACCTATTTAGCTTTTGTATCACAACACATTCAGAAATGATACAGCAAATTGATTTTGTATGCAAAGTCAAACAAGGCAGCATGCTAAATCCAAGTGAAAGAGAGTCGAGTCATAAAAGCAGAGGCGCAGCTGTTGCAGAAAAGAACATCCTCATTAATAAAACATAATAGACAGATTGAACTTGGACGACTTAACATCTAAAATGAATGGTTCTCTAATGGGTATTTATATTAAAACACGACAAATAAAAAAATCCTACATATCTGAGGTTTGCACTTGCTGGACATGTTAGCCCAGCGACTGAAAACAGGCAGAGGTGAAATGGATTTCATGGCATCTCCCCATACTACCACAGATATGAGATTCTGTGCCAAATTGCCTGGCTCTTTCTGAGTATGCCAGAGAAACTTCCTGTCATGGAAAAGAGTGGGGAGGGAATAAAGGGGAAATGGCAGAGAAAAAAAAAAGCAAAGGATCACATGCTGCATATTATTTGTGCCCTGGTGAGGTCCTAAGAGCTGCTTATATGCTTTAAACAGGAGTGAGAGACAGTCACCACATCTTTATGATGAAAGGTTTATATGGGTAAGAATACTGGGCTTAACTTAAATAAATGAAATACTACACACGCATTATTTAATAGTGTGTAGACACTGTTTAAAGTGGATTTAGATGAAACTGCTGAAGCCAAATTGTGTCTATGGCTACCGCCCAAAGTCTTAAGATTCCCTAATCCCAAGATTTTATAGTGGTTAAACATGGAAGTTTTCTCCAGACTTGGAATGCTTCACATTTTAAGCTCCTTTCCACATCAAACATTTAGAAAAAGTGTGCTTTAAAACTATGTATGACAATAAACAGCCACAAGAATCCATATTGTGATGCTGTGAATGTAAAGATTAACCAGATACAGTTTCAGAGGACGATCCTTTAATCTGCTGTTGTGTCCCTTCGGTCTTTTTGAATAGATGTGAATGAAGAAACGCACAATACCTGCATACTATATTTCTCTAATGTTACTACAAAATAGCATTTACATCTTTCTCAGCAGGACGTGTGGATAAACTCAACTTCACCGTCACAAATTCCCTCTTCAGTGAGTATGGGAAGAGACAAAACTATGCAAGCGTCTTCGCCAGCTGGCTGTGGGACCATTTCAGCTGAATGGGTGGAGGGGTTGAGCAGTTTTCCCAAATTCACCCTCTAACAACATTAAAAAAAACTTGTGAGAAAACAATGTAACTCTGTCTGTAGCATTGATGAGTGTGTCACTGGCAAAAGGAAGACATGCTAATTGCTACTCTGAGCTGGAGAGTCATTACAGAGACAGTAGACCAACATTTTTCTTCAGCATAGAATGAAACACAAATAATTAAAAGCATCTGAAGTAGCACTAAAGCCGCTTGTAATTTCATCGAAATCAAACTCATCTTAGTCTATAAACACTGGCTGAAATGATGGACAGACAGCTAAGTGAGAGGTCACCAAAGCCAGCTAGCAAGCAGAGGTAGAAAAAGATTAGAAGAAAGGAAATAAATGACAGGATGAGAAGGAGAAGAAGAAAAAAGGCACAGGGGAAAAGAGGCCATTTGCAGTTGGATCCAGAGGGTCCTCAGAGGGCAGGCTAATGACCTGCGCCAGTGTGTGTCCTCTGGGAGAAAGAAGCCCTTCCCCTGCCACTTTCTGATGACACATCACAATTAGCAGCAGGCATTTCCCTATCTATAAAGCTCTCTGACAGATTGACTGAGTGTTTTGAAGGCCACATGTAAAGATCCTGATGCTGAAAATGCCAGTTTCAAAAGTCACCTGGTAATCTCAGTGCCATGCAGCTATCACTAATACACTTAAGAGAATTAATAGTACATACTTCACCAGCAGCAAAGATCTTATGGACAAATCATGCCACTTAACAGGCCTCTTTGGCAACATCCGTTTGCAGTTATTTGGGGGTTAAATAGACCAGCTTGCAATGTAAAGGGAGGCCACATCTGCAGTTTCAATGGTCACCAGAACTGGAAAAACTGCAGAGTCCCCAGACAAATCCATCAGAACTCTTCAGTTGTACTGTGTTCGCTCTGGCTTAGCTAGTTTACTTTGGGAGATTCCCACCATTGCTTTCTTTCTTGAAAAGGACATTAAGATATGGCGCCACTCTAATGGCTTAGCAGCAAATAAAAAGCTTAAGCCTCTGTCCCATCACCCCTAAAGACCGCTATACAGTACATTACATCTTGCATTCTGTTTATGAGGTTTAAAGGTTTTTTTTTTTTTTGCTAAAGCTATCTTGTTAAGTCTATTGGCTGTCAGTGGTTCAAATTTATTGAGACAAGAGAGTAGTATTGATTTGAACATTTCCTTTTTAGCAATTAACCAAATATACCAAAATTTACCCACATTCTCTTCTCTCCTGGTTGGATTGTTTGGAATGTAGCAGGGTTAATTAAGTCTAAGAGTAAATGAAATGTGGACAGGGAAAGCACCAAATAAAGTTTAAGTGGCTGGTGGACGTCCCCTTCTGGGACAATAAACTCTGGTGTGAAGAAGTGGACACAGGGAGAAGAGAGGATACATGGGCCTCTCTGCTATTTCTGATTGTTTGTGAGTCCTCTCAGGACAATGGAAAAAGCTGTGTGCATGTGTGCATGTGTGAAATGGTGACAGACGGAGCTTGTGAGTACGCAAACAGGCATCTGCAGTTTGTGTGTTGGTGTGAAAAGGGAATTCACCAGCCAGGACATAAACAGCGTGACCTTACGTCTTCCGAAAAACACCAAAATTGTGGACACGAGTGAGCCACAAAGTACACAATGACACAATGCACCACAGCTGTCACACTTCCTCGTATGACATCATGTACCCGTTGGATCGGGACTAGCTCACCAAGTCTCTTGTAGTTCCTTCCTGTTCTCTGTGCCCATGGCAGCCACCGGACAGCCAGACAGGAAACGACACAACAGCCGGAGTGGTAACAAGGATGTCCTGACAGAGACTAGCCCACACAGGATTTAAATGACTGATATCGGTATTGACAACGCAAACTTTATCATACAAATTATGGATTCACATGCTGACTAAACACAGATGGCCAGTGAGTCCAGGACAATTTATATGAATCTAACATTGTACTAAATGCTATTCATCCAGCAGTATCTCAGTTATCACTTCCTTTATTATCCTCTACAGGACCTCTATAATACCACACTGCCACAAAAAGGCTGGCAATCTTGCTTAAGTGGACAAAAAACAATGCAATGATGACATGAACCAAGTACATGTAGCCATATGCTTGAAATGTTGCATACAGGTCTGTTTGTTTTGCTCTGTGTTTTTTGGGTGGGTGGTTTCAAAAATGATGTGAGAAAAAAAAATCAACACAATTAAAAATTGTTGCAGAATCATTGGCAGCTCTTTTGGGAATAACAGGGAAGAACTCCAGTCTTTGCAGTATGAGATAGCCTAGTTAGGCAATACGTGTGTGTGTGTGTGTGTGTGTGTGTGTGTGTGTGTGTGTGTGTGTGTGTGTGTGTGTGTGTGTGTGTGTGTGTGTGTGTGTGTGTGTGTGTGTGTGTGTGTGTGTGTGTGTGTGTGTGTGTGTGTGTGTGTGTGTGTGTGTGTGTGTTGTGTGTGAGTAGTGTGTGTCCACTGTGAGTAGTGTGTGTCCACTGTGAGTAGTGTGTGTCCACTGTGAGTAGTGTGTGTCCACTGTGAGTAGTGTGTGTCCACTGTGAGTAGTGTGTGTCCACTGTGAGTAGTGTGTGTCCACTGTGAGTAGTGTGAGAGGCATGCTGCCAATGAAAGCCTTGAAGGGTGGAGCACACATCAGCTGCAGCTGAACAGCTGGCCACTGCGGACTAACACCGAGTCTGGACTGAGAAAAGGTCAAGCTGCCTCCCCCATGTTTGCCAACTGTGGCCTGGCATAGTTACCCGTTTCATTCAGACACACAGCGATTCATGTCTCCAAATGAAAAAAATGAGACAGAACAAGACTTGGAATACTTTATGCATTGATAACAACTAAGTTAACAATGAAATCACTTTTACATAACCACTGACACCAACATCATGGTTGGATTTATTTCCTAACCTCATCCCACATCAGTAATAATCAATGTGAAACTGAAGGGAATACATTCAAATGTATTATTCATCTCCAGACTGAGAGTTGTTTGTTGCATGGAAAAAGAATTGATGCAGTTCATCTACTCAGTCACAATATTTGACCTTGATGACATAAAGAGTTTCAATTTATTTAGTTTAATAGTGTTGAATTTAAACTTAGAAGTTTAGTTTAGTTCAAACACCTGCTAAATGGCAGATGGGAAGGATGATTGGTTGGCTATAATTGATTTTCAATAGCCGTGTTTTTTTAAGAACAAATACAGGCACAGTCCTGAGACAGACACAGTAAATGCTTTGGTATATGTGAGGAGTCAGGATACAGCGTACTTTCCCCTCTTCATTCCCCCTGTGGCTGCAGGTCATATAGGGGTCTCCATTTCAACTAAAATGAGGTCACCAAACCAGAAAAAAAGCAAACTCAAAAGAAATATTTGTCTCTTTCTGCGGCTCATATACATTCTCAAGAAGAAAGGGGAACATGGATGCACCTTTGTCATGGGTGTGCTGCTATAGCAGAAAGGTGCACAGGCAAAGTAACTAGGCCTTGAATGGTGATGGGTGGCTGACAAAGGCAGATCACTCACATGCTAAAGAGGTCTTAGGTTTCATGGGGCCCATCTTGAACCATTTTTCTGTACGTAGGATTAAACTGTGTTTTGAGTCAGAGTTAGCTCATGCTGTCTTATCCAATCTGTTTCTCAAAGGTTACAAAGGGTCAGATGCACACTGGCTTTTGTAGATTATACATTAGTATTACATCACTTCAGCTAACATTTAGCTCGTAAAATTACCAAATACAGTAAAACACATGCTGCATGTGTAACAGGTGCGTTTTCCTTTGACCCTGTGCCTGAGTGTTCTGCCAAGAAAAAAAAAGAAAACATGGGAGTGGTGACGCTTCAAAATCTTTGGAGGACAAGACAAGACTTGACCTCAACTCCACCATACTTTTTTTGATAGCTGTCACAAAGGTGTGGTCTGCTATCTTCTGGATATCACAGTGCCTGAGTG
The DNA here is from genome assembly GCF_900634625.1 of Parambassis ranga. NCBI lineage: Eukaryota > Metazoa > Chordata > Actinopteri > Ambassidae > Parambassis > Parambassis ranga. The sequence continues at coordinate 10,778,628 of NC_041043.1, forward strand.
ATTTCAATCTTTCTAGCAACACAGAAAGCTCATATACTGTGTGTTAAGAGTCAGATCTGTCACTGAGAAAAAGTTTGTTTTTCCACTACACATTCGTTCATTTTGCCAGAAGGTGAATGCAACACTACATCACGATATCTCTTTACCAACCTCCACACCAACCATAATAAAATGCCTGTTGAGAGTCTTATAATGTCTGCTAGCGGTTGTGTTCACTGACTAGGAATGGACTTGAGTTTTAACCGCCAGCACACATATTAGTCTGTGCTATAAACTCTGTGTCTACAAGTTGCCTCTTTCAGACAGAGCAGATACAACAATAACCTCTAGATTTTTAGTTACACTTGACATTATGCAGGAATTACCAAGTTTCCTTAACTAAAAAATAGGTGAGAAATGACCACTTACGTTTTAATTAACTAAATCAACTAGGAGTTCAGTTAACTCTATTTACTGGCTAATACTGTGGTTAACAGTTCGACAGTTTATATGCAAAGCAATAAACCGGGACAAAATAACTGTAAGTATAGCCAGTAAATAACCATAAGTCACTGTTTTTTTGCACCTTAAAGCAGTTCAGAAAGGGCAGATTCTTCACAAAAGTTGCCCTGCGATCTGTCTGTCACAGGCTAACTATAATTTAGTCTACAAGTCACTGAATAATGTACAGGAAATATCCTTTCAGTAAAGACACAAATGTGTAAGTCTTGCTATGGACTCTTGCACATAAGTTCCCTGATAGTCAATTGACCCTGTTTAAGCAAAAAACTGCTACTTTTCTGAATCCATAGACAATTGTAGAAGTCAGTGAGGTTCAACACAAATAAAACAATAACAAGCTGCAACATTATGACAGCTTAGACACAACTGCATGTTGTGTCTGGCTGAGGCTCAGGCACAGAGTTTCTAGTGTCAACACAGGGAAATGTCAGGATGAAGTCACCACTTGGCACCTAAGCACTTCTCCTTAAAGGCCAGGGCAGCACACTGGCATTGTTGCAAAGACAGCTGGATACAGCAGATCAGCTGAGAACAAGCAAACAGAGCTAAAACTGCATGTATGTGTAGTGAATAAACTCTTAGGTCAGGATTTGCTATTAAACAGGCAGGAAAGTACCTCTTTATTCAAAAGCAGACACACACACACACACAAATTACCAAATCCAGTCACTTTAAGCCAGCATATCTCCATTTTTAGCACAGAATAGGTTGTCCAGATGGTGACCGATGGGGTAGACCAATTTAGCAGCCACAGCCAGAATTTACCACCATTTTGACTGATTTAACTGTCATCCTGTCTGCCTCTCAACAATAAGCCAAACTGCTGCCTGTTTAACATTAATCAGAGAAAAGGATGCCAACAAATATGCAAAACAGCACTTTGCATCCATTATAACTTTGTTTCTAAATGCCTTATTTATTATTAATTTGCTGTGATCTATGTTTGTGCCTGTGAAGTTTGTTCCTGTACTGCTGTCAGTGCTTTACAAAGACAAGCCAGGCATGCTCCGGCAGCTAGCTGGGCCTCTATGCTAGATAAAAAAGGTGAGTTGTTCACATTCCTGCTTCATGCACAAACCAAACCCTGATGTCACACACACACAGTTTTTTTCTACACAAACGACTGTGTTGTTTGTGTGTGTGTGTGTGTGTGTGTGTGTGTGTGGTCCTCCTGCCTCCTGCCTGTTGTTGTTTTTTTAACCTTCGTTTAGCCAGGAGAGAGAGAGGGAAAGTTACAAAACTGCAAACTCCAAAACACCTCTGGGTTAAAACATTAGTATGGAAGATTTCTGTGCAGCCATGGCAACAAGACATTTTTATTTCAATAGAATGCGTAATGTCTATCTGACATGGGCAGCTCGGAAGCTTTCACCTACACACCCATACGAAAGCAAAAAGAAAACAAACTGACATGTAAAGTAGTGGTGAAGCTGAACTGGAACAGGGTTGGTGCAATGACAGAAAGGAATCTACTTTATGTAAGAGCATGTAAATAAATGGTGGCATTAAGGACAGGACATCTTTATTAGATCTTTCCTGGACTTGTATCAAACCCGCTAAAGATCTTCCTCGCAATTATTTACAGCCTACTGCATTACTCCTTCTCATTGTCAGCTATTTTAGGTAATAAACCGTGTCTTGTGTTTCATGTGTGCCCTTGTAATCCCAACACGCTTCCCTGTGTTGTGCTTTTCCAAAAACATATAAAAGATTTAATTACACTAGAATAAAGTGGCCTTGCTTTTAGTTTCAGGGAGGGTTTGTGTATGAGAGAGCAGGCCAACTGAGCCCCACTACTACTATAAAAGGAATGTGATGGGGAAGGGAGGGCCACTGCACCACCAACACTACTAGCTTATCATCTTACCAAAAAGACAGGGAGGCTTGAATGCAAAGAAAACAAAAATATAAGGTTTACTCACCCCAATCCAAAAACTCTATGATATTTTTCTCCCTTCTGAGGGGGGAGTTGTGGCACTCATCATAGAGGCAGACCAGGATATCCAGCAGCGTTTCCACACTCAGACCCTGGCCATTAGACTGAACTGGCCCGTCCAGGATCAGATTCTCCAGCTTCTTCAAACGCACCTCTCCCGACATGTTTATTCCGGCTTCTTATAGTTTCTTAAGTAATGATGAAGATGGAAGGGGGGGGGGGGGTGAAAATGAGCAAACAGCTCCTCGGCCTTGTTAAGTTAGCGCAGAGAGGCCTGTAAATAAGTTCTCTCACCTTGAAGTATGTCTCGAAAATAGTCAAACTTTGTGCTGAGGGGGAGGCCGGTGCTAATGTTTCCCTAAAACCGACCTATTCATGATCTCCATCCCGAGATCCAGTATCCAGGAGGTGGGTAACACGTGCAGCACTTCCCCATTTTCCAATACCTATCCCCAGAGGGCACATAAGAAAAGAAGTAAGCTAGTCACAATTACAGACCCTGGCTGCCCCGGGCCGGCTGATGTTAAAGCCAACAGTGACTGTCTGGCAGTTTTTCTATGAGTAGGGGGGGGGGGGGGTAGTAAATATTCGAGTCGATGCCGTTCAGCAGACCTCCCTGAGCTGTTGCTGTGGCAGATATTTGGGATTCTCCATTCTTGCACCAACCCCAAAAAAATGCAAGACAGATCTGCAATGCTACAAAGCCCGAGCGCCCCTCCTCTGCTCCAGGAATGGAAGGGCGACACAGGCTTAGTTAGCAGCCTGCTAGGTTAGCCGTTAGCTAGCCTGGGAGCTAACGTTAACGTTACTTTTCTGCGATCCCAAATGTCATCATTGTCCCCCCATTTTCCCCAGGAGTTGACATATAACGTGAAGCAGTGTTTCCAAAGCTTTACTAAATTCAGTCCCTTTCGACACTAGCGTGTTTCTTTTTATCCAAGTGGAAAAAAAAAATATCCTCTTGTTTTCACAACTCACTGTTGGCAGATATGTTCTTTAAATCCCATTCTTCGTCCAAATGTCTCTTTAGTTTCTTCACAGACGGTTTAGTTCAAGAGTTTCAATAAGTTAACCGTCAAAATGCGGCTCCCTTTTTTTCTGAAGGTTACAGAGGAGCCCGTTGCACGTCAGGAGGAAAGCTGTACTCTAGTCTTGCTTATTCCAAATACGGGACACAGCCTAAATTCCCCCCTGTCCTCTCCTTTGCACTGCCTGCCTCCCCCGCCGGTCGCTCGCTTCTTGCCGTCTTTGCACAGTCAAGCTACCAGCAGCTTGCTGCCAGAGACTTTACACAGAGAAGACTGCCAAACAGACAGATCTGTCCGCAACGCCGCGCTGCATTATGGGAAGTGAAGCTCATCTCTAAAATATGAACGCGTACAACAAGTCAATTTTCTCTTTTACACGTCGAAAAGGCGCTAGTCATCAACAATTATAGATTGTGTTAATTTTTTTTTTACCAACAGCTGCAGCATATCGCCTTAAAGTCCGCCTCGCGTCAACGTAGGCATTTTCCAACTTCTACGCATGTGCAGGACACTTAAAAACCGCTGAGCCGCCATCTTTGATGTGCTGTGAATGCCTCGACTCTCTTTACATCCGACTCCTCCGTGTTAGAGCATCTCTGGTTGCTGCTGCAGGCAAAATCCCAGATCATCATCATGGCGCCCGTCACAGCATCTGCTGTGCGGAGAGGGTGGTGGGGGTGGGTGGGGGTGGGAGGCAGGCAGGGGGGAGAGGAAGGGGGGGGGGCTGGGCTGTCAATATTGTGAATGGAAACTGCAGGCTGTCAGTCTGCAGGTGGTGTGCTGCGGAGAGGACATGCTTTCTTCTGGGATGAATAAATACGGATGATGTTCCTTTAACAGACTGCAGAACCTTTAACGTCAGAGTTTAACCTGTGCTGAGACCTGCTGGCTGCTGGAATGGACACACACTCTTACACAACCTCACATTCAGGCAATGCAAGATTGTCATGTTTGACAATAAAGTTCTGTGAGTTATTCTTGCATAAAAAGCTACACTCAGAAATGCACATATGCACATTTATAAATGATTAAAGATAAGGGATTAGGGTACTTTATTAATTTTGTTAGGGTGTAATACCAGCAGCATACATCAAAGAACAATAAAGAACAAAGAATACATGGAACAACTCTTTTACATACACACACAAAGCAGCAGACCAATGAACATAAACACACAGCTGAGAAGTTTGAAGTTCACCTTAGATGATGCATTTAATCCTAGTTTGTATGATTTTGTTTGAACATGTGTGGTCAGTGGACATCAAACTGACCTTTAAGTGTTTTTAGGGTCCGAGCAGGAACCCTTTTTTTTAATCTTCTTTTCCTCCTACATGATCACATCTTTGGAGGCCTGGACATGCTCAAAAACTCACTTGGCCCGAAAACTATTGTAATTTGCAGACTTTTAAAATGGCTCCATAGCGCCCCCTAACGCGTAGCCCATCTGGCCAGTGTGACATATGATCATGCAAATTGGTACACCTGTGTGTCATCACTCCAAGACGCACAAAAAGTCTCTTGGACAGGAAGTCCGCCATCTTAATTTTTGTGGTCATTTTTGGCGATTTCTGACCTTCCTACAAAACTTTTAAAACCTGACATACTTCAACCCATTGATCTATTGACAGACACGTTCCAGAAATTATATAAAAGTATTACACTGGGGCACAGCTGCAAAGTTGACTCTTCACATCTTGCAGTAGCCTACCAGCCACATACTTCATCAGAATCTTACAGTAGCTACTGCTGTGCATCTGAGTCTGAAACGATTGATATGCTAATGTGATGATACAGTCATAGCGCCACCTACTGGCCGCAGGAAATCTCTTGTAAACATGTTTTTTGTTACATCAACTTCCACTGTTGAATCAAATGGGACAGCTTGGAATTTTATTGACTACCAATACAATCAAATGTGGTAGCTTAGACAAAAACAATCAGACATCACAAAAGCATTTATTATTATTATTATTATTTACAGGCCAGGCTGATCACATATAGGTGTGCAAGCAAACATGGTGTAGTTCAGTGCACACGTGTGTGTGTGAAGCATGGTGGAGGAGGTATGCAGTACAATGAATTCAAAGGGACCTCACAAAGGGTTAAGTACATCAAAACAGAACCAATGATAAAGAAAAATAATGTTTCGCAATGGCCGGTAGTTTGTTTTCATCATGCACCCATTCACTCACAACCAGTTTTTGTAAGTCTCAGATTTGGGATTCTATCTACTGAAGGAAAGGTCTCATTGAGAGTAAGACTGAAACTGTTTGTATGTGTGACATGAAGGAAGATCAGGCCACATTTTAAAGGTATAATGATCATTTCACAAGCAGCCATTTCCAAATTGTCCTGACATAACTTAAAAGTGACGTGTGACAGTGAACTGTTAGGAAACCATTAGACAACACTTAAGAGCTGTGTGCATTTCAGAGTGTGATGCTTATTATCTGATGTTTGGAAATGTCCCCTTTTTTTGAAGTGTAATGCTTATCATGCTCAAAGTACCTCTATAAACATAGGACAGCTGAATCCTGGGGGGTGGGGAGACAGACATCTCTCTCTCTGTCTGTCTCTCTCTCTCTCTCTCTCTCTCTCTGTGTGTGTGCCAAATACCACCAAAAATTAGGCTTCTAGAATATTTCAGAAAATAAGTGACTGCTGCTTCCATCAACACACACACACACACAACAACTGCAAGATGTGTCCCATAAAGAATGATGGTGACCAAGATGTGAAGCATGCTGCTGTGGCATGACTGTTGATCGAAAACAGATGAACAATTTACATATTCTACAAAGTGGAACCGCCATGGTGTGGGAAAAAAAGTAAATATTTAAATATATTCTTGTTTCTTGTCTGCCTTCTGATTGTCAAACTTCCTGAATGATAGTTGATTGATAAATAAATTTAGTGTGGAAGAAAGCATCTACCTGTTTGCAGAGCGCTACCACAGCGCCCTCTCGTGTACAAAGCGTATTACTACAATTATATGTAAATACATTTTTATTTTTATTTTTTTTTACCAACCAGACTGTTATTTTTGGATTGATGGTTATCAGTGTTCCATCCTGCACACTTCAAAGCTCGCCTTGTCTCGATTAATTACTGGTGAATGATAATATTTATTGTTAGTCCTAAGTAATCATGTCTGATCCTATTTGGTCTACGCTGGGATTAAATCCCGTGTCTCTGCGCTGATTGATCCGTCATTAACTGTGTGAAATGCAATTAGACTGTCCTGTATGTTTGTCTAGATGTGGACGTAATGATTGCTTTGTCCTTGGACACAAGTCTGGCGCTTTCTCCTGCTCGCAGACTGATCGATGATTATTGGCAGCCTGCTCGATGGATTTGATCCAGACATGAAGTGATGATCTTTAACGTCTGCAGCCCGGTCAAAAACACACACAGACACACACACACACAACCTTTACAAGCCATTAAGGTGCAAACTAGAGATGTCCATGTCCCCAAATATTTGATGTTAAGATAAAGCCGGTCAGGAAGTCAGTGACAATGAAGCGAATAATGGGGAATTTGCGGTGACCACCAACATAAGTTCAATATTGACTCTTTGGAGCATGCTCCGCCTCGTTCCCTGGGAAGCCTCTGTAATGAGATGCTATAACATAATGCGTAAAGCACATGTAAAAAAAAAACTGCAGCCGCCACTTCTTCCTTCTGAAAGGACCCCGCTGCAATATTTCTCTCATATGAGCGTTGAAATCAGGGAGGGGGGGGGGGGTTCTTTACAAGCATCAGTTTCTAGCAGCAAAGGGGATTTCATGTTTCACAAATGGAAGGGAAAGACCTATAAATTGGACTGCTTTTGAATGCAAATGGCTGGATGTTAATTAACACCTGCGTTGTTGATTGTAGGAGCTTCTTGGCCTTTGATTGAAAAGAAATGGCACCTAGGAACATCAGATGTAGCTTTGAACTAGGCAACTTGTCTTTGATTGGCATGGGAAGGAAGAAAGACTGAGAAATATCACACAAAGGACATCTTAATTTCCCGAATTAGGGGCTGTAATGTGAGGGGATAGAGAAGAGTATGGGCCTATGTATTTTAGGCTGAGGAGAGAACAGGCTCTCAGTCTGGACTGGACAATAGATCCATGCTTTGAATTTACATGTCTGCACTGATGATGGTGACATCAGACATCAGCTACAGGCTTTGATGCAGATGAATCATAATCAGGATTCCTATACATCCACATTAGAAGTGTGTTACCTGCACACACCTTGTGCAGATATTTACAGCTTATTTATGCATCAATATATGTTTTTATGCTGGGTTAAGGTCCTTTATAAAAACTACCTAGACTTAAAAACACCTCATAGTTTGCAGTATTTAATCCATTTGCCAGTTAATACATAAAGTGTATCATGATTTAAGTAAGAATCCAGTATTATTACTGCCATCTTAGCCTATAATAACAGGGAAAATTCACTAATTTATATTTAAAAACAAATGCTAAGGACAATGAACTCCATACACACAACTGCAAAAATACAAAATGAGCTTAAACAATAACACCAAACAAAAAAAGGGATCAAATATGTGGCATGATTTTTCCATATAACACTGTACCTTGTACACTGTACTTACCTGCAACCATAGTTGTAACTTACATCTCCATGTGCACATATTTGCCTTTGTGCACATGCAATCAAAATATAGTTTTAAAATCTTTCTACAATAAAATATGTGTATGTTACATCTTATAACAGCACCATCATCTTATCATCTTATATCAGCACCACCAGCATCTTATAACAGCATCATTGGGACTCAAACACTGATTAATAATTTGTCTTGTTGATAAGTTGCAAGCACTGAAGCTGTGGAGCGAGCAGGGTCTGGCAGTCATCTGTCATTTGCTCTTCCTGTGTGCCCCTTCAGTCTGTCTGACATCTCTAAGCAAACACAGCCCAATACACAACCAGAGCCAGGGCCTTCTGGGCAGCCAGTGAGAGCAGCCCTCTTCTAATGTTTGTGTGACAAAAAAGGCAAGGCAAATCCTCGCAATGGAATCAGATAATCACCAACCTGTGAAGAGCCTGCCCCAATCCACATCCAGGCCGGCCCCCCTAGCCCCTGGATTAACTGTCTGTTTGGCTAATAATTTTAATCTGCTGGAGAGGGCCAAGAATGGGTGATGGAGCTTGGAATAAACATCTAATCCTCGTGTTCTCCCCCCCTTCCTCCTCCTCCTCCTCCTCCTCCTCCCTCAAACCCCTGCAGTACTTCCTCCTAACTGGACCCCCCCTTCCCATGTTATACACTTATTTTTTGACATTCCACCTTTGCTGGACAAAACTACTACTACAGAAATAAGCCTGCGGTGCGACAGACTGTTGCCAGACAGCCTAGCCTAGCCTGACATCGTTGAGTGGAATGTACACGTCAGAGTGTGGGGTGTGTGCAGACAAGAGTGCTACTGAAGAGAGGGCACTTCAGGGTTACAGGGTCAAGAAATGTCTGTCTGGGGCACATGTGTAGCAGCAGAGAAACTACACTACAGAGGAAAGTCACCAAGAAACCAAAGAGACAAGATTAAGAATACTACTAGTGTTCATAAATCACTGTCTGTTTGACAAAGCCCTCCTATAAGCAATTCCCCCCCTGGGATTAATAAAGTATTTCTGATTCTGATACAGTTTCTGGTTTTTATGGTAGAAAGAACAAACTAATAAAGTTACATCTCCACTTAAAATGCATGAATGTTTATTTGTCCCTATGAAGACATAAGCAGATTAGATGTTTGCAAGATATTAGCAGCTGATTTTTTTATTTTTTTTATTTTGGATCCAGCAGATTCTGGCCACAAACACAAACAACACTGACATCAAACATAGTTTTTAGAGGAGCTATGGTGAAATTACACCTCCCCAATACGGATGGCACTCGAGTCTAATTGTTGCTGTTTGAAGTATGGCCACTTAGATATCCTGTTTAGGATGGGGCTGTATTGTTGCACCTTTGTTCTGATAAGGGTCCCTGCCCCCATCGACAAAGTGCGAATGACTGGGAGGGCCGCAACGATATAAGGGGCCGGAGGAGTGTCAGAGGCACAGAGAGTGTATCTGTGGGTATCTTGTGCTTTCTCCTCCGCTTGTCTGTCATACTGAAGTTACCATGGATTTCCTTCGCGCTTGTGTTCTGTGCGCCATTCTCCTCGGTGTCGCTAAGGCTTTTACGCATCAGGATATGAAGGACGCGCTGCTACAAAAACTAGGATTGGATGAAGTTCCGAAGATCCATAAGAGGGATTTGGAAAACCTGCATATTCCGGCGCACATCAAAAATAAGTACATGTCAATGCTGAAGATGCACCACAGCAGGAGGCGCAGATCTTTGCCCAGTTTGGCGGGCATTCTGAGGGGAATCCCAGGCAATGCAGGTGAGGATCTTTCTCTTTTCATTAATATGTTACGCACAAACGGTGTGAAATTGTCTGAAAATAGTTTTTGATACATATACATTCAGAACTGAAAAGTAACTTCCATGCGTAAATGTGGCATCTGTGCCACTTTACGCAACAGTTTTACGCAACAGAAAAAAGCAGGCTTAAACTACTAAAAAAGAACTGACTACAATTTTTTAAATATGTATTTTTGTGCTTCAGATATCTCTGGGGAGTACGTGTACTCTGACACTACCCGTAATCGCATGGTGTTCGACATGGAGGCGAGAATCCCAGATAATAGCGAGGTGACCATGGCGGAGCTGAAGCTCTATCAGCGGGCTTCCTACCACAAACGCTCCACGATGGAGAAGAGGAACCATCGGCCAGTCAACAACGCCAGGGTCAGCATCTACTGGGTGGAGGTGCTACCCAACGGATCCAACCGGACGTCGCTCGTAGATTCACGGTAAGGCAGCGTTATTCTGTGACCTGTGAAGTTTAATCTGATTACAGTGTGAAATTATGCTACGCTGCATTTCATTTTTAATTAATCGTCCTTATCATGTTCACAGGTTGATCCCTATTCACGAGACAGGCTGGAAGAGCTTTGATGTCACACAGGCGGTGCACTATTGGTCCAGGACGCAGCAGAAGACACCTATGCACCTGGAGGTGTGGATCGAGGGCGAGAGACCTGGCAGCTACGCGGCAGAGATGGCCAAGAGTGTCCGCTTTACCACCCAGGAGCAGACGGACAACACCTTGGGAAAGCCCGAGCTCATCCTCTACACACTTAACCTCGAAGAGTACGGGTAAGGGCGCGAGCTTTTGATATACAGGATATTGTGTTGGTGTGACAATTAGACCTCGTTTTGTGTTTTACCTGTCACCATTTGCATTAATAGATCTGCTGTGGTGTGGCAGCAGGGAGATAAAAGCTTAACTATTAGTCTTGATCCAATGGGGTTATAAATTAACACTTGCAGGGGCGTGGTTAAGACATTCTGGGGTCCCTTGGACCAGGCCACCCCTTCAAAAAAAAAGAAAAGTCAGCAGCAGTCATGTAACCTTCCTGTTTATTTTTTCCTTTAGCTCTCGTGGTGACTGCAGCCTCAACCAAAACAGAGACACCTGCTGCAGGGAGGAGTACTTCATCGACTTCCGTGCCCTCACCTGGACACAGTACTGGATCATCGAGCCAGCAGGTTACCAGGCCTTCAGGTGCACCGGAGGCTGCAAGCAGCCCAAACGCAACTATGGCTACGGGGAGCGGCGGTGCACAGTGTCTGAGAGTGCCCCGTTACCCATCATGTACCTAGTGAAGAAAGGGGACTACACAGAGATCGAGGTGGCTGAGTTCCCCAACATGATAGTAGAGAGGTGTGCATGCACGCTAGACAATGTCTCCATAGTATAAAGAAAACAACCAAATCCTAAAATGCTGGGGGTGCATTATGGGAACATACTGTTGATACACAATATTTAATGGATTTAAACAACACGTCTAGTACTTTTCTATTTAAATGGACATTCACTGGGAGTTTCACACACAACAGGCAGTCCTGCTGCCATCAAACTCCGCCTCTCTCACACAAGCACTTTTATATATTTTGATATCTTTTTTTTATTTGAATTTGTATGAGTTGTGCTGAATCCGCTGCAGTCATTCAAATTCTATGTGTTATATTTTCAAGCTGTACATAATATGAATGAGTTTATGTTGAAAATAAAATATTTTGTTTCACCTAAACCTCTCAGGCTCCTGCCTCCCTGCTGTCGAGTGCGTCTGCCTGTCTCCATTCACATTCATTACTGCATTCACATGCAGTTACATACAGCTGCCACCTGTGTCTTTCACCTTGTTGTTTGCACATATAGGAAATTGTGAGGCAGAGCAAATAATTTGCCTAATGACTTACAACACTTGTTTCCACTGAGGGCTCACTGTCACTGACAATGATGCTCAAACTTGTTTTATTTACAGGGGGTCGGCGCTACATACAGAGAAACATACAGTGAATTCACACGAGCGGCCCCTCCGTGTGTGTTTACATCAGGCTTAGACTGGACCAAACATTGGTAATCAGAGCCAACACCTAATGTACTGTTTGCTATCTGAGCAGGGGGTCTTGTCATTCACTAATATACTGCTGATGAAGGTAAACATGCCAAAGACGAGCAGCTGTCTGTCTGGCCTGGGAAGTGAATTCCCATCATGCACCTCCAGCCGTGAGGAGAAGCCACACACACAGGCGGTGCTGTAAAGAATCATGAATGACAACAAGGCCTCTTGTCTGCTGCTGGATGGGATAAATGGTATCCAACCCCTCATGCATATTGTCTTACATCGCCAAAAAATACATATAATGTGGCTGTTCTGACATTGAGTAGCACAGTTTTCATCCCACTGATGTAGCTTAGTATGGCTGTGTGAGGCAGTACAGTGGCAATGATCATGATAATGATTCGGTGTAATAAAATAAATGTGCAAGCACTGTTTACCAAGATCATGATCCTAGCGCTAGCATGCTAATGAGCACAAGCAGCTTCTGAGGCAGTGATGGTAGGAGTGCTAAGATCAGAAGTAATATGGCTGTTTAAAGATTTCAATTTAGCTATAACTGAGAGATCTGATGACACCATCAAGGCTGTCATCAGGGCTCATGTTTCAGTAGCAAATGCAGGAATAAAAAGCAATAATTATTGCTTTAAAATTCATGATTTATAAACTATACATATATATATATATATATAATATAACTGCATGAAAAACACGCATTAGTCCTTTATAAAAGAGCTCAGGAAACACTGCTGTGGTGATGTTTCAATGCCAAATATGGATAAACACTTCATGAAAGGCACACATAATTTAGATTTCTTTGCTAGCAGGACCAAACTAAGGCTGAAAAATAACCATGACATAGTAGATATTTGCAAATGATCAGAAGAGTCAAAACAATGTTCAAATTAATAAAGTCAATAACATATTGTTACAGGCACTGTAACAGATCACACCAACATTTATCAGGTTCTTTAACTTTAATAGAGACAAATAAAAAAAATACAATTCCAATTTTTTTAACAGAAATATTAAAAACGGTCCGATAGAAAAGACAACAAATGTCAAAAAGTCTCAAAGCTTATGCGCTGTTGGTTTAATAAAATACCTGATATACAACCTGCAACACAAAGCGATTAAAAATATAGTGTCTGTTGTATTATAGGTGTTTTTTGTTTTGTTTTTTTTTTTAACCACAAGCTTGCATTCTGCTATAAGTATCCAGTACAATAAGGGAGGCGGGAACAAACTCTCCTGACATTTAAATAGAATCGACAGTTTATCACACAGCAGTACGCGGGCAAACTAATACTTTCTTAATCACAACACATTTATTACTCAATTAATGAACATTCGTGCATGGTTGGATTAGTGGTGTATTTACACTGGCAGGTAAAAATTATAAAAATGAGGGACACTGTATTGGACTGTAAAGGTTTGTTTTTTGTTTTAGCTCTGCTGTAACACAAGATGAGTGGAAGGACACATGAATGAGGGGGAGCTGCCATTATTTCAGGGCCACACAGTCACCAACACAAACTGCTTTTAAAGCAACAACACCTTAAAGAGTGGAAAAACAATAAGCATTCAATGAAGGTGAGAGGATGTTCATGAGGTGTTGTGACACTGTGTAGCCCTTTACATTTGCTGGTGAATATGAGCAACCCCACCTGTTTCAGCATCATCCAAAAAAAAGTGGCATTAATATACATCAGGGAAAAAAAACACATGCAACAAAACATCCGCTGTTTATTTGGACCGATCAGTGCTTGCTGTTACTCAGAAGTCTACTGCACTAAAGGAACCGTTGATAGACAATCTAGTAAACTTTCTCCTGAGATTCAAGCATAGTCAGTGCCTTTATATTAAGAATATAAATTAAAATGTACTAAAAAAAATGGCTTACACTATCCTTAAAGTGGCTTGGCCAAAATACTTTATCAAAGCAACACACATTAGAACAGCTAAAAGAGTGGAAAGCAACATCAAAGACAATACTTGAAGGAAATACTTAACTAATGAGGTGCAGAGTGGGGCTTGTTGCAGGGCTGATGTCTGTACTGTTTGAAGTAGCAAACCAGGCCATCGCCCATTCAAAGGTCTTTTACACACCTTTGAAATGAATCAAAAGTCATAAGCCAGGAAGAATGTATAAAAAGCCAACGAGTTGTTTATTGTATGTCTATGGAGCTTGTTACAGGTTTGATAATGGGAACAAAAGACAAAGACTTTGCTGTACTTTATCTGCTGCTTCAGTTTAAACTGTTTGACAGTGAACTCTACTGACATGTACAGTCTAACAATGTCATCAGCTATCATGCTTTTCTGCCAAAAAGCCTTAAAGTCATTGTGGCTTTTTAAACCTCACACACAAACTATGTAAATAAAAGAACAAATATTTACAATTTGTAATAAAAAAAGCAAAAAAACAAAAAAAAAAGTCACAGCACAGATAAAATGCACAACCCTGAAAAAAAAAAAACTATCTGCCCAACAGGCAAAAATGTTTCTGTTTCCTGATATTACAAACATTAGATCTTTTTAAAAGCATGTCATTTAAAAGTGGAGGAAACCATACTGAAAATTTACAACAAAAAAAAGGATCATTTAATTAGACTGAACCCACACTTTACATGTGTATATCAATTATATAAAGCTTTAAACACACTCATGCTGCCTGGTCTCCTCTCTGATGGAATGTTGCTCCATATTCACTTAGTCTTGCTGGAGTGGGTTTTTAGATGATTAAAAGTGGGTTCTGAGAAACAAAAAACAAACAGAAGGGTGGGGGTGTTCCGTGGCTAGCGGTGGATCTCTGTGTCAGCCACCAGTCCATTAGAACAAGTGTCTTAATAATATCCAGGCTGGTACTGCTGGCTCCAAGGCTTCTGGTTCCAGAACTGCAAAGGGACAGACAGCGTGCTTAATATTTCTTATTACAGCCTCCTAAATACTGGTTTAATAAAGCAAGTACACACACGTTTTACCTAGAGGCTGATGAAAGGCAAGAATGCTCACACACATAACCTGGGACTTAAAAGCTGTGCGAGCCATTTACCCATGTAAACAAAATTAAACTACGCCCTTTGGTCTCAGTATATCTTTAAATAATGTCCCTGTAGCAGATATACTGACCCCTTGCTGCCAGCTCTGGTTGAAGGCTTGAGCCTTGTCCATGCCATTCCTGTTGCCAAAGTTGCCACCGTTTCTGTTGTTACCGAAGTTTCCACCCTTGTTGCCAAAGTTGCCACGGCCGCCTCCTCTCTGTTGGAACTGTATTAGAGGAAGAAAAAAAAAGGGATTAGTGTTCCCAAACGGCTCAATTGCAAATGAATCTCGACTAAAGACCACACCAAAATCGGACCATCACACCCACCTGGTTTGGATGTCCCCTGTTCCCTCCACGGTTCATGTTTCCTCCGCCTCCTCTGCTCATGTTGCCCCTGTTCATAGGACCACCTCTGTTCATGGGTCCTCCTCTGGGTCCCATGTTACCCCTCATTGGTCCGCCTCTTGGAGACCCACCCAGGCTGGGAATATGGCCACCACCGCGGTTGAAGTTTCCACGGTTGGGGAATCCTCCCCTGAAGGCAGGTGGAGGCATAAAGCCACGAGGAGGATGGTTGAAGCCACCACGAGGGCCGGGACCTAAAGGCAGATCAGGAAACATTAAAATGTAGACTAAAGGGCTTTACAGTTCACTTTGACAGCAATTTTCTAACACAATCGTACCTCCTCGGAAGTTGCCCCTGCTCTGGAAGCCTCCACGGCCACCACCTCTCTGTCCAGGACCACCACGGCCAAACTGGTTCTTGCCTCGCCGTCCACCACCACGCATACCACCGCCTCTTTTGGGTGTTGTGCTTCCCTGGTTGGGCTTTTTCTCAGCAGGCAGAGCAGTCTTACTCTCCTCTTTGTACTGTTCCAGCAACTTGGCAGAATCCTCCTTCTGCATCTCTGCATAGACGACCTCGCTGAAACTCTCTCCCTCTTCAGGCAGAGAGTAAAAGCCTTGAACGGAAGAAAAAAAAACATTAGCAATTCAATAAGAGACAGTGGAAACTTACAAGTAAGTAAAAATAGAAATTAGAAATAGGGTGAAAACATTTTTTTTACCTTTCATTTTAAGCACAGCATGCTCAGGAACTTCCTTGCCATCACTCTCAACCTTCTTCTGGACTCTCTGCTTGTAGTCATCATCAGATGGGCAGACTACTACAGCCTTACGCTGGAAGCCTGCAAACAAACACATCTTCCTCTTCTGGCCGGGGGCTGACAGGTTAGTCTGGAGAGAGGAGGAAGAACCTCATTTATACAGTAATACATTTGTTTACACAGCTTTATCTCAGTAACACTGGTGAAGACAGAAAAGAAATACAGCATAAGTCTCACTTACATGATCCAGAATGTAATTTCTTTTCTTGCGGGCAGCAATCTCAATGAATTTTCCCAGGAAAAGTGGTGCTCGCTGGGAAATGGCAGTCAGTTTTGTGATGTCTTTGGACTGGCGCTTCAAGCTGTTGATCTGTTCAAGTCAAAAAGTTTTTTATTTGTTAAAAAAAACAAATCGAATAGAAGATATTTTTTTCAGGGGAGGCATGCAAATTAGTGTTAGTACTAACCATCATTTTATCCACAATGGTGTCACTGCCCAGGATGTAGTATTTACCAGGGTGCTCTTGGACATGGTTCTTAACCCATGTAGTCTTCCCTGATCCGGGCAGACCGACCATCACAATGATCTGCAGAACACCAAATAAATTAAACAATACTGTAACACTGCAGTTATCATGTTTTATGCAGGATTGATGAGGGTGAAATCTTTTTCTCTGAAGCCAAATGTCTAATGCTCACCTCACAGTCAGCCTTGGTCTGAGGCCCCTTAGGCCCACGCACACGCTGGCTGACAGGGATCTGCTGCAGGAAAGTGTAGCCCTCAGGCTGAGGGAAATATGGAGTCTCCATCTGGCCGAAGTTGAACTCCACAGCACAGTTGTGGCAGATAACATGGGGGAAAAGGGCCTGGCCATTCAAAGTGTCCTTGCTGAACTGGAAAGCGATAGTTGGCTCTGCGCCATTCTTGGAGAAGGACAGCACCACCTCATCACCCTCAAAGTCCTACGTAAAAAAAAGCAGAATGCAAGGTCAGTATTTGTGTGATAAAGGCAGGAGCTGGAACAGACAAATAGTAGGAGCATATGATCAGAATGTCTTACAATCAGACAGCAGATGACATCGTTCTCCTCAAAAGTTTCTCCAAACTCCTCTGTCGCGCAGTTGGAGGTCTTAGTGGCTTTTCCAGAGTAGCCATAGGAATGCTCCTCCTCACCTAAAACATTGTGGAAATTTAACAAATACAAGGCTAACAAAGGTACTCAGGAAATAAAGCCAAACCTAACACCGATAATTTGCACACTGACTGTGGATGCCAATGTAATGTTGCAACAAGAGATGAGGCCATTTTATATATACATGTTATGCTGCTTTAAATCCACTAGGGGGAGTTTAAGACAGATTGCCTTTCACAGAAGATCACAGCTGCCTTAGAATTCAGGTGTGTCTTCTGCAAGTCTACCCTAACCCTATTATCTAATAAAGTATCACATTTTTTTGCAAATATCTAATAACTGACTGCAGTAAACCTGAATCATAGCAAGTGATAATGATAGTAGCCTCTCTGCCCTTAAACATAAAAAAGCAAAAACAGGGTTGTCATGCAGTCTATTGAAATATCATCATGGCAGTAAAATGACTGGATGTTAGGCGGAATAATAACTTGACTGCAACACTGATCTAACATGGCGACGCAAGCAACTTACAAAATCAAAAAGAGTATAAAACCACTAACCAAGGAGCAGTGTGCCAGTTGCCTGAGACCAGCCAATCTGCACATCATGAATCTCCATGTTCTTGTTGGAAATGTGCTTTACGGGAATCTTCTCTGTGATCTGTCAATACAAAACCAAACATCAGAATTTGTTTCATCAGGGTTCATTTTGTTTTACTGATCACAAACTACAAACATTCATTATGCTGTAGGCAAACAAAGTCATGTTTTCGTACCTTCATCTCAAAGCAGGCTTTGCCTTCGTTCACACCGTATGTGGCCTTGCCTCCAGACCAGAGGTAAGCAAAACTCTCCATTGTGAGAGAAGAGGCGCTGTAACGGTCCCTTGACACCTTGAAGTGCAGGTCACAGTTGTCTAAAGCACAATACAAAAACGGATAAGCTTAAGTTGTAAATACAATCAACTTTGGGGGGAAAAAAATGGTCACAGCAGAACTTACAGGTATCCAGACAGACTTTGGTGTCATCAAACTCTTCATCTTCCTCTTCCAGGGGAGGCACAGGAGACTTAAATGAGGCCCTGAAGACAGATACCAAGAAGTCAGAGGATTCATAGGTGAGTGCACCTGTATGGAACACATAGATGCCTTGGAAACCACTTGCTGAAAAAATATCGGAGGGGGGGGGGGGGATGTTGAAAGATAGATCGAGCGAAATCAAACAGAAAATGTAAACTGAGCAAACCAGCCTCCAAAGCTTTAGTGTAGTCTGCTGTATTGTAGTCTTTGACAAACAACACTTACCTTGCAGAGTCCAGTGAAATCTAAACCATAAGAGACACAAAAGACACCTCGGCTAGTCTTAACATGCAAGGCTATCTGACGGTCAGTGACTCAAACAGACCTCTCCCCTTTCAGCCGAGTGTGTTTGTGTCTCTGGGAGTGCTGTGATGTCAGTAACAGCAATATGGGGAGAGGTTATATTTAACTTCCCATGTGTGGAATTGTAGATGAAAAGGTCATGGCCAACTTTCTGATCTGAGTAACTATGTAGTTCAAGATGTCTCCATGTTTAGTGCCTTAAAAACAAACAATTGCAGTGGACTGAGAACTACAGCAACTTACCAACTCTGTAGCTCAAGAATAAAGCTCTGAACAAAGGAATTTAAATAACTGCTGATTGTGAAGGAAGATTAAATTAATGCCTAAGCATTGTTTGCAACTCCAGCTGAAGCAAAAATTGGGGCTTATCCTCATCTGCGAAAGTCTTAAAACTCCCCAAGTTCAGTCACATCAGTCATACTTGACCAAGACAAGACAGCCCTGGATGTGGCGGGAAGATTGATGGTGGCCTCTGGACAGCAATGTGCTTGACCTAGAGCATGTGGTTGGTGGAGGCCCACCAGCAAGTCTTGCTTTGGCTGCCTGGGGGCCAGGGACTTTATATACTGAAGTGGTGTCAAAGGGGGAAAACAAACTTGAAGCTCAGATCAAATATTTCCAGTCCCGAACATTTGTGAAGAGTCCCAGTTTTCTTCCGTACTTAGTAAAAATAATAATTAAAAAAAACAAAACAATTTGACCCGTTGATCCTTAGAGTATGTTAACAACGCAATGAAAACAAAACACTGAAGAAGTAGGTACATGTACACATATACACTCAAAACCCCACACACACCATGCATGATGTCACCTATGCAGAGGTAGAAAAATCTTGCACATGTACGCATTCGCACCATGAGAACATACGCCATGTGATACATGAGACATAAATAGCATTTTGACATCATACAATCAGTGAAATAAAAAACAAAACAAAACAAAAAATAGACCATTGCGAGGCAAAACGATGGACGGTCAATAGCGAGCTTCTCCGTGGACGTTCCAAACACTCTGGGATATATTGCTACCCTGCAGCAGTGGACCCCTCCTCCCACGCATCTCAGCTATTCCTCCCCAACCACCTTTTATTCAAAAGAGTACATCTGCTACTTTCCACTGGGTTCTCTTTGAGAAGCCTCAATTCACCTTGAGGACACAATGGGCTTTCAAAACGTGGCATGAGGAACAGATGTGAAAATTCATTAGAGACTTGATAGATGCACTTCTGCTACAGAATGCAGTCCATTTAAGACAATGTGAGTGGGCACTGTAAAAGGTAAATGGTAAGGCTCTTTAAGTAATCAGAGATGACCCTCAAAACATGTGTGTGAAAGTAATGTTATTCACAAATAGTATAATACTTGAAAATGAGGGTTTTCCTCTTGCTAATTACGTGCATTGGCACTTAAAGCCAATACAATTCAACAAAGCTATGGATGGCGCTTCAGGGATGCTGAAGGCCATTTTTGCTCTGTCCCATCCTTACCAGCTGTATTTGTTCTCTTCAATAAATTCAAAGTAGCCCCTTCCATGTTCCTCCCGGCGTCTCTTAACACCCTTCTTATTCTTCTGATCAGCATTCGTGTCTTTGTCCGCATCCCCTTTGAAAATAGAACAAAGATATAGAATGAGGTGCTCCTTTTTGTGAGAGAGAAAGAGGTCGGACTGGCAGTGGGGTTCTGGCCCACAAAGCCCGTTCATTAGTTACAGTGAGTCGACCATAATCATTGATATTAAAGTAACTAAGAGGCAACACCTCATAATTACACTTAAATACAATACATTCATACTGTATAAATTGTAAAAGCTGTAATGACCAGGTAGTTATTATAATACAAACTGGCCCAAATTAATATTATGAACAGTTTAATGGGGCTGAAAAGTAAAGGGTAGTTAACCCTACAAAAGGGCTTATATATTCAGATAAAAGTTTATTTCATTAAGGAGGACAAGTCTACTAATGTCAAGGACAAATGTATCATGCAGGGAAACCTACTTAGACCAAAATTACCCCCCTTCTTGTTTTGTTAACAATGAATTAAATGACTATCCATTACAAATCCATATTTACTATGTTCCCCCTGCAAGGCGACACTTTCCATTCAAACCACCATTAAAACTGACCAGCTGTCTATTCAAGCAGTTCAGTGCCGTTCCAGTTTCCGCACAGCCTTGGATTAGCTAGTTCGGATTATCCCGGTTTCCATGTTTACACACTTACTACCACACTTACTGCATGTAATTTTTGGATATGCCTAGACGTCCCATGTGAACTCAGAATGAGTCACATGACATGAAGGCACAGCAGTATATCGCAAAACGCACATTACAAATACTGATGTTAATCCATTTAAATTAAAAGAGAAAAGTGCCTCAGCCCCACCCAAACATCCCATTCATAGCCAATCATCAATATGGGAACCTCTGAATCAGCTAACCGTTTGATCAGCTAGTTAGCACTACACCACAGACACAAAGAAAATGATGCTAGCCGACAAGCTAACACGCTAACCAAACGAAACTAAAAGTCTAATAAAACATCAAAAGCTACTTCACGCATTTTTCGATTGCCGTTCGTAGACGTTGTTACCAACATTTCTCTATGACACAATAACGCTAGTGTTATGTTTTGTGCACTGGACAGTAGATACACGACGTTACACGAAGACGAAGGGTAACCGATGCTAACTTTAGCTGACAGGCTAACTGCTTCGTGTATGCTAACTAGCATAGCTAGCCTTGTGGTGAGGTCACGCTACCTAGCTTAACATGGACGCTCTGTTGTATGGTAACGCATTCAAATTTATTCGTTCCCAGTCAGCTCCCTCCCGCGGTAGCATTAACGTTATAGCAAAAACCGACACCCAGCCACAGTCCATCCAACCAGTCACATTTCCAAAAGCAATTTAGTCGACTCACCCTCAGCAGCCTGGTCACCGGGCTCACCGTCCTCAATTTTCTCCATGTCGTCCACATCTCCCTTGAGCATGGGATCAATCTCGTCTTCTTCCCCCTCACCCATCTCCTCGTCCTCGGCAACGCCATTGCCGTCGTCCCCATTCTCTGCATCGTCTTCCTCCTCGTTGGCATCCATGCTTTCTTCTATAGGATCGTCGCCTTGTTCTTCTTCACCCATTCCCTCTTGGTCAACGGCCTGGTCGTAAGCGTCGTCCCCGTCGTCCCCAGCGGCTTCCTGATCCAGTGAATCGCCGCCTAAGGCCTCCTGGTCCAGCGCGGCCTGCAAACGGTCCATCAGTTCGGCCTTCAGTCCCTTGTCCGAAAGATTACGCTTTTTCAGCTCGTCTTTCAGCTCGTTAACCTTAAGCTTCTTAACGTTAATTGCGCTCATTTTGGATGCTTGGTCGAAGAATATGTTAAAATACGGTGATAAATAAATAATTGAACGCCCTTTCTTGTCGAATGTAGTTCAAACTGCGCCAAATGGAACCCACTGTCCGACCAATCTTTCACCGGCAAAGAGCCGTGCTGAGCCTGCGGTGTGGGGGAGGAGATGACGTCTGCTACCGTAATTACCCAGAGAGCAGCGCAGCTTGGTTACCGCCCGCCGACCATCTGCCGCTTCTATAAAAACACCCCCCCCCCTCCAAGACCAGAAAGCATCGTTGCGGAAAAAGTGGGACAGAGTCCCCACTAAGACCACACGTGGCATTTCTTAGCATATCTAATAACCAATTTTAGTGGGAAGGAATAACAGAATAACTCATACGTTTGAAACATAGTGCAAGAGGAGAATAATGAGAATACCGTAATGTACAACATCGTGATGATGTGGGGCAGTGTTAGGAGAAGATACATTAGAGGTATGCTCTGTATATATTTATTAGTTTGGTTGCCCAGCAACATTCATATTCATTTTTACTATTTGATGCATGTCCTATGATTTAACTGCACCCAATACAAGGATTTATTTATTATGGCATAAACAGGACAGCTGATAGCAACATTTTTTAAAGCTAAACCAGACTATTTTAAAAAAAAATAATAATTTATAAATAAATTAATGTCAGAAGAACTCAGGATTTCATCAGAAATATCCAAACTTTGGTTAGCTGTCCACATTTTTTTGACATTTAATTTCCAACTACAATCTACAGAGAGCCATTATTTTGCCCCTTTAACCTTTCTGCAGGACCTTAGTCCAGAAAAATAAAGCAAAGATTTATGTCACCATCAAATGGAGAACCTCTGACAACTTGTTGTCTTTCTGTTTTCTAGCACATTCCTTTAGCCATTTTACAGCTTACACATAAACTACCTTGTAAAATGCAACCTGTGGTGTCTGTGGTGGACTGTGCACTTGTCTGCATGATGAAGACTTTGCCCTTCTTTTTTCCCCATCTGTATTTTTCACTATACATTGTGTGACTTTGAACTCTTGATGAAATATGTCATTGTGACAGCCATGTTGGTTTCCAAACTGGAAATCTATAATGAATATCTCAGCATGGTGTTGTAGGCCATTGCCCTCTTGGCAGCGCTTGAAGTCGATACAGCACTGATGGGCAAAGCAGTGGAGCATGAGTAAAGGTGTGGCAGGCACTTGCATGCTGGCTGAATTTCTCACACACATAATGCTTCTACTTTCACACATTTCTGGTGCTGTTTATTTAATATTTTCAATCAAAATGGCATTTGGCAATGGCAAATGGCAATTTTGTATAACTGAACATCTATATAATAGTCAAAAAATCACCATTAAACTTCTTTCATGAAGAAAACTGCTAGATTTATTTTCCTTTAACCCTTTGAACTTTACATTTTTGGGGTTTGCCTTCCTAAAAAAAGAAGTTTACATTGGAAGATCCCCATATAGAAATAGTATGGGCAGGACTTTACCTCTCTGTGAAGTTGCATTCTGGGAAATGTAGGAGCTTTTGTTTGTAGCATCCAGAGAGCACATGATAAAGGTTCTGGTCTTATCAGGTTTGTTTGTGTCTTGCAACTTTAGGGAAGTTAAATATAAAATAATTAGACTATCTATTGATGTACTATCTATTCATTTAAAGATTTTCTAATGATGTCACAATCCTAAAACTACATATTTGTGTGTGTGAGTGACATTATGCAGAGTATAATACATATTTTGAGGATTTGCAGGCTGCATGTCCGTGCAGACAGGTTTAATCATGCTCCTATGAGCTGCTGAAAAACTCTTTATGAATCATGTGCTCTGAAAGAAATATTCTTTCCGCGTCAATGTGTGTGTGAGCAGTCGCTGCTGCCTCCCAGAGGAGATCATAATAAATAGCCCAGTGAATTCATGAAGCGCTCTCCGGTGCGCTCACTCCTTCTCCACTGTTCCAACAGCCATCACTCTACATGTAGGGTCTCCATCCTTTCACTTTGTTGTATATCTTCATGTAAAGCTAATATGAGAGATTTTTTTCTGCTTTGTATACTTAGAGATTTGGCTAAATTTAATAAGAATGCCCCCTGCCTTTGTTCGGATATCTTTTTAAATATTTACAAGTTGTCATGTCATCTCTGACTGGAAGAGGAGAGAGATTTCCTGCCTCGATCGGAGCATACTGGGTAAGTCAGATTTATTTACTCTGAGTATTATTTGTTATCATTATGTAAAATATTGCAGGGTTTACAGTTTCTTATAAGGATGGGCGCACTGCATGAAAAAAAAAACATTTGGGTGTGGTTACAGTTGTCCACGTCGATTGATGTCTAATTTTCCACTCCCAAAGCCCACATACATCCTTCTTATAATGTTTTACTTCTCAGAGCTCAGAAGTGCAGCATCACTGTCAGCCCGTCGACTTTTCTCCAAGCGCTAAACCCTGCAGACCCAAGGAGCGCCCCGCTCCCGAGGGCGCCGGAGTGTCCAGGAGCGACCCGCATCGGAATATGTGCCAGAGAGCGGACGATGTCCCGTGCTACAAGTCGCTCCCAGGGACCGTAGGAGACCGGATCAGGATGTCATTCGGAAGCAGGACTATAAGCAGAGGGTCTGTGTCTGTGAATCAAGGCGTCGGGAGGTCCGATCGGAAAGTTGCGTGTTGTGAGAAGTGCTCGGCGACCCTTGTTGCGCTGAAGAAACAAGCGCTGAGCCTGGCTGTTCACCATCACTTCTCATGCAAGGTCAGTCAGGATGCTGAGCCGGGAGAGGGGGCTGATGAAGTGGGTCAGAAATGCACCTATGATCACTCAAAATGGACTCAACAGACAGAATATGTTTGAAGTAAATCCATTTATAGACTTCTCAGCAAATGTGTGGTGAGAGATGTTGTTCTTTTTTCAATGGGCTGCTTATTGTATTGATAAAATAGACCAATTCAAGAGATCAATATTAATGTACTGCAATGTTTTCAAAGAAATCTAAAGAAAAAAATCAAATGCAAATGTGAAAAAGTTTCAGCTGTAAACTGTAATATTTTCACATTATTAAAATTAGTTATTATTATTATTAATAATAATAATCAATACCCCGAAAAAACAGGTAGTGTACTGACAGAACCTTCTATATAAACCCCATTCTTTTTGACACATTTTGTGTTCAGGGCCATTAACAAGTGTTTTAACGCTCATGTGGGCACATCAGTCGCTGCCTTTTAGTGGAATGCACATCTATACATTTATCACCGCCAGCATCCATCACGCAGGCTCCAATCGACATAAAGTAAACCAATGACATTCTGGTGCGAGTGGTTTTAAATGGGCATGAATATTTCATCTGGACATCCCTGTGCCATCTCCACAGTCCTGTCCGTTGAGGCAGGGCCATTTATTTTTGTCCTCTTAAGTGGGATCGAGCAGATCGGCCCCCATCATGAGAGAGAGAGAGAGAGAGAGAGAGAGAGTATTTTGTGGCCACAGACATGGTCAGTAGAAATCTGATAAGACAGCTAGCTGCTTGCAGGTTTATTGATCCAAGTGTGATTTCTCAAATGCATCACAGCCTTATAATATAATCTCTTTATACTGGCTGGCTATAAGACAGAGTCTTACTGTCATCTCTTAAAATGGAAAGGGCACATAGGTAGAGTTTGTTTAGTTTGCACATTTTATAATGTGAGAAGCACATTTAGCAGGTGCTGTTTCAGCATATGTGAAGTTTAAATGGCTGTACTTTAATAAGTGAAAGCTGCTGGAGGAACACAGTTCACAGGCAGGGTGCTGGAGGGAGGCTTGGACGTGGTGGATGTTTGTATGTGACAGAGGAGCACACAGTGGTTTGATGTTGGATTCCATTTTGATAGTTTTAACAGCATGGAAACATGTGATGTCAAACCTTTTTCAATCCTTTTTTTACTGTCTGTCTTAACTTTTTTCATGAATATTATTTGACATTTTCCCTTGGGAGGTTTTAAACTGCTGTAAATGCACTGCAGTTTAGAGGTTCGATGGGGTTGTATAGCTATTAATCAATACTACTCGCTCCATGATTACTTTACTAAGTGCTATGATTGCTTTTTGTGCATTCCCATATGCTGTGTGATGATTCAAATAATTCTCAAACACAACATTAAACAAAGCTTTTTTTCTGCTGTGTTTCAAATTTTGTAGGACTCAAGTGACCTGTATGCATTTCTTCATGACAACCTCCGTGTCCACAGTCGGTCCACCACAGAGTCCAGGGAAAGAGAAAGAGACCAGGGTGAGTGTGCAGCCTGTGGTACCAACCTGAGCCAGCTCAAACAAGAGGCCATCCACCTGGCTCTGAGCAGGGGCCAGTCATTAGCTAAGCCTCCTTTTGAAGCCAGCCTCAGCACCGGCACTCTGCTGAGACAAAGTGAAACAAAGCATGGGGAAAGGCCGTCAAGGGAGGCTGCCACAGCTGCGCATCAACCCCGCAGTCAGACCCACAGTCCTCACAGCCCGCGAAGCCCCAGGACACCTCAGAGGACCCCGCAAACCCTCAGACGAAGGGGGCCCAAGCCTGATATGGGTCGCTGGGTGGAGGAGCAGCAGCAGCTGGTGACGTCTAAATCTGCTTCCAGCACTGATGGTGTCATGATCTACCCCTACCATCAGGTACCCCTAAAAGCCTTCTCCTTAGCATTAAATCACACATAACGCATCCCCTAGTGTGCACCCCCCTTTTAATGAGTTCTATGGGTAATGTATGTCTTTACGGGTGCCCATGTCAGCAAGCCAATCATT
The DNA here is from genome assembly GCF_900634625.1 of Parambassis ranga. Classification (NCBI taxonomy): domain Eukaryota; kingdom Metazoa; phylum Chordata; class Actinopteri; family Ambassidae; genus Parambassis; species Parambassis ranga. Next base: position 10,805,370 of record NC_041043.1, read on the forward strand.
CACAGTGCCTAATCAGAGCCTATTTCGATCCCATGGCTCAGCTCGTTGTTTAAAAGTACTTTGGCTAATGGAATGGAATTGGGTCATGATTTACCCCTGTCATAAAAGCCAGGCAGTCAAAAAGCACTTGTGATCAATAGGGGAGGCGGTCATATTTAACATTGGGGCTGGTGAAATATGCATTACTGTGATGGAGACTGCAGCAGGTTGAGCCTGTCCTTCCCCAGTCCCCAATAAAAATGGTTATAGCCAAATCTGTACAAGGTGTGTGAGAGTTTATGGCCAATATCCTTGGCTCATTTTTTTTAAGCTACTCATGTTTCATCAAGAGGAGAATTCCAAAAACCTTCCCCTTATATATGTATTTATAAGCAGTAGATACTGTAAGTTGGTTGGCATGTATTGCTTTTTGTGTCCTTATTAAAGCCAGAAAGCTCATGAAGTGTGTTTACTTAGCTTAATGTGAACTTTATATGCATGTCTGGTAACTAAGCTAGTTAGCAGCAAACTAACTATCTACATGCCACAGAACTAAAACAGTGTTGCTCTTAAAGGTAGGGTAGGAGATTTCGAAAACTCTGAGAGTCAGCCAAATTTCGAAAGTAAACACACGCCCCTTTCTCTCGGAGCTCACCCCGAAGCCACTCAGTCTGTGACTTCGGCCATCATGAACGTACCTCTCTGGTGCGCGCAGAGCAGGAAGAGAGTGACAACCAGCCAATACTCCGCGCAGGGTCATCTCGGCGGATTGGCTGATGTTTTTAGCGTTTTATAGCTTCCACAGATGATTCATATTCTTCATTTATTGTGAAACTAATTGGTTGCTATCGGATTGTGAAGAGAAGTGACACTAACAAAATGTGCAACAGAATGAAATCTCCTACCCTACCTTTAAGGCCAAGGACGCTTTCATACTCTACTGTACAAGTTACATTTACAAAGCCAGAGTGGTCCCCCTTGTAATTCAATACAAATGCAATACTCCACCAACGCCTGTCTAAATCTATTATGTGCAATAATGTTATTGTCGCCAAATGAAACTGGTTAATGTTAGCCTTCATTTTGGACATATCTTTTCTTGTTTGTCTTGTCCTTGTATACATGATTGTAAGCATTAACATCTTCCATACTGAATATAAGCCTTTAATGCTTAACAATAGCAACATTTCCTGGTCCTTTACCCTGTTATGTTTGCTTTTTTTTACTCCAGCATCAGTCTTTTGGCACTTGGTTGCCTCCACCTTGGTTGCCTATTGTTTCTCATTCAAACAAGTCAGTTTTAGCCTTTGAGTCAGCTTTACACAGCATTTTCATCCAACTTGTGGCGTTTTTTTTAATATACCTCAGTTAGCTAGCTGATTAAATCTGCTAGCAGCAGTCAGCAAAACTGAACAGAAAAGAGAATTCTGCTTTTGTCTAAAAACGAAGGAACCTTTGTTTCAGAAAATGACTCAGAATTTCAGTGGTTTATCTTCATTATGTGCTGCGTCAGAATGGAAAGCAGAAACTGCACCTGTACTGCACGATCAACGTGTGTAATTAAATTTAACAATACAAATTCATTAACATAAAATGAAACTATCATGTGACTGACTAAGAAATCAGCTAGGCAGCTGGCCAAGTTTGTGAGCATGATCGATAGAGGTTTAAAAACAATCTAGACAAGTGACAGTATAGGACGAAGAGTAAGATGATGAAAAGTAGGGTGGAGGAAGAAAGAGAAATTATGATGGGAGCCTTGCAGGAGGGAAAGATGGAGGCTGGGGGAGGAGGATAACAGCACATATGAGAGGGAAAAACAGAAAGAAATAAGAGCAGTGAAGATGAAAAAAAGATATGACAGAATATGTGAGTCAAAAAGAAGACAGGACGAGGAGCAAAGAAGTATATATGTTATCCATATTACCCAAGGCTTCCACTATCTTACTCCAGACCGCTTCTGCAGATCTCCTCTGGCACTAATTGGCACTTTATGTTTGGATGCTCTTCAGATAAAATAGTTTGCGTTGTTATCTTGCCTTAAGACGTGCAATTCCAGAGTGGTAAGGCAAAGACGTTGGCTACAAGGCTTCCAGCAAAGGCTGGGTGACTTCATGCTGCAACAAGCACATGCTGAAGAGGTCATCACACACACACACGGCGTGGTTATGAATACAGTACAAAACACTCACACGTTGGAGCTACAGTTGTATAAGTGTTGGTGTATCTTTAAGGATGTTGAATGCAGGCATTCAATGCACCTTCTTATCTCTGAGTCATGGTTTAAATTCAGACTGTGGTCACTACAGCCTTCACAAACTATTCCTCACACTCCATATGCGGCTAGCTACATCCGTAACATGACTAATGGTGTATGTTTAACCCAATGTGCTCTCAGCCTCGATGCCCTACTTACACAGACAGACCCCATTTCCCTCCCTAGAGAAATTCCTGTGATAACAGCCCCTTTTTGGAGTGGGTGCTGGAGTGCAATTACAAATTCGGATATGTATATAATGAGCTTTCTCCCCCGACAGGCTGCAGATGATGCCACTCTGAGCTGTGGTGATGCTGGGGCTGTGCAGACAAGCTCAAAGCTTCCTCACATATCCAGAGTGGTGACCATTGCCAACACTGCAGCTATGTCCTTTTTGGCCAGGTAAATGTTACCATCCGAACAGCGAGTGGAATGGATAAAAACGAGGTGTACTGGCTACACCTCAAGTTTCTGTTGTATGACATGCCACCCCCCTCCTCCTTCCCTGCAGGGCAGCCGAGAAGCTCAACCTGACACTGAGGAAAAGGGGCCAGGCTTCCGATCCAGCTCCCTCTCATCTCTCCACCTGCTTCAGGGAGATCATCCAGAAAGACCCGCCGCCCATCCCCTCCTGCCTGCATCAAGCTGCCACTAAAACCAAAGACTCACCAAATGTTGGCAAGGTAGATTTCACATTCTATCACATCTAGATGGAGATTTATCGGTTTTACAGTGGAGCCTGTTTTGTTTAAAATCCAGCAGGTATGGGCAACTATCCAACTGCTCAGTGCTTTTAAACTTTAAATTGTAGTATAGAGATAACCAGTATAGATAACATGCATCATTCACTGGATGCTTTTTTCCTTACTCTGTTCATTTTCATTTTGTGTTATGTTTAGGCAGCCAAATAACCAAGGTCAGAGAAAAGGTAATGCTTTGGGTTACAACAGACTATTTCACAACATTGAACACACAGCTCCAGCTCATCAATACCAAGAAAACATAATATAAGGCAGACTTTGTAAACAACTCATCACCATGGTAACTGAAAATGATGGTAGTAGATGGTAGTTAGAAGTTAGAAGGGAGGACAGGTATCAACCAGACTTCACCCACCCCTGTAAAAGAATCTACACCAACTCAATGCGGGGTTTCTTCCATATCCAAGAGTTTAAATCGAGGCAACTGGATTCAAGGATTGTTTGTTGAAGACGTTTTCGCCACTCGTCTGAGTTTTATGTGTTCAGGACCCCTGTGGGTGGATCTTGCAGGAGTTCACATGACTAAGATCACTATAGTTGATAATGGTCAGTTAACGACCAGAAACTGTGTCTCGGTCATGTCCAGGACTAGTTGATGACCCATCGTTAGAGTTTGAATGGTAGTGAAGTCTGCTAGTAAGGAATGAAAGGAGTTGTAAACAGGTGAGAGCTGATGCCTCAGCCCTACTTCTCTGTTTAGAGAGGGTTTTTCCAATTTCACATAGATGACTTCTTTGACTCCTCTTTCATACCATCTGTCCTCCCTGTCCAGAATTTGGACATTATTATCCTCAAAAGAATGACCACTCTCTTTGAGGTGAAGGTGGACTGCTGCTTTCTTCCATAGGCCGCATGTTTCTTCATTACTAACCCATTGTGCACCATCCGTGATGCACCAGATGTTTTGTTACACAGCATCATCAGAGAACTTCTGCAATTTTTTTGCCAAATGCTGACTAGACTAAACCAATGTGGTTATTATAATAGTGCTCTGATCAGGAGATGATACATGGAGTTACTCACATAGCTACATGGTGCGGCATCAGTCAGAAAACTGGACCAGCGCTGTCAAACTTCAGGTGATGATTGGCTGCAAATGCAAACAGTAATAGTGTATTAGAAGACAATAGCATTCACTTGATGTATGTTCAATCTTCATTTTCAGTGTGTCATATATAGAATAGGTCCAACCCGATGTATCTTTGAAAGAATATACTACCACTCTTTCCCACAGACACCACCTTGGAAGTGTTTTTACCGCCAGTGTTGTTGAGTAAAGAGATCTGAGTCAATTTGGAAGAAATCCTATATCACTCCTCCTTTGTGATACACTGTAATGTGGTGCTAATGTCTCCATCTTGCTCCTCGCCCCCTTTCTCCTCACCTCCTTTGGGATAGAAACTGGGGAGATCAATATGGCTGCCTTGCCTCCCCTTGTCTCATAGATGGGCTCTTGGGTCTATAGTCTAGAGTTACAGATAGACCCCACACCTGCCTGAGCACTCAGCTTTGTGTGCATTGGCGTGCATAAAAACGTATGTGTGTGAGAGCGGAGGAGGATTTTCTCTGTCTGTAAATGGGACTCTTGAATAATTTAACCCTCATAAATACAGTTTGACACATGTTCAATAGGGTTAGGGAGCCACTTCTTGCGTAAAGATATTAAAATGATGAGGAACGAAACGGAAAGTATCCTTCCTGCACAGGCACTGGGAGCTTATCATGTGGCAGATGGAATATGGCTAACAGGTTTTAAATTCACCCAATAAGGCATGATGTCATCGTGGTGTAATGCGGTCCTGTGCCATTTCAAGAGCACAATACTTGATTGGGTGTCACGGTGCACTAGGCTACTTGCAGTCTTGCAGAACCTAGATTGTGAATACAAATACACGTATAATTGGCTTTGAAACCTTAATAGAGCTTATTGTCTTTTGTGAGGTATATGCTGCCATGTTTTCCTGCAGACTAAGACCTATGAGCACTGTTAAATGGCTGTCAGAATTGGACTCTAACCCAATTCAAGACCCTTCAGCTTTTAAAGCTCAGGCTTCCTGTAGAGAACTGCATTAAGGAATTAATGTCACTACTACATACGGAAATATGGAGGTACGCATCGTCATGCAGCTGCACTAACTGAATCATCTGGTCTAATGCAGCTTGAAGAAAATAACTTTTCAATTAAAGATTTTTCTTCTGGACTTCCACTACATTAATATATTATGTATTTACAAAAGAGCTGCTGGATGTGAAGTAAAACGCACATTGTCAGATGTGTACAAACTTGCTCCACTGAAGTGGTAAAAGCAAGCAAAACATCAAATCGCCAGGCCCCATGTGGCGGCTCAACCCTGAGTCTTTGCGACATTCACCACTTGCATACCTTGCATAAAACAGTGTCTCTGTCTCTTCTTTTTGCAAAGCAGCAGGAGCTCAGAGAACAAGACCATCAATTTCCAAGCTCTTTTGCAGTTGTATTTTATGTCAGAATCCACAGCTTTTAGTAATCCTATCCAATTATTTACAAAAACAACATATAAATAGAAGATACACCACCTAGTTTGCTCACTCTTGATGGTGTTCTCAGATTTCGGATGCAAGGACTTGCTGAATTCGATATGAAGATATTTTTGAACTCATTCTTTTTTCATAAGTTATCTCTTGGCATTTGTTTTAAAGGTAAAGTTTAGCCACTCACATTTGTAGATGAAGGGGTAGGGAAATATTTTTATTCACTCTATTTAATAAATAATGAAGTTTACTTTTCAAGGTAGTTTAAAGTGTTTGGCCTTTTCCCATGTATATGTACGTGTACTATAGTATGTATACGGGGTTAAGTGAAATAATACAGGTCAGTCTTTCTTCCCCTTAGAAAGGCGTTTAGCATTATGCATGCCTGTAGCTGCCCACAGACTGACAGTATAGCTAACTGGTTGTAGTTGTAATCTCCCATGGGGGCACTTTATACTGATTTGTTTGATGCTAATTTGCCCTGTATGTCAATATTTGCTATCTTAGTGTTGTCTGCTAGCATTTTTTTATTTTGCACTAAACACTAAACTGCTGCAATGACAACTGCTAACAAGCAATTTGCACTTCTGTTCAGTTTGCATGAGCAGAATCTAAACCAGCAGAAATCCATATTTGTCATTTTAAATAAATCAGAAACCATGAGACTGTGCGTCTTCATTCCAGCCAGCCATTTGGATGCAAGACTACTATAGGTGTATGTTGGAAAGAGGGACTTCTATGTGTGCTCTCTTGTCTTTGTTGTTTGGCAATAAGCTGTCATCCACTGAGTCTCTGCTGCTGATTTAACCTGCCCAGTTGGCCATAAAGCAACCAACACAGATCCAAATCGAGCCAATGGTGCAGGACCCACCATAAGACATTAAGCTTAAGGTCCATCACAGCTCTTACCATTCGGGGAGATAAATATAATGACAATCCTTCTTTAGTTGTTGAGATTTCAAATTTGCCATGCTGCTTTGGACCAGTTTCCTATTTGTGGTTCTCTTTCCTTTGGTGTTTAGGTTAGAGTAGTGCTGAGGGTAAGCCCAACACTAACAGAGGGCCAAGGCCAACCACCTGTTCTCCGGATTGACCCATCCAAGAAGAGAGTCACAGTCATGGAACCAGTCACCAAAAGCCAACCATACACTACGATGACGCTCGGCAGGGATGGCAAAAGTCCTCTGAAGACCTTCAACTTTGATGCTGCCTATCCTCAAGTGTCAAGCCAGGTTTGCTTCTTCATCCTGGTTACTTCCACCTTTAATGTTTTCTACCTGTGTCATGTTCTTTCTCAAATATTCAATGCATTCCACCCCCCATCCCTCTGTACCCGGCACATCCCAGTTGCTTTACTGTCTCTGTCTGATGACCTGAAAACTGATAGGATCCAGTTAGCCACCACAATTACATAGTCCATCAATTATATTCAACTTTCTCTAAGCTCTGCTTACAATATCTCAGCCCAAGGGAATATACAGAATCATTATGCATCCTCCCTACTGCTTTCATTTTCCCACTGTGTTGGATGCAGTTCAGATGAATCATAAGATGCTCGCTGTCCTTTGTTCTCCCTGACCAGGCCGAGGTGTGTGCAGGCGTCTTGTCTGATGTCATCCGCTGTGTGCTCAGCGGCAGCGATGGATGCGTTCTCGGTTTGGGATGTGCTGATGTGGGTGAGTAATCAGTCACTGTGAGAGGCCACGGGTTAAAACCTAAGATGGGACAGGAGCACTCTTATCTGTGCTCAGGGCCCCTCCATCCCCTCCTCCTCCTCTTTCTCTTCCTTCTCCTGTACCCCTTGTCCTGCAATCATTCACTTTGTGTTTATCACTTACACTCCCTGTCTCCATTTTCTCTGTCCTCGTATCAGTTTTGATACATATCTCCAGCCTCTTTTATTTACCCTCTCCTGCCCCATTTTTCTCTTTTCTGCCTCCTTTTTTTCCAAAACAAGTGTCACTTTAAGACACAAAAGTCTAACTTACCTTTGCAAATAAAAGCCCAGTTATCAATTATGCAACACATATGCATTTTTAAAAGCTTCCTGTTGCCTTACATTTCAGCATACGACGCAAAAAGAAACAAATATTTTATTTTATTCTGCTGAAATGCTGAGCTCAGAAGGGACTGTAAACAAAGTGGACTGTAATATGTTGCTATTAGAGAGATGGAACCCTGCACTTAGCGTCAGTGAAGGGGTTTAATAGATTCATAGCACACAAATACACACACACACACACACACTGGGTAAGGACAGGGTCTCCTTGGAGCTGCTTTTTCACATGACGCCACTCTCCGTAAATCTGATTGAATTAGTTGTACTGACTACATGTGGCCCACAGCCAGGGGGATATCAATCTCCTGCACAGAATACTATTCTCTCTGAATAACGGTAGGCAGCTCAGCCTTTAACTGAAGTAAACCAATTCTCTTATCCTCATTCAATTAAAGTTTGGATAAGACAAAAGAGGGTAAAACAGGACCATAACTCAAAACCGATGTGGGGCAAAAGTGCACCGGGAGATACAATATGGCACAGATCCACAAAACATCCATTTGTGCATCCTTGTGAGTTTATATGTAATATCTGATTTTTCCATCTGCTACAGATCGAACTGCTTCACAGGTTATGGCAGATTTTATATCCTTTGGCCTGCATTCAGCAGCTCATTCTAGACTTCCAGGTGTTAAGCTAACAAGTCAGTCAAAGTTTGCAAACAAAATAAAAATATCCATAAGGCTAATTGTCCAAATGTGAACATGAGTTCATAGTGCATAGCAGTTTGAGGATATTTTACACTAGGCAGCAGCATTACAGTGCAAAAATAAATAGTTAATTAATGACTCAGTATGACTAAATATGTCAACAGTTTAAAACTCACCCAAGTTGATGATAGCTTCTCTGCATGCATCTCCTGCAAGGCACAAGTACAAATACACTAATAAGCTTTAACATTTGTGCTAAAGCCACAATCATACAACAGGCAAAATAATGTAATATAACCTTATTTTTGTGCACATATGAGGTGCACACATAGGCCAGCATGTGCATGTACACTGCTCGGTGCATACATATGAGTGTGCTCTGTTGTCTGCCTCAGGCTCATGGTCCAGCATGGTGGGGAGTAGTGAGAACATCCAGAAGCTTGGGGTGATACCATGTGCCATCTCCTGGCTGTACAGCGCCATCGAGCGGCGCAGGGAGAAGACCTGGACCGACCTGACCGTGTCAGTGTCTGCTATAGAGCTGTGCTGCGGAGAGGAGGATACACTTAGGGATCTGCTTGGGGAGGTTGTCCCCTCATCAGGCAGTATCCAGGACAGCCCAAAAGCACACATTAAACTCCAAGAAGACCCGGTTTATGGGATACAGGTAGGGGAAAAAATGTTTTCATTATAAAGGAGAAAAGGATGTTAATTTCCTGATGCTTTGACAATGGACAAGCACACAATAGTCAATCCTTTTGGCTCAGCTATGTATGCTGGCAAAATATCAAAGATTAAATTTCCATTAACTATTATTTTACATTAAAGTGTGTCAAATTTTCTAGAAAACATAAGCAAACTAACTGCCTCACTCAGTTTAAAGAGAATGTACTGATGATAAGAATACATTTTTTGCCCACTAGATATGATGATTCATTTTTATTAATGATGTTGGGTTAAAAAGTCAGTTTGGATAATGGTTGACACTGTACTGGAGGAGATAATATCATAATGAGTGAAACCCATTAGGCTGCAGATTACATTTGATTACATTATGATTGTGCAGCTCTCTCCTCCCCCACACTGCTATTTGTAAATTGCAAGCCAGAGTGTCATTAGCGTAGGTATGCTTCTCTCTCTCTCTGTTTTCTCCTGACAAGACTAAGCATTTTCTTATCTGTACAAGACATAATTTCTCTCACCTCCTTACAGCTTCGTAACCACAACCGGGTGAAGGCCCCGACTGCAGAGCGGGCTGCTTCCCTCCTGGACGCGGCCATTGCAGCACGCCGACACAGTGACTTTATTACATATCTGTGCCACAGCTCCATAATGTTCTTCACGCTTCATGTCCAGCCCCCTCGCACAGAAAGCAGCACCATCGGAAAAGGTCCCACTACAATATATTATACAAGAGTTTTTTGTATTTTAACATTTTTACATTTACACTCCAATCTGTGATTTCCACCCTTAGGTTCACGTGGCCCCACTAAGCTGACCATGATCGATGTGTGTAGTGGTATGAGGGGTATGATCAAAAATAAACCTCCTCATGCTGAACTGGGGCCTATTGTGGTGTCTCTTCTAAGCGGGAATAAAACCACCCCAAGCAAGTAAGAATGCAAACTAATAAGCCAACTGTATTTAAGTTTATTTGTGAAACTGTTTTTAAAAACAGTTGAATCGTTGAATGCAAAAGCTCAAAAATTTGGCTGCATCCAGCAAAATAATGTCATTTGCACTATTTCTGCACAGGGCCAATAAGTTGATGATGCTCCTTCGAGAGTCCTTGGGTCATGCAAATTGCCACGTCACAGTGATTGCCGATGCTGCTGATTCACTGGCACACCTTCAGGAGACCTTCTCTACCATCCAGCTGGCTTCCCGCATTCGGAGGACACAGAAAAGGACAAAGGTACAAGTTTTTAATCAATTCAGTGTTCACAGTGTTTATAAATTGATTTATAAATTGATGATTGCTGTTTTGGATCTAGAATTTGGTCTAGTACTGGTTCTAACAACATAACCCATCTTTATCCAACAGCAATCCACTTCATGTTCTCCTTGTGGAAGGAGTTTGACCAGAGAAAAGAGAGGGCCCCAGTCATTGTCCCTGCGGGCGTTCCACTCCACCGATGAGGTAGATGTGGACATTCGTCCTTTCCGCCTGCGTGGAGATGAACGCTCTAGTAGTGACCAGTCCTGTGACACTGTCATCCAAATAGACTCAGATGGCCTGATCCATTCCAAAGCAGCCCCAAGGCTGGCACAACCTGAGTTTGTGCCCATCATACCTTCTTTGCATCCTAACAAGGCTGAACTGGATGACCCAGAGTTTACTGCTCTCCTCCAAGAGCTTCTGAGGATTCCTCAGTTGGGAGAAAAGAAGGCAGATGATAATGTTCAGACAGCGGGCAGAAAGCAGCCAGAGAGAGACTGTCTCAAATGCGATACATTTGCTGAACTTCAGGAACGTTTGGGTTGTATCGATGGAAGTGAGATAACAATGGATATGCTCAGGTCTTCCTTGAAAGGTGCTTCTATTAATAACATCACAACCAAATCACAGCCCCAGAAAGAATCAGGGAAACAGACAGACACTGAAGCATCAAAAGCACGACAGATATTGTTCAATCAGGGGTCGGGTTGCACTCAGCATTCTGTTGGAGAAAATCAAACAGATGGTGCCTTCCCTGGAGACAGTTTTCAGAGAGAAGATTCAGGTCTGTATGACTGTGAGGAGTGTAGTGCAAACAGTTCCAGCGAGGAACTGCTGAATCAAACTCTTGGTCTTAACATGGCCTCTCGGTCTGAGGGTCTTAACAGTCAGAGCAAAGCTGTCACCAATTCTGTTGCACTCCAGGGTTCAAGAAACCAGGAGAGTCCTGAAGCTGCTGATTGGTTCAAACCAGACAAAAGGACCTCACCAGTTGGCAAAAGCTCTCCCACTCTCCCATCTCCTTTATCTTCCTGCTCCTCGTCACACTCCTTGGCTAAAACAGTCATACTTGGAGATGTCCTTCCGAACCGCCCGACAGAGGATGTTAAGGAAATGAAGGCCACAATTACAGTGACTGTACAACAGCCACTAGACCTAAAAGGTCAAGATGAACTTGTTTTCTCTATGGTGGAGGAGGTGACCATTAGTGGAGCGTATGAAAGAGGGAGGGCAGGTGGCAATATTATTTGTATCAAAGACCAGTCACAGGCCCATGTTCAAGGCTCTGCCAACTCTCAACCAATCAGGATAATTAGCAATGTCAATGAAGAATCTGCAACTGCAACTTCCTCTGAAACAAGCTCTAGTGCTCAGCCTGAAGCCACAAATGCCAACTCTGAAAATCCCCACAACCAGTTCAGAAGGGAAAAAAGATTCTTGCCTTCATTTATAAACCCCATGTTGATTAATACAGATATGGAGTGTGAGTTGGATTGTGGCAAAGAGAAAGAATGTTCTCAAGAAACCATTGCAGAAGTCAAGTCAAGAAATAATGTCAAATGTCCAAATGACGGCAACAATCCTGAGAGTAGGAGTGGGGCCCATCCTAAAAAGCCTGACAGGGCATGTTTCTCATCTTCTAGCCATGGCCGAGTTGTCTTGGAAGATTTTGGTTTATGCACCAAACATGCAGAAAATACAGCATGTGAAAAGAGACCATGTAATACAGACAAGAGTCACCCAAGAGACAGCGAGCATGTTTTTTCCAGTCCAAGGGTCTCAGAGGTGGGAGAAGGTGGTTGCAGTCATGTTGGGAATACTCCCAGGAGGACTGGTGTTTCACCTGGTTGCCAAGAAACCAACCTTGCTTCCTCAAAAACAGGTAGTTTACCTAGGGGCTGGCAAAATGCCAGCTACAGGGACAGCTACCGTGGCTGTCACGTGGTTGAAGACCACAGAGACCCAAGGGGGGTGACATCATCCACTCCATGTAGCCCGGGTGTGACTCTGGAGAGGAGGCAGGGCAGGCAGCACAACTCTGCACACCACAGCATCCATAACTCCTCTCCTCGAAAACATGGAACAGAGTTCAAACAGGATTCTACTGGTGCTCTCAGAAAGGGTGCTGGATCTTTGTTCAAGACCTCAAGTCTAACAATGAAACATGCTACTACAGGTGACAGCATAATGTCACCCTCAGAAGACAGTGGCAGGCTTTTCAGTGCCAAATTGGAGCAGTTAGCTTGTAAGACTAATTCCCTTGGGAGGACACCAAGGGACCACCCAACTCTGGAAAGAGGCAGTAGCAATGCCTCTATGAGCTCCAAGGGGAGTATTGAAGGGGCTTGTAGGGCAGCTTACAAAGGAAATTATGAGGGAGATTGTACGTTTCCAAGGGCCAGCAGAAGCCCCAGGAAAAATCCTCGGTGTGACCAGAGTCAACATTTCTTCCCCTCTGAAAAACCTGTAGTTCAGTCTGCTAGGCATTCCAAACTCTCTGCTGTTGGGAAACTTAAAATGGCTACCCCTAAAGTGCGTCGACTGTCTGCTCCCAGCATCAAGAACCTCAATCTCTCTCACAAAAACCTACAGCAGTCCATCAATCGCAGTGCCAGTCTTTCCCCCGATAGCAAAACGGTTAGCTTTGAACGAACATCCTCCTTCTTTTCCTCTTCCCCTCCACGGTCTTTTCACTCTATCAGTCGGACTCCGAGTCAGAGCTCCACATGCTCTTCTACAAAATCTGCCATCCAGGGGTTTGTCAACGGTCGGATCTCTGACCTCCTTAAGGAAAAACCCTCCAGTCCTACTTCAGGAGGACCTAACCAAATGGCTGCACTCCCTTCCCCATACAGTCAGTTGACTTCTCCCCGCACACCTGATCACATGAGTGGGCATGCAAGTGACACCACCAGTGTGCTGAGTGGAGATTTGCCGCCAGCTATGGGGAAGACATCGCTGCATTTCTCTAACAGGAACAGTTTGGTGAGCAGCGGCTATGACAGCATGGTGAGAGACAGTGAAGCCACCGGCAGCAGCACCTCCAACAGAGATTCTGTCAGTGACAGGAGCGGCTCTCTGCTCAGTGTGGCTCGCAGCAGCCGATCATCTCGGAGGCGAGGCAGCACAGGTAAAACACCTGGATTAGCTGGCTTTTTATGAACTGAATCCAAAAACTCACATCTGAAAAGACTAGAACTTTTATGAGAGTAGAGTGCTCACAATGTCTCTGTGGTGTCAATTAGACTAATAGGAAAGTTAGAATATTATGGGCATTTCAGATTGATTAATGCATCTATTTTTTCAGGGATGCACAATATTGGCGGGCAAAGGCTTAAAAAAAAATCAATGAATATTGACAGACAGATAACACTGACTAATGCTCACTATTTTGCTGTGCATCAAAAATGAGGAAGTTTATACTTTTGTTTGAAAGTCTTACATAAATCAATATGGCATATTTTAAGACTTACATTGGACATTAAATTTGAAAAGCATTGCATTTTATTCCTGCATCTGCTAATGGGCAATCACAGTAAGAGTAGGCATAATATCTTGATACAGTAGAGATGTGATTGATTATTCTGCAATTAGGTGGAAAACATTATGTGCATATACTGTAGCAGCATCGGCACACTGCTAAAAATGAATTGGACAATATCACTATGTCGCCTATCAGCAAGTGAATCATTATTATTAATTTTTAATCCTGCCGGGGGACAAACACTGCATACCAAATTAGCATAACAATAACATTTTATGATAGAATCCAGTCTAAAACTGAACAAATATACAAAGAAAACACAAACAATAGTCTGTTTACACCATAAACTATGCACACGTCTCACACAGTTCCTTCTCCAGACAGTCTGGTATAAGCAATGTGTAATCCACAACACTATTTTACATTTGGGATGGTTCCATCAGGACAATTTGGGTTTTGCAGTCTGACCGCATAACATATTAATGTGACATTAATTAGAGATGACACACATCTGTAGGATGCAGTCAGACCTAGTTTCCGCTCTGCATTAAATGCCGAATTATTAAGGAATATTTGAATCCGATGACGGCAGCATAGAGTGTTTGGTAGATGTGGTGTGTGCATACCAACAATATTAGCTAATGGAATTATACACACAGAAACCTCTAATAGTGTTTTGTTGAAAATGTGGTTAATACTGCTAATGGTTTGATACTTGTAATGGAGCAATATAAACAGTAAATGCAGTTTTTAATGGATGAATTTAAAGTTTCCCTAAGTAGTGAACTGTTCATAGGATTATTAAAACCTGTCACTACGTCTCAGCTGTCTTTTTAATTTAATTAATGACATAAAACACAAACATTTTTTTAGCAAAGCAAACTGGGCTACACCATAGAGAAAAATCATTTCTGCGGTCTTGACTAACATGATAGAATGGCTGCTGTATTTGCCCCCAGGCAGACCGTTTTTCGCTTCCCAGAAGTGCACATGGTCTGGACATTGAAGGCCACTTAGGGACAGGAGCATCCATTTAATGTACACTAATGTAGTGGCTCATGAATACTCTCTTCCCATCACATCACACTGTAGATTAATGAGCACCACTTCAAGTGTAAATTTCTGGATCAAGTGTTTAAGTGGAGCGCACACTGCAGTAGCTCCTCTTTGTTCTACAGTTTGATTGCACTAGAATCAACCAAAAGGCAGCAATTGTGGTATATTTTTAAAATAAATAATTTGGAAAGGGAAAAGAAAACATGCTGTCTACTTACTTACGTAGGTACTCATCAGCGCCGTCTTTCCCATGATGCACCTCTGTCCCTGAGACGCTCGGCTAGCGGTCTGCGGTCTCGCTGGATGGATCGAGGAATCCCAGAAGCCTACGAGATCAAAGTGTATGAGATCGACAATGTGCAGAGGATGCAGAAAAGAGCAGGTGCTGGCAAACAGGTGCTGGGTTTATTTTGATTTCTTTTGATTTTTTTTTTCTTTTGGATAAAATTAACCTTTTCTTTTCTAAAAATGATTTACTCTTTTTTTATTTTTATACAGTATCATTTATTATTATTTCATATATTACATTTGAGTTCAAATTATACAATTTCATGTTGACTGCCGACCATTCGTCGCCATAAATAAAGCCTGTAGTTGTCCATCCTCCAGATGTAGTTAATGCTATAAAAATGTAGTTGTTATAAGAATTGAATAGAGCTTCAGTAAAAGACTCCACCTTTCATTTTCAGTTGGTCCTTGAAAGAAAAGGGCTGCATGTACTGACGTAATGTCCCCATGCCGACAGGTCTGGCCTCATGAGACTGCTCCCTGCCTCCACCAGACTCAGACATGGCATCTTTGATACAATTTTAATGACCACTTGGGGGAAATTGGGTCAATGCTGCAGCAAAGAACAAAGCAGTGCACTAGAATCAAACAGACTTATCAGAGATAATACTGTATTTTTTAAGAAAATATACATGTTGATTCATAGTTTAAATTTTTGTTTCTGGAGACGCAAATGACCAAAAATACAGTTAGTAAACAGTCCTGGACATGTAACACTGTAGGGTTTCATTTCCCTTTAAATAATATGCATGCATTGACCTTTGAAAATGTTCCCTCTGTGTAATAAGGTTAGTATAATCAGGGAGTAACTCTATTTAGTAGCCTACAGTCTGTGTTGTTCTGCCTCCCAGAGGTGCTGTCTCTGCCCTAACATGGTGTTTATGAGCGTGTGGAGACGCAGACACAGAGCAGGATGGGGGTGTTCGTCATCTGGCCTTGTCTGCAGAGTCAGACTAAGCACAGCATCACCACCTCCCCAGCAGACAGTATTACTTTTTAATATAGTACTGAGTGATTGGTTTCTAAGTGTAGAAAGCATTGAAAAATGATGAGTTTACAATAGATTATTATGCACTTACATGGAGGTAAATAAAAGAAGTGAAATGTGTGTGTGTGTGTTTTTGTGTTCAGGGTCCAGCATGCTTCAGCGCCAAGCTGAAGTTTTTGGAGCACCGTCAGCAGAGGATCTCAGAGGTCAGAGCCAAATACAACAACCTGAGGACAGAGCTGGAGCAGGCCAAATACAACCTCATGCTGGAGCCCGCCAAGTGGAACCAAGAGTGTCAGTAAACTTGAACTTTTACTAGTATTACCAGGTAGACTATGGAAAGAAAGTCATTAAATGAATGTAAAACACCCTTGTTGTATTAACTAGGACTAAATCAGTGTTAATATTATTATTTTCACAATATAATAGTTTGATCTCTAGTTTACCCTGCGTTTACACACAAACAAAGACTCTTTACCAGATCTGAACATGGATCAAGATTTTGCTCTATAACTAATATGATTTGCACATTATCAGCATGGATTATTTTTTGTTGAGCAACACATTGATAATTGGGTGGAAAATAATGTGATTGTAGTATGCCAGCATTCCAACAGGGGGTAGCATCCTGTCATAATCAGCCTCCATTAACAATACTAGTAACAATGATGGAGTCTGATTATGACACATAATAGCACATTATGCTGCATGACCTGCAGCATCATAGTGTCACCCAGAAGATTTATGTTAGCATATTTTGGCTAGCTGACACACAGAAATACACACAGCAGTGTATGAGTATTTACCTTGTTGTTCTTCCCCAGTCGACCTGTGGCAGACTTTCGAAGTGGACTCCCTGGAGCACCTGGAGGCCCTTGAAGTGGTGACGGCTCGGCTGGAGAACAGGGTGAACCTCTGCAAGACCAACATCATGATGGTCACCAGCTTTGACGCGGCCAACAAGAGAAGAAATAAGAGGCGGCGACGAAAAGCAGAGCAGAGAGCCCAGAAGGGGAGACATAGTGAAGATTAGGACTTTTTTTGGGGGGGGGGGAGAAGAAATTCAAATCTCAAGCTTCACTTTATGCACACCAAGTGCTACATGTACAGTAACATTTTGTCTGCCTTCACTGGAAGGTCAAAGATTTAGAGCACTTGAACTTTTCTTTCAGGCACATTTTGGACGTTAAAAAAAAACATGACCTTTTTATGAACTCTTTTTTTGGCATCCTGTGTTTGTCACTTTAAAATATGCTGTTTATGCTTTTCTGAGCAGTGTGCAGTGTATTTAAAGCATCAGTTCAGCTCACTGCAGCATCTAATGCTAACAAGACATTTTACTGTACCTACAGGACACGTTTTTTTATTTAACCTCTTTGTCTTTTCTCAAAGCACTAACACTTTGTTGTAATGACCTGGAAAGTCACACAGAAGTTTCCTAGTTAAAAAGAAATATCATAGCTACTGGAACACTCGCTGACATGTGCTAAAAATGTAATTTTGTGGCGTTTAAGTTCTTTTGTCTTTTGTTTTAAAACAAACTGTGATTTTTACAATTTCGTTGCAAAGCTTGCACCTTTCTCAGACTAATGCAGTCATTAGTCACCTTGAATTAAGAGGAGTTATGGCCACTGTACATAAGACTTTGGTGCTGAAACAATTAAAACTGTGTATTTTAAACCTCTTGAAACTAATGTAAAGCCTCCATAAATAAAAAAGGAGGCTCAGTTTAGGCAAACATTTAGCAGAGATCTGAGTTGGCAGTGATGAGATGAGAACTGTGAGGGTAATTGTGAACCTTTTCTTTGTCTTCAGAGGATGGGTGGTCTGTGATCAATAAACTGACTGTTACAACATATTAGACAGAATAAAGAAATGTGGAATCTGCTCTCAGTATAATGGAGGAGTAATTACTTTAAAGGAATAACGTCATTATGTCTGAAGAGCCTCATGGCCCTGAGCCAAGCAGAGAGGACGCTCTGATGCACACTAATCAGTGAACAATGTCCACCTAAATCAATGAATTTAAACATACGGGGAAGAAACACACACACACAGAGACACACACACACAGGATGTTTGTTTTGTGAAAATTATTAATCAGCATGTTATGTTATACATCACTGGGAATCAAGAGCAGCACAGCTCTCGGTTACTTTCTGTGTGAAAGGAATCCTTTGATTAGACCAAATTAAATTATACTTCCATGACATGCGTGTATGAGTCTGCGGTGATCCTAAGGAACACATTGCGTAACAGAGGGCGAGAGAGAGAGAGAGAAAGAGACAGAGGGAAATTTATTCTGTAATGTGAAGTCATTGTGATGTGATTGTGATGAGAGCAAACAGAGTTCAGCCCTAAAGCGGCTCAATTATGAACACAGCACCGTTAAAGAAAAACTGGAGAAACACACACACACACACACACACTTCCCTCCCTGACTTTGCCCTTCCTTTCTTTCTGCTCCACTTCCTCGGAGAAGTGAAAGCCAAAGTCGTTGGCTTTCACAACACAAACACACACACACTGCAAAAGCCTGCTAAACATCCATGCATCATAGCAGTGAATGTGGGAAGTTGCCTGTTAGATTTCGGAGTAAAAATATACAACAAAATTCATTTGCAGCCAAATCATTGTCATAATAATTCATTACAACTCATTATTATGTGATGCACTGCAGAGGGTAAAATCTATACATTTTCTTCATACACTGAAATAAATAAATATGTCTTCATAAGGGCTGTGCTATATCATCTGTTTACCCACAAAATCACTAAAATTAGGGTTGGAAATATTAATTCTCAGTCCAAAACTGACTTATTGTCAGGAAAATAACCAGCAATAAGGACGTTAGAAGATATTTTCTGCTTTAAAGTGAGATTAAAATGTAAAGATGTTCGGAAAAGTGAGGTTAAGAGAAGAAGTTATTGATTATGTAAGTGCCAACACAGCACAAAGATGTGCATATATATATATATATTTGTATTGTATTTTATTTCTCCTGTAATCCGGTGCACGGTTTATCAGCTTAAAAACACTCCATCATATGACCGCTTTATCTGCAGTTACATAACTGCTGACACACAGCCAGGAGCCAGTGTGACACATCTGCCAGAAGATGGCAGCCTCGAGTTTAATAAATATATAAACATGCCGTGAAGGAATATGTGTGTGTGTGTTTTATGAGGGGAAGCTGAAAAAAAGATTCCCGGATTAGACCGTAAACAAAGCGCATGAGAGCGTCTGAGGGACAAATGACGGCGTGAAGGTGATGTGGTTCCTGCTGGAGGCAGACAGGACGGAGGAAGACACTTGAGACGCGGTTTGCTTTTGTGGGGCGTTGATGTTCAGACGGGAAACTGACAAGAGACCTGATCCAGCGGTGAGTACACACCTCTCCATCCTCCAACACTGCGCTGTGTTGTTCCGAGTTATTACCGTTATTTACTTACAAATACACGGGATGTTTACACCCTCCTTCCGCAGCGGGATTATAATCCTCTGGAAGGGATTATAAGAGGGGTGTCACGGGCAGATATAGGAAGTACAGATTGTTGATGGAATCAGAGCAGAAAACGCGATAAACTCCATAACCTACTTTAAACACGCGGCCGTCAGGATGCGCTGTTTTCTTAATCCGCTCTTATGTTACTGCGATGCGCAATAAAACACGCAAAACACTTGCGAAAACGTGATAATGACAAGTAAAACAAATATCGTTTACTAAGAGCGAGTGTTTGTGCACGAAGGCGTCGGAAACGTGCACGCGCACGCACGCTCGGCCACCCACTTGTGCGACATTTTTTTTTTAAATAAAGGTTTTATATTTATCACTATAGCAGTATCTGGAAGGGAGACAGCACCGGGTTTTCAGGGTTATATAATGTGTTTCTATAATAGTGCTTGTTTTATTACATTACATTTTAATTTTTTTCTGATTGTATTATATTTATTATTTATAAAAATATTCGCACAGTGCTCAGTTTTTTCAAAGCAGCTTTTTGTTGTAAAACAGTAAATGTTGGTTAATCTGCAAAAGTGTTTAGAATGAGATTATATTATTCAAACTAACTTAATTTATGCAAAGGTCAATTTATTTATAAATATGAAGATAACGCCACCAACTGGATAGATAAGCTCTTGCACACAGAGATCCACTAAAATTTAGGTCCCTTTTCAGGCACAATGTAGTCAAGATGTCATCACATTCTGCTATTGTACTGTTTGCTAAACCCTTTTGGAGTGACATCAACTTTTATTTATTATTTATTCTGAGGTTATTTCCCTCTCTAAACTAAACTAAGCTAAGATATTTCCTGGCTAATGAGGGAGATGTTATTCCATCTTTGCAAATGCACTTTCAAGTATCAGTATGCTAAAGCTTACCACCTCACCTTGTAAGACAGCAGGCTGTAAAAGCTATTCACAGATGCCATTACATGTTTCGCTACACTTCACCCAGATTTTCTTTATGTGGCCTTCCCTGCATCAGTTTCAATTTTATGCTACACACACAGTGAGTCAGTCTGTGCTGCTGGCGTTTGTACTTTGTGTCACATTCCATGTTGCAGGATCCACAGCATTCACATGACTGCTAACATGCTGCGTGAACACAAGCTTCACACGGCGTTCGTGCCCTCAGACCACTCAGGCTGAAAACGTTTTGTTTCATGAGGCGGAAATATATATATATATATATATATATATATATATATATATATATACACACTCAACCAGTGGGAAGATGGAGTCACACTTTTGTAACATATTAGAGGAGTTAATGTGTAAAATAAAATAAAATGATTTAAACAGGAGCACCACAACTGGGACTATCTCTGTAAATGAAAGTTTTTACCTGCATGCATTAGTGAGTTTGACCACTGTTAACTACTGAGTTTACATACTGTATGTGAATAGATTCCTACAACATGAATAGATTACTATAGTAGTACAAAAATGTGGCATATGATAGGTATAACGTTATAAAGCAACATTGCTTAGCTTTGGTTCAGCAGTGGCCTATATAGTCACACAAGGCTGTTATGAGATAACTGCAGTGGTAATTAGAAATAATTACATAATAACACCAAACCATCATTTCAATACAAACCAGCATTTTCTTTTGGCCACAGAAATTGTTGCATGTGCTTCAGCTGAATAAGATTATATATATTAGAGTTTGTACCATTCACCCTGTAGCAAAAAAAAAAAAAAGTTCTTCTCATCAATTTGAAGAACTTATGATCTTTTATTTTGTAAAACTCACCGCTGATTAAAGCCAATCTGAGATTTAGCCTAGTGCTTAGTCAGCTTCTTGTCTTTGTCCATACTGCTGATGCTATGCTAGCCTCAGTGGCTAAACAGTCAGTCAGTGTGGCATCACAAATATGCATACTGTCGCCTTCGACTACAAAAGACTTTTTGTTCAATTTTCTAACGGCATCTACAAATGTCAGAACTGCCCTCTTCTGCGTGTGCTGTGGCACAGAAGTTATGCCCATTCTTCTACTACACATTGAAGAATGAAGATATTTTCAACCCAAGACTCAGTCAGAATGAAGCACTCTGCCATGCTTCAGCTGGCAGTCATAGCCTCAACACTAAGACAGCCTATATAGTCAGTGGTAGACCTGCTATTACACCAGAAAGGCTGCCTTTTTTTGCATCCAACTGTTCCACTGTTTCATCTCTCTGGTTCTGCATGTATCAGACATATGTTATGTTCTTTTTGCACAGGTGAAAGAGAGCCTAAATCCTTCAAAGCCCTGCCTCCACAGACTGTGGTGGACTTTTAAAACCTTTCTGCTGTTGGCCACCCAGGAGAGGTGATGGAGGATTAAATCACATGCTCTGTCAAGACTGATCATTAACCCAACCTGTCCAGGCTGCATTCTCCAGTGCTGGAGGTGCCCTTCAATTTTTTTTTAGTCCAGGGACCTTACAGCTTCACAAACTGTCCCAAGTCATTTGCTTATCTCTCTTAGAAGGAAGCTTTCTGATAAAAGTCAGACGTAATTAATGTTTTTTCAGTAAGGGTTTGGAAAAGAGACCCAGCCACGGCCCACTGGAGGGTCTCAGAGGAGGTTTTGGGGAACTTGGAGGAGACGTTTGCAGCAGTGACAGAGGTGATGGGTAACAAAAGCACCAGCCTGCCTAAAGGTCCTGACAGTGAGAAGGAGCAAGGGGTGTTCATCAACAGTGCCACAGGTAAAAGACTTTTATCTTATTTTTGCACAAAACCACAAAGTGTTAAAGTGCAATCAGAGAATTCTGTGCAGTACAAGCTGAAATAGAGCTTATCAAACAAAATGCCTAACAAACATTAATTTATCCTTTTCACTCAACCGATGACTGACTTTAATGTTGTAGTACAGTGGTGACAGTACAGTAAGGACACACAATCTGCAGAGAACTGCTGATTGAAAGAGCTTATCATCCATCTGTGGACTGTGGTTTTCCCACAGACTGTTACACTGTGCAGGAAAGACACCAGAGCTTAAGATGATCAGGACGATACTAAGCTGTAAGGAAGCCACAGGACAGTACTGTTAGAGATGTTTGCAATGTACGACTACACAATTGGTGTTGATAAGCTGTGTTATATAAGAACACCATACAGCTACACCTAATAGTGACTAATTGTCACAGGCGAGGGGGATTCACAGGCTGTCACTGATGGCAACCTGCTGAGGTTTGTCAGCTGGCTTTAGCGTGCACAGTGTCCTCTGGGGATGACACTCTCTCCCACAAACAGTGACAGACACTCATTTCCTGCAACTCGCAACTAAACTCAAGTCTTATCCCAAGCATAAACCAGGCCTTCAATCAACTCCGGTTTAATCATTAACAGAGGCTGACTCTTCTCAGAACAAGCACACATACACACGCCAAGTGTTGTGGCAATACCTGCTGCAGTACATGTTTTTGTAAGCAGGTTAACTGAACTGTTTATTTCCACAACTTAGAGGAGAACACAGTTCTAAGCTTTCAAGCAACACATACACGCAACTGCCTGTTTCTGGGATGTTTCTAGTATTTGCGAGAACAAAGGAAACTGATGAAAGAGAGTCACAAAATATGATTAATTTCAAACATACATGTTAGTCTTTGCTCAAATATATAGTGTTGGAGTGACACAGCTGTAATATGTGCCAAGTTAAGGGGTCGAGGGTTCCTTCAGCTAGCCACAGCTTGGCTAGTTGTGTTCTAAAAGGTTTTTCTCTTTATTCTGATATTACATGAATGTATAGTAAATCCTTGACACAAGTCAAAATGTAAATATTTTGGATCCTTTATCCTCCATGATAGAAACTAGTCTTTCAAACAGGAGATTATAACATAACATTCTGCTCTCTAATGATTTAATAGTGTACATTCTGTAACACATTTACTCCTGAGAGCACAGCAGCTGTGATGCTCTGATCAGAATTTAAACACCAAGGACGCTACAGATGACTGAAAATGATTCATGAACATTAGGTATATGTCACTCCAGTGTTTGTGTTGTATGTTTCTAGGAAGTGTCTCCAGAGATGGACCACAGAGCCCCAGCCCAGAGCTGCTGGCTTCTCTACAGTCCCTGGAAGAAAACAGCGACTACACACTGCTGCCACACTCCCTGCACCAGGTGTGTGTCTGTTTTTGTGTGTGTAATGAGGTTTTGTTTCTCTCTCTCTATTCCACGGGGAATAATGTCTTTATTTAGTCTGATAGCGAAGTCTTTTGTGTGGGTGTCTTTGCATCAGCATATGTTTGTGTGTTTCTGCGTGCTTGCATTTACACTGAGTGCCTTCTGTGCGCCCTAAATCCCATTTTTCTGTGTTAGAAGAGACAAATATATAACAGAGCCTGTGTCTTGTCTCAGAATAGCCTCAAAATAGCCTCAAAATGTCAGCTGTCTCAAAATGTGTAAAAACCATTTGCAGTATAGAGAACATCATGTTCTGCTGTGCTGGATTTGAACTGCAACTCCAGCCGTCCCCCCTGCCTCGGATCACAATTATACTGTTCAACAGACATGCTAATTAGTAGCGTGATAATTACAGTTTGGGTCAGGGTTTGTATTCAGTTTAAAAGGCTTAGTGGTTTTACCCTAACCATGCAATAATTCATAGCTTGCAATTTCCTACCAACACTTACAATATGATCCATTTGTCTCAGCGCATTGAAGAGCATTTAGTTTACTTTGCAATGCTGCCAACTGCAGCAATCATGGAACAAAGGGAAGCTGTTTTACTTCAAATACTAAGACAGGAAAGGAGAGGCAGTGCAGCGCTGCCAGAGGCGTCCTTTTAAAAAAAGTGGATTTATGATGTAAATCTAGTATAATTACAAGGAGTTTCTGTGGTGACGCTGCATGCATTATAACTGTGCTTGACCCCACTCGTTGGTAGGAACCTGCTCAGTGTCCTATTGTTTCCATATTTGGTCATGCCTGCTAGCACCTGCTATTTCAATACACAGGTGTTTCAGGTCAACGCGTTTTTAGAGAAAAGTAAGGAATTCACTAAAAAGGTCTTTTTGCTTCTCGTTGAATTAGAACTTTCAGTGTTCATATCCTCTGTGTTTCAAAAGGCTACACTGAGTCTACCATAATGCAACATGTTTCAGTAGTGTCTGGTTAAGTGTGGTATGATTGATGGAAGAAACAGAAGTTCATGTGTTGTTTTCATACATCAGCTGACTGAGTTAACGTGCCAGATGTTGCTGAAAAAGATGCAACTGCAAGCAGTGAACTTCAGTGTGTGAAGGGTGGATTTTCTAAATACTAAGCAACAGATTCAGGACATTTGCCTACTCCAGTATTTAATACTTTCCTTAATACATTTGCACACTTATTATGAATATTTCTGTTACTTTTAAGAATATTATTCTTAAAACAAAACGTTTCTCATGCATTAAAAAGCAAGATCGTTTTCCATTTCCCATATTTACTACATTAACTTGTCTGCTGGTGGTGGACATAAGGTTGAAAACATCAAAATGGGGAAAACGGGCCCACAGAGTCATGTTAATCCAGACCATAAGTAGGTTCATGTGACTTTGTGTCTCTGGTTCCTGGTATGACGCCACCATGTGATTCTCATCTTTGAAGGGATTTGGTTAATTTCACACAAAAACATCTACATTTTTTGGAACAGTCTACTTACCGTAGTGCCTTATTTTTATGCATTTATACTGTTTTGATGCTTTAATAGGTTAATAAAAGTGAAATACTGCCATATTACTTGTGATGAGTGAATCAACACATTGCACTTTACACCATGTTTAATCAATTATTCTGGTTTTTTTTTTTAGATTGCAGAGACCTACTTGCTTAAAGAGGACTGTATCCTTGAAGTGCACCATGACCTCATGTGTTTGAATGCATTGTGACATCTGCCCATATCTATGTGATAAGAAAAATATGATGTATGAGTTTATAGTGCAAGAGCTTGCATCTCATTTGGCTACAAAAGAAGTTTACCTCTGGCAAAGGTCATCCAGGATTTATGTATTTATAAGTTGCTGTTTCCAGGGCCTGGGAGGGAAAACACTTGAACATTTCTGAGGATAATCTCATCTAAAAGTGTTAGCTTGTATGATGTAAGATGTTAAAGCTTGGACCAGGTGTCTGCCACTCTGTCACCAACATCTTTGTCTCATTGTTGTTGTTGCCTCTCAGCCACTGGGTGTTCCCTGTGCTTTGGCTCAAAGCCCTAAGGGCTTGTAGTTGTAGTTTCCTCTGGCCTTGTTTGTGCTGTTGCCATGGCAACATCAGTGGACCTGTCTTGTACCAAGAAGCATGGTGTGTTTATGTGTTTATGAGGAGAAAGACACAGAGACAGGGAGAATCCTCTGTGTGTAGGAAAACAAGATTTGTGAGAGGACAGAAAGAGAAAGTCTGTTGTAGCTGGAACTAGAAGGCAACAAAAAGTCACAGAGTCACAGATTAGCCCACAGTTATCAGAATCTACATATTAAAATCCAGCGTTTTTTGTCCAGACCAATTCAGTTTTGCATGTAAAAAATGAATTATAACAAACAAATGTTGGTTGTTATATAGTTTTTGTCTATACTGCCTTTAACATGACATTTTATCTATCCTACTTTTTCTTTTGTTCTTTAAATCCTGTAGGGAAATGTGCAGGAAAGGGAGCTTTATCGGCAGAAATAGACTAACTGAAAGCTTTCTCAGCTTAGATTGAGTAGAGAGACTTCTTTGTTCTTTTACAGTGAAGTCGTGGTCACTGTATGATCCCCTATATGCTTGGAAAGGGAGGGTTGCAGGAGAGGTATTCAGCTGGTTGCAGATTTTGTGACTAGACACTACTACATCCTATAAACTGGTTCTTTAGTCATAGCTGTGTTGATGAACTAAAAGTTAAATCAAATGATTTCTGGATTATTTTTTATTAAAAGCTCCAGCTATCCTGCTGCACAGAGATTTGTAATATTGTATACTCTCTTTAACGGGTGATGCTAACAGACCAGTGGGCCATCCAGTTCCTGCAGCTAGAGAAACTCTATCATGAACGTCTGCTCTTGAACCTCGCCGACTTGCAGGAGCGCTGGGGTACTAAACCTCTTTCTCTCCTATTTCAAATGTATTGTCAACAAGTGATTAAAAGCTCTACACGTTTGATTCTGTGAGTTTGTGCTTTAATTTTCTGTGTGTCTGTGCTCCACATGTGTTCCCAGAGGACCAGTGGAAAGAGAAGAAAGGCACCGAGAGTGGTTTGCCTGAGGAGACAGACAATATCAGCCAGAAATACATGGAGACACTGAGCCGGATCTGCAGAACACACATCAGGTATACAACACAATCTCTTCCCTTACATTTAACACACACACTTTGTAAAATTGCAACTGTTTCTTAAGCCACAGCTGAGGTACCGGAAGCAGAAACTGAAACAACTCTCAGTATCTCGAGCAAATTCCTCTCATGCCATCTGCATTTCCTCCAATTACTGTCATCACTCTCAGACAGAAACCGTTTAATGTAACTTAAATTTTACTTCAAGTGTACTCTGCTGCTTTTTCCTTCTTTTATGAAGGCACACTGGGGTTGCCATCCAGGTCAATGCATTGATAATTCATGAGGCTACACATAGGAATATATATGGAAATCAATACTTCTGACAGGGCAGAAAATAGTCCCGCAGGATAGTAATTTCCGCTAGAGACAGAAAAATACTGCAGGCATGCATGCCAGACACCGTGTCCCTCCTATGATTTGACTCTTGGTATGTTGCCTGCAGTTATCCAGTATGTCTGCATGATGAATGTTAACCTTACCATCAGCTTTGTCTGATCTGCCTCTGCCTCACCATGACCTTCTTTTCCTCTGTCATGTCTTTTCTTTGGGATCTCTCAGACCATCCATCAGTGTGGATCAGGTAAGACACACCATGTATTCCATGTTCATATTTTTTAAACTTTGTCCATGTGATATATTGTTCATTACTTGGCTTCAACAGAACAACTTGAATGCAGTGCTAAAAGACCTTCAGACCAAGAGTGAGACACTACAAGCCTGCCATGACAAAGGTAAACTCAGTAAGTGTCTATAAATAGAACCATACTAAAAGCTCTATAAGGCTGCGTTTAGGCAAAGGCAACCGCTAACTGCATGCTAACCTGTTCACCACCCTGATCTACCTTCCCTGAAACTCTACAGTTAAGGACGCTTTTTATGAAGGTGTAGTGATTTCCTGTCTGCTTCACATTCTGTCATGTCACCCAGCAACCATAACTGCTTGACAAACACTTACATTAAAAATGTTTAACTCCACAGCCAGCGGTAACTGCTACAGCTTGTATCCATCTTTTAGGTTGCCTTAGAAACAGAGAACAAGCCCCTTATCTTAAAATACAGCTTTTAAAGGATGCATCTTCTGAACTGAGCAGCACACAGCCCATGTTTATTTAATATTCATTCCAACTTTCACTAAAACTTCCTCCTTATTCCAGCCAAAAAGCCTGAAACAATCCAGTGGCATGCAGAAGAAGAGCAAAGCATGAAGTCAGAGCTTCCCTCAGCACAGACAGGCCAGGAGGAGGAGGAGGAGGAAAGAGCACAACAAGAGACATATGAAGAAGGACAGGAAGTAGAAGAGGAGGAGGAACAGTGTGAGGAGACACCAGAGGAGGAGGAGGTGAAGGTGGAGTGGCCAACAGGAGTACCTCAGGCCTCAGACAAGGACCTGGCCAAACTGTCCACCAAAGAGGGGGTAAGAATCCACTTTGGTTTGGTAGAGTTTGTAAACTACAGAACCACTTCCATATGCAGTATAGTGATATAAAGTATCTGTTTCTATGCCTGGGTCTCTTCTCATCTTTCCTTCCTGTCTTCTTTCCTTTATCATTTTCCACTCATCTATCATCTTCTGCATGTAAATATCCTCCCTCCTTCCTTCCTTCCTTCCTTCAATCACCTCTGTTTTTACTGTCTACTTACACTACAGCTTACAGTCCATCATCCTGACCAGCTCTTTGTCTTTACTGAGGCACACCCATGAATAATACTTGTAGTTCCTCCATGAGATCATCATCAATTTTTCTAAGTTCAGAAACCTCCACCCACGTTCACAGGGGTGGCCGCACACTCGGGATGTCGCCCCTGCCAAACGTGCTATGATGTCTTTAAACAGTGAGAAAAGTGGGGCTGGTTCCTCCTATAGGTGGAGATGAAATCAGAGCTAGTCCAAACAAGCACTACAGGCTGAAGGCCTTGCATTGATAGGCTCAGGATCATGGCTGTTATGTAATCCAGTGGAGGGTTGACTGGGTGGGACTCCTTTTCTTTGCCAATGCTGTATAACATTTCACAAGGAGGTTACTTACAACACTGTGACTTACACTTTCTCCTAACAACTTTATAACTTTTGAAAAATAAAGAGACTACACAAGCTCACTGCTTACCGGGCGTGACCCGCTGCAGAAAACTGAGCGGCAGCATGAGTTTACAGTCCGTATAATAGATCACTGTCGACAGTGCGAGATGTGAAAAGGCTACGCTTTGTCCTTTCAAAAGCCCCAGAAAGAGTTCTGAGAGCACAACATGGCAATAAAAATATCTGAAAGACATGTTCTTCTCTGAATGAGTCATGTTTTATGATGCTTTGTGGCTGTTTTGGTTGGTTCTGTTGGTTCATTTCAAAGTGGTAGGGTCATGTTCTGTCACAGCCCTGGTTTACATTTAGATTTTTTTAAATGGCAATAGCATAGTAACAAATATATCTTCATGTTGCAGAATAAAAATACAGTAGATTAATGCTATATATACCCAAGATGGTACATATGGTGGGTAATATGTCTTACCAAACACTTACCAAATACAACACGATGATTTTGGTACCAGTGTTTTCATCAGTGAGAGCTCCAACAAGATGCTGTAGTAAACAAAAGGCCTGAGTTCTCATGGTTGTTGTCTCTGTGCCTCCTTCAGAACTCCTCCCCAGATGGTCTGGTCTCCATTCTGAAGAGGAGGAGAGCATCACTTGACGGGCTGCCTCCACCAAGCAATCCTGCTACTAAACAGAACTCCAAGCGTAAAGTTCGCTTCAGCGAGCCAGAGGACGGCATTGAACAGGGTACAGTGTAAAAAGCTGTCAAATGATCTGCCAAAGCATTTTGGCACCATAACCATACCTTCTGTCTGTTTCTGACTTGTAGATGAGGTAGGTGGAGACTCCTGCTTAATCCTGCTGCTGCTGTGTCTGGTTACTGTGGTGATCAGCATAGGAGGGACTGCGCTTTACTGCACCCTGGTGGACACTTACTCCAACATCTGCACCGACTTCACCCACAACGTTGACTTCTATGTCATGACTGTACGGAGGTTCTTTGAAGGGCTCGGAGTCATGGTGCCCCAACAGACATAGACCTTGTCACCTGTAGATTCAGACAAGAGCTGCTTCAGACCTGCAATAGACACAATCTGCAGTTCAGAGACAACATGATGGACATGTAATCATTAAAATAATGCTGTCGTCAGAGCTTCTGCAGAGACTGGACTTGTGTCTGTGAACAGCTTGCATCATATGTCTCACTAAGACTTATGCATAGATTAGATGGACATATAATAAATAAATATAAATGGGTGCTCAAAGCCACACCAAACAGTAAAAAAACACCAAACAGTAAGGAAGTACTACTTTCACTACTGTCTGTGTGGATGTTACCGCACAAGAGTACTCACAATTCTCGGCTACATTTATATTAAAACAGAAGTTGATCTGTTTAGTACAGTTTAAATCACAGTTGTAGCAATTGTAGATAAAGAGATCTTATTTGTTTCAGAAGCGTTTTCTTGTTAAGCAGTTTTAATTTGACAGAGAGGAGCTGACATTAGAATCAACAGGATCATGTGTGTGTGATACTTTTTTAGAACTATCAATGGGCACATTTTTTTTTACATCTTAATTTTAAGAGTGATTCCAAATGCAGACAAGCCTTTAGATTCCTTTTACTGAAAAGGGTTAATATCATAACTGCATGTTTACCTCAGTACAGGTGGTCAGTCTTAACATTCCTCTCATAATTTTATATGACCAATTCAAACAGAAGCATTATGAACTGTATGGACATATATACAAACTTATGTGTAAATTCAGGATTGTGGCTCACAGTATAAAATTATCAAGCCCACCACTTTACAATGTAGTTATCATGGTTATCAGTATGCAATACAGTAATTTAATAGCCAACTCAGGCATTGACCCCGTGTTTATACTTTTGGTGCTCATCCTTACATGTTACACTAAATGTCAGGATATGAGATTCAATCAAATTATTTTAAAAAAAACAAGCATGACATTCAAAAGCAGAGCCTTATAGAACAGTTATGTTACCTTGCTGGTTCAAGTAACACTACAATAAATACTACATCTTTTTGAAAATGAGAAAATAAAATTTGACCAGCACGTTTCTTGATCCTTTTCCTTTTACTAAACGTTTGTCCTCCCTCTCCTTCTAACCTCCAGATGTTTGCAAAGTGACGAATGTTACCTCTATTGTCGATGTGGATATTGTTTACCAACAAGTGTTGCATAATGCAAACCACCTGTTATATGTTTCAATATGACTGTGTCCATGAGGGAATACAAAAACTATTAAATAAGGAACATACAGCATTGTGTTTTCTTTTTTAAGGCTTGCCCTTATGTGAAACAGTGTGGTTAAAAGTATTGGTATATTGGTTTAATGAAATTGAATACTTCAATATATCCTGTCCACAAATGCCCTTAGTGTAATTCTTAACATTCACCACAAGAAGTCACTGTGCACCACAAAATTTAAATGCATTTTATCCATCATGCTGCACCAGTGGTTAGAAGATACTATGTATAAACAGAGATAAACCTTCTGTTTGTAGTGTATGAGTCTGACCCAACCACATTGTCTATCCGTCATATTTCAAATTTAACAGATTATCCTCCAGCCAGCTCCTTTTATACTCATGAAGACCCCAACAAACCTCAAAATGGTTGTTTTCCACCTGCCAAAAATAATTAAGGCCTCTACAGAGTGTCTCAGTGGTTATTTCTGCCTCAAAATCACTTGAAGTCATTTTTGTCAGTGATATTTAACAGATTATCCTCCAACCAGCCCATCTGTACCTGCTGACATACATTTAAAGGGTCAATACACCTCGTAAACTACACTTTCCACCTGCCAAAAAGTCCTCTACAGAGTGCCCGAGTGGTTATTTCTCCAAGTAGTTTTGAGGCAGAAATAAGAGCCCTGGCCCACTGTGGGAGCAACAATCACCTTTTGGCAGATGAAAAATACAAATAACACAATAACCACATGATCAAATCTTATCAATAACAGCCTCTTTTGCAGAAAAATATAAACATCCTCGGAAACCATACAAAAGCCTACGAGCATGACAACCTGCAACCTTTGGACACTAGACAAGTAACTTGTCTGCCGCAGAAGCGGAATGTTGATGGAGCGCAGTACAGACTTAGAAATGGTTGCATTTCCTCGCTCGTTCTGAGCAGCTTCATTAATGTGAGAATCACGTTAGCTTAGCTAGCTAGCATGGCTAGCAAGGACTCAATAAATCACATTATCTATAGCAATGCTGAATCTCCTGTACAAACACGAAAAAAATAAAACTTTGCAAAAGTTGATTTATCAACTAACATCCTACACGTTCTACTCAAGGCTGAAATCACAGCAAAAGCATTATAAAAATAATATTTAACTTACCAAATAGATTCTATTTGAATCCACCAACGGTCTTCAGGACACAGCGTAAGTGTAGAGAAAAGCTGATAAACTTACAAACAACAACAACAACAACAACAACAAAAAACACTGACTTTAACTATTTACTCAAAACGCCGAGCTTTCTTCCAACTTCCTCCAAACAGCCCGTCAATGATTCGAGAACACACCTGTCAATCAATGCAACGACGCCGCCCCTTCATTTACCAACGTTTGAGTCTTAATATCTTTTTATTCATAAAATTATTTTCACCACCAGGACCCCGTTAAGAAAAGAAATATGTTTCCAATGCGATTTTCGAATGGCGTCAATATAAGTCAGCGGCTTTGTTGGAGCCAGTTTTGCGCTTTAATCCACTTCCGCATTAGCTTCTTTTCCAGTGGTTGCATTTTGGCTGCTAATTAATCTGTCAACGGATTAATACAACACTACAAAGTGTTCATTTATCATTATACGTCCGTTACGTCTGTCTCTTAGCCAATCAACGACGAGAGCCGGATCTTACGTTGCCAGGCGGGACCTTAAACTCAACGTAAACAACAATGGCGGCCATAACGCCCACCAGACCGTACCACATCATTATTTTCGGTGCCACAGGCTTCACGGGGCAATTTGTTGTGGAGGAGGTCGCTCGTTGTGCCGCTGAGAGCACCGACAGTTTCTCTCTGAAATGGGCCGTGGCTGGGAGAAGCAGGCAGCGTCTGGAAGAAGTGATGAAACGAGCCGCGGGCAGGCTGTGTATGTGTTTGAGAGGGTGTACTGGAGTTAAACAGAGACAAGAGTGTTTGCTGTCAAATGTCAGGCTGGACTTTACTGCCGCAGGATACACGAGTTACTTAACGGAGGGAGAAGCAGCAGTTCGTGTAGCTGTGGTTTGTGGGTGGTTTTGTGGCAAGAAGTGAACAACATCGAAGATGACCTCTGAATACAAGTTATACTTGCCCACTAGCTATTTTTGGAAGTGGACAGGGCAGATCATTGAGCAGTGTGGGCCACAGTACAGTAGGTCTTAAATACAGAGAAAGGGTCTTATTTATGATGCCGTGTATAAGTGCTAAGGCAATACATAGAATACATTATGTGATATTTTATTGTCATCATCACTCCCTTAAAATCTGTGTAATTCAATTCAATTTAGTTCAATTCAAAACACCATTTGTCCCCAAGGGCATGACAGTAGCTTAAAAGACACAATCAATAGGCACAGTCAGACACAAAGAAGACATTCACTACAAAATTCTCAAATAAAACCATTATTTATAAATACTTTATAAAGTGCTTCAGTTATAATGTGCATTTTGTAAAACCTTCTAAAATTTCTACCTCTAAAAATATATATATATATATATATATATATATATATATATCATAAATATATATCTTAAATTAGCTAATATTGCTTAAGCAGATCACATAACTAATGTGTTCTGTATATAAGACCTGTCCACCTTATAAATTAAGATCATTTTTCATTTTCAGCGATGCCCGAGTTGAGCACAGACATTGAAGTCATTGTTGCTGATGTGTCCATTGAGGAATCACTGGCCATCATGTGCCAACAAGGTGTGGTGATTCTCAATTGTGTGGGTCCAGTAAGTACATTAATCCAGAGTTAGTCAGCAGATGGCAATTAACACAGATGTTTTTGACCAGATTTCTTCTTCTTTCTCTCAGTACAGGTTTCATGGTGAACCTGTTGTCAAAGCTTGCATAGAAAATGGAGCTCACTATGTAGATATCTGCGGGGAGCCTCAGGTAGGAGGACTTTAGTTAGACGTCAGTTTGTGTTAATAAATGTGTACAGCACACTGTGTATTTCCATCTGTAATGCATTACATGCATATAGAATAATAAGCCATGGTTTTTATGTGCACGTTTGTGTGAACAGTTCCTGGAGCGTATGCAGCTGCAGTATCACACCAAGGCTTTGGACAGAGGAGTGTATGTGATTGGGAGCTGTGGATTTGACTCCATCCCAGCAGACCTTGGTATGCTCTACACTCAGAAGCAGTTCAAAGGTGGGGAAACAAAAAAAAAAACACTCAACTCAAAATAACAAAATATGTCATATTTATTTTCATGTGTTTGTCTCTGTGGTTGGACTCAGGCGTTTGAATATATGTGCATCTAATTTCAGGAACTCTGACAGGTGTTGAGAGTTTCCTGAACATAAGCAGCGGGACTGAGGTAGATGTTACATTCACATCTTCACTTATTTATCTAGTAAACACAGTTGAACCATGTTGTTGAATTAGGATTTTGGATTTTACTAGTAAAGTACTAGTAAAATTCCCTCCCCCCAAAAAAACAGACAAATGACAAGTATCAAGCAGAAAAACAGTCTGAATGTGACACTAAACGATTGAATAAAATGCTCCTGGAGAGACAAAATATAATGTCAAGAGACAACCACCTGTGATTGATCCACTTCAATCTGTCAATCAGAAAAAATAAGTTGTTTATTTAAATGTAAAATAAAACCTCTTTTGAGGATATATTGAGGCAATGGGCTCCCCTCAGTAGTACAGTATTGTAACAGTAGCAGTATTGATCATGCTTTCTCCCCTTGCAGGGGTCATGTGGTCATGATGCCACTTGGCAGTCAGCTGTGTACGGCTTTGCAGACAGCGGATCTCTCCGCCAGCTGAGGAAGAAGTTTGGCCATAATCCGCTTCCTGTGGTGGGTGCCAGAATCAGAAAGAGGTGAGACTATTACTGAGCAATTACTGTCTGGCTAAAACACTTAAGTCTGAGTAGTGGCATTTTATGGGAATGTGGAGCTTGGCAGCAGTAAGCCAAGAAAAAAGGTAGGGGATGTTTCCTCAGCTCTCTACAGAGAGGGATTTCCCATTGAAATCAGTATCATTTTTCTTACACTTGGCCTACATTTCATTAGTGTAAAATGAAAAGCTGGAATGCCTCTCGAAATACAGCTGCTTTTCTTTAAGGTGGCGCCATTTGAGCAGTTAAAGAGAAGTTGCCCTTTCACTGAGGGAGATTTTCTATGGCAGATATAGTCTCATTAGTAGAAATATTTTTGTCCAGGTTAGGCGTGTAAAGGTTGCAGGAGGACGACTCATTTGCAATTGTAATGTTTTATCAGGTGAGCAGAAAAGACTACAAAGCTTCATTATCTTTTCATAAGGGAGCTGGCGGGATAAAGTCTGTTTAACGTCTGCTCTGGCTGACTCAGACGTTCGAGTTCTCCTCTGTGATTTCTGGAAAAATTTTCAGCACTGCAGTGAGTGTGTGAGACGACTTTCAACTAGTCAA